>NC_064643.1:368658464-371175964 GCF_023864345.2 Schistocerca serialis cubense | reverse complement strand
TCTGCCTCACGAGTGGTCAGCGTGTGCAGCTGTCTGCCATGCGGAGAACATCTGTTCTATTTTCAGTATTGTCAAGGATTTTTCCATGATGGGAGGACTGGAACACGGTGCACTCGGCCTCACGAGTGGTCAGCGTGCACCGCTGGCTGCCATGCAGGGAACATGGGTTCTATTTTCAGTATTGTCAAGGATTTTTCCATGATGGGAGGACTGAAACACGGTGCACTCTGCCTCACGAGTGGTCAGCGTGCGCAGCTGGCTGCCATGCAGAGAACATGGGTTCTATTTTCAGTATTGTCAAGGATTTTTCCATTATGGGAGAACTGGAACACGGTGCACTCTGCCTCACGAGTGGTCAGCATGCACCGCTGGCTGCCATGCAGAGAACATGGGTTCTATTTTCAGTATTGTCAAGGATTTTTCCATGATGGGAGGACTGGAACACGGTGCACTCTGCCTCACGAGTGGTCAGCGTGCACAGCTGGCTGCCATGCAGAGAACATGGGTTCTATTTTCAGTATTGTCAAGGAATTTTCCATGATGGGAGGACTGGAACACGGTGCACTCTGCCTCACGAGTGGTCAGCGTGCGCAGCTGGCTGCCATGCAGAGAACATGGGTTCTATTTTCAGTATTGTCAAGGATTTTTCCATTATGGGAGAACTGGAACACGGTGCACGCTGCCTCACGAGTGGTCAGCGTGCACCGCTGGCTGCCATGCAGAGAACATGGGTTCTATTTTCAGTATTGTCAAGGATTTTTCCATGATGGGAGGACTGGAACACGGTGCACTCTGCCTCACGAGTGGTCAGCGTGCGCAGCTGGCTGCCATGCAGAGAACATGGGTTCTATTTTCAGTATTGTCAAGGATTTTTCCATTATGGGAGAACTGGAACACGGTGCACTCTGCCTCACGAGTGGTCAGCGTGCACCGCTGGCTGCCATGCAGAGAACATGGGTTCTATTTTCAGTATTGTCAAGGATTTTTCCATGATGGGAGGACTGGAACACGGTGCACTCTGCCTCACGAGTGGTCAGCGTGCGCAGCTGGCTGCCATGCAGAGAACATGGGTTCTATTTTCAGTATTGTCAAGGATTTTTCCATGATGGGAGGACTGGAACACGGTGCACTCTGCCTCACGAGTGGTCAGCGTGCGCAGCTGGCTGCCATTCAGAGAACATGGGTTCTATTTTCAGTATTATCAAGGATTTTTCCATTATGGGAGGACTGGACAAGGTGCACTCTGCCTCACGAGTGGTCAGCGTGCGCAGCTGGCTGCCATGCAGAGAACATGGGTTCTATTTTCAGTATTGTCAAGGATTTTTCCATGATGGGAGGACTGGAACACGGTGCACTCCGCCTCACGAGTGCTCAGCGTGCGCAGCTGGCTGCCATGCAGAGAACATGGGTTCTATTTTCAGTATTGTCAAGGATTTTTCCATGATGGGAGGACTGGAACACGATGCACTCTGCCTCACGAGTGGTCAGCGTGCGCAGGTGGCTGCCATGCAGAGAACATGGGTTCTATTTTCAGTATTGTCAAGGATTTTTCCATGATGGGAGGACTGGAACACGGTGCACTCTGCCTCACAAGTGGTCAGCATGAGCAGCTGGCTGCCATGCAGAGAACATGGGTTCTATTTTCAGTATTGTCAAGGATTTTTCCATGATGGGAGGACTGGAACATGGAGCACTCAGCCTCACGAGTGGTCAGCGTGCACCGCTGGCTGCCATGCAGAGAACATGGTTTCTATTTTCAGTATTGTCAAGGATTTTTCCATGATGGGAGGACTGGAACCCGGTGCTTCAGCCTCACGAGTGGACAGCGTGCACCACTGGCTGCTATGTAGAGAACATGGGTTCTATTTTCAGTATTGTCAAGGATTTTTCCATGATGGGAGGACTGTAACACGGTGCACTCAGCCTCACGAGTGGAGAGCGTGCACCACTGGCTGCCATGCAGAGAAAATGTTTTCTGTTTTCAGTATTGTCAAGGATTTTTCCATGATGGGAGGACTAGCACACGGTGCACTCAGCCTCACGAGTGGACAGCGTGCACCGCTGGCTGCCATGCAGAGAACATGGGTTCTATTTTCAGTATTGTCAAGGATTTTTCCATGATGGGAGGACTGGAACACGGTGCACTCTGCCTCACGAGTGGTCAGCGTGCGCAGCTGGCTGCCATGCAGAGAACATGGGTTCTATTTTCAGTATTGTCAAGGATTTTTCCATGATGGGAGGACTGGAACACGGTGCACTCTGCCTCACGAGTGGTCAGCGTGCGCAGCTGGCTGCCATGCAGAGAACATGGGTTCTATTTTCAGTATTGTCAAGGATTTTTCCATTATGGGAGAACTGGAACACGGTGCACTCTGCCTCACGAGTGGTCAGCATGCACCGCTGGCTGCCATGCAGAGAACATGGGTTCTATTTTCAGTATTGTCAAGGATTTTTCCATGATGGGAGGACTGGAACACGGTGCACTCTGCCTCACGAGTGGTCAGCGTGCACAGCTGGCTGCCATGCAGAGAACATGGGTTCTATTTTCAGTATTGTCAAGGATTTTTCCATGATGGGAGGACTGGAACACGGTGCACTCTGCCTCACGAGTGGTCAGCGTGCGCAGCTGGCTGCCATGCAGAGAACATGGGTTCTATTTTCAGTATTGTCAAGGATTTTTCCATTATGGGAGAACTGGAACACGGTGCACTCTGCCTCACGAGTGGTCAGCGTGCACCGCTGGCTGCCATGCAGAGAACATGGGTTCTATTTTCAGTATTGTCAAGGATTTTTCCATGATGGGAGGCCTGGAACACGGTGCACTCTGCCTCACGAGTGGTCAGCGTGCGCAGCTGGCTGCCATGCAGAGAACATGGGTTCTATTTTCAGTATTGTCAAGGATTTTTCCATTATGGGAGAACTGGAACACGGTGCACTCTGCCTCACGAGTGGTCAGCGTGCACCGCTGGCTGCCATGCAGAGAACATGGGTTCTATTTTCAGTATTGTCAAGGATTTTTCCATGATGGGAGGACTGGAACACGGTGCACTCTGCCTCACGAGTGGTCAGCGTGCGCAGCTGGCTGCCATGAAGAGAACATGGGTTCTATTTTCAGTATTGTCAAGGATTTTTCCATGATGGGAGGACTGGAACACGGTGCACTCTGCCTCACGAGTGGTTAGAGTGCGCAGCCGGCTGCCATGCAGAGAACCTGGGTTCTTTTTTCAGTATTGTCAAGGATTTTTCCATGATGGGAGGCCTTGAACACGGTGCACTCTGCCTCACGAGTGGTCAGCGTGCGCAGCTGGCTGCCATGCAGAGAACATGGGTTCTATTTTCAGTATTGTCAAGGATTTTTCCATGATGGGAGGACTGGAACACGGTGCACTCTGCCTCACGAGTGGTCAGCGTGCGCAGCTGGCTGCCATTCAGAGAACATGGGTTCTATTTTCAGTATTATCAAGGATTTTTCCATTATGGGAGGACTGGACAAGGTGCACACTGCCTCACGAGTGGTCAGCGTGCGCAGCTGGCTGCCATGCAGAGAACATGGGTTCTATTTTCAGTATTGTCAAGGATTTTTCCATGATGGGAGGACTGGAACACGGTGCACTCCGCCTCACGAGTGCTCAGCGTGCGCAGCTGGCTGCCATGCAGAGAACATGGGTTCTATTTTCAGTATTGTCAAGGATTTTTCCATGATGGGAGGACTGGAACACGGTGCACTCTGCCTCACGAGTGGTCAGCGTGCGCAGGTGGCTGCCATGCAGAGAACATGGGTTCTATTTTCAGTATTGTCAAGGATTTTTCCATGATGGGAGGACTGGAACATGGTGCACTCTGCCTCACGAGTGGTCAGCATGCGCAGCTGGCTGCCATGCAGAGAACATGGGTTCTATTTTCAGTATTGTCAAGGATTTTTCCATGATGGGAGGACTGGAACATGGAGCACTCAGCCTCACGAGTGGTCAGCGTGCACCGCTGGCTGCCATGCAGAGAACATGGTTTCTATTTTCAGTATTGTCAAGGATTTTTCCATGATGGGAGGACTGGAACCCGGTGCTTCAGCCTCACGAGTGGTCAGCGTGCGTAGCTGGCTGCCATGTAGAGAACATGGGTTCTATTTTCAGTATTGTCAAGGATTTTTCCATGATGGGAGGACTGTAACACCGTGCACTCAGCCTCACGAGTGGAGAGCGTGCACCACTGGCTGCCATGCAGAGAAAATGTTTTCTGTTTTCAGTATTGTCAAGGATTTTTCCATGATGGGAGGACTAGCACACGGTGCACTCAGCCTCACGAGTGGTCAGCGTGCACCGCTGGTTGCCATGAAGGGAACATGGGTTCTATTTTCAGTATTGTCAAGGATTTTTCCATGATGGGAGGACTGGAACACGGTGCACTCTACCTCACGAGTAGTCAGTGTGCGCAGCTGGCTGCCATGCAGAGAACATGGGTTCTATTTTCAGTATTGTCAAGGATTTTTCCATGATGGGAGGACTAGAACACGGTGCACTCTGCCTCACGAGTGGTCAGCGTGCGCAGCTGGCTGCCATGCAGAGAACATGGGTTCTATTTTCAGTATTGTCAAGGATTTTTCCATGATGGGAGGACTGGAACACGGTGCACTCTGCCTCACGAGTGGTCAGCGTGTGCAGCTGGCTGCTATGCAGAGAACATGGGTTCTATTTTCAGTATTGTCAAGGATTTTTCCATGATGGGACGACTGGAACAGGGTGCACTCTGCCTCACGAGTGGTCAGCCTGCGCAGCTGGCTTCCATGCAGAGAACATGGGTTCTATTTTCAGTATTGTCCAGGATTTTTCCATGATGGGAGGACTGGAACACGGTGCACCCAGCCTCACGAGTGGACAGCGTGCACCGCTGGCTGCCATGCAGAGAACATGGGTTCTATTTTCAGTATTGTCAAGGATTTTTCCATGATGGGAGTACTGGAACACGGTGCACTCTGCCTCACGAGAGGTCAGTGTGCGCTGCTGGCTGCCATGCAGAGAACATGGGTTCTATTTTCAGTATTGTCAAGGGTTTTTCCATGATGGGAGGACTGGAACACGGTGCACTCAGCCTCACGAGTGGTCAGCGTGCACCGCTGGCTGCCATGCAGAGAACATGGGTTCTATTTTCAGTATTGTCAAGGATTTTTCCATGATGGGAGGACTGGAACACGGTGCACTCTGCCTCACGAGTGGTCAGCGTGCGCAGCTGGCTGCCATACAGAGAACATGGGTTCTATTTTCAGTATTGTCAATGATTTTTCCATGATGGGAGGACTGGAACACGGTGCACTCTGCCTCACGAATGGTCAGCATGCGCAGCTGGCTGCCATGCAGAGAACATGGGTTCTATTTTCAGTATTGTCAAGGATTTTTCCATGATGGGAGGACTGGAACACGGTGCACTCTGCCTCACGAGTGGTCAGGGTGCACCGCTGGCTGCCATGCAGGGAACAGGGGTTCTATTTTCAGTATTGTCAAGGATTTTTCCATGATGGGAGGACTGGAACACGGTGCACTCTGCCTCACGAGTGGTCAGCGTGCGCAGCTGGCTGCCATGCAGAGAACATGGGTTCTATTTTCAGTATTGTCAATGATTTTTCCATGATGGGAGGACTAGAACAGGGTGCACTCAGCCTCACGAGTGGTCAGCGTGCACCGCTGGCTGCCATGCAGAGAACATGGGTTCTATTTTCAGTACTGTCAAGGATTTTTCCATGATGGGAGGACTGGAACACGGTGCATTCAGCCTCACGAGTGGTCAGCGTGCACCACTGGCTGCCATGCAGAGAACATGGGTTCTATTTTCAGTATTGTCAAGGACTTTTCCATGATGGGAGGACTGGAACACGGTGCACTCTGCCTCACAAGTGGTCAGCGTGCGCAGCTGGCTGCCATGCAGAGAACATGGGTTCTATTTTCAGTACTGTCAAGGATTTTTCCATGATGGGAGGACTGGAACACGGTGCACTCTGCCTCACGAGTGGTCAGCGTGCGCAGCTTGCTGCCATGCAGAGAACATGGGTTCTATTTTCAGTATTGTCAAGGATTTTTCCATGATGGGAGGACTGGAACACGGTGCACTCTGCCTCACGAGTGGTCAGCGTGCGCAGCTGGCTGCCATGCAGAGAACATGGGTTCTATTTTCAGTATTGTCAAGGATTTTTCCATGATGGGAGGACTGGAACACGGTGCACTCTGCCTCACGAGTGGTCATGCAGAGATCATGGGTTCTATTTTCAGTATTGTCAAGGATTTTTCCATGATGGGAGTACTGGAACACGGTGCACTCTGCCTCACGAGTGGTCAGCGTGCGCAGCGGGCTGCCATGCAGAGAACATGGGTTCTATTTTCAGTATTGTCAAGGATTTTTCCATGATGGGAGGACTGGAACACGGTGCACTCTGCCTCACGAGTGGTCAGCGTGTACCGCTGGCTGCCATGCAGAGAACATGGGTTCTATTTTCAGTATTGTCAAGGATTTTTCCATGATGGGAGGACTGGAACACGGTGCACTCTGCCTCACGAGTGGTCAGCGTGCGCAGCTGGCTGCCATGCAGAGAACATGGGTTCTATTTTCAGTATTGTCAAGGATTTTTCCATGATGGGAGGACTGGAACACGGTGCACTCTGCCTCACGGGTGGTTAGCGTGAGCAGCTGGCTGCCATGCAGAGAACATGGGTTCTATTTTCAGTATTGTCAAGGATTTTTCCATGATGGGAGGATTGGAACACAGTGCACTCTGCCTCACGTGTGGTCAGTGTGCGCATGTGGCTGCCATGCAGAGAACATGGGTTCTATTTTCAGTATTGTCAAGGATTTTTCCATGATGGGAGGACTGGAACATGGAGCACTCAGCCTCACGAGTGGTCAGCGTGCACCGCTGGTTGCCATGCAGAGAACATGGGTTCTATTTTCAGTATTGTCAAGGATTTTTCCATGATGGGAGGACTGGAACACGGTGCACTCAGCCTCACGAGTGGACAGTGTGCACCTCTGGCTGCCATGCAGAGAACATGAGTTCTATTTTCAGTATTGTCAAGGATTTTTCTATGATGGGAGGACTGGAACACGGTGCACTCAGCCTCACGAGTGGAGAGCGTGCACCGCTGGCTGCCATGCAGAGAACATGGGTTCTGTTTTCAGTATTGTCATGGATTTTTCCATGATGGGAGGACTAGAACACGGTGCACTCAGCCTCACGTGTGGTCAGCGTGCACCGCTGGCTGCCATGCAGAGAACATGGGTTCTATTTTCAGTATTGTCAAGGATTTTTCCATGATGGGAGGACTGGAACACGGTGCACTCTGCCTCATGAGTGGTCAGCGTGCGCTGCTGGCTGCCATGCAGAGAACATGGGTTCTATTTTCAGTATTGTCAAGGATTTTTCCATGATGGGAGGACTGGAACACGGTGCACTCTGCCTCACGAGTGGTCAGCGTGCGCAGCTGGCTGCCATGCAGAGAACATGGGTTCTATTTTTAGTATTGTCAAGGATTTTTCCATGATGGGAGGACTGGAACACGGTGCACTCTGCCTCACGAGTGGTCAGCGTGCGCAGCTGGCTGCCATGCAGAGAACATGGGTTCTATTTTCAGTATTGTCAAGGATTTTTCCATGATGGGAGGACTGGAACACGGTGCACTCTACCTCACGAGTGGTCAGCGTGCACCGCTGGCTGCCATGCAGAGAACCCGGGTTCTATTTTCAGTATTGTCAAGGATTTTTCGATGATGGGAGGACTGGAACACGGTGCACTCTGCCTCACGAGTGGACAGCGTGCGCAGCTGGCTGCCATGCAGAGAACATGGGTTCTATTTTTAGTATTGTCAAGGATTTTTCTATGATGGGAGGACTGGAACACGGTGCACTCAGCCTCCTGATTGGTCAGCGTGCACCGCTGGCTGCCATGCAGAGAACATGGGTTCTATTTTCAGTATTGTCAAGGATTTTTCCATGATGGGAGGACTGGAACACGGTGCACTCTGCCTCACGAGTGGTCAGCGTGCGCAGCTGGCTGCCATGCAGAGAACATGGGTTCTATTTTCAGTATTGTCAAGGATTTTTCCATGATGGGAGGACTGGAACAAGGTGCACTCTGCCTCACGAGTGGTCAGCGTGAACCGCTGGCTGCCATGCAGAGAACATGGGTTCTATTTTCAGTATTGTCAAGGATTTTTCCATGATGGGAGGACTGGAACACTGTGCACCCGCCTCACGAGTGGTCAGCGTGCGCAGCAGGCTGCCATGCAGAGAACATGGGTTCTATTTTCAGTATTGTCAAGGATTTTTCCATGATGGGAGGACTGGAACACGGTGCACTCTGCCTCACGAGTGGTCAGCGTGCGCAGCTGGCTGCCATTCAGAGAACATGGGTTCTATTTTCAGTATTGTCAAGGATTTTTCCATGATGGGAGGACTGGAACAAGGTGCACTCTGCCTCACGAGTGGTCAGCGTGAACCGCTGGCTGCCATGCAGAGAACATGGGTTCTATTTTCAGTATTGTCAAGGATTTTTCCATGATGGGAGGACTGGAACACGGTGCACTCTGCCTCACGAGTGGTCAGCGTGCGCAGCAGGCTGCCATGCAGAGAACATGGGTTCTATTTTCAGTATTGTCAAGGATTTTTCCATGATGGGAGGACTGGAACACGGTGCACTCTGCCTCACGAGTGGTCAGCGTGCGCAGCTGGCTGCCATGCAGAGAACATGGGTTCTATTTTCAGTATTGTCAAGGATTTTTCCATGATGGGAGGACTGGAACAAGGTGCACTCTGCCTCACGAGTGGTCAGCGTGAACCGCTGGCTGCCATGCAGAGAACATGGGTTCTATTTTCAGTATTGTCAAGGATTTTTCCATGATGGGAGGACTGGAACACGGTGCACTCTGCCTCACGAGTGGTCAGCGTGCGCAGCTGGCTGCCATGCAGAGAACATGGGTTCTATTTTCAGTATTGTCAAGGATTTTTCCAAGATGGGAGGACTGGAACACGGTGCACTCTGCCTCACGAGTGGTCAGCGTGCACCGCTGGCTGCCATGCAGAGAACATGGGTTCTATTTTCAGTATTGTCAAGGATTTTTCCATGATGGGAGGACTGGAACACGGTGCACTCTGCCTCACGAGTGGTCAGGGTGCACCGCTGGCTGCCATGCAGAGAACCCGGGTTCTATTTTCAGTATTGTCAAGGATTTTTCGATGATGGGAGGACTGGAACACGGTGCACTCTGCCTCACGAGTGGACAGCGTGCGCAGCTGGCTGCCATGCAGAGAACATGGGTTCTATTTTTAGTATTGTCAAGGATTTTTCTATGATGGGAGGACTGGAACACGGTGCACTCAGCCTCCTGATTGGTCAGCGTGCACCGCTGGCTGCCATGCAGAGAACATGGGTTCTATTTTCAGTATTGTCAAGGATTTTTCCATGATGGGAGGACTGGAACACGGTGCACTCTGCCTCACGAGTGGTCAGCGTGCGCAGCTGGCTGCCATGCAGAGAACATGGGGTCTATTTTCAGTATTGTCAAGGATTTTTCCAAGATGGGAGGAATGGAACACGGTGCACTCTGCCTCATGAGTGGTCAGCGTGCGTAGCTGGCTGCCATGCAGAGAACATGGGTTCTATTTTCAGTATTGTCAAGGATTTTTCCATGATGGGAGGACTGGAACAGGGTGCACTCAGCCTCATGAGTGGTCAGCGTGCACCGCTGGCTGCCATGCAGAGAACAATGGTTCTATTTTCAGTATTGTCAAGGATTTTTCGATGATGGGAGGACTGGAACACGGTGCACTCTGCCTCACGAGTGGTCAGCGTGCGCAGCTGGCTGCCATGCAGAGAACATGGGTTCTATTTTCAGTATTGTCAAGGATTTTTCCATGATGGGAGGCCTGGAACACGGTGCACTCTGCCTCACGAGTGGTCAGCGTGCACCGCTGGCTGCCATGCAGAGAACATGGGTTCTATTTTCAGTATTGTCAAGGATTTTCCATGATGGGAGGACTGGAACACGGTGCACTCTGCCTCATGAGTGGTCAGCGTGCGCAGCTGGCTGCCATGCAGAGAACATGGGTTCTATTTTCAGTATTGTCAAGGATTTTTCCATGATGGGAAGACTGGAACACGGTGCACTCTGCCTCACGAGTGGTCAGCGTGCGCAGCTGGCTGCCATGCAGAGAATATGGGTTCTATTTTCAGTATTGTCAAGGATTTTTCCATGATGGGAGGACTGGAACACGGTGCACTCTGCCTCACGAGTGGTCAGCGTGCACCGCTGGCTGCCATGCAGAGAACATGGGTTCTATTTTCAGTATTGTCAAGGATTTTTCCATGATGGGAGGACTGGAACACGGTGCACTCTGCCTCACGAGTTGTCAGCGTGCGCAGCTGGCTGCCATGCAGAGAATATGGGTTCTATTTTCAGTATTGTCAAGGATTTTTCCATGATGGGAGGACTGGAACACGGTGCACTCTGCCTCACGAGTGGTCAGCGTGCGCAGCTGGCTGCCATGCAGAGAACATGGGTTCTATTTTCAGTATTGTCAAGGATTTTTCCATGATGGGAGGACTGGAACACGGTGCACTCTGCCTCACGAGTGGTCAGCGTGCGCAGCTGGCTGCCATGCAGAGAATATGGGTTCTATTTTCAGTATTGTCAAGGATTTTTCCATGATGGGAGGACTGGAACACGGTGCACTCTGCCTCACGAGTGGTCAGCGTGCGCAGCTGGCTGCCATGCAGAGAACATGGGTTCTATTTTCAGTATTGTCAAGGATTTTTCCATGATGGGAGGACTGGAACACGGTGCACTCTGCCTCACGAGTGGTCAGCGTGCACCGCTGGCTGCCATGCAGAGAACATGGGTTCTATTTTCAGTATTGTCAAGGATTTTTCCATGATGGGAGGACTGGAACACGGTGCACTCTGCCTCACGAGTGGTCAGTGTGCGCAGCTGGCTGCCATGCAGAGAATATGGGTTCTATTTTCAGTATTGTCAAGGATTTTTCCATGCTGGGAGGACTGGAACACGGTTCACTCAGCCTCACAAGTGGTCAGCGTGCACGCTGGCTGCCATGCAGAGAACATGGGTTCTATTTTCTGTATTGTCAAGGATTTTTCCATGATGGGAGGACTGGAACACGGTGCACTCTGCCTCACGAGTGGTCAGCGTGCGCAGCTGGCTGCCATGCAGAGAACATGGGTTCTATTTTCAGTATTGTCAAGGATTTTTCCATGATGGGAGGACTGGAACACGGTGCACTCTGCCTCACGAGTGGTCCGCGTGCGCAGCTGGCTGCCATGCAGAGAACATGGGTTCTATTTTCAGTATTGTCAAGGATTTTTCCATGATGGGAGGCCTGGAACACGGTGCACTCTGCCTCACGAGTGGTCAGCGTGCACCGCTGGCTGCCATGCAGAGAACATGGGTTCTATTTTCAGTATTGTCAAGGATTTTTCCATGATGGGAGGACTGGAACACGGTGCACTCTGCCTCATGAGTGGCCAGCGTGCGCAGCTGGCTGCCATGCAGAGAACATGGGTTCTATTTTCAGTATTGTCAAGGATTTTTCCATGATGGGAGGACTGGAACACGGTGCACTCTGCCTCACGAGTGGTCAGCGTGCGCAGCTGGCTGCCATGCATTGAACATGGGTTCTATTTTCAGTATTGTCAAGGATTTTTCCATGATGGGAGGACTGGAACAGGGTGCACTCAGCCTCACGAGTGGACAACGTGCACCGCTGGCTGCCATGCAGAGAACATGGGTTCTATTTTCAGTATTGTCAAGGATTTTTCCATGATGGGAGGACTGGAACACGGTGCACTCTGCCTCACGAGTGGACAGCGTGCGCAGCTGGCTGCCATGCAGAGAACATGGGTTCTAAGTTCAGTATTGTCAAGGATTTTTCCATGATGGGAGGACTGGAACACGGTGCACTCAGCCTCACGAGTGGACAGCGTGCGCAGCTGGCTGCCATGTGGAGAATATTTGTTCTATTTCCAGTACTATCAGAGATTTTTCCATGATGGGAGGATGATTGGAGGACTGGAACAGGGTGCACTCAGCCTCACTATTGGTCAGCGTGCACAGCTGTCTGCCATGCGGAGAATATTTGTTCTATTTCCAGTACTGTCAGAGATCTTTCCATGATGGGAGGACTGGAACAGTGTGCACTCTGCCTCACGTTGGTCAGCGTGCGCAGCTGGCTGCCATGCAGAGAACATGGGGTCTATTTTCAGTATTGTCAAGGATTTTTCCATGATGGGAGGACTGGAACACGGTGCACTCAGCCTCACGAGCGGACAGCGTGCGCAGCTGGCTGCCATGCAGAGAACATGGGTTCTATTTTCAGTATTGTCAAGGATTTTTCCATGATGGGAGGACTGGAACACGGTGCACTCAGCCTTACGTGTGGACAGCGTGCGCAGCTGGCTGCCATGTGGAGAATATTTGTTCTATTTCCAGTACTATCAGAGATTTTTCCATGATGGGAGGACGATGGGAGGACTGGAACAGGGTGCACTCAGCCTCACTATTGGTCAGCGTGCACAGCTGTCTGCCATGCAGAGAATATTTGTTCTATTTCCAGTACTGTCAGAGATCTTTCCATGATGGGAGGACTGGAACAGTGTGCACTCTGCCTCACGTTGGTCAGCGTGCGCAGTTTGCTGCCATGCAGAGAACATAGGTTCTATTTTCAGTATCGTTAGTAATTTTTCTATGATGGGAGGACTGGGACAGAGTGCACTCAGCCTCACGAGGCCATCTGAGTGCTGCATCACCCCTCCATGCCACATACAGCGATGTCACTGGCAGAGGAAGCATCGGCGGTCAGTCTTTCCCGATCTGCCCACCAGGCCCTGTGGACGCTCTTTGTGTTTTAAATAGATATGTATAATGTCAACAAAGTTTGTATCTGATTATACCAAGTCATAATAGATTGTTTGTTGACTCAACATCTGTGAAGTACGGCACGTGGTATTCAGAATGATGCCTGTGTACAGGAAGTCTGACAATGAGAGTCGGGCTGAACGTATTTTACCCATTGATATCGGAGTGAAATACCCGCTGTGTCTAATTTGAGAGAGACTCGCGTTCGATCGGTTCAGTGGTGAACCTTGTTACTTTTTGGTATATCTCTGCATTGAAAGCGTGTCGTGAGGAGACAACTGGTACCGTCTCCAATAACCTCCGCACATCAGTAGCGCCCAGGCGGTTTAAAATGGTTCAAATGGCTCGGAGCACTATGGGACTCAACTGCTGTGGTGATCAGTCCCCTAGAACTTAGAACTACTTAAACCTAACTAACCTAAGGACATCACACACATCCATGCCCGAGGCAGGATTCGAACCTGCGACCGTAGCAGACGCACGGTCCCGGACTGCGCGCCTAGAACTGCGAGACCACCGCGGCCGGCCAGGCGGTTCATCAAATGGCTGTGAAGGAAGGTCCACTGACCTGTTACAGTCTAGCGACTCACAGGCACCAGAACAGTTCAGCGATGCTGCTGAGTACGGAGCTACGAAACAGTTGTTCCTTGCAGCCATGCTAATGACAGCTCATCCACAACAAAAAATAGTTAAATTCGTTCGATAGTATTGTAGCTGGACTGCATTTGAATACCTAGGCAGATAGCCTTTTATGGTAATACACATTTTCCGCTTCATCGGAAGAAGAAAAATTCGAGTATCCAGCAGGAGCCACATGTGGAACAATAAGCATGTGCATAACTTTATACAAGAGGGCATAAGATTCAAAAATTACCATGATTTTATATAAAAGGTTTAGTGACTTTGAAAATGTGTTCTGCGCCATGAGCTTATTTTGACATGATAGATACAAAACTTATCTCTAACGGTTGATACTTTTCCTCGTAGTACTTCTAAGACAGATAACTCTTCCACCTAAATGATGAACGTAGTTTAAGAATATGTGTAACGCGTATCTTTTATATTATTAGTATGTTTATGGGCGCTACCTTTTAGATTCAGTGATCTTATACATAAATGCTCATTTGATTTAATCTAGATTGTACAAAGAGTTAAAACTATACGTAGAAAATATTCACAGAATTGTTTATAGCCCAAAAATTATAGGTTAAAACTGAAAGTCACAAATCAGAATTCTAAAAAAGTTAGAGCGGTAGAGAAAATGCTGCTGAGTGACAAGAAAAGTTATCAGTAAAAAATGCCACATTAATGCCTTTCAGGGTGTGAAAACAGGTAGAAAACACGTATTCAACTCTGACGACTATTTGCACACAGAACTTCACAGACGATCCTATTAATGGAATAATTTCATGACTTCTATATTTTAGTGTAGACTGGCATAAATAAAATAAACAAAATGTGTTTTGTAAGTTGCGTTTTTGGATTGATTGGATGAGATGCAACTATGGGCCAGTAAAAGACTAGATTAATGTGGGAAATCTTTCAAAAATTCCGTAAAATTGACTTTCAACTGCCCAGCTCTGAACCAATACTGCGCCTTTCCTCTAGGTAGTCACATTTTTGTGAGTGATGCCACCCCAAGTGCATAATTCGTAGCTCTGTGACTGTATTTGGAGCTGTATTGCACCTCATAGAGTTTGAGAAGATCTGAGCTTATGGAGTAGACATCTGTTTGATATTGAATGTCTACATTTTTTTTCTTTACTCTCAGCGATAAAATGGAATTTTAGACTCATTGATTTGCGTCTATAGATGCACATCCAGCGTAGCGTGCTGTGGTCTCCAGAGTCCATTGTAATAGTTCTATGATGTAAAACTGAATATATGATCAACAAATCAACACTGATCTTCTACATCCACGTCCTTTAAACTACCATTGTGATGCCGTTGAGCCACAAAGCCATGGTGTTGGAGGCTGCTGGATTGGTCCCTTTCTGCAGCTCGGTAAGGGCTGCAAGAGGAAGTGGTAAGTACGAGGTTTAGAACACTCTTTGGGCACGGTTCTGTAAAGGCGCAGAACAGCGTCGAACCCGGCGCCACACCAAGCAATCGATATAATTTCCCGTGAGCTGTGTGACAACCAAATAAACCTAAGATATGTGGTGATTGTTAAAGCAGCAGTATTTCCCATTGCGCTCAGGAATGTTTAACAAGCAGTTTAGCAGAGTCACAAAATTGCTAGAAATAAGGTAGAATTCTGCAGTGAATAATTAACCTTTATCCAGAATTCCAGGATGGGACATTTGTCCCACTCCAGTCTCCCTTACCCCTCTCCCCTGTCCAAATCACCCACTTGCGGACGACAATGGTTGGATCAACATTAGGGAGAGATGTAGTTGGTAAGATGTGGCAAACGTTTCCAAGCCACTGTCTAGGCCTTATGGCTGATTTGGTAATGAATCCACCGTCGGAAACCACATTCTCCCTTACCTGGTAAATGTTTGCCAAGCATTATTCAGCAAGTTAACAGGCATTTTTACGGCGATGAAAATATATCAACAGGAAGGAACACCAAATGAAGACATACTCGCAACATTTGCAGATTTCCCACTTCCTAACCCAGCGAAGCTTCTGTGATGTCACCACAACCGTTGGGTGGCAATTACACATCCACCGGAACAACGCAAGCTTCAACAACTGCGCGATTTACCTATAGGGACTAGTCAGTGCCCCAGTGAACCGTTTAGAAAGCTTTTAGCTGGGCCAAAACACGAGTTTAGTTTTATTTAGCTTCTCCCATAGCTGTTCCTGTAAACACTAACAGGTGGTCTTAATAACCGGATTGAGATGTATGTAAATGATGCAGTTTGTCGAAGGGAGAGCTGATAGATGCTGTCAACACAGAGACATTGGGAGTCTATTTACTCCACGTTTTTAACCTCTCGATTGGGCTCGCGTCTCACACATATGCTGAATAGGAACGTTTGAGAGGCGCTCTTGCGAAGATACGCGCTTGCTGATACTGCAGAAGACCAAATACGGCAATGATTTGCGGCTCTGTGTGATAATAACACTCGTAAACGCAGCGGCTGCCGTTGTGCAGCGATGCGCTGCGAAGCAGATAAAACTTATCTGCCAGCTCCGCGGTCCACTTAATTAACGCCGAACAAACAGCCTGCGCTGCCAGATGTGACCGTAGAACGGAAAGTAATACAATGCAAGCCACAGATGCCAGCATACATCATGGGGCTGCTCCGTTGTTATGACTGGCTGTCTTTGCTGGCTTTAAATTACGAGCCCGAGATACAGTTGTCCTCTTGCGCTGTGCGCATCGTTAATCTATTTTTATACTGTGAACCTCGCTGTAAGCATGAAAAATTTACCACTGGCATGTTGGGCGCCGCTGATGATGACTGCGTGACACAGTCGTCTCGGACCTAATCAGTTCGATTCCAGGTCGTAAAAATAATATCACTGTTTTTGAGAATAGCAGGCCATGTGCCGGAGTTGGGATTATTGTCTCCCTTCTTTCATCATCATTATTTACACAAACAAGACACAACACAATACACACACTCATTACGGGCACGTAGACTAGGCAATTGTACTTAACGCTATCATGCCGGCGTGTACCACCGGTGACTCACACAACATCCTCCCACTGGACAGTGTGCATCAGCGGTGGCTCACGACGATCTACTAGTTATAGTACCAGCAGTACACTAACATACAATCTCTCATCTATTAGCCAGGTGGAACGAACAACTGCGAATAGAATTTTGTGTGACCCTTCAACGAAAGAGCTTTCTGAACATAGGGGACAATACGTAATTTATGAATTTATGATTAATTTAGTGTAAAATTATTTCATTTTATCTCTCGTTGTTTTAAAAGAATGGACTTCATGATCAAGTAAATGATGGAAAAGTACCATGAACATAATATAGATCTGCATTTCTCATTCATTGATTTCAAACAGGCCTTGGACAATATACGAGTAAATTTGCAAGAGCTTTAGAAAGTACTAATAAATGTAATCAAAATGACAGAGACAAGGATAAAAGTAAAAATATTTGACAGGACAAGTGAAAGCTTTTTCTTCAAGGAATAAGTGAAGCAAGGTGATAGTCTCTCCACTGTCGGATTCAATATAGCACTCCAGAGATCAATAAAAGAGGCACCATAATTATGAAAACAAGCCAGATATGTACATATGCTGATGACACTGCATAGTAGGAAGAAATGCCAACACCATTAAAGAAATATACCTGACAACGGAAACAGAAGCATTAAAAATCGGCCTCACGATAAATGAAAGTGAAACACAATACCCTGAGGCCAGAAGAACTAAGGATTTAAATATGAATGGGAAATGTTTCAAAGGATCGCCCTCTTTTAGTTACTTGGGATCATTAATATCAAACGATAATACACTACTGGCCATTAAAATTGCTATACCAAGAAGAAATGTAAATGATAAACGGGTATTCATTGGACAAATATATTATACTAGAACTGACATGTGATTACATTTTCACGCAATTTAGGTGCATAGATCCTGAGAAAACAGAACCCAGAACAACCACCTCTGGCCGTAATAACGACATTGATACGCCTGGGCATTGAGTCAGACCTTGGATGGCGTGTACAGGTACGGCTGCGCATGCAGCTTCAACACGATACCACAGTTCATCAAGAGAAGTGTCTGGCGTATTGTGACGAGCCAGTTGCTCGGCCACCATTGACCAGACGTTTTCAATTGGTGAGAGATCTGGAGAATGTGCTGGCCAGGACAGCAGTCGAACATCTTCTGTATCCAGGAAGGCCCGTATAGGACCTGCAACATGCGGTCGTGCATTATCCTGCTGAAATGTAGGGTTTCACAGGGATCGAATGAAGGGTAAAGCCACGGGTCGCAACACATCTGAAATGTAACGTCCACTGTTCAAAGTGCCGTCAATACTAACAAGAGGTGACCGAGACGTGTAACCAATGGCACCCCATACCATCACGCCGTGTGATACGCCAGTATGGCGATGACGATTACACGCTTCCAATGTGCGTTCACCGCGATGTCACCAAACACGGATGCGACCATCATGATGCTGTAAACAGAACCTGGACGTCTGTCTGTGATGCAGCGTCAAGGGTAACAGCAGCCATGGTCTCCGAGCTGATAGTCCATACTACTGCAAACGTCGTCGAACTGTTCGTGTAGATGGTTGTTGTCTTGCAAACGTTCCCATCTGTTGACTCAGGGATCGAGACGTGGCTGCACGATCCGTTACAGCCATGCGGATAAGATGCCTGTCATCTCGACTGCAAGTGATACGAGGCCGTTGGGATCCAGCACGGCGTTCCGTATTACCCTCCTGAACTCACCGATTCCATATTCTGCTAACAGTCATTGGATCTCGACCAACGCGAGCAGCAATGTCGCGACACGACAAACCGCAATCTCGATAGGCTAAAATCCGACCTTTATCAAAGTCGGAAACGTGATGGTACGCATTTCTCCTCCTTACACGAGGCATCACAACAGAGTTTTACCAGGCAACGTCGGTCAACTGCTGTTTGTGTATGAGAAATCGGTTGGAAACTTTCCTCATGTCAGCACGTCGCATGTTTCGCCACCGCCGCCAACCTTGTGTGAATGCTCTGAAAAGCTAATCATTTGCATATCACAGCATCTTCTTCCTGTCGGTTAAATTTCGCGTCTGTTGCACGTCATCTTCGTGGTGTAGCAATTTTAATGGCCAGTAGTGTAACGTTGGAAAGGCTATAAGGGGAAGGATACTGGCAGGGAACAGAGCTTACTTAACAATGTTACAGCTTTTCAGAAACAGTCTGGTTACTAGAAGAAAAATTATTAGAACAACAGAATTCCGAATATATAACCGCCAAGTCTGCCAGTCCTGACACGTAGGTCATAGGTATGGACGCTGTCAGATGACAAAAACATGCTATGAACCTTTGAGTGAAAAGTACTACTTAAAATTGATGGCTTAATAAGGAAGGAAGAAGTCTAGACAATATGATATGACACCGAGCTACAAGCATTACTATAAGGAAAAGACATAGTAAAATATGTCAAATCGGAATGATTACCATAACTAGAAAACGTCTAGAGGAATTCGGAGGATAGAAGACAAAAGAAAATGATGAAAAGAATGATCCATGCTGCTAGACGGAAAGGAAGACCAAGAAGAAAGTAGACTGATGATGTAACAGAAAATCTTACCAGCAAGGCAGTCCGGGGGGGGGGGGGGGGGGGGGGGAAATAGTTGAAGAATTCAAGGCTCACCAAGGGCTGTAGCACTACAGAAGAAAAAGGCTTTCAAAATAAAAGGTCAGTATATTTAAATGATAGTCTAGATCCTTTGGAGACGACCGTCGCCATACGGCGAGAAATGAAAAATAGCTCTGCCATTTGTAGGAAAGTACGAATACGGGCGCTACTCCACAGCGAGAAACACAATTCTCAGCGCCGGCGTGAGCGTATTAAGACACCTGACATGGAAATAGCCTAAGTATACCAATTCAAAAAGGTTTGCACAAGGGAATCAGCCAATCGAGTTCATTTCATACATTAGTGTGTAAAATATCAATCGAAGTTAGGCAAGAGAGATTGTTTTCCTTTGTCTGTTTCTGGTTTTAAAAATGCCACATAACATGGACTAGGGTTATACACTCACACCAATGATTATTGAGTGGTGATGTGTATTTACGGCGAAAAAACTGTTCAACATACGTCTCTCTCTTAAGTAGTAGTTCGCCAACGATGTACTTAAATTGGATACATTTGTATTCACGATAATAAAAGTGAGCTAAGGATAGTAGTAGCGTGACCTTGGATGTCTTGAGGTAATAAAGTCAGTACCGTTTTAGTGCTGCGCCACGTACGCTGCGGTAACTTCGGATAGTTATTTCTTCCTGCATTTATAAATTTTCTTTGGTATTACTGAGACACCTCTTAGAACTCTTAGAATCACAGTACGTGCACTATATGCGGTAATATCGGTACGAAGAGGCAAACCTAAATCGCGAAACCCATTCAAATACTGACTGTGGCGCTCGCATGTCTCGCATCAGCCACGATCTGGCGCCACCACTGGCTATTCTGGGGCCGGCAAAGGAGCCGTGACCGACACGGCACTAGATCAACTGTCCATAGAGATAAAAGATCCACTAGGTCTATGTTTCGTACAATTAGTAGAAATCACTGCGATTTTTTATGGTGATGGAGAAATGTGGATGACTGAAGGAAACCATTACTGAGGTGTTTGGGAGGATAAAATAAAATAAAATAAATAACGTGTACAGGAAACCGTAGTGCATGATTAGCTAGGGACTTTTGCAGTTGAAGTTGTTGAAGTACATGCACTGCCGATTAACATGAATGTGAGCACCTGTCAACAGCCTCAACAACCATCTTTTGAAGCGTGGACCGCTGAGAGACGTGGAGGAAGAGAGTCACTGTGGTTGTGGAAGTTACCGACAGGGATGTGGAGCCATGCCGACTCTAGTGCCGTGGCGAACTGTGCGTGGCGCGAAAAACCCGATCTAGGTGGTCTCACCTCGCTTGGATCTAAATATGGGGAGTTTCTGTGTCTGGGGAACCACGCACGTACACTGAAAGCTGTGTGACACGTTGCATTGTCCTGCTGGTAGACAGCACCGTGCCAAGGAGAAACCAACAGCTTGCAGGGGTAGAGAAGGTCCCCGAAGCTGATGCATACTTGTGTTGATCCGTTGTGCCTTCCAGAATGACGAGATCACCCAGGGAATGCCACAGAAACAATCCCCAGACCATAACGCTCACTCCCTCGGCCTCGAGCCTTCTGACGATTGTCGCAGGAAGTTTTCTTTTTGTGCGATGGAGCACAAAACGTGATTCACCTGCAAAGGACACATGTCACCAATCAGTGGACGTCCAGTTGCAGTATTGGCGTGTAAGTTCCAGCCTTTGCCACCGATGACCAGCAGTCAGCATGGGCGAGCAACCAGGCGTCTGCTGCAGAGGCCCATCCGCAGCAACGTTCGCTGAACGGTCGTTGAAGAGACGTTGTTGGTAGCTGCTTGACTGAGCTGAGTGCCCAGTTGCTCAACAGCTGCACACCTGTTCCCGCCGTCGTTTACCCCTGTCATCTGCGGCCCGTGGAGGACCACAGTTGCCACGGTGCCAATTTTGGATAGCGCTATTTTGCGTAGCTGTTTCGGAAATACCTCCACCAATGGCCCAAAAGCCAGTGATCATGCTCGTCTGGACGTTAGATAAGTTGCTCCGTTTCCTCAATTCGACGACAACTACACTGTTTTCCGCGTTACCGAATCCGCTTTTTTTCACCGTCCACTGCTAGTGCTATGCTGTGAGTGGTTGCTGCACGTTGACGTCGAACGTGGGCGGTGGTCACATTAATGTGACTGGATCATTTACTTGAAACGACACTTAAAACTGGGATCCCAAAACGCATATGAATGTGTAGTATTTAATTAGACCCTACGTACAAGGAAATCACTGAGAGGAAAGAACACATGAAAACTATTAAACTTTATATACTCCACAGACTCTGAAAATGTCAAAATATAGAAAGTGTGTCAGAAACAATACGATAGACCCGACTTTTGTTTTCAGGTCACGTTCACAGAATAAATGGCAATAGATGGATAAAAGATATCTTCAAATGTAGGAGGATAGTGAAGGTCTGAAAATAAGTCGTATAAAAGTTGGCGCAAAAATAAGGTTCTCTTGGAAAGGAAACGTCGAAAATAGAATGTATCTAAGGCAGGAACTGATTAAAAGCAGTTCTATCAGAGGAGGCAAACACATAGTGAGGGTAAGAAGAAATATTGTAGCGTGGTACCCAGGATATCCAAACGAAAAGAAAAAAGGAAAAAAAAATTGTTATTACCTTGCCGATAAATAAGACTTCTGTAGTTTTGATCATCAGAATCAGCTACACAGCACTATAGTACAATTAACGACAGAAAGATTGCAATAAATTATTTATGTAGAGTTATGAAACCATCAACAAGACAACGTACTATCGCCTCTTGCAATGTGAAAGGCTGCCGTAGCCTTCTACAGCCATTTTCCTATATTCTTCTTTAAACATGTGAGCAGTTGTGTAACCATTTTAGTGAAGTATCTGTTACTGAGAGCTGCAAAATATATCACTGTCGGACACGTAGTTCCAAGTCTATGAACCCATAAATATTGAGATGCGTGAGAAATTGGCTTTTCTTGAAACAGAGCGCAAATCACACATACTACACTCTTCAAGCGTTTAATAACACTGTGGGTTAGCTGTTTCCTGAAATTCTGTTAAAATAAGAGCGTTAGAGTGGAAGATAAAAAAGAGGGGGCGCAATGATTGAGAAGTCGACTGAGGACTTATGGAGTATTATAGTCTCTACGTTGCTTTGCACGTAAATTGTCGGTAGGCAGAGTAATATGGCGGGAAAGAATGAATGTCACAAATGTATCAAACGTTGCTAAAACGCTCTGGCTGTCCGCCTTGATGGCTGCGTGGTGGGCGCGACAGATTGGCAACCGAAGGGGCCCGGGTTCGATTGCCGGGCGGGTTGGGGATTTTCTCCGCTCAGGGTCTGGGCGTTGTGTTATCCTTACGTTCGTATAACTCAGAAGAAAATGCTCTCTAATACGCTATTTATCGTCTTTCTGTTACTGAGGTGGATAAATGGGCACGACCGGGGAGAAAAAAAGGAAAATAGTTGAGGATCGACGATAGCTGCTGTACAGCAAGGAAACTAATTGGTGGCTCACACGAACAATCAATGATACCCAGAGTGAATTTTTGTTATGTAGTGGAATGTGCAGCGGTAGAGCGCTTGCCAGTGAAAGTCAAAGATCCTAGATTCGTGTCCCAGTTCGGCACACAGCATTAATCTGTCAGGAACTTCCTATTTGCGATTTGTTATTTTGCCCAACATTTTTGTTTGGAGACAGAGCATCAGCAGCTGTCAGTAATATCATTATAGGTGAACGACAGCACCAGTTATACCAAACTTTCTCCATAGATGGTTCTGGGGCTTAGGCCATTTTCAGGGGTTTTTGACCATTGAGCAACAGAAGCCTCTCTGTCAGTTCGAGTGCACCAGACGCACCCATGTTGATGACATTCTAACAGTGTCCCAATGGTGCTTCACGAATTTTACGAGTTCGATGATGATGCTGAAAGGCTGTAAGATGTCTACTCCGTTATTTGTATCTATCACGACTAAGTTTCTCCCTAAAACCAGCTGTGTTCATACAATGACGGCAATCTGACCAATGTTTATGCTGTACAGCGTAGAACGGGCTTTATACTCCCAAGGAACATGCACCTGCAGATTTAAATGGTACTGTGTGCTTACCGGTACATACCCTGTCAAAATCACCACACTTGCTATTAAAAGTCTTCATACTGAGTTAATTCTAACGGATATGAAAGGTATTGGAAAGAAGACACTGACTTCATAGAACTGAAAGGGTTATTGTCTCTAGCACATGGCTCTGAGCACTATGGGGCTTAACTTCTCAGGTCATCAGTCCCCTAGAACTTAGAACTACTTAAACCTAACTAACCTAAGGACATCACACACATCCATGCCCGAGGCAGAATTCGAACCTGCGACCGTAGCGGTCGCGCTGTTTCAGACTGTAGCGCCTGGAACCGCTCGGCCACCCCGGCCTGCTGTCTCTAGCACAAGCCGCGGTACAGGTTGCTAACGATTTTACGCACACTTACCGACGCTCACTCTTATTTCGGCTTGTTATTACTTTTCTGAGTTAACCACTACTTCTACCGATCTTTCCTAGCGACTCGTTTATAACATTGATGAGCTCTCAATCCAGTCCACAAGCCCTACAACATTTAACGGATTTATCGAACTTCTCACGACACGCGGCCATGTATCGTCCAACCACGTCTGACATCCAGCAACGACTCCTCACTACTCATCGCCTTCCACAACACCCGTAACGGTTGGCGCCAAAGCGAGCTTCTCGGTCACTGGGGGATTCTTCTGGCGCATTGTGCTGCTGTGCTAGCCAGCTACGTGTAAGATACAGACATAGATTCCTAAAGAGTAACTATATCTGTAACCTTAGAGGCGCCAGTCAGTCCGCCTCTCACATAAATTTTGGTAGTTTTGCGTTATCAAGTTCCGCAGAGTATATTTTCTATGCTTGCTTTAGCTTATGTTGTTGATGCTCACATTTACGTGCCAGGGAGGAAGATCAGCTGACGACATGCATCTGCGTTTCTTTACTTTCACTTTGTCGACAGCTGACAGTCCCTAACACGGATACTCGTGCATTTTGAATGCATGGCGGCGTAATAAAAAATGCATGCAACTGGGAAAATTCAGGTGGAAGTTGTTGATTTACCTTTACAGTAGCAGCTTGGGCAGGCAGTTGAACTTTATTTTCGAAGCCAGGTCCAGTCGAGACGATGTGTCGCCAGACACGGCCGGCCGTCTCCAGGCGTAGAGACGCGTGGTCGTTTCAAAGGCAAGCATTGGGACGCCGTCTTCAATATTTCAGGTGGAGAGGAGCGGACGTTTCCTCTCCTGTCTTCTCACAAATACCTGCTGTTTGTGAAAAAAGCAGTTTTGGGGATTGGTCAATATGCCCCCCACCAAGTTTTATCGCTCTCTGTACGCGGTGGGGTATAGAGTTGTTTCAGAGGGAACTTATCAGGGCTTGGACGAGATCAATCGCAGCAAGCAGTCGCTGCTCCGAGATCAAGTAAATAGCGATTTTTAGGTAGGAATTAGATCAGTTTCTCCGACACCATGCAGATCCATTGCTAGGAACAGAATTCTCGCGAGTGACGATTTCAGTAATAGTTTAATTAATTTCAAATGGAACCGAGTTCTGTGTTTGATCGGACACGAAGCATTTCACGCAACGTGTGCCCTTTCCGCTATGAGTCATGGGCTTACTTTAATGGGTCAATTAGTATTGCAAAATGATGAATATTGCTTTCAAATCTTGGTGTGTGAGCGACTGCACGTCCATTAGGCACTCCCTTAATCCACAAGTCACTTTGCTGACAAACTATCGACACGTTACTATTGTCTGCTGGTATGGAACCATAGGGTTACTGTTTTAATGTGCCTTCCATTTACTGCAGCCTCAGGAATATTCTCTATTCGTGAAATAAATGTTAATAACGCAGCTACTTAGTTCATTAAACTGCGCTCCAAAATCGACGGCAGCATGTCCTCCCACGTCCTGTATTCTTTAATATCCTGTATCTTGCAAGATAAAATTATTTAAACTCATTAAAAAAAAATTTGCATCACCCCAGAACTCCCGAAGACAGACGTTGACTGTGGATATTGTACCACAGACACAGTCCCTTTGACTGTTCAGAGATGTCACTAAACCCGTCCAAAGATGTAAAGAACCATGCATTAGATGGAGGGGGGCTCGACAGCCGATCAGTTCCAGTCATTCCACCAGTAAGGAGGTACACTGCTCCTGTTGTCTGTAGTTCAACCTCGCCTAGGCGCTCAGGAACATGGTTCGATCGCGTCCGCATTGTTACTTTGTGCCAGGAATGGCTCTCAACAAGGGAAGTGTCCAGGCGATGTTGTTCGGACATGGAGGAGATAGAGAGAGACAGGAACTGTCGATGACATGCATCGCTTAGGTCGCCCAAGGGCCACTGCTGCAGTGGATGATCGCTACCTACGGATTATGACATGGAGGAACCCTGATAGCAACGCCAACATGTTGAACAATGCTTTTCGTGCAGCGACAGGACGTCGTGTTACGACTAAAACTGTGCGCAGTAGGCTGATGATGGGCAACTTCACTCCCGACATCCATGGCGAGGTCCATCTTTGTAACCACAACACCATGCAGCGCGGTACAGATGGGCCGAACAACATGCCGAATGGACCGTTCAGGATTGGCATCACGTTCCCTTCAGCTATAAGTGTCGCATATGCCTTCAACCAGACGATCGTCGGAGATGTGTTTGTAGGCAACCCGGTCAGGCTGAACGCCTTAGACACACTGTCCAGCGAGTGCAGCAAGGTGGAGGTTCCGGGGTGTTTTAGAGTGGCATTATGTGGGGCCGACGTACTCCGCTGGTAGTCATGGTAGGGTCCGTAACGCCAGTATCATACGTGGGTGCCATCCTCCTACCGACAGCGCAACCATATCGGCAGCATAGTGGCGAGGCATTCGTCTTCATGGACGGCAATTCGTGCCGCCATCGTGCACAACTTGTGAATGACTGCCTTCAGGATAACGACATCGCTCGACTATAGTAGCCACCCTATCGAACATGGCTGGGATTGATTCAAAGGGCTGCTTATGGACGGCGTGACCCACCAACTACTCTGAGGGATCTACGCTGCATCGCCGTTGAGGAGTGGAACATTCTGGACCAATAGTACCTTGATGAACTTGTGGATAGTATGCCCGGAGGAATACAGGCTGACTACAAAAATAGTTTTAAGATTTAAGTAGAAGACAGCGAACAATATTTCTTACTTTCTTATCATTACCCTGCCGCCTCACACTGTGACAACGGGAAACCATTTTTATCATTTAATGGTTGAGTATGGACTATTTTCGATGGTCCTATTTTCACTACACTGCGTTTCAGGGAAGGTCTAGTGATGACTGTTTCAGGTTAATTTTTTTTAGAAGGAATAATACGGATTTGAAATCTCTATGAGTGTTATGGACTTGTTATAAATAGTAAATATTAATGGTGCCATCGAGCTCAGATTTTTAGGATATTTAATTGTCGCATTGGCAACTGGCTAACGTGAGAATAACATTTGATACATTTCGGTAAACGACATTATGTTATGTGTTTTCTTTTAATGGCCCTATTTTAAGTTCATATAAGCTGATATTGTATGGCAGTGTATTGTTAACTAGCGGTTCGATGCTTGATTGTGATCTTAGCTGAGATTTTATATGATAAGCCAAATATTTCATGAATCTTGTTTCACACATGTCAACACAGCACCACCACTCATTCTACCACCAGACTTTGATATGAATGACAATAACATTCTGCTTGGTTTTTATTTTGGCATTTTTTAAAATATTTTTCATCCTAAATCAGAAAATATAATACAAAAACAATTTAGATCCAAGCAGAACCAGCAGTTTATGAGGGACACCGAATGTCATTTAAATACACTGAATAATCTTTATATTTGATCATGAGAACTGTTAAAAATTATATTAGATTTAATTTGTTACAAGCCAACAGAGTAAAAGAAACGCTTCAGTTATAATTGAGCAGTTGCGGGAACGGTCTTGGCACGACGTTGATGGACACCTTGACAGCTACAGATGTGCGTACTTACAAGGCGGCTCCGTATTGCTTCTGCCTAACAGTAGCATCGATGACGCAGGGAGTTAGTTCACTGCAGCTCACTTTTTTTGTTCTATAGCCATGGAATACAAATAAGCAAGCATTATATCACGTTCTGTTGAAACACTCACCAACCCATTCACTCATCCACCTGCACACACAAACACACACACACACACACACGCAAACGTCAGCATCAAGCCTTGGACTTGCAGCCTTGGACAAACAATGAGGACAAGATAAATATATCCTTGGACTTCGTGGATCTGTAAAATGTAAACTTGAGCGGCCGGAAATGTTAAAATCAATAAAACATTCCGTTCTGTTTCACATTAAAACTCAACGTTTCGTCCTCATCTGCCGAGGACATTTTCATGGGGGATCGTAGAGCCTTTGAGTGTCCCTGGCTAACTGCTGACTACACCAAACTTCACGTGTGTTCCTGCGTGTTTCGAAAATATATTGTAGAAAATTTTAAATATTGCCTCATGACCACATATTTCAAACGGAGCAATTAGTTCTATGAACAGACAGATTGCGTGGCTATGGGAGTAGTAGACAAACCAAGCATCACCTCACTCTACATTGTTGCCAAACTTGATCGCAGATACAAGATGGCGGCCATAGATGTGGCATCATCGCTCTGAATTACGGTGGGAAGTTCAAATTTAGGCGGGGAAATAAGTCAATTGGATTACCTCCACTAACCCAACTCCACTGCACTCTGCTGCCCTTCCCCATCCCCCTTCTCTGGTACTGCGCGCCGCGGAATTTGAATCCGCGCCAGACGTCATGGACGTCGAAGATCCATAGACGTCTCTGCACCATCGCGCCGTAAGCTGTGGTGGCGCGCGCCTCCTGGCCCGCTTTTTTAGTGTGAGGGCGCCACAGTGGAACACGTGGTCCCAGTGGCCAATAGCGGCGCCTCCGATAGCGTAGTTAAGCGCCGTCCTCTCGATGAGCCAGTCAGTCTAATCTCGCTTACGTCGGTTTACACCTCGCTTTGCGCTAGGCTGCTTACTTCCTGGTTCCTGTACAAGTGGACATGTTTGTTTCCTTGTGACTCTGTTGTTCGGTCTTGTTGTATTCGTTCTGTCCTTCGTTGGTCGTGTCCGCCCTCTTGTGTTGTTGTTCGCGGGCCTATCCGCGGGTCCCACCGCGCTTTCTGTTATTGCTACCCCGCGACCGTCCTGGTCGCAGTTACAACACCTTCGCACTCCTCCTCTCCGTTCCCCTCCTCTCCCCTATTCGGAAATTATCGGGAAAAAGAGTCAACCTGTGCTGGCTGCTGGATAGGATGGCTGCAAATCTTTATTTTGTATGCATTGCGATATATTTAGTTAAGCAATTTGAGTTGTAATTGATCGAGCACTAGACAGTAGCTCCAGCCAGTGTCTTCACCTTAGGGTCCTGAGTTTAACTGATTTAGTTCACAACACCACCCCCAGAGGGCGCTGTCGCCCGTCCACACACTCCCCCCTCCTCACCCGTGATGTAATCCGGGATGGTGGACCGCAGAAAAAATGGCGGTAAATTCGTTCAGTCTGCGACTAGCTGCTGGACTTCGAGGATCTCATTGGCAGTAGGCTAATATAGCGCGCACAAGGCATTGTTTAAAACATTTATTTCAGATTATTGTTTATTTATTTCAGAAATGAAAATACACCTCGAAATTGCACAGGTGTTTTAAATAATTTAGATGACGTTTAACAATTGTGCCGCTTTTTCATTCCGATCGTGTAAGGAACCATGTAGTTACAATATAACAGATCACTTAAAGGTATCTGGAAAAACTGTCCCGTGTCTCGCCACCCGTGCAGTCTGCCCAGAGTTGGGGTGTACCGGAGGCACTTGGAACTACTGGTGCCATGCTGCCCGCTGGTAAAAAGCCATGCCCTGGGCTCGCAGAGCGAGCATGCACATGGCAGCTGCAGAGAGGCCGAACGCGGCACACGGTAGCTGCAAAGAAAATGGTTCAAATAGCTCTGAGCACTATGGGACTTAACATCTAAGATCATCAGTCTCCTAGAACTTAGAACTACTTAAACCTAACTAACCTAAGGACATCACACACATCCATGCCCGAGGCAGGATTCGAACCTGCGACCGTAGCGATCGCGCGGTTCCAGACTGTAGCGCCTAGAACCGCTCGGCCACACCGGCCGGCCACGGTAGCTGCATGGTGGTCCCATGCTAAGCACTTCCTATCACGTTGAAACTGCCTGCAGCCTTCCACCACAGCCCTGGCGCACAGATATTCCTTCTCGTTGAACCCAAACTGCCTCGGGACTGATTAAATCCGGTGTTTAAGCAATATGCAGAATATTGTCATGTACATATCTTGAAGATGTCACAGAAACTGAATGTTCCAATGCCCAAAGAACGAGAGAGAGAGAGAGACAGAGAGAGAGAGAGAGAGAGACAGCTTTGCAGATGATGCAAGAATATTTAAACAATTTGCGACGTAATTAGTTTTACTCCCAGGCATACCACCACACTTGATCACAGACTAAAAAGCCCCTCAGACACTTCGCGCAAATTTGCGGGAAATACCACATCCTTCTCTTGTCTTTGGGCGTGAGGCGCTTCAGGAGTTGTTAAATCCAACTGAATATGTCTCTAAATACACCTTTAAAAATGTCGCTGCACAGTAGGTTACTTCAGTTTTTGCTATATATACCGCCACACTCGAACACAGGCTCTAAAAAGATCGTGGAACACTTTTGAAATCTCCTGGTCTTCATCCGTTAGACGCTTCACATATTTTTGTGGGAAATAGATCCCGAATCCGATATCAGCTGCAATATCCGATTTTACACACCAAAACAACGATATTTGAAATTTGAAATAACTCTAAACAGGAATTTAAACACTTTTAGACATTTAGCTGCTTGTTTGAAGGCACTGCCAGAGAGAGAAAAATTTCTGAATCCTATACCTGCGGTGGTGTTCATCACTTTTCTGAAACAATGAGTGGGGTTGGTTTATAATTGCTTCTCCAAGTAGCGACGTTAAGGCACTTTTTTTTAATTTCCCTTACTTCTCGAAGCACACTGGCGTCTAAGCATAGATAGGAAAATCATAATAATTACGTATGTAGAAGTTCACCATACAGGGTGGTTTATTGATAGTTACCAGGCCAAATATCTCACGAAATAAGCATCAAACGAAAAAACTACAAAGAACGAAACTCGTCTAACTTGAAGGGGGAAACCAGATGGCGGTATGGTTGACCCGCTAGATGGCGTTACCATAGGCCAAACGGATATCAAGTACGTGTTTTTTTAAATAGGAACCCCCATTTTTTATTACATATTCGTGTAGTACGTAAAGCAATATGAATGTTTTAGTTGGACTACTTTTTTCACTTTGTGATAGATGGCGCTGTAATAGTCACAAACGTGTAAGTACGTGGTATCACGTAACATTCCGCCAGTGCGGACGGTATTTGCTTCGTGATACATTACCCGTGTTAAAATGGACCGTTTACCAATTGCGGAAAAGGTCAATATCGTATGGCTGTTGTGATCAAAATGCCCAACAGGCGTGTGCTATGTATGCTGCTCGGTATCCTGGACGACATCATCTGTGTCCGAACCGTTCGCCGGATAGTTACGTTATTTAAGGAAACAGGAAGTGTTCAGCCACATGTGAAACGTCAACCACGACCTGCAACAAATGATGATGCCCAAGTAGGTGTTTTAGCTGCTGTCGCGGTTAATCCGCACATCAGGAACAGACAAATGGCGCGAGAATCGGGAATCTCAAAAACGTCGGTGTTGAGAATGCTACATCAACATCGATTGCACCCGTACCATACATAGTTCTATGCACCAGGAAATGCATGGCGACGACTTTGAACGTCGTGTACAGTTCTGCCACTGGGCACAAGAGAAATTACGAGACAATGGCAGGTTTTTTGCACGTGTTCTATTTAGGGACGAAGCACCATTCACCAACAGCGGTAACGTAAACCGGCATAATATGCACTGTTGGGCAACGGAAAATCCACGATGGCTGCGGCAAGTGGAACATCAGAGACCTTGGCGGGTTAATGAATGGTGCGGCATTATGGGAGGAAGGATAATTGGCCCCCATTTTATCGATAGCAATCTAAATGGGTGCAATGTATGCTGATTTCCTACGTAATGTTCTACCGATGTTACTACAAGATGTTTCACTGCATGACAGAATGGCGATGTACTTCCAACACGATGGATGACCGGCACATAGCTCGCGTGCGGTTCAAGCGGTATTGAATAGCATGTTTCATTACAGGTGGCTTGGTCGTCGAATCACCATACCGTGGCCCGCACGTTCACCGGATCTGACGTCCCCGGATTTGTTTCTGTGGGGAAAGTTGAAGGATATTTGGCATCGTGATCCACCGATAACGCCTAACAACATGCGTCAGCGCATTGTCAATGCATGTGCGAACATTACGGAAAGCGAACTACTCGCTGTTGAGAGGAATGTCGTTACACGAATTGCCAAATGTAATCACGCTGTAACAGCATGCATTCTCAGAAATGGCAAGTTCACAAAGGTACATGTATCACATTGGAACAACCGAAATAAAACGGTCAAACGTATCTACGTTCTGTTTTTTAATTTAAAAAACCTAGCCGGCCGGAGTGGCCGAGCGGTTAAAGGCGCTACAGTCTGGAACCGCACGACCACTACGGTCGCAGGTTCGAATCCTGCCTCGGGCATGGATGTGTGTGATGTCCTTAGGTTAGTTAGGTTTCAGTAGTTCTAAGTTCTAGGGGACTTATGACCACAGCAGTTGAGTCCCATAGTGCTCAGAGCCATTTCAACCATTTTTTAAAAAACCTACCTGTTACTAACTGTTCGTCTAAAATTGTGAGCCATATGTTTGTGACTATTACAGCGCCATCTATCACAAAGCGAAAAAAGGGGTCCAACTAAAACATTCATATTTCTTTACGTACTACACGAATATATAATAAAAATGACAGTTCCTATTTTAAAAAAACGCATTTGATATCCGTTTGACCTATGGCAGCGACATCTAGCGTGCCAACCATAGCGACTCCCGCCGTCGGAAGTCCGAGTCCTCCCTTGGGCATGGGTGTGTGTGTTGTCCTTAGCGTTATCTTAAGTTAGATTAAGCAGTGTGTAAGCCTGAGAGATTGCAGGGCACTCTCACTTCTGATTCAGTAAATAGGAAAAAATGGATAATATACAACATGTATAAGAAGCAAGAGCGAATAATATGAGTGGAAGAGGAAGTACAAAGTGCTTGGATTAAAAAGGATGTAAGACAGGATGTAGTCTTTCGCCCCAATTATTCAATCTATACATCGAAGAAGCAACGATGGAAATAAAGGAAAGGTTCAAGAGTGGAATCAAAATTGAATATGAAAGGATATCAGCGATAAAATCTGCTGATGACATTGTTATCCTCAGTGAAAGTTGAAAAAGGTTTACAGGGGCTGCTGAATGAACAGTTTACTGAGTACAAAATGTGGATTGAGAGTAAATCGAAGAAAGACGAAAATAATGAGAAGTAGCAGAAATTAGGAGAGTGAGGAACTAAAAATCAGGACTGGTTATCACGAAGTAGATGAATTTAAGGAATTTTATTATGTAGGTAGCAAAATAACCCATCACTGACGGAGCAAGAAGGACATAAAAAGCAGACTAGCCCAGGCAAAAAGGGCATTCCTGGACAAGAGAAGTCTATTGGTATAAAATATAGGCCTAAATTTGAGGAATAAGTGTCTGAGAAATTACGTTTGGAACACAGCATTGTATGGTAGTGAAACATGGACTGTGAGAAAAGAGGAACAGATGAGAATCAAAGCATCTGAGATATGGTGCTAAAGACGAATGTTGAAAATTAGGTGGAATCATAAGGTATGCCACGAGGAGGTTCTCCAGAGATATTGAGTAGGATAGAAGCATAATTCACATGCTCCAAGAACATAAATTTTCACAAATGACTAAAAACGTGTTTTACAAGCGTCGTGCGCATGTCCCATATATTGACGTCAGTATGTGCAAGAACAATGGCTATAAATCACTGTGTATATTTCAGATTATGTTTGATTATTGAGAAATTACAATTATTTAAGGTTATATTATGGATCATGTGAGTTTTGTTAATGAGCTATGCAACATGTAAGTTTTGACAATCCCCATTTTGGATCTTGTGAGTTTTGGTACTGAGCTGTTTGGAAGATGTTGGTTTCACGGGAACTATCGTATTGCGACTCGATATGCAGATTATGAAAGTTTTTGATATCGTCCATAGAAAGTGAACAGCAATTAAATGCTCCTCCTCGGTGTTGACATGTCGGATACTGGGGCAGTACTGAAGGTTTGTACCTATAATGACAGAACAAACAACACTGTGAGGTTCTGTTTATTTTTCAGAAATGGACTTAAAATACTGAATTTGCGATTCCTCATTGTTAAGTTGCAAATACATTCTTACATGGAGGAACAAATCAATCCAATAACAAGAATCAGTTTAATTTGAAAACAATGAAGAAAACAGGATATTCTAACCTCATTCGTTTGGCTTCCTGACTTTTCCACATTTCTGGATGCTGTGAACGTTTCCTTGGCCTTCCTCTTTCTCCAACGGGTGAAACGTTTTCTTCCATGACTTGTGTCTCAAATTAGTTTTATTCCAGCCACTATATTGAATTATAATCCCCAAAATAACTGAGCAGAACAGAAAACACACTCCACTGGCGTCAATATTTACTACTACACAAGAAAATGGAACCGAGTGAGCTAATCGCTGATTGCTCAAGATGACGTACGGGACAAAACTCGCAAGATCGGGCGGATCATGAGACTTTTGAAACTAACCATGAAGTTTAACACCGGTTTTCTCAAGGATCTTGTGCCAAATGTGAATAACTGTTTCGTGAATTATGTTCTATGTATAAAGCTATATGAGAATACGTCGGCATCTCAATTTTCATTATTTTTGAGCATGTGAGTTATAACTCTAACCTACACAATTGGCGAGGAATGGACTACATGGAAAACCCTGAGAAGAATAAGGGTCAGGCTGGTAAATCATCTGTTAAGACATCATGGAATAACTTCTGTGGTACTAGAGGGAGCTGTAGAGGGTAAAAGCTGCAGAAGAAAACAGGGATTGGAAAACATCTAACAATAAGTGAGGACGGAAAATTATCTGACCATGGGCGTGACTGTGGAGCGTAGCGCGCAACGGGCAGGAGACGCTCTGGTCACACGAATCGCTGTCCAGGTCCGGGAGAGGACTGCTCTCCATCAGCGTGACAGTGGCAGCGTTGGCAGTGTCACCACCAACGCCAGCGGCTGTTTGTTGCGCCGCGTGCCAGCGCAGCTCGCTCGCCGCGGCGCATACAGAGCGCAGGCGGCGTGGGTGGGGCGGGGTGGGGCGGGGCGCTGACAGGTGGCGCAGCCGCTGCCGTGGCCACGGTCGCTGACCCGCCCGAGGGCCGTGCCCGACCCGCGCTGTCCCGCACACCTGCGCCTCGCCCGGCTACCTGACACCGGAGCCAGCTGTCGCGCGCCACCTTGAAAGGTGCGTTGATATTAGTTCAAAAAATGGTTCAAATGGCTCTGAGCACTATGGGACTCAACTTCTGTGGTCATCAGTCCCCTAGAACTTAGAACTACTTAAACCTAACTAACCTAAGGACATCACACACATCCATGCCCGAAGCAGGATTCGAACCTGCGACCGTAGCGGTCACGCGGTTCCAGACTGAAGCGCCTTTAACCGCACGGCCACACCGGCCGGCTGATATTAGTTCACTATCAGCCTGCCTTATAACTTAACTTGGATGCAAAGACGGCATTCGCGCCTACATTGGTTCTCAATGAGTGCGCGATGTCATCTGCAACATTGCGCGTCTGCAATAACATCTCTGTGTCAGCCGCTTCTCACGGATGCTGGTCGCAGAGACAGTCAGTCCGGTTCGTGAAATCGTGAAGCGAGCCAAGGACGAGAAAGCGCCATGGCAATAATGATGACAAATTCTCATTATTGAGAAAACTGATTTTATAACATGGTTTTACACTACTGGGCATTAAAATTGCTACACCACGAAGATGACGTTCTACAGACGCGAAATTTAACCGAAAAGAAGAAGATGCTGTGATATGCAAATTATTAGCTTTTCAGAGCATTCACACAAGGTTGGCGCCGGTGGCGACACCTACAACGTGCTGACATGGGGAAAGCTTCCAACCGATTCATCATACACAAACAGCAGTTGACAGGCGCTGAGTGGTGAAACGTTGTTGTGATGCCTCGTGTAAGGAGGAGAAATGCGTACCATCACGTTTCCGACTTTGATAAAGTCCTGATTGTAGCCTATCGCGATTGCGGTTTATCGTATCGCGACACTGCTGCTCGCGTTGGTCGAGATTCAACGACTGTTAGAACAACAATATGGAATCGGTGGGTTCAGGAGGGTAATACGGAACGCCGTGCTGGATCCCAGCGGCCTCGTATCACTAGCATTCGAGATGACAGTCGCATGGCTGTAACGGATCGTGCAGCCACGTCTCGATCCCTGAGTCAACTGATGGGGACGTTTGCAAGACAACAACCATCTGCACGAACAGTCCGACGACGCTTGCAACATCATCCTTGTTCCATTACATATTTTTGGTTAGTTCAGACTTCTGATAGTGCGAGTTCGTTTTCGGCAGTGGCTATGTTGCAGAAATCACTGCTGCGTTTAATGAGGCCGGTCGTTTGGTCAGTGGGATATGTGTCTTCTCCTATTTGTAAAAGTTGTCAAAATGTGCTATTTCGTCTCTCGTTAGTACAACTCTCATAATATTTGTTAGTCGCAGTGTTTTTATGTGTAGTGCGAGATATGGTTTTTTAAGCATGCATTTATTGTTCTGCTGGTGTTCACTTGGGAATAGCTGGATGTATTTGTCGGAAATCTCCTGAGAGTGTGAGTAGTCCTTCCATCACTTCATAATTTCCTCGCAATTCTTGTAATGTTCTGTCCACGGCTTCGAGTGAGTTTTCATTTGCCATTGTGCATTCGTCCCAGGAGATAATTGTAGCTTGCTTTAGAAGTTCACTCTGTCCAGATGGTCTTCAGATTTTAAATACCGGAAATTGTTCTTCGGCTATATTCAACGGTAGCTGTGGGGCGGAATGAGCAGTTGGCCCTCCTTCCGTAAGTTTTTCTACAATGCCGGATGATGCTAGTGCAAGTGCGACGTTCTGTTTAGCACGATTTCCGCCAGCAATAGATTTTTTAGAAACGTTTTCCCAGTGCCGCCTGGTTCGTCCAAGTAAATAATTCTGCCAGTGTTGTTCTCGACCCGGTCCATGATATCGTGGTAAATTTCCTTTTGATTGTCATACGGGAGTAGTTTGATGTGAGCAATGTACTGAAGTATTTCGTTGAGGTTTTAACTTTTTTCTTTTATAATTTTGAAGTTTAGCACACTAATAGCATCTTTTCGTGGTCCTTGAATCCCAAGTTGTTCTAAGGTCTGGTTGTTTACTGCTAAACATTTATCTTCTAAGCGAATGAGTGTTTTATAGAAAATGTCTCGTTGAATTTGGTGGTCAGTTCAGAATGAGCTTGTCAAATATGGTACAGTATGTCACCACTCATACTCTCTTTCAAAGAGTCCCATAGCCCTTGTGGATTCAGTGGGTTGTATGTTGTTAGAATTATGGCGAATAGATCTATTTCCTCATCTGAGGCTGTGAGTGAGGCTTCTGTTGTGTCAGTTCCCAGTATTTGTCGTTTCCCAGTAGTCCTAAGAGTTCGCATGCTTCTATGTACATCTGGCATAGGTAATCGTCAAAAGTCTTGAGATCTGTGAAACTTGTTGGTCCACGCACTTCGTGTGGCAACATCCGGTGATAGAAACATTCGGCGTTGTTCGGATGTATGGCCTAGTGCGCCAGTTTTCATGATTCCTGGATGACCTCCTGCTGTAATTCTTTGGTTTAGTCGTTGAAAGATTTTTCTTGTTGTGCTCCACGTATAATAAGGTAGGTACGTCGAGACATGGTAATGTTTTCGCGAATGGATGTGTTTGGCATAGTTGGTAAAAAGCTGTTGATGTTGTGTTCTGAGGTGGTTCGCTTGCAGTTTTTCTGATGGTGGCTTTTGTGAAGTAAACTCTCTGTCCGTTCTCCAAATATACTGCTAGATGTTGCAGAATTGCTTCGCGTTCGCGTATTGCAAAACCGAAAATACGCCATGCTGCTTCGTTGCTGGTGCCGTATCTTCCCATTTGGTTCGTGATGATATCGTCGTTTCTGTTTTGTTGTTCGCTGTCTTTGGCTATTCGAAATACTGCCTTGTCACTGCCTTTGTTCACATACTTACAGGAATATTTGATTGACTTCACTGAATTGCAATATTCTTCGTTTATTTGTGCTTGGATCATTTTGGAAAGTAGTGTGTTATATAGTACTACCCACTGATTATCTGGAAAGTAGTGTGTTATATGGTACCACCCATTTATTATCTATTTCCAGTTCATCGCTGCCTCCTATTTATATTTTTGCTGTGAAGCTACTGTTTTTGGGTGATAGTCTTCTGCATTTGGGATAGCCATTCTTTTCTATACATTTGCCTTCAATCATAGGTGGCAAATTTGGATTTAATGATCCACATGGTCCCTGAATCACTTTTTGCAAGCACATTTCCGGATCTTCTTGCGGACTGGGAAATTCAGCTTGGATGATTTTGTCAATATCCATGGGATGAATTCTGTCGTGTAGCCATATGTTATTGTGTGAGTAGGACAGTCCTCGTTTTTGCATTCGATTGTGTATGTCCAGCATCTAACGGTTCCGAAGATGTGGTATTTTGTGATGACTTTAATAAACCTCATTTATTTTTGTCGGAAAACTCGGGCGACTATGTCGCGTCGATGCTTGGGGGCTTGTTCATATCTTAGTTGTTCTTCGACTCCTGGCCACGACGAGTTGCATGTGACAGTTATGAAGAGGTCAGGTTGTCCATATTTTCTTATGTAGGTCATCGCGTCTTGAGTGTATTTGTACATGTAATTCTGACTTCCTATCTATGATGTAGGTAAGATTTTCATTGCCCCAGTGTCATCAATGTTTCCGTCGTATACGATTGCGTCTAGAAGGCGGATGTATTCTTCCGTGCGTAGTTTCTTCTGATTCAGTCTTATGTAAAGCACCCATACCGGTTTTTTTTACATATATACCAGGAAATGTTGGAATAAACGGCGAGTATTTAGAATGTGACTGTGTGTTTCATTGTCTCAGATCAGTATGTTGTAAGCATAGAACTCCTTGAAGGTGACTTTTTTTGTTTGTTTCTACGCCAGTTTCCGGTCGAATTTGTTTCACATTAAAATAATATCCTTCCTCTCCGTACAGAAATAATAATGGATAATAGGTGGCATCATATGAACGGCGTGTCTCAGCAATGCGCTGTAGTCCTCCTCTTCTTCGTTGTACAATTATGTCACAGCTTGTATTTTCACTGTCCGCAATTGCCATGGCGACTTTGTCTGAGGTGTACTAAATCGACGTTCATGTTTTGCATATGGTCTTTCGTTGGCTAGAATTATAAGTTGGTAATTCATCAGAAATCATTCGGTCTAGTGTTGTTTTGAATATGTGAATCTGTTGATTGTATTCGTATAAGATGATCTGTACGTATCAGACTATTTCTCGTCTACATTCACTGATATTTGTGCGTCGTTGATCAATTGCTGTTTCTTCATTTCCGATTAAGTCTACATACCGAAGTTTATGATCTTTGTTGGGTGGTGACAGTAATGATCACATGTTGTGATAGATTTGTCCTTGGACGGAAGAAAACATAACCGGTTTCATCTTTCTTAGTGTTGATCGAAATGACATCGAAAGAAATCATTTGGAAGCGGGTGTGGTACGTTTCTGTATTTTCGAGGAAGTGTTTTGATTCTGGAGTTTCCCCGATTTGTAAAGTAAAAATTCTTCTGGAGGAGCTTCCAGTGGTGGTAATCGAATTTTTCGATTGATGCAAGAGATTCCTGGTGTTCCTCTGCTGAATATTTTCGCATTGCAAAGTTGGCAGCCGCGCGGGGTGCCGCATGATCCAAGGCGCCTTGCCACGGTTCCGCTTGGCTTCTCCCCGTCGGAAGTTTGAGCCCTCCCTCGGGCATGTGTGTGTGTGTGTGTGTGTGTGTGTGTGTGTTTTGTCCTTAGCGTAAGTTAGTTGAAGTTAGAGTAAGTAGTATTATGTAAGCATAGGGACCGATGACCTCAGCAGTTTGGTCCCATAGAACTTACTACAGATTTCCAAATACCAAAATTGGCAGATGTTATCCATTTTTCCGATTATGACATGTTTGTGTTTGTTAATTCTTGCGTCGGTTCGTAGTGAAATATTTCGTTTGTTGGGTTATACTATTCACTGGTCCTCGTCCGAGCTTCTCCACTTTCACGGATGGCTTGAGTTCGCAGTCTTTTGATATAATATCGTGTCGCAATTCTTGATTCTTCATTCCTTTCATTTCGTGGTTTTTCGGTTCCTCTGCTTCTCACGATGCTCATTCTCGTTCGTTGGGTACTTAAAATGTTCTTCGCGCTCTTCATCTGTTTTGTTTTTTCGCTGTTCATTTCTGTTTTCACCGCTTTGCTTCAGAACGGGCAAGATCTCCTCTTTTACGTTTGGGCATTGTCTAAACTATAAATCAAATCAACTTTTTATTAACAAATACTACAAGTACAATTTTGCCACTGTATCACTTTGACTACTCACACTTAACTGTTTGTTTTTATTCACTCACTGCACTACATTATCAGTTCCTGCCTTCGTCACTGATAAGAAACTGACTTTCGCACCAACGACGGGTCTTGCTTTATGAGTAGCCCCACCAGTGGCGAATTCCAGACCATACCAAAAAGGCTTCGAATGGTCCACAATGTCTCAGAACATTCCACAACATTCTAGAGTGTTTTGGAATGTTGCACAATGATCTGGGATATTCCACGATGTTCCCGAACATTCCAGAACAGCCCGGATGATTGTGGAACATTACAGAACATCCTGAAATGTTGTGGAATGCTCTCGAATACCCGCCAGTGTTCTGGAACGTTCTTGAATGTTCTAAAGTAGTCTAGATATTTCTAGTCGGCGAAACTCCCCGGCCCTTGTGTCTTCAGAAGCACGACCTTCTGGTAAAACTGGGAACCTTCTTCACGGTTGGGGAACGGAGGGCTACCACACCATATAACTACCTTGATTGCACTGGGTCTCGTTTATGAGTTTTAGCGACACACACATTGTACACTTACTTTTATAATGTAAATATTGATAATAAAGAATACTTTCACAAACGGACGTTTCTAAATTTGCCAACACTCCTTTTAAAGGAATCAGCATTAACGTAATTTACAATGTGTTAATCTATTTCCCAATCTTTGTAATTCACTAGCTAAAGTTTCACAGCTGAAATTTAAAATGCAGACACATTACGTGGACTCGCCGCACACTGCGCTCACTTGTAGGTAGTTTACCGCCCGGCAAATAAGATGCACGTTTTTAGTAACAGCAGGAGCAGTTCCCAGAGAGCAGTTGCTCTTTGCTACATGTAAGCGAAAAGAAAAAAGGAAAAAAAATACATTTCAGATTTCGAAAATTTCCTTCCATACGACCAGAAATCAGTTAATGTTTTGTCAAGTTTTATGTCAGAGAAGTAAAGAAGTATGAAACAGAGTGTTACATTTTTTGAAGGGAAATTAGGCACAATCTGGGATTCTTTATTAGGCGACTCAGTACACTTTCTTGGAAATTACGCCGTCAGATTTACTTCTGGTTCGATTCGTTGTTTGCAACAGACGCAGCTTCTCAAATAACCTTTTAGCACAATCCAAGTAAGGAATTGCCAATGAAAAATTAATAAACAGAAACTATCTGTAAAACTAAATCTAATAGTTTTCTTTTTCAAAGAAACTTTTAACCTTTGATCTGCAACAGCTTTCCAGCAAGCGTTAGTCGGCCTTCTGACACGTTCAGAGGTCACGAAATAGCTGCAGTGCTCTACATTCACATTCTCTTCTCCCTCACAGCATTACTGATTTATAAAGCAGAGGTAACTCGAAATTTGAACAAACAGTTGGGGTTGTTACTGAAAGCATTTCCGAGAAAATCAGTTTGATATCTATCATATTGTGTTCTGCGCTCATAGGCAGCACATCGCGCCTGGCACACGCAGCGCTCGGGGACCACAGCACCGCTACGACACCTGAGGATGGGCTTACAACAGTCCGAAACCGGTCGTATGAAAATAAAGTAATTTACAAATGAAGCAGTATTTTCAACCTCTGCTACTCATCCACTTTCCAACATTCTTCCATGGCATCACATTTGAAGTTTCTATTTTCTTCATGTCTGAACTGCTTGACGTCACGTTTCGCTTAAACACAAGACCACTCTCAATGCAAATACCTTCAGAAAACACCTACGATGTGAACAAATTTCTCTTTTTCATAAAGGATTTGCTTGCTGTAGACAGTCTGCGTTTTATAGCTTCATTACTTCAACAATTCTCATTAATTTTATTGACGAAATAGCAAATCTTATTGACTGTTTTTGCTGTCACATTTCCTAATTCTACAAGCTTGAGATGATTTAATTCGACTCTGTTCCATTACACATGTTTTTCTTTGCTGACATTCATTTTATAACCGCTTTTCAAGACCCTGTCGATTCCCTAAAACTGCTCCTTTAAGTACTGAGCCGTCTCTGACAGTATTACGGTGTCATCGGCAAACCACAAAATATTTATTTCTGCTCCTTAATTTTTTACACCCCTTTCCAAATTTCTACCTGGTTTGCTTCACTACCTGCTCAATGTACAACCTGAATAATATCGGGAAGACGCTACAGCCATGTTCCTTAACAACTCCTTCCTTTTCAGGTTCTCCGAGTCTTAAAACTGTCGTCTGGTTTCTGCATAAGTTGTAGATACATTTTTATTCTCTGTATTTTACCCCTACTACCTTCACAATTTAGCAGGGTGTATTCCAGTCAACATTGTCAGAAGCTATCTCTAAATCAACAAGTGCTGTAAACGTAGGCCTGCCTTTTTCTCTAAAATGAGTAGTGGAGTCAGAATGGCCTCATATGCTCTTACATTCTTCCGAAACGTAGTTTTTCCATTATTCTGTAAATAACTCGTGACAGTATTTTGCAACCGTGACTTATTAAATTGATGATTCTGTAATATTCACAGTTATCTGCACCTGGCTTTCATGCAATAGGAACTGTTACTTTCTTGAAGTCTGAGGGTATTTCATCTGTTGATATGTCATGCATATACAGTGGAACATTTTGCCATCGTTGGCTATCCCCTAGATTTCTATAATCCTGAAGGAATGACATCTACTTCATGGGATTTGTATCGATTTAGATCTTTCAGAGATCTGTCAAATTCTTCTCGCAGTGTTATGCAAAATAATTCCATGGTGACGTTCAAACTTTCATGGGTGATGTAAAAGGGTAAATGTATCAATTTCAGGTAAGAGACCCAGCTCCGGAAGCAACCAAAGTCGAAAGTTATAATTGAAAATTCTTCTGATACTTTTGATGATGCAATACATGTACAGTTACTGTTGTTGCTGAGATTGTAGAGCAGGAAGCATTCAGAGGTGGTAGTATGACTCAAAACTAGGAAAAAATGTCTTGTAAACATGGGCGCTAAAATGAATACGTTAGAAGCTATGAATATTTGTTCGTATTCGATACTTTGAAACCCACCACTTCTGCTGAAAGCTCTTTGGCATACGTATTTTTGGAGGAGGGAGTATGGACGAAAACGAGAGAAAGTGTTCAGTAAACGAGGGCTCTAAAGTGCGTACCTTAAGAGCTATGAATACTTGTTCATTTTCGATACTGTGAAACACATTCCTTCTACTGAACAAACCCTGGGCAACAGTTGATACACTTCAATAGATCGGTGAAAGACGGAAATACAAAAATGTTTAGAAAAAGCAATATAAATCACTCAGTGTTGGAACAAATAGGAAATGCAGAAAGCGAAAGCGAAATGGTTGCAGGAAAAATGTGAAGAAATAGAAAAAGAAACGATCTTCTGAAGGTGTGACTCAGCATACAGGTAAATCAGAACAACTTTCAGTGCAATTAAAAGCAACGGCGGTATTATTAAGAGTCCAATGGGAATTCCACTGTTAAATACGAGAGAGCAGATAGATCGAAAGAGTACAATGAAGGTCGCTATGAGGGAGAGGAATTGTGGGATGACGTGATGTAAGAAGAAACTGGTTTCGGTATGGAAGAGATAGGGAATCCAGAACTGGAGTTAGAATTTAAGAGAGCTTTGGAAGACTTGAGCTTGAAAAAGCGGCAGGGTGAAATAACATTCCATCAGAATATCTAAATTCATTAGGGCAAGTGGCAACCGAACGACTACTCCAGTTGGTGTATAGAATCTATGAGACTGGCGACGTACCGTGAGACTTTCGGAGAAATGTCATAATTTCACTTCCGAAGATAAAGAAAGAGGAAATAAGTTAGAGAACTATCGCAAAATCAGCTTGAGAGCTCATGGGTCCAAATTGCCGATAAGAATGATAGTGAGAAGAATAAAAAAGAACACTGAGGACCTGTTAGATGATGATGAGTTTCGTTTTAGGAAAGGTGAAGGCACCAGAGAGACAGTTCTGACGTTGCGCTTGATAGTGGACACAAGACTGGAAAAAAAAAAAAAAAACATGATCAGATTTTTCCACCTGGAAGAAGCATTCGATAATGTAAAATTGTGCTATCTTCGGATTTCTGAGAAAAATAAGATTTAACTGTAAGGAAAGACTGGTAATATGCGATATGTACAAGTACCAAGAGAGAACAATAAAACTGGGTGACCAAGAACAAGTCCTCTGATTAAAAAGTGTGTGAGACAATCATGGAGTCTACCGCCCGTACTTATCAATCTAAACAACGAAGAAGCAATGACGGAAATAAAAGAAAGGTTCAAGAGTGGGAGTTGAAAGGACATCAGTGTAAGAGTCACTGATTTCATTGATATCCTCTGTGAATGTGATGAAGAATTGTAGGATCTGTTTAATTGAATGAACAGTCTAATGAGGACAGAATGTGGACTGAGTATAAACTGAAGTGTGACGAAAGTAATGAGAAGTAGCAGAAATGACACCAGCTAGAGACTTCACACCAGAAATGAGGATCACGAATGAAATGAAGCTCAGGAATTTGTTAGCTGCGAAGCAAAAATAGCCCATGACGAACGAATCACGGAGGATTTAAAAAGCAGACTAGCACTGGTGCGTTGAGAGATCTAGAAATACACTCTCAAGTTCCACAATTTTGAATTTCTTAATAGTAAAACAAAAATTGGCCTACATATGAAATGGATATTATTTTATAAACCACTGCTCCTATTGCTCGCAGCACAAACCGAAAAATCAAAGTAGCCAGTTAATAATTTTTATTATATGAAAATATTTTGGCATTTCAGTTCCGTGTCGCCCCCCCCCCCTTTTTTTTCGAAGAGGAGGGAAAAAATACGCAGAGTGCTAAACTGTGAGATCTTCGCCTTCAGAGTGGAATATTCAGGTGTCGGGTATAGTCAAGCTACACAAGCGTTTGGCGTGGTATCAAAATTAATCGTAATTCAAATTCACTACTGGTGCCCAGAATCGAATGAAAAGTGGTCGGTGTCTCTTGGTATAACGGGTCTTGTAAATAGTTCACTGATAGCCGAAAACGTTTCTGCGAACAGTGCGGTATATGTATTTTAATCGATGACGGATCTGCCTCAGTGGGTCGCCGTAAATCTGTCCCAGAGACGCACAAATGCCAGCCAAGTGTTTTGTTTTATGTTCTGTTAACTATTGAGCCAGGGACACGTGACTGATATGATCTCTGAGTGAGAGGTAGACGCTGAAGCCCACCCGCAAGTGACGCACACATCTTGTCTGATGCTGTTGTCGTCCTAGACAAAACACTCGCAGCCTTCGTCTGTTCTACACTTGGCATTTCCGACGCAATCGACTTAGAAACTCATGCTGATTTTCAAGCTGAGGTGATAATAGAAATTAAAATTTTTTAACAGTCTTGATCGCAGTAAAACATAAAATTACAGTTTTCCGACAACTGGTTTCGGTTGAGAACCATCCTCAGATCAAGCTTACTAAAGACCTATTGTCTATGAACAATGTTGGCCAGAACATCAGCGTTCCTAAATGTAGTTTAGAACACGTTTACTAAAGAACCAATACCTATCTACACTGCTCGCAATAGCAAGTGCTAAACTGAAACTCTCTTGATACGTTAGCATTCTCATGGTTTTAAACGTTAATAGTCCATAATAATACCTCGCTAGAGGTACCATCTTCAGATGGTTTTGAATATTAATATCCAATTTTTTGTCATTGATCTGTTACGCTCAGTGGCGATGACATGGCCGATATTGTACAGAAAACTTAGTAAGTTTGATTTTCAGATGCACTTAATAACAACTGTTTTTAGTTTTAATCTTTCGTTGACCAGGAACCAGCAACTTTATGAAACTTCATAAAACGTTTATCCCTCCCATGAACCACGGACTTCTCCGTCGGTGGAGTGGTTTGCGTGCCTCAGCGACACAGATAGCCCTACAGTAGGTACAACCACAACAGAGGAGTATCTGCTGAGAGGCCATAAGAGGGGCACCAACCTTTTCAGCAGTCGCAAGGGCAGCTGAAAGAACCAGAGGTTGTTGGGTGCTCCAGAGGGGGGATTATATAACGGTTGACTAGGAGTAATCCACTAAATTACAGGCCCATATCGTTAACGTCGATGTGCACAAGGATTTTGGAACATATACTGTGTTCAAACATTATGAAATACCTCGAAGAGAACGGTCTATTGAAATACGGTCAACATGGGTTTAGAAAACATCGTTCCTGTGAAACACAACTAGCTGTTTATTCACATGAAGTGTTGAGTGCTATTGACGAGGGATTTCAGATCGATTCCGTATTTTTGGATTTCCGGAAGGCTTTTGACACTGTACCATACAAGCGGCTTGTGCTGAAATTGCGTGATTATGGAATGTCGTCTCAGTTATGTGACTGGATTTGCGATTTCCTGTCAGTGAGGTCACAGTTCGTAGTAATTGACGGAGAGTCATCGAGTAAAACATAAGTGATTTCTGGCGTTCCCCAAGGTGGTGTTATAGGCCCTTTGCTCTTCCTCATCTATATAATCGATTTGGGAGACAATCTGAGCAGCCGTCTTAGGTTGTTTTCAGTCATCAGAAGATCAAAACAAACTGAAAAACGATTTAGAAAAGATACGTGAATGGTGCAAAAAGTGGCAGTTGACCCTAAATAACGAAAAGTGTGAGGTCATCTTCATGAGTGCTAAAAGGAACTCAAACTGCGGTTACACGATAAATCAGTCTAATCAAAAAGCCGTAAATTCAACTAAATACCTAGGTATTACAATTACGAACAACTTAATTTGGAAGGAACACACAGAAAACGTTGTGGGGAAGGCTAACCAAAGACTGTTTTATTGAGGACACTAAGAAAATGTTACAGATCTACTAAGGAGACTGCCTACACATTACGCTTGTCCGTCTGCTTTTAGAATACTGCTGCGCGGTGTGGGATCCTTATCAGATAAGACTGACGGATTACATCGAAAAAGTTCAAAGAGGGGCAGCACGTTTTGTATTATCGGGAAATATGGGAGTGAGTGTCACAGAAATGATACAGGATTTGGGCTGGACATCTTTAAAAGAAAGGCGTTTTCCGTTGCGACGGAATCTTCTCACGAAATTCCAATCACCAACTTCCTCCTCTGAATGCAAAAATATTTTGTTGACACCGACCTACATAGGGAGAGAAGATCACGACGATAAAATAAGGGAAATCAAAGCTAGTACGGAAAGATATAGGTGTTTGTCCTTTCCACGCGCTGTACCTGATTGGAATAATAGAGGTTTGTGAATGTACCCTCTGCCAGATACTTAAATGTGATTTGCAGAGTATCCATGTAGATGTAGATGTAGATGTAGAACAAGGGGAAGGAGGGCGGCAGAGGACGAATGGGTAGCTTTAAGTGATGAAATAGTGAAGGCAGCAAAGGATCAAATAGGTAAAAGGACAAGGCGTAGTAGGAATCGTTGCATAACACGATAGGTATTGAATTTAACTGATGAAGGGAGAAAGTTTAAAAATGCAGCAAATGAAGCAGCAGAAGGGAATACAAACGTTTAAAAAATGAAACTGTCGGAGGAGCAAAATTACTAAGCAGGAAGGCCAGAGGACAAATGTAAGGATTTAGAAGCATATTTCATTAAGACGGATACCGCCTACAGGAAAATTAAAGAGGCCTTTAGGGAAAACACAAGCAGTTGCATGAATAACAAGAGCTCAGACGGTGAACCAGTCCTAAGCAAAGAAGAGAAAGCTGAAAGGTAGAAGGAATATATAGAGGGTCTATCAAGGGAGGTGAAATTGAAAGCAATATTATAGAAAGGGAAGTAGACGTAGATGAAGATGAGATGGGGAATATGATACTGCTAGAAGAAATTGACAAAGCCCTGAAAGATCTATCTACTTATATGGGCATGTCCGAAAGAACAGACACCATATCCATATAAATATATAGTTCTGACAACACCGGCCATGACCTTCTTCTTCTGTGCGGATGCACACATATTCCCCGAACTCCTACGGGACTTGGTGAGAATGTATTCCACGAGCAATGAGTGTGTTGGGGTGGGACACTACGAATGTAGTGTGTGGACATACAAGGTGAGAATGTGGGTCTCGCGGGAGGCGTGCACGAGATAGTCCCTGCAGTCGCACTATCCTCTGTGCCTTCGGTGACTCAGATGGATAGAGCGTCTTCCGTGTAAGCAGGAGATCCCGGGTTCGAATCCCGGTCGGGCACACACTTTCACCTGTCCCCGTTGATATATATCAACGCCCGTCAGCAGCTGAAGGTATTAATATAATTCTTATTTCGTTCTGAAAGATCGAAGTCAAAATAAGGCCCCGGGAGAAGACGGTATTCCGTCAGAACTGCTGATAGCCTTGGGAAGCCAGCCATGTCAAAACTCTTCCATCTCGTGTGCAGGATGTATGAGACAGGCGAAATACCCTCATACTTCAAGAAGAATGTAGTAACTCAGATTACGAAGAAACTAGTTGTTGACAGGTATGAACATTACTGAACAATCAATTTAGTAAGTCATGGTTGAAAATACTAACACGAATTCTTTACAGAAGAATGGAAAAAATGGTAGAAGCCGACTTCGGGGGAGATCAGTTTGCATTCAGAAGAAATGCAGGAACACGACTTACCTAAGAAGATAGATTAAGGAAAGTCAAACCTACATTTATAGCATCTGTGGACTTACAGAGAGGTTTTGTGAATGTCGACTGGAATATCCTCTTTGAAATTCTGAGATACCAGGGGTAAAATACAGGCAGCGAAGCGCTATTTACAACTTGTGTAGAAACTAAACGGCAGTTATAAGAGTCAAGGATCATGAAAAGGGAGCAGTGATAGAGAAGGGAGTTAGGGTTGTAGCCTGTCCCCTACGTTATTCAATATGTACATTGAATAAGCAGTAAACGAAACCGAAGAAAAATTTGGAGTAGGAATTAAAGTTCAGGGAGAAGAAATAAAAACTTTAAGGTTTGCCGATGATACTGTAATTCTGTCAGAGACAGCAAAGGACATGTAAGAGCAGTTGAACGGAAAGGACAATGTCTTGAAAGGAGGATATAAGAGAAACATCAACAAAAGCAATACAAGGATAATGGAATGTAGTCGAATTAAATCAGGTGATTCTGAGGGAAGTAGATTACGAATCGAGACACTTCAAGTATTATATGAGTTTTGCTATTGGAGCAACAAAGTACTTATGATGGGCTAAGCAGATTTTGTATAAAACGTAGACTGTCAATGGCAAGAAAAGCATTTCTGAAGAAGACAAGTTTGTTAACATCAAATATCGATTTAAGTTTTAGGAAGTCTTTTCTGAAAGTATTTGTCTGGAGTGTAGCCATGTATGCAAGTGAAACATAGACGATAAACAGTTTAGGTAAAAGAGAACAGAAATGTGGTGCTACAGAAGAGGCTGAAGATTAGATGGGTCGATCACATAACTAATGAAAAGATACTGTGAGAGGTGGCAGAAGCCCCCCTCTCATATTTCTATCTTACTCTAATTCGATTTTCCTCTCTAATTGCATGTGGTGAAAAGTTGCTATTCCTTCACACACGGACTTCCCACGCAGCGTATCTCGTCACCCGTGCGGTCCAGTGACAGGCAGGCTCTGCTGATCTTGAAAGGGTTAAGCCGACAGGTGTGAGGGAGTCAAGTGAATGCTTTCCAGACGCCGACATTGTCATAATAGCGGCGGAGACACGCCCGCAGGGGCCTGAAGGAGAGGTTGGGCTAGAGATTCCGTTACTTCGCAGAAACTTAGCGAAAACACTTTCTGGCGGGCTACCAACGAGGCGTGGGAATGACTTGTGTTCACAGGCAGTCTTGGCGGGCAAATCCCCGCGTTTTCTGCAAAATCGTAATTGTGATTGGCTTGCTCAGGGCATAGCTCCATGACGTAGCAAATTCGGCGCAGAAATTGGCGCCAAGAATCTCCATTGGTGGAATGGTAGTGCTTCGGCAATAGAGTGGAATTTTCCGCCGGGTTTCGAGTTGCTGATTGGAACGTTTAACCACAGCCACTGTCGTGGGGGCGGGAATGTTCTGTGTTCGGTTTGCACGGGTGCTCTTTTTGGGGTCGGCTCTCGCCTTTCGGTCGGAGTAGGTAACAAGACTGAGCTCTCGCTGCTCTAGACAACCTGCCTTCCGTTGGCTGTCTAATATATTTTTATTTAATTGTAACTGTTTGACGAAGTTGCTGAAGTTTCGACTTCAACGTAACTTTCCGAGTACAGTTGGCAATTGAGCGTTCTGCGTACAAGCGGCCTATGTTGTCTGTCTTGAGCAGTTTTGGCTAAAGTTGACTCTATCGGAGGTACTGTGTGACTTCGCTTGTTACAATCACTGTACCGTCAGTGATTGTGTGGCGAACCTTCTTCGTCTCCCTCAGAGGCGCATTTGTATTGCTAGGAAGTCTTTAGTCTGGAACAACCAGACCAGGATAATTTGTTTCGGGCTATATTCGCGACAGATGCGACAGATGCCTGTCATCTCGACTGCTAGTGATACGAGGCCGTTGGGATTCAGCACGGCGTTCCGTATTACCCTCCTGAATCCACCAATTCCATATTCTGCTAACAGTCATTGGATCTCGACCAACGCAAGAAGAATATAATAATTCCGGTCCCAAAGAAAGCAGATGTAGATTTAAGTGTCAGGAAGTCGTTTCTGAAAGTTTTTGTATGGAGTGTAGCAATGTATGGAAGTGAAACATGGACGATAAATAGTTCAGACACGAAGACAATAGAAGCTTTCGAAATGTAGTGCTACAGAAGAATGCTGAAGATTAGATGGGTAGATCACATAATTAATGACGAAGTAACGAGTAGAATTAGGGAGAATAGAAATTTGTGGCACTACTTGACTAGAAGATGGGATCGGTTGATAGGACATGTTCTGAGACATTTAGTATTGGAGGGCATCGTGGAGGGTAAAAATCGTAGAGGGACACCAAGAGACGAATACACTAAGCAGTTGCAGAAGGATGTAGGTTGCAGTAGGTACTGGGAGATGAAGAAGCTTGCACAGGACAGAGTGGCATGGAGAGCTGCATCATACCAATCTCTGGACTGAAGATCACAACAACAACAACAACAACAGAACAAAGCACCCTGGTGACCTCCTTTACTCTCTTCCACTGAGCTCTGCAACACTGCAATTTCGTCTGTACATTATCTACGTTGTTCTGAAGTACACTTGTAGGTTCTTTTGACTATACTAATTGTGCAAGGCAGCACAGTGTAACCTAGCTTCTGCTTTGGCCAAAAACTGCTGACTCATTTTGGATGCTACTCATTTCTGGAAGGAGTATAGATGAAACCGCCTCTTCTTCTTACTGTAGTAATTTGTTTAGTACCTGTTGGTGATAATAAATTCATAGGCACTCACGGGGGTCTACTGTGGGCTATAATTGGCAGCGAAATTTGGTGATATGCTAAATTGTTAATGTCGAACTGATTAACGGAGGAAAACAAATTAGTTCCAGTTGTGGCAACCTGGCGATATGCACTGTTTTTATGACAGGATAACATTCACGATGACACTTAACGAGCAAAACCTGGGTGAACAGCATGGTCATCAAGAAGAGAGTGAAACTGTTTTATGTGAACGGCAGCATTTGCAATGCGTCATTCAGAGAGTATCGCCGACTGAAAACTCTTATGAGCTAAATCTATCACCACTCTCAGTAAATGGTATAAGGAAGATGATGATGAAATTCGAAAATACGAGCGAGCTTGGTGTGACACTTGGAAGAGGTAAGCATGCTATCTCGGTAGAAGTCTGCTGTTGCTGTAGGCGACCATGCAGCGCCAGTCCCGGATAGTGCTTGTTCCGGCGTACCGACAAGCGCCGACACGTCGACCTGGAACGATGCAACAGAGAAGGCAGTGAGACGACCTCAGCCAATAGAAAGCTGACCAGGACGACACCACGAGAGGAGCGCCCACTATACGAAGACAAACGCTCCAGTAACCGCGGCAGCACTAGATGAGCACTAGGAGAGCCGCACTAGAACACGAGCTGTGATCCAAACGATTTAGCTGAGACTTGTGATCTATGCTAATTGCTTGGATGGAAATTGTATATATCGAAAGACATTGATTATTTGTATGTTGCCAATTGCTTACGACACCTCTGTGTAAAAGGGCAAAGTTAAGTACTTTCAATTCAGTTTACTGTAATAAACTCCATTAATAAGATTTGCTGGTGTCTATCTATCCGAGAAAACATCTTCCTAGGCACCCTATATTAAACAAGTGGTCGGGACATCATTGTGCTAGAGCTCATGGAGTGTCATGAGAATTGTGCATCCAAGGGCCAACAGTACGAAAGGTTTTGCGGTCTATTATACTCTGGTACCCGTACAATACCAAAATCTGAAAGCACATAACCTGCAGCAACCTTCTGAATTTGATTTTCGGTTTCTGGCACAGATCGAAGTGGATGACATGTGGCCTGTCAGTATTCTGTGAATTGACGAGGCACATTTTACACTAGAGGGTGCAGTGAATACACAGAAGAGCCGAATTCGGGGTACTGTTAAACCGCGTGTTGTGCACAAAGAGCCATTGCACTCGCTATATGTGACTGTGTGGTATGGATTCACAAGTATCTTTCTTCTCGGACTGTTCTTCTTTGAAGAGAATACACCCAGAGGGCTGTTATGAGTACTATGAGATCTGTCGTGTGTACTGCGACCTCCATGTACAGCATGTGAAGAAGTCCAAAGCCGCCGTCAGACGAGTATGAAGAGGCAACCAGTGCTTTGGAAGAACGCAACTATGAGGAAACCATTGTTTCATGCAAGTTTGGGTAACACCTCAAGTTGCTCGCCCACTGAAAGATCTGCTTAATGCAGTCTTCCATGAACGTGCTATTTCCAGAGGTTTCTCAGATGGACAGTCTGCAAGATCACCTGATCTGAATCCTTGTGACTTTTGGCCATGGGATATCTAAAAGAACATGTTTACCAGTGACGCGTTCTGTCTCTACTGAAGATCTGTATACAGTGAACACGTATGTTTTTCTTACCTATTAGACCTATTCTGGCCACGTTCCGTTCCTAATCCAGTACATACTAAAACATTTCTGTACACGTTATTTCATTCACATGGCCAATTTGCACCTCGTGGCCAAAACTGTACTTTTTTTTTTTTTTTTCCAGAGTGAATCGGTTCCGCTTTAACGCATTACTACACTACTGGCCGTTAAAATTGCTACACCAAGAAGAATTGCAGATGACAAACGGGTATTCATTGGACAAATATATTATACTAGAACTGACATGTGATTACATTTTCACGCAGTTTGGGTGCATAGATCCTGAGAAATCAGTACCCAGAACAACCACCTCTGGCCGTAATAACGGCCTTCCTTCGCCTGGTTATTGAGTCAAACAGAGCTTGGATGGCGTGTACAGCTACAGCTGCCCATGCAGCTTCAACACGATACCACAGTTCATCAAGAGTAGTGACTGGCGTATGGTGAGGAGCCAGTTGCTAGGTCACCATTGACCAGACGTTTTCAATTTGTGAGAGATCTGGAGAATGTGTTGGCCAGGGCAGCAGTCGAACATTTTCTGTATCCACAAAGGCCCGTACAGGACCTGCAACATGCGGTCGTGCATTATCCTGCTGAAATGTAGGGTTTCGCAGGGATCGAATGAAGGGTAGAGCCACAGGTCGTAACACTTCTGAAATGTAACGTCCACTGTTCAAAGTTTCGTCAATGCGAACAAGAGGTGACCGAGACGTATAACTAATGGCAGCCCATACCACCACGCCGGGTGATCCGCCAGTTTGGCGATGACGAATACACGCTTCCAATGTGCGTTCACCGCGATGTCGCCAAACACGGATGCGACCATCACGATGCTGTAAACAGAACCTGGATTCATCCGAAAATATGACGTTTTGCCATTCGTGCACCCAGGTTCGTCGTTGAATACACCATCGCAGGCGCTCCTGTCTGTGATACAGCGGCAAGGGTAACCGCAGCCATGGTCTCCGAGCTGATAGTCCATGCTACTGCAAACGTCGTCGAACTGTTCGTGCAGATGGTTGCTGTCTTGCAAACGTCCCCATCTGTTGACTCAGGGATCGAGACGTGGCTGCACGATCCGTTACAGCCATGCTGATAAGATGCCTGTCATCTCGACTGCTAGTGATACGAGGCCGTTGGGATCCAGCAAAGCGTTCCGTATTACCCTCCTGAACCCACCGATTCCATATTCTGCTAACAGTCATTGGATCTCGACCAACGCGAGCAGCAATGTCGCGATAGGATAAACCGCAATCACGATAGGCTACAGTCCGACGTTTATCAAAGTCGGAAACGTGATGGTACGCATTTCTTCTTCTTACACGAGGGATCACAACAACGTTTCACCAAGCAACGCCGGTCAACTGCTGTTTGTGTATGATGAATCGGTTGGAAACTTTCCTCATGTCAGCACGTTGTAGGTGTCGCTACCGACGCCAACCTTGTGTGAATGTTCTGAAAAGCTAATCATTTGCATACCACAGCATCTTCTTCCTGTCTGTTATATTTCGCGTCTGTAGCACGTCATCATCGTGGTGCAACAATTTTAATGGCCAGTAGTGTACATCTACCAAGTTTCACTGCCGTACGATAATTACAGCCCACACTAGACCTCTGTGAGTAACTGATCTTTGATTACAACCACCTGGTACTATAGATACAGCCTCTTTTCATCAAACTGCAGTGACATGTTGCAGGAACAAATGCATATTTGAGAAAAAGTAAACTTAACAAATACATTTGTCGAATAGCTTGTATTAAAAGTAATACACCACGAACTGTTTGCTGCAAGATGTAAGACATGAATACTAGAGGCACTAGCACAGAGCCCTGTGGCACTCTGTAGTTATATTTCTCCTTTCTTTATTATGGCGTCGTTAGGGAAACAGATAAAGGTGCGCTCCTATCTACCAACCGGCCCGCAAAGACGACCTGCGACGATCCAAGTCCAAGGCCGCCGTTAGACCAATACATAAAAGGCAGCCACGAGGTCTTAAGATCGCCGCCAAGCATTGTGAAGCCGAAGCATCCGGGAGTGCCCTCTTCCAGTGGCTCGCCACTGGCTACGGAGGTGGCTCCTGTAAGGAAGGACGCCTATTCGGAATTGCCCGCTATTATTCGCCCACACATTGCTAACTAGCTTTCACATTTTATGATGCTCCCATAAATATTACCACGTGAAGGTAAGCAGTCTGTCGAAAAAGGCTCGCACACTCTCATTTTGAATTGTAGCTGAGAGCGTGCCGCTGCAATACGTTTAGTACGGTCTCCAGTTCAAAAATGGCTACGGACAACATCGGGAAGCTTCTGATAGTATCACTGACATCTTCACTGGCGTTCCTCTAGTAGGTTGCTAGTCCTTAACAAAATTAATCTTTTCCTACATAATACTCAGCAGAAAGTTTTTTTCAGCTTATTTGCTTTAGAGACATATCCGTACAGACATCTCAGCAATGAAAGGTCAATTATGACGATACTAACGTGAGGACAGTACCCATCCCCTAGCGGAGAAAATATCCGCCCCGGACGGGAATCAAATCCGGGTCCCTGACTACGCAGCTAGGGGGACGGAGCAGCAGGGAATTTTACAAGTTCCAAGGCACTACTTTCCAGAAAATTTGTTTTATTTTCTGTATTGTTACCTCAGGTGCAGGTAGGAAAGTAAGTTGTTAAACTAAACTTTCGAGTTTTGAGTGCCAGGTAGAGACAGTCAATCAGAGAAAAATATTTTTCTTTAATTACGGGATGTAACTAGGAGATTTTGCGGCTATGATTTACAGATCGATTCTGATTTCAAGGCTAGAGAATAATTTTTATATGGTAAAGCTATTTGTCTTATTTACCCAATTATCTTGGTACTGGAACATATTTCTATCAACTTCTTTCTTGCGAAAGGAAATAATTTGGTGAAATCTGTAATTAATGTCTGTGTTAAAAACGTGCCATATGAACTAGCCAGTGATCAGTTCGAAAAATACAGTCATACAGTATTTACAAAACAGAGCACTATGCACAGAAGTTTTATAGAACATATACGCAAATGCCTCAAACAGGTTTTTAATGTGGAATGTATCCCACGTGAGTAATAGAAATAGAATATTCGCTTTCATTAGGCCATCAATTAAATGTAAAAATGAATCGCCGTTGACCTACAAAGAACAAGTATTTATATTAAATGTTACGCTGTGGTTAATTGTTTCTGGTTTTCACAAATATATATTTTCCGATGATTTTAGCGCAGGAAACAATCGATTTTCTTACAGATAAATGTTTTATGTTCCTGCAGAAACCACCATTGCTTTACATATGATGTTTGCAAAAGCTTCAAGTAACTAACGTAAAAAAAAACTATGCCATATCCAATTATTGCGGTACAGCGCTGAGATGCCATTGTCTCCAGCCAACATGAACATCTTGAATATCAGAAGTTGCTAAACACAGAACGACACTATTGACATGAGACCATTCATTACGTTCTGAATGATAATCTGCCACCTGCACTCCAGTCACGCAGTGAGTACACAAAATAATTCAGTTCGCAGGGCCTGTAGAAGACTGGGCCATTCGACGATGTATATAGTGAATAAAACTGAATAGAACACTCAGTTGTACTCTATGAATCACACCATTAATCAATCACACCCAGAAAACCTGAAAGATCACAGGTTCTCTATGACTTAATATATAAAAATCAAAATAAAGTGCTACCAAATTCAATGTACGCTACGAAGATATAGGATTGCAAGACACCAATGACAGCAGGGGGGCACCTAAACACAATGAAAACATATGGCTTATACAATGCAATTGCTGCTCCAACACGTATGACTTCTGTACTCAAATAGATCACATCTTCACAAATTTAAGGTACTTTCAGTACAGAAGTGAAGTTATAGAAACAGCCCTGTCAGACCATGATAAAATAAAAATATGTCTAAATCATATCACAATGCACAAAATATATAAAACTAGCATTGATGAAAAGTTTAAAGAGTACTACAGAAAATATAAAAGAATGTATGCTAAAGTACTGCAAGCAGCCAAACGACTAGAAGCAAAAAAGTACATAAATAGTGATGATAATAAAAGCAAGGCTTGTTGATCTATTAAAAAAACAAAATTGCAAACCCTCCAACTCACAGGAACACAGTAAAATACAGTTCATGATCATCAAAAAGCTATAACTGAACAGAATAAAATCATAGCTCTCTTCAATGAATATTTTGCCACAGTAGGCCAAAACCTAAAAGTGAAAAACAAATAAAAAATACAATAACACGTGGAAAACATTTTGTAATCCCCAGGGAAAAACAATGGCACTTTTCCCAGCGACAGAAGAAGAAATACTGAAGACAATAAAAAACCTAAAAGTCATTTAGAATTGACAGAATATCAAGTATAGAAATTAAACACTGTATGCAGGAACTCAATAAACCTCTTACACAACTAATCAATTCATCATTTCTGGAAGGAACTTTTTCAAAGTGCTTAAAGACAGCACTGATAAAATCAATACATAAAAAGGCGAATGAATTCAATCCAGAAAATTATAGGCCTACAGATCTTTTACCAGTCATATCAAAATATTTGAACTAGCTTAAGCACAGAGACTCGTTGTTTTTCTCATGAAATATGAAGTGATCAACAAGAAACAGTTTGGCTTCCAGAGATATAAATGCATCATAGACGCAGTAATAGATCTCATTGAAAATGTCATAACAAACTTGAACTCTAAAAATAAATGTGTAGGAATATTTATGGATCTAATAAAGGCATTCGACTGTGTAGACCACAAAACTTTAGTAGAAATATTAGAGGTATATGGCATAAGAGGATATGCAGGAGACTGGATTCTCTCATATTTGACAAACAGGAGCCAATATACTGAAGACACAAAAACTACTGGTGATGAAAATGAGATCTAAAGCGAGAATTTTACACTTCTCTGTGCCACAAGGCTCCATCCTTGGCCCAATACTTTTCCTTCTACACACAAATCACATCTCAAATATGATCAGGTATGGTGGTATAGTTACCTATGCAGATGATACAACTCGTCTGTTCAAGGATAAAGACACAGAAAAGCTAGAAATAAAATCCAATGGAGAAGTAGATAACGCCATCCAAAGATTTTCTCAATTAAACCTGCACATCAATATTACTAAAACACTTTGCCTAAACTTCAGACTTCGAAACTTTCAAAGTGAAGATATCAATGTATGCTTAGACGAGTGCAAAGCAAAGAACACCACATATACCAAATTCCTTGGGATAAGTATCAATGAAAAAGTAAACTGGGATAAGCATGTAGTATATATAATGGGGAAACTCAGTGCAAACCTATAGGTGCTGCACAAACTCAGCTACCTAAAAGATAAGCCGGCCGGTGTGGCCGAGCGGTTCTAGACGCTTCAGTCTACGGTCGCAGGTTCGAATCCTGCCTCGGGCATGGATGTGTGTGATGTCCTTAGGTTAGTTAGGTTTAAGTAGTTCTAAGTTCTAGGAGACTAATGACCTCAGATGTTAAGTCCCATAGCGCTCAGAGCCATTTTTTTTAACCCAAGAGATACAGGCATTATGAAAACAATATACTATGCATTAATTCATAAGACATTAAGTTACAGCATAATTTTATGGGGAAATACCACGAAAACAAACATTAATAAAGTATTTAAATTACAAAAAAGAAACATAAGAATGATAGAGGAAATCGGTCGTGCTCCTTCAGGGAACCATCTAGGAATTTGCCCGGAGCGATTTAGGGAAATCACGAAAAACATAAATTACGATGGCCGGACGCGGAAATGAACCGTCGTCCTCCAGAATTCAAGTCCAGTTTGCTAACCAGTGCGCCACCTAGCTTGTTATGAAGGGGTTACGGCGTACCTGGTGCACAACACAGCGATCCTCCATTGTGGTAACCAAACGTTCTCGACGACTATGCCGGCCCTCACTTTTCTATGCAGTCCGACATTCGGCCTCTGTCACATCCGAATGACCCACACTTCTATTTATTGCTTTGTACAACCAACCGGCAAATGGAGATCTACAGTGAGGCCCCTTTATAACTCCGTCAGCTACTGATAACGCCGTCTCATAAGGGAACGTGGCATCTCCAAGTGTTTTATAGTGAAAACGCAACATCGTATGCTGTTCACTCTCTTACATATGCTGCTAGGCCTGATAACACTAATCACTAAGAATACTAATACACTATGGTGAAGGTTCTACCGGAACAGTAATGCTGCAACTATTTCATTGTCAGTAACGTATTTCTCTATCAAATGGTGCCAAGAAGTAACAATTAGTTTACCTAAAATTTTGTTCCCAATTCAAATCCTCTTAGTGATATTAAAATAATTTTACCTCGTTATTCTGTAGATGCTTCAGACCTTATCAGCATTATCAAAAAGTTTTAATAGAATTCTAAAATTGCTCTCGAAATGAGCATTTGTTTCTTGACATGAATAACTCATTTCGTATGTACACGCACACGTCCAAAGTTCTTCTCGCCTGGTGACTTTTGACTGCACCTAGGAGTCTCATAGGAGTTGGATATCATGTCGTCTCCTCGTAAGTTTATTTTACCCAGTCCTTTACTTTCCTTCTCAATTTGAATATTCGTGGTGCAACATCTTTGCTTCACCACTTACGCCATGTGTGACCAGAACGAATTTTTACCATGGAAGTTATTCCCTGATGTCTTACCACATGTCCTATCGTCTTACCTTACCAGTCTACCTACTTTTTAACATTATTCCGTAGTACCATATCTCAAGTGCTTCGATTCTCTTCTGTTCTGGTTTTCAGTCTGGAGCTGCGCGACCGCTACTGTCGCAGGTTCGAATCCTGCCTCGGGCATGGATGTGTGTGATGTCCTTAGGTTAGTTAGGTTTACGTAGTTCTAGGGGACTGATGAGCTTAGATGTTAAGGACTGATGACCTTAGATGTTAAGTCCCATAGTGCTCAGAGCCATTTCCCATAGGCCTTGTTTCAATGCCGTACAACGCTGTGCTCCAAACGTACATTCTCAGAAATTGCCCTCAAATTAAGACACGTGTTTGATTCTAGTAGACATCTCTCTCAGGAATGCCGTCTCTGCTTATTAGGTCCTTCTTGCTCTGTCCATCATGGGTTACTTTGCTGCCTAGGTATAATTCCTTAACTTCGTCTCTTTCGTGATCCCCAATTCTGATGTTAATTTTCTCGCCGTCATTAATTTCTTCTTTCTTCAATTTACTCTCAGTCCATAGTCTGTACTCATTAGACTGTTTACTCCAACACATCCTGCAATTTTTCTTCACTTTCACTCAGGATAGCAATGTCATCAGCGAATGTTATCACTGATATCCTTTCGCCTCGAATGTTAATCCCATACTGGTGCCTTTCTTTAATTTCCGTCATTACTTCTTCAATGCACAGATTGAACAGTAGGTGCTAGAGACTACTTCCATGACTGAAATTCTTCTTAATCCGAGCACTTAGTTCTTTGCCTTCAAGTCTTATTGTCCCCTCGTGGTATTTTTTTACGTATCTTATATTACTCACCTTTCCCTGACCTGTTCAGGCAGGACTCCCGACCGCACTCACAATAAACCAGTATCTCTCTTACACCTTCCATAATTTAGTAAAGATGCAATCAGTCAGTCTATGCATCACTATACTCAAATCTGGTAGAAGTAAAAACCATCCGTGAAAAGCTACAGATACTAATAAATGACAAACGAACTGATAATGGTAAAGGTACAACAAAAACTACATATTTGCTACCGGAATGGCGTAGGTAATATAGTAGTAGGATTTTTGACATTTGGTGAAACATTCGAATTTATTTACCTTCTCACCGTGCTGCCATACCGTGGACTCAACATATCGTGGACTCAACAACTGCTTGCAGAAGAATGTGAAGCTAGCGCGATGCCTGGACAAATTAATTAGAATTTAACTGACACAGACACACACGTTATGAGCGAATATGAACCCTAGGCTAGGGATATAAGAAGACAGGCATGTTCACAGTCGCGTCGGTTTCGAGGCGTGCCTTGTAACATCCGGGAGAGTGAGATGCATACCGGGGCAGCCCATCATGTTTGCTCAGATACCACCAAAGGACAGCGAGGCGGAGACAAGAAGGACTATTTCCTTTTTGGTTAGCGAGCGCCAACGGAGCAGAATTCCTGTTCGCCGGTCGTAAACGGCGGACGTGATTTGCTTCTTTTCACGACCGACTGCCGCAACGGCTTACTCAAGAATCTCTCAGCTCGTTGCCGCTAAAAATCACTTACAAGTCCGGATCTGGAGGCAGCACCCAAAATGTTTTACAACATGTGAATTCTTAAAGTTTTACAGTTTAATTCATTGCCAATTGCTGTGTTGAAATTTCCACTCATGTAAACACGCAAACAACATTTTTCGAAGTACATTATCCTGAAGGAAAAGAGTGTGTTGGTTCAAATGGTTCTAATGGCTGTGAGCACTATGGGACTGAACATCTGAGGTCATCAGTCCCCTACAACGTAGAACTACTTAAACCTAACTAACCTAAGGACATCACACACATCCATGCCCGAGGCAGGATTCGAACCTGCGACCGTAGCGGTCGCGCGGTTCCAGACTGAAGCGCCTAGAACCGCTCGGCCACACCGGCCGGCAGTGTGTTGGTAACGACCGGGAAAAGCTAATACACGTCAGGTAAATTTATATGTTTATTTGCTTCCGTGTCTGTATCTTCGTTCAGTACATTTATAACACAAATGTTTTGGGGCACGCAGAAGATAAAAAAACAACGATGTTCTGTCTAACACAAAGATGAAGATGCAATTTCTGTTGATCTAGTTTTAGATTCACCGAGACTGCACTGACGTTACTGAACGTGTAATATTATGTAGGAACGTGTCAAGTGACAGGTCTTTCCAATTCTTTTTTTCGTCACCCTTCTGAAATATTCTAAATTATTTGGTGGATATATTACAGTCTCTGTCTTGCCTTACAATTTACAACCTCTACGGCTGTCATAAGTACAATGAAAGTTATTCCTTGTTATCTGAACACATCTCCTGTCATCCTGTCTGTCATCGCCGATTCTGCGCAGAACTTCATCATTCCTTATCTGTCCGGCAAATTTTCAACATGCGTTCTGTAGCACCAAACCTTCTCAGGTTCATACTTGGGCATGGTGACAACCCAGGCGATTAATGCCTTTGCCCAACTTACCGCGAACTTTTTAGCCGCTCCGTCCTCCACATACACGGGGCCGCTCCAGTGCTCCGCCGTTCCTCCGGGCAGCAAGACAACAGCAAGACAGCAAGGCAACAACATTCTCCACGTACACAGAGAAGTTTACTTGTGTTGTCAACTGTCTACTGCGGCTCATCTTCCCCGGCGCATGGTCAAAGATCAAGGAGTTCCGTTGTCCGCTGACCAACTGATCTCCAGTCTACGCAGCTACTTTCTTATTGGTTTCGTGCGGTACTGGTGCAGACTCCGGACGTGACATCAGAGACTTCCCGGCAAGGAGAGACACCTGCCACCTGTTGACAGGGTCGAAACTCGAACTGTGCCGTTTGCCGCTGACAAAATGACCATCAGACCAGTAAATCGCGGATCTTGACGAGTCTTGGGTGTGTGTTAGAGGGGCCTGTCCTGGGTACCTGGCTGGCTAGCGGCATTTCGGCCCCTAGATGTTTCGACAACCGATTTTGAAGTTTCATGCATACCTTCTACAACTGTAACGTTAATTCAGCCTCGACAAAGCGAAATTAGCGCAGTGGCTCAGATCCAAGACCAACACACTGACAGCCGGCCGAAGTGCCCGAGCGGTTCTAGGCGCAGGTTCAAATCCTGGATGTATGTGATGTCCTTAGGCTAGTTAGGTTTAAGTAGTTCTAAGTTCTAGGGGACTGATGACCATAGATGTTAAGTCCCATAGTGCTCAGAGCCAGCACGCTGACAATACAGGTTCAGAGCAAAACACTGTACGTTTTTTAATTTCATCGTACAACACATCCCTAAATATAATATGTCATGCAAAATTATTTGGCTGTAGTAATTTCATTAATATATCAATCATTGCGGCAAACATTCGTCAACACTCATAATATCAAGTGGGTGGGTGGGTGAGGGGAAGGGTTACTTTGCGCCCACCGTTTGGAAATACTGTAATCTAAACTGTTACTTTTTATTTTAAATTTCTGAAAAAAATGTTTGTTGTTTTTAATGAGTTCTTTTACCAGATTCCACGAATGTTTTAAATTTTTCTCTTAAACATAATCCAAAAATTTAAGTCTTAGTAATAGATATCTCTTACCTTAATGTACGTCGTGTTCAATATATTGTGATTCAGTCTTACTTCCACATCAACATCTCTTTAAAAATAATGTTGAGAGTGTATGTCAACAACAATGAACGAAATTTGCTGTATTAAAAAAAATTATAGTGGTCATAAATTCATAGCACACGTATTGAAAGTGATTTGATATTGCTAAATGTTTGCTAAAAGGTATTTTCAGGTTATGGAGACTACATACACATCTGTATCTCTTTAAAACGTATATTGACAATATAATTCAGCAAAAATTAACGAATTTTCTTAAGAATTCTTTTTCGGGGAAGCCTAAAGTGCCATCCTCTTGGCAGCGCGCGTTATGGGAAGGGCCTTGGTAATGCTAGGGCTAAATGTGTAATCGTTCGCGGCTCATAGTTAAAATGCCAAATATGTGGATAACGTTCGCTTGATTCCTTTGGGTGGGATCAGAAACTTTACGATCAAATCTTTGTAGGTGAAAGAAAAGCGAGCAATTGCACCATCAAAATTGTCTCACTCAAATGTTTTCCACTTTGACAACCCTGTGCTGTTTATTTTTACATGGAGATTAAAATGCTCCCAACCTGCTAAATATTAACAGAGAAACCGTTTCGAGAGGAGATTTCATAAAATACTTTACCTAATTCTGCAGTAGTGTAGTGCACATGTTTTCACAAGAATGATCAAATAGGCGTGTTTCACATCGATGTTGATCGAAAAAACAACAATCTTTTTGAATTCGAAGGTACTGTGGTTTTCTTTATCGCTTCTGAAAAATCCGTATGCCTGCAAAACAGCAGCTTTCGTTAAATGTGCGTGGTGCACTACGAATTTGTATTTCGGTTGCTTATGGTTAAAACACCACCCGGATTCTTTTACAGCACAGCGAGCGATGCAAGTGTCAACGAGTAAGACAATTCTGTAATCTGCTCTCAGATAAACGGAATTTACATGTGACCTAAGTGTGCTGTAATGAATTATTCGTTAGTGAAACTACTATGGCGAAAATGATTAATTATGAATAATTTTGCATTACGTATACTATTTATGGTATTCTGTACGATGGATTTGAAAAAAAAAAAAATACTCGCGATGGACCACCAGCGTCATAGCTGCGAGCTGTGAACTTTGTCCGCTGTACTACTTCGTCTTGGTCGCCACGTATCTAACGTTACAGTGGGGAGAAGGAAAGATAACACCGATGCGCCACCAGCCGCAGTCCGACGGATGAAATGAAAACAGCCTACGTTGTAAAGTTAGCGATTACTTTTTAAGAAATAACTCGAGATGCCATTAAACTACATTGAGGTGCAGAAGTCATGGCATACCTGCTAATACTATGCCGAGCCTCCTTTTGCCCGGCGTAGTCCAGCAACTCGATTTGGCATGAACTCAACGAGTCGTAATAAGTCCCCTTCAGAAATATATGCTGCTTTTATATCCGTTCATAATATCGAAAGTGTTTCCGGTTCAAGACATTCTGCAAGAACCGACCTCTTTATCATATCTCATAAATGTCCAATGGGATTCGTGTCGAACAGTCAGAGTGGTCAAAACATTCGCTCGAATTGCCCAGAATGTTATTCGAACCCAGTGAAAACATCTGTGGACCAGTGACCTGGTGCATTGCCATTCATTAAAAATCCATCTTTATTTGGGAACATGACATCCATGAGTCGCTGCAAATGGTCTCCAAATAGAAGAACATCCAGAGGACTCAAACCATGCCATACAAACACAGCCCACACCATTATGGAGCCACCACCAGTTTACACAGTGCCTTGTCGACAATTTAGTCCAGGGCTTTGTGGGGTCTGCGCGACACTCGAACCCTACCATCAGCTCTTACCACTTCAAATCGGGACTCACGTGACCAGGCCACGGTTTTCCAGTCGTCTAGAGTCCAACCGATATGATCACGAGCTCAGGAGAGGCGCAGCAGGCGTTGTCGCGCTGTTAGCGAAGGCACTCGCGTCGGTCGTCTGTTGCCACAGCCCATTAACGCCAAATTTCACCACGCTGTCCCAACGGATGCGTTCGTCGTATGTGCCACATTGATATCACCCAGAGTTGTTTGCCTATTAGCACTGAGAACGCTACGCAAACGCTGCTGCTCTCGGTTGTCAAGTAAAGGCCGTTGGACACAGCATTGTCCGTGGTGAGAGATAGTGCCTCAAATGCGGTGTTCTCAACACACTCTTGGCACTATAGACCGCGGAACGCTGAATTCCCTAACGATTTCCCGAGGGGAATGTCCTATGCGTCTACCTCTACCTACTATTCCATGTTCAAAGTCTGTTAATTACCGTCGTGCGGCCATAAGCATAACAGATTTTCATATGAATCAACTGAGTACAAATGACAGCTCCACAAAGGCATTGCCCTTTTACACATTGTGTACGCGATACTAGCGGCATCTGTGCATGCCTATATCGCTCAAAATGGTTCAAATGGCTCTAAGCACTATGGGACTTAACATCTGGGGTTATCAGCCCCCTAGACTTAGAACTGCTTAAACCTAACTAACCTAAGGACATCACACACATTCATGCCCGAGGCTGGATTCGAACCTGCGACCGTAGCAGCAGCGTGGGCTGGCCGGAGTGACCGAGCGTCTCTAGGCGCTGCAGAACCGCGTGACCGCTACGGTCGCAGGTTCGAATCCTGCCTCGGGCATGGATGTGTGTGATGTCCTTAGGTTAGTTAGGTTTAATTAGATCTAAGTTCTAGGGGACTGATGACCACAGCAGTTAAGTCCCATAGTGCTCAGAGCCATTTGAACCAAGCCAGCAGCGCGGTTCCGGACTGAAGGGCCTAGCACTGATCGGCCACAGGGGCCGGCACGTATATCGCTATCACATTACTTTCGTCACCTCAGTGTATAATCGAACGCCTTTTGTTTTCACTACTCAGGAAATTCAATCCCTGCCTCACAATTTAGTAAATACCCCCATGCCATGAACCATAGGCCTATACGGTACAGTCGGCCCTGTATTCTGAACTCACCAGGACGGGTCAGCGAAGCTGCTGTGTATGGCGCACACCTTCTGCTCGGCGTTACGACGCTGCCAGTGGCTGCCCGCGGGCCTTCGGTTAGACGGTGCGCTGCTGCCCGGCGACCCACGTCACGTCCGCCGTAGCGGATCGCCAGCCAGCCAGCCAGCCGGCATTGTCATTCACAGCGGACGCCCGCCTCCGCCGCATTCCGTCGCGAGCCGGCGCCGCAGTCATTTTTATTCCCCAGAAACTCCCGCAAGTTTCCTTCACGAATCTTAATAGCAGCGGCAATTGCACAGCGGAAGTTCCGATGATATCTGCTACGACCCCACTTCCTGGCTTTCACGCATCTCCGCAACAGATATCATTATGCAACATACAGACCACTGTTCAGCATGCTGTTTCACTTGGCACGGTGTTGGTTTTCGTTTACTCTTTATAGCGATGCCAGATCGACAACGTACGTTACGATGTTGCATAATTCATGTTCCAGTTATCGCGATCGAGCTGAGCAAGTCATTTTGAAATGATTAATTGGAATCCTCCTGTAGTTTAATAGGGAGAGAGTATGTGATCTGTTATTTGTGATATGTAAATGAGTACTTAAAACATCATAGTCAATCTCAGAGGACTATATCTTCATCAGCAATGAATTGCGGTTTCAGGTAGACCTTAGAGGCAATGAAAGGGGTCCCCATGGATAGGAACCTAGTAAGACAGACATTCAGCCATCGTACCGAATCTCGAAGCCCCTCCAATCAACGTACGGTGTGATTGAGCCTGTGATTTTTTGTCACCATTATTCTCACTGGTCTGATACAGCCAACGATGAATTCCTCTCTTGTGCCAAGCTCTTCAACTCAGAGTAGCACATGCATTTAACTTCCTTAATTATTTGTTGGGTATACCACAATCTCTGTTATTTCCCTGCTGTCTTAACATATGTTCTGTCATCCTGTGCTTTCTTCTTGTCAGCGTTTCCCATACGTTCCTTTCTTCACTGATTCTGCGGAGAACCTCCTCATTACGTATCAGTCCATACTTCTATAGCACAACATCTCAACCGCTTCGATTCTCTTCTGTGCTGGTGTTCCCCAGTCCATGTTTCAGTACCATAAAATGCTGTACTCCAAGCGGACATTCTCAAAAATTTCTTCCTCGAATTAAAGCTTATGTTTCATACTAGCAAACTTCTCTTTTCCTATTTCTCGCACTTGTCGGATCTTGGAGTCTTCGGATTGTGTGCATGAAGTTTTTCAGAAAGCCTAATGGTATATCACCAGTCTCATACATTCTGCACACCAACGTGAATAGTTGTTTTGTTACCACTTGTGCCAATGATTTTAGATTTTCCGAGGGAGTGCTGTCTAGTCCATCTGCCTTATTTGATGTCACGTCTTCCGAAGTCCTTCTACATTCTGCTACCGGAGCCACTATTCCTCCATATCGAATACTGTTTCTTCTTCTATACGTCATTCCACACGTTCTCCATAGTATAGAGGCCTTCATTGTACTCCTTCGATCTATTCTCTCACTCCCGGCGAAGTTTGAGTCCTCGCTCGGGCGTGGATGTTTGTGTTTGTCCTTAGGTTAATTTCGGTTAAGTAGTGTGTAAGCTTAGGGACTGATGACCTTAGCAGTTAAGTCCCATAAGATTTCACGCACATTTGAAATTTTTTTTTATTCTCCTACTCCTCTGCATTTAACAGTGGAATTCCTATTGAATACGTAACATTACTGTACTTGCCTTTAATTTCACCGAACATTGTTTTTTACTTTTCTGCCTGCTGAGCCAGTCCTCTTTAATTTCACCGAACATTGTTTTTTACTTTTCTGCCTGCTGAGCCAGTCCTTTCAACAATCGTTTCTTCACATATTTGATGTAGCCATTTCACCTTATCTTCCATGCTTTTCATCTTTATTTCATTCCTAAGTGAATTCTATTTCCGTATTCCCGAAGTTACGTGAATATATTTGTACTTCCTTCTTTTGTTCATCAGCTGAGGCATTTCTTCTGTTATCCATCATTTCTTCGCCGTTACATTCGTGGAAACTATGTTTCTGTTTTTAACTTCTGCGATTGCCCTTTTTAGAGATGTCGATTGATCTTGAACTCAATTGCCTATTGAGCTATTCATTATCGAAAAATCTATAGCCTTAGAAACTTCAAACGTACCTCTTTCTTCCTTGGTACATCCATATGCCACTTCTTTGAATACTGCTTCTATCTGACTAATCTTTTAAACCTCAGCCTTCTCTTCGTCACTACTAAATTGTAATCTGAGTCTATAACTGCTCCTGGGTACGCCTTAGAGTCCAGTATCAGATGTCAGAATCTCTATCTGATCAAGATGTAATCTAACTGAAATCTTCTCCTATCTCCTGGCCTCTTTCCGATTATACCTCCTCCTTTTGTGATTCTTGAACAGGGTATTCGCTATTATTAGTTGAAATTTATGGCAGAACTCAGTTAGGCTTTCTCCTCTCTTATTCCTAGTACCAAGCCCATACCTGATCTGTAACCCTTTCTTCTACTCCTTCCCCTACAACCACATTCCAGTCCCCCAAGACAATCAGATTTTCATCTCACTTTACGTACTTAATTACCCGTTGACTATCTTCCTACACATTCTCTATCTCATCATCTCCTGCTTGAGACGTCGGCATATACAGGGTGGTCCATTGATAGTGACCGGGCCAAATATCTAACGAAATAAGCATCACAGAAAAAACCTGCAAAGAACGAAACTCGTCTAGCTTGATGGGGGAAACCAGATGGCGCTAAGGTTGGCCCTCTAGATGGCACTGCCATAGGTCAAACGGATATCAACTGCGTTTTTTAAAATAGGAACCCCCATTTTTATTACATATTCGTGTAGTACGTGAATAAATATGACTGTTTTAGTTGGTACACTTTTTTTGCTTTGTGACAGATGGCGCTGTAATAGTCACAAACGTATAAGTACGTGCTATCACGTAACATTCCGCCAGTGCTGACGGTATTTGCTTCGTGATACATTAACCGTGTTAAAATGGACCGTTAATCAATTGCCGAAAAGGTCGATATCGTTTTGATATATGGCTATTGTGATAAAAATGCCCAACGCCCGTGTGCTGCTCGGTATCCTGCTCGGTATCCTGGACGACATCATCCAAGTGTCCGGACCGTTCGCCGGATAGTTACGTTATTTAAGGAAACCAGAAGTGTTCAGCCACATGTCAAACGTCAACCACGACCTGCAACAAATGATGGTGCCAAGTACGTGTTTTAGCTGCTGTCGCGGCTAATCCGCACATCATTAGCAGATAAATTGCGCGAAAATCGGGGATCTCAAAAACGTCGATGTTGAGAATGCTACATCAACATCGATTGCACCCGTACCATATTTCTATGCACCAGGAATTTCATGGCGACGAATCTGAACGTCGTGTACTGTCCTGCCACTGGGCACAAGAGAAATTACGGGACGATGACACTCTTTGCACGCGTTCTATTTAAGGACGACGCGTTATTCGCCAACAGCGGTAACGTAAACCGGCATAATATACACTATTGGGCGGGTCAATGTATGGTGCGGCATTATGCAGGGAAGGATTATTGGCCCCCATTTTATCGATGGCAATCTAAATGGTGCAGTGTATGCTTATTTCCTACGTAATGTTCTACCGATGTTATTACAAAATGTTTCACTGTATGGCAGAATGGCGATATACTTCCAACATGATGGATGTTCGGGACATAGCTCGCGTGAGGTTGAAGCGGTATTGAATAGCATATTTCATGACAGGTGGATTGGTCGTTGAAGCACCATACCATGGCCCGCACGTTCACCGGATCTGACGTCCCCGGATTTCTTTCTGTGCGGAAAGTTGAAGGATATTTGCTATCGTGGTCCACCGACAACGCCTGACAACATGCGTCAGCGCATTGTCAATGCATGTGGGAACATTACGGAAGGCGAACTACTCGCTGTTGTGAGGAATGTCGTTACGTGTATTGCCAAATGCATTGAGGTTGACGGACATCATTTTGAGCATTTATTGCATTAATGTGGTGTTTACAGGTAATCACGCTGTAACAGCATGCGTTCTCAGAAATGATAAGTCCAAAAAGGTACATGTATCACAATGGAACAACCGAAATAAAATGTTCAAACGTACCTACGTTCTGTATTTTAATTTAAAAAACCTACCTGTTACCAACTGTTCGTCTAAAATTCTGAGCCATATGTTTGTGACTATTACAGCGTCATCTATCACAAAGAGATAAAGTGGACCAACTAAAACATTCATATTTCAGTAGGTACCATACGAATATGACACAAAAATTGGGGTGCCTATTTAAAAAAAAAAAAAAAAAACGCAGTTGATATCCGTTTGACCTATGGCAGCGCCATCTTGAGGGCCAACCATAGCGCCATCTGGTTTTCCTCCTTCAAGCTAGATAAGTTTCGTTCTTTGTAGTTTTTTCGTTTGACGCTTATTTCGTGAGGTATTTGGCCCGGTCACGATCAATGGACCACCCTGTATACCTGAACTATAGTCATCGGCGTTGGGTTGCTGTCGATTCTGATGAGAACAGCCCTATCGCTGAACTGTTCACAGTAACATGCTCTCATTCTAGTTCATGACAAGTCCTACTCCCGTTATGCTCTTTTCTGCTGCTGTTGATATGAGCCTACACTCATCTGACCAAAAATCCTTGTGTTCTTTCCATTTAACTTCACTGACCACCACTGTATGTATAACGAGTGTTTGTATTCCCCTGTCCAGATTTTCTAGCTTCTCTATCGCATTTAAACATTACAATCCACGCCCTATTCGTTGAACGTTATCTGTATTTGGTTAGTCAATTTTTTTCTCTGGTCACCTCCTGCTTGGCAGTCTCCTCCAGGGGATCCGAATGGGGAACTACCTCGGAACTTTTTACAATGGAGAGATCGTCTTAACACTTTATTTTTCTACATACATAATTAAGGTGAGACGGCCAATCATCTCTTCAGTGAAGATGAACAGGAGGCTCGAACTCCTATGGCGATCGGCAAAATGGTGTGAATAATGAGGATAATGGGCAAGGAGCACAACATTAGTAGTGAAACTTCCTGTCAGATTAAAGCCGTGTGCCAGACCGAGACTCGAACTGGGGAACTTTGCCTTCCGCGGGCAAGTGCTCTGTCGACTTTTTTTTTTTTTTTTTTTTTTTTTTTGACGCTACGTATTTCTTCTGCGGCTACCATTCGAAGGACCATTATCTGAGGCGGTTTCGGTGTTTACAATCGTCTTTTTTTTTTTTTTTTTTTGACACGTTAACATAATCCAGTCATATCTGGCGCCAACTGGTGGGGGCCAGTTGTCTTCTCAGTGTGCAATATGCCAATATATTTGATATATTTGAACCGTGCAATACTGTCTCCAGTCGTTCTGCTGCAGGAGCCTTCTTATTTCTGGACGTCCCAGTTGTCGGGCGGGTTGTGGAAAACACTTCCTAAAAAGTTGGAAAAGTAAGTCCTTTATTTCGTATGACTCCATATGAGCTCGTGTTTTTCTTGTAAGTATATCCAATAATCCATCACGGACTTAATATCGTACGAAAACAAATATTTAGTCGCATTTACAGCAATCCAATTGACCGCATACGTCTTTTATTTGAGAAAAAAGTCTTGTCCGCTAGAAAAAGTACATCCGATGTGATTTATGTGTAGTTAGTGCGCCAAAGGAAGGCCAGTATTCGACGCGTCAGCATCCAGACGTCCCTCGCTGCGCCATACACTAAACCATGTCCTTCCGTTGCTAACAGTCCACTGTTTGTGCAAAGAGGAGAATCGACCATACGAATTGTATGTAATCGACTCCTGGTCACAAGTTTACTGTTAATGAGAATATACCTCATCGATCTCGCTGCTGTTGACAGTAATGGACTATGCACTGCACACCAAATGTGCTTCCATGTTCTCGTTGGGTATTTGAATACCATTATGCTGCCGCCATGGTGATCCACCAAGCACCGATAGACCTTCCGAATCGTGGGTATTCTCGTCGGCGGTACTTTCAGACGTACATGACTATAATCAACAAGAAATGAGGCAATGTGTGCAAGAGAAGGCGAAATGCTGCCCACCCCTATCGTGGGTTCGTACGAAGGCTGAACAAGTACTTCTATCAGAGCTGATGCTATAGTATGCTTTCGTTGTTGCCAATTTCGTATCATCACTCGCATGTAAGGCGCCAAATCTTTGTTTCGCATGTTTGTGAGGATGAGGCCACCGTTCCGGAACTGTAGGGTTAACGTGTCTACTTGATCTTAAATAACATCCCAGTACTAACATAATAACCAAAGGCAGCCATGAGGCGGTCCGCAATACCCTTCGGTATTGGTAGGATCTGCGCTAAATGGGACAGTCTTGACGCTATGTGAACGTTACTGTATGCCACACGTTGGATCATGACAAAGGCTCTCTAGGAGTTGTTGCGTATCGTCAGACGAACATTCTGCAGAAGCTGTCGAGAACTCGCCCCCTCTGACCGTCATAGTGAACGGGTAAATGTGATCCGCAGACACCTCAGCGATTCCACGGTCTGAAATGGTCCCGGTACGTCTTGCAGGCCTCGTCCAGTGTTAACGACACTGCCTGCCGCTGTCCCGTAACAGTCTAGAAGTTCAACAGCATGACACACTTTATGTCCTGATCTGACAAGAAGGATCAGGTCGTCTGCATATGCGCGACAACGAAAGAGTCCTCATTAAGCGCTATCCCAGCAAGTGAGCGCCTCATAACACACATCAGCGCTCGAGTGCTATCGCAAATAGCATCATGGAGAGTTGCACCCTTGTCGAAGCGAGCTGTGAATGGGAATCGAGCCCGCTTGCCGACCTTCGGTGTAGCCCCTCGTATTAGCCTCATGACTATGGATATGAAAGCAGATTGAACCGCCATTCGGCTCATGACTGACGCCAAGAAGTCATGGTTTATCCCGTCGAACGCACGATAGAAGTCCACACATATCATCGCTGCTCTTATTCTATACGTTTCCGCAAGGGCGATAACATCACGACGGTATCCACTTAACGCCGAGGAGATGTTGTTTCGCACCCCTAGGCAAGCCTGATCAGGGGGATACCGTCCTGGATATCGCCATTTTGAGACGAGACGCTAGTAGTCGTGCAAAGATTTTTTAGTCGATGTTTAACATAGTGAGAGGCCAATATTGATGAACACTTCGACTCCGCGCCATCTTCGGGATGGGTAGAAGAAAGCCCGTCACAAAATCCGACAGTAGGTGCATCTCATTGTACATCGACACCCACTGTGGCATCATCATGTCTTCGAATTCTCGATAAAACTCTAACGTAATCCCTTCTGGCCCTGGTGATTTATGGGCCGCTCCTTTTGTGAGTGCCACCTTTATATCGTCTTCTGTGAGTACCTCCATAAGTGCTGCCTTCTCCGTCTCTGTCAGTGTCGTTTGCAGATGTTGCAATATATCTTCCCCCACTCGCCGGTCGAAGTGGCCGTGCGGTTAAAGGCGCTGCAGTCTGGAACCGCAAGACCGCTACGGTCGCAGGTTCGAATCCTGCCTCGGGCATGGATGTTTGTGATGTCCTTAGGTTAGTTAGGTTTAACTAGTTCTAAGTTCTAGGGGACTAATGACCTCAGCAGTTGAGTCCCATAGTGCTCAGAGCCATTTGAACCATTTTCTTCCCCCACTCGACGGTCCGTCGGTGCTCCGGCATATATGTGGCGGAAATGCTCTAAAAATCCATTTAAAATATCCTTTTGTGTTGTCAGTTGACGGCCCTCTAAACCGTGGGGCACCGTGACCAATGCCCGGCGGTAACGTTTGTGTTCCCGCGACACATGGTGCATCGAGGTACGTTCGTTCCCCAGAGATGGTGTCGAGACATAGTGCCCGTATCGGGCTGCCACCCATTCCTCGTCACGTGATCGATAGGATTTGCGCCTTGACACGATGAATTTCTGCATGATGTTCTGCAGACGGCACCTGGGATGACAGCTCACGAAGCATGGTGTAATAATAATGAAGAGTGTCTCTTTTCCATCTCGTCTTATCCCGACCATACTATATGAGAGCTCTTCTTATTGCTGGATTAGGAAACTCGAGCCACTGAAGCATATGTTGATAGACTGCGTTGATATGTGGCCCATACCTCCCCGACTCTCTGACGACATTCGGGGTCCGCCAAAAGTGACGAATTCAGCTTCCACGTCATACGGCTTCTCCACACACTTTGCCGAGGGAATGATATGGTACAAATGTAAGCCAAATGTTCATTAAATGCCGCAGGCCATCGTTTCAGGTCGACTACCTTATCCCGTAGGCCAACCGAAACATATATACGATCAAGTCTGCTCGCCGCGTGACTGGTAAAAAAAGTATATACCTCACGGTTCCTATGAATCCTGTCCCAGGTGTCGCATAACCCCAGGTCCCGATATAGCACTTGCGGTCCACGAAAGGTATTGTAATGTGGAGTCTGATCTCTATGGGCTAAAACACAATTGAAGTCACCACCTATAATGAAATGATCGAATCTGCCGGTAAATAAGGGCACAATCTCCTCCGAATAATATATCGCACGCGCCCGTCTGTTGTGTGTGCCGGAAGGGGCATAAACATGGAGAATACAAATTCCACGAACAGTTATCGCCAGTCCTCGTGCCGAAGGCAGATAAGCCAGGTCGCGAACCGGAATCCCGTCCGGGACCAATATCGCCGTTCCACTACCGTTGCCCGAGTGAGGCGAGGTGTAGGAGATGTATCCATGTACTTCCTGGAACTAAGGCATTTAGATTTCCTGCACCATCAGTATACCCACACATGATGCGTATATCACGTATCTAAACAACTGATGTTTCACGGGTGGTCTAATGGTATTTACGTTCACTGTCCCTATCAAGGTCTCAAGAAACCTTATGCTGCAGGGAGACGTCCGTCAGGCGACCCTCTGCGGATGTGCAAAGGGACCATCGATACGGTGAATTTTCGTCATTTCAACATTATGCGGAGATGACAGCTACTCGAACCCCCCCATCGCACCCCCGTCAGATTTAGTTATAAGTTGGCACAGTGGATAGGCCTTGAAAAACTGAACACAGATCAATCGAGAAAACGGGAAGAAGTTGTGTGGAACTATGAAAAAAGTAAGCAAAAAAAACAAACTGAGTAGTCCATGCGCAAGATATGCAACATCAGGATAATATGAGCTCAGGAGCACCGTGGTCCCGTGGTTAGCGTGAGTGTTGCGGAATGAGAGGTCCTTGGTTGAAGTCTTCCGTTGACTGAAATGTTTACATTTTTGTTATTTTCGCAAAGTTATGATCTGTCCGTTCGTTCATTGACGTCTCTGTTCACTGTAATAAGTTTAGTGACTATGTTTTGCGACCGCATCACAAAACCGTGCGATTAGTAGACGAAAGGACGTGCCTCTCCAAAGGGGAACCGAAAACATTTGATCGCAAGGTCATAGGTCAACCGATTCCTCCACAGGAAAACACGTCTGATATATTCTATACGACACTGGTCACGGAATGTGCGTCACATGACAGGAATATGTTGTCGACCACCTAACTTGCACACTTGGCGAATGGGTAAAAAGATTCTTCTATCTTGCCCGATTTATGTTTTCTTGTGGATGTGATAATCACTCCCAAAAAAGTGATGAAAACATAACAGTTTGTCACATAAACTGCAACAAATGAATGTAACAGTTTCACAGTCGCACAGTTTTCCCTATGCTCTGTCGAAACATATATTTATAACGTTTTCAAATTTTTCCGTTTATGTGTAGCGTCCCCATACTAAGGTGCAGTTACCACGCATCGGACGGACGGCCGGACAGATAATAATTAGTTTCCTTTAATTTACGTCTATGGTCACAATCTTTTCTGTTTGACAGATTACCGGTTTCGGTCTTTAATGACCATCATCAGATCTGTCTCATAAAAACAAATAATTGTCTGAAAATAAAAAATTAAATTTTTCACTCGTCGGAAGACTTGAACCAACGACCTCTCGTTCTGCAGCTGCTCACGCTAACCACGGGACCACGGTGCTTCTGAGTTCATACTATCCTTAATGTTGCATATCTTGCGCATGGGCTACTCAGTTTGTATATTTTGCTAATATTTTTCATAGTTCCACACAACTTCTTCCTGTTTTCTCGATTGATCTGTGTTCAGTTTTTCAAGGCCTGTCCACTGTGCCAACTTATAACTAAATCTGAGGGGGGTGCGATGGGGAGGTTCCCTTGTTAGAGTCATTTGAACCATTTTAAAAAATCCACTGATGATACTGTAACTCCAGCGAAACTTTTCTGGGTAGAAAGTAAGGGAAAAAAAAACTTGTGTTTGTCAAGGTGGAACCCGTGTAAAAATAAATTTATTGTTATCACAGTCTACAACACACAGGAAACCAGATTTTAACCATCTAACCATCTTCACCGGAGTTTGGTTCAGCGGCAGTGTGAGAACCAAGCACAGTGCCTTGAGGAACCTCACTTTGAGAGTCCTCCGGCCAGCCCAGACGCAGCACGGAGCTCCAGCGCGGAGGATGCGCGCGCGGCGCCGTGTTGTGCAAGGCGGACGGAGTCCGTGGGCCCCGGCTAACGGTCCGCCTTCGCTCGCGCCTTCGCCCGCGCGCCGCCGCCCTGTCTGCGCTGCGCCGTGTCGCAACGGCAGCGGCCCGTGGCGGGCGCGCTCTGCCTTGTGGACCGCGACATCTCTCCGTCACTGTCACAGCGGCGACGCACACACGACCGATTTACATAAGGCCTGACCAAAGTGAAAGCGGCCGACTATTTCTGGACACTGAGTGCTGCCATGTGGAAATCACTGATGCAGTCCTCGTATGCAAGTGCACCGTGCTAATATACAGGGTGTTACAAAAAGGTACCGCCAAACTTTCAGGAAACATTCCTCACACACAAAGAAAGAAAATATGTTATGTGGACATGTGTCCGGAAACGCTTACTTTCCATGTTGGAGCTCATTTTATTACTTCTCTTCAAATCACATTAATCATGGAATGGAAACACACAGCAACATAACGTACCAGCTTGACTTCAAACACTTTGTTACAGGAAATGTTCAAAATGTCCTCCGTTAGCGAGGATACATGCATCCACCCTCCGTCGCACGGAATCCCTGATGCGCTGATGCAGTCCTGGAGAATGGCGTATTGTATCACAGCCGTCCACAATACGAGCACGAAGAGTCTCTACATTTGGTACCGCGGTTGCGTAGACAAGAGCTTTCAAATGCCCCCATAAATGAAAGTCAAGAGGGTTTAGGTCAGGAGAGCGTGGAGACCATGGAATTGGTCCGCCTCTACCAATCCATCGGTCACAGAATCTGTTGTTGAGAAGCGTACGAACACTTCGACTGAAATGCGCAGGAGCTCCATCGTGCATGAACAACATGTTGTGTCGTACTTGTAAAGGCACATGTTCTAGCAGCACAGGTAGAGTATCCCGTATGAAATCATGATAACGTGCTCCATTGAGCGTAGGTGGAAGAACATGGGGCACAATCAAGACATCACCAACAATTCCTGCCCAAACGTTCACAGAAAATCTGTGTTGATGACGTGATTGCACAACTGCGTGCGGATTCTCGTCAGCCCACACATGTTGATTGTGAAAATCTACAATTTGATCACGTTGGAATGAAGCCTCATCCGTAAAGAGAACATTTGCACTGAAATGAGGATTGACACATTGTTGGATGAACCATTCGCAGAAGTATACCGTGGAGGTCAATCAGCTGCTGATAGTGCCTGCACACGCTGTACATGGTACGGAAACAACTGGTTCTCCCGTAGCACTCTCCATACAGTGACGTGGTCAACATTACCTTGTACAGCAGCAACTTCTCTGGCGCTGACATTAGGGTTATCGTCAAATGCACGAAGAATTGCCTCGTCCATTGCAGGTGTCCTCGTCGTTCTAGGTCTTCCCCAGTCGCGAGTCATAGGCTTGAATGTTCCGTGCTCCCTAAGACGCCGATCAATTGCTTCGAACGTCTTCCTGTCGGGACACCTTCGTTCTGGAAATCTGTCTCGATACAAACGTACCGCGCCACGGCTATTGCCCCGTGCTAATCCATACATCAAATGGGCATCTGCCAACTCCACATTTGTAAACATTGCACTGACTGCAAAACCACGTTCGTCATGAACACTAACCTGATGACGCTACGTACTGATGTGCTTGATGCTAGTACTGCAGAGCAATGAGTCGCATGTCAACACAAGCACCGAAGTCAACATTACCTTCTTTCAATTGGGCCAACTGGTGGTGAATCGAGGAAGTACAGTACATACCGACAAAACTAAAATGAGCTCTAACATGGAAATTAAGCGTTTCCGGACACATGACCACATAACATATTTTCTTTATTTGTATGTGAGGAATGTTTGCTGAAAGTTTGGCAGTACCTTTTTGTAACACCCTGTATTTCTATTTATTTATTAGATTTCAAATGTTGATTTATTCAACCTGACACGACTCGAGACATCTAACCGTGTATTCTGCATGTTTTAAATAACAGATACACAACAACAGCAAAACGAAGAAGGAGTTGTACGACAGAAACGAAAGTTGATATGCATGTTTCTAGACCTTATAACTATACCTCCACTAACATTTAATTAGTTCAAAAATTATGACGTCTCGCACTCAAAGTATAATCTTTTCATTGCGCAACTAAAAGGTCTTTAATGTGGCAGGTATTGCTACATCAATTGATTACAGTCACTGAAGAAAATCAACAATAATATCACTTATCTTGTATTTGCAATCCAAGGACGATCTCGCTCTGGTTTTGGCTCGTAATTAAAATTGTCGTCTAGGTAGCATGGCTGTCGCTGTTGGTGCGAAAAGCACTCGGATGTCAATTACGCCGACTTGAAGAACTTACGAAGACAATCTTTCAGGGTTAATTCGATGATTTACGTTTTTCATTGCAATGTGCTTCATGCTTTTTTAAAACAATGGTTACTTGAAAATAATTCTTCACACTCACTTTTCACAGAAATTCACATTTATTAAACTTTTTATACTATCGCATGTTCAAAACATTACTTCATCATACAATTTCGCAGCCATTACTGCTCTTAATAAAACTCACAATATTTTTCATTGTCCACAACTCTGACTCATCTTTTCATTTCCAACACAAAGTCAAGATTGTTCATATTCAACACAAAAACTTGGATACTCTGTACGCTTCCGCGCCAAAAGTCACAAGCCAGCCTCAAAGATAACAATAAGTATAAAGATATTCACACCAGATATTATATCGATTTCAACATCTCTAAATATCGACGTACCTACATATAAAAACGAAACCAAATTTGAATAGAGTGAAAAATACGAGACATTACGTAGAAAAATATTCATTAATCTACGGTATCGAAAAACTGGGTTGGCGGGTGGTAATGGTTTCGCAAATAAAGAACCATTACAACCGAAAAGACGATTTATATTACAATTTAGCTCCAGACGCGTAAGAGTGGCCCTGGAAGGAACAGAAAAAGAGCAAAACAGTAAGGGAAAACTAATTACTCACTAGTCGTAGAGGATTCTGTGTGTGATAGATACGTGAATATGAAGATGTTGGTTTGTTTTTCTATATTGTTGAGATACGTTGGATGACTGGGGTGTCAACAGATATGAAATGTGAAACTCTGTACGTGATCCTTTTATTCAGCAGTGAGATATACTGTTCTTCGAGGACAGACGATATACTACGTTACTGAGCGAAATTCCCGGTTCGCAGGAGATAAAGTGATGTAAGAATATCAGCTGACGAAACTTGTGCCTTAGAATGTGCGATAGGTAGCTCTAATGGCAAATTTCACATAGATAGGCTATTAATGCAGTTTATTCAACAACCAATGGAAAGAACAGTCGTGAAAACTGTGGATACATGTCAACAGCAAACTGGCGATCATATCTCTAGGGAAAGTCTTCTGGCACACATCTACCACCAAAAGAATCCATTATCCAAATACCTCTATTTTCTGTCAGCTCGGCTGAATACGCTGCACACGAGAACGTGTTTACCTTAATCTGAAGGCATTTATACCAACAGTAGAGCGAAGCTACTTTCCTTCTTGGCAAGAACACTCTACCTAAAAACAAGTAATCCGGCTAACGAACTAATGGAAAAATAATTGACATGTCTTATATATTTCGCTATAAAGCTTTCATTATTGCAAGAGTGCATGAAATAAGAATGAAGTGTACTGTGTTGGGAGTGCATCATAACGTTCCCAAATCGTTAATCTCACTCAGCAAAACAGAAGCATATGCTTTTATATTTGTATATTTTCTGACGACTGTACTGCCAAGAAATTAGGATAGCATGTGCTTGTAGTTCTACACAAAAGTGCGTAAGCTGGCCTTTTACATCCCGTGATAACTCCGTAATGGTACACAGTTCTACAGAAACTTTCTTCCATAACTTACTGCTTCTTGTGCCTGAGATGCTAACGAATTTCTTCATATTCTTTTCCAGAGTGATGGATGGGTCACTGTTAATAATTTATTCCTTATTGGAAAAAAAGCTCTTTGTCTTGACTTCACTGTTAGAATCATTAAGAACAACATTCTGTTTTCTGTTCGTTAGGTACGATGTAGTCTACTGAAATTTCTGCATCGGTTCTATCAATGCTGAAAAAGATCTGGCGAAATGCCTGTCTAAGTTATTTCTCGTTACTCATACGGTGTGTGGTGGTGTTAAATATTGTAGAATATTTATTACATTGCTAGCCTGAAAGCATAATGAACCATGCAATTCACCCATATTAGTGCTTGATTTGCGATTCAAACGTTTGGTAATTATTGTTCAACGTCACACAGCAGTGATAAAAGATAAAAATTAGTTCTATTTCACTCACTTTTTTAACATTTATATTGAGGATGTCATTAAAAACTGGAAATCAGAATACCATCAACATATTAAACTGGGTAAATACAGCAATCTAAATGTAGTACTATTCGTAGTTGATTAATAATACATTAAAATGCTGACGAGCTCCAACCAGCTGTATACCAGCGAAACAAAATATTTACTGAATACATTCTTAAAGTCTCATTAAATATCTCGGTTGCAACGCGAGTTGTGATGATGATAATGAAATGAATGAAGAGGTGCACAGATATTAAGTATTCTGCTGAAAAATAACCAGAACAGTTTAATGTTAGGTTCCTGTGGTGAATTGTACTGTCTTTAAAATCTTTAAAGTTTGAAAGTCAAATGTTGATGAAAGAGGACAGCTTTAACTGTTGGCAGCAAGAGGATGATGAGTGAAGATATAGATCTAATGTTCTGATATGATGTATCGAATCTTTAAATGAAGTATTTTCTCTGCTACCCACCTGATTTTGCTGCGAGGAACACTTTTCTCGCCATGCGGATGTGTACTTCAATGCCAGAAGTCGTTGTTCGTAAACGAGAAGCTTGGTGTCACAAAACCGAGTTACTGTCGAATTATGATGCAATGAAATGATTTACATTATGATAATAATAATAATAATCGGAAGTCGTTAAAGACATATAAATGTAGAAGTATGTAAACCATAGTGCGCTGATGGCGCGCTATCGTTTCGTCACTAAACCGACAACGTACAACGTACCTAACAGTCTGCAAAACGTTTAAGTGGTTTAAACAATGTTAGTTGATGGGATATTATAAAATAAGAACATTTTCACGTTGAAATCAATTATTTATTCACCTTAAATTACATGATAATTATTATTCATGACCTATTCGTACGGCCGCCCGTGCGAGAAAAAGGAAGAGGACAGTGTGTACTTCAATGTTTATAGAACAATATAGAATCGAAAATTAAAATGAGATAATAAATATAAAGCAGAAGTAGTTTTTGCATTCGAAAAAATAATCACATCACTGACTCAGCGAAATAAAGCAGTTTGTTTCTATCCTCAGCTACAATGCCCGAAGGATTCCAAAATCAAATTCTACAAGCGATACCATTACATTTACATGGAAACAAGACTTAGATAAATGAGTGATGAGAGCAAAACACAAGCAGGCGAGATGTGATTCCTAAGTAAAGCGAAGGCTGTACGTGAAGAAATTTGATTACAAATTAAAATGTTGGCATTATATTGAAGGTGTATGGTATTAATTAGAAAACTAGTAAAACACTAATAGGTGAAGACGACATGTAAATAACGTGATAGATGAAAAACTAACCGAGGATAATGTCGTTGATTCCTATAACGAAATATAATAACTTTAGCAGTCTGCATGCAGATTTGTTCACTACATTCAGAAATGTAAATCTGTAACTCTAAAATCTCTGAGTATCCGAGATTTACGGTTTAAGAGGTACAGCAGTTATGATAGACTTCCTCAACTGTTATAAGTAGTAGTTAAGAACAGAATTTGTCTCCTCAGACGTGTTGAGAATCTACGTAAATACGTACATCAAAAATTTACTCGAGATACGACAGCAATGCTATTTGTGAGTGAGTATACCGTTTGTCTCCCGCATCAAATATAGCATTTGCCTTTCATTCCTCTTTCTTCTTTCAAGTGGCAACAATAGAGCGTGGGATTTAACATCGTCTTAACCAAGATCTTGCATGAATAACATGTTAAGCAGACGCTACACAAAGGCGGTAAAGGCTGAATCAATGCTGCGCGAAACAATGAGATAAGTGTTCTGACTAGTAAAGACAAACGACAGAGGTACGAACAGGCAAAGAAAACTGTGCTGTATTTAACGAAACAAACCTTTTTCCCAGCGCAGCTTTAGTCTCGTGCCGTTCATCAAATCCCTTGGATTTCTTCCATCAAGAAATGTTCCTTTTGTGGAGTTCTACTGTTTTCTTTTTTCGTTGTATTTTCTTTGTCGATATTCTCATCTAATCTCATTCCTTATTTAATCAAAGTTTTCCGTGCATAAGGAATTCACTATCCGACTCTTAACGGCACATATAAATTATTGCTTTTTATTTTCCGAGGACACAGAATCTCTATAGGGTCAAGTGTTTTAATTGTTCATTTGTACCGATTTGATTACACATTACGTAAGGTCGTAACGATCGCTCTAGCTTATGGTATTTGCTGGAGGATACTTTCTGAAATACTACCACTCTCCACCCCCTCTTACTTGTTCCAGCTGCGAATGATGCAACAAAGGAATAATTGTTGACAGGCCACTGAATGAGCTCAAATCTCTCAAATTTTACCTTTAGGACCTTTTCGTGAGATACGCGCTGGAGGAAAGAGTATTGGTTTTCCCTCCTAGGAACGCACGTTTCCGGAACTTTTATCAGTGGACCTCAATATGATATACAATGCCTTTCTGATAGCGCCAACCACTTGAGCTTAATCTACGCGACGCTACGGCACCTAGTAAACGAACCTGTGATGAGACATTTTTTTCTTATTTGGACCATCTCAGTTTCCTCTATCGATTCTATGTTGCATTTATTCCATCTTAACAAGCAATATTTAAGTAATAGTCGAACGAGGGTTTTGTAAGCTACTGCCCTTGTTGGTGGGCTATACTGCCTGAGGGTTCTTCCAGTGAATCTTAGTCTGGTATAATAGTATCCTTCATTTAATGTGGACCTTTCGCCGGGCTGGATTAGCCGAGCGGTCTTACGCGCTGCAGTCATGGACTGTGCGGCTGATCCCGGCGAAGGTTCGAGTCCTCCCTCGGGCATGGATGTTTGTGTTTGTCCTTAGGATAATTTAGGTTAAGTAGTGTGTAAGCTTAGGGACTGATGACCTTAGCAGTTAAGTCCCATAAGATTTCACACACATTTGAACATTTTTGAATGTGGCCGCTTCGCTTTAAATTGTACCGTATGCGTAATATCCGATATTAAATTGATGTTATTATTACAGTGACCATTCGGGAATTGTATAATCGTACAATAACGGTATTTCCCCTTTTTATGCGTAGTAAGATAGTTTTATATTATGACGGTCAGCTACCAGTCCCACTACCAAGTGTCAATCCTCCGCATTTCTCTAACACTTTCTAGCGATGCAATCATCTTATACGCAACAGCATCATCTGAAAGCAGCCTCATTGAGTTTCAGACGTTATCTGGTAGGTTGTATAAACATAGAAGGTGAGTCCGTGATGATGTTACAAACTTTCACGGGTGAAGGGGAAGGGTAAATGTATCAATCTGACTTAAGGGACCCCGATCCGGGATCGATCGAGCAAAATTTTACTGAAGCTCAACCTGTAGCCTCAGGCAGTGCTCAAACTAAGGGATCCAACATCTGACCCTGATAATGATAATGATGGCCGTGCGGGATTAGCCGAGCGGTCTGAGGAGCTGCAGTCATGGACTGTGTGGCTGGTCCCGGTGGAGGTTCGAGTCCTCCCTCGGGCATGGGTGTATATGTTTGTCCTTAGGATAATTTAGGTTAAGTGGTGTGTAAGCTTAGGGACTAATGACCTTAGTAGTTAAGTCCCATAACATTTCACACACATTTGAACATTTGATTTTTTGATAATGATGTACAAGATTCCCGCTAAATAATCCCCAGTACCACTCTCGATTGATGGACTAGTAATGGCGCCCGTAACTTGATGTCAGAGAGAACGAAGACTCTACGATGCAATAATAACGAATTCGATTTACCTCTACAAGTTTCACAAGCTGCTACATTTACAGCCGTTTTGAAAATGGCGTTCCACAGCTTCAGTGCAGGTTTCACAACATCGCACAAAGTTCTGTCGTGTTCGTTCTAACAACCCCATTGCCGTTTGAACGGTGTCATAGGCAGTGAGAATTCTTGCCAGGATATCATCTTGTTTCGTACACAAGGCTTTTCATGTGGCCCCACAAGAAGAAGTAAAGTGGAGTGAGATCAAATGAACGTGCTGGCCACAAAACAGGACCGCCTCTACCTAGCCGCTTTTTGGGGATTGTCTGATCCAGGTGCTCATAAACCTTCAGTCCAAAGTAAGGCAGGGCTCCATCTTGTTGGAACCGCGTCCATAGACGAAAAAGATGTGGGATACGACAAATGTGGTTATGATGTACTTGGGTAGTATGTCTCTTTTAAATACTGCGTACATGGGTGGATTTAAACGAGGAGGAGGAAGAAACGGGCATAGTATGTAATCACTGACTGTGCCTGCCCACACACTCAGTAGTAATGTATGTTGATGGGTCTTCACAGCTACAGACATATCTATTGCCGCTATTTACCATTCCGTCCCTGGTGAAACAGGCTTCATTCGTAAAAATCACATATGCAAGAAAGTGAGTGTCGACTATAAGGTGCTGCAAGAACCATTGGCTGAATACAGAATGAGTTGGGGAGTCAGCGAGAGTCAAAGCACACACTTCCAGTGGATGGCAAAGGTGTAGCTGAGTACACCTTAACACTCGCCACAAAGTACTCTGTAAAACGTTCATTCACACGCCGCTGATCGTGTGCTGATTTCAGACGCCACAACCATTCGGGCAACCACTGCATCTTCTATGCTGGGAGTTGTGTAGTCATCCTCAGCCCTTTTCCTGTGGAACCAATTGCCCTATTTCACTTAATCGTTGCAACGGTATTGGACACAGGGTTTGAGCCGGACGTCTTCTACGAGGATATCTCGCCCTGTACAACCTTTCCGCTTCTCTGCTGCTTCCAGTTTCTTGCGCACGTATGAAAATCATGTGTGCAAGTTCCCTCGCGTGGTACAGCTCCATCTGGCCAGACACGACTGACGTAGTACTTTACTTGCAAACAAAGACTGCGGTCTACTTACAGCCCAGAAACCAGGACTGCCCATGTCAGTACACAGTATGCCATACGCACTGGATTAGTTATTATCACAACCTCTACACCTAAGTGCTCATCAAGATTACGCAGCAACAGTACCAGTAAATGTATGCCACTGTCAGAGGTATCAGAACCATTTTCGCCTATGACTTTCGATCGTTCCAGGGCCACAGTCCATAACTTCAGACTGATAGTTTTACCCTTCTCCATCATTCGTGAAAGTTCGTAACATCGTCACGGAATCATTCTGTATACTGTGCGTTCCAGAACGATTGCACTAAACGTGTAGGGGTGTCAGATTACGTCATGGGTAACAACTTTAGTTAGAAACAAAATGTTCGCTGACGATTCCCGGTGAGGCTAGGCGTTCTTTAGTAGTTACCTGCCTCGGACTACGTGATTTCACTTAACTAGCATGTTCTACAACCAGTGGTGCTACATCAACCTGTACCAGTAAACTGATTTTCAACAAGGAAATCTTAACAATGAATGTCTCTAAGCGAGGAAAGACGTTTTAGAGGCGAATTACGAACTTCAGTTTTGGTGGGCCTATACCCTTTCATATGGAGCAGATAGCTAGAATATAGGCAACACGCAAGTCATACGCATGCCACAGAGTGCCTCCACCCTATCACCTCACGAGAGCATAACCAATACAAATGGACGTATAGCGTCGGAGGGAAGTGTCAGTGAACATTTTTTTCCCAAGACGTGATCTATCACTCCTAGGCGTTTGATGCAAAGGCTGAAACATGTTTTCTATTTATCTGACTACTAGGACTATCCCGGAAGTAACAGATGCTTTGATCTATCGCGGCGGCAGACGGAGCTATAGCCGCCATCTTGGAGCCATAACGTTCCTACATTCAGTATGCGTCCAGGGGTGGTAGCGTGTTGTCTGTGTCTCTGTTACTTTGCTTTCTGTGACGTGTTGAAATGTGCGCTGCAGTAGAGAAACACGCCACTTGTGAGGAGCGCTCCGTGATTATATATTTTTAAGAAAAAAACTGCAAATCAACTGAATTTGTCGAACACTGACAAAGTGGAGGTGGGCGATACAAAAGAAGCTTCGAGGAAAACTTAGCGCAAAACTTCTTTTTCACGACACTGCACGTCCATGCAGGGGCAGTCGTACCCGAGAGCTCCTATGGGGTTTTGGGTGGGAGGTGTTTGCTCATCCACCATACAGTCCGATCTGGTGACGAGCGACTGCCACCTCTTCCCAGCAACGACGACATGGCTCGCCACACAACGCTTTGATACTGACCTTATTGCTCTATCTGTAGCCTTAGAAAACTTCAAGCGTATCCCGTCATTCCTTAGTACTTCCGTACCCGCTTCTTTGCGTATTGATTCTTCCTGTCTAATGTCTTAAACTTCAGCCTCCTCTTCATCATTACTATATCGTGATCTGATCCTATATCTGCTCATGGGTACGGCTTACAATCCGATATCTGATTTCGGAATCTCTGTCTCACCGTGATGTATTCTAACTGAAATCTTACCGTATCACCGGGCTTTTCCAATTATACCTACTGGTCTTGTGATTGTTGAACAAGTATTCGCTATTACTAGCTGAAACTTGTTACAGAACTGTTAGTCTTTCTCCTCTCTCATTCCTTGTCCCAAGCCCTTATTCTCCTGTAACATTTTCTTCTACTCCTTCCCCTACAACTGCATTCCAGTCCTCCATGGCTATTAGATTTTTCATCCCCCTTTACATACTGTATTACTCTTTCAGTATCCTCATACACTTTCTCTATCTCTTCATCTTCAGCTTGTGACGTCGGCATGTATACCTGAACTATCGTTGTCGCTATTGGTTTGCTGTCGATTCTGATAAGAACAACCCTGTCACTGAACTGTTCACAGTAACACACTCTCTGCCCTATCTTCCTATTCGTAACGAATCCTACTCTTTTATACCATTTTCTGCTGCTGTTGAGCCGGCCGCGGTGGTCTCGCGGTTAAGGCGCTCAGTCCGGAACCGCGCGACTGCTACGGTCGCAGGTTCGAATCCTGCCTCGGGCATGGATGTGTGTGATGTCCTTAGGTTAGTTAGGTTTAAGTAGTTCTAAGTTCTAGGGGACTGATGACCACAGAAGTTAAGTCCCATAGTGCTCAGAGCCATTTGAACCATTTGCTGCTGTTACTCATCCATTCCACGCCCCGACTCGTAGAACGTTATCCTTCCGTTGATTAATCAATATTTTTTTCATGGTAACCTCCCCTTTGACAGTCCCCTCCCGGAAATCCGAATGGGGGACTATTCCGGAATCTTTTGCCAATGGAGAGACCTTCATGACACATCTTCAATCACGGTGCACATATCCTGTGGATATGCGTTAAGTGTCTTTAATGCAGTAGTTTCCATTGCCTTCTGTATCCTCATGCCGTTGATCATTGCTGATTCTTCCACCTTTAGTGGTAGATTCCCACCCCTAGGACAAGAGAGTGCCCTGAACCTCTGTCCGCTCCTCCGCCCTTTTTGACAAGGCCGTTGGTGAATGGGTGAATTCATATGCTGGAAGTCTTCGGCCGCCGATGCTGATTATTTGTCAAAATTTAAGCAGCTGCGGGATTCGAACCCGGGACCGAAAACGTTTTGATTATGAATCTAAGACGCTACCCTCTTTTTTGCTCATCTCATTTTTTGTTTTATATTGTTCATTGTATTTGTTCGTGACGGACGTCCAATGACACTCGTTCAGTTTGTGCGTTGATCCGTTCAGTCAGTTTTTTTTTTTTATTGCAGAGGGTAGCTAAACCCTCTGGCCGAACAGGCTGAGCTACTGTGGCGGCACTCCTAGACCAACACCGAGATGAAATTACAAACATCTGTTGAGCCAAAGACCATACTACAACACACTCGTAGCTCAAATCGAACGACAATATCGATATCTCGATAGAGCTTGACGACGAGTGTATACATTTTCCTGGCAGACCCTGTATTATCTCACTCACTACACGCAAACCGTTCTCCTTCAGAAAATATTAACAATACCTTTTTGTAATAAATTAGAAAACTAAAAACCCGCCTCGATTGCGAAAAAAGCACCTAGTGGTAAGTGTTAACCCAGGTTTCGGCGTGGCTAACTACACCTTCTTCAGAACAACAATAAAATCCACAAGTGCCTAAGAAGAGCTTTGTCAATTATTAAAAGAACACCATAGCTATATCACTGAAAATGGTCTTCTTAGGCACTTGTGGGTTTTATTGTTGTTCTGAAGAAGGTGTAGTTATCTACGCCGAAACCTGGTTCAAATGGTTCAAATAGCTCTGAGCACTATGGGACTCAACTGCTGAGGTCATTAGTCCCCTAGAACTCGGAATTAGTTAAACCTAACTAACCTAAGGACATCACAAACATCCATGCCCGAGGCAGGATTCGAACCTACGACCGTAGCGGTCTTGCGGTTCCAGACTGCAGCGCCTTTAACCGCACGATCACTTCGGCCGGCGATCCGCCGAAACCTGGGTTAACACTTAACGCTAGGTGCTTTTTTCGCTATCGAGGCGGGTTTTTAGTTTTTTAATATATTAACCAACGATTACTGACGCGCTGCGATGTTGAAGGCTCTTAAATTTTTTAATAAATTTAATATACTTACATTTTGGACTGGGGTCTGTTATCGCTGGAGGCCACGGTTTTCGAGTTATTCATGGAAAACACGTTTCAAGGTAATTTTTATACGTTTTTCTCGAAAAATTCGAGAACCACAGCTTTTAGCGAAAACGTATCCCATCATATAATTAGCTATTGAACTTCCTACAAAAAGAGACATGTTCATGTTTACTGTAGGAAGAGAATATGAAAACCTTCCTCAAGGTATCTGAATGCGTTCTGGGTTGCATGGAACCCATAGGTAAGAGGCAGCTGAATAACCCTGTATAGAAGAGAATTTTGGGCAGTGGGGAACCAGGAGAAGCAGACAGTCGATGCGTTTGAGATTGGGTGCTATATAAAGATGTTTGAAATTAGGCGGACTGTTAAGAAATGATCTGGTTGTCTACAGAACCAGTAAGGAGAGGAACGGGTGAAGAGCATTGACAGAAGGAGGAACAGCAAGATAGGATATGACTTAAGACATCAGAGAATAGCTCCCACGGTGCTCGAGGGAGCTGTAGAGGACAAAAACCGTACGGGAAGGCAGAAATTGGGAAATACCCGACAAATAACGACAAAAAGATAGTCAGATGACAGTAAACCGTGGCGGCCCGCTTCGAAGCAGTCAGAAGATCAGTAAGAGAGAAAGGGTAAAGGAGAACCTTCACGGAACCTCAAGAACTTGACAGGTCTACGTGCGACAGCTCCTCAAAGGACCTTGGCGTGGCCGCCTGCCGCGGCATGCAGCTCTTTGAAGCGGCCCGCTCGTCTCGGAGCTGGGGAGTGAGTCACGCGGCGACGCGGAGAGGAAAAGTGAGTGAGGCCCGTTAAGGTCGCGGTCCGCCCTCGGCCCTCCGCTGCGAGCAGCACCCAACCTCCCACCCTCCCAGCCTCCCACCCTCCCAGCACTCGGCAGGTCACGAGCGCGCCGCAGTACTTGGCCGCTTACAACACCGTGACCGTGTTCACCGTCGTCGCAGAAATGACGGAACACGACTCGCAGGTTCCGCTACTTCCGCGTCAGAGCCGATAGATGCGAAGGGAGGTTTCAGATGTGACCTTCCCACGAACTGTTGGCGAGATTTTGAAAGGCTTGCACAACTTGCCTGAGACTATGACTATAGTTTTTACTGGCCTACCCCCTTGTATGAAATCTGACCCACATGTGAATAAACGCAATCTTTAGATTCAAGATAGGAGGCATTAGTCGTAAATTTCAATCTGTTTATTGCAGATCGATTCCATGTACTCTATAGCTATCTTCAGTGCTACGTGAATAAAATAACATAACGAGAATTAGGCATTAAAATATACATTAAAACCAGACCACAAATACATCAGCTTGTAAACCGTAAATTTACATACTAATTATGTCCACGTCATGGTGACTCATCGTAAATAAAATCGCACGTCGTACCACATTGACATTACATACAACAAACCCCTAAACTGTGGATGCAACAGTCGCTAAGTAATGTATAAAATGCATATTTGAACCATCAGTTGCTTTTCTTTTGAACTCAAATATCTACCGGCTTCGGTCTTGGACCATCTTCACTGATGCTTTCCAAACATACAAATAATTCTATGTAGTGTACAGGAAATGTTAACAGTTCTTTACAAAGAAATGCTTATAATATGAATACTTGCAACGGTTTTACATTGTTTTCTACCTTGTTTTGTAGCATCTATGTTATCTTGGGCTTGGAGATAGTAACTTCGTTTTCTATTTACATGTGACACTGTACCAATGATGTTCACTAAAGATAATCCAGTCCTCTACATTATTAAGTAACTTGTCATCAAGGTATTTTTGCCGGCCAGTGTGGCCGTGCGGTTCTAGGCGCTTCAGTCGGGAACCGCGTGACCGCTACGGTCGCAGGTTCGAATCCTGCCTCGGGCATGGATGTGTGTGATGTCCTTAGGTTACTTAGGTTTAAGTAGTTCTAGGTTCTAGGGGACTGATGACCACAGATGTTAAGTCCCATAATGCTCAGAGCCATTTGAACCATTTGAATCAAGGTATTTTTACACTGTATGATGAAAATATTCTTTTAAACAACCTTGACCAACTACTCAGTATTTTGTATAAATAATACTTACAGTCTTGGTCTTCTTTTTAGTACTACTTTGTTTACATTTAGTATTCATATATTTGCTTTTAAAGTCCCGTGTCATATATTTACATTCATGGCATGCACTACACAGTTTCAGTAATGACTAATGTAATATGGTGACCTAAACCGTTTTAAGCCTTGTTAGTATTCATATTATTTGCACTTCTTTGTAAGAAACTGTTAACATTTCCTGTAAGATACACACAATTATTTATGTCTTTGGATGGCGTCCGTGAAGATGGCCTACGACCGAAACCGGTAGTATTTGTGTTTAAAATAAAAACAGCTGATCGTTCAAATATGCATTTTATACATTACTTAAACTGTGCTTCCTCCTTACATTTCCATACACCTAACCTCAGTATGTGAGATCAGTGGTAACTAGCGCCATCTTTATTATTGTCTCTCGTCTACTACATTTATAAAAAATATTTAAGAAATAAAATGTAGTTGCTTTACATAAAATTACAATAGAATAATTAAATACTAAAATACATTCGGTAATTATGTTACACTCAGAAGGAAGAATCCACATGTCGTTGGCACAAATTGAAATACTATTAATATTTGATTTTGTATAAAACCTAAAATCAATAGCAATATTAACAAGTTATACATTATGGACACGTGTCACACACTGTCGGCATAATTATTTCTTCCACCTTAGCTTACATTCCTACCCCCATGAACCATGGACCTTCCCGTTGGTGGGGAGGCTTGCGTGCCTCAGCGATACAGATGGCCGTACCGTAGGTGCAGCCACAACTGAGGGGTATCTGTTGAGAGGCCAGACAAACGTGTGGTTCCTGAAGAGGGGCAGCAGCCTTTTCAGTAGTTGCAGGGGCAACAGTGTGGATGATTGACTGATCTGGCCTTGCAACACTAACCAAAACGGCCTTGCTGTACTGGTACTGGGAACGGCTGAAAGCAAGGGGAAACCACAGCCGTAATTTTTCCCGTGGGCATGCGGCTTTACTGTATGGTTAAATGATGATGGCGTCCTCTTGGGTAAAATATTCCGGAGGTAAAATAGTCCCCCATTCGGATCTCGGGGCGGAGACTACTCAAGAGGACGTTATTATCAGGAGAAAGAAAACTGGCGTTCTACGGATCGGAGAGTGGAATGTCAGATCCCTTAATCGGGCAGGTAGGTTAGAAAATTTAAAAAGGGAAATGGATAGGTTAAAGTTAGACATAGTGGGAATTAGTGAAGTTCGGTGGCAGGAGGAACAAGACTTTCGGTCAGGTGAATACAGGGTTATAAATACAAAATCAAATAGGGGTAATGCAGGAGTAGGTTTAATAATGAATAAAAAAATAGGAGTGCGGGTAAGCTACTACCAACAGCATAGTGAACGCATTATTGTGGCCAAGATAGACACGAAGCCCATGCCTACTACAGTAGTACAACTTTATATGCCAACTAGCTCTGCAGATGATGAAGAAATTGATCAAATGTATGATGAGATAAAAGAAATTATTCAGTTAGTGAAGGGAGACGAAAATTTAATAGTCATGGGTGACTGGAATTCGAGAGTAGGAAAAGGGAGAGAAGGAAACGTAGTGGGTGAATGTGGATTGGGGGAGAGAAATGAAAGAGGAAGCCGTCTGGTAGAATTTTGCACAGAGCATAACTTAATCATAGCTAACACTTGGTTCAAGAATCATAAAAGAAGGTTGTATACATGGAAGAATCCTGGAGACACTAAAAGGTATCAGATAAATTATATAATGGTAAGACAGAGATTTAGGAACCAGGTTTTAAATTGTAAGACATTTCCAGGGGCAGATGTGAACTCTGACCACAGTCTATTGGTTCTGAACTGTAGATTAAAACTGAAGAAACTACAAAAAGGTGCTAATTTAGGGAGATGGGACCTGGATAAACTGACTAAACCAGAGGTTGTAGAGAGTTTCGGGGAGAGCATAAGGGAACAATTGACAGGAATGGGGGAAAGAAATACAGTAGAAGAAGAATGGGTAGCTCTGAGGGATGAAGTAGTGAAGGCAGCAGACGATCAAGTAGGTAAAAATACGAGGGCTAATAGAAATCCTTGGGTAACAGAAGAAATATTGAATTTAATTGATGAAAGAAGAAAATATAAAAACGAAGTAAATGAAGCAAGCAAAAGGGAATACAAACGTCTCAAAAATGAGATCGACAGGAAGTGCAAAATGGCTAAGCAGACATGGCTAGAGGACAAATGTAAGGATGTAGAGGAGTATATCACTAGGCGTAAGATAGATATTGCCTACAGGAAAATTAAAGAGACCTTTGGAGAAAAGACAACCACTGTCATGAATATCAAGAGCTCAGATGGAAACCCAGTTCTAAGCAAAGAAGGGAAAGCAGAAAGGTGGAAGGAGTATATAGAGGGTTTATACAAGGGCGATGTACTTGAGGACAATATTATGGAAATGGAAGGGATGTAGATGAAGATGAAATGGGAGATACGATACTGCGTGAAGAGTTTGACAGAGCACTGAAAGACCTGTGTCGAAACAAGGCCCCCGGAGTAGACAACATTCCATTGGAACTACTGACGGCCTTGGGAGACCCAGTCCTGACAAAACTCTACCATCTGGTGAGCAAGATGTATGAGACATGCGAAATACACTCAGCCTTCAAGAAGAATGTAATAATTCCAATCCCAAAGAAAGCAGGTCCTGACAGATGTGAAAATTACCGAACAGTCAGTTTAATAAGTCACGGATGCAAAATACTAACGCGGATTCTTTACAGACGAATGGAAAAACTGGTAGAAGCCGACCTCGTGGAAGATCAGTTTGGATTCCGCAGAAATTTTGGAACACGTGAGGGAATACTGACCCTACGACTTCTCTTAGCTAGATTAAGGAAAGGCAAACCTACATTTCTAGCATTTGTAGACTTAGAGAAAGCTGTTGACAATGTTGACTGGAATACTCTCTTCAAATTCTAAAGGTGGCAGAGGTAAAATACAGGGAGCAAAAGGCTATTTACAATTTGTACAGAAACCAGATGGCAGTTATAAGAGTCAAGGGGCATGAAAGGGAAGCAGCGGTTGGGAAGGGAGTGAGACAGGGTTGTAGCCTGTCCCCGATGTTATTCGATCTGTATATTGAGCAAGCAGTAATGGAAACAAAAGAAAAATTCGGAGTATGTATTAAAATCCATGGAGAAGAAATAAAAACTTTGAGGTTCGCCGATGACATTGTAATTCTGTCAGAGACAGCAAAGGACTTGGAAGAGCAGTTGAACGGAATGGACAGTGTCTTGAAAGGAGGATATAAGATGAACATCAACAAAAGCAAAACGAGGATAATGGAATGTAGTCGAATTAAGTCGGGTGATGCTGAGGGAATTAGATTAGGAAATGAGACACTTGTAGTAGTCAAGGAGTTTTGCTATTTGGGGAGCAAAATAACTGATGATGGTCGAAGTAGAGAGCATATAAAATGTAGACTGGCAATGGCAAGGAAAGCGTTTCTGAAGAAGAGGAGCTTGTTAACATCGAGTATAGTTTTAAGTGTCAGGAAGTCGTTTCTGAAAGTATTTGTATGGAGTGTAGCCATGTATGGAAGTGAAACATGGACAATAAATAGTTTGGACAAGAAGAGAATTGAAGCTTTCGAAATGTGGTACTACAGAAGAATGCTGAAGATTAGATGGGTAGATCACATAGCTAATGAGGAGGTATTGAATAAAATTGGGGAGAAGAGGAATTTGTGGCAGAACTTGACAAGAAGAAGGGACCGGTTGGTAGGACATGTTCTGAAGCATCAAGGGATCACAAATTTAGCATTGGAGGGCAGCGTGGAGGGTAAAAATCGTAGAGGGAGACCAAGAGATGAATACACTAAGCAGATTGAGAAGGATGTAGGTTGCAGTAAGTACTGGGAGATGAAGAAGCTTGCACAGGATAGAGTAGCATGGAGAGCTGCATCAAACTAGTCTCAGGACTGAAGACAACAACAACAACAACCACAGCTTACGTTACGAAAAATAACTTGTATGTTTGTCAAATATGAACCTGTTTTACCATCTGAAAGAAATACAAAGAACAAACTGACTTGTAAAAACTTGCCACTGTTTATTATAGAAAGATACGTAACTTGGCTTGGCGCTAATAACAACACAAATAAATGCACTGTCAGTAGCTACTGGATAAGTCACTTGGTTCGTGAGCTAAGAATTTTGTTCTCACTTAATGAGTCAGCACACGGCACTGCATACATCCATACTTACCAGGTGTTAGGTGTCTTTGGACTTCTGAAAGCCCCTCATGTTTTGCCTACTAGGTGGTTTTCTAAAATCTCCTAAAACTGTACGTTTCTCATTGTTACCTGTTCATTGAGCAAGGTGGTGATAACAAAATACCTCCGTTTCCTCAAGGATATAAAAAAATCTATCCTTATGACCTCTATGTAGCAGCTAAAATTGCGAGGTCAAATCAGGACGAGCAAGATCAGTGTCAACTCGATGGACAGCAAAAATTCCCTTTCCTGCTATATCCCAACTCTCTAAGGGCGTATGATCACGAAATCTTGTCTCAAGCGTTCTCCCAGTTTGCTTACGTAGCGGGCATTGCAAGCACGACATTGTAATTTGTATACTCCCAATTTATGGAGAAAATTAGTTTATGGATATTATTAGCTACAACATGAGCAAGTTTGCTTTCAGTTGAGAAAAAGATAACTTTTTTTCTTTTTAGAGCTAGAGATTATCCTCGTATTCATAGCGCAATAATAGGACAACGTAATGAACATCTTGTTGCTATCATTATCTTTATTAGTCACAACATTTATTCTTTCATGTTCTCTTGTCTTTGCTATTTTATCGTAAATGATGCTTACATCACAAAGTTAAAAATGCCTTTTATGTTGACTGGGATGGTTAGATTGGTAATCTAAAATGACATCAGTGCAAGTACACTTTCGAATAATTTCTATGGTATTTTTGCTATTTTCATTCATTATATTTTGATCGAGGAAAGCACTGAAGATAGCCACACACTAACTGAAATCGATATGGAATAAATAGATTAAAATTTACGGCCGCTGCTGCCCTTCTTTTACTTTGTATTAGATTTTCTACGAGGGGTTAGGGATCTCATTAATACGGTCGTGGAGCACGCTGTTCCATATGGAAACAAACCTAAACACAATCTTTGTTTTTAAATTTCCTAGTGCTAAGAATAGCTCAACAGAATAATAAAATGGGAGTTTAACAAAAGCTAAAACAAGACAAAACTGAAACCTTAGTTCTCACAACGGGTCTCACGCAATTACTCATGACATATGTAATTCGTTTGATGCAAATGTCTCTGCACTCTGTGTCCAACAACATATAGTAAATGGATAATACCTGACAAGGACCCCCTTGACGGCGAGGTCGCAAAAGGCCAATGATGTTTTCGGCGTTTCACGCCCCGCATATTGTCTACCACGTAACCACAAACGGGGGATGGACCTGGAGAAATACAATGATGGACACAGCATGAGGCTACGGAATGTAGTTGAGCACAGAGGAATTATTGCACTACACCTACAACAGGTGCCGACGTTGACATTGCGTCAGAAAGGACCCGGAGTAACTCCACAGAATCAGAATGAAGTGGCAGATGAAGTATCAGCGTTTCTGCAATATGTCAGTGGAATGCGTAGTGTCGTACACTGTGCGGACAGTGTACATGAAGAGTGCAATGACGGCGACACGCGCTTAAGAAGAGAAAAAAATACTGAAGTTTAGCCACTTAGTTCATCGTTTTTGATGGACAGGGAGCCACAAATCCCGTTTTCAGTGAAACGTAGTAAGGGACAATCGTTGTCTAAGCAACGGGTACTAAACACAACTACATACCTGAAAGATCAGCTGTCATATAGTAAAAAAAAAAAAGATTATGAACATATTTCGAATAAGTCCGTAGCAATAAGACCGTGTACTGCATAAGAAAAAAATACAGATATTCAAGAGAGGGCAAGGCAAACTTGCCGGCCGAAGTAACCGAGCGGTTCTAGGCGCTACAGTCTGGAACCGTGCGACCGCTATGTTCACAGGTTCGAATCCTGCCTCGGGCATGAATGTGTGTGATGTCCTTAGGTTAGTTAGGTTTAAGTAGTTGTAAGTTCTAGGAACTGATGACCTCAGAAGTTAAGTCCCATAGTGCTCAGAGCCATTTGAACCAAGGCACACTTGTTGCAAAAAGTGGTGTTTTCGCGTTTCGAGGATGCTCGATACAATTGTAAGATTTGCATAGTATTAATATCTTACGTTATGGACATCATATTGCGCACGAAGTAGATTACAGTGATTCAAGGGAAGCAGTTGATGGTTGTACAACATCAAACACTGCTGCACTATTGGAAGACGTAAGATAACGAAACTTCAAACAAAGCGTCAATTTCACGATGCACATCAAACTGTGGAATAGGTCTGAAAATATGTAGATCAAATAAACAACCGTTCAGTAAGGAAATTGTTTTGAACTCCGAGCAGTCAGGACTTGAAGAAGAAATGCACATGAAAGGAAACTTGGAAATTAGAGGTACCAAGAGAGTTATATAAAGATCAAGTAACATCAATGGTTTAACGCATTCGTATCAATTACGTCGACTGCTGGTCTGGATGGTAAATTGGCTGCAAAGTTATTTATTGAGCTACGAGAAGCTGGAAGTGCTCTGTCTCCTACGATCGCTTCTCCTTTGCGTTATCTTGCAGGGGTGGTAGGGAATATTTACGTCACAGCAAGCAAGAGTTGGGAAGAGCAAACTGTCCTCACTGAAAACTGTGTGACATACAACCTGGAACCACTGGACAAATTCAGCCTCTAGATGTTTTTTTCCATGCCTACAAAACGTATTATCGCGCTATCTGCACCTACGCCTTAAAGGATTGTTTCTCGATGTCAGACTGTTTCGCATTCGGTCGCATGCCATTACATCCCATCAGTTATCATTAGCTCATTACACTAACAGATTCTATATGCTTTCTTTAAGAGGGGATACCTAGCTGAAAGTAATGCACAGTTTAATACTCCCAAGAAGGTCGCCTTTCATCTTGGTGGTGTGAACCTTTGTGAACACTGTGGTACGCCAGTTTTCATTCGTTATTCATAGTGCAAGTCAGTGGTTTGGTTTGAACATTTCTTGTACGTCGACGATGTCCATTTTGTGAATTGTAATACATACATCCCATGGAAGGTTGATCATTGCACATCCCGAACATTCATTTTCTGTCGCCCTCGTTTTGCACTTGGTGAGTCATTAACAGCTAATATTTTTCCAGCCATAACTATTAACACAACTGTTAGCATAACACTTTCAAGTGAGCCTTACTAAAGACCGGACTTGCGATCTCGCACTCAAGGGGTTCCTTGTGAGCTAGTGTGATAGGAAATTTTTCTCCAAGTCTCCATCTCCCCAAGACCGCGCCTTGAAGTTAAACAACGATATGAACTTACCTCGATAGCTGGATATTTCATTTAAATGAAAATGTCATCACAGCTGAAGGCCTTAAATGTAGTTAGTACGTTCGATTATGTAATTCTTAAGTGAAAGGCGTAGAGGTTTGAATAAAGGTCAGAGAAATGAAACGTAAGTTCGTAAGACTCCCAAATATATGAACTTAATATATGGTTCAGAAACTGAATACGGAATCGCATGTTTCACATATAAATCCCAATCAATGGACCATGAGTCCTTACATGTATAAAGTACAAAGAAATTTGCCATATATGCGTATTAACTATGTAATGAGCCAAAAAGCAACGAGATAAACGGCCTGAATACTCGGATGACTGAGTAAAAATTGGATATTGATTCCCACGTCTTCTAACGAAATTGTGACAATAGACACCCAACGTTACTCACGCTATGCACGACTGCAATGAGTCTCCCAGAAATAAATCCAATGTTCTACATTGTGGAAAGGCACATTATGTAAAAACACGTGAAATCAGTGTAAGCAGTCGACCATCTCGCCACACTGCAGATTGAAGTTGCTTCAGTATGTGCATTTCGTTACAAGACAAAAAGGCTGTACAAAACAAATCAGCACGTCCTCACGGCGTGAGGCAGAAGAAAGGAATGTCCATAGCTCGCTGGCCATGCAGACTCACTAACAGATTCTGCACCAATTTTTGCTAGTGGCTGGCTCACGCAAAGTTCAGGCGACTTGCTAAGGCGCAAGTCATAATCTTCACCCAAAGAAACCTACACTAGCAAATGTAGAAGTGACTACAGATTCTTTGATACCTGAAAATGCCTACCGACAGGCAAACAAGTTCAAGATACGAAATGCATCTGACAGCAGACAACTTTCAATTTGTATGTGTTGTTACAGCAGGCGTGAGTTCATCAAAATCTTTGTTACCAAGAGATTCGAGGGCACGTATGTTTACTTCTGTTCCGGATCTCCTCGAAGTCAAAGATACGTAAATTGTTGTTCCAGGTTGATACAGAAACTTAACAACATTTTCGTATGATCGACTTAAAAAAGGTCGTGAATAACTTTCTAAATTCAGTGAGTCGCATTAGAAAATTCTTCGCGTTTTATTTTTTAATTGTTCCACCATGGTGTAGACATTTTTTTGTTATCTTTCTGAATGTACCACATAAATCATCGCTTAGTGGAAGAGTTACATATTACTAGTTTGAGGTCAACATTATACAAACATTTCAGTTGTGGCTGTATAATTACACACAATACCACTTTTCATAAAATGGCTTTGTTATGCAAATAACTGATAGTTTCCAAAATGTTGTCAAAATACACAGTGCCTTTAGTAGCTGAACGTAATTTTCGCTATTTCCTTACAATGATTACTTTCATTTAGATTTAATTTACCTCTGCATGTTGCTATGGTACACATAAATTGACCAAGTGTTTGTTCCTGAGGTCACTGAAGTCAGTATTATAATTTAATGTAATTTAGCTTCATAACATGACTGTTTTGGTTTTGCACATCGTTCCCACATTACAAAAATTCGAAATTGAAGGTAATACTATAATCTAAACGAAATGGGCGTGGGCCTAAAATTCGGTCTAATACACAAATTTAGATTTGGATTTTATCCAGACTACAATTTTAACAGAACCTATGATACATTTAGTACACTTTACACTCCTAATTATACACATTTAGATGTGTATAATGAAAAGGTAACAGTTTTTTGTAGATATGCAAAATTTAAAACCATTTGTTTCACAAAATCTTATACAGTCTATACGTTTGTATTATGTATGAATTTGATTGCTTTTTCAATTACTTCATAAGACGTAGTATCTGATTTTATCATCCCTCAGTCACAAATAAATAGCTTTTTAAGGTGTGAGATGTAATAATGTCATAAGCTGTCGGGTTGTAAGTGCCGCACGTAAGAGAACTTGGTTTCTTTAAAACATTTCAAGAATACAAGACGAAAATTACATGTTTCTACAAGTATAAACCCCAACGACATTGTTCCGATACTTTTCTAATTTTGGTCCTTTGTTTCATGATTTTTAAGCATATAAATCATATTGAACTACTTGATACACAGCCTATTTCGTCACACAAAGTAAAGTGCAATCTGATGAACTGCGATGGTACCGTTGCTATGATCTATGATCTAGCATTTCACCAATGCGATCGATGTTGGTCTCCAGTAACATTACAAGACAGGAAGTTTATTTTAGATTCAGATGATACGAACATTGCGTCGGATAGTAGATCCGGTATACTTGTGGTAAGATCGGTTAATGAAATTTTAGTAGCCACTTCATTGTCACTAACCTTTGAGGAGACAGACTATACGTAGTTAATAGCTTGGAAGAGATCTTCTCCCGAGTGTATGCCTATAATACGAGGTGAGGTTGACAGCGTTAAATTCTTGTAATTACAACTTAATAATAAATTCAGTCATGAGGAGCATACCACGGAAATCCCGGAGTACCTGAAATAATCTTCATTTGCTGTGCAGATGTTGTCACCGGTGACATAAAAGTAAAAATAAATAATGATAGCACACATCGCTCACTTTCGTTTCACGATGTTATACAGGAGCATTTTTTGGGGTTACTCATGAAGCCAATCTAAAGTTTTCCCAGTCCAAAAGCGTGCAATACGAATTATTTGCTAAACGAACTCAAGAGCGTACTGCAGAGACATGTTCACGGGACTGGGAACATTAACTACTGCTTCTCAATATAGTTATTCCTTGACGAAATTTGTCGTAAACGATGTATCTATTTCTCATACCAACTTCTCAGTTCGAGGAATCAATACTAGACATAAGAATAATCGTCATAATGATTTTAAAGTCGCTTACTCTGGTCCCGAAAGCTGTCCATTTTCAGTACACTGATAAATCCATAAAAATGTAGTTATTAATAAAATTCAGTTTAAATAAAGCCTATGGATTAATTTATGACCAACACCTACTCCACTGAGGAATTTTTTAGCAGAACCACCTGATGTATATACTGTTAATAATAAAAAATAATGTATTACCCGAAACTGAGTTATGCTCATCTTCAGAGCAGTAATATGATCAACGCAAATAAGAGTTATATTCTGATTTTTAGTTAAATGATTTGTGGCTAGAATAGCCTAAGAATTATGATATGCACCACATTGCACCACATTACACATTATTAATTTTCCACGAAGACCATTTTCCTGATGATATGTGGAAGGTGCATTAGTATAATTTCTGTGAAGATGTGTTACATTTTTTTTGTTTTCTAACATGTTGTGGAACCGTGTCGATCTCCTATGGATCTAAGAAACAAAAAGTATATATAATCTAATAATTCGTGGAATGTTAAGACTGTGTATGAAATCGCAACTTGAATCTAGGGCCAATAATACGAAGACACGTGAAGTGGAACGAACACGTAAGATCAGTAGTAAGAATGTCGAATGCAAGGTTGTTCTTAGGTATCCTGAAACTGCAGTGCATTTGCCCACAAAGCTGCATATAGGACGCTACTGATATTTATTTTAGCGTATGTTCCAGTGTTTCCAGTCGGTATGACAGCAGACTTGAAAATATCTTCGAGACGGTGAATTAGGTTCGTGATAGGTCGGTATACCTCACACGGAAGGGTAGCAGTGATGTCTCAAGGAACTTAAATGGGAACTTTTGCAAGAAACGTGTCGTTATTCTTGCCAACTCCTGACTGGAGTTTAGAGCAGCTGCATTAGAGGTAGATCTTTGAAAAACTGAAGACCTCGGTTGTAAACAAAATTGAAGACTACGATATATATGTATATATAGGGTGTCCCATTTATCTTGACCACCCTAAATAACTATTCGTCCAGGTGCAAATTACAAAATGTTTCAAGTAAGTGTTCTTTAGCCGTCAGGGGGACATCAATCACCGTGATTGCCTTCGTTGTAGCTTTGTTTGTTACAAAGATATCAACAGCGGTATGACTTTTTTAAATGGCACCCTTTACTTTTTGTTCGGTAATTCATTGCCTTTCTTAAATACTTATTAAAAAATGTATCTCAGTGTACGATTCTGTGACACACAACATTATTAACTACATAACACAACATTGACTTTGAGCCCGGGATCACAAACTCGTCCACTTGTTGGAGTTGTCAGAAAACAAATGAAAACCAAGTAAAAACATATCACAAAATTAACTTAGCCTCTCCTGCTCCACTGCCCACGAGTAGAACATTCAAAGGTGCTCGACGTGGTGATCCTGGACACCGATACACTGGTGCACTCGCTGAATGAAGGAATTATTTACTGATTCCAGTGATTCCTACTGAAGAGAATTACAAGTAAGCATGATATTTTGCTGTATGTCCTCTGGAGTTGTTGGAATATCATGGTAGACAACGCCGCTAATGCATCCCCAAAGAGAAAAAGTCCAGACGATTTAAATCAGGACACCCAGCAGACCAAATAACTGTTCCTCCTCGACCAATCCACCTGGCAGGATACCTTCGGTTCAGAACACGACGTGCACGCAAGACGTCATGTGCTGGACACCTATCGTGTTGATACCAAATAAGAATTCTGATTCTTGGCGGCACTTCATCCACAAGAGGAGGAAGAATTCGTCTGAGGAAGTTGGCATACTGTGTGCCGTTTAGACTATCATTGACGAAATAAGGGCCAATAATTGTAGTACCAAGCATCCCATACCAGACGTTAACTCTCCATTGACGCTATGTTCCACCTGTCGCAGCCTTCGTGGGATGTCGCTGAACCAATAACGCATGTTCCTTGTATTTACCTGTCCTTTGAGAAAGAATATTCATAGGTAAGTAGAACATTGGAGTTCGGGTTGGCGAGGATTTGCTGCTGCGCCCACTGACAGAACTGTACATGATTCTGGAAATCATTCCCATGCAATTCTTGATGTAGGTGTACATGGTAAGGATGGAACAGGTGACGTGTAAGAATACGATATACACTAGTTTTAGGAATGCCAGTCTCGTGTTCAATCTGTCGTCCGCTCACATGTGGATTCACAGCAAGGAAGCGAAAACAGTAACTGGTAGCTTCGTCTGTGCGAGTGCTACGACGATTGCGTTGTCGTGGGTTGAAACTTCCGTTTCCTGAAGCGTCGCAGCGAGACAAGGAAACATACGTCGGTTAAGGTGGGTTCTTGTCAGGATATCGCTCTCTGTACAGTTTCGCTGCCTGCGTAGCATTTCGCATACCTTCAACAACGACAACAACAAAAACGTTACGTCGATGCAGTTCATAGGAAGGACAGCCTTTACTGTATGCCTACTCTACACAACAGTATTTAAAAGGACTAAACTACTGTACTAAATGTACCTGTGCATAAGAAAACAGTACTGCAATTACTGTTCTGCTAATTTACATTTCCCCATAGATGAGTAGCATTTCTACCTGCTCTTCGTTGGTGTACATTCCACTCACACAACTCTCCAACTGACGATGGTTGACGGAATGACGGGCGTGCATTCTACTTATGTTTACATTTGTCCTCTGTCAACTTCAGCTCGTGGATGTGTTCTATTACCCCGAGTACCTGCACTAAGCCCTGGGAGCGTCAACGTCAGTGTTGTGTTATGTAATTAATAACATTGTGTTTCAGTGAATCGTACACTGTGATACATTTTTGAATAGGTCTTTAGGAGAGGAAATGAATTACCGAATATATTGTACAGGGTGCCATTTAAAATAGTCATACCGCTGTTCATATCTTTGTAAAACACAAAGCTACAACGAACCCAGTCATGCTGATTGATGTTCTCCTGACAGATAAAGAACATTTGCTTGAAACATTTTGTAATTTGCATCTGAACAACAGTTATTTTGAGTAGTCAAGATAAATGCGACACCCTTTATATATGAAACGTCACTGTCAGACCTCAGAAAACCGAAAATTAAAATGATCCGAATTGTTTCAATTTATGATACTGAGGTCTGCATTCTCAATTTTTGCAATTGTACACGGTGGTCCACTGATCGTGACCTGGCCAAATATCTCACGAAATAAGCGTCAAACGAAAAAACTACAAAGAACGAAACTCGGCTAGTTTGAACGGGGAAACCAGATGGCGCTATGGTTGGCCTGCTAGATGGCGCTGCCATAGGTCAAACGGATATCAACTGCGTTTTTTTTTCAATAGGAGTCTCTATATTTTATTATATATTCGTATAGTACGTACATGATTTCAGTTCTTTCGAACATGTCTCGTTGTTGGTATTTAAGAGGCAAGTTAGTTGTCTTGAGAAATAGTTCAGTGAAGTTTCGATAAAATCTCATAATTAAATATTTCAAGTATATCCATTGTGATTTTTTAAAATCGTGTATTCTATGCAAAACATCGTTATTAAAATGTATCAGTGGTTATTTAACACTATTTGCTTGCACACTGACTGCAGTTAACATGGATCAGTATCGAGGGCGCCCGTACAATAGTTTCTAGCGTGTGGGGGCGGAGGGAGGAGCCTAGACCTGGCGGGTAAGGAGAATTTTTAACACTTTGGAAGATGAATGGAGGCCTGTACTACCCATAAAAAAAGTGATAGTTCCGACCCTGTTAAAAACCTGCGTAATACCGACTCTTATATAATTTTCTTGAAAGAAAAACACCTGACTACACTCTATTTTTTCCTCTGCCTGAGAACTATGGGAAGAGGGAGGGAGACACTGTGACTGCCCCCCCCCCTTTACGCCATATATTGTTGCCCTAGATTAGCTTTGACGTACCACAGTTACTTCTTTACGAGCTAATGGAACCTCACTGTGAGACCTTATGAAACACAAATTTAAAAGATCAGAATTGTTTCAGTTTATGATACTGAGGTCTGCATTATCAATTTTTGCAATAATAAAGTATAACAACCCTAAAATTTAATCTATGATTCGGTACTATGTAACACTAATTTTACTGTCGTCTTACTGGAACATGTAAACAACGTTAAAGATAATCCTGAATGTTTCTGCAATCACACTGTCACATAAATTCTCGTACACCATGGTAAGGTATAAAGCTTAACATTGTTCACTTTGCTCAAATAATAGTTTACAATTATATGATTAAAAACAATTTCTGAAGCGCTTTTGCCTTCAGTAATATTTTTAGGATCTCCATTTGAGTCGTAGTTACCCACATTATCCACGGATTCGTAGCAATCGTTTGTAAAAAGCATTTTCCTTGCACGAACGCCACACACATTACTACTACTGGCAGCCAGAGTTTTGGCGCTTACCACGGTTTACATGCACACTGCTGACAAAGTTTCCATTAGCGAGAAATTGAAATTAGAGACGGAGCCGCCATTTCTCAGTTTATCGTTGAATTCTTAGTTAATATGAATAACACCCAGTCCCTTAGCGGAGAGAATCTCCTAACCAGGCCAGGAATTGAACCTGGGCCCCTTCGGTTGGCAATCCGCTGGACTGATCGTGTAGCTACCGAGGCGGATAAATAGAGCACATCACTTCCCATGTTTTACGTACAATAACTCTGCTTCTCATGAAGTGTCTATTACCAATGTTTACAGCCGAGGCTTTCAATTTAGCTGCCTCCATCTTACATTTCGCATATGACTCATACGAATAAGAGACATTAGCATTCTTGCAGAGACACGCCGTCAGTTTCTTTCACTCTACACACGAAAATAGCAGAGTAGCGAGAGACTAATATTTGTGCGAAGTACTTTCAACCACTCATTACACAACAGCTTGTAGAACTTAATTTTAGATATAGATACGAATCAGCCTTGCACAACTTAAATGACACGTTCCAGTCCGTCTAAATCTATCACGAAAGTTGGAATTAATGAAGCAACCACTTTTGCATTCATTCTTTTGGAGCGCCGTAAACAGCACTGTAAGAAATCCCGCATCGACTTTCTAGGAAGAACCTGGTACCTAACCAGAGAGTGTCTGGAGGAACAGTTGTACGGAGAATTCGTACTTGTCTGCGGTTTGGTATCCTTGACATATTAAGTGCACCGCCCTCCCACCTCTCACCGCTGCCGACAATCGCTTCCCGTCTCCCCCTCTTACCTTCCCCTATGTACACTCTCCTACTGCGATTTACGCAGCCGCATCGCCTTGACAATATGAAATACGTGTTCAGATGATGGATGAAATTGTTGCAAATAGAGTTCAGGTTCAATGGGAGTAATTGGCTTTTAGTTCCAGATTACTAAATTTCGCACAAACAAGACTCACATTCAATATTACATACATTTTCACGAGATTAAGCATTTTCAATGAAATACTGGCATCAAGATACTTTTGATTAAGGTAAAACTATCCTCAGTCGGAAGGTTAGCTTTGAAGCCTGTGCGCTTTATCGGGCATGGTCCTGTGAGAGGAGATGTCTTCCTCCAACCTCTGAGCTGACTCACTCATCCAGTTACAAGGGTAATTAACGTTTAACATGGACTCCGAACCTAGGCGTTCCTTTCATTGCTTCCGTTCACAAATCAGCACGGTTTTAGAAAGCAACGCTCGTGCGAAACTCAGCTTGCCGTTTTCTCACATGATGTACTGTAAACTTTGGATGGAGGGAAACAGGTGGATTCCATATTCCTACGTTTCCGATAAAGCATTTGAAACGGTGACACACTGCCGATTTTCAACGACATGAGTGGCTCGTTGACACCTCTAGTAACAGAACCCAGTATGTTGCCCTCAACGGTGGGTGTTCATCAGAGAAAAGGGTATCGTCTTCAGTGTCCCAGGGAAGTGTGACAGGACCGCTGTTATTTTCTAGATACATAAATGACGTGGCGGCCAGGATAAACAGCAATCTGCAACTGTTTGCTGACGATGCTGTAATGTATGGGAAAGTGTCGTTGTTGAGAGATTATGGGAGGATGCAAGATTACTTACACAAAATTTGTAGTTGGTGTGATGAATGGCAGATAGCTTTATATGAAAGAGAATGAAAGTTGGTGGAGATGAGTAGGAAAAAGAAAGTACAGTATTATTAGCGTGCTGCTTGACACAGTGACGTCGCTTAAGTATCTGAGCGTAACGCTGAAAGGCAATATGAAATGGAATGAGCATGTATGGATTGTAGTAGGGGAGGCGAATGGTCGACTTCTGTTTATTGGGAGAGTTTTAGGAAAGTACATATTTAAAGGAGACCACATGTAGGATAATAGTACGACCCATTGTTGAGCACTGTTCGAGTGTCTGGGATCCACACCAATTCGGATTAAACGAAGTCATCGAAGCAATTCAGGCGCCGGCTTCTAGATTTGTTGCCGGTACGTTCGAACAACATCCAACTAATATGGAGATGCTTCGGTAGTTCAGACAGGAATCCCTGTAGGAAAGGCGACATTCTTTTCGAGAATCATCTTTTTTTTTTTTTTAGTCATCAGTCCTCTGAGTGGTTTGATAGGGCCGTCATCTCAGAGTAGCACTTATAACCCACGTCCACACTTATTTGCTGCTTGTATTCCAACCTTCGTCTTCCTCTACAGGTTTCGCCCTCTAGAAGCACTGCTGGAAAAATTTAGAAAACGGGCATTTGAGGTTGACTGCAGAACATTTCTACTGCCACCAACGTAGATTTCGCGCAAGGATCACGAAGATAAGATCAGAGAGATTAGGGTTCTTACGGAAGCATATGAACAATCGTTTTTCCCGTGCTCTATTTGCGACTGGAACAGAAGATGAAATGACCGGTAGTGGTAGAGGCTACCCTCAGCCACGCACCATACCGTGGCTTGCGGAGTATGTATATAGAGATAGATGAAGAACGTAACATTACGTAAGGCGAATTGTACGACTGACTGCGGTCTGAATCCTGACATATGAATTTGTAGCCTGGCTTTTAGGGTCTCAACCAGAGCCAAAACTGGCATTACTCTCAACGAGCCACTACAGAAAAAAGAGTCCCTAGTATTAAAAATCCTCATTAATCCCCAGAACGTTTGTCGGTAGAATGGAGGTTCACCACGTACCCTAAAGAGTAACTGAGAAATACCTGCATTTTTGAGACATGTGGTTGTCATGATGAATGCATCAGTTCGAAACTAGAAGTACATAAATGTCATAAACCCTAGCACCTGCAGCAGAAAGGATTTGTGAGCCCATCAGCAACTTGCCTATCAGTGTTGCTCCTTAATAATTCGCTTCACATCTGCGCAGGCACTCTGAATAGACTGATCAACGCTATACAAATGAATTTCGAAAATCTTATAAGCACTGTGCCATTTGTCAACGATCGTGTGAAGGGTCTATGGTAACTACTTCAATTTGAACAAAATCGTGGAAAGCTGCAGCACTCAAGAATGAGTCAATGACAGTGGTTATCATGTTAGTTCAGACTGTAATAGGTAATTTAGCAATTCAGTGGTTTGTTACCGGTACGATTGCTCAATAGCAGAGTGTTAGGGAGTTGCATCGTCAACTTAAATCGGACTGGAGGGGAGATAGCGTTCATTTCGGAAAACGCTATTGAGAAAATTTAGAGAACTTACTGCAGAACGCTCCTGCTGCCGCGTCGGCCGCTGTGGCCAAGCAGTTCTAGGCGTTTCAGTCCGGAATCGCGCTGCTGCTGCGGTCGCAGGTTCGAATCCTGCCTTGGGGATGGATGAGTGTGATGTCCTTAGGTTAGTTAGGTTTAAGTAGTTCTAACAAGGGAACCTCCACATCGCACCCCCCTCAGATTTAGTTATAAGTTGGCACAGTGGATAGTGCTTCAAAATCTGATCACAGATCAATCGAGAAAACAGGAAGAAGTTGTGTGGAACTATGGAAAAATAAGCAAAATATACTACCTGAGTAGTCCATGCGTGACATAGGGAAACATCAAGGAGACGTGGATTTCAGGAGCGCCGTGGTCCTATGTTTAGCGTGAGCAGCTGCGGAACGAAAGGTCCTTGGTTCAAGTCTTCCCTCGAGTGAAATTTTTTTTTTTTATTTTCGCAAAGTTATGATCTGTCAGTTTGTTCATTGACGTCTCTGTTCACTGTAATAAGTTTAGTGTCTGTGTTTTGCGACCGCACCGCAAAACCGTGCGATTAGTAGACGAAAGGACGTTTCTCTCCAATGGGAACTGAAAACATTTGATCGCAAGGTCATAGGTCAACCGATTCCTCCACAGGAAAACACGTCTGATATATTCTATACGACACTGGTGACGGCATGTGCGTCACATGACAGGAATCTGTTGTCGACCCACCTAACTTGTACACTTGGCGAATGGGTAAAAAGATTCTTCTACCTTGCCCTGTTTAGGTTTTCTTGTGGACGTGATAATCACTCCCAAAAAAGTGATGAAAACATAAGAGTTTGTGACATAAACTGAAAATAAAAAATTAAATTTTTCGCTTGAGAGAAGCCTTGAACCAACGTCCTCTCGCTCCGCAGCTGCTCACGCTAACCACGGGACCACGACACTGCTGAGCTAAGATTGTCCTTCATGTTGCAGATCTTTCACATGGACTCCTCAGTTTGTATATTTTGCTTATTTTTTCATAGTTCCACACAACTTCTTCCTGTTTTCTCGATTGATCTGTGTTCAGTTTTTCAAGGCCTATCCAGTGTGCCAACTTATAACTAAATCTTAGGGGGGTACGATGGGGAGGTTCCCTTGTAAGTCTAGGGGACCGATGACCTCAGATGTTAAGTCCCATAGTGCTTAGAGCCATTTGAACCATATTCCTACTGCCGCCAACGTTGTTGTTGTTGTTGTTGTTGTTGTTGTTGTTGTGGTCTTCAGTCCTGAGACTGGTTTGATGCAGCTCTCCATTCTACTCTATCCTGTGCAAGCTTCTTCATCTCCCAGTACCTACTGCAACCTACATCCTTCTCAATCTGCTTAGTGTATTCATCTCTTGGTCTCCCTCCACGCTGCCCTCCAATACTAAATTGGTGATCCCTTGCTGCCAAGGAACATGTCCTACCAACCGATCCCTTCTTCTGGTCAAGTTGTGCCACAAACTTCTCTTCTCCCCAATCCTATTCAATACTTCCTCATTAGTTATGTGATCTACCCATCTAATCTTCAGCATTCTTCTGTAGCACCACATTTCGAAAGCTTCAATTCTCTTCTTGTCCAAACTATTTATCGTTCATGTTTCACTTCCATACATGGCTACACTCCATACAAATACTTTCAGAAAAGACTTCCTGACACTTAAATCTATACTCGATGTTAACAAATTTCTCTTCTTCAGAAACGCTTTCCTTGCCATTGCCAGTCTACATTTTATATCCTCTCTACTTCGACCATCATCAGTTATTTTGCTCCCCAAGTAGCAAAACTCCTTTACTACTTTAAGTGTCTCATTTCCTAATCTATTTCCCTCAGCATCACCCGACTTAATTCGATTACATTCCATTATCCACGTTTTGCTTTTGTTGATGTTCATCTTATATACTCCTCTCAAGACACTGTCCATTCCATTCAATTGCTCTTCCAAGTCCTTTGCTGTCTCTGACAGAATTACAATGTCATCGGCGAACCTCAAAGTTTTTATTTCTTCTCCATGGATTTTAATACCTACTCCGAATTTTTCTTTTGTTTCCTTTACTGCTTGCTCAATATACAGATTGAATAACATCGGGGAGAGGCTACAACCCTATCTTACTCCCTTCCCAACCACTGCTTCCCTTTCATGCCCCTCGACTCTTATAACTGCCATCTGGTTTCTGTACAAATTGTAAATAGCCTTTCGCTCCCTGTATTTTACCCCGCCACCTTTATAATTTGAAAGAGAGTATTCCAGTCAACATTGTCTAAAGCTTTCTCTAAGTCTATAAATGCTACAAACGTAGGTCTGCCTTTCCTTAATCTTTCTTCTAAGATAAGTCCTAAGGTCAGTATTGCCTCACGTGTTCCAGTATTTCCACGGAATCCGAACTGATCTTCCCCGAGGTCGGCTTCTACTAGTTTTTCCATTCGTCTGTAAAGAATTCGTGTTAGTATTTTGCAGCTGTGGCTTATTAAACTGATTGTTCGGTAATTTTCACATCTGTCAACACCTGCTTTCTTTGGGATTGGAATTATTATATTCTTCTTGAAGTCTGAGGGTATTTCGCCTGTTTCATATATCTTGCTCACCAGATGGTAGAGTTTTGTCAGGACTGGCTCTCCCAAGGCCGTCAGTAGTTCCAATGGAATGTTGTCTACTCCGGGGGCCTTGTTTCGACTCAGGTCTTTCAGTGCTCTGTCAAACTCTTCACGCAGTATCGTATCTCCCATTTCATCATCATCTACACCCTCTTCCATTTCCATAATATCGTCCCGAAGTACATCGCCCTTGTATAGATCCTCTATATACTCCTTCCACCTTTCTGCTTTCCCTTCTTTGCTTAGAACTGGGTTTCCATCTGAGTTCTTGATGTTCTTACAAGTGGTTCTCTTATCTCCAAAGGTCTGTAATTTTCCTGTAGGCCGTATCTATCGTACCCCTAGTGAGATAAGCCTCTACATCCTTACATTTATCCTCTAGCCATCCCTGCTTAGCCATTTTGCACTTCCTGTCGATCTCATTTTTGAGGCGTTTGTATTCCTTTTTGCCTGCTTCATTTATTGCATTTTTATATTTTCTCCTTTCATCAATTAAATTCAATATTTCTTCTGTTACCCAAGGATTTCTACTAGCCCTCGTCTTTTTACCTACTTGATCCTCTGCCAACGTAAGGATCACGAAAATAAGAGAACGGCCCACACGGAGGCATATAGATAGTCAGTTTCTCTCCTTCTACATGCAAATGGAACAGGTAAGAAAATGTTTAGTAGTGTTACACAGTACTCTCCACCTTGCACCAAACGGTGTTTTGGGGAGCTGTGGTCTTACAGATCAGTGTTAAATTCATCACTGGATGCTAGTACTTCCTCAGTGTAGTGAAAAAAGTTACCATTCCACGTGAATTTCCATGCTGACTGGTGTGTGTGCTTGCACGTGGTGGGCAACAGAACACAGTTTGACAAATGTGCATTGAGCACCACCTCATTTCAGGCCTGAAACCAGCGTGCAGAACTTGGGAGGGGGTGGGTGGCGACAGTTTATTGCTGTCTCTTCCCCCACCTGTCCCCATCCTCACTGCAAATATTACTTACGGTCATTCTATTAAAGTGGCACAGAAGCCAACCATTTCAATAATAATAACAGTACTACATCATTAGAAATATTTTAATATAATATTAGTTGGTTTACATCCTCATTTAGCGCACAGCTTTAGCATACTCATTAAGAAATTACAGTTCAGAGAAATATAGCACCTAAAAGGAATTCGTTCAAAAATTTCACTAAAATGCAATTAACTAAGGGGGTGCTGCAGTAACAAACTCTCACAACTTTGACAACATCACAATTTAGGCAATACAAAATCAAAATATGCCCTCACTTAAAGTGACTGTGAACGCCAGTCTGAATGCTATAGCTTTATGACCATGTGAATGACGGAAATGGGATGTGATGCCAATGCGTGAAGTGTGGCGGTAAGGGCCTGTTTGCACAGGGGCTCTAATGTTACAGAATTAGCGATTTTCACACAGCAACAGAAGTGGCACACAGGGCTGGAACACGCTTATGCATCCATCTCGGCAACCTCAATGTCGCCGGCATGGCCAGAGCTAGCAGCACAACAGCAGCGGGGCCGTGCCATGTGACTAGCCGAGCCGGTGGCAAGCGTTGGCCATTTGACAGACACCCAACAGCATGATAACACGGTTCACGAGGGTGCACTCGTGGACATCAAAGTCAGCACCCCAGTACGCTCCTAGCAGCTCTGCACGGGGTGGCTGTGGTTGTGCAGAGTTATGTCTTTCCACCAGAGGAAAGCCATGGACACCTATGCTTGTAAATGTAAATCACGGGGCATCAGCACCTAGCACGTCTCCCTGGAACAGCGACAGTTCGACAGAGTGCCTAACACTATCATTTTGCCAAAGTGATCTGGTGGTAGAAGGCTCTGAGTCTTCACACAAGCATATGAGAGTACAGGGGGCTGAGAGGACACACCCCTGCATGAAGTCAGGATAGCTTTTGGGGACCTGTGAAGTGTTTTCGATACTAGTAAAACATCCTTAGAGTAGCATTATTTATTAAAAGTGTTTACAACTCACTGTTGTTCTGCAACAGCCTTGGCAGATGCTCAAATCAGATGTGTGTTGAATTCCACCTGACATCAGTCAAGTCAGCTCAATGTCTGCATGCGAATTTGGTACTGTGAAGGTTGCCAGTGAGCAGCTGCAGCCATTTTCCAACAATGCTGGACTGTCCTCAGTCCCACTCTGAATTCTATGATGACTCTTGATGACCGGTCTGTGATGTAGCTGGTGTTGGTAGTCATGTGGTCAGCTAATCGCCTCCCTAATGGCCTGGTAGGTTTCGGCACCTGAGTGTTGAACAGGAATGTGGACCCCAGGGGGGCTGTTGTTGGTTTCTGCATTGAAATTCAGTGCAGCCAGCACTCCATGATGTCGTGTTGTCAGGAGAAAGTGAGGTCCCCCATCGGTAGATGATAACGCGAGCAGCATGGAGATCATCAAGTGAAGACTATCATCTTGAGTACATCATCAGCTAGTTCATAGATTGTACTAGAGCATTTCGGACATAGATTCACTACAGTATCGTAATCATGGTATTGAGTGCTATTACTGTGAATGGCATTGATCCCAATGATCAACTCATGATGAATTCTGGAGGAATGGGGCGTTTAAAGGGAGATGGGGTGTTGCTATATGCGAGGCTTTGTCATAATGACCGCTATGTCCTCCCTATTCTGCTATATTCACTTAAGAGGCTGGTAACTGCTGTGTCAGTTCTTGCTGTGTTATCTTGTGAAGGAGATAGAGTTTCTCGCCCCATATCTTACAAGCTAACAAATATGCTTGTCTCTGTTCCTTTGGTTTTTTGTCCCATTGTCCTTACTGCTGAATGTGTATCCACATTCTGCAGATGGTGCCATAGTGTGTTGACAACCTAAACCACCTGAAACATACTGGCCTACTTCCTGGTTCCACCCTGGCACGGCTTGTGTTAGCCTGGGGTGATATGAATGTGTTTTAATAACTTTTTCATAATTTATGCTCCTTATATTCTGTGCTGTAACAGGAGGATGGCAAGTCACAACAGCTAAGTTCGGCAGGTCAGGCTGTCTGATGTCTCGAAGGTAGTTGCCATCGGGTAAATGGTAGTCAGTATGTCACTGGTCCTGCTTACTGGATATGGCTCATTGCAGCTGAACAGAAGAAGAATTCAGAAACCTGAGTAGTAGTTGTCTGTCAGGAGCAAAGACGTTATCTGTTCGTGAGTATGACTGAATGTGGCCTGCTGTTCTGTGGCCATCAGTGTTGTTCACCACACCACAGAGCCCCAACCTTTCGTTTTAGTTTGTTACGTTCTGCAGTGTCAGTGTGCTGAAAGTCGTTCTTGTGTATTATTTACGTTTCGTTACTCCATTGTGTGTGGTTGGCAGAATGACGCAATGCTCCCTTCACGGTGAGGTCATAGTGATGTGTAGCGATGATCTCCGTTACGAGTCAAGATAGTAACAGTCTCAACTCTCCTGCCTGTTTCACATTTCACAGCAGATGTTTTGCATGAACCTGCCTTGGCTTGGCTTGACGCTGGCGAGAAAGAAACTTCAACAGTTTTACATTCGCCCTGACATACTTCTGTTACACAAGGGCTGTTTCTTTCAGTCATTTCCACCTATGCTCAGGATGATTTTATGATTTTCTTCCCTCAGTATAGGGTTTCTCTTTCTGTCTTCCCCTGCAACTTCCCGTGGTTTGGCAGTTCTTGCTGTGGACTTAAAAACTGTATCAGATGAGTTGTTGCTAGCTGATAACGTCAACCAGGGAATGTGCTGCTTTGCATGGTGAGACTTGCCTTATTGCTTACTATTTAGTTTTCTTAAAAAATGTCAACTTCCATCAGCAGCTACTCAAGTACATAGCTCCTGTGGATATCCTTACCTTGTTGCTATTGGTTGTCCAGGGTTGCAAGTCCTCAACTCCATTATGTATTTGACATGCTCTTAACGTCGTAATAACAGAAAAAACTTCGAGTAATATTTATATATTATTGTACGGTAAAAAGAATAATAAAAGTATGTTGATCTAAAATAGCCCACTGCCTCAGTGTTGCGACATTAATCATAGGGTTAAACACATCTAATAACTGTCTAAGCGTCTGCTAGCTACACTCCCCGATATCGTGTCAAGACCGTAACCAACCCAAGTGGCCACCTCCAACTGAGACTCCTGCTTTTATTCTAAGGGCTTGTAACGTCAGTCTCATGGGATCAGACAAGAACTATGTCACAATTACAACGTTACCTTATGAATTAAATAATGTTCCATATAAATTTAAGTTGTGATGCAGGTTAAGTGTACAGATAAGCCGTTGTATCGAAATGATATGTTGTACTCCTTTGAAATTGATAGTTCCCTACGAATGCATTTGTGTTTCACTGAAGAAAGGGGAGAGATGGTGGAAAGTGAAAACATACCAAAAGAAAAATCAATAGAAAAATGCCACACTAAAAACAAAACAGAATGCTATCATGAGGTATACCAAACGCTTCCGACTGGTCTCAGAATTAAGAAAACGAAAGTAGATTTTGTGTGGGTAAAGTATTTCAAAAGTTATAGATGTATCTTTATTGATGTTGTAACTGACTGATGATAGTTAAAAAGTTCAATAAAAACAATACCAATTTCTAGGCAACCAGTTTCGACGTTCACTACGTCATCTTAAGGCCTAAACTGCTACAATCCAGTAACCTTCGTGTTATAAATACAGCAGTGCCTTTAACTGGTTTCATAATAGCTATTTCGAGACCATTTAAAGGCACTGCTACAATACGGAGCTTACTGGATTGGAGCAGTTTAAGCCTAAGGATGACGTAGTGTAACGTCGATACTGGTTGCCCGTAAATAATCCTATAAAACGCCGATTGGTATTGTTTTTATTGAGCATTGAACAGCCGTAGTCTCATACTCCACCAGAAGATGGAGTTACATCCATTGAATTAAAATGTTGTCTTTCAAGTGAGACTAGGTACTAGAATTGAGATATTTTGAGCTCGTCCTTCGTGCCTCAAATGACTTTTCTAAAAAAAGTGTGAAAATTGTGATAAACAATGCTCGTATTGCAGCTCTGGAGGAACACTTCATGGAAGGTACTGTCTGTGGTGTCACCGCCAGACACCACACTTGCTAGGTGGTAGCCTTTAAATCGGCCGCGGTCCGTTAGTATACGTCGGACCCGCGTGTCGCCACTGTCAGTGATTGCAGACCGAGCTCCGCCACACGACAGGTCTAGCGAGACGTCCTGGCACTCGCCCCAGTTGTACAGCCGACTTTGCTAGCGAAGCTACACTGACCAATATGCTCTCATTTGCCGAGACGATAGTTAGCATAGCCTTCAGCTACGTCATTTGCTACGACCTAGCAAGGCGCCATTACCAGTTTATATTCAGTGTAATAATGTTTAAACAAGAGCGATGTTCTCCAATTGTGGATTAAAGTTAAGTATTCCAAGAACTACGTTCTTTTCTTTATAGGATAATTACTTTACCTTGTTCCAGACCTCACGCCAATCTGCGTGACCTTAACGCGTGCCTTTCGGCTACCTCCGTGTGGCTTGGCTGTCTTGCCACGCCACTACACTGTCCACAAAAAATATTAAGTCACTGCGAATAATAGATGGTTCTAACTTACGGTGTACGGTAGAAAGTTAGAGATAATTCCTAAAAGAGAAACGATGTACGCAAACTTGAAACACGGGAAGAAAGCAGATAAGTACAGGTAGGATGATCGATATGGAAGTGGACTGACAGTTTCACGACAGTCTATGTAGTGACCGAAAGTGTCTGTTAGATTACATGAAAAACAACATGTTTTAAGTAGCTTCTTGTTTGCCGGCCGGTGTGGCCGAGCGGTTCTAGGCGCTTCAGTCTGGAACCGCGCGACTGCTACGGTCGCAGGTTCGAATCCTGCATGGGCTGTACGGCTGATGCCGGTGGAGGTTCGAGTCCTCCCTCGGGCATGGTTGTGTTTGTTTGTCCTTAGGATAATTTAGGTTACGTAGTGTGTAAGCTTAGGGAATGATGACCTTATAAGATAAGTCCCATAAGATTTCACACACATTTGAACGTTCGAATCCTGCGTCGGGCATGGATGTTTTAAAGACATATTTTTAGCCATAGCATGTAAATCTATTTTTTTAATCAGAGAACCCTGAATAAAGCATGAAAGCCAATGCAAGTTATCTTGTTCGCGGTCGCGTGTGATCACTGGTGAGACACAGAAAGGATGTATAGTCTTTTGTTAATTACTTCTTCTGTTATCTGCCTAAATTTTGATAAATAATCAATATTGGTGGCCGAAGACTTCCGGCATATGAAGTCAGCCTCATTCTGCCAACGGCCTTGTCAAAGAGGGCGGAGGAGCGGATAGAGGTTCAGGGCACTCTCTTGTCCTAGGGGTGGGAAATTGACCCTAAAGGCGGAAGAATCAGCAATGATCAACGACATGAGGATGCAGAAGGCAATGGAAACCACTGCATTAAAGACACCTCTACGTGTATCCACAGGACATGTGGCCTGTATTTGAAGAAGTGTCATGATGATCTCTCCATTGGCAAAAGATTCCGGAATAGTCCCCCATTCGGATCTCCGCGAGGGGACTGCCTAGGGGGAGGTTACCATGAGAAAAAGATTGAATAATCTAAGAAAGGATAACGTTCTACGAGTCGGGGCGTGGAATGTCAGAAGCTTGAACGTGGTAGGGAAACTAGAAAATCTGAAAAGGGAAATGCAAAGGCTCAATCTAGAAATAGTAGGGGTCAGTGAAGTGAAGTGGAAGGAAGACAAGGATTTCTGGTCAGATGAGTATCGGGTAATATCAACAACAGCAGAAAATGGTATAACAGGTGTAGGATTCGTTATGAATAGGAAGGTAGGGCAGAGTGTGTGTTACTGTGAACAGTTTAGTGACCGGGTTGTTCTAACCAGAATCGACAGCAGACCAACACCGACAACGATAGTTGAGGTATACATGCCGACGTCGTAAGCTGAAGATGAACAGATAGAGAAAGTGTATGAGGATATTGAAAGGGTAATGCAGTATGTAAAGGGGGACGAAAATCTAATAGTCATGGGCGACTGGAATGCAGTTGTAGGGGAAGGAGTAGAAGAAAAGGTTACAGGAGAATATGGGCTTGGAACAAGGAATGAAACAGGAGAAAGATTAATTGAGTTCTGTAACAAGTTTCAGCTAGTAATAGCGAATACCCTGTTCAAGAATCACAAGAGGAGGAGGTATACTTGGAAAAGGCCGGGAGATACGGGAAGATTCCGATTAGATTACATCATGGTCAGACAGAGATTCCGAAATCAGATACTTGATTGTAAGGCGTACCCAGGAGCAGATATAGACTCAGATCACAATATAGTAGTGATGAAGAGTAGGCTGAAGTTCAAGACATTAGTCAGGAAGAATCAATACGCAAAGAAGTGGGATACGGAAGTACTAAGGAATGACGAGATACGTTTGAAGTTCTCAAACGCTATAGATACAGCAATAAGGAATAGCGCAGTAGGCAGTACAGTTGAAGAGGAATGGAAATCTCTAAAAAGGGCCATCACAGAAGTTGGGAAGGAAAACATGGGTACAAAGAAGGTAGCTGCGAAGAAACCATGGGTAACAGAAGAAATACTTCAGCTGATTGATGAAAGGAGGAAGTACAAACATGTTCCGGGAAAATCAGGAATACAGAAATACAAGTCGCTGAGGAACGAAATAAATAGGAAGTGCAGGAAAACTAAGACGAAATGGCTGCAGGAAAGATGTGAAGACATCGAAAAAGATATGATTGTCGGAAGGACAGACTCAGCATACAGGAAAGTCAAAACAACCTTTGGTGACATTAAAAGCAACGGTGGTAACATTAAGAGTGCAACGGGAACTCTACTGTTAAATGCAGATGAGAGAGCAGATAGGTGGAAAGAATACATTGAAAGCCTCTATGAAGGTGAAGATTTGTCTGATGTGATAGAAGAAGAAACAGGAAGAAGAAACAGGAGTCGATTTAGAAGAGATAGGGGATCCAGTATTAGAATCGGAATTTAAAAGAGCTTTGGAGGACTTACGGTCAAATAAGGCAGAAGGGATAGATAACATTCCATCAGGATTTCTAAAATCATTGGGGGAAGTGGCAACAAAACGACTATTCACGTTGGTGTGTAGAATATATGAGTCTGGCGGTATACCATCTGACTTTCGGAAAAGCATCATCCACACAATTCCGAAGACGGCAAGAGCTGACAAGTGCGAGAATTATCGCACAATCAGCTTAACAGCTCATGCATCGAAGCTGCTTACAAGAATAATATACAGAAGAATGGAAAAGAAAATTGAGAATGCGCTAGGTGACGATCAGTTTGGCTTTAGGAAAAGTAAAGGGACGAGAGAGGCAATTCTGACGTTACGGCTAATAATGGAAGCAAGGCTAAAGAAAAATCAAGACACTTTCATAGGATTTGTCAACCTGGAAAAAGCATTCGACAATATAAAATGGTGCAAGCTGTTCGAGATTCTGAAAAAAGTAGGGGTAAGCTATAGGGAGAGACGGGTCATATACAATATGTACAACAACCAAGAGGGAATAATAAGAGTGGACGATGAAGAACGAAGTGCTCGTATTAAGAAGGGTGTAAGACAAGGCTGTAGCCTTTCGCCCCTACTCTTCAATCTGTACATCGAGGAATCAATGATGGAAATAAAAGAAAGGTTCAGGAGTGGAATTAAAATACAAGGTGAAAGGATATCAATGATACGATTCGCTGATGACATTGCTATCCTGAGTGAAAGTGAAGAAGAATTAAATGATCTGCTGAACGGAATGAACAGTCTAATGAGTACACAGTATGGTTTGAGAGTAAATCGGAGAAAGACGAAGGTAATGAGAAGTAGTAGAAATTAGAACAGCGAGAAACTTAACATCAGGATTGATGGTCACGAAGTCAATGAAGTTAAGGAATTCTGCTACCTAGGCAGTAAAATAACCAATGACGGACGGTGCAAGGAGGACATCAAAAGTAGACTCGCTATGGCAAAAAAGGCATTTCTGGCCAAGAGAAGTCTACTAATATCAAATACCGGCCTTAACTTGAGGAAGAAATTTCTGAGGATGTACGTCTGGAGTACAGTATTGTATGGTAGTGAAACATGGACTGTGGGAAAACCGGAACAGAAGAGAATCGAAGCATTTGAGATGTGGTGCTATAGACGAATGTTGAAAATTAGGTGGACTGATAAGGTAAGGAATGAGGAGGTTCTACGCAGAATCGGAGAGGAAAGGAATATGTGGAAAACAGTGATAAGGAGAAGGGGCAGGATGATAGGACATCTGCTAAGACATGAGGGCATAACTTCCATGGTACTAGAGGGAGCTGTAGAGGGCAAAAAAAAAAAAAAAAAAAAATCTGTTCTGGAATGAAGTCGAGAGAGAACCTCGCGTTAGACTGGCCGCTCTAATTTAAACTGTTTAATTTTTAAAAAGTCACTGCGTACTGCAGGGCGCATACTCGCGCATACTAGTAATTGTATAAGGATATTTCCACTGCGCACGGACGAGATACCGATGTGCGGATAATCAACATATCACTAGTGATTAATATTGTATTCCTAATGTAAGTAGCATAGTGCACTTCAGTAATTATACGTATGGTTAATTGTGATTTCATTATTTGTTTAATCCATTATATGTAAACTGTATTTTCAGTATTTATCTCATTTTAATTCAGAAATAACGTGGCCCACGAACCTCCTTCTTACGGCGACGAAACTCTCAAAGTATATGTCCGATGCCACCTTATCATGGTTTATTCACTGATTTTTTAAATATTTCCATCTATCTCAATTAAGTTCAAAAAAATTAAAATTATATATATATTTAATTATTTATAATGTGTGTGTTATCATTAGGTTAGTTAGGTTTAAGTAGTTCTGAGTTCTAGGGGACTGATGCCCTCAGATGTTAAGTCCCATAGTGCTCAGAGCCATTTGAACCATTTTAGCTTCTTGTTTACAAACCGGTTTTAATCTAAAGCAATCGATTTGGAATAAACTGAACCAGTAAATACCCGCCTCTTTAATGAGGCGGGTTCCCATGTATAAAACAGGTTCAAACGTCTGATTACTTAACAAATGCATGCAAGTGAGAAAAAGTTTCAAAAAGGAAAGAAGCTATTTGTATATGTTTGATAAAAGTCGCAAAGTGCTCTCATTTTCAAATAGTGGATGAATGCAGTCTGGATAATTTGCGCATCTTGAGATACACTGCCTCAAGACATAAACACTGTTTCTAACTGTTACACTTGTCTTGCTGCGTTAAAATTTTACCTTAACATTACACTGAGGTGACAGAAGGCATGGGATAACGATACGCACCATACAGATGGCGGTAGTATTGCGTACATAAGGTGTAAAAGGGCAATGCATTGGCGAAGCTGTCATTTGTCCTCAAGAGATGCATGCGAAAAGGTTTCCGATATGATTATGGCAGTACGACTGAACTTAACTGACCTTGAACACGGGACGGTAGCTGGAGGTAGACGCGTGGGACATTCCAAGAAGCTCGGAACATTCCATTACGGAAATAGTTAGGAAATTCAGTTCACCGAGAACAGCAGAGCTCCTACTTTCAGGCATTACCTATTTGGTGTAAAGTTGCCAGTGGTAACAGACAAAGAACAGTACGTGAAATAACCGGGGAAGTCACTGTGAAACGTAGGACGAGCGTATCCGTTAGCACAATGCGGCGAAATTTGGTGTTAATGGGCTATGACAGCAGGCGACCCAAGCGAAAGCATTTGCAAACTGGAGGGCATTGCCTGCAGCTCGTCTCCTGAACTCTTGGTGACTGGAAAACCGTGGCCTGGTCAGATGAGTCCTGATTTTAGTTGGTAGAAGTTGATAGTAGGGTTTGGAATCGGGCGCAGACCTTACCAAACCATGGATCCAGATTGTCACCAAGGCATTGTTCAAGCTGCTGATGGCTCCATAAAAGTGTGGGCTTTTTTATTTTTTTACTTTACATGGAACCGATCATTGACTGTAAGTGGAGACTGTTTTCAGCCCTTCACGGAGTTCATGTTCCCAAACAACGATGGAGTTTTTTATAGATGAAGATGCGCCATGTCACCAGGTCACAGTGGTTCGCAGCTGGTTTTAAGAACATTCTGAACCATTCTAGCGACTGATGTGCCCAACAAGATCATCTGACATGAATGTCATCGAAAATACAAGTATATGGGATATGATCGAGGGTTCAGTTCGTGCACAAAATCCTGCACTGGCAATACCTTCGCAATTGTGGACAGCTATAGAGGCAGTATGGGTCAGTGTTTCTTCAGGGGACTTCATAAGACTTGATGAGTCCACGCTACGTCGAGCTGCTTCACTATGCCGGGCAGAAGGAAGCCCGACACTATATTGGGAGGTATCCCGTGACTTTTGACACCTGAGTGTACACCTCTTAATGAGCAGGTTAGGACAGAAATTTAAACTCTTAAATTCGGCCAATAATTACATGAAATACTGAAAATCAAATTTTTATTGTCTTTGGAAGTCACTGGACAGGCATTCTGCAACTAGAACCAGATAACCTGGATTAGCTGTTTAGTAATATTCACTTCCCAGTCACATTAATGTGACCTGTCAAAAGCATAAATTATTACCTTTTGCGGCACGGACGTGCAGGAAAAAGAATCACTGAGGTTTTAAAAGATACCGACAGGCATGTGGGGAACCACGGTGATTCCAGTGCCGTGGCAAACTGCGGTAGGTTTCACGGTTGAGGCTCCATGGCGCGAACAGCCTGATCAATGTGGTCCCATAGATTACCGATTGGGTTTAAATCAGGAGATGTTTGCTGGTCAGGAGCGTACGATAAACTCACCCTGGTGGTCTTCGAACCTGGGCATACACTGCGAGCTGTGTGACACGTTACATTGTCCCGCTGACAGATGCCATTGTGCTGAGAGAAAACAAACTGTATATAGGGGTGGACTTTGTCGTCAAACATAGACGCATACTTGTGTTGATCCATTGTGCCTTCGAGAATGACGAGACCTCCCAGGAAATGCCACATCTGGTCACATTAATGTGACTGGAAAGTGTATATTACTAAACAGCTAACCCTGGTCATCTGGTTCTGGTTGCAGAATGCCTGTCCAACGGCTTCCTGGGGCAACAAAAATTTAATCATTATTTCATGCAATTATTGACCGAATTTAAAAATTTAAAATTCTGTCATAAAATACTCATTAAGAGGTGTACATTCGGGTGGCAAAAGTCATGGGTACCTCCCAATATCGTGTCGGGCCTTCTTTTGCAGTGAAGCAATTTCCCAGACCATGACGTTCCCCCCTCCGGTCTCGACCCTTCCGACGATTTTAGCAAGACATACCATTTGTCTGATGGAGTACAAAACGTGATTCATCAGAAAAGGCCAGTTGTCGCCCCTAGTGGACGTCAAGTTGCAGTAGCGGCCTGCAAATTCCAGCCTTCGTCGCCGACGAATAGCAGTCAGCATGAGTGCATGAACAAGGCACCTACTGCGGAGGACCAGTCGCAGCAACTTTCGCTGAATGGTCATTGAAGAGACACTGCTAATAGCCCGTTGGCTCATCTCGGCGGCCAGTTCCTTCATCAATTGCACGTCTATTCGCCCACACATATCTCCACAGCCGACATTCACCCCTGTCATCTATGGCCTGTTGTGCACCACGGTTGCCTCGGCGCTATGTTTGGATAGTGTCATTTTGCCATGCACTGTATACTTTAACCACAGCGGCAAGCTAACAAATAACATACTTAGCCGTTTCGGAAATGCTTCCACCCTTGGACCGGAAGCGAAAGATTATTTCTATTTCGCCATCAGATAAATCGCTCGGTTTCCGCGTTTAGACAGCGACAGCACTGTTTCACCTGCCCCCCCCCCCCCTCCCTCACAATGGCTTTATACACCCCCCCCCCCCCCCCCCACTGCTAGTGCTGCCGTCTGTGAGAGGTTGACGTCGAACATACGCGTTTGTCACATAAATATGACTGGATCGTGCAGATGGCCGCAATATTTACAAAACAGCAGCGAGTGCATTACAATCACACTAGCTGCAGTGTTACAGATCAGGCCACAAGCCCATCTATGTGTGTAAGTATTTACAGTAGCATCTAAAAAGTATTCTGTGTTAAATGCAGCCTGTAATTTATAGAAGTAAAATATGAAAATTCCTCACCATTTTTGAGACCCTCGGTTGTCATACTACTGTATTCCCCAAAGGTTATCTGCGAAATTTGAAAAGTAAAAACACGAGTATAAATAATTTCACTCAAACGTGTATTGGGGGTCATGATTCCCGTGATATTAGAAATGAAGTGAGAAACGTAAATAAGGAAACAAAGTGTGTGAAAACGGAACAAAATAGGAAGCGTAACAGGGTGAGTAGAGAAAGATTATCTTTGAAAACTGTAGGATACGATCCTAATGACAGGGGTAGTAAAGCGAAACAGAGAAAAAGATGAATAACGCAGAAGAGTAATGACCAACGCTAGAAATTTGGAAGACGAAAACGAATGACACAGGATTTGTTTTCGGGAGAAACTGAATTCAAATCAGGTCCGATGTTACAGATTTGGATTTCCCGTGTTTTCCTCAAATCATTTTAGGCGAATACAGATATGGCAACTTTTTGGCCACGACCTGTTCCTCAGTGAGTCGGAGAATGTGCTTCAGTACCTTAACTCGACATAACGTTAGGCTCTTAATCTTCACTCCATCCTTTTGCTGATGACTGTCTTCATATCAATACACGTGACACAAACCGCCCACTGAGAAACGAACAGAGAAATGAGAAGCTTCCGACAGTCAACAAATTACATGTGGACGTTTCCTGTACGCCTGTCTGTTCAGCCGGCTCCGCCCCGGATCTCGGTGCCACACGGCGCGGCACCTGCTGGGTAGACGTCTGCACGTCTAGCGTCGCGTGACGCGACCACCTGCGTCCTTGATGGGGTCTTGCTGCGTTTTCTTTCGTAGCAAAACAGTCCCTCTAGCACCAGTTGCAGCCTTGGTTTATGACGCATGAGCACGTAATGACTACTCCAGGCCTATGGCTATTATGTCGTCAACCAGCATGCTGTTTTGTGGCGCATCCGCAAAGAGTGTGAAGAAAGTAATGACTGTCTCTTCTTACTTGTTGTGGGATTTTTCTTACTTGTTGTAAGATTTTTTTTTTCGAACAACAATATTGTCTCCTTCAAAGTAGAACCCTTCAGCAGCTATACAACAGCACAGTCGTTGTCCCCAGTCTTGGCAGCAACTCTGGAAAGCTTCTACCTATAGGGCATTTAACATGTCGGACACATTGTTTTAAATATTTTTCGGGTCCTTTTAAGACATTTTGCAACTTTGGGAAAATGAAAACGTCATAAGGAATCAGAAGAGCTGAAGGGCGGGGGGGCGGGGGGGGGGGGGGGGGGGGAGGGTCTGTGGAACGACAGGAATGCGTCTTGAGATAAAAAATTCCGTGATGGCAGTAGGTCATGTGAGATGGACCGTTGTTATGATGCAGCGCCCACTTGTCTGCAATGTCCGGTCTCCCTCGATTCACCATTTTCCTTAGACTTTCAATTATTTATGCACTATACCACTACTACAAAAAAAAGTCAAATCAGCACTGTTTTGATCTTTGATTTGCTCAATGGAGCTTTTTCCGGTCGAGGAAGTCTCAGTGTGCCACACCTGGCGTTGTCACCTAGCCTCAGGATTGTACTCAAAAATCCAGGATTCATCACCCGTGCTCACACGACTGAATCGTCGATGGTCATTGGTAATCCTCTCAAGAAGATCAACATACACATTTCTTCGGTTATTCTTCTGCTCTCAAAAACCAACTCGGACTGAGCATTTGGAAGAGATGAACACACAATTTCGCACAAATAGAACAAGAAAGCGTTGCCAGATCCCTTGCAGTGCTAGGAGTTGTAAGTAGGCTGTTTAGGTTTTTTTATTGGTAACGCCACCTCTATATGAAAATCACTGGCTGTGCTATGTGCAATCTGTGGCTGCTTTGCATTGTTGTAATACTCGCCATTGTAGTGTTGGGCAGCGGCAGCTGGATGTGAACAGCGCGTAGCGTTGCGCAGTTGGAGGTGAGCCGCCAGCAGTGGTGGATGTGGGGAGAGAGATGGCGGAGTTTTGAAATTTGTCATGAACTGCTATATTTATATATGATGATATCAAGGTAAATACATTGTTTGTTCTCTATTAATATCTTTCATTTGCTAACTATCCCTATCAGTAGTTAGTGCCTTCCATAGTTTGAATCTTTTATTTAGCTGGCAGTAGTGGCGCTCGCTGTATTGCAGTAGCTTGAGCAGCGAAGATTTTTGTGAGGTAAGTGATTTCTGAAAGGTATAGTTTAATGTTAGTCAGGGCCATTCTTTTGTAGGGATTTTTGAAAGTCAGATTGCGTTGCGCTAAAAATATTGTGTGTCAGTTTAAGCACAGTCTTGTATAAATTGTTCAAAGGGGACGTTTCAAAGTCTCATTACTTTTCTCACACACCTCTTATATCCGCAGCATTTAACTTTGGAAAATCTTCCTGTTACCCTAAAATGTGAACAGCTCAAACACTTCCCGGTGATGCTTCTAATGACTTGCAATGAATTTTACGTATTCAAAATCTCATTGAAAATTACCAATTTTTCATGGAAAATTACCGATATCTGAAACAACGGGTTGTTTGTAGCCATGATCTGCACGAGAGGATGAATGAAATAATAATATTCTGTAAGTGTCTCATTGGAAAGTGAATGATACTGAAAGACACAGGGTCCTACATTTTAATACGAATTTTAATTTGTGGTTTATTGATATATAAACAAATTACGATGAAATTCATCGTAGGTTGCCTCAAACATACGACAAAAGGCATCCTACGCAAAGTTACGGCCTGTGTCCGTGTGAGGGTTGGTTGCGTTGTGATAGGTAGACTTTCTGGCGCCAGTGACGGCCAAATGCACTGTCAAATGACAGAAGGAAAAATGACTAATAGGAATACTGAAAACGTTATTCCTAATCGATAGACGTAACGAAACAGGAAATAAGGTTAATAGTAGATTATACGAGGGCAGTTCAATAAGTAATGCAACACATTTTTTTTCTCGGCCAATTTTGGTTGAAAAAACCGGAAATTTCTTGTGGAATATTTTCAAACATTCCCGCTTTGTCTCGTATAGTTTCATTGACTTCCGACAGGTGGCAGCGCTGTACAGAGCTGTTAAAATGGCGTCTGTAACGGATGTGCGTTGCAAACAACGGGCAGTGATCGAGTTTCTTTTGGCGGAAAACCAGGGCATCTCAGATATTCATAGGCGCTTGCAGAATGTCTACGGTGATCTGGCAGTGGACAAAAGCACGGTGAGTCGTTGGGCAAAGCGTGTGTCATCATCGCCGCAAGGTCAAGCAAGACTGTCTGATCTCCCGCGTGCGGGCCGGCCGTGCACAGCTGTGACTCCTGCAATGGCGGAGCGTGTGAACACACTCGTTCGAGATGATCGACGGCTCACCATCAAACAACTCAGTGCTCAACTTGACATCTCTGTTGGTAGTGCTGTCACAATTGTTCACCAGTTGGGATATTCAAAGGTTTGTTCCCGCTGGGTCCCTCGTTGTCTAACCGAACACCATAAAGAGCAAAGGAGAACCATCTGTGCGGAATTGCTAGCTCGTCAAAGATTGTTATAGGCGATGAAACATGGGTTCATCACTTCGAACCTGAAACAAAACGGCAATCAATGGAGTGGCGCCACACCCACTCCCCTACCAAGAAAAAGTTGAAAGCCATACCCTCAGCCGGTAAAGTCATGCTTACAGTCTTCTGGGACGCTGAAGGGGTTATTCTGTTCGATGTCCTTCCCCATGGTCAAACGATCAACTCTGAAGTGTATTGTGCTACTCTTCAGAAATTGAAGAAACGACTTCAGCGTGTTCGTAGGCACAAAAATCTGAACGAACTTCTCCTTCTTCATGACAACGCAAGACCTCACACAAGTCTTCGCACCCGAGAGGAGCTCACAAAACTTCGGTGGACTGTTCTTCCTCATGCACCCTACAGCCCCGATCTCGCACCGTCGGATTTCCATATGTTTGGCCCAGTGAAGGACGCAATCCGTGGGAGGCACTACGCGTATGATGAAGAAGTTATTGATGCAGTACGACGTTGGCTCCGACATCGACCAGTGGAATGGTACCGTGCAGGCATACAGGCCCTCATTTCAAGGTGGCGTAAGGCCGTAGCATTGAATGGAGATTACGTTGAAAAATAGTGTTGTGTAGCTAAAAGATTGGGGAATAACCTGGTGTATTTCAATGCTGAATAAAACAACCCCTGTTTCAGAAAAAAAATGTGTTGCATTACTTATTGAACTGCCCTCGTATATGAGGCAATGAAACAGTCAACTGATGTCGTCGCTTGATATACTTCGTTTACTCGACCTTCATTTAACTTGACTGTGACTTATAAATTATACTATTAACAACACATTTGTAGGTCCCAAATGTTCATTGATTTATCGTTACTGACTTGTTTCTGAGATAAAAGCGTTTTCTCAGCATGTTTTGGTCAGTCGGAAAGTGAATGGAACATTGGGGCATTCCATTTACCGTAAGCCCATACATACAGACATATATTTCCAGGCGTGTAGCTGCCAACCCCCCATCACAAACTATGGGCGGTCTTCGAACGTTGGCGCACCGCGCACATGCACATAACATGTGCATGTGCACATGATGGAAACAGCCTTGCCAAAAGAGCTGAAAGAAGACAATGGGTATCGTCCGCATCAGATCTGCGCAGTTTTAAGGAGGAAGCAAGGTGAACACCCATGATAATAAGAGGAGAAGCAGCGGTTCAAGTCCAGGGCGTTCCTCCCATAAGCCGCCAATATTTCGTCAAAATTAGATAGAATTCTAAGGAAACGTCACATCTTCTGCCCACCTACAAAAATTTGTGCTCTTCTCGGCCCGGCAAAGGGCGATCTGGGATTGCGGAAGGTTGAAATCTACAAAATACCTTGCCAGTGTGGATGAGCATATATTGGTCAGACAATACGCACAGTTCTCGAAAGATGCGTTGAACATGATCGCTGCACTTGCCTTTCGCAGCCTAGTAAGTCAACCATAACCGAGCATTGTATCTCCACAGGACAGTCCATGGATTAGTATGCTAAGGACATCTTGGCCTCAACGAGATCCTTCTGACATTCAGTTGTTAAAGAATCACTGGAAATGCGTTTGGCAGAAGAACTTATCAATAACAATGGCGGCTTTCAATTGGATAAGGCATGGTACCCGGTGATTTCTTTAATATCTTCAGAAAGAAAACATTTTACGGCTAATCACACGTCCAAAGACGGTTTATTTTATTAATTTGACACTTGAATTTTAACTCCGTGATCCCGCTTTTTGACAGAGAGCGCGCATGCTATATCACCATTACGCATGCGCCTGCACGCCATAGATGGAGCAGTATTTGAAGAGGTCGCGAAGATCGGCAGATGTCGTTCATGTAGCGGTTGTTTTTGCACACTAGTTTTTGGTAAAAAGTTAGCGATATGATCTAGCAATCTCCATGGCAACAATTCATAAGAAGATGGTTGAATGATTGCCAGCCGAAATATCGTGGTAAGAAGCTGCAACCCGAAACATCATGGAATATTCTTAACGCCGCGAAAAATTCAAAACGACTGTCCAGTGACTGTTTTGTCTGGCTCAGTGAAGATCGTGAACAAAGACTTTTACGAGGTACTAGATTCCAAACGAGCATTCCATGCACTTCGCCGCGCGGAGTGGTCTCGCGCTTTGAGGCTCCATGTCACGGATTGGGCGGCCCCTTCCGCCGTGGGTTACACTCTTCCCTCGGGCAGCCGGCCGTTGTGGCCGAGCGGTTCTAGACGCTTCAGTCTCGAACCGCGCGACTGCTATGGTCGCAGGTTCGAATCCTACCTCGGGCATAGATGTGTGTGATGTCCTTAGGTTAGTTAGTTTTAAGTAGTTCTAAGTTATAGGGGACTGGTGACAGATGTTAAGTCCCTTAGTGCTCAGAGCCATTTGAACCAATTTCTCTCAGGCATGGATGTGTGTGTTGTTCTTAGCATTAGTTAGTTTAAGTTAGTTTATGTAGTGTGTAAATCTAGGGACCAGTGACCTCAGCAGTTTGATCTCTTAGGAATTCACACACACACACACACACACACACACACATACACACACACACACACACACACACACACACACACATACAGAGTCCATGCACTTTGCTTCACAATGTTCGCTTCTAAACTGGTTGCGATGGACCTGCATTCACCGACATCATAGCTCATTGTTAGCTTTGAAACTGTCATCGACAAAGTGTGACACTCGTCTGCGGTCGCTGTAGGTTAAGATCTTTTCGACCTGCGTTCTTAATCCGTGTAACTTGATTGCGATTGGTGTAGCATTCCTTTTAGACACGTTGGATAGATCGCGTTGATACAACAGATCTGGAAGTTTCATCCACTGTGTGGTCGTGATCATGTCCAAACACTATTCTGCCACGCCTCGATATCGATCCATATTACAGTATACCACTGACTCCGTACACCAACCGTCAGTAAGATATCACAGTTGACTCTGTGTCTAGGAACCGTGAGCTCTTTTGTTATAATAAATTAGCTGACCCAGCAGGCATTGCATTTTCACAGAAATGGAAAAAAAAGTTCGGTTTTATGATCTACTTAATTAAGTGCTCTTGGATAAAGAATATTTTTTGATTTTTCCATCTGGTGCGCGCACGATAAGACCGTTTCCAGACGCGTTCGCAAGCCACATACAGTTATCCATGTGAGAAGGATGGAGTTTTCAAATTTAGTCCACGCACTTGTAATGATTGTCCCTGCGCCTTGTTGCCTGTCATTGCAACGCGAGTCGCACTGAAAACTGCAAGTTTTTAAACGCGAAGAGCGTGTCTGTTGGAATCATTGGGATGCGCTTAGGAACATTTACATTTTCTATTCGTTTGTTCTTAACAGCAAATCTAGGAAAGTTATTGACCTACTGATCTGAAGTTTTGGCACAACGTTGCACTGGAATACATCCATCGTTTTATATAACTGTGCGAAATGTGTTGCGAATAGCTTTAGTAATAAAGAAGTAATAAAACAAAATGTCATGCCCCTCGCTGCAGTTGTACTGCAAAAACAGGAAAAATATAGTAAGTGATAAAAATTTTTCCTTTCACCTTCTGTTCTGGGTGTCAGAGAGAAATGTTCTTGCAAGGATTTGAAATTATAATTATGTAAAGATTTTTGCCAGTCGCTAAGGGCTTACATTCTAAAATAGTGGATGCGTAAACCGGGGCATTCTCGTGTGGTGGCATTTATTTATTTATGACGTCATATCTCCTGAATTATGCGTCTAATTTTTTTCTTGTTTTTTGGTGGACGGGAGGGAGGGGGGAGGAGTGGGGTCTAAGGAATATCTCGGACGTACGGAGAACAACGGACTAAAGTGTCATCGGAATGAGTAATTTAGGAACGCATAGAGGTCAAAAATACAAAGTAATATTCATTTATATTAATATTTATAAACAAACATAGTCTCAGTCAAGACTTTTTGTTACCAACCACAGCTTTAAGTCTGCGCTGTAGCTCATCTTCAGTTCTGGCGCCCCAAAGGGCAGTTTGTCGAAAGCGGTGTAAAGCTCACATCACAGTTGACAAACTGAAACTTCGCAGAGCCAGACCTGAAGACGATCTCGAGTACAGAGTCAAACAGGTAGTTGACAGTAAAAAATTTGTGCTACAGTCTGTGTTTGTTTATTTATTACTGATTTTATTACTGGGATAAGCAACGTCAGCGCAGTAACTACGGTGGCAGCCTGAACTAACAATTATTGTAAATAACTAATGTACATTCGACCAGTCAGTTTTAAGCAGGTAGCGTTAAATAGTGGGCGTGTGGCTGTAGTATGTCAGCGATATTGTGTCACAAATAGCAGCGTCTCTGAAGGAAATATTGAAGACATTCTCGCAATCCTCTGAAGAAGTGAAAAGTGCGTGCAAAGTTTGTCACTCACGCATTGGCTCACGAAAAAAAACAACGACGCGTGGACGCACCCCGCGACTTGAAGGAAATGCGTGACAGGCACGACCGGAAAAAAGTCATTTAGGGTGGTGAGACTTGAAATTATCAGCATGAACCTACGATCAAGTGCAGAAACTCACATGAAGGGTCAAAGCTTTCACCACATAACCGACACGCGCCAGTTGAACAAAATTCCAAAGAAGGACTTTTCTGAGTTGTTTAACATGCTCGCACGAGCGTTCGGTGCATTGTACTCGACGACTGGCGACAGCGGGTAGGGGACACGACAACGACGACTACGTAGACCACCTGAAGCATAAAACCACCACCTGAACTTTCCTCTGTTTTGTATTAATACACTACAATCGACTGTCACATACACATCCATCGCAGTCAAGACGTGCATCAGTCCGTCCGTCCACCTACGGTCCTTATGGAATCCAGGGTACCGTGCTAAATTATATCCAACTGGAGCTTAGATCGTCAAAATCTCGAGCTGGTAAGGATCAACTTGCCCATAATGCTTCGTACATTCTCAATTGGGGAGAGATCAAACGACCTTGCATCCCGAGATAGGTTCTGGCAAGAACAATGATAAGCAATAGATACTCTCGCCTTTTGCGGACAATGATTGTCTTACGGAAATGTAAGCCTATGATGGCTTGCCACGAAGGACAACAAAACGAGGCCTAAAATATCGTCGACGTATTGCTGTTCTGTAATGGTGCCTCGGATGACAACCAAAGGATTGCTGCTATCAAAACAAATGGCCCCTCTGACCATCGGTAGTTGCTGATGCTTAATTCCAAGCGGGACTCATCACTGAAGACAACTCTACTTCAGTCAACGAGACTCCAGACCGAAGACGTCTTTGCAGACGCCAAGGACAGCTGTGGGATAACATCCTGACGGTTGCCTGCCATACGGTCCAACAGTAGGAGTGTCATTTCATTTCGTAGCATGACCACTTTGACTGTCATTGGCGGCAACCTTGTAGACAGTGACGATATTCATTGCGCTATTTTCATGTCCTTCATGGCGATCCAGCCCGGGTTACACTTCATCAAAATGATACTTGCCCGCACACGGCGAGAGCTTCTACCGCTTGTCCATTCTTGTCCAGCAAGGTCAGAGCCTTCCAACCAGCTTGGAATTTTGAAGATCTAACTCATCAATTGGACAGAGCCTGGCAATATATCACTCAGGAGGACATCGAACAACTCTATCAATCAATGCCAAGCTGAATAACAGCTTGCATGCGGGCCAGAGGTGGACCAGCACGTTATTGACTTGCTCAATTTGCGAAGTTCTTCCTCTTGAATAAATCATTCCGTTTTTCTGAAATTATGATCATTTGTTTGTCTGTACATGTTTATCACATCCACCTATTTCCGTCTCATTCGGATAATTCCTTCATGATGTGTCATTTTTTTGTGTTAGAATGTATGCGATTAATATTGTGTAAGGTTATTGCTCTACCGACATTTTTTATGGGAGTTCATCGTGGGTGATAAATGAGAAGCAAGAAATGCATATCCAGAGTAATGAGTTAAAATTGTATATAGTATCAGCGGATGTGCCAACGGCCTTGTCGCAGTGGTAACACCGGTTCCCGTCAGATCACCGTAGTTAAGCGCTGACGGGCTGGGCTAGTAGCACTTGGATGGGTGATCATCCGGTCTGCCGAGTGCTACTGGCAAGCGGGGTGCACTCAGTTCTTGTGAGGGAAAACTGGGGAGCAACTTGATTGAGGAGTACCGGCTCCTGTCTCGGAAACTGGCATACTGCCGGGAGAGCGGTGTGCTGACCACATGCCCCTCCATATCCGCATCCAGTGACGCCTATGGTCTTAGGATGACACGGTGGCCAGTCGGTACCGTTAGGCCTTCACGGCCTGTTCGGGAGGAGTTTAGTTTTAGTCAACGGATGTAAAAGTGCAGGGGACACAACAAATTTTTATATTGAAACTGTACCGTACTCATGGATCGTAAAAGGAAAGTTGGGCAGCAAACAGCGTGGAAAGCAAAGTGAAGGAGAAGACAATTAATGGGTGCTGGCGCCTCCTGATGTGCTTGTTTCAGTGAAAACGGCCACAGCTGGCGACCACATTCCGTAGTTTAGTTTGACAGTAAAGTTAGAGAAAGTATGAGGACGATTACGGGCCACTGGGCTGTGTGATTTGTGTTACGTAGCGTGGAAGAGGCGCCGGCTGAAGGGAAACTCCAGGAAGGCCTTGACGTTTAATTGATTGGCCAGCACCTGTAGTTAGTGCAGCGCAGCGCGGCGTTGAACGAGAGGTCAGGGGGCGGGACCGCGGCAACGGCGCCAGATGGCTCACCGTCGGGGGCTGCCCCTTCCTTCACCCATCACCTGTTACTTATTTTCGGGCTTCTGACGTCGCTACTTCATAAAAGTGCGCGTTCAGATTGCTTTATCTCAGAACGCTGGAAGACCTGACGCTGGCTGCACACTGCATTTTTCACCTGTACGACAGTTACTCGTCGCTGGAAGTACAAAACGTATGTTTAAATTTCTTTACTTACCCTTGTAGTGTTTGTAGAAATAATGAAGCTCTATTCAACATTCTGCTGAACAAGAGAAAATATGTGGAAAAACAAGAAAGCCATTATTGTGGTCTTCAGACTTATTGAAACTCTCGAAGCTAGTCTACCCTCTAAAAGTCTCTTTATTTCTGCATTACTTCCGTAAGCAACATCCAAATGACCCGGCCTGACTGTAGCTAAGTCTTGGTCTGCATGTTCCTCCCCCTCCCCCCCCCCCCCATCTGCCCCACCCACAACACATCCACACACATTCCTCCATTAACAAAAGACTATTGATATCGCAAAACTAGAAGTGCAGGCCAACTGATATGTCCTACCTATACATACCTTCTTTATTTGTGCCGTAAATTCTTGTGTCCTCAGTTCAGTAAGTCGTCATCAGTTATCTAATCTATTCATCTAATATTCAGAATTCTTCTGTACTACAACGATTCAGCAACTTCTTATTCGAATTGTTTCACTTCCGTAGAAGGCTACACTTCAAACACTTTCACAAAATACTATCTAATATTTAAATTTATATTCGATGCCAACAAATTTCTCGTTTTCACTAACATTTTTCTTACTATTGCCAACCTGCATTTTGCGCCATCTCTACTTTGATCATCGTCTGTTTTGTAGTAGGGTTTTGGAGGGGGTTGGGGTTGTTTGGGGAAGGAGACCAGACAGCAAGGTCATTCGTCTCATTGGATTAGGGAAGGATGGGGAAGGAAGTCGGCCGTGCCCTTTCAGAGGAACCATCCCGGCATTTTCCTGGAGTAATTTAGGGAAATCACGGAAAACCTAAATCAGAATGGCCGGACGCGGAATTGAACCGTCGTCCTTCCGAATGCGAGTCCAGTGTCTAACCACTGCGCCACCTCGCTCGGTCATCGTCTGTTAGTCACCTTCCTAAATGCAGAAATGATCTATTAGGAGGGCTATTTTTTCAAGGTCCTATCGCTCGCATAATTATAACTACAGTGAAATTTCTACGAGAATTTGCACAGATGTGTTGTGCAGTGCCTCTGTTACGTTTGCCAATCACGTCGTGTCGTACTTTCCAGTTCTGAGCGCCCAGTGAGTACGTAAAGAAGTCTAGAACAACAGAGTCTGCCGCCAAGTGTGAATTGCATGCTGTCATTCGATGTCTTCGTGCTGAGGGTTCCCGCCTGATTTCATGCAGTCCACATAACATAACTGTCATTCATGACAGCAAAGAGCGGTAAAGTTGCAGGAACTGTACGTATAGCCGTTCATGATACAGAGGGTGAGAAGGAAGTTGTCCAGGTGAGAACGTTTGGAGCATTATGGACAGGGCCCTCCAATCACCTCGGAATTTTGACCATCTAAATCGTGAAGTGGACAAATTTTTACACGATGACCCCAAGGAGGACATACAATAACTCTGTCAATCAAGGCCGAGCCGAATAACTGCTTGCGTAAGGGCGAGAGGTAGATCAAAACATTATTGACTTGCTCAATTTATGAAGCTCTTTCCCTTGAATAAACCATCCAGTTTTCCGAAATTCTAATCAATTGTTCGCCTGTAAATATGAGAGAGGAGAAACACTAATTGAGTTTTGTAATAAATTTCAACTAATAGCAGCGAATACTTTGTCCAAGAAACATAAGAGGAGGAGGCTGGGAGATACGGGTGGATTTCAATCAGATTACGTAAAGGTCAGACAGAGATACCGAAAACCGATACTGGATACATAGGAGCATACATAGATTCAGATCACAATTTAATAGTTATCAGGAGTAGGCTGAACCTTAAGAGACTTTGCCAGCAACCTTCACTGCGCAAAGCAGTGGGATATGGCATTACTAAGGAATAACGAGACACACTTGGAGGTCTCTGAGGCTATAAATGCTGCTATAAGGAATAGCTTAGTAGGCAATTCAATTGAAGAGACAGCTTCCACTGAAATTAAAAACAAGGGTAGTAACATTAAGAGTGCAATAAGATTTCTACTGTTAGGTACAGAGGAGAAAGTGGGTAGATGGAAAGAGTGCATTTAAAGTCTTTATGAGGGAGAAGACTTGTCTGATGACATGATAGAGGAAGAAAGAGGAGTCAGCATAGAAGATATAGGAGATCCAGTATTAGAATCAGAATTTAAAAGAACTTTCGAAGACTTAAGATCGAATAAGGCAAAAGATATGGCTAACACTTCATCAGAATTTCTAAAATTGTGGCGGAAGTGGCTACCAAACGACTATTCACGTTGGTGTGCTGAATATATGAGTCTGGTGATATACCATCTGACTTTCGGAAAAACATCCACACAAAAACGCAAGTCTGCAAGAGCCGAGAAGTGCGAGCATTATCGCACAATCAGCTTAATAGCTCATGCCTCCAAGTTGCTGCAAGAATAATATACAGGAGAATAGATAAAGGAAATTCTGCATACATTAGATGGCTATCACTTTGGCCTTAGGAAAGGGAAAGGCTCAGACATTGCAGCTGATAATGGAAGCAAGACTAAAGAAAAATCAAGACACGTTCATAAGATATGTCGACCTGATAAAAGCGTTTGACAATATCAGATGGTGCAAGATGTTCGAAATCCTGAGAAAAATAGGAGTATGCTATTGATAGGGGAAAACGGGTTAATATACGGTACGTACAAGAAGCAAGAGGAAGAAAAAGAGAGGAAGATCAAGGACGAAGTTCATGGATTATGGGTGTAAGATAGGGATGTAGTCTATAGCCCCTACTATTTACTCCATACATCCAAGAACCAATAACGGGAGTAAAAGAAAGGTTGAAGGGTGGAATTAAAATTCAAGTTGAAAGGATATCAGTGATACTTTCCGCTAATGACCTTGCTATCCTGAGTGAAAGTGGAGAAGAATTACAAGATCTACTGAATGAAATGAAAGCGTAATGAGTACAGAACATGGGCGGGAGTAAATCGAAGAAAGACGAAAGTAATGAGGAGTAGAAAAATTGAGAACAGCGAGAAATTTTACATCAGGATTGGAGATCAAAAAGTAGATGAAGTTAAGAAATTCTGCTACCTAGGCAGCAAAATGACCCATGACGGACGGAGCAAGGAAGTCATCAAAAGCAGACTAGCACTGGCAAAAAGGGCATACCCGGCCAAGAGTACTCTACTAATATCAAACATAGGCCTGAATTTGAAGAAGAAGCTTCCTTGAATGTATGTTTAGAGCACAGCACTGTATGGGAGTGAAATATGGACTGTGGGAAAACCGGAAAAGAAGCGAATCGAAGTATTTGACATTCAGTGATATAGAAGAATGTTGAGAACGAGCTGGACTGATAGGGTAAGTAATGAAGAGGTCCTTCGCAGAATCGGCGAGAAAAGGAACGTATGAAAAACACTGACAAGATGAAGGGATAAGATGATAGGACATCTCTTAAGACATCACGAAATACCTTCCATGACACTAGAGGGAGCTGTAGAGGGTAAAAACTGTACAACTGTAGACGAAGACAGTAAATAACTGAGGACGTATGTTGCGGATGCTACTCTGAGATGGAGAATAAAGAGGTTAGCGGAGGAGAGGAATTGTGGCGGCTGAAAACCGTCAGAAGACTGATGAGACAGAGAGAAAAAAAAGAAAAGTGTACATCTTATCTACCGATTTCCTCCCATTCGAGTAATTCCTTCGTTGTGCTGCCTTTTTTATCTTATAGTGTATCGTTAACTTGAAACATCTCGAAACGAAAATAAATATTCCGAATCGTTTGCAACAGCTTAGGGTATTTTTTATTTTTAAGAGATGTTTTATGATTATTTGACGAGAGGGTATTTAGCTAGATCGGTTCTGTATTTGAATGACAGGAAGTTTATGTTTTATGTTTATTTATTTAGTCTGCAAAATTGAAAATTTGGAGTTTTAAGCGAATGTATGTATCTTAGCAACCGTGGAAGTTATCGACTACGGTCTACTATCATTTTAGAGTGCTGAGTAATGTTTTACAAAAATCGGTGTACAAGAAGAGACGAAGTTAAACAAAAAGTTGTAGTATAACTTACGGACTCGATATGTGCTCGCACAGCGACACGCCATTTGGTGCAGACATGGCGTGGAAATAGAACCTGTTAGAGTTGCATCCCCGTAGAAATTGAAAAGGCATAAATACTTCCTCTTAACGAGTGGTTATCACCACTATCTCACAACCTATGGTAAATTCATTCCAACATGTCTTTAGAAAAAAGTGTATTTTTCGCAAACGGGGTATGTTCCTCTACGTGTGACGTACCACTGCTCAAAGTCGATCGGTGATAGACTGGAAGACCCTGTGGAATTTTGGCGTAACATCGTATTTCGCTGTGAAAGCCGTCCCTGCGTGCAGCCAATGTGCCGGTCAGCGCCTGGCCCTGCTCGCCACCTTTGCAGGTTCCGAATCCTGGCGCGGGTCCTGAAATATCTGGAGAGCCCTGCAGATAAGAGAGCGGCTGGCAGGCGGCCACGCCGCCGGCGCGTGGCGGCCGCTCCATAGACACCAGACTCTCTGGCTGACTGCAGCTAGGTCACTGACCCCGTGTCCTGCAGTCAGAGTGACAGTGGATACCTTTAATTAGAAAACTGGAACCCGGAAGTGATCAGATTCAGTTCTGGGCAATCTGGCGACTGCTTCTTTAACAAAAAATTACACTACTTGCCATAAGACTTTAACGCAAGGAAGACTAGCAAAAAAATGAAAATTCTACTTTTTGTGCGTATGCATTACTGTGGGGAAAATACACGTAGTTTTTTGGTGACTTTGGGATGAGGGGGAGGGGGGGGGGAGCTTAAGATCAAATAAGGCCGAAGTTATAGATAACATCCCTTCAGAGTTTCTAAAATCATTGGGGGAAGTGACAACGAAACGACTATTAATGTTGGTGAGTAGAATTTAAAAGTCTGACTTTCGGAATGATTTCATCCACACAGTTAGGGAGACTCTAAGAGCTAACAAGTGTGAGGATTGTCGCATAATCAGCCTAATAGCTCAAGCATCCAAGTTGCAGACAAGAATTATAAACAGAGGAATGGAAAAGAAAATTGAGGATGTGTTGGATGAAGGAATGGTAGAAGGATTAGAAAAACAGTCTTGACGTTGCGGTTGATAATGGAAGCAAGACTGAAGAAAAATGAAGACACCTTCATTGGATTTGTCGGCCTGGAGAAAGCGGTTGAACGTAAAATAGCGAAAGATGCTCAAAATTCTGAGAAAAAAAAGGGATAAGCTATATGAAGAGACGGATAATACACAACATACACAAAATCCAAAAGGAAATAACAAGAAGGAAGAGCTCGGATAAAAAAGGGTGTAAGACAGGCATACAGTCTTTTCCCCTACTCTTCAGTCTGTGCATCGAAGAAGCAACGACGGAAATAAAAGAAAGTTTCAGGAGTGGAATTATGCCAAGGTGAAAGGATATCAATGATACGATGACATTGCTATCCTGAGTGAAAGCGAAGAAGAATTACATGATATACTGACTGGAATGAACAATCTAATGAGTATAGAATACGGACTGAGAAAAATCGAAGAAACACAAAATTCATGAGAAGTTGCATAAATGAGAAGAGCGAGAAACTTAACATCAGGACTGATGGTCACGAAGTAGATTAAGTTAAGAAATTTTGCTACCTATGCAGCAAAGTAATCTATGACGGACGGAGTAAAGAGGACATCAAGAGCAGACTAGCAATGGCAAAAAGGGCATTCCTGGCCAAGCGCAGTCCACTAGTATCAAACATAGATCTTAATTTGAGGAAGAAATTTCTGAGAATCTACGTCTGGAGCACAGCATTGTATTACGTCTGAGGCACAGCTTGTATGGCAGTGAAACATGGACTATGGGAAAACCGGAACAGAAGAGAATCGAAGCATTTGAGATGTGGTGCCACAGGCGAATGTTGAAAATTATGTTGAATGATAAGGTAAGGAACGAGAAGGTTGTGCACCGAATCGGAGAAGAAAGGAATATGTGGAAAACATTGTCAAGGAGAAGGGACATTTGTTAAGACATCAGGGAATGACTTCCATGGTGCTAGAGGAAGCTGTAGAGGGTAAAAACTGTAGAGGAAGACAGAAATTGGAATACATTCACCAAATAAATGCTACTCTGAGATGAACAGATTGGCACAGGAGAGGAATTCGTGACTGGCCGCATCACACCAGTTAGAAGAGTAATGACCCAAAAAAGGGGTATAAAAGATACACCATTAAAATTCTGTGTTATTCAGGGGTATACAGGGTGCGAAATTTAGTACACACTGTTGCACTCTCTGGCAGCAAAAAATGGGTTCAAATGGCTATGAGCACTATGGGACTTAACATCCGAGGTCATCAGTCCCCTAGAACTTAGAACTACTTAAACCTAACTAACCTAAGGACATCACACACATCCATGCCCGAGGTAGGATTCGAAGCTGCGACCGTAGCGGTCGCGCGGTTCCAGACTGAAGCGCCTAGAACCCCTCGGCCACCAGGGACGGCTCTGGCAGCAACAATGGCTGTAATCCAGCTGGGCATCGAGTCGCTCCATGCTTCGTCAACTTCATCCCGTAGTTCATCAGTTATAGTCACCGCTTAACGTTGTTGCGCCACTCTCTAGGTAAACCATAACCAGATCACATGCAACATATGAGCAGACATAGCAGTTGATATTCATGGTAAATTGAATAAAACTGCAAACAGCTGTTAAGTGATGATTTTTTAACGACCCGTTCCGCTGCGGTAATGCAGCATCTTCACGTAGTTGGTAGTGTCACATAGATAAGCACACCGAGACGCCCCCAAAGTTCATAGCCCAGAATACAACCCCATGAAGAGGGGAAGTAGTGAACAAATAATACCCGGCAGAGCATTGGAGCAAGTAGTACAGGGGATGAGGCTCAAAAGCTAATGAGAATCGAGAACGAACATCACTTAATTATGGGGCCAGATTTATGTAGGAAAACCCTGTAGTTAGTTTTTGCAAGGACAAAGCACCAACGTTGGGGGCATCTCCGCTGTTTATCTGGGTCACAACACTAACAATCTGAAGTGCTGGTTTAATGTACCGAAACTGGTCGTTAACAAATCGCCACTTAACAGCTGTTTGCAGTTTTATTCAAATTCAGTTTACTATGACCAGAGGTTTCCAGTGAGGGAGACAGTTGCAAAATTTTCTGGCCAGGACGATAGACAGGAACCCTCCCCATCGACGTAGGCCAGGAGAACGCAGACAACAGGTTGTCTTGCGTTGTCTTGTTAGAAGTTGTCACGAAGATTGTAGCAGTTGTAACTTTTTTTTTGTTGAGTTGAATATTTTTGTAAACTGGACTGGTTTCCTATTCTGAAACTTTCGTGTTTGTCTTTTTTGAATGAATACATGAGCAATGGAAGTGGTGTGATTATGTAAATGCTATCTGATAAAAAGAGTCGCCAAATTCTGCTGAAACTGTATAACTATTGTAGGTAACTTTTACTAAAAATATTTAGAAAACGTAAAACTGTGTACTAAACAAGCTGTCCTGTGAAACTACGCATAATGCGGAGCAGTCAACGGTGCTACAATGCATGTCATCAAAATACGTGACTTGTGGTACCAACACACAAAACTAACAGAACAAAAATTCTACGAAAAGTTACAAATCGAATTTTCAAAAAATACATTTCCGAATTGCTTGTATTAAAATCCCCTGTAAATTAATGGATGCGAACTCATTAAATAAAATTCCAAACGTTGAACAGTACAGGCGCGAATGCAACACTGTGCTGCAAGAATCCGACTGTCTGACAAAGAAATCAAATCCCGAACTGAACCCTGCCCATATTGGAGCTGATATTAATTTTGAAATGCAGTGATTAACTGTGAATAATCTTACTGTGTCCATCTGTGACATTAAACTGGCCCTAAATTTTTTCGTGATTTACCTGGTAGCAACGGAAACTCGGTGCTACTCGACGGTGGTGAATTTTAAAATACATCATCGCAGCGAATCAGCTGAAGATAATAAACCTTGCCAGTACAGTGCAAGGAAAAGTAGCTATTCTATGCAAATCATGATTTAGTTGGAGTGACTGTGTTCCGTTCAGTGCAATGCGGTGACACACAATTAGAAAATAAAACTTTCGTGATGAAACGGTGATAAACTTGGCTTAATGATTAAAAAGAGACTAGCATTCAGAAACTGTATTGTGAATAATTCCGAAAAGCAGCATCCCGTGAATTCACATCTCTTGTGTTCAGCTAGTTACTTCGAGACAACACAGCAGGGTAACCAATACATGACTCACTGGATTACTTCTCATTGAATACAGGCAACTACAATGCTACTGACAAGCAGAGATCACGTTCATTGTACTCAACTAGAGGGTAGCTGTCGATTGCAAAGAGTTTAATGATTGTGCGCGAGATCTGCCTCGCCGTTAGGTGGCAGGGAAAGCGCACGGATGCTCGAAGAGAATGGTCGCGCGGACCGTCTTGTGGCAGTCAGTGTTTGGACGGGCAAATGAGACTCTTGGAACTCTGCTGGCAGATTACTCTGTAATGACCAATAGATAATGTGGGAAACTCCATGAGTGAAACTTCGTGGCCCATAAAAACTGGGTGCGGACCGAGACACGAACTCGGGACCTTTGCCTTTCGTGGGCAAGTGCTCTACTAGCTGAGCTACCCAAGCACGACTAACGACCCGTCCTAACAGCTTTACTTCCGCCAGTACCTCATCTCCACCTTCCAAACTTCACAGAAGCTATGCTGCGAAACTTTCAGAACTAACACTCCCGGGAGAAAGGATACTGCGGAGATGTGGCATTGCCACAGTCTGGTGGATGTTTCCAGAATGACGAGGTACTGGCGGAAGTACAGCAGTAAGTCGTGTTTGGGTAGCTGAGATGGTAGAGAACTTGGCCGCGAAAGAAAAATGTCCCGAGTTCGAGTCTCGGTGCGGCACACAGTTTTAATCTGCCAGGAAGTTTCATATCAGCGCACACTCCGCCGCAGAGTGAAAACTTCATTCTGGAAACTCCATGAGTTATGAAATGTGTTATCTGTTCGGCTAGTGAACTGCAGATGACTTGTTCAGAGTGGTCTTCATCGTGAGAAGCATGTTTTCCTGCCGGCTTTGAGTTCGTGTCTGAGCTCGTGAGCTGCGGGGAAGTAAGCATTATATTCTGCCCAGTTAGCTCTGCTTTGTCTTCGTACTATTCTGTATCAGTGTCGGTCTGAATGCAGAAGCTGCACAAGGGAGCGTAGTCTTCTGTTTTGATCTCACCAAGACTTAATATTGGGTGTAAAACCAGTCTGCTACAGTCATTTAAGCCAAGCTTCGTGGCTCGATTAGTCATTGCGAGTATTTGTCATTGCAGTGTTATGGACCTAGAAGCGTGATGTTTGCCCGTTGCAAGGAAGATTTCAGCGGCGCCTCTTGTGTCTGTTGATTTTTATAATATGAGCAAATTGCGTCGAGAGTGATTATTTCTTAAAATATTTCTGCCTTTCAATAACTATTTTATTAAATGTTTATTTTGATTTTTTAATGTCTAGCTGGTGAAACAGATTCTCACTACTTATATAATGTTCTAAAATTTTGTGGCCTTGTGTAAGTTGGTTTCTATTGCACGGTCATTCCTGTAAAGGTTTAAACAATAGTGCTGCTATCTCTCTTGCCTCATTTTAGTTAAATTCTTTTAAGATATCTCTTAAGAGTTTTATCCTTTACATATTTACAAGAGAATTTTGTTTCAGTTAGGTCAGCCGGAGTGGCCGAGCGGTTCTAGGCGCTGCAGTCTGGAACCGTGCGACCGCCTCGGGCATGGATGTGTGTGATGTCGTAGGTTAGTTAGGTTTAAGTAGTTGTAAGTTCTAGGGGACTGATGACCTCAGAAGCTAAGTCCTATAGTGCTCAGAGCCATCCATCTGTTTCAGTTAATAAGACTCGCTCAAGCATTGGGGTGGGGTTTATTTAAGAGATTTGAAAGGAAATTATTTTAAGTGGTGTTTTAAGCAGTCTCCTTTGTTTGCTCCAAGTGCGTTTTATGTTAATTTCCTGACGGCGGCCGCTGTTATAATCGTATGCTGTTGGTTGCGCCCGTTTTCCTGTAATCAAGATGGAATAGGATTTAATTTTGACGTATTAATGAATAATTTTATCTAGCATTTGTAATGATGTGTGGATTTGTTAAACTCATGGCCGCTAGTTTACAGTCCTAGCGCTTCTAGCGTAAATTTTGAGAAATATTTTCATAAAGTGGTTTTTGACTGTGTGATTTACAGTTAGCTTACTTTCCTGCACATTATATATATATATATATATATATATATATATATATATATATATCAGCTTTAAGGTTTAAAGTTTTTATTAAATATTTCTCTGGTTATTTAAGAGGCGGACTGTTCACTCAGAACCACTGCGACGTAACGTATCGACTATTGAACAATCCTGTTAAAAATATAGACTGTACAAATATAAAGTATGATACATCGAATAAAAACAGAGCTGACATTACCAAAAGATAAGCTAGTAACAAGACCACGAAGGCAGGGCGCAGTGAGCGTATCGGTACTCAACGGCAACCAGTATCGTCACATAGTCTGTTGGGCCCGTGTGGCAGTGAGAAGGCAATCTGACAACGATTGATCTTGTCAGTGTCTCCGCACACTGATACGTCCATCGTGGAGTTCTGTGCAGAACCAACACTCTCCTAAAAAGTATACGTGGTTCCACTACTCTGTCCAGCATCGTCGCCTGGTACGCCACTATCGACGTGCCTCGCTCTGCTGCTGGGTAAGGAGAAGCAGTACGAGTGACGCTTGTACTAACAGTCCGTGGTGCTCCAGACTGGTATCGGGCGCCGCTCGCCACATGCGTACAGTAGCCAATGATATTCTATGTCGCAGGTATACTCTGAAGTGACAAAATTCACGGGCTAGCGATATACACATATGCAAATAGTGGCAGTATCATGTACACGTCATTCCTTTGAAAAGGTTTTCGAGGTGACTGTGGCCGCCGACGGGAATTAACAGACTTTGAACAGGAGTGGTAGTTGGAGCTAAACACATGGGACATCCCGTTTCAGAAATAATTAGGAAATTCAATATTCCGAGATCCATAGTGTCGAGAGTGTGGTGAGAATACAAAATTTCATTCATTAACTCTCACCACGGACAACGCAGTGGCCGACAGCCTTCACTTAACGACCGAGAGCAGCGATGATTGCATAGCGTTGTCAGTGCTAACAGACAAGCAACTCCGCGTGAAATAATCGCAGAGATCAATGTTGGACGTACGACGAACCTATCCGATAGGACAGTGCGGCGAAATTCGGCATTAATGGGCTATAGCAGCAGGCGACCGACGCCTTTGCTAACACAACGACATTGCCTGAGGCGCCTCACCTGGTATCATGACCATATCGGTTGGACGTGTGGCGACTAGACAACCGTTGCCTGGTCAGATCAGTCCTTATACCGCTTGGTAAGAGCTCGTGGTAAGGTTCGGGTGTGGCGCAGGCCCATAGACGTCATGGAGCCAAGTTGTCAACAAAGCACTGTGCAGGCTGGTGACGTCTCCATAATGGTGTGGGCTTTGTTTGCATGGAATGGTCTGGGTCCTCTGATGCAAATGAACCGATCATTGACTAGAAATAGCTATGTTCTGCTACTTGTTACCAAACAACTATGGAATTTTCATGAATGACATTGCATCATGGCACCGGGTCACAGCTGTTCACAATGGGCTTGAAGAACATTCTAGACAATTTGAACGAATGATTTGGCCACCCAGATCGCCCGACATGAATCTCATCTAACATTCATGGGACATAATAGAGAAGTCAGTTGGTGCACAAAATCGTGCGCCGGCAACACTTTAGCATTATTGGACCACTCTAGAGGCAGAATGGGTCAGTCCTCCTGCAGGCGGCTTCCAACGAATTGTTAAGCCACGCCACGTCGAGATACTTCAGTACACCGGGCAGAAGGAGGTCCGACACGATATTAAAAGGTATCCAATGACTTCTGTCACCTCTGCGTATAGGCGGCAGCCCAGCGCACAGGTGGTCAGTTTGTGCTCGCCCTTGATATTGTCGTTGTATTATAACTGCTTATAACTGCCTTGTTCGTCATCCGGTCACTCCCTTTGATCACGTCTTTGATTTCTCTCTCTGCTGACATTGGCTTGTTGCCGTTATTGTGGCGACGGCTTCGCGTGTCGCCTCGTTGTCGTCTAGGTTATTTGCCCTTGCCCTGGTCTCTTTACCTGTCCGGAGTCTGCCTGTATCATTTTGCTCGCCTACCTTTAGTTTGGGTTGTTCTTCCGCAGGCGCCCAGTTCCGATGTGTCCACCGATATCCAGTTAACCCCAGATATTGACATCGTGGCACTCTCCGTGTAGATACTTGTCCTGCTTCAAACAGGCCTGTTTTCTGATACAATGTAAGTCACCTGGCTGTACGATTCTACGTGGATAAGCGATCAGTTCGTCATTGTCGCTAGTCAGAAGGTGAGGTTGCGATACTGCTTGGTGTGGAATGTTTGCCACTTGAACCAATCGGTTCTGCATTTACATGACAGTCGTGGTGTCCCGATCAAGATATGAAGCAATATCACTTAACAATAAACTGTAGTCTCGATAGGCGGATGTGAGATTCTGACAGGTACCTGTAGACTTTACCCATTCTTAGAGTAGCGTAATATGGTTATCTCTCAACATTCATTCAACAGTGTTTTTTGAACGAGAAACTCATTGCGTAATATTTTCATTTAAAGCGTGATTCAGCTGCGCCTACCGCTGACATTTTGAGCAACCTATAATATTACAGCTGATCGTAAGCCAAGCGCGAGATTTTCATGTTCTCACGCTCACTCAATGGAAACTCTTAGTCCTACAAAAAAATGAGCAGGACCTTTTTGTAGAAAATTTAATGCAGTCAAATCAGGATAGGTTTCGCCGGAGGCCTTGGTTATCGAGTTATTCAAGAAAAAACGCACCTCCACACCACACTGATCCCCCAGCAGTCAAGATTTCTAATATATTGTTCGGGGCACTCAGTCTTACCATTGCACACAAATATCACACTACACGAACAATTCCTGATATTCGACCCTTTTGGGCTCTATTAAAAACATTGTGCTACAACCAGTTACATTGACGACTCGATCCAAACTTAACCCTTGGAAGCACAGTAGTTTCGTAGTCAAAAGGCCTGGCGAATACAACGATATAACTATTTATTGTATGCTGTTAAAATCCAATAAATTGTTTGGTAAAATATACACAAGCGCCAAATTTGCAATTGCTCGACTAAGCTGGTGGCGTAATAAGGCCAGTCAGAGAAGACCAACAAGGGTCGAAAGTGGAAAATAATTCGTGGAGTCGTAAATATTTGTACAATGGGGAGTACCGTGAACAAAATACTAGAAGTCATGATTGTTGAGGGGCTGAGTGTGCGAGTGGTGTACGTTTGAGGGTAACTTTTGTACTTTTTTTTAATAACTCGATAAATACAGCCACTAGTGAAAGCGCATCCCAGGTCAAAATATAACTACAGTAAATTTCCTACAAAATATCCTGTTCATTTTTTCTTTAGAACTAATAATTTGCATGTAGCGAGCGAGAGAATATGAAAATATCACGCGTGTTTTATGAAGACCAGCTCCAACACTGCGGGTTGCATAAAACGACATCGGTAGGGGCAGCTGAATCAGCCTGTATACAAAATTTAGATGGCGTTACTCGTACGCACTTAGTGCAGTTGCGCTGAAATGTTGATATTTGCACGTCCAAACACGTAGTTCACTTCCTGCCAGTTTCGTGTTTGTTTTATCTCGTCTTCATAGTACTGCAGTTTTAACGACCAGCGGTCCATCTGAATGAGTTAGCGAAATAAGCGCATCTGCCAACTAGTATGTGTTAGGATAATGGTGAGCTGGCTGTGACTGGCTTACATTAGGAAATCGGTCGTGGAAATCTGGCAAAGTGACCGCGTGACATTAACAGGTTTCGTCCTGCGGTATTTGTAAGCCTAGCAGGAGCTGGAATTTCAAAGCATTAGATACACGATTCCCAAGTGCCTCAGAAGCAGGTGAATAAGATCAGCGGAAAAATTAACTCTCATAAGTCTCGAGTTCTTTAAAAATGAAAATTTTTAAAATTTAACATATTGTAAACTGAAAGTATGAGACCGTCATGAATGTTTGTATGATACTTTATTACAATCTAAGACAAAAAAATAGACGACGCACCACGAAGGAATCTTGGGAATAGGACAGAAATCGGCAGTTGTGATGAACGTGTACAGACAGAAAAATGATTGTACACTCCTGGAAATTGAAATAAGAACACCGTGAATTCATTGTCCCAGGAAGGGGAAACTTTATTGACACATTCCTGGGGTCAGATACATCACATGATCACACTGACAGAACCATAGGCACATAGACACAGGCAACAGAGCATGCACAATGTCGGCACTAGTACAGTGTATATCCACCTTTCGCAGCAATGCAGGCTGCTATTCTCCCATGGAGACGATCGTAGAGATGCTGGATGTAGTCCTGTGGAACGGCTTGCCATGCCATTTCCACCTGGCGCCTCAGTTGGACCAGCGTTCGTGCTGGACGTGCAGACCGCGTGAGACGACGCTTCATCCAGTCCCAAACATGCTCAATGGGGGACAGATCCAGAGATCTTGCTGGCCAGGGTAGTTGACTTACACCTTCTAGAGCACGTTGGGTGGCACGGGATACATGCGGACGTGCATTGTCCTGTTGGAACAGCAAGTTCCCTTGCCGGTCTAGGAATGGTAGAACGATGGGTTCGATGACGGTTTGGATGTACCGTGCACTATTCAGTGTCCCCTCGACGATCACCAGTGGTGTATGGCCAGTGTAGGAGATCGCTCCCCACACCATGATGCCGGGTGTTGGCCCTGTGTGCCTCGGTCGTATGCAGTCCTTATTGTGGCGCTCACCTGCACGGCGCCAACACGCATACGACCATCATTGGCACCAAGGCAGAAGCGACTCTCATCGCTGAAGACGACACGTCTCCATTCGTCCCTCCATTCACGCCTGTCGCGATACCACTGGAGGCGGGCTGCACGATGTTGGGGCGTGAGCGGAAGACGGCCTAACGGTGTGCGGGACCGTAGCCCAGCTTCATGGAGACAGTTGCGAATGGTCCTCGCCGATACCCCAGGAACAACAGTGTCCCTAATTTGCTGGGAAGTGGCGGTGCGGTCCCCTACGGCACTGCGTAGGATCCTACGGTCTTGGCGTGCATCCGTGCGTCGCTGCGGTCCGGTCCCAGGTCGACGGGCACGTGCACCTTCCGCCGACCACTGGCGACAACATCGATGTACTGTGGAGACCTCACGCCCCACGTGTTGAGGAATTCGGCGGTACGTCCACCCGGCCTCCCGCATGCCCACTATACGGCCTCGCTCAAAGTCCGTCAACTGCACATACGGTTCACGTCCACGCTGTCGCGGCATGCTACCAGTGTTAAAGACTGCGATGGAGCTCCGTATGCCACGGCAAACTGGCTGACAATGACGGCGGCGGTGCACAAATGCTGCGCAGCTAGCGCCATTCGACGGCCAACACCGCGGTTCCTGGTGTGTCCGCTGTGCCGTGCGTGTGATCATTGCTTGTACAGCCCTCTCGCAGTGTCCGGAGCAAGTATGGTGGGTCTGACACACCGGTGTCAATGTGTTCTTTTTTCCATTTCCAGGAGTGTAGTTTCAGAAAAACTGAATGATTTATTTCAGAGAAATAGTTTCATAAATTAAGCAAGTCATTAGCGCGTTGGCCCACCTCTGGCCCTTACGCAAACTGTCATTCGACTTGGCATTGATTGCTAGAGTTGTTGGATGTTCTTCTGGGGGATATCGTGCCAAATTCTGTCCAACTGGTGCATGAGAACGTCAAAATCCTGACATGGTTGGAGGGCCCTGCTCATAACGCTCCAATCGTTCTCAATTGGGGAGAGATCCGGCGACCTTGCTGGCCAAGGAAGGATTTGGCAAGCACGAGGACAGGCAGTAGAAACTCTCGTCGTACGTTGGCGGGCTTTATTTTACTGAAACATAAGCCCGAGGTGGCTTGCTATGAAGGGCAACAAAACGGGGCGTAGAATATCGTCGCTGTATCTCTGTGCTAGGGTGCCGTGGATGACGACCAAAGCTGTGGCATAGAAGGACACGAATTTCTAGTCGGCCCTGGGCTCACTGAAAATACTGCAGAAGCTGAAAATGTGGTACAAATGGAAATTTAAACTACATGATTCCTTCACTTACTTAAAATATCGCTATTTATTGTGCAAGGTACGTTTTCAAGTACAAGTCACTTTGAGTTCTTCGACTGACGGTAGACTTACTTTCAGTCGCAAGAAGACGGAAGTACTTATACATGGGAGGTTAAAGTGTGTTTAAACAAATAAAACTGCCTTTGGAATATGTAGAAAAGATACAACACCTACTCTCTCGCTCACACACACACACACACACACACACATTAATTTGTAACCACCGTTAACTTCAGGGGGCGTGGTTCTTGCGCGGGCAGGGTGATAGGTCTGCGTGCAGCGATGTCCCTGCTGCGGACGAACGTCCACGGTACTTATGCTACCACATGTCGCTCCTTTTCCGTGCAACCATTCCTCCATTACCTTCCACTGTCTCTCTACCTGCTCTCTCTCCCCCCCCCCCCCCCCCAACCCCTTTCCCTCTCTATTCCTCTTCCTTTCTCCCTTGCATACTAATGAATTCACCGAACTTGCTAAGTTGTACTGCCACCAATAATAAGCTATTGCGTGCAATACACTCAAAACCTCAGAAACTGTCTAGCAGTGCACTTAAAGTTTTAGCGACGAACAGTATTTAGCATTGCTGTAATTTTCCTATAATACCTGAAAAAACTTTATTTAAAAATCTAAAACGTGACGTCTACTCCGTAACGTAACGGTTGTGCAGTAGTCTTGAAACAGCAGAACCTTGTGTGTATAACGCGATGTTCTTTGAATTTATTCTATTATAGTCTTTAACAACACTGTTGAGTTGATCGAAGCACATCAACGTCGCCTGTCGTTCTAACTTCTGTCATTACATTCATCAAGTTTTCATCCCTCATTCCAATAACTGTTTTTTTTATTGTGATTTTGTACTATGCGAAAAGACCGACGTTACATCGTTGGCCGGCCATCGCAACATCGATTTCCCTTATTCACTGCAATTCGCCTCCGAGGTTAGGTCGCTAATACACAAAAATGCAATTGCACGCACAGGCGGTAGGTGTCTCGAATCTTAGTGGTGGATGACATCTTCATCACAATTTTTTGTTTGGCAAGAGAAGGAACTGTAGTGGCATAAAGTTCTCGATGGCCGAAGCATGCAACGTCAGCTTATGGCGTGCAGCGGAGGGTACTTCCGGTATCAATATCTTGTTCCCCTTTCCCTGTTCCAATAGTGAATGGTCCATGGGAAGGATGAATATTGGTAAACCTCCGTATGACATATAATTTTTCCAGTTTTCCCATAGCGGTTACTTCATAAGACTTACATGGAAGGATGTGGTTTTTTCCCGTCCCTTCTAGGAACTTACGCTCTTGTAATTTCAACATCTAACATCTCCCTGATGCGTACATCTTTCTTGCAGTGTATGCCACTGGAGTTTGATGCGCATCACTGTAATGCTCTCGCGAGTACTGACTGATTCTGTGACAAAATGCGCCATTTTTAGTTAGATCGTCTCTATCTCATCTATCTACTTAACTTGGTAAGAGTTTCAGGCTGATGAGAAACTCTCAAGAATCTGTCGAACAAGTGTTTTGTAAGCTAATTCTTTTGTGGATAAATTACATTCCATTAAAATTGTCCCAATGAACCTCCGCCAATAGCGTAACCTAACAGTAGTGGGTGTCTCCGTCTATTTGTACCCAGTACTTCATATTTATTTACTTTCTTAGTCAACTCCCAGTCCCTGTACCAACCACAGAGTCCAGTGAATTTTGATATACACTTCTGGCGTTATAAAACTCCTATAAACACCAGCAAAATGTGAGAAACACCTCAATGAACTGTCAAAGTTATACACTAAATCATCAATTTGTATAACGGACAGTAACGGCCATATAACACCCGCTTAGAGTGCTCCCGAAATTATCCTCATCTCTGACGATTTTGTTCGATTACGAACGACGTGTTGACTTTTGTCTGCAAATAAATCTTGAATTCAGTCACAAATCTGATCCGTTACTACAGTGTTGCTGTACTGTATGGGATCCATACCACATAGGAGTGACGGAGAACCTCGAAAAAGTTCGAAGAAGGGCCCCGTTTTGTATTATCGCGAAGCAGGGGAGAGAGTGTCCCCTAATACGGCAAGTGAGTTGGGATGGCCATCGTCGAAACAGAGGCGGTTTTTCTTCGGTGAGATCTTTTCACGAAATATCAATCACGAGCTTTATCCTCTGGATATGAAAATATTTTATTGTTATCAGCCTACATAGGGGGAAATGAGCATCGTAATAAGATAAGAGGAATAAGAGCACGTACAGAAACATTTGAACGTTCGTTTTTCCTAAGCGCTGAATCGCGTAACTTTTTGAAAATACGATTAATTCATACAACGATAACTGTGCCGTTATTCATACAGTATGAAATGGTTTTGAAAATACTCTTTTATGTTTGTTAAAAGCGACGGCTAAATTTTCTCAGGGTGCTATGGCCAGAAATATCCCAAAGTGAAGATATCCGTCTTACTCACGATGGATTAAAAATCTTTCTTTAATATTACGCGATAATCCATTAAACACAATGCTTCATTATTACTTTTTTGTGAGGCTTGATGCTCCAGGATAGTTGCCTATGTGCAATGGCAGCGTAAGCATTTATAGAAATTCCTGTTAAAAACTGTACCTCTGTCCTAATATTGAAACGTCCCCTTAGAAAAATTATACATGACTGTGCTTAAACTGACACACAATATTTTTAGCGCAACGCAATTTGACTTTCAAAAATCCCTACAAAAGAATGGCCCTGACTAACATTAACCTATACCTTTCACAAATCACTTACCTCACAAAAATCTTCGTTACTCGAACTACTGCAATACAGCGAGCGCCACTACTGCCAGCTAAATAAAAGATTCAAACTACTGAAGGCACTAACTACTGATAGGCATAGATATATATCAGTTCATGGCATCCGGTCTTACAAATTTACTGTCTCTGTCCAAAACTCCGCCATCTCACTCCCCACATCCACCACTGCTGGCGGCTCATCTCCAACTGCGCAACGCTACGCGCTGTTAACAGCCAACAGCCCAACACTACAATAGCGAATATTACAACAATACAAACCACCCACAGACTGCACACAGCACAGCCAGTGATTTTCATACAGAGCGCTACGTGGCGTTACCAATATAAAAACCTAGACAGCCTACTTACATAGCCCCCATGCTCCCCACAAAAAAATTTACATATTGTTTTGGGCAGTGACCAATACATATTTGATAAATTTTTTTTACAACTGCAATAACAAAGAAATCAAATGCACACATTTATTGATACAATGTTGGTCAAAAGATAAAATTTTGTCACAGTCCATAAAGACAGTCCTGATCGTTCATCACAGTAAAATAGCAGTGTTTTTCTCAAATTCTGAACAGAAAAAGAAAATGCACACAGAAGTAGTGGAATTCCATGCAGTCTTGAAAACGTAGTGTTGTCCTTCCGACGGAAAGACAGTGCTGACTCTTGACATGCAGACAGGTAATGGGCCACAACAGAGCAAACCCACCGCAGAGTCAGTCGAAGTTTTGAAGAATATTGGTAGGTAGGTCATCACAGAGTAGACCCACTGTAGTCCTGGTAGAGATTATGGTATTGGTGGGCCACCAGAGGTGCAGACCCACTGCAGTCCTTGTAGAAATAATGGTATTGGTGGGCAATCAAAGATGCAGACCCACTGCAGTCCTTGTAGAAATAATGGTATTGGTGGGTCATCAAAGGTGCAGACCCACTGTAGTATTTGTAGAGACGGCCAGCAGCCATCTGTTGCGACTGTGCAGGTGCACAATCACCATCGAAGAGTCTTGCAGACAATATAGCAAGTCCATAAACGACCACTTGTGCACTCACAAAGTTTTTGGAATTGTCCTTAGAACCAGCAATGCTGTTAACCAGTCCCTTGCTGAACTATTATCACACATGTGAGGACTAACAGTCCCTACTTCTCACATATTGTCCATATACTATTACCAACAGAAACATGTGCAGCGAAATGTAACTTACAAGTTACTTAATTTGATGAAGTGGTGTCAATTACAATTTTGTAACACAAGAATACAATAACAACGGTACAAAATACGTCATTAAAGAACATAACAATACAGATAACATTTGTAGTAGTACAGGCTTTACAAAAGAATCGAAATAACATATACATCAGTGTTACAGGAATTATGACATAAGTGAATCTATAAAATAATGAGAATAGTTTCGAAACATTAATTTCAGACATGAGCATTAAAACAGAACAGAATAAATAATGTCTAAACATCTTTGCAAAGAAAATAACATAGTATTTGAAAAATTCTACAACATAAATCTTATTAGCTAAACACATAAAGACAGGAAAAAGATAAATACATAAGGGTACATAAACACATAGCTGAATAACACAGGAGAAAAGGACAGGGTTTGTTTTCAGTGTAACATTTGGTACTACAGTCCAACCTAAAACTTCACTCCATAGATCTTTCATCTTATTTCAACATTTGTTACCACCAAAAAAATCCTACCCAAGCATGCTTTCTGTATTTATATGTTCGCATATTTCTTACCTCATTATTTATTTTCCATTATCTTAGCTCATCATTTATTTCCAAGAGAATCCTACCTATACCAGCTTTTCTGTACTTTTTCAAATAACTTCTCAATGCATTTCTTCCAATGCATTGCAACTCATTCTCGTATATAGTCTACCCCCTCTTAAGCTAACTTAAATCTACTGAGCTCAGATGCTAAACTAAGGGATGAGGCAATGCAGCAGCACAGAACAATTAATACAAACAGAAATGAAATAATGCAAACTGCCAAAGTAAGCTACAGCAAATCTAAATTACCAAGAAAATGCAACATTGCAACTAATATGAGCCAATGTGCAGCAACAAGAAAAATAAATCAGTAGTAAAACTGGATTAACAGAGTAATACAAAGTGAAATTTAGTAGCACTATGCCTGGCAAACAGCAGCAGCAAATGCAATAACTTATATCTAAACATGACAAAGCTCAAGCAGAAAAATATTACAGTAAAAATGGCCATGTTTAATACCTATGTCACATCTTAACACTAGAGTGATGCATCACAATAACTTATTCTACCAAAAAAATTACCAAGTAGTTGAAAAGAAAATTATGTATGCAGTTACTGTTATTAATCCCTTCTTATTGTTCTTTCCATTCCAAGTGCTCCTTTTTCGAAGAATATGGATCATAAAATTATTATTTAATAGAGCTGTTGGCAGAAAGTGTTCACATTAGCAAATGTACTTAATTTTATTTTATAAAGCCAATGCTGCAACACAGCTAGAAACCAGATATTAAACAAAATGAGCAATCTCTCAACTAGAAAGACAATAGATGTAAAATGTTTCTCATCATTTCATTAGGCATTTTAGTAAATATCATAAATTAAGAGCTCCACAGTGTAATCATATGTTTTCAAGTTTGAGCGTGTCATATTTGCGATGCTTTCTACAAAGGAATGTCAATAGCGAGGATAATGGCCTTTTTTTTCACCTGTGCCTCTGAAAGGCACACACTAATGGCTTTTTTCCAGGCAACTATCGCGCAGCTGGGTGCCCATGACACATCACGTGAAGGTGGTCACTTGAGTTTCTTACTGAAATATTTACGAGACCAGTTTGCACTGCAGTGACAGTCTCATATAAAAATTTCATAGTTCGAGAATTTGCATTGCAAATCTGTAGAAACAAAATCCTATAAATGTAACAGTGTCCAAACAATATTCTTCAGCATTGTGATACATTCACACATTTACACACATTTCATAACTCTTAAAGTACGATTCTTGGTTTCCAACATACTTTTTCACAAGTCAGAGTCCCTAACCACTACTCATTATTCCTTACCTTATTACACATATACATATTCATCGACACTTCATCAATATTAAATCATAATAAATATGTAGCATAATCAAATTCCTCACATAGCATCAGCTTATTGATCATAAACATACCTCAAAAGCTTAATACACGTCGTCGTCGTAATAATAACACCATAACACCTCAGCCAAATCTCAAAAACGTCGTAGCTTTCTGCATTAATTTCAAAACCTAAAAAAAATTCTCTGCTCATTTCAATAGTGTCATCTACCTCAAACGCACTTTAAAAATCATGATCCCATACCAAATACATCATTCAGAGGTCTCATAGTATCACAATGGTTCCGAAAAAGTATGAACAGTTCACAAAGTACAGACGAAATACAATTTCATAAGTGTGAAGTTATCCAACTGTGTAATTGCGTAAACACCTGTCACTGACGTAGTAAAAAAAAATGTTTGTTTCTCTGTTAAATAATCAGATAGCTGTGTAATTCTGTGTTAGAGAAATATGGTACTGATGTGTAAAGTTGTATAAGCAAATCCATATTAGCTAGGGCTCCTTGTGCTTGCCAAACACATGGTACACAAAGTAGGAGTGTACCCCCCCTGAGGATTAATGTAATTATATCCTCAGGTGTTACAGATTACAGCAATGGAATGAAATGTACCACAGAAAACTTTCTTTGTAATTCAAAAATCTTGAAAAATAAATGGTTTAACTACAAAATTAATCGCTCAAATGCATGTCCTGTAGCGCTAAATGTGCGTCTTGCTGTAAGATAATTCTGTGGAAGTGTTGTAGTTATCGTCCTCTGTAAGCAAAGTTCTGCGTAAGTCAATGTACTTACCTCATCATAAACGAAAGTGAAATGCTTTGCATATAAATATCGTAGTTATTATGTACATTACTGTGATCAAGAAAGTACTATAATGTGATGTATTGTTGTGCTACGAAAAAGGCTGTCTCATTGTAGCTATACCACAAAAGTTACTACTAAAACATGTTTTACTTTCCAGAATAATACAGAAAAACTGTGCAGATATAAAACAGATACACCGCAAAAGCAACAATGTAAATTGTGTGACATATTAGTAGCGTCATGATATAATCGTGTAACTATCAAAGAAACCAAATGCTAAGTCATCTTTAATCTCACCGAATATACTTCAAATAAAGAGTATCTTTTCAAGTAAACCAAAATGTTGCATTAAAATCTCATTAGCAGTATATGTTCTAAGTATGTAAGCCTGATAGTCGTTACGTAATCGTGCAACTAACAAGCAATAATGTACACACACAATAACACTGTGTCATCTGTTCACTATAACAATGCATTCGTAATTTCTGTCTAAATAAGTTGCCCAGGTTCTTGACTGGATATTTAACTTCAAACATTGTTGCATGGTAACAGTTTCTTAAGTCTGACAACGCATACTAGAAATGTGAAGTGAAAAATTTTATGGCAAAGTCAGAGTAAAAAAGCAGATTATCTCTCAAGAAACGGTTTTACATGTGAAATGTGGTGCAAGCCATTACTCTTCCTACTATGCAGAGCTCCAGCTTCAACGGAATTATCATGTGGTATATAGTACATCGGTAAAGAATCCTCAAATTCTTCTCATGGTTAGCGTCTATGTTATTTTTCTCTGAGCCAGCTGGCGCACGTGGCCGCCTGCGGTGCGAGTCATTGTCTGCTATCTCTTTGCTGGCGTGCGTCGTTATTGGGATTAGGAGACCTAACTTCTACAAATTCACCTTGCCGAGAGGGCCCAGCCCTGTTTGAATTCCGCCAGTTCTGATGAAATTCAGGTCTGTCGTTATGATTATATTGTCTGTCGTCATGCCGGTAGTTCCTGCAGTTTCTTTCTTGTCGGTTAAGTGGTGGAGAATTTCTCCCTGAATTATTCTGTCTCCCGTGATAATAATAGTTCTGGTTGCCATATTGTCTGTTTCTATGATCGTCTCTGTCATCATATTCATTACTATGGAAATGCGATCTTTCTCTGTAACTCTTACTACTGTGCTAACTGTTGTCATACGGGTGGTGTCTGTTTTGGTCACGATTTGGGTTGTGAGAATAGGCTTTTCGTGTCCAGCTATTGTATCTTTCATCGCGGAATTGCGACGGATGTGAACTGTAATTGTTGTGTTCCTGTTTTCGCGTTCCGCGATTGTCAGTGTCAATTTCTAATTCTTGTAAGAGTCCCTGAAAAGCTTCAATGTTATCTTTGCAGCGTCCTGCCAAAATAATATGTCGTAAATGTTCAGGTAATTTAATTAAGCAAATGCAGATGAGTTCTGAGGGGCTGTATGGGTTTGACAGGTACTGATTCTTGTGCAACATGTCTTCAAAATATTTAACAAGACTGGGAAATTCAGATTGTTCGAAATGTTTCATCATTATGATGCTATGTTTTAGTCGGTCTTGTGTAGCTTGAGACCAATATGCTGAGAGGAAGGCATGATAAAATTCTGCTTCACTGTGGCAATCGTGAATGACCGATCGCATTCTTACAGCTGGTGCATTCTCTAAATAGCCACACATAAATTCTAATCTGTGCTCTAATGACCAGTTAGGAGGAAAACAATGATAGAATTGATGAAGCCACGCTTGTGGATGAATGTCGTTGCCAGAATTCTTAAATGTTTTGAATTTACATGTAGTAATAAACAGCTTATAGTCAAAATCATCATGTCGGCGAGTCGCATGTCGGTCATTGTTACGTCGTTTCGGCGGTTCCATCTCAAAGTTCGGAGTACCTTGCCAATTTCTTTCATAATTTCCGAAGTGCCCTGTGTTATTATTTAGTAGCTGTTCCGTATTTCTATGTCCCTCTTCCCGTATTGGAGCGCGAGTGTCTTCTAAAATATGTAATTCCTGTATCACCTGTGTCAACTGATCTTGTACTTCCCGGATTTCTCTTTGGCGTTGCGTATTAATTTGATTCTGATTTTGTTTGAATTTCCTAATTTGTTCGCACTCTTCTGGGTCATTAAAGACTACCGGTTTTGTGTCATTCAGATTATCATCTACCTTCGTAGATAAATTATTTAGCTGATCCGAAAGTTCAACTACTTTTTCTGATAATGAACTAATATCCTCCATGTGTCTTTCTAAACCAATTTTCAGAGTATCTACTGTGTCCTTTAAGTTTTCCTGAGTTTTTGCAAGTTGCGTAACCGAATCAGTAGATGCAACTGAGTCAATTTTAGCTTGCAAGGTGTCGTGATTTTCATGAACTATAGTTTGCAGTTCCTTTATGGCTGCTTCGTGATTCTGTAATGCATTTTCATGACACGAAAAAATAGGTTGGTAATGCTCACAAATTTGTGTTTTTACGTCATTACAGACTTTTTGACATTTCGATTCGATTTTATGTAACTCAGTAGGTACATCTTCACGTGTTTGTTCAAGTGTGGTGTCTAACGTTTGAAGATTTTGTTCCATTGCGCCTAACTGTTGCTGTGTTTGTCTCTGGTGTTGTTCCATTGTGTCTAACTTTTGAAGATTTTGTTCCATTGTGTCTAACTTTTGAAGATTTTGTTCCATTGTGTCTAACTTTTGAAGCTTTTGCTCTGTTTGTCTCTGGTTTTGTTCCATTTGTTGCATTAATTGCAATAATAATGTATTAGTGTCTGGAATCTGTTTCTCTATGCTTTTTGGCAGTGCATTTTCACCGGCAACATTCACATTTTGACAAGCAGAAAATGTGTCTTGACTCATCTGAGAAAACGGTGAGGACCCAAAACCTGAGTGAACAATATTTGCAATAGTGTGTTCTGTCATTTCGTATTCCTGAGGCGAGCTGTTGCCGACCGATCGATCGATAATGCTCCCCTCTTCGCTATTTGTTTCACTGTGTACACCATTATTTGCCGCCCGCTCCATTTCCCTATGCACAATTACCGAATTACTACTTCGAATGTCTGTTCATTCATTACACAGTGGTGCTGATAAGCTACGCTCGTCGTTACTATTATTTCTCAGTTTACTTTGGAGCCTAGTGTTACGTTTCTCACACGCCATTATTGTCATAATATTTCACACGATAACACAGGAAAGCACAATTTGAAGAGCAAAAATAAGAGAACACATTGACATAGCATTGAAAATAATATCTAGTTAATTGCAAGCGCAGCTGCGAAATACTTGGTGCAAATCTACATCCATGCCACAACTGTTTTACTGTACAACAATGAAAGACTGCAACTACAGAGGAGATTCTCTCTACAATTACGCGCTAGCAATAAACAAAAGCTACACTAATTACACAAACTAAAAGAAAAAATCAGAAGATTCCAGTGAGGTATCCTCGGCTAAGGGTCGACATATGAAACGTCCCCTTAGAAAAATTATACATGACTGTGCTTAAACTGACACACAATATTTTTAGCGCAACGCAGTCTGACTTTCAAAAATCCCTACAAAAGAATGGCCCTGACTAACATTAACCTATACCTTTACAAATCACTTACCTCACAAAAATCTTCGTTATTCGAACTACTGCAATACAGCGAGGGCCACTACTGCCAGCTAAATAAAACTACTGAAGGCACTAACTACTGATAGGCATAGTTAGCAAATGAAAGATTTTGATAGAGGACAAACAATGTATTTACCTCAGTAGTGTTCAAAAGTCATTATATATATATATATATATATATATATATATATATATATATATATATATATATGTATTATTGGTGTTTTGCCATTAAAGAGCGCATTTGGACTAAACTACATGGCCAGTTCCTTTTGCTGCTTTCCTTGCTGCCCAAACTTCCCTCATCCGCTCGCTGTGTTTCTGTTTCCGGTCTTCTGTCCATGCTTCTTGTCGGCTTTGTGTCTTCGGCTTCATCTTGATTGCCTTTTTGGTTGTCCATATTTCTTTCATCTTCTGGCTGTGATCTTGCTTGCGTTCTTCGGTCCATTTTATGCCTGTTCGTTTGTCACATTGTATCTCATGTAGTTTACTTTTCTTAATGATGTCTCTGAATTTTATTCCGTCGTTTATTGTGTCTGCTGTTATGTTGAGTTGGTCCAGGTCGTTTTCTACCTCTGCCACCCATTTGTTGTTTCTAGGGTTACCCAGTCAAAGATCTGTTTGGTCAGCCTGTGTGATGGCATTCTGTATAGGTGTCCATAGAATTGTAGTCTGCGTTTTCTAATCTTTTCTGTGATTGTCTCCGTATGTTTGTACAGTTCCTCTGTAGGTTTCTTGATCCATATTCCATTGTTGTTAGTTGCGCCAAATATTTTCCTAAGTATTTTTCGTTCTACTTTTTCTAATTGTCTGATACGTATATGCCCTAGGATTAGTATGGTCTCTGCTGCATATAGTGCCTCAGGGAGCACCACCGTGTCGTAATGGCGTAATTTGGCTTTTTGTGAGATAGACTTCTTGTTGTAATGATTCCACACTACTTTGTATGCCTTGTCCAGTTTAGTCTTTCTTTCTTCGTTTGAGTCTCTGTTATGTCCACTCATTTGTAGTGTTTCACCGAGGTATTTGAAGTTTGCCGTTTTGTAAATCGTGCCATACTTTGTGTTCAGAGATGAGAGTTTCTTTGTGCTCATAAACTGTGTCTTTTCGTAAGAGATCTGTAGTCCAGTTTTGGAAGCGATTTCGTGCAGTTTTTCAATAACGTCATTTGTTTCCTTTGTACCTTTCGTGACAATCACCAAATCGTCTGCAAAAGCCAGGCATTTAATCTGTAGGTTTCCTAACGTTATCCCCTGTTGTGATGTTTCCCATTCTTTTATGACCTTATCTAACACCAGATTGAAAAGGAGAGGTGAGAGGCCATCGCCTTGTCGGGCGCCTGTGCGCATTTCAAAGGGCTCTGATAGTTCCCCACAGAACTTTACTTTGGAGGTCGTGTTGGTTAAAGTTTGCTCTATGATAGCCCGTGTTTTGTTGTCTACTTTGTTTTCTGCTAGAATTTTGAACAGAGTTTTCCGGTCGATAGAGTCGTACGCCTTTTTGAAGTCAACAAAGGTAATGATCAGATTCTGTTTGTGTTGGAAAATCATTTTCAGGTTCCAAATTTGTTCCGCACAAGACCGCCCTTTACGGAAGTCTGCTTGGTATTCCCCAATCAAGTGGTCGGTCTGGCATTCTAGTCTGTTCAGTAAAGCTTTAGAGAGGATCTTGTATGTGACCGGTAGCAGGGATATTCCTCTGTAGTTGTTCGGGTCAGTCTTGTCACCTTTTTTGTGTAGTGGGTGTATCAGGGCAGTTTTCCAGTCGTCAGGAATTTTCATGGTCTTCCAGATGTCTTCCAAGATCCTGTGGATGTCTTTGGTGAGTTCTGGGTCTTGTAACTTCCAGATTTCTGCGATGATATATATACATATATATATCAGTTCATGGCATCCAGTCTTACAAATTTACTGTCTCTGTCCAAAACTCCGCCATCTCACTCCCCACATCCACCACTGCTGGCGGCTCATCTCCAACTGCGCAACGCTACGCGCTGTTAACAGCCAACAGCCCAACACTGCAATAGCGAATATTACAACAATGCAAACCAACCACAGACTGCACACAGCACAGCCAGTGATTTTCATACAGAGCGCTACGTGGCGTTACCAATATAAAAACCTAGACAGCCTACTTACAATATGAAATGTAAAATGTTACAATACACCGTTTTCCATTTATTGAGAATATTCTTTCTAATACTTTTAGCATGAAATGACTATTAAAAAAGAGCTTGTATCATTTTCATCATTAATGGAGTCGCTATAACAATGAGCCTGCAAAAATGGCCAGGGCAACATTTAATTATTATGTAACTAAATAATATTCAGGAAAGGCACTCGCTTCTGACAAAAACACATTTTATAACCAGTAATATCATATATATTCAAAGAAATGCTAATATTTCTCCAGATAATTGTATAAATTACAGACCATGAACTATAAGCGTCCATCAGCTATAACATCAGAATCGAGAATACAATGAAACAAAAAACGCTTATTCTTTTTATCTTTTTATACAAATGAACAAAAATAATAATTATTTCGATTCGGAGAGCGCAGATCACGCTTGTTTATTGTTGCGTATCGATAACCTATTTATACTCCTTTTTTACCGGAGGCTATGCTATAGCTGTTAGAGAACGGAACGCCACAGAAATAATTTGAAGGTGTTCCGAGGCACTCTGTGCTAGGTACTTGATTTTAAATTGCAGAGTAGTCATGTGGATGTAAATATAGATGAAGATGCTCAGTAAGCTCGTATTTGGTGCACTGTCACTCAGACTAAAATGATTTAATGAAAATGCTTTGTAACGAAGACTATACCTTACGCGAAGCAGGCAGAAACCATTCAGAATCTATGTTTGTTGTACTGTTGGTAGATTTGTTTAAGCTATGGGGAAAGAAAAGTGGATCTTTGACCACTGTTGTCTCGCACACGATTAACTTTTTGGAAATAATGGTTCATAAGTACTCTCTACCCAAGGTTCCTAATTTTTTGAGCGCACAGTACTATGTGAAACATATTCGGAAGTTAGGTCTGTGAGTGGCGAGAGTTTTGCGGTAGTAAGTGACACCGCTTTTCACTTTCTGCTTTAAGTACCGGCCGGTTGAGGGTGAGAGCACAACAATTAGCTGCTTTCAATTGTGCCAGGCGGCAGACGGAGAAGTAATTTACCCATACAAGTGTTACAGCAAAGGAATTACTGCCGGGAGGTTTCCACGGCATACGGGACAGAGGGAATGTGAAGAGCAGGTATGCCTAACAGAGCCAGTAATACGTCTTCCACGACTTTATAGCGGGGCTGTGAATAAAATTGACTTAAACTGATGAGGTTCATACGATATAAAAATCTACTTCATACTGTAAGAAGTAGCTCGTTCACACAATTACTTCATACTGTAAAAAGTAGCTCGTTCACACAGCTGTTAATGTATCCAGACTTCAGTACTACTAATATCGGTACTAATGTGCCAGTACCATAGATGTGTAATCCTGTGTAATAATCGACAACTAGTCCAGTGAAACTGTCAGAAAAAAAGCCTGTACCTTGCAAAAGGTGGGGTAGAAGATTTTATTTTTTTAACTCGTTCATATTGTTGGAAAGGTTAGAAAACCAAGTTTTGCCAACAAAATTTCTCTTGGGAAAACTTTCTGCAGTCAAAAAACATCGAAAATTTCGTACTTTTTTCATTTTTTTCAAAATTCTCAGTTTCATTTGCTCCTATCGCTTTGACGTCTATTTTCTTTTTTAAAGAGCACAAAATTCTCTACAAATTTGATTCTTACCATTTTTTTCTACTCTCAGTATCTAAGGCGCTACAGCGCGTCAAAAAATACCAATTTTTCAAATTTCGAGCAAAGAATAGTTGGTGACAATTTCCACGATATAAAGTTCCGTAGAAAAGATAAAGTTGCGACTCTCCTTTCTGTGTTCAATTCTGTAAAAGCTGGGAGCACTAAAATTACTCCTGTTGATCCGTTAACTCTTTTTCAAAGGATTTGTTTAATGAAACAAATAGAAGAAGAGTTAAAAGCCTTTCTGAAATATGAACTTGCTCCTTACCCAATGTCCCTATTCTCAGAAAAAGGCATGCGAAAAGGAACAAAATCTTCATTCTACAATGCCTTCGTTCCAGTGGAAGATGTGAAGTCAGGTGGACCGAGTAAATATTTTGTCATTGATGGAGGGTACCTTATCCACAAAGTGACTTGGACTCGAAATGTTTGCTTCAAGTCAATAGCCCAAAGCTATGTTTCTTACCTGCAACGTCAGTTTGGATCTCAATTTGCTATTGTATTTGATGGGTATCCATGTGAGGGAGACAAATGTAGCACAAAGAGTGCTGAGAGGATTCGTAGGTCCAAACAACATTCTTCAGAGATGGTGAACCAAGTCCCTCACGACAAGTTCTTGTACAACGAACGAAACAATATGCGTTTGATAACACTTATTAAAATGGAATTTCTGGAGTGTAGCATTGAAGTGCACCAGGCACAAGAAGATGCTGACGTTATAACTGTAACATCGGCCATTTCAAGAACCAAAGATTTTGGAAGTGTTGTCATTGTAGGAGAAGAGGTTGACCTGCTTGTGCCCATGAGCGGTTTGGGGCAAGGCATTGAAAACTTATTTTTCTTAAAGCCAGGAAGAGGAAATGCAGAAGACAAGTGGTTTTCCACTGCATCTTACAAGTTTGACAGTGAATATATTCTGTTCACCCACGCCTTTAGCGGATGTGATACAACATCTCCTTTTTTTGGTCAAAGAAAAATTAAGTGGTGCAATATTGTTGCGAAAAATGAACACCTAACCTCAGCGCTTTGCACGTTCAATAAACCAGTCCAAACAAGTCAATAAACAAGTCCAAAGTTGGATGGGAAACTGGGAACCTCCTGAGAAATGGGGCTGGAATCACAGTGACCACGGTCCAATACCCGTTATAATGAGCCAAGATCCACCACCTGAAGCACTTCTTCACATTGTTTCATGCTCATGCAAGCTGAACTGTGGCGGAGGGTGCTTCTGCAGAAAAGTGGGTTTGAAATGTTCTTCAATTTGCAAGAATTGGGGTCAACTGCGAAAACGTGCCAAAATTTTTATATGAAGACAGTGAAGATGTTATGGAGGATGTTGAGGAAACCGCTGACGAAACCAACGAACTTGCTGAGGCTGACTCGCTGTTTAAAGAAGAGGTCAATCTGGGATCAACTCTATGTACAGACCCTGAATCCGTAACTCAAGGTATTTCTGGTGACACTGAGGAACTTGGTGCATCAAAGCGTTGGAAGTGATGCTATTACGTCCGCAGCTCGTGGTCGTGCGGTAGCGTTCTCGCCTCACGCACCTGGGTTCCCGGGCTCGATTCCCAGCGGGGTCAGTGATTTTCTCTGCCTCGTGATGACTGGGTGTTGCGTGCTGTCCTTAGGTTAGTTATTTTTAAGTAGATCTAAGTTATATGGGACTGATGACCATAGATGGTAAGTCCCATAGTGCTCAGAGCCATTTGAACCATTTTCTTTTGTGCTCACATCTGTCTCAAGTGCGCTTAAGTGCAATATTGCAAATATTACACACCCAGAACTGTCAACATTTTTTAGTAACTGACAATGCGTTTTAATTGTAATAAAGCTACTTATTTTTAATGCCAACTGTGTGGCTTTTATACACAAGAATAATTACCTACCGAATTAGGTTGCCTATTGCAGCTAATAATAGTTCAGTATCCTGAGATAATTTATTTTGTGTGCGTGTGTATGTGTGTGTGTCTGTGTGTGTGTGTGTGTCTGTGTGTGTGTGTGTGTGTGTTTATGTCTCTTAATGATGTATTTTTAAATTTATAGTTTTACAAATACCAGGGCTGAGGTGGCCCATAGTGAACTTCAGGTAGTGATGTAAGAATCACAATAGTTGAGTGTCCAGCAGTCCTCATGTTGCATACAGAGAAATTGAATACCTGAAAGTGAGGTGGTAAATTCCAACTTATAACACGATGCATAATGTATTTATACTACACAAACAGAAACTGAAAAAATAGTGTTCAAAAATTAGGTATCTTGCCACTATGCTCAAAATTCTAAAAATTGGTATTTTTTGAGGCGCTGTAGCGCCTTAGATATTGGGAGTAGAAAAAATGGCAAGAATCAAATTTTGTGCTCTTTAAAAAAGAAAATAGACGTTAAAGCGATAGGAGATAATAAAACTGAGGTATTTTGAAAAAAACTGAAAAAAGTCCGATATTTTCGAAGTTTTTTGACTGCAGAAAGTTTTCCGAAGCGAAATTTTGTTGGCAAAACTCGGTTTTCTAATCTTTCCAACCATATGAACGAGTTGAAAAAATAAACTCTTCTACCCCACCTTTTTCAAGGTATATCTACTATTTGACTGGACTAAACTGTTTTCAGTAGCAACTTAGGCATTTATAAACTGCTTGAAACCAATAAAAACACTGGGGAACAATTCGTAATAAAATTTATGTTGACTTCAATTTTTGGGATGCTTTAGAATTAAACCACTCACCGTGGGCTCGAGCATGGCGTCAGCAAGCACTATAGCTCTCCAATTGACCGACGCAAAAGTAGAGTATCCTAGTTTACCATCAGCTATACGCCTAGGACCCGATGCAGCTGAAATCCCAGTGCCAGTTTACAAAGAATTACCCCCTTTGAAAATATAGGAATATGAGTCTGAGGAAGACTGAAGTGACTCTAATGACGACCATTTTACTACTGAAGATTATTCTGTTTGCAAGGAATTTCAGCAGCGTGAGTTGATTTGGTACTAGATTTCGGACGATCCAAAAAGTGACGGAACTGTAGCATCAAGACTACACGTAAAAAATTTGCTTGAAAAAGGAGCGAAGTTATCCTACTTTCGATCGTGAGAAAGTGCGTTCCCACAATACTTTAGAAGCGGTGCTTTATTTGCATATCGCCATAACGTGCATTGTGTACCGAAGATTTTCAGAAATTCTAGCCTGTAACGCAAATGAATGGCGACTGTTCGTCTACAGCTCAAAGCGGAACTTGAAGTGTGTCCTCGTCCACAAAGGAAATTTGTTTGGTGCTGTCCAATAGGCCATTATTTGTGTGAAGAATGTGGGGACATAGAATCACTGATTGCTCTAATACCACATGCACCAATGTGTCATCTGCGCTGACCTTAAAATGGTCTGCTCCCTCATCCGCCAGCGATACGGAATGTACAAAGTATCACTGTTATTTATGTATGTGGGAAATATAGCTCTTGAGGAACATTAAGTGTAATCGAACAAACCGCCTACACCTGTCCTGAAACCTGGTGATGCAAAGATTCTACATCAGCCACATATCGACAGAAAGAATATTATATTTCCACCTCTGCATATGAAACTGGGTTTCATGAAGTTATCATTACCGCATTTTCTAACATGTCATATGAAAAGAAAAAGGCCGGTGAATTTGATGGTTCACGGATTCGGCAGCTCGTTAATGACGAACATTTTATTGGAACAATGACAGAACTTTACGAGAATGGTGAGTTGACATTCAGAAACATTCTCAGAGACTTTATTGGAAATACAAGTGTACAGAATAAACACAAGTGCATAGAATTATACTGACATTGTCCACCAACTCTTGCAGAGACTCAAAATGCTTGGTTGCAAAATGAACGTCAGACTACATTTTTTACGTAGCCATCTCACTCATATTCCATAAAATCTTAGTACAGTCAGTGATGAGCAAGGTGAGCGATTCCACCAAGATCTGAAAGTCTTAGAGGCACGGCAGTAAAGAAGAAGGGATCTACATACGATTAATTACTGTCGGTGGACCATCAAGCGAAAATTTCCAGAGATTAAACACTCCAGAAGAGGTTATAAGAGAAAATTTTAGTCTTAATTTACACTCCTGGAAATGGAAAAAAGAACACATTGACACCGGTGTGTCAGACCCACCATACTTGCTCCGGACACTGCAAGAGGGCTGTACAAGCAATGATCACACGCACGGCACAGCGGACACACCAGGAACCGCGGTGTTGGCCGTCGAATGGTGCTAGCTGCGCAGCATTTGTGCACCGCCGCCGTCAGTGTCAGCCAGTTTGCCGTGGCATACGGAGCTCCATCGCAGTCTTTAACACTGGTAGCATTCCGCGACAGCGTGGACGTGAACCGTATGTGCAGTTGACGGACTTTGAGCGAGGGCATATAGTGGGCATGCGGGAGGCCGGATGGACGTACCGCCGAATTGCTCAACACGTGGGGCGTGAGGTCTCCACAGTACATCGATGTTGTCGCCAGTGGTCGGCGGCAGGTGCACGTGCCCGTCGACCTGGGACCGGACCGCAGCGACGCACGGATGCACGCCAAGACCGTAGGATCCTACGCAGTGCCGTAGGGGACCGCACCGCCACTTCCCAGCAAATTGGGGACATTGTCGCTCCTGGGGTATCGGCGAGGACCATTCGCAACCGTCTCCATGAAGCTGGGCTACGGTCCCGCACACCGTTAGGCCGTCTTCCGCTCACGCCCCAACATCGTGCAGCCCGCCTCCAGTGGTGTCGCGACAGGCGTGAATGGGGGGACGAATGGAGACGTGTCGTCTTCAGCGATGAGAGTCGCTTCTGCTTCGTGCCAATGATGGTCGTATGCGTGTTTGGCGCCGTGCAGGTGAGCGCCACAATCAGGACTGCATACGACCGAGGCACACAGGGCCAACACCTGGCATCATGGTGTGGGGAGCGATCTCCTACACTGGCCGTACACCACTGGTGATCGTCGAGGGGACACTGAATAGTGCACGGTACATCCAAACCGTCATCAAACCCATCGTTCTACCATTCCTAGATCGGCAAGGGAACTTGCTGTTCCAACAGGACAATGCACGTCCGCATGTATCCCGTGCCACCCAACGTGCTCTAGAAGGTGTTAGTCAACTACCCTGGCCAGCAAGATCTCCGGATCTGTCCCCCGTTGAGCATGTTTGGGACTGGATGAAGCGTCGTCTCACGCGGTCTGCACGTCCAGCACGAACGCTGGTCCAACTGAGGCGCCAGGTGGAAATGGCATGGCAAGCCGTTCCACAGGACTACATCCAGCATCTCTACGATCGTCTCCATGGGAGAATAGCAGCCTGCATTGCTGCGAAAGGTGGATATACACTGTACTAGTGCCGACATTGTGCATGCTCTGTTGCCTGTGTCTATGTGCCTGTGGTTCTGTCAGTGTGATCATGTGATGTATCTGACCCCAGGAATGTGTCAATAAAGTTTCCCCTTCCTGGGACAATGAATTCACGGTGTTCTCATTTCAATTTCCAGGAGTGTATATGTATACCTTTTGGTAAAGAAACTTTAGTATTTGTACGAACACAATTTGAACTTGCAGTAAGTACAGCTACACTTTGTTTGGACAAAACTATTCCTTGTAAGAAGTATGTCTGTTAAGTGTTCGCATGTGTTTTCTTTATGTAAACATTGTGTATCACTTTTGAGAGAAAGAGAGGGTATTGAGTAGTTTAGTAAGTTGACGTTCTTTTTGGATTTAGAGGTCGAAAGTAGGTCAAAAACAAGTCAAAGACAGCACAAATGTAATTGTTCATAATTTCCCTTTTTTTTAAATTCAGAACGTCATGCCTTACTCAGTTTGCGTCATACCACTCCATTAGAATAGATTATAGTTTTTCTTTGCTGGGTTGCAAGTTTTGCAGCCTAATACCAAAGTCTTGCCTGTCTGGTGTGATTCTGCGTGAGATTTAGGTGTATTGGGGCTCCTGCTGGGGGTTATACAGCGTGGGACTGTTTAGCAACGATTTTATTTTGCAACAAAATTTCAATTAGTAGAAAATTAAACCACTTAGAATGAAACAAACATATATTCCTGTAAACCGAAAAACTAAGTAGGGCTAAAATAACTAAAAACACAGTCACACTTTGTGCCGGATGTCCATCGTTCCGGCGATTTGATTTCGCGAGTATTCATAGCTTCTAAGCTGTCGTGGGAGCGCCTTGTGTGGTGAACACGTGGGGCAGGGCCGAGGTAAGGAGCTCTCTGTCGGCCCGGTGACTTGGTGCAAATTAGATCTTGCTGTTCGTAGCGGAAATAGTGTGGCGCTGCTCCGGCGTAATAAGACAGATTGTTAATGATTGGTGTCCGTGACCACATCGTTGATCTGCAGTTCCTGACCTTGGTTTCCGCATGTGTTTTTTGAATTACCAGTCCGATAGGAGGGTGTTACAATAGCGTAAGGGGTCACTACTGCAAAAGCAGATATCTGATCATTGAATGAAGACCGTACATTATGTTGAGTCGATCGCACTAGTGTCGTACCTCAGGTCTGTTATTATTTTAGTTAAATGTCGTCGCCGTAGTTAGTGATAGTTTTCTGTAGGCATACTCTGGTTGGCGAGATTGTGAGTAAATTTTGTCCAGCGTTGCTATTACTGCGAGCTTCTTGGCTTCATTGTTTTGGATAGTGTTCACTACTGGTAGAGAAAGTATATTATAGTGGAAAGAGGTGCTGTTGCATGTGAAGCAACCAGAATTGGAATTCTGTGGAAGCTCCTGGACAGCAGACGCCAAAAATTAACTACGGACTTCGTGTGGTGGGCTCTGCGTACCAACAACAGGTGCCGAACAAGGTTAGCACGTAATTGCACGAAAGTGTGGCCCCCGGTGGCCCCCGTTATTCTTGTTGTAGGATGGTTTTGCTGTTATTCTGTTTGTCTTATTTGAGGTTAATGGCAAGCCGTGGGTAGTTCATTCTCTCCATCTCTGTGCTCATTGCATAAGTATCCTACAATTGACGTTTTACGTTACTGTGGCGGGACGTGATTACATATTTACGAATGTGTGTTAACCATGCGAAATTGTATCTGCGTTTCTTGTTCAGCTGTGGCTTTTACGGCGCAGTATGCTAGTTAAAAGTGGAGGATTGCAACGTTAGCGGCAATACTTGTGAACGCATTATATATCTTACCCATCCTGGCGAAATATATCAGGAAGTGTATTGGCAGTCTGCCACATTCATTGTGAACAAAGAAACAGATGTTGGTTTGTCAGTGTATTTTTAATTAGGAATAATAGTATAAAATATTTTCTTGATCCCGGCAGGGTTGACCCCTTGTTCTAAGTAAAATGTGGTATTTCACGCTCCCTTAGGCTAGTTTACTAATTATTTATTTTGTATGAGTAGTATCTATGTAGATCTGGAGTTGTTAAGTTGGCCTATTCCAAAATGTATCTACACACAACAAAAAATGTTTTGAATCACCTCGGTTCCGAGAGTTCCTGAACCTGTACAGAAAATTGGGATTGAGATCAATATAAACATCATTCCCGCCCTTTTTATTGCTCATGAGAAACACACATTGCATGTAGTACCACCAAACAGCGAGATCTTCAGACGTGGTAGTCCAGATTTCTGTACATACGGGTAACTCTAATACCCAGCAGCACGTCCTCTTGCATCTTGTACTACCATACAGCGAGACGTTCCCTCATTCTGCCAAAGGCCTCGTCAAAGAGGGCGGACGAGCGGACAGAGGGGAATTCTCTTGTCCTAGGAGTGGGAAAATGACTCTAAAGGAGGAAGCATCAGCAATGATCAACGGCATGAGGATGCAGAAGGCAATGGAAACCACTGCATTAAAGACACGTAACGAGTATCCACAGGATATGTGGCCTGTAATTGAAGAAGTGTCATTATGAGCTCTCCATTGGCATAAGATTCCGGAATAGTACCCCATTCGGGTCTCCGGGAGGGGACTGCCAAGGGGGAGGTTACCATGAGAAAAAGAATAATCATTAGAAGGATAACGTTTTACGAGCCGAGGCGTGGAATGTCAGAAATTTGAACGTGATAGGAAAACTAGAAAATCTGAAAAGGCTCTAAGTTGATATAGTAGGGGTCAGTGAAGTGAAGTGGAAAGAAGAAAAGGATTACGGGTCAAATGAGTATAGGGTAATATCAACAGCAGCAAAAAATGGTATAACAGGAGTAGGATTCTTTATGAATAGGAAGTTAGGTCAGAGAGTGTGTTTCTGTGAACAGTTGAGAGATAGTGTCGTTCTTATCAAAATCGAGAGCAAACCAAAACCGACGAAGATAGCTCAGCTATACATGCCGACGTCGCAAGCTGAAGATGAGGAGATAGAGAAAGTGTATGAGGATATTGAAAGGGTAATACAGCATGTAAAGAGGGATGAAAATCTAATAGTCATATGGGACTGAAATGCAGTTGTAAGGGAAGGAGTAAAAAAAAAGGTTACCGGAGAATATGGGCTTAGGACGAGGAGTGAGAGTAGAGAAAGAGTAATTGAGTCCTGTAACAAGTTTCAGCTAGTAATAGCGGATACACTGTACAAGAATCACAAGAGGAGGAGGTATACTTGGAAAAGGTCGAGTGATATGGGACGATTTTAGTTAGATTACATTGTGGTCAGACAGAGATTCCGAAATCAGATAGATCGTAAGACGTACACAGGAGCAGATATAGACTCAGATCACAATATAGTAGTGATGAAGAGTAGGCTGAAGTTTAAGACATTAGTCAAAAATGGCTATGGGACTTAACATCTGTGGTCATCAGTCCCCTAAAACTTAGAACTACGTAAACCTAACTAACCTAAGGACATCACACACATCCATGCCCGAGGCAGGATTCGAACCTGCGACCGTAGTAGGCGCGCGGTTCCGGACTGAGCGCCTGACCCGCTACACCACCGCGGCCGGCGACAGACATTAGTCAGGAAGAATCAATAAGCAAAGAAGTGGGATACGAAAGTAATAAAGAATCACGAGATACGCTTGATGTTCTCTAAGGCTGTAGTTACAGCAATACGGAATAGCTCAGTAGGCGGTACAGCTGAAGAGGAATGGACATCTCTAAAAAGGGCCATCACAGAAGTTGGGAAGGAAAACACAGGTACAAAGAAGGTAACTGCGAAGAAACCATGGGTAACAGAAGGAATACTTCAGTTGATTGATGAAAGGAGGAACTACAAAAATGTTCTGGGAAACTCAGGAATACACAAATACAAGTCACTGAGGAATGAAATAAATAGGAAGGGCAGGGAAGCAAAGCAAAATGGCTGCATGAAAAATGTGAAGTCATCGAAAAAGAAAGGATTGTGGGAAGGACATACTCTGCATACAGGAAAGTCAAAACAACAACCTTCGGTGATATTAAACGCAAGCGTGGTAACATTAAGAGTGCAACGGGAATTCCACTGTTAAATGTAGAGGAAAGAGCGGATAGATGGAAAGAGTACATTGAAAACCTCTACGAGGGGGAGATTTGTAGGATGTGATAGAAGAAGAAACAGGAGTCATTTAGAAAAAATAGGGGATCCAGTATTAGAATCAGAATTTAAAAGTGCTTTGGAGGACTTAAGATCAAACAAGGGATAGATAACATTCCATCAGAATCTCTAAAATCATTGGGGGAACAGGCAACAGAACGACTATTCACGATGGCGTGTAGAATGTAACAGTCTGGAAACATACCACCTGACTTTGGGAAAAGCATCATCCACACAATTCCGAAGTCGTCGAGAGTTGACAAGTGCGAGAATTATCGCACAATCAGCTTAACAGCTCATGCATAAAAGTTGCTTACAAGAATAATATACAGAAGAATGGAAAAGAAAATTGAGGATGCATTAGATAACGATCAATTTGGCTTTAGGAAAAGTAAAGGCACGAGAGAGGCAATTTTGACGTTGCGGCTGGTAATGGAAGCAAGACTAACGACAAATCAAGACACGTTCATAGGGTTTGTCGACCTGGAAAAAGCGTTCGACAATGTAAAATGGTGCAAGGTGTTCGAAATTCTAAAAAAAATGGGAGTAAGCTATAGGGAAGACCAGGCCATGTACAATATGTACAACAGCCAAGAGGGAATAATAAGAGTGGACGACTAAGAACGAAGTGTTCGTATTAAAAAGGGTGTAAGACAAGCATGTAGCCTTTCGCCCCTACTGTTCAATCTGTACATCGAGGAAGCAATGATGGAAATAAAAGAAAGGTTCAGGAGTGGAATTAAAATTCAAGGTGAAAGGGTACCCATGATACGATTCGCTGATGACATTGCTATCCTGAGTGAAAGTGAAGAAGAATTACGTGATCTGCTGAAAGGAATTAACAGCACAATGAGTATGCAGAGTGGATTGAGGGTAAATAGAAGAAAGACGAAGGTAATGAGAAGTAGTAGAAATGAGAACAGCGAGAAACCTAACATCAGGATTGATAGTCACAAAGTACATGAAGTTAAGGAATTCTGCTACCAAGGCAGTAAAATAACCAATGACGAAAGGAGCAAGGAGGACATCAAAAGCAGACTAGCTATGGCAAGAAAAGACATTCCTGGCCCAGAAAAGTCTACTAGTATCAAATATCGGCTTCAATTTGAGGAAGAAATTTCTGAGAATGTATGTCTGGAGTACAGCATTGTATGATAGTGAAACATGGGACTGTGAGAAAACCGGAACAGGTGAGAATCGAATTATTTTAGTTGTGGTGCTACAGAGGAATGTTGAAAACTAGAAGGACTGATAAGGTAAGGAATGAGGAGGTTGTACGCAGAAAGGAGAGGAAAGGAATATGTGGAAAACACTGATAAGGAGAAGGGACAGGATGACAGGGTATCTGTTAAGACATGAGGGAATTGCTTCCATGGCACTAGAGGGAGCAGTAGAGGGCAAAAACTGCAGAGGAAGACAGAGATTGGAATACATCCGGGAAATAACTGAGGACGTAGGTTGCAAATGCTACTCTGTGATGAAGAGGTTGGCACAGGAGAGGAATTCGTGGCGGGCCGCATCAACCAGTCAGACGACGGATGATCAAAAAATAAAATAAAATAAATGGTTACACTATCGGTCGGAGGATGGGATTCGCGTGTCTTACAGACGTTACGGCGCGTTGCATGACCTCCAGCGGCGTACGTCGGCCCCACAGACGCCACCCTAAAACATCAGGGAACCTCCACCTTCCTGCTGTCGCTGGACAGTGTGTGTAAGGCGTTCAGCCTTACCGGGTTGCCTCTAAACACTCTCCGACGATTGTCTGGTTGAAGGCATACGCAACAGTCATCGCTGAAGAGAACTGATGCCAGTCCTGAGTGGTCCATTCGGGATGTTATTGGGTCCATCTGTACCGCACTGCACGGTGTCGTGGTTGCGAAGATGGTCTTCGTCATGGACGTGTCGGGAGTGAAGTTGCGTACATACGGCCTATTGCTCACAGTTTGAGTCGTAAATCGACGTCCTGTGGCTGCAAGAAAAGCATTATTCAACATGTTGCCGTTGCTGTGAGGGTTCCTCCGAGCCATAATCCAAAGTTAGCGGTCATCCACTTCAGTAGTAGCCCTGGGGCAACCTGAGTTGAGACATGTCTTCGACAGTTCCTGTCTCTCTGTATCTCCTCCATGCCCAAACAACATCGCTTTGATTCACTCCGAGACGCCTGGACAATTCCCTTGTTGAGAGCCCTTCCTGGCATTAAGTAACAATGCGGACGCAATCGAACCGCGGTAATGACTGTCTAGGTATGGTTGAACTACAGACAACACTAGCCGTGTACCTTCTTCCTGGTGGAATGTCTGAAACTGATCGGCTGACGGCCCCCTCAGTCTAATACGCGCAGCTCATGCATGGTTGTTTACATCTTTGGACTGTGTTAGTGACATCTCTACACAGTCGACGGGACTGTGTCTGTGATACAATATCCACAGTCAACGTCTATATTAAGGAGTTCTGGGAACTGGGGTCATGCAAAACGTTTTTGATGTGTGTATCTCGAGGCACGATAAACCATTTAAGTCCTGGTGCGCTAGAAATAACTAGCAGCGCTGATGTTTTGGCTTGCACAAAGTATAGTGCGTGACGCTGTACCGCTAAGATGGTGCATTCGGCACATGTACTTCTGTGTTGTGTTGTCCTCTGGTGATTGGTGACCCGAGGTTCATTAGCTGTTAAAATGGTGTAAATTGTTGTGGTTTGTTGAGTGTGGTGTTTTTACAGTGAGAGTAGTTCTGGTCGACGACAAGTATTCGAATGAAATTCGAATTTACTTTTACAGAGTATAATGTCGTCACATGATTACAGTTCAAGAAAAGTGATATCGCTCATTTAAATTGAATTTTTTTTGGTCACATGATTAAAGTTGAAGTTTCAAGTAAGAGTAGAATTTGGAGTTAGTTTTACATACTTCATTAAATGAGCGTCTGTCGATTTTAGGTTGTTTTTTGGCTTATATGAATTCGTTAATATTGCATTTATGGAATTTCTAAAGTACAAGCTTCTCAAAATACCTCCTATACTTGTGTTGTGTGTCGTATTTGAAGAGTGGTAACGTTGTACGTGGGCCCTGGTTCTGATCTGTTACAGGAAGGCGTCTGTGCCTTATTACTGGGGGATCGCTGGTGCCCGACGTCGCCTGGTCGCCTGCTGGTGGTCCCGTAGCTACGACAGAATCTCCACTGTAGCCTCAGACATCGTTGTCGCAAATCAATTCTTCGATAAATGCTATTCGGCTCAAACTCGTCAGTTTCTAAAATCTCAGACTTCCACTCCCTATAACAAAAATCTCGAAGAAAATAGATACCAACAGCCGTAGTTTTCAGAATGAAATTTTCATTCTGCAGCGGAGTGTGCGCTGATATGAAACTTCTTGGCAGATTGAAACTGTGTCTCAGACCTAGACTGGATCTCAGGACCTTTCCCTTTCTCAGACAAACGTTCTACCATTTTTTTGAACCCTCTGATCTTTTTTTCCCTTTTTTTTTTACTTGGAAAAAGGCGTCGGTCTGTTACGACAAACAAAATTAAGAGTTTACATCCATAGCAATAACAGAACAAGAGTACATTCGAAACTATGAAATGGAATTTGAAACTAATAGTATAATGATAAATAATAGAGAAAGAAAAATGTGAACCAACTGAGCTACCCAAGATCAATTGACGACCCGTCGTGAAATCTTCAGTTCCGCCAGTACCTTGGCTCCTATCTTCCAAACATCACATAAGCTCTCCTGCGAAACCTGTAGACCAGCGCTCCTGGAAGAAAGGATACTGCAGAGACATGGCTTTGACACAACGTGGGCGATGTTTCCAGAATGAAATTTTCACTCTGCTGCGGAGTGTGCGCTAATATGAAACTTCTTGCACACTAAAACTGTGTGCCAGACAGAGACTCGGCCTCGGGATTGCCTTTCACGGGCAAATGCTCACCCAACTGAACTACCCAAGCACGGCTTTAGTTCTGCAAGTTTCTCAGGAGAGCTTCTGTGAAGTTTGGAAGGCATGAGACTACGCACTGACGGAAGTAGAGCTGTGAGGACGGGTCCTACAGTTGTGCTTGGGTAGCTCAGTTGGTAGAACACTTGCTCGCGAAACCCAAAGGTCCCGAATTTGAATCTCGGTAGGGCACACAGTTTTAGTCTGCTAGGAAGTTTCAGCTGTAATTTTATTTAGCTATCAGTTTTGGTGCCCCATCTTCAGACCCCTGTACACGAAGTTAAAATGGTTCAAATGGCTCTGAGCACTATGGGACTTAACATCTGAGGTCATCAGTCAGCTAGAACATAAAACTACTTAAACCTAACCTAAGGACATCACACACATCCATGCCCGAGGCAGGATTAGAACCTGCGACCGTACCAGTCGCGCGGTTCCAGACCGAAGGGCCTAGAACCGCTCGGTCACCGCGGCCGGCACACGAAGTTAAGTAAGTCATCTAATCGTTTGTGGTGCTATAAGGATCAGTATATCTAATTGATTTACATAGATATCTTCTCAGTAGACGTGGACCCGTCGTACCTCTAACAACAACTGCTGAAAAATCTTCCGGCAGACACTCATATTTTCCGAACATATGACGTACGTTACTTTAATACATTCCAAGAACTTTTTTCGGATGGAATCTATGGATTAGTTTCTGACTCCTGATTACTATGCTCTTATACCACGAAGACGTGATTAGATTGATAACAGTTCACATGGAAGCATATGTAAAAGTTTCAGTCACGTTCCATCTGTGGGTGGGATAGGAGAAAATGCCACTATATATAGTGTAATAAAACTGCCTCACTTCAGACACTATATACTGCTGCTAATATTTATTTCAGTTGCATATTTTCTTATTTTCCTCACTGTATGTGTCTTGCTTCTACACGGATCTGTCAAACACAAGCTCACATTTTACGACAAATTTAACGGCTTTCACAACAATCGCTGTATTGAAGCTGCACAAAGGTTTATGGACTTTCAGATGTCTGTTGTCAGCCATTTTTAACGACCAGAGATCCAGCTGGAGCTAACAGCAGTCGGTTTAGGTGCGTGGGAAAGTGAAAGTACCGGCACGCTAACAAGGTTGTCTAATCTGAGCGCATGGAACTCGTGTGTTCATTGTGGACAGTTAGTTCCGGGGTATGAACTGAAGATGACTGGTGAGGTTCATACGAAAACATGTTTTCATTAGAAATTGGAAACGTTAGGAAAAAGTGTAGTCTAGTGATCGTAAGTTCTGATAAGTTTTGAAAACGATAAGTGTACTCATCCGATGCAACGTCGTTCGGTTGTATTATGGTAGTTTCTTTGTCTGACTGCTACACGTAGGCTCGTAGCTTTATGGTCGCTAAGCAGTAATGGTGTAATGACTTACAGAAACCTCTGCCTTAAATAAGTAATACTCTACTTAGAAATAACTCGGTGAACAGACACGCATCTGCTGGAGTATTCAGCTGGGATATTTTTTAAAGTACGAAGGAAGTAAACGTAAACGATCTATGGTACTACCGGAAAGAGCTACAGTGTATATTTCTGTATTCACCAGTTTTTATTTCATCAAGTGTCACTTTAAGAGGCAGAACATTACTCTAAGGTGAAGTTAACTATGTTCCATTGTGTGAATCACTTGCATAACAACCATGGTAGAAGGAAAATTCAGGCCGTATTAACGACCTTAAGGTCGCCCGACGAACTGGTCGCTTCCTTCGTCCACACGCCCTCTAGCTCTAGAAACTATAAAGGCCGTCGAGACGACACTCAGGAGAAAGATATCGTAACTTATCTCTTTCATTGTTTTCTGTAAATTAAGGCGAATTCTTGGATGATCCCTTGAGCAACTTCACGGCCTGTTCCTTCCCTTATCTTTGTTCAGCTGAGCCCGTGGTTGTGTCTTTATTGGCTTCGTTATCGATGGAGCCATAAATTATAAGCTTTTTTCTTCAAGATGCAAATCCATTCTGAGTGAAAGGTGGGTAGATTATTAGATTCATGCATTGGGTTATCATAATTTTTATCGTGAAATGTAGCATCCAGTGCCAAAAAAACTGGTTCAAAAACGCTATGGCATTATGTTAAATGTTACGAGTACATCACGCTCGCCGGCCGCTGTGACCGAGCGGTTCTAGGCGCTACAGTCTGAAACCACACGACCGCTACGGTCGCAGGTTCGAATCCTGCCTCGGGCATGGTTCAAATGGTTCAAATGGCTCTGAGCACTATGGGACTTAACATCTGTGGTCATCAGTCCCCTAGAACTTAGAACTACTTAAACCCAACTAACCTAAGGACATCACACACATCCATGCCCGAGGCAGGATTCGAACCTGCGACCGTAGCAGTCGCGCGGTTCTGGACTGAGCGCCTAGAACCGCGAGACCACCGCGGCCGGCTCGCGCAGGGATGTGTGTGATGTCCTTAGGTTAGTTAGGTTTAAGTAGTTCTAAGTTCTAGGGGACTGATGACCTCAGAAGTTAAGTCCCACAGTGCTCAGAGCCATTTGAACCATTACATCACGCTCAGGCCGAAGTGCTTACCTTTCAGTTTAACATGAAATTCGCATGTTCTCCCCTCGGAGATCAGATGTTTTTCATACTTTTAGGGTTTCGTGCCTCAATTAGTAAAAACAGAACACCTCTTACAGAATCGCTTTGTTGTCCATCTGTCTCTGTCCGACTGTTAAAAATCCTTTTTTCTCAGCAATGGGTAGACGTATCAAGTGGAAATTTGTGGCACACACTAACATCTATAGGCCTTTGTTGGTGCAATAAATGTAAGATGCTAACTCAAGGCAACCAAAAGCCAGGGCCATTAACGTCACATATTTTGATACTCTCAAGCTCACTCATCACAACCTATAGGGTACTTCCTGTTGGCCTAGAATCATGAAATTTAGCAGGAAGCAAGATTTTACAGTACACTTAAAGGAAAAAATCTGAAAATTAATTTCTAATGATATCACACGAAAATAAAGCTCGTTTCGTCATTTGTAATCTTGTGTCCACGTTGACATTAAAAAAATGGTTCAAATGGCTCTGAGCACTATGAGACTTAACTTATGAGGTCATCGGTCCCCTAGAACTTAGAACTACTTAAACCTAATTAACCTAAGGACATCACACACATCCATGCCCGAGGCAGGATTCGAACCTGCGACCGTAGCGGCCGCACGGTTCCAAACTGTAGCGCTTAGAACCGCTCGGCCACCACGGCCGGCGACATTAAAACGATCAGTAGTTCTGCATTCAGTTTGATTCGATCGCGATGGTAAAAGGCAAACATCAGGCAAGGAATGACTTTATCGCTCATATGACGCGTTTCGGAGTGTATCCATCATCATATACGCATGAGCTATTACTGTACATAGATATGTCGTTTCAAGTTGTGTGTGAAACAATCGTTCGCATGGTAGTCTACTTGAAACGCCATATCTATGTGCAGGAATCACTTCTTTATATCTGACGGATACATTCCCAAACGCATCATATGATCAATAAAGTCATTCCTTACCTGATGTTTGACTTATTCTATTGCGACCCATTCAGCCTGGATGGAGAACTACTGCAAGACATTGTCATATTTATATTATTGAAATTAAAACATTCTCGAAAATGCCGTGCGGTTAAACGCGCTGCAGCCTGGAACCGCAAGACCGCTACGGTCGCAGGTTCGAATCCTGCCTCGGGCATGGATGTTTGTGATATCCTTAGGTTAGTTAGGTTTAACTAGTTCTAAGTTCTAGGGGACAAATGACCTCAGCAGTTGAGTCCCATAGTGCTCAGAGCCATTTGAACCATTTTTCTCGAAAATCTTGGGATCCGCTGGGACCGATATCTTGGCAGTATCAATGTCGATAACAGGCCAAAATGGTCGAGATGTTCAATTTGCGGAATGGATGAACTGTCTATATAATAAATATGTACGAAACCCTCAGTGCGCGAGTCCTATTCGCACCTGTTCAATTTTTATTTAATGTCGCCCGACTACAGAATGTGTGAACTAAAACAGATTCGAAGGTTGCGATCGGATACATATAGGTTTCGTTTCATCAGGAGAGTAAGGTGCAAATCATAGGAGCATTCAGTAACGAATGTGGTAGTGAAACTACCATCCCAACGTTAAAAGCAACTTCTACCGAAACCCAACCAACGTTACAATAATTTTGATAAGTCAAGGAAATATCACAACTATAGCTAAACCATTTACATGATAAACTTGATGAAAATTATCTGAAGCGTGGGACACGCAAGGGATACATACGAAATGGTTTCCACACCTGCAAACAAAGGGTTTATTGGATGATGGCCAAGCAAAATGACGCCGATGAAGCTCAACTGGCATATGAGCAGACTACCTGTAAACGACAGAAACCATCCCATGGATTGCAACTTGTGGAACGCTGCATACAAAACATACGCCACCAGTATTCTGACACTGGGTTCGGCGTTTCTTGCCACCACGAATGATTTTTAAGATAAAGACATTACGAATCTGTATGTATCAAAGTTGCAATATTCTTAGTGAATTGCTCGCACACCGGTGAGGGAAAGAAACTAGCAGTAAGCTGTTGATGCGTTCAAAAGTAGGTGTTTACATTTCAGTTGTGGTTACTTCAAACATTGCGCGCCATTACCATCCCTTTGCCTCCTGGGGGACAACGGTTCCGGCATTATTGCTACTCTACATTTACTTACCGCAAGATAGATGTCAAAACTATACAACTGTATTAAAAAAACCATGCATTTATCTCTCAAAAACCGATGATGTAGTAATCACGTAGAAGAAGAAGCTGGTAGTAATAGCTGGAAAGAAATAACGAAATGATAAAGGGAATGAATCGTGTAGAGGAATAAGCATTTGTAAACAGTGTGGAGAAGACCATAGTCTACATCATTAGCAGCATCAGTTCTTATCCACGTGTAGTCGTGATGGAAGAGATGGAATTGCCAGCTCTTAATACTTCCACGGCCGATAATAAATACAGTTTATTTCCTTTCCGTTTCTACAGTAAAATTGCTGAATATATCGGTTTCCACTTTACTCGAAACTGGTTTTGAAGCTGCAAGACTCCACTGTCCATCACATGACGCAGAAGTCAATATACAGTACATGAAACAGTTGAGTTTTTCAGCGTATAAGTTTTCGTATCAGTTTTTGGGTGGGCGAGCTACCTTATACTCCATGTTTTCGTTCGGATATACTGAATATCAATTCCCAAATTATGTGCCTTAAGTTGGAGCCCTGTGGGTTCTATATCGACTGCTTGAACGCAATAAATATAGTTTTTTTCTGTTATTGAAATGCAAAACGAAACAAGTACCATTTATTTACCACAGTGCAAATAACTAAGTGTAGACGTTCTTTATTTCCCTTGTTAAACAGCCGCAGCTGTCGGCGACGAAGTCGTCTGGCATCTTGTCTCTTTCTCATACCTGTTCTGGTACTGCGTGTATCCAGGTGGCAGTTGCGTAGCCAGTTGATGGTGCACAGTTGCTGTTTTCTTACAGTCGTTTAATCCCGAGACGTGACTCACGCAGAGGTCTGCAGTTCGCTTCCTGCACGGCAGGCCGTGTCCGTCCATCGTGAGAATGCAATAGTAGCCAGCACGCTCCCTCGTCTCTGAAAGAACAGCAGCCACTGTGCCCAGCAAGCTGGAATTCCCCTCAACGCGAAGTACTTCCCAGGTAGGGGGTATCATCTTTTTTCGTACACTGGGCTTTCTCACCGGTGCTGCCTGCAGACATCGCAGGCCTGAAGCAACTTTTACAAGAGCGGATTTCTTGTCTCAGTCGACAAGTCGTGGCAAGTAGATCTGCAGCGCCTCTGGTGTATTGTTTCTGTGCTGAGACTCGCCTGTCGCGAGAGGTAGATTTTGTTTACATGTCGGCGCCAAACTTTGTGCTTTGTAAGAGCCGTTTGGCCAGGAGTTTGGCATTCGAACGGTGAAAGTAGGGGTGTGAGATACCGTCCTTCTTACAAAAAGTCTAAATACAGTAACAGGATTAAAGAATTAGCAGAGATAAAACATTTTATTTATGACAAAACCGAAAGCTGTACTCTTGACAAATGTCGTAGGAAAAATTTTTCACACTGATGAAATCAAAAACAATAGAAAAAGTGTCTAGAAACATTTCAAAACATTAATTTTTGTTTACTCCACGGCTTATACACATTCAAACGCACCAGAAAGTATGTAGAAGGCAGCATACAGAGCCTGTTTACTTTATCCTTTGTGTCTTACTTTCTTTTTAAGTGCCAAATGACACGGAAAAATATTTTTATTGTTCAAACTGTCTGACGTTTTTACTATTGAAACAATATTTATTAAAAATATTTTTTATCCTTTTGCGTTCCTATTTAAGCACGGTGTAAACTCTTTCTTAGCCCACATACTGCAAAACTTAAGTACCTCTTTGCTTGTAGGCATTTTCTTCTCTTTCGAGTCAACACTACCAGGAAAACTATGAAGTCCTAATACAACCTTTGCAATCTCTCACGAAAATGAAGCAAACAATGCAATAAAGATTAAGAATCCGTTACTAAAACATTAGAGAGAATGGCAAGAATTGGTTTGTTTTCATTGTTAGCAGACAACGCCGTAGTCCTGTATTTTTGTGCATGAGCAGTATTGAACGTTATAAGGATTTCAGGACTCTGGACTCAGCACAGTAAGCTGAATAGTGACGTCACTTAAGTACACGCAGTGTCATTGGCAGCTAATTTACCAACCGCAAGTAACAGACTTTCATTAGAAAGTCTCTCGTGTAAAATGAACTTCAGTCGCATCTTTTGCAAGGGTGAGCTGGAGAGACGCTTGCTAAAGCTCTTTATAGAGAACATACGAGTAGCCATCAGCCGGCAACACCCGTTTTGGGTCTGTTTCGCAGCTGCTGATGCTGTGTGGTTGTAATTAAACTGAGAGTGTTTAAAGCGCTTCAATGTGACTGTTTACATTGCAGTTCGCTGAAACATTAAAAAAAAAAAACATCGTCGGTATGTTCATTAACCGGTGCGCTCGTGGAGTACACTGAAGACAAGTAATAGTTCCACTTTCTGCCACTGGGTGAAAATATGGAACTGTAAACAGTGAGAACGTGGTGTGGGTGAAGGAAAAGGGGAGTATAGATGAAACACATAACTGTGGTTGTGGCACCTTTATTGGAGTATGGTCACAAGTTACAACATGTGTTCAGTGTGGTCTCCTGACTCAGCAACATGCTGCATTCGTAATTTGGCATGGTCAACAGTTGTTCGCAGTATACCCAGTGTAATCAGAGTGATATGTCGTTGCATGCTATAGTTCGGATCAGGATGAGTCCGAATTCGACCCTGAAAGACACGGTATTTCAGATATCCCCACAACCTGAAGTGACATAGATTAAGGTCGGAGGATCTGGAAGGGCACACATCCTGAAACGCCTAGAGATGATCCAGTCATTAGCGAAGATTTCTCGACAGCGTCGTCCCATTTTATATGAAAATGGTAGTGTGGACACAGCTGCGACCTTGTAAAGTAGAATTACGAGAGTTGCCTAGAAAGTAATTCACCGCATTTTTTTCTTCAACAATTCTTTATTGAACACAATGAGAATTACACACTAAAGAATGGTGTTTTATCTACACAGCCTATTTTTCCACGTTATCTACATCCCGTTCTATGACCTTCCTCCAGCTCGAAACAAGGTCGTGTACGCCCTATCGATACCAATCCTTGTCCTAGTGGCAGAGGCAGTGCGTCACTGTGTGAATCGCCTCTTCATCGTCCTCAAAATGTCCTCCTCGAATGGCATCCTTTAATGGACCAAACAAGTGGAGGTCAGAGGGGGCTAAGTCAGGTGTGTCAGGTGTGACAGCCGTGGATGGTCTCCCCGACCGCTGCAAATCGTGGAGCTCCGCCGAACCGCCTTCAGATGACCTCATCCTCCGTGCCCAGCGACCAACTGTACTTCTGTGGACAGCAGATGCTCCATTGACTTTGCACAAACTTTTGTGAATATTCGCCATAGTTTATTTCTCTGCAGTGATAAATTCAATCACGGCACGTTCCTTGTAACGTATATCACCTACAGACGCCATTTTGAAACTGTCCTGTGGACAGCAGATGCTCCATTGACTTTGCACAAACTTTTGTGAATATTCACCATAGTTTATTTCTCTGCAGTGATAAATTCAATGACGGCACGTTCCTTGTAACGTATATAACCTACAGACGCCATTTTGAAACTGTCCTGCACCTACGCTATCTGTCGAAAGTGACGGAAAATTGGCGCGCTGACTCAGGAGACTTCAAATAATACATAATTTAACCTTTCGCATTCGCAGCATTGTTTTCCACTGAGAAAAAAAATGCGGAGCATTTCTTTCTGTGCAACCCTCGTATGTGTTGGAGAAGGAGGTACTTATAACATGCCTATGACACTGTACAGCTAACAGGTCCGTGAGGCGTCATTTCCTTGAAGAAAAACGGACCGAGAATGAAGGAGATTGTCAAACCATACCACACAGTCACATAATCTGAGTGCAGTGGATGTTCCTGCACAACAGGTGGCGAAGTAGAAGGCCATATGCGTCAGTTCCGTGTATTCACGGCAACGTGAAGAGTAAAATTTGTCTCATCCGCCTGCTGAATATTGCCCAACCACAAGTCGTCCTTTCCACGCGTACCAAAAAACGAAAGGCAAAGTTATGGCATTGTAGCCTATCTTGGGCCTTCATTTGTTGCACATACTGAATCTTATAGGGATACTAGTGTGAAATGTTCCACAAAATCTTTTGAACTGTTGATCAGTGGAGACACATTTCCCGTGACACAGCTCGAGCACTGGCCGCGGAATTTGAGCCATGTGCTACACGGTCGGCTATAGCTACAGCAACTTCATCAACAACTGAATGAGCCGCCTTCCCCTCCCTGCTGTACCACCTAATTAACCTGTTCCTTCAAATTTCTTGATGGTATTCTCCAGCTCGTTTATTGACATTACTGATATGAGGACACTTCGCAGCCGTTTCAGTCGGCGATATTCCCGCAACGCAGTGCTGTTATTGCTGCCAGCGCTGTTTTTGCTGCCCCTCTGATAACACAACTTTACCAGCAGAGCACGGTCTTTCTTTTCAATAGCCGTTCCATTTCGTCGGAAAGGTTGAAACTTCTTAACCCCTCACACTAACAGTCACTTCACAAAAGAAATGAACTAGCGTCGCCTTGCGAGAAACGGCGTACTGACGTCAGAACAGAAAACATTTCACATTCTGCGTGCTTCACCTAGTGGCAGAAAGTTAAACTACTGTTTTTCCAGCTCCGTGAGCGCACCGATTGATGAACATAATTAAGACGTTTGAGCGTCCGGAGATGTATACAGCCGGTACTGCCGAACTCTGAACATCGCCAGTATATGTAGCCGTTTTTGTCAACGAATCAAGCTCAACCATCTCATGTGCTGTTAATGCATAACACCAGCTTCCAACTGAACGTCTAGAACCCTCAGTAAGAAAGTAAGTGAAACGCTTCGAAAATATCTTACGTGGCGTCTGTAAACCACAGTTTTCATGCTGCTGTCTTTTGTTGACAGTGGCAGCATTAGATTTTACAGTTATTGTCACAGAAGCAAGCTCAAACATCGAGCGTTTTCGTAAGTGCTTTAAACTGGTCATCTCGAATCCTCAGCAACAACAGCACAAAAAAGGTAACAAATATCAGTTTGGAATAATCGTTTTTACAAGGAAAATCGTAGTCTCAGGTAAACAAGATTTCCGAGGCCGTTTTTGCAAGAAAAGCTGAAAATATATCTAAAGCAAAGAATTTACTAGTACAGAAACTATGCTTCTCTGGCACAAGGTATATTTAAAAGATTAGATTAAAAGTTTTTCACCTTCAGTGTTTCTTATCACAGTACATTCGTAAGCAATCTTTCCTTATATACGGGGTGTTCAAAAAATCTCTCCACAGTGTCGTATGATTGTTCAACCGCATGTTTTTTTTTTAACGAAACAGTAAACGCACAACGATACCGCAGTGATATTCTGCACCCATTCATAGTATAACTTGTGTTAAGCGAAATACTGAATGGTTATTTTCAACAAGTTGGTGACCCTGCTTATACAGCTCGCGTTTCAGTGTCACTGCTTGCTAATGTTTTTGGTGATCGCATATTTCACTGCTTCTGTTACAAAAGAAATGTTACAGCTTGTATTTGGTAACATGATTAGACGAACTGAATTGTGTATTCAACAACAGGGGGGATACTTTCAACATTTAACGTGAAAATCTGCAAGTAAAAATGAATATTCAATAAATTTAAAATTCCCTTGCTTGTTAAAGCAAGGGAATTTTATATTACTCCCCCCCTCCCTAATAACGCCCACTTACATATACCTGGACCACAGGGTAACTGAAATGGAAGTCATGTACAGATCACTGTACTTAGGTCTTGAACTTTCTGCAAAAAATATACTCACTACACTTTTGTGTCTAGTATTACTATTTGAAATAGCTTATTCTAGCTTAGAAACAGTTGCAAAATACCGATGGTTAAAAAAAGTTTGCACTACCGTTACGATTACACTTAAATTTCATCTTATGCTTTTCTTATCTCCTTTTATTGCTTTGTTTGCTATGGCGATACATTAAACATGAGTAAAATAATGAGCAAAGCACATAGCAGTTTTTAAGAATTTAACATTAACTGCGCAATGAAACAGTAACCAGATGCAATAGATTCGTTATACCTGCTCCTATTGCGCAATGGTGGCCAAGATTTCGGCTCGCAGTCTATGCCCGGGCCCGAGTGCCAAAGTGCTCAGCTTGGCTGGTAAGTTTCCCCCCTCTGTCACGCCACGAAGTCTGAGCGTGGGAAGGGTGAAGACGGCAAATCAGCGAACGCGTCGCATTCAAATGGCAGTGCACTCGCATTGCACAAGACTTACCATCTTGCAACAACATTGCCCATAAGTATAAGAAATTTTCAGTTTTTTAAAATTATTTTTGACATGCTAAAGACATAATATAATTTTCATGTGAAACAAACTGCAGTATACAGGCAGAGGTAGACAATTTTACAGACTTTCTCACTCAAGTTGGTAGGTAACTATGACTTACGTAGTTTCATAAACGAAATAAAGATCTTTCACACAAATATGTCGATCGAAATATTGTAGCACTTTTGCAGCCTCATTGTGGAGACATCGAAACTCAACCTGAAGAAAGCAATGTACATGTCCTGGACAGTTTAACATAAAAATATTTGTCATTAAAACTGGAATTACCTCACAGGCCAATCACTTACATCGGCATCTACACATGGGCGATTTCAACTGAAGCCGCTAACGATCTCAAAAACGGCACAGAAATAGATTTAAGATTGACATTATCCTCAGACCCCTTATATAAGTCTATTTGTAATTCAAGGCCACAACAAATTCTTCAAACCTCGAATTTTCTTTAACGCCATTGACTTAGAGAAGTGGACTGTCTGTGTTAGAATGTGTCCCTTCTACAACGCGATTTTCCTTTTAGATGCATTCCCATCAAATTAGAAAGAAGTTTCCCTGCAATGTTCTACTGTGGGCAGTGAGGAGTCAAGTGCACTTAAAATGTGAAGCCTGCTGTGCATTCTGTACGTTCTAATTTTCGTTCCTGCACTCCTTTTTCCTTCATAAATTCTACGATAGCGCGTTTTAAATCGAAAAATTGTTCCAGGCATGCTCCTTCAATTAAACAACGCACTTCCCAATGATGTATTAAGTCTCCATACTCCTCATTCAGTTCTACTGAAAATTGTTGCAAATGACGATGGAATAATGCGTACAACTTAAGAAATATAACTGTCCATACCAACAATTTCTTCAAGTACTCCATGCTTGCAAATTTAGAATTAGGTACTTCATGATGTGCATAACATTGAATCCTGTCATTTGATCGTTGTAAATTTTTGCTCTTTCTTTTTCATCTAAAAGTTTAAACTCTTTCTACATGGTACTATAATGTTTCGTAGCAAATAAGCAGTATCGGTTGATTATGTGTATTGAGAGTGCTCACCCCTCTCTTTTGTCATTCCCATTCATTTTAACGTAATGGGACGGTACATCACTCGACTTCCTCTTTTTGTGGAAACAGCCACTGGACCTCTGAAGGTCCTACATACCACAAACGAAAAGTGTACCGTAGACAGCGCCGACACCATGATTCTGGCAAACTCAGAGAGTTGTGCCGACCGCAAGACGCCACATCGCAGTGCTAAATGATATGTCGCGCTGTTGCTGGTACTTCCGAGAAGGACCGATCAGAGCCGAGTGAAAGGCTGGACCTAGGCCCGCTTGCACCCCTCACGTGTTGCACGTGTTATGTTTGGCACGCCGTGGCCGGCCCTTGTATAGCGTAAGGCACAGTGAACTAGCTCACGAAACACCGAATCGTAGTTTCGCGGACGGCCGCTGTGGCCGAGCGGTTCTAGGCGTTAGGCGCGTCAGTCCGGAACCACGCGGCTGCTGCTGTCGCAGGTTCGAATCCTACCTCGGGCATGGATGCGTATGATGAAAATGGTTCAAATGCTCTGAGAACTATGGGACTTAACATCTTAGGTCATCAGTCCCCTAGAACTACTTAAACCTAACTAACCTAAGGACATCACACACATCCATGCCCGAGGCAGGATTCGAACCCGCGACCGTAGCGGTCGCGCGGTTCCAGACTGAATGCGTATGATGACTTTAGGTTAGTTAGGTTTAAGTAGTTCTAAGTTTACGGGACTGATGACCTCAGATGTGAACCATTTGAAGTTTCGCGTCAGATTACGACCTCCGGTTTGTACGCAAACAAGCCTGAAAGTGATTTACAGGCGTTTTCCCGCGATCTATTTCGCAAATGCTGAGCTGCTCCCCAAAATCCACCTCAAAGAATACGATACGTAAACAACGAAAACGTGATCACATACAGCAAAAAAAAGTTTACATGTGACACAGTCGGCGTACATGACTTCCCACCTCCAGACTACATTGAGTATAGCGTCAAGAAGGGCATCTGGCCACAAAGTGACATAATAAAATAAAGTTTGTGAATCTTGGAAAAGTGGATCTTATACTCGATGGAATCAACACTAAGGTAAAGAACAGAAGGAGGAGGTCGAACCCGTTGTACATCATTTTTACCAAAGTTTTTCAAGGATCTGCAGACGAATAAGAAGCATAGATATATCAACGCTTTAACATCAAATCATTATGCACCAATTTTGGTCTTTGTTACATCACATACTCATAGCAAATTTTTAATCCCCAGGTGATTTACGCTAACGCATAAAAATTTGTCTTGCTGGTTAACGTTATCCATTGTACAAATGCTTGGTAGTGGATGCTGTACTTTATCAATAATAATTGTTAGCATTCAACTACTGTAACAGTACTCGACACAAATCAGCAACGCGTTTCGAGAGGCATTGCTCTCATATTCAGGTATTTTTGGATTGCGACTTGATGCAACATTACAGATGTTTCTCGCATCCTACATTCCAGTCTTCCGCCTGCAAAGTCCTCTCTAACATAGCTCTTTTGAATTCTTTTCCCCACGTTGTTTTTGAGAATCCTTTTCTTCTTCTATTAGGCGTCTATCCTCGCTAAAATGACATATACGCCCATATCATCTCAAGAGCTTTGCTTCGACTGTATCTATTACAATTGTGCCTAGGTTGATTCACTTAAGTAGATCAGGTCTAATTTTATCCCTTAATGAAAAATTACAGCAACACCTCCAAAAGACCACATCCATCGACAACAGCTTCATCTTAATTCGTTCAATTATATTCCATGTTTCTGCTCCTTAAATTTCCATATTTTATTCAACAGTTTAAAATACCCTAATCTCTGTTTATGATACAGTATATGTGCACCATAAAATTCCATTTATTTGATTGCTTGTGTTCCTTGGCTAATGTGGATCTTAATTTCTCTTTTAGTGGTTCCATCTTTGGTGATAAGAGGTCCCAAATATTTATAAAAGACCACAGAGCTCATTACCCGAAAATATAACATCTTGCCACAGTTACTCAGCAACCAAATATTCAGTTTTCTCTAAACTAACTGTTGAAACATATTTCTGATATTCTCTGCATTATTTCCTAACCATGTAGTTCATGTCATCCTCATCCTCTGCAAAAACGACTCGGTCATCAGCACACTGCAAAGCGAAGAGCTTCTCATCATTTACAAACACGCCATACTGCGACAGAAACGTGTCCATAACCTTAAGGCAGAATTCAAGTACATTTCAAATCACGTACGTAGTATCGATCATCCTTGCCGTAACCCTTGTTCATGGTGTCATCACTAAGACCACATACGCTTAAAAGACAAAAACTCTACAACACATTTGCGGTGTACATGGAATGGAATAAAATTCGAGGGATGTGCAATAAGTAATGCAGTACTTATTTTTCTTTAAGCAGATTGATTTTATTCAGGATTCCAATATACCATATTATTCCCTGCTCTTTTGGATACAAAAACGTCGTTTTTCAAAATAACCTCCTTACTGGGAGGACCTATAAGGCTGCGGGTTACCACTCTATTTGGTCTACGTCGGTTCAGATGGTTCAAATGGCTCTGAGCACTATGGGACTTGACTTCTAAGGTCATCAGTCCCCTAGAACATAGAACTACTTAAACCTAACTAACCTAAGGATATCACACACATCCATGCCCGAGGCATGATTCGAGCCTGGGACCGTAACGGTCGCGCGGTTCCAGGCTGAAGCGCCTAGAACCGCTCGACCACCCCGGCCGGCGGTCTACGTCGGAGCCAACGTCTCGCTGCATCAGTATGTCCCCATCATCCACGTACCGCCACGATCAGCCTCGTAAAGCGCAAACAATTCTGCACAGATGGTCCTTAGTTGCTCTTTATGGTCTTGTGTTAGCGGCGAGAAACGCAGTGGGCACACACCATTGAGTACCTCAAGTAGTGAACGAGTGTATCAGCACTACCAACAGAGGTGTCCAGTTGTGCAGCGAGGTTTTTGATTGAGATCGTTCGATCACCTCGAATAAGAATGTCCGCACGTTCCAACATTGCCGGAGTTAAAACTGTATACGCTAGTCCGTTACGTGGGTGATCGGACAGGTTTGCGCTACGTTGTTACAATGTCAGATGTCTTGCCCAACTCGCCGTGGCTTTGTCCACTGCCAGGTCTCGCCCCAGTGAATAACTGATGCTCTGGTTTTCCTTCAAAAGATACTCAGTGACAGATCTTTGCATGAAGCCCACCTGCGTTAAAGAAACATTTTGAAAGCTACTTGTAGCACTGCTACATATTAGAACTTCACGAAATTATACGGGCTAAAGCGGGAATATCCCACGATGTCTCACAGCAAATACTGCATATTTTCAATCGAAATTAGCAGAGAAAAAAAATGTGTTGCCTTACTTATAGAACGAGTCTCGTATAAACACGTTGGTTTACGGCGCATATCTCCCTCCAGCAGGAGTCGTATAAAATTCCCTCCCTTCTGGCTTCGAAAAGTACAGCCAAAAACACAGTACTGTACCACTATTTCAGGGGAAAATTCCAAATATGTAACATGTCTGAGGCGTGCTGCGGCTCGCGTTGGTGCTGTTTGTAGGTTTCCGCCCTCTGTTGGAGGCCAGACGGTGTCGTTTAGTTGGCATGGTTGCGGTTGTTTGTCTTCTTCTCTTGTTGGCAGGCGCCACTCTGTTTCGCAAGCGTTGCCTGTCCGCTAGTGGCAGCAGCGGCAGTTATCGATATGTAGTAACTGTTGCCTTATCTTTGGGGCGACGTCGTTGTTTTTCTGGCTCGTGTAAGTGCCGCAGTTCGGTTGGGGACTCAGGAGCAGCCAGATCTGCGCAGTGCCGGTACACGCCGGAACCGTTGGCGGCATGCGTGGACCGCCGGATGGAAGGGCTGTGGTCACGAGGGTGCACAACCACGTCGTAAACCGGATCCATCAAGCTTTAAGATGAGTGCATTTCAATTGAAGTATAGAAACCTCCACCTTTATGATATCTCGCGATTCTCCAGTGACTTGGGTTTGTGTTGCTGCTCGTAGTGTCGCCGAGGCGAAGAGCAGCGAGTGGAATGCTTGCGGAAGGCGGCTATGATTAGCTTTCCTCGACTTCTTATTACTATTTACTGCGTTCAACTTGTTACAATTTGTTACGTTCAACCAGCGGCAATTTTTCTTGCCTGGTGGCCACTAACGCCTCAATTACCTGCCTGTTGGCGATTCTTCTACTCTGGTGGTAGTGATTCCTTTCTCGTTCCGGGCGCTCTAAACACAGTAATCTGGGGACGTAGTGCACACAGAAGGTTCCGGCTTTGGCGTATTGTTCCATCGTTGCATTTGGTTTATCGGACGTCAGGTAGCTTCAGCAAGATTATTAGTCATTCGTTAGGCTTTCACTAGTCTGAGTTACTATCTTGTGAAGTGAATGCAACTTTTGGCTGCCTATCTCATCGCACGCGAAAGTGTCTGTTGCCGGATCTTCTCAGAGGTCGATTCCTGGAGCATTGCCTGCGGCCCCTTGATTCTTGTAGGACATGTGTGTTCTAAAGGAGGTCTGATGGCCTGTAGTTCAGTGTGACGCTCCTTCAGCCCACGCCTTCTGCTGGTATAGCCTGCCTCAGTACCCTTTAAGGAACTTATGTACTGGTCCTTGTGTTTTATTATTGTATTATTTATTAAAGTACCTTGTAATGCCTACATTAAAGGTTATATATGTCTAGTTAATAGTTCTGGTCGCCTTCTGGAATTTTAGCAGTGTCGTGTTCAGTGGATGTTAAGGGTTGTGTTACAAAGTTTACCATCATCTTATTTCACCCGTTTGGTGATCAGTTGCTTTTTTTCAGTTAACTTTTGCTATTGTATTTGCTGTTTTACAGCAAGTTTCTAATTTTTTTATATTTTTGCCGCTACTGGCGTGTAAGGCCTTCAGCCGTGATTGTGGTCATTTGCCTTAAAATTCTAAATTGGTATTTGTATTTAAGCAGTAGGCCTTTAAAAGCTTATTTACTGCCATTCCTGGCGTCTGATGCCTCCTGCTATGTTTGTGGTGACTTGCCTTAATATTTCAATACCTATAATTTATAAGTTGCAGCGAGTTTTAAACAATTCTTAATTTATTGCCATTCCTGGCGTGTAAGGCCTTCTACCCAGATCACAGTGGGTTGCTTTTAAAACATTATGTGCTGTATCTGTATTTAATGGTGATTTGCTAAATTGTAACTCACTGAAAACACTGTTATTTACACAGTTGTTTAGTCCTTCATTAATAAGGTGTGGTACTTTTATTTATTGTTGAGTCTGGAATTACTGGTTTAAAGTAAATTGTGTGTAAGTGTAAAAGCCAACCAATAGTAAATGATTACGACTCAGTCCTCAAACGTAACCGGATCATGTCTTCCCTTGACTACCATGTTTCAATTTCCTATGGGACGTAAGTAACTGTAGGGCCCAGTACGGCCGGAAATGTCTCGTGACGTGACTCCAGCCGTTCACGGACTGCAAGCGGCGGCCAGCAGAGGGGAAAAGGACGGCCTTACTTTCCCCACACAGAGCTCTAGCGTCGGCTCGTGCAACTGCAAGAGCTTGTTCACGCTGTCCGGGAGCGCGGGTTCGAGCCGCTTCGTTGGGTCAGGTCAGCCGTGGGAAAGCGGTCGATCCTCTCGCCTTGACATTTGCCGTCAAGGGTGTGGCAGGGAGCATCAGCGGCCTCCTCGCGCCGTTACCTCTTCAGTCAGCTCAGTTTGGGCAGCTGCTTTGGGTCAGGCTACCCACCTGCTCCTCAGTAGAGGATTAATTATATTTACGACAGGTTTGCTGGAGATTGTATGCTACTTGCCAGTGCCTTTCCTTCGCTTTTTATCGTTCTGATTTCTGCTTCCACTTCCGCTGACGGCCTCATTCTCGATGATGATATAATGAGAGTGATGACATGCACGATGGTATTCGAAAAAGTAAGTTACGCATGTCTTCCCAGTCTAAGACTGTTGCTCAACAATGGCGTATTGAGTTTCCTGTGGACAAAGTTCTGCCGCGGTACAGATAAAAGGTGCGTCACTGCGCCGGAGTGAAATAGTGCGGCATCTGGCAACGTACTCCAAAGTTGAAGTACGTGGGACAGCACGATTCTTGTGGCCAAAATGTCCAAATTGCACACAGACTCACTATGAAATTCTGGTCGTATGTAGACCAAATGCAGTGTAAGGTCCAGCCGCAGAGAACTACTATAATGAAGAGCCAAAGAAACTGGTACAACTGCCTAATATCGTGAAGGGCCCCCGCGAGCACGCATAAGTGCCGCAACATGACGTGGCATGGAATCGACTAATCCTGAAGTAGCACTGGGGCGAACGGACACCATGAAAGCTACAGTGATGTTCATAAATCCGTAAGATTACTAGGGTATGGAGATCTCTTCTGAACAGATATGCTCAATGAAGTTCATGTCTGGGGAGTTTGGTGGCCAGCAGAAATGTCTAAACTTAGAAGAGTATTCCTGGAGCCACTTTGTAGCAATTCTGGACGCGCGGGTTGTCGCATTGTCCTGTTGGAACTGCTAAGTCTGCCGGAATGCACAGTGGACATGAATGGATGCAGGTCTGCACACGCCCCACACCATAACAGAGCCTCCACTAGCCACAGCCTCCACTAGCTTCAACAGTCGCCTGTTAACACGCAGAGTCCATGGATTGATGAGGTTGTCTCCATACCTGATGGGCCCAGGTGAGGCGTAAAGCTTTGTGTCGTGCAGTCGTCAAGGGTACACGAGTGGGCCTTCGGCTCCGAAAGCCGATATCAATGATGTTTCGTTGAATGTTTCGCACGCTGACACTTCTTGATGGTCCAGCATTGAAATCTGCAGGAAGTTGCGGAAGTGTTGCACTTCTGTCACGTTTAAACTATTCCCTTCGGTCGTCGTTGGTCCCGTTCTTGTAGGATCTTTCTTCGGCCGCAGCAATGTCGGAGATTTGTTGCTTTATCATATTCCTGATATTCACGGTACACTCGTGAAATGGTCGTACGGGAAAATCCCCATTTCATCGCTACCTGGGAGATTCTGTGTCCCATCGTTAGAGCGCGGACTATAACACCATGTTCGATCTTGATAACCTGCTATTGTAGGAGCAGTAATCGATCTAACAACTGCGCCAGATACTTACCGTCTTAGATAGGCGTTGTCAACCACAGCGCCGTATTCTGCCTGTTTACTTATCTCTGCATGCAAATACCAGTTTCTTTGGCGCATCGGTGTATATGTGGGGTGACCGTTTATTCAAACGTGTTGCGGTAATCATGACAGGGTGGCGGCGGGGGGGGGGGGGGGGTGGACGGAGAGGGGGGGGCGTCCAAGGGGACGCTACCGTACGAAAGTAGTGTGCAGTAACTTGAGGATCTGTATTGAACGGGAAGCGTCCTCGGGTAGTTGAAGCGGTTAAGACGACCGCTCGCGTGAAGCAGGATATCCGAGTTCGAGTCACAGTCTGGCACAAATCTTCACTTGTCATCAATGAGTTATTTCAATGGCCATTCGGCTGACACTGGTATTTCTCTTTTATCATGTAGTGAAATTGTGTCAACAATCTGACCAAGGATGCACAGACGAGCGTGGTGCTCATCGGCAACGAAGATTATCGATATCGCCCACAAGCGAGAATGTACAGTCAACTGAGGAACTGATTTGCAGCAGTCACAGATGTTACAACGATGAGGGAGTTCAGAATCGTCTCTCGAATCGCTCTGTGACCAGGAGTAAATTTCTGTCGTCAAGGGACTGAACGATTGGTAGAACGTTCCGACCTTTGGTTACGGACTTGGTGACTCCTTAAAAATAGTTCAATGTATTTATGTCACTTTGTAATGTAGTGTTGCATTCAATAAAAGTTCCTTAGTTTGCCACAGTCATGTGAACGTACTTTTTCAAGTCACCTGGTACCCACTACGTTTCTTTCCTTTGTTATTTCATTCGCCAATGACGCATGGTCATTGTGGTCGTCCCGCTGATTTATTTGGGAGGAGGCAATATGTCACCTGAAAGCCTCTCATCCAACGTCCGCGAGTAACCATCGCCTTGACACTTTCGTGTCAACTAAATGATGTCGCAACGAAACGTGCTACTTGAAATGCCAGTAGACGCCCATGGAAAATCAAACAACTAAACAGCATGGGAAATGTGCAGGCCATTTAGCACAAGTCATTTGTTACTTCACCAAAGTCAAACAATCTTTTATTATACCTGTACCAGAAACACTAACAAAATACAAATGATTCAGACGGTTACTGCAAAATTTCTTCAATTGAACCAAGCGATTCGAAATTAGTTGACACAGCCTGGGGAATGTTCCCTGAATGAAATTTTCACGCTGCAGCGGAGTGTGAGCTGATATGAAACTTCCCGGCAGATTGAAACTGTGTGCCGGACCGAGTCTCCAACTCGGGAGCTTTGGCTTTCGTGGGTGAGTGCTCTACCAACGGGTTGTGAGTCACACTTTCGTATCTAAGATGGTAGAGCACTTGCCCGCGAAAGGTAAAGGTCCCGAGTTCGAGTCTCGGTCCAGCACACAGTTTTAATCTGGCAGGAAGTTTCATATCAGTGCACACTCCACTGCAGAGTGAGAATTTCATTCTGGGAACTACAATAGTAATTATATTAAAAAAAAAGTAAACATTAATTTTCTTGGGAAAAATCTCACCAGAGTTATGAAACTTAGTTACACAAATGAGCCGAGATTCACTGCGCCGCTAGCGTTTGCTTACCGCCGCCGTAGGCAATTTTATAATAGCTACATCAGCCAGGAAAGCAACAACTTCCAACACAAATAAGACTCAGTCTCGACGTTAAAGATCAGTAATATATGTGGAGGCCTAGAACAAATGACACTACTAATTTCAGGCCTGAATAACAAGATAAGCAGACACTGAACAAGTTACAATTAAAGGAAATTTTAAAACACACAAATATGACATTCAAATAATTTCAAACAGAGCAAACACAAGGTAAATTTAACACTTGATAGAGTAATGGAAAACCACAGGCAATCGAGCGTAGCGGGGCAACCTCAGCATGGGAGCACATGGGTGAATCAGGTAACGAATACCTTACCCCCAAAAGGCAGAACAGACGGTACCAGGAAATGAACAGCACTCCAACACCTACATCAGCAGCTATGCCTCCTTAATCCAGGATAAACCGGCTGCGTCGACATTAGACCCAAGTGTTGCCGACCAACAAAATTCCACCCGCCACCGGCCGCTTGGACAATCGTGCGACCTTAAACTCCGTGAACAGCCTACCGTACGGCACATGTCCTCTCGTCTCTCTCTCTCTCTGAAGCGCGCGTGGTAACCACGCGGTCCGAGGTGCCTTGCCACTGTTCGCGCGGCTCGCCCGTCGGAGTTTCGAGTCCTCCCTTGGGCATGGGTGTGTGTGTGTTGTCCTTAGCGTAAGTTAGTTTAAGTTAGATTAAGTAGTGCGTAAGCCTAGTGACCGATGACCTTAGCAGTTTGGTCACATAGGAAATTACCACTACCACCTCTCTCTCCCTGACTTCGACCGACTGCCTGCCTATGTGATCAGCAAGCCGCTCCAAAGAACTACAACCAAAGACTCAATTAACGGGCGACTAAAGGCCCCCCGGCGAATAGGCAGAGACGAATCTCGCCGGTAGGCAAACATGTAAAACACAGAATGAGCCGGCATGGCTCCCTGCTCTTCATATTTTGTACAATCCAGCCAGGTCAAGATTCCAGTTCGATGAACAATACACAAGAATCGGTCGAACAAGTGCTCTGTAAGCAACGGCTTTCGTGGATCAGCTACATTTCCTCTGAATTATTCCAGTGATTGTCGCCTGGCATCGGCTTTTATCTATAATTGGTTTCACGCCATCACTCTGTTTTAGGTCTCTCCGGTTGCTTACTCCGAAGTCTTTTGGTGTGGTTAACGTTTTCAGTTTTTTTATTATTTAATACTCTTATGAGAGATCGGAGACAACATCCCAGGTGTGTGCTGCATACATTTTCGCCATGATAAAAGTGGTGAAACATCTTCTAATGGAAAGACACAGAAAGTCTTAGGGGAGTAGGGGGAGGGGGCAGTGTTGGGGAAGCGGAGGTGATTGTGGAGGTTCCTAATCCTACAACAACTCACTGGTGTCTTTGACCGTTTTACACAGCTGCAGATCGATGGAAAGGTGCATTGTCTTAACTACTGTGGTGGTGGTGTGCATGACACAGTAGTGTACAAACGGCTGCTGTCAATCACTAGTTTCAAACACGTTCGTTGAGGTGTATGTTCTGAAACTGACGTTGCTTCGCTATTGGTACGCCTGCAATTCGTTACGCTTGTTCTGTGTTACATAACATGCTACCCCAACGTTATTCGATGACGCGTGGGATCCCAAATACTTGTCATCTACTAACGGCTTCACAAACATTGACTCTACACATATTAATGACAGCAGTACGTTAACGGAGCCATTTCAGTATTATGTTTCTTGCCGCCAAACGTAATCTGCTCATTCATCGAAGTATTAATCTCTAACCTCAGCATCTGTTACGTAGCGCGTAACATTATCTCCATTTCCGCTCCACCATCGCTACTCGCATCCCGCCCCTCCCCCCACCCCCCTCGTTTTCTCTAATCTACAACTTGCCTAACATAAAATCTGTAATTCACTCCCTCGCCCAGTGATTATCATTTTTATTGCTACAAGTTATATATTAATTTATTGTTGAGTCTTTGCCTGTTTAATTCAAATGGCTCTAAGCACTATGGGATTTAACATCTGAGGTCATTAGGCCCCTAGACTTAGAACTACTTAAACCTAACTAACCTAAGGACATCACACACATCCATGCCCGAGGCAGGATTCGAACCTGCAACCGTAGCAATCTCGCGGTTCCGGACTGAAACGCCTAGAACCGCTCGGCCGCCGCGGCCGGCTGCGTGTTTAATGCTTCACAGTTAAGTTGCTGTACGCTAAATAACACACACACACACACACACACACACACACACACACACACACACACACACACATACACGCGCGCACACACACAGACACACACACACGCACAAAAGTTCGTTTATAATATTTCGAAAACGTTTGTGATACATATCTGGTATAAAACTCCCAAGGTTTCCGTCAACATGTCTTCAATTTATTTTCAGTAAGAACGTTTCAGTTATCTATAAGTGCGTTCGTCAGAGAAAGAGAAAAGAATTGTAACTCTAGGTATATTCTACATCAGACTTAAAAGCTTGTGACATATCACATTGCTCTTCAAGGAAACAAAAATTATTTTTAACGTGAAAAAAAAATTCTCAGAAATCCAGTGAGACCAAGAAAGGCTGTTACATGAGCAGCATTGTATTGCTGGTGAACACGTGAACATACAGAGCTGGAGGAATGCGGGGTACAGGAGACGCTAGATATTCCTCATCATGTAGAAATGTGTCTAATATAAAAATACGGCGTGTTTCGCAAGAACAGAATTTCCTATCATATATAAAATATAGCTTTTACAGTACGGTGCTGTGTTTTATACGCTGATTGTTCCCTACGCTGTTTACTTGGCTATGTGTGAGAGTAACGTTGTTTGAGACACCACCTTCATGCTTAACTGCATCGATTTTTCTATTTTCTGTAGTTGTAGATCCACACTGATTCAAGATTATGTGGTGCGCGTAAGTAATTTCGGAAATCAGTGAAGTCTGCACCATTCGTATGTATTAAAAGTAAATTTCTTCTATTTAAATGTTAAGGAATTTCAGTTACATTTCTAAAAGGTGTTCACTACAAAATATTGACTCTAAGTGACCTTTTGAGTTTAAAAAACAAATTAGAGAACAGAGTTTTTAGCATGGCCTCTAGAAATTTCGACAGATAATCTGTAAGTTTCCATGAGGTACTTTTCTTTTATTATACAAGGACCTACAATATTCTGTAACTATACGTTGTTTTGATAGAGGACATTGAAAGGTAAACAAGCAAATGCATCGTTTCTACCGGAAAATACATCGTTTCTACCGGAAAATATATCTTCCGTACTAAAAAGATGATGCACTGAAACGGACAATGTCTTTCGTGGGAATCATAATTCATTTTTTGCTGTCACAAAACTGCTTTTCCGTTTTTGCTAAACGCCACCAATGTTCTTTTAGAAAGAGCTCTACTTGTGACGTAACTCTGTTCGATAAAACTTACAGGCTTTTTCTGAGACACCAGGGAATCTATGGACATCATATATATTGTGACAGGACAGCGAACAGCAGGAAAATTCTTTCGAACAAACGATTCAAGGTCTTAGCCCGTAATCCATCTCGCTCTACAAACGGTGTTGTATGGCCGTCACATGTACTGTTGACATTCAACATCTTACTTCGTATAGTTTAGATACCCTATGGACGTTCATATTTTTGAAACCAGATTTTAAGTATACTTGTTTAGATACTTTCATATTAATTTTATGTCTGCATCTTTTAGCACATTCCGTATCGTCTACAGCACCGACTGTTACTGAACACATTGGTTAACATATTCAATCGATACTTAGACGTTTGAAGCAACTTATTTACCGGTACCTACCCTCGGTAGGCTTTTTATGGTCGATATACAACGTCTGTCACAATTTGTCTGTGTTTATTGTATACTGCAACGCAATGTCTGACTGTTACAACAGTCGAAGTAGGTGGATAGGGAAGACCATGAGGGAGTGGGGAAGGTGTGTAGAAAACTTGGATTTCTGACTGTGAACGGTGAACTGGGTTTACTTGTCGCAAATGTCATGAGTGAAAGCTAAGATATATTCGTGAAGGACTTACGAGATTTCTTTGCTACCCGCAGTGTTCATTACATTTTTACTACTCCGTGTAAAAGTAAGGCACAATTAGCCGGAAGTAGCTTCCGAAATCCGGATGGCGTGGAAGCTTCTCCTAGACGTCTTGCAACCAGCAATACTTTTTCAAAACATTTACTGCTTATAAATAAAAAGTTGCTTCTCCTCCGGCAACATATTTTACCCTAGGAAAGATACTTTCAGGCTCTGGGACTTTGAAAAGTGAAGCGCACGAATTCGACGCTTTTGTCACTGAAAGAAGGATTACTTTAAGCTTCTATTTCGTAGGAAAATGTCTCTTCTTCTCTGTTCTACATATAAGTTAAAGATATCTTGTCATGAATAGAAAGATAAGTAGAAAGAAATGTCATCAAGCATGACATCAGATGAAAATAATTTAATTTTTTGAGACTGATTTCGTCTGATTTATCTCGCGTATACCACTTCAGTAACCCAACGAAGTCAGTGGGTATGGGAATCGAGTGAAGCTTCACCGGTAATCGCATATTGAGACTGATCTTGTTGGATGCCCACTGCGGCGTTTCACGGAATCTGTGACGTCACAATAAATAAACCTCGACCTTTTCTGTACACTTGATAATTCGTGTTTTACAGTATTTTAATGATTAAATCAAGTTTTTACGACGCAACGCTAAGAACTGTTGCTAGTATTCGTGGCGTTGACAGCAACGCAATGAGTACATGAAATCAGTTCTAGTGTAAGAACGGTATACCTGTTTCTTCACAGTGATTGTCTCTAACCTTTTTCAATCGTGTGTATGCCTTACGTGACAAGATTTTGAATGCGTTGGTTTCGAGAAATGAACTGTATTCAACACTCAAGGCTGTACTGCTAGTACGAATAGCGTACTTCTGAGTACAGTATACGTGTATGCGCCATTTATTTATACCTGGTCAGTATCTGTTTACATAGAGTGCCAAGCTCTTCACACAATTTGTTAATATCAAAGAATTTTACGAAAAATAACGGACTTCAGCTTCAAGGAAAACGTCACTGTATTTATTCAGATGGTAATGGTCTGTTTCAGAAACAATATTGAAGCTTCCTTTAATAAAATCATGACCTCATGCTTTATACAGGCATCCGAGGTGTATATGTCTTGCTGATGACGAAAACGGTCATGATTTTTTGGCAGGTGATACGATCGGGTCTGAACTTACTAGTGCAAGGCTATGGACTCAGTCATTTTTGACAAGATGTCGACATACAGCGATGGAGATTGCTGCGGGTGACTAAAGTCACTAGCGGCGTATTGGACTCTCATTCATTGGCACACTACCACAGTACGTCTTTTTTTACGAAGGATATGCGTGTGTCAGGAAAGGAGTGAAATGAAAAAACGGAATCAGATATACGTTTTAGAAAAAAAAACGTGCATAAGTGAACCTGATTTTAAATACACCAAGAACTAGGTTATTATTGTAAATGTATATTGTCTGAGGTGCAGTCTACTATTATCTACAGAGTGAAAACAAACAGTTCGCAATGAATCATAAATCAGTCATTCGGAAAATATAACACAGAGCTTCATTCCACAGCTTCTCCAAATATCATTCAACGAAGCGACTGTTATACTGAGCTATTAACCATAATCAAAATAGCGACCCTCCCATCATTTCTTGTAGTATAGGAGCGCAACCAAACTCCATCCATCCCGTTTAGTCTGACATCAGTCGTTAATTAAACCTTAGTGAACTTAGTTGGACGTTGTTTTAGAAACTACTTTGTCAGTGTTTAATGTCTGGTTACTGCATGAGACAGTTCTTCACACCTTGCATCATCAATTCAACTTTGTCCAGAAGTAAGTATTTAATGAATCTGACGTTTTGAACATCAAGAGAAACTGAATCTACTCTCTAAAATAGTGAATAATTACTGACGCTCTGATCGAATGAAAAAGTATATCATCACTCTACAGTCAAGTCATTAAAGACAATTCACGTTTATCTCATGAATATGACAGCCTTAAGAGCTACAAAAACTCGATAGGGTATCTGCAAAACGTTTACTTGAATCGTCAGCTAGACGTAATCGCGATCACAGAATTCCCTTTTAAAAATATAAATGATAAAGCTCTGAAGAAGTGGTTAAAATTGCAGTAGGAATAGGTACTTTTTCCACACTTAATGGCAGTTTTTACTAGATTTTGAAACAATCTACATATCTCTCGCGATTTATTTTCACATTTCCACCCATTGAGGAGAAAGGATATTAATCATTCCCAAGTATTCCTGCCATGTCCTACTGAATTCACGAGGTCACAATGTCTGCCTACTGTTTGGAATGTGTGCGCATAATACTTCTAAGGACTCCTTAAAGTTTCTACTGCCAAAAACTACTTGCCCTACAAATTTACAGCAGTAAGAGATCTTTAATGTTCTCTTTGCAACACATATTGCAGTCCGTGTCCTGGACAAACCATTCTTAAGTAATTTACGTATTATGATCCTATAATAATAAAAAACAACTTCGCTCTTCCTTTATTAAAATGAAAACTATGTTCACTTAATTTGCACATATTCTTATTTGTACGTTATCTGTTTCATTCATACACCTACGTAAACAGCTAGAAATATTACAAGGCGCTTTTTAATACCCACGTATTACAAAGAGGTGACGGAAGTCATTGGATAGAGATATGAACAAACACAGACGGCGGTAGTGTCGCGTACACGTGGTATAGAAGGGCAGTGCACTGGCGGAGCTGTCATTTGCACTCAAGTGATTCATGTGGAAAGGTCTCCGGGACGGCGTGGATTAACAGACTTTGAACGCAGAGTGGTAGTTGGAGCCGGACGTTTGGGACATTCGTTTTCGGAAATCGTTAGTAAATTTAATATTCCGGGATTCGCAGTGTCAAGAATGTGCTGAGAATATGAAGTTTCTGGCGTTGCCTTTCACCACGGAGAACGCAGTGGCCGACGGGCTTCACATAACGACCGAGAGCAGCGGCGTTTGCGTAGAGTTGTCAGTGCTAACAGACAAGGAACACTGCGTGGAATAACTGCAGAAATCAATATGAGACGTATGACGAACATATTCTTTTGGAAAATGTGGGGAAATTTGGCACTAATGTGCTATGACAGCAGATGAACGATGCAAGTGCCTTTCCTAACAGCACGGCATCGTCTGCAGCGTTTCTTCTGGGCTCCTGCTCATATCGATTGGACCCTAGACGACTGGGAAACAATGGTCTGGTCAGATAAGAACCGATATCAGTTGGTGAGAGCTGTTAGCAGGGTTCGAGTGTGGCGCAGACCCCACGAAGTCATGGACCCAAGATGTCGACAAGGCACTGTGCAAGCTGGTGATGGCTGTGAAATGGTGTGGGCTGTGTATTCATAGAGTGAACTGGGTCCTCTGGTCCAACTGAGCAGATGATCGACTGGAATTGGTTATGTTCGATTACTTGAAGACTCTTTACTGCCATTCATGGGCTTCATGTTCCCAAACTTCGATGGAATTATTATGAATGACAATGCACCCTGTCACGGGGCCACAATTGTCCTCCATTTGTTTCTGGTACATTGTGAACAATTCAAGCGAATGATTTTGGCACTCAGATCGCCTGACATGAATCCCGTCGAACATTTATGAGGCATACTCGAGAAGTCAGTTCGCACAAAATCCAGCAACGGCAACACTTTCATAATTACGGGCGGCTGTGAAGACAGCATGACTCAATATTTCTGCAGGCGATTTCCAGCGACTAGTTGAGCCCATGACACGTCGAGTTGCTGCACTACGCCGACCAAAAGGAAGTCCGGCAAGACGTTAGTAAGTATCTCAAGACTTTTGTCCCCTCACTTTATGACATGTTATTATAACAAATTATATCGGCAAACAGTTACCTAACAGCTGCCATAAACATCTGCTAGATGTCATGAGAATTCATAGTCAGTATTCAGCGGGCACTTCCTAGCGCACAATGAAATTTTCCTGCTGCAGTTCTCTTATAATCAACAGTAAACTTAAGAAATTTCCATAGTGTTTTCAACTAACATTAAAATATGGCTGAACTTAATTTTTTCGATCAATATTTCGATGTAGCAGCCATATATTTGAAAAGTATCATTCAAGTCTCCTTTCATAGAGGTCGATATGACTAGATGAATAACTTTTTCACGAAATCGTATTTCGTGTTCATTATCTGAAAGACACCAATGGTCCTGTTCAACTAAATCAAATCGAGAATGATACTGAGTTGTTGAACAGCAGTGATACTCAATAAAGAGGAACTGTCGTGAGAAACGCAGCATTGACTGTTATACACTCCAATAACACCGTGAGCGAATGTGGACCACGAGACAAACGATCATATGTTACCTCCTTTCATGTATGAAAGCAATGTATCTATAAAAGCTAGAAACACACAACATCTTACACTAGTCGACCTTGTATGTGAGCTTATCCGGTGAAACTCTTATCGAACACTAGGTACTTCATAACAATCTGACCAATGACTGATCAAAAAAGATCTTATATGAAACACAGGCTTTTGCAGGAAGTAATTTTTACCTAGCGAGACAGATTACTGGGCTACTGAACCCGACGTGGAGAGAATTACGTTTGTAGGGTAATGTCAGGGGAAAGATTGAGTCTACTTGTATTTTGGTTAATTTCATAATCACTTTTCATGATGCAAAGTAATGAGGATTTGCCCTTTTTCAAGAAATAGCTGTTGCATTAACAAAGTAATCAATTAAATAATGTGTGTTTCTCGTAAAAACCCTTCTAGTTTGGCTTTTCGGCTTATTTTACTGTCCTTCAAAGTGTTAAACTAAAACCAAATGAAACTTGATTATTTCAGTAGTTTCTTAAGATTAATAAATTACAGTAAGCACCACAAGTAAATAAAACGAATCAAACAGAACAGAAGTCTAAAAATTGAAAACAACATACTGTGTGAATCTAGTCTTTTCCTCGACAGCTTACATGTGGTTATATTAGAGTTATGGTACAAGAATCATTTAATGAAAAGATCCTTACCCTCTTTTTATAAAATGATATGTAGGTACGTCTAACTATCACAATTAAGAGTGATTTATTCTGTGCATCCCGTCTCTGAAGTCAGTATTTATAGTATTTTTTTGGTTTCCAGCACTGAATATGCTCGTAAGTACTTGATTAGTTTGGTTTAGTCGTTTCAAGTGTGTAGTTAATTGCAATGAACGGTTTCCGTCTGTATAGTTCTCCTTTTTGTGAGCTGAATAATATGGGGAAGAGTGTTGTACCTAGACGATATTGCAACTAAGAACACACAATGTTTTTTGGTCGGTACTTTGCTCTAGTGACTGATTTTACAATCACTTGGAGGAATGTGCAGTGAGATGTGTCGCCCTGTCTGACGAATCATGTTTCTTGTTACACCGCGGCGACAACCTTGTCCGGATAAGTCGTCACCCACTCGCAGGCCCATGGGGATAGCAGTGTGCTACGTGGAGCTTTTATCTGGGCTTCCATGGCACCTGTGGTAGCAATCGATGGCGCCATGACAGATGGCAACAGCGTGATCATCACTTCGGGCCACCTGCATCCGTTCCGGGACGGCGATGGCATCTTCCAGTAGGACAATTGCCTGTGTGACAAGGACAGAATGAGGTTAAAGTGGTCTGAGGAACTCACGTTGATGCTGTAGTCACTAAATTCTACTGTTCTAAACCCAGTGGAACACATTTGTGACGCTATCGAGCACCAACTCCGCGCCCACAGACCACCAACAAGTAATTTACGAGAATTGGTTGACCTATGCGTAGACATCTAGTCAAACATATCTTCGGGAAACGTACGAAGGACTTATCGAATTCATGCCACATAGAATAGCTGCTGTTGTGTGTTCGAAAGGTACACCAACACGATTTTAATCAGGTGGTGATAATGTTTTGGCAGACCAGTGTAAACACTTTAGTTATTAAGGAGGAGGTTTTCGTGTAATAACCAGTCAACAATACATGGAGTTTCCGTAGACCACATTCGGTTGCTACGGTCTCAATATACTTAGACAATACTCGGTACCCTATACAGCCACTGTGTGCAGTATCATTATCTTACAAGCAATGTAGACGCACTTAGTTAAGCATACTATCAAATTGGGTTAGTGGTTACTAAATGTTTTAAAATACGCAAATTCCGAGGTTAACTTGAACTAATGTAGTCCAACACTGTTAGATTTTCTTGTTTATTCGAATAGGTATATTTGTAACTTGTGCAGTCCACTAGTTACCTCTATACGGAACTATTTTTTGTTAGGGCAACCACAGCTTGGACCATACATTGTTACTATAAAGATGTTTTCAAAAATTCTCCAAAATAATTTCAAAAAATCCTTAAAAAATTCTGAAAATGAATGAAAATTCTTCAACGCCACATCAGTTGTATGTAGGTTCCTTTATTAGGCGACATATCTGGTTTCACACTATTATAGGGACATCTTCAAGTGATAACAACCTTTCTCTTCATAAGGCTGTAGAGAGTGAGCGACGTCCCGATTTCAACTTGTAAACCGATTAATTGAGTGACCTCTTAAAATATTGATCAAAGAATGGCCAAACTTGAAATTTGTAGTCCAAACGGTGAATGTCGAATGAGTCAAAACTCATGCTCCAATTAACTAACAAAGCTGTGTGCTCTCACTTTTTTATTTTTTTAAGTCATCAGTCTTCTGAATGGTTTGATGCGACCTGCCATGAATTCCTCTCCTGTGCTAACCTCTTCATCTCAGAGTAGCAGCCTACGTTCTCAGTTATTTTCTGGATTTATTCCAAACTCTGTCTTCTTCTACAGCTCCCTCTAGTGCCATGGAAGTAAATCGCTGACCCTGTTCGTTCTTCTTGTCAGTCTTTTTCCTTTCTTCGCCGATTCTGCGGAGAACCTCCTCGTTCCTTAACACAGCAATCCATCTTTCAATGTTTAAATTTCAAATTTAGATATTCGATGATCAGCCTTTTAAGAGACTGCACAATTAATCGGTTTACAACCTGAACATTTGGACATCGTACATTCTCTCTAGCTTTATGAAGTGAAGCTGCACCTACGCTACTGGCCATTAAAATTGCTACACCACAAAGATGACGTGTTACAGACGCAAAATTTAACCGATAGGAAGAACATCCTGTGGTATGCAAATTATTAGCTTTTCAGAGCAATCACACAAGGTTGGCGCCGGTGGCGACACCTACAACGTGCTGACATGAGGAAAGTTTCGAACCGATTTCTCATACACAAACAGCAGTTGACCCGCGTTGCCTGGTGAAACGTTCTTGTGATACCTTGTGTAAGGAGGAGAAATGCGTACCATCACGTTTCCGACTTTGATAAAGGTCGGATTGTAGCCTATCGCGATTGCGGTTTATCGTATCGCGAAAGAGGATAATACGGAACGCCATGCTGGATCCCAACGGCCTCTTATCACTAGCAATCGAGATGGCAGGCATCTTATCAGCATGGCTGTAACGGATCGTGCAGCCACGTCTCGATACCCGAGTCAACAGCTGGGGACGTTTGCAAGACAACAACCATCTGCACGAACAGTTCGACAACGTTTGCAGCAGCATGGACTATCAGCTCAGAGACCATGGCTGCGGTTACCCTTGACGCTGCATCACAGACAGGAGCGCCTGCGATGGTGTACTCAACGACGAACCTGGGTTCACGAATGGCAAAACGTCACTTTTTCGGATGGATCCAGGTTCTATTTACAGCATCATGATGGTCGCATCCGTGTTCGGCGACTTCGCGGTGAACGCACATTGGAAGCATGTATTCGTCATCGCCATACTGGCGTATCACCCGGCTTGATGGTATGGGGTGCTATTGGTTACACGTCTCGGTCACCTCTTGTTCGCATTGACGGCTCTTTGAACAGTCGACGTTACATTTCAGATGTGTTGCGACCCGTGGCTGTACCCTTCATTCGATCCCTGCGAAACCCTGCATTTCAGCAGGATAATGCACGACCGCATGTTGCTTGTCCTGTAGATCTGCGGCAACACAATATGAGAGATACACTAAAGTTGAATGGCTACTGAATGCGATTGTCACTCTCTACGCAGCGGTACACTGTTGCAGCCCACGGATGAACGCGTCCTTTACGTGCAGAGAGCACCGTTAGGCTCTGCTCCTTTTTTTAGCTCTTTGAGTTTAGGGTCCCGTCGACATCGAGGTCATTAGAGACGGTAGTTGCCGCTCCCACTCGGGCCGCTTTGCTGTCCGGCTGCGTCAGCCGACTCGATTCATTTCTTCCGCTCATTTGAAGCAACTCGTTTCGCAGCGGGTCCTCTCCGAATAATGCATGATATGCAGATGGCTGTCCCGTTACGGCACCCACCGTATTTCTTCAAATATCCGGCCGTCAGAGGGCGCTGCATTCGCAGCTTGCCGCCGGACAAATTTACATCGCGCCGGAGCTGTTAAATTTCCGACGTATTCAGCCGCCGCACTCATCCTAATCAGCCAAACAGACACACAGAACATGGAACTGCCGTGTGAATAGCGCGCAGAAGGAAACGGCACTTTGCGCGAAACCACAAAGCTCTTGTTCTCTGAGATACCCTCGGTCACACGGGTGTTCCCTTTCAGATGTCGGAACCGACTCCCAGGGGAGATTAATGACAGCCAGCGAAAGCATACCCTAGCCTCAAGCAGCCGCAGCCCGACGCCTTGCAAAGTGCCCCACTTGTTTGCTTTTTACTGAATTTAATAGCGTTAGGCGTACCGCACTCTACTCACTGCATTTGTTACAAAGACAACGTTGCAAATTCATATATTTATCATTTATTACTTTCTTCTCACACAAAACTATTTCATTTCTCATTTCATCTCCTTTTACTTTCCTCACACCTCTCCGCCTACTCTTTTCACCTTCGGGTTCTTCTATTTTTAACACTGTCATTCTGCAAATGTTTCTTGTGTTTATTCTTCTTTCGTGCTGCATGTTTTTAGGTAGTTTATAGCTCTCCATGTCTTACTTTGTGCCAAACTGATGGTCATTAAAACTGCAACAACGAAATCATACCAAATAATGAAATGTTCTTCATTGTACGCATGCAGTATATTGGGAATAATACATGCTTCTTTAAGCGAATCGAGGTTATAATGGTGTGTTAAATTATGTGCACGAAGTAGTCATCTCCAACAGGAACAAAGGATCGGTTGGGCATCAAATCAAAACGAGTGTAGATGAAAGAGACAAGTACGTTACTCCATGCCACTAAAACATGCTAGCCTTCATCAATCACAGTGGCTGATGCGTGATGATGTAGCTACTAACGACCAGTTGATTTCAGTGCGTGAGAGATCTGAAGAATGTGCTGCCACTGTAAGTTTAAGATCATTTGTATCGAAGTTAGTCAGAGCAACACAGGCAGCATGTGGTTTTTCGTTATCTTGTTGGGAGATAACTTTATAGGAACCTCCAACATAGGCACATCAATCGACGGTACCATGCCAGAATTGTGACCAGCTATGTGAAAATACGGATACCGCGCTGTGTACCCAATGGTATCCCAAAACACCACGCCAGGTGCTGGACACGTATGATGATGATGAATTCAATCTGATAGGCTTCGTGCTCCTCGGAGCCTCCACACATGGAATCGCCAAATGCGATTCTGTGCGCAGAGCCTGGACGTGGTGCCACTCCTGCGTCCATTCTTGACGTTGGGGCACACTGTTGTCGGTGTCGGAATCTCCCTTTCCACTGCCATATCAGTGGGGTTCAGGAGAAGTATGTTAACAGTCGATAGTGCTGCAGATGTCGTCCCAGTATCCGTGTGGATGCTTGTGTTATTACTAACAAGTCCATTTACTGGCTTAGGTATGACAGTTGTGCATTCTTGACCATGGAGAGATCAGTGTGTTCTCCTCTCCAGCGCTAGTCGAACGGGGTCCCTGATATCCTGCCTGGCGTTGAGTATGGCATCGATTCCATATTCGCGTGACTTGCGTGGGTTTCCGAGCAACACGAATTCAGTGCTGCAGTCTTTGCACTCTCGATTGTACAAAAACCTGCAGCTTTCAAATGCCAACACTTGTTACTTCTCACACAAAACATTCGACTGCGAATTCTGAATGAAAAAGCTGTTTCGTAGTGTAGATGGCTTAAAAACTTTGCTGCGCTGAAATGCTAATCATTAGCATACCGAAACATGCAGTACGCTTTATAGGCTACCAATCTGACATCCGTTGGGTGCCGTCTTCGCGGTGCTGCAATTTTAATTGCCAGCCGTGTATCCAGGGTGTAACAAAAGGGTGTGGCCAAAGTTTCAGGAAACATTGCTCACACGGAGAGAAATAAACTGCATTGCATGGACACTAGTCCAGTAATGCTTTTCTTTCATGTTCGAGCTAATTTTCTATTCCTCTACATAATTACATTAATCATGGGAGACACACAGAAACGGAATGTGGCATTTTGATACATGAAATGTTGAAAATATCCTCTTGGTTACGTTTTCTTAGAGTGTAGGTTCACGGCCGCACTCTTTGGTAAGGCACATTTGAAACTTAAGTGGGAACAATTAGGACAGGACAAATTATCTGCTACTGACTCACCATGTGCATCATAAGGGCGACGGGAGATGAACGACCGGAAAGTGCACAGATCAAACTTCTATGGATTCTACTTATTACACTGCACAAAATGAACATCGTTGACATTCAAGAATGATCAAAGTAAACCATTAACTTGCACCATGAACGCCGAATGAAAAATGTCGCACCACAGTGATCACTTAGGTTTTTATTTATTGGTGTAACGGGGTGATGAGACCTGATGGAATGTGATGGCATGCAACCAAATGCTAAATAATCGGTTTTGGAGCTTGTCGTGAAACTGGCTAGCATTTAAGGCAAAGTCAACCACCAACCAGCAAGTCACAGAGCCACAACCATGCATTTAGACTGAGTTTCGCAGCTGTAAATTAGCCGTTTTCTTTCATAGCGCCCTAAATTCTGTGATGGTGGAATAGAGAGGAAACGCTAAGATGCTCTGCTGGTATTCCAAATTGTTTACAATTCGAAAGATATTAGTTTCTTCTTTAGATTCTCTGTGTCTTCCTCAGATTGCCTAGTATTACTTATGTACCGTACCTTGATTCGACAACAGAGTTTTAATCTTTACTAGCGGCCCGCCCCGGTACGCACGGGTAGTAGTTAGTATAAATGGCCGAACGACTTGTCTGACGTAGCGATAAGTTATGAGCCACAGCGTAGAATTATGACTAAAATTCAGAGAACAATGTTAGGTACTCGTAACTGAATATTAACTCCAAAAGGTTAGTCTAACTTAAACGATTTAAGCAGTGCACACGAGGTAAGTTTTTAGGCGACATGAATTAATCTAAAATCATCATAGGTCAGCCGGTTTGCACGGAATATTTATAAATTATATGGACGAGCACTTCGTCATGAATTAGTCTATCTATTAATGAAAACGGTATCGAAATATCTACAGGAGTGCCTAAGTTTAGCCTTTAGACACAGGCAGAAAAAAGCAGCGGGGCTTTGTAATATGTTGAGATTTCATTAGAAAAAAGTTGTTTGGTTCTTACATTTTCTCGGTCCTCTTTCTTCAAAATTTTTATCATGTAATTTAATTTTTCTCAAGTAATATAGTGCTGGGATATACACAATTGTTTTTCAGTTATGTTATATAACAAGTACTAAAAAATTTTGTAACATGGCCATTTAAACATAATAAATAGGCATTTAGGTAGTAACAAATAAGTAAACGAACAAGGACTTGTAAGAAATAACATGCTTGTGTACTACATTCATTTGCTAATGATATTGTTTCATTAAGATTTACGGTAATGAATGTCAATCCACATAAATCGTGTGCGGTGTTTAATGTCCATGGGTGGAACCATTACCAAATGTGAACATAACGTTGTGTGATTAACTTTCCATTACAGTACTACCCAAAAACGTGTTTCCGTAGTGGTTCAAATGAGGCTAAAATATCCATCTGGTTAACCTGCTATAGGTTACACACCGTTTCCTCAAAGCTCTCTAGGTGAATGTCGTCTTCCTTTGCCATCCTTGTCTGATCCGAACATGTACTCAATCTCCATAGAAAATATTTTAATTTAAAGAAGAGATGGTCTTTAATGAGATTTCAGACTAGTTATAGAGAAAAAAAATGGTTCAAATAACTCTGAGCATTATAAGACCTAACATCTGAGGTCATCAGTCCCCTAGACCTTAGAACTATTTAAACCTAACTAACCTAAGGACATCACACACATCCATGCCCGAGGCAGGATACGAACCTGCGACCGTAGCGGTCGCGCGGTTCCAGACTGAGGCGCCTAGAACCACTCGGCCACAGCGCCCGGCACTAGTTACAGAGACAAAGCATGTGGCGTATTAGGCCTTCCCTGGAACGGCAGTCACATGAAACAAGAGTTCAATACTCATATGACAAACGATGAAACTGACACCTTATCCATTAAATATCTTTTATTGCATAATAATAGAAAAATTTAATTTCCTGATTAACGTGTACCACCAAATAGGGCTGATATTTCGTCTGTAACACGTATCCCGTTCATTATAATAGGAACGAAAAGTAGATACAATCTAATCTAACCTGAATTTCAACCTTCTACTGTCATGAAGCAAATAAATCTATTAATTAGTAAAGTCAAAGGTCAATATATTTAATTGTGGAACGTGTGTGTGGTGGAGACCATTCTAAACCGAAAATGTGTGTCTCTCTGGTGTTGCAAGTTTGGACACCCGAGTGTTGTATGGAGACCGTTTCCACAGCAAGCACAGTTCTAAGCAGCACCGAAGGCCCTTCCACCCGAAACGGCTGTGCCTTTATCACAAATTAAAGCACATGGTGTCTACTAAACTGAGGTGACAAAAGTAGAGGGATACCTCCTAATATAATGTCGGACCCCCTTTTGCATGGCGTAGGGCACCAACTCTACAGATCATGGAATCAAGTCGCTGGAAATACCTTCCAGAAATAGTGAGCTACGCTGCCTCCACAGCCTTCCATAATTGCGAAGGGTTGCCGGCGCAGGATTTTGTGCACGAACTGACCTCTCGATTATGTCCCATACATTTTCAATGGGGGTTTCTGGATGGCCAAACCATTCGCTCGAATTGTCCAGAATGTTCTTCGAGGCAGTCGAGAACAAATGTGGCCCGATGACATGGCGCACTGCCATCCATAAAAATTCCACCCTTGTTTGGGAACATCGAGTGCATGTATGGCTGCAGATAGTCTCAGTTGGTTCAGTTGGAGCAGAGGAACCAGCCCATTCCATGTAGACACATGCTCTTACCAACTGAAATCGGGACTTATTTGACCATGCCACCGTTTTCCAGTCGCTAGGGTACAACCGATATGGTTACGAGCTCAGCAGAGGCGTTGTAGGAGATGTGCTGTTAGCAAAGGCACTCGCGTCGATCGTCTGCTGTCGTAGCCCATTAACGCCAGATTTCGCCGCACTGTCCTAACGAACACGTTCGTCGTAATTCCCACATTGATTTCTGCCGTTATTTCTTGCAGTATTGCTTGTCTTTTAGCACTGACAACACTACGCAAACGCCTCTGTTCTCGGTCGTCAAGTGAAGGCCGTCGGCCACTGCGTTGCCAGTGGTGAGAGGTAATGTCTGAAATTTGATATTCTCGGCACATTCTTGACACTGTGGGTCTCAGAATATGGACTTCCCTAACGATTTCCAATACGTAATGTCCCACACGTCTAACTCTAACTGCAATTCTGTGCTCAAAGTCTGTTAATTTCCGCCGTGCGGCCGTAATCACGTCGAAAACATTCCTGTGAATCACCTGAGTACAAATAACAACTCCGCCAAAACACTGCTGGGGCATATCTCGCGTAAGTAATGCAACCACCATCTGTATACGTGGATATCGCTCTCCCACAATTTTTGTCAACTCGGCGTATAAAGCAGTGCTTTTTTCCTTGTTTTCCCAAGTATGAGCGTGAAAGGGTACAGAACCGCCCGACAGTGAAAATAGGTACAACATACTTCATTATTTTTGTCAGAACAACTTATTTTTTCTAATAATAACTCAATTTCAATTAATACAGTGAAGCCGGATACCAGTGTGGGAAAGAATGACAATTTATTTATTTAATTGATCACATGTGCACTCCCACAAAATAAATCCCTACATCCAGTTTGGTGAGATCTGCTAACCGCAGATAGTTAATGTGAATATATGATCAACTTTGAGACGATCCTTTGGCCACCTTTGGTGGAACCAAAGAGATGAAACTTACCGGAGCTTTGAGCGCCTGAAATGTGGCTGACCAATACGGTAGCATGGTCTTCCCCCACCTCGACAGAGGTGCGAGATGACCTAAAGAACGGCCATGTTTCAGCACTCTGCCGCTGGATCTTGTGCTGTTAAGACCTGTTTTAGTTGTGCTCCGTAAAGACAAAAGAGTGGAGACATGGTATGCATGTGGAATATTTAAGAGTAGTTTGAAATAATAATTTCTCTATTTCAGGAACTTTTGTGGGGAGAATTAAATGTCAGGCAGGTAATATTAATGGGATCGTAGTAATCTTCGGAAGTGACCAACGGTCACAATGAAACCACGTGTAGCAATAAGTTGAAATACTTCTGTGTGCTTAAGTTAAGCTGAATTACTAGCGTGTGTACAATAAGTTGAAATATTTAAGAAATAGCGTGTGTACCATAAGTTGAAATATTTAAGAAATGGCGTGTGCAGGACTTGGAATTAGAGACGAGTACTTCCACGTGGTGAGTACTGTGTGAGTCTCAGACTGTGTATGAGACAAAGGATAAAGAGAAGTACTCGTCCATGGTATCAGTTGAGGACTCGCGTGTGTGATGAATACGTTCTTAATATTACTTTGCGTGATATGATTCCGTGTGACGCTAGATTCAAACTCTGAGAGAGAAGCAAGGTGAGTCGGCCGTCTATCCAACAACGCCACTTGGCTTGCATTGCACAGGAAGACGTGCATATATCTCCAGAGTTCATAGTAGGAAAGTAGAATTACAAAGTGTGGCAGTGTCGTGTGAAACTGGGATAAATATTAATTGAAGTGGGAAAGCTGAAAGTGATAATGTTGTGACTATTCCCTGTGTTGTATTTCGTATTGTAGCGTGGTGTATGTCAGGTAATTTGGGTATGTGTGGTTTGCATGGGAGAGTAGCAAGGTAGTTTCAAAAGATTAGTGGGTTATGCTTGCTCCTTCGGTACCGCTCGGTCTGTAGGAAAGTTTAGTGATGATGATTGTGAGAATCGAAGTGTGAGAGATAATAAAAGATCCACCATCCTATCCAGAAAGTGCACTGTAGCGTTAAATAATTACGAGACCATAAGGTAGAGAATCACCAATGTAAAGCCATGCCCACTGGGCGGAATTTCTCATGTGTTATTGTTGTAGGTTATAGAATTTGTGTGTTTAGGTTATAGAATTTATCGGAATAAATAAGTTAGCTAAAAGAAAAAGATTGGTGGACTTTTCCTTCGAATTGTATGTTGTCATGATGTCCCGAGTTTATAATGTGTGCGCCATTCATATTCAGTGCGGTGCCCACGTGTTGATAAGAGCCGTTAAATAAAAGACAAAAAGAAAATGTGGTATTGCCAGTGCGTAGTGAACAGTCAGAGTTCTGTAAATAACTGATAGTCAGATGCGTGTTTCCGTTGCGTATTATTCATACAGGAGGATAATTTGTAACTTAATTGAGAGTACGAGAGTTCATATTACTCGATAAATAAGAATGAATCCACTCGCTTGGCAGACCACTCATCTTGCAGGCCTGACTGCTTGATGCCACAGTATGAGCAAGGCATGTGGGTGCCTCTCAAGCGATTTGGTTCAAATGGTTCAAATGGCTCTGAGCACTATGGGACTTAACTTCTGAGGTCATCAGTCCCCTAGAACTACTGAAACCTAACTAACCTAATGACATCACACACATCCATGCCCGAGGCAGGATTCGAACCTGCGACCGTAGCGGTCGCGCGGTTCCAGACTGTAGCGCCTAGAACCGCTCGGCCACTCGGGCCGGCTGAGCGATTTGAAAAGTTAAAACTATACTGTGTGATATTTAATTAAAAAGAAGTCAATCATCACACAAATCTCGTTCAAGTATATTTTAAAACAAAAATACTACATTCTTCATGTAAATTTCGCTCACTCTGACGATAAATATTTGTCTCTCTTCTGGCATAATGGCTGTAATACATTCTACCATGAGGGATTCTCACTAAGTTATGTAAACCGCCAGAAGAGAAGATGACGTAATGTTTTTCGGGGAGCGTAAGCAGTCACAGAATTTTTCAAAAAATTGTTCAAATGGCTCTGAGCACTGTGGGACTTAACGACTGTGGTCATCAGTCCCCTAGAACTTAGAACTACTTAAACCTAAATAACCGAAGGACATCACACACATCCATGCCCGAGGCAGGATTCGAACCTGCGACCGTAGCAGTCGCGCGGTTCCGGACTGCGCGCCTAGAACCGCTAGACCACCGCGGCCGGCACAGAATTTTTCTTGACTTACTTAAATTATTTGATGATGAAACATGTTTAGAGGTACAAACCTCATCTTCAGATTAGAGCACTTAAATCTTAACGTTGTTCATTTCAGTCTTTGTATGTGCTGGGTCATACTGCGGAGAAAGACAAGGATAATTCAAGAGTGGATATTCAATTCGTTCATAGGTCTGCTGCTACCTCCGTTGCCATTACTGCTTTGATCTTGTGAACCACTGTTCATAAACTTGTTTATGTCCCTAAAAGACCTTTTCATATTCTGAAACAGATACGATCAATAATGCTTTAAGCTGATGTAAGTCACGTCGAAGAGGGCGGAGATGCTGTTCTCAGAAATAGCCACGGGACTGCCGTTGTTAGCTGAAACAGTTCGGTTTGACCTACATTTCTACGTAAACGTAGCGTAACGCCTAAAATACCTCTGACCCTAGACTTCGGCCTCTCGTTCGTCACGTGTGCCATATATTCTTCCAGTTTCCGTCAGACGTTGATAATAAGACAAATTAGAAGGACTACATGTCACTGGAATAACTCAGCTGATAAAAAACGATACTAGTAGAAATGTTGGTGCAAAATAGTCATCTACCTGCGATCGTCTGTCATGGTAGCTGCACCGTCAGCTCGGCGGATCGCTACCCAAAGGGCTCGCGTTCGATTCCCTGCCGCGTGAAAAGTTTTTTTCCGATCGGGGACTGAGTGTTGTGTCGTCCTTTCGATAGTATCGTCGTAATTGACATTACACTATTGAGATGGTTGTATGGGCCACGTCCCGAAAGACATTTAAAAACAGTCGATTTGCGCTCTATCCTCTTAACGAGACAATTTCAATGCATTCTTGCGTCGTACTGGTAGAAAAATTCATATTTAATGGAGAAAAGTAAATAAATAGTATTGTTCCATTAATATTTCTTATTTCAAGACAACTTAGAATTATTTGGCCGCCATCAGGTAACAATTGCCGGAACTGGACTAAGCTACTAAAGTTAACTACTAAAGCTATTAAGAACAGCACAGAATCTTTAGTTATAAGGTGTGGTACGAAATGTTAAACCGAGTCTTCATTGCTCGCGTAATATTCGCAGAATGTTACAATAGTTAGTGGCAAGTAACACGAGTGATGGACACTCGGACAATTTACTTCTTAATGTCATAGGCGCAAAACCGGTTAGTAGTAATATCGTGGGAACAAAAATTCGTTTCTTATGAAAAGGAGAACCTGACTATTGGTCATTTGACAGCAAAAGTTTCGTAAATGGAGCTATACAGACTACTGTGATAGCAAAGGAACAGCCGAATTTCGAGCTATCACAAGCAATTAAACAAAATAACAGTATCATAAGATTTATATGGTACGACTATAAATTGAGATATTTGTAGGCATTAAACCAACTGATTTTCATCCCCCTTTGTTCGACTGTGGGAAAATTTATGACTCTGGAATAGAATATTATCCCTGTTTCCTAATAAACAGCTTCTCTTATCCGGTTCTTCTTGCTAATGCTGGCGATCTGTGCGGCAAGATCAGCAGCATTATGCAGGACCATCAAATGTGGTGCATTGATGCATACTCAAAACTCCCGCCAAAGTCAGGTAGTTCCAAAGTAGCGTAAAAGTGATACAAGTTTACCCAAGTGCTGTATTTAATACAACCCTACAACGAGATAGAGACTGAACGGTCCCTGGATTTCGACCAAAAGAAGGAGCTAACCGAAGTTCGACCCGTAAGCGAACGTGCAAGGATGTGTCTCGCAGTGCAGTTTTGTCCTATTAAGCTAATGCCGTAGTATGTAGTGACTGCTGTGCTTTTTTGAGGCAAAAATTTCAAGAATTTCGCTGATAAACTCGGCATAGAGATTTTAGAGATTATGTTGCTTCACAATGACCTTCCTCGGGTAGTATGGCATCTAGAATATTTTTTCCGCAGCTACCGTTTTATTCTTTTGTCTGATGAAGATCAGACAGACTCCTTTCGTTTTATGGACGCCATATAGGAAGGGCGCATTGAATACGTATATTTCTACTACACCATATTGTTAAATGAATAAATAGTTGAGTACATAATGTAGACAGCACTACCACATTCTTTATTTCTATTAATCAAATACTGCACCTTCCATTGTTGCAGAAAAATTTATAGATGAATTAGTAGTATTTGCTTGATTACGTCGCTATTTTCCTGGAGCAAAACAAACATAATATGTTGACGCCGTCTCAAAGTAAACGAAATATTATTATCTGAAAGTTAGGGCAGGACGGTGTAGTTGTAGATAGGTAAAGAGAGGTAAAAAGGGTGTCCCATAAAACACCGACAAGCTTTACGGACAAGATCCTTCCACCAACACAAGACAAAAATGTGTATTAAGCATGGGCTTATACATTAAGAGCTATGAGCACATGTTCATCTTCGATAGTATGAAATATATCCCTTTGCTACCCATATCCTGGGAGAAGGTAGTATGGATCAAAACAAGGAAGAAGTATCTCGTAAACTTGGTCTCTAAAACGCATACTTTTAAGATACTGTGAATGCATGGTATCTGCTCTTTCGGGCATGTCCGAAAGAATAGACACTACGCATTCAAATAACTGATTCCTTCGATGGACAACGAATCCAGAACCTCCAGCGGCAATGAAAATTAGCAAGCATGAATGACATGGACGAGGACTGCGGACAGGTAGCGCTTGTTGGTAATGTGAGTAGGCCGAGGAACGTGCCCAGGCAGTCCGCACATTTGCAATAAACATTGTGTCACGATGACCCTTTGGTTAACGCAACTGCCTAGGAAGCAGGAGATCCCGCGTTCGAGTCCCTGACCGGCATACATTCTCGCTTGTCGCCGCTGATTCCGCACGAAGTCCCGATGCAGATGACATCATCAGTTCACTACACAACACTTTAAGAGATATGAATACTGGTTAAGTAGAAGAAAAGGTCTCACACTAGCGAAACTGAATAAGTGCTCATAGCTCTTGTATGCGCTTTAGACCCCATGTTTACTACACGTTTTTTTCTTGGTTTGGTCCCTACTACCTCCTCCCAAGAAGTGGAAAGCAAATTCCCTGCATTAGAAGAGACTAGTTTCATAGAATCGAAGACGAACAAGTGCTCACAGCTCTTAAGGTATGCATTTTAGAGCCACGTTTACTAGATATTATTGTCTTGTTTTGGTGTAAAGAAACCTACCCCTAAAGGTTGTCGGTGTTTTTTGGGACTCCCTGTATAAGTAGAAATGTTATACACTGCAATTTACGGCAACACACGCCTACTGCCTCACTGCATTGTCCTTGTTGTGGGGGTGTCTTATTAGCTCAACAAATTAATGAGTTATGATGCTTTTAGCGGAGTTGATTTAATATTCACGATTTACCCAGTTAGAATCACAGCAGATTAGCGTCTAACTTAACCAGGCATAGATAGGAATTTAAAGTTTTGCTAGATTTCGCTGTTCAGCTGAAAGCATTATCTTCATCTGATTTAACTTTTTGGCATTAGAGGCATTAGTGTGGAAAGTTAATTTAAACGCACGCATTTCCAAACGATTTTCACTGATTGTCTTATCTACGTAACTGCACAACAGTAAATTTAGGAAATTTGGTTATCTGGCAAATGTTGCTCGATTAGACGTGCACTATCCAGATCTGACCTTACTATGTGGTTGTTTTTCTCCCTACAACTTTTCTTTGGGTTATTCCTACAATAGAATTTTCCTTCTACAATTATTTAATTTGCATCCTATTCCATAACTACTCACAGCGGAGAATAACACTTCACCAGCATGTATTACCGTCTTCCACCGTGTGCACATTTCACATCTGCTGTAACCTACTGTAATAAACTGTAACTTACAATAATCAACTAAAACTTTTATATGTAGCATATTCGCTGATCATCAAACATTATAAAGCTTAAATTGCTGGATCTTTGTATCTGAAACACGTCCAAGTCCACAAGAAACTAATCGAAATGTATCGTAGTCACCAAATAAATTTGGTGCCCTATCCACATACCAATGAAAGATAATATTGGTTCCTTTCTCCACTTTATTTTGGCAATTACACGCTGTGTAACTCTTCAACAGTTTTCTTCGCGTAAACTGGAATGTGTAGACAGTAAAACAGCTGGAAGCGAACCCGCTTCACAGAAGTTCGTTGCTGTATTGACGTGGCATGCTTGCATACTGCAGCTCTCTGTTTACAGGGCAGTTAAGACTATTAAACAAACAACATTTGTTAATATTTTTACCCGTTTTTTGTCATTTGCTACTTCAATGATGATTTACCAAATACATAAGACAAATTCCGTGTTTTACAACTGATTGTTTTATTTGTATGTACCAAACATGTATGACGTATTCATGTTAGGTGTCTTCACTTGTCTATAATATAAAAAACTTATTTCACTATACATATTTTGATAGGAGATCTGTATTATTCTTGGCAGTTCATTCGAACCTCTCTATTTTATTTTCAACTACACTCCTGTTTTTGGTGTGTAGTGCGCTACGTATACCTTAAGTGCAGAGAAATGTTTAAGTATGAAATATCAATTGAAAGATACGTATAGCGTGGGTATAGCGTACATTCAGAACAAGGTGAGTACAGATAGGTGTGAGTGGGGTCTTCTATAGACGATGTGGCCGAGGCATCCATTTCACTTGTGGTAGATGAGCATGTCGAGGAAGGGTAGTGCATTGTCTTTTACAATCTCTATGGTGAAATGGTGTTGAGGTGATCCGGAAACTCAAGTTTCTCACATCCGTGGCTCCAAATAACGAAAATCAATGTATCGAGAGGAACAACTATGATTCAAGGGCGCGTGTCCATGAAGTGGAGCTAACCGACTACCCATTGCAAAGTCATCCTCTAGTCGTAATACTGGCCGTTTTATAGAAAATAAGAGTGTGCCTAAATCGCTCGACCACGTTACTTAACAAAGAACCGGGTCTTTGACAGGCACCCCCGTAAATAGCGCCACCACATCAAAAACTCCACCCTGTCTAAGTCTAAGACGGTCAGTTGGGCTGATATGGCTCAAATGGCGCTGAGCACTATGGGACTTAACATCTATGGTCATCAGTCCCCTAGAACTAAGAACTACTTAAACCTAACTAACCTAAGGACAGTTGGGCTGATAAAATCTGCTGAATTTTTAATATGATGTTCGCAGTGTCCTACATGTGGAACGAGCAGATTGGCCACGTACTTCACCAGCTTGTATGTTGGTGAATCAATGGTGGATTCTATAAGGCGGAATGGCGTCGCATCCTTGTCGATCTTCATTAAGGATAAGCAGTGGGTGGTCTGGGAGCCTGTGGGAGAAGATTCTTGGTCACATTGTCTTCCACCGAAAAGCGCTTGAGAAGTTCGGATGTAATTCTTATTATTCTCGAAACCGGATCACGTGGGAGTTTCCGGTAAATATCTTTGTCCAGTAATGCGCAGATCTTTGTATCGTAGGCCTCGTATTAGATATATACGGTTGCATTGACATTTTCAGCAGGAGGGATCACTATGCTTACATCGTTGTTTAGTGCTCACAGACCATTGCGCTCAGATCTGGTCATGTTGGGTGCTGGTAACTTTGCTTTCGTGAGAATACGATTCGTTTCATGCCATGTTTCATTTGGGAGTCTGCGGACTGCCTGTTCGACGCCACTTATTAGTTGGCAGATAGGAATTTCCCGTTGTAAAGACGCGAAATTAAATGCTCGACAAATTAGGCAGCGTCCAATGGAGCTTGGAGCTCTGGTACTTTCCCAACACAGCTACGACAATTTACAACTGTTATATCGATGGTTGCTGTCTCTACGTTCTTCCTGTGTTCGGCTTGCACCATTTGTGATTGAAGCCCTTTTTGTGTTTTCCCGAGACCCTCTAAAGTAAAAAACCGTCCAGTCCACGCCACACAGCCCCTGCTACCCGTGTAGCTGCCTCCTGCGTATAGTGGATACCTGACCTATTCAGCGGAACCCTAACCCTACCACCCTTTGGCGCAAGACGAGGAATCTGCAGCCTACATGGTCGCAGAACCGTCTGAGCCTCTGATTCAGACTCTACACTCAGCTCTGTACCAGAGGTCCGCAATCGGTCCTGTCGACTATGCTGCAAATGGTCAGCTCTGTTTTCATCTTGCAAGCAAGACTGGCAGCATTTACCACTTCTGTTAGCCGCTCGAAACCAGAGAGAATCTCTTCTGATCCTAAGCGACACACATCATTGGTACCAATGTGAGCAACCACCTGAAGTTAGCTGCACCCTGTGCTCCTCATGGCATCCGGGAGGACCCGTTCTACGTCTGGAATGACTCCACCAGTATGCACACGGAGTGCACATTGGTTTTCTTCCCCTTCTTTGGCAGCCATGATCCTAAGGGACCCCATAACGCGCCTCAAGTTGGAGCTAACAACTATCAATAATCCCACCCTCTGGGATTGTCCAGATCTTCCAGGCTGAGAGGTTGCCTCTGAAACAGGACAGGCGATGGCATCTCGCTCAGCGACAGTGTCAGCCACAGACAGCACCTGGAACCTGTTTGTCAGACAAACTGGGGAGGCCTTACGTGTGGCCCCCTTGGAAGTCTTTCACCACCTGCTATACCCCAGGGCGACCTCCCACTCGACCACAGGTGAGGAGTCAATTTCAGTGCGAGCAGTAACTGGGCTGGCCACTGGTGAGGACCGATTAGAGGACACAAAAGTAGTGCCCACACACTGCAGCCTCAAGCTGTTTAACCGAACCAATACCGCCTGGAGCTGAGAGCAAAGTGTCACCAACTCGGCTTGCATCCACACACAACAATCCATACTAAAGTCCCAGATAAACTGACTATCGGCAGGTGCTGCGGAACTTTATTTGTAGACACTGCCGAACACGCAGGAACTGTGTCTATAAATTATATTAATATGCAGAGATTCAAGAACCTAATTACCGAAGCGCTCAGGTGAAACTAAATAGTTCGCCCCCGCTTAGGAACTTGTAATATGTCACAAAATCGGTTTCCTTTCCGACGCAAACGAAAACGCGAGAACTGTGGCTATTATATATTAAATTAAGACGCAGAAACTCAAGAACCTAAACTATTACAGCACAGAGATGATATTATAAAATTCGCTCCGGGTTAGGAACTTGTAAAAGTCACAAAATCGGTTACTTTCCTGTCGCTGCGTCTGTCTCGGCCGGCTGCTGCTGCCTGATATAGGGCACACCTGTAATAGGGCGCAAGATCATCCCACCAAAGAATAAAATACCAGTATTTACACATGGGCGGCCCTTTAATGCCATAAGCAGGCAGGCCGGTGTAGCGAAGCGGTTCTACGCGCTTCAGTCTGGAACCGCTCGACCGTTACGGTCGCAGGTTCGATTCCTGCCTCGGGCATGGATGTGTATGATGTCCTTAGGTCAGTTACGTTTAAGTAGTTCTAAGTTATAGGGGACTGATGACCTCAGATGTGAAGTCCCATAGTGTTCTGAGCCATTTGAACCATAAGCAGGTCGGAGACAATGGCAGATCAATAACACTTGGACTTGACCTGAAGAGTAATATGGAAGTGTGTCCCATTGCTTCCAGCGCTATGCACCTTCACTGGAGAAATCGAGTACTCTCATTTTACTGTTCACTTTAAAATAGCAAATAAATTTTATCTAATACGAGATGTATCAGCCAGAGTTTCAATTCTTTCTTTCTTTCATCTGCTTCTTCAAGATTACTCTGCAATTCACAGATAAGTGCCTGGCATATGATTCGTAAAACCATCTGAAAACTGTTTCTCTACTGTTCCATTCTCATACAGCAAGCGGGAAAAATGAATACTTACATCTTTGCGTATGAGCTGCTATTTCTCTTATTTTATTATAATGATCATACCTCACTACGCAGGTGGGAGAAACACGACAGTTTTGCAGTCGGAGAGGAAAGTTAGTGCAACGGAAATTTCATGAGAAATTGTTTCAATGATAGCCACCTCAATTAGCATATCATATCCAAGGCACTCTCGCCCCTATTTCGCTATAATACAAAACTAGCTGCCCTTCTTTGAACTTTTTCGATGTCCTTTGTCGATCCCGACTAATGCGGATCCCACACCGCACAACAGTACTCCAGAAGAGGGCGGACAAGCGTGGTATAAGCAGTCTCTATAGTAGACCTGCTGCGTTTCGTTTCTACGAATAAAGCTCAGTCTTTGATTAGCTTTACCCATAACATTATCAATGTGATCGGTCCAATCTATGTTTTCGTAATTGTAATCCCTAAGTATTTAGTTGATCTGGCAGCCTTTAGGTCTGCTTGACTTTTTTAGGGAGGATTCCTTTGAGAGTTGGCAATACTCTCTTAGGATTTAAAGGGTGGCTACAGCGCGCATACACAAGCTCTGGAATCTAAGATATTGTTGTCGCGCTTCGCAGCGCACGGATTAATTAGTGGCAGTTTGGAAGCCAGTGTAGGAGCCCGCCTGCTGTGGTGCGCACGTGTGTTGGGCGAGGGGTCGTCGCCGAGCTGTCGTACTGCTGCGTCTGCAGCAGTGACACAGGATTTAGTATTGAGTTGATATTTTTTATAACTTGCAGCGCGCTTATTAATTTAAAGAAAAGGGTTTGTGTATGTGCGTTGCAGCATAATGATAGGAGTTGAATTCTTAAGGGAAACCATTGTTAGGCGAATAGATTAAGTATTGATTTTTGTCATTGATTTCTTTTGTAATTGTCAGGGAATTGTTTCACTATGTATGTAACTGAAAAGTATTTCAGTCTGTCTCAAGAGTTTGATTAATTTGTAATATTGCTTTAATGCCACTGGAGGCAGATTTACATACGAAGCGATTATTCAAAGAGCTTCTAGCGTTTTGTTAATTGAATGAGAAAGAATCACTTTCAGAATATAGTTTCTGAAAAAAAGGAATTACTTGTTTGGGTTATCATTTATCGAGTTTAGATTTGACCAAACCCTTTCTCTTGAATTATATGTAGTTGTAGTAAGCAGCAGCAGCCGCAGCAACAACAGGAGCCGCCATACAGAACATGCATTGCACTCAGCATGAATAATAGGTTTTTTTATGTTTTTGTTAAGTGATGGAATGCAGCAGATCAAGCAGTGGTAGCAGAAAGACCAAGTAAGTTATCTGTTGCGCACAGGACCAATTAAAAAAAATAAAGTTTAGGCGATCTCTGTAATAGTAAAGTTGACAAGAGTACAAGCACGAGATTTTCAGTAGAAAACACGAGATAAGAAGATAGAGCTCGCGACTTTCACCTTTTAGAACTCAAGTGGATTATTTCAGCTTTTAATTACCTAGAGTCAAATGCCACTTTCTTCACCATGTAGATATCTAGCCTAAATCATTTGGCAGTTGGTTTTGATCACCTGATGACTCTATAATACGGTAAAGGACAGCATCATCTGCAAACAATCTGTGTTGAAGCACATTCAGTCGTGGCCATTGTTTGTACGAAAGTAAGCAACAGTCGAATCCGTTTGCAGAAAAAATCACTCGAGTTTGGCACCAGCTCGTTCAGGGGCGCTTCCACGCTCAAGAGAGCACACAAGGAAAGGAGAATGGGTGGAGGGGTAAAGAGGGGGCGCGACGCGAGGCAGTCACTGGACCACGCTGCGCGTCAGAGGCTGTTTGTTGTGACGCCCCTATTGGAGGCCTCGGCGATGAATTATTCACGCCGGCGTGCCGTGAATATTTGAGGCGATCGCTGTGCAGGCCGGTGACAAAAGCGGCAGCGCGTCTCGGCGCAGCACTTGCGCGGCGCCAAATGGCACCCGCTTTGCTCGGCGTGACTAATTCAGCGGCCGCCTCGCCTCCACACCAGTAGACCAGCACTGCGACGAGAGGCGCGGACGCTCGCTGCGGCGTCTGGCTGCGGCGCTCCTCAGCACACGACGTACTCTGACGCACAGCTCCCTTCCCGTGTTCACCCGAGACGCTCTGCTCTCCTCGCAAACTAGTACGCGGCCCTGTTCAAATCCTCAGTTTTCAACGAACGTAAAGAACTTGAACCTGATAATTACGTCGGTTTGAATTTGAAACAGATAATATTTCGAAAGCTATCTTCGTTTCAACGACGAGAAAGTTTCCATCAGGCGGGAGGCACCTTGTTAAGTACTACTAGCTACACTACTGGCCATTAAAATTGCTACACCAAGAAGACATGCAAATAATAAACGAGTATTCATTGGACAAATATATTATGCTAGAACTGACATGTGATTACATTTTCAAGCAATTTCAGTGCATAGATCCTGAGAATCAGTACCCAGAACAACCACCTCTGGCCGTAATAACGACCTTGACACGCTCGGTCATTGGGTCAAACGGAGCTTGAATGGCGTGTACAGGTACAGCTGCCCAAGCAGTTTCAACGCGATACCACAGTTCATCAAGAGTAGTGACTGGCGTATTGAGACGAGCCAGTTGCTCGGCCACGATTGACCAGACATTTTCAATTGGTGAGAGATTTGGAGAATGGGCTGACCAGGGCCGCAGTCGGACATTTTCTGTATCCAGAAAGGCCCTTACAGGACCTGCAACATGCGGTCCTGCATTATTCTGCTGAAATGTAGGATTTCGCAGGGATCGAATGAAGGGTAGAGCCACGGGTCGTAACACATATGGAATGTAACGTCCACTGTTCAAAGTGCCGTCAATGCGAACAAGAGGTGACCGAGACGTGTAACCAATGGCACCCCATACGATCACGCCGGGTGATACGCCAGTATGCCAGTATGGCGATGACGAATACACGCTTCCAATGTGCGCTCACCGCGATGGCGCCAAACACGGATGCGACCATCATGATGCTGTAAACAGAACCTGGATTCATCCGAAAAAATGACGTTTTGTCATTCGTGCACCCAGGTTCGTCGTTGAGTACACCATCGCAGGCGCTCCTGTCTGTGATGCAGCGCCAAGGGTAACCGCAGCCATGGTCTCCGAGCTGCTGGTACCGGTGCAAACGTCGTCGAACTGTTCGTGCAGATGGTTGTTGTCTTGTAAACGTCCCCATCTGTTGACTCAGGGATCGAGACGTGGCTGCACGATCCGTTACAGCCATGCGGATAAGATGCCTATCATCTCGACTGCTAGTGATACGAGGCCGTTGGGATCCAGCACGGCGTTCCGTATTACCCTCCTGAACCCACCGATTCCATATTCTGCTGACCGTCGTTGGATCTCGACCAACGCAAGCAGCAATGTCGCGATACGATAAACCGCAATCGCGATAGGCTACAATCCGACCTTTATCAAAGTCGGAAACGTGATGGTACGCATTTCTCCTCCTTACACGAGGCATCACAACAACGTTTCACCAAGCAACGCCAGTCAACTGCTGTTTGTGTATCAGAAATCGGTTGGGAACTTTCCTCATGTCAGTACTTTGTAGGTGCCGCCATCGGCGCCAACCTTGTGGGATGCTCTGAAAAGCTAATAATTTGCATATCACAGCATCTTCTTCCTGTCGGTTAAATTTCGCGTCTGTAGCACGTCATCTTTGTGGTGTAGCAATTTTAATGGCCAGTAGTGTAGTTCCGTTTCCCCTCTATAGCCCTCCTACAGTGTGTCTCGACGACTCTTAGTATGTCGTGCGGGAAGGCACACTGATCTGTTTTAAAGAAGGAACCCATTCGCAACCGCAAGGCTTGGGCGCTGGAGAGCGTCTAAGTCGGACATGGGTTTGCTTTCCACTTCACGTCAATAAACTTGACACGAGTAGCACATCGCGCTGTTTGCTTTACGACCGGGCTTCGAACGACGTATCTCCTACGTCAATCGGCAATGCCGCGCCTCTTGCATATGAACCAATATGTGTGGCTGTCTTTGAAGTATTTCAATCACTCCGTGCAGTCGAGCAATAAGGTCTCCGCTGACGTTGCAGGGTAGGATACACCATATACCTCGTTTACCTCACAGAAAATAATCAAGAAGTGGTAGATCTGGAGACCGTGTTCGCCATGCAACTTGTCCACCGGTACCAGTCTAGTAATTGGGACATGTCTCGTTGAGATGATTCTGCACATCGACAACAAAGTGTGCTGGGCCTCCGTCGTGTTGAAGCCACATGCCCATCCGAACATTTAATGGGAGTATATTCAACAGGTTAGGCAAAACGGCTCTAATAAATGCGATGTAGATCGCAGCTCATGTTCCCAAATTGCTGACAAGAATAACATACAGAAGAATAGAAAACAATATTGACAATGACCATCAATTTGGCTTTAGGATAGGGAAACGTACCAGAGAGGCAATTCTGACTTTACAGTTGATAATGGAAGCAAACAAAAATGAAGACGTGTTCATAGGATCCGTCCACCCGTTCGATTACGTCAAATGGTGTAAGATGTTCGAAATTCTGATAAAAATAAGGAAAGACGCGTATCATACAATATCTACAAATGCAAAGAAAAAAACAATAACAATAAGATGTTCTAAATTCTAAGAAAAATAGGGAATGACAGGTAATTATATATGAATGTACTGCTCCCGAAAGAAGAGATACCATTGATGACCGTGCAGCTTCTCTAGAATGAAATGATAATTAAATCGACACCCTAGCTGCAAACAGACGTTGATATACATCATTGGGGGCATGTTGAAAATGTGCGCCCCGACCGGGACTCGAACCCAGGATCTCCTGCTTACATGGCAGACGCTCTATGCATCTTCTTTTTTTATATTAGTTCGTTGCATTTTGGTCTCGGCGGATGTCACAAGACATCAGTTCAAGTTGATCGTTGATTCCCTGACTCAGTTTTTATATTACAGAGAGCACGCAGCCTTCTGACTGAACACGCTGAGCTACTGTGCCGGCTACGTCCAGCTGAGCCACCGAGGGCACATAGGATAGTGTGCCTGCAGGGACTTACCGCTTGCACGCTCCCCGTGAGACTCACATTCCCAACATGTTCACACCACTACATTCATAAAGCGCGTAATAGGTGTTTGCCCATCACAATCACTACTCGTGGCACATTAATCTACCAAGTCCTGTACGAGTTCGGGCATAGCGTGTGCGTTCGCACTAGAAGGTCACTGGCCGGGTGGCCATATTTAACTATATATGAAGGTAGTATCTGTTCCCGAAAGAACAGATACCATTGATGACCGTGTAGCTTCTCTAGAATAAAACGATAATTAAATCGATAACGATCTCTTTGTTTCCGTCGGTTTTTATATCTTCAAAAACTCTTCCACAACTACACTGGTCTTCGACTTGAAAATCGTCGGTCTTGCAGTGCTGAAACCATTCTGAGCCGTGGCTGGCTCATGTTATGCGTCGGATTAAACCTTGGTTGCTATTCTGTGTTTAGTCTCCCATGGTTATCGCGATTATGCTATTATCCTCTCTCTCCGAATGGCTCTGAGCACTATGGGACTTAACATCTATGGTTATCAGTCCCGTAGAACTTAGAACTACTTAAGCTTAACTAACCTAAGGACAGCACACAACACCCAGCCATCACGAGGCAGAGACCCCGCCGGGAATCGAACCCGGGAACCCGGGCGTGGGAAGCGAGAACGCTACCGCACGACCACGAGATGCGGGCTCTCACTCCGAGAGTGGCAGCAGCAGTGTGTATCGATATTCGCACCTCGTAGTATCTTTGGCTTGGCGCTTATAGTTTCCGGCTGTGCTGTGTGCGAGCAGTTGGTCGGTTGACGTGGAGCAGCGAGGAAATCTCCGCAGCGCGTAGTTTGGCCTGGGCCGCTGGTAGCGTCTACATGGGGTCGGAGTGTGTGGGGCTGTTCCCATTGCTACGAGGTCCGTGGCTCACCGATCCTTGACACGTAAGTTGCGTTTTGACTTAATCTACCAGCAAGTCGCGACTGTTCACATTGCGTTGTCTGGATTTCGTTGTCGGCTGTTGGGACATTCCCGGAAGCAACAACGTGTGATTTAAGTTAGCAAATTTTAGCCACCCGCCGGTGGGTTTAACTGCACTTAGTTATTTTGAACTGATGTGCATCAGCGGAATCTTCTGCCTTATGGCCGTTAACGTTCCGCTTACCTGCCCTGGCCCTTGACGTAAATTCAGGCAGTGTATTTTCCTCATTGTGTTGTTGCTGTGCAGCATGGTGTGTAGTTTGACAGCTCAATGCATAATTGGTTGTGGGCGCCAATACTTTCTACGTCGTTCCATTGAACTCCGTGTTGTGTGCTGGTTGGGTGGAGCGGAAGTAATCTTGTCGGCGGGTCCGTTGACTGTCTGCGGTTGGGTTGTCAACAGATCGAAAATGGTTGGGCCGACTGCCTGTCTTACCTAAGCGAGCGTTAGTGTTTGAATTCCAGGCCAACCCTCGGAAACTTCTGAGCGCCGTTGGGTGAACTGCCTTTTCTTATTTGTTCTTGTTGTTTGTATTTGTATGGCTTCCAGCCGATTTTTTAATTGAGGTTGTTTTGCACTTAAAGCGTAAGATTGTTTGGGCCTTCAGCCTAATTTAAAGAACTGTTTTAAGGTAAGGCCTTTGACCTTTTAAGAATTTAATTTTGGTTTGTGTCTTAAGAGATGGGTCTTCAGCCGATTTTTTTAAAAATTAAAGTTGTTGTGTTCTTAAGGTGTCAGATTGTTTGGGCCTACACCCTTATTGAAAGTACTGATTTAAGATAAGGCCTTCTGCCTTTTAAATTTCTGATTTTGGTTTCAGTCTTAAGTTATTGGCTTTCAGCCGATTTTAAATTAAAGTGGTCTTGCCCTTAAGGCATGAGGTTGTATGACATATTCAGCAGGTATTAAGTTTCAAAAATTAATGCTGTATTTCTTTTTTAAATTTTCTTGCCTCTTGTAATTTTTGGTCAAATAAATAAAGTTGTATGTTCCAGTGTAACTGACAGCCGTTTATTTTGGCCCCTTTCCGCAATTTAAACTACCTGTCCTGTCCTGCGGGTTTAGCAGGGTGTTTCAAATTCACTGCACGTTCTTTCAGTAAAATATGCCTCACTATAGGTCTTACTCTTCATCTTATGAGCCTCAGCGGCAGATCATAGTTAAGGAAAAAAATAAAACTTCCCGCCAATGACGCGAACTGGTCTCGTAAGCTGTCATATTCAGTTACGAATAACTTTATAATGCACTCACAGATCGGCTAATGTTTTCATGACGTTGTGTTTACAAATGCGTAAGCTTATTGTGTGAGACTTAAGACCTACCACCTCCACCTCCACTTGCCGCTTCTGTCATTTGTGGCAAAATGTCGGAAGCAATGTTGTAGATCGAATACCTTGCTCTTCGCAGGGGCAGTTGTTCAGTTAGCGGCTCATGTGGAGTCGGTTGGAAAAGAGAGACTTTTTTGGACTGATGCAGCACAGAGAGATATTTGTGCAGTCGTAAGTAGTAGCATTTCTGTGAAACTTGGTTTAGGATCGTCCGTGGGAACCCTTGTACTGTTAGTGACTCATGTGGAGTCGATTGGAACAGAGAGACATATTTGGACTAATGCAGCACAGAGACATGTTTATGCAGTCATAAGGAGCGGAATTTCTCTGAAACTTGGTTTAGGGTAGTCAGACAGTTTGCTCGTTTACCACGGAACACTGTAATTTATGGGAGCCCTTTTGATTTACGAGCTACTTTCGTAATCCAGGTTTAGCTTTGCTTGTAGTTTTTTTCGAACTGATAAAGTCTGTGCCAATGGCCGCTGTGGCTTAGCGGTTCTAGGAGCTTCAGTCCGGAACCGCGGTGCTGCTACGGTCGCAGGTTCGAATCCTGCCTCGGGCATGGATGTGTGTGATGTCTTTAGGTTAGTTAGGTTTAAGTAATTCTAAGTCTAGGGGACTGATGACCTCAGATGTTAAGTCCCATAGTGCTTCGAGCCAACAATCTCACTCTGAAGAGGATAACGATGCCAATGTAAATCCAGCTACGCCTACAGTTTATCAGTGTGGACGTAAGAACTTTTTGTTCTACGGAGATTGAGAAATTTCTGAAAAGTTGGTAAGACATTGTAAATGTAGAGCACGTTTTCTACATGAGGATGCTTCCTACGTGAGAAACGAAATTAGCATTATTTTTTTTTGTGCCAGTACCAGCGATCAAGGTGTTTCTGTGTGGTGTTGAACTGCTGCTTCTTACCACCTTCTCTCAGCTTTTTCAAACTGCATATGGAATTCAGAAGTCGTCAACAGGCCCTCCATCTCAGCGTTTGGATCCCGTTACAGCAACACAGGGAATCCGAGGACAATGGCGCAGCTCAGGTGGAACGCCATCCCGGCGGTAATGTCTCTTTGCGATGGCCGTTTCATGGCCCCGGTGCGATTTCAGGAAACGATAAAGTGGCGGGCGGGCGGGCGGGCCCCCCGTCTGTTGCCGCATCGTCAAGCGGGCACGCCCTGACGCCGAGTGCTGGTGCGCCAGACTCTACGTATTTCGGAGGTCAGACTGAGCAAGCTGCCGAAGATATGCTTTAAATAACATTAAGGTTATCCAGGACATTGCTTCCAGAAAACAGGTTACGAGTACACAGAGAACAGTTTCACTGAAAGTAAATGAAGTTCATGACTCGAAGTTCTTTAGACAGAGAGAGCACTCCATCTTCAGGCCACAAGTGGCCCGTCGGGACCATCCGACCGCCGTGTCATCCTCATTGAGGATGCGGATACGAGAGGCGTGTGGTCAGCACACCGCTCTCCCGGTCGTTATGATGGTTTTCTTTGACCGGAGCCGCTACTATTCGGTCGAGTAGCTCCTCAATTGGCATCACGAGGCTGAGTGCGCCCCGAAAAATGGCAACAGCACATGGCGGCCGGATGGTCACCCATCCAAGTGCCGGCCACGCCCGACAGCGCTTAACTTCGGTGATCTCACGGGAACGGGTGTATCCACTGCGCCAAGGCCGTTGCCCGAAGTTTTTAAGCTGGATGGAAATTCATTTACCGTGACGAATATAATAGAAATAGTGGAGGAAGATGGGCATACAATCAAAGAGATCAACGTATTCGATCACATTCTGACGTCAGGACAGGCTATCACGTGCAGCCGTAGGGGCTAACAAAATCTGACACCGGTTGTTTTGTCATGACTACAAGAGTCGTGCGACCTTAGCGCACCACATGTTGGATTTCTCGGCTGTACAGCGAGAGCTCTTAACCCGATATGAGATTCAAATGACGAAATTGTTTCCTTGAAGTGAATCATTATCGAAAATACGTACAAAAAGGTACAGTCGTAATTGGTTCAGTTTGATGAAATTAACTTGTTACTGTTCCAAAGAGTTCAAACAATTAGTAGTTCATTCTGGATCCACATCTCTCGTATACACAATAAGAAAAAATTGTCCTATTTGTATGATCAGTTGACTCTCAAGGTTTGTCGATGTGATTCTGAAAGACCTTGTATAGTCGGTTGGAGCTGGCGAAAGATGCCGCTGTTGACCTGCCATTGAAGAAGTGTTGGTTATATCCCTTGTATTCAACGGACGGGGCTCGATTACACATCCGTCTGATGTCTTTCTCACTATTGCCGATAACCAACGCCACGGACTACCACCGCAGTGAAGCGCAGCTGACGGCTTCACGCTTTTGTGGGGGACACATGTCTACCAGCCGAGTACGGCACAGTGCCGAAGTGGCGCGTGCCTGATGTATGAAGTCGCTGTGCAGTGTTCAGTAGAGATGGGCAAACTCCTTCATATTAAGGAACTAGTTCACTAGTGACCGGCCTTTTTTGGTAACAATTCTTTCTTACTCGTTCACCGTTTCTTATTTCACCTAATTTGTACAATTCCGAATGCGTTTTAAAAAGTCAAACTCCAAAGTTAGAAGTATTGTACCATGTAACAGTCACGCTTTTTCAACCATAATTTTTGCAGTGTTTCTAATTAAAAATTAATCTTGAAAAATTGTAGCTTAATGAAGCACCTGAAATCTTAAAAAATCTAATAACAATAATAATAGACCTGTGTTTTAGTAAGCGCTAGTTTGCAGTTGATCCAAACGACGAAAAGCTAAGCACTCTTATCTTTATGCTACCATAAGCAGATGTACACACATAAAAAATGTTTTGCATCATCTCGGCTACGAGAGTTACGGAACCTGTACAGAAAACTGGAATAGAGATCAACATAAACATCATTTCCGCCCTGTTTACAATGCATGTTGTACCACCATACAGCGAGACCTTCAGAGGTTGCGTTCCAGATTGCTGTACACACCGGTACCTGTAATACCCAGTAGCACGTCCTCTTGCATTGATGCATGTCTGCACTCGTCGTGGTATACTATCCACAAGTTTATCAAGGCACTGTTGGTCCAGATTGTCCCACTCCTCAACGGCTATTCGACGTGGGCCACAACGTTCATAAACAGCCCTTTTCAGTCTATCCCAGGCTTGCTCGATAGGGTTCATGTCTGGAGAACATGCTGGCCACTCTAGTCGAGCGTCCGCAGCTCGTGGTCTCAAGGTCGCGTTCTCGCATCCCGAGCAAGGGGTCCCGGGTTCGATAACCGGCGGGTTCAGTGACTTTTCACGTGCCTCGAGATGACTGGGTTTTTGTGTTTACCTCATCATTTCATCATCATTCCTGAAAGTGGCGAGATTGGACTGGGCAAAGGTTGGGAATTTATACGGGCTCTGATAACCGCGCAGTTGAGCGCTCCACAAACCAAACATCATCATCATTATCATCATCTAGTCGAGCAATGTCGTTATCCTAAAGGAAGTCATTCACACGATGTACACGATGGGGGCGCGGCTTGTCGTCCGTGAAGACGAATGCCACGCCAATATGCTGCCGATATAGTTGCACTATCGGTCGGAGGATAGCATTCACGGATCGTACAACCGTTACGGCGCCTTCCACGACCACCAGCGGCGTACGCCTTCCCACATAATGCCGCCTCAAAAGAGCAGGGAAACTTCACATTGCTGCATTCGCTGGATAGTATGACTAAGGCGTTCAGCCTGACATCGTTACCTCCAAACACGTCACCGACGATTGTCTGCTTATAGGCATATGTGACACTCATCGGTGAAGAGAACGTGATGCCAATCCTGAGCGGTCCATTCAGCATATTGTTGATCCCATCTGTACCGCGCTGCATGGTGTCGTGGTTGCAAAGATGGACCTCGCCATGGACGTCGGAAGTGAAGCTGCGCATCGTGCAGCCTATTGTGCACAGCTTGAGTCGTTACACGACCGTGTGACTGCATGAAAAGCTTTATTCAACATGGTGGCGTTGCTGTAAGGGTTCCTCCGGGCCATAATCCGCAGCAAGGCATGTCGTCGACAGTTCCTGTCTCTCTGTACCTCCTCCGTGTCCAAACAATATCGCTTTGATTCACTCCGAGACGCCTGGACACTTTTCTTGTTGAGAGCCCTTCCTGGGTTATGTAATAATGCGGACGCGATCGAACCACGATATTCACCGTCTAGACATGATTGAACCACACACAACACTAGCCGTGTACCTCCTTCCTGATGGAATGACTGGAACTGATCGGCTGTCGGACCCCCTCCGTCTAATAGGTGCTGCCAATGCAACATTGATTACATCTTTGGACGGGTTTAGTGACTTCTCTTAACAGTCAAAGGGATTGTATCTGTGATACAATATCCACAGTCAACGTCTATCTTTAGGAGTTCTGGGAACTGGGGTGATGCAAAACTTTTTTTGATGTGTGTATATATTACGTACAAACACCCGCCTCCGTGGCTGAGTTCACTAACGCACACTTGTGTCAGTTCTAATCCTGGTGGAGGATGAAATTTTCGCTGCCAATATTTGGCCGACAAGGGGAGTAGAAGTAGTAGCATAATGTTCCTGATCACCAGTCTTTGCCCTAATCTCATCGATGAAATTCTAAATCTCTCAGCAGTGTCCCATTAAGTGATGGTGATCCGTCTGTCGGATGTGGACGTCACAATGTTTTTCGAGAAGAAGTAAGCTATGTAGCGGTATCAGGTTTCACCCTCTCCCTTGAGTCATTGTCATACAACACAAACATAACATTACATTATACACTCATCCATTACACTCACCTACAATCTACAAATACACATGTGACACAACTCTCACATACCCTCAAAAAAAGAGCCAGCGTATGTGGCTGAACCCGTCAAGTGGGATATCCGAGCCAACAATATCATACGATGTTTAAAATTTTCATTTACGTATAAATTAAGTCCTGTTTATGTTATATAATTATTGCAAAGTTGTAAACGATCGGTTGTGGACGCTGAGCAGCGTACGTGAAGGACCAGAAGTCGACCCAAATACTACTGTTCTCGCTATATTGTTTCCTCACAAGCGTATAAAGCGTTCTCTCACTACTGCTTACCTGTACATAAATAATTATTTAGTGAAATATGTTAATAACATCATACTACTGTCTACAGCCATTAAACACAAATTGTAATAAAAACATGACAATAGATTCAAATGGCTCTGAGCACTATGGGACTTAACAGCTATGGTCATCAGTGCTCTAGAACTTAGAACTACTTAAACCTAACTAACCTAAGGACATCACACAACACCCAGTCATCACGAGGCAGAGAAAATCCCTGACCCCCAGGATAATAGAAACAACAAAGAAAAGGAACAATAATATTATAACGAATAAATGTCGCACGTTGGTCCGGACAGTTTTTTATCCTGCTGCTTTCTTCGTCACAGTAATTTTTCCATATCATACACAATTTTAAGTTACGGTAGTTGTACAGGTAAAAGTACAATAGCGCGAAATTCACTTAAAAATTGTGAAAATCAAGACTGTCTAAATATCTTATTCTAAAACTATCCTAATTCTACAGCATGCTGCTGCTTCTATAGTAACCTACGAATTGTTTTTCAAAATTGGTTATAACAAATAGGTCTATTCTCCGGTTTCTGAAGAGTGTGAGTGGCACATAGGTGCTGAGGCCAAATAAAAGGACTTCTCAATGTTTTTAATTCGAGCCTTCGTTCTAACATGATTTCCGAAATTGTTATTAATTTACAAAGATCCAGCATATTTTGTGTGTACGTAGCATCTACAATACAAGCATCGCAGATGGAGTATTTAAACCATAAACGTCGTCTTTAAACGAGACTCAAGTGGATATACAGGACTTTAAAAACAATAGTAAATATTTTAGGAGGTGAAGGTGTAGACTAATTTGAATGAAACCTTCCTTATAACGTAATTCAGATTTTCATCAGTTACTGAGAATCAGATGGTTACAAAGATAACATTTTATTTTTCATGTTGGCACTCAACTTGCTAAGGCTTTATTTGTAGGTTTTCATTTAGACGCAGAAATTCAAGTTTTAAAGTTGTGCTTCATTTTAAAAAATTGAATTTTAAAACTGTGACTGTGATTGTAATTTGTTAATTAATTGTACTGTATCGTTTAAAATGCCGCATGTATTTATAAATGTTGATTGTGCCGATGTGTTGTATGTGTACGGGTTTTGTAATGGAAACTCTGCTGCTGCTTGTAGGTAATACAATACACGATTTCTTAAACGCGGAGCACCAGATTCAGGAGTGTTTGCTCGTGCTTTCAATGAAGTGCATGAGACTGGCGCAGTGCCCTAACAATTTGAACTTGTATATGGGCAGAGGGTGAATGAAGTGCAGAATGTTGTTTAGTTACTAGAACGTAATCCTTTAAGAAGTACGTGCAAAATCTCTGATCGTATTGGTATTCCACATACTTGAATGCGGCGGACATTACGTATGTACGATCTTTAAACTTATAATTTATAGTGAATTCACCTCCTTTGAGTAGGATACAGGGGTAGAGACTGGAATTTTGTGATTGGTTGATTGCACATCGTCGAGTAATATCAAATGGCTCTGAGCACTATGCGACTTAACTTCTGAGGTCATCAGTCGCCTAGAACTTAGAACTAATTAAACCTAACTAACCTAGGGACATCACACACATCCATGCCCGAGGCAGGATTCGAACCTGCGACCGTAGCGGCAGCTCGGCTCCAGACTGTAGCGCCTAGAACTGCACGGCCACTCTGGCCGGCCCGAGTAATATCGATAATACCGTTTACTAAAGGCGCAACTTTCCCTCGTAATTCACATCTGTGGTCCGGCGAAAATCCACGTGCATCTGGGGAGACATTTTAAAGGCTACTTCTCTGCAAATGTGTGGTGTGGAACAATAGACTGTCAGTCGATTGGAATCTATTGTGTTACCGCACCGTTTTAAGAGCCCTGTTATCTTGACTTCCTTGGAAATGAGCTTCCAATGTCAATGGAAGAAGTTTCTTTGGCTGAAAAGTTGGGTACGTTCTTCCAAAACGAGAAGGCCGAGCACATACTAATCTTTAGATGACACATCATCTAAACCTGACATTACTTGGAGAAGGAGTGGGATCTACGTTCACGTTTTTTGCCACCTAGGTCTCCGACCCTTACCAATTTAGGTTGTAGCTCGGGGGAAAGGCGAAACCTACAAAGGAAAGGTAAACAAAGGAGTTGTATTGATAGTTCGGATTATGAAAAGTGTTGTTGTCATAAAAAAAAAATTACCAGGATAAAGCGAGAACAGTCGCTCGTGGTGCTAGGAGAATTCTGAAATGCGTTGTAGTCACATGAGGAATTTATAAAAGTAAACTTTGAACTTAATTATATAACTTTGATTAACATCTTATGTATTCGTTTGTTTCTGGAATAGCAGCTGCAAAAGGTTCTAATTAAAGTACAAATTATTCATTACGTTAGTTCCAAATTTCTCCAATCTCTTTAGAACAAAGGCACTTCTTGCTTTGGTAAAATAAAGCAATTTATTTAGGTTATCAGTGGTTTATTCGTGTGAATATGGGCAATTTTTCGCCGACGGTACCGTTCAGCTGGAAATCACTCAAGGTTTCGCGACCTTTTGCCTATCAGGTGGCTGGACGCTGCAGATAGCAGAAGCGGAGCGAATACGAATGTAATGTTGTTGTGTACAACAGAAACCAAGGCCCCGCTACTTTCTCAGTGCGGTACCAGCTTCCTTCCTTTCCTCTGTAGTTCTGCAAGTAAGAAGAGTCTGACAACAGCGGCGATGCGGTCGCTTCCCACTCGTCGACTCATTGCTTCCTTCTGAAGAGAACAGGATAGTAAATATACTCGTGATTTAGTACAGAAGTTGAGCGCACGATCATTCTGTTGTAAATTAGCACTGACAGGACGGAATGAGTGACTGTGGTATCTGATGGCCTCTAACGAACCTGTGATTTGCGAGACAGTGGAGTGTGTAAGAAGAAAATTAAGTGACGCAGAGTATATGGTAGCAAACGTGCTCCATCAGAGGAACAGCGATGTCTGGGAGAACTTCGATGCTGCAGATGAAAAAAAAAAAAAAAAAAAAAAGTTGTAGTTTTGTTTATTGCACCTACGCAACTACGCAACATGAAAACATATGTGCTCAGCGAATCGAAAAGGGGCAGAGAGCAGCGTCACTGTTTACGTCACTGCGACCAGAAAGCGCTATAATTGTGTGTTCTTTTGGTAATGGCAACTTGAATTTATGAGCTAATAGCGACTTGCGTAGCTTACCATTAATTTTGTAACCTTTTTTCAAGACGACAGCAAATTTCTTTTAGTAATAAATCATCACTTAAAGAATACACTTCATTTTAGAGAATACATTTCATCCTCATGTCGTGTTTTATTGTATTGTCATTACTGACACGGTACTTTGTCGAAGGTGTGTGTTTGTCAAAGCACGCAGCGGTAATTCAGGGAGCCCTCCGTTATACTTGCAAACTGGAGTACTCGCTCTCCTTTCTACGGTAGTGTAGTCCACCTGTACCCGACAACAGAATCTAATGAACGGGTTTTCCGTTAAATGAGCAGCGGCGAGGACTGGCAAGCCGAGTCTGCGAGAATACGGAGACGGCGAGTTCTGAGTGACGTCATAGGTTCCGAGTTTAAAGGGAGTATACACAGCTCATTTCTGACCTCTACCCTACCCTCCGATAGGCAATCATTAACTGTGCCGCATACGTGACTCGGTACTGTGGATATATGTTCAGTTCGCGGACCTGTCCAGTACCTGACAGCCGAAACAGGAACTCAACGAGACAATCTGCGAGCACATCACAGGCCGGGACTATGCAAGGCCCCACGTACGTGACCGAACATGGCGCAGGCCGTGCTTAATCGTACAGAGCGAAACCTCGCGATCCAGTTCGTCGCGCGCGCCGTTTCCTTGCGATACGAGACATTAGCGACGACTCACTACTGCTGCCTCTAGACCCAGTGCTCGCCGTAACACACACTCCGGCCACACGCACCACCTTCCGAGTTTGCGGCCCGTGACAGTACCGGAACGGTGGCTTCCTCTTCGTATCGGCAGGTGGCTCAAACTGTTACCTGCTCCTTACATGGTTATTTCTCTCTCTCTCTCTCTCCCTCCCTCTGGTTTTCCACACTGTCATTCCTATGGCGTAGGTTGGATGAATGGAAGAAGGTTAGTGTGTGTGTGTGTGTGTGTGTGTGTGTGTGTGTGTGTGTGTGTGTGGAATTTATGGGCGCTCAACGGCGAGGTTATCAGCGTCCTTATACTCATTAAAACAAACGAATGTGGAGAAAACCCCTAAAATTGTTGCACACAATGAGGAAGAAATCTATGGAATGACACTCATGGCCGCGCGGGATTAGCCGAGCGGTCAGAGGCGCTGCAGTCTTGGACTGTGCGGCTGGTCCCGGCGGAGGTTCGAGTCCTCCCTCGGGCATGGGTGTGTGTGTTTGTCCATAGGATACTTTAGGTTAAGTAGTGTGTAAGCTTAGGGACTGATGACCTTAGCAGTTAAGTCCCCTTAGCAGTTAAGTCCCATAAGATTTCACACACATTTGAACATTTTGACACTCATGCACTCACTCCCACCTCACTCGAATTTACCACACAATCACTCTATCTCACATGACCCAACACAAGGGAGAAAGAGCAAGAGCTGTTACACACGAGATTAAAACGGTGAAGTTAAAACAAAGGCACAAGAAAAGTCACTGCTGACCACGCACAAAACACATAGGTGAGCCAGTCACACTGTTAACACATTAAAATCATCTCCCTAATATCTTGGGGAAAATTTTTGGCCGGCCTGAGTGGCCGAGCTGTTTTAGGCGCTTCAGTCTGGAACCGCGCGACCGCTCGGGCATCGATGTGTGTGATGTTCTTAGGTTAGTTAGATTCAAGTAGTTCTAAGTTCTAGGGGACTGATGACCTCAGATGCTAAGTCCCATAGAGTTCAGAGACATTTGAACCATTTGAAAATGTTGGACAGTTCACAAAACTTTAAAACTGTAACCGCGTTCGTAATAGATGGCAGATCCGTCGGCAAATCCTCCGTGGCCAGCTGGTCGGAAAATAAAACACAGTCCAATAAAATGTGGCTCACAGTGATCTGTACGCACCACACATTGGGGGATCCTCTTGCCGAAGCTAGAAGTTATGCGTCATAGAGCTGTGGTCTACATGAAGATGAGTACGGGAGACGTCCCGTCGACTTAGCTGGAAGGAGGTACTTCAGGGCAGTTTATTGTCCATCACTACCAGCCTCTCGTCCTCCACGGGCGCAAAACTCAGGATCTCAACAGCGAGGCTATAGTGTGCAGGGGGTTGGCACGCTGAAATAACTGAGGACCATGACACGCCTCCTTGGCTGCTAGATCTGCCCTTTCGTTCCTCGCAATACCCATGTGCCCTGGTACCCAGCAGAAAGACACCACCTTCCCCAGTCATTGTAGCTGGCATCCTGGATATTCTGGACTACTGTATTTGCTGGGTACAAACGTTGTAGAGAGTGAAGGGCACGCAGGGAATAGGGCAACATATAGCACGGGAAGAAAGCCTCCTCTGCTCTAGTGCCCCAAAGATCGCAAATAATTCTGCGCCAAAGGCAGTAAAGTCTTGAGGTAACTGTACCTTGAGGACATAATCCGGGAAAACAACAAATCAACCAACAGAGTCCACCGTATAATCCCATCCGTAAAGGCAGCTACTTAGTTTTAGTGCTCATATAAAAAGCCAGATAACATTGCATTAAAAACGAAAGCAGGAGTGCTATACAGCACCAAATCTAAAATTACAAAATGGTTCAAATGGCTCTGAGCACTATGGGACTTAACATCTGAGGTCATCAGCCCCCTAGAACTTAGAACTACTTAAACCTAACTAACCTAAGGACATCACACACATCCATGTCCGAGGCAGGATTCGAACCTGCGACCGTAGCGGTCGCGGGGTTCCAGACTGTAGCGCCTAGAATCGCTCGGCCTAAAATTAAACTGGGCCTCTGCAGCAACTACGTTGACAGGCGATTAAAACCTTGGATTTGTGGTTGGACATGCTTCACAACGGGCATACGTTGTACGTAGATCCCAAATAATTGTTGCTCGTGGACGATTGGAGAAAAGGCTTTCCAGAGGGAGACGTGCTACACTACGGTATGAGGGTGAAGTCGGAGGTCCGAGGATCCTACAAGACTCATGCAACATTAGGAGCCGACACCGGATGGCGAGTGATGGTTCCCCAGCGTCATCATAGAGGCTGCTTATGGGGGTGATACTGTAACCACTTGTGGTCACCCTAATCTTCTCTAGGTGGACAGCGTCAATAACCATAAGGGAAGAAGGCCTCACTGACTCACACTTTGTGCATCCGTAGTCTAGTTGTGAACGCACAAGAGCCTTATAGAACTGGAACAGGTGCGCCCTGTCTGCTCCCCAAGGTTTGTGGCTATGATTCTTTCTAATATTAAGAGCCTTCTGGGCTCTGGATTTCAGGTCCCCTCAGGTATGGTAAACACGATAATTTGGAGTCAAAGATGAGGCCAAGAAATCTCACTGAGTCTCTAAAATGTGGAATCGTGTCCCTCAGATGCTAGTCAGGAGAGAGAAAAGTACGACGAGAGCGGTTAAGATGAACGCACACACTTATCTACAGAAAACTGAAAACCTGTCTTTGCAGCCAACTCCTCAAACCTCCCACTGTAAGTTGCAACTGACGGGTCGCAGTTGCAGCGCTGAAAGAGGGACAGAAAACTTCAAAATCGCCCATAAATAAGAAGCACTGTATGGGACTCTGTACCATAGTCGTGATACTGTTGACGGCCATGGCAAAGATGGTAGCACTTAAAACACTGACCTGAGAAACACCTTTCGCGTACACAAAACGATACGACAGCACGTCGCCAACTCGAGACCTAAAACAGAGCTTAGACAGGAATGACCATATGAAAAAGGGGAGCCAGCCCTAAAGTCCCACTGATGGATTTGGGTAGTGACGTACGCCTCACTGAGGTCGAAAAATGTATGGAGACAGTGATGATTACGTAGAAAAGACTGCTGAACAGCCCTTCTAGTAGGGTCCGATTCTTGACAGTACACTGAAGTCTGCAGAGCAACTAAGGAGTTGTCCGGTCTCTAACAGCCAGACCAGGCAACGTATCTTTCCTACACAGCTCGTTAAGGCGACGCTCCATTATCTACTGGGACATGTGCAGTACTTCCTGGTTTGAGGAGTTATCAGAACTGACTCTCTCCACGACTCGGGGAAGTTACCTGTCTGCTGCATGCGATTACAGCTTTCGAGGAGGATTTCCTGACAGCTGTCGAACCATGCTATACCTGATTTGGTCTTGGACAGGTACAGTGTCATGACTATCAAACAGCGTAAATTCCCGCTCCCACATGGAGAAAGGGCGGTTGTAAGACTCAGAATTGGTGGATCTGAAGTCCAATTTGCCCCTCCCTATAGTGGCATGGTAGTAGCGAGACACTGGACTCCAGCTGGAATTAGCTCTAGTCTTTGCAAAATGTTCTGCCATCGTCTGAGCAGCGTCTCCGCTGGATCGGCGTTGTTTGGACACACACCTGCTTCTGCACTGCTGCTGTTGGTAAACGGATGTGTACACCAGAAGTTCTTCGGATGGCTTCCCATACTTCTTTAGAGCAAATGGAACGGTTCATGGGGTTCAGGAACGCTTTACTTGCTCTCCTTAATTACGCATCGAGCCTTGGTTTTCGCGACTCGGATGGCTGTGAGATTTTCTGCTGTTGGCCGGCATTTAAACTGTTTAAGATCCTCACACCTGTCCTGGGTCGCCGAACGGTACTCATCAGTCCACCAACGTACAGGTCGCCTCCTAAGGTGGTCTGAAGACTTTGGGCTAGATAAGTCAGCGGCATGATGAATCACTCGCATGATGTCGTCCACCCGTTCCTGGACGCTGTCGTAGTGTTCAGACACACCCAGGTGGCTGAACAGCGTCCAATGGTCCCTGCTGACCATCCATTTCGGTGGCTTCTGTTCAAGCAATCCTCCACCCAGGAGATGAATGCGGAATGAGAAGCAGTCACTGGAACGTATATCGTCAATGATTTCCCAATAAACAGACCGTGCGAGGGCTGGATAGCAGAAGGAGAGGTCAATGGCTGAGAACGATCTTGTAGCAGCACAGAAAGGAGTGGGAGTGCCTGAGTTGAGATTACACAACTCGTGAAACGTCAAGAGGCTCTCCGAAACCAGACCCAAAAGCAAGCAGATATATGATGGGCATTGAGGTCTCTGAGTAGGAGAAATGGTCAGGACAGTTGTTCTATAAGAGCAGATAGAACCTCAGAGTCGATAGCATCGTGAGGTGGTGAACAAACAGTGATAATCTGACGGACACGAACTGCAATTGCAACCGCTTGGAGGTCGGTAGCTACGGGGAGAGCAATAGAATGTGCACGATATTCACAAACAAAACGACCCATCCCTTGGCTCATTCCCCAGTTAGATCAACCTTGCGATAGTGTGTATAGCCACTTAGGACAGGGACATCAGACGGTTTAAGATGCGTTTCCTGCAAACAAAAGCACCTGTGCTAGCAGTTTCAGTTCCTCCACATGTGCCCTGAATCCACTAATGTTCCATTGTATGATGGGAGCCATCTGTCACGGGGGTAGCACTTTCATTCTGACTTTCTGCGGAGGGGAGCCTGCAATGAATGGAGGCTCAGTCCTGGGACGTTCACCCTGTGTATGTGACCTGTGTTTGCCTTCAACATACTTCATATGACAAGGAAAATACTACGAGCTACGTTAGTAGCCTTTGAAGAAACGGCACATTGTTCTGCTCATTTACGCCAACGATGCTGTTGTAGGTACGTGGATGATACATTCGCTGTTTGGCCTCATGGAGAAACGGACCTACACATACAAAGATTTGAATAAAATGCGCGGGAAGCTGCAGCCCTCCGCTCGAGGTAAAGAGTGGAAGCATACGGGACAACGGATGGCACACTAGGACAACCATTATGACAGAAGACTAAGCATATGACCAGGTATTTGCACGCTCTTTCCAACCACTACCCAGTACAGAAGAGCTCAGTTATCCGCTGCTTTGCCATCTATGCACAGCTCCTAAGTGACGTTCGAAACATAGCACAAAGCTTCAGCCATAATTAGAGCCAAACAGCCATAGAAACAAAAATTAGGAAGCGAGACAGGCAAGAATTCGAACAGCCAGCCAGCAAAGCGCTTACCTCACGTGAAAAATGTCACTGATAGGATTGATAAAGCGGATTGGTATCCAGAGGCTGTCGACCACACAGCCACAAGATCCAGGATGGGCTGGCTTCACGAAGGACAATGTAGATGCTTTACACAATGCAGACGGAATGTCAGCGCCGAGAAGTATTCATCGATGATGTTCACCGGGCAATAGCAGTACGCATACGAGAGCATGAGCGCTACATTCGTCTGAAGCAACACAGCAAGTCTGCAGTGCTGGCTAGACAGCCGGCCTCGACGACGCGCAAGATGAGAGAAACCATAGAAATAACAAAACATCCTAACAACACGAACAGAGTTGACGGATACAGGCTTGCCCCAACCTGGTTGCCAGACCTCAGAGTCCAACAGGCGGCACCAACAACAACCTGACGCGAGCGCTATCGGCGAGTGACTGCCGCCGCCTCTCGGCCTGCCTCCAGCAGGAGGAAAACAGGAGACTACGCCTCGTTCACTGATGAGCACCAAACATAGGAAACAATGCAAGAATCAGCTCTACACCCTCCCCATCGTCTAATCAGGTTCCCGCTCCTTCCGCCTCAAGTGACCAATCATAACGACGACCTTCTCAAAATTATGACGTAATGCCATGCTAAATGAGCAGGAGTGAAGAAATATAAACGAGCCTGCACAGCTAAAACACACCGGTAGAATCGGTATATGGTCCCTGTAACGTTGGTCGAAACGTTGGTTTCTCCAGTATAGTTTCTTTTTACATTATGACGTGATACGATAGAAACTTTTATGTCAACTGACTCTGGCCGTGGAAGCCTACGTAGTTATATTCCAAAGGATACTAGAAACACAACCTCATAATCAATTCTATTGTGCAATAGAAACAAGATGGCGGTCAAACATGGCCTTCAAACAATAAATTGTTTCGATTTAGCTATCGATATGTCGATCCTGATGTTTTCAGCCAGTTGCAATGTATGCTGTTAGGAAGAACTCCGCTCACAGCTGGTAAAGTTGTTTTTTGTTGAAAGACGACGGGCTTCGCAAATTTAAGCCACATCATCAGGCGGAACCTATTTAGTAAAAAGCAAAGTACAGTTGCACCCCTTTTATTCGGATATTAAAACTAGTAAAGGAATGTCTGAAATATACTCACAATGTTAGAAGGTAATAGTTATATCCATCGCTCCTAGTCAAAATTTACTATTCAGAGATTATCGTCGGCAGCTTGTGGTCTCGCGGTAACGTTCTCGCTTCCCGAGCAGGGGTTCACAGGTTCGATTTCCGGCTGGATCAGGAGTTTTATCCTGCCTCGACATGACTGGATGCTGTTGTGTCGTCTTCATCATCATCACTCATCCCCATTACGGTCGGAGGAAGGCAACGGCAAAACCAACTCCACTAGGACTCTGCCTAGTACGGCGATGCGAGTCTCCCGCATCGTTCACCTGCGCTCTGTCAAGAAGAATGGGCCTTCATTTCCATTTCCATCGTCAATACTGTGGCGAGCGAAAGGTAAAGCAGAAGTGCTCCATTCTTTAAAATTTGCCTGCATCTAAAAAGAAAAAAAATATTTTATAGTGAGCGGACGATAAAATATTTTTTTATAAAACAGGTGGGATTGGCAACAAAGAATTGTCACTGCTAACATGATCAGTCGCGGCATACGCAAATTACAGTGTGGAAAGAATTAGGTGGCAGTGTCTTACCAGCAGGGCAAAAAGTGGTGACACTGTACTTTGCTTTTTACCAGGTAGGTTCACCTGATGATCCGGCTTAAAGCGGCGAAACCAGTCGTATTTTAATAAACAATAACTTTACCAGCTGTGAGCGGAGTTCTTCCTAACGTTATGCCATTCAACAGCTGCGGTTGCCCGGCATATAAAATAGTTTGCAACTGGAACGTCTTCCGCGCTTCTTGCTGTCGCATCTGTCATGTTAGTAGACGAAATGTGTTACAATAAGAGAGACTGGAACAATCTGATGCTAGAGATGACTGTATAAACATTATTTTAAGGAATTATAAAGATATTTCTGGAATATATACATATACTACATACTTATAATTTCAATAATACTGAATTCAAATTGATGAAAAAATCTGATTCCTTCACCTCTATAATTCCGTTTATAGTCCCCTTTTTTTTTTTTTTTTTTTTGCTTTTGGCCATGGACGAATATTTCCATTTCCTCCATGATGTCCATTTTTCTGGCTCTTCTCTAACGTGTGCAGTACTTTAAGATAGTTGGCTGTTGCAGCTCTGTGTTCTGTTTCATCTTTGTCTAGGTGTAGTTGATTTGTTAGTTTTATCGATTCTAAAACAGTCTATATGTTCTTTAGAGCGAGTTTTAAGATTTCAGCCCATTTGTCGATTGTAGTATTTGTTGCTGTGACTGCATTTTACTTTATAAATTGCTGATTTGTTCAGTTCCTCAGCTGGTTATAAGACCACTTTAAGTCAATTAGAGAAGCCACGGAAAACCTACATTAGGATGACTGTTTAGCCTGCTAACGCATTATTGCATCAAATGGAACTATGCCATTTTCTAAATGTAACGGTTATAAGTGGCACTCGATTTTTTTAATGTGTGGTAGGTTTCCTGTAAGGGTTACAAAACTACCGTCATGATATTGCGTTCTTCCCGATTTTCATTAAGATCTCAGTACTGCGATATATCACCTTGTCATGGCAGTGGGAGTTTAATTGAAGGTTTTCGGTCCCGCAGCTAATTTATATTACACTGTCATACCCCACCCAGCGTCCCCAACCAACACCAAGTTTCGCAACGTTCAACAAATGAACACAGTGCAAGGTCGTCGCGTTTCCTCTCTGGATAAACGACGCACTCGTGAGATTAAGACAATTGGTTCTAAATCATTTAAATAATCTATTACTGCTACAGTCGTGAATTAAAGGTATATAACTCAAGGAGTTGCAAAAGCCCGCTAACGAAATGACTCACTTACGGTATCTGACGGTGCTTGTTCCTTAGGGCGACACTCTCGCGACGACGAACACTCATGACCAATGAGCACCACCCACACTAAGAACATGGTGCTCAGCCTGGCAACTGGCTTCGAACGTAATAAATGTAATGCAATGAGCGTAAATCGACGGAAAGACATGATAGCATTTGAGTACACGATCGGCGATTGGTCACTGGTGTCTGTTACAGCTGTGGGGGACTTAAGAGTACAGACTCGGCGCGATCTGAGATACAGTGAGCTCATAAATCTGCTCGTAGGGCAGGCAGAGCCCCGATCGAGCGAGGTGGCTCAGTGGTAAGGATGTGGGACTCGTATTGGGGAAGACGCCAGCTCTAATGCCCTTGAGTCCATCCAGATTTAGGATTTCCGTGATTTTCCTAAATCGTTTAAGATGAATGCTGGGGTGGTTCCTTTGAACAGACACGCCCGATTTCCTTTCCCGTCTTTCCCATTGCTAAAATACGCTCCATTTCTAATGACATTGTCAAAGGAACGTTAGACCCTAATATGCCCTCCTTTTTCGCTAGATTACGGTCTGTGATTCATCGGAGGAATCCTAAGAATATGTAAATCGCTGACGCTAAGAAAACACTCTTTCGACCGAGTTATCAGCACTGTCAATCGCCCTGGGCTTCTTATCAATGAATATTAACAAAAATCTTCTTGTAAAACTGTTTTCCCTTAAAATTCCGTTTTTTCAGCTCTTAACGGTGGCCTAGTTGGCATGTTACTGTTTCCTTTAAGGGGGGAAGTGTGCGAAGTTGCAGTACATCAAAAAACCATTTTAAAGTCAAAAGTGTTCAAGTCGATGTAACTAAATTTGGCGCAGTTGTTAAGGAATGTTAAGGTATACAGACACATGCTTTCATCATTATCGAAGTTACACGTTTTTAATTACAAACAATTGAAATTTTTTCAACCAGATGAGTGCAAACGTTCCTTTTTGAAAAATCTGTCTGAACGAAGTTAATGGTTTTTTTTCACACGACGTTTTGACATACCATTATTACAAATATCTGTGGAAAATAATACTGATATCTTCTTTTGCTAGATTTTTTCAGCCCTAAGAATTTCTTAGAAAAATAAATAAATCTTAGGGCTTTTTTCTTACATAAATGCCTTACTATGGTAGGGAAACTAGAAAATCTGAAAAGGGAAATGTAAAGGCTCAATCTAGACATAGTAGGGGGTCAGTGAAGTGAAGTGGAAAGAAAGCAAGGATTTCTGGCCAAATGAGTGTAGGGTAATATCAACAGCAGCAAAAAATGGTGTAACGGAAGTGGGATGCCTTATGAATAGGAAGGTAGGGCAGAGAGTGTGACACTGTAAACAGTTCAGTGATAGGGTTGTTCTTATCAGAATCGTCAGCAAACCAAAGCCGACAACGATAGTTCAGGTATATATGCCGACGTCGCAAGCTGAAGACAAAGAGCTAGAGAAAATGTATGAGGATATTGAAAGGAAATACAGCATTTAAAGGGATATGAAAATTTAATAGTCATGGGAGACTGGAACGCAGTTGTAGAGGAAGGAGTAGACGAAAATGTTACCCGAGAATATGGGGCTGGGGCGAGGAATGAGAGAGGAGAAAGACTAATTGAGTTCTGTAACAAGTTTCAGCTAGTAATAGCGAATACTCTGTTCAAGAAGTACAAGGCTGTGTGATACGGGAAGATTTCAGTTAGATTACATCGTGGTTAGACAGAGATTCCGAATTCATTTACTGGATTGTAAGGCGTAACCAGGAGCCAACATAGACTCAGATCACAATATAGTAGTATTGAGTAGGGTGAAGTTTAAGACATAAGTCAGGAAGAATCAATACGCAAAGAAGTGGGATACGAATGTACTAAGGAATGACGAGATATGCTTGCAGTTCTTTAAGGACATAGATACAGCAGTAAGGAATAGCTCAGTAGACAGTACAGTTGAAGAGGACTGGACATTTCTAAAAATGGCAATCACAGAAGTAGGAGAGAAAAACATAGGTACAAAGAAGGTAGCTGCGAAGAAACCATGGGTAACAGAAGAAATATATCAGTTGATCGATGAAAGGAGGAAGTATAAAAATGTTCCTGGAAGCTCAGGAATAGAGAAATACAAGTCGCTGAGGAATGAAATAAATAGGAAGTACATGGAAGCTAAGACGAAATGGCTGAAGGAAAAATGTGAAAACATCGAAAAAGAAATGATTGTCGGAAGGACATACTCAGCTTACAGGAAAGTCAAAACATCCTTCGGTGACATTGAAAGCAAGGGTATTAACATTAAGAGTGCAACGGGAATTCCATTGTTAAATGCAGAGGAGAGAGCAAATAGGTGGAAAGAACACATTGAAAACCTCTATGAGGGGGGGTGTAGAATGTACGAATCTGGCGACATACCATCTGACTTTCGGAAAAGAATTGTCCACACAATTTCGAAGACGGAAAGAGCTGACAAGTGGGAGAATTACCGCACAATCAGCTTAACAGATAATGCATCCAAGTTGCTTACAGGAATAATATACAGAAGAATGGGAAAGAAAATTGAGAATGGGTAGCTGACGGTCAGTTTAACTTTAGGAAAGGTAAAGGCATGAGAGAGGCAATTCTGACGTTGTGGTTAATAATGGAAGCAAGACTAAAGAAAAATAATGACATGTTCATAGGATTTGTCGATCTGGAAAAGCCTACGACAATGTAAAATGGTGCAAGGTTTGAAATTCTGAGAATAGTAGGGGTAAGCAGTAAGTAGAGACGGGTAATATACAATATGTACAAGAGCCAAGAGGGAATAATACGAGTGGACGAGCAAGAATGAAGTGATTGTATTAAAAAAGGTGTAAGACAAGCCTGTAGACTTTCGTGATAAACTTAACATCACGATTGATGGCCACGAGGTAGATGAAGTTAAGGAATTCTGATACCTAGGCAGTAAAATAACCAATGACGGACGGAGGAAGGAGACATCGAAAGCACTGGAAAAAAGGGCGTTCCTGGCCAAGAGACATATATCAAATATCGGCCTCATTTTGAGGAAGAAATTTCTGAGAATCTACGTATGGAGGACAGCATTGTTCCGTAGTGAAACGGGGACTGTGGGAAAACTAGAACAGAAGAGAATCGTAGCATTTGAGATGTGGTGCCACAGACGAATGCTAAAAATTAGGTGGACTAATAAGGTAACGAATGAGGAGGTTCTGCGCCGAATCGGAGAGGAAAGGAATATGTGGAAAACAATTATAAGGGGAACGGGCACAATGATAGGACATCTGTTAAGATATGAGAGAATGACTTCAATGGTACTATAGGGGGCTGCAGAGGGCAAGAACCGTAGAGGAAGACAGGTATTGAAATACATCCAGCAAATAATTGAGGACGTAGGTTGCAAGTGCTACTCTGAGATGAAGAGGTTAGCACAGGAGAGGAATTCGTGGCGGGCTGCAACAAACCAGTCAGAAGACTGATTAAAAAAAAAAAAAGGGAGTAAATGGAAATTGCTTCTACAGAATGTTTCACTATAGTATTGGCTAATTGCGTGCCAAATTTAAGTACTTCAATGTCAGTGATTTATGATTTTTTGATAGTGTATTAGGTCTTATCTTATCTGGACGAATTAGTACAAACCATATGCATTCTCTTCTTCGTTCTCAAGACGTCTTTTCTGTGCTTGTCATCTTGGGCTAACCTGATATTCAAACTGAGTAACAATAATGTCCACTGCATCAGTTCTCCTGTTATCGACTTCCTTCAGTACCAACAGTGTGAAAGTTCTTGGATCAGATCCTAGCCTCTGTAGATTCCGTAGTCTGCCAAGATTAACACAGTTAGAAAATAAACAACCATCAAGAGCTGCAGCTTTTTCTGCAGTTGTGGAAAGAAATGTTGTCTTAGGGTACGGTTTTCCTATCAGATAGTTACAAATTTCATTAGGATTTTGAGCTGTTACATGCACATACATTTTTGGTACGGTCATCCTACCAGAGAGTTATAACTTTTATTAGGGATTTCAGCTGTTACATGAATATACATGTTTAGAAGTTATGGATCTGCTAAACACCGAAACATTCCCCACAGCTTTATCTGCATAAAACTGAAAGAAAGCACCTCGAGAATAAATAATATGAGGAAATATAGAACAACAAAGGGACGTTGCCCCGTGCAAGCTTTCGTTAATTATTATTTTTATCACACTGGGGAGTGGAACTGGATCGTAATATTCAGGAATTGAAATTTCAATACCTTGTAGTAAATGAATAGTCAATAAAATGTTTTCACAAATTTGGTCGCCTTTTCGTACATCCCCCCTTAAGGAAAATTTGGTACACACTTGAGTTGACAGTATGTTGGTAGCATTGTGTACAGACAGGAAAACGTAACAGTTCAGCGTAACGAAAAGGTGAGGAGTCTCGCGAATCTTGCAGCACAACATTCCATGGAAGTGAGTCTTGGGATGTGGGAAAAACCAGACAAGAAGGGAATCGAAGCGTTTGAGATGTGGTGGTAAAGAAAATTACTGAAAAGTTGGTGGACTGATAAGAAATGAGGAGGTTCCCAGCAGAATCAACGAGAGGAGATACAAGTGGAAAACACTGATAGGAAGAAGAGACAGGGTGGCAGGACATAACTTCCAGGCTACTAGAGAAAGCTGTAGAGGGTAAGAACTGTAGGAGAAGACGTAGACTGGAATATATCCGACATATATTTGTGGATGTTTGGAGCAAGTTCTAATTTGAGATGCCGAGATTTACATAGGATAAGAATCCGTGGCGTGCCGTATCATATCAGTCAAAATACCGATGGAAAAAAGGTTCAAATTTATTGCAGAATACAAGTAATATATCTCCTCTGCCATTTATATTACCGAGCCCGTATTTTTTTCGAAAGTCTTCTGTTCCTTCCCCTGGTGTAGTGTCCTAGATCTTCATGATGTTTAGATTTTCAGCTCATTTTACTCAAAGTGCAATCTGTTCAGTACTCTTATAGACTGTCTGTATTGATTCATCTTGATCTTTCGGCGTCTACGAGCATTTCTGAACTATGTCAGACCTGAGTTTCTCCTGCTTATACAATTTTGAAACAACTTATGGGTATTCAGCCAGGTAATATTTTCAGCAACCGCCGATATTTCGGCGGGAGTACACCCCGCCATTTTAAGGCAAACTGCAACGGACAGGTGATGTACAGACAAATTTAAAACCTCGGTTCTTAGACTGATGCAGGAAAGATGACATGCACTGAACACCAGTGCCACCAAAGAGGCCAAAGTCAGAGATATCGATAGTGAGACTACGAACTAGCAGGTGAGGTAACATTGACGTTATCCCTCCGTTTTTTGACAAGGGAGAGAGCAGGATTCCAAACAGAGTTGAAACAAAATCCTCCATCCCTGTCTTCAAGGTTGCTCACTATCGATATATCTGATTTCAGTAATCTTTGGTGGCACTAGTGTTCAGTGTGTGTTATCTTTCCTGTATCAGTCTAAGAACCGAGGTTTTAAATTTGCCTGCACAACGCCTGTCCGTTGAAATTTGCCGTGAAAATGGCGGGGTGTACTCCCGCCGAAATATCGGCCGTCGCTAAAAATATTACCTGGCTGAATACCCATAAGTTGTTTGAAAATTGTAAACGCCAGGAGAAAGTCGGGTCTCACATTGTTCACCTCTAGGGGAGGAAATGTATCGCTGTATACGAAAGTTGGATAAACTTCGTAGCTGTCGAGTTAGACTGCAACGTGCTTTGTCGTTTTTATTGGGGTGTCATGAAGAAAATCATGTCCCAACATTTGCCAATGTTGTGTACTATATTAATTCTCCTGCCGCCAACCGCATTAAGCAACGTGCTGGCTTGACTCTTGTTCGTGAAAGGATTCGTTTTACTCGTCGACGCTTAGATTCGGTTCCTTAAGAAGTGTTTCCTTTCCATTTAATGGTTGCTTCGAAATTGTCTGATTTCACTTGGGATTGGTTGGACGGTGCCTCATGGACTCAAGCTGACTGGGAATACAATTCTGTTAATGCCCGGCATTTGGCAAAGTTTGAACGTTTTCATCGCTCGGAATCTGGTGTTATATCTCGACGTACTGTGATTAATCTCACAGAGAAATCTTTTGACGACGTAACCTTATCCGTGATTGTAATGCGTTTAAAATTTGCACTCACACCGAAGGGTTTCCCGGCAGTTGATTTTATAAGTTCAATTGAACAGGCAATTTGCAAACTACCTCCTGACGCTGTAGAGGAGGTTAGGAGGGAGGCAATGCCACCGTTGTTTTAAACAAACAGGACTATGTACAAAAGATGCAAAGTTTACTATCTGACTCAGCGGATCGAAGAATCGATGCAGACCCAACAAAAAGTGTTGAGAGAAAGACCAACAGCCTCCTGAAGAGAAAGCGTTTATCGCAGAACACTGTCAAGAGTCTTAACACCTATAGTGCTGTTCCCCCTAGGTTACATGGTACACATGGCAGGGGTTCCTTTCCGTCCTATGACGAGTAATGTCGGCTCTCAGACATACCGTATAGCCAAGCATCCACAAGTTGGTCATATCAGGAACTCGATGATTTTTTACGTCGTTTGGAGGGACTGCGGTTGAATGACTCTGACATTTTAGTAAGTTTCGATGTGGTCTCTCTATTCACTCGTGCTCCTCTGTCTGATTCGTTGCAGTTAATTGAGGTTAGGTTTCGTGCTGAATTAACTAAACTCATTCGGCATGTGTTGACATCCACTTACTTATTATTCAATGACCAGTATTACGAACAGACAGATGGAGTTGCGATGGGTAGTCCGTTGTCTCCGGTGATCGCAAATTTGTTTATGGAAGACTTCAAAAAGTGGTTCAAATGGCTCTGAGCACTATGGGACTTAACTTCTGAGGTCATCAATCCCCTAGAACTTAGAACTACTTAAACCTAACTAACCTAAGGACATCACACACATCCATGCCCGAGGCAGGATTCGAGCCTGCGACCGTAGCGGTCGCGCGGTTCCAGACTGTAGCGCCTAGAACCGCTCGGCCACCCTGGCCGGCTATGGAAGACTTCGGGGAACGTACATTGGAGTCGGCGCCTTTCAAACCCGCCTGTTTCTTCAGCTATGTTGACAATACTTTTGTTGTTTGGCCTCATGGTATGGAGAATTTGACTGCCTTTCTACAACATCTGAACTCGATCCACAGGAACATTCGTTTTACGATGGAGGTGGAAGAGGATGGTTGCCTTCCCTTTCTTGAAGTTTTGGTTAAGAGGAAGGATGATGGATTATTGGGACATGCAGTTTACAGGAAACGTACTCACACTGACTTGTATTTAAAGGCTAATAGTTGTCACCATCCAGCTCAGAGTTAAGAGGTACTTCGTATCTTGGTACACAGGGCACATGTCGTTTCCGGCACTGAGACTTTGCCAGCTGAGCTGTACCATATTGAAGTACGTTTCGTCAAAATTGTTATAGTGATACACAGATATTGAACGTGCGCTGCGCTACCGAACAACTGTGCATCGGGTGATTGATGATAATTCTGATTCGACACCTAAGTCTACTGCCTTTTTGCTTTATGTAGGAAGCACTTCCAACAAGATCGGTCGTATTTTACGGAAATGCGATGTAAAATGTGTTTTACGACCTACATCTAAAATAAGAGTGCTTTTGGGTTCTGTTAAGGATGATCTTGGTTTGCGTAAAGCGGGTGTATATCGCATTCCTTGCAGCTGAGGCATGGCACATATTGTTCAAACTATCAAGACCGGGGAGGACCGATGTTCTGACCACAAACGGCACACACGACTACAGCAGCCAAGTAGATCTGCTATTGCCGAACATTGCTTGGGTACTGGTCACCCCATGCTATATAACAGCAACGAGATATTGGCATGCACGTCCAGCTATTGGGTCAGTGTTGTTAGGGAGGCAGTTGAGATTAAATTAGCGAGCAACTTTGTAAACAGGTATGGAGGTTTTTGTTTAAACTCTGTTTGGAGTCCTACTCTCTCCATTGTCAAAAAACAGAGGTATAGAGTCAATGATACCTCACCTGCTAGTTCGTAGTCTCACTATCGATGTCTCTGCCTTTGGTCATCTTTGGTGGTAATAGTGTTCAGTGCGTGTCATCTTTCCTGCATCACTCTAAGGACCGAGGTTTTAAATTTGCCTGTACATCACCTGCCGTTGCAGTTTGCCTTGAAAATGGCGAGGTGTACTGCCGCCGAAATATCGGCGGTCGCTGAAAATATTACCTGGCTGAATACCCGTAAGTTGCTTGAAAATGTCTGAACTATTTTTGGTATTGATTTGCTGTCGGTCCGTATGTTGAAGACCACAACAACAACAACTTATGAAAATAAACCTATCATTGTACTGTTCACAGAAAACCACTCTTTTCCATCATTTCCTCTTCAAACCAATCCTACTAATCTGATATCCTTATCGTCTTACCATTTCATTTCATTGACTTCTACGATAATTTGGCTGAGCCTTTGCATGCCCATTTTCAGTTTTTTTTATCTTTTCTGCCACACGCTTCTGATGTTGGACGCCTATAGAGTATTGTTTAGTTCGTTTTTCAGTCTTTTTGTCTTAGTCCCTGCACGTTGGCAGTTCTTTCCAGGAGATGTGCATGGGGGACCAACCCGGAATCTTTCCACCAGTAGAGATTACATTATGACCCTTTTCTCTTACTGACATATTTCCTGTGGATACACGTTACTTACTATAAAGCTGTTGTTTTGAATGCGTTATACGAGGGCTGTCCAGAAAGTAAGTTACGATCGGTCGCGAAATGGAAACGACTATGAAAATCCGACAAAGCTTTGCAAAGATGTGTTGGGCAGTGTCTCTAGTATAACTCTAGGTAGAATTATGTCGCTCTTTTCATTCCTGAGCTCTTAGTGAGCGCGTAAAGATGTTATAGAAATAGTGTCTCCCGCCAAGTACGAGGGCGTGGTAAGAATTTCCCCTGAAGCTATGCAACCAACATTACATAACTGTCGTGCGGTTTCTTCTTCAAGACAATTCTCAGCCTCATTCTGCAGGGGCAATGAAGATGATCCTGCATCGTTTCAATTGGAAATGTTTGGTTACCCACAATACAGCCCGTAATTGTCTCCCACTGAGTTTCATCTCTGCTCAAACGAACCGCTGGCTATGAAGACAACATTTTGGCACAGACAACGAGCTTTAGGCCAGCGTAGTGAATTGGCGGAAAGCACTGGCGGCTGCCTTCTATGATGAGGGTATTGGAAAGTCGGTACAACGCTACGACGAATGTCTGATTCAGAACGGCGACTACGTAGAGAAGTAGCTGAAAGGTGTAGCTAACTGCTACAAATGAAACATTTCTGATTTTCAGTGTGATTTTCATTTCGCGATCAATCGTAACTTACTTTCTGGACAGCCCTCGTATATCCGTATGTCATTGGTCACTGTTGATTGTTCCGTCTTCTGGGACAGTTTCCAACCTCAAGAAGAAGTGTCTTGGACCTTTACTTTCTCCTCCGTCCTCTTTGGCATCATGAGGGTGACTCCGTACACCAAAAATTTTCAGCCGTCATGCGTGATGTTTTTTATTCAAAATATAAGCGGCAGCTGATATAGAGCACGAGACCTACCATCTTTCACTGATAACCAAGGATGCTACACCTGAACTATACTTGCAAACGGTGTAAAAATATTATAAACTCGATACAGAACCGGGAAGTGCAGAAACAATATTGGAGGGACAAAAAGAAATAAAATGTACTGAACAAATTGTGCATAACATCGATTGTATCAGCCTCTTGTGATGCAGAAGGCGGGGAGAACTGGAAAATGTTTATTCATTTATTTATTGATGTATTTATTAAACCACCTGCCCTGTTGCCTAAAACTGGGTGCAGTCTATGTAATATATGTGAAAATTTTACGTTACGTAAGTTGCTTCTTTTTAAACAGTTTACGGCTAAAAATACACCAATGAGATATCCTTTACTATACTAAAGCCTAACAAACAAAAAAGTAACAATAAAACTTCGTAATTAACAAAAAAAGCCAATTTACGGATTTCCGTCGCCAGCTCATTCACTATATGTCTTGGAAAGAATGTCACCTCTTCTTAGACAACAGCAAGCGGCTAGTCGTAGTGTTAAGACCAGTGACTGCATCTATTGTTGCTAGAACTACGTTTGCTGCCACCGGTATATTCCATCATATCGATGGATTTCCCGAATGATTTCTAAGGTACACTACAATTCTAACAACTACATACTAAACGGTGTTTGCATTTTCTAAATAAACGAAACGGTTTTAAGACACTGAAAGTACTAATACATTAAAATACTTGCAATTATATATTGATTCGCATTTACGTAAGCGTTCAGGTGCATTCCACTACACTACTATTCAGTTACACTACGATATTGCCGACACGTCACTGGAGATCATAACTGTCGTAAAAATACCGAGGAATAACCATTCGACGCAACCAAATTCGAAATGACCAAATAAAACAGTAGGTAGAAAAAGTATATGTCAGGCTGAGATATATTGCAAGAAACTTAGGGACATACGACTCATCCAGGAAGAAAACGACGAACGAAATATTTGTTTGACCAATTAATGACTACTGATTGGGACCCTTACCAGGTTGGATTAATGGTATAGATAGACAAGGTACAAGAAGAAAGGCTCGTTTAGTAGCGGGATTGATCAGCATGTGTGACGGCTTTTCGGAGATGCTCAACAAGCTCCAGTGGTAGAAACTACAAGATTGGTGTTGTCCATCACGGAGGTTTACTAGTGAAATTCTGAGAGGTTACTTTCCGAAAAAAAGACGCAAAGCGTATTACTTCCGTATACATCTCACCAAAAAGCCGTGGCAAGAAAAGTAGAAGTTAGAGCTCGTACAGAGATTTGCTGTCAGTCATTCCTGCCACGCGCCAGTCGTAAATGGGGCAGGAAATGGGGTAAAAGAAGGTAGTAGCAAAACAAAAGTACCTTCCGTCACAACCTATCTTGTGGCTTACGGATTGTAGGTGTAGCAGTTCAAATTTAGGGAGGCAAGGCTGCATTCTTTTCAAGGCTCCATTTAGACAACAAGAGCCCGTCATTTGATAATATTTTTGCGGGCATTAGTGTTCAATTCAGCAAGATTTCATTACGGGGCAGCAAGATTTCAGGACCCAGCTAAGGCCGTGGGAACGTTTCCCACCCAGCGCCACGTGGAAGTGTCCCTTATTTTATCTAACTGCAGCTGTAAGTTTTTCTTCTTACTAATTATACACTGAAGAAACAAAGAAACTGGTACATATACCTAATATCGTTTAGGGCTCCTGGCGAGCGCGCAGAAGTGCCGCAACATGACGTGGCATGGACTCGATTAATATCTGAAGTCGTGCTGGAGGGAAATGACACCATGTATCCTGCAGGGCCGTCCATAAATCCGTAAGAGTGCGAGAAAGTAGATATCTCTTATGGACAGACGTTACAAGGCATCCCAGATATGCTCAAAATATTCATGTCTGGGGAATTTGGTGGCCAACGGAAGTGATTAATCTCAGAAGAGTGTTCCTGGAGCTACTCTGTAACAATTCTGGACGTGTGTGGTGTCGCATTGCCCTACTGTAATTGCCCAAGTTCGTCGGATTGCACAATGGGCGTGAATGATGCAGGTGATCAAACACGATGCTCACGCACGTGTCACCTGTCAAAGTCATATGTAGACGTATCAGGGGTTCCGTATCACTCCAAGTGCACACGCCCCACACAATTACAGGGCCTCCACCAGCTTGGATAGTTCCCTGCTGACATGCAGGGTCCTTGGATTCAAGAGGCTGTCTTCATACCCGTACACGTCTGTCCGCTCGATACAATTTGAAACAAGATTCGTCCGACCAGGCAGTATGTTTCCAGTCATCAACAGTCCAATGTCGGTGTTGAAGGGCCCAGGCGAGGTGTAAAGCTTTATGTCGTGCAATCATCAAGGGTACGGGAGTGGGCCTTCAGCTCCGAAAGTCGATATCGATAATTTTCGTTGAATGGTGCGCACGCTGACACTTGTTGACGGCCCAGCATTGAAATTTGCCGCAATTTGCGGAAGGTTTGCACTTCTCTCACGTTGAACGATTCTCTTCAGTCGGCTTTGGTCCCGTTGTTGCAGGATCTTTTTCCCGCCTCAGCCATGTCGAAGATTTGATGTTTTACCGGATTCCTGATATTCACGGTACTCTCGTGAAATGGTCGTTCGGGAAAATCCCTACTTCGCCGCTGCCTTGGAAATGCTGTGTTCCATCGTCGTGCGCCGACTGTAACACCACGTTGAAACTCACTCACATCTTAGTAACCTGCCATTGTAGCAGGAGTAACCGATCTAACAATTGCGCCAGACACTTGTTGTCTTATATAGGCGTTGCAGACCGCAGCGCAGCATTCTGATTCTTTACATATCTCTGTATTTGAATACGCTGTCCTATACCAGTTTCTTGGGCGTTTCAGTGAAATGCAAGAAGTCCTTTGATTTTTAAGAAGAGAAGAAAATAGAAACTAACAAATATTAGAGTTGAAAATTAGAAAGATTAGAATTATTAATGCTTGTTCCACAACTGCACGGCTCAGAGATGAGGTCTGGGACTGTGACCTTGAGCCCGGCGTCACTGGAGGGCGCTGTCTCGTTGTTGGTATTATAGAAGAGAAGATTCACGTCTCGGATATAACGAGTCGAATCTTCCTTCGCATATCTATTCCAGTGTCTAAAATTTGTCAACGCTACTTACTCTAAGTTGTTTTGATATGGTAGCCTAATTTTAGTTACGTTAATTCAATCGTTCTTCAGTCTATTACAGGTTTAACGTGGCGCAAGGTACAGTAGCCAGCCACGATCTGTTTTTCTCGTTTGGTATTACAGTTTCTATACAAAACGTTACGTGTCGTTTGCATAGTGTCTTCTGTTTGTGTTATGTATGATGTACGTATTTTTCTTCAAGTGTCTCATCGCTGATGTTAACGTCAGAGAAGTCCATTGTGCTGGAGCCTTCATCTGAATTAACCCAGTAGTCCTGGTATCGTCTGTACGGAACTCATATTGTTTCATTTTTTTGTAAATAGTATGTTTAATTTTGCAGATTTGGTCTGTGTGTTCGTTTAATTGCTCCCATTTGTCAACATCCCTGAGTGTTTCCTACAGTGTGTTGTTTCTCTGTATGTGGCTTTACCGCCTACAATACAGAACTATGTGTTCGCAGGATTCATATTCCTCACATAGTCTCTGAGAACGTGAAACACGCCGAAAATGCACTGGATAAGGGTCGTGACCAATAAGAAATGAGCTAAGCCACGGGTGGAGCTGAAATGTTTAATCCATGGCCGCTTCCTGGTGCTGGGGAATATGGATTCTCTCTGTATCGCTTATCACTTTGATCCCACTCTCGTTGCCAAATATCGACATGCCAAGTTTCTACTTGACGCTTTCTCCTGCAATATTCATGGTTTTTTCAGGTCTTCCCATCCTTAATCAGCAGGATGGAGCTGGATATTTGATTGTCATATCGACTGGGAGGACATCCAATACCAAACATAGTGCTCGCACTGACCTGATACCGGTTGCTGGGCACAGACGTAGGAGCACAACTGACGGTGCCTCTCACTTATCATGCTTGTTATAGGAACACTTCTCTGTGCCCGTATACTTGCTGCAAACCATAGTACTGATTCATAGTATGGAGGACAGCATCAAACCAGTTAAAACACCGACAACTTTCTTTAACATCTTCACGCCGACGATGAGAATTGTGTTTCTCATGGTAGGGCGGGTGCTTATTGATGCCCATCATTTAGCGGCGCTGCTTCTCTTGTTTCTCGACATGAAGCGGCAGTCGTATTCAAACGCCTTAAACGCATTAGGTTACTTTTCTGATAACTTGATCATTTATTTTTAAAGCGCAGTCCATTTCTCTCTCTCTCTCTCTCTCTCTCTCTCCCCCTCTTTTTTTTATTTTTTATTTTTTTTAGGTATTCACAACAGTTCGGTGCGCCTGAGTGATAGGCAATACATCACACATTCGTGTATTGCTGGTAACATAATTGGTTGGGTCGAGCGTGAGCCGCCTGGTGGAAGGATCTGGCGTGAGCCATCGGTGCTACACGCCGGCGTGAACGTCTTAAAGTATATTAGGGATTTCTGCTGTGCCGTGGTGAATCAGACATGGGCCAGCCGACTGAGGACACCCGGTCCGGAAGTGCGCGTTGCCGATCATAGCCTTGAGGCCGCGGGTCCACTGTAGGTCACGAGGTCAGTGCCACTCCAACCGCGGCGCTCCTTCAGCAGTGCTCCCGACAGACAGAGGTGGACAGACATAGTTGGACGGGAGTCTCGCGCACACCCAAAATAGTGCGAGCGAGCGCCATTCTCGTGGACGCGGCAGGCCCGGTCGGTCATTAACTGCAGTCGCTTCTGGCGACTCCTGGGCTGGCCTACAGCCAAGACCGCTGAGAGCGTCTCCTTTATGTCGCCGCGGGAGGCGCCGATCGCGTGGTTTGCTAAATATAGCGAGGGATGCCGACGATTCTGTCGGTGACCGTGTTGACTCAGCCGTTAGTAAGTTAGTGTGCCTAGCGTTAATACGGTACACGCTGCTAGCCCACCTACCACAAAAAGCAACTTCAAACCAATTGTTGTGTCGGCTATTGTGGGAGCCAGCACAGACGCAAACGAGGAAGCTGCAGTAGCCGGTGGCAAGAATCCAAAATCTGGGTAAGTCAGTGTTGACAGGGAACACTGAACTCTGTCTTCCTGGAGGTGCGGCGCTGCTCTCTCTTTCCATTGGTGCGCGGGTCAGCGCCTTCTTGAAGCCGTTTCGCGGCGATAAGCTCGTCGATGCGCAGGATGTTTTAGGACAGCACACCAGTTAGAAGTCTACTTCATCTCTACTAAGAATGGAAAGAAGGATACAATTTCTAGAGGCATTAGAATAACGCATGCCAAGCACAGCTATAGAATTTCAACTACCAGCAAGTGTTATAAAATTTTAAAATTTCTACTGCCAGGAGAATAGCGAAAGCTGTGCTTCGTTCACGAGCAAATGTCGATAGGCAACGGCCAGTGGAGATTCGTGCCTGTGTGAAAAGATCTGTGCGCGAAGCTTACAGCAACTACCACCGTCACACCTGAGCAAAAGATATCGCCGAGAACTCACGAGAATTCTGGACCTATGTAAAATCGCTAAGCGTGTCTAAGGCTTCCCTCCATTGGCTCGTTGACTAGTCTGGCGTGGCAATAGAAGACAGCTCAACGGGAGTCTAAGGTTCAAGTAATCATTCACGCAGGAAAACCGTTCAAACATACCATCGTTTGATCGTCTAACTGACTGCCATATAGACGACATACTAATAACCAGTCCTGTCGCAGGGAGACAACTGAAAGGGCTACACACAGATAAGTCGCCAGGTCCGGATGGAAGACATTTCGGTTTCTCAAAGTGTATTCTACGGCATTGGCCCCTTACTTAGCTTGCATTTATCGCTACTCTATCTCCCACTGTAAAGTTCCAAGCGATTCGAAAAAACAGCGGCTGACTCCTGTTTATTAGAAAAGTAAGAGAAAGGACCAGCAAAATTACAGACCAATGTCCTTAACATTGTCAACTCGAAAATAATTAATCTGCTTGAGACAAAGGAGCTTATGTCGACGCATCAGCGCGGTTTTAGAAAACATCACTCACGTGAAACTCAGCTTGCCTTTTGTCAAATAAAATTCTGCGAACTGTGGATAAAGGGCAGCAGGCGAATTTCATATTTATAGATTTCCAGAAAACGATTGAAACGGTGCCCCACTACAAACTGTTAACGAAGGTATGAGCGTACTAAGAAAGTTCACAGATATGTGAGTCTCTTCAAGACTTCTTAAGTAACAGAATTCAGTACTTTGTACCGAAATGTAAGAATACAGAATTAGTAGTGCTGCGTGGCACTGACACTTTGATGAAATATCAAGAAGTAATGTTGCAAATCAGTATGGGATGGAATGAGCATGTAAGGCTTGTAGTTGCGAAGACGAATGGTCGGCATCGATTTATCGGGAGAATTTTAGGGAAGTGTAATTCATCTATAAAGGAGGTCATGTATATAAAATTTGTGCGATGTATTATTGAATACTACTCGAGTGTTTGGGATGCTCACCAGGTCAGGTTAAAGGAATATATCAAAGCAATTCACGGGCGGGCTGCTAGATTTGTTACTGGTAGATTCGATCAAAAAGCAAGTATAATGGAAATGCTTCAGGAGCTCGAATGGCTATGAGAACATTTAGAAAATTGAATTTGAAGCTGATAGCAGAACGATTCTACAGCCGCCATCGTACTTTCCTGGTAAGGACCACGAAGATGGGAGAAATTAGGGACCGTACGGGGCGTACGGACAGTCGTTTATCCGGCACTCCATTTGCGAGTGGAACAGAAAGTAAATGACTAGTAGTGGTAAAAGGTATCAAAATGGTTCAAATGGCTCTGAACTCTATGGGACTTAACTTCTGAGGTCATCAGTCCCCTAGAACTTAGAACGACTTAAACCTAACTAACCTAAGGACATCACACACATCCATGCCCGAGGCAGGATTCGAACCTGCGACCGTAGCGGTTCCGCGGTTCCAGACTGTAGCGGTAGAACCGCTCGGCCACTCCGGCCGGCAAAAGGTATCCTCAGCCGCGCATCATACGACGGTTTGCGGAGTGTTTATGTAGATGTAAGTGTACAACATACAACTTCAATACAAGACAGGTTTTTCTTCCTCTCTGCAAATGACGAAAAGAAAAACAAACACACCTCCTAGACACATTACCATATGCGATATTTAACGATAACCGAGACATCTGATTGCATATTTTAAATGAAAACAAATATATGAATGAAATTTCTCAGTTTCGTTTCGAAGTTACTAGTTACACAGCTAATAACTCTAGCATTTTTAAGGTACAATTGGAGAACTGATACAACTGAAGTGAATTTTTTATGTTCTTCCTTAAATATGACGAAAAGTTGCTGCTAGGGTTGTAGACGAATCGAACCCACCAGCAGACTAAAGTCTAGCCTTGAAGTTGCGTATAAAAAGGACACTTTCAGTTTTTCTACTGTTTTTATAAAAGTTAACCTGGTCTTTGAAGAGTTCTTGCAAAGATATTCTGTAATATGTAGCGATATGTTCCGCAGACTCTTTGGGTTTATATCTCTTTGGAACACGGATGTGGTAACGTATAGACCTCTGGCGAGTTCAAGTTGCTTCCAGCGAATCAGAATGGCGGGTGGTACCGGCTCGTACCGGCGAGTGTATTAGATTGCATACTGTGTTCCGCGGACCTTGAGAGAGAAGTTGTTGCAGTTCAGACGTACCAGCTGGAGTTGGAGATTAGGTAAGATCGTTTCCATTAATCGCCGTGGTTGTTAACAGTCAGCATTTACTGTCATTTCACTCATATAATGATCAAAGTCGCACAGTTATTGTACGTTCATTTCACATACTAAATTTATTATGAATTGCAAACGTGTGACATTACATAGGATCAGGGATCTCTAATTTTTCGTAAGTCGGGAACCGATTTCAGTATCGGGTAACATTTATTGAATATGAAGCGTCGCACACTGAATTTCGTCTTTCTCTCCTACTTTCGATAAGCAATACGTTATTGGATCACTTTATTATGATTCCCAGATAGAAATCACCCAATGTTTAATTAGTATGAAGTCGAGGTAAAATATCAGTTCATATTTGCTGTTACTTATCTCCGGATTTCTGTCATTATCGAATTGTTGTATTTAATTGTAATCCATCGTTCGTGTGACACCATTTTGCGCACATTTGTTGTGAGAACCCCATTTTATCTAGTCAATGATTGCCCATAGAGCAGACAATGAAAAAGTTCAACTCATACACATTCTTTCAATTAAATAGTTATATATGTTCTGATGTGTTGCGTGTGCGATATTCAGGTTGTGAAACGTAGATTTTGATCGCTTGTTCCAGGATTGCTGTGTTGCTGTTCCACATTTTCTATAGTGTACGTATGCGAGTGTCTCTGCGAAATAACTTTCACAATGCATGATATTAATGCCATCACCGGTCTTTAGTAGTATATCCAGAGCTTTTCATTCGAATTCCACCGTTATTCGATTGCTCTGGTAAAGCATACGTAACAACTAACCATTTTTACATTGAGGTATTGCGGTAACAGTCCATGGGAGCCATCCCATTCTGCTAGAAGTTGACCACTTATACGCACTGTAGTTTTGATATGATTTCAAGAGTGATTTTTGTATTGTTTGATGTTCAGTTATAAAAACTATGCCTGTCATTTTCTGGTTGCACGATTTCTTCTGTGTCCTACTGTGATTATTTCCTTACCTTATTTTCGAGGGTATATTGAGTTGCAAAGTTATTTATTAGGTCAAAAACATGTCTGGAACGGGGGATAGCATCAATAAAGCAGGAGTTAGTCTAATTATCTTTCTAGACTATTTCGTAACACAATAGGCCACTAGCAAGCTCATCCAAAACATGTCCAACAATAAGTTCAACGCTTTAGCGCTTTAGCTTATCCCAAACATTTTCAACACTATTGATTTATCCTACGTTCGTCACTCTAGAATGTCGGCTCCAATTCATCCCAAACATATTCAAGTCGTCAATTTCAGAAGATCAGCTAGTGAAATCCTCTCGGGTGTCATCTAAATCGGTAGTCTAGGTTTTATGGAATGGGGCATTGGTGTACAACACGAACATTTTCAAATCGTTACCACAATTTGGGAAATTTACCATTGTCTACAGTGTTTTCATAATCACTCGCATTCACTTTATCATTGACTCTAACTGACAGTCTCAGCCGAAACAAGGATAAACAGCGTCACTCATTCCTCCACTTTCTCCGCTTGCCCAACACTTTCGGCTCAATTCTTGCGATGCCCATACCTGAACTTATGAGAGTCACTTCACGTACCACGACTCATGACTACAGGACAACAGAAAAGCTTCTTCCGCTGTTCCACAAAACAATGATGGCGGTTATTTCAGCACTCAAACGACTGAGATCTATGTCTTCTGCGCAACAGAGCAACTACGAAAACACACAGCTGTCGCCTCAGGATGATTTCAATACACGAGCAGGAACACATCTCTTTTCTGACAAGAATGTTTGACAATGTATTCAGTGGTTCACTGTCAATTAATTACTGAAGGATAAGCTTCAATTTTTTTCTAGTGTTTTCCTCATGCTCTCTTTTTGCAGTAATGCGCTCGTAACTGATGTAATATATCTGTAACAACCACTTAAAATTGTACCCTTCTTTGAAACTCATTGAGTTTCTTCTGTTGACTCATTATATCAGTGAACACGTATATGAGGTAGGAATATTATACTTGTAATTACATGGTGGTCGATACATAGCCCGACGGCACACAGTGCGCTGAGGGAAGTGTAGGTACATTTGAATCACCTATTATACCTAGGTTTATATTCATGCTCAAGTGAACTCCCAACCAGAAATTGTAATGGGCAACGTTGTTATAAAAACTTATTTTTCCCCAAAGATCAAAAACCACGTTAACATTAAAATACCACTGAGTTGTTGGAGAAAGAGCTATCACAGACAAACTGTAATAAGTGTGAGAATCGAAAGGGGCATCAAGATTGAGTGAGAGTTTGTCCCCCTCCCCCCCCCCCCCCTCCACATGTACGTAAAAAATGGAGAGAAATTTGCTCAATTCTGTTTTAATTACACTGTATTTTTATCCATCGTTTTGAGACCTCCATGACTGATTCAGTGAGTCTCATGTTGTCATCACGCCTAATAACTAACAACAAGAAAACAATGCCTTAAGTTATAAATCAGTTAGGCTATTAAGATAATGTCTTGCATGTCCAATACTGTTTAGACGTGACGAGGTGTGATACCCACCCAGTATAAATTTTGTGGGAGAATAAATATTAAAGTGCGATTGCCTCAAGGCACCAAACACTAAATTTTACTTCTGCAGCATTATAACAAAGATTTGCTGATATTACAATAAAATTGTTTGCTGTACATGTTTATCGAAGCTGTTAAGGTTGCAAATTCGACAAACGATTTTATATCCTCCGAAAGTATTTCTCACAGGAGCACGTGAAACTCTGCACAACAAAAGACACCTACGATAGACGCGGCCAGTGTCCAAATAACCATACGTCACCATAGAGATATTGTCGAACTAGCTCCTCGTTATCGGAATCACAGAAGTTTCATTGATAGATGAATATCGTTCATTCATTACTGTCTTATGGCCTTCAGTTAATCACTTTCACTATTCGCATACCCATGACAGTGTACCGTCCTATAATAACCCAGCAATCAACGTGGCTGCAACTCATCTTATTGCCTAAAACGAAAACCACAGTGCCTCTTGCCTTTTGTGAGATTATCGTAGTTAATTGAGGACGCCACGATGTGGGCGCTGAGAGCTTCGAGCCCCCCCACCAAGCAGGTTCTGTCACCCTGCCAAGCCCGTGTTTCTTTCGAGTACACCGTGCGGCCGCTGTAAACACCGCTCACGTTGGCAGACTGGGTGAGTTGTAGCCACAAGCTTGCTTCTGGTCTGAGTGTTTTCTAAACCCGAACAATTCGAAGGGAGGAGCGGAGGTTAAATGCCGTTATCAACATACGGCTAACAACTCAGTTCGAGATGAATTTAGCGAGTTCTTGCGTTTAGAAATTATCCACAGCATTACTAATATCTAAGGGAAGTCTGAACCACCTGTTATTCGTAAGGACATAGAAAGATCGGGCATTACCTCTCACAACGGACAACGCAGTGACGGACAGCCTTCACTTAAAGGGACATTGTACGTGAAATTCGTTGAAATTTGACGTTCTCTGTTTTCTACTCCGTAATGTACTTTGGGCTTTCCTGAATATTTTGGTATATAATACATTAAAACCAGGTAATTGTGAGACCTTCAAACAATATACTGAATGTTGATGTGTGACGGTCAAATTTCGCGGCTACGCATATACTGCCACAGTTGAGCAGTCATATCTTGGGAACTACACAATTTAGAAGGCTGTGAATTGCTTTGTTTTTTGCCTACTGCTACGTCTCAGAAGTTGGCATTACGAATAAACAACTCAGTCGTTTTTTCTGATACTAGTTTTCACTGAAAGTAGTGTGATTATCGGCTATTTTTGTAGTAAGCTATCTTCTGTAGCTTTTCATACGTAAATAAAATGACTAAGCGTAAAAGTAACTTCAACAAACTCAAATTTGCTGGTAACAGATATGTGAGACCTGCATTTTCTTCTGAAGTACTTGAAAACACGTGTGCTAGCTGTGAAGGCTCAAATGGCTCTAAGCTCTATGAAACTTAACATCTGAGGCCATCAGTCCCCTAGACTTAGAATTCTTAAACCTAAGTAACCTAAGGACTTCACAAACATCCACGCCCGAGGCAGGATTCGAACCTGCGACCGCAGCAGCAGCGTGATTCCAGATTGAAGCGCCTAGAACCGCTCGGCCACCACGCCCGGCAGCAGTGAAGGAACCCGCGATAATGTTTCTGAAGTGACAACACCCCGTAGGGCATCGAAAAGGAAAGTAACTATAGAAACGGGTGACCGTGGTAAAAGTAATGATATTATGAACAACGTCATTATCGATCTGCAAATCCTTGCACAAGTTCTTTCTGAAACTGTCTCTTGCTGTCTTTGTGGTAGTGAAGTTAAACTTTATGAGGATATTGGAGCTAGAATAGGTGTTGTGTCTAAATTAATTATTAAATGTCGGAAGTGCAAAAATGAAAAAGTATTTCATACTTCATCAAAGTGTTCAGGTAATGAATCGTCTGAAACTAATGTGAGACTATTCTATGTCCTTAGATGCATTGGTAAAGGTGCAAGGGCTGGTAATGTTGTTTGTACTGTGTTGAATTTGACAAAACCACCTTCTAGGTATACGAAATATGTAACAGCAGTTGGGACTCTGTAAATGCTGTGGCTGAAGATTCAATGGTTGCTGCTACACCAGAAGCTGTTGAACAAAATGAGGGTGACACAGACATCAACATTGCTGTAGATGGGTCCTGGAAAAAGCGTGGGTTTAGTTCTAAAAATGGTTTTACATCTGCAATAAGAATTGACACTGGAAAAGTTTTAGATTTTGAAGTTCTCTGTAACTACTGATAAGGTTGTACAGTGAACAAGAAGAACAGAATACTTTACAAGCAGCAGTTTATAAAACAATTATGATGGCACAAGTGGAGGAATGGAGGTAAAAGGAGCAGTCAACATTTTCCAGAATTCGCAGAAGGAGAGAGGTGTCAAGTATGTGAATTACTTAGGTGATGGAGACAGCAAGGCTTTCATTGCAGCACAAAGCAGTAAGCCATATGGTGTTCCTATACAAAAACTTGAGTACATAGGACATGCCAAGAAAAGAATGGGAACACGTCTGCGTAACCTAAAAACCAAGCTGGGTCTGATGGCAAGACAATAAAATGTGCTGGAAAACTAACGGACAAAGCAATCGATGAATTACAGGAATATTACCGGAAGTTCATTAGGGATAACTGTGAGAATTCATAGAAGATGAAAAAAGCTGTGTGGAGCTCTATCTTTCATCGAATACCAACCAATGAAAAGTCATGTCATGCTTTGTGTCCACCTCCACCAATCACTTGGTGTAGATGTAGGCAAGCTGAATTTTCTGGCGCCGTGCATGAATTTACATATAAACATTCTTTTCCTTTGGCAGTAATGGAGGCAGTCAAACCGTTTTACAGAGATTTGACAAATCCTGAGCTCCTAAAGAAGTGTTTACATGGGAAGATCCAGAATGTGAATGAGTCCTTCAATAATGTTGTGTGGTGCCGTGTTCCTAAAAATGTATTTGTTGGCCATATGACTCTAAAGTTAGCAGTGTCTGATGCTGTAATAACTTTTAATGGTGGGAACTATGAAAGACTTAAGGTTCTGGAGAAGTTAAGGGTAGGATTTGGACAGAACACAGCTAAAGGACTGCGGGAACTGGATGAGCTTCGTGTACGTGAAGCAGAGTTAGCTGCTCAGAAAATGACAAATGGAGAACATTCTGGACATTTCGTGCAAATAGTTTGGCCACTCAGGTCGCCCGACATTAATCCCATCTAAAATTTATGGAACAGAATCGGGAGGTTACTTGCTGTACAAAATCCTGCACCTGCAACACTTTCGAAATTATGGACTGCTATAGGTTCTACATGGCTCACTATTTCAGCAGGGGACTTCCAACGACTTGTTGTGTACATTCCACGTCGAATTTCTGCTCTACGCCGGGCAAAAGGAGAGCCAACAATGGTACCCCATCAGTTTATCAACAACACTGAGAACCGGCAAATTGTGAAGATCTCCGAATTTCATTTTGATACACTGAATTTTAATGAAACTTGACCTCCGGTTTCATTTCTGAATTGTACTAATGCTAATTTGATTCGTAAGACATTTCGTAGTCCTGACGAAAGTCTTGATGACATGGTCTGCCATGATAAATGAAGCGTCTTCTGTTGTAACTGGGCAGTTGTGGACATTTCTGGAGAGTGTTCTCTGAGTTAGACCTTTTACAAGTAGAGGGTTTGTAGCAACGTTTCACATGAGTCAATTATAATCCATGGTTTGGCGGCAACATAGACGACCTCATATTGAAGTGGAACAATATTTTTATTTTGTGGCAAATAATAAACAAACAAATGTTTGTTTGTTACTTAATATCTTAATATCTCAAAAATTTGTATTTTACGACAAAGTTTTAAGCGAAATTTTTATCTATCATGCAGCTAATGTACTAAAACAAACTGTGTAGAAATCAGTTTAAATCAATTTTATTTAGAATTATGCACAGATGGTAGACCGAACTTCGTTTGCTCGTCCATTCCGACTTGCCTTGCAGCGAAAATGTAAGAATACGGCCTACGATCTAACCAAATATGACTTCGAATAGCGCATCGAGAAAGTTTGTCACTCCATGACATTTACAAATTTACATCTCGTCCGCAGGTTGTTGAGAAGTACCTACTAGTTTTGCAGTCAGGAAAGGGGGCACTCGTTTCAGCGTCTAACTTAAATGAATACTTCATCAACGGAATATATATCTGAACGCAGCCAGTGGTGTTCAGCATATTGACTGAGCAAAGTGGCGCAGTGGTTAGCGCACTGGACTCGCCGACGGTTCAGACCCGCGTCCGGCCATCCTCATTTACGTTTTCCGTGATTTCCCTAAATCACTTCAACCAAATTTCGGGATGGTTCCTTTGAAAGGGCACAGCCAACTCCCCACCCCATCCTTTTCTAATGCGATGGGCCAATAACCTTGCTGCTTGGTCCCCTCTCCCGAATCAACCAACAAACCAACAGCTTGTTGCACTCGTTTCTAAAACTTAGGAAATTTATAGTTTCTTAGATAAAATTTATATAAATTATTTTAGTTGATTTAAACAAATTTGGTTTAAATACGTATGCTATGGCATAGTTGTCCGTTGACCGGAATCCCATCTTCCCTGCAGACCACGATCTTCTGGTTGACAGTTTGTATGATATCGTGAATCAGACACAGGACGGGGAAGTACCGGTTTGTTGCTTTAATTTTGGACACCAGTGTAATTCGCAGGGTCCCGTAACTGATTCTCCCTCTGAACCCTTTAACCCACCCCGACTGTAGCTTTTAAGTTTACGTGCAGCTGCCATTCCCAGAAAAGCGAATGTGACATCAATAAACTGTTCAACGTTACACGAGTAAACAGCTGGATGGCTGGATGGCTGCCACGCATTTGGTTTATTAAATACGAGCTCCATTCTGAACTTATGCACGTCTTACATTACGGCTTTCATTTAGGGCAGGGCCGAAGATAATGTGTCCCGAAAGTACGGACGGTCTTTCCTTACAAGACACCCCGTGGGCTTAAACACAACCCAATCGTCTGCCGTACGTCAGCTCAAACTCTGCACGACAGCAGAAAGCACTGGCGACATAATCTTTCAAGTTCCCAGTTCCTAAAATAACCTCGGCGTTGTCACTGGAATAGCGCTTAATTTAAAACACTAGCCTTCGTTCCAGAACTGGAAACTTGCAACTATTAAAGCTTTGAAATATTCATGCGCCGCGCGTGTAACAGTGTCCCGCTAATTTGCATATTCGGGCGCCGTCGCCACAACTTGGAATTATAATTGCCCCGATGGTCGCGATTAATGAACTTCGTTCGAGAGGTGGGTACCTCAATGTTTTTAGCGTCGGATAAGATCAGAAGACCTTGGTATTTCGAGTGACCAATTTATGGAGACAAGACCTCAAGTAGCATGTTACACGCAGAAAATTCCCTTGTAAACTGAGACTCGGAGAAATTAGTCTTCTCACATTCGCTGTTACCTTGTTAATGTTGTTCCTGGTCTTAGCTATGTTATGTCCGCCTAAGCTGTAGGCGGGTGTACCGTAACGACTGTTAGTGTCATTTCGCACTACGATTGTAAAATTAAGGAAGAGTGATATTCATTAAGATAGAGCACCGCACACACACACACACACACACACACACACACACACACACACACACACACACAGGCACACACTCTCTCTCCCACACACACACATACACTTACACATACAACGAGAGCGAGTGCCCTAACAACAAATTTATATTCATAAATTGTACATCGCAGTTTACATCGTTGTAGTTCGAAAACTGAGATCACACGTAATTTATTAAGGCATTCATTTCTGAGGGAAGGACAACATGACTTATTTACCATGGTTATCACACAAGACAAAAAATTACGCACTCCTAGAGAAATCATTACAAACGTAATTTTAATATAGTGTAATTCCCTCCTTGGACTTGATAATCGCCTGGATTCAGTTATGACGTGAGTCCACGAGGTAGTGCAGCTTCGTCGCATCCCGTCTATGTGAGCCATTGAGGATCTGATTGCGCAGCTCCAATTAATTGCGGGGATACTGATGCCGGCGTTTTACCCGTTATGGGTTTCAAGTCAGATGATTGTTCAGCCCAGTCGAGGTGTTCCAGGGTTGAGGAGTATTCTGAAAATTAGTCACATACTCTTGCAGTTCGGTTAACTTTGCTCTTATCGTCTTAAAAAATAGGGTTACACAGGCATACTCGTCTTGCTAATGTTGACTGAAAGGCAGCACGTGATCATTCAGAATGATTAAATAAACATGCTGATTGATGTTAGCCGTCACCTCAGTGAGCGGGCTGAATTCATGAAAAGAAAAATATCCCCGAAATATCAAAGATCCACCTCCAGCTTGCTCCTAACTTCACACACATTCAGGATGAAATGCTTCTTTCACCTTTGGTGTATTCGATGACGTGCATCATTTGAATAAAGGCAGAAACGTGTTCAGACAAAGCACATTACGTTCCTCCAGTCAGATCCTGTACATGTTCGATGTTTTGCGCTGCTTACAGTTTCTGTCTACATTATCTCCCTTAAAAGTTAGGATGGATCTTCATACAAAACTTGCAGCAATTTCTGTGGGATTTGGAAGCGTTTTTTATTCACGAGCCGTGAAACGCGTCTCCGGTGCCTTTCAGTCAGCATCTTTTTCCGCCCACAAGTGTGGCGTCGTGTTTCGTGGCCACGTGTGTTACACCACTGTTTGTATCCACGTTGAACAGTCCTCCGTGAAACAACAACAAATCGAGCAACTTCACGCACTGTATGGCTATGGGCATGGACTAATACGATTGCCCCTTTTTGCCACTCTGTCACGTCCTTACATTTACCCATCTTTACTTGAAAGGTCCACTTGAAACATACACTGAAGAGCCAAAGAAACTGGTACACCTGCCTAATATCGTGTAGAGGTGCCGCAACACGATGTGGCATGGACTCGACTAATGTCTGAAGTAGTTCTGGAGGGAATTGACTCAATGAATGTTGCAGGGCTGCCATAAATCCGTAAGGTCTCTTCTGAACAGACGTTGCAAGGCGACCCTGATATGCTCAATAATGTTCATGTCTGGAGAGTTTGGTGGCCAGCGGAAGTGTTTGAACTCGTAAGAGCGTTCCCGGAGCCACTCTGTAGCAATTCTGCATGTCTGGGATGCTGCGTTGGCTTGCTGGAATTGCCCAAGTCCCTCGCAAAGCACCATGGACATGACTGGATGCAGGTGATCAGACAGGATGCCTAAGTACGAGTCACCTGTCAGAGTCGTATCAGTCCAACTGCACACGCCCCACACCATTACAGAGCCCCTAACAGCTTGAACAGTCCCCTGCTGACACGCAGGGTCCGTGGATTCATGAAGTTGTCTCCATAGCCGTACACGTCCATTCGCTCGATAAAATGTGAAACGAGACTCGTTCGACTAGGCAACATGTTTCCAGTCACCGACAGTCCAACGTCGGTGCTGATGGGCCCAGGCGAAGCGTAAAGCTTTGTATCGTGCAGTCATCAAGTGTATACAAGTGGGCCTTCGGCTCCGAAAGCCCATATCGATGATGGCCCAGGATTGAAATGTGCAGCAGTTTGCTTAAGGGTTTCACTTTTGTCGTCGTTGGTCCCGTTCTGGCAGGATCTTTTTCCGGCCGCAGCGATGTCGGAGTTTTGATGTTTTACCCGATTCCTGATGTTCGCGGTACACTCGTGAAACAGTCGTACGACAAAATCCACATTTCATCGCTATGTCGGAGATGCTGTGTCCCATCGCTTGTACGCCGACTATGACTCCATGTTCAAACTCACTTAAGTCTTGATAACCCACCATTGTAGCGGCAGTAACCGACCTGATAACTGCGCCAGACACTTGCGTCTTATATGGGCATTGCCGACCGCAGTGTCGTATTCTGCCTGTTTACAAATCTCTGCAGTTGAATGCGCGTGCCTACACTAGTTTCTTCGGCGCTTTGTTGTAACTGTCTAACTGACCGCTCCTAAGTTACGTTCACTTCGAGACAGTGCTCGAGCGGTTGACCAGGTGACGCGGTGGCTGCGATATCAGTAAAGGCTTAACGCTCATCTGTGCGTGCGCACTGGGTGACTAATTCTTTTGTCCGTTAAGCTTACTCACGTGTGATATGGTATGTACACAAGCAACCAAGATTTAAAAAATACTTTCCATAACCCTTGTCAAGTAGTTAGTCATTCAGTTATGCAACACTAAATAATGTCCTGGCAAGCCCATACGCAGTATGCAGGAAACCGTCTAAAACTACTGGTGTTCTACTCGAAACCTGGCTATCAGAAGTTTGAGAGTAAGAATCTGTTTGATAGCCAGTACATTTCTTGTGACATCACTCACCCAGTAGTGTTTTATAAGCATTTATCCTTTTTTAATATAACTTAGTAAGGCAAATGATACTAAGGCAAAAAACGAATAAGGCTTTTACAAGTTTCCTCCTTACCGTGTGAACTTAAGTTCCTAAGGATTCATCCGATAAATCTTAGCTTAGCCTCTGCCTTCTCGCAGCTAGCTTTATGTGGCAGACTTAACCTCAAATGGTTCCGGAATTTTACTTATTAACGTTTAAAAACTTTGGAAGCGACGTAGATGGCGCTCGGACAAATCATTTAATATAAAAAAACATGAGGCCGCAGATGTCGAGAACTTCCTGGAAATTGGATCAGAAATGTTGAATACGTGGCGTCAACAGATGACATAAAACTGAATCGCTAGTCTAGTCTAGGACGGTGCAATGTTACAGTGGAATACGTTCCGTGCAGATGGTAGTTCAAAAATGGTTCAAATGGCTCTGAGCACTAGGGACTCAACCGCTGAGGTCATAAGTCCCCTAGAACTTAGAACTACTTAAACCTAACTAACCTAAGGACAGCACACACATCCATGCCCAAGGCAGGATTCGAACCTGCGACCGTAGCAGTCGCGCGGCTCCGGACTGAGCGCCTAGAACCGCTAGACCACCGCGGCCGGCCAATGGTAGTCAAACGTAACATTTCTTTCCTTCTACAGGTCTGTGGTTTCCGCATTCATATAACTTATCGTGGGGAAGCGGGGACATGCTTTTCTGTAATGAAAGTGGCCATCGCAGTTCTAAGTGCCCGCGGCGGCTATTTGTATTGAAGTTCTCATTTCAACAGCGTCGGTAATAGTCTTTATCTGATCTCGTTTCTACTGTTCACGAGGTTGAAGCCACGACTTTACCGGGTGTAATGGAACAACAGAGGAATGCGCTGCTTACTGCTCCCGACTTTCCGCCTTTACCCTAGCAACCCGGCATTGAAATATTTGTTGCCAAGCCGTCAGTGTCCGTAGTACAACATATGAGACGTCATGCGAAGGATGGCGAGAAGTTGGATATGTCTACTCCTCACCTACCCCTCTCTGAAGTAAGTTTAAAAAATGTTCAAATGTGTGTGAAATCTTATGGGACTTAACTGCTAATGTGATCAGTCCCTAAGCTTACACACTACTTAACCTAAATTATCCTAAGGACAAACACACTCACCCATGCCCGAGGGAGGACTCGAACCTCCGCCGGGAGCAGCCGCACAGTCCATGACTGCAGCGCCTAAGACCGCTCGGCTAATCCCGCGCGGGGAAGTAAGTTTTTCCGTTGATGTATCTTGTAGTACTGAGTCCTGCATTCCAGATGGGGTCGACAGAACGAAAACGGCTACAGCGATCTCTTGTGTTTCTCCTAACATTCTTCCAGCGGTTGAGGTAACTATGCCGGAACCACGCAAGGTTGAGGAAGTCGTTGAGCCTTCTGATGCTCCAATGATTCAATAACAACCAGTTGAGAACCTCTTAAAATTACTGGTTTCCTTGATGTCACCCATTCAGGTGACATCGGAACGACCAACTGTTGTTTCTCCAGTAGAGACGATTGGGGCCACGAAATTCTTCCTATCGATCTAGATGCTGTAACGCGTGATCCCTCTCTTGTGTGTCGATCTGAATTGCAAGGATCGCATTCTACGGAGTGGGCGTCTCTGGCTCCTTGTTTGTCACCTGCTTTGGCTAATGTTCAAGAACCGCCTAAGTCCCCGACTATTGACGCTATATTGCCTCGTAGTCGTTGTAAACAACGTGTCCTACCTGAGAGGGCGGTGGCTCGTAAAAAGAAAAAAACATAAAGATTCTAGAAGAGGGGGTGGGGGCTATCACCTTCTAACTCGTCACTGGACTCAGCAATGGATCCTGACACACACTAATGTAATTCTGTTAGGAATCAGCTCGAATATCGACTCTTTTTGTGGAAGTATGCAGACTTACACGTTTCTTTCTTTGCATGTTAACAGAGTGGTATCAGACCTGTAGGTCGCTTCGTTGTGCCAGTTTATCTATGATTTCTGCGGATGTAGTATTCCTACAAGGAATACATCTTTCTCTCTTTTCTCTGCCCGGTTTTTGCACTGTGTTTCATGTGACTCCCGAATTTTCCACGGGGACTGCCTTGTTTCTTTTAGGGAGGGCATTCCCATTGAAGGGCTTGAAGCTCTTGATGATGGTGGAGGAATGGGATGTAATTTTCTTCACCTGACCTTGATTTTCCTTCGTGCACCATCCGGTACCGGATTCATTTGGAACGTTACAGATTTTATAAGGAACAGATGGTTTGTTTGCTACGGAAGACTGCGCAGAATATTTTGATAGGTGTGTTGTGTCCTGTGGATCACCCTCCCAATTTTAATTTCTGTCGAGAATTGCAAGATCTAGTTCGCTCCTTGAAACAGCAAGATGTTTGTATATGTAAATATCCCACCCTTGTCAAATATACTTAATTTTACTGCTGCTTCTAGCAGCAGGCTTGACAGATTTTATTTATCTCATAGGAGGTGTGATAGGATTTTGGCTGTAGATGTGAACCCCGCAAGTTTCACTGACCGCTGTGCAGTGACTGTTACTTAAAATCATACGCGACAGCCGGTGAAATGGTTTCGATCGCCTTGAATGCTGAATGTGGCACACTTGAATGATGCCTCTCTCGATGAGGTGATCCGGGAAGTGTGGCAACGTAGTCTTAGTTTACCTGCAATATACGCCTTTATTTTGGAATGATGGGTTCTACCGGCAAAGCGAAGGCTTAGGCAAACGTTGACACGATTCTGCGCTGCTACAGCTTGGCAATTTCGGGGACGCAAGTATATTATTACTCTGTCTTCCATGACCTTTATGAAAGTGATCATCAGGTTCCGATACGGACTGCAGATAACAGACGTGTAAAGGCAAAATTGTGCTCCCTGCCGCCGTTGGATAAGCAGCTGCAGCAGCAAGTCGTATACCCCTAGCTTACTTATTTGTTACATAGTTTAATTCTTAATTTCTTTGCGTGTTTTTGGGTACTTTCATTGTTTAATTCATAAATTTCGGGCTTATTATAGTATTTGAGAGTTGTAGCATCGCGCTTTAGAGATTACTTCGTAGATTCTTACTTAAATTGCGCGTGAGTTTCGTATAGGAGGTGAAATTTCGAGTTTTAGTTACAGTAATCGTAAATTCAGGCAGATTGTAGCGCAGTCGTTAGGCATTTGTACAGGTTAGTTAATACATTCTTTGCGTGTTTCCCTTGCGCTATCTAGGCACTGACTCGTGTTTCACTAACTCTTTCAGTAACTGTTGTTCAGCATCGATTAGAATGGACAGGGACTGTGATTGTTGTGTTCGGATGAGGGCTGAGTTGGCATCCCTTCGCTCACAGCTGCAAGCGGCGCTGACTTCGGTCGCGCAGCTTGAGGCTGTTGCCAATGGGCACCACTGTGGGGAGCCGGACTTGGGTATCACGGGGATATCAACCTCGTCCTGTCTGTCCCCAGATCGGTCTGCCGCTGTGGTTGCACCGGTTGCTGCCCGCAATGGGGCTGAGCCCTCGCCTGTGGTTGATTGGGAGGTCGTTCCAAGGCGTGGCAGGCAGCGAAAGACGTCCCCGGACGCTGATGAGAAAACCTTCCCGGTGCGTCTGACAAACAGGTTTCAGGCACTGTTTCTGCCTGCCCTGTTTCAGAGGATGATTCTCAGTCTTCAAGGTCCGGGCAATCACAGAGGGTGGGCTTATTGGTAGCTGGGAGCTCCAATGTTAGGCGCGTAATGGTCCCCCTTAGGGATATGGCGGCTAAGGAGGGGAAGAAATCCAGTGTGCACTCCGTGTGCATTCCGGGTGGAGTCATTCCTGATGTGTAAAGGGTCCTTCCGGATGCCATGAAGAGCACAGGGTGCAGCCAGCTGCAGGAGGTGGCACATGTGTCGCTTTGGATCTGAGGAAATTCTCTCTGGATTCCAGCGGCTATCTGATTTGGTGAAGGCTGCCAGTCTTGCTTACGAGATGAAGGCAGAACTAACCATCTGCAGCATCGTTGACAGAACCGACTGCGGACCTTTGGTGCAGAGTCGGGTAGAGGGTCTGAATCAGAGGCTCAGACGGTTTTGCGACCGTGTTGGCTGCAGATTCCTTGACTTGCGCCATAGGGTGGTGGGGTTTCGGGTTCCGCTGAATAGGTCAGGAGTTCACTACACTCAGCTGGCGGCTACACGGATAGCGGAGGCTGTGTGGCGTGGACTGGGCGGTTTTTTAGGTTAGAAGGCCTCGGGAAAGTACGGGGTGGGCTGCAATCTCAAAGGGTGCATGGCAAATACAGGACGTGCTTGGAGCAAGGAACAGTCGGAATTGTAGTTGTAAATTGTTGTAGTTGTGCTGAGAAAGTCCCTGAGCTTCAAGCGCTAATAGAAAGCACAGAAGCTGAAATCGTTATAGGTACAGAAAGCTGGCTAAAGCCTGAAATAAGTTCTGCAGGAATTTTTACGAAGTCTCAGACGATGATCAGGAAAGATAGAGTAGGCAGAATTGGTGGTGGAGTGTTTGTGTCTGTCAGTGGTGGTTTACCTTGTAGTGAAGTCGAAGTAGATACTCCGTGCGAATTGGTATGGGTGGAGGTTATATTTAACAGCCGAACTAAGTTAATAATTGGCTCCTTCTACCGACCGCCAGACTCCGATGATATAGTTGCTGAACAGTTCAGAGAAAATTTGAGTCTCGTAACAAATAAATACCCCCACTCATACGGTTATAGTTGGTGGGGACCTCAACCTTCCCTCGATATGTTGTCAAAAATACTTGTTCAGAGCCGGTGGTAGGCAGAAAACATCTTCCGAGATTGTCCTAAATGCTTTCTCCGAAAATTATTTCGAGCAGTTAGTCCACGAACCCACGCGAATTGTAAATGGTTGCGAAAACACACTTGACCTCTTAGCCACAAACAATCCAGAGCTGATAGAGAGCATCATGACTGATACAGGGATTAGTGATCACAAGGTCGTTGTAGCTAGGCTCAATACCGTTTCTTCCAGATCCACCAGAAACAAACGCAAAATAATTTTATTTAAAAAAGCAGATAAAGTGTCACTAGAAGCCTTCCTATGAGACAATCTCCAATCCTTCCGAACTGACTATGCAAATGTAGACGAGATGTGGCTCAAATTCAAAGATATAGTAGCAACAGCAATTGAGAGATTCATACCTCATAAATTGGTAAGAGATGGAACTGATCCCCCGTGGTACACAAAACAGGTCCGAACTCTGTTGCAGAGGCAACGGAAAAGGCATGCGAAGTTCAGAAGAACGCGAAATCCCGAAGATTGGCTAAAATTTACAGACGCGCGAAATCTGGCACGGACTTCAATGCCAGATGCCTTTAATAGGTTCCACAACGAAACATTGTCTCGAAATTTGGTAGAAAATCCCAAGAAATTCTGGTCGTGTGTAAAGTACACAAGCGGCAAGACGCAGTCAATACCTTCGCTTCGCAGTGCCGATGGTACTCTTACCGACGACTGTGCCGCTAAAGCGGAGTTATTGAACGCAGTTTTCCGAAATTCTTTCACCAGGTAAGATGAATGGAATATTCCAGAATTTGAAACACGAACAGCTGCTAGCATGAGTTTCTTAGAAGTAGATAGGGGTTGCGAAGCAATTCAAATCGCTTGATACGGGCAAGTCTTCAGGTCCAGATTGTATACCGATTAGGTTCCTTTCAGATTACGCTGATACAATAGCTCCCTACTTAGCACTCATATACAACCGCTCGCTCACCGATAGGTCTGTACCTACAGATTGGAAAATTGCGCAGGTCGCACCAGTGTTTAAGAAGAGTAGTAGGAGTAATCCATCTAACTACAGACCTATATCATTGACGTCGGTTTGCAGTAGGGTTTTGGAGCATATACTGTATTCAAACATTATGAATCACCTCGAAGGGAACGATCTATTGATACGTAATCAGCATGGTTTCAGAAAACATCGTTCTTGTGCAACGCAGCTAGCTCTTTATTCGCACGAAGTAATGGCCGCTATCGACAGGGGATATCAAGTTGATTCCGTATTTCTAGATTTCCGGAAAGCTTTTGACACCGTTCCTCACAAGCGACTTCTAATCAAGCTGCGGGCCTATGGGGTATCGTCTCAGTTGTGCGACTGGATTCGTGATTTCCTGTCAGGAAGGTCGCAGTTCGTAGTAATAGACGTCAAATCATCGAGTAAAACTGAAGTGATATCAGGTGTTCCCCAGGGAAGCGTCCTGGGCCCTCTGCTGTTCCTGATCTATATAAATGACCTGGGTGACAATCTGAGCAGTTCTCTTAGGTTGTTCGCAGATGATGCTGTAATTTACCGTCTAGTAAGGTCATCCGAAGACCAGTATCAGTTGCAAAGCGATTTAGAAAAGATTGCTGTATGGTGTGGCACGTGGCAGTTGACGCTAAATAACGATAAGTGTGAGGTGATCCACATGAGTTCCAAAAGAAATCCGTTGGAGTTCGATTAGTCGATAAATAGTACAATTCTCAAGGCTGTCAATTCAACTAAGTACCTGGGTGTTAAAATTACGAACAACTTCAGTTGGAAAGACCACATAGATAATATTGTGGGGAAGGCGAGCCAAAGGTTGCGTTTCATTGGCAGGACACTTAGAAGATGCAACAAGTCCACTAAAGAGACAGCTTACACTACAATCGTTCGTCCTGTTAGAATATTGCTGTGCGATGTGGGATCCTTACCAGGTGGGATTGACGGAGGACATCGAAGGGGTGCAAAAAAGGGCAGCTCGTTTTGTATTATCAAGTAGTAGGGGAGAGAGTGTTGCAGATATGATACGTGAATTGGGATGGGAGTCATTACAGCAAAGACGTTTTTCGTCGCGGCGAGATCTATTTACGAAATTTCAGTCACCAACTTTCTCTTCCGAATGCGAAAATATTTTGTTGAGCCCAACCTACATGGGTAGGAATGATCATCAAAATAAAATAAGAGAAATCAGAGCTCGAACAGAAAGGTTTAGGTGTTCGTTTTTCCCGCGCGCTGTTCGGGTGTGGAATGGTAGAGAGATAGTAAGATTGTGGTTCGACGAACCCTCCGCCAAGCGCTTAAATGTGAATCGCAGAGTAGTCATGTAGATGTAGATGTAGATGTTACAGCTGAAGCAGCATGAAATTGAAGGGTTAAGGATGCGATTAGCCGGACTCTGTGACAGAGTGGTTCTAGGCGCTTCAGTCTGGAACCGCACGATTGCTACGGTCGCAGATTCGAATCCTGCCTCGGGCATGGATATGTGTGATGTCCTTAGGTTAGCTAGGTTTAAGTAGTTCTAAGTTCTAGTGGACTGATGACATCAGATCTTCAGTCTCATAGTGCTTAGAGCCATTTTTTGAAGGATGCGATTGATACCACATTCCACAGCGGATGACCTGACTTTTGTATGTCATCTGATTTGATATCAGATTCGTCCTCAACGTGCGTGTATCATGTCTCTCAAGACAGAGGACGGCATTGTTTTGACGACACAAAAGGACATATTGCATGCTCTACATCAGTTCTATGTTGGTACTGTATGAGGTATCCTTTCCTGTCGATACGTCATCTGATTTATTTGTTCAGCCTCTGGATCGTAGACCTGCACCTGCTCATAAGTTTTTAGAAGCTTTTCAAGTGCGACGATGTCTATTACCATAATGTCAGATCGCCTTCTCCTAAGTTGCTGCTTGGTCTGCCAAGCGTTTTTTGGTCTTTGTTGGGTACCATTTGCTTTTGAACGAAGTGTTGAGAGGAGAGTTTGCGCCTGCCTCATTTAAAGTTGGGAAATTTGTGTTTGTACCTAAAAGTTCAGGTCAGGCAACAACTGATAAATTTCGTCCGATTACCTTATTAAATTTTCATAATGAGATCGTGGTGAGGACAATGAGTAGCTGTCTGTCTGCAGTGCTAGGAAAAGTTGTTGTTGACCATGAGAGATCATCTGAACTACGCCGGCAGCCAGGATCTTCGGTCGAGACGTGTGTTGTTGGTTTGGCGAGCCCTGAGACTGTCACTTGGCTGGAGGACACGTGACTGGAAAGTTGTTGCTTTTGGGGGACTCCGGCTGTCCGGTACGGGCCTCGAGAAGCCGCGAATGGTTAAATCGTTTGGAACCAATCCTCTCCAGCTCGCCTAACGATTGGCAGCGGCGAACTGTGGGAAGAGCAGCGGACGCCGCGTGCAACCTGGCCGGCAAGTTCCCGGCCTACTCTACAAGCATAATATTCATGGCACCTCGAAGACCACCTGTACGGATTGTAGGCAACAACAGCCCAGCTTGGAATCCTGGGAGTTACTTATTCTTTACATTCGAATGGAACCAAGTGTTGTTTTCGTATTTTTTGTCACAAGACACTGCAAGGCCACGTCTGTTTAATGTGTAATTGGACCTTTTATATTAACGCGCCTCCAAGTGATTGTGTGCATGATCGTCGGTCAGTCTAACTAACTGCAGTCGTTTATTCCAGACCATATTCTGTGCAAATGTATGAGTATTCTCTGTCAGAGAGGTCACAGTTCGTAGTAATTGACGGAAAGTCATCGAGTAAAACAGAAGTGATGTCTGGGGTTCCCCAAGGTAGAGTTATAGACCCTTTGTTGTTCCTTACCTAAATAAACGATTTGGAAGACAATATGAGCAGCCGTATTAGATTGTTTTCAGATAACGCTGTCGTTTATCGACTAATGAAGTCATCAGGAGATCAAATTGCAAAACGATTTGAAAAGATATCTGAAAGGTGCGAAAAGTGGCAGTTGACCCTAAATAAAGAAAATTGTGAGGTCATCCACATGAGTGCTAAAAGGAACTCGTTAAACTTCGGTTACAGGATAAATCAGTCTAATCTAAAAGCCGTAAATTCAACTAAATACCTAGGTATTACAATTACGAACAACTTAAATTGGAAGGCACACATAGAAAATGTTGTGGGGAAGGCTAACAAAAGACTGCGTTTTATTGACAGGACACTGGGAGAATGTAACAGCTCTACTAAGGACACTGCCTACAATACGCTTGTCTGTCCTCTTTCAGAATACTGCTGCACGGTGTAGGATTCTTACCACATAGGATTGACGGAGTACATCGAAAAAGTTCAAAGAAGGCAGCACGTTTTGTATTGGCCCAAATGACTTTAAGCAATATGGGAATTAACATCTGAGGTCATCAGTCCCCTAGACTTAGAACTACTTAAACCTTACTAACCTAAGGACATCACACATATCCATGCCCGAGGCAGAATTCGAACCTGCTAACGTAGCAGCGTTTTGTATTATCGCGAAATATGGGAGAGAGTGTCACAGAAATGATACAGGATTTGGGCTGGACATCATTAAAAGAAAGGCGTGTTTCGTTGCGACGGAATCTTCTCAAGAAATTGATATCACCAACTTTCTCCTCCGAATTAGAAAATAATTTGTTAACACCGACCTACAAAGGGAGAAACGATCACCACGATAAAATAAGGGAAATCAGATCTCGTACGGAATGATATAGGTGTTCATTGTTTCCGCGGGCTATACGAGATTGGAATAATAGAGAATTGTGAAGATGGTACGATGAACCCTCTGGCTGGCACATTAAATGTGATTTGCAGTGTATCGATCTAGATGTAGTTGTAGATGTTATAAAGTGAATCGAGGAAATTAAATTTGTAAAATAATGTACGTGGGAGGCAATGTGCCCTTTGGAGATGAGTATACCTCAATCGTTGCATCAGCAGTCGCTGATATTTCGGTTTCTAGTTTACTAATAACTTTAATGAGTGTTAAGCTTGTAACTTGTATGTGTAGTCGATTACGTGAGAAGTTGTGATTTCCTATATCTTATGCACTGTGGACTGTAGCCTTATTTGCGCAAATTACTGTTCCCTTCTGATGTGTCTTGGCAGGGTAGCGCTGGCAGCTGACGACGCCTTCCTCTTCCTTGGGCCCGGAGCAGAGACGTGTTTGCTTTCTGCTGCGCCGTCACTTCCGTCGTCGCATGACTTCTGGGTCGACTTGCAATGTGGCGCCTCTACCAGCCACGTCACGGTGGTTCATGTTGAGTATAGTCGGTCTTTTGATGCTGGGCACGTTGGAGTGTCGCCGATTAATCAGGAACCAGTTGGCTGTCCTATTCGGCGAATTCAGTAAACTCGTGAGGCTTAAAGCGTATTCTGCAAGCCCGAAGTTCCTCCTTGCTGTACCTGCTCTTTAACAACTCGTTCAAACCTTGCACCCTCATTGCTGTTTCTGGAATGCGTTACGTTTTAAGGCCTTCTACTTATCAGTATGAACTGTTGAACCTTTCCTTTGGTCCATATTCATTAGCTAACGCCACTCATTGTAAAATTTGGCTGCTTGTTCCTTGTTGGCTGCGATAGCTGTGTGCTGTAATTCTCAGCTTACCTTGTATTTTTGGGCAATTGTATTTTTATTAACGATCGTTGTCAACTTTCTGCTGGTGTGTACCAGATGGGTTCAAAATGGTTCAAATGACTATGAGCACTATGGGACTTAACTGCTGAGGTCATCAGTTCCCTAGAACTTACAACTACTTAAACCTAACTAACATAAGGACATCACACACATCCATGCCCGAGGCAGGATCTGAACCTGCGACCGTAGCGGTCGCGCGGCTCCAGACTGTAGCGCCTAGAACGGCTCGGCCACTACGGCAGGCGTACCAGTTTAAGTCACATTTATATTGCATTTCCTCCCAGCTTATCTTGTATTTTGGGCAATTGTATATATATTTTTAAGGGTCATTATCAATGTTTCTGTTGGTGCGTACCAGTTGATAGTCACATTCAAATCCTATGCCTTCCCAACTTCGCCTTGTGAGATTGCGGATTTTATTGTTTCAGGAATTTTTCTTAAGGCTTATACAGTGTGAAGGGTTTTCCAACAGTCAAATCAGTGGGATGACTTGTTACACTTTCTGTATTTGGAATGGGCGTCATCCGCTTGTGTAACGTTTTACTCATGCTTGGAAATTGTTAGTACATTAGTGGCTGTCATCAAAATTCATTTTTCTGATCAAATCGTTCGTTGAACCTGCTTTCAGCTACGCCTGGTTGGTGCGACTTCCTTCTTGCATTTGGGAACTGTGTACTCACGGTTTCAACCCCTGCTCTTAATGATGTGATTTGTTAAAGATTATTTTACTGAATTAAGCCCATTCAACTCTTTTAAGAGATTGTGAGCTTCGTCATTCTTTTAACAAGGTTTTTTAAATTGTAATTATAATATTGTTGCCAAGCAATAAAGTGTATTCCATAAAACGACAAATGACGAAATATGTGGCTCCACCTTCCATGTGTTTTTTCTTAAAGTTATCCCAGTACTATCAACTTCTGTTCCTGGTGACCTGGAATTTTTGGATTTTTACAAGGCATTTAACTGGGTCAGCCATGGCTTCCTGTTGCAGGAACTGAAAACCACTGGGTTCACAATTAACTCGAGTAGGTTTTTCAGTAATTCGTTAATGGGTATCCACGCTTCGGTGGCTGTCAGTGGCTAACTGATACCCCAAATTACCATCCGTACATGTCCTCCTCAGGGAAGTCTGTTTTCAGTGTTTTTGTTTCTTCTACCACGTGAGCCCCTTCTTAGAAGAGTCGTCGCTCGGGTACAAGGATGGACACTCTTGGGAGCATACGCGGTTGATGTGATGGTGTTGTACCGTTCTCCTGTTGGGGTTCCATTGCACAAGGCTACGCTGAATATCGTTTACCTTAGATCTGGTGTCTGCATCTACCAAGGAAAATGTCTGTTGACGAAACCGTGGGGTTTTGATAATGCTGTCATTTCGTGGGCGACAGTGGTCGATAGACATAAATCTTTAGGCGTCATAATTGGCCGTTCTCCACTCCAAATGGCTCTATACAGATGAAAGTCGGTTACAGAGATGATACAACGACCAATCGTGAAACATGAACCGCATTCCCTTAATCTGATTCAGAAAGCTCGGATTCTGCACGCCTACCTGTTGTGCAAAGCGTGTTACATCGAGTAGGTTCTTCCCCTTACGGCGATGATCCCCAGGAGACTAAAATAACTGTCTAGTGTTTTTTGTGGAAGTATCGCATTTTTCGATTACAATACGAAGTGGTTGCGCGTTTGCGTTGTCTCGGGGGTTTGGGACTTCCCGATATTCAAAGGAAAGCGTCTGTGTTACATGTTCGGCGCACCGTGCTATTTCTCACACAATCCACACGTCCACGCCTCGGTTATTTTAATGTCTGCCGCCAGACAGCCTTGATCCGCCTGTCGATGTGGGTCGAGTGAATTTCCAGTTAAAAAGCGGCCGTGAATTTTATATTCCTGTCAGTTATTTATGGGCTGATATGTCATTTTTTGTCAATATTTTTTGCCAACGTGCGGGAAAGGGATTGAATTTATGGCGCCAGTTGAACGGGCATCACCGCAAACTTCTTGGAAGACGGTGTGGTTTTGTATTAGCCTTCCTGTTGTACCAATGGTGGCGGCATCCTTGTGGTGTCAAGTGGTACACCGTCTATTATCCACCCATGAGTATCTATTTCGTATTGTACTTAGTGCCACGGATCAGCTTAGTCGCTGTTCCGCCATAAGACACGCCACATCATAGATTTACTTGTCATGGTCACGGAGCGATCTGGTGTTGGCTTAGAATATAATTAACGTTTCTAACTTGATCCGTTGACACTGCCTTTTTGGCTGATAGCCTATTGTGTCGAAACTCCTCCTACTTCCCGAGCGTAAAGTTACATATCAATGAATGATTGTTAGACTCCCCTTCACCAATGTTACCACTGGTTATTGGAAGTGTTTAAGTCTGCCACGGTATCGCGACTTATTCGCCAATATGTTGAATCTTGTATTTTGTCGTCAAGGTGTCGGTCAATTTATTTAATTTTTGTGGTCCTGTTTGTCTTGTTTGTTATTGTTATTAAAAACAAAACACAAAAAATGTTGTACGCAACGACTGGAAATGATTGATTTTCTTCTTTAGGCGACGGAAGTCATGTACCATTAACTCATATTTTCTTTCATTTTCAGTCCCTTTGAGTAACAAGTCGTAAGGCGCCCAAAAAAAAAAGTGGTACCGTCTTTGAATAGTAATCAAAATGCCCTGGGTCACCGGTCCGAACGCAAGTACTGCCTTGATTTTGAATAAACTTCATCACTAATGGGAGCCAAAAATGGCAGAGGAGCGGACAAAGTTTCAGGGCAATCTCTTGACCTTGAGGTGGGAAACAGCCCCTGAAAGGCAGCAGAATCAGCAGTGGCAATGGAAACGACTGAGGGCACGTGATGTACAATTGAAAAAAGTGCCATTATGATCACTCCATTGGCAAAATTCAGGAGAAGTCCTCCATTCGGGTCTCCTGGAGGGGATTGCCATGGAGGAGATAATGATAAAAAAATGCAGTAACCAACGAAGGGAAAGCATTCTTTCAGTCGGAGCATGGAATGTCATAAGTTAGAACGTAGTGTGAAAGCTAGAAAATCTGCAAAGAAAAAGACAAAAGCTCAATTTAAGCTGCGGAAAAGAATTAGAGAAACACCCCGTCATTTTCCTTCATTGCGCGCAGGAGTGTGATGTTTAACTCAGACACGATTGCAACCTTCCTCTGTAATAACGCAAAAGCGTGGCGTCCTGTGACTTCAACACTGCATCGGTGATGTTGCAAATATCAAGGTGCCGACGCATGTGAAAAGAGGACCAGAGCTCAGAAGCTCATATGAGGAATCACGTGAACTAATGAAATCACACTGGCAACAAATTTCACCGAAATTGTGCCCAACGCGTTACACGATCGGAATGTCGTCCACTAATCCTTAACCATATCTCAACCCTCCTCTCGGTGCCTCTGTAATGGAGCACAGAACCGCAACTCCCAACACTGAAATAACACAGTTTTTGCTGGCTGATGACAACATTTCAGACATACATCCTCTGAGAATCAACACGATGAAGGCTCAAGAGGTGGCTTAAAGGGAGTCAATAACACCACCTCTTCGCTTTATGGCATTCATTTAGAGACATTTCGCGATCTAAAGCGACAGTTAGCAGTGCGATGTGCCGGAGAACGACGTTCTTGACAACCTGTGATACTGCCGACACCCTCAGCGTGATCCATCCCTTTCTCTAAGGACATCTTGGGCCTCCAGTGGCGTTGAACGTGATCTGAACTTTTTTTAGTGCAACGGCAATTTTCGCTCTCTTATACAAGGTAGAACACTAGTGACTATTCAGAACCATTGACGAAATTAGAACGTGGTCCAAAGCAGCAAACGGTGTTTGTGTTTTTTCAGCCCTCCTCAAACGGCACTACGCTTGTTGTAACATGCACAATTTTCCCTTCAGAATTTCTAATACTTGCCAGCTCAAAAACTAATCACTCAACTTATTTTTCCCCCTCCCCCTCTATCCATAACTGCATTCATGTCAATGTTAACAAACTACCATGGAATCAATCTTGTATTTTGCAGTTAAATATCACCATCGCCTACTGTTAAAATAAGTTAGAACACAGATACATATTATCATTTACCTGGAATAAAGAGAATCTTGATATTGTAGTATTCCTGAACACGTTAAAGTAAAAGTAGAAATGAGACAGGAGTTAATTTTGACATTTTGTTTTTGTTTTTAAATGTAAAGGTCATTTCTATATCAACTGCTGCAACTCTCTGCAAATATTAGAACTTCATTTTACTTTATTTTTGGGTCTTTATCTAAACGGTAGTTCTGATCAAGTATTAGCCTACACATTGATTGTATTATACTGAAATAAAAACAAATGATTTCTTTGAACAAAATACGTTACATCTTTCAATAAAGAGCTTTGTAAAAAGTATCAATTGTACAGCACATTCTGGATGCTGGCAATTTTTCATGACACTCGATATTAATAATGACGCACAGAGATAAGTGAGTGATCTGTAACCAACTGCCAATCACAATGGAATCTGCTAGGTGGATAGTAAAAAATTTACAAAGCCACCCATACTGTCGCCTTCAGTATAGAATTCATTTCTGGATGCAAATCGCCCTATACCGATTACTCATGGCGATTCATTAAAGCATTTTCTATCTTCTTGCCATAGAGCCAGTACACGAAATTACGTTATGAAATAGTCATGTAGCTTCGATGTGAAACCATAGGGTCCCGGGTTCGATTCCCGCCCAGTTGGGGATTTCCTCCGCTCGGGGACTGGGTATTGGTATTGTCGTCTTCGTTTCACCATAATCATCATTGATGAAACTGGCGACATTGGACTGAGTAAAGATTGGGAATTTGTACGGGCGCTGATAACCGCGCAATAGAGCGCCCCACAAACCAATCATCATCATCATCATCATCAATCTAAAACCATCTGAAAATAAGCCTGAAAAGGCTTTATTGAATAAACAAGTATTAAAAAAGGAAGAGTATTTGCTGTTTTCTGTATCTATATTAGTTCGTACTATATCGATTTATTTTCTAATTAGTTACTTAAATTACAACTTTAGAGTAAACAAGGGTCATCAAGAATTCACTGTCATTAATGTCCATTGTCTTTACATTTATTTTCTCAAAAAGTAGTACAGTACATGATTACAATTGTTACCAGGGGAAACTACAATCGTCTGGCGACAAATGTGGGTTCTTTGATTGCTCTGTGAGATGGCTCTTTGGCTCTACAACATATGAAACATTAGTTCACTTTGTTACATGAACGAATAAAAAATCTACTTAATTTAATGTAAGCCCTTGCCACAGAATGTTTGAAGATTTACAATTGTCACTGACTATTGAAGCATCAATTGATGCACTAATTAACAAACCTTCTCTTGAAGTACAATGTTCAATATCAGCAAAGCATATTTCCATCTGGGACTTGAATAAGACTTTGGTCCTACTCTATGATGTTGATATGATGTTGACGGCTTCAGCTGATATCACGAACTGAGGAGAGCGCTTCCATGCTCTGTTCTATACTGACTTCTGCACGAGGGTGCTGTTGTGCTGAGAGAGTGTTTCTTTTTCAGACTCTCCATTCAGTCGTAGCGGATTGCAGCGAGACATCAATAATGTCTGAGGAATCGACGCGGCCGGCCGTTGTGGCCGAGCGGTTTTAGGCGCTTCAGTCTGGAACCGAGCGACCGCTGCGGTCGCAGATTCGAATCCTGCCTCGGGCTTGGATGTGTGTGATGTCCTTAGGTTAGTTAGGTTTAAGTAGTTCTAAGTTCTAGGGGACTGATGACTTCAGATGTTAAGTCCCATAGTGCTCAGAGCCACTTGAAACATTTGAATCGATGGGTGTTGCCGACTATGGTGCGGCACCATGATCTTTGGACGATACCACAATAATACCATAATTAATTACAATATCTACATAGAGTCTCACATCAGTCCAGAAAGGAGGACAAATGTTTATGGCAAGAGGAACTGAGAACTTTCTGTTAGTTCACTTCTCCTTCATTAAAAAGCACTTTCACATGGTGTCCCAAAATGGGGGAAAAACTTTTTATTGTAATGCTTTAGGCTATAGTGAGATCAGGAATAATTTTTTTTCAATAAAAGATGATCTTCAGTGTCGTTTTATTATATATCAGGCGCGTCTGAGAATGGCGGTAGTAGTCATGAAATCGATCATGACACAATTAAAAAAACCTGAAGATATTTTTTGTTCTCAGAGGCAAATTAGTTTCTAATCTGAACTTATCACATGACAGTGTCTTCGGATTTCATCACGCCTTTCTGCTTTGGTATTGCAAAATTCAATGTATTGCGTACAAAATGTACATTTGTCATTACCTCAAATATCATCTCAGAGAGAGGCGTAGAATGTACACTACTGCTTGTGGAAATTGCAACACCAAGAAGAAAACGAATGAATTAAATTTATACCACAGGTTAGGTTCTTGACGAGTAACAAATTATTACCTACCTTTTCAGATCTGTATATGTCCTCTGAGCCCAACTATTTAGTATGTAATGTGGCCAAGATGAGCTGCAATTAGAGCTGCTATACGCCGTGGCATTGAGTCAATAAAGTTCTGAATACGTTCCTGAAGGATTTTCCTCCACGCCTTTTGTATCAGAGCCCACAAATCCATGACACCAGTTACTGGAGGACTGTGACGCTCCAGGTGCCGACCAACCATATCCCAGACATGTTCGATGAGCGACATGTTTGCCGAATGTGCAGGCCAGGGAAGCAATCGTAAAAGTCCCTCTTCGAAGAAGGCCTGTAAATTCCTCGCAATATGTGGCCTGGCATTGCCTTGTTGAATTGTGGCCGGTGGAGAGTCCTGAAGGAGAGGGGTACCTCAGGCTCCACAACTTTCGTTAGGTACTAGTTGCTGTTCAAAGCGCCCGCAATACGTACGAGGCGAGATCGGTTGTTGTAACCAATGACCATCACACCTGGTGTTTGTCCGCTATGACATTCCACAATGCAGCCCTCCAGGTTGCGCTCACCATAGTACCGATGGACACGTATGCGGCCATCACTGTAGGACACGATGAAGCGGGACTCACCCGGAAAGATCACATGTTGCCACTCAGCATCCTAGTGACCGTATTCAAGTCATTGCGGTCGGAGGAGCTTGTGGTTTCTGGACAGTGGAAGCCGACGTAGTGGCAGCAGATGACGACAAGTTCACATCTGTTGCCGGGCTCCATCGACGAGCCAACGTTGCGGATGAGGCTGCACGGTCCGTAATGGCTATGCGGACAAGATGACGGTCATCCCGTGCTATCGTCATGTTCCGTGGTCCAGTTCCTACTCGTCGCTGCGTACGACCTTCCTCTATCCACTGTTTCCCGGAGACCGATCATTCTGCCCCGTTCGAACTGGCTCACATGCCGAAATGGCTCCCTTAGACGCCGATGAGGCACACTGGTACTGACTGTATTGTTTCCACCTTGTGTGACAGCTCTGCACCGACTACATTACGCGCAACACCGACCCTATTGGACCGACAAGAGAGGACTCAGCTCGGCCTACGTGTACCCCATCTCGCTGCAAAACTTATCTCGTATTGCTTGCACACCCATAGCCACTTCCATCACGTGTGGCGCTATTCGGCTAATTCCTTCTCGGTGATGCACTTGCCACAAGCGGCAGTGTACATGTAGCCACAACGCGTGCCATACAGCCACATTTCGAAAATAATTTTCGATTTCTTCTGACATTTGTCCACAATACCGCGAAAAAGCAAGGGAGTTGGTGACGAAACCATCCATCCTTATAAATTAAGAACTATATAGACGGAACTGAGGATGGTATCTCTGCCTTATGCTACAGTGTTCTCACCAAGTGAACGGACCCAAATAGTCAAATTAAGCTACCCGAAAGTTTATTTTAAGGCATTCCTAGAAGCGAAAAATTACATCCCTCATTCGAAAAATACGAGGTGCATTCAAGTTCGAAGGCCTCCGATTTTTTTTCTAATTAACTACTCACCCGAAATCGATGAAACTGGCGTTACTTCTCGACGTAATCGCCCTGCAGACGTACACAGTTTTCACAACGCTGACGCCATGATTCCATGGCAGCGACGAAGGTTTCTTTAGGAGTCTGTTTTGACCACTGGAAAATCGCTGAGGCAACAGCAGCATGGCTGGTGAGTGTGCGGCCACGGAGAGTGTCTTTCATTGTTGGAAAAAGCCAAAAGTCACTAGGAGCCAGGTCAGGTGAGTAGGGAGCATGAGGAATCACTTCAAAGTTGTTATCACGAAGGAACTGTTGCGTAACGTTAGCTCGATGTGCAGGTGCGTTGTCTTGGTGAAACAGCACACGCGCAGCCCTTCCCAGACGTTTTTGTTGCAGTGCAGGAAGGAATTTGTTCTTCAAAACATTTTCGTAGGATGCACCTGTTACCGTAGTGCCCTTTGGAACGCAATGGGTAAGGATTACGCCCTCGCTGTCGCAGAACATGGACACCATCCTTTTTTCAGCACTGGCGGTTACCCGAAATTTTTTTGGTGGTGGTCAATCTGTGTGCTTCCATTGACCTGACTGGCGCTTTGTTTCTGGATTGAAAAATGGCATCCACGTCTCATCCACTGTCACAACCGACGAAAAGGAAGACCCATTCATGCTGTCGTTGTGCGTCAACATTGCTTGGCAACATGCCACACGGGCAGCCATGTGGTCGTCCGTCAGCATTCGTGGCACCCACCTGGATGACACTTTTCACATTTTCAGGTCGTCATGCAGGATTGTGTGCACAGAACCCACAGAAATGCCAACTCTGGAGGCGATCTTTTCAACATTCATTCGGCAATCCCCCAAAACAATTCTCTCCACTATCTCGATAATGTCGTCAGACCAGCTTGTGCGAGCCCAAGGTTGTTTCGGTTTGTTGTCACATGATGTTCTGCCTTCATTAAACTATCGTACCCACAAACGCACTTTCGACACATCCATAACTCCATCACCACATGTGTCCTTCAACTGTTGATGAATTTCAATTGGTTTCACACCACGCAAATTCAGAAAACGAATGATTGCACGCTGTTCAAGTAAGGAAAACGTCGCCATTTTAAGTATTTAAAACAGTTCTCATTCTCGCCGCTGGCGGTAAAATTCCATCTGCTGTACGGTGCTGCCACCTCTGGGACACATCGACAATGAACGGGGCCTCATTTTAAAACAATGTGCATGTTTCTATCTCTTTCCAGTCCGGAGAAAAAAAATCGGAGGCCTTAGAACTTGAATACAACCCATAATACATCCAGAACGAATTTTCACACTGCAGAGAAGTCTGCTCCGATTGACACTTCTTGACAGTTTAAACCTGTGTTGCCCGACTGAGACTCATTAGCTGGAACATTTACCTCTAGCGATTAGCATTCCATCTCGAACAATACAAAAAATTGAGCTCAAACAGGAGCACATAACCACGATTGGCTGAAAAGAGCTTATAATTATTGCCCTAGAACAGTCCACGCTATCAAAGTACAGACACCTGGTCTTTACCACCCTCAAGGAATACTGACCTGCAGCTTTGTCCTGTGTCTTTTTCCGAAATAGGTGCCACTATCTTATCTTGAAGAAGATGTTAAATTGTTCTCATGGGGACGAAATCGTGTTTTTTAGTGTTTCCTATAGACTATCAGAGCAATAATGACTTTTTCTTTAGATTCAGTCTAGTGATATGGGTCGAAGCTAGTCTCACAACGTAACTCACAGAACACAGGGAGACATAAAAAAAGAAACAACAACAAGGAAATGAGAAATAAGAAAATAAATAGCGATAATAGTATACAAAGTTCACTGGTTTGTGGGTCAGTCAAATGTTACATTAAAAGGCTTTAAACTAGTGGGAGGAATTCCTGAACAGCACAAGGAGGCCTTTCAGCTTGCAGTGGAAAATTTGTGATTTACAACTCATAATTTTGGTTCAGCTGGAGACCTACTGAAAACAGAACATGTTGAATAGTAAACACGTTACTATGCAAGGATTAAGGAGTATTAGCAAGTAGAAACTATTTTTGTATTTGGTGTTCACTGAGTGAACTACAAATCTCATCGGAGTGTCTAGGTGCGAGGGTGGCTGAATAAGATCACTAGAACATTTGAACAACGACCTGCACGGATTTTGTGAAATGATACCGGAGATCACTATGTCAGTTGATGGGCCAGTAATACTGTCATTGGTCAGCTTAAGTACTGTAACGTCATTTATCAGATACAATTAAAGTGTTTTGCAACTCAGTAACCAGGTGTGACTATAATGTAGTCATAATATAATCGTCTCTCTCTCTCCACTTCTGATACACTTTAAATGATGTCATGACATGTTTAGACATGAAGGAACTTTACCAGCTGCTAGCATAACTTTCTACGAGACGGGGCGTATAATGTCAGAAGCTTGAACTTGGTAGGCAAATAAGAACATCTGAAAAGGGAAATGCAAAGGTTCAGTCTAGATATAGTAGGGGTCTGTGAGGTGAAGTGGAAAGAAGGCAAAGATTTCTGTTCAGATGAGTATAGGGTAATATCAACAGCAGCAGAAAATTGTATAACGGGAATAGGATTCGTTATGAACAGGAACGTAGGGCTGAAAGTGTGTTACTGTGAACAGTTCAGTGATAGGGTTGTTCTTATCAGAGTAAACATCAGACCAACACCGACAAAGATAGTTCAGGTATACATGCCGACGTCGCAAGCTGAACATGCACAGATAGAGAATGTGTATGAGGATATTGAAAGGGTAATACAGTATGTAAAGGGATATGAAAGTCTAAAAGTCAGAATGCAGTTGTAGGGAAGCAGCAGAAGTAAAGGTTACAGGAAAATATGGGTTTGGGACAAGGAATTAGAGAGGAGAAAGACTAATTGACTTCTGTTCAAGAATCACGAGAGGAGGAGATATACTTGGGAAAGGCCGGATGATACGGGAAGATTTCAGTTAGATAACATCATGGTCAGACAGAGATTCAGAAATCAGATATTGGAATGTAAGGCGTCCCAGCAGCAGATATAGACCACAATGTAGTAGTGATGAAGAGCAGGCTGAAGTTTAATACATTAGTCAGGAAGAATCAATACGCAAAGAAGTGGGATACGAGAATACTAAGGAATGACGAGATACAGTTGAAGTTCTCTAACGCTATAGATAGAGCACTAAGGAATAGCTCAGTAGGCAGTACAGTTGAAGAGGAATGGAAATCTCTAAAAAGGGCCATCACAGAAGTTGGGAAGGAAAACATAGGTACAAAGAAGGTAACTGCGAAGAAACCATGCCTAACAGGAGAAATACTTCAATTGATCGATGAAAAGTGGAATTACAAAAATGTTCCGGGAAACTCAGGAACAGAGAAACAAAAGTCACTGAGGAATGAAATAAATGGGAAGTGCAAGGAAGCTCAGACGAAATGGTTGCAGGAAAAATGTGATTGAAAAAGAAATGATTGTAGGAAGGACAGACTCGGCATACAGGAAAGTCAAAACAACCTTCGGTGACATTAAAAGCAAGGGTGATAACATTAAGAGTGCAACGGGAATTCCACTGTTAAATGCAAGGGAGAGAGCGAACTGGTGGAAAGAATACATTGAAAGCCTCTATGAGGGGGAAGGTTTGTTTTATTTGATAGAAGAAGAAACAGGAGTTATGCTGTGGTGTATCGAGAGGTTGTAACAAAGGAAAATTGTACTGAAATTCAGGAGGATCTGCAGCGAATTGACGCATGGTGCAGGGAATGGCAATTGAATCTTAATGTAGACAAGTGTAATGTGCTGCGAATACATAGAAAGATAGACCCCTTATCATTTAGCTACAAAATAGCAGGTCAGCAACTGGAAGCAGTTAATTCCATAAATTATCTGAGAGTACGCATTAGGAGTGATTTAAAATGGAATGATCATATAAAGTTGATCATCGGTAAAGCAGATGCCAGACTGAGATTCATTGGAAGAATCCTAAGGAAATGCAATCCGAAGACAAAGGAAGTAGCTTACAGTACGCTTGTTCGCCCACTGCTTGAATAAAGCTCAACAGTGTGGGATCCGTACCAGATAGGGTTGGTAGAAGAGATAGAGAAGATCCAACGGAGATCAGTGAGCTTCGTTACAGGATGATTTAGTAATCGCGAAAGCGTTACGGAGATGATAAACTCCAGTGGAAGACTCTGCAGGAGAGACGCTCAGTAGCTCGGTACGGGCTTTTGTTAAGGTTTCGAGAACGTACCTTCACCGAAGAGTCAAGCAGTATATTGCTCCCTCCTACGTATATCTCGCGAAGAGACCATGAGGATGAAATCAGAGAGATTAGAGCCCACAGAGAAGCATACCGACAATCCTTCTTTCCACGAACAATACGAGACTGGAATAGAAGGGAGAACCGATAGAGGTACTAAGGTACCCTCCGCCACACACCATCAGGTGGCTTGCGGATTATGGATGTAGATGTAGATGTAGATGTAGAGTGTATTTAGAAGAGAGAGAGGATCCAGTTTTAGAATCAGAATTTAAAATCGCTTTGGAGGACTTAAGAACAAGTAAGGCCGAAGTGATAGATAACATTCCATCATAATTTCTATACTTATTGGGGGAAGTGGATACAAAACGACTATTCACTTTACTGTGTAGAATGTATGAATCTGCTGACTTATGATATGACTTTCGGAAAAGTATCATCCATACAATTCCAAAGACGGCAAGAGCTGAGAAGTGCGAGAATTACTGCACAATCATCTTGACAGCCCATGCATCCAAGTTGCTTACAAGAATAATATACAGAAGAATGGAAAACAAAACTGAGCATGCGCTAGATGACGACCAGTTTGGCTTGAGGAAAAGTAAAGGCACGAGAGAGGCAATTCTGACGTTGCGTTTAATAATGGAAGCAAGACTAAAAAAAATCAAAACACGTTCATAGGATTTGTTGACCGGAAAAAGCGTTCGACAATGTAAAATGGTGCAAGATGAGGGAAAAGTGGCGGTACGCTATAGGGAGAGACGGGTCATATACAATATGTACAACAGCCAAGAGGGAATAATAAGAGTGGACGAACAAGAACGAAGTGCTCATATTGAAAAGGGTCTAAGACAAGGATTTAGCCTTTCGCCCCAACTGTTGAACCTGTACAACGAAGAAGCAATGATCCAAATAAAATAAAAGTTGGGGAGTAAAATAAATATTCAAGGTGATATGAATGATATGATTCGCTGATGACATTTCTATCCTGAGTGAAAGTGAAGAATTACATTATCTGCTGAACGGGATGATCAGTCTAATGAGTAAAGAGTGCAGACTGAGAGTAAATTGAAGAAAGACGAAAGTAATGAGAAGTAGTAGTAATGAGAAACTTAACATCAGGATTGATGGTCACGAAGTAGGTGAAGTTTTGAAATTCTGCTACCTACGCAGTAAAATAACCAATGACGGACTGAGCAAGGAGGACATCAAAAGCAGACTAGAAATGGCAAAAGAGCATTCCTATCCAAGACAAGTCTACTAATATCAAATATCTGTCTTAATTTGAGGAAGAAATTTCTAAGAATGTACGTCTTGAGTGCAGCATTGTATAGTATTGAAATATGGGCTGTGGGAAAACCGGAACAGAAGAGAATCGAAGCAATTGAGATATGGTGCAACAGACAAATGTTGAAAATTAGGTGGATTGATAAGGTATGGAACGAGGAGGTTCTGCGCGGAATCGGAGTGGGAAGCTATATGTGGAAATAAGGAGAAGGGTCAGGATCATAGGACATCTGTTAAGACATGAGGGAATGACTTCCATGGTACTAGAAGAAGCGGTGCAGGGCAAAAACTGTAGAGGAAGAGGTTGGAATGCATCCAGCAAACAATTGAGGACGTACATAGCAAGTGCTACTCTGAGATGAAGAGATTAGCACACGAGGGGAATTCGTGACGGGCCGCATCAAACCAGTCAGAGGACTGATGCCCCCCCCCCCTGCCCCATTGAACTCTTCTCAGAGCTAAATGGGTTGACGACTTTGGCCGGAGCCTTAACAGAACATCAGAGAAGTGAAGGTCTGAATGTGACTATTCTGTCAAGACCAGTTTTATCAGTGAAAAGAAAAAAAAAAAAAAAGAAAATTGTTCCGGCCACACTCTCAAATAAGAGTTCTGTTGGTGCAAGCGTACCAAACCGCTCTGCATGGGGACCGGCATTCCTAACCTCCATTTCAAAATAGCGTAGAAGACCTTCACACAGCGCTAGAACTAGGATCGTATTAAGAAGCCTGTTAGTCCCATTTAAAATCTGCAAGAAGATTTTAGTCATTTGCTTAAGTGGACTAAATATGTTGCGTCTTCAATGTTCACTAATCTTGCCATAGTAGGAGGTCGAAACTGCGAGACCACGCAGCAGAGCGAGAATGCTGCTTGCAACTCTCTAGTACATTTGGTATCAAAAAAGGATACCTGTACCTCATAAATGATTTCGCTTGAACAGAACAAAAAGTACTATTCTTTGGGCTATGCTTTCTTCAGGCAGTCCATTGGTGTAAGAGAAAACACTGAGCAAGTAAGTTACGTTCCTCGTAGTTTAGTTCACAGATGATCGACTAAAAGCACCTGTCCCACAGGACCACAGTGTTCCACTCATAATCTTTCAGCATCACCCACTCTTCTCCCCGTCTAGTGCAAGGCTTCTACGCTGCGCCGCCTTGCGCCAATGGAAAACTACAATATGCTAGCCTGTCACACAAATAAGGCCATTATAACTCAAAGCGCCAAGAGTGTTTACGTGGCAGTCATACGATCGGAAACTGCAAACACATTTACTGGGTAAACACTGCGGCATAGATCACTGCCCGCATGACGCAATAGCGGCCGCGAGAGTAACAGCGCGCAGCCTAGGACGCGACAGGCACCTCCCGGCTGCGTGTTCAGGCAGCCGTGCATACGACACGGCCGCGCAGCGCCGATAAACCACAGCGACTTGCCCTGTTCCGTGTTCAGCTACATAAATACAGACGCCCACTATCGCTTCGCGGGTTACGAGATCTAGTGTAGCTGCAGCTGGCCATTCCTCGCTGATCAATGAACATTTTCCGATGTCGTGTGTGTGTGTGTGTGTGTGTGTGTGGTTTGGGGATCTTACGGGCGCCCAACAGCCAGGTTATCAGTTCCGTAACAATGATTAAAATGAACGAATGTGGATAAGAACGAAAACTGTGGTACACGCATGCACACGAAATGACCACACAATTAATCTGTCGCACAGGCACCCCCTCATGCACTAAAACCAATGAGGAGGCAAGATAGCTAATCGAGAAATTAAAACAGAGGGAAACAAAACACAGAAGAGTTAAAAGAACAGCACAGGGAAATGTGACTGGCTGACCACTTACAAAAAACTTGAGTGGGCCAGCCACCCTGTTGACATATTGAAAACATCTCCCCAAAATCTTGTTCAAAACGTGGGACAATTCACAAAACTTTAAAATGCGAACCACATTCGGGTTACTATTTGGGATGTTCAGAAGTGCATGGATTGTTGACTGCAATACGAGAATGAATTAAACGGTTCTGTGACAGAAAGCCTAAAATGTAAAACAAACGGATATATTAAAAGATCAAGAAATATTCTTAAAATTCACAGTAATTTAATTTTAATTTGTGGTAAGTTCCTATGGGGCCAAACTGCTGATGTCATCGGTCCCTAGGCTTAAACACTACTTAATCTAACTTAAACTAACTTACGCTAATAACAACACACACTCATGCCCGAGGAAGGACTCGAACCTCCGACGGGGAGAGCCGCGCGAACCGTGGTAAGGCGCCCTGAGACCGCGCGGCTATCCCTCGCGGCATTTACAATATTTACACTGATACCGACAATACTTTAACATCAGTCAGTGTAAGCCAATACTTTTTAATTTTCAATTCATCTTTCCTCCACTTCCGCTTACTGATGGGTGACTGCTTACAATAAGGGAGCCTAAAATCATGTAGGAGAAGAATTAAGCAACGTTGCCTCTTCGCTGATAATGATTTTCTTGGAAGACTCTAGGTAGATTTTTAACGAAGCGTTAGATTACTTTCTTTGAATATTTTCTTGTACAGTTTGTTAATGCTTTGAGTACCGTTCAACTGTGAGTCAGGAAAACTCGAAAAGTTCACCCCTGTAGAGTGTACGAAAGATTTGTATGTCATCCATTCGTAGTCAAGCTGCCTGTTTGCTCGTGTCCTAATTTCGCTTAATTTACTCGCGTCTAAGATTAAAGTGGTTATTCCCTCTGACATGCCCATGCACTGGCTGTGTTAGATGACTGACTAGTTGTTTGCTTATAATTTATTCAGTCAGTTGTGATTTCTTACAGCAAGTTGAAATTTTAGCACAGCAAGTATTTACGTACCGTCCTATATCGCGTAATATTTCCTCGTCTAGCCATGCTACCAGCCAACAATTCAAAATGTTGATCAACTTTTTTCTTACTAGTGAATAATGTGGCAGTCCTATTGTGGTGTGCGTACTGTACGACCTTCGGTACACACACCATCAAATTATTTGACTTGTCACTCCAACGAAGTAGGCGAGTGTCAGCAATATGTCTCGTGGTCTTATCGTGGCGTGTTTATCTTCTGCCGTTAGGTCAGACGATGGAAATGCCTCTTGCACGCTTAGAGTACCAGATTGACAGAACTTCATTAATTTTCACACACATTTATTAAAATAAAAAGAGAATAGACATTACGTAACTTGATTCTGGATGATGTTTACAATTGACAATCTGAAGTTCCTTTGGTATTGGTACGTTAATCTTATTCTCACATATCTCTGATACTTGACAAAGTGTCTATACATTTCTCTTCATGGCTATGTACAGGAATATGATAATCTTATTAGGCGCAGACTGAAACGTGACTATAGACTGGTACAGACTAATGCAGACTCGTACAGACTGGTGCAGACAAATTCAGACTAATGCAGACTGACTGATCGGAGGTCTGTACACTCGTTACAATACCTCGTGCATTCAGGTATCACTGCGCGAGTGTGATCGGCGAGGAGAAAAAGTTCTACATTAGCAGCAATCTCATTGGCTGCGTTACATATTAATACGCAGATCGGCAGAAGCAGAATTTAGTCCATCTCTAAGGCAGCGCCATCTCTTAGTGCGGAGATGGACGAGCGCTGCGCCTGCGCTGTTGTGCTTAGTGGGGCGCGCTCTAGTGGGAAAGCTGTGTACGCGCTGACTACGCGGAACTATGTACACAACACTTGGCAAATGTCCAGAATTAACTTCGTGATTACGTATGAGTTGGCTTACGGAGGAACGATCCGCATTCCTTCTGTTAAGAGATCTTCAATATATTCTCAAAACTACATAGCTATGAGACACTGGTGTAGGTTTTCTATATGGGTTTGCATGAAGTTGTGAATTAAACAATTTTTATGAAGCTTAAAAGTTCCAAATCTGCCTTGTTATCAACATCACTAAATTAACCCGCAGTTTAGGAAGAAAAAAGCATACTAGGAACATATCAGCCCCAGAATCGATTCCACGGATAAAATTTGGGCCATAATTCTGATAGTACGCAGTTACGACCTTCTGAATGTACAACTTTTAAACATTCGCGCGGACCGGTTGTCACTCCCTCCGCCCCTCTGCAGTTGCGTAACGCCAGAGCACGAAGTAATTGTACAGCAGAGTGACAACAGGAGCCCTCCTATCCGCGAAATAGTGAAACCGAGGAGAAATTAGGGAGTAATTGGTCAGCTCTGCTCATCATGTTTTGCAACTTTGTTTGAGAACGAGTGTTGTTTTACCCAAAGCCGAGGTAAGCAATATTCATAATAGGCCTATGTCAGCCTCACGCAAACGTTTAGTATTAACAATATTCTCGTATTGATACTAGGCTCCCCCTTATATTCAAAAGCAATTGAAGAATTATTCTGAAACGAAGTTAATGATTTTCGATTTACAATTTAACCATGCCAGTATCCATGACTAATCTAACACTGTGGGAAGCAGTACATCTACATCCACGTGGATACTCTGCAAATCACATTTAAGTGCCTGGCAGAGGGTTCATCGAAACACCTTCACAATTCTCTATTATTCCAATCTCGCGTAGCGCGCGGAAAGAATGAATACCCATATCTTTCCGCTCGAGTTCTGATTTCCTTTATTTTATCGTGGTGATCGTTCCTCCCTATGTAGGTCGGTGTCAACAAAATATTTTCGCATTCGGAGGAGAAAGCTGGTGATTGGAATTTCGTGACAAGATTCCGTCGCAACGAAAAGCGCCTTCCTTTAAATGATTTCCAGCCCAAATCCTGTATCATTAATGTGACTCTGTCTCCATATTTCACGATAATACAAAACGTGCTGCCTTTCTTTGAACTTTGTCAATGTACTCCGTCAGTCCTATCTGGTAAGTATCCCACACCGCGCAGCAGTACTCTAAAAGAGGACGGACAAGCGTCGTGTAGGCAGTCACCTTAGTAGGTCTGTTACATTTTCTAAGTGTCCTGTCAATAAAACGCAGTCTTTGGTTAGCATTACCCACAACATTACCTATGTGTTCCTTCCAATTTAAGCTGCTCGTAACTGTAATACCTAGGTATTTAGTTCAATTTACGGCTTTTAGATTAGACTGATTTATCGTGTAACTGAAGTTTAACGAGTTCCTTTTAGCACTCGTGTGGATGACCTCACACTTTTCGTTATTTAGGGTCAACTGCCACTTTTCGCACCATTCGGATATCTTTTCTAGATCGTTTTTGATCTTCTGATGACTGTATTAGTCGATAAACGACAGCTTTATTTGCAAACAACCGAAGACGGCTGCTCGGATTGTCTCCCAAATCGTTTATATAGATAAGAAACAGCAAAGGGCCTCTAACAATACATTGGGGAACGCCAGAAATCACTTCTGTTTTACTCGATTACTTTCCGTCAATTACTACGTAAAGATGACTAACAATTTAACCATGCCAGTATGCCAATAACGTTGAACAACAGCGCTACTCCTACTAATGTGCAACACTTTAATAGTGTCAGTTTTTCAATCCAAAGAAAACGCTGCAAAACAGCGACGTTATTCATTAAATAGTGCTACGTTAAATCTGTAGTAACACACTCATTTCATTAATTTACACTGCATTTGTGACTGGCTACATAATAGTTTTCAAAGCAAAGAGGTATCCGGCACCAACCACAGGTTAGAAACCACGCACTTTAACATCGCTTGTTGGTTCAACGACATAATGAGCACGACCATCTACCGCTGTACAGTACTTAGCGCTCTGACATTAGAAGGCTGAAAATAACAACCTGTGCTCGCGAATGTTTAATCGCTGTACATTCAGACGCCTTAACTTTTTACAATCGGTGTTATGCCCCAAATTTTATCCGTGAAATGGATTGCTGGACCTGGTAACTTCCTGGTGCGCTTTTTCCTTCTTAAAATATGACGTTAAGCTAATGTCGTTTCCTTGTTAGTGTATTATGTGTGTAGAGCACGGCTTACAACGTACAACTGTTTTTAAACAGTCGCTGTGAACATACGAAAATGTTTTTGAAAGAGTTACCATTTTAAGTATTTCGTCACGGTACGTATCATTCGCATGCCATGTGAGATAGTGCGTACCTGCTATGAGAATCGTGTTTTGACCTTGGATTATTTTTCAGTTAAGTTTTACTTGAACGAAGTCAAAAGAAGCAAATTACATTTTCACTGTGCCAATAATGCACCACGATGCCTCATCAATTCTTTCGCATTAAACATGTAGCTCATTTTAAAGTGTCATGTCCGTAATTATCGAAATCGAATTATCGAATCTCAGGTAGCGATTAATGATTGCAGCACTAGTTGCACAACATTTGACACTAGGTTGTCAGTAAGCAATCCTCTTAATGCATGGTTTTATCACGAGGAAGTCCAGAAGAGGCCATAAAACAATCGCCACATCTGGAGCATTTGTGCATGGTTTCGCATACTTGTGCATATCTGTGTACTTTTAAACATCTTTTCCTGTTATCGAGGTTCCCTCAGAACCACCTAATGCCTTCTTTTGCCTTTTTCCTATGTCATTTTCCACTTCTTCATGCAACTCCTGCCACACTGAACCCCTGATAAATCTTTGTGCACCAATTCAGAAACTTATCCCTTTACCTGGCTAAAATCCAGTCCCACATCCTCCTATTCTTAAATGTTGCCTGAACTGTGGAATCGCTGAATGGCATAATTATACCAATTTCTTTTCTCGATATGACAACTCATTTAACAATGACCATCATCATTTCCGATTCCACCAGTCCCTAACAAACCTTGTACTGCAGAAACACAGCTCCATGGCACAGACATTCCAGAACCACCTCTGCTCCCTCTGCAAGATATGCTACTGTGCAGTCTCTACTGCATACATCACATCTCTGAAACAAATCCCTTGCTGGAGCACTTGGGAGAGAATTCTGGACATTACCTTCATAAGTTAGCCAAACTACTGACACTCTACTGCCACCTTTGGGCACCACTATCTAACCCCTATCCTATCCACAGTGATCCTCCTCACCAACGCCTCATAGCACCCAGACCCTACCAAGCTGAACTTTTCAGAACAACTCCAGAACACTTAACGTTTCGACTAAGATCCTCAGCCCCACAATAGGTTCGGTCCCATGTAAAGGCCTCATCTTTAGCCCTATACCCAAGTTGAACTATGCTGGACTCGTCAATGATCTACTCTCCTCCTCCTGATCCCTGCAATGGGAACACTTCTTTGACACCAATCTCTCGAACCATAGTCAATCTAATCGCAACATTTAACCCTGACTCTCCTAGTTCATACCCCCTCCCTTCCACCTAAACACCCCCTGGTGACCTTCCAGGAATTCCTTACTTCCAATTTGCTCTCACCACCCTTCTTCAGATCCCTTCCCTAGATCACCAGCGTTTCAGTAGAAGGACAGCCATACATAGCCTCAAAACAAATACTGACCTAATCATCCTACTTGCAGACAGTGGTTCTACCACGGTTGTTATGAATGCCCAGAAGTACAACATAACCTCCAATGCCTTAGGCCCTTCCCAGAACCTACCCCTTCAATCCATTTCCCTCCTCACCCCTAAAACAACTCACACACTGACCTTCTCATGCTCCCCAAATCCACAAACCCAACAATTCTGGACACCCCATTGTAGCTGGTAATTGTGCTCCCACTGAAAGAATTTCAGCCCTCACTGGCCAACACCTCCACCTATTGCCTGGGATCTAACTTCCCATATTGAAGATATAAACCATTTCCTTCACCAACTCAACCATCTCTACCCCTTTTCCCCCTAGATCCCTACCCATCCATCCCTTTGTCAGTGTTGGTGTAGGACACGAAGCGTCCCCTGTAACCAGTGCTACGTTTTACAATTTTTATTAGATCACACAGCTAATCATCTTTACTGCTTCCCACAGTGTCAGTGTGACTGGTCATTGGTACCTTAGGATAATAATGACAAATCCGCAGGCCTATTTCTTTAATCCGTCTATGTTATAACTTTCACTTTCCGATAGGGCTTACTTCAAACAAACATTACAAAGTTTGTGAACGTTTCACTGAGACAGCTATTGTGTTTGCACTATACGGAGGGTCTTATGTCATTTTGTGAGGTATTGCGTATCACAGCACTCTGTTCCCCTGCAACAGTCTGCTGGAGAAGAAACACGGGGTGTTCATGAAAGTATGTCCCAGTATCAATGGTATATACAACTCATACATCAAAATGAAAATAAACTAACGTAGTTTTTCTTACAAATCTCCAACATGTGTACCTTCAGTTATATACGGTGGTGACAGAATTCATGGGATAGCGATATGCACATATATAGATGGCCCTAGTATCGCGCATGCAAGGTATGAAAAGGCAGTCCATTGGTGGAGCAGTCATTTGCACTCAGGTGATTCATGTGAAAAGATTTCCAATGTGATTATGCTCCCATGTGGGAATTAACAGAGTCTGAGTGTGAAATTATAGTTGGAGCTAGTGCTTGGGACATTCCATTTAGGAAATCGTTAGGAAAGTGAGTATTCCTAGACCCACAGTGTCAAGAGTGTGCCGAGAATACCAAATTTCAGGCATTACCTCTCATGTCGTACAACGCAGTGGCCGACGGCGTTCACTTAACGACCGTGAGCAGCGGCGTTTTCGTAGTGTTGTCAATGATAACAGACAAGCAACACTGCTTGAAATAACCGTAGAAATAAATGTGGGACGTACGGCGAATATATCCGTTATGTCAGGGCGGCATATTTTGGCGTTAATGGGCTACGGCAGCAGGCGACCGACGCGAGTGCCTTTGCAAACAGTATGACATCGCCTGCAGCGCCTCTTCTGAGATCGTGACCATATCTGTTGGACCCTAAACAACTGGAAAATCGTGGCCTAGTCAGATGAGACAATTTTTTACTCGGTGAGAGCTGATGGTAGGATTCGAGTGTTGACATAGACCCCACGAAGCCATGGTTCCACGCTGTCAAGGAACTGTGCAAGATGGCGGTGGCTCCCTAAGGTGTGGGCGGTGTTTACACTGAATCGACTGGGTCGTTTGGTCCAGGTGAACGGTCCATTGACTGGAAATGGTTACGTTCGGCTGCTTGAAGGCCATTTCCTACTATTCAAGGACTTCATGTTCCCAAAAATGTCACCGGGCCACAACTGTCCCCAACTGGTTTGACGAGCATCCTGGATAATTCAAGGGAATTACTTGGCCACCCAGGTCGCAAAACATGAATCCATCGAGTATTTATGAGATGTAATCTAGAGGCCACTCCGTGTACAAAATCGTACACCGGCAACACTTTTGCGATTGTGGACTATTACAGACGCAGCATGACTCAACATTTCTGCAAGAGATTTCCAATGACTGTTTAATCCATGTCACATCAAGTTGTTACACTACGCTGGACAAAAGGTGGTCTGACCCGATATTAGGAGGTATTCCACGAATTTTGTCACCTCAATGTGTGTCACAGAGCCAACCTAAAAAGCAGTTCTTCCAACACTTTGGTTAACAAATCCGGAATATTGGAAAAAATAGCCTCTTCAATTCTGCGTCTCAGCTCTGGTAAATTATTAGGTAATGCCGGAATGTAGACTTGATCTGTTATAAAGTCCCAATCAGATGAATAGTTATCTCATTATTCACCACCACAGGATCAAGAAAGTCGTCTTCGCACTGCAATGCCTCACGTGTAATGTTACACAATTTCATCCAGCTTTAAAGCATGTAGCTGTTGTAACCTGTATGGCTGTGTTGTCTTTGGTAACAGAAGTCAAGATTTAATTTCCAAACAGACTTCTTAGGACTACAAAGGTGATATGCCCTGACACAGTCATCATCCTCTTCTGACTCTTCTGGTCGTCCTGTGCTTTATCTTTTGTACACAGGCTATATCTTGTCGTATCAAATTGGCTATACTACCGGCAAACGTTTTGCCACATGGGGGATCACAAATTTTAAACGAAACGCACATTGAACTGATATTAGAGAGTCACTCTTAGCAAACTGCAGGACACAAAACGCTTTACGCCCAGACGTCGCCTTTTGCGTATGTGGCGTTGAAGCGGGAAAACAACAAAGCAATAATTGCGCATGTTCTTATCGAAAACTGTCTGAGCTACTCTTTAACTGCGAGCTTGAAAAAACAATTTACAACTGTTAGAGTTCATACTATTAAAACTGATAAATGTAACAGTCTTTTATGAACAACCTGTACTTTAATGAAACACTGCATTCACACGTCTTGTGCCCCTTTTACTCTACAATTCCCAAAAGACTGCGTCTCGAGAGTGACGAATTAGCAGAGAATCTTTGTTTTTCGGAAGACGGCAAGTGTGCGGAACGAAGCGCTACGTACTGAAATTCTCTCGAAAATTAACATTGGATTCGATGTTGCATTGCCGTGTTGCACCAAAGTAAAATGCAATGTTCCTTCGAACATGCATGATCGTCGGAAGGAACTGCACTGCGGCGACTACAGGCGTTGTGAAATAGACGAAATGTGTTCGTAGTCGCGAATATGGATGACCCAGCTCATGATTGTCCATGTAACTTTAGATTCTAACAGTAAAAAATCTGCTGGAAGTGATGTGACACTGAATACCGCATATTTAACGCTTTTTAGAGAGACTACATATAGATATATTTTACCACAATTATCGGCAATTATTGACAGTTAACAGTTGTGTATGTAGTGGTGCTGGAATTGAGAGCTACGTTAAGTGAGCAAGAAGATAATATTGTCATTAGGTTTTCTCAAGGATTTTCTCTCGATATCTGCATATGGTAAGATTGCATCTTGTACTTTATTGCCTTACGGGCTAGCTAGTAATACCTGTTCACTATGAACAATAGTTGTGTGATCATCATTGGTAACAAATAAACATTTTGTGGTGGACTGCCAACCGAACACAGTTATCAGTGTTTCGCGGACGACAATCTTCCGATGTAGCTTAAGTTCATCTTGACACAAATGATGAATATAGTACACACTCCACAAAAGGAAATGGATTTTATTCTTATTTGAGGCCTGACTAGCTAACATTTACACAGTGTCTTCTAGGAGGATTAGTCAATATTCAGGGATATGTCAGGGATGATCAAATGGTTCAAATGGCTCCAAGCACTATGGGACTTAACATCTGAGGTCATCAGTCCCCTAGACTTGTAACTACTTAAACCTAACTAACCTAATGACATCACACACATCCATGCCCGAGGCAAGGTACGAACCCGCGACCGTAGTAGCAGCGCCAGGGATGATCATTCAGAGTAAAAGTCTAGTGAAAATGGGCTCTAAAATGCATACCTTAAGACCTCTGAGCACTTACTCAGCAGAAGAGATGTGTTTCACAGCAGTGAAGGTGAACATGCTCTCATAATCTTTAGAGGCCATGTTTACTAGACTTCTTTTCTTGTTTTGGCCTATACGTCTCGAAATATGGAAAGCAAAGAGTTTGAAGTGTTTCACAGTATCGAAGATGAATACGTACTCACAGCTCTAGAGGCATGCATTTTAGAGCCCGCTTTTACCAGACTTTTTGCTTCAAATGATCGTTCCTGTCGTATCAGTGAATGCTGACCATACCGGCAGGGACGGATTGTATTAAAAAAAAATAAAAAAAATGTGGGGAGCGCAATATGAATGTGAACAGTTCAATAATTGGATTGTTCACATCACATTCAGAATAATATCTCAGATGAGGATTTACGGGTCGACCGGCCGGGGTGGCCGAGCGGTTGTAGGCGCTACAGTCTGGAACCGCGCGACCGCTACGGTCGCAGGTTCGAATCCTGCCTCGGGCATGGATGTGTGTTATGTCCTAGGGTTAGTTAGGTTTAAGTAGTTCTAAATTCTAGGGGACTGATGACCTCAGCAGTTAAGTCCCATAGTGCTCAGAGCCATTTGAACCATTTACGAGGCTAGTGGTTTAATGATAAAGACGTGTCACTTCATGGCACTGTTTGAGGTGAAACGGAACTGTAGTACACTACTAGCCATTAACATTGCTACACCACGAAGATGACGTGCTACAGACGCGAAATTTAACAGACGGGAAGAAGATGCTGTGATATGCAAATTATTAGCGTTTCAGAGCATTCACACAAGTTTGGCGCCGCTGGCGACACCTACAACGTGCTGACATGAGGTAAATGGCTCTGAGCACTATGCGACTTAACTTCTGAGGTCATCAGTCGCCTAGAACTTAGAACTAATTAAACCTAACTAACCTAAGACATCACACACATCCATTCCCGAGGCAGGATTCGAACCTGCGACCATAGCGATCGCTCGGTGCCTAACTGCAGCGCCTAGAACCGCTCGGCCAATACGACCGGCGTGACATGAGGAAAGTTTCCAACCGATTTCTCATACACTAACGGCAGTTGACCGGCGTTGCCTGGTGAAACGTTGTTGTGATGCCTCGTGTAAGGAGGAGAAATGCGTACCATCACGTTTCCGACTTTGATAAAGGTCGGATTGTAGCCTATCACAATTGCAGTTTATCGTATCGTGACATTGCTGCTCGCGTTGGTCGAGATCCAATGACTGTTAGCAGAATATACTCGTAGAATCGGTGGCTTCAGGAAGTTAATACGGAACGCGGTGCTGGATCCCAACGGCGTCGTATCACTAGCAGTCGAGGTAACAGGCATCTTATTCGCATGGTATTATGGATCGTGCAGCCACGTCTCGATCCCTGAGTCAACAGATGGGGACGTTTGCAAGACAACAACCATCTGCACGAACAGTTCGACGACGTTTGCAGCAGCATGGAATATCAGCTCGGAGACCACGGCTGTGGTTACCCTTGACGCTGCATCACAGACAGGAGCGCCTGCGATGATGTACTAAACGACGACCCTGGGTACAAGAATGGGAAAACGTCATATTTTCGGATTAATCCAGGTTCTGTTTACAGCATTATGATGGTCGCATCCGTGTTTGGTGACATCGCGGTGAACGCACATTGGAAGCGTGTATTCGTCATCGCCATAATGGCGTATCACCCGGCGTGATGGTATGGGGTGCCATTGGTTACACGTCTCGGTCACCTCTTGTTCGCATTGACGGTACTTTGAACAGTGGACGTTACATTTGAGATGTGTTACGACACGTGGCTCTACCCTTCATTCGAGCCCTGCGAAACCCTACATTTCAGCAGGATAATGCACGACCTCATGTTGTAGGTCCTGTACGGGCCTTTCTGGATACAGAAAATGTTCGACTGCTGCCCTGGCCAGCACATTCTCCAGATCTCTCACCAATTGAAAACGTCTGGTCAATGGTGGCCAAGCAACTGGCTCGTCACAATACGCCAGTCACTACTCTTGATGAACTGTGGTATCGTGTTGATGCTGCATGGGCAGCTATACCTGTACACGCCATCCAAGCTCTGTTTGACTCAATTCCCAGGCGTATCAAGGCCGTTATTACGGCGAGAGGTGGTTGTTGTGGGTACTGATTTCTCAGGATCTATGCACCCAAATTGCGTGAAAATGTAATCTCATGTTAGTTCTAGTATAATATATTTATCCAATGAATACCCGTTTATCATCTGCATCTTCTTGGTGTAGCATTTTTAATGGCCAGTAGTGCATATCCTGCATTCACTTAGTGCGATGTCTATTCTTGGGGATTATAATGGGACAATAGTGATGTTTAAATTGATCGTATATGATCCCACTCCGGCACCAGTACTTAAGCAGTAATTTTATGCATCCAAAATCTCTATGAAAACACATAGCGATGACACTGCTTTGGTCATCTGTATATCATCGATTATAGTAACAGTGGATCGCTAGGCGAGCAGATGTGCGTCGAATGTAGTGGACGTCGACAAGATGAGTTAGGGAGGTAGATAAAAATGTGTGAAGACTTGTGGTAGACCACGTGACTAGTTGAGAAAGATGGGTGCAAGCATGGGACAAGTGATGGTCAACGACGGTTAGGGCATCCCGCAGGCTGGAAGATGAAAGTAAAACTGACGTGAGAGGGCGAGAGGAGCGAGCGAGAGTGCGAAAGCTCAGCGTCAGCGCCAGGTGCGTGGGTTGGCTGCAGGTCACTCACCGGCGCGGTGTTGCGTCGAGAACTTGTCGCTGGGAGACGCGGCGCGGCTGAGGAGTCGCAGAGGTGTCGTGTGTTGTTTGGCGAGCTGCAGCGGCCACACTGCTGCCAGGCTCCGCCCACCGCAGCTGGCCCAGCCGCGTCACGCACGGGCCGCGCGTGGGCGCGCCGCGCTGACTGCCTCAAGCTGTCTCTCACTGTTTGTCAACACAGCACACACACGGCATCTTGGCGTTACACTTCTGTACTCGTATATACACTCTCTGTCATAAGCGTGTGCTTGTGGTCTCCACTTTTTTGTGGTCGATCGCTTCTTCTCCAGCTTGTTGTCATGAAGTTAATCAAATAGTTCAAATGGCTCTGAGCCCTATGGGACTTAACATCTCAGGTCATCAGTCCCCTAGAACTTAGAACTACTTAAACTTAACTAACCTAAGGACATCACACACATCAATGCCCGAGGCAGGATTCGAACCTGCGACCGTAGCGATCGCGCGGTTCCAGACTGAAGCGCCTAGAACCGCTCGGCCACAACGGCCGGCTGAAGCTAGTCGCCCGGGATCTGAGTCTTCTTCAATCCTCGCCTCCTTTTCCTCTTTATATGTTATTCTTTAACGGTATTAAACATTGTGTCCCACTTCCGGGATAGACACCCACTCGGATTCCTTTATCTACATTAAATAATTGAAGTTTCCTCACAGTCTCTTCTGTTTCTTTACCGCTTCACCCATTTCATTTTTTCCATTGGCTCCATGTGTGCGTTACGAAAAATTCCAACCGTTCTCTGCCTTCCTTTTCGTGGTCAAGGTTTCGGCTCTGTACACAAGGACAATATTCCAAGAACGGTAGAAAATTATGCAACGAGAGTAGGATAACATTATGAACGGGAAGGCTGCGCGATGAGTGAATATAAACAATGAAATTAGGATGAAATACAGATCTTGATAAATATCAACTGTGCGGAAGCACTCACATTGCCCGAACTCTTACGGGAATCGATAGATTGACTGCCGCTGGTAAAGAGTATAGTGGGCAGGGGCATTACAAAAAGGAAAAAAAAAGGTTCAAATGGCTCTGAGCACTATGGGACTTAACATCTATGGTCATCAGTCCCCTAGAACTTAGAACTACTTAAACCTAACTAACCTAAGGACATCACACAACACCCAGTCATCACGAGGCAGAGAAAATCCCTGACCCCACCGGGAATCGAACCCGGAAACCCGGGCGCGGGAAGCGAGAACGCTACCGCACGACCACGAGCTGCGGACAGGGGCATTACAAGTGTAGTGTATGGACAGTAAGTTGGGAATTTGGGTCTTAGAGGGAGCGTGCCAGAGATAAGTCCTTGCAGTCGCACTATCCTCTGTCCTCAGTGGCTCAGTGGCTCAGACGATTCCCGACAGGCCAAGGGATTTTCACCTGCCTCGAGATGACTGGGTGTTTGTGTTGTTCTCATCATTTCATCATCATTCATGAAAGTGGCGAGATTGGACTGAGCAAAGGTTGGGAATTTGTAAGGGCGCTGATAACCGCGCAGTTGAGCTCCCCATAAACCAAACATCTTCAACGTCATCATTACTTAACTTAGAAAAGGAGTGAATGATTAATTGTGTACTTCTGAGTGAACCATTACAATTTCGTGTCAGCAGAGGCACTTTTCAAAGTCCGCTACAACACTCTAACACTGCCTCCTGCAAAGGTGGCCTCGGACTCGTCAATGTGCGGGCACGATCTTCTGCACTCTTTGTCCATACTATGTTGCGGCACTGGCGGGGGCCCATTCTAAAACACAGTCTCTTAGATATTCTCCGACCAGCTTCTCTCGATCCACCGATCAATGTGGCTCATATTTCTCCATTATTGTATCATGTCGCCAATTGTTTCATAGAACTCAGCTACATTCAGACCTATCTTCCAGACACCCGTCCTCCCCGTACAAAAGACTATTATCGTTATTTATGCTGTCCAACCCTTGCGATGCCATGGTGCTATAGCACCCTGACATTAGCTGGGGAACGGTTTGGGGGTGTGTGCAAGCACCCTTTTCACCGTCGTCTGTGTCTGCACTCTGGTATGTTTTAGTCTATGGCAAATTCCCGACTAATAGTCGACTTTATCGCATACGACTGGCCACCTCCCCACTGTGCCCTGACTGTCAGTTCGAAGACAACGACTAGCACCGTCTTCCTGCCCCCTAAAACGAAACGCTTGGCTCCATCCAAAGAATCGTTGGCTTTTACCTCTGTGCCCCGCCAACGACAGTAACCCCAGAGTTCTTGTTGTTGGCCCAGACATTTCACTACCATCTTGCTAAGCACCATACACTCATCTGGTTTCGAGCACAGGCTTTAGAATATCTTTTTCAGAGTGGTCCACATACAGTCCTCTACTTCTGGTACAAAGTTATGACCGCGCATAGCACCCTCACCCGAAAACCATCTTACCGACAAACTTTTGCCGGTTATCTCCGCAGCGTCTTCTTCGATCCCCCTCAAAGTTGGGGTGTGCCATGCCTACCCGTCACATCATGATGCAACAGCCTTATCGACGTTCTCATGATCGGAAAAAAAAAACTGAATTTTATATTATGTTGTATTTAATGTTTTTCTAATATTTTTGTTGAATTAAAAAGAATAATTTGTATATGTTTAAATTGTATCTTGGAGAACAGTTGCATTGTGTGTATGTATGTACTGTTAGTTTGTTCAATAAAGATTATTGCATCTTCAAAAAAAGACGGATAGAGCGTCTGCATTTAAGCAGAAGATCCCGGGTCCGAGTCCCGGTGGGAGCACACATTTCCAACTGTCCCCGTTGACATTTGTCCACGCCTGTAAGCAGCCAAAGATCTGGATTTCAACGTAATTACATTCTTTGAGAGCTGCAAGATCACCAGTGGTATCTGTTCTTTCGGATACGATCTTCACACGAATATGAACAGTTCAGTGATTGGATTGTTCACATCACGTTCAAACCTTACAGTAATATCTCAACTATATACAAGGTGAGTCACAAACTATTGCCACCTAGAATAACTCCGAAAGTATGATAGTAGCTGAAAAGTTGGTGTGACAAAACTTGTATGGGTCAACGGGGGCCATAATATGGCGTTCGTATTTTTTTTTCTTTTTTATGCTGTAGTTTGGAACTTATTTTCTGATAGTGGCTATCGAGACGAATCTAATTATATGTAACACTAAGGTCTTTGAAGGTCCACGAAGGTCACTAGGCGGCAAGAACGTCCATTTACAGAAGGCGTCCGAAGTGATGACCATTGATATCAATGCAATGCTGCAATCTTCTTATCATGGATTGAATGGTATTCCTTATCACATCAGCACTTATCGAAGCACATGCTCTGACAATTCTCTCTCGTATATCGTGCAAAAAGTACATATTCGCTGAATACGGCGTATCCATCTTACGTGCCATTGACATGTAAACACGATTCGATGGTTTTGCAAAACAACACTAATGGGAACGGTAAGACTAGTATCGTCGAATCAAGCGAATGTGAAAGATTTATACCTTCGAAGAACAAGTCGATACGCTTCTTATTTACGGAGAATGCCAACGAAATGCAGTGAGAGCTAGAGACTTATACGCTGAAAGATATCCTCAACGTACTCGCCCTACACGTCGTACATTTAAATATGTGATAATAAATTGAGAACAACTGGATCTTTAACGCATCGGAAACTTATCCGGCAAAGGAAAGTTACTAACGAGGAAACGGAAGTTGGTACTCTTGCCACTGTGGTTCGAAATCCTTGTGTTAGTTCGCGTCAAATCGCAAGGGTATCTGGCAGGAGCATGAGTAGTGTTGTTCGTGTTCTGCATCGCCATAAATATCATTATTACCATATCAGTTTCCACCAAGAATTAACTGGTGCGGAATGTATACGTCACATTGATTTCTGCCGATGGGCTCAACTTCAGATTCAGAGGGATGACACATTTATTAATTTGATTTGATTTACTGACGAGGCTACATTCACGAACTAAGGAAATGTTAATCTGCATAACATGCATTACTGGGCAACAGAAAATCCATGTTGGCTGCACCAAGTTGAACGCCAAAAACTGAGGTCAGTGAATGTATGGTGAGGTATTCTGGAGGACAGAATTATAGGCCCCTATTTTATCGAAGGAAATCTTAATGGTAGGAAGAAACATTAGGTCTTTTATTGGAAGAAATACGTCTAGGAACAAGGAACAGACTGTGATATCAACAAGGTGGGTGTCCGGCACATTTTTCGCTGATGGCTAGAAATGAGCTGCAGACACAACTCCCAAATCGTTTGATTGGACGCGGAGGAGATGTGACGTAGCCGGCTCATTCGACAGGTTTGACGCCTCTGGATTTTTTCTTGTGGGTATTGGTAAAAGACTTTGTTTATAAAGACGCTCCAACTACATGTGAAGATGTGCGAGAGAAATGTCAGAGCATGTGCCTCGAAAAGTGCCGATGTGATAAGGAATACCATTCAATCCATGATAAGAAGATTGCAGCACTGCATTGATATCAATGGTCACCCATTCGAACACCTTCTGTAAATGGACGCTCATGCCACCTTTGTGACCTTCGTTGACCTTCAAGGACCTCACTTTTACACATCATTGGATTCGTCTCGATAGCCGCTGTCAGAAAATAAGTACGAGTACCAAACTATAGCATCCCATTTTAAAAAACGTTGACCTTCATATCTCTCAAGCGACTCCAACCAGCAACAAAAAAACAACCTCATATTATGGCCTCCGTTGGCCACACAAACCGCAGTCGGTCTTTGGCCTCACCAATCAGCCTCCTCCTGCGTCCTCGGTCCATGTATTCTTCTTCAGTCAGCCCCAGGTCCTCTCTGACCTGATCAGTCCATCGGAGTCGTGGTCCTCCCCGTGGTCTTTTGCCTCTAATATCTTCCTTCACAACTTGTCTAATGAATCTGGCCTTCTCGACGCGTTACATGTCCATACTACTTCAGCCTCCTTTCTTTGATCACTGCCACTATGTCCATTGACTTGTACAGCTCCTGCAATTCACAATTCTTTCTTTTCTTCCATTCATCTCAGTCCTTCACTGGCCCAAAAATCTGTCTGAGGATGGAATTCTCAAACGTTAGGATTTTTCTTTCTATATTTCGGGTGATGGTCCAGGTCTCTGCTCCATATAACCCTACAGGTTGTATTATTGTCTTGTAGATCTTGGCCTTTGAGTATTTCGATAGAAGTTGGGACTTTAACAGCTTTCCCAGAGCAAACCTACACCTGTTTCCTGCTTGTATTCCTGCGGTAATTTCCTGGTCTATCTCTCTCTTTCACTGAGTATAGCACCAAGGTACTTAAAGTCTTTTACCCTTTCAAAGACTTTGTGCTCCACCTTCAGGGGTCTGTCATTATTTTCTCTACTAACTACGAGGTATTTTGTCCTATCCATATTCACCTTCAGGCCTGCTCTCATTGCCTCTTCCATTAATGTTCTCCTCATCTGAACCAGGTCTTTCTCTTTCTCTGCTATTAAAACTACATCATCCGCATAGGCCAGGACGTTGATCCTTCTTCCCAGCTGTATTTTTGTCTCTGGGCTTCCTACCTCTCTCAGGGCTCTCTCAAGTGCCGGCTTAAACAGAAGAGGGGAGAGGCAGTCTCCTTGTCGCACTCCAGTCCTCACCTTGAACTTTTTTGATGTTTCCATTTACTTTCACCATGCAGTCCTGGGTGCATATCTGCGTCAGTTTTATGAGTTTTCTGGGAACTTAAGCCCTTTCGAGTTCTTGCCATATTGCTTGTCTATTCACTGTATTATATGCTTTTCGGAAGTCCACAAAAAGGCAGTGAACATTTTTGCGGAATTCCTAGCTATTTTCTAGCACTTTCCGTATTGTATGTAAATGGTCTACAGATGACTTTCCCTTCCTGAAACCTGCTTTTTGGAATCCCAGTACTTTCTCTATACGTGGTGTTAGTCGCTTCAGTAACAACATGCTCAAGACCTTATAAACTGTGCGTAGTTGTGTGGTTCCTCTATAGTTTGTACATCTCATTGGATATCTTTCTTTAGTATAGGGCAGATGACAGACTCCTTCCATTCTTCTGGGATACTTCCCTTCTTCCAAATTAAGCAGATTAAGTGGTATAGTCTCGCTTGTAGAGTAGCTCTTCCCTACTTCAGTACCTGGAGATATTTAATAAATTACTGGTGCCTTCCCGCTCTTCAGCAGGTTTATGGTCGCTCTTACCTCTTCCATGCTTGATAGTACTCTCCCAATGGTACAGTATCTCTGTTTTCTCTATATGATTCTTCTTCTTCATTTTCTGTTGTAGCACTTATGGTGTTTACATCCACATTCAAGAGGCTTTCGGAGTAGTTTTTCCATTCCTCCATAGCTTTCATTTCATCTGTGATTATCTCTCCTTGTTGACCTCTGATCACGTCAATCCTTGGATTGTATCCTTTCTTGAAGAAACTGACTGTCCTATAAAGGTCTCTTGTATTTCCTACTGTCCGGTCTTTTTGGCCAGTTTAATTTTACTGTTTATGAGCTCTAGCTGTTCTGTTCGAAGGACTTGTCTTGCTTCTCTAGCTGCTTCCATGTATCCCAACCTTGTTCTTTCATCCTGTTCGTTTGTCAGCCGTAACAGATTCGCTGCTTTTCTCTTGGTGACTGCATCTCTACACCTGTCATTAAATCATCCCCTGCTCTTCCTCCGTTTTTACATTGGTTTCAGCACATAACTTGCAGCATCTTTTAAACCTGTCTTGATTTTCGAGCAAAACTTTTCAATATCATCTTCGTCTTCTTCTTCTATGGAAGCAAACCTGATTCCAATTTCAAGTGTATATCTTTCCTTAATGTGGTCCTCTTTCAGTAGGTCTGCATTTATTTTCTGGTCTGCTTCTCTTCTCCTGCTGTTACGGCTTTCTATCCTCTTCTGTATGGTTGTCACCACAAGGTAATGGTCTGGTCCTATTTCTGCACCTCTCTGAGATTTTACATTCTGGATAGCACTTCTGTGTCTGGCATCCACAAGTGTGTGATCTATTTGGTACTGAGTCTCCTGATCAGGTGTCTCCCATGTTATCTTATGGATGTCTATGCGAGGAAAGTAGGTACTCACAATTATTAAGTTTTTTGAAGCTGCCAGATTGACTAATCTCATTCCATTGTTGTTAGAGGAACAATGCAGACTGTGAAGGGCAGCGTAAGGTCTCAAAATAACTTCTCTTCCTACTTTAGCATTGGCATCACCAAGGAAAACCTTCACATCGTATGATGGTGCATCTTCATACACTGATTCTAGGTCTTCATAGAAACTCTTTTTCACTGTCATGTTTCTCTTTTGTAGATGCATGGAGTGAAACCACAGTTACGTTGCAGAATTTTCCTTTTATTTTTATCCAGCACATTCTTTCATTAACAGCCTTGAAGTCCATGATATTTCCCCTTACTCTGTTGGCTACTGCAAAGCCCACTCCAAACTGATGTTTACCTTCTTTATTTCCACTGTAGAAGTAGCTATAGCACTTTTCTTTATACATTCCTTCTCCAGGCCATCCCATTTCTTTCAGTGTCACTATGTCTAGCCTGTACCTATTCAGTTCTTCATCAGGGACCTTCACCTCCACAGGTGAGAATAGTGTCTTTACATTCCCAGTGCACACTTCACTCTTTGTTTGTTCCGTGATCTCCTGGCATTAACTTTATGGGATCGTTTCCATTGTTCCGTACCGAATCTGAGGCTATGTCGCGGTGATTCGTAACGATCATCTTTTTTTACGGTGTGGGGGTTTCGCCTCAAGGCCAACCACCAACCTGGAGGACCAGGGTTTTCCATTTAGTCTGTACATTCACCTTTGACGCATCTGGTATGGAAGACCCTACTAGTAGCAAAGCTACCCCCAGCCTAGCTCTCAGGATCATTTTACCACCCAAGCCCCACCACCATGACGAGGTAAGGACACCATGGGGGGGGGGGGGGGTTCTGTCGATACTATCTCTTTGAAATCATTCCACATCTTTTCTACGCTTACATGATCAGATCGGAAGGAATGAATTCAGCCTCTTAAAAAGGCGTAAGAGAATTTTTATCAGCTTTCTTAAATAGACGTACTTTGCGTTTCTTTTTGATGGTTATAGGTATTACGATATTCAGCCTAGCAGCAACTGCCTCGTGGTCGCTGATCCCTGTATTCGTCACGATACTTACTATTTGTCCAGTATTATTTGTTGCTAAGAGGTCAAGTATGCTTTCGCAACTATTTACGCTTCGAGTGGGCTCATGAATTAATTGGTCAAAATAATTTTGTGAGAAAGCATTCAGTAAAACTTCGAATGACGTTTTATGCCTGCCGCCGGCTTTAAACTATAATTTTTACAGCATATCGAGGGTAAATCGAAGTCACCACTCCTATAATTGTATGAGCAATTGCTTGATCATTGTACCTCCTACTTTTCAATTCCGTACGCATAGTCATTGTGCTAGTTGGTCTTCTGGTTGCACTTTGAATTTCTGCTGATTTCATCCGAATTTTTACAGCTAGACTCCGTAATGCTCGACGGTCTTTGTCCGCCAGTACATGAGACCTGCCCGGGTTTAGTTTAGCTGTGGGTGTTACTTCGCGTTTCCTCTCCACAGTGACGTCACAAATAGTCGACTTGAATAGCGTTAGAAGGGTTGGAATGTCTCTGATTGTGGGTCCTCCTCTTGGGACGTCTAGTGCTCAACCCCGTATTACATACGGGTGTCTGGCTGTTCTTGATAAGATCTAGTGTTTACAACTGACTTTGTATGTATTTACAAGCGTATTTTTCGTTTTATTCATGAATTTTACTTCTCTGAGAGTCGAACAGCGAATTATGAAACTTACCATGACGATTATGCGGCTACTCATCTGAGAATCACGAAGGGAGAGATTAGAGCCTCTGCTGCCACGGAGAGAGATAAGCTCTGCTCTGTTTCAATTACAATGCATTTCTATCCTTGGTTTTGATAATTCCATGACTGCTTCAGTGAGTCTCATGCGGTCATCAAGCTCGCCATCTACAGCTGGTAAACGAAGCTTCAGTGGAAAATCGACGTCCAGTTTGTACTGCCTACGTTAGCCCAAAGCCTCATAGAAAAATTGTCTTTTAAGGTATTCAAAGTTTATTGTTTTCCCAGTGCTTGTCACACGGACTCACTTTGAGAGACTAAAAATGTCGTTTAGTATATCATGTTTAGTGATGCTCTCTTTTCAGAGGAATGAAGTGTAGAGAATGTGTCTTTCAGACAAGGAGTTTTAGAGCCTTAAGACCTGCCAATGTGAACCAGTGTGGCTAACGAAGTAGCCTGTGGACTACTGCAGGGCTAGGAACCTAAAGAAAGTCTCAATCAAGATGGCATAATTTGTGTTTCAGAAACACCGCTATCGACAACCAAGTCTGAGTCTTAATGTGTATTGCCTTACTCAGTAAACGAAGTATCTCTTATCGAATTTAAAAGTTTTAACGGAAATATAAACGAAGGGTGATGGTGAAACTGACGACTTGCAACATTTAGAACGACACAGAAGTGGAAGAGGCGAAAGATTTCTCCTTGCATTGGAAGCAAGATTACGTAAGATGGGAAATCCAAGGAGGATATCAGAATTACATTGGCACAGGCGAAGAAAGTTGCAATCAGAAGATAGTGCTGCTGGCACCAGATAGTGATATGGAACACTGGAAGTTCCTGAAAAAGAACATCTGGTACACAGCTCTATATCGAAGCGATACGTGAACTGCGGAGATCCCTGAGTCTAACGATGAAAATTAGAAGCGCGAGAAACGGACGGTTGGGGAAAGAATTCTGCGTTAGGTTCTCTCCAGAAGAAGTGACAAGTTAGTGGGACATCTATAGCAACCAGGAGTAGGATAGCAAGTATCACTAAAAGCAAATATAGTAAGGGTAGGGAAGGACTAGAATATACTAAAGAACCTATACGGAACTTTCTGTAGTAGTCTAGGATGAAAAGAATGGTAGAAAATAGGAAAATATGGAGGACTGAACAAGGAAGTAGGAAGGACATTCTAGTAGAGCTACAGAAAGGTGACACAGCGGATTTAGGTAGCATGATCCCACGTCTCTCTTTGTTGAGGACTTCATAATGCCTTGGCGATCCGACATTAACAGTTGGGCATCTGAATTCGTCTGTGCTGGAGCTCTCGGCGGACATCGCAATGTCCAATGTAAGCCAGAGAAAAACACCAATAAGGTTGTTCAATTTGAAGACCCTGCACTTGGACCACGAATCATCGTTTACTATTCACGACAGAAAGAAGATTAGGGTTTAACGTCCAGTGATGATTAGAAACAGAGCACCAGCTCAGACTGTTTCAAGGATTGGTAAGAAATCGGCTGTGCTGTTACAAAGGAACCGTCCCTCCATTTGCGTGAAACGATTTAGGAAAAGCATGGTAAACCTAAGTCTTGATGGCCGGGCGCGGATCTGAACCTTCAGCCTCCCGATTGCGAGTCCTGTGTACTTTCCATTGCAGCACATTATTTGGTACAAGAGTCAGTAGAGCCTCGAAAATCAATCAGGAAAATGTCCATTAAAGACTTCCTGATGGCTGACAAGGAGGAATCCATACGTGTGGTTAGAAATTGAAGTCAGTCTAAGCATGATTTCTCTACATTAAGATGAATAAAGGAATGACACTTACGAAGATACAGCCCCTTTACTTTCTCAGTCCGAATATGTGTTCAGTCCCTAACGAACTAGTCATCAACGGGACGTTGAAACTAAGCTTCCTTTCTTCCAGGCAAGGGCATTTCGGCTGCGACCTGGTTAACTCTAGAAGTGTACACCAGCGTCACTCTGACCCTACGTTTTTCTATTAGATGATGGACGTTCGAAGTTGTGGGACAGTATTGTTTGATTAGTTTGATAGAAATATTTTTAAGGGTCACTGTGACCCTTGAGTACACGTCGTGTAATTGTTCTGTATCTGGGTGAAAAGTTCATTTATGTGAAAATGGCACGTAGGAATAACAATTTACTGACGGGAGATACTATGCGGGGATCATTGTTAAAAGACCTCGATCGTGAAAGTGACGTAAGCGAGTTTCGTGATGGAAGTGGTTCTGTAGCTGGTGCTCCTGCAGAATTTGTGGATCAGTCTTCATAATTTTCAGACAGCGATGAAGAAATTACAGTCGTCCAGGGTAAGAGTGGTTATTGTTGGAACACATCTGTCCGTTATAGTTAAGGCCTGCCAACCGCCGGCAACATTGTAGTCTATATTCCACGAGTGTGGAAATAATAAATGAACGGATTTGTGAATGATGGAGAACATCCCTAAATATTCATGTAATGTTTCCAGTTCATTAAATGAATAGCAACTTCAACTAATTAAACTGCAAATAAATTCCTTCGACTCCCATCACGTTCAGATTTCTTCACTGAAAATATTCCATGATAGTTTTCACTTAGTCTCGAATTTCGGATTTATTAGTACTAATGTTGATTGAAAAAGTACATGAGATGAGTGAAATAAAATGAGTTTAGTAAATGAGAGTGCAGTTTCGTTATAGAATATTCTGCACTGAAGAGCCAAAGAAACTACCTAATATCGTATAGGACCCCCCGTGAGCACGCAGAAGTGCCGCAACACGACGTGGCATGGACTCGACTAGTGTCTGAAGTGGTGGGGAGGGAAATGACACCATGAATCCTGCATGGCTATCCATAAATCCGTAAGAGTACGGGGGGGGGGGGGGGGGGGAGATCCCTTGTTAACAGAACTTGCAAGGTACCCCAGATATGCTCAATAATGTTCATGTCTGGGGAGTTTGGTGGCCAGCGGAAGTGTTTAAACTCAGGAGAGTGCTCCTGGAGCCACTCTGTAGCAATTCTGGACATGTTGGGTGTCGCATTGTCCTTCTGGAATTGCCAAAGTCCGTCAGAATGCACAACGGACATGAATGGATGCAGGTGATCAGACACGTTGCTTACGTACAAATCACCTGTGAGACTTGTCAGGGATCCGATATCACACCAACTGCATACGCGCCACACTATTACAGAGCCTCCACCAGCTTGAACAGTCCCCCCGCTGACATGAAGGGTCCCTGTATTCACGAGGTTGTCTCCATGCCCGTACATGTCCATCCGCTCAAAACAATTAGAAACGACACACGTCCGACCAGGCAACAGTCAGATGTAGGTGTTGACGGTGCCAGGCGAGGCGTTAAGCTTCATATCGTGTAGTCACCAAGGGTACACAGATGGGCCTTCAGCTCCGAAAACCCTTATCGATGATGTTTCGTTGAATGGTTCACACGGTGCACCTGTTGATGACCCAGAATTGAAATCTGCAGGAATTTGAGGAAGGACTGCACTTCTGTCACATTGAACGATTCTCTTCAGTGGACATTTGGTTTCGTTCTTGTAGTATCTTTTTCCGCCCACAGTGAGGTCCGAGATTTGATGTTTTACCGGATTCCTGATATTCAGGGTACACTCGGGAAAAGGTCATACGGTAAAATCCCCAGTTTATCGCTACCTCGAAGATGCTGTGTCCTATCGCTCGTGCGCCGACTATAACACCAGGTTCAAACTCGTTTGAATCTTGATAACCTTCCATTGTAGCAGGAGTGAGCGATCTAACAACTGCGCCAGACACTTGTTGTCTAATATAGGCGTTGTCAACCGCAGAGCCGTATTCTATTTATATAGCCTTGTATTTGAACACGCATGCATATACCAGTTTCTCTGATGCTTCAGTATCTTATCAGGCAATTTCTCCAGAAAACAAAAAAAATGGTTCAAATGGCTCTGAGCACTATGGGACTCAACTGCTGAGGTCATTAGTCCCCTAGAACTTAGAACTAGTTAAACCTAACTAACCTAAGGACATCACAAACATCCATGCCCGAGGCAGGATTCGAACCTGCGACCGTAGCGGTCTTGCGGTTCCAGACTGCACCGCCTTTAACCGCACGGCCACTTCGGCCGGCTTCCAGAAAACAGCTGAGGGTCACTGTGACCCTCGTGTACACTACTTGGTTTAAAGATACCGTTCTGGCATCATCCTGAAGTGATTTAAAACTATACCGAGGTAGTCCTTAATATTGAAACGCTTAATAATTGCCCCACCCCCCTCCTCACCCCCTTTCCCCTTCCCCGTCGCTCGCCGATGTGTCATCTTCGAGTCACGTTTCCAGTCTGCTCTTCCCTTTGACGACTCTTTGCTTAAAACCATGTTTACCATTATGGCAGCGACGCTAGCAAGGAGGAAAGATTCACGACTTCCCGTAACGTATGCTGGCAACATGCAAATAAATTCTGAGCGCGTGCTTGACAAGTAGCTCAGTTAAAAAAGGAGAAAGACAATTAACTGAAGGCTTTCAACGCCTCCTCACACCAATTTGTTTTGCTGTTGGGTAGCTGCGTCATTTTTAAGTAAGATCCGCAATTTTGGGCGAAACATGAGTGTACCCGAAATAATGGAGTGAAATACTTACGTGTAACATATTTATTATCTACGTAATATAACGTATGTGTAGTTTACAACATCGGCACAATGAATCAGAAGGTTAAAAAAGAAAATAACACGAGCTTCTTTTACGTAAATGGAGGACTGATTCGAATGGTGGTCTCCACTATTTAAAGGCCACGGTGTATGTATGAAATTTTGTTACAGAACTGTGACTGACCAGACATATTAAGAAAGTTAGCAAGAGCATAAATTTTTACCAATATTTGGTCATATTGAGCCCACAGTTGATAAATTTTAATGACTAACGAACACTGCCTCAGCAGTACGATTACACATTTATTATAGTACGACAGATATAGTTCTTAAAATCAAATGGCTCCAAGCACTATGGGACTTAACATGTGAGGTCATCAGTCCCCTAGACTTAGAACTACTTAAACCTAACTAACCTCAGGACATCATACACAACCATGCCCGAAGTAGGATTCGACCCTGCGACCGTAGCAGCAGCGCGGTTCCGGACTGAAGCGCCTAGAACCGCTCGGCCACAGAGACCGGTGATTTAGTTCTTAGACCATCTTGATATTGCCAAGTTGCACTAAAGTCATAAATGGTCTGTTTGCGCATGTAATGTTAAAGGCCAAATCGAGAAACCATGACCACAAATCTTCTGCCGACCATTGGCTACAGTGTCTCGAGGAGGCGCGGCATGTTGCGTGCAGTAGTCGCAGTACTGACCATTTATATCATGACATTAGCACAACTCGGCGATATGAAGATGTTGTAAGAACGCAACCCGCAGCTGAGGTGATTGTCATTAATCACTAAGGTTTTCCCAAAAATAACGTGGTACAAGTATAGAACGCTTGGAACACAACTAATAACATACAGTATGTCTCACTATACTACAGAATAATCCAACGAAATTATTGAATTGGTAAAGTCTATGATAAATACGTGCTGAAAGAGACAGACGAAGAAAGAACGCAATGAAAAATCGTTCACTCAAGAACGAACGTGTTTGTAGTTCATGCCTTATTAAAAAAAAGTCAAGGGGAAGCAGAGAGAACAAATTGCAGAGTTTGTAAGGAATACAACTATCAGCAGTGGTATGATGTAGCCAACAGTATCCCTTGCGCATAGCTGATTGTGTGAAATATTCCGAGCTAAGCGCCATCCTTCTTTAGGAAGCATTGTCTTGCTGTGCCCACTGTTATTGTTCACACACATTTATGCAAAGCCCTTCAGTCTTCAAATGGGAAGGTTGTATTAAGTCGAGTCGTACCAAAAATGTATGAACTATTGGCAGATGCTGATAAATATGAGTTTAGAAAATTTTCTGTCGAATGGTAACGTAACAGTGAGAGATTAAATGATTTATTCGTGGAGGGAGGGCATAATTACACACAATATAAGTGACTAAATCAGTATCGTCATTCTCAGTCAGCAGCGTCGTTTTGCGAGTTAAATCATTATCTGAGCAGATATTAAGGGTACCATGAAGTGATATAGCGTGACGCGCGGGGTAACCGTGCGGTCTGGGCGCCTTGCCACGATTCGCGCGGCTCCCCTCGTCGGAGGTTCGAGTTCTCCCTTGGGCATCGGTAGATCAAGTACTGTGTAAGCCTAGGGAACGATGATCCTAGAAGTTTGGTCCCATAGAACTTACCACAAATTTCCATATTTGTTATAGCGTGATATTTTAATTCGGATAAATAGTTCCTGGACTGACAAACATCAGTGTGAAAGTGGACTTTGACTTAACAGCTAATATCAGCGTGGTTCTGCTTACTCATTGTCAGGAAGAGTGTTACTTAAGAACTAAGTAAATAATATGAACTGTTATCCTTTCGAAGAAACCTCTTTCGCATGAAACTGAATAACTTCAATATTTGCAAAGAAAAGAGAAACTTACACGTTTTATGCAACACGGTTTGGTTTGTTACGGTACGTGTTCTTTGTGTTAACCATCCGTTAGCTGTGTACGATCGCCGCAAAGAAGGCTGTTTCAGTTAAAAGTCAGCAATATAAAGCGACTGGGAGGTTACAAGTTACAATACATAAAACAAGGGCTCTGACATAGTAGACATGCTGAAATGAAAAATTATCACAGAGTAGAAAGAGATGAAAGACAGCATCCAAGCAGTCGAGAAACAGCTGGAAAGACAGGCTGCTCGACGTAAAATGGAAACTCCAAATATTTCAGATATGGGTCAAGATGGGAACATCGGATTTCGCGTCAGCATTTCATGAACAAAATGCTTTCGGTTTTCTTACCGCATTATGTTCAAAAGATGTCTCAAGGTTTCGATGGCTTTCTCCTTCGTCATCATTAGCAGCTAATTTTTGCACTGATATAGAAATTAATGGGTGCTACACTTTCAACTACCCACTTTCAAAGTCAGTCAGACAATATTGCACTAACGTTTGACAAACACACACACACACACACACACACACACACACACACACACACACACACACATAGAAATCTGTCCAATTTGTGCCTAAAACATGACTGCATACTCTAAAATAGGCCCCCCCAATGCTCTTCTCGCGCCTAAACATGAAGCTAATAATGAACATGCTAATCAGGCAGGTAAACCTACGGAATATTAGGAAGAGTGTAGAACATACTCTCTGTAAATAAATAAAAGACAGTGAACGCACATGAATGTAATTAACGAATTAGAAACACGTGGCTGCTGAAGAGGAGTTTTGCTTCAACTAGTATTCCGCAAAACTTCAAAATGCAAAATAAAAACAACTGTTTGATATTCTGTTGTTATTTCTTGTCAACAACAGATCGCAGTACTTGCAAATGTTGATACTTTAATTTATTAAACTCGCTTTGTATAAGGCGCAACAAACTGTTGTTTTCCACATCGAAATTGTCTTTTGACGCTTGTCAGGTGCCACTGTGTTCTTTCCGCACACAAAACATGCAGAATTACCTCAGAAACACAAAAATGAAATTTTTATATCAGCCGTCATATTGCTAGTTTCCGCAACATTAAACCGCACTTTGCAAGTACAACGGCCCCACAAATTTAAATGTGGGAATAATACTCTCTAAAACCGATATGAAAGTCAAACATATTACTATCCGCGCTTGAGTATTAACTTAATGTTTGACTGTCTTTGAAAGTGGGTAGATGGAGCATTGGAACCCTTATTTTTTTAGCTACCTACTTGAATGTGTATATTACTACTGTATTGTAATGTTAACCATTATCAGCAAAAGACAGCAAACATTTCTGCACTGCAAGGTAGCTTTAATACCCTAGTATAAAATCGATATAATGTATGGGTGATTCTGAAAGCACAGAAAAATAATTTCTTACATAAACTAGTGCGTAACGACAGTGGTCCAGTTGAGGTCTTTAGGTTTCTGTGGTGGGAGACAGTACAAAATGACCCGGGTGTCAGGCTAAGGAGGTATGATGTTACTATGGAAATGAGACTCAGTGTTGGCTTTTGGTCACTTTTAATCTTACTACACGTATTCACATGAACGTGGCAGAGACACGGACTCTCTTTTATAGCTTGAGTCCTGGGGCTCACTTAACGTAAGTGTAATACACAGTTGGGGTTCGTAACTTGATGCTATTACTAGATGTTTGAACCAGTTAGCAGAAAAAACCGCAACACCGCCCTTTACACAGTGGTATTCAAGCCATGTATCACGAAACGAACCGGTTACCTATTGCTGCAATCCACGGCATTCCTGGCCAAGATAAGACAACTAGTACGAAACGTAGACCTTAATTTGAGGAATCGATTTCTAAGAATGTACGTTTGTAGCACAGAATTCTGTGGTAGTGAAACACGGACAATGGGAAAACCAAAACAGAAGAAAATCGAAGCCTTTAAGATGTAGTTCAAAATGGCTCTGAGCACTATGGGACTTAACAGCTATGGTCATCAGTCCCCTAGAACTTGGAACTACTTAAACCTAAATAACCTAAGGACATCACACTACACCTAGTCATCACGAGGCAGAGAAAATTCCTGACCCTGCCGGGAACCGAACCCGGGAACCCGAGCATGAGAAGCGAGAACGCTACCGCACGACCACGAGCTGCGAATTAAGATGTGGTGCTACAAGTCTTGTCATTCACAATGTTTTCGCTGTTGGCTGGTAGTCAGCTTAAAATTAATGTTTTCGATGTTAGAATACCTTCCTTCGATAGCTCAAAGTGTTCTCCTTGCAGAATGATAACTGCCAGAATCCTGCCTCGGGCAATGATGTATATGATGTCCTTAGGTTAGTTAGGTTTAAGTAGTTCTAAGTTCTAGGGGACTGATGACCTCAGATTTTAAGTCCCATAGTGTTCAGAGTCATTTGAACCATTCGCCAGCCTTCGAACGTTCCAGACACCGTGGCTTCACCATTGTCCTGATGACTTGCGTTACCTCGGCCAACACCGCCCCACTCAACGACTATGGCGGTGCCCACTCACTTCTGTCACTAGTGAATTTCGAGCGATCAGCTGAATTAAAACTTGAATACCTAGTCTTTCGCTATGCAGATCACGTTGCGCTTTTCACCACAATTTCTCCAATAACGTTCTTTATACGCTAGGTACACCTTTAATTGCTCAACCCTTTCATCGATTATTTTAATTTATCCAACTTTCGACGAGGAATTCAATGAGCTAGGGCAGTGGACAGACAATACACTTTTAATATAGCAGAATCCAATATGAACCTCTCATCCAAATAGATTTAGAAAGTCGACACCAATAAAGATACTGTTCATGAGCATATTTACGTTATTGAGATTTACGATCGGATTCTCGTGTTTTCTTGATGCAGTGGATCTGCTATGCCATGCCACTAATAATGCCGTGGGACTTCATCTCCAACTGCAGAAGGTCGATGGCTGTAAGGGAGCTAATATCTATGCCAACTCACTACGAAATGATGTAACTGCCCTTTTAAAGAATTCTTCTGTATTCAGTTGTTCTCACATTTAACATTTACAACGTTAGGTGACAGATCTCTTATTACTCAAAACAACAAATCTAAAGTTAATCTCAGACTAGCACGTAAGAAAATGATATTTATCCCTAGCTTCTGTCTACTGTCACTCTTGACGTTTACATTGCCAGCAGTGGTGCTTGCTCCGTGGCTTCTAAAACACTGCCAAGCCGCGAAGCCAAAGTATAAACGCAACCTCCACAGCACGTAGAGACTCTTTACAGCATTGAAACTTACCAATGTAGTGTGCTCACGCTTCTCGCATCGTCTCTACATATACCAAAATCGAAACGTGCAGTGGTAACTCTCTCGATAGTAATTACCAAAACAAAGTTTTTACACTCGTAAGAGCATCTTTCTTTGGCCTAGGAATCTCATATTACACTACAGCTTAGACTGAGTTTAGAAACGGTCAGAAATGGCTGTGCTCTACAACACTTTTGAATTGCTCTGGCAGGATGAGTTCATGATGTAATGATTTGGACGTCTTCCCTACAGTTCCATAAATTTTAACATTTGAGACAGGAAACGCATGTTCATTTTGTTTGGTAACGCTGAGTAATATTCTTGCGAAATAGCTGAAACTTCCGAGCCACTATCTATTAACAACTCACTGTCCAAATCCATAAATATTTTTACAATTTGGACCTCTTCCCTATAGTTCCATAAATTTTAACATTTGAGACAGCAAACGCATGTTCATTTTTTTTGGCAACGCTGAGTAATATTCTTGCGAAATCGCTGAAACTTCCGAGCCACTATCTATTAACAACTCACTGTCCAAATCCATAACTATTTTTACAATTTGGACCTCTTCCCTATAGTTCCATAAATTTTAACATTTGAGACAGCAAACGCATGTTCATTTTTTTTGGCAACGCTGAGTAATATTCTTGCGAAATCGCTGAAACTTCCGAGCCACTATCTATTAACAACTCACTGTCCAAACCCATAACTATTTTTACAATAGTGTTTACCTCAGCTGATACGAGCAGGCCTACTGGCTATTTTTCGGCTTATTCATGGCTTTCCTATCAAACTCTTGCATTCCAACCAGTTTCTCTTCTTTTATTCTTCCTATAAGCAGACAGTTTAAACTTTCGAAGCATTCTACTGTAAAGCGACACGTCACACATGCACTAGGCTTCTCTGCACTCGGCCTGGAAGTCTAATAGTTCTGCAGAATCGTTATTTATTCTTAAGGGCAGGTCGTACTATGTTACCATCATCTAATATGAATTTCTAAATAACGAGGCTTTCCTCTAAAGGCCCCCTTGCGCTTTTTCATTCGGCTGCTTGTTCAAGCTCTCTTGCTTGCATTTTCTAAGTATTTGAAATCTTATGTTCTTTAAGCTGCCGTCCAAAGTTCCCACACTTGCCAGCTCAGTGAATTGTTACACGTCATTGTTTCTATTACAGGCAGTTCTGGTCCTCCAAGCAGCCACACGATTGCTCTCCTATCTGCAGTGCTGAATTTGCCAAGAATGTCATTGGCTCTGGGACTTCTGTTGCATAAAACATTCTCGTACTTCTTGCCACGTCAGCTTAACGTAAGACATCGACGCAGGACGATTATTTCCATCGTCGTCATCAGGAGCAACTGACAGTGGAAACTGCTGCTATGGTGGTCTGATATAACCCACAGAACAGACGACTTCTGACTGTACGGTAATTAAGGGAAGCTGTCGCAGATGTTGTTAACTCCTGCACTGGTATCACCACCCGTCCTGCCGTAGCGTAAACATTGTGACGCATATCTCTGGATCTTCTCTAAGTCGAGAGCTCGCTTTCATGCACCGCTGTCATGGTTGAAAATTTCTCATAAATTCTTATTTCTACAGCCTCTGTAAATACAGAATCCCAGTATGTAGGAACCTGGGGCAAAACTTTTATTTCGTCAAACGGTATTATATGTTTGCTTGTGAGGCTGTGCTCAGGAATTGCAGATTTCTCCGGTGCTTGATTGTTAATATATTGTCGATATTCTGCACAGCGCTCGGAGATGGTGCGAATGGAGTAGCCGATGTAATTGCTTCCGGAATCTCAAGGCATATTGTAAACCCCAGGGATCCTGAGGCTAAAATTGTCCTTACCAGGGCGTAGCATCTCCTATATCTTCTTAGGAGGTCGGAAAATAGATCTTATGCCTCGTCTTCTCAGGCCTCTGCCTATTTTGCTGAACATAGCGCCGCAGAAAGGAATGAATGCAAACTGTGCTTCATCACGTGAATGTTCAACTTTTTCACATTCCTTTTTCTTGGAGAACGCTGACTTCATATCTCATCATCACAGCCGTTTTACTTCATGTGATTAATTTCGAAATCCAGGTGGTCCTCATCAGAAACAGTTTTTGATCTGTGTACTAGGAAATTTAAACTGCTCACTTCTAGAATTGATGACTAAAATTCTGTGGGCTAGGATATAATCTGGGACTCTTTAATTAAAGAGACCGTAGAAATAAGAATATGTGAGAAAATATTCAATCGCGACAGCGGATTCAACCCTAAGAAGCGAGCTCTCGAAGCAGAGAAGAGCCAAAGATATTCAGCAATGTTCACACTACAGTGGGAGTGGTGGCGCCACCAGCGTAGGCGTTGACACCATCTGTGACAGCTGTGCATAATTACCGACCATCAGAAGCCGTATATGGGCTATATAAGCCCACCACTACAGCACTTTTCACAGTCAGTTGCTCCTGAAGAAGACGATGCAGGTAACTGTCGGAAGCTTGATGTTTTACCTTGAACTGATGTGGCAAGAAGTCTGAGAATCTTTTATACGACAGTGCAGTTACGAAGGACTTTGTTCTCTGGAACTCCTACGAACAGGCCTCCTCTCATACCAATACTGTTCTTTGGTTGAGTCTCTCCCTCGGCTACCAAGATTGCTAGAACGTTCCAGGCGAGGCGATGCTTGGGCATGCTCGTCAGCGATCCTCCGTACCACCACACCAAGGTCTTCTGCTGTCTGCACGTTGTCTGCCCTCTCTTTTCGACCATTACCTATCACTTTCCCCCCCTTAAACTTTGGACGTCGACCTCATTGTCTCTGGTCTATCCCACACCGAGAAGCTATATGGTTTATCGAATCATGTGGGATACGCCCATTGCCATGTTCCATATTGTAATTACTATAGCTCCTACGGGGTCGTCTGTTTGCCCATCGTAATTACCACTTTTTTCAACTTTTGATCAATATTCGCTCTAATTCTAATTGGCGTTGCGTATACTGTTTTACCTTGTCACGCCTTATGTACCATTTTAACTTCGTTATTGCTGCAGACACACGATACTTCTGTCTTGAGAACGGTTTACAATTCCATCTTGGGATTGCTTACTGCTGCCGTCAGTGACAACAGCACAACAATTCGTCCATTTGGCTATAACTCTGGAGCCAACTGCTTCTCCACTTCAGCTGTCATTAGTTGAGTATTACCAATGCCTACAAACAGTAAATCACTGAAATTAATTTCCAGTAGTCCGTTTGCACTTGCTCCAACCGTACAATACTTCGAGAATCTAAATCCGTCCTCAGCTCATCCAAAATTCTTGTTGGGGATTGTTCTTTCTTAACCCTGTCCATGTCAAATATACCTTCTACTTCCCGTGGTGAAGTGGAGTCTGCTGGGTCTCTATCAGAATCGCCCATTCTGTTCTATAAAGTTACTAGCGTGCCCAACAGCTGGTAAAGTACACGAAAGATTCGTTTCTGATGTGACCAGCGCCGCGTTGTCTGTCGCCTCACTCTCGGTCTCCACTGTTGTGTTGATCCGGCAGCTTGCTGGGCCGCCCCGACATCACGTGGCGTCGGCCCGTGAGTGGTTGGCCAGCTTGAGACCCCTCGTAACTGCTGTTTTTTTGCGTCATCAGTCTTCCGACTGGTCTGATGCGACTCACCACAAATTGATTTCTTGTGCCAACCTCTTCATCTCAGAGTAGCACATGCAACCTACGTCCTCGATTATTTTCTGGGTGTATTCCTATCTCTGTCTTCTTGTACAGTTTTTGCCCTCTACAGCTCCATCTGGTACCACGGAAGTCATTCCCTGATGTCTTCACAAATGTCCTATCATCCTGTCCATTCCCCTTGTCAGTGTTTTCCATATATTACTTTCCTCTCCGATTCTGCGCAGAACCTCCTCATTCCTTACCTTATCAGTGGACGACCTCATTTGGCAATGCAATCTCTTCGGCTAAAGTGCCCGACCCCTTACTTCAATCTCACTTTTCTCTCCACTTTTCTCTTTCCATTTCCAGCTGCTACTGCTCAATGCTTTGTGCTTCTACACATCCCTCTATTTTCTAACATTCTAACTACTTTCTCCGACTAATATTGCATATACTTTCAACAATACAACCCACTATTTTGAAATTGCATTTTACTGTTTCTTCAGCAATGTCCAAACCGTGTCCAAGGCGATACAACACTTTTCGTCTATTTGGTTTTCCTTCTTGTACGTGAATTTGAGTCGTTACCTTTCTCGTGTCCAACGAAATAGGATATTCCGCTCTTCAGCCAACAACGCGCCGCATGTAAACTGCCTGTATCAGAAGGAGTGCGTGGACCTAGTGCATGGCAAACCTACCTTTTTAGCTCTGCGTCTTCGAACTCCAATCGCACCACCCACACCTGTGGAACTTACGAGATCTTACCTACAGGACAGCTAGAAGCTTGTTGCCCACCAATGCATTAATTCTGAGAACGAATGTGATACGAAAATAAACTCATGCTCATAAATTAAGTATAATTGCAGAATGTGGTGCCACACAACGTGGCACTACATAAAACTGGAGCTATTAGCATAGGCATATAGGGAACACACACGACACAGATCTGTAAGTCCACGGTATTGGTGATAAGTTGAGAAAACCGTCCCGAAACACATGTGCTACAAAACACCAAGGTTTCCTGGGCATGTACGCCGACATCAATGTGGGATATGATCACCATGCACACGTACACAGGCCGCACAACAGGTTGGCATATTCTGGATCAGGTGGTCGAGTAGCTGCTGGGGTATATCCTCCCATTCTTGCACCAGTGCCTGTCGGAGCTCGTAAAGTGTCCTAGGGTTGAGAAAGCGTACAGCGATGCGTCGAACGAGAGCATCCCATACGTGCTCGAGGTGGTTTAGTTCTGGAGAGCAGGAGGGCCACTCCATTCGCCTTATATCTTCTGTTTCAAGGCACTCCTCCACGATGGAAGGTCGGTGGGGCCGTACGTCATCATCCATCAGGAGGAAGGTGGGACCCACTGCACCCCTAAAAAGGCGGACATACTGATGCAAAATGACGTCCCGATACACCTGACCTGTTACAGTTCCTCTGTCAAAGACATGCAGGGGTGTACGTGCACCAATCATAATCCCACCCCACACCATTAAACCACGACTTCCATACAGGTGCCTTTCAAGGACATTAAGGGGTTGTTATCTGGTTCCTGGTTCACGTCAGATGAAAACCCGGCGAGAATCACTGTTCAGACTCTTCCTGGAGTCGTCCGTGAACATAACCTGGGGCCACTGATCCAATGACCATGTACTGTGTTCTTGACACCAGGCTTTACGGGCTCTCCTGTGACCAGGGGTCAGTGGAATGCACCTTGCAGCTCTCCGGGCGAATAAACCATGTCTTAAAAGTCGTCTGTAGACTGTGTGTCTGGAGACAACTGTTCCATTGGCTGCGGTAAGGTCCCGAGCAAGGCTACCTGTATTACTCCGTGGCCGTCTGCGGGCACTGATGGTAACATATCAGTCTTCTTGTGATCTTGTACACTGCAGACGTCCTGTACTGTAGCGCCTGTACACGTTTCCTGTCTGCTGGAATCGTTGCCATAATCTTGAGATCACACTTTGTGCCACACGGAGGACCCGTGCTACGACTTGCTTTGTTTGACCAGCAGCCCTAGTATTCTTCCCCTCATAACGTCATCAATATGGGTTCTTTGAGCCATTTTCAACACACAGTAACCATTAGCACTTCTGAAAACTTCTGCACACTTATTCGCTGCGCCGTACTCTGACATGCACCAGCACACCTCTGCATATGTGGACTGCTGTCAGCGCCACCGTGCGACGACCGCAGGTAAAATGCACCGCATTCTCATACCCCGAGTTGATTTAAACCCGCAAACCGCCCACCAGAGCGTTGTTTCACCATGTATCAGCATTATCCGTAATTTATAAGCGTGAGTGTAATACACACTTACATAAATCACAATTAAATCTGGTAGAAGCTTAATATATCGTCAAGTTGCAATGTCCTCCAGCTTCGTAGGAGTACAGTCGATATAGAAATTGCACAAATTTCCAACTGCTTCGATCGGAGTCCAATTACAGTGGCAAACGGAAGTTTTGACTCTTGACCCGACTCTATCAGTGCGCAACAAACTTTCTTACACCAAAAGGCGCAAGAATGATCTCCTACCATTCCATTCTGTTTGCAAACCGTCCGTGCTACGCGGTTCTTGCCATCACGCCGCCAGGGTAGTTTAAAATATGCTGGAACATTATCAACAAACACAAAATAACGATATTCTCTCCCTGACTCAACCAAACCAAACGGTCAAATGGTTCAAATGGCTCTGAGCACTATGCGACTTAACTTCTGAGGTCATCAGTCGCCTAGAACTTAGAACTAATTAAACCTAACTAACCTAAGGACATCACACACATCCATGCCCGAGGCAGGATTCGAACCTGCGACCGTAGCAGTCGCTCGGCTCCAGACTGTAGAGCCTAGAACCGCACGGCCACTCCGGCCGGCCCAAACGGTCATCAGAGACAAAAAATTCATAACACTGAGGCAGTACTACACGACTAGTAGTAATGGCATCACGACCGTCATAAGCTTTGCGCATTGTCTTACATCGTCCAGGACTGCGAAATTGTCATCAATCAAAAATATTTATAAGCAACAAACAAATTCACTTCCTGCATATTTGACATGCCAACATATTATTTCGATAACAAATTCACTTCCTGCAGACTTGAAATGCAAATATATTATTTCGGTAATATGTGCAAAGACGAAACGTGATTTGCCATAATTGTGGAGCTGTCCCTCGCAACACATCAGTTCCCTGCAGGCTCCAGCCGCGTTCCCTCTAACAGTGGTGTGTTATCCGCACTGCTGCCATCCCCTTTAAAAATTGTTAATGTTTTGATATTAGAATATCTTCCGCCCATAGCTCCAAGTGCTATCCTTGCAGAATGATTTCTGCAAGTATTTTATCTGTCTCCTGTTGCAATTGGTAACTGTATAAGCCCTACTTTTCCTCCGAATTTTCACTTCATTTTCGACTCTTCCACCATTCCAAAAACAGGTGGTATCTGCTGCTGTAAACTACGGAGTAATTTAGCTTAGGATACTGTGCGTACAAGTCCACCAGCCTTCCATGCCTTCACTCAAGTTCCGATGACCTGCATCATCTCTGCCAACACCGCCCCATTCTGCGACAGTGGCAGACACCGCTCACTTCCGTTGCTCGTGAATTTAGATCTATTGGCTGAATCAAAACTCGAATATCTCGTGGTTCACTACTCGGGTCTCGGTGCAGTTTTCACCACAATTATTGTAATAAAATTCTACATACAGCTAGATATGCTTATACTTGCTTGTAATCTGCAGACGTCTACTTCTCGTCTCATATCAGAGATAGCCGTTCCTTATGTGGCAATCTGCTGTGTTTTACAGCCATACACGACATAGTTTTCACGTGCCCCTCATGATGGTGACAAAAAAGAAACCTACGTTTATTGATGAACTTTTTTAGCTGGAATTGCATTAGTGATTTACATTTTTATTTATTTTTTGTTTATTCTTTGAACGCCACGTTTGTTATTGTAACACTCAGTTACTAGAATTATCATTTGTACACGTTTCCTAAATGTAATCATGTAAAAAATTAATGTTGTTGTTGTGGTCTTCAGTCCTGAGACTGGTTTGATGCAGCTCTCCATGCTACTCTATCCTGTGCAAGCTTTTTCATCTCCCAGTACCTACTGCAACCTACATCCTTCTGAATCTGCTTAGTGTATTCATCTCTTGGTCTCCCTCTACGATTTTTACCCTCCACGCTGCCCTCCAATACTAAATTGGTGATCCCTTGATGCCTCAGAACATGTCCTACCAACCGATCCCTTCTTCTGGTCAAGTTGTGCCACAAACTTCTCTTCTCCCCAATCCTATTCAATACTTCCTCATTAGTTATGTGATCTACCCATCTAATCTTCAGCATTCTTCTGTAGCACCACATTTTGAAAGCTTCTATTCTCTTCTTGTCCAAACTATTTATCGTCCATGTTTCACTTCCATACATGGCTACACTCCATACGAATACTTTCAGAAATGACATCCTGACACTTACATCTATACTGGATGTTAACAAATTTCTCTTCTTCAGAAACGCTTTCCTTGCCATTGCCAGCCTACATTTTATATCCTCTCTACTTCGACCATCATCAGTTATTTTGCTCCCCAAATAGCAAAACTCCTTTACTACTTTAAGTGTCTCATTTCCTAATCTAATTCCCTCAGCATCACCCGACTTAATTAGACTACATTCCATTATCCTTGTTTTGCTTTTGTTGATGTTCATCTTATATCCTCCTTCCAAGACACTGTCCATTCCATTCAACTGCTCTTCCAAGTCCTTTGCTGTCTCTGACAGAATTACAATGTCATCGGCGAACCTCAAAGTTTTTATTTCTTCTCCATGAATTTTAATACCTACTCCGAATTTTTCTTTTGTTTCCTTTACTGCTTGCTCAATATACAGATTGAACAACATCGGGGAGAGGCTACAACCCTGTCTTACTCCCTTCCCAACCACTGCTTCCCTTTCATGTCCCTCGACTCTTATAACTGCCATCTGGTTTCTGTACAAATTGTAAATAGCCTTTCGCTCCCTGTAATTTACCCCTGCCACCTTTAGAATTTGAAAGAGAGTATTCCAGTCAACATTGTCAAAAGCTTTCTCTAAGTCTACAAATGCTAGAAACGTAGGTTTGCCTTTCCTTAATCTTTCTTCTAAGATAAGTCGTAAGGTCAGTATTGCCTCACGTGTTCCAGTGTTTCTACGGAATCCAAACTGATCTTCCCCGAGGTTGGCTTCTACTAGTTTTTCCATTCGTCTGTAAAGAATTCGTGTTAGTATTTTGCAGCTGTGACTTATTAAGCTGATAGTTCGGTAATTTTCACATCTGTCAACACCTGCTTTCTTTGGGATTGGAATTATTATATTCTTCTTGAAGTCTGAGGGTATTTCGCCTGTTTCATACATCTTGCTCACCAGATGGTAGAGTTTTGTCAGGACTGGCTCTCCCACAGCCGTCAGTAGTTCCAATGGAATATTGTCTACTCCGGGGGCCTTGTTTCGACTCAGGTCTTTCAGTGCTCTGTCAAACTCTTCACGCAGTATCATATCTCCCATTTCATCTTCATCTACATCCTCTTCCATTTCCATAATATTGTCCTCAAGTACATCGCCCTTGTATAGACCCTCTATATACTCCTTCCACCTTTCTGCTTTCCCTTCTTTGCTTAGAACTGGGTTTCCATCTGAGCTCTTGATATTCATACAAGCCGTTCTCTTATCTCCAAAGGTCTCTTTAATTTTCCTGTAGGCGGTATCTATCTTACCCCTAGTGAGATAGGCCTCTACATCCTTACATTTGTCCTCTAGCCATCCCTGCTTAGCCATTTTGCACTTCCTGTCGATCTCATTTTTGAGACGTTTGTATTCCTTTTTGCCTGTTTCACTTACTGCATTTTTATATTTTCTCCTTTCATCAATTAAATTCAATATTTCTTCTGTTACCCAAGGATTTCTACTAGCCCTTGTCTTTTTACCTACTTGATCCTCTGCTGCCTTCACTACTTCATCCCTCAAAGCTATCCATTCTTCTTCTACTGTATTTATTTCCTCCATTCCTGTCAATTGCTCCCTTATGCTCTCCCTGAATCTCTGTACAACCTCTGGTTCTTTTAGTTTATCCAGGTCCCATCTCCTTAAATTCCCACCTTTTTGCAGTTTCTTCAGTTTTAATCTACAGGTCATAACCAATAGATTGTGGTCAGAGTCCACATCTGCCCCTGGAAATGTCTTACAATTTAAAACCTGGTTCCTAAATCTCTGTCTTACCATTATATAATCTATCTGATACCTTTTAGTATCTCCAGGGTTCTTCCATGTATACAACCTTCTTTCATGATTCTTAAACCAAGTGTTAGTTATGATTATGTTGTGCTCTGTGCAAAATTCGACCAGGCGGCTTCCTCTTTCATTTCTGTCCCCCAATCCATATTCACCTACTATGTTTCCTTCTCTCCCTTTTCCTACACTCGAATTCCAGTCACCCATGACTATTAAATTTTCGTCTCCCTTCACAATCTGAATAATTTCTTTTATAAAAAATTAACATATAAATAAAAAAAAAATAATTTTTTTTTTAAAAAAAAATTAATAGATAAATAAAAAAATACAAAAATAAAAATAAAAAATGTGGTGTCACATCCAGACACCACACTTGCTAGGTGGTAGTTTTAAATCGGCCGCGGTCCATTAGTACATGTCGGACCCGCGTGTCGCCACTGTGTGATCGCAGACCGAGCGCCACCACAAGGCAGGTCTCGAGAGACGGACTAGCACTCGCCCCAGTTGTACGGACGACTTTGCTAGCGACTACACTGACGAAGCCTCGCTCCTTTGCCGAGCAGATAGTTAGAATAGCCTTCAGCTAAGTCCATGGCTACGACCTAGCAAGGCGCCATTAGCCTTACATAGCAATTGATACTTATCGTATAAAGCATGTCTCATCAAGAACGATGTATACAACAAGGATGGATTAAAGTTAAGTATTCCAAAAGCTACGTACTTTTCTTTATAGCATTCGTTACGTATCCTGTTTCAGACCTCACGCCATCCTTCGTGTGTTTATAGCGTGCATTGCGGTCCCCTCAAATCACACTGTGTCGGCACTTCTGTCGACACATCAAAAAAAGTGAGGGAACAGTTAGGGGCAATGCCTGAAACGGGTTAGTTCATTTCTTTTTTTATGGCAGAGTTAAAGTGGCGGTGTTGAGTAGGTGTTGATTTGATTTATAAAAAAATGAAAAAAAGAAGGATGGTAGAGCACTTGCCCGTGAAAGGCAAATGTCCTGAGTTCGAGACTCGATCCGGCACACAGTTTTAATCTGCCAGGAGGCTTGATTTCTTTTTCTTTGTGGGAGTTTGTCAAAGAATCCGAATATGTTCCCACGCCTTCCAACAACATTGGGTGAACTGCGACGGCGCAGAGCAACAACAGAAATTAATGCAGAATCTCTTCACATGTTTGTGATGAGATGACTTTGACTATATTCTGAATAGCGGAGGGCACTTTGTAATCTTTTGAAAGATACATAAAAATTTGATCCTACAAATTGTGCCACCACTTAATACCATGGAAATTGGAGGGTGGAGCACCTGGTTTTAACCGAGAATAGGTAGTGCTGATTCAAATTTCCTTTATTAACCTTGCTCCCTTATATTTACGGTTTGGAAATTGAAACTGGACAGAAACCCCAAACCTTGCATTTGGGCCCAATGATGTGCTGATGCCCACCAAACGCCGGGCACCATAGCTCCGCCCCGCGAGGCCATGCGAAATCATTGGTTGGATCAGCGCGCCTTTGTGAAGATCGCTATGGGGGAAGGAGTTAGGGGCAGAATCCCGTTTTGTAATAGGTACCTGAATAACTAACTCCGAACCAATATTTTGTGCATCTAGCCATCCTTAAAGGAGTACATCCCTGAAACTATAAAATAACCACCCTTCAATGGAATGAATAAACAATGACTCAGGAAAGCTCTGGAACTCCAAACTTAATATTATAAATCCATGGTGAAAGCAACAACTAAGTAATTTTAATGATTATAATACAAAAACAAGTTTTTTAATAATGATTATAAGACCCACTTAAAATTCACTACCATGTGACGCAACGTTGAGAAACAACTTTCAGAAAGTGAAAACTAGAATGCCAGACTTCATTATATAAGGACGTCACATTACACAGGGTTGACGCACGTACCACAAAGACAGCTACTCACAGAATGAATAGCCGACCGCTATGGCCGAGCTGTTCTAGGCGCTTCAGTCTGGAACCGCGCGACCGCTACGGTCGCAGGTTCGAATCCTGCCTCGGGCATGGATGTGTGTGATGTCCTTAGGTTAGTTAGGTTTAAGTAGTTCTAAGTTCTAGGGAACTGATGACCAAAGATGTTAAGTCCCATAGTGCTCAGAGCCATTTGAACCATTTTGAAAAGCAAGGCATTAAGTTCACTTAGTTCTTATAATTTACAACTAACGGAGCTAATCGTTTTATTCCTACCGGCACTAGCCGTAGCTTAATTCAGATATTAACACTTGGCGGGGTTTAGCCTCTCGTCACTAAGACACAAAGAGCTGAACACTGTTCTCACGCTATAGCAGAACATACAACAACAGCACTCACCTGCAGCGTTCCACACTAACAGTTATGGTTGCGTACAAAACCCCTTCTATGCCCCATGTAACGTCTTGTACGTAAGGAAGCAAGGGGAGAGGATGAAACTTCCTGGCAGATTAAAACCGTGTGCCGGACCGTGACTCGAACTCGGGACCTTTGCCTTTCGCGGGCAAGTGCTCTACCATCTGAGCTCACGTCCCGTCCTCACAGCTTCACTTCTGCCAGTATCTCGTCTCCTACCTTCCAAAGTTTACAGAAGCTCTACTGCGAACCTTGCAGAACTAGCACTCCTGAAAGAAAGAATATTGCGGGGACATGGCTTAGCCACAGCCTGGGGGATGTTTCCAGAATGAGATTTTCACTCTACAGCCGAGTGTGCGCTGATATGAAACTTCCTGGCAGATGGTAGAGCACTTACCCGCGAAAGGCAAAGATCCCGAGTTCGAGTCTTTGTCCGGCACACAGTTTTAATCTGCCAGGAAGTTCCATATCAGCGCAGACTCCGCTGCAGAGTGAAAATCTCATTCTGGAAGGGGAGAGGATGTTGTTATGGGTGGCCGGTGTCCACTTTCTACAACAGAAATGCACACGTGGATTAATACGGTTCTTTGTTTACATGAACTGTAAGTTTTTACCTAACAGGAATAGATCCCATATGTTGTGGCACAAGCTCATCTGTAGTAGTCCTCTTGCTATTACAAACTTTAGCCTCTCTAATCTGGTCGCCATGCACTGTCGTGTTTCAGTGAGTTAGTGAGGCCCTCCGTCAGCGGCGGCGGCCTAAATACTTGCTCTCTCGAGATAACCGCGCTTGATCCAGCGCCTACTATCGATCTTCGCGCTACGTCTTTCACAACCGGTGTGGTGGCGACACCCTAAAGCCAACTGAGGTAACAAAGCCTTGTTTTCCTGTGTCATTCACACGGAAACACAAAGCCACAACGGCTCAAATTGACGCAACAATGTGAACAGGCAATCGGGCAGCTCGAGAATTCAAAACCATTGAAGTAACACAAAATAAAACAACAATTGATGCAGCTGACATTGCCTCTGGAAGCTCGCTCGGACTCTGTAGCGTCAAAGATCACGCCATCGGCCAATACAACCAAAAAAGTTTAACTCCAGGACAATGTAGCCTTACGAGTATGTGGGGCGCCCGGAGTCAAGCGCCAATCTTTTGCAACATAAATGTACCAACCACTTAAAATTATAATGGGATCAGGCATATTTATTCTGTCCTTTCAGTGATTGGCTTCAGTCCGCAGTGGTTAGCACACTGGACTCGCATTGGTGAAGACGACGGTTCATATCCACTGCGGCCATCCAGATTTAGATTTTCCATTATTTCCCTAAATGTTTCCAGGTAAATGGCAGGATGGGTCCTTTGAAAGGGCGCGGCCTCATTGACACAATTAGATTTCCGTGTCTAATGACCTCAATGAATTGAAATGAAATGAGCGTATGGCATTGTTGGCCGGGAAGCCCCATGCGGGGGAGTTCGGCGGCCGTATTGCAAGTCCTTTTTAGTTGACGCCACTTCAGTCACTTGCGAGTCAATGATGATGAAATGATGATGAAGGACACACCCAGTCATCTCGAGGCAGAGAAAATCCCTGACCCCGCCTGGAATCGAACCCGGGACCTCGTGTGCGGGAAGCGAGAACACTACCGCAACTCCACGAATTGCGGAAAATGACCTAATTGTCGCGGGACGTTAGACCCAATCTTCCTTCTTCCTTTCAGTCACCGTCATTTGACTGCTGGCTGAATGATGTCCTACTGTTACAAGAGAGGCAACCCCTTTCTCGTCGTAATTCAACGAGATTAAATTCAAAAAGCTCACTGACAGAACAAGGTATCAAAGCAACATTCTTAATGGCGTGGACTGCACCATCGTTTGATGCACACAGCGAACAACCGTCTCCCAACTATCTACAATGTCTTAAAGAGGAAAAATTCACACAGAAACAGATTTCATTTTCCCATCCGTGTCACCAATTGTTCGGGGATCGCACACTACCAGCAGACGAAACTACGTAAAGTTTAAAACAACACCATGTGCTGTCTTTTATACCGTGTTGTGAATGCGTAAATTTAGCAGCGTTCGACGTAAATATTTAAATATGTATACAGTTCTAAAATGTCATTCAATTTACTGCATTACCCGGCTAGAATAAGACATGAGCATATGTGAACTAAATTGAAGACACAACCGTTTTCATATGTTGTCTGTAAAGAAGTGTATCTGTTTAAAATTATTCAGTTAGGTTCGTTGACTACTTTCATACAAACTTTGTTCACTCTTGAATATTACTTCACTTTAAAACACGGAGACACACAACACTGGAATCGGCGAATTTACTGAAAAGATTTCTGAGCTTTAACTGAGAAAGTTTTATGCTTCGACACCGGCAAAGAATGGTAGAAGTTAAAATAGTTTGTCATAGCATAGATTTTGATACACAATCAAGTTACCTTTGCGTGGATTCTCTTTACTATGGGAAATATAAACGTCTGAATTACTCGGCAGTTTAAACTCGCCGCGTAAAGCTTTCATTAAATGGAGGAAGATAAATGAATATCGGTGTATCAAAGAATCGATCTCTTGCGATTACATGAAAATAACTGACTGAATTCGATTTGAAAAAAGGAAAATTAATAAGCATTAAATAAGTGTTCTCAGCATTTTAAATCTGAAATAAAACTATAGCTCTTGCCAATAAAAATCATATAAATATTTTACCTCTAATGGCGGCGTTGCTGCTCGTCCGCAGCGAAGCAAAGATAAAATGCAGAGGATCAAGATCAGTAATATTCTTACAGAAAATATAAGATAAACTTGAGTAACATTATTCTCTATTTTTCCCCAATAATTTACAATAGGTAGTTTAAATAATCGTAATAATATCAGACCATATCATAGGCGGCAGATTTAAAGTGCGTCATGCTAGCATCATGGCTACTCGAACGAGAAGGAAGAATGCAAGAAAAAATAAGTGATAATCATAATTGTTCTTATAATTAAAAGATATTGTTTTCAGTCTATTTTCTGTGGCTTGTCAAGATACTGTTACACCATCTCTTCACTAGCATAACCAAGCTGTTTCTCTGACAACACACTTGTCTCTCACGATATCACATATTAAAAAAATAATAATAAAATGTTTTTATCGACTATAAAATAGAGGTGTGGATGCTATAACCACCAAACGCTTCGAGCCAACGAACTATGCACATCTACCTATAACCAACAGCGTGTTCGAAAGGCTGCCCCAACGACCTCAGCGTAGATGCTCTCCATCTTCCCTGCACAAGGCACCAAGAAACGTCACACGAACCGCAGCCGCCAGTGCGTCCACTACACTCAGCACTGCTGGACGCCACAAACCAAAAATACAAAACCACCCATAACAGCGAGCTACTGGCAACCATACAACTTTGGCGAACACATAGTAAGGGAATACCCACAAAAGATCAGGCACAAATATAGCAACGAGCTATCAACTCCCTTGGCTGACTGCCATTCGTAGTAACGGAACACTCAGTACGGAGTAAATACTATTCCGCATTGAGCTAACGAAACTACGCAATGTTGGTGAAAAGTAAAGAGTCACAGGAATAGGTCTCCGAATGACTCCGAAATGAAAGTTCACAAGGCACGCAGTACCGCCGTGTTTCAACACAGGCCATTTGCCTGTCTACCAGACCACCCAGAACTGCTCAGAGTGGCTCCAACAGCGCAGCACGTTAACAGCCGACGTAGCGGGAGTTACAGTCACCGCAGCGAACCGACAAATCGGCAAAAAGTAATCGTAAAATGCATCATAAGACTATATGTGCTTCCGTGTAACAGGCATACGGTTGTAAAATCTGAAGTTTCGATTGAAAATAAAAACTTTGTAACCCTAAGCGTAAGTTAAAAGTTACACGTTTCTAAATTAATTCATGCGGAAGATATAGTCTTGGGAAGTCAGACGTAGAATTCAGTATCGATATGACTCTTTTCTTCTTATTTTTCTTGTATCTTTGTCCCGCATTCACCCATGGCCGGCATTCTTATTTAGACTAGCTGATAATAATCAGCTTCGCTGGGTTTTTAATTTGTCAGTAGTTTTATAAGTGTAATAATGAACAAAAAACTACAGTGAAAGACTTTATTATTTCGGTTCTTTTATTATTATTATTCGGACAAATATCTTAACATATAAAGTCCTTACATTAAACTACATTCTAACAAACTATATTTGATGTTTTGTTGAGTGGTGCACACATGTATATAAACTGAAGAGCCAAAGGAACTAGTACACATGCTTAATATCGTGTATGGTCCCTACCAACACACAGAAGTGCCCCAACACGCGGTGGCATGGACTCGACTAATGTTTGAAGTAGTGCTGAGGGAATTGACGCCATGAATCCTGCAGGTCTGTCCATAAATCCGTAAGAGTACGAGGGGGTGGTGATCTATTCTGATCAGCATGTTGCAAGCATCCCACATACGCTCAATAATGTTCATGTCTGGGGAGTTTGGTGGCCAGCGGAAGTGTTTAAACTCAGAAGAGTGTTCTTGGACGTGTGGGGTGTCGCATTGTCCTGCTAGAATTGCCCAAGTCCGTCTGTGTGCACAGTGGACATGAATAGAAGCTTGTGATCAGACGGCATGTTTACGTACGTGTGACCTGTGAGTGTCGTATCTACATGTATCAGGAGTTCCATATCACTCCAACTGCACACACCCCACGCCATTACAGAGCCTCCACCAGCATTAACAGTCTCCTGCTGAGATGCAGGGTCCATAGATTCATAAGGTTGTCTTCATACCCGTATACGACCATCCGCTCAATGGAATTTGAAACGAGATTCGTCCGACCAGGCAACCTGTTTCCAGTCATCAACAGTCCATTGTCGGTATTGGCGGGCCCAGGCGAGGCCTAAGGCTTTGTGTCGTGCAGTCATCAAGGGTACACGAGTGGGCCTTCGGTCCGAAATCCATATCGAAGATGTTTCGTTGAACGGTTCGGACGCTAACACTTGCTGATGTCCCAGCATTGAAATCTGCAGCAATTTGCGGAAGGGTTGCACTTCTGTCACGTTGAACGATTCTCTTCACTTGTCGTTGGTCCCGTTCTTGCAGGATCTTTTTCCGGCCGCAGCGATGTCGGAGATTGGATGTTTTACCGGACTCCCGATATACACTGTACACTCTTGAAATGGTCGTACGGGAAAATCCCCACTTCATCGCTGACTGGGAGATGCAGTATCCTAACGCTCGTGCGCCGACAATAACACCACGTTCAAACTCAATTAAATTTTGATAACCTGGCATTGTAGCAGCAGTGACCGATCTAACTGCGCCAGACACTTGTTGTTTTATATAGGTGTTGTCGACTGCAGCGCCGTATTATGCCTGTTTAAATATATCTGTATTAGAATACTCGTGCCTATACCAGTCTCTTTGGAACTTCAGCGTATTTTCTGCTTGTCCGACACGCGAATACGCTAAGTAAAGCTGTGAGGAACAGGGTTCCTTCAGTTAACTCCACAGTAGTGAAATGGTTGGCCCTGAGCCTTATTGATTGTCATACTAAAAGCTAATTTTACAGGAAATTGAAATCTTTTAAAAGAAAATGGCATATGAGTTGAAATCAATGCGATTCACGGTATAAACAACGATTTTCATTTTTGTTTATCAGTTGATATTTATCCTTCAATAATACTGTGAAGTAGTTGTTTGACGCACAATCATGTGCCGTTACATAATCTGGGTGAGTTAATATTTCGTAATAGTATTAACGGCGATTCAATTTTCACTTTCAGGGCATGCAGAGGAGAGCCGGAAGGATTTAATGAGCTTAAAAATTAGGTTGGAAAGCTGACACTTCCTTCTAGATTCGTTATTGTATCTATCGATTTATATCTTGTTCTGCTCCTGGAGTTATCTTCTGTATTTGCTTTTATTTCATCTGCTGGTATTGTTTTTGGAATTACCGGTAAGTTACTTCATTATTTGTTGTAAACGAAGATGATAGAAGCTAGTCAGCGCTCTTTGAATATCACTTGATTGCGTCGATATGTAATTGTGGATCTACAACGTTCCTACGTAAAAATAATCACTTGGTACGAATGTTTAAAAACCAGATGGTGGCATATAAGTACAAAATAATAATTCGAGCTGACAAGGCAGAGATCCCACCACGCTAATTGTGTTGGCAGCGCCGAGTTTCAATTACGTTAGCATCACAATTTTGGCCACCCACAACCACCCACTTACCCCCACATCGACCAAACACCATAGTAGACAATGCGAGACTTTAGGCTACCCTCGTGCACCCGATCACCCTCCAGGATGGATTATGTATATCCCAGCTGGCTGGGTGTAGTGTTATTCACCTGAAAGCGAGCGAAAGTTTCATAAATGTTTGTGACTCGTTTATATGAGTCAGGACTTGGGTACCAGTTTGGTATTCACCTAGTGGGATACCTGAAACGACCTAAAACCCCATCCACGCTGCCCGGTACATTGACCCTCGTCGTTAATCGGTGGCTGGTGCACCTTCATGTTCCAAAAGAGATGCTTTAACACGCACGACTATCCGGCCAATAATTTCAATATAACTGAGGCTGAAGCAATACTCGGAAAAATAAGTCAGACCACTAATTTTCTTATTTGCTGTTGTCTATTTATTCCATACTTAATACGTGTTCGGCTATTTATCGTTGAAATTTATGGGCCATTATTGCTGAAGGGTATCTACAGTTTCACGACTTGCGATTTGTAGCTGAGAACAATTACAGTTTACAGCTGGCGGTAATGACGATTGCATATAAGGGAGCATGCAATTTCTCTGGTACGATACACCATGGCAGACACAGGAACAAAGAAGACACCAGCTGCGTCTGGTACTATTGTCTTAAACAATTATGGCTAAGCGAAACGTATCTGATACTGCAAGGCGTGGTTGATGTGTACACCGTTAAATGCAGCTATGCAACTATGGCACCTGTGGCGTCAATTGTTCAGGTTAATGTTCCATCCAGTCCACACTCTGCATTTTACAACGGACAACCAATGGATGTGCAGCTAGAGTATTCTATGTGCTAACATTGGTGATAACAGTTGCTACAGATGATTTGTATTATGCCTATAAATAACATCCTCACGGAACGTTTTGAAGGCCAAATTCGCCGCCCTCTTACGGCACATTCCTGGTTCTACACACCAATAGGACATGGCCCTGCCCGTTAACGTCGTGGGCATTCTAGTACACGTATTCTGTATACCTTACTAGATTGCATTTCATCTTTGTAATAACTGTTTGGCAACCGTACCGCCAATGCGAATGTAGGCCTAACATGAGCGATTGTATCAGCCTCGTAGGCAATGCAAAAAGCATTGAACAGCCAACGAAAGGATAACATTCTACGGTCTGGTCGTGGAATGTAAAACGTTTGAACGTGGTAGAGACTCTAGAAAGTTTGAAAAGGGAAAGGTTATGGCACAATCTAGATATACTAGGGGTCTGTGAAGTTAAATGGAAAGAAGATAAGAGTCTGTGATCTGATGAGGATAGAGCAATATCAATAGCAGCATAAAATGATATAAACGGAGTAGGATTCGTTACGAATACGAAAGTAGAGCACAGAGTGAGTTACTGTCAACAGTTCAGTGATAGGGTTGTTCTTATTAAAATCGACCGCATACCAACACCGACAATGACAGTTCCGGCATACATCTGAAATCGCAAGACGAAAATGAAGAGATAGAGAATCTATATGAGTATATTGAACGGGTAATTCAGTAAAAGGAGATGAAAATCTAATAGTCATAGGGATTGGAATATGGTTGTAGTGAAAGGAGTAGAAGGAGTGACTGGGAGAACGTGGGTTTGTTGGTAGGAATGAGAGAGGAGAAAGACAAACTGAATTCTGCAATAAATTTCAGCTAGTAACAGCGAATTTTCTGTTCAAGAATCACAAGAGGAGGAGGTATACGTGCAAAAAGTCCGGTAGTTACGGGAAGATTACATCATTGTAAGGGAGAGATTCCAAAATCAGATACTGGATTGTAAGGTATACCCAGGATCAGATATAGATTCAGATCACAATTTAGTAGTGATGAAGAGCAGGCTAAAGTTTAGGAGACTAGACAGGAAGAATCAGTACACAATAAAGTGGGATACAGAAGTACAAAGGAATTAAGAGATAGGTTTGCAGTTCTCTGAGTCTATTAATACTATCATTAGATGGTTCAGTTGAAGAGGAATGGATATCTCAAAAAAGATAGAAAGATGGAAAGAAAAAAAAACAAAAACTAGATAACCATGAGTAGCATAAGAAATTCAAGGTGAAAGGGTATTAATCATAAGATTCTCTGATGACGTTGCTATCCTCAGTGAATCTGAATAAGAATTACAGGATCTCCTGAATGGATTGAATAATCTAACGAGTACTGATTCTGGATTAAGATTAAGTAGAAGAAAGACCAAAGTAATGAGAAGTAGCATAAATGAGTCGATCAATGAAATAAGGAAGTACAAAAATGTTTAGGAAAATTCAGGAATACAGAAATATAAGTCACTGAGGACTGGTATAAATGGAAGAGGCAAGAAAGACGTGGCGAAATGGCTGCATGAAAAACGTGAAGAAATATAAAAAGAAAAGATTGTCGGAGTGACTGACTCAGCATGTGGAAAAGTCAAAACAACCTTCGGGGAAATTAAAAGAAAGGTGGTAATATTAAAAGTACAAAGGGAATTCCACTGTTAGACGCAGAGGAGAGAGCAGGCAGGTGGTAAGAGTACACTGAAGGCTTCAATGAGTGGGGAGACATGTCTGATGACGCCATAGAAGAAGAGGCAGGAGTGGATATAGAAGAGATAGGCGATCCAGTATTAGAATCAGAATTTGTAAGAGCTTTGCGAGACTTAAGATCGAATGAGGTAGAAGGGATAGGTAACTTTCCATTAGAATTTTTAAAACCACTGGGAAAGTGGCAACGAAACGACTGTTCATGTTGGTGTGTAGAATATATATGACTTCCGGAAAAATATCAGCCACACATTTCTGAAGATTGCAAGAGCCCATAAGTGCGAGAATTATCGTAGAATCAGCTAAACAGGTCGTGCATCCAAGTTTCTAACAAGAATAATATACTGAAGAATGGAAAACAAAATTGAGGTTGAGTTCGATGGCGATCACTTTGGCTTTAGGAAAGGCAAAGGCATCAGAAGGGCAATTGCGACGTTGCAGGTGATAATGGAAGAGAGACTAAAGAAAAATTAAGACACGTCCATAGGATTTGTGGACGTGGGAAAAGTATTCGACAATGTCAAATGGTGCAAGATGTTCGAAATTCTGAGAGAAATGTGTATAAGCTATTGAGAAAGACGGGTAATACCCAACATATACAAGAGGTGACAGGAAACAATAAGAGTGGAAGACGTAGAACGAAGTGCTTGGTTTAAATAGGATGTAAGACAGGACTGTAGTCTTTCGCCCCTACTGTTCGATCGATACAGCTCGGAAGCAATGTCGGAAATAAGAGAAAGGTTCAAGAGAGGAATTAAAATTCAAAGTGAAAGGGTATCAATCGTGTTAACGCCTGCGAATGTGAATGAGAACTGGAGGATCTCCTGAATGGAATGAACAGTGTAATAAGTACAGAAGTTGGATTTAAAGTAAATAGAAGAAAGACAAAAGCAACAAGAAGTAGCTGAAATAAGAACAGTGAGAAACGTAACACAAGGACTGGTGATCACGAAGTAGATAAAGCTAAGGAATTCTGCTAACTAGGCAGAAAATTAACCCATGATGGATGGAGCAAGGACATAAAAAGCACACTAGTACTGGCAAAAAGAGCATTCCTGGCCAAGAGAAGTCTCATAATATCAAACATGGGCCTTAAATTGAGGAAGAAATTTCTGAGAATGTACGTTTAGGGGCACAGCATCGTATGATAGTGAAACATTGCATGGACTGCGGGAAACCTGGAAAATAAGGAAACTGAAGAATTTGAGATGTGGTGCTACAGAAGAATATTGAAAATTAGGTAAGGGATAAGGAGGTTCCCCGAAGAATCGGCGAGGAAAGGAATACATGGAAAACTGACAAGAGGAAGGGACAGGATGGTAGGAAGTCTGTCAAGATATCACGGAATAACTTCCTTGGGACTAGAGGGAGTTGCAGAGGGAAAAAAACTGCAGGCGAAGACAGATTGGAATACATCCAGCAAATAACTGAGGACGTATGTTGCAAAGTGAAGCGGTTGGAGAGAATTCGCTCAGAAGACTGATGAGTGAAAAAAATTGTGAAGAACTTCTTTTTAAACACAAACAAACAAGCACATTATTTATTTTTGTCTGCGACTATGCATTGTAGGTAACATTGGTCCAAGAACAAATTTAAACTAGGTCCGGTACCCAGGTTCTGACCACGGTTTACGGAAGTTTTCCTTAGAGATAATGAAAAGAATGTCAGAACTTCATATTCCTGTCCCAGTACCCTTAACTTGGAACCCCTATTCCCTACTCCCAGCTAGATCACAAAATGAAAGAATCAAATCCATCTCTTGTGAGACAGACGTTAATGGGATGATAAAAAGTGACCAAGCGTCATTCCTTCTTACAAACTGATGCTATTTGAAGTGAATGCCGAGACTGGAAATTAGGAAACCCTTTTCACAATTTGTAGATTACTGATAACAAAAATCTTTAAATGATTTAGTCTTAAGTCTCTTGTAACATCGACGTTAATGAGACGATAAAAGTTAACCAATCATCATTCCATTCTACAAACGGCACTTATTTCACTGTGGCTTCTTGCAAACCTTCTCAAAAGACGTTACATCCAAATAAATGATGGACTAACTGACATAAAGCCAATGCTTTCGTTGGAATATACTGCTGTTTTGTCCAATCTTCTGAAGTAAATCTTTGCACATCTGTGAAATGAAAAGCTACTGTTTGATAACTTGATATTTCCCTCCTTGACATTACTCGAGATGCTCTAGACCAGTGGTTCCCAACCTTTCTGAGACCATTATTCCTGCGACTAGATATTAGCTAGCAACGCCCCCGCCATCATTATATCAACACTAGTGCCTAACTAAACTGAAGAATGAAAAATTACTTTCTTTAACATGTTTATTTTAAAAATAACGGAAGGTACATGTTATTTAGTTTTTTTTGTTTCTTTTAACCCACAAACTAATGAGGAAATGAGACAGTTCCTACTGCTTGTTTTTGGAAATCTTTCTTTTCCTTACTTTTTTCCTGGAATGATGAAGCAATTCTCAGCACACAGCGACTGCTACCAACAACACTTCCCAATAAAGAAACCTATCTACATTGAAGGTAGACACTTGTTACAAAACGTGCTTCCTCATAGCTTCTCCCCCAAGTGACACACCCTTCACTGACAGCCTGCACCCCCATTTAACATCAACCAACTTAAAATGTGTACACTGGACTTACTGTTTATTCATCACTTCATTACTGGACTTCTTACTTCTGAATTGATAATAATAACAGTGTGAAGTAGCTACATCAGTGTAGTACCTATAACATCATTATTGTTGTGCTGTCAATTAGTTCGTTTATTTGATGCGAAGTGAATACTGAAACAATTTTGGTCTCTTGCGGGAACTACCTACAACTCGACAAAGGCATTTTCAGGAGATATTTGAGCGTACCTAACGTATCGCCTCACCTTTACCGTCATAGTGTCATCATGGATGCATTGAACAATACAAAGTGTGTGTGTGTTTGTGTGTGTGTTTGTGTGTGTGTAGTGGGTGGACTATGTCAAGTAAATGTTTTTTTGTACTTTTGTTTCACAACCTGTAACCTTCACCATATTGTGTGACTCGTAATTGAAAAAAAAAATTATTGGTAATATGTGTAATCTGTATTACCGTCTTATGAAATAATAGTAATATTAATGATCTTTCAAAAATAATTTGATTTCGTGTGTGGAACAGAATCAAACCCTTTTGTGGTTACCCCATAGAAAAATTAATTTCAGCCCTCAGGTAGTAGGTACGCAGCAAGTTGGGAATCACAACTCCAAACGCTGTTGCTCCAGCCTGACCATCCTTCGACGGAATTCCTCCTGGGGCTGTATACATGAGGAAGGTTTGTGTGATGATGAACAGCAAGATTCAACTGATCTCGGGCATGCGCTGTCGGATTCATATCGGCAGATACGAAACGCCATTCAGTTCTACGAGTGCCGTTCAATAAGCAATGCAACACATATTTTTCTGAAAGCAGGTTGCTTTCATTCAGGAAACCAGTACACTATATTATGAACCGTTTCGCTATCGATAGCTCTCGTCACGTCTCCTGGAGCACAATCTTTGACGTGAAGGGGACGTGGCACGTTTGCCTTGAGTGACGTTGAGGACGTATTTCCGGGAGAGGCAGTGAGTGAAGCAGCATGTACAGCGCAGGCTTGCGGGGCAAAGGGATGGCTGTATGTTCTGTTACCTGTGTGACTTCCAAGTTTGTCTTGCAGAGCATCTTCTGGACGCGAGGGACGTGCAGCGGTAACGGCAGTGAGCACATTATCCCTTTGGCCGACCAGTTTTGAAGGCATACGGTGGGTCGTTGTCATCGACCCATCTCCCAGCGGTTCCAATCTTTTCCCTGTTTGTAATCACTCAACGATTTGGATGCTCGGTTTACTACCTTTACGGTCGCAGGTTCGAATCCTGCCTCGGGCATGGATGTGAGTGATGTCCTTAGGTTAGTTAGGTTTAAGTAGTTCTAAGTTCTACGGGACTGATGACCACAGCAGTTGAGTCCCGTAGTGCTCAGAGCCATTTGAACCATTACTACCTTTAGTTCGTTGCTTCGGTTCCGAAGCCAAGCGGCATTCATAGGAACTTATCTTGCTCTCCGCTGTGAGAGTGATAATTGTGACTGATTCACTTCCTGCACGTCTTTGTGCCTTGCTGCTTCTACATCAGACTCCGTTCAGCCTGCTGTTGTTGTTCTTTCTTCGTGTGTGCGGCCAGGCGATTTGAGGAGCGTGTCGCTCGCATGAAAATATAATAGCTTCAATTTGGTAACTGCCATAGGGTTGTTATTTGATTGTGGTTTTGAACTATTGGGGTTTTAGACTACTTGGAATTACGTAAAAATTTTTTTGTGTTTAATGTGTCGCTATTCGTGACGTTCTTTCTTTTGGCTCGTACGTTGTGCACTAAATCACCAAGTCGCTTTCTTTAGTTATTTGGAGCCCGCAAGCTTATGCGTCTAACGGGGCCAAATCTTGTTCCATGTAATTTGGTGAGTTATCATTCGAAGCCAAACTTGCTCTTAACGTAGGGGGTGGGGGGGGGGGGGGGTCACCAGCCAACCGTTCGCGTCACCCTCCACGAATGTTTCCATCCCACGCGATTGAGTAATCACCGTTTCAGACTTTTGGCGTGATTTGAAGCTGAATCTTGACTGGCCTCTGAGCTTCTTTACAGTCAGGTATAAGTGGGGGTGGTTGTCTCGGCCAGTTACCTTATTATGTTTTAGCGACTCATCAAAGCCGTTTTGTGTACGCTTCCAGCGTGTGATATGATGAGCACATGGGTGTGTGCACACTCGTTCAGAAAAGGGGGAGTGTGGTGAGCAGTGATAGCGCCTGCCCTAAGTAATTTCGGGGCCGTTCGTCCGGAGCACATTGCCCTATGCATGGTGTTTTCATGTTAAGCAGCTTTAATTGTTTTTCTTTCCTTTTAATGAACTCCTTTTAGGCAAACATAAATTATTTGTTGTACTTTCGTCAAACATTCTAAAGATGTTTATTATAGGCCTGTTTTGAACACTGTTTTCCTCACATGTTATATTTGTTACGCAACTGTTACTTAAGTATTTCTTGAGTTTTGTACCTTTGAATGTATTGTTTTATCGATTATCAGCAACTGTTTGCAAATTATTTTACTTAACAGGATGCTTTTGTTTTAATACGTCAGGGATCTGTTGGTCTAATTGGTAAAGTTACTTTTCCTGAGAAGTGTTCAAAGAAGTCGTGATATGAATGATGTTAAATTCTTATTTTGCCCAGTCCTTTCACTCCCAGGTAACCTACGACATTAGTGCGTACCGTTCTGGTAGGTAGAGCGTGGTTGTTTCTGGAAGCTGAAGCACCGAATTATACTGAACGCCGTCCGTATATATATATATATATATATATATATATATATATATATATATATATATATACCTTAATACTTGTATTGCCTCTGGCTAGGTTCAGTGTATTGCATTTTTGGCTTTAGGTTTCAGGAGCATTCGTCCGTTATGGAGTTTCAACTCGTCGGACGTCGCAGAGTTACGGCAAGTCTTCGCACAGTTATGTTGGCTCCGGTGCAGGTAACGGCGGAGCGTATTGCTTAGGTGAGCGTGGCTATCGAACACTGTGTCACTTCCCTGTCAAAGATAGGCCAAAATGGGCCGGTCATCCCTCATTAAAGATTTCGTGTGTCTTAGGCTGGGAAGACAGACAAAATAGGACTTACGGCGAAATGTTGCGAAACTAACACCAGACTTCAATGCTGGGCAGAGTACAAGTATGTCTGAACACGCAATGCACCGAACACTCCTAACGATGGACCTCTGCAGCCGACGCCCCACGCATGTGTGAATGTTAACGCCTCGGCATCGGGCTACTACAGCTGAAACGGTCACGTGACCATCAGCACCAGACGTCGGCTGAGTGGCAGAACGTTGCATGGTCTGATGAATCCTGCTACCTTGTTCATCATGCCGATGGTAGGACGCGAATACGTCGTCTTACAGGGGAACATCTTCTTGACACCTGTGCTGTGGGACAGAGACAAGATGGCAGCGGCTCCATTATGGCCTGGAGAACATTCACATAGGCCTCCAGAGACCTACCAGGGCCCCATTAATTCCACTCCATGACGCGTCACGGCTGTTTTCCGTGACAAAGGTATACATACCGGCTATTAGGTAGGTGGTCATAATGTTATGGTTGATCAGTGTAGAGAATCCGTAGTTTAGTTTTCCTAAACTACCTAATCTCTGCTTGAATTTGTTACGTGGTACAGAATGCGTTTCTATCTTCGCTCAACAGGAGCTGACTAAATATTTTTGGTTTGCTTTTATCTTAGAAGAACATGTTAACGGTTTTTAAATGTTATGCGGAAACCGTTTTTCAGTTGATGTATCCTTTGTTTCATGGGTTCGTGGTCGAAACGGTCCATGAAGTCTTAGCGAGGAAGGGTTGTATAAGTGGCCAGCGCGCCTATCTGCCAGGGGAAATAGTTCATTAATTTTTTTTTCTAGTCCCGTATGATTACAAGAGCCTAGATGATTATCTTCGTGAAGTACGCATGGCACCGTGGCCTTTAGAGTAGGCTGAGCACGAGACCATTGACACCATTTTGCTTGCGATAAACCGGAGAATCTTTCCAGGGTCTTGTTTGTCTAGAGAACAACTGCCTATTGTGAGTTCACCAACATACTCACTTTTGTGGAGAGGGTTAAACTAGCAAATCAAGGGAGAGGCTGTGGGAAGGAATCATCTCTTTCTTAAACCAAACCCACCTCAGGCGAGTTTCCGGTAGTAAGATGAGATGATATTTGTTCTGAGTTAATCAAGGGTAACTAGCACAGAGCCTACGCATACATTCAGAGCGCCCATTAAATGGAAGCTGAGCCGTATAACCAAGTCTGACGTCCTGGGAAAAATTCAGGTCAGGGTAATGTGTCCCGAAAACATTCAACCCGCTTTTTGGACCTCTACAGGGCGTTACAAAAAGGTACGGCCAAACTTTCAGGAAACATTCCTCACACACAAAGAAAGAAAATATGTTATGTGGACATGTGTCCGGAAAGGCTTACTTTCCATTTAGAGCTCATTTTATTACTTCTCTTCAAATCACATTAATCATGGAATGGAAACACACAGCAACAGAACGTACCAGCGTGACTTCAAACACTTTGTTACAGGAAATGTTCAAAATGTCCTCCGTTAGAGAGGATACATGCATCCACCCTCCGTCGCGTGGAATCCCTGATGCGCTGATGCAGCCCTGGAGGATGGCGTATTGTATCACAGCCGTCCACAATACGAGCACGAAGAGTCTCTACATTTGGTACCGGGGTTGCGTAGATAAGAGCTTTCACATGCCCCCATAAATGAAAGTGAAGAGGGTCGAGGTAAGGAGAGCGTGGAGGCCGTGGAATTGGTCCGCCTGTACCAATCCATCGGTCACCGAATCTGTTGTTGAGAAGCGTACGAACACTTCGACTGAAATGTGCAGGAGCTCCATCGTGCATGAACCACATGTTGTGTCGTACTTGTAAAGGCACATGTTCTAGCAGCACAGGTAGAGTATCCCGTATGAAATCATGATAATGTGCTCCATTAAGCGTAGGTGGAAGAACATACTGACGAAACTAAAATGAGCTCTAACATGGAAATTAAGCGTTTCCGGACACATGTCCACATAACATCTTTTCTTTATTTGTGTGTGAGGAATGTTTCCTGAAAGTTTGGCCGTACCTTTTTGTAACACCCTGCATAAGGTGTTGGAGGAACCCACTTCAGTCACGATTAGACTCCATAACGAAGAGAGTGGAAATGAATTGTGGGTGCACCTAAGCAAAGTTAACAGAGTTCTCCCTCGTGAGCCAAACACCTTCTCCCTCCCCCCCCCCCCCCATCCGGGGTTTCTATTTTGGGGCAGGGGGCGTGAGGCTGAGCCATAGCACGATGATAGCTGGAATACGATCTTTGGCGTGAAGGGGGCGTGGGGCGTTTGCCGTGATTGGCGTTGAGGTCGGTTTTCTGGGAGAGGCAGTGACTGAAGCAGAAGACACCAAAAGTCTGCAGGGCAACGGGCTGATTGTTTGTTCTGCCACCTGTATGACTACCAAGTTTGTCTGGCTGAACATCTTCCCGACATGAGGTACGTGCACCGGAAGTGGGAGTGGACACTACATTCCTTTTGCCGAGCAGATTTGGACGCGGGTGGTGGGTCGTCGCCATCCACGTGTCTCCTGGCGGCTCCAAGCTTTTGCACTGTTTGTCACCGCACAGCGGCTTTGGATGCTCGGTGAGCTACCTTTCGATCGTTGTCCCGAAGCCGAGACCACGTGGCATTCGTAAAGGATGACCTTCTTCCCCTTGTGACCGTGGTAATTGTGACTGGTTTGGTTTCTGAATGTATTCGTGTCTTGTTGCTTCTATGTCAGACTCTGTTCAGCCTCCTGTTATTGTTGTTCCCTGCTCTTGTGCCTGCCTCGTATGTAAACATGATAGCTTCAATTTGGTAAATGTAATAGTTGATATCTCATTGTGTGTTTTAAATTATTGGGGCTTTAGACTGCTTTGAGAAAGGTAAATTTTTGACTTTTTTTTCTTTTGCCTCATACGTTGTGCACTAAATCGCCAAGTCATCATCTCTAGTAATTTGAAGCCCGCAAGCTTATGCGGGCAAATTTTGTTGCATGCATTTAAGTGGGTTACATATCCAAGCCAAGCCTGCGTTTAACATAGGTGAGGTTCACCAGAAAACTGTTCACGTCTCCCTTCCACCCATGTTTCCCATCCTGTATGAAAGTCAAGATTTAACGTTTCCGCCTCGTGGCCTGATTTGAAGCTGAACCTAGGTTGGCCGATGAATTTCTTTACTATCAGGAATAAATGGGGTGGTTACCCTGGCCAGTCACCTTAATATCTTTGAGCACATATCATAACTGTTTTGTCTACACTGCCGGCATATGGAGAGGTAACTTTTAAGTAAGACGATTAAAATTTTAAGTCTAAGATTTTAGTCGTTTTACTTAAAAGTTACCTCTCTGTTCGTTTAGCAACATATCGGGCCCGCCCTAAGTAATTTCGGGCCCATTCGTTCGATGCCTGGTGGTTTCATATCAAGCAGTTTTAATTGCTTTCCTTTCCGTTTAATGAACTCCTTTTAGGTAAACCTGAACTATGTCTTGTCTGTTAGTCAAACACTTTCTAAATATGTTTATTATCTGCCTGTTTTGAAGACTCTTCTCCCATCATGTTATACTTGTTAGATAACTGTTACTTGAGGCATTCTTGAGTTTAGTTCTTAATCGTTTAGCCCTTTAACAAAGGAGAAAAACCTTTGAAGAGATTGTTTTATTGATTATCAGTAACTTTTCTCAAAATCATCTTTTTCTTTGGGCCTTTGTCCCGCTTCAATGCGAGGTTGGCCTAGTTACTATGGATTTTGGCGACGTTAGTGTCAGAGGATGGCCGGATGCACTTCCTCTCGCCACCCCCATACCCCCCTGGGATGGAATTAGTGTATGCTAGCTGTATGCCTCTACTGTAAGCCATGAAACAGTGTTGACGTTTTCAAATGTCTGCAAGTAGTGTAACTGAGGCAGGACATGGGGACTAGCCCAGCATTCACCTAGTGGGATGTGGAAAACCGCCTAAAAACCATATCCCGGCGGATTCGATCTGGGCCAGCGCGACTACCCGAGGCCAGGAAGCAGCACATTAGCGCCCTCAGCTAATCTGGCGGGTCAATAACTGTTCTTAAAATATGTTATCTAATTGGATAGTTTTGTCCTAATATGTCAACGTCCTATTATCCTAATTGTTAAAGCTACTTTCCTGAGAAGTGTTAACAGAAATCGTGATAAGAATTATGTTCAATCCTAATTTTCTCCAGTCCTTCCACTCCCAGGCAACTTACGCTACTAGTGCGTACTATATGATTCCCAACTCTTTAGACTACAACAACATAATCTCCGTTCAATGCGACAGCCTTAAGCCATCTTTCTGGGAGGACCTATATACCACTGTACTGGTTGACATCGGAGCCAACACCTTTCTGCATCAACAACCTCCCTATCATCCATGTACTGCTTTCTGCGGAGTGTATCCTTCATTGGACCAAACAGATGGAAGACGGAAGGTGCAAGATCCGGCCTGTAGAATAGATGAGGAAGAACAGTCCACGAAGTTTTGTGTCTGAATTTTTGTGGCGACGAACACGCTGGAATCGTTTCTTCGGCTTCCTGTGTTTGGTACAATACACTTATGAGTTGATCGTTGCACTATGAGGGAGGACATCAATTAGAATAACCCATTCACATTCGCAGAAGACCGTCGCCATGACATTACAGACTGAAGGTGCTTCTTTCAACTTCTTCTTCAGAGGAGCAGAGGAGAGATGGTGTGGCAGCACTTCATGGATTGCCGTTTTGTTTGAGGTTCGAAGTGATGAACCCATGTTTCATCGCCTATGACGATTTTCGACTTAAACTTGCCACTATGAGCCTCGTAACGCGCAAGTAGTTCCGCACAAATCGTCCTTCGTAGCTCATTTTGGTCTTCTATCAGACGCCTAGGAACCCAGCGGCTGCACACTTGTGAGTACCCCAAATGGTGGATTAGTGCTTGGGTTAAGCACTACGAAAACAGACGTCCAGTTGAGCAGTGACGTGTTTCTAATGAGAGTGTCAGCACATTCAAACATTGCTGGAGTCAGAGTCGTGTGCGGCCAGGTACGGGAGGTCGTACGGGATTGCGCGACCTCGTTGCGATGAAGACAGACGTCTCACCCAACGACTCACCGTGCTTTTGTTCACTGCTAGATTTCTGTAGACATTCTGCAAGCGCTTATGAATATTTTAAATGTTCTGATTTTTCAAAAAAAAAAAGCAGTGACAGCTCTCTGTTTGGAGCGCACCTCCATTACAGATGCCACTTTGATGACTACGCATAGCGCTGCCATTTGGCGGAACTTCATGAAAGGACTGAAGCTGGAATGTTGCATGTTATTCGACAAGAAACTCCACTTTTTTTCAATCGAAATTGACCGAAGAAAGAAGTGTTATATTACTCTTTGAACGCCCTTCGTATATCTACATCTGCATCTACATGTACCTCTGCATCCATATCCCTTAAGCCTAGTGGACAGTATTTCTTGTACCACCATTAAGATTTGGTTCCAAGAGTTCCCATTCATTCGCGAATGGGAGTGAGGAAAACAACTGACGGTAAAGCTCTGAATGAGCTCTAATTTCTCTCTTTTTACGTTATGGTCATTTATAAGACGCAAATGGGAAGAAGTAATACGTTGTCTGATTCTTCTCGGAACTGCTTCCATAAATTAAACAGCGAACCTCTACGGGATGCACAGCGTCTCCCTTTTAGTGTCTGGCAGGTTGATTTCTTCCTCTTGGACCAGCGTTCTCGAGGTACGTGCCTTATCTCCGGAATGTTGACTCTAGAACTGAACGTTAGGTTGGAAGATCCTGTCTCGATATTGCACAGCCCTCAAACTACCCTCGATAGTGATTAATAGGCGTGTGACACATGTACAGGTAACTGGCCTAATACAGCGCTGATCAGCTCCATTCTGAATCCTGAAGACCGCCTGCCTGATATACGTATTATTACTTGGCCGCTTTCACACTCTTCTACATCGATCAGAAGGAGTCACACACATCCTGCACTCCCTGACGCTTTTGATCCAATCCTGATGTACCCTTGCACGTCCTCAGGCCTTTCATGCTAGGAGCTCATGCTGTTTTTTAACGTACGCACAGAGGCTGAATGGTTCGTGTAGACACGGTTGGGTATTGTCTATGTCAACACACCCCTCCCAGTTGCCTCAAAAATGGATATAGCACAGCGATGTCGCACTCTCCTCTTGTTATATGTGATGGTTGGTTGGTTGTTTCGGGGAAGAAGACCAGACAGCGAGGTCATCTGTCTCATCGGATTAGGGAAGGACGGGGAAGGAAGTCGGCCGTGCCCTTTGAAAGGAACCATCCCGGCAGTTGCCTGGAGCGATTTAGGGAAATCACGGAAAACCTAAATCAGGATGGCCGGACGCGGGATTGAACCGTCGTCCTCCCGAATGCGAGTCCAGTGTCTAACCACTGCACCACCTCGCTCGGTGTTATATGTGAGAGATTATTTATAGGTTGGTATCGTTGACTGCTGGCGACCACTACAAGGCAGGTCTTCAACGATTAGCGTTTTCCGATAGGGGATGAATGTTCGAATGGCGTCCCTGTGACGCATGCTGAGAAGTCTCCTTGCCATTAAGTGAAAATTTTCAAAATGACCCTTTGAGGTACATAGAGAGACTGAACAGCGAACACAAGCCGCACAGTCCCATTCACATCTGTGAACACAATGCAGTATTCTGCACTGTGCTAATCATAATTTCGTGTTGTTCACTGTCAGGTGCAAGTCTCTCAATTGAACGTCACTCTAGTGACTTCCATAATTTACACAAGTTATCAAAGAGGACGAAGTGCCCCGCAGTTTAGTGTAAAAACTGAATCTCATATCGTTCCTTGCGATCCCTCTCGTCATTCGGAAGTGAAGGCTAGATCAACGACAGGGTGAAAATGCTCATAGTCCGACCATAATTCGAGCCCGCGACAGCTCGGTTTCCAGGCACGAGTTTTACTGATAGACCACCATGTCTGGCTGAACTGCATTCAGAATGTAGGTCAACTTTAACTGTATGAACGATTTCTTGTGAACAAAAGAGTGCTGAGAAACAGATTTTAGAATAAATGAACACTGGTTATGGAAACTATGATGGTGGTGCAAAGACATTTTAAGCAGTGTGTGTAGGAGTCAAATTTTTCGAAAGCACAACTTCTACAGTCTCTTAAGCGTTCAATGTTCTATAAACGTCCAAAGACCTGTGGCAACATTTTTGCAGAGTGAGCCCTCAGGGGCTCTGCATTCGTTCGCTGGGCACGGGCTTAGAGACCCCAGGGTTCCTCAGCCAAGGACTGATATGCGTTGCCTGTCCTCTCTCACCGTAAGTTCTGGGTATGCTTCAGCGACCGCTGTCCGGCGCGGCGGTGGAACTGTGTGCCACGTAGTGTGGGGATCTTATCTCGACCGCCTGGATCGCGAGAATGGTAAAACCTCTATAAACAAAACTCAGTCTCAAGATGTGGTGCGCGTCGATGAGATGCATGGCTGTTGAGATGGAACAGTCGCTAGTGGGCAACCTCTGCAGAACCTGCCCCGCCCCAGTCGTATTAATCTTGCTCAGGCAAGTGCTGCTCTCTCTAGGTGAGCCGTTTGTTTTCCTAGCTGCTCTTGGGATTACTATATCATCAACAATTTCTCATGCACTTTCTCTCGATGGTTTGGGTAGCCCGTTGGGTAATACTCACACCATCTTTCGAAGCGAGCAGTCTTTCTCTAAAGTTCAGTCATTGTGTCATAACAGGGCGAGCCCAGTATGTCAAAATGTTTCTTGTGATTAGTAGAAAAGATGGTGCGTTTGAGAAGGTATCGCCTTTCTACATCCAAAGGCCTTGATGGTCTGACTGGAAACTTCAAATCTGTTAAACAGTTTGTTTAATGCCACATTGCTGATCAAACCAGCATCATAGCAAGTTAATAACCTTCTGAAGTCCAGATTTTGGGTGAGTATCCTATTGCAGTTGAACGGCACTGTACTCTTAACTACAGCAAGGAGTGGTCACATGCAGTAACATCATGCACATCGACACTTCAGAGCTACTGGAGAAACGGGCTGACGAAGGCTTCACTAGAAAATTCAAACTCATTTACATTGACATTTGATTCGCCGGCTATGCCAGATGATATCAAAGCTGGATTTTTAAGACTGGTAGCCTACGAGGTGTTTAAAGTGACAAGAATTCGGGCACACCTCTCTAGGGTGTAATGGACGAGCTACGTGTGATGTAGTATGGCCGCTGATGGAACTATGTACACCTTCACGTCAGTTGTTCAGGCCCACATCCTGCTTGGAGCAGAGTGTATGGTATACAAGGAAGAAAAACTCCAAGAGTTAAAGCGAAGAAGATTTACAGATCCATCGACCCCCAACGTTTTCCACTTCATTTGGTGCAGTACTTACGAAGAAACCTGCGACTCTTAATGTTTCCACCCAGACGTAACCTATGGATCTTGATGCCAAGAAATGCTCTTGCAAATGCACCTGCTGTAGCGACAATTCAGATGGAACTTGGAACTTTTTCTGTCTCCACGCACACTCCTACGACGGACACTGTTTCTCTTCCTGCTGCTGCTGTCTCCACGCAAACTCCAATTGTTCCTGCTGCTTCCGCTCCTGCAGCTGATGTTTTTGGCGGGACAAGTGCTCTGAACACTGAGCTAACACAGCCTACATCGGTGTCGCCGGATCTGGAAGAAAGACCAAGGTTAAGCATACTGTCAAGAGGCCGAATCGAAGCAGGTGGCTCGTCAGAGCCAGGAACGCTCAGAGGATGACACCTCGGCCATGGACTTAGGATTCAGCTTCGATGAACACTTGAGTCCACTCAATTCTTCTCCTTCTGAATCGGATTCTCCTACACGTGGAGGGGCAAGGGGAAAACATAAACCTGACAAATTAATGGCTCCTGCACTTTAGTGGAACATGAATGGGTGAAGGACACATGCGGAGGAGCTGAAACAGTAGGTATAGGAGAGACCCGTGTGTCAGTGTGTACAGGAAATGCATTTTTAAACATATCCCCGTGCTCAGGGGATATAGCTCTATCGGAAAGATGACCTCAGTGTAGACAGGGGTGAAGGTGGAGTGGCTATCGTGTGAACATACCACTCCAGCTCTGTCTCCCTCAGAACAGCTATTCAGGCAGTTGTTGCGAAGGTGCATATTCCATTTGCTGTTACCATCTGTAGTGTGTGTCGGTCGCCCAACGAAACTTTGGACAGGGAGGGCCATTGTAAACTTATTTCACAGCTCCCTCACCACGCAGGACATTTAAATGCACACAATGTGCCACGGCGATCTTCATCAATTTGCCCAATGGGTCGGGTTGTTGAAAGCTTTATTGTGTCAGAGAAGTTACGTCCTTAAAGCGGGTGGTAGCACACACTTTAGCAACTGCCTTGGGGTCATTCTCGGCCATTGACCTTGCTTTCTGTTCTCCTTCCCTTGTCGGTACCGCTCACTGGGAAGTGGTCACTGACTTACATTCCAGTGACCAGTTTCATATCTGGATTCACGTCTCAGAGATATCCCCGAAAGGAAACCTCCATGGTGGATACTTAAAGAGCGAACTGGACACTGTAGAGTGAATTAGCTGTTTTCGTACGTCGAGACAGTGTCCTGAACAGGGTGGATGACATTACTAATGTGATCCACCATGCCGCTGATGCGTCTATCGCCAAGTCTTCAGACTGACTTCAGAGGCGATTGCCCTGGGTAAGGATCGAATCTCATACAGTACCTCCACCAGGACGCAAAGGAAATACTCTTTCTGCTTTTTAATGCATGGGCTTTCCCGACTAGTAGAGGGAGGCGATTTTAGTGCCCCTTCTGAAACCAGAGAAGACCGCATGTTGCCCAGTAGTTACCATAGCGTGGCCCTCACCAGTTGTATAGGAAAGACTCTAAAACGCATGGTCAGCCGCCGTCCCATTTGGGTCCTAGAATTTTTTGGAGGTATCGTTCAACCCTTGATAGCCTTGATGGTTTGTGAAACTTTAAGCTTCGTTTCATGACTTATTGATGGCCTACGGAACCTGTGGCAATCCAATGCAGATCTACTTTTCTCAAAAACTTGCCGTAAATTGTAGACAGCCTTCCTCGTAGGTGGGTGTTGAAATTGTTATTTCACTCATTTATCATTAATTTATAACCACATTCCCACCGCGTTTCTGAAGCAGAAACCCTTCATTAGAAGAATCTTCACAACAGATTAGAATCACTACTGCAGAATGTCAGATAAGTTCGACTTTTTATCAGTGCTCTCTGGTGTTTGTATTAATTGTTACCTGAAAAATATAGAGCACTGTGTTTTTGTCTATAGTTATCACTAACAAACAAGATTACCTTCAGATTGTCAGTGGGCTATGATGCGTAATGACGTTTGGTCCACTCCATATAAATGCAAGCTGTGAATAGCAGATCTTCAGCGCTCTGTCTTAGAAATACACAGCAGAACTAAAATCTAGCATGGTGACATTGTGGTCTGAGAGCTTCCACGCACTGTAGCTGATAGAGGTTAAACAGCTGATTGTACAGAATTGGTCTTTTAAGAGCGTCGTTTTTGCCTTCAGCGCCTCCAATTCCTTGCAGATTTGTTTCAGGTTGATGTTCTACGTACACGGTGCAATTGTGGTCCCTCAAATCCAGCTTGTTAATTGTGCTAGTTCAGCCGCGATCCCTGGTACCTCTTGCGTATGAGTTTATGTCGCAAGTCTTTGCAATAACCGACGGAACATTTTTTTTCAGATGGAATGCGGGGAGAGGATGTCGTTCGAAGCATATGACATTTGTTTGTTGATTAACGGTGCTGGATAAACCCTAGTAGAATACCACGTTTGCCATTTGGAGCTATAAATAACAAGAATTTATTTCACTGACTACGTTGTTCACTTTTCACAAAATCACTAATCTTGCTGTGACGGCAAAACAACTCCAAAACAATATGAATGGAACGGCTGTTATAGGAGGCTGTTATGTGCGCAACGTCTGACAAGTGTCTCATCTATGGAACTGGGGACATGGACAAACATCGTCAGTTTGAAGTGAACAATGAAGGTCAACAACAAGACACTTTACTAAGTATTGACCATTCTCTCTAGGCTTTTTTTTTAATAATATTGCCGCTCCTCCTTTACCGTCTAGTCTCTCTGATCTGACTGAATGGATGAAATGGTGTTTGGCGCTTCAACCATATTCCTCGGAGTCTAGCAATACCAATATTGTTATTTAGTTCTATTTTTTAGGATGCTCTTGTGTAGGATTGCTGACTAAGTATTCCATCTACGAATGAGGAGATACTTCTTATCTGTTTCCTGATATAATCTGAAACTTACGAAGTGAAACGTGTTATATGAAACTTCAGTATCTATAACTTTATTCCTTTGCTTTAGCTGTGAAACTGCCTTGGTCTTAACATGTGATCATTCAGATATCAGCTGCTACTAACCTAACACAGACTGGCACAGAGGTCTACCGCACGCGTATGTTCGAGTGCAAGGCGCTTTGGTTGAGTTATGGGACGATAGCTAATCCCGTAGTGGCAAAGACGTAAACGTAACGAAAATTACAACACGCGGTAAAAACTTGGTCTCTGCTCTCCGTCCTTGAGCTTCCAACTACAAAGAGAACAAAATTTTTATTTACGACAGTACCATCTGTATTACCTTTCCTCATTGCTCCATTTAAGTACTGAGGCAGTAGAGTTTGCTGGAAATCACGTTTCCCCCAATCCTTTGGAATAATATTGATGCTGTAGACCTAATGTAACTTTATGTGGTAAAAGGAAACGGGACTATGAGGTTGTTTCTGGATGTTAAAGCGACAATACTGTGATCTGTGGGAGAGAAGTGAGGAAAAGGAGTGTGGGTAACTCTTTGTTTCCTCTTGTCACCCCACGGTGGTAAGACTGAAGGACCTTGATACTTTGAAGAGGGTACATCTGTTGCTGACTGTAAGGATGGAGAGGGGAAACATCTTGGTAGAGATGTGGAAATTCAGACATCGTTCTAACTGGTGGCAGATTGTGTTGCTGCACGTCGCCTTCTAAAAATATATGTTGGGCACTGTCTGCCGGTAGCCAAATGGCAGTTTCACAGCTTACACGAACGATTTGGTTTGACTGATATTGTTGTGTGGGATGGGCCCCTTCACACCCTCCACATCTCTGTTCACTCTGACACTGATTATCGATAAGCCCATATCTTAAGCAATTGTAGCATTTGGAACATAATGGCTAACGTCAAACCTTAAACCGGACAAATGAACATGTACAGGGAGTGAATGACTATGAATGTAAGGATACACGTCACAGATTTCACAACAGACGTAACGTTGTTTTAAAGAAGGCGTCGTAGTAAGCGTGTAACCTCTGTTATCTCAATTGGTGACGATGATTGCAGCTATTTTAGATTCTTCTAATGATACATCCCCATGGCTAATAAAACCTATTTTTCTTACATTGTTTATAAAAATGTAAGCTTCTAACTTAAGCTTGTGTAGCTTAGAAACTAACGATAGTTGTTTTGCTATGACGGGGCTATCCACTTTAACCTTGATTCTGTTCTTACCAAACTGCACAGTTTTATCGATTATCAGTGCCTTACAAAACGTTCTTAGCTCATTTGTTATTTAGGCCATGTCTTCAATGTCCGGCGATCATCAGTTTTTCATGTAATGTACGATTAGCGAGTCGGACAAGAGTTCTTGTGATTTGGATGTTGTACACCATTTTACCTGGTAAGTCAGATCTACATTCACCTGACATCGACCCTGCAGGACACCTGTCAGGGCACTCATGTCAGTGTTCTCCGTTGTACACCACCTCAGCTGGCCAGTCAAATCAGCAGTCTGCTGAGCTATGTGTTGTACGTTAAGCTACGCCTGGCCGCTCAGTTACTTCATCTAACTTCTCTCCTAAGTTTGAAGTGATGTACGCAGCGTATTACGTTACCCAGTAAATCGCATAATCGGACACACTTGCTCTGAATTTAGGGAATGGTCTCTGTTAAGCAGCAAACCGTGTGAACAGTAGCTTCTTCTCATTAAAGAGGGAAACGTTATTTGAGGGAATAAATGTAAGGTGCGTTCATCTACGGGTTTCTACTTGGAGGCGTTAGGGTTACCAGTTAATTAATTATGCGGGCATATGTGGCGCAGTTAAATGAAGGTCTGACACTTACCTGCAGTGAGAAAGAGCTTCTTTTCTTTTTTAAAGTAAGTAAGTTTCATGTATCCTACCAGATATATAATTATCTGATGGCAGACTTTTTGAATTCCAGTTACTTGCTTTCACATTTGGGGAGCAAGAGCTCCTTTTAAATCTGTTCGTAAACAGCTAATAACGAATCTTCAATCCGACCAAGTTGGCGATTGTCCAGGAAACAAATTGCGTGGCATTGACTTAACGAGTTTCCCATATAAGCCGCTTGCCTTCCAATAAATTCATGCGTCAACGAATCTGAATAAATTATACAGTATCGCATCCCATATGTTTAACATTTAAGGGAATAAGAGCCATATGCATCGAAAGGTCGTAGATTTCACTGGTATGCGACTGACCGTATAAGGTCTCCGAATGTCATTGTCTGCAGCGCATATGTTCCCGCAGCCGGTACGATAACTTCTTAAATTTAGCATCGACATTGAATTTATGACTAAGACTTTACTCTAAAAAACATATGATACTAGAGCGGATACGAAAGCATCTTGCAAATTGCTTTATCCCCGTACATGGCGTACCAAGGGTAACGGGGACATTCGCGACATTTTGCTGCATAGACTGGATTCTGCGGTTTCATGTTTCCTTGCTTATCGACGTTTGCATGAAATTAGAGGAACTCGTGCCACACGGACGACAACAGACACCCAAATAAGACACGTAACAGAAAGGAAGTACTCAAGAGTCAAATACTGCAACTTGTCTCATTTAATGTCGAGAAATTCAAAACAACGTGGTTCACTATATTTGACCTGTACCTTGCGTTGTGTTTACTTACAAGATCAATCATAAGGCTACATAACCTTATCGATTCTTTTATCCTAACCTCAAAGGCACTGTGACCAATGCATCAACAGTAGTTATGCATTGCTAATTGAACAAACCTCTTCCTTACAGTAAATACTGAGTCATATGCCGTAAATTCCGATTGGTCCCACCTACTAAGTCGGAGTTAGTAATGCCGTCTCGAGTCATTGTCTTGGCAGAAATTCTGATCAACACTATTTCGCCGTTGGGGGAAGAGATGTTGGCAAAGTGATCCTGATCACCAGTTTACGCTCCAATGTCCTGGAGTCAGTGCCAATCCAATCCCCAAAGTCTCACGGATTGAGGGTATCTGACACTGTGGATTAGAACTGTCCCCAAATTTCACCGCTCCCTTCTTTCTTTAAGCACTAGCAACAAACACGGCACTGCACTATGCAGTAGTGCACATGTAACTGTGGATTTCTAGCTGCTATGCGAGTATGTTTGTTTAAAATCCGCGCTTGCAACACATCTATCTTTGGCTCCTAAGTTTTGTCTATGACTGACGCTGTTGTACCGTCTGCCTTATCTGTGACAAATGTACGTTTTACTCAACAGCAGAGGACAAATGTAAGGATGTAGAGGCCTATCTCACTAGGGGTAAGATAGATACCGCCTACAGGAAAATTAAAGAGACCTTTGGAGATAAGAGAACGACTTGTATGAATATCAAGGGCTCAGATGGAAAACCAGTTCTAAGCAAAGAAGGGAAAGCAGAAAGGTGGAAGGAGTATATAGAGGGTCTATACAAGGGCGATGTACTTGAGGACAATATTATGGAAATGGAAGAGGATGTAGATGAAGATGAAATGGGAGATATGATACTGCGTGAAGAGTTTGACAGAGCACTGAAAGACCTGAGTCGAAACAAGGCCCCCGGAGTAGACAATATTCCATTGGAACTACTGACGGCCGTGGGAGAACCAGTCCTGACAAAACTCTACCATCTGGTGAGCAAGATGTATGAAACAGGCGAAATACCCTCAGACTTCAAGAAGAATATAATAATTCCAATCCCAAAGAAAGCAGGTGTTGACAGATGTGAAAACTACCGAACTATCAGTTTGATAAGCCACAGCTGCAAAATACTAACACGAATTCTTTACAGACGAATGGAAAAACTAGTAGAAGCCAACCTCGGGGAAGATCAGTTTGGATTCCGTAGAAACACTGGAACACGTGAGACAATACTGACCTTACGACTTATCTTAGAAGAAAGATTAAGGAAAGGCAAACCTACATTTCTAGCATTTGTAGACTTAGAGAAAGCTTTTGACAATGTTGACTGGAATACTCTCTTTCAAATTCTAAAGGTGGCAGGGGTAAAATACAGGGAGCGAAAGGCTATTTACAATTTGTACAGAAACCAGATGGCAGTTATAAGAGTCGAGGGACATGAAAGGGAAGCAGTGGTTGGGAAGGGAGTAAGACAGGGTTGTAGCCTCTCCCCGATGTTGTTCAATCTGTATATTGAGCAAGCAGTAAAGGAAACAAAAGAAAAATTCGGAGTAGGTATTAAAATTCAGGGAGAAGAAATAAAAACTTTGAGGTTCGCCGATGACATTGTAATTCTGTCAGAGACAGCAAAGGACTTGGAAGAGCAGTTGAATGGAATGGACAGTGTCTTGAAAGGAGGATATAAGATGAACATCAACAAAAGCAAAACAAGGATAATGGAATGTAGTCTAATTAAGTCGGGTGATGCTGAGGGAATTAGATTAGGAAATGAGGCACTTAAAGTAGTAAAGGAGTTTTGCTATTTGGGGAGCAAAATAACTGATGATGGTCGAAGTAGAGAGGATATAAAATGTAGGCTGGCAATGGCAAGGAAAGCGTTTTTGAAGAAGAGAAATTTGTTAACATCCAGTATTGATTTAAGTGTCAGGAAGTCATTTCTGAAAGTATTCGTATGGAGTGTAGCCATGTATGGAAGTGAAACATGGACGATAAATAGTTTGGACAAGAAGAGAATAGAAGCTTTCGAAATGTGGTGCTACAGAAGAATGCTGAAGATTAGATGGGTAGATCACATAACTAATGAGGAAGTATTGAATAGGATTGGGGAGAAGAGAAGTTTGTGGCACAACTTGACCAGAAGAAGGGATCGGTTGGTAGGACATGTTCTGAGGCATCAAGGGATCACCAATTTAGTATTGGAGGGCAGTGTGGAGGGTAAAAATCGTAGAGGGAGACCAAGAGATGAATACACTAAGCAGATTCAGAAGGATGTAGGTTGCAGTAGGTACCGGGAGATGAAAAAGCTTGCACAGGATAGAGTAGCATGGAGAGCTGCATCAAACCAGTCTCAGGACTGAAGACCACAACAACAAACAACAGAGCTTTAATGACGGGATTTACGCATATCACTTGTGCTGTGAGTCAGGTGTTTTACAGTTCGAATAAATGCTTGCACGTTTTATTTCTTCTCTCTGAAAGCTACAGAAGGGATTTTACTGCTGATTCTGACATAGACTAAGGAGAAAATAGTTCGGTACCTGGATATTATTTTAGTGCTACGAACCACGTGTGTGTTGAGTCATTTTGGAGCAACAAGATCGAATAAATGCTTTCACAGTGTCTCTTTCTCCTCCCTGAACGCCACAGAAGGGATTTCACTTCGCATTCTAGTACAATTATGCGGTTAACTGATCAATTTTAGGGTGTTCTCGTTCGTCGAAAATACGTGTGTATAATATGACCTGCAGTACAGAGATGATGTCATGCTCTCGAATACTTTAAATTCGAACCCACCGATGGCTGCCTCTCCTTACATTCCAGTGGAATACCTTTCTTGTACCCTTTCCTATCCATGAATTAGCGTGACATGTCGTTCTCTCCGATCAATAATTGAGAAATTCCTCAGATTTTTGTACCTCAATCTTTCCTTGCGCTTTTGATTCAAAATGGTTCAAATGGCTCTGAGCACTATGGGACTTAACATCTGAGGTCATCAGTCCCTTAGACTTAGAACTACTTAAACCTAACTAACCTAAGAACATCACACACATCCATGCCCGAGGCAGGATTCGAACCTGTGACCGTAGCAGCAGCGCGGTCCCGGACTGAAGCGCCTAGAACCACTCGGCCACAACGGCCGGCTTGCACTTCTGGGGACTGTATGATACATTTATCAGATTTTTAAGGACGTCTTTTCATATTAATATCTTCTCTTATTACTTTACTTACTAGAACCAAAGTGTGGTATTTTAACTCCCGAACAATAAATGCCATTACAACTTTCGCTGTTCTGTATGTTACCCAGTATTTATCACCCCATCACAAAAATAAATGTGTCACTGCTTCTGTCAAGCTTGCGTTAAAAAGCGCCATATTATTATGCCTATTTGACCTGTTTGTTCGTGAATCAGGGGGGTGAAATAAATGCATATATGGTTTTAACCCGCAATTTATATAGCAGTCCCCCTTCCCAGGTTTTTATGCACTTACGTTAGTTGGCACCGTACAGAACAGTTCCCCTTATGGGATTTATGAGGGTCATTCCGTAAGTCATGGCAACTATCGTATATTTTGCAATAATGCGACATCTCTAGAATTCCGCGATGTGCATTGAATCGGTACAGCAGTGTGTATTGTAAGGTTTCCTGGCTGCACACACACTATTAATAAAATGAAATGACATTTAATTGTACTATGTACGCCACTATGAAGCAATTCGTATGTACTGTAATTGTTTAAAAATAAATATTATTTAATTTTGTATAAAGGACATTCGTTATTATTGTAATATTTTCTGTAATAATATTCTCGATGTATTTATGATTGTAATATTTCTATACTCATAATGTAATAAGAAAAATTTTGATATCTGCGATGAAAAAAAATGTAAAATATAGCCATAGAGGAGAATAATGTTGTAGGATTACAAAGAGATGTTAATGGTCAGCAGTAGTATAACAAGCACCACGTAGTGTGTATTCTTTGTCGTCTTCCTCGAGAGCTGAGAGAGAGAGAGGAACCTGTGACGTAGCATTTTATGAATGAGTAGACTTCTTTTGTCTATATCTGTCTTTAGCCGCCATTAGAGGAGAAATTACAAAGTAATGTAAGTTTAATTATTGTTGTGGTCTAAATACATTATAATTTATCAAAATTGTGTATTATTAATGTAAATTAGGTTGCCCATGTCATCTATAATATTTCTTTAAAGAATTTTCAGCATTTTTAGCGATTATCGGTGGTGTTGCTGGGCTGTGCCGCGACCGAACGATTTGCTGCGGCGGCACATTTAAAAAATTGTTCCGATACAAAAAAATTAACCAAACCCGTAAATCGGGAGCAGATAAAATTAGCAGTGAATTATGAAATATTTTTCTTTTACAGCGATCCTGAGGCTGACGGAATTTATTACTGGTTTTACATTTGTGCATTCATAGGCGGATAATTAACGTTGAAGTTGTTAATGTGTTGGTTCTTTCAATTTCTAAAGCAAATAACTTAAACGTATAGTGAAGTGTGTTTTGCCAATGATAATTAAACGTTCAGGTCGGCTTGGCAATATTTAACCATTTTATGCTAACAGAGACAGTCTTGTGTTCCATAGCTAACGCCAGGAAAGAATTCAGTAAATATTTTAAAAAAACCACTGCATTTAGAAAATGTGTGCCAACGCCGAAATACGTAAAAAATTTAATTTATATAATTTTCAACTAAATGTCCTTAATCAGTTAGTATGAATTTATCAGCATGAGAGGGTTGCTAAGGTTCACGTAATTTTAAATGTGCTTAATTCTGTCTAAATGAATTTTTATTACCACACGTAAATAAGGGGTTCTACAACAAAGTTCGTACAGAAAGAGCAAATAACAAAAAATATTTAAAGCAACATTTCATCCCCATTTTCATTTTTTTTATTTACATAATAAATATAAAAATATATTTTCCTTTATTTCATTAAAGTATTTGTATACCAACATAAAATAGGACTCCAGTACAGGAGGTCAGGGTAAAGATTGAATTGAAACACACACGTTGGAACTGTGTGTAAATTTAATGTGTACGAGTACAAATGGAACAACAATGAATCAAAATCAACTACTGTGCTTTCTAATAGTCTCTCAGTGCATACACATTGCATTGCGAACGATGGGGAAGGCGATGAATGCCATTGGAAGTGCCATCAGTGTGTGCCACCTGTCGCTGAAATGCCGTGAGGATATTTTAAACAGCTAGACGACTGGGCACCGCTGGCAGAATTCATGGGCTCGATACTAGACTGCACCTGCCGCCAGCGCTAAATCCTTACCGGGATTTGGTGCCACAGTGCCATCGTAGTTGCTGCCACTGACACAGAGTTGCTGCCGCAACTCCAGCAGGCAGCGAGTTGCACCCCGCGCGCAAACGTCTTCGCGCCCCTCTGTTAGAGCCTCAGTCACAGCTAGTGACTGATCGAAGCAAATTCCAAAATCTATAATAGCAAGGCAAAGAGGTGGATGGTACTCATTTGTTCCACTGTATGTTTCGGGCCGAGTGAGGATATAACCGGTTGTACCAAATCCTGCGTGGAACCCAGGTTGCTCAACGTGTTGAGTCAGACCAAGTGTAATGCTCAGTTTGGTACTCAAATTCTAGAAAAGACTGCACAGTATGGACAGGAGACTGATAGAGTGATAGTTCTTTTTATCTTTAGTGCTGCCTTTCTTATGTATCAGAAGGATAAATTTGCTTTATTCCAATCTCTTGGGAATTTTCCGCTATACAAACAACTTGGAAATATTTTAGCTAAAGGCCTTATGGAACTCTCATGCATTAGCTATAAAATATCGACTGACAGGCCATTAGTATCTGAAGAATTTCCATTTTTCAGCTTGCCTATAGCATTTTTTTTTTAACTCTGAGGGGAGTATTTCTGGAATCTGAGAAAAGGAGGCACCCAGTTCGTCTAGGATTAAGGTATCATCACTGACTCTACTGTACAGGTTAAAATAAAAATTCTCAGTATATTCGTGTATTTCTTTCTTATCTATAGTTTGGCCTTTATCTGTCTCTAACGTTATCAGCTGATTCTTCCTGGAACCGACGGCCTCTGCAGTTTGGTCCCTTAGGAATTCACACACAGTTGCTTCTGTCTAGTCATGCGTTTCCGCGTGGCAATTTTTAAGCTCGATTTATTTTCAAGGCTGGCTTTTAGCTTATCTTCTTCATATTTCTTGATACTGTCTTTTATGCTCTTTCCTAGGGCTTTGCACAGTCCTGTATATTCTGTCTTACGTTTATCTGTTTCCCTTTCATTTTTGTTCTCTTGTCCACCAAATTTATCGTTTTATTTGTCAGCTTCTTTGATTGGTTCTGAATCTGTCTCAGGATGAACTATGATAAAATCAAGATCACGACGAATGAATGGACATTGGAGGGAAATACTCTGAAGAACCAAAGAAACTGATACACCTGCCTAATATTGTATAGGGCCCCCGCGAGCACGCAGAAGTGCCCCAACACGACGTGGCACGGACGCGACTAATGTCTGGAGTAGTGCTGGAGGGAACTGAGACCATGAATCCTGCTGGGCTGCCCATAAACCCGTAAAAGTACGAAGGGGTGGAGATGTCTTCTGAACAGCACGTTGCAAGGCATCCCAGATATGCTCAATAATGTCCATGTCTGGCGAGATGGGTGGCCAGAGGAAGTGTTTAAACACTTGAAACACAGAAGAGTGTTCCTGGAACCACTCTGTAGCAATTCTGGACTTCTGGGGTGTCGCATTGTTTTGCTACAATTTCCAAAGTCCATCGGAATACACAATGGATAAGAATGGATACGGGTGATCAGACAGGAAGCTTACGTACGAGTCACCTATCAATATCTTATCTAGCCGTATCATGGGTCTCACATCAGTCCAACTGCACACGCCCCACACCGTTACAGAGTCTCCACCAGCTTGAACAGTCCCCTGCTGACATGCGGGGTCCATGGATTCATGAGATTGTCTCCATGCCCGTACACGTCCATCCACTCGATACAATTTGAAACGAGACTCGTCCGACCACCAACATGTTTCCAGTCATCAACAGTCCAATGTCGATGTTGACGGGTCCAGGTAAGGCGTAAAGCTTTGTGTCTTGCTGTCATCAAGAGTACACGAGTGGGCCTCTGATCCGAAAGCCCATACGATGATGTTTCGTTGACAGATCCACACGCTGACACTTGTTGATGGCCCAGCTTTGAAATCTGCAGTAATTTGTGGAAGGGTTGCACTTCTGTCACGCTGAATGATTCTCGTCAGTCGTTGTTGGTCCCGTCCTTGCAGGATCTTTTTCCGGCCGTAGCTATGTCGGAGATTTGATGTTTCACGGGATTACTGATATTCACGGCACACTCGTGAAATGGTCGTACGAGAAAATCCCCCATTCAGCGCTACCTCGGAGATGCTGCGTCCCATCGCTCGTGCACCGACAATAACACCATGTCCAAACTCACTTATATCTTGATAACCTGCCATTGTAGGAGCAGTAACCGATGTAGCAACTGCGCCAGACACGTGTTGTCTTATAGAGGAGTTGCCGACCGCATCTCCGTCTTCTGGCTGTTTACTTATCTCCGTATTTGAATACGCATGCGTATAACAGTTTCTTTGGTGTTTCATTGTATATCTGTTGGAAGTACGCAACTACAAAGGGTCACAGAAAATGTCCATCTGGATCAGGTTGTAAATATGAAAGGAGACCTAAAACCCACGTGCTCGTGTTGCTGCACATGCCAAGAGAGACTGCGCTTGTCAGAGATAGTCACTCAAACTTCTCAGACAGACAATGTGCAGCCATAGCCCTACCAGCACATTCCATGTGATTCAGCCTAAAAATGGCAAGTTGCTACAAAGATTATTTCCAATTGAAAAGTACCTAAGGTACGAGAAGTGAAATCGGCTGCGACTGCTGCTATTGACCATACTGCTGTGGATGTGGTCCCAATCAGCGACCCACCAAGCCCTATTAGTGCACCACCAATGACCTTGCGCTCCCCGCCAAGATACAAAGAAAAAGGAAAGACAAAATTTCCCAACAGATTATGGACTTTCTGCAACGGAATTTAAATGGCTTCAGAGTTCGTGTGGGTGAGCAGAAGTTCCTGAAACAGACCAGACCAGTGTGTACCTGTCTTCAGGGAACACATTTTACGGATTCCGATACCCATGTGTTTAAAGGTTTTCGTCTGTATCGAAAAGATTACTTTCATGGTGAATGAGCTCATGGAGGATTGGCAGTGTTCATCTATGACTCTCTTTACTCCTCGCTTCAACCCTAATCACTACACTAGAGGCACTGTGCATTTTGTGTCCTTTCAGGTAACATTACGCTCTCTTTACTTTCCATCATAAGCACCAAAGGCGTTTTCCGAGCTGATCGACAGCTTCTGCCACCGTTTGTGCTCTTAGGGGACCTTAATTACCATAATACTCTATACGATAGTCTCTCCACGTGCCCTAGCGGACGATTGGTTGGATGTTTGCTACGATCTGACACCAGGTATCTGCTGAATACGGGCGCAATGACCCATTTTTACGCAGCAACAGGAACATTCTCCGCCATTGATTTGGCAGTTTGCTCTCATGCTCTAGCAGGCTCTGTCACACAGAAGGTGGCAGACGATCTCCACTCCAGTGACCATTTTCCTATTACTGTCCGCCTTTTACAAAGAATGAAGCTTGAAGGAAACCACCCAGTTTAATGCTATCCAAAGTGAACTGGACGTTTTATAGTCAGTTGGCTGTGCTTGAGCACAGGGACAGGGCTTCCACGAGTGGGTAGGTCACATCACCGATGTAAACCACGATGCCGCTGATGCATTTATACATAAATCGTCAGGCCTACTCCTTGCGCTGTACGGGACATGCAGACATCGCTCCACAGGTTCAACTACAGTTCAACAGCAGAGGACTTCGAGCCTTTCGGTTAGCGAGATGAAAAGCCAGACAGACAGTGAAGGACAGGAGGAGGACGTTTCAAACCCGCGTCCGGCCATCCTGAATTAGTTATCCGTGATTTCCTCAATCGATTCATGCAAATGCCGGGATGGTTCTTTTAAATGGGAACGGCTGGCTCCCTTCCCTATCCTTCCCTAGTCCGATGCGACCGATGACCTCGCTGTTTCGTCCACTCCCACCAAATAAACCAACCAATCAACCAAGCAAGAATCAATCACAATACGAGTTTCTGAAGTCCACTAATCGGTCAGCTTCCCCGACTACAGTACGGGAATCTGTAAGGAAGATCTCTGGGAAAAGGTTGTCATGTCCATTAGCTGCCACACAGGACAATGGAGTCCCGAAAATCCGCAGGTGCCGCTAACACCACGGCGCTGTACTTTTACGATGTAACATAGCCCATGAGTCTGGTTCTAGATTTCCATGCCTATCGCGAAGTTCGGGAAGGAGACGTCTTGCTTCCGCCTCCAACAATGACGAGACCTGTAACCTCCAGTTCTCCTTGTAGGAACTGGACACAACATTAGCTGCAGCTCGTGAGACTGCTCCCGGGCTAGACTTGATATACTGTGGTATGCTACGGCACCTTAACTCTAAATATAAAGAAATATTACTTGCTTTCTTTAGTATGTAGAGGGATGGGGAATATCCTGTCCCTTGGACGGATTTCATAATGGTCCCAATCTCAAACCAGGGACGCACTGCACACTCCCAGGTAGCTATCGGAGTGTCGCTCAAGCCAGCTGTGTAGGAAAGAAGCTAGAGCGGATGATCAGCTCCCAACTAGTCAGGAATGGAATCTCGAAATCTCCTCAGTCGTTTCCAGTGTGAGTTTCGAAGATATCTTCCCACTCTTGGCAATCTCACTCTACTGGAGGCGGCTATACAGCAGACACTCCTGTGAAAGCAGCATGTGATACCCATCTTTATTGACATTTAGAAGGCACGCGACACTACGTGGAGACTCATGTGTGCTTTGTCAACTACATGAATGGGAGTTTCATGGTCACTTCCCCATTTTTCTGCGGTCTTCTTGCTGAAGGTTATTTTCGGTACAAATTCAGGAATATTCTTTCCGCCTGATTTCCTCAAGTTCATGGAATCCCACATGGGAGCGTTTTAAGCGTTGCAACTAATGGCATATCTTCTGCAATGAGGAGTCCTGTGCAATGCTCACTGTTTGTGGATGATTTTTCTAGTTTCTGTCCCACATCTTCCTCTCGTCAGCTGCAGTTGACACTTAAGAGACTCGAAGAATGGTCTGCTCGGACAAGTTGTATTCTTTCCCAGAGAAAACAATTTGGATTGATTTTAATAGTGATCGTTCTCTTTGTGTACTTCCGGAACTAATTCTGTGGGATGCTGTTTTAAAATTTTAGGAGACGGCATGGTTTTCAGGCCTCTTATTTGTTAGGAAACTTACTTGGCTGCCGCATCTCAATGAGCTCAAAGTAAGACCCATTAAAGCGCTAGATGTCATGAAATGCTTGAATGGGGAGAAGCGAGGTGCAGAAAGATCCTAGTTGCTGCAGTTCTATAACGATTTCGTGCGATCACGTCTTGATTATGATTTAATTTTAATTTGTGGTAAGTTCCTATGGGACCAGGTCATAGGTCCCTAGGCTTACGCACTACTTAATCTAACTTAGCCTAACTAAATCTAAAGACAACATACTCACCCATTCCCGAGGGAGGACACGAACTTCCGACGGGGGGAACCAAGCGAACCATGGCAAGGCGCCCTAGATCGAACGGCTAACCCGCGCGGCTCTTGATTATGGTTGTACGGTCTACGGTTCGGCATGACTAACACATTTAAATATGCTGGACACCGTACACCACGAGGGCATCAAACTGTCCACAGGAGCCTATAGGACGAGCCCTATACCGAACTTGCAGAGACAGGGGAACCGCAATTAGTTGCTAGGCGGAGTTTCTCTGTGGCTAAACAGGCGCTCAACGTCCGGTCGTCTCCGACTTCGCTGGCTTTCCCTACAACTATTAACGTCTGAGAATTCTTGGAACGGCTCTACCGCACTCGTCCATAAGGGACGAAACCGTTCGATATAAGGGTCAAGCAGCATTTATTGGATCTAGAAATGTCTCCGTCAAACACAAAGAGAGAGCGTTGGTGCAAAACACCGCTCTGGTTGTTATTGAAACCTAGAATAATTTTAGATCTGACAGGACGTAATAAACTGTTCACTCCAGGCAACTTTTTTGAGAATACATTTATTACCATTTTAAATGAGTGCCAGGAATCAACCGTGGGTCCAAGCAGCGGGTTGCTATCGGTAGTTCTGTCACATTTTCTGCCTCTGTTTTCAGGTTCCGTACGCGTAGTGTGTTAACTATCTTCGACGCAGAACCGTATGCGATTCTTATAGCTGTGGACGAGATGCAAAATGAACGTAGGTGCCAATTTATTATCTGCTCTGAATCGCTTAGTGCTCCGAAGAAAAACTAGTCTATGTACTCAGCATACAGAACTGTCCAGAACATCCACGAGATACCATCCTGCACTTGCAAGACAAATAAAGGAGGTCTCATTCTCCTGAGTACCAGGACACATGGGTACCCGTGGGAATGTGTTAGCCAATACCACGGCCAAGAGGCATGCACCCTTCCCAAAGTAAACGACTACCATATCCCTTCTGCGGGCCGCGCTGTCATTGCTGCGAAGTTCTGTGATGCGTCTTTAGAAGCGTGGCTGGTCGTGACGGAAAAAAGGTGCGATCAATAAAAGACACTGTGAGGCCGTGTCGCACGTCTTAACGCCACTTAGAATAGGACACAGCCCCCTGAACCATGGCTTCCTTTTCAGACGTCAAGAACCGCCTATTTGTGATCCACACGGTGTGCTGATTACGGTTCACCACATTTTAGCCGATTGTATTGTATATAATGACGAAAGTGTACAAGCTATTTTACCGACAGACCTGCCCGTAAGTTTAAGTGATAAAGAGCAACATGTGGCACGTGTTTTACCTTTTGTCTTCCCTTCTACCTAAGCTCTTAGATCGAAACTTTTAGTATGTTAGAGGACAACTGGCTCATCCAGCTACTGTATTCATGATCCGCCAATCTTCTTTTCTGGACTTGCCTCTTAGTGGCGGGGCCGGGTTGGGGATTTTCTCTGCCTGGGGACTGGGTGTTCGTGTTGTCCTCTTCATTCCATCATCATTCATGAAAGTGTCTAGATTGGGCTGTGTACAGACTGGGAATGTGTGCGGCGCTGATGACCTCGCAGTTGGGCGCCCCACAAACCAAACATCATCATCATCATCATCATCACCATCATCATCATCGTCATCTTAGTGGCGGCCCAGATGTAACATCATCGTTTTGGTGGTTTGCCTTCACTCGCTTGCTCCATTGTACCTTCCAAAGGCGTCGCGTGTCTTGATGTAAAAAAAAGAGTACAAGGGAGTGTATGTGGTCTTATGTTGTCTTTTAGCCATCCTCATTTTTTGTGATGTAGCCCCATTCGTCTCATACAGTCAACGTACGGGCGCTGATGACCGCGACAACAGCGATGCAGCGACAACAACAACAACAACAACGAAACCGGTATAGTCACCAAAAAATTATGTGAACATAGACTGAAATAAACTTTAAACTGTCAGCTTAATTTTTAACTGATGTCACCATCAGCACTGACATATGACGTTACGTACTGGTTGATAAAGTTCTCCAGTTAAGCTAAATTTGCTGTACGTTTGATTACTGCTACAGATGATTTATAAGTGAAAGAACCGGTTTATTCCGCCTATATCCGAAAAACAGGCAATATTGGCTGTTAAGAATATCCCTGCTGATTTTTGCTATCAGAAAATTGGGTCGAGGTACAAGGCAGATTTCTGTGTATCGTTTCGTATTATTAGGCTGGAGACATCGTTAAAGTAGTGAGCGTAAAACTTTTTTTGCTCAAGAGCCAATACTGACATTTTGGGGCGTATGCACCTACCGTATTAATAATCTGTAACCTACATAAATCAGTATGATATGAACCCCCAATGGACTAATTATATATAGTAATGGTGCGGTTCCCCAAGTAGTGGTCGTTAAGAGTCGCAGCATTCTTCCTGCGCCAACCTCTTCGAATCAAAGCAGAACTTGCACCCTGTGCCCGCAATTTTTTGCTAGGTGTATCTCAGTCTCTGTCCTCCATTGAAGTTTTTTCTCTCTACAGCTGCCTCTAGTTATAGTACTAAGGAGGATATTCTCTGATGCCTCAACACATGTTCTGTCATCCTGTATGTTATTAGTCTACCTGACTTTCAACGTTCTTCTATAGGTCCATACCTCAAGCAGTGTGACACTATTCTGTTCCGGTTTTCACACTGTCTTTGGTTCACCCCGTAGTTGTGATGCTGTAATAACCTGACGAAGTGTTGTTGTGCTGCCTGTGTGAGCAGATGATTAATTGAGTAATAGAGTAATTGCACGTTAAACGCATTATACTGTATGAGACACGATCACATTTTTTTGCGAAATGTTTTGAATATATTTTTTCTTCCACTTATTGTCTTGTATCACAACAGCCTTAATTTAATTCCATATTGTTTGCTCTAAATATGAACCCCACCTCTATAACGCGCATTCACGAATCCATGTTAGTTTCGTGTCAAAGTTTATACCACAGCCGCTGACAGGTGTGAATCGTGCACGTCTGTGAGTTGTCAGTGCCGTTAAGATAAACAATAAAGCATTTCCCTTTTACATCTTCTAACTGCGCAACGTTCCCTTTACTTACCCATCCGCCCCTGACTCAAGTGGGCAACTGTATATACATTATATGATCAAAAGCATGCGGACACCTGGCTGAAAATGACTTACGAGTTTGTGGTGCCCTCCATCGGTAATGCTGGAATTCAGCATGGTGTTGGCCCACTCTTAGCTATGATGATAGCTTCCACTCTCCCAGGCATACGTTCAGTCAGGTGCTGGAAGGTTTCTTCGGGAGTGGCAACCCATTCTTTACGGAGTGCTGCACTGAGGAGAGGTATCGATGTCGGTCGGTGAGGTCTGGCACGAAGTTGGCGTTCCAAAACATTCCAAAGGTGTTCTATATGATTCAGGCCAGGACTCTGTGCAGGCCAGTCCATTACAGGGATATTATTGTCGTGCAACTACTCAGCCACAGGCCGTGCATTATGAAGAGGTGCTCGATCGTGTGCAAAGATGCAGTCGCCATCCCCGAATTGCTCTTCAACAGTGGGAAGGAAGAAGTGGCTTAAAACATCAATGTAGGCCTGTGCTGTGATAGTGCCACGGAAACGAACAAGGGGTGCAAGCCCCCTCCATGAAAAACACGATCACACCGTAACACCACCGACTCTGAATTTTACTGTTGGCACTACACATGCTGACAGATGACGTTCACCAGGCATTCGCCATGCCCACACCCTGCCATCAGATCACCACATTGTGTACCGTGATTCGTCAATCCACACAACGTTTTTCCACTGTTCAATCGTCGAATGTTTACGATCCTTACATCAATTGAGGCGTCGTTGTGCATTTACCGGTATGATGCATGGCTTATGAGCAGCCTCAAGACCCTGAAATCCAAGTTTCCTTTCCTCCCGCCTAACAGTCATAGTACTTGCAGTGGATCCTGATGCAGTTTGGAATTACTGTGTGATGGTCTGGATAGATGTCTGCCTATTACACATTACGACCCTCTTCAACTGCCGGCGGTCTCCGTCAACCAAGAGACGAGGACGGCCTGTACGCTTTTGTGCTGGACGTGTACCTTCACGTTTCCACTCCACGATCACATCGGAAACCATGGACCTAGGGATGTTTAGGAGTGTGTAAATCTCGGGTACAAATGTATGACACAAGTGACACCCAATCACCTGACTACGTTCAAAGTCCGTGAGTTCCGCGTGGCGCCCCATTCTGCTCTCGCACGATGTCTAATCACTGCTGAGGTCGCTGGTATGGAGTACCTGGCAGTAGGTGGCAGCACTATGCACCTAATATGAAAAACGTATGTTTTTGGGGGTGTGCGGATACTATTCATCACATAGTATAGCTCACTTCCGAGTTCACCACCATAATTTAAAACTAAAGAGCTATAACTGTGCCTGTGAGCATTTTCATTTGTTATTATACAAGAAAACAACAAATAAGCCTTTAATGTTAGTTGCTAGAAACATATTATTATAAAATGTGCTGCTCGCGGGCGACAGTTTGACGAACACTGTATTAGAGTCACAAAATGCAGTTAGGCAACTTTTAAATTTAAAAAAGGCGTGCTAGGATAAAGCGACCTACTTTTAAAAAATGACTAACGGAAAAATACTCGAACTATGAATACGTACACTACTAGCCATTAAAATTGCTACACCACGAAGATGACGTGCTACAGACGTGAAATTTAACCGACAGGAAGAAGGTGCTGTGATACGCAAACGATTAGCTTTTCAGAGCATTCACGCAAGGTTGGCGCCGGTGGCGACACCTGCAAAGTGCTGACATGAGGAAAGTTTCCAACTGATTTCTCATACACAAACAGCAGTTGACCGGCGTTGCCTGGTAAAACGTTGTTGTCATGCCTCGTGTAAGGAGGAGAAATGCGTACCATCACGTTTCCGACTTTGATAAAGGTCGGATTGTAGCCTATCGCGATTGCGGTTTATCGTATCGCGACATTGCTGCTCGCGTTGGTCGAGATCCAATGACTGCTAGCAGAATATGGAATCGGTGGGTTCAGGAGGATAATACGGAACGCCGTGCTCGATCCCAACGGCCTCGTATCACCAGCAGTCGAGATGACAGACATCTTATTCTCATGGCTGTAACGGATCGTGCAGCCACGTCTCGACCCCTGAGTCAACAGATGGGGACGTCTGCAAGACAACAAACATCTGCACGTACAGTTCGAAGACGTTTGTAGCAGCATGGACTATAGGCTCGGAGACCATGACTGCATCGCAGACAGGAGCGCCTGCGATGGTGTACTCAACGACGAACCTGGGTGCATGAATGGCAAAACGTCATTTTTTCGGATGAATCCAGGTTCTGTTTACAGCATCATCATGGTCGCATACGTGTTTGGCGACATCGCGGTGAACGCACATTGGAAGTGTGTATTCGTCATCACCATACTGATATATCACCCGGCGTGGTGGTATAGGGTGCCATTGTTCGCATTGACGGCACGTTGAATATTGGACGTTACATTTCAGATGTGTTACGATCCGTGGCTCTACCCTTCATTCGATCCCTGCGAAACCCTACATTTCAGCCGGATAATGCACGACCACATGTTGCAGGTCCGGTACGGGCCTTCCTGGATACAGAAAATGTTCGACTGCTGCCCTGGCCAGCACATTCTCCAGATCTCTCACCAACTGAAAACGTCTGGTCAATGGTGGCTGAGCAACTGGCTCGTCACAATACGCCAGTCACTGCTCATGATGAACTGTGGTATCGTGTTGAAGCTGCATGGGCAGCTGTACCTGTACACGCCATCCAAGCTCTGTATGACTCAATGCCCAGGCGTATCAAGGCCGTTATTACGGCCAGAGGTGGTTGTTCTGGGTTCTGATTTCTGAGGATGTATGCACCAAATTGCGCGAAAATGTAATCACATGTCAGTTCTAGTATAATATATTTGTCCAATGAATACCCCTTTATTATCTGCATTTCTTGTTGGTGTAGCAATTTTAATGGCCAGTAGTGTACATGATATTTAGTGCCTAAGAACATTAATATAAGGGTTTCTAGAAAAGGGGTCAATTCCTTTCAAAAAGGAATCCCAAACAGTTGTTTGCTATGTGGCGAAGTGACAAGACACTGACAAAGGATTTTATGCCGTCAGTGAAGGTATTGCGTTTTTCTAAGCTCAAATCTCGGCCCTTTCCGTTTATTTGTAGCATACTAAATAGAAGATAGACCGTTATGAATCCCTTTTTGAACTTCGTCCAATACGTCGTCTATAATTGTTATCACTTTTCCTGTAAGTACCCATTTGTTTACAGCGACACAAAAAGGAAATATACCGAAGAACCAAAGCACTATAACCACCTGTTTAGTAGAGTGTTGTTCCACTATGCACAAATCGTTGACAGGACTTCAGAAGAATGTGGCACCAGATGTCTATGCTCAGGTCAAGCAATTCCCGCAAATTACGGGATGCTGCTTTCCTGACACGCAGCTGGACCTCGATGTGTGTTCCAATGAGTAGAGATCAGGCACATTCATTTTCAGGTCAAGACATCAATGTGAGTTCGCTATAATGACCCTCATACCACTGTAGCACGATTCTGACCTTGCAACAAGGACAGTTATCCTGCTCGAAGTTCTCTTCGCCTTAGGGAGAGACTTCGAGCGTGAAGCGGTGCAGGAGGTCCGCAATAAATGTTCGCGTAGTTCACTGCTGTCTTGATGCCTTCGATTATCACCACAGATCTCATGGAATCCCAACTCATTGTATCCCATAACATAATTCTGCCCTCACGGCCTGAAAATTTGGTGGGGTGCACGTTTCTGGAATCTGGTTTCGCAGGACAGAGTGGATCAGGTTGTAGTTGTGGAAAGGGGCCAAAATCAGTTAGTGTCAGTTTCACAAAACATACAAACTTTATTTTCCTAAAACACCTAATCACACATACCCTTAAAAGCATTCAAAAACAATACGGCTGAAGGCCCGAACACAAGTTCTTAAAATTGCCATAAGGGATACACACGGCAGAAGGGCTTAGTTACAATATTATACATAAAAACTCGGCTGATGGTCACATACCAAACATAGAATAACTCAAAGGCTTAAGGCCTGGATAATAATAAGATTTTCCAATGGGAAAAATCCCCTTTAAAAAAATTCGTTTAAGCAAGAATCTTCAAAGTTTCAATTTAAGACAGCTGAAGGCCTTATCGTAACATTAAGACAATCTACATTAATAGACGGCTGAAGGCCTCGCACAGAACTTGAGTCTAGAAGAAAATCACAATCTAAAACAACAGAACAGTGGTGCTCAGAAGTGCTCCAAGGGTCGGCCTGAGGAGGTAACCTTAACATAAGTTTATGTGAGACAGGCAGCCAAGAGTTAAAGTTAGTTAATCGGATGGCAACCCAAACTAGGGACAGCCTAAGGACCGAGCAGCAATTTAACCAATTCCCTTCCGTCTGACCAACGGCACAATCATGGAGAATACTGGCCCAGGACGAGAATACGAACAGCACTACACCTCCACAGATTGGCGTCTAAAAACAGCCAGGGCTACAATAACCACTCTAAGCGAATATGAACCAAACAATTAAAAGGCTGTCAAACCACACGCTGTGCCGGACAGCATCAACACAACGAGGAAAAGGCACACTGCCTACGAACTATGCTAACGACCAGGGCCAGTCACTGGAGCGTTAAAGTTGCAAACCTCCGCCGCCAGATGGCTCAGAGTTGCAGCGTGCAACATGGCAGAAAATACCGATGGTGTACTTCATTGATAAGCAACAGTCAATTTAATAATTAATCACAACATAGGAAGACGGATGCAAGATTTCGCCAACTCCAAAACATCATACGATGCTGCTAGACTGAATGGCCAAGGGGGCAACAACCCACAAATGAATGAAGAGATGTCGCAATAGTTGAGGTTTCATAACAGATTAACTGATGACTCAACTTCAGAGTTCAAGTTCAGTGGGCAACGAACTTGTCGCTCTCGCAGCTAGCGCCTCACGATGCGACAACACGTGCACGCCGTCAGCGGCCCCAGTCTGGCCCCGCGCCACGGAGACTTGCTTGCTGCTCGGTCCCAACCGACTAACTAGCACGCAGACAGCATTAAAATAACTGCTCAGTCAAACCACACAAGCAACTCACGGTTCCGCGAAAACACTTCAACAAACAACTCGAACAATACTAAAACCAATCACTGTGGAACAACAAGAACGAATCACAACTCGACACACACAGGGAACCCAGAAGCCGTTGGCAACCAAATACACGTCGCCCGATGAAACGACCGACCGAACGACCAAACAACGGTCGCCCCCGCTCAAGTCTCCTTCTGTCGAACAGAGCATGTGTGTCGCCAGTGGTTGAACGAGTACTGGCTGTGCAGACCTCCTCCGACTGAACTCACGACACACGACGACCCGGAAATACTAGCGGTCGCTCCAAAGATAATACGACAGTGCTCTTATCGATAAGCGCTGCTGCTGTCATTCACGGGCAGGCAAGCCGGTAACTTAGGTACGCCAGTAAATGGAATGCGAAACAAGGCGACAAAACCGTAAAGACATGATGACAGGGAGTAAACGGCATGAACACCAGCCGCGCGCGGCTCAGTTTCGTGCAGCCATTCACGTGGATAACGGCGTGGAAGGACCCAACCACCGACCTAGTGTAATAAGAAATGCGATTCATTCGACGGGCGATACGTTTCCATTGACCCACGGTGAAAACTCAGTGATGCTGAGCCCACTACAGTCATAACCGACGGTGTCGTTAGGTAACCACAGGTACACGTAGGGGTTGTGTGATGTAGAGCTCCATGTCCAACAACAGTCTTTGAACGGTGTTCTCATACTTGCGCCTACACCAGCATTGTACTCTTGTCGTCGGATCTGCCACAGATCGCTGCCTATCCTGGATTACATAGTGGGGGATCCTCCAGCCTCTACATTTTGCGATGAGACGTGGTCGTCCAATATCATACGGCCTACTCATTGTTTCACCATCCTTCAACCACTTTCCATATGTACTCATGACAGTACTATGCCAACAGTTGACCAGTTCCGTCCTTTCAGAGATTCTCGTTTCCAGCCGTGGCGCCACAACAATGTGCTCTTTCTCAAAAACACTTTGTATCGCCACTATGAGGAGGCATATCAGGTTTGCTTTAAAGACAATGTGTAACAGTCGTGAGTGTTAGTACCTTTGGACACGGTGATTTGATGTTAATCCAGAATACGTTTAAGGCAACAAAGACGCCATTATCAACACTTCACTGAGTTTGAAGGAGATCGTGTAATGATGCCAAGAGAAGCTGGAAGTTCCTTCTGCGATACTGCAGAAAGACTAGGGGGGATGATGGCAGTGGTAGTCACAGGTATGTACGGTTGCAAGAAGACCGGGTTTCGGAACACCACGTTGCACTACGGAGAGGGAAGACCATCGTGTACGGCGCATGGCTCTGGCACATCGTAGTGCATCTGCAGCAGCAGTTTGACCAGCAGTTGCCTTCACAATGACACAATGCACTGTTACAAGCCGGTCGCTTCAAGGACAGCTACGAGCCATACGTCCTGCAGCGTGCACTCCACTGACCCCAAACCACCGGTTTTTGCGACTTCAGTGATGTCAACCGGGAGCTCATTGGAGGGCACGGTGGAGACGTGTTGCATTTTCCGAGGAAAACTGATTCTGCGTCGGTGCCAGTGATGGCCGTGTCTTGTTTAGAAGGAGGTCAGTTGATGGCCTGCAGCCAATCTGTCTGCGTCCTAGACATACTGGACCTACACCTTGAGTTATCGTCTGGGTTGCGGTTTCGTATAAAAGCAGGAGCACCCTCGTGGTTATATCACGCGCTGTAACTCAGTCTGGTAAATCGATCTGTTGTGCTCCCTTGCACGAACAGCATTCCAGGGGGTGTTTTCCAACAGGATAAGGTTCGCCCACATAGCACTGCCGACATACTCTACAGAGGGTCGACAGTTGCCTTGGCCTGCTGGGTCACCAGATCTGCCTCCAATCGAGCACATACGAGACATCGCCGGGTGGTAACAGAAGCGTTATCCACAAACAGCACTAACCGTCCCTGTATTGGCCGACCATGTGCAACAGGCATCGAACTCCATCCCACAATCTGACATCCGGCACCTGAACAACACAATACATGCACGTTTGTATGCATGCATTTAACATTATGGCGGTTACATCTGTTATTAATGTACCATCATTTCACATTTGCAATGGCTTCTCTCGCGTTTACATTAACTTGTGATCTTGCAATCTTAATCAGTTACATAGGTACCTAGAAAAATGTATTCTCGACAGTTCATTACTCTATATTTAGATTTTTTTTCCGTCAGTGTAATAACACGTTAATCCTGCACTAAAACTTGTCAAACTGTTTGAGGACACTGCAGTATCAAATAGGTCGAAAGTATATGCTTAGCACTGCTTTTCTACTTACATTTATTTTTATTGCGTTCATTCGCACTCTCAAGTAATTCTGTCAGTTGAAACGTCGAGAGTGTAAAGAGAATGGTATGTTCCGCAACAGTGTTTCGTGTTGAGCTTTGAACGGTAGCGTTCAGCGTCAAGTGACCCGCTCGCTACTGCGTATTACTCACTGCTTCCCTCTCAGGCACATCTGTCACGGTCTCGTCTGCGCGATCACCCACGCGTGACGCCCTCTGTGTAATTAAGCAATATTTCAATCTGGACATGCTGTCCTTTGTCGACCGTACCGGAGATGCTGTTACGCACAAAGTCGCACGACTCTTACCACCCACGGGAGCAGTATGCAACTGCCGTAAGGCCGTATTTTTAGCCGCGTGTGGAAGACAGAAGGCAAGGCTCCGTCGCGCAGCACTCTTTCCCCCTTGTCCTCCCAGACGTATCTGCAAACTAATGCAGTCGCTTAGAAAGTCGCGTAAAGTTTCCCCCGTCCTCGGTTCCATTCGCTGGCGTAGATTACCGCTTTTTCCCCCGCCCGAGAAAAGGTGCAGTTTCTCCTTGACTTGTCTGCGAGCTCTTCGAAACCGACTGTAAACTGCTCTTTACATTCGAATTTAAAGAGTTTGTTTTCAACAGTGCGGTTGTACATAAACTGCAGTGTTAACTAATTTCCATACTGAAGTCGCTGACATTGAATACACGTGCAGACTCGTACCGGCGAGCTGTGAAATACGCTGTCGTTACTGGTGTTACCATTATGAATGCAGATTTTATGCTCCTGTTATAACAGTCAGTTAGATTAATGCGAGGTAATGAGAAACAGAAATTCTTAAGACACAGACAACAGAGGTGCTCCAGTTAACCCACCTTCTCTGCACATTCGAGGTATCTGTTGAAAGTCGCACACCCCCCCCCCCCCCCCCTCCTGAACAAAGTACCATTTCACGAAACGGATCTTGTAATAATGATTAGTGAAAACGATTTATACTTTTCTTCTTCCTTTATTGAGTTTCGATTCTCCCCGAAGGGGGCGGGCTGGCAGCAGCTTAGTTCGCCGCTCTTCAACCTACAGAATTTTTAAAACATAAGAAGAAGATAATAAACAATAACAACAGACGATAAAATCGGTGACATAAATTGTAAATTGTCGGAAAATCGTGGAAGTTGAAACATAAAACAAAAAGTTGGCGAAGCTAATAAAATATACAGGAAACAGACAGGTAAAATAGAAGACAGATAATTAAAAACATGGTGACAGTCTGGTTTCTGTTCGCAACAGATATAAAAATCGCACCCAGCGACAGTATGATTTCCGTTCGTAAGACTTTGGAAAAGACACACAACACATAACACTCACTTGAAACACTGCACTAAAAAGTTCGCACGAAGATGACACACCACAGCCAAGGGCAGATGGGGGGGGGGGGGCGACCTGGACAGGTGAGGGGAAAAAAAGGGGGAGGAGAGGAAAAAAGAAGTAAGGGGGGAAACGACGGTGGGAGAGGCGAGATGCGAGAGGGGGTGGGGAAAGGCAGAGGAGGGGAATACAAAAGGACTTGGGGGAGAGAAGGGAGGCAGGGAGAGGGTATGCAGGGAAAAAACAGGATGGAAGGGGGGAAGAGGGAGCCCAGGAAAATGACAGAGGAAGGGAGGGGGAACTGAGGATCAGATTTGATAGGAGGGATAAATGGAGGGGGAGAGGGCGTCATCCAGGAGAGAGGGTCGACAGAAGCCACCTTGGGAAGGGAGATAAAGGGTGTACAGGTGGGGGGTGGGGGGACACAACGGTCAAGGCACAGCAGAGGGCGGGGGTTGGAGAGAAGAGGACCAACCACGGAATGAGGGGGATCAAGGAAGTGGGAGGTGTAGAGGATGCAGATATGTTCGAGGAATAGGAGCAGATGGGGGAAAAGAATCAGTTTGTAGAGGATTCGCGTGGGGGACGTGAGACGTGAGGCTTATATGGAAGGCGAGGCGGAGTGAATGGCGCTTGAGGATCTGGAGGGACTTATAGAATTTGGAGGGGTGGGGGGGGTGGGGGGTGGATATCCAGGTGGGACTGGCATAACAGAGGATGGGACAGATTAAGGATTTGTAGGTGGTTAGCATTGTAGAGGTGCTCAACCTCCACGTCCAGCCAGAGAGGAGTTTGAGGAGTCGGAGGCAGTTGTGGGCTTTGGATTGGATAGAGTGGAGATGAGGGATCCAGGTGAGGTGACGGTCAAAGATGAGGCCAAGGTAGGTGAGGGTGGGGGAGAGATAAGGGGGAAATCAAGGAGCCAGAAGGAGCGAGTTGTACGACTTATACTTTACACGTAATGTAATTAGGGATGTTATTGTCAAAAAACCATAATGCACGAAACTCCAACGCTCTGCAATCTCGAGTCAAAATGTTAGAATGGCTGTATAGTGTGAATTGTGGAAGACTTGCTGAAAAGTAATATCTCAGAATTTTTATTCTGTTGTCAATATCGACTGACACGTTACAAGTCATCCACATTTCTCAGTCGACTCTCCCACTTCGGTGATGCAAGTTGCAAACCTCCGCCGCCAGATGGCTCAGAATTGCAGCGTGCAATATGGCAGGCCTGTAACGAAACTATAGGAGATACAGCGTGCTGTAATCAAGTTTGTAATTCGAAGACTTCCTCCACACATGGACCACCCTCTCATCCAGCATGACAAAGTCACTGCACTCGATCGTTGCGACAACTTCCACAATCTGACGCCTTGGGTTAACTGTCAGTGTTCGATATGAGTCCCATAGAGTATTTGTGGGACATAATAGAGAGGTCACTTCGTGCACAAAATCTTGCGCCGGCAACACTTTCGCAAATATGGCAGCACTTCCAATGATTCGTTGAGTCAATGCCAAGTCGAGTTGATCCAATATGCCGGGCAAAAGGGGGTATCGCATGACTTTCGTCACTTCAGTGTAAACAATAATGAAAAACAGGCAAAGAGGAGAGCAAATCAACGTTTTTATTTACTTATTTTTTTGCACAATTGTTCCCTGTTGTAAGAAAACAACAACAGAATATACAATAAGGAAAAAATGGAAAAGAGCACTCTCCCGGTGGAACAAACAAAAAGGCCGCACACTGGATATACCATACGTTAGTTACAACTACTTCGGCTACCTGTGCACGCTCGCCCAACAGACGCAAATTTCCATATGTCACATTATCTACGTCCTTCTATCATAGTCACCAAAATTCATCGTCTAATGCTAACAACATTACTTGGGTTCCCGCAAGAGAGCGAATGAGGGCGTCGAGGGATCGAGACCAAAGCTGTTATCGTCGTGTGTCCTGCCCAGGCTTGTAATACTTACATACATACTTTGTACAATTGTGGGTTATCGACAGTGTCTGTTCTTCCAGAGATGTATTTAACACTTTTTTTTAAAATTTCAGAGCCACGAGGAGCAATTTTCTTTTTGTGTACTGTAGGGCGTTAGAACATGTATTCAGTTCGTCGTAAGTTCCAAGGTAGAATCAGTAACTGTTGAAAAGCAGGTCTCGCATACAAAGTTTCACATGTTAAAAACCAAGAAATAGTTTTACATTTCAAGTTTCAACATAATAAGTACCAAGATTTCCAGACGACGTGGTCGCTCAATTAAAATAATTGTAAATGTAGTGTGACTAGGGCCTTCCGTCGGATACACCGTTCGCCGGGTACAAGTCTTTCGATTTGACGCCACTTCGGCGACTTGCGAGTCGATGGGGATGAAATGATGATGATAGGGACAACAGAAAGCCCATCCCTGAGCGGAGAATATCTCCGACCCAGCCGGGAATCGAACCCGCGCCCTGGGGATTGATATTCTGCCGCGCTGGCCACTCAGCTACCGGGGGCGGACGGTCGCTCTAGTGTGTGGTAAGGAAGAATTAACAGAGCTGTTGAAAGTAACGGACTGCAGATTCATCACCCACTTAAGGATAAACAAAGCAATGATGAAGAAATGAAGAGTAGCAGAGAGCAGCGTAACGACTCTCTTAACACCCAAACTGGAAACTACACGTAGTCGAAGAATTCCCCTATCTACGAAGCAAGGCAGAAATCAGAAATAGCCTGGCACAGAGCTCTACTGGCATCAGATATTAATGTGGGGCAGAGAAAGAAATTACTGAATGTTTAAGTCTGCTGCGTAGACTGTATAGGAGTGAAACGTCTTCAGCTGGAAATCGGATAAGAAAAAGCTGGAAGGATTTGAAATTAGGTGCTTTCAAATATTGTTAAACACTATAGGCTGTTCAGAATTACTTAAGCACTGGCAACACCTGGAGGGCGGAGTAGTCACCACGTCGTCAATCGGAACTCGCGCATGATCTTATGTTTCATTTGGCTCATTCAGATTCGCAAACCATCCAGTGTACACCTGTCAAACAGGCAGCTGTGCGATCTGGAAGAGTCCCACTATGTTTCCATTTTAGTTTTATTTATGGCAGCAAATGGCAATTATGTTGGTAGGTTACGAAAACGCATTCCTAGATACCATCATCAAATTGTCGACATTGTGTTTCATGTAATTACTGCTCGAATTTAGTACTTTAACGTCCTGTAGTTATTCATTAAGAGGTGTAAATTTATGCTATAAGTTTAGCATAACAAATGTATAAAAGTAAGAAACTGTATATTTGTCGTGAGGCAGCGTAACTTATGGCGCGAAAATTGCCCAGAGTGTACTGGTTCAAATGGCTCTGAGCACTATGGCACTTAACTTCTGAGGTCATTAGTCTCCTAGAACTTAAAACTACTTAAACCTAATAAACCTAAGGACTTCACACACATCCATGCCCGTGGCAGGATTAGAACCTGCGACCGTAGCGGTCGCGTGGTTCCAGACTGTAGCGCCTAGAACCGCTCGGCCACCTCGGCCGACCGCCTATGTGTCAATTGATTGTCACCTATTAGTGCAAACTGAAGCGCCTAGAACCGTTCGGCCACAGCGGTCGGCTCCAGAGTGTACTCATCCATTTGAGAACGACGGAATGCAGCGTCTTCCAACAAACTTTGCGCATCATTGCAAACCTACTCGAAACTTTTTTGTTACTGGCACGCCTCCCACGAAATGATTAAAATAAAAAAGTAAATTGCTTACTACATTTTCACTGTTCGCATAGTAAATCTACAGCATCAGGCTTGAGGTTTTAGTTTATTAATTCTTTACGATATACTCTATTCGCAGCACATTTTGCACACAGTGAAACCCGCAGACTTCTCTGGGACGTACGAAGCATGTAGAGAAATCTCGGCAGTTGTGCATTCCAGTGCGCTTACAAAGAAAGAGAGTTGAATTAAGTTAAAATCATGTCTTTAACCATAGACCGTGTAAAGCAGCTACAACAAATGTGCTTATGTTTGTCTGTGAAAATAGACTTGATAAGTAACCTGAGCTATCAGTAAACGGAATCTAACCTGCACAACACTGTGTGCGTCTTGTATGAATGTCAGTTTCACTGTCATTTAAGCCCTCAACAGATCATTACATGAAAAACTTAACCTAACACTTGGATAAGCTATCTGACTGCGTATTTGAATATGAAAAACTACGGGAACAAATGAGTATGTAACAATGAATACCTAAGCTATCTGCGTTTTTGAACAAGAATTTACAAGTGATACAGAATCTGGCTTGTGCAACGGAATTTACTGGATTAGAGTACATGACATGTCGTGGTGTGTCAGTGTCTCTGTTTTGGTCCTAAGTTTTGCACTCACCTCTTTAGATGACTGCTTATGTGGTTTACAGCAATTCACAGCAGCATGCAGCTGCAGCGGCGAGAGCTTATTGTTACTAAGAATGAATTTGATAAAAGGGAGGTTGCTTGGGTACTGTTAACTACTAAATAACTTGTGAAAAGGGACTTAATAGATGAAGTCTTTTTAAAAACTCCAGAATCATCGTAACCCATAACCAATAACAGGCAATGTGAATTACAATCACATAGGTATCAATAATGGCTGACTGCCAGATTAAAAAGTTATTTAAATTTCAAAGTTACATTAACATTTAATAACCACAGTATATTTATTATTTCGATGTGGAAAATAATAATTAATATTTTGAGGGTAAGGAGGCTTCTTGAACTGACAAGCAAAACATTGTATTATTGCAAACACGAACTGACAATGAAGAGCCTAACCCTGCAATTGCTTTTGCGCTATGCTTGCGAATTTCACCTTGACTTCCATCTTCAAGAGTAGTTAAGCCATCTAAATCTCTAATACAAATGAAGTCAGGCCTTGAGTGTGGTATGATCTGCCATCACCGACATGAGGGCAGCATGACACGTCTTCTGTCTCAGAGCTCTCGACAGACACTACTATTTCCACTCTTGAAGACAAACCTCGTCTCACAACAATGCTTAGGATCCGCTCCTATGTTTCGCTCTCAGATTGTTACTATCAATATCTGAACTGCTTACATAATGCAAAAAGTAGTGTTAATTTGGCTATATTGTTTTCAATGTGATGTGATGGAGATTTCGGAGATTTCTGAAACACACACCTTACAACTGGTATTGCTTAGGTAATTACGAGTTCAGTGACAGTAGACGCAGTCTTACAAGTCAGATAATGAAGAAGTTGTTAATCTTAGTCCATTTACGCATTGAAACCAATTTTCCCCGGACAAATGAAAGCACCGATGGTTTGCCTGAATGCAGTACTTTCCAGTGGTGGGGTGCGGAGCAGTTTTCAACTTCACTAATCAAATTGCTCAGAAAATTCGCAAGATGGAGAAAATCTGTATAATTTCGGGGCTGTTTTTCTCAAATTCGAGCTGCAACCACACCGACGCGTATGGACATTAGCCGCTCCCGTCTTCGGAGATTTGGAACAGTTTGCATTGCCAACCCCGGTCAAGTTGGTTTCAGAGATATTTTTTTATCGGAGGAGGCACGCTGTTGTGCTGTACTCGAGCTTATTAAAGTATGCCGGTCGGAGTGGCCGTGCGGTTCTAGGCGCTACAGTCTGGAACCGAGCGACCGCTACGGTCGCAGGTTCGAATCCTGACTCGGGCATGGATGTGTGTGATGTCCTTAGGTTAGTTAGGTTTAATTAGTTCTAAGTTCTAGGCGACTGATGACCTCAGAAGTTAAGTCGCATAGTGCTCAGAGCCAGTTTTATTAAACTATGGATGGATGCTGTCCCAGGCCCATTTTATTGCAGTTCTTGGTCTGCTTTGATTTATCTGCAGAAGTCGCCGCCATTTCCGTTGTACAAATGTTGGCTTCCGTCTCTTTGGAAGACACCTTGTGCAGATCCAATGAACTGTAGTCACAACGTTTCACAGTAGAACGCTTGTGATAGTTTCGGCTGTGATCAAGATGCGAGTATGCTGTTTCCACGCTAGGCAACGGACATTTCCATCCCGTCGATGTTAAGGTTGTAAGCTTTGTCGCTCTTCGCGTGTTTGTATTACGTGACTCCTCACAGCTGTCTATTTCGTAAATTGCGATTCCCAAAATTTAACCGTTTTTCAGACTATCGTTCTCTCTGTAGGGATTGGACAAGTTATCGGTGTTTCTATTTTCATTCTCATTGTTTTTCATGTACGAGAGTGATTTCAAAAGTTCAGCACACTGTAAGATAGAACTGAAGAGAACAATTTATTTTACAAAATACCTTTATAGGCGTTCACTATAATCTCCATTCTTGCTTACGACAGCTTTCCAACGTGTTGAAACTTCTGTATTCCGGATAGGCAGCTTCATCGTTGAGCTGTCTGATTACTCGGGTCTTCTCACTGGAAGTGACATCAGTTGCATTAAAACGTTTTCCACTGTGTTGTCCCTTCAGTTTGGGAAACAAATGAAAGTGTTGTCGGGTCATACCAAGTCTGCATGGTGGGGTGGGAAGCATTTCCCATCCATATTTGTCAAGTATTTCTCTACTGGTAGGACAATATGTGGTCTTGCATTAGCGTGCAAAACCAGGACACCAGCTGCAAACATGCCAGGCCTCCTTTGACGAATTTTCGGGCGCAAAATATTTTGCACAAACAGATTGTAGTACTCTGTACTTACAGAAGCCCTCTGTGCCTACGACTCCATTCGCCTCATATGCAAAGTCTAAAATCAGTTTCATATATTTTTGGGGGCATAGGGAGTCGGAACTTTTGCGTTGTGACGACTGAGACTTAAATTCCGGCTCAAAATCTCGTAACCATGTTTTATCAAGTGCAACAGTCCTTTACAGAAACTGTTCTCCATCTTTTCGATAACGGTGAAGCAATTTTTCTGTGATTCTTTTGAGGCCTGCTTTCTCCTCTTCACTCAAATCATGCGGAACCCATCTGGCAGCATCTTTGCTCATCTTTAACTTTTCAGTTACGATTCTGTAAACTGAAGAAACAGACATTCTGGCTCATATGCAATTTCCTCATATCTTTTTCATGAAGCCCCTCTCAAAATGTCATTAAAAAAGAACCTGAGAGGTGTAGCCCATTCCGCTTCTTGGGTTGTCCTCAGTGCTTACCCGACCTTCACGGAAACTAGAAGATCATCATGATACTGTGTTACGTTCCACTACACTATTCCTAGACATTTCTCCAATTCCGTCGTGTTAATTCCACATAGTGATTCGATTTTGATGTATAAGCGTTGGTCACTACGTGTAATCCGACCTAACTCGGTTTCGGCTTTCATTTTAAAACTGAATTACTCACGACATAGCCATATGAACTAGCAAACAGATTTACGACCGTCACGCCTTTTGTCTAGTCCACAAATTATATGAATTTCAACTTGAGCACCCCACAGTAACGGTCGTGCATGTGCAGTGTGCAGGACTTTTGAAATGATCCTCGTATATGCACTTTGTCCTACAGCAAGTCGTCGGTTCGCGACGTAGCCCAAAATTGTGGGTTGGCTGAGTTCCATTCTTTGTGCCAAGACTACCTCGCAATTATGTTTTGTCACCAATATGTGACTTAATTACTGTTCACTGTTTGTTACTGGTCTGTAGTTTTCCCCTGTTGCCTTCATTAATTAAGTCATTTGTGAATGCAACAGAATTCCTTGCAGTATGTGGCGAATCCTGCTGTCTCCATGGCCCATGGAACAGAAGATTAGAAGGTGAGTTTGTAGATTTTATCTGCTGATAGGGAGACGCTGACAGGCAATACATCTCATTTGCACCCCTCCAACCAAAGTACGACATCTAAAACAGTATCCATATATACCAACGAATGTACCTGCAAAATTAATATCATTCTGCGACAAATAATTCAGGTGATATGACGTCATAAATTATGAGATGTTTAAAGAACACCTTATACATAAAACGGTACAAAAATTTCCCAGACTATAGCCATTGACAATTTGAGAATGACAGCACTCAGAGACTTCCTACACATTTTAAATGTAATTTCAAATATTTTCTAAACTTTTTCTGGCTTACGTGCATGACAAAACTATGTAACACACTGGAACTCATTTTTAAAGTAATAACAAGTTTGAAGCTGTGTATATGGAAGTTCAGTTTTTCAAAGAATCGGAGATCCACTAGAATACCTCTAACCAGCGAACTGTAGCACTCCTGCTGTTTTCAAAATACTTCCAGATCTGACCACTGGATTGGAAAACGTGCACCGCGAACGGTCACATCGTCGTTTCAAGCACTTTTTTAGTCTTTCCCGCCAATAATCTCCTCACAAAACTTAATAAAGCAGAAGGACACACACAGAAACACAACACTTACATTTCCATACATTTCCAGGGAAACTGATATAATTCCTTGGATTCTAAGAACACGTTTCCAAGTCTGTCTTTTCCACTGAAACATTTTCCTTGCTCTGCAACGTAATCTGAGGTCTCTGCTTATTCACATTCGCTAAAAATGGCAACACTCGCCAATTTTGTTTTCCGTAAAGTAAGAAATAATTCTGTTGATCACGAAATGTAGCTAGGGCCTCCCGTCGGGTAGACCAGTCGCCTGGTGCAAGTCTTTTGAGGTGACGCCACTTCGGCGACTTGCGCGTCGATGGGAATGAGATGATGATGATGAAGACAACGCAACACCCAGTCCCTGAGCGGAGAAAATCCCCGATCCCGCCGGGAATGGAACCCGGGCCCCTTGGCTTGACAGTCCATCGCACTGACCACTCAGCTATCTTTTTTTCTTTTTATTCGCTTTTTTCATTTTATTTTATAAAGTCGTCGTGTGACTTGTAGTTAAAGACTAGTTCTTACAGGAGCTCCTGAAGTGTCTCCGCCTACAGCATGCCAGCTTGTCCAAACGTGTCTTCTCATTGCGTAGGCGTGGGTTCTGGGTAGCAGATCTATTCAGTTCGGTTCTGTTAATACAGTTTTCAGCTTCTCAGGGCTTGGACGTTCCAGTTCCGAGGTGGGTCATCGAAGGTGCTCCGTAAGAAATTGGAAAATATTGCTTATAGCGTGAGTTGCGTATCAGGACGCAGTGTCGTTCGTTGAAATAAGTCCAAAATCCTATCGTAGACTTGTCGCCAGAAGTAAAAAGATAGCGTATCGTGTGGCCACAGATCCAATTCACAGAGTGAGTTTTGGCAGAGGGGTAGAAAGTCTTATCGGGGTACAAAAGCATGTGGACCTCGATCTTAGCTGTTGTCTGTCGAGTAAAAAACGCCAAAATTCGCCGCGCAAGTGTCCAGACGTCGAACGCTGTAACACAGTGGAATCGATGGTCATCCGTGTCATCCACTCCACAGTGGGTGCAGAGGGATGAATCGGCGAGATGGATGCGGTGTAGACGATCTCGGTTAACTTGTTTGCCATTCATGGTGATGTACCACGCTGATTGAACGTCTGATTCGAGAAAACGCGCATGGATCGCCTTCCATATGTGTCTCCACACGTACTGTGGATACTTACGTTCGATGGGGTTGGACGGGCGGCACTGTTGTAACAATTCGGAGACTGTTTTCGTGAGGTACAAACGTGTAAGTGGTAAGGACCGGTAGACATAGCTCAACTCCAGGAAAAATCATTGGATGTAATAAAAGGGGGTTTGAATGGTCGATACCAGTACTGGGGCGGACAAGGAGGCCGGCGCAATGTTGTGAAGCAGGAGGCTAGTAAGGCTCTGCGGGCAACGATGCCAAAGTTTTAGTTGGGAACTGACGTAAAGTGCCTTGACACGAGTCGGCACGTGGATGAGTCCCACCCCGCCACGATCTCGTGGCAGTGCAAGGGATTCATATTGCACCTTGAATAACAGCCCCGAGCTGACGAAGGAGCCGAAAGCCATCAACAGTCGTCGGGCCAGGGGATTTGGGACTGGTAGTACTTGAGCCAAGTGTGGTATACGGGAAGCATGATACATGTTCACGTATTGCACGCGTTGGATAACGTCGAGAGCTCGTAGCCGGCGATCTGCGAGATTTGCTCTGATTGTCTGTAGCAAGCGTCTACCATTGATAGTCGCTGAGCGGCGCAGATCTGCTGCGAAATCAAGTCCAAGACATCGTATGGTGGCGGCGACACTAAGGGGGGCAACGCATCTCTACGGCAAGCCCTCACCAATGAGCAGGACCTTGGATTTTGACACGTTGAGGCAGCTCCCCGACGCTTCGCTGCAAGTTGCCACCCATGTCAGTGCTGCTCGTACTTCATCTACACTGCGCAGATATAGTACTATGTCGTCTGCGTAGGCTGTACAACAAAAACGGTGGCCGTGCACACCCATACCTTCCAAACGTTGGCGCATGCCCTGGAGCAGGGGTTCCAAGGCGAAAGCGGACAAAATCGTGGAAAGAGGGCAGCCTTGTCGTAAAGATCGTGCGATGACCAGGGGCAGTGTGAGGCGACCATTGTACATGATTGTTGAGGTTGCACTACTCAACAGGGGCATAACCACTGTGACAATACCGCCAGGAAATCCCATATGCTGAAGAACTATCCGTAAATAGAAGTGGTCAACACGGTCGAAAGCCAAGGCGCCAGGGAGAAGTTGATAATGCGCCAATGCTATCATGTCTCTACAACGGCAAAGGGCCGTACGAATGTTGTCGCCTTCTAGGGAAGTCTGGTCGCAGGATGTGACGTAACGTGCGACCTTCTTGAGTCGCGATGCCAATAGGCGTGTGAATATTTTCATGTCGCTGTTGAGCAAAGTAATTGGTCGATAGTCCTGGACCCTCGATAACCCGTGCGGTTTATGTACGGGGATAATAATGCCATCTAGAAAGGCGCTCGGGACCTCTGTCATCGGTGACATCAGCTCTTGTGCGATTGCCGTCCACGTGGAAGCCAACAAATAGTGAAAACTTTTATAAAATTAGATGGGTATACCGTCAGGTCCAGGAGATCTGTTATCGGTACCCGCCTTGATAGCATCTACCACTTCATCTGTGGTTACGTCGTCTTGGAGGTCATGCACTGCATCCTCCGGAAGAGTGTTCGTAGTAAGCTGAGCGACTTCTGTGATCAGTGCTGCAGAATGCGATACGGCTGCGTATAGCCCGGCAAAATGAGCATGGAGAGCACGACCGATGCTTTGTTGAGTGTCGTGCCGGCGCCCTTCCACATCAGTGAGTACTTGGATCAGAGTTAGTCGTCGTCGTTGTCTTTCCTGAAGGAGGTGGTACATCGACGGACATTCTTGAGGGATACGATGAGAAGCACGAGAACGGACTCCAGTTCCTTCCAAGTAACGCCGCATGATCAAGGAGATCTGCACCTTCGTGCGATGGACCATCGACTGCCGGGCTGGCGAGAAAGGCATCGTCACGCATTCACGTAGTATGGTGTAGTAGAGGTGCAGGGTATTAGTTTGCCACGCCTTAAATTCCTTCCCATAACTCATCAGTGTCGTCCTGAGGGTCGGCTTTGCACAGGAGAGCCACCATGATAAGGTGGAGTCATAGGCTTCTCGACGTTGACGGCAGCGTGCCCACGCTTCTTCGAGCATACGGCGACAGTCTGAGGAGGTCAGGTGAGCGACATTGAGTTTCCACAGACCACGACTATGCCACACTCGCTGTCGGGCGAGAGTGACGTCGCAGAGGTACGCATCATGGTCTGAAAAGGCCAAAGGCCAGACTCCGTATGACGTGTGTCATCAGCAAGGGAGCGAGCAACGTAGATGCGATCTATGCGGCTTGACGAGTGAGAGGTGTAGAATGTATAGCCCGGTTGAATTCTGTGGAGCTTCTTCCAAATGTCCACAAGTCGTAGACGGTCGATGATCACTAAGAGAGATGCACAAGGTGAATGTCGCGGGAGTTGGTCCGCGGGCTCTTGTGTCGAGTTAAAATCCCCACCGAGTACCAAATCGTCCTGTGGACCTGTGAAGAGGAGTGTGACGCTTTCGGCAAAAAAAGTTTGTCGGTCATGACGGCGGCCAGATCCGGACGGAGTGTGGATATTAATAATACGCACGCCGAACAGTGTGAGGGCCATACCTCGCGCAGTGGGGAGGTAGATGACGTCCTCCTCAGGGAGTCCGTCGCGTAGCAGGATGGCGACGCCGCTACCGGTGTCGGATGCGGGGGAAACATAGGCGGTGTATCCGGTGGGATCTAGGAAGTCTGCCACAAACACCTCTTGTAGGAGTGCTATATCAACACCCGCAGAGTAAATAGTGTCTCGGAACATGGCCAGTTTGTGGGGGGCACGAATGGTGGCAAGATTCATCGTGGCGATACGATATTGCTGTGTACGGCCATCCTCAGTATTTGCCGAACGTGCGGTAGAAGTAGGCGGCAGGTGGAGACCCGCCGGTGGTTCTGCAGTGGTGATAATTACTGGCGGGGCGCCAGCCCCAGTGTCGCCGTGGTGGACACCTGTGCAGACACGCTGGCAGTCTTCTTCTTCACTTCGTCTTCAACGTCATCGGCCCAGGAAGCTGACGACGTGGACATGTGACGGTCACGTACTTCTGGAACGGGTGTTGTGGATTCCGCATCATGAGTGGCAGGGGGACCGCCGTCATCATTCGTTGACAACGGCGAAGACACGTCCTTGGCTGGGAGAGGAGGCGTCACAGGAGGGGCGCCTGTTGCTGGCACACCGCGTGACTGGACGCATTGTGGGAGATCACCGTCAGACATCAGGTCGACATCTCGCGGGGCTGTCTGAGAAAGGGCGTCATCGGAAGGCGTTCGTCGTCGTTTCCTGTGTTTGCGAGGCGACCGCTGTTTTCTGATGTGGCCTTCTGAATCAGAATGTGGTCGCCCGTCATCTGACGCCGAACCTGTCTGGACAAAGGCAGACGTCGGCACGACACCGAGGTCGACGTCCATAGTTCCAACAGGAACGTCGGTTTCGGTCTGCAAACGGGACGGTCCTGAAGCGAGCACTGGAGGCGACGCCGTGCTTGTGTCGTCGGCCGGCCGCGGTGGTCTCGCGGTTCTAGGCGCGCAGTCCGGAACCGTGCGACTGCTACGGTCGCAGGTTCGAATCCTGCCTCGGGCATGGATGTGTGTGATGTCCTTAGGTTAGTTAGGTTTAAGTAGTTCTAAGTTCTAGGGAACTAATGACCACAGCTGTTAAGTCCCATAGTGCTCAGAGCCATTTGAACCATTTTTTTTTTTTTTTGTCGTCGGCGCGCTGTGCTGCGGCGGGTGGCGTTGACGATGCTGCTGGCGTAGTCGGGAGTGGCACGACGGGGTCCTGTGCAACCTTGGCGTAGGTGATGGGTAAGGACGTGACCGTCGAAACCTGGGTCTCTTCACGTAACGGCGTCTGTATTAAACGGCGGTGTAAGCGTTCGGAACGTACATGTCCCTCCTGGCCACATCCTGCTCACGTTCGTGGCTGTCCATCGTACATGACGATGGTCCTCACACCGCCAATCAGCAGGTACGATGGGACATGTTTCGTCAGCTCAATTTTTATTTGCCGGGCGCCATTTAGTACGGGGTAGGTGGTAAATGTTTGCCACTTCTCCGCGACGTGACCCAAGACGGTGCCATATGGTTGGAAAGCGGCAATGACCACATCCTGAGGCACCTCTAACGGGAGCTCAAACACCCCCAATGTCCGGAGACCGAATCCAACATGGGCGACTGCCACAGCACCCATATGTCCATCAGAGTGTTAAATTTTAGTCCGGTGGCATGACGGTGAATTATGTCAGTGCAAATTTCCTCCGTCGACATATTGATGTAGACAACACTTCCAGTGATGGAAAAGTGTATGCCGATTACGTCCTGGGGTTCAAACGCAGATCCTCTCGGATGAACTGTTCGACTTCGAAAGCTCTGGGTCGTGGATGTTCGGCCTGAAACGTTACGTTGATCGTTGCTCGGTGGTAAGAGTGCGCCATGGAGTACGTTAGTACTGGACTCGATAGACACAAACACCCCGACGCGGAAGTAAACACCACCGAGAGCGGAGCGTCGAACGGCGCGCGGAGCAGCTCCGCACGCTAACACGGCTGTGAGCCGACTGTGCTATCGGGGCGGACCTGTTGATCATGAAAGAGTTTTAAATACACTACGAAATATCACCTTGTGCCACAGAGGGCACACGACTTCTACATCCCACGAGGACTGCCGCCGGAGGTACATTTTGCCAGTTCCAAACCCGCTTCAAGAAATTATTTTAACCTTCAGGTCTTCCGACCGTAGCTCTCCAGGGCAGAATGGGGAGCTTAAATTAGCCATTCCATGCTAACGTACGTACACTATCCACACACATTAACGTGACAAACTGCCTGTAGTCGACTTCAACGTACAATAAACACTCACAGGCGGCAAGTGGCTGCACTAACAGTGGAGGGTACATAAAACATGTAGTAGGAATTCGGAAGAGTGCATTCGTTTCTGTAATGGGGATTCATGTGGCGTCCAACAGGCTTGATCATTGGCTTTCTGGCCAAGGGTGCAAGCTCTTCAGAAACGGCAAAGTTTGTACACTGTTCACGTGTCGCTGTGGTTAAAGTATGCTGTGAATACTAAAGTGGCACAATTCAAAACCGGCGCCGAGGCAACTGTGGTGAACCACGGGCCATAGATGACGGGAGTGAACGACGGCTGCGGAGATGTTTGGGGGCGAATAGACATGCAACTGTTGAATAACTGACCTCCCAGGTGAACCAAGGGGCTGCGAACAGTGTCTGCTCAACTATCGTTCAGTCAACGTTCTCCACTGCTGGGGCCAGTTCAAGCATCCACGCTGACTGCTGTTCATCGGTGACAAAAACCGCCCCGATAGCTGAATGGTCAGCGTGGCAAACTACCGTCCTTATGGGCCCGGGTTCTATTCCCGGCTGGTTCGGGAATTTTCTCCGCTCAGGGACGGGGTGTTGTGCTGTCTTCATCATCATTTCATCCCCGTCCGGCGCGCAGGTCGCCCAATATGGCGTCGAATGTAATAAGACCTGCACCAAGGCGGCCGCACCTGCTCCGTAAGGGGCCTCCCGGCCAATGACGCCAAACGCTCATTTCCATTTCCATCGGTGACAAAGATTGGAATTTGCACGCCGGTAGCCAACTGGACGTCCAATGAGTGGCGATAAGTGGCCTTTTCAAATGAATCACGTTTTATGCTCCACGGACAGATGATCGTTAGCACGTATGGCATGAAATGTCTGAAAGTAAAAACCTGCAGCAATCGTCGGAAGGGTCCAGAACGGAAAGCGTCCCCTGGGTGATCTCGTCATTTTGGAAGACACAAATAATTAACATAAATATGCGTCAGTCCTTGGGGACCATGTATACGAACAAATTTAGTGCGTTTTTCCTCGGCACTGTGGCCTCTACAAGCATCACACAGCTCACAGAGTACATGCGTGGCGCGAAGAGCACCAAGATGAATTTACCGAACTCCTCGGGCCACGAAACTCCTTGGATGTAAACCCAATCGAAAATATGTGGGCCCACCAAAATCTGGATGTTCACCTCACGGATCGCAGCTGTCCACATCGCTGGAGTAGGCAAGGCTCCACGTCCCCATAGGTGCCTTCCACAACATCACTGATGCTCTTCCTACAAATCTTGCAGCGGTATGCGCTGCAAAAGCTGATTATTCACGCTTTTGACATTTGTACACATTAATATGGCTCGAGAGAGTTATACCACCACATTCAGTTGAAGAACAGGCAGTGATTAACCCACTTCGGAATTATAAAGCAGCATGGGAGAACCAACTAGTGGCTGAACTTTGGAAATACGCAAATGAACAAATTATGCTGAACTTACACAAACATCTTACTGACATTTGGAATACTGAGAAGTTACCAAAGGAATGGAATGTTGCAATAATACATCCACTACACAAAAAAGGATCCAAATAATTGTAGGGATATATCGCAACTGGATATTACTTATAAAATTTTTTCCAAGGTTCTGTATTTCAGAATTCATGAAAAACTTGATGGTGAACTAGGCGAATATCAAGGAGGCTTTCGTCCAGGACGAAGCTGTCCTGATCAAATTATTAGTGTCAAATGGATAATGAAACATCAAAGGGTTAGGGACAAGAAACTAGTGATCACGTTTGTCGATTTTAAAAAAGCCTACGATAGTATCCATCGTGAATCTTTACTTTCAATTCTTAAAGAATTCTCTGAACCTTTTGAGATTTATACTGGCCTTCGGAAAGGCGATGGATTGTCTCCATTATTGTTCAATTGTGTGCTGGAGAAAATCAAGCGTAAATGGAACAAGATACGCCCACCATCTGTTACAATTGGAAGAAATATTCGACTTAACTACCTTGCATTTGCATATGATTTGGCGCTGTTAGCAAGCAATATTGGTGAAGCAAATGTTCAGATAGAAAAACTAGAACGATCAGCGTCAAAAGGTCTGACTGCAAATTTCGTTTGAGAAAACAGAAATGATGCCCAGCATCCCAGCTGAAACATCCCATATCATACTCCATAATGATCAAAATATTGAAGTAGTAAAAAAGTTTAAATGTCTTGATGAGAGTACTACCTGGAATGTTAATGAAATAGCATGAATAGATAGTAGAACATTAAGACTTCAGCGAGCGCAGAGAACCACGTGGCCAACGTACAAAAAACGATCTGTCTTAATAAATGCTAAATTTCGATATCACTCCTCCGTCGTTAAACCGGAAGCGACATATGCAAAGGAAACAATATTCAGGCTAAATACTCAAGCAACAACTGACAAATTGCAGAAAGTTCATAGTAGAATGCTCCGAACAAATATCAGTAACTAACATCAAGTTACTGAGCAGTGGAGACCTTTTCCCAATTCAATAGTGTCTAAAGAAAGTGAATCCATTACTGATACAGTGCGGAAAAGAAGGATTGCAGTTTTCGGCCACGTATCTCGCCTACCAAATACTAGAATCCTTAAGCAACTTTTTGACTATTTCTGTAACAGTAAAACCAAAAACATCTGGTTTGAAGGAGTACAAACTGATCTGGATGAACTGAACATCACCACACACCAAATTCGACACAGAGAAGAGAAACTGCTTCTGAAGAACAAATACACACGGCTGACATTCAAACCATCAGAACGGAAGAAGTATGTCATATCTTCAGAAGAACGAACAGCCAGATCACAGGGAATGAAGAAGTTTTGGGAAACGAAGAAATTGCTGACTGCTAAGACCTAATCTTAATCATTGTAGACTCTGTTGTATTATGTTTGATTCTAGTGCTCCAATGTGGGCGTAAACTATGTAAATAAATAAATAAATAAATAAATAAATATGGCTTGACAGTGAGGTACGTACTGTAAAGTGGTGCTCCCTGTCATGAACTTCAGTAGGTTTCTTCCAATGGGCGTTAGGAAAAGCTGTTTGTCCTGTCGACATCACTCCGTCTTGAAAAGAGTTGGTTCGACCACCACCAGCTTTTCCGGATCAAGGGAATTCAAGCCCATTATTTCCAGGCTGGACAATAGTCCTCGTCTCCCGGAAACCGGAAACAGCAAAACGGGAAAAAAGCAACCAGCAATAACCAACAGTCGCGATCAGTAAATGGTATGCTGCAAATCTTCATGCAGGAAACTCCTTCTATTAGGAGTGAGGCTGCCGCAATGACATCGTCCCTCGCGTTACCGGGAAGGAGGCTGACCGCGAGGCTGTGGAGCGACCTACACGTCACCCGCGGTGACAGCGCCGCCACCGCCTCGAGTCGCACCGCGGCCAGCTCAGCTGCACAGTGGCGGCGGAGCGTTCGCAAATCTACCTGCTGTCACGGCAATGACAAGGCCTGCAACTCTGCCGCGCTGAGGTCAGCCCCTGTGTCCGCAGACTCGCCCAAGCCGGTGACGGATCGCAGCCAAGCACAGTTGCTGCACTTGCTGCACTCATCAACCACGCAGCTAGACGCTAATTCTGACAATCTTTCACAGCGTAGTTGCTATTTAAATACCAGAAGCCTTCGTCTCCGATTCTTCATCATCACGTTATTTCACATGCACCTTCTACCATCGTCTAATGACGGAGAATATCGACTCGCATGATAATATATGCATACGTACTATTCAGTTTCGACGCATTATTTTCGAAGGTACCTATTTCTATTCGTATCCCAGAAATGATATGAATCGTGTCTTACTGGTGCGAATAGTGGGTAATGATGTGAAGCAGTAGACGTACTGGAGAAGGAAAAGTCACGTGCCATGAAGAATTGGTAATAGGATCAGTGTTTATTTCCCTTTATAGAGGGCGATCAGAAACAGTCTGAAAAGCTGGTAAGGGTGACGCAGGGGAGATTGTGCTGAGAAATAACTGTTAATAAAAAAATTCGATACGTTGCTCCGTTTCCGAGTTATTTAGCATTGAAGTTAGCAAATCAGGTCGCTGTGTGCGCAAATTCAAGCACTTGGATGCGCTAAAATAAGGTAATGTACAGATTCTATGAGTCCGTGACTTACCTCTTGTTGAAATGTTCATTACCAGTTAAACTGAGCGTTTTTTCGGAAGTGATAAATTTAAGTTAGATTTGAGGAAACCAAACGAAGAACAGTTTGGCAATACAACCTCTGGTAAGCTGCTTGAATCTCCGCGCAGGGCGATCTGATTTGCTAACGTTGTTTTTTTTAACAATTTTGTGTCAGCTCATCATCTCCTGTAACACCCTTACAAGCTTTACAGACCGCTTCGATCAAGCCGTATTTACTACTTACCTTGTTTTTATTATCTCACGACATCATTACTGGCAACCTCTAACACATGGAGTTCGAACACAGAACATGTTTGGTTCAAATCTTTCCTACTTAGACTGGATAGGCGTCAAGGGTATTCTTCTCAATGAATTTGATAAGAATGGAGAGGGAGATACCAACTACCCGTTGGTTATCTGCAGTTTATTCGAAACATAGCAGGAACGATATTCAAGCCGATATTGGACACTAGATAAACATCTCTACTTTCGTATGCATTTTCAACGCTAAAAATTCAAGAAATACGACTGCTAGCATATTTTAAGTAACATTACTAATGTGTCACCCAAGTGCTGGATGTACGTGTTACTATATTAACATAGACTACTCAAAATGATTGCCAATATGATGACTCAGTTGACTGTGCCTATAATGATTTAAAAAAAGAAAATCATATCGTAATACAAATGGCCTCGTTTCTGTGTAGTAAACATTGGTAGGTACGAAAAGAACCTCTACAGACCACCTTAGATGGCTGCTACTGTGTCAGAACAACAAAGAAACTCTAGAGAAATCGCTTTTTTATGGACTAAGGGAATTGCCCGGTTCTTATGGAATAATGAAGTCAACCAAATGACAAACAAAGCATCAAACAATGAAATACAAGAGAGATGCCCTCCAGCTAGGGATCTAATTACCACCGAAGATGTGCAGAGGGCACCTCGTACAGACAAAACCACCCACATATAACAAAAACACAATGATACTCTGAAAAGTAATACATGAAACGAAAATCCACTGGCAAAGGGAACAAGAGATGGTTCATAACGAGCACTCTCAGACCGAACTTCAGTCACGGCTGCTACCATCAGCTCTATCATCACACTGCGATTGTGCTGAGATTCAAGACATCAAACAAACGAGTGTTTGGAAATTTGTTCCATTATCAGTTATTGCCCTCGACACAGAAAAGAACTGCCTGGTTACTTCCGCAGCCTCAGAAAATGACTGATTACTTGTGTAGCTGGTTAAAATGAAACAACAACTTCTGCCGAACATGTCAATACTCATGATAACAGTGTTTTCTAATTGCTCGTTGCATTCTCGTTAAAAGCTTGCACTAAAACGTAGTTATCAGTCTGATGTGTGTGTGTTTATTTAGATATGCAGGGTGAATCGCCTAAACCTGCACTGCAGATATTGCGGAGATGGAAAGTGTAGTTGCTGTGCGGTTTCCGCAGAATGGATTGCTAGTGAGGGGCTCGTATTGTTGGCCAATAAACAGATTGTAATAATACTTATAAAGCGTATTTTTTGTGCAAACATCCACTTTTTTTTAAAAAAACAACAACGTCTATTGGCAGTAACAAACTACAAGTAGTATAAAATAGAAAGTCAATGGCGTTTGTTGCAGGATTCTAGTGCGAGTCCTTTACGAGATATAATATTTTGAAAAGTTCCCACAATGACAGTTGTCTGTGCCATTCGACCCGCATAGTTGCTACGTACGATATTCTTATGTTTGCTTACAGCATGCTTGTGTGTTCCTTGAGTGCACTGCAGCTTGCTAGTCAGTTAGCGTGTGAAAGTCCAGTAAGTAGGTCGTGAGTGGGCGATGGGATTTACCAAAGCGGAAAAAGTCGACGTGCTCATGGTGCGTGGAGAATTTAGGAAGAATGCATTCGTTCCTCGTTCTGGTACGAAGTATGCGGCAAGATATCCCAACAGAAATCAACCGTCTCGGCAATTATTTGTCACAATTATTTATCAAGATCTTCAACCAGTTACGTGAAAGTGTTAGAGTAATACCTAGAAAATGTGGCATAAGATGGAAAAAATAATGTTCCTGCTGCTGTTAAAGTTGATTCGAACGTTAGCTCCCTCACAATCGCACGAGGAAGTGGCATGAGACAGGCAAGTGTCCCACGCTTTCTCCATCGACGTAGGTTCCATACCTATTACAGCTCTCTCCATCAAGAACTTCATGGAAACGATTATGGGGATCGTGTTCTGTACATGGGCATTAAGAGAGTATGTTCCAGACGTATCATGTATCTTGAAACTTCCTGGCAGATTAAAACAGTGTGCCGGACCGAGTCTCGAACTCGGGACCTTTGCCTTCCACGGGCAAGTGCTTCCGAGTTCGAATCTCGGTCCGGCACACAGGTTTAATCTGCCAGGAAGATTCATATCAGCACACACTCCGCTGAAGAGTGAAAATTTCATATAATGTATCTTGTTTAGTGATGAAGCCACATTTACCAATCGTGGCCAGGCAAACCGCCGAAACATGCACTATCGGTCTGTTGACGGTCCCCTTTGGATTCGTCATGTGGAACCTCAGCATCCATAGAATGTAAACGTGTCGTGTGAGATAGTGAATAGTCAGCTCATAAGCCCGTTTTTCATAGACAGACTCCTAACTCCACGGATTCTAGACGACGTTACTCTGTAGACTAGGAGGAACATTTGGTCCCAACATCATGGCTGTCTAGCCAATAGTGTACGAAGTACTGCAGCGTATCTTCTCAAATTGTTTTCAAATCGTTTGGATTGGACGCAGAGGACCTATAGCTTGGCTGGTCCGCGCCCCGGATTTGACGCCTGCAGACTTTTTCTGTGGGAAAAGCTGAAAGATGCTGTCTACAAGGACTTTCGAACAACACCTGATGACAAGCAACGACGTATTATTGCCGCCAATTCGGACATCTTCAAAAATGAATGAGATTTTCACTCTGCAGTGGAGTGTGCGCTGATATGAAACTTCCTGGCAGATTAAAACTGTGTGCCCGACCGAGACTCGAACTCGGGACCTTTCCCTTTCGCGGGCAAGTGCTCTGCCATCTTTTTTTTTCTATCCATTTTTTTTTTTTTTTTTTTTTTTTTTTTTTTTTTTTTTTTTTTGGGGAAGCACAAGAGAAAGAAAACAAACAGGGTGCAGATAGAGAGCTATGTGTGAAAAGGATAAACATGTGTAAGGAGAAAAAAAACTTAGAAGAGGAGGAGACAAGAGAACTGAAATAAAATAGGAATACTTTCCGCGCCATGCTCCACTTTGGCGCGCCAGCAGAACAAAATACATTCTATCATTGACCATTGAAGGTGAACGTGGGATTGTCCAGCCTTGGCTGGCACGGTTCGTTGAGATTCCAGCTTTGAGGCGGGTTGGTGAAAATGCTCTGTAAATAGTTCGCGAAAGTGGCCCGATAGTGTCGATGCCGGCGAAGGGTGTGGTGATGTACTTGGAGGCGTGTCCAAAAGTCCGCCGGATCGACGATGTCGTCCCGGAAGAGGTAGTTGACAGCCATGCCACTGATCCATGTGATGGTGTGCCACTTAGCCGATGGAAAGTAGGTCGTGTCGGGATATATCATCATAGTGGGAGAAACGTGATGTGGTGGTACTCGGAGGTAGAAAGCCACAATCTTCTGTACGAGGGTCCAGACAGCTGCTGCTGGCCCACACTCAAAACGATGTAAATCTGTATCTTCGACATTGTACTTGAGGCACAGGGGTGAGTCCACCAGTGCGATGCGATGCAGTTTCTGTCTTGTAGTATACTTGCCGTTGACGAGAAGGTACCACAGAGAGGTGGTGTCAGTGGTGTGATATGGTTGGTGGATCGTTTTCCAAACTGTAGGCCATGAAACCTGGGGGTGACGTGTTTCGACGGGGTTGCGGGGTGGAGACTTTCGGAGAAGGCGGTAGATGTCGCGGGTGGTCGTCTTCCTGGTCCTGGGGAGATAGGTGCATATGTAGCTGTACTCCAAAAAGAAACGGCCGATATGTGATATCGGAGGTGGGATGTGTGCCAAAGACGTCGGTGGGCGTCTCGAAACAGGCGCGAGCTCGGTGGTCAACATTCCATTAAAACTAGCATTTTGGTTTTTCCATAACCGGAGCATAGTATTGGTGTAAAGTGCCGTTGTCCTGGCTCTCACATTAATCAGATCGAGGCCACCATCCCGCTTCGGTAAGCTTCATACTGGACTTTGAAGATGTGTCCAGAACAAATGAAATATCCGAATGCCGCCTGTAACCTGGCCGCCATTGTCGCAGTGATGGGCAGAATCTGCGCTATATGGGGTATCCGAGCTGCCAGATGGGTATTGACGAAGGTGACTCTCTGGCACAAATTCAGCGGGCGTAGTATGTGATTTTGTATGTTGGCCCGGATGCGTTGCAGCCGAGGTGCGGCGAATGTCTCGCGTGTACACCAATCCGAGACAACGAATGGTGTCCACCAGTTGAAATGGATCTACGCTGTCTGCGGGAAGGCCGCGGCCGATCTTCGTGGCGCATGATTTTGCCACGTTCATAGCGCTCCCTGCCCCTGCACTGTAACGGGTAATCCACTGCATCGCAGCTTGTGCGTCGGCCGCTGAACGTACGACGAGGGCCAAGTCGTCCGCGTAAGCTCGGCAGCGGAACATATGATCCCGGAGTGGAATACCTGTCAAACGTCGCCGTAATCCGCAAATGAGTGGTTCCATCGCAATGGCATAAAGTACCGTCGACAAAGTACAACCCTGCCGTACTGAGCGTTCAATCCGTATAGGTTCTGTAAGTCTGCCGTTGACGAGAAGTCTGGACGTTGCTCCACGAAGGAGCCGCATAATCACTTGTGCGAACGTCGGGGGAATTGCCATTCGGTCCATCACTGCGTCGAGGAATGCATGATTGACGCGGTCAAACGCTTGTTTGAAGTCGATGGAGATTAAAGCGCCTGGCAGTCGCGAGTGTGTTGTCACAGCGATCACATCTCGATATTCACTGAGGGCCGTCTGTATATTACGATCGCCGCCTAAGGATGTTTGTTCGTGGGAAACAATGTCCCGTAAGACATGTTTAAGTCGCACTGCTAGAAGGCGTGTGAAAATCTTGAAGTCCGAATTGAGAAACGTGATCGGCCGATAACTGTCGAGTCGTGTTCCTCCTGCGGGTTTCGGGACTGGTACAAGTAAGCCTTCCATGAACATTGGTGGCGGGTTCGCCGCGCCGGACAAAAGTTCCCAGTACATGTCCCTCCATCGTGGCATCATCAAATCTTGGAAGGTTCTGTAAAATTCGAGAGGTAAACCATCCGGGCCGGGAGATCGATTCAGAGACCCCTTGGCCACAGCGCCTTGGACGTCGTCGGTGGTCACTTCAGCAGTCAGGAGGGTTGCAGCTGCTGCGTTTAGAGTACCAAGTGTCTCATGGGCAACCTCAGCAATGGCCTCTGCACCGGCAGGTACTTCTTGATAGAAAAGTCGATAGTGCGTTGTGAATGCATCCGCAATGGTAGCTTGCGAAGTCAGCCTTCGTCCATCAGGTAAGTCTAAAGTTGTCATTAAAGCCTGTCGGCGTCGACGAACATTTTGAACAATATGATGCATAGAAGGTTCTTCACCATTAATCCTGTCTTGGCTGCGGGCTCGTACAATGGCTCCCTCTAGACGGCATCTGGTCCAGGATAAAATCTTTGCCTTGATGCGTTGAGCTTCTTTGAGGCGATCCGGGGATGGAGGATGATCCATGAGTTCACGTAGAGCGCTATAGTAGAAATCAGTTGTATGATGATTCCACCTGGCTTTGGCTCTGCCATAGTGTGTCAATGTGCGTCGGATGGCCGGTTTGGCGCACAGCAACCACCACTGCAGTGTGGTCTTGTAACGCATAATGCGCTGAACACAGGTGTGCCACTTGTCGGTGACCTGTTGTCGACATTCAGGGTCCCGCAGTAGCGCGACATTGAGTTTCCAAGGTCCTGCACTGCGCCATATAGATTGTCGACGTAGGTTCATGGTACAGATATAGATGTCATGATCCGAAAAGGCAGATGGCCAACGTTCCGCGTCGAGGAGAACTGATTTTAGAGCGTTAGAGATGTATATTCTATCAAGTCGGCTGGCAGAGTGGCTCGTGATGTGTGTATACCCCGGGCGGTCGCCGTGTACCACTCGCCAAGTGTCGAGGAGACGAAGGCGGCGGACGAGGAAGCGAAGTTCGGGACATGTGTTGAAATGGGGGTATTGGTCTGTGCGCTCGAGAACACAGTTGAAATCTCCACCTACGATGAGATGATCGTATCGACCGAGGAATAAAGGCGTGATATCTTCTGCGTAAAACTGGGAGCGATCCCTCCGTTTGTCAGTGCCCGATGGGGCGTAGAGATTTATGATTTTGAGTCCTTCAACTGTTATGGCCACCCCTCGCGCTGATGGGAGGTATGCGACATCGGAAACTGCAATTCCTTCTCGGAGGAGGATGGCTGCGCCTGTGTGTTCCATAGCTGCAGGGGCGGCGTACGTCTCATATCCATAACACCCAGTCCAAGTCGCTGTCCTCAGTTCTTGCAACAGGGCGATGTCGATGTCCGCTGCTCTGAGCGTGTCACGGAGCAGTTGAAGTTTAGCGTGGGAGCCGATATTGTTAGTATTGATAGTAGCTATTCGGTACGCCTGATGGAAGATCCGTGCTGTTGATAGGTTCGTAGCTGGTGAAGATTGTTGTGGTGGATGCTGGAAGTCCATAGAAGTCGCAGGATTCGCCGTAGAAACTTTCCCCATTTTAGTTTTGGTCTAACGGAGAAACAGATCTCATTTCCGCATCAGATGGAGGAGGGAAATCCGTGTCATCCGCTCATGAAAGGTGTCCGACAGGTTTGACATCGGCGAGAGGTGGCAGCGCTGGCCGAGTCGGCTCAATGGCGTCGGTGACAACAGGCGTGGTATGTTCCATGGCTTCTGGGCGCGGGCTTGCGCACGATCTCTGTCGGACGGTTCACCGTCTTGTGGATGACGCGTCTCCGTGGCAGAGGAGAAAGTGTTACCGTGTTCTCCGTCGGAGTGATGTGGCATCTCTTCGTCCTGCGGAGGGGGCTCAATGGTCGAGTCTGATGTCTTGCGGCGTTTTTTTCGTCGTTTGGGCGACTTCTGCTTTCGGCAATGAGTTTCGGTGTCTGAGGAAGGAAGAGATTCACGTCGTTCCGGTACAAAAGCCGCGGGTGCTATGAAGCGGTCTTCATTCTCCAGAACACTCTCACTGGTATCCTTGTGATCTTCTATCGTGGGTGTGTCCGGCTGTTGGACATGTTCACGGGCGGCATCGCCGGTGTCAAGGTGCTGGGACGCCTCCGGGTGTAACGGACCAGAGAGACGTTCATGAACGGCGCCTTGTGAGGGCTGGACATGCAGTGTCGCCGCATAGGTGACTGGAAGGGTGGTCGTGGTTCTGTCGGTGTTCGTATCGTCGGGCCTTAGTTGTGTGATGCGGCGTTGCAGGCATTCATTACGGACGTGGCCTTCTTTGCCACAACCGGAACATGTTCGAGGTTGTCCGTCGTAAATGACCACCGCACAGCTGCCGCCGATAGAAATGTACGATGGAACGTGCCGTTTGAGATCGATTCGGACTTGTCTCACACCATTAAGCACCGGATACGTCGTAAACTGTGCCCATGTCTCGGCTACGTGGCTCTGGACTTTTCCGAACGGGCTTAGCGCCGCGATGACTTCATCTTCAGTCACCTCGAAAGGCAGTTCGAATACACGGATCGTCCGAAGGCCAAGTCCTGCATGGTCGACATCCACAGGCCCGACGTTTCCGTCGGAGTGGCGAAATTTTAGTCCATGTCGCGTCCTTTGAATGATCTCGTTGCAGGCAGCGTCGGAAGTTATTTTAACATAAACGACGCTGCTAATGATCGATAGGTGTATGCCGATGAGTTCGTCACGCGGGATCTTCACGTCTTCGCGTAGGAAGCGTTCGACGGCCAGTGCTTTGGGTCGTGCGTATTCGTTTGAGAAGGTGAACTTAAGAGTGTTCTTCCTGTAAGAGTTGGCCATTACAGCTTGTTCGACTGAGAAGCGCTGTGACGTGGAAGTAAACAAAACACTCCGCCCGCGCAGCGGCGTGGACGGCCGAGCGCGGTGCGCACTGCTGCCCTGCCGAACGCAGACTTACAGCTTTACTTCAAGTAAAGCTGTGAGTACCGGGCGTGAGTCGTGCTTCGGTAGCTCAGATGGCAGAGCACTTGCCCGCGAAAGGCAAAGGTCCCGAGTTCGAGTCTCGGTCGAGCGCACAGTTTTAATCTTCCAGGAAGTTTCATCTTCAAAAATGGTTCAAATGCCTCTGAGCACTATGGGACTTAATATCTGAGGGCATCAGTCCCCTAGAACTTAGAACTACTTAAACCTAACTAACCTAAGGACATCACACACATCCATGCCCGAAGCAGGATTCGAACCTGCGACCGTAGCGGTCGCGCGGTTACAGACTGTAGCGCCTAGAACCGCTCGGCCACTACGGCAGGCTGTGTACGCACTGATAACCACATCGTTGAGTGCCCCACAAATTGAGATCATCATCATCAGTATCATCAGGTGCCGAACCAGCAGAAAAGTGCCTCTGGGAGGTGAAGTTGTGAAAGTCTGAATTCTCTAGAAGAGCTGACAGCGAGGGAACACCAGGACACATGTCACAGCCGTCGCCACCGCTGCAGAGAGAACTGTCAGCATCAACATAAATACCCCATCCCTCTCGACAAATCCTGATTGCTGAGTGCTGTTTGCCGACTGTCCAGTGCATAGTCTCAGACTTTGTGTCAGTTGGAGCTATCCAGTGGGAGGGGAGGGTATGGAGCTCGATCATTAGCACACCTAGCTGTCTTCGATTGTGTATGAAACGACTAGTCTCGCTGGAGGGAGGCTGCTGTGCCAGGTACAGTGCCAACTTCCGAGGCAACGTTGATGTGTAGTGCAAGCCGCAATTACTATGCAGGCCTGCTGGAGGACTGACCTAACTGATATGGATACTGTGCATCACCCGCCTTCGAGAGGTGGTGGCAGCACTGCAGCTGCTCATCCCGTTCCTGTGTCGGATACCGATGCTGTGTCCTAAATGATGTGACTTCCGAACAAGACACAGTGAGGTAAAAAGCTCCAGAGGCCGCCAGTGCCATAGATACTTGTGCGAGTTCCACCAGCGCCACGGACAGCGCAGAGGATGAAGACGTCGACTTCGCCTGGGCCCATTACCGGCCGAGTACAATCCGCTAATCACCGGACGACAACCGACATACGCCTACTAGGAAGCAGAAGAGGAGCTCTCAGCCACTTGGTGACCTAGACAGGGAACATGTTTAGTGAACTCTTAGTTTCGAGCAGACAGGTCTTGTAAATTGCGTTTGCTATGTACTGTGAAGTATACCTATGATTATTTGCGCTTAGCCATAGAGGGACTTTCTTGTGTTATATTGCATGCAGTATTGCAGACGTCAATACCGGACAAGTCAGAAAGATAAGTAAACCTTTTGAACTCATTTGTGTGGCTTTGTTACCAATTTGTTGGAGTATTGTAGAACCTTCGTTCTCCCATCCTGTTACCTGACCCTGGGGCGTAACTGTGTAATAGTGACAGGGAGAAATTGTCTTAGCAGTGTACTGCACCAGAAGCCGTTTCACGAACTTACAAGCTCGGCGTACCGTAACAGCGGCAGTAAGCGACGAGGCTTTACGCGACGATTGTTTAAAAACTAAACGCGAACAGAGAGCAGACCCCTGTGAGCCAGATGGACAAATAAAATCATTCATATGAAAGACTAATAACGGCAAAAGTTCAATAGAAATAGAAAATTAACCCTCTATTGCATGGTGTTGCCATTTAGCAATAAACCATAAATTCACGTATAACGCTAAGGAAACCACTCGTACATTCATGAGTTGCCGTCTGGCAACACCCACAGTCTGGTTGCATCGAGCTAGTCTGTGTTTAGCGTCTGATGTTCAAAGAAACAGTTGAAAACAGATAATCTTTGATGAGGATCAAACATTCGTACACACGCGCGAAAGCAGCTGAAAGAGTAAATTATTTCTGCCATGTAGATAACATCTAGTTAGATTTATGAAGTTTGTAAAATGATGCTTAATGATATCATAGATTGTTTCCACGTCTCTGTATTAACCCCATAGTTGCCGGCCTGATTTAAGAAACCTGTAATTATTTGTGACATACATAAGAAATAGTTATTTGAATTACACATTTGGAAATACTTGTCAAATAACTAATCCATTGCTGTACATTTTGTTATAGAAACGGACGAGATAAGGAGGAAGGAAATCCAGACGGATTACAAGCCAAAAACAGCCTCTACTGTGTATTGAACACAAGTTGTGAAACTTTTTGTTGTTACCTTGAACTTTGCAGTACCGAATTCTGCACTGAGAGGTACGAGGCTTATTCTGAAAGTATGGTCTGATCGTCGCGAAATGGAAACCGCTGTGAAAATCCGATAAAGCTTTGCATAGGTGTATTGGACAGTGCCTGTAGTATGCCCGTTTATCGCATTATGTCTGTCTTTTCAGTTCTCAGCGCACAGTGAGCACGTAAAGATGCCTAGAAAACAGTGTCTCCCGCCAAGTATGATGGGCCGCGAGAGACTTCACCTTACTTGATGCAGCCCACACAAAATAACCGTCACGAATTTCCAGTTCTCGGCAGCACTCTGCAGGAGCAATGAGGACGTCCCTGCAGCGTTTTCAGTGGGAAGTGTTGGATCGCCTTCCATACAACCCGGATTTTGCTCCCTCTGATTTTCATCGCTGCTCACATGAACCGCCGTCTATGAAGTCAACGTCTTGGCACAGACAGCAAACTGCAGATCAGCGTAGAGAATCGGCGAAAAGTACAGGTCGCTGTCATCTATGACGAAGGTATTGGAAAGTTGGTTCAGCGCTACAACAAATGTCGCAGACATTGCTAGAGGGTGTGGCTAACTATTGCAAATAAAACACTTTTGATTTTCACTGTGGTTTCCATTTCGTGACCGATCGGACCTTACTTTCGGAATACGCCTCGTACCTGCAGAAGTTTCATTCCAGCATAGTTAGCAAATAATAGTAGTAACACCGTGCAGAATTTAGTTAGCAATAATAAGACAAACATTTCAGTGACTTTTCGTAATCATAATCATGTACGTAATGGTAATGTTCCATTGGTGAACAGCTCACTACGAGAGTGTTTCCGTAGTATGCTTAGTCATTGTTGTATATAATTATCATTTAAGTAAAACTAACTTCCATTCAATTGAAATAGATGAATGATATGAATTAGAAGAATTATTTTTAATTTTTATAATTTGAATCGTATTCTGTTAGCAAACGGATTCACTTAGTCGAGCTGCATTAAAGGTTGGAAGATGAGGAAGCTTGGGCTATCGAACCTGCAACCGTACATCAAAGTGCTATAGTGCAAAACATTCTGGACAGGATGTAGGATACGTTCAATAGATTAGAATTGGCAGGTGTTGTTACCTCAGTGATTAATGAACAAAACCGCACAGCAGCAATCTGAGCAGCAGTTGGCACCACAGTGACACAACTTCAAGGACAGCTTCGAGTCAGATGCCCTTTAGCGTTTATTTCACTGACCCAAGCCACCACCATTTGCGACTTCAGTGGTGCCAAGAGAGTGCTCATTGGAGGGCTAGATGGAGGTCTGCTATGTTTTCCGATGAACGCTGGTTCTGCTTCTATGCGAGTGATGGCCGTGAGTTGGTTAGGAGGAGGTGAGCTGAGGACCTGCGACCAGTCTACCTGCGTGCTAGACGCAGTGGATCTACACCTGGAGTTGTGGTGTGGTGTGGAATTTCGTATGACAGCAGGAGCACTCTCTTGGTTATCCCACGCAGCCTGACAGCGAATTTGTACCTCAGTCTCATTCGATCCGTTGTGCTGCCGTTCATGAATGGTATTCAAGGGCAAGTTTTCCAACAGGATAACATTCGTCCATATATCGCTGTTATAAACCACATGCTCTACAGAGTGTCGACATGTTGCCTTGGCCTAATCAATCACCAGATCTGCCTCCAATGGAGCGCATATGGGAGGGACATCATTTGACGACAACTCCATGCACAACCAGCATAACCGTCCCTGTATTGGCCGACAAAGTGCAACAGGCATGGAACTCCACCCCACAAATTGACATTCGACACCTGCACGATACAATGCATGCACGTGTGCCTCCTTGAATTCAATATTCCGACGGTTATTACTGTACCAGAATTTCACACTTCCAGCGGTTATCTCGCACTTACAGTAACCTCTAATCTTGCAGTGTTAAATACTTAAATATGTTACCTAGAAAAATGTTTTCCCGAAATTTCAATATACTACATTAATTTACCATCAAGCTAAAATCGCTACCAATCCAAGCAAATTCACAGCGAAGTCGGAACGGTGCTCCGAAATGATTTGTGAGCTACAGGAGTACGCGTTTGCGATATCGTAAAGAAACTGTTAAACGAAGTTGATATTCGTTACGACGACCATTTAGCAAGCTTCAGCAAAGAACTGAAGTTCGTACACCATGAGACATGAGATTTAATTAATTAATTTTACATTTTATTTCTTGTAATATTTCTGTGAACTGAAGTTCGTACACCATGAGACATGAGATTTAATTAATTAATTATACATTTTATTTCTTGTAATATTTCTGTGAACGTGCTTTTAAATCTGTTGTAAGTTGCTGGCGGTATGGTTCTAACTGCTGCACGGAACTCGCTAGTCGCTGTAGTAGGGAAGTTGTTTCTTGTGCTTGTAGAGGACAATGGATGATGATTCGTGATTAGTGGTCTTTATCACTTCCATTTCTGTCAAATACGTCGAGGAAAGACTTTCTAACAAGTAACCTTACATTCGATGTTAACAATTCTTATCTTTCAGAAATGATTTTATTGTTACTGCCACTCTGCATTTAATACCCTTTCTACTTCTGTCACCATCAGCTATTTTTATGACTAAATAGCGACTCGTATACTATTCTGAATGTTTCAGTTCCTAATATAATGCCCTCAGCATTTCCTTATTTAATTCGACTACATTGCGTTATCCTTGTTTTGCTTCTTTGATGTTCAACTAATAACGCCGCTACGACCCACTATTCTTTAGATCAGCTGCTCTTCCAAGCCCTTTCGGTGCTTGACATAATTACAATGTTGTCAGTAAATCTCATAGTTTTCAGTTCTTCTTCCCGAACCTTAATTTCCTTTCCAAATTTCTCCTTGGCTTTCCGCTGGCTCAATTATTTAAGAACGTTCGGAATAAGCTACAACACAGCCCTTCGACTCTTATAACTGTCGTCTGTTTTCTGTGTAAGTTGTAAATTATCTTTGCTTCCTGTACTTTATCCCTGCTACCTTCAAAATTTCGAATAATGTAGTTTAAAAGGCTTTTCGAAGTGTACCAAACCATAAAAGTTGATTTACCTTTGTTCAACTTAGCTACCAGGATACGTCGTATGGTCAGCATTGTTTCGTGTGTTTCTAAATTTCTCCAGAATCCAAACTGATTTGCACCGAGGTCGGCTCCAGTTAGTTTTTCCATTCTTCTGTACCAATACCCACGATATATCCCACCCTTCGGTTCTGAATTATTATTAGTCATCGCTAAGACAACACCTGTTAACGACAAACTCATTAAGCAAATGTAACTGTCATACGACATCAATGACTGGGATATCACATGGGGTTGGTTTAGCCATGGGGTTAGGGTGATCTTCCTCCGCGTTCATTGGCAACTTTCCTCGCGGGTCGTAAGAGCTGTGCCGCGCATGTATGTGTATTTGTAGAGTGTAGGTGAGTGTAATGGGAGCGTGTAAACTGTAGTGTTGCGTTTGAGTTCTGTGGTGGTGATAATAGAGAAGGGACAGGCTTAAAGGCCTATTCCTCTCGAATAGCACCAAGGGGATCGCCGAGCGTAACTTTCCCATTCAATGGTCGGATATCGACGGTGAAACATGCCTCCACTTGAAAACACTGCTGAGAGGTTCGAAATTTAATTCAGAGCATTGGCTTAAATTCTTGAGATCAGTAACTTTACGCCACCACCTCTTCTCGCCATTACTGTCAAACACTGACCTCGAAAATTTAACCCACCACCAGGATAGAACTAGCTTACGTCTGAGTGGAGCGCCATCACATGGGTGTGCGTTAGCGTTTGGCTATGGAGTCGGGTGCTCATTTTGTGATACAGTAACTGTACTGGCCGGCTGCGGTGGCCGAGCGGTTCTAGGCGTTTCAGTCGTGAACCGCGCGACTGCTACGGTCGCATGTTCGAATCCTGCATCGGGCTTGTATGTGTGTGATGTCCTTAGGTTAGTTAGGTTTAAGTAGTTCTAGGGGACTGATGTTGAGTCCCATAGTGCTCGGAGCCAGTAACTCTACTGTGTTATAATCTGCCCTATAACGAAGTATTTACTTATTATACGCTGATGAGACAAAACATTACGACCACTACACAGCGCGACGTTGGATGACACCTAGTGGCATTGTGGGCACGTGACACCCTAGCAAAAGTACGTAAGGGGAGCACACGCGGACAGGGGATCACCCTATCGCAGATTTTGGGTGCAAATGGGGAAATACATTGAGAGAAGCGACTTTGACAAAGAGCAGATTATTATTACAAAGAGTGTGTGAACGTGTATCTCGATATCGGCGAAGCCGGTCAAATGTTCATGTGCTATTGTTGTGAGCATCTACGGAAAGATGTACATCTACAGCTACATCTACATGACTACTCTGCAATTCACATTTAAGTGCTTGGTAGAGGGTTCATCGAACCACAATCATACTATCTCTCTACTATTCCACTCCCGAACTGCGCGCGGAAAAAACTAACACCTAAACCTTTCTATTCGAGCTCTGATTTCTCTTATTTTATTTTGATGATCATTCCTACCTATGTAGGTTGGGCTCAACAAAATATTTTCGCATTCGGAAGAGAAAGTTGGTGACTGAAATTTCGTAAATAGATCTCGCCGCGACGAAAAACGTCTTTGTTTTAATGACTTCCATCCCAACTCGCGTATCATATCTGCTACACTCTCTCCCCTATTACGTGATAATACAAAACGAGCTGCCCTTTTTTGCACCCTTTCGATGTCCTCTGTCAATCTCACCTGGTAAGGATCCCACACCGCGCAGCAATATTCTAACAGAGGACGAACGAGTGTAGTGTAAGCTGTCTCTTTAGTGGACTTGTTGCATCTTCTAAGTGTCCTGCCAATGAACCGCAACCTTTGGCTCGCCTTCCCTACAATATTATCTATGTGGTCTTTCCAACTGAAGTTGTTCGTAATTTTAACACCCAGGTACTTAGTTGAATTGACAGCCTTGAGAATTGTACTATTTATCGAGTAATCGAATTCCAACGGATTTCTTTTGGAACTCATGTTTTTCGTTATTTAGCGTCAACTGCCACCTGCCACACCATATAGCAATCTTTCCTAAATCGCTTTGCAACTGATACTGGTCTTCGGATGACCTTACTAGACGGTAAATTACAGCATCATCTGCGAACAACCTAAGAGAACTGCTCAGATTGTCACCCAGGTCATCTATACAGATCAGGAACAGCAGTGGTCCCAGGACGCTTCCCTGGGGAACACCTGATATCACTTCAGTTTTACTCGATGATTTGCCGTCTATTACTACGAACTGCGACCTTCCTGACAGAAAATCACGAATCCAGTCGCACAACTGAGACGATACCCCATAGGCCCGCAGCTTGATTAGAAGTCGCTTGTGACGAACGGTGTCAAAAGCTTTCCGGACATCTATAAATACGGAATCAACTTGAGATCCCCTGTCGATAGCGGCCATTACTTCGTGCGAATAAAGAGCTAGCTGCGTTGCACAAGAACGACGTTTTCTGAAACCATGCTGATTACTTATCAATAGATCGTTTCCTTCGAGGTGATTCATAATGTTTGAATACAGTATATTCTCCAAAACCCTACTGCAAAGCGACGTCAATGATATAGGTCTGTAGTTCGATGGATTACTCCTACTACCCTTCTTAAACACTGGTGCGACCTGCGCAATTTTCCAGTCTGTAGGTACAGATCTATCGGTGAACGAGCGGTTGTATATGATTGCTAAGTAGGGAGCTATTGTATCAGCGTAATCTGAAAGGAGCCTAATCGGTATACAATCTGGACCTGAAGACTTTGCCCGTATCAAGCGATTTGAGTTGTTTCGCAACCCCTACGGTATCTACTTCTAAGAAACTCAAGCTAGCAGCTGTTCGTGTTTCAAATTCAGGGATATTCCATTCGTCTTCCCTGGTGAAGGAATTTCGGAAAACTGCGTTCAATAACTCCGCTTTAGCGGCACAGTCGTCGGTAACAGTACCATCGGCACTGCGCAGCCAAGGTATTGACTGCTTCTTGCCGCTTGTGTACTTTACATACGATCAGAATTTCTTCGGATTTTCTACCAAATTTCGAGACAATGTTTCGTTGTAGAACATATTAAAGGCATCTGGCATTGAAGTCCGTGCCAAATTTCGCGCGTCTGTAAATTTTAGCCAATCTTCGGGATTTCGCGTTCTTCTGAACTTCGCATGCTTTTTTCGTTGCCTCTGCAACAGCGTTCGGACCTGTTTTGTGTACCATGGGGAATCAGTTCCATCTCTTACCAATTTATGAGGTATGAATCTCTCAATTGCTGTAGCTACTACATCTTTGAATTTGAGCTACATCTCGTCTACATTTGCATAGTCAGTTCGGAAGGAATGGAGAGTGTCTCTTAGGACGGCATCTAGTGACACTTTATCCGCTTTTTTAAATAAAATTATTTTGCATTTGTTTCTGGTGGATTTGGAAGAAACGGTATTGATCCTAGCTACAACAACCTTGTGATCACTAATCCCTGTATCAGTCATGATGCTCTCTATTAGCTCTGGATTGTTTGTGGCTAAGAGGTCAAGTGTGTTTTCGCAACCATTTACAATTCGCGTGGGTTCGTGGACTAACTGCTCGAAATAATTTTCGGAGAAAGCATTTAGGACAATCTCGGAAGATGTTTTTGCTAACAACTATAACCGTATGAGTGGGGTATTTATTTGTTACGAGACTCAAATTTTCTCTGAACTGTTCAGCAACTATATCATCGGAGCCTGGAGGTCGGTAGAAGGAGCCAATTATTAACTTAGTTGGCTGTTAAGTATAACCTCCACCCATACCAATTCTCACGGAGTATCTACTTCGACTTCACTACAAGATAAACCACTACTGACAAACAAAATGTAGAATGACTGAAACTATCACTAGGCGTTAAATGGTTCTGCGACTCTTCACAGATCGTGGGGACGGAAGATTGTCTGCTCTGCAAGGTAGGATAGATGGTGATCTGTGGCATCTCTGCCCAAAGAGCACAATTCTGGTGCATACAAAAAGGTTTCGGAGCACACATTGATGGAGCACACATTGTTGGAGCACCGCAATAGACCACTGCTACTACTTCAATTGTTGGCCCAATTACATCTTCAATTACGATTTCAGAGGGCTCGGGACCATCGGTTTTCAACCGTCGGTCAGTGGAAACATGTCGGTTCTTCGGGTGAACAGCATTTTTACAAACTTACAAAAACGCCGTTTAAGGTTGAACGGTGGCTCGAAACGTGCAGCGGGCAACGGACGCAGGCTGGTGGTGGCAGTATTATGCTATGGGAGGCATCCTTTTGCGCTTGCATGGGACCTTCGATAGAAATCGAAGACACACTGACAGCTGCAAACCACCTGCATCCCTTCATGCTGATGCCTTACCCGACTTCGATGTCATCTTTAAGCAGTATAATTGTCCGTGTGTCGGAGCTAGAACAGTGCTGTAGTGGTTTGAGGAGCGTTGTAGAAAACTCACGTTGATGTCTCCGCGATCAAATTCACTCGATGTAAACCCTGTGGAAGCCATCTGGGTCGCTATCGGGCGCCATCACCGCGTACGCATATCAGCGGCCCTTTATTTATGCGTATTTCAAGGCCTGTACGTAGACATCTAGTGCCACATATCTCCTCAAATCTACCAAGAAACCGTCGGACCGTGATACGCAGAATCGGTGGTAATGTATTTCGTCCCAAATGTGGACAAATAAGTTATTAACTAGGCGGTCATAATGTTTTGCACATCAGTGTACGCATTTCATCCTAGTCTATTAAAACTAAAAATAAAAGAAATAAAAGAGCTAGCTGTGCAGCCTCTCAATCTCATCAAATCTCTGTATAGTACTAACCCGCAACATGGTTTATTACTCATCGACTTACAGCTATTTTAACATTCTCCTCCGTCTTTTCCCGTCTTATTCTGCACGCAGAGCTGCAGAGTCGTAGCATATTTTAAAAATGTATCTCTACCCTCTAAGAAGCTGCTGCTTGGATAATTTACTTTTACTGACGAGCAGTTGCATATTTAATGGCGAAAAGAAGGTAATTTTTTATCAGATTGAGTATGGTGTATGCGAGAAAATGTATGATAACAAGTAAATCTTTACCTGTGCTACATACGAAATACTTACTTTGTAACCAGGAAACATCCTGTGCGAAATATCAAAGTTACAGTTGTTATCCGCAAGCGTATGAATATTCAGACAAGAACTGCAGAAAAGTTGTAGGAATAAAGTAATATCAACTGGATCTACATTAACATTAATTGCAGACATTAATCAAGTGCGCCCACGTTCGATGCAAGAGACGTATATTGATCGAGGTCAGGTTTGGTGCTGACAGGACGCTCAGCTGATGTCTGTCTCTAATGGTCAGCACAAATGTAGTATTCGTTACAGTAGAAAACAATTAATACATACATATAATCGATCTTTTCTGTTAATCATACACATTTATTAACATGTAGGAGAGGGCGTTGTGAGCCTTATGTGAGCTGGTGTCTTTTTATAAAGTTATGGAAGTTACTCCAGAAACGTAACTTTTTCCAAGTGTGAACATACATTGTCATATATCTAGTAACAAATATTCTACTCAAATTTAAAAGTGTTGCAATCGAGAAAGTCTTGCCAATATTCCATTTTTAATAGTCTGTGTTCTACACAGTAGCGCCAAAGAAACTGGTATACGCATGCGCATTCGTATACAGAGATATCTAAACAGGCAGGATACAGCGTTGTGGTCGGCAACGGCTATATGAAACAAGTGTCTGGCATAGTTGTTAGATCGGTTACTGTTTCTACAGTGGCAGGTTATCAAGAGAACATGTACTACCAACCGAACCCTTCTTCTAGTCAAGTTGTGCCACAAGCCCCTCTTCTCCCCAATTCTATTCAATACCTCCTCATTAGTTATGTGATCTACCCATCTAATCTTCAGCATTCTTTGTAGCACCACATTTCGAAAGCTTCTATTTTCTTCTGGTATAAACTATTTATCGTCCTCGTTTCACTTCCATACATGGCTACACTCCATACAAATACTTTCAGAAACGACTTCCTGACATTTAAATATACACTCGATGTTAACAAACTTTTCTTCCAGAGGAACGCTTTCCTTTCCATTGCCAGTCTACAATTTATATCCTCTCTACTTCGACCCTCGTCCGCAGCTCGTGGTCGTGCGGTAGCGTTCTCGCTTCCCGCGCCCGGGTTCCTGGGTTCGATTCCCGGTGGGGTCAGGGATTTTCTCTGCCTCGTGATGACTGGGTGTTGTGTGATGTCCTTAGGTTAGTAAGGTTTAAGTAGTTCTAAGTTCTAGGGGACTGATGACCATAGATGTTAAGTCTCATAGTGCTCAGAGGCATTTGAACCATTTGAACTTCGACCCTCATCAGTTATTTTGCTCCCCAAATAGCAAAACTCCTTTACTACTTTAAGTGTCTCATTTCCTAATCTAATTCCCTCAGCATCACCCGACTTAATTCGACTACATTCCATTATCCTCGTTTTGCTTTTGTTGATGTTCATCTTATACCTTCCTTTCAAGACACTGCCCTTTCCGTTCAACTGCTCTTCCAAGTCCTTTGTTGTCACTGGCATAATTGCAATGTCATCGGCGAACCTCAAAGTTCTTATTTCTTCTCCATGGATTTTAATACCTACTCCGAACTTTTCTTTCGTTTCCTTTATTGCTTGCTCAGTATACAGATTGAATAACATCGGGGATAGGCTACAGCCCTGTCTCACTCCCTTCCCAACCACTGCTACCCTTTCATACCCTTCGACTCTTATAACTGCCATCTGCTTTCGGTACAAATTGTAAATAGCCTTTCGCTCCCTGTATTTTACCCCTGCCAACTTCAGAATTTGAAAGAGAGTATTCCAATCAACATTTTCAAAAGCTTTCTCTAAGTCTACAAATGCTAGAAACGTAGGTTTGCCTTTCCTGAAACTTTCTTCTAAGATAAGTCGTAGGGCCAGTATTGCCTCATGTGTTCCAACATTTCTACGGAATCCAAACTGATCTTCCCCGAGGTCGGCTTCTATCAGTTTTTCCAATCGTCTGTAAAGAATTCGTGTTAGTATTTTGCAGCTGTGACTTCTTAAACTGATTGTTCGGTAATTTTCACATCTGTCAACACCTGCTTTCTTTGGGATTGGAATTATTATATTCTTCTTGAAGTCTGAGGGTATTTCGCCTGTCTGATACATCTTGCTCACCAGATGGTAGAGTTTTGTCAGGATTGGCTCTCCCAAGGCTGTCAGCAGTTCTAATGGAATGTTGTCTGCTCCCGGGGCCTTGTTTCGACTCAGGTCTTTCAGTGCTCTGTCAAACTCTTCACGCAGTATCATATCTCCAATTTCATCTTCACCTACATCCTCTTCCATTTCCATAATATTGTCCTCAAGTACATCACCCTTGTATACACCCTCTATATACTCCTTCCACATTTCTGCTTTCCCTTCTTTGCTTAGAACTAGCTTTCCATCTATGTTCTTGATATTCATGCAAGTGGTTCTCCTTTCTCCAAAGGTCTCTTTAATTTCCCTGTAGGCAGTATCTATCTCAGCCCTAGTGAGATAAGCCTCTACATCCTTACATTTGTCCTCTAGCCATCCCTGCTTAGCCATTTTGCACTTCCTGTCGATATCATTTTTTAGACGTTTGTATTCCTTTTTGCCTGCTTCATTTACTGCATTTTTATATTTTCTCCTTTCATCAGTTAAATTCAATATTTCTTCTGTTACCCAAGGATTTCTACTAGCCCTCGTCTTTTTACCTATTTGATCCTCTGTTACCTTCACTATTTCATCCCTCAAAGCTACCCATTCTTCTTCTACTGTATTTCTTTCCCCCATTCCTGTGAATTGTTCCCTTATGTTCTCCCTGAAACTCTGTACAGACTCTGGTTCTTTCAGTGTATCTAGGTCCCATCTCCTTAAATTCCCACCTTTTTGCAGTTTCTTCAGTTTTAATCTACAGTTCATAGCCAGTAGATTGTGGTCAGAGTCCACATCTACCCCTAGAAATGTCCTGCAATTTAAAACCTGGTTCCTAAATCTTTGTCTTACCATTATATAATCTATCTGATACCTTTTAGTATCTACAGGGTTCTTCCATTTATACAACCTTCTTTCACGATTCTTAAACCAAGTGTTAGCTATGATTAAGTTATGCTCTGCGCAAAATTCTACCAGGCGGCTTCCTCCTTCATTTCTTAGCCCCAATCCATATTAACCTACTATGTTTCCTTCTCTCACTTTTCCTACTCTTGAATTCCATTTCCCTTTTTAAATTTTCTAACCTGCCTGCACGATTAAGAGATCTGACATTCCACGTTCCGATCCGTACAACGCCAGTTTTCTTTCTCCTGATAACAACGTCCTCTTGAGTAGTCCCCGCCCGGAGATCCGAATTGGGGACTATTTTACCTCCGGAATATTTTACCCAAGAGGACGCCATCATCATTTAATCATACAGTAAAGCTGCATGCCCTCGGGAAAAATTACGTCTGTAGTTTCCCCTTCCTTTCAGCCGTTCGCAGTACCAGAACAGCAAGGCCAGTTTAGTTAGTGTTACAAGGCCAGATCATTCAATCATCCAAACTGTTTCCCCTGCAACTACTGAAAAGGCTGCTGCCCCTCTTCAGGAACCACACGTTTGTGTGGCCTCTCAACAGATATCCCTCCGTTGTGGTTGCACCTACGGTACGGCTATCTGTATCGTTGAGGCACGCAAGCCTCCCCACCAACGGCAAGGTCCATGGTTCATCGATACAAAAATAAATTACACTAATTTTCCTAAAAATAGATCCTCTTCATATTTCTCCTAGGACTAATAGTTTCCGTGTTGCAGCGGATAGGAAAATTGCAATTGTTGAAAATATTGTTCTAATGGTGTAAAATAAATGTTTATCTTTAAATGAAGTGGGTTAAAAACAAACAGAAAATGTGCTTGACATATTACTGTGCAAGAGAACGGCTTAAGGAATAAACTGTGTTCCATGGATTTAAGAGGATGTGAGGGGTAGGAGCGCGAGGGAATGTAAGTTGCCGGTTTGTGTTCATGCACTTGCCTCCTTCATAGGTCTGCAAACTGAACAACGAGCAGGTGATTCCCCACTGTCTGCCCCACTGTCTACCCTACTACGTCACAAAAAGCAACTATAGGGTGTGATATACGGGACGTCCACAGCAAACCTTACGACTGGCGAAGCAGTGCGCAGATACGCCCGCAGAGTACTTATTTTGCACAAAATGCTTTAACATCACACGGAATACAGATACGAATTACTAATGACGCTAATACAGGTTTTGTGTATGGACGAAATCTACGTGAATCTGTGCACACTGTTCTAATCTGCTAAGGGAGAAAATGATTCTTAGTCTCCTGTACAGCAGATGCAGTGCTCTTCCGGCAAAGACAGCTTCCCCCACCAAGGACGCGGCTTGCTTTTCAGTTTGCAAATAGCCTATACCTCCCCAGCATTTACTGCCCAGTTTAGACAAAACAGATTCACCGTTTTTGTACAGTGGGGCTATTTTCAGTTTATTAAGTGAGTACTTATTCGCAGTTAAGTATTTGTATATTTTGTAAGTATGATGTTGTCAGTAACCTTTGTACTGACGGTGAAAAATGGGTTTGATTGGCAATGTGGTACCTTCGTGTTGTCTTTTGTTGACAGTGTATTATAAAGCCATGTAACTGTGTTTTAGTCACTTGATGGTGAATTAATGAATTATTAAAAATTTACTGCACTTCTCTCACCATTAACTGTTAAATGGTAGACAGCATAAATCTTTTCCGTTCAGGAATTGCTGGCGCGTGTGGAATGGGCTACACTGAGTGGAGCCACTTACTACATATACACAGTGTATCTTCGAAAATGGGTGTGAATATGTTCAGCGGAACTGGACTGATCATACGATAATGTTATAGGCAGAAGCAATGAATTAAAACTTGTATCATGGTGGCGCACTGGCACAGCGGCTACCGATCCTGTACGATCGACCCCAGTTCGACTCCCAACCCGATACTAATTCCAACTCACGCCTCATCCCACTGTTATTCCCCTTCTAAACTCGCATCAGTATTGCCAATGCACTAAAGTGTTGGAGTAACACCTTAGCGCTGAGAGAAATGGGGTCAATCCTGCCTGTATCTCAGGTATAGGTGAGAAATTAATCACATATAACTTATGGTCCCGAGACGTATTGACTTTCACCTTTACCTACCATAATGACGTAGGCTGAAACAATTGCTTCAGCTTGCACCATTATTGTAAATATAGAACTCAATATGTCTCAGGAACAATTGAATATGATTAATAAGGACTGATCAATTGTAGAACAATAATCTGCTGTAATGCACTGCTTCACTTACATTAAAATATCTGAAGTTCAATAGCATCTAGGTAACCTGCTTCTGTTGTAGAGGGAAGCAATTTAGGACTCTGGGCCTCTTCAGATTTTGAAAGAGGTGAGGCTCGGGTGATGAGTTTGATATGCCTCATGCTGTGAAAATTATTCCAGACAGAGGTATTTGAGACAGTGAAATCAACGTTGTCGAAAACATATCGACATAATGTTATAATTTGGACGGGCTCCTAGATCTGTCTTACGAAATTTCTTTCTAGCAGCACGGGGTTGGAGTTGTTTTGCTTTGGTTGGTCCTTCGCTCATGGGACTATTTCTTTTTCGGTACTCTAGCGGGAAACTGTGAAATACGAACGTCTATATTAGTCGAAATAATGGCCATGCTGACATAATCGCTTAATACTATCATCTGCAGACTAGAAAGCTGTAATTTACAACTAGTCAAGTAATGCGCTTGTGCATAAGATGTCGTCCAAGTAATGTTATGCCCACTGTACTACATAAAATGCTTTTGACATAAGGGTTCACTGATGGCCGCACAATATCTGATACCATCATCGATTCTCTTAAACTAAACTCTTCACATAATTCGAAAAGAATAGTAGATCGATAACTTATCAGCATAGTGAGATACACGGGAGGCATCACCTCTAGCGCAGACATTTTAACGTTGCAGTCGGTCCCAAGCATAAAGAAACGAGGACATGGTCCGCCGCAGGGAGCAGCGAAACAAGCTGCTCCTACCTACATCCATGATTTGCGCTTCTGTGAAAGCGTAACTGACTTCCGGTCATAATGGAGCCAGGTATCTACCGGCATCTTACGCAAGAACAACAATCGCCGACGCCCACCACCCCCCCCCCCCCCCACCACTACCTCACACCAAAATTTACCACGATAAAGTGTAGCACTGTACAGGAGGGAACTGCAATGTAAGTAAGTGGTCAGAAGTGAGTACTCTGATGATATGCGAAATGATAATGCGCTGATGAAAGATAAGATAGCTCCGAAACGACAACAGTTTTTAGGTAGGATGTAAGAGGCACCTGAGTTTCAATAAATTGAAAGAAATGTAAATAATCTACAACGTTATGTCAAAGACTGTGAGTACCTGAGATGAAATGTCTTCATAAAAATCATGATTAAAATGAAACGTACAAATGAAAGTAGAAACAAAGTGTTGGTAATCTTATACTCTTAACTAGGCCATGACACTTGCATTAAGCCGGCTGCAGGTTCGAATCGTGCCTCGGGCATGGATGTGTGTGATGTCCTTAGGTTAGTTAGGTTTAAGTAGCTCTAAATCTAGGAGACTGACGACATCAGATGTTAAGTCCCATAGTACTTAGAGCCATTTGAACCATTTGAACTCGTGTTAATCATCACACTTACGGCACTGAAGCCAGTTAAAGTTAAAAATAGGAATTAAATTTCTAATAAACACAAACATTTAATCCGCAAGTATTCCTTTTCTGTTTTCTTTTCTTCTTCTACGGGCACGTTGACAATCTGATTACCACAGACAAAAGCGATACTCATCACTAAATGTCACATGATCATTCAATTTTTTCTCGTTTCCTTCTTCTTTTTCTCTTCCCAAAACGTCATCATTCTTTGGTTGTGTTCCTGTTTTCTTTGCTCTGTCCTTATTTTGCCTGTTTTCTCATTACCTTTACTTCAAATTTCATTTACACAGTTTTGTTTCTGAATTTTTCTCTATCATTTATAGTTTCACTACTGATTCATACTTGTTTTAGGTCTTATTCTAGTTCTTGAAACCAATTTTCTATTGAACTGTTTACTAAATCAAAAATCCTTTTCCTGAGTCTGTTGTAGTTCATCTATGTAGTTCATCTATGTACGTATCCACAGAATGTTAGTCGGCTTCTCTGATCAGGTGTCTGTGAGCTGTCTCTGTGTTGATACAATTCTTTGGTTGCTCTTTCCACCCATATACAATCTCTGTGTACTGCTCCAGTAATTTTTTCTTGCATTTTATGTTCTATTTTTTCTATCTCTGTGATGCCTGATGCTGCAGTTGTGGTCGTTTCTGAGGCGTAGATTGCTTCTGGTAGTACAACTGTATTGTAGTGCCTGAGTTTAGCTTCTCTCGAAACATTTATTTGATTGTAGTGCGCTACTGTCAGTTTGTATGCTATCTAAAGTTTTTCTATTCTTTGCTTGTTGGATGCCTTGTCTAATAGCCCTATTTTTGTATATTCCACAAAATATTTGAATTTTTTCACTTGCTGGTAAATTAATTTAATTTTTTGTTAATGGAAAAAAGACGACAGACGCATAATAATTTTCAGTCGTTTGATATCATCCAAATTGGGCAGCTGATCTAGCACATGCTGGTTTTCTATTTCTAGTCAACTTCGTGTGGGTTAGCACCACGATTTGTAGTATGCCATACATTGTTACGGAAGGTACGTTAAGATCTGACGTTTTGCGTCTTGTAACCTTCGAAATTAGCATGTCTGAACCATTTCTTTCCAACTATTATTCTCTGCATTTATTAAAACGTTTAGCAGCAGCGCAGTAGGAAATTGCTAACGTACTGCTCTGCAGTTTGCATTAACAGATGCCATGTTTTTGTAGATTTTTCATTATTTAATTAGCAAACAATGCCTCATAACTAAAACGCCCTCGGTCGTTGCGAGTAAAACGAACACTTCATCAAAAATAAACATAATTTCTACAAACCTCATATCGCTTATTAAGATAACGACGAAATAGTTCATAAACAATAACAGTTCTGAACAAGTTACAGTGTCTCGAGCAAGTAATTCCGCACCTTTCACAATCCTTAACACAAAGGCAGCCGAACAAGCCCATGAATCTTTCAAACACGATGCAGACTCGTTTCTTGATACCGTAGTATTCGAGAAATTTCCAATTCCTTTTTGCAAGTGTTTAAACATAAACCCTAAATAAAAAATATGGATGTGCTCGACATGCAGACAAAAATTTAGCCAAAAAAATTTTACAACACAGACGGTAAACTCAAAATATATCAGTCTTAGATGAAGAGATCATAACCTTAGACCACAGCTGTCAAATTTTGCTACAACAGAATGAGTAAAGTGTATTTGAAACACAAAAAATGTATTAACCTAAATGAAACAGACAATGAAAAGTCAAATGTATTGTGGTGCAAGAAGGGAGTTTGGGTCAAGAATAGCATAATTCTTGGAAAATAAATGGGTAGTGGCCTTAGCATGAGGGAAACATTCGGAAATTAAACTCCCTAGTGGTAAACGCAGTGAACCTGATAAAAGCGCTGTGCAAACTGATCAAGGGCATAAACGATCCGACAACGTGTTACAAATACATTGCAGTGAATATTCTTACTGCAAGATAGTCATTGTAGGAATTGTGCCAATATACGGAATGAAATTTTAGCAACCAGCTATAAATGTACATCAACTGTAAGGTCGAATACCATATATAATGAGACAGGTTACTCAATCTGGTGAATAATGACTATGTCGTTACCTTATCAGGTTAGAGTGTACTGAATCAAGTCATACTCAATTAATATTACGTACAGTACCATACAGGTACAAATTCGCAAGTTACTGCTTAAAGTAAATAGTCTCACGAAGCAATTACGCCAAAATACCTTTAAGTTTCAACAGATTTCACAAGAAATGTCGTTCACATGACGAAAAGTGGTAAAACGATGCTTTCAGTAAATCTACTGGCAGTGATGAGGATTTCACTGACAGAAACTAGCACTATTTATGGCCTTATTGTCATGTAAGCACGAATTGGAAGATGAGCTATAGGAAACAGTTCAAAATGCAGCTGAAGCAGTGGATTCAACAGTGTTTGTGGCAAAATCAGCACATTCCGAAGAAAACAACAACACTAGGTATTGAACCACCACTTCCAGCCCATACTAATGTTACATTAGGTGATTAAAATCATTCTTACATAAATCTTGTTGAACGTGAAACAAAACATTCTGTCATCCAAGTCTAAAACTGGCGAAATGAAAAAAGAGTCGATAGAGAAGGAATGATCTTTTATGCTCTACAACAAGCAAGTGCAATTATTACTACAAGGTCTGCAATCTATAAAACCCAACAAGGAAAACATGTCTCTACATTACCCAAGGACTACCCATTTACGTCTTTGAGATGAAAACTCTACGTTGGAACTGCATTTGAACCAGCTGATATACTTCGGTCAATACTACATTTTTTTCCTACATATCACTCTCTTGATAAGGACAGTAAAGAATTCATACAGTATTTAGGAAAAACTGTCTCAATGTAAAAAAATAATACCAAGAAACGAGTTTTTGGTTGTTTACACTTCGACGTAAGAAACATTGACATGTTTAGATCCTATAATCTCTTCAGTGCCAACTACCCATGAGACTTACTTCCTCCCTTGATAATGTTGTTACATGTGTGTACAAAAATTAACTTTGAACTATGGCTGTTTAATATTATCTATCTGGCAGATCACAAAGCTATATTCGTAAAACTAACGATTAAAGATCAAGAGAAAAATTATGAATAAATCCACTATGATGGATTCCTAAATAATCTGAATATTAACAGCATTAGAGATAACCTGAGGTTGCGAGACGGTAATAATTTCACAAAATCTATCAGTAATCTCTCCAGAACAGTGATTACAAAACATAATGAAACTAAAGTAATTAGCTGTGGGCACAAAAACTTTGCCTAACTCACATCTAATTTCTAGGAATTAAGATTGTAAGCTGCTGAAACGGATAGTAGAGATAGAGCAGCTTACATTTGAATGAAAGGACAACAGGGACCACAAGTTAGATTAGCCAGATGTTGGATAAATGATGACTACATGTAAAACCCTCATAAATACAAGGCTGGTTATAGTATCATTAAAATAGACTTGCTTAGTAGTGGAGATTGTGCAAGAGCTACAAACGATGTCAATATTATTACAGATGAATTGAATCTCTTTCTAATTAACGCCACTAAACTCAGCTTGTGGTAACCAGAATTGTAAACCTAATTCTAGGTTTGCCTTTGCTTATAAGTTTCTCGAAACTGTAAGGCAATGACACGTTGAACCTGGAAGATATTGAAGCACATATCTTTAAATTAATAGGAAAACTAAACTGTCTCGGGTGACTTTTGTGGATTGAAAAATTTGACGATTAAAACTATTACCCCATCTTCTGTGCATGTTAATAAATTGTACTTTTATTAATGAATATTTTTCAAAAGTACAAAGAAACGATGTACGTTTCTCTATATAAAATGGGTAACAAATCCTGCACTAATAATACTGAATACAAAACAAAATCTCTCTGCATTTGTCAAATAATAATATTTTGACTGTATCTCAGAGTGATTTCACATCCCATAACCCAATAGTCAAAGTATTTGAAAATATTATTTCTTTCTTCCACATCCGTTTTCAATCAAAAGTTTTTGCTGAAGCCACGACATTGTAAGGTATTTGATTCTACAAACCATAATACACTGAGGTGACAAGTCATGGGATAGCGATGTGCAGAATCGACAACACATCAAGCCAACAATAACAGTTCCGGTATACATGACGACGTCACAAGAATAAGATAGAGAATGCTGAAGTGTACTTAAGTATATAAAATGATATGGCAATTAAATTGAAAGCTTAATGTGTAAATTTAAACTCGTGTTTGTAATTGTCAAGCTCGTATCTGAGAAATATGTAAAATTTCTTTTGATATCAAAGTACGTAAATCTCAGTCCAGGGCAACAGAACTAGATGAAAATTTAATTTTGAACGTAGATATGTGGAGTTCACGCCAAACAATGCGAAATTCAGGCTAGCCGCTACATCAGACTACTTGTCTGTGAGAAAACAATCCGTTTTCGATTAAGTTTATATGTGCTATCTGACTGCAAAACAAATGACTCAGATTAAAACGTTGGCATTGAATATAGCTAATCTTTATCTTAGTCTTGTAAACAATCACTGTTACTGTAATTACAAAGCAAATGAACATAAAAATTAACGCATCTTACTCTCTGATAAAACTGCTTAAAAATTCACAGTACAGTACTTCATTGAAACGTTTTACTGGTATTAAGCCTCTGAACTGGTTGGTTCAAATGGCTCTGAGCACTATGGGACTCAACTGCTGAGGTCATTAGTCCCCTAGAACTTAGAACTAGTTAAACCTAAGGACATCACAAATATCCATGCCCGAGGCAGGATTCGAACCTGCGACCGTAGCGGTCTTGCGGTTCCAGACTGCAGCGCCTTTAACCGCACGGCCACTTCGGCCGGCAAGCCTCTGAACTGATATGATATTATTTTCACAAATACACTCTGACAATCACTGTACCTTAGAGTGAATATGAACTTAGATCTTAATTAAATTTGTTGACGTGCCTGTGTGCACGGAACGCTCCTCTGGTTTGCGACCTTAAGAATAATGACGTGACATCAAAAATCTAATTTTATTTGCCGTACTTGCCATGTGCAATGCAAGACGGTCTCTTACCAAATTTCATAAAATGCTTCTCATTACACAACTCGCGATGTGCAACGAGAATACATAAGCGGAGACATGAGAGAAAAAATGAAACCGTGGAACTAATCTTGACTGAGAAATGAGAACAAAGACTACAAGCTAATAATGCTTCACTAAGCCATGACAACAACACACTGTTTCATAAAGTTCCCATACCTAGACAAGTTAGCTTAAATATTTATTAATAACTCTCTCTTATACAGTTGCCTTCCTTGGCAGTTGTTTCAACCATCAGACAGCTCCATGTGCTTCACTATAAAATTTCTACAGCAGACATTAACCATGCAGAATGGTCTAATAATAAGAAACTACAAAGATACAAATATAAAAAAACTGGATTACCTTAAAATCTGGCTTTTGTCATTCTTCCATTAATATAATGTCATTAATATCTTTCCCAAAATCATTTTATTACAAACTCCTTCTCAAATAATGCTCCCTCCACTACACGGCAGGACAGCTTCCATCCTCCTCAAACCAGTTACATGTACGGATTGTCCAACACACCAAAATTGTGCTCCTCTCTGACTCACACTCACCAACATCTATAGTTTCAAACAAAATCCTACAAAGAATATGGTTGTATCATTACTGTAGAGGTTGAGTACATTTATCACATTCGCAATTTCATTCACATTTATTACCAGAAGTTCCTGAAAATCATCATGGCAAAAATGAGACACTTTTCATACTAACCGTGGAAGATTGAAACGAGTAGTAGTAGGAGGATTAAAAGACAGAGGTACGAGATAGTATGTGCTTGTTAGAACGAGTGAGAGAAGAGAAATACTAATTAGGTTCTGCAGTAACTTTCAGCCGGTAATAGCAAATACACTGCAAAAATCACGGGAGAAGGAGGTGTATTCGGAAAACGCCTGGGAAGACGCGAACATTGCACCTGGGTTATATCATCATCAGACAGTGTCCGAAATCAGATACTGGATTATAAGGTGTACCCGAAAAAGATGTATACTACTAAGGCCGTACTTTAGTAATGACGAAGAGCAGGCTGAAGAGTAAGAGAATCGTTAGGAAGAAAGTACTGAAGTAATGAAAAATGATTTGTGTCTTTGAAGTTCTCTAAAGCTATAGCTACTGCGGTATCACAGGAAGAAATTCAGATATAGAGGAGTGTACATCTCTAAACGAGGAATCACAGAACTGTGACAAACTGAGGTACAAGGGAGCTAACTGCGAAGAAATCTTGGGTAGCAGAAGAAATAGCTCAACAGATCGACTAATGAAGGAAATATACTAACGCTCTAGGAAATTCGGGAAAACAGAAATGTGAAACACTTAGGAATGAAACAAATAGGATTTACAGGGAAGCCAAGGCGAAAAGGCTGCAGAAAAAATGCGAAGAATTCGAAAAAGAAATGAAAAGCAAAACATGGGCGCCAAACCTTAAGAGTGCAGTGGGAATGGGTATGCACTGTTAATAACAGACGAGAGGGTGGAGCGGTGGAAGGAGCATGCTGAAGGCGTCTATGAAAGGAAAGAACTATCTGATGACGTAATAGAAGAAGAAATACGAATCGATATGGAGGATATAGTGGATCCAGCATTGGAGTTTAACACCGCTTTGGAAGACTTACGATCGAATAAGGCAGATGGCGTGTATAACATTCCTTTGCGATTTTTAAAACTATAGGGGGATGTGGCAACCAAAAGACTATTCAGATTGGTCTTTAAAATCGATAGGAATGGAGACATACCATCAGACTTGGCGAAACACATAATCTAAGCAATTCCGAAGATAGCATGGGCAGATAAGTGTAGGAATTACCGCAAAATGAATCTAATATCCGATTCTCCAAGATACTGATACGAATATTATACAAAAGAATGGAAAAGGAAACTGAGGATTTTTTAGGTGACGATGGTTTCGGCACGAAGGGATGGCGCCAGATAGCGACTTCTTACATTGATAATGGAAGCAAAGCTTAAGAAAAATCAGGACACTTTCATTGGATCTGTCGACGTTGTAAAACAAGGTAAAATGAAAAGTTGTGTTGTATGATCAAAATTTACAAAATTGTTTGAATTACGGGGTAATACGAGTAATATACGGTACACATAGGTAACAAGAATGAACAATAAGGATGGAAAACCAAGAAAGAAGTGTTCCGATTAAATAGGGTGCAAGACAGGAATATAGTCTCTCTATCTTGTTAACGACTGAAACAAAACATAGTTTCAGGAATGGGATTTAAATTCAGAGTCAAAGAATGACAGTGATGAGATTCCCTGATGAAGCTGCTATTCTCTGCGCAAATACGTGAGAACTGCAGGGCATACTGAATGGAATCAACAGTCTACTGCGCAAAGAACAAGGACTGAGAGTAAACCGAAGAAAGACGAACAAAATGAGTAGCAGAAATGAAACTACGTCAATCTATGACAATTGATAACTACGAAGTAGACAAAGTTAAGGTATTCCTCTACCTTTGAAGCGAAGTAGCTCGTGACTGATCAGAAGAGGAACGTAAAAAGCAGACTGGCACAGACAAGGGGGCCATTCTTGCTCAGAATAAATCTACTAGTATCAAATTCCGTCATAATTTGAGATATTGCACGGTTGGAGCTCAGCATTGTATGGGCTTGAAACATTGGCTATGGGAAGAAAATCATTACGCTGGAAATGAAGTGCTTTACACGGCTGTTGAAAGTTAAGTGGATTGACAAAATAAGAAATTAGGAGATTTCCCGCAAGAATGGCGAGGAAAGGAATATGTAAATGTAAATGTGTTGAAACGTCCCCTTAGAAAAATTAGTGAATTACTGCGCTGGTAAGCCCCTTACGTTATTTGATTTTCAAACAGCTGAGCAAAACTGAACGTACTCAGACATTTCTCTCTTTACTTATTCTGATCATCACTAAACTGACACACAATATTTTTAGCGCAACGCAGTCTGACTTTCAATAATCCCTACAAAAGAATAGCCCTAACTAACAATAACCTATACCCTTCATGAATCACTTACCTCACAAAAATCTTCGTTACTCGAACTACTGCAGTACAGCGAGCGCCAATACTGCCAGCTAAATAAAGGATTCTAACTACTGAAGGCACTAACTACTGATAGGCATAGTTAGCAAATGAGAGATTTTGATAGAGAACAATCAATGTATTTACCTTAATAGTGTTCAAAAGTCATAATATACATATCAGTTCATGACATCCAGTCTTACTAATTTACTCTCTCTGATGGACACACGTCCTGATCGTCCGCTCTTAAAATTCTGCCATCTCTCTCCCCACATCGACCAATGCTGGCGGAACACCTCCAACTACGCAACGCTACACGCTGTTAACAGCCAACTGCCCCACACTACAATAGCAAATTCCAACAATGCAAACCAGCCACAGACTACACACAGCACAGTCAGTGATTTTCATACAGAGCGCTACGTGACGTTACCAACATAAAAACCTAAACAGCCTGCTTAGTGTGTGAGTTCCTAAGGGTCCAAACTGCTGAGGTCATCAGCCCCTAGTTTTACACACGACTTAAACTAACTTATGCTAGGAACAACACACACACCCACGCCCGACAGAGGACCTGAACCTCCGGCATGAGGGGCCGCGCAATCCGTGACATGGCGCCTCTAACAACGCGGTCACTCCGCTAGGCAAAGGAATATGTGGAGTACACTGAGAAGAAGAAGGGACAGTATGAAAGGACATACGTTAAGACGTGAAGGAATACCTTAGATGGTAGTAGAGTGTCCTGGAGGGTATAAACCTGTAGGATAAAATGAAGATCGGAATATATCCATCAAATAATCGAGGATGTTGTGCGCAAGTGCTACACTGAGATATAGAAGTTTACACAGGAATGGAAGTCATGGAGAGTCGCTTCGAACTAGTCAAAAACTGATGGAAAAAATTGCACTCAGTTCGTGACACATCTCCGGTAATGGTACTTTTCCGATAGTCAAGACACAGACACATTGTCCAGCACCCTTCCTGACTGTTGACACAGTGGTACCACATTGTGATGACGTGGGCCACAGAGACGGTAATATTCCAGGCTGAAATACATTCACAGACCGACACCTGTGGAGAGACATTTCTGTGAGGCCTGGCGCTCTTGCTGGAGTAAGCCGCTTTCCACAGGTGGCATACCGCCACACTAAGAAGATGTAACTTGTTTAATAGTGTAGCAGAGGACTTAGGTTTAGCATATGATGAAAGCATGAAAATCTGTGACCAGTCAGTTTTACGGTATTATATTTTTGCGTCCGTAATTTCAGACTGTTTTGCGTATTTCAGACCAGGTCTAGGTTAGGTTGTTAAGCGACAGTTTGCTGTGAGCGGGCGAAGTCAAGGAATGTGAAAGCAAAAATGAGCCGTGCTCGGGCTCCTGTTTGTGCCGTTGACAGTTTGGCGTCGTGTATTCGGATTGTGACCTCTCTTTTTCTTAGTGTGTTCACTGGCGCCACTACGTTTGCTCGCTTTGTCTGTCCGTGAGTGGCAGCAGCGGCGTTTATCGATAGCGGGTTCTGTGGTACTATCTTAGGAGCGACCTCTAGTGTTTCCGGGTCGTCATTGTCGGAGTTTGCTGAGGACGGAGCAGCAGCGAGGTCCGCACAGCGCCAGTACTCGCCGGGACAGCTGGCGATGCATTCACTGCCCGTTGGAAAGATGTGGTCGTGAGAGTGCACGACCACGTCTAGGTCCGGATTCAGCGAGTTGAAGTTGAATGGATCGTTACATTCGAACAGTGCAACCTTCACTTGTGTGTGTGTGTGTGTGTCCGTCCGTGAAAGTGACCTCATGGAGATAAGTAGTCACTCGACGATTCATACTGGCACCTTTCCCTTGTCTAACTTGAGCGGGACGCCCGTTGGTTAGGCGTTCGGTCGGTCGTCTCATCGGACGACGTGTATTTGGTCTTCCGACCGCTTCTGGACCCTCTGAGTTTGTGTCTACTTGCGGTTCGTGCTTGTTCTTCCACCGTGACTGGTTTTAATATTGTTTGAGCTGTTGGTGGAATTGTTTTCGAGGATCAGTGTGTATCTAGTGTTTTTGAATGAGCAGTTATTTTAATCCTGTCTGCGTACTGGATTCGTGGAGGCAACTTGTTGTGATTACTCAAGTATTTGAACATGTTCTCTTGTATAATGTTTGTCGTTTTACGATGTCAGGAGTGTAGTTCGCCCGTCTGCCTGGCATGGGTTATCACATTTTGTGAGTGTGCTGGTAGGCGTTTAAGCTGTCCCTAGTTTGACTTGCCATCCTGTTAAGTGAGCATAACTCTTGGCTGCCTGTCTCACCGCTTACGCAGCTGTAGGGACTTTTCTCAGGTCGATCCTTGGAGCACTGTCTGTGGATCACTCCCTTCTTTATTTGGTCTGATTGAGTCAATTGCTTAAAAATAATATTTTGTTTAAATTATTCCTATTGCTTGTGGCCTTCATCCGACAAATAATTTGAATTTTTCTTAATAAGGCCTTAAGACGTCAATGTAGCTTGTGATACAGTCAATCTTTTTTAATGATTGTTTAAAAAATTATTTTGGCATTTTTAACGTGTATTGTCTTCCTCATTTGTAATTTCGGCCTTCAGCCGTTAATTGTTCTGAAGTATTGCTCGTGGTCTTCAGCTGACTAATAATTTGAATTCTTTCTTAATAAGACCTTCAGCCTTCCGTGTAGCTTGTGTTACAAACTTTTTTTTAAATTATTGTTTTAAAAAATTTATTTTCTTAAATAAAGTGTACGTGTTTACTGTGCAACGGTAACTGATTAGGCCCCGTCCACAACTTTTACTGGTTTTCCCTAAGTACCACGTCGCAGAAAAACTATCTAAAGTTAGGAACGGGACGATGAGGCGCGGCCACTAGAGCCCACAGAGAATTTCTAGAGCTTGTAGTTCTCAAGCGCTTACCAAGAAGCTCACAGGAAACGGTGCGGCGGAGCGTGTCGCTGCGCGCTAGTTGACTGCGTCAACATGAGCCGCGGTTGGCATTTGGAGTGAATGCTCGCACTACAGCTAGGCAAACAGGCTCGCAGCTCGGCTGTCTGTGCCCCTAATTCGTGTCTCAGATCCCTTTCAAATGAAGCTGTGATTCAGAACAGTATGGATACACGAAAACGAATGTCGTATGCCTGGCGATACTTTACGGAGGCGGCAGGTAACGTTTGTTGCAACATTTGATTTAATAACCTCCGCAATATTTAAAAAAAATACAACACATCTTAAACTACAAAGTTCGTCGAGAGATGAAGCACTGACGTCCATGTATATGGAGGCTGATTTTTCTAATAATGCGAGCCCATCAAAATGCGTCTTATCCATTCAAAGACAATTCCGTTCCAAGAGTCAGATAGTGACCGAAACAACCCGCCAAGTTGGATTTTTCAATCTGACTCCGCTAACATACAACGTACTCCAAAATTAAAACTATCCAAGCTTTTGAACGGTACGATAAGTAATTTTATTGGACTAGTTCTCGAGCAAAACCTATCTCCTTGCAGGAGCATTGACCTAAATCTTACTTTTCGCTTCATAGAGGGTAGTAAACGGCAACAAGAACTAGTTGCAGCACTAGTGTCCACGATAACAGACCATTTTCAACCACTCTAGATCGCAGAGGACACTTGTTTTCGAAGTTTTGTTTTACTGTTGGACCCAAATTATTCATTTCCAAATCGAAAAAAAATTGAATAAAATTATCAGAAAGAGGAAGACACTGTAAACTTGGAAGTGAAAGCTTTAGCTATCGAGACATACCGTTTCTCAGAAAAGCACACGGTGCTAAGTATTAGTGAGGCATTAAATACCGTAGTTCCAAATGGAACACCGAAAACAAGGTTCAAGAAAATGCTTCAAATGGCTCTGAGCACTATGGGACTTAACAGCTGTGGTCATCAGTCCCCTAGAACTTAGAACTACTTAAACCTAACTAACCTAAGGACATCACACACATCCATGCCCGAGGCAGGTTTTGAACCTGCGACCGTAGCAGTCGCACGGTTCCGGACTGCGCGTCTAGAACCGCGAGACCACCGCGGCCGGCGAAAACAAGGTTGTACGCATCAGAACTGCCAATGCCAGTAATAGACTGTTCACTGTGGCAGCGTAGATACGCAACAGGTGTCTTGTTTAGCACACACTATGAATTTAGTTATGAACAGTCATTTTAACAGCAAAGGTGAGCTTTGCATTATGCGAGAAAAGGCAAGAAAACAAGATGCAATGCTTATGAAAAATTCCAAGAAATTCAGGATTCAATGGTAAGACCTGTACACTAATTCAGGAAACCGAAACCCGATCTAACGGTACATCTTACACTGAAATCACAAAAGTTATTAGATACCTCTTGATATCATGTCGATCGTCTTTTTTAACCAACTTAATGAAGGAAATCGACGTGGCATGGACTCAACAAATCGCTGGAAGTCCGCTGCAGAAATATGGAACTATGCTGCCTTTATAGCAGTCTGTAATTGCGAAAGTGTTGCCGGTGCACGACTTGGTGCACGAACTGACCTCTTGATTATGTTCCATAAATGTTCGATGGGATTCATAAATCATTCGCGAACAATTGTGGACCGGTGACATGGCGCATTGTCACGCATAACAATTCCACCGTTGTTTGTAAATACGATGGGCTGTAGATGGTCTTCAAGCAGCCGAACATAAACATTTTCAGTCAATGATCGGTTCAATTGGAACAGAACATTTCATGTAACGCAGCCCTCACCAATATCGAGCCACCACCAGCTTGCACAGAACCTTGTTGATAACTTGGGTCCATCGTTTCGCAGGGTCTGCCCCAAACTCGAACCCTACCATCACCTCTTACCAATTGAAATCGGGACTCATCTGACCAGACCAAGGTTTTCCAGTCGTCTAGGATCCAACCGACGTGGTTACGAGCCCTGGAGCGGCGCTGCTTGCGGTGTCCTGCTATTAACAAAAGCACTCGGGTCAGTCGCCTGCTTCCATAGTCCATAAATGTCAAATTTCGTCGTACGTTCCACATTGATTTCTGCAGTTATTTCACACAGTGTTGCTTGTGTGTTGGCACTGCCAACTCTACGTAAACTGGCTGCTCTCGGTCGTTAAGTGAAGGTCATCGCCCACTAATACCTGAAATTTGGTATCACTCTTGACACTCTGCATCTCGGAATGTTGAATTTTTTAACGATTTCCGAAATGGAATATCCCAAGCGTCTAGATCCAACTACCATTATGCACTCAGAGTCTCTTAATTGCCGTCCTGTGCCCATAATCACATCGGAAACGTTTTCACATGAACCATCTGAATACAAATGACAGCTGCGACAACGCTCTGTCCTTTTATACCTTGTGTACGCGATACTACCACCATCAGTATGTATGCATATCGCTGTCCAATGACATTTATCACCTCAGTGTATATGCTACAACGACTACCAGAGTAAATGGAACGCGTTGCAACTTGTTCATCATCTTTGTATTTGTATGTTCAGAATCTCAAGCTCACGAGTGGTGAATTTTGAACATATGTTTAAATGGACTGGAGCCTTTGGAATTGGTAACAAGTGATATCTCAACTGAAAACGATACCTCTCTTTCGTAATGGCTGTACTGCAAGACTTATACAACTCACTAATAGCCAGACTATGATTTACAGAGGCCAGCAGAGTAGATGTAGTTGCTACTATGCTCGACCCAAACTTCGAAAAGTTAACATTTACAAATCCCATTAATTTAAACAATGCCGTTGAAAGCCTAGTTGTAGATAGAGACCTTAACATTTACTATTTACTACCATTTACTAGCGATACTAGCCATGAGTGCCATTTCAAACAGTAACTCTTGTAGTTCCTTATCGACTCCTTTCGACGAAGAAGTTTCTAGTATAAATCTCGTGAAAAACGGCCGTGATAGTCTAGACCTGGAGATCTGCCTACAACGCACGGGGGATATTACACAGTTCTGGAAGGAAAATGAAAACAGTTACCCAGGTCCAGCTGTCGTCAACCCCGCAATACCTGCAACTTCTGTTCTCCGTAAAAACACAGTTTTTAATTCAGAATTACGTATAAACAAACACATAAGCAGGAACTTAAAGGCCAACTGATTAACAAAATCATATTTCTAAACAAAAATTGACGGCATTGATAACAGGAACTAGAAATGTATTCTGATTGATGAGAATTGTTATTTTTGCTTTCTACAGAAAGTAAATGTACATAACCACTTTCTGGCTATAATCCATTACAGTATTTTCCTTCTATTGAAATATGCATATGCGCAAAATCTTTTTAAAGGATTACAGTTTTTGTTTCGTGCGAGATCTGTCTTTCTTTAAATAATAATTCTACGATTTTAGTCTTCTGACAAGGGAAACTCACCACCACATCCCCTTCATCGGTAAGATGGCACAGTGGAAGCAGAACACGGATTAAGCAAGAAAACAGGAAGAAGGTTACTAAACTGTGCAAAAGAAGAAAACTCGAAACAGTGAAAGAGACAAGGCAATGATTTACATCAGCGGGCATAGCTGCCTCATCGTTACATGGCTCCTGTGTTGGATTAACGAACCAGGAGGTCCGTGTTAAAATGTCCCTGATGCCCACTTTTTTAGACAAAATTATGACCTGTCCGTCCAGTCAGTGAAGCGTCTCTTCAAATTTGTATCTGTGTCGCGGTGTAACGTCCATTTGCAACAGCGAGGTGTAAGGAAGGGATTACAGACGTACCTACCTTCTGTTTGTTCTACACAAGTAGCTATGTTACGACTAAATTGCTTTGTTGTAGCATAGTTTACGTCTGATTATTTCTTGTTTTCATTCTGTGAGAGGTATATACGACATCTCGGCTGCTCTCACTATTCATCACATCAACTTGCCACGCTAAAATATTCTTACCACATGACTCATATTCTCTAACCAATGTACAGTATGACAATTTCCAAGACTATAGAAGGAGAAAGACACGTCAGTAACCGGACGTAAAGTTCATAATTTTGAGGGAAAAATGGGTCACGAGGGAGATATGTACACGGGTCTCCCGCTTTTGCAGTCCACCACCGTGACCACACAACCACGACACTGTGATTCTTGCAATGCGCTCGATGTTGCACATCTTGAGCTTGGACCGTTTAATTTTTCTATTTTGCTTCTTTTTTCACAGTTCAGTACACCTTCTTCCTGTTTTCATGCTTGATATGCATTCAGTTTTTTACGTGCTATCCACTGGGCCATTTTACGACTAAATCTGGGGGAGGGAGGGGGTGCTATGAGGAGTTTCCCTTGTCAGAAATATACCACTAATTCAATAAAAATTTGAGTTCACTCCTACACAGAAGATAACAGCAACCAGCCACTTTTTATAAGGCTATTTATTTATTTAAATAGCACCGTTACCGGTTTCGAACCGACAGATTCGTCTCCAGAATGCTAGTTCACTTTAAGATACATTTTACATTAGCTTTCGTCTATTGGATTCCCAACTGATGAAATATACTTGTGGTGGTTGTGTCCTGCAACCAAAACAAGATGTGAGACAATGTCTTTTTAAGTGTAACTGTGCCTCACAACGATTTTAAGTGATGTTGTAAACAAATTATTAAAGGGAAGATGTTCGGTTACTTACGATGAAAATTCGCGCCAATACGTTCAGTGCAGACTGCTTATGATCTTGCAGCAGCAAATACTGTATGATGCACCTTTATACGTATATGCTGCAGCAAGCTCTTAAGTAGTCCACACTGGAATGTAATGGCGCGGACTCTTCATCGTAAGTAACCGAAACATCTTCACTTTAATAATTTGTTTACATCACTTAAAATCGTTGTGAGACACAATTACATTTAGAAAAAAATTGTCTTGTTTTAGTTGTAGGACACCACCACCGCAAGGAAATTTCATCAGTTAGGAAAATAAAAGGCGAAAGGTAATGTAAAATGTATCTTAGCGCGAACTAGCATTCCGAAGATGAACCTGTCGGTTCTAAACCGGTAACGGCGGTATTTAAACAAATAAACAGCATCATAAAAAAGGTGGCTGGTTGCTGTTATCTTCTATGTCGGCATCAACCTCTATTTTGTACGGAGTAACGGTCTAAAAATATCAGTTTTTGACAAAATAGCATAAAAAAGTTAATAAAGGTAATGCAATTGACACCAATGTAAAGAGTGCAATTTCCAATTCTTCAATGCACGTAGTACGGAAGAAAACGATTACGGCTGTTGCGCTCAGTGCTTCTTTTGGAAAGCAACTTCGTGCAGTCTCTCACAGAGCGCAGCATCATCAACAAACTCTCGAGAGCAGCCGATTAATTCTCGAGAATTTGCCTTAGCAGCATGCTTTTCTCGAGCACGGTTATAGCTAGGGTGACCAGACGTCCGGATTAATCCGGACATGTCCTCCTTTTTAGCTCTTTGTCCGGGCTCCGGGCGGATTTTTACAGTGTCCGGCTTTTTCGCAAAGTTGAGAGTAATACAGTTAAATTTACAATTCGTCCCGTTCTATTGCTCTTTTGGCACAGCCTTCGAGATAAACAAGCACGAAGGTGGTGTGAGTAGGTGGCACGAGGATCGGCGATGTTATCGTTGATCGACCTGTAAGCGAATGCAGATATCGATTATTTAAAATTTTCGTTTCGTATCTTCGCTTTGTATTGGCTTGGCTTCCTGCAGTGCACTTGTGATTTGTGAGTGTAATTTTTAACCGAGTGAGTTACGTAAAATATTTGGCTATGCCTAAATGAAAGTGTACATTTTCTTATGTCCTTTCCTGCAAATATCCGGCTTTCAAGAAACAGGGAAATGAATATGAAGCGGAATGTAAGATATGTGGAGCTTGAACGTACGTCTCAGTGGCCAATAAAGATAAGAAATAGCTCGACAGATTAACTGTCATGGTTTTATTTCATTGTTTCATAGTCATTCAGTTTATTTGTAGAAGTATCAATAATTGTTAAGAAATGTATGTATGTTATGTCTATAAATAATAAACTCATTTAATAAAAATTGAACGTTTGTTTGATGGGGAATACTGCAGATGAGGATACCACCCGTCAGCTATGGACAAGTCACTTGAAAGTAGCCAATCAGGAGTGGCGTTTAGGCAGCCGTCTTTGTTAAATCTTAAAACTACGCGTAAATATAAAAACACTGTCACCACAATGAATGTTTTTTTTAATTTAAAATAAAAAATATTGCTCTGGGAATCACCACCCGACCACCAGTAACAATTAACTACTAGTTTTACCGGTAATTCCGGGCAGTCACGTGACTTGTCCAAAGCTGACGGGTGGTATCCTGAACTGCAGTTGACCCGTTTGATGTGTCCTCTTTTTTTCTTCCTTTGTCATCCTTTTTGAAGCTGTTTGTCCTTCTTTTTAAACAATTGCATCTGGTCACCCTAATTATAGCCCATCCCTATCCGAAATGTGTTGGGCTCCGTAGACACATTCAATCACCGTAAAAGTGTCACAAACTCGAAATGTACGCGCTCAAAACAGGAAATTTATCGTACGTTTAATGAAAGCCATAAAGTAAGGCTTCTTTTACCGAACGCAGAAAAGTGTGCTGAAAGAAACGTAGAGTTTCGAGGATGCCTTGGCTTCTGCAAGAGACAAGATCGAACCTGTCGTCAACTATCGAAGTTCTCGGGCGCTCTTGTGGCGGCGCTCGAGTGTGTGGACGGAGCACTCACTCGGCCGTCGCACGGGTCCTCTCCGCTGGCCGCGCCGGGTCAGCCACCGTCCATCGCACCCACTCTCGTTAGCCGGCAACGCGGCTGCTGCCTAATGAGAGATTGCAGATATTTGTGGCTTTTAATTCGAAGGCTAGCGCCTGCGAGGCGGCAGGCAAATCACAGCGCCGCAAAATGCTTCGACACGGTCGCCCCGGACACCAACAAGTAATTACACGTTACGAGTAATGGACAAGCGCTTGCGTGAGCGCTCCGGACGCAGAGTGTTGGTTATTTTAATCTCATCAGGAATCACTCGGATGCCACGTGTAATTGGTACTCGAGGCGGAGCACGGGCCTTTCACGGAACTGTGTATCATGTGTACATGCCCGCATGCGGGTATTACGTCCCAGCACGGAAGCCAGCTCCTGTGGGATTTTCGTTCCACAGTAAGTACGGGGATCGTACAGGTGCAGGCTTCTCAGTTGAATTACATATTGGCTGTAAGAATCTAGCATGTAATGGCCACGACGCTCTGCTCTCCATAAAATGTCATAGATTCAGATCGTAATTTAAGTGCCTGTCTGAAAGAGCAGACATTGTCGACGATCCACAGATGTACGAAATATTTCTAAATCAACTCGCTGACTCTGAATTCTTTCACATCAACAGATCCCAATAGTGACATATGGAAATTGGTGCCAGGCCGGGACTCGAACCCGGGTTTCATCAACTTGCCTTCGTAGCCGTTCAAAAAAAAAAAAAAAAACAGTCATTTTTATTCGTAGAATTTATATTGGTTTGAAACATTGCGCTACTATGGAAAATGGTAAATGTGGTCAGCGCTTCTTCTGATAACAATGCCACCAGAAACGAGCATAAGAACTGATACAGCATCACTGAGAAATACTATCCCTGTTACCGCACGTCGTGGCTTAGAAGTACGCTCTATGCGGTGTAGTGTTTCTTCGTAATGTTCCCCTGGAACTTATTTGTTGGAACTTAAACCTAACTAACCTAAGGACATCCCACACATCCATGCCCGAGTCGGGAACTGACCTAAGAGCACCTCACACATTTATGTTGGAGACAACGTCCTAGCGTTTCTTGTAGTCCGGGGTGATATGTTACAATACAGCATTACCGGTCTATTGCGGTCTAACTGTGTTGGTGAGGCAGTAAATTCCACGACTTGTAGTCCCGTACCATCCTCTGACGGGTAGTCCGGGGTGATATGTTACAATACAGCATTACCGGTCTATTGCGGTCTAACTGTGTTGGTGAGGCAGTAAATTCCACGACTTGTAGTCCCGTACCACCCTCTGACGGTGATAGTACTACATGAGTCAGGCCGAAAAATTTTGCCTAACATGGGCAGCGTTGTTTTTTTTTTTTAAAAAAGGACTAACATGGGCAGCGTTGTTTTTTTTTTTTATTTTTTAAAGGACTTGTAGTCCGGGGTGATATGTTACAATACAGCATCACCGGTCTATTGCGGTCTAGCTGTGTTGGTGAGGCAGTATATTTCCACAGGGCAGTGACTGCGTCACTGCGTTGTTTTTTTTATTTTTTTTTTGTAGTCTGGTGTGATATGTTACAATACAGCATCACCAGTCTATTGCGGTCTAACTGTGATGGTGAGGCAGTGGAAGTACGACAGACTATTAATATGACGAGAAATGTAAAATACCTGCGCGAGAAATAAATACTCTGTGGAATTTAAGCATCTCCGTGCGAGCTCGATAACAAAGATATACAGACGGTATTAAGCTACGGCAAAGAGATAATTATTCCATGTTGGACATTGGAAGAGAGATGTTCTGTGTCGGATTGAGAGGAGATTGTTTGAAGTCGCCATTACGGCAATAGTCTATGTTTTAAAGTACTGAAGAAAATAAATACATATAAAAGCACAAAAGGAGTATCAGGTGTGTAGAGTTCATAACCCTTAATCATTTCAAAAGAAATATTCAGTGATTATAAAGACGCAAGTCGTTTGGAAGTGTTGTGTGGTTTGATGGTGCGAACCTGCAGTTTTACACGGTTTTGGGATTGGTCGAGAATGTTTCTCCAAAGACCTAAATAATTCCACGAACTAAAGTTGGACGCCACATTCCATTCACGTGACACAGCATAGCACTTGGATGTACCGATCGATTTCTGTAGAGCGATAAATTATCTTTAGCGATTTCAGGTGGAGAAGTTCCAGCAAGGAGACTCAACGAGATCTGCTGCTGCGAAACACATATGGTATTACCGTATTCTTTAACTTACGGAGAACAGTAAGCAATATAGACTTCATAACCACCGCAAACATAATTGAAAGGGCTCAACTCAAATAAAAGGAGCAGACAGTGAAAAGGATACTCTGAGCCAAACCATAAAAAAATCAGTTAATAATAATACGCAATCACATTAATAAAACGCTCATTAAATAATAGAGTGAATAAAAATAAGAACTTTAAAACGGTAGTCTCTCGCTGTCGCCACCGTACATCCGTCCTAGTCTGCGATTGTATCAATGAAGAATAATGCTTCATTTGCTTTACAAGATTAAATATTTGGCTGCCATTTCTATGAAATAAGAAAAGAGGATGGAAATTATGGTAGAAGTAATAAATTAAAACTTAACGCTTCATTCATAGGAAATAAAAAAGAATAGAAAGTGGCTCGTCTGCAACCTGTGTCTACATAATATTACTTCATATACTTGTTGAAAACGGACAAATAAACACGAGAAACAGAGTTCTTCAGCCTCAGTTTTCACCCTTTAACAATGATAACTCGTAATGCCTAAATAGTAGTTGATCTCCGACTACAAAATGATTTTTCTGCAGAGTTTCAATAAATTAGAGCGAATGGGAGAATACTGGCGACTTTTTTCGTATTTAACCACGTATCACTTCTACATCTACATCTACATCTACATCTATACTCCGCGAGCCACCTTACGGTGTGTGGCGGAGGGTACTTATTGTACCACTATCTGATCCCCCCCTTCCCTGTTCCATTCACGAATTGTGCGTGGGAAGAACGACTGCTTGTAAGTCTCCGTATTTGCTCTAATTTCTCGGATCTTTTCGTTGTGATCATTACGCGAGATATATGTGGGCGGTAGTAATATGTTGCCCATCTCTTCCCGGAATGTGCTCTCTCGTAATTTCGATAATAAACCTCTCCGTATTGCGTAACGCCTTTCTTGAAGTGTCCGCCACTGGAGCTTGTTCAGCATCTCCGTAACGCTCTCGCGCTGACTAAATGTCCCCATGACGAATCGCGCTGCTTTTCGCTGGATCATGTCTATCTCTTCTATTAATCCAACCTGGTAAGGGTCCCATACTGATGAGCAATACTCAAGAATCGGACGAACAAGCGTTTTGTAAGCTACTTCTTTCGTCGATGAGTCACATTTTCTTAGAATTCTTCCTATGAATCTCAACCTGGCGCCTGCTTTTCCCACTATTTGTTTTATGTGATCATTCCACTTCAGATCGCTCCGGATAGTAACTCCTAAGTATTTTACGGTCGTTACCGCTTCCAATGATTTACCACCTATGGCATAATCGTACTGGAATCGATTTCTGCCCCTATGTATGCGCATTATATTACATTTATCTACGTTTAGGGAAAGCTGCCAGCTGTCGCACCATGCATTAATCCTCTGCAGGTCCTCCTGGAGTACGTACGAGTCTTCTGATGTTGCTACTTTCTTGTAGACAACCGTGTCATCTGCAAATAACCTCACAGAGCTACCGATGTTGTCAACTAAGTCATTTATGTATATTGTAAACAATAAAGGTCCTATCACGCTTCCCTGCGGTACTCCCGAAATTACCTCTACATCTGCAGATTTTGAACCGTTAAGAATAACATGTTGTGTTCTTTCTTCTAGGAAATCCTGAATCCAATCACAAACCTGGTCCGATATTCCGTAAGCTCGTATTTTTTCACTAAACGTAAGTGCGGAACCGTATCAAATGCCTTCCTGAAGTCCAGGAATACGGCATCAATCTGCTCGCCAGTGTCTACGGCACTGTGAATTTCTTGGGCAAATAGGGCGAGCTGAGTTTCACATGATCTCTGTTTGCGGAATCCATGTTGGTTATGATGAAGGAGATTTGTATTATCTAAGAACGTCATAATACGAGAACACAAAACATGTTCCATTATTCTACAACAGATTGACGTAAGCGAAATAGGCCTATAATTATTCGCATCTGATTTATGACCCTTCTTGAAAATGGGAACGACCTGCGCTTTCTTCCAGTCGCTAGGTACTTTACGTTCTTCCAGCGATCTACGATAAATTGCTGATAGAAAGGGGGCAAGTTCTTTAGCATAATCACTGTAGAATCTTAAGGGTATCTCGTCTGGTCCGGATGCTTTTCCGCTACTAAGTGATAGCAGTTGTTTTTCAATTCCGATGTCGTTTATTTCAATATTTTCCATTTTGGCGTCCGTGCGACGGCTGAAGTCAGGGACCGTGTTACGATTTTCCGCAGTGAAACAGTTTCGGAACACTGAATTCAGTATTTCTGCCTTTCTTCGGTCGTCCCCTGTTTCGGTGCCATCGTGGTCAACGAGTGACTGAATAGGGGATTTAGATCCGCTTACCGATTTTACATATGACCAAAACTTTTTAGGGTTCTTGTTTAGATTGTTTGCCAATGTTTTATGTTCGAATTCGTTGAATGCTTCTCTCATTGCTCTCTTTACGCTCTTTTTCGCTTCGTTCAGCTTTTCCTTATCAGCTATGATTCGACTACTCTTAAACCTATGATGAAGCTTTCTTTGTTTCCGTAGTACCTTTCGTACATGATTGTTATACCACGGTGGATCTTTCCCCTCGCTTTGGACCTTAGTCGGTACGAACTTATCTAAGGCGTACTGGACGATGTTTCTGAATTTTTTCCATTTTTGTTCCACATCCTCTTCCTCAGAAACGAACGTTTGATGGTGGTCACTCAGATATTCTGCGATTTGTGCCCTATCACTCTTGTTAAGCAAATATATTTTCCTTCCTTTCTTGGCATTTCTTATTACACTTGTAGTCATTGATGCAACCACTGACTTATGATCACTGATACCCTCTTCTACATTCACGGAGTCGAAAAGTTCCGGTCTATTTGTTGCTATGAGGTCTAAAACGTTAGCTTCACGAGTTGGTTCTCTAACTGTCTGCTCGAAGTAATTCTCGGACAAGGCAGTCAGGATAATGTCACAAGAGTCTCTGTCCCTGGCTCCAGTTCTGATTGTGTGACTATCCCATTCTATACCTGGTAGATTGAAGTCTCCCCCTATTACAATAGTATGATCACGAAACTTCTTCACGACGTTCTGCAGGTTCTCTCTGAGGCGCTCAACTACTACGGTTGCTGATGCAGGTGGTCTATAGAAGCATCCGACTATCATATCTGACCCACCTTTGATACTTAACTTAACCCAGATTATTTCACATTCGCATTCGCTAATAACTTCACTGGATATTATTGAATTCTTTACTGCTATAAATACTCCTCCACCATTGGCGTTTATCCTATCCTTGCGGTATATATTCCATTCTGTGTCTAGGATTTCGTTACTGTTCACTTCCGGTTTTAACCAACTTTCCGTTCCTAATACTATATGCGCACTATTTCCTTCAATAAGAGATACTAATTCAGGAACCTTGCCCTGGATACTCCTGCAGTTTACCAATATTACGTTAACTTTTTCTTTTTTTGGTCTCTGAGGACGGACGTTCTTCATCAACGATGATAATGTCCTCTCTGGTAAGCCGTCAGGTATTTTATCGTTTCGCCCAAGGGGGGGTCCCTCTAACCTAAAAAACCCCCGTGTGCACGCCACACGTACTCTGCTACCCTAGTAGCTGCTTCCGGTGTGTAGTGCACGCCTGACCTGTCTAGGGGGGCCCTACAGTTCTCCACCCAATAACGGAGGTCGATGAATTTGCAACCATTATAGTCGCAGAGTCGTCTGAGCCTCTGGTTTAGACCCTCCACACGGCTCCAAACCAGAGGACCGCGATCGACTCTGGGCACTATGCTGCAGATATTAAGCTCAGCTTGCACTCCGCGTGCGATGCTGGTTGTCTTCACCAAATCAGCCAGCCGCCGGAAGGAACCAAGGATGGCCTCAGAACCCAAGCGGCAGGCGTCATTCGTTCCGACATGTGCTACTATCTGCAGCCGGTCACACCCAGTGCGTTCAATAGCTGCCGGAAGGGCCTCCTCCACATTACGGACGAGACCCCCCGGCAAGCACACCGAGTGCACACTGGCATTCTTCCCCGACCTACCCGCTATTTTCCTGAGGGGCTCCATAACCCGCCTAACGTTGGAGCTCCCTATAACTAATAGGCCCGCCCTCTGTGACTGTCGGGACCTTGCCGGAGAATCGGCCACTGGCCCAACAGGCGAGGCATCCTGTGGTGGCTCGGAAACTATGTCATCACCACTAGGAAGCACCCCGTACCTGTTGGAAAGGGGTAAGGCAGCTGCCACGCGGCCAGATCCCACCTTCGCCTTTCGGCCAGGCACGCGCGAGCCCACCACTGTCCGCCATTCACCCTGGAGTGATGGCTGACCGGTAAGATGCTCACTGCCGGAAGACGCAGCGACATCAGGGGTTCCATGTGATTCCAAGGCCACCGAAGTAGGCATAGGTCTCACCACAGTTGCCCCAACGCCACTACGAGCCGACGCCTGCGCCTCGAGCTCGATGAGCCTAACAGACAAAGCCTCCACCTGCCCCCGAAGAGTGGCCAATTCTCCTTGCGTCCGCTCACAACAACCACAGTCCCTACACATGACTATGTTTACCCTACTCTATACGGTGACAAATTCCCAAGATAATCTTCTGATGAGCTACTCTGATAATCAAGAAACACTCACTGAAATACGAGACGCGAAAACTACGCTAGGTTTTCCCAGAAAAACTATTTAAAAGCTAAGCGCAGCAAATAAGTACAAAAACGCTTTATACAAACAGTTCTAGAGAAAAGCAGCGAATAGTGGGCGCAGTAACTTTTCTTTTACTTGTCTGTTTAATTTAATATTTTGTGTATATGTATCTTGAAACCGACACAATCAGAATTTTTCAATCGTTGTTCGATTTGGCGGTTATTACAGAAATAATAGAAATAAGTAACCTAAACTCGGTTATTTCAAGAACCCGGTACTTTGAGCAGTTGCAGCAGTCAGTTTAAAATCTCGTGGGGGAAAAACAGAAACAACCGAAAACCGGTTGTTTCAATGATAACCGCCACCGCTACTGGACAGTCCCAAACGTGCATACTTCACACTGTCTACATCCTGCTATTGCAGTCGTATAAGCCGGCAGGAGTGGCCGAGCGGTTCTAGGTGCTACAGTCTGGAACCGCGCGACCGCAGCGGTCGCAGGTTCGAATCCTGCCTCGGGCATGGATGTGTGTGATGTCCTTAGGTTAGTTAGGTTTACGTAGATCTACGTTCTAGGGGACTGATGACCTCAGAAGCTAAATCCCATAGTGCACAGAGCAATTTGGATTTTTTGCAGTCGTATAAGGATGTGGACAGCGTGACATGCGGAAGTTTGGACCGTTCCATGGATATCCAAAGTAGTTAAGGCTGTAAGTAGGCTGTTTAGGTTTTTATGTTGGTAACGCTACGTAGTCCAGTCAAATAGTAGATATACCTTGTTAAAGGTGGGGTAGAAGAGTTTATTTTTTCAACTCGTTCATATGGTTGGAAAGATTAGAAAACCGAGTTTTGCCAACAAAATTTCGCTTGGGAAAACTTTCTGCAGTCGAAAAACTTCGAAAATTTCGGACTTTTTTCAGTTTTTTCAAAATATCTCAGTTTCATTTGCTGCTATCGCTTTAACGTCTATTTTCTTTTTTAAAGAGCACAAAATTCTCTACAAATTTGATTCTTGCAATTTTTTCTACTCCCAATATCTAAGGCGCTACAGCGCCTCAAAAAATACCAATTTTTCAAATTTTGAGCATAGTGGCGAGATACCTTATTTTTTAGCACTATTTTTTCAGTTTCTGTTCGTGTAGTATAAATACATTATACATCATGTTATAAGTTGGAATTTACCACCTCACTTTCAGGTATTCAATTTCTCTGTATGCAACATGATTGCTGGGCACCCAACTATTGTGATTCTTACATCACTACCTGAAGTTCACTATAGGGCCACCTCAGCCCTGGTATTTTTAAAACTATAAATATAAAAATACATCATTAAGAGACATAAACACACACACACACACACACACACACACACACGCACACACACATACACACGCACACAAAATAAATTGTCTCAGGAAACTGAACTATTATTAGCTGCAATAGGCAACTTAATTAGGTAGGTAATTGTTCTTGTGTATAAAAGCCACACAGTTGACATTAAAAATAAGTAGCTTTATTACAATTAAAATGCATTGTCAGTTACTAAAAAATGTTGACAGTTCTGGCTGTGCAATACTTGTAATATTGCACTTAAGCGCACTTGAGTCAGATATGAGCATCACTTCCAACGTTTTGATGGACCAGATTCCTCAGTGTCACCAGAAATACCTTGAGTTACGGATTCAGGGTCTGTACACAGAGTTGATCCCAGATTGACCTCTTCTTTAAACAGCGAGTCAGCCTCAGCAAGTTCGTTGTTTCCTCAACATCTTCCATAACATCTTCTTCACTGTCTTCATAGAAAAATTTTGGCACTTTTTCACAGTTGACCCCAATACATTTCTTGCAAATTGAAGAACATTTCAAACCCACTTTTCTGCAGGAGCACGCTCCGCCACAGTTCAGCTTGCATGAGCATGAAACAATGTGAAGAAGTGCTTCGGGTGCTGGATCTTGGCTCATTATAACGGCTACTGGACCGTGGTCACTGTGATTCCAGCCCCATTTCTCAGGAGGTTCCCAGTTTCCCATGCAACTTTGGACTTGTTTATTGACTTGTTTGGACTGGTTTATTGAACGTGCAAAGCGCCGAGGTTAGGTGTTCATTTTTCGCAGCAATATTGCACCACTTAATTTTTCCTTGACCAAAAAAAGCAGATGTTGTATCACATCCGCTAAAGGCGTGAGTGAACAGAATATATTCACTGTCAAACTTGTAAGATGCAGTGGAAAACCACTTGTCTTCTGCATTTCCTCTTCCTGGCTTTAAGAAAAATATGTTTTCAATGCCTTGCCCCAAACCGGTCATGGGCACAAGCAGGTCAACATCTTCTCCTACAATGACAACACTTCCAAAATCTTTGGTTCTTGAAATGGCAGATGTTACAATTATAAAGTCAGCATCTTCTTGTGGCTGGTGCACTTCAATGCTACACTCCAGAAATTCCATTTTAAGAAGTGTGATCAAACGCATCTTGTTTCGTTCGTTGTACAAGAACTTGTCCTGAGGGACTTGGTTCACCATCTTTGATTCAACCACAACATCAACCGAAGAATGTTGTTTGGACCTATGAATCCTCTCAGCACTCTTTGTGCTACATTTGTCTCCCTCACATGGATACCCATCACGTACAATAGCAAATTGAGATCCAAAATGACGTTGCAAATAAGAAACATAGCTTTGGGCTAATGACTTGAAGCAAACGTTTCGAGTCCAAGTCACTTTGTGGATAAGGTACCCTCCATCAATAACAAAAAATTTACTCGGTCCACCTGACTTCACATCTTCCACTGGAACGAAGGCATTGTAGAATGAAGATTTTGTTTCTTTTCGCATGCGTTTTTCTGAGAATAGGGACATTGGGTAAGGAGCAAGTTCATATTTCAGAAAGGCTTTTAACTCTTCTTCACTTTGTTTCATCAAACAAATCCTTTGGAAAAGAGTTAAAGGATCAACAGGAGTAATTTTAGTGCTCCCAGCTTTTACAGAATTGAACGCAGAAAGGAGAATCACAACTTTATCTTTTCTACGGAACTTTACATCGTGGAAATTGTCACCAACTATTCTTTGTTCGAAATTTGAAAAATTGGTATTGTTTGACGCGCTGTAGCGCCTTAGATACTGGGAGTAGAAAAAAATGGTAAGAATCAAATTTGTAGAGAATTTTGTGCTCTTTAAAAAAGAAAATAGACATCAAAGCGATAGGAGCAAATGAAACTGAGATATTTTCAAAAAGCTGAAAAAAGTTTTTTGACTGCAGAAAGTTTTCCCAAGAGAAATTTTGTTGGCAAAACTTGGTTTTCTAACCTTTCCAACAATATTAACGAGTTAAAAAAATAAGATCTTCTACCCCCCCCCCCCTTTTGAAGGTACAGGCTTTTTTTCTGACAGTTTCACTGGACTAACGTAGCGCTCTGTATGTAAATCACTGCCTCTGCTGTGTGCAGCCTGTGGCTGGTTGGCATTGTTAGAATACTCGCCATTGTAGTGTTGGGCAGCGGCAGCTGGATGTGAACAGCGCGTAGCGTTGCGCAGTTGGAGGTGAGCCGCCACCAGTGGTGGATGTGGGGAGAGAGATGGCAGAATTCTAAGAGCTGACGATCTGGACGTGTGTCCGCCAGAAAGAGTAAATTTGTAATACTGGATATCATGAACTGATATATATATATATTATGACTTTTGAACATTATTAAGGTAAATACATTGTTTGTTCTCTATCAAAATCTTTCATTTACTAACTATGCCTATCAGTAGTTAGTGCCTTCAGTAGTTAGAAACTTTTATTCAGCTGGCAGTATTGGCGCACGCTGTATTGCAGTAGTTTGAGTAACGAAGATTTTTGTGAGGTAAGTGATTCATGAATGGTATAGGTTATTGTTAGTCAGGGCCATTCTTTTGTAGGGATTTTTGAAAGTCAGATTGCGCTGCGCTAAAAATATTGTGTGTCAGTTTAGTGTTGATCAAAATAAGTAAAGAGTAATGTCTGAGTACGTTCAGTTTTGCTCAGCTGTTTGAAAATCAAATAACGTAAGGGGTTTACCAGCACAGTAATTCATTAATTTTTCTAAGGGGACGTTTCAAGGCGACCACCAGCGATAAGCGGACTATCCGGTTTCGAATCTAAATCAAATCTGTGTGAATACCTAAGGGATCAAGCCGCTGAGGTGATCGGTCCCTATCCCTAAGCTTACACACTACTTAAACTAAGTTAATGCTAACAACAACAACACACACACCCATGCCCGAGGGAGGACTCGAACCTCCGGCGAGGGGGGGGGGGGGGGGGGCAATCCGTGTCAGGGCCATTCCGCGCGGCCCGATTTCGAGTCCCGGTTGAGTGCAAACTTTCATATGTCACTACTGGTAGTAGATCTATACCTAATACAGCTGATGTAAATGAGTTTTCACAGTCAGTGAATTCATTTCGAAGTATTTCGTACTTTTACGAATCCTCAACAATGTCTGCTCTTTCAGACATGCATTTAAGTATTAGAAACCTATGAGGGCACACGACGATAACAGCACAGGGCCTCGATTCCTCGTTCTTTCGTTCTCCCAGTTGCGGAAATCCGAGTAATGGTCCCAGCGTTAGGTGATGTATTTAGTAGACTACAATGTAAGGTTGGAGACAGTGTGACATATGGAAGTTTGGGTCAGTGCAGGGATAGCCAAAGTGGATAAGACGACTGCTCGTGGTAAGTGGGAAATCTGGGTTCAGGTACCTGTCGACGCATATTTCTATACATCACTGTAGCGTAGTAGATGTATTCCTTATATGGCTGATGTCAAGGAATTCGCAGTCACCAAATGAATTTCTTAGAACGCAATGACAGAAGTCTCTGGCATCACTGAACAGAAAAGTGTAAGTAGCCACACGTTTGATTGAATGATTTTTTCCGTCGTAACTAGTTTTGGACCTTTACCCATCGTCAGATACCGACGAATATTTATCCAAAAAATTTTACATTTTTCTCTTACAGTGTCTCGCTTTCTTCTTTACCCATGTTACAGTATATACAAGATCTTGGGGTCAGAATCATAGATACATGACATACTGGAGATGAGCTAAATTAAAGATAATTAAAGACAAGATGGCGGACACATGTCTTTACATACGATGCAAAGCCAGCAAGTGTTTGCTTGTACTAAAAAATAAGATAGTGCGGTAATGGAATACTTTTACAGCTGTTATGTGCACAGGCCTGACAAAAGTCATTGGAGACCTCGTAATGTCGTGACGAATATCCTTTTGTCCAGCGTAGTGCAGCAACTCTACGTGGCATGAACTCAACAAGTCGTTGGCAGTCCCTTGCAGAAATAATGAGTCATGCTGCTTCTTTAGCTGCCCATGATTGCGAAAGTGTTTAACGTGCGGGATTTTGTGCACTAACTGACCTCTCGATTGTGTGCCGCAGATGTTCGATGGGATTCGTCTCGGGCGATCTGGGTGGCTAAACCAATCGCTCGAACTGTCTATATTGTTCTTCAAACCAATCGTGAGCATTTGTGGCCCAGTGACGTGGTGTATTGTCATCCATGACGATTCTATCGTTGTTTGGGACCAAATGGTCTCCAAATAGCCGAACATCCAAAACACCCAGTCCACTGAATGTAAACACAGCCCACTCCAATACGCAGACAAAACCAGCGTGATCATGGCGTTGTTGACTACTTGGGTCTGTAGCTCTCTAGGGTCTGTGCCACACTCGAACGCTACCATCAGCTCTTACCAACTGAAATCGGTCCTTATCTGACCAAGACAGCCGGCCGGGGTGGCCGAGCGGTTGTAGGCGCTACAGTCTGGAACCGCCCGACCGCTACGGTCGCAGGTTCGAATCCTGCCCCGGGCATGGATTGTGTGATGTCCTTAGGTTAGTTAGGTTTAAGTAGTTCTAAGATCTAGGGGACTGTTGACCTCAGATGTTAAGTCCCATAGTGCTCAGAGCCATTTGAACCATTTGATTTGCCTTTTGCCACGTCAGGATATACGAGGGTTGGAACATAATTGTGGCAACTATTTATTCACAACCGATACAAAAGAGTTACTTGTTTGCACCAGTTACTGTCTTTCAAAGTTGTCACCAGCGTTGTGTAGAACCCGTTGCCAGCGATGTGGAAGGCGTGGTACACCGTTAGCAGAGCCTGTTCTACTCGTATTGATGGTGCGTATGGAGCGGTCTGCTGCCTGTCGAATCTCTGGAACAGTTCTGAAGTGAATGCCACGAAGAGATTCCTTCATCTTCGAAATCTACTCAAAGTCACAAGGACTTAAGTCCAGGGAGTATGGTGGATGGTACAGGCCCATCGACCAAACAGAGCAGCTACGGCTTGCGCGGTTTGCGCCTGGACATTGTCGTGCAAAATGATGGGTGGGTTGCGCAGGAAGTTTCATTGCTTCTTTCGCAGGGCTGGTCGCAGGTAATTCTCCAAAAACGAACAGTAATACTGAGCATTGACGGTCTGACGTGGAGGAACGTAATGCGTTAGAGTAACACCATCATAGTCGTACACGAGAATCACCATAACTTTCATCATACTGGGCCTCTGACGCACTTTCGACTTTTACGGCGACCCATAATAACGCCATTCGTTGGATTGGCGTTTCAGTTTTGGCTCGTATGATGTGGCCTAGGTCTCATCGAGTGTTACGATACGGCGTAAGAAAGCCTCTCCTTCGCGCTCATAGAGCTACAAGTGCGTCTGAACAGGGTCGTAACGCATCCATTTTTGCATTTCCGTCAAATCATGCGGAACCCATCGTGATGAAATTTTTAGCATGCCCAGGCTTTCCTTCAGGATGCGAAGCACAGTCGCATGCGCTAATCCGGTTTCGTGGGCGAGCTCACGAATCGTATGGCGTCTATCACTGTCCGCTAACGCGGCAACAGCATGCACTTCTTCTTCAGAGACGCTAGGACGACCTACCCGATGCACGTCTGCCACAGCTTGCAGACCTTCATTGAAGGCTTTTACCCAACGTGCCACTGTTCTGTAAGGCAATGCCGATTCCCCGCATGCCTCTTGAAGGCCTTGATGACACTGTCGTGCTGTACGACCTCTGGCACATTCAGTCTTGATCCAACTCCGTTATTCCTGTTTCTAAAACGTAGTGACACTGTTACGTTAGACCCCTCGCTCACGATCCAACTCCGTTATTCCTGTTTCGAAAACATAATGACACCGTTACGTTAGACCGCTCGCTCACAAGTGTTTCCCTCGATTTTGCGCAAGCCGGTGACGTGGGACGGGGCGCGTCCATTTGCTCGGAGGTAAGGTAGGTATGTCAACAACGTGTGCTAACAGCGACAATAGTAGATTCCATTGCATAGTGTCTCCACAGCACTTTTGCCATTATTTAAGTTCCAACCTATGTATAATTAGTAAGATTCTTGTTCTTAGCCTAAATCACGCTCATAGCAATACGCTTAACTTTCATAAATAGTAGCGATGTGCAAGTGAGACTTTTTCCAATGATGTTTGGTTTCCTTTATCATTAACTAAATAAGCTAATTATGGCAGTATAAATATTCCTTCTGTCAGTACAGGAATAGATTAATCGTATGACATTTGACGTACATTTGGCCTCTTAACTCATTTGGTCATTCAAGATGCACTCAGGTTTATTGCAACCGTGGCTGTATGTTTCTCTTGTACGCCCCCGGTAGCTGAGTGGTGGTCCCGTCCTTAACAAGCAGTCTCTTAGATATCCTCCGACCAGCTTCTCTCGATCCGCCGATCAACGTGGCACCTATTTCTCCATTATTGTACCACGTCGCCAACTGTGCTACGTTCGGGCCGATCTCCCAGTCACCCGTCCTCCCCGTACAAAAGATTATTATCGTTTGTTTGTGCTGTCCAACCCTTGCGACCCCACGGTGCTATAGATCCCTGACATTAACTGGCAAACGGTTTGGGGGTGTGTGCTTGCACCCTCTTTACCGTCGTCTGTGTCTGCACTCTGGTATCTTTTAGTCTATGGCAAATTCCCGACTAATAGTTGACTTTATCGCATAGGACTGGCCACCTCCCCACTCTGCCCTGACTGTCAGTTCGAAGACACCGACGAGCACCGTCTTACGTGCCCCCTGAAACAAAACGTATGGCTCCTCATCCAACGAATCGTCGGCTTTTACCTCCGTGCCCCGCCAACGACGGTAACCCCGGATTTCTTGTTGTTGCCCCAGACATTTCACTACCATCTTGCTAAGCACCATACCCTAATATGGTATCGAATACAGGCTTTAGAATACCTCTTTCAGAGTGGTCCGCATACAGTCCTTGACTTCTGGTACAAAATTGTGACCGTGCATAACACCCTCACCCGAAAACCATCTTACCGACAAACTTTTGCCGGTTATCTCCGCAGCGTCTTCCTTGACCCCTCTCAGAGTTGGGGTATGCCATGATGCAACACCCTTTTCCACGTTCTAATGCATCGAGCAAAAAAGTTAATAAAAAAAGGAAGAAGACAGAATATGTTATATTTTGTTGTATTTAATGTGATTCTAATATTTTGTTTAACTAACACTCATTTGTTTATGCTTAAATGGTGCCTTGAAGAACTCTTGTATATATATATATATATATATATATATATATATATATATATATATATATATATATATATATATATATATATATATATATATATAGGATTGACTGTCGTGCTGACCACTTTTTTTTTAACAGTACGTATATATATATATATTGACTGTCTGTCGTGCTGAACACTTTTTTTTAACAGTACGTATATATATATATATATATATATATATATATATATATATATATATATATATATGTCCTTAGTTAGGTTTAAGTAGTTCTAAGTTCTAGGGGACTGATGACCATAGAAGTTGAGTGCTATAGTGCTCAGAGCCATTTGAACCATAAAACTGCACTTTAATACAGGTTCACCGTACCGTATTTGCTCCCCTATATATATATATATATATATATATATATATATATATATATATATATATATATACGTACTGTTAAAAAAAAGTGGTCAGCACGTCAGACAGTCAATCCTAAGGGCCCGGGTTCGATTCCCGGCGGGGTCGGAGATTTTCTCCGCTCAGGGACTGGGTGTTGTGTTGTCCTAATCATCATCATTTCATCCCCATCGACGCGCAAGTCGCCGAAGTGGCGTCAAATCGAAAGACTTGCACCAGGCGAGTGGTCTACCCGACGGGAGGCCCTCGTGACACGCCATTATTATAGGTTTCTGTTTCCTCTAATGAATTCATCTTCACTTATTTCTCATACGAATGAACCCTCCTCAAGTTTTCTTCAATGCTTTTCTCCCTGTGTATCCATGTTGTCCTGGCGTCAGGGGTGCCCAGTATGTGGATAGGTGACCATACGGGTACGCTGCGTGCTGTTGACAACCATCCCTTTGCTTTTACGGCAGACGGAGCACAAGCGTGGTGCGGCACTGCTGATGCTGATCCGTCCGTCAGGTGGGGACGTTTAGCTCAGCGGCCCCCTTGGTAGTCTTCGAGAGCAGTAGGCTATGTGCTAGTACCGGATTTCAGCCTCTCCCTTCTCTCATCAGCTGCAACACGGACACAACGCAACGCCACACAGTCACAGTCGTTTACACTTAACAGGTTCCCTTACACACTCAGTTCTCACACTTCACAAAGGAAAGGCGCCTGCAAACGCGGAGGGTAGGGAAAACCATTCCAATTAAACGGCATCTGTGCATCTTTTGTCTTCTCCCGCCAGTTTGGCGAATATAAAATTTGGCGAATTCTCTCTGTAAATATCAGGTTTGTTGTGTGCCTCATTTTTTTCCATTTAAGCTATGAATTAGTTTATCTTTCATTTCATTACTTCCAAAGGAACTAATCTGAATAATTTTAGCACAGAATAAGTTTGTAGTATGACGACACCTTACCAATGAATGGCAAGCAGACACATTTGACCGAATTCAGGAGGGGAGCAAATACGGTACGGTGAACCTGTATTAAAGTGCAGTTTTATGGTTCAAATGGCTCTGAGCACTATAGCACTCAACTTCTATGGTCATCAGTCCCCTAGAACTTAGAACTACTTAAACCTAACTAAGGACATCACACACCTCCATGCCCGAGGCAGGATTCGAACCTGCGACCGTAGCGGTCTCGTGGTTCCAGACTGCAGCACCTAGAACCGCACGGCCACTCAGACCGGCTGCAGTTTTATCTTTCCAGGAAGTTTCAATCAGTTATTATAGGAATTATCTGTTTCAGTTTCAGTACAAGGTAAGCTACTTCCGACAGTACTGGGGATAATCCACCACCAACTATATTTAATCTATCTTTTCTGGACACAGTTACATCCTTTGTAAAAGGTTCAGACGAACTTTTCTCTGACTTTAGCCAGATTCAAGGTTCAGACGAACTTTTCTCTGACTTTAGCCAGATTTCTCTACCTATATCGTTTTGAGCTTCTATGCTTTCTATTAGCACTTGGAATTCTGTTTCTCTCTCAACGACAACTTACAACTAAACTACGGACTGTTGCTAGGTTTACCCTCGTGCTGTCTTTGCCCTGCACATTTTAGATTGAAGCCCTCTCTTTAATTTAATGAGAACCGAAAAAAAAGCACCTCGTCCCCACTACGAAACCCCCGTTACCCGTGTAAGTGCTTCCTGTGGGTAATCCCCTGTTGAGAAGAACCGAAACGCCACCACCCTATGGCGTGAAACGAGGAATAAACGATCGCATAACCGTCTCAGTCTCTGATTCAGACCCTTCACTCGGCTCTGCACCAAAAGTACGCACTCGGTCCTGTGGACGATGCTACAGATGATGAACGCTGCCTTCATCTCCCAACCTGGGCTGTCAGTTTTTACAAGTTCAGATAGCTGCCCAAAACCAGAGAGAATCTCTTCCAATCCAAAGTGCCACACATCGGTAGTACTGACACATGAGCCACCACCTACAGCTGGCAGCATCCAGATGCACCAGTTACACATTTGGAGTGGCTTCTCCAGGTATGCACACAGAGTGCACACTGGATTCCTTTCCACCCGTATCCCTAACGACCTCCATTACGTATCTAATGTCGAAGCTCCCAGCTGCCAGTACTCCCACCATCTGTGACTGCCCAGATCTTGCATTCTTCGCCTTAAACATGGCAAGTGGATACACCTACTCAGGATGTTTATCAGACAGACATCACCCGAATTTTATTCATCAGATGAACAACAGAGGCCCTCTAATCGGGATCCCAGAGAGTCTTTTGCTGCTGCCACAGGTTGTTTTACAGGTTGTTTCCGTATTATCTTAAATATTAATATCTGTTGAATATGGCTTCAACACTGAGGGAAAAAGAAGGAGAATGATGGAAACATAAAAAAGAAGTTACAGACAAAACAGGAAAACATAATTTAGAGGACGGTGAGAAGAAGAAGAGCAGTGTAAAAGAGATTAATGGCATATCCAAAGACGAGGAAGTGGTTGTGGAGGTGGGAGTGGGGGAGAGAGGAGGGGCAGGATGCTATGCATCTTTCCACGTGTAAGCACCCATTATTCATAGCATTTGGATTCAGAAAACTATGGCACGTGACGGGCAGTGCATAGTTTGCTTATCCCTTCTCTATTTATTACAAAGTGTTTCTCTGAGCGATACCCCTATAGGTACTCAAGGAATTTTTAGGCCATCATATATAGATGTTTATGTTTATACGAATTTTTCGCTTCCGTGGGGCTTCCAAGCTGACGTAGGTACATTTCAAATGTTGCGTAGGTGCATGGTAGAAACAGAGTTGCCAATGCCAACTGTGATCTTTGCTGTTTTGAAAGAGGCAACCAAGACAACAAACCTTAGCGCTTCGTTTGTTATCTTTTTCACAATACCGTAGGCAGTTTCTAGTAAGTAGATTCTAGGAATCATTTCCATTCACACCTTATTCTCACACTTCTTCATGTACACAAAACTTTCATTGTCTCGTTTCATTACTCGTTTTGGAAGCATATTTAAGACTTTGTCACCCCCACAAACATGCCGCACAGAGCGGTGACACGACTCGCTCTCTCCCCCTCGCCGGCCGGTGTGGCCACGCGGTTAAAGGCGCTTCAGTCTGGAACCGCGCGACCGCTACGGACGCAGGTTCGAATCCTGCCTCGGGCATGGATGTGTGTGATGTCCTTACGTTAGTTAGGTTTAAGTAGTTCTAAGTTCTAGGGGACTGATGAACCACAGATGTTAAGTCCCATAGTGCTCAGAGCCATTTGAACCATTTTTTGCTTCTTGAAACGCCAAACATTTCGGCTCCGTGGCAACGGAACCAACCACCACACGAGCACCAACAACTCGAATTTATTCAGCTCCTACATAATTCACTGAAAACTACACAGAACACTTTTCAGGTACTTGCAACGTATTGAGGAAGTTGCACGGATGCCGTTCGTGGTCAGATACAACAGTGCAACCTGCAGGCATCTACATTCATGTTCAGGCACGCATTTCTCGCGGTGTTTCCATATATTAGTTCTCCTCCTGAACATTTCAGCTGTATCATGAAACTAGAATTGTTCTTAAGTCATTTGAGGAGCACGAGAGTGGACTCACGTTGATGTCTTCTCCTGATCTCAGTCCGATGGAACATATCGAACGCTATCGATTTCCAGCTCCGTACATACAAAATACGTTCGATTTTTAACTTACGCGAATTGATTGTGTGACCTGGTGACAGATACCTCCTGAAACGTATCATCGAGTTGTCGAATCGATGCCACACAGAATCGCTGTCTTATTGCGTTCCCAAGCTGAATCAGCACGCTATTAAGCAGGTGACCTAAATGTTTTGGCTAAACAGTATAAACTGTAGTGTCAGAAATGCCTCACGTGTTTAGAACCTAAACTGATCTGCCAATACCAAGTTACAATCTGTTTAATAAATTTGTAATAAATTTGCTTTAGTTATTACAGTATTTTAACTATACGAGGAATAAAGTGTATTAGATTTTGATATGTTTTTAGACAAAGTGTATTTAGCAAAAATTACAATCGCCGTCCCGTTTAATCCATGTGGTCAGCCGAGGCACAACCTTCTATATGCCCTTCTCGAGAAGCTCTCCTGCCCTCTACTTTCTCCACTTGAGAACCTTTTTCTGCACCTGTTGGCCGTTTAAAAATTTAATTCCACTCGTAAGTGTCTTCAGGGTGAAGAAAAGATGATAATCTGAAGGCATTAAATCTGAGAAATACCGGGGCAAGTCTGAGAAATACGGTGGGTGGGAGAGGGAGGGTTCAAAACAAGCCCAAGAGCTAAAGTTGCTTCAGGAGGACGGGCGTTGCCTTGCAACAGGCACACTCCTCTCATATTTGAATGCTCCTTTTCAGTTTTTGTAGCGTCTCACGATATCACGCGGCATTGATGATCTCCCCCTGAGGCAGAAATTCGACTTAAATGATGTCTTTTCGCTCCCAAAACATTGAAGCCATAACCTTTTTTTTCGGCTGATATTGCAGTTTTCAACATTTTACTTTTTGGCGGGTGAGGAATTAGTGTGACAACAACGTGACGAATTTATTCTGTCTGAGGTGTGTAAAGAGCCAACTACGTTTATCTCCAGTCACAACAACGGCACATAAAGCCTCACCTTCCACTTCAAGTCGCTCAAGAAATTCGCGGGCGCTTTTGACTAGATTTCTATTGCTATGCCCTGTCAGTTATTTTGGAGCCCATCTTACTCACAGTTTCCTCCAAGCAACGCTTCTGTGAGTCTGTCCTATAAGAGAGTTCTGGCAAGATCGCAGAAATTTCATCCACTGTCAATCAGTGGCATTCACGTACGGTTTCCTCGATCTTTACACCAACTCATCAGTCAAAATGGAAGGTTTTCCAAGCCTTTGTTCGTCATGAACATTTGATATGCCTTCATTAATCTGCCTAAAAAAACACATTCGTGCTGTTTACAACACCTTCGCTTGAAACAATTCTGATTCGCGAAAAATTTCGGTAGGTGATGTTCCTTCTGCGAGAAGGCAGCGGATCACAGCACGGGGCTCGTACTTGGCAAGATTTCTTACCGACATATTTCACGCAACTGGACTCTACAACGTGAATTTACATCTACAGCCTTCCTAAGGTGCTCGATCTGGTCAGGGGATTCCCACCCCCACCACCGTTTCTCTATCACTCAGTGTTTCCAACCCTCAAAAAACAAAACACCACAGCCCATTATGGTCACAGCACACCTACTTTCTGAAGATCCCTCGCGGTCTAACAGAGGTTACTTTCCGATTAGGCCAAGTAAATGAGAGCAGAGCCGCGCCCGCTGCCGCTGCTTTCCTGTAGGAGAGTGCTGGCGCCTCGCTTGATTTCGGCGCGGGAGCGCACCGACTTTCCAGACACCAGGGACCACAGCAGTGCGTCAGAGCGCTGCTAACGGTCCGGGAGCCGCCGCTATAATGGGTGGGACAGGACAGGGCAGGAGGGAGACGGGCCAGCCGGCCTATTAACATTGATTAGGCGCCGCCCACGCCACACGGCCTTCACTCACATTCCGGTCTCTCCTTTCCGGGCGGCTGCCGTAAGGTAGCGCGTGGCCGACCCGTGTTTGTCGCGTCTCACGTGGGCACACCAGACAACACCGCAGTAGACGCGCCGCACAAATTTTGTAAAAACCTTCGAGGTCGGGATGTTTGCTACGCTACATCCACATCTACATGTACGTCTACGCTCCGCAACCCCAATTCGTGGCGGCCCTACTACCTAACGTCTGTTCTCAGCCATTTCTCACCTCTTTAAAGCTTAGTAGACGTCATTTGACCTCTTTCACCAGCATGAGGCTGTGACACCACCTGCACCGCTTGAAAATCATTCCCTCAGATCACTGTGATCAGAACACAACGGGCTTAGCGGATCTGAACCGCGTCGTATTGGCGTATACCACGTGTTTTTGTTGTTTTGCCTCAGTCCGAAGGCTGGTTTGATGCAGCTCTCCATGCTACTCTATCCTGTGCAAACCTCTTCATCTCAGAGTAACTACTGCAACCTACATCCTTCTGAATCTACTTACTATAGTCATCTCTTGGTCTCCCTCTTCGGTCTTTACCCCCCCCCCCCCCCCACGCTTCCCTAGAGTACTAAAATGACAATCCCTTGATTATGTGTCCTACCAAGCGGTCCTTTCCTCTGGTCAGGTTGTGCCACAAATTTCCTTTTCTCTTCCCAGGTTTATTCAGTACCTCCTCATTCGTTACACGATCTACCCATCTAATCTTCAAAATTCTTCTGTAGCACCACTTTTCAAAATCTTCTATTCTCTTCTTGTCTAAGCTGTTTATCGTCCATGTTTCACTTACATAGATGGCTACATTTTATACAAATACTTTCAGAAAAGTCTTCCTGAAACATAAATCTATACTCGATGTTAACAAATTCCTCTTCAGAAATCCTTTACTCGCCATTGCCAGTGTACATTTTAAATCCTCTTTACTTCGGCCATCGCCAGTTATTTTTCTGTCCAACTAGCAAAACCCATCTACTACTTTACTTGTCTCGTTTCCTAATCTATTTCTCTCAGCATCGCCTGATTTAATTGAACTACATTCCATTACTCCAGTTTTGCTTTCGTTCATGTTCATCTTATGGCCTCCTTTCAAGACACCGTCATTCTGTTCAGCTGCTCTTCCAAGTCCTTTGCTGTCTCTGACAGAATTACAATGTAAGCACAAACTTGAAGCTTTTATTTCTTCTCCCTGGACTTTGCTTTCTATTGCAAATTTTTCTTTTGTTTCCTTTACTGCTTGATCATTATACAGACTAAATAACAGGGGGAATAGGCTACAACGCTGTCTCACTCTATTCTCAACCACTGCTTCCCTTTCATGCACCTCAACTCTTATAACAGCCATCTGCTCTCCGTACAAATTCTAAGTAGCATTCCACTCCCTATATTTTACTCCCGCTACCTTCAGAATCGGAAAGACAATATTCCAGTCAAGACTGTCAAAATCTTTCTCTGTGGCTGCAAATGTTATAAACGTAGATTTGCCTTTCTTTAACCTATCTTCTTTGAGAAGTCGTAGGGTCAGTATTGCCTCGTTAATTTCTACGTATATTTCTCCAGGATCCAAACTGATCCCTCCCGAGATCGGCTTCTCCCAGTTTTTCCATTCGCCTGTAAAGAAGTCTTGTTAGTACACTACTGGTGATTAAAATTGCTACACCACGAAGATGACGTGCTACAGACGCGAAATTTTGCCAACTGGAAGAAGATGCTGTGATACGCAAATGGTCAGCTTTTCAGAGCATTCACACAAGGTTGGCGCCGGTGGCGACACCTACAACGTGCTGAAATGAGGAAAGCTTCCAACCGATTTCTCATACACAAACAGCAGTTGACCGGCGTTGCCTGGTGAAACGTTGTTGTGATGCCTCGTGTAAGGAGGAGAAATGCGTACCATCACGATTCCGACTTTGATAAAGGTCGGATTGAGGCATTTCGCGATTGGGGTTTATCGTATCGCGACATTGCTGCTCGTGTTGGTCGAGATCCAATGACTGTTAGCAGAATATGGAATCGGTGGGTTCAGGAGGGTAATATGGAACGCCGTGCTGGATCCCAACGGCCTCGTATCACTAGCAGTCGAGATGACAGGCATCTTATCTGCATGGCAGTAACGGATCGTGCAGCAAAGTCTCGATCCATGAGTCAACAGATGGGGACATTTGCAAGACAACAACCATTTGCACGAACAGTTCGACGACGTTTGCAGCAGCATGGACTATCAGCTCGGAGACCATGGCTGCTGTTACCCTCGACGCTGAGCCTACGATGGTGTACTCAACGACGAACCTGGGAGCACGAATGGCAAAACGTCATTTTTTCGGATGAATACAGGTTCTGTTTACATCCGTGTTTGGCGACATCGCCGTGAACGCACATTGGAAGCGTGTATTCGTCATCGCCATACTGGCGTATCACCCGGCGTGATGGTATGGGGTGCCATTGGTTACACGTCTCGGTCACCTTTTGTTCGCAGTGACGGTACTTTGAACAGTGGACGTTACATTTCAGATGTGTTACGACCCGTGGCTCTACCCTTCATTCGATGCCTGCGACACCCTACATTTCAGCAGTATAATGCACGACCGAATGTTGCAGGTCCTGTAATTGCCTTTATGGATACAGAAAATGTTCGACTGCTGCCCTGGCCAGCACATTCTCCAGATCACTCACCGACTGAAAACGTCTGGTCAATGATGGCCTAGCAACTGGCTCGTCACAATACGCCAGTGACTACTCTTGATGAACTGTGGTATCGTGTTGAAGCTGCATGGGCAGCTGTACCTGTACACGCCATTCAAGCTCTGTTTGACTCAATGCCCAGGCGTATCAAGGCCGTTATTACGGCCAGAGGTGGTTGTTCTGGGTACTGATTTTTCAGGATCTATGCACCCAAATTGCGTGAAAATGTAATCACATGTCAGTTGTAGTATAATATATTTGTCCAATGAATACCCGTTTATCATCTGCATTTCTTCTTGGTGTAGCAATTTTAATGGCCAGTAGTATATTTTGCTGCCACGATTTATTACACTGATACTTTGAGAATTTTCACACCTGTCAGTACCTGCTTTCTTTGAAACTGCAATTATTATATTCTTCTTGAAGTCAGCGCGTATTTCTCCGGTCTCACATATCTTGCTCATCAGATGGAAGAATTTTGTCATGGCTGGCTCTCCCAATGCTGTCAGTAGTTCAAACAAATTATTGTCTACTGCCAGGGACTCGTTTCGACTTAAGTCTTTCAGTGCTCTGCCAAATTCGTCACGCAGGAAAATATCTCCCATCTCATCTGTATCTACATCCTCTTCCATTTCCATAATATTGTCCTCAAGTACATCTCCCTTATATAGAATCTATATACTTCTTCGCCGTTTCTACTTTCCCTTCTTTGCATAGGACTGGTTTTCCATCTCAGGCCTTGATAATCAAGCAGGTGGTTTTCTTTTCTACAAAGATCTCTTTAATTTTCCCGCAGGCGGCATCAGTTTTTCCCCTAGTGTTATATGCTTCTAAACCCTTTATTTGTAGACATTCCTGCTTAGCCGTTTTCATTTTTAGATGTTTGTATTCCCTTTGTCCTGCTTCACTTACTGCACCTTTATATTTTCTCCATTCATCAATTAAATTAAATATCTCTTGTGTTACCTAAGTATTTCTACCAGCCCGCGCCATTTTGTCTACTTGATCCTCTGTTGCGTTCACTATTTCATCTCCCAAAACTACATATGCTTCTTGTTTTGCATTCCTTTCCCCTGTTCTCGTCAATTGTTCCCTAAGCTCCCTCTGAAACTATCTGCAACCTCTGGTTCTTTCAGTTTATCCATGTTCCATTTCCTTAAATTCCTTCCTTGGTCGGGCGGGGTGGCCGAGCGGTTCTAGGCGCTACAGTTTGGAACCGCGCGACCGCTCCTGTTGCAGGTTCGAATCCTGCCTCGGGCATGGATGTGTGTGATGTCCTTAGGTTCGTTAGGTTTAATTAGTTCTAAGTTCTAGGGCACTGATGACCTCAGAAGTTAAGTCCCATAGTGCTCAGAGGCATTTGACCATTTTTTTCCTTAACTTCCTACCTTTTTGTAGTTTCTTCAGTTTTTATCTACAGTTCATGACCAACAAATTGTGATCAGAGTTCACATCAGGTCTTGGAAATGTCTTACAATTTAAAATCTGGTTCTAAAATCTCTGTCGTGCCATTATATAATCAATCTGAAACCTTCCGATGTTTCCTCGTCTCTTCCACGCGTACATCCTTCTTTCATGATTCTTAAACCAAGTGTTCCCGATGATTAAATTATACTCTATGTAAAGTTCTATCAGGCGGCTTTCTCTTTCATTCCTTTCCTCCAGTCCACATTCACCTACTATTTTTCCTTCTCTCCCTTTTCCTGCTATCAAATACCAGTCCCCCACGACTATTAAATTTTCGTCTCCCTTAACTACCTGAATACTTTCTTTATCTTATCATATATTTCTTCAATCTCCATCTGCGGAGCTGGTTGGCATATAAACTTGTATTGCTGTGGTGGGTGTGGGGTTTGTGTCTGTATTGGCTACAATAATGTGTTTACTACGCTGTTGACAGTAGCTTATTTGCGTTCCTGTTTTTCTGTTCATTAATAAGCCAACCCCCTGAAATACCCCTACTTGAGTTTTTATTTGTAACCCTGTATTCACCTCAACAGAAGTCTTGTTGGTCCTGCCACCGAACTTCACTAACTCCCACTATAGCTTTAAGCTTTTCGTTTCCCTTTTTAAATTTTCTATTAAGGGATCTGACATTCCACGCTCCGATCCGTAGAACGCCAACTTTTTCTCTTGATAACAACACCCTTCTGAATGGTCCCCGCTCGGAAATCCGAATGGGAGAGTATTTTACCTCCGGAATATTTTATCGAAGGGGATGCCACAATCATTTAACCGTACAAAAGAGCTGCACTCCCTTGGGAAAAATCATGGCTGTAGTTTCCTGTTGCTTTAAGCCGTTCGCAGTACCAGCACAGCAAGGCCGTTTTGGTTGATATTACAAGGCCAGATCAGTCGATCATCCAGACTTTTGCAGCTATAACTACTGAAAAGGCTGCTGCCTCTCTTCAGGAATCACAAGTTTGTCTGTCCTTTAAGCAGATACCCCTCTCTTGAACTTGCGGTACAGCTATCTATATCTCTGAGGCACGCAAGCGTCTCCATGTACGGCAAGGTCCATGGAGACTATGGCAGCGTGAGAGAAAGAGAGGACACAGTAGCAGTCGAACATAATTGACAGTGACAGAACAGCGCTAGGAAAAGAGTGAAGGAGACAGTGCCAGTGGGAGAGGAATAAAGAGAAAGTGAAAGTGGTTGACAGCCAGTGATAATGAGAGACAGAGTGTATTAGAAGACAATGGGGAAGAGAGAGATAGTGACAGTGAGTAGAGACAAGAGCAGTAGGACGAAAGGACGAGATATTGGCAGTATGAGAGGGAGATAGTGAGAGGAGCCTGTAATAGTAGGACAGAACGAAGGGGATTGTGACGTGACACATTAGACAGTGATAGAGAGACATAAAGAGATAATGGCAATGAGTTAGGCTGAATGAATGAGTGAGAAAGGACAACCGAGACTGGGTGGGTATGAGCGACTTAGAGTAATGGATTAGTGGGTGTGAGGGAGTTGAAGTTAGAGGTGTCTATGGGAGCTTGAGGTGAATTGCATGTTTAAAGAAACCTTCAATATGTTGGCATGTCAAAATTTTTTAGGAAAACTTTTAAAGGTGGTGAAGAAGGTAGAATGAGACACCTGGTACCCCACTTTTCTGCCAGTCTTTTAAACAAACAAGAACATATTCGCATATTTTCTACTCCAGTAGGAGCACTTTTCCACGTGTCAAGTAAGTATTGGTCGAACGGTTGTTTTATAAGCTACTAACTTTGTTGATGGACTACACTTCCAGTGGATTCTTCTAGTGAATTTGTCTGGCATGTGCCTTATCTGGGATTAATTTTATGTAATCGTTCCGCTTCAGATCGATCCGTACGCATACTCCTACATAGCTTATGGAAGTACTGCTTTCAGTTATTGTTCTGCAATTGTGTAATCACACACTGAATGGTGTCCCTGTTTATGTATTCGTAATACATTTTTTTTTTTATATATTTTGAGTGTCAGTTTCCAATCCCAGAGGCAAGTGTCGATCATCTGCCAGTCCTCCTGTGTTTCGCTACATTTTCCGGCCCTGCGCCTTCTGTGTATACTGCAGCGTCATCCGCCATAAGCCTCAGTTGACCGCTTAATACCTGAATAAACTTCTAGGTGAAAGATAGAAATCAAAACCGTGGCGCTTTAGAGGTACCTGAAGCACTCAGGAGAATGCAGCATTTGTCAGAAGCGTTGGTAACTTCATTCAGAATCAGTACCATAATTTGTCACTCAGAAATTCCAGTTATTAGAACAGCATTGGTATGATACAAATTCGCGACGTTCGCCATTAAGGGGTTAATGTCAGGTCGCTTGTCCTTGCAGGTTGTCCAACAGCTATCAGTGAACATTTTTTCTCTTTCTTTTATTGTTGCTAACGATGTAAATATTTCTGGGTGAATTTCAGAAAAGCTTTGCTGATTTCTTTGGCAAAATGAAGAGTGCCCCAAGGAAGTGTTCAAAATGGTTCAAATGGCTCTCAGCACTAATGAACTTAACATCCGTGGTCATCAGTCCCCTAGACTTAGAACTACTTAAACCTAACTAACCTAAGGACATCACACACATCCATGCCTGAGACAGGATTCGAAACTGCGACCATAATAACAGCGCGGTTCCGGACTGAAGCGCCTAGGACCGCTCCGTCACAGCGGCCGGCCAGTTCTCTATAACAGGGTGTCCCAGGACGAACGGTCAGTATTCAGGGATATGACATGAATGGCCATTCGAAGCAAAAAAGTCTAGTGAACATGGACTCTGAACACAGACCATTCCTCTTGAGACACCCTGTGTACATAAGCGATCTGTGACTGTTTGTTAGTGATGTAGCAGTCTACAGGAAACTGTCGTCTTTGACTGACTGTGGTAAGATACAAAATGACTTTGACAAACTATCTACTAAATGTGATGAATGGAAGGTCTTTCTAAATGTGGAACAATGCAACATAATGCGGATGTGCAGAAAAATAGTCATGGATTAATTGAGTACTGCTTGACACAGTGTGTGATGGATGTGTTTGATGTCCTTAGGTTAGTTAGGTTTAAGTAGTTCTAAGTTCTAGGGGACTTATGACCTCAGCAGTTGAGTCCCATAGTGCTCAGAGCCATTTGAACCCAAACAAAGCATCAAGTGGCAGTATTTTGTTGATCAAGAAATTCAAGACTCGCTTCTTGTCTCTGTCTTTCTCAAGAGGCCACTCTCTGTTTGTCAGCGTGAACCAACATTCCGAAAAATGCAGATGGAGTTTTCCATCTGTCCTGTGAATGCAGTTAGCTAATGCTGGAGACAACGGGTGACCTGACACAGTTTAGATATCAAAAATAGAGTGAAATAATCCATTTTCCCCACCCTATCAAATTAATTGTTTAACGATTTAAGGAGTTAAATAGATAGCTTAAAACACTCAGCTCCACCTTACGATGATCTTTCTCCATAATAAAACATATTTTCAACATTTGAGTATCACACGCAAATATTATGTGAATCAAGTAATGAAATTTCCACCACAAATAGACCGTAGCGCTAACTATATCCTAGTTCTTGTACACACTATCATTTGAGAGCACTATCATTTGAGAGCCTCCTCCACCACAACGTTTCCATTAAAGGTATCTGGTGAAAAAAAAAATCCAGCTGATCACACAAACTAAGGATCACGAGGTGTACACTATCTGCCAACTACAGGATAGCCCTGTCCACACAAGCCAGGAGAGAGACCTGCACCCATGCAGGCCATGCCCGCCCATACTAAACGTATATGTGCTCGCAATACAAATATCGGAAATAATCAGTTACTCAGTCGGGAATTTGACATTGCAATTGGGTTTTTAAAGCACTACAGAAATCCTAAATTGGTCCTCTCTACTGAATTCAGAAGGAGAAGGGAGGGTCTACCACATGATGGGATAGTAACAACAATAAATACCTCTGCAAGACAGAGTCCACTGTTATTTACTGAGAGGCCCTAAACATAATACATTTAAACCACAATCCCGTCCACAGCAGTATGAGAGATCACTGAAACACTCGCACAGCCTGTGCCTCATGTCTTGATGTCCACATGCAGCATGTCACTGGCGCCAATGCTGAGAGGTCAGTGAAACCTACCAATGTGGCGGCAGTCCCAGTTGCGAATTTTTGTGTATGTCAGAGTGCACCATCCCCAGGCATGGAGGGTATCTGGGGATGATTGGAGTGTTATGAATTCAGATGTTAGCAATACATACAGAGCAAACACCCATCATTTTGAATCTCCCTCAGTCAACACACATTTCCCCTTCTATCCCTGCTTACTCAGCACACTGATCTCTCCACTATCATGGGCAAGATCAGATATGTTGGCTCATTGTTTGTACGTAACTGCCTATCGCAGGCTCAGCTAATTCACAAATTCCGGTCGCCAAAGCCTACTGCCAGCCACTTCTGCCAACATCTGCAGTGATCAGTGCATGGGAAAACAATGCCCCCAGGCGCCATGCATTGCGAAACTAACAGCTGCAGATCAGATGTTTACAGCAGTTCTAAGCAATCCCAACCTGACATAGACCCCCCCCCCCCCCCCCAGTTTACAAAATCTACATTATCCAATCCGAGACAGCAATGTTGTGGGCCATACACCCCGAATTTCTCACGTGAAATGGAGATTCTTCCCTTTTATCAGGGCATACACACTTTCTCACATCACTAACATGTCATTACTTGTTGTGAAAACTGTATGGCATTGGTTATATTTCGTCTTTCTCTCATCAGGTAGAGAAAAATCTGTTATAATCAGTTGTAATTAATAAAATTGATCATGGGAATCACTTTGCATGGCGTGTAATTTTCTCCAGCAGTCGGAGCACACTCACCAGGTAGCTGAAATGATGATCCCTGGAGGGAAGACAATGTTCTTATGACTATAGAGGGATTATACTGCCAGCAAAATACAGAGTGTCCGAAAAGTCTTTCCCTGATTACATAAATTGATAACTCAGGCTATAAGTAAGATACAAATATGAAGCTGGTGTCTAATTGTTTACAAACTATCAAAGTTTTTTTCACACATCAGTAAACTTCCACATGAGCACCCTTGGTAGCACGTAGCACATCTAGGCGATATTCAATTTCCGTCCACACATTAGCCAACATCACTGGAGGGATCGATTCAACGACTGTGGTTATCTGTTGCCGCAGAGTTTCAAGAACTGGTTCACGTGTTCGGTAGACCTTGTCCTTGACATAACCCCATAAAAAGAAGTCTAATGGAGTTATGTCAAGAGAGCGTGGAGGCCAAACCGTTGGCCCATCATGACCAGTCCATCGCCCAGGAAAGGTCTTATCGAGATAGGCACGGACGTCCAAACCCCAATGAGGCGGTGCACCGTCTTGCTGAAACAAGACATCGGGGTGAGATTGAAGCAACTGAGGAACTGCATATAGTTGCAATACGTCCAGATACACTGCAGATGTGATGGTAGCCTCTGTGAAGAATGGCCCGATAATTCGATCGTGCAATAGCGCGCACCAAACATTCACCTTTGGACTGCCTCTGGTGCACTCCATGATCTCGCCAGGGGGTTGTGAACCCCAAATGCGCACATTATGGTGATTCACTGCTCCACTGACAAAAAAGTCGCTTCGTCGGAAAAGGCAATTCCTCTGAGATAACCATCATTGTCCTCAATACGTGATAGCATTTCGACCGCAAAGTCATATCGACGTGTACTGTCATTGGGCAACAAGGCCTGAACGATTTGCACTTTGTATGCACGAAACAATAAACGTTTCTGTAAAATGTCATGGAGAGAGCTTTTTGGCATTTGTAATTCACGTGAGGCCCTGCGCACCGATTTCTTCGGACTTCAGAGAAAAGACTGCCTTACAGCTTCCACCCTGTATGCATAGGTTCTTGGTCGACCAGACCTCGGAAAGTCAGCAACCGATCCTATGTTCTTGAACTTCCCATACCAAGCTTTAATGTTCTTGACATCAGGTGGATTCCTTCCAAATGTTGTCTGGAAGTGTCTCTGCACTGTGGCTGGTGATCGTGTCTCATGGTACCACAGGACTCACTGTGCCTTCTTCTGATTGGTTAACTTGGATTCTTGGACACTGCACCTCATCCACTACTTACGTACTGCGAACCTAAAACAGAAAAAAACTTTGATAGTTGTAAACAATTCGACACAAGTTTCATATTTGTATCTTATTTATCTATCTTATCATATTTGTATCTTACTTCTAGCCTGAGTTATCAATTTATGTAATCAGGGAAAGACTTTTCGGACACCCTGTACATTTTCGTACAAGAGCCGCTGATAGTGTTATGCTTTCTCTTAGAAATGCTATCTGCGATTTGGAATCAAGTCTATCCATTCAACCACAAACTTGTGTTGGATACTATGGAGATGTCTTTTAATGTTTACAGCCACAGGTGAATCATATTCGTGCCACTCTCATGTCCCAAAACGAGTCAGCTTTATTTTTCGAACCTATGTGCTAAAGATCTCATACAGCAAAACCCCAGCTTGGTTTGTTAGACAGTCCCTCTGCATCTTGTACCTGTTCCTCAGTCTCTGCCCCACCCTCCCTGCAGCTTTATCCATTTGATTGTTCCAGTTTAGGACGGAACTAAATGGAAGTCGAAGAGCACTATATCTAAGACATTCTGAATCCTGTGGAGAAAAAGGATGAGCTGAGTCAGTGCAACAGGACCGTGGTTTGACCACTCGGTGGATATGAGAACATGTTGTCGTAGCTCCAGCAACTGTGTAGGATCAGTAAGGATCGCACCAGACGAAGTGTTCTCCTGGAACACGAGGTACTAGAAAATACAGTATGAGCAGTTATAGCGGTGTTTTTATCGGGAAAATGAGGAAGTCTCCACATCATACTGGAACAGAAAGAGCGACGAGTATTGTGCTACTGCATTGCAGTGCGTCTCCAAACTACATGCAGGTACTGCAGTCCGAGGGATACCTGCATCTCTCAGGGTTACATTCATGTCTGTCACCCAAACGTTGTCTCTATCCTTGTTATTTTGTACCATGAACTACAAAAACTCCACTAATGTCACTTGGTTGAAAACTCGATAAGATATTAGCGTGTCCCTGTCTTACAATATATGGAAAACAAGTAACATCTGCATGCTGCCATGGACCATACATGATGATCCTATTAACTATACATGTATTGGTCCTCTTGAGCAGGCGATCAGGCAGCAAAGTCGCTTCCACAGACCAGTATAAAGTTTTCTCGCCCATATTGTAGCAAGACCCTATCCCACAGTCTATGTCGCAAGAGAGCGCCGTTGGGTTGCTCTTTCATAAGCAGTTTGTGCCATTGCTTTTTTGCTGTTAACACATCAAAGCATTGTATGACTGCAACTGTGTACACAGCCGTCCATACTGTTTTTCTACCATGACTTCAAGATCTGTGTCAGCTGCTAAACTGATATTACATTTAGATCCACAGTCTCTCACAGGGAAGTAGACAGTGCATGGTGTAAATTACTCTGCTGCTGGTTCGCATTCGCAACACACAGGATAACTGAAATAAAAGACAGAGTCTGTGTTCCTTATTGACAAAAATGCATAAGCCATCACAACATATGAGAACTGGAAGAGTTTGCAGCATTGTGGAGCGATTCTAAACGGCTGCCCAAAGGTGATTGATGACTTTTACACTTAATCTCATCTTTCACAGTGACAGGATAGCAGATGTCTCAGTGTTCCATTCTGATCGAGTCCTCGTATTGCAGTCATGTACGTGATCACTGAATTGACTATACCCTGGAAGGCTCTCTTTCCATCTAAAACGTGAGAGTCTATCATTATGTGATAATCAACAGTGAACCAGTGGATCGATGTGATGGAAAAGACACCATCGATATAGTGTGATGTAATGTAATGAGCACCAAAGTTGATAATGCGGTCAATTTTAGCAATTTTAGTATTTCTCCCATAATTTCAATGCTGACCAATGACACTGCAGTATGGTTCACAATTTCTGTACCATCATTATCCACTCCTCTACTACTTTGGGTGTACCATATACTAGATTTGCGAATGTAGGTAGATGACTGTGCAGTATGTCCACTCATTGTTAATTCTCGAACATACAACATACATGCAGTCCTTCAAGAAATACATCACTGGTGCCAAGGAGCTAAATTGTGTGTTGCGCCTGAAAATCCCACGTCCATGTTATTAAAATGAAAACTTTTAAGAGATTCGTTCATGAAATTAAGCAACAAAGCCATAAAGAGAAAGTCTGTCACCAGATACTTTGGTCTCTTTATGGACGAGCGACAAAATTATTGCACTTACATTGAGGAAATGAACAAGGGAGACAAGAACATCATGAATGAATTTATTAATCTAGCCAGTCATGATTATAACCTCCAATACGGAAAATACGGGAGATATATTGTCTGAAGAAAGAACAATGTCATGAAATGGGAAATGTTTTAGGAACAAGGATCATAGGCAAGAATCAAATCCATAACCAAATTCTCCTCCTGTGGCAGAAACGTTGGGATAATGCCGAAACAGAGAGACGTGCTTATGGTAGCCTCAAAAACTTAAAACAGAGACTGGGAATGAGTCACCTTAATCACTCAAGAGGCTTGAAAGGCCATGGGCCTTACGCCAACTACTGACATCGATCTGGTCGTAAACTAGCCGCCTAATTCGCCTTTAGTGAAGACGGTATGACAGAAGGTATTAAACTCTATATCGATGATGCTGATGCTGATGGGCAGCAACTGAATTGGCACGGAAGAATCGATGTCTAGGAGATACTGCGCTGCGATACACATGGGCGGTTTATTAGACAGCAGGATTTCAATGATGAAATCCTGTTGGGTGATCACCTGAGTGGTAGCGTCGTCTTGTCGCAACACTTCTGTGGGTGTCGTACCCACCATCTTCAAACGAATGTAGGGAAGCTGTGTTCTACCTGTGCATGTAGTTGCTCCATCGCTGTCCTCTTCTCCAGGCTGGCCAATAACGCGCCTCTGGAAGGGTGTGCCATACGGTGGTGGGGCAACGCGACGCGACCGGTGATGGTGGATTTCGGGGCGGCCGTGGTGCGGGCGACGAGTCGCGGTTGCTATCCAAACTGTCTGCAGTCGCCGCCACCTTCAGAACAAAGCGTCCCTGATGCATTTTCTCAATCTTGGAATCCCATGCTGCGCTAAGTTGAAATATGTTATCACGCTTAGCGTTGTGCAGGATTCCGAAATTGAGAACATATGCCGGGAACGTTCATTTCTCGAGGCGACGGCCGCATCGTGATCAGCCCCTCACCACCAGTCGCATCACGTTCCTCCGTCACCGACGTGGCAACGTCTTCTGGAGGCGCGATCGAGTGACTATACAGGGCTATTACAAATGATTGAAGCGATTTCATAAATTCACTGTAGCTCCATACACTGACACATGGTCACGACACACTACAGACACGTAGAAAAACTCATAAAGTTTTGTTCGGCTGAAGCCGCACTTCAGGTTTCTGCCGCCAGAGCGCTCGAGAGCGCAGTGAGACAAAATGGCGACAGGAGCCGAGAAAGCGTATGTCGTGCTTGAAATGCACTCACATCAGTCAGTCATAACAGTGCAACGACACTTCAGGACGAAGTTCAACAAAGATCCACCAACTGCTAACTCCATTCGGCGATGGTATGTGCAGTTTAAAGCTTCTGGATGCCTCTTTAAGGGGAAATCAACGGGTCGTCCTGCAGTGAGCGAAGAAACGGTTGAACGCGTGCGGGCAAGTTTCACGCGTAGCCCGCGGAAGTCGACGAATAAAGCAAGCAGGGAGCTAAACGTACCACAGCCGACGGTTTTGAAAATCTTACGGAAAAGGCTAAAGCAGAAGCCTTACCGTTTACAATTGCTACAAGCCCTGACACCAGATGACAAAGTCAAACGCTTTGAATTTTCGGCGCGGTTGCAACAGCTCATGGAAGAGGATGCGTTCAGTGCGGAACTTGTTTTCAGTGATGAAGCAACATTTTTTCTTAATGGTGAAGTGAACAGACACAATGTGCGAATCTGGGCGGTAGAGAATCCTCACGCATTCGTGCAGCAAATTCGCAGTTCACCAAAACTTAACGTGTTTTGTGCAATCTCACGGTTTAAAGTTTACGGCCCCTTTTTCTTCTGCGAAAAAAACGTTACAGGACACATGTATCTGGACATGCTCGAAAATTGGCTCATGCCACAACTGGAGACCGACAGCGCCGACATCATCTTTCAACAGGATGGTGCTCCACCGCACTTCCATCATGATTTTCGGCATTTCTTAAACAGGAGATTGGAAAACCGATGGATCGGTCGTGGTGGAGATCATGATCAGCAATTCATGTCATGGCCTCCACGCTCTCCTGACTTAACCCCATGCGATTTCTTTCTGTGGGGTTATGTGAAATATTCAGTGTTTAAACCTCGTCTACCAAGAAACGTGCCAGAACTGCGAGCTCGCATCAACGATGCTTTCGAACTCATTGATGGGGACATGCTACGCCGAGTGTGGGAGGAACTTGATTATCGGCTTGTCTGCTGAATCACTAAAGGGGCCCATATCGAACATTTGTGAATGCCTAAAAAAACTTTTTGAGTTTCTGTATGTGTGTGCAAAGCATTGTGAAAATATCTCTAATAATAAAGTTATTGTAGAGCTGTGAAATCGCTTCAATCATTTGTAATAACCCTGTATAAATAGGTGCAATATATCACAGGCCAACCACACGTTTGCCTGACTTGCTGTGAGAATAATTTTTTTCGCAGAAGACACAGGAAATTATCACCGCATCACACAAGGCAATTCGTATAGGTAAAGTTTTTCTCTTGTTCCCTGCAGGAACAGCAGCATTTTCAGGCTTACACTACTCAACGTGCCAAGCAAGGAAAGCTCACGAAAGTAGAGTCAGAATCTCGACAGATTCTGCTGCTCGACTCGCTGCGGGTTGCTTCCTTGCTGCTGTCACTCGTCTCGATCGCCAGCACTTTGCCATATGCGGACATGGAAAGGAAGGTAAATTTGCTGCTGTGGTGGAGTTCCTACTCAAGCTGGCCGGTAACGACCACGGCAACGAGAAGAGCAAGAAAAGCAAGGTGAAAAAGGGTCAGTGCTAAAATTAGGCATGTAGCAGGGACACTGCTCCGTATCCGAAATACGCAAAAGCGCATAATACACGCGACTGTGACAAACCGGGAAAGGTCGCTGCCACATGCTTCAACTGCGGCGTTGCCCACGCTGCCACAACTCGCAGCCGCATCTACATAAAGAGTTGGAGCCGCAGGAAGAAGCAGAAGAAGGAAGACAAGGCCGCCACATTCGACGAGGCGATACCACCCGTCACAGCGGCGACCCCTCCCCCCCCCCACTCCTTCCAAACCAAGAGCGCGAAGCGGGCCACGCCGCTACGAAAAAGACAACGGTGACTTCCTCGCAACATTTTGGAAAGCTGCCTCAGACGCCGTTGCTGTACTCAAGTTCGACATGGCGGAGGAGAGGGAGACCGTGAGGGCGGAGTTGGGCGAGGCGCGTTCCACACAACACAAAGGGGCGCCTACTCCCATCATGACGGGGGCTGATGCAGGAACACAGGTGGAAACGCAGTTGGCTGAGGTAGTGGCCGTGGACACGGTCGCATCTCTGGTCCTTGCTGAAATGCAAGAGGTTGAGGACGTGGCTGTGAATGTGGAGATGCTGGACTCACCCACTCTCTCTCACGAACCAGGGGCGACAAAGGTAAAATACGAGCCGTCGTTCGTGTGCCTGGCGCCTTCCGGGCAGGAACGGTATCAGGATGGCACTCCACAAGATCGCCGTGTCTCTCTGCGACAGCTTGTATCCCCACCATGACTATCACTGTCCTTTCTCCCATACCGATATTCGTGAACTCCCAATCGACCCTATCTTTTCCATTGAAGGAGGGAACCCTTAAAATGGAAATTCAAGAAGCAGGAATCCAGCCTGAGACAAGATCTCGAGCTCATTAATCCCTACCCAATCTTACCCCCCAACGACTGGGAATAGTTGATGGAGGAGGCAGTCAGGTACATCCAGAACAACACTCCACAGGATCCTGACTTCGACGAGCTTTCAGCATCAAAGCCGCTAAGGCAGAATAACAGGAGGAGGAGGGAAGAGATGCAGCGAAGGCTCTCCAATTACTCATAACTAACGCCAGGGTGACAGGCAATGCATGGTTTTATTCGTTTCTCAGATCCACTGATCACAGACGCCAAACCACCAAGACAGGTCATCAGTCGCCAACAAGTGAGGAACGACAGGAGTCACTTCCAATAAGGATGAACTGCTAAGGAAAGGTCTGTCATTAAGTGTAGCGTCGAGTAGCGTAGCGTCCCAACACTTTGCTTGAAGATGATGCTTACGAAACTCATCAAAACGTTGCTGCCAGGCGACTCTACTACTCAGCTGACCACCTGAGAAGATTTCATGAAAAGGGAAGTTCCTGGACACTATGTCTGACGCTGTTTCAAAACGCCTTGAGTAGTGCATCATTTTATCAATGAAACCTAGTCCGCTGCACTGTGAGTGGTTGAGACAGAAGATCGAGAAAAAATTAAAATAGGTTAATAGCTACAGCAGGTAAACAGGCACTGTGCATGCATAGCGATCACGGTAAGAGCACCAGAGTGGAAGTGCAGTCGTGCGTCGTGTCTCGCTGCCTAAGAAATTAGAACTGTGCTGATTTGGACTGAGAAGTGGCTGCACTCCTCATCAGCAGCAACGGTGCCACTTCGGAACAGGGGAGCAGCCCCTTCCCAATGAGAGAACTGGCAGACAACCGAAGAGCAGTTTTCACAGCGCACTTCGCAGCGCCCAAGGAACCGACTTGGTGTCTCTACAGACTGGGAAGCAATGAAGTATGTTGTGGATTGGGGCAGATAAACTGGTGTCGTTACTATTCATAATCTACTTTTATTATTTATAGTTTATAATGGTGGCAAAGAGGCAGGAAACAAGTTGTAGGACAATAGTAGTAATAGATGTAGTTAGGTATGTTAGTAAGGGTAGTTTTCATTAATGGGTAGAAGAATTTATAGTGATGGGAAGTAGTATTTGATGCCGATATATAGGAAGAAAATTTGTACTGTTGATGATACTAATTCAAGTATAAATGAATACAGCTTTTGTTTCAATTACAGGTGACAGGCAGCAATGTAATATATAAATAAATAAGTAAATAAAAATTAATTATTGCAGGTTGTTTTCATGGCTCCAGTCATTTTTCTCCCACTGTTAGTTGTTCTCTTGGTTCAACCGCGAGGTAGTAGCCTGCAGAGGGATCGCATAGTTCGAATTTCTGACTTTTGAAGATTTCTTTGGCTGGTGTACCAGCTTAATTTGTTCCCAAATCCCTGGGTATTTATGTGCAAGCTCCTTCCCCTCCGCTGTAAGAGGAGAATAATATCTCAAATAATCTTTACTGTTTTTCCTGCTGGATGCATTTGTCGGTGGCCAGTAGAGTTACAAGGTTATAGGGGCAAATAAGAAATTACTTCCCTCGATCATTCATATTAGCATACAGCGCAGTGTTGTAAAAATGAAAAAAAGAAACCCCACAGTCAGACACTGAAGACCAACCGCCGTATCATCCACAGTCACTCATCCCCGGATGCAATACGCTCGGCCATGAGTCAGCACACAGCAGTCCCAACCGTTGTCGACGTTTCGTCTTTGGAGCACTACCTCTCAAAGAGGTACCTCCTCAGTTGGCATCACAAGGTTGAATGCGCCCCGGTCCAGTCTTGCCCAAGTCCTGGCGGTATTGGGAATGTATCCTGGCCCCCCAAACCAGAGATTGTTGCATTGACCACTCTGTTAAACACGCTCAGTACTATGCACGGTGACAGAAGGCCTATATGTTAGGGACATCCTGAATAAATGGTCAAGGAAAACCTTTAAGAAAAGGGACCTTCCCTATGTTGACTCAGTAGTGTACTTTAGTTGATCCCAGGGAGGCAGCTACCATTATCAGGAGGCTGAGTGGACGAGTCGTGCGACTGGATGGCAGGCCTGTGAGACCCAGGTATTTATACATTGGTTCTGTGGCGCGATAACGAGGCGATCATGCCCTTGCCTCACAACGAGGAGCCGGTAGTTGGTTAGCCAGTTTCTAGCATCTATCCACTTCGCTGCAATGCGTGCTGGCACCTTCTTTGGTGACATCTGAATTCGGCGCCGAGCCTACGGCTATGTTTCGTGTGACGCAGCACTGACATCAGTACGCATACTGGCATCTTCAGGGGTAGCTTCTCTTTCATGAAAGACCGCACCCAGCCAGCCAAAGCGAGCAGTAAGAGGCATGCCCCATTGTGTCGTTGGAATGCTTGCTGTTTGGAATGCTTGCTGCTATGTCTAGGGTGTGACCCACTGCCTGCTATCAGGAATCCACCTTCTCCTGGAGGGGTTCGATAGGCCTGCTACACTCTGGCACAAGGTGACTGGAGTTAGTGTTGAAAGCAGGTACCCCAGTGGGGACTCAGACATGCGGCTACAGCTGGCGGCTCCATGTCATCTCCTCGTCTTGGACAGACCCTGCATCTTAGTGGTACTGCTGGACTGCTAATGAATCTGTTATAAAAGCAACGGTTATTTGCTCCAGACAGCAGCGCACTTGCTGTGCCAAACTGCCGCTCCTGGTCACGCACGTGGTATCACCACCGATACCCGAATTATGAAGATATCACTTTGCATGCACCACGTTTTACCATTACACTGGCAAGCTATGCCTAGTGACGCTAGCCAATCTCACAATAATGTCACATGCTTGTCCTCTTGACCTAGATGTCGACACTCGCTGTTCATCAGCGACTAATCTAATGTTTCGTCGCACCTTCTCACAAAATTTATTCTTAATCTGGCTACAAGACATGGACATAGAAATGGAAAATGACTAACAGAAGGCCGATATACTAATTCCAATTTTTAGGAATTGTTCCACAAAAGAAGATTGCACAGTGATTCCTCCCTTTATTAGTCCAAGCAGGAACAACAAAATGTCAGATACCAAGATAGGTGACTTCTGGGTGAAAAGCTAAACAAAATCGTTCAGCAGCATAAAGGCAGTAGTCTGACTGTACAAAAAAAGTTCTATAAGAGTACGTCAAATAACTCGTTTCTGGTCCAGCAGAAATCTACCGTAAATCGATGCAGTTTAGAGGCGTTCCAAGTCACGGGCAAAATGCACAAGTTATTCACTTTTTTCGGGAAGGATCATCAGAAAGAAGCACATAACTGTACTCAAGTTTCACTTACGTCACTCTTTTGTAGAATTATGGAATGTGTTTTACGTTGGTTATTAAGAATTTTCTGGACACATAAAAACTGCTTTGCACGAACAACATGAATTCCGCAAATAAACATCGTATGAATCCCAGCTCACCTTGTTCATACAAGAAACCCAAAAAGTAGCAGATATCGGCGCCCAAGCTATTGCCGTGTTTAGCTTCCGGAAGGTATTCGGTAGAGGTCTGTGCAGTCGCCTAACAAAGGAACTACGTAATAGACCACCTTTGTGAATGGACTGAAGAGATCCTTGCAAAGAGAACACAGCATTTCATTCTTAACGGAGATGTAAAAGCAGCTTTTGGGTACACAGTTATTGATTATGATATATGTAAAAGACGCAATGGAAGATCCATGAGGCAGTTCATGTGTGATATTGTTGCATATGGAGACGTTGTATCACTGAAATGTAAAGAGAAATTCAGAGGGCTCTGCAGGGAATCGACGCTTGGTGCAGGGACTACCAGTTTACCGTCTACATAAACAATTTAATGTTTTTGTCACAAAAAGGACGAAGACCAATTAAGATATGATTAACATAATGCCGAGCCATCACTAGAAACGTCACAACAATTAAATATGTAAGTGTATGAGTACGGAACGATCTAAAGTGGAACGACCACACAAAAGGTCGAAAACGTAGATTCCAGGCTGCTATTCAGTGGGAGATGCCTCAGTAGTAGTCCTCCCACAAATGAGGTAGCGCACAAAACCCTCGTTAGGCTGTGACACTTGAGAGTTATTGGTCAGTCGTAGGTCTGTACCAGGTGGGCAGATAGATCGCACAGAGAAGATTAAAAAGCAAACAGTGTATTTCCTCATGACTTTGTTCGGTAAGTGCGAATGCTTTGACAGAGATGTTCGTCCAACTCCACTGACAGGCGCTACTAGAGAAGTGTTGTGCATCATGTTTTTGATCTAGTGTTCAATATCCGAGAATGTACGTTCCTAGTGGAGTCAACATATCGCTTCCTTCTAGTGCCACTCGCATACCACTTCTCAGATACTGGAAACTGGGCTATTGCTAATACCCTGGGGCTAGACATATTCACTCATGGTGGTCTGCATTCAGTACCTGAGATGACAAAAGTCATGTGAAACCTCCTCATGTGTCGGACCTCCTTTCGCCCAACACACAGCAGTAACTGGACGTGGCATGAACTCAACAAGTCGCTGGAAATTCCCTGCAGAAATGGTAAGCCATGCTCTCGCTATAGCCATCCGTAATAGCGAGAGTGTTGCCTGTGCATCAATTTTTGCTCTAACTAATCTGACAATTATGTATCATAAACGTTCGATGGGATTCATGTCGGGTGATCTGGGTGGCCCAATAATTTTCTCGAATGGTCCATGTCCTTCAAATCAATCACGAACAGTTTTGGCTCAGTGATATGGCTCATTGTCGTCCATAAAAATTTCTTTGCTGTTTGGGACCATGAAGTCCATGAATGGCTGCAAATGTTTTCCAAGCATCCGAACGTAACTGTTTCCAGTCAATGATGGGTTCAGATGGACCAGGGGACCCACTTCATTCCATGTAAACACAGCCCACGTCATTAGGGAGCCACCACCAGTTCGCACAGTGGCTTGTTGACAACTTGGGTCCATGGCATCGTGGGGTCTGCGCCACACTTGAACCCTATCATCAGTTCTTACCATCTGAAATCGGGACTCATCTGACCAGCCACTGTTTTCCTGTCGTCTAGTGTCGAACCGTTATGGTCACGAGCCCAGGAAAGGCACTGCAGGCAATGTCGTGCCGTTAGCAAGGGCACTTCCCAAAGCCCATTAACGCCAAATTTCGCCGTACTGTCGTAACGGGTACCTTCGTCGTACTTCCCTCACGGTTATTTCACACACTGTTCTTCTCTGTTAGCACTGACCGCTCTAGGCAAACGCTGTGGCTCCCGGTCGTTAAGTGGAGACCAACGGCCATTTCATTGTCCTTGGTGAGAGGCAAATGCCGGAAAATTTGGTATTCTGTGCACACTCTTGACACTTTAGATATCGGAATATTTAATTCCCATGCATCTAGCTCCAGGTACCATTCCGCGTTCATAGTCTGTTAATCACTGTCGTGCGATCTAATGACGTCGGAAATCGTTTCACATGAATTACCTTCGTACAAATCACAGCTCCGCCAATGCACTCCCTTTTTATACCTTATGTACGCGATACTACCACCTTCAGTATATAATGCTAATCGATATCCCATGGCTTTTGTCACCTCTATGTATTATTACGTAGGATGTATAGCATATCCCAGCACTTATTCCATTATCTATAAAATTTTTTCGTTTGCAACGTGTTTCCAAATATTTAGTTTCGTGGCGTATCGGGTTCTTTGGTGGTGGCCTCGTAGCACGTGATCAAAAAATGAGAACAATAAACCTCATTGTCTCTTTCAAACACTAAATGATCAAAACGTTGAAATCAGTTTCTGGTGGTCATTGATCTAGTGTCCTAATTGACATTTGTAGCTCACTCGTACACTGTAAATATTACGAAATTGTTCACCATTAATGAAACCTGAATAAGAACTTTTACCATCGAAGTCATTTCGATAGCTACTAAAGCAAAGATGACAAAACATTCCCGCGATTGCTACTTTCTTATTGGATAAAACGATCAAATTACACATCAACTTTCTCGATATAAAACAACATGTAAGAGAGAAAGGTTCGAAGAAACAGGACTATGTCTTCCGAATCCCAATGGATACGTAGGAGGATATCCACCTACAGCAAGGTCAAGTTATTAACGATGGAGTTACCCGGTCTGAAATGTCTTGGATTCTAAGACCCAAAAAAGTGGTAGCTGACCATTCGTTCGAAGACATTCTAACGCAACTGATGAAGACAAAACTACAACAGCTGTCGTATCAGGTTCTGTCTGTTTAGCACTGATTGAGGTTCGGAATTAGCATTTTTAATAACTTTCAGCTTTCATGCATCGAAAATCTCTGAGCCAGTAAATAGCTCCACGAAATTGCAAAGCAGTATCAGTCACTCTCGTTTATAAGGTGACTGAAAAAACTGATAACTAGAGTTACCAACAAGATCTCGCTCTCTAGCTTCTGTATATGGTAGGATCCTAGAGCTTACATTAAGCTTGACCGTAATGATATTGTTCGTGAGTAGAAATTGTTACTTCCAAGGTCAGTATGAGTTCAGGAATCAGCACTTGACACCTCAGCTAGCGTTTTCCGCACATGATATTTTTGAAACAGTGGGTACGGCTGCGCACTTAGATTCCACCTTAGCATATTTATTATAAGGCGTTAGAGACTAAAAAATTGTCTCCGGAAAGCAAAGATACGATCATACTGAGTATCATCTCAAATATATGGCTTTCTAAAAGAATATTCAACTGATACACTATGTGATCAAAAGTATCCGGACACCCCAAAAACATACGTTTTTCACATTAGGTGCATTGTGCTGCCACCTACTGCCAGGTACTGCATATCAGCGACCTCAGTAGTCATTACAAATCGTGAGAGAGCAAAATGGAGCGCTCCATGGAACTCACGGACTTCGAACGTGATCAGGTGATTGGGTGTCACTTGTCTCATACGTTTGTACGCGAGATTTCCACAACCCTAAACATCCCTATGTCCACTGTTTCCGATGTGATCGTGAAGTGGAAACGTGAAGGGACAAGTACAGCACAAAAGCGTACAGGCCGACCTCGTCTGTTGACTGACAGAGACCGCCGACAGTTGAAGAGGGCCGGCCGCTGTGGTCGAGCGTTCTAGGCGCTTCAGTCCGGAACCACACGGCTGCTACGGTAGCAGGTTCGAATCTTGCCTCGGGCATGGATGTGTGTGATGTCCTTAGGTTAGTTAGGTTTAAGTAGTTCTAAGTCAAGGGGACTGATGACCTCAGATGTCAAGTCCCATAGTGCTTGGAGCCATTTGAACCATTTTTGTGTTGAAGAGGGTCGTAATGTGTAATAGGCAGACATCTATCCAGACCATCACACAGGAATTCCTAACTGCATCAGGATCCACTGCAAGTACTATGACAGGCGGGAGGTGAGAACACTCGGATTTCATCGTCGAGCGACTGCTCGTAAACCACACATCAGGCCAGTAAATGCCAAACGACGCCTCGCTTGATGCAAGGAGCGTAAACATTGGACGACTGAACAGTGCAGAAACGTTGTGTGGAGTGGCGAATCCCGGTACATAACGTGGTGATCCGATGACAGGGTTCGGATATGGCGAATGCCCGGTGAACGTCACCCGCTATCGTTTGTAGTGCCAACAGTAAAATTCGGAGGCGGTGGTGCTATGGTGTGGTCGTATTTTTCATGGAGAGGCTTGCACCCCTTGTTGTTTTGAGTGGCACTATCACAGCACAGGGCTAATTGATGTTTTAAGCACGTTCTTGCTTCCCACTGTTGAAGAGCAATTCGGGGATGGCGATTGCATCTTTCAACACGAACGAGCATATGTTCATAATGCACGGCCTGTGGCGAAGTGGTTGAACGACAGTAACATCCCTGTAATAGGCTGGCTTGCGCAGAGTCCTGACCTTAATCCTATAGACCGTCTTTGGGATGTTTTGGAACGTCGACTTCGTGCTAGGCCTCACCTACCGACATCGATATCTCTCCTCAGTGCAGCACTCCGTGAAGAATGGGTTGCCATTCCCCAAGAAACCTTCCAGCACCTGACTGGGTATATGCCTGCGAGAGTAGAAGCTGTTATCAAGGCTAAGGGCGGGCCAACACCATATTGAATTCCAGCATTCCCGATGGAGGGCGCCACGAACTTGTAAATCATTTTCAACCCGGTTTTCGGATACTTGTGATCACATAGTGTAGAAAGCACGTTGTACTGGACAGCGAATGTTAACAGAAACGTGCAACTGTACTCTCAGATTGTTTATTGGCGAGGTAGTTTTCTACGGGAAAGTATCAACACTGGGTAATTTATGAACAGAAAAACTGTACTAAGTGACAGGAGATAAATACTAAGTTATGGGCGTAAATAAGAGAAATAATCCAGTTACTTTAGAGCGCAGTTTGCTTGTAAGTTATAAACTTTTCGTATTTGTCATACCATTGGCAGTAGCGCAGTACAATGCGATTTTAAATGAAACGAATATGTGAACAGGATACTAAACGTTAGTGTGATAGTTTCTAGACTGATCCTCTACAGCTTTGTCTTGAAATCGGACGGAGACGCGCATGTAGAACCGTAACAGATCGGCAAAGCTCATGTGAAACTGTAAATGAGATGCTCAGAGAATGGTTCCAGGATTCGATCTATCATTTCGAAGTGAACAACGACAGTAATATTTAACAAGCAGCATCAGTCACATTTGCACTCAAATAAAGCTGTTAGATGTCGCGTTTTGTATTCGCAAGTAGACATTAACCACGCGATATACAACAAAGAACATTTTTAAAGTTAAATGGTTCAAATGGCTCTGAGCACGATGGGACTTAACTTCTGAGGTCATCAGTCCCCTCGAACTTAGAACTACTTAAACCTAACTAACATAAGGACATCACACACATCCATGCCCGAGGCAGGATTCGAACCTGCGACCGTAGCGGTCGCGCGGTTCCAGACTGTAGCGCCTAGAACCGCTTGGCCACTCCGACCGTCTGTTAAAGTTAGCTGTCATTGTCATCAACAGTCGCAATATCCTAGCCGCAGTCCAATATTGACGACATAAGTTTCATTTCTCCTCATGACTTTCATTTTCCCAGGATGGGCTCTTCAGGCGAAGTTCTTCCGGTATTTTCAGGTTTTTCTGCCGGGATAACTGCCCGTTCGTGCACTTTTTGCCTAAAATTATTTTGTCTAGTACAGAATGCTGTGTTATTTCTGCTTTCTTTAGGTCCTCTTTTATTCCCTCGATCGCCGGCCTGAGTGGCCGAGCGGTTAAAGGCACTACAGTCTGGAACCGCACGACCGCTACGGTCGCAGGTTCGAATCCTGCCTCGGGCATGGATGTGTGTGATGTCCTTAGGTTAGTTAGGTTTAAGTAGTTCTAAGTTCTAGGGGACTTATGACCACAGCAGTTGAGTCCCATAGTGCTCAGAGCCATTTGAACCATTTTTTTATTCCCTCGATCCATTTTTACAGGTTCAAATTAACATTGTGGGCCGCGCGGTTTGAGGTGCCATGCACGGACTGTGCTGCCTCTCCCGCTGGAGTTTCGAGTCGTCCCTCGGACGTGGATGTGTGTGTTGTTCTCAGTATAAGATAGTTTGAGTTAGTTTAAGTAGTTTTTAAGTCTAGGGACCGATGACCTCAGCGGATTGGTCCCTTAGGAAATCACACAGATTTGAATTTTGAACATTTAACGTTGTGAGCGTAGTTATGCGGAATTCGTTCCAAGATAATGCAATTGTGAAATGAATAAAAGATTCGACTGTGTGAACTTATTTATAACTGTGAATCATTTACAGATCCTTATCACTGTGGTATTCAAAAACACTAACAGTAATCCAACCGTGATTAATTCGAAATATATGTGCAAGTTTCATGATCTCATCTGGAAGACTTGAACTTCAGAATCGCTACTCAGACTAGTTTTTATTTTCTTGATTGATGAACCAGCTTTGCGGGTCAAGTTTAAACACAGTTATTCAACTTAAAGCCTACAACAGCCATAAATTTGATCCAGTGCCAGTTGCCGCCAGATAAGACGGGTGAAACAAACCACAATTGTCGATACTCTCGTACCCGCGCAAGTTTCCTGAATCCTTTCGTATAAATATTTCAACTGACAAAACATTCTCGATTTTCCCGTATTTGGTTTTAGAATTTTGGTTGTCAGACCCTTCTGTTGTAAGTACTGTTGGGTTTTTGTCGTTCGTTTTTTTCCAAATAACATTTCTGCTTTATTTGTTTTTGTGCGGTTTCATTGTACCGATGTAGGATCTCCAGGTTGTCTGCAGAAGTTATGCAGTCCATTAAAGTTATTTGATAGGTGGTAAGTTTAATTTTCGCCGTTTTTGGATTACTATTCGTAAGACATACTAGAAACTGATGGAGAGTCATTCACCTTTTCTCAGTCCAGGTTTAAATCAAAATTTTCCGAAATTTCTTCCCTGTATTTTACTTTCAATTTAATTCCAATTAAAGTTTAACTAATAATTATAGTGGATTTGAGATCCAGAAGTTGGAAGAGAGACTTATGGTCCACTGAGCCGGCCGGAATGGCCGAGCGGTTGTAGGGGCTACAGTCTGGAACCGCGCGACCGCTACGGTAGCAGGTTCGAATCCTGACAATGACACAAGTATCAATAACGGCTGAGTGCCAGATTAACAAATTATTTCAATTTCAGAGTTACATTAACATTTAATAACCACAGCATATTTATTTGGAGGGTAAGGAGGCGTCTTTAACTGACAAGCAAAACTCGGAATAACAACAACGAGTCTAAGCCGGAAATTGCAGGCCGGAGTGGCAGAGCGGTTCTAGGCGCTACAGTCTGGAACCGAGCGTCCGCTACGGTCGCAGGTTCGAATCCTGCCTCGGGCATGGATGTGTGTGATGTCCTTAGGTTAGTTAGGTTTAATTAGTTCTAAGTTCTAGGGAACTGATGATCTCAGAAGTTAAGTCCCATAGTGCTCAGAGCCATTTTTATGGTCCACTGAGTCATAAACATTTTTAAATCTGCGAAGTACTAACTGCGTTCTCATTATAAATTTTTTCATGTCTCATCGCTTTCAGGGCTACAATTTGTCATGGGCAAGACCTATTTGGTCTGAAACCTGCCTAATATTCGCCAATTTAGCATTAAAGTTATTGTCACGCATCATTCAGGAGACGTTGAGAGAGTATTATAACATCAAAAATAACTATACGTTAAGTTGGACAGTGAGCATATATTTTTGCAGATTCGTTGCCATAGTCTGCTACTGTCTATTTCGAACACCTGCAGAGCTTGGAAATGGCGCTGTGGGCAAGTAGCCGCTTAAGAACGGCTATTCATATCAGGTGCGCCTGACGGAAGGTTTGTATCTCGATTTGTTGTATCATCGCTACACCACGTTAGACTGTATCCTTGGACTTGGGTGCTTACGATTAGAGCCTGCCGCCATTATTCTCCTTGCTGTGTTGTTAAGCGCCGTCCGAGGTAGTATAAAGGAGGGAACGGGTCATCGGCAGGGCCACCAAAAGCTCTGGAGCGGAGCGAATTCGTGTTGGATTGGCGACTGATGCTCAATTCGTCGCGGTATAGTCGGTAGGATACAAAGTAGCAGCGAAACTTTCAGAAGCATCCGGCTTTATGCCTCGTGTGGTGGCAAATTCCAAGACGAAGTTTTGTGTTTTACACTTATGACAAAGATGTTTCTTAGTTCTCATAAACCCTGATGAAATAAAAATGTTGACTATTCATAATTCGTTCGTTGGATTATGAAGCAAATTAATTTTTAAGTTAATATGTCATAAAAGGATAATTTTCATATCACGGTAAAATGACATTGTCCGTCCTTACGATGTTCCGTGTGGGAAACCTTGGCAGTTCTGACACTTAAACGTCTTTTCACGAATTTAGTGTCCGATTTACGGATAACGATCACTGTGATTCAGGTTACAACATCTTCAAATCTAAGCCGTTATCCTCCCAAGTAATTTATTTCAATCCTGCAAGCAATTTTCCTGATGCCACGCTGCATAAAAAAAGCCAGAGGGAGCAACTTCGGGATTGTAAGAAGCTTTGAGTTGTTCGATGACGTTTCAAGAACAGTTCTATGCTGGTGAATGTGCTGAAACTGATGGAGCTCGTGAGTAAAGTTCTGCGCCCTAGCTCTTTATCATTTTCCTAGTAAGTCAGATTTTAGTGAGCTTGTTTATTTCCTACGTCTCCATCTATCCTCTGCAATTCAGTGTATATTTTATTCCATAGTGTTCTATTTGCAATGCAATATACAACCATGTCCGTAACTTAAAGTGTCTTCGACATCGACGGTACTACATTGCGGCGTTACAACACTGTGCAGACCAAACCACGACAGGACAACAAGGAAACACGTGAGAGATTTTCTGCGCCCCTATGATGCCACTTAGGGCACCTGTAATAGTCCAAAGAGTAAGCGACCTCCGTTATAGTGGTTCTGGCTATATATTTGCGTGCATTTGCCACACAGTGCTCGAGCCATATGTCGGCCCCAACTGCGCAAGGAGATGAATGTCACCCTTAGACTCTTTCTGAAGCTTCAGAAAGTATTCCCTGTGGGCGGGAAAACCATGTGCTACTTCCTTAATCAATGAAAATTAAGTCACAGTTGTAAGGAGTGCGTCAGAACTCTCCATTACAATAAAAACAATATAGCCAACTTAACGCTATTCTTTCCATTGTGTAAGATCGGAAATAAATAAGCACTTAGATATCGATAGCAACAATCTGAAGGAGAAACATGGGAGCGCGGTTCTAAGCATTGTTGTGAGACTAGTAACAATCTGAGGACGAAACATGGCAGCGCGATTCTGAGTAGTGTCGGTCGAGAGAGAGAAGACGTGTCTCGCTCCCCTCACTTCGGTGATGGCAGAGCTTACCACACTCAAGGCCTGATTTCGTTTATATGCCCAGGAGGGATTTAAATGGCTTAACTAAGCTTGAAGATGGAATTAAAGGTAATAAAATTCGCAAGCATAGCGTAAAGCCCAATTTCCGGTTTAAAAATGGTTGAAATGGCTCTGAGCACTATGGGACTTCACTTCTGAGGTCATCAGTCGCCTAGAACTTAGAACTAATTAAACATAACTAACCTAAGGACATCACACACATCCGTGCCCGAGGCAGGATTCGAACCTGCGACCGTAGCGGACGCTCGGTTCCAGACTGTAGCGCCTAGAACCGCAAGGCCACTCCGGCCTGCAATTTCTGGCTTAGGCTCGTGGTTGTTATTCTGAGTTTTCAGTAATCCCATGTTTTGCTTGTCAGTTAAAGACGCCTCCTTACCCTCCAAATAAATATGCTGTGGTTATTAAATGTTAATGTAACTCTGAAATTGAAATAATTTATTAATCTGGCACTCAGCCATTATTGATACTTGTGTCATTGTCAGGAATTTCGCCAGTATTAATACATGTGAAACTGTTATTGGTCATGATGATTTCTGAAGTTATAGACTTAATTTATGAAATCCTTTCTCACAAGTTATTTAGTAGTTAACAGGACTCAAACAAACTCCTTTTTATTAAATTCATTCTCAGTAACAATAAGCTTTAGTCGCTGCTGCAGCATGCTGCTGCGAAGTACCGTAAACCACATGGAAAATGGCAGTCATCTAAAGAGGTGAGTGCAAAACTTAGGGGCAAAACAGAGACACTGACACACCATAACATGTCATGTACTCTAATCGAGTGAATTCCGTAGCACAAGCCAGATTCTGTATCACTTGTAAATTCTTAATCAAGTAAACAGTCAGATAGCTTATCCAATTCTTAGTTTTAAGTTTTTCATGTAACGATCCATTGAGGGCTTAAATGGCAGTGAAACTGACACTCATGCAACGCGCATACAGTGTTAGCAGGTTAGATTCCGATTACTGATAGCTCATGTTGCTTATCGACTTCATTTTCGCAGACGAACGTAGGCATTATTTGTTGTAGCTACGTTACATATTTGTTGTAGGTACGTTACACAGCCTGGCCGTTTTATGGTTGTGAAATTCCTATTAGCTGGTTTTTCGGGCCCGCGCTAGGATTGGAACGCCCATTATTTTTGCTTTTCACTCAATATAGATTTACTGGAAATCTTTGTTACTGATTTTGCACACCCTTTGTATAATCTTTCGCAATCGTCTTCCTCTCCACACTCCCGTTTCTTTGTAACAAAATGAGTTGTGTACATTGGACAATACAAGTAGTTGAACGTGTTTTCTCGCAGCGTATGAGGTACAGTTTTCGCTGCTCGAGTCTACGAGATGCAATACACAGACAGAACACATATTGTTTGTTGTGCGTACTCACAGGTGCTAAAGGAAAGTTCTTCAGTTTCAACGCACAATTCTGTCAGTAATTCGTGTTGAAGCTACATATTTTCTAGGAATCAACTAAGTGAACTACGATAATGACTAGTTCAAGTCAGATACGATTTCAGTACAGTTCAGAGCAGTAACTTACAAGAAGTTATCACGTTCATTGGCCCAAACTTGGTACTGAACTGCTGAAGGAAGACTCACGAATTGAGATGAGGAGTGGTTCGCTCCGCTTCTTTATCCTCTCCTACCAAAGTTCACTTTTACAAACCTGCCACTGTTATGAAATCGGCCCGATATGGCGACGTCAGTGCTAAGAGTGATCACAAGCGAGGAGCTAGTGAGCTTCTGGATGTGATTCCTAGGGATACTGTGGTGATTGCAGTCGAGAGAGAAAACAAGTATCCTACTGGTGAATATGGACCTAAGTTGCATCGTGTAGGTAATAAGGTGCGACAGAACAGTAAGTCTGGTAGACGAGTATCTGCAACGTGAACGTATCACGCGTCTAGCAACTCTCGGACTTAATTCTATCCAACGCTCTGAAGACTGTCTAATGCGGAGAACAGCAGCCGTAACTCTGCCACCACACACCCCCGTCGACCTTGCAAGAACCCCCACTCGTACTAAACCTCCAGAAATGGCCTTCTATCAGTTTAGCCGGTGAATTCGTAGATGGTCGTGTAAGGGGCGTACAGTATAACTGGCCACGCTCTCAACTTGAGTTTTGCAGGAATTCTTCCTATCTATAAAAATGTAGAGATGCTCCAGTAGTTTTGTGTCCCCATAGCAGCGCCGTCGGATTCTGAAAGTGCAATACTATTGTCTATGTTTTACGTAATGAAACGGGAAAAAGTTTTTTGTGCACATACTTTTACCCAGCATACCATTATGGTGCGTTTATTTAAGGAAGGCTGTAAAATGAATTTGGCCACACTGATTATAAGCTAACTGTTAACGTTACGAGAGTATGGTCCATCGCACGACCAGATCGAAAGGCATCCTATCGACGACTGCCGAGTACGGCGCACAGTCTGTAACTTGAGCGTACAATCCGTATAGTTCGTATAAAATCGTTCATCTTCGGTTATGCCAAAGTTCTTAATTTATTTGTTAATATCAACGTTTCCTGGCATTGTAAAATTAAAGAGACTGTTTATGACCCGTAGATTCTTAATGTGTGAGTGGCAAAAGGCAACTTCTGTTAGCAAATGTTTATTAATAATAATTACTTGATTCGCGTCATAATAAATGTACATTCCCTGCGTGTCTCTTTGCTGACGTCACGAGCGATTTCTGCTCGGCACCTTACTACTGGCTCTGAAAGCTCCACATTGCCCACCGCTTCTGCTAGCCAGTGGGGGAACCTACCACTCGCTCCTTACTCTGAAGGTTCTGCAGCGCTGATACATTCACTTCACAGACGTGAAATAGCAGAACCGGAAATAAGGAAAAATGCGTTCTTCTCTGCAAATAAGGGGCACCTTGCAACCTCCAAACGCCGCTTTTGAGTAGAGGAAGGCACTAATCGCAGTTCATCCACTGTGGACAAATAGAAACTGTGGGGCTCTTTATGTATATTGTATTGCCATGCGGGAGTATCGCGTAACGTATTGAATTTCTGTACGACAGTAGCAGAAGGACAGGATATACCATCTGGATAATTTTTGCCCCAAATGTTTGTGATACTATATACTCTGAGTGCTCGAAAGTCATGTTAAGGATACAGATGATATGTCAAAACAGAGTTTCACTTCTACAAGTACTGAAAACAGTAATACGTCGTCGCACTTACAGTTCGTACTGCGTTCGTTAAGTGTATATGCATATCCATTAGCATCCCGTAATTTTCCATGTGGTTTAAGAACAGGTAATGTGGGCGACTGGGGGGGGGGGGGGGAGGGGGGGGAGGAGGCGGAAAGTCATGGTCATGAGTTCAAAGGAGCACATCGAGTGAACTGCGTCCAACTAAAAGGCAGTGCCTATCGCGTTGTCCTGCTGAAAAACAGCATCTCAGGAATAGTGCTCTAATGTCAGACGAATCGGCAATGATAACGGTGTGATGATGCAGAAAGCACTGGAAATCACTGTATTAAAGACACGTAATGGGCATCCGCAGGACGTATGGCCTGTAACTTAAAAAGTGTCATGATGATCTCTCTATTGGAAAAAGAATCCGGGATAGTCACCCATTCGGATCTCCGGAAGGGGACTGCCAAAGGGGAGGTGACCATGAGAGAAAGATTGAATAACTAATGAAAGGACAGCGTTATACGGGTCGGAAAGCGGAACTTCCGAAGTCTGAACTTGGTAGGGAAGATATAAAAACTCAAAAATGAAATGCTAAGATTCAGTCTAGATACAGTTGGTGTCAGTGAAGTTAAATGAAAAAGAACACAAATATTTCTTGTCAAATGAGTGTAAGGTAACGTCAAGGGCAGAATAAAATCGTATAACAGTAGTAGGAAAATAGGTTAGAGAGTGCGTTACTGTGAACAATTCAGTGATAAGGCTGTTCTCATCAGGTTAGATAGCAAATCAACACCGACAACAACAGCTCAGGAATACATCCAGACGTCGCAAGCAGAAGATGAACAGGTAGAGAAAGCATTTGAGGCTACTCAACGAGTGATTCAGAACATGAAGGACGATGAAAATCTAACAGCCATGGGTGATCAGAGTGCGGTTTAAAGGGAAGGAGTGGAAGAAAGGGTTACGAGAAAATGTGGTATTGGTATTAGGAACGAGAGAGGAGAAAGACTAATTTCAGTTAGTAATAGCGAATACCCTGTTCATGAACCACAAGAGGAGGAGGTATACCTGGAAAAGGTCGGGAGATATAGGAAGGTATCAGTTAGATTACATTATGCTCAGACAGAGGTTCCGAAATCAGATACTGGTTCGTAAGGAGTACTCAGGAGCAGGATCAGGCATAGACTCAGATCAATATGTAGTAGTGATGAAGACTAAGCTGAAGTTTAAGAGCCTAATTAGGAAGAATCAGTGAGCAGAGGAGTGGGATACGGAACTACTAAGAAATGGGGAGATAACCTTGAAGTTCTCTGAGGCTGTAGATACTGCGATATCGCTTAGTAGGCAGTTCAATAGAAGAGGAATGGGCATCTCTAAAAAGGGCAATCACAGACGTTGGAAAGAAAAACGTTTGTACAAGGAAGGTAACTGCGAATAAACCATGGGTAACAGAATAAAAAAATTCAGCTGATCGATGAAAGAAAAATGTTCGAGAGATTCAGTAATATAAAAACACAAGTTACTTGGGAATGGAATAAATAGGAAGTGCAGGGAAGCTAAGGCGAAATTGCTGCACTAAAGAAGTGAATAAATCAAAGAAGAAATGATTGTCGAAACTACTGAGTCATCATATAGAAAAGTCAAAAGAACCTTCGGCGAAATTAAAAGCAAGGGTGGTAACAATAGAGTGAATGGGAATTCCCGTGTTAAATTTAGAGGAGAGAGTGGATAGAGGCAAATAGTACATTGAAGGTCTTTATGAGGGGGGAAGACGTGTCTGATGAACCGATAGAAGAAGAAACGGGAGTCGATAGGGAAGAAAGAGGGAATCCAGTGCTAAAACCAGAATTTAAAAGAGCTTTGGAAGGCTTTATATCAAATAAGGCAGAAGGGATGGATAACATTGCATCTGAATTTCTAAAACCGTTAGGGAGAGTGGCACAAAACGATTATTCATTTTGGTGTCTAGAGTGTATGAGACTGGCGATATACCATCAGGTTTTAGGAGAAAATATCATTCATATAGTTCCCAAGACTGCCAGAGCCGATAGAATTATCACACAATTAACTTAACGGCTCTTGCATCCAAGTTGCTGACAACAATAATGTAAAGAAGAATGGAAATGAAAATTGAGAATCTGTTATATGACGATCAGTTTGGCTTTAGAAAAGTTAAGGGCACCAGGGAGGCAATTCTGACACTGCGGTTGATAATGGAAGCCAGACTGAAGAAAAATCAAGACATGTTTATAGGATTTGTCGACCTAGAAAAAGGATTCAGCAATCTAAAATGGCGCAAGATGTTCGAAATCCTGAGAAAAATAGGTATAAGCTATAGAGAAAGACTTGGTATACAATAGGCAGAGAACCAAGAGGGGAAATTAAAAACCAAGAACGAAGTGCTCGGAATAAAAAGGATGTGAGAAAGAGATGTAATCTATCGCCCCTACTGTTCAATCCAAGAAGTAATGAATGGTTCAAGACTGGGATGATAAGATTCTCTGATGACGTTGCTATCCTCAGTGAAAGTGAAGAAAAATTACAGGATTTGTTGAATGCAATCAACAGTCTGATAAGTACGGATTATGGACAGAGAGTAAATCCAAGAAAGACGAAGTAATGAGAACTAGCAGAAATGAGAAAAGCGAGAAACTTAACATCAGAACTGGAGATCACGAAGTAGATGAAGTTACGGAATTCTGCTACCTAGGCAGCAAAATAATCCGTGAGGAACGGAGCAAGGAGGACGTCAAAAGTTGACTGGCACTGGCGAAAACGACATTCCTGGCCAAGAGAAGTCTACTAGTGTCAGACATAGACCTTAATTTGAGGAAGGAATTTTTGAGAATATACGTTTGGAGCACAGCATTGTATTTTAATGAAACATGGACTGTGCGAAAACCGTAAAAGAAGCGAATCGAAGCCTTTAGATGGTAGGCAATGAAGACCTTGTAACTCCATTTTGTTAAATTTTACGTGAGAAGCAAACACTGACTGTAGGGAAGCAGCCTACTCACGCCATATAAAATTCACATCAGTCTTTCCATTGTGTGCCAGCCAGTCCGCTGTAACTAGATCTGACGTCATAAATGTTGCACAATACTTTAAAAATCAAGTAAATAACCTGAAACGTTTCTAGCATGTCAGGAGGAATACTAAATCAGTATGTGTTAAATATCAGTTCAATAACTTTAACCATTTTCAAAATTTGGATGTTTTTCTGTAAAAATCATTGGCGCAACAGAAAAAAGCTAGAAACTTAAAAATTTATATTTAGATTCCTTTTTCGTAATAATTTAGTAGAAACAGTATTTTGGATCTCACAAATTAAAAATTTTGTTGAAATTCATGATTTTCGGGTTTTTGTCTTAAAAATTAAGGAAGCAAGATAGATTAAGTAGGCGAATAAATAGGGCTAGGATGTTTAAATTTAAGTAGAAGAGAGATCCGCTATAATCATAAAGATGTGAGAAGTTTCAATTGAATAACTATAAAACTATAGCGATAGCGTATCTCCAAAGGGCAAGTTCAGAGCTCGTCTACTGCGTGTAGTGTAATTAAATTAATTCTCTCGACCAAAATGTTTTACTTAGCCATGTCAGACTTTTATTGTGATTACTTACCTGTGTGCTGAATGCACATTTAAATTGAGAGCTCCATCGGCCATCAGCAAAGGAAGCGATGATTTATTCAATAACTTGAAGTGGTGCATTACTAGCCTAGCGGCTAGTCGGGAGAACGGAATTGATCAGGCGTTCCCTTAGCCGTCCGCACCGCGGCTTTATACATAAGAACGCTGCGCGAGAGAGGAAGGCCCCAGTTCTCTCCAGACGCTGAATAGCACGCCATCCGTGTCGGGAGTCGCGTCGTGTCGGTATCATTGCTATAAACAGCCTCGGATGCCGTATTAAGTTACTCGGGATCCGCGTAACCATGAAATCATTTTCGAGTGAAGTGTTAATTCTGGGATGACTTTAATGATCTATCTTTAGTTTGCGTATGTCGTATTTTCACGTGCCGTCGCGGGACAAACATTCTACCATTATTTAGCGTGGCGTTTGATGAACATTATCATCAAATTATGGCGAGCATTCACTTAAACATTTAATTTGGACATTTATAGTTGTATCAGCGCATTAGGCTCTGAACTGCTCTGTTAGCTGGATTGTGTGGATTCTTTTTTTTTTTTTTTCTTTTACCTGTGACTTTCAGAATATAGCGAACGTTTTTACAGGATCGTTTTTGATTATGAATCCCAGACAATCTCCTAATTCCTCAGAGCTATAAGCTGTAGCTATAAGTGTATTTCTCAGATGAAGTGGCCACTAGGAATTCTAATTACAGGCTTCACGTTTTGCTAATCACTTTCTGGTTGCCCATATTGTAGTTAGGGAGCCAGTGTTGAGAACGGCAAAAGACAGCATAAACAATAGGAACATTTATATAACAATTCCACCCGCCGCTCCACATATGGTTAATCGGCCGGGAAATGCATCTTTCCTACATCTACATTCTACATTTTTATATAAACAATTAATTTCCACCCGTCCGCCCCACAATTGGTGCATCGGCTGGGAAAGAAAGAAACTGAGTAAAAGTGAAAGTGATTTTTAAATATTTGGATTCGGGAGTGAAATGCGACACGCAACTTAGTAATAGGACAGTGATAGTGTTACGTATGTATGTGACGACGCAAGTGGATTAACAACGCATCTGGATTGACGGAGCTGGCGCTGAGTCTAGTAGCTGCACTGCTGGCATCGCGAGAAGTCAGTTTCGCCTCACCTGCAGTTGCGGGCCACACAAACACACAGCAGCCGTCAGAGTGCCGTCTGCAATTCAATGCGCCGCGTCGCATCAGTAATCCTGGTACGCCGCGTCGGCAACGCCATACGTCGTGCAGAAGGAACTAAGTTAAGTGAAAAGCTGTTAAAAATTTTACTAACCTGCACTAAAAAATTGTCGGCGATGGAACTGCCAGAAGAAACTGAGGTTAAACTTAAGTCAGAACCTATGTCTGTTGAGGGAACTGTAAATCCAGACAACGATTCAAGTGTAAATATGCATGAAAATAGTAATGTTAAAGTGAAATATGAAGTACGTCTCCTGGCAGTAGTGTGAAAAGGGGCAATGATTCAATAATAGAGACCCCTGTAGTAAAGCAGAAATCAGAAATTGTTAATTTATTGGATGATAGTCTCTCTGATGAATTAAAATGAAACAGTCGTCAGAGTTGGTAGAGTTTAAGAAGGAGAAGTTAGATATGACTGATCAATCAGAAGTTTTATTTAGTTTTGATGATTCTGGTGTTGGAGCTAGTTTTTCGTCACCTGAGTGTGGTAAAAAGCCAGCTAGTGAGCAACCCAAAGATACTGGGGCTATTGATTTAAATGTTATAATACAAGCAATAGCTGCCAGTAATGCAAAATTGTCAGCCAGTAATGCTAGAATGACAGCTGAGTTAAAATCTGATATAATTGAGGTAAATAACAGGATTGTGGCCAGTCAAACCAATTTTAATAAACGGTTTGAGGTAACAGACAATAAATTAGAAACCAATACTGCTGAATTAAAATATGAGATTGTGGCCAGCCAAACTAATGTTAATAAACGATTGGAGGTAATGGACAATACCTTCAAGGCTGGTTGCAATAAGTTGAAAGAGGATCTGGACAGTTTGAATTATAAAATTGATTACAACCATGAGGATATTAAGAAAAAGGTTGCTCAACAATTTTCTGAAATGTATAAAACAGTAAAATCCGAAGTTGCTGAGGTTCGCAAAGACTTCCAAATGGAAGATGCGAACCTGGAGCACAAGTTAACAGAAAAGATAGAGGCGGAATCTGAACTGTGCTCGGATAGGTTTAAAGATGTTAATATAAAAGTAAACATATATCAAGCAGAAGTAGACGCAATCAAAACTGACACTACTCATATTGTGCAAAGAGTAGATAATGTTGAAATAAGAGTAGTAAATATTAGTACTAACATTGCTAACATTGAGAGTAAAGTAGCTGCAGTAACTTCTGGTAATGGTAGTATGCAACAAATTGTAGCTGCAAACGCCGCCTTTATCGGGTGTCGGCAGTTCTTGCGGTTCGATCCAGATAAAAATATCCACCCGCTAGATTACTGGAACGATTTTGAAGATGTGATTCCACCAACTTGGTCTGGACGAGAGAAAATCTCATTTATTAGAAGCCATTTACCAGGTGACGCCATGCGTTGGTCAGCTGATGTTATGTTGAGGTGTAAAACATTAGCGGAATTTAAAACAGCTTTCAGTAATGAGTATTGGTCTAACAATAAGCAAAATGAAGTGTTGAGAGAATTTTGGAGTGGGAAACGCTCCAATGTAGGCAAGGAATCTATTAAAGAGTTTGCCAGGTCATGGATCTCACGTTTGTCACATTTGGCCGAAAAGCTAAAACCTGAAATGATAATACTAGGTCTTGAAGCCAAACTGCCATGGTATTGGCAAACTAGAATTATATCTGCCCCTAGAGACAATCTAGATCGTTTCATTGAGTATTTGGAACGCGTAGAGCGTGTTGCTGCCAATGAGGAGCAAGCACGCAATAACAGAAATGGTAATAACACTAGTAGTAATTTTAAGAACGAGCAGAACGGCAATGTAAACATCAGAACAGTAGGTGCTCGCCATCCTAAGAGAGGTAGGAATTGGAGAAATAATTATCAGAACCAACAATGGCATCCAAATGATAGTAATTTTGTTCCAAACAAAATTATGCAGGTAAACAACAGTGCGGAAAGCAATGCTCGCTGTGCCAGTTAACTATAATGGAAATAAAGGAAACAGTAGTAGGCCGAGGCAGGAAAACTAGTTCCCGTCTATGAGGACACTGGCGCTCACCAGGCGGTTACTTTTCCTAAGCCAGTAATTACAGTAATTGGTAAGACAGATCAGAATACTCAATCTGAACATGTGGATGAAGGGTCGGTAGCATCTAAGGATACAGCAGAAATATTAGATCACTCATAGTATTTGATAGATACCGTGTTGGAGACGCTTTCTAAGTGGGAAGAGAAAGAGAAGGCGCAGCAATGTAACGGTAGGGAAGAGCTACGAAATACTGAATTGTAAGGTGAAGAAGCAGAAGAAATTCATGCTTATAATTACGATGAGGATGATGTGCTCTTATCTAAAGTGCCTGTGCAGGATGTTGATACTGTACTAATAGATTTAGGACAGGAGGTAAGTGAGAATGTAGAGGATAGCCTGTTGGGGGTCGATGAACCCGGTAGCTGTGACCAGTTGTCACTTGAGAAGGAACCCGACGATAATAATGAAAGTGGTTTAGCTGTAACTAGTGATATGCCCGGTCTGGAGGCGCAGAATCGCTCAGACTACAGTAAATTGGGTCATGTTCAGCAAACTAAATGTAATGAAGTCGTGCGGTGTTTCGATTTAAAATTAACAGACCGACTGGAAAAGGCAACTGAAAATGTAATTCAGGAAACCCCTACACACTTTGACCTAAATGTAATGAAGACAGATGTCGATCACTTTAGTTGGAGACAAATCCAAAAGGAACTATTGGATGAGTTTGAGGAACCACCTGTACAAACTAGAATAAGCCACCCTATAATAATAGTGAATATGTTGGGTATCAATGTACGTTGTCTCTTAGACAGTGGAAGTGAGGTGAGTGCAATATCTCAGTCCGTCTTTGATGCATTACCTGGTAAAGACAAGCTTACAGTAATGAGGGTATCAGGACTAAGAATAATTGGTGCTACTGGCAAGGTGTCAAAAACGGTAAAGCAAGAAGCTTTGCTGCCCTTTGATATTAATGTTAATTTAATTGATCATCCCTGCTTAATTGTAAACAATCTCAGTATTGAGGTTTTAATTGGCATAGATTTCTTGCCGAAATATCAGAGTGTTGTTGACTTTGAAAGAAGCCAGTTATAAATGGTCTTGCCGATAACCGGAGTAATTACGGTACCTTTTATTGATAAACATGTAGTAACTAATGTGAAACTTGGGAGCTGCCTATACGAGTTCCGAAAAATAGGGGATATTGGGACGAAGGTATTAATCTTAGTAAATACCAAGGACCTTTCAGGATCATAGGAAAACCACATGCCAATGCATATAGGCTAGAGTACCCTAAGAGTAAAAAGCTATTAGGTCTCAGGAACGTGATCGACCTAAAGAAGTTCATAGGTAGTGAATGAATTCTGTAGGGAGGAGTTGTTCTGTAACCTCTACACAGTGTGGCAGCTGTGCAGTCCCAGCTGTGTGAGATCTTCTTTCCTTTTCAGGTCTCACTCATTCTTCAACTTTCCTATCCACCTAAAATTTCGACCTCTTCTTTCCAACACATTAAATTTTCCGTTATGGTTATCAAGCCAATGATAAAATAATGAATTCTGTAGGGAGGGGGTTGTTCTGTAACCTCTACACAGTGTGGCAGCTGTGCAGTCCCAGCTGTGTGAGATCTTTTTTCCTTTTCAGGTCTCACTCATCTTCAACTTTCCTATACACCTAAAATTTCGACCTCTTCTTTCCAACACATTAAATTTTCCGCTATGACTATCAAGCCATGAGTTCTGTAACCATTCTGTCCACCGATTAGTGAAGAAAAAGTACCTAATGTGACAAACCTAACAGTGACATAAACAACAGAGAAGTATGATGTAATTAAGATACAAATGTATTTGAGTAACAAGTATGTATGGAACCCTGGTAATATTGTAAGTACAAAGTGTTGTTTTATTTTAAATGGTCCACCAACAGTAATTTAAAAAGATATACGAATTCGTGTACAAGCAGGATCTGAAGTGGCAGTGAAACCTATTGTATGCTGTAGAGCTAACTACTTAATAGTAAAAGAGATTGCTTAGTGTTATGAAAAATATGTAGATAAGTTGTAAAAATGAACTCACCTTGTGTAACAAGGAATGGCAGTGTAATAGAATTGAACAGTGTTTGTGGTTGAGACGTGAAGGACACGTCCCTGAAGTATTTATAAGGTTGGAGTTGGCCATTATTTTGGTGTTGGGTGTGCGGTGACACACCTACAGGTATTGAGGTTATCAGTTGGAGGTGTGAATGCGACCATAGGTGCCGGCCGCTGTGGGCGAGCGGTTCTAGGCGCTTCAGTCTGGAACCGCACGACCGCTACGGGCGCAGGTTCGAATCCTGCCTCGGGCATGGATGTGTGTGATGTCCTTAGGTTGGTTAGGTTTAAGTAGTTCTAAGTTCTCGGGGACTGATGACCTGCGATGTTAAGTCCCATAGTGCTCAGAGCCATTTGAACCATTTTTTGCGACCATAGGTACCCTTATATTAGATGAGACAGAGCAGCTCACGGTGTCCTATAGGTTTAAGGAATGTAGCATTACGCTCGTCCATAATTACTTAATGCACTTTAGTGGTAGGTCGAGAGAGACTACCTGTGGTTTCAGCGTCCGATCGAGTGGAATTGGATTGCCACGTGAGCAAACTGATCAGCTGCAATACACTATAGATATGAAATAATGTGCTATCCTATGCGTTAAATGTGAATAGAGTGTGTGTTAAATAAGTACATACACTAGCAACATAATTGAGTAACATGATGGCAGACGTGAAACATTATTTACAGCTCAGCATAAATACACTTCGATGAAGGAAGAACATAATTGCAGATGTGGAACTGACACAACAGCAGAGGACCAATAAGTGGATTTAGTAGTCAACTAAACGTAGTGTGTTTTGAACACTCAGAACTCTACCATTACCACAAGTTACTCACATGTACAAAGAAGCTGAGAAGACAACTACTAATCAAATATACTCATACTGTCTGTAAGAATAAGGTACTCAAAGATGAGTCAGCTAAGTAAATAAAATACAAATGTATCAGGAACTTACCGAGCATTGGTTCAGTATTCCGGCCCAGAAATAATAAATTGAAATTAAATAGGATTTATGATTGTATGCCTTGAGCATAAAATTTCTCTAGTACGTGACTAACGGCGTTTTGAGCCATTTGTTTACCGATTTCATGACAGTCAAGTAACCGTGAGAGTAAAATTAAAAAGGTTCTGTTAACTTTATGTCAGTAACATATTAGAAGATAAAATGTACATATCCCAATTTCATTGTGACCCACCCTTAGATATTAAGTGAACAGAGTCTGAGGCACTCTTTTTGTTTGTTCTACAGGACAAACCAGATAATGGCAGCCTGGTAGCTGCGTGAAAGCGTGGATTGACTTGGACACAACTCACAGTGACCCCTCCCCTTTCCCCATGTAATTTAGAGTGAACGTGAAGGACGCACACCATAGCAACTTCCCCTCCTCTACCCTTGTGAATGGAAGTGTAGAACGCCAGCCAAAGCGGCTACAACCACGTGTGTAAAAATGAAATTGTCTGAATTTATGAAATTCTCTTTCAGGTTTAGAAAAGACTGCTAAGATATAATTATCTGTTAATGTATCATGAATAATTGTGTTATTTTCTTTGTATTTGTGTATGTAAAAATGTATTTAATGGATTTAAGATTTTCATAGTTTTAAATATTTTTATGTGTTTGTTTGTCTAAGGCAATATGTATGCCAAAGTGTTTCATTGATTTTGCTTAAATTTTGAGTGTTAATGTTGCTTAAGAGGCAGTGAACATGCCAGCAATTTAAATAATTGAAGTAGGTAATAAGATTTCTTTTAATATTTCTATATGTTTACATTTACATTTTAATTTTCATAGGGAGTTAAGCTGTACTCTTGCTTCCCTTTTTGTAATTAAATTTTTTCCATTCATTAACATTCAAAAAAAATTTAAGTAGAGGGTGATGTAGGGAAGCAGCCTACTCACGCCATATAAAATTCACATCAGTCTTTCCATTGTGTGCCAGCCAGTCCGCTGTAACTAGATCTGACGTCATAAATGTTGCACAATACTTTAAAAATCAAGTAAATAACCTGAAACGTTTCTAGCATGTCAGGAGGAATGCTAAATCAGTATGTGTTAAATATCAGTTCAATAACTTTAACCATTTTCAAAATTTGGATGTTTTTCTGTAAAAATCATTGGCTCAACAGAAAAAAGCTAGAAACTTAAAAATTTATATTTAGATTCCTTTTTCGTAATAATTTAGTAGAAACAGTATTTTGGATCTCACAAATTAAAAATTTTGTTGAAATTCAAGATTTTCGGGTTTTTGTCTTAAAAATTAAGGAAGCAAGATAGATTAAGTAGGAGAATAAATAAGGCTAGGATGTTTAAATTTAAGTAGAAGAGAGATCCGCTATAATCATAAAGATGTGAGAAGTTTCACTTGAATAACTATAAAACTATGGCGATAGCGTATCTCCAAAGGGCACGTTCAGAGCTCGTCTACTGCATGTAGTGTAATTAAATTAATTCTCTCGCCCAAAATATTTTACTTAACCGTGTCAGACTTTTATTGTGATTACTTACCTGTGTGCTGAATGCACATTTAAGTTGAGAGCTTCATCGGCCATCAGCAAAGGAAGCGATGATTTATTCAATAACTTGAAGTGGTGCATTACTAGCCTAGCGGCTAGTCGGGAGAACGGAATTGATCAGGCGTTCCCTTAGCCGTCCGCACCGCGGCTTTATACATAAGAACGCTGCGCGAGAGAGGAAGGCCCCAGTTCTCTCCAGACGCTGAATAGCACACCATCTGTGTCGGGAGTCGCGTCGTGTCGGTATCATTGCTATAAACAGCCTCGGATGCCGTATTAAGTTACTCGGGATCCGCGTAACCATGAAATCATTTTCTAGTGAAGTGTTAATTCTGGGATGACTTTAATGATCTATCTTCAGTTTGCGTATGTCGTATTTTCACGTGCCGTCGCGGGACAAACATTCTACCATTATTTAGCGTGGCGTTTGATGAACATTATCATCAAACTATGGCGAGCATTCACTTAAACATTTAATTTGGACATTTATAGTTGTATCAGCGCATTAGGCTCTGAACTGCTCTGTTAGCTGGATTGTGTGGATTCTTTTTTTTTTTTTCTTTTACCTGTGACTTTCAGAATATAGCGAACGTTTTTACAGGATCGTTTTTGATTATGAATCCCAGACAATCTCCTAATTCCTCAGAGCTATAAGCTGTAGCTATAAGTGTATTTCTCAGATGAAGTGGCCACTAGGAATTCTAATTACAGGCTTCACGTTTTGCTAATCACTTTCTGGTTGCCCATATTGTAGTTAGAGAGCCAGTGCTGAGAACGGCAAAAGACAGCATAAACAATAGGAACATTTATACAACAATTAATTCCACCCGCCGCTCCACATATGGTTAATCGGCCGGGAAATGCATCTTTTCTGCAGTGTTTCTACATTCAAATAAATAACACCAATTAATTTCCACCCGCCGCCCCACATGACACTTAAAAATATATATGTAAAGTGATAGAAATGATATTTCTACATGTGCAACTATATAGTAGAAGCCTATTTATTGACAAACTATCGAGTTGCACACATTTTTCAAATCTCTCTTCACTAATGGAGTTACTGGTTACTGGAATAACGAGGTTTTTACAGACAGACGACGTTACGAGGTTTTCATTGCCAACAACCGATTTAAGATGTGGTGCTACAGAAGAATGTTAGGTGGACTGTTAAGGAATAGGAGGTTCTCCGTAGTATCTGCGAGGAAAGGTGTAAATGAAAACACTGACAAGAAGAAGTAACAGGATTGTAGGACATCGGTTAAGACATCAGGGAGAAGCTTCCATGGTGGATCATGTCACACTCTTAGAAAAATTCAGGTTTTATGGAACTGAAGGCTATACACAGAGCTGGTTTGAATCATACCTAATGAACAGAAAGCAAAAAGTTATGCTATATAGCACAGATAATGTTGGGAGGGTGGTTAATTCTAGTGAATGCGGAGTTATCACAAAGGGAGTCCCACTGGGTTCAATTTTAGGTCCTCTGCTGTTCCTTATTCATGTGAATGACCTCCCACTTAACGTTCAGCAAGCGGAACTAGTACTTTTGCAGATGACACAAGTCTTATAATAAATCTCATTCCAGAAAAAGCAGCTGAAGATATTGTTAAGGATGTCTTTCAAAGAATTATTAAGTGGTTCCCAGAAAATTGACTCTCCTTTAATTATGAAAAAACTTACTGTATCCAGTTCTGTACACCGAATAGTCATACCGACAATTGATGTAGCATATGAACAGGGCTCAGTTAACGGGGTAGATTGCTCCAAATTTTTGGGTGTTCACATTGATCACAACTTGAACTGGAAGAAGCATAAGACTGAGCTTCTCAAGCAACTAAGTTCAGCTTCTTTTGCTCTTCGTATAATCGCTAGTCTTGGTAATGAACAGATCAGCCTCCTCACGTACTTCGCATATTTTAACTCAATAATGTCTTATGGAATAGTTTTCTGGGGTAACTCACCACTTAGACATAAAGTATTGATTACACAAAAGAGAGCATTGGGAATAATTAGTGGTGTTCACCCAAGGACGTCATGTAGGCACCTTTTCAAGGAGTTAGGTACTTTAACTGCACCATCAGAGTACATATATTCGCTAATGAAATTCGTTAAAATAATCCATCTCAATTCACGAAGAACATTGATGTTCATACGTACAACACTAGAGGGAAAAATGACCTTTCCTATCAGTTATTGCAGCTGTCAGTTGCTCAAAAAGGAGTACACTATTCTGTAACAAAAATCTTTGACCATTTGCCCAACAATAAAAAGGGTCTGGCAGGTAGCAGATCAGGTTTTAGATATAGCTTAAAATCCATTCTTTTGGACAACTCCTTCTACTCCATGGACGCTTTTCTGTTCAGAAATGGCAAAAAAAAAATTAAAAAAATGTACCTCTAAATATAGTTGCATGTGTAGAACAATCAATTTCAGTAATATTAATATTAGCACTATTCATGTGTGTATACACTACCGGCCATTAAAATTCCTACACCACGAAGATGACGTGCTACAGACGCGAAAATTAACCGACAGAAAGAAGATATTGTGATATGCAAATGATTAGCTTTTCAGAGCATTCACACAAGGTTGGCGCCGGTGGCGACACCTACAACGTGCTGACATGAGGAAAGTTTCCAACCGATTTCTCATACACAAACAGCAGTTCACCAGCATTGCCTGGTGAAACGTTGTTGTGATGCCTCGTGTAAGGACGAGAAATGCGTACCATCACGTTTCCAACTTTGATAAAGGTCGGATTGTAGCCTATCGCGATTGCGGTTTATCGTATCGCGACATTGCTGCTCGCGTTGGTTGAGACATAATGACTGTTAGCAGAATATGGAATCGGAGGGTTCAGGAGGGTAATATGGAACGCCGTGCTGGATACCAACGGCCTCGTATCACTAGCAGTAGAGATGACAGCATATTATCCGCATGGATATAACGGATCGTGCAACCACGTCTCGATCCCTGAGTCTACACATGGGGACGTTTGCAAGACAACAAACATCTGCATGAACAGTTCGACGACGTTTGCAGCAGCATGGACTATCAGCTCGGAGACCATGGCTACGGTTACCCTTGAGGCTGCATCACAGGCAGGAGCACTTGCGATGGTGTACTCAACGACGAACCTGGGTGCACGAATGGCAAAACGAGCTTTTTTCGGATGTATCCAGGTTCTTTTTACAGCATCATGATGGTCGCATCCGTGTTTGGCGACATCGCGGTGAACGCACATTGGAAGCGTTTATTTGTCATCGCCATTCTGGCGTATCACCCGGCGTGATGGTATGGGGTGCCATTGGGTACACGTGTCGGTCACCTTTTGCTCGTATTAACGGCACTTTGAACAGTGGACGTTACATTTCAGATGTGCTACGACCCGTGGCTCTACCCTTCATTCGATCCCTGCGAAACCCTACATTTCAGCAGGATAATGCACGACCGCATGTTGCGAGTCCTGTATGGGCCTTTCTGGATACAGAAAATGTTCGACTGCTGCCCTGGCCAGCACTTTCTCCAGATCTCTCACCAATTGAAAACGTCTGGTCAATGGTGGCCGAGCAACTGGCTCGTCACAATACGCCAGTCACTACCGTCGATGCACTGTGGTATCGTGTTGAAGCTGCATGGGCAGCTGTACCTGTACACGCCATCCAAGCTCTGTTTGACTTAATGCTCAAGCGTTATACAGCCAGAGGTGGTGGTTCTGGGTACTGATTTCTCAGGATCTCTGCACCCAAATTGCGTGAAAATGTAATCACATGTCAGTTCTAGTATAATATATGTGCCCAATGAATACCCGTTAATCATCTGCATTTCTTCTTGGTGTAGCACTTTTAATGGCCAGTAGTGTATATATTTTGTAATCTGACTTGTTCCACATCATATCGATAATATAATTGGGAAAATGATCTACAAAACATGACATATTAAAACTAAAATTAAAGGTGGGTAGGCTGCTAGATCGAGCTGTAGATGATGAAAACTTTAGTGGAAGACAGAGAGGAGGAATCCTTGGCGAGCCGCATCAGACCAGTCAGAAGATGGACGATATAAAAAGAAATCAGAAAGGGATGCTGGATTACTGCGAGAATGCCCACATAACGTGTCTGTAGTCGTCTGTTGAAACGTATGCTATGCATTTGGCTCCGTACTGTACTAGAGAAATTGGTTGCCGATGCCAGACATTGAAACTACTGGTAGTAGATCGTACATCGTCGATACTGCCGTGTGGCTCCTGCGTACATTCGTCGAAGAGCTGTGGCCATCCTGTGTTGTGGTTTACGCTTGCAGAAACACGGTCTCTACAGTGTTGAAATCTAACATAGACAATATTGACCTCGGAAACCCGAATTCGTATATAATCTCCGATATGCTGTGCCCCGTGCATCTTGCACTGACGATCATCCCACGTTCAAAGTCGGTTAACACGCGACTTACTGCCGTGAACGCTGCGCAGCTGTCAGTAACTGCGTTCGCCTTAAACGACACAATTCGGTGCAATATTCGTGCATGACATACGGTACATTTTCAAGCGGGACAACCGTTTAGCGTACTCCTTATTCTTCAGATTACATTTTATTTTCTTATTTTTCTTATTTTTATATTGCTTCTGCAGATATTAGTAGCATTCATAAAGCTCAAGTAGCATTCCAGAACGCAAAGCAGGGATTGAGATTATAGTTCACGCTCTGGCTGATGTACCCGCCGGACCATGTGGCGCTTCCGGTAGAGGGTGGGTGAGGTGCTCTGACTTCTTATGAAAAAGATAGTTACGCCAGCTCAAGGTAGGCAGGGAAACAAGTCATTCTGGGGCGAAGCAAAAAACTTTGTTTAATAAATATTTACTAATAAAGCCATTTCTTCCACTACAAATGTTAGAAGAAGCCTACTAGTCATAAACATTTTCTTACAACAATACTATGAAGCAAGAAAGCAGTCGGCTGGTCCCGGCGGAGGTTCGAGTCCTCCCTCGGGCATGGATGTGTGTGTGTTTGTCCTTAGGATAATTTGGGTTAAGTAGTGTGTAAGCTTAGGGACTGATGACCTTAGCAGTTAAGTCCCATAAGATTTCACACACATTTGAACAAGAAAGCAGTCGTTTCAGTAAAGAGACGGATAACGTATAAGATAACGAAGTCATAAGAACAGATACAATGTTTCACTACAGTGGACAAGATGTAGACTGCGCGCCATAAGTCGCCAGTCTCCGGTGTGATGCGTTTCGGTCTAGTTCTGTTATAAGGCCAAGCTCTCAAGGAATTGCTGGTTTCAGTTAATAAGTGACATATTGTTTCATTTACTATCAGGTTACAAGATTTCGGAAGTAGTATAGCTTCCTGCTTCATCACTTAGAAATTATGGGTTATACAGTTACACTGCAGGAAATCCGATGGTGCTGGTGCTGATTCGGCAAGGGACGTCAAATACAATACCTCTGCGGTGAAACTGGTAGGATGAAATCCAACGCGACGACTTACCTTTTACTAAGACAATCCAAGGACGGGTCGTCTTAATTTCTGTCAAGTCTCGGATGGATAAGCACGGCCAGTCGTACTCTGCGCCTCTTATGCCATCTTCTACTGGCTCCCTAAGTAAACTGAGACACTTCTGGACGTTTAGTGAAAAGGGAGGGGATACTACAAACATTCAAATGACTTCGACACTCAGCTTGTTCTGCAGTTCCGGTAACGCAAGTGAATTTCTTATTTGCTGTTACACTACTGGCCATTATAATTGCTACACCAAGAAGAAATGCAGATGATGAATTTCAATGGACAAATATATTAAACAAGAACTGACATGTGATTACATTTTCACGCAATTTGGGTGCATAGATCTTTAGAAATCAGTACCCATAACAACCACCTTCTGGCCTTAATAACGGCCTTGATACGCCCGGGCACTGAGTCAAACAGAGCTTGGATGGCGTGTACAGGTACAGCTGCCCATGTAGCTTCAACACGATACCACAGTTCATCAAGAGTAGCGACTGGCGTATTGTGATGAGCCAGTTGCTCGGCCACCATTGATCAGACTTTTTCAGTTGGTGAGAGATCTGGAGAAAGTGCTGGCCAGGGCAGCAGTCGAACATTTTCTGTATCCAGAAAGGCCCGTACAGTACCTGCAACATGCGGTTGTGCATTATCCTGCTGAAATGTAGGGTTTCACAAGGATCGAATGAAGGGTATAGCCACGGGTCGTAGCACATCTGAAATGTAACGTCCACTGTTCAAAGTGCCGTCAGTGCGAACAAGAGGTGATCGAGACGTGTAACCAATGGCACCCCATACCATCACGCCGGGTGATACGCCAGAATGGCGATGACGAATAAACGCTTCCTATGTGCGTTCACCGAGATGTCGCCAAACACGAATGCGACTATCATGATGCTGTAAAGAGAACCTGGATTCATCCGAAAAAACGACGTTTTGCCATTTGTGCACCCAGGTTCGTCGTTGAGTACACCATCGCAGGCGCTCCTGCCACTGATGCAGCGTCAAGGGTAACCGCAGCCATTGTCTCCAAGCTGATAGTCCATGCTGCTGCAAACGTCGTCGAACTGTTAGTGCAGATGGTTATTGTCTTGCAAACGTCCCCATCTGTTGACTCAGGGATCGAGGGATCGAGACGTGGCTGCACGATCCGTTACAACCATGCGGATAAGATGCCTGTCATTTCGACTGCTAGTGATACGAGTCCGTTGGGATCCAGCACGGCGTTCCGTATTACCCTCTCGAACCCACCGATTCCATATTCTGCTAACAGTCATTGTATGTCGACGAAGGCGAGCAGCAATGTCACGATACGATAAACCGCAATCGCGATAGGCTACAATCCGACCTTTATCAAAGTCGGGAACGTGATGGTACGCATTTCTCCTCCTTACACGAGGCATCACAATAACGTTTCACCAGGCAACGCCGGTCAACTGCTGCTTGAGTATGAGAAATCGGTTTGAAACTTTCCTCATTTTAGCATGTTTTAGGTTCGCCACCGGCGCCAACCTTGTGTGAATGCTCTGAAAAGCTAATCATTTGCATATCACAACCTTTTCTTCCTGTCGATTAAATTTCGCGTCTGTAGCACGTCATCTTCATGGTGTAGCAATTTTAATGGCCAGTAGTGTGTATTAATTGGCATAGTAACCAAACCATCAGTTGATAGGGCAGCTACTGACGATGTAAAACAAACATTGTGCAATAACTCTATTGGAAAATTACTATAAGAGCTCTCTTCTCATTATGTTTGATGAGTTCTGCAGGGAACTTGCAGCTTCCTTACGGACCACAAGGTCTCTTGAAACTGAAAATAAATATCACTCAACGACGGCTGAGGAAGCTCCTCCCCTACCTCCCTTGGCCCCCTAAATACTGGTGGAACGCGCACCAGGGGCGCCAGGTCTGGGCCGTCATCTGTTTCGCATTGAGCGGCGCCTCCATCACTCGTCAGGCGTAATGGCGACAGGGGCCCTCCGGGAGCGCTCCTGCCACTCCGCCACACCGCCAGCTCTGTGGCCCCTCCTCGTGTTGCGGGAGGGAAGGCCGGGCGCGTCTTTGGTGGAGTTCTCTTAATGAATCCGCAAGGGGAACAGAGAAATACCGATGTGAGCAGCAGCGGGGACACAACGGTAGATTTTATGAAGCAGCAATAATACAACTGCTGTAGGTCGACGAATTCACATACAGAATGTACACCTATGTTCAGAAAAAAACCAAACACCTTGAACGATTAGAGATACGACGTTTAATATCCACAGGACATGTACGTTAACTTGTTCTGCAGAAATTATCAGCATTTTAGTTACCTCGGTCAGATGTGTCCTGTTGCCTAGTAGGCACAAGGTCTGCCGTGGGCCCTGATAATTTGTTCCGTGCGTGATAGTATCGACGTATATAATGCGCGAATGGCGTCCTGTGGTGTAGCCACCCATGCTGCATTCACGAGGTACCGCAGTTCATTTGTGGTGGTTGGCATTAGGTCACAGCACTGCAGCTGTTGTTTCACCATATCCCACACATTTTCGATTGGAGACAAGACTGGTGATCTGGCTGACCAGGGCAAAAGGCTGACATCCGGTGACCCCAAGCAGCAACATGTGGTCGTGCATTGTTTTGCTGAAAAACGGCAACAGGGGTATTGTGCTACTGGTCCAGGACGTCATTCACGTAGGCCACACTGCTCGCAGTGCCCTGGATACGCACAAATTGTGATTTTGGTTGTACTCTATATCACCCCACACCATGGCCTTGAGCTGGCTGGCACTGTACGTCTTTTGCGAATGCATTCACTGTGATGCCGCTCCACCTGTCTGTGGCGAACCAAAACGCAGCCATCATTTTCAAACAGACAGAACCTGGATTCGTCCTAAAACACTATCTGACGCCATTCTTGTTCCCAGTGGCGTCGTTCCATACACCATTGCCGTCTAGCATATTTCTGTACATTCGTGAAAGTTAGGCGGAGAAGTGAACGACGCGGACGTAACCCGTGCCGTAATAATAGGCGAAGGACTGTCACCCGTGATAGTGTATGATTTACACTGTTCCACTGTTGCGCTGGAATCGAGGAGGACGCAGATCTGACCTGCAGTCCCATTCGGATGAGGTGTCGATTTTCTCGGGGGTTGGTCTGGGTGGTACGATCTGATCCATATCACCGTGTTCTACGACCTTCCGTCAACCATTCTGCACACACCCGTTGCATTGCCGAAACATTTCGTCCCGCACGGGCAACAATTTCCCGGGTGGATGCTTCACATTCTCTCATGACAATAGTGAGACCTCTTTCAAACCCACTGATTTGACGGTATGGATCACGCATACGTCTACGGGGCATCTTGCACGTCTGCTCAAGTCACACTGATCCACTACCTTTGGTTTATAGCGACAACGAGAGCATCAGACACATTTTACCAGTAGGTAGTGTTGCCCGCGATATCGATGTTGACCTTGAACACGCGGGTCGACATGGTTCAAACGCTAATCGTTTCTGCAGAACATGCGAATGTATGCTACATATTCTGTGAATATGAAAGTCCTGTCTTTAGTAGTTCAAGATGTGGTTTTTCTTTCTCTTTTTTATTTGTTTTACCATGAGTGTGTATGAGAGAAGGTTAGTGCTGACATCTAGCATCACAAGTTCTTCGTGGATACCCTCTGACGTGGTTTTCTGGAAATGCACAACTGCTGAGGCTTTCGAGTGTAATTGTTGACGTATCACCAATGTTTGCTCGTGATTTTCGGTCCACGTTCGTTTCGAAGGCATGACTGGTTGGTGGCATTGTCAAAGATTTATCTTCAGTCCACCACCATCTCTGAAACTGCCATCCAGTCTTGCTTCCCAAACGTCAGAAAAATCACTAAACAACTTTCAGCTGAAGACCCTGAGGCAAAATCCAACATGAAAAACGTTTCTAGGAAAGGTTGTGGAGCTGAAGGGAATCTTCGGAATGATGTCTGGGATGACAGACGGGTTGGAGCTGAATTTAAGAATATCCCAGAATTCTGATTCGAAATACGTGGACGGATATTTGAGCGAAAGCGTTCTCCAATACGAATCCCATTTTCCCCGGTTGTAATACGCGAAGTAAGGGTCATTTACGGCTGGGTGGCTCAGAGCTAAGTGTCAGTCTATACAGACTGAGAGGTGTGATATCAAACCCTCAGTCAGTCATAATAGTTTTGCTTGTCGCTTACCACTTCATTCAACCCTGACGATATTGTTTGATGTGAAAAGTGTCTTGATATACAGTTGCCTGGCGTTCGCGTTAAACTGTAGATTGTCCTGTATCTTGCTTGATGAGTCATGGAAGGGCAGGCCACCTCCAGCAGGACTATTCTTTGCAAAGCTCTGTGGTCTTTAAACAAACCATCAGATTGATAGCAGCTTTGCCTTGTGATACCATTGCTCTTTTTCGCATACAACACCTTGGAGCCGGCCTGTGTGGCCAAGCGGTTCTAGGCGCTTCAGTCTGGAACCGCGCGATCGCTACGGTCGCAGGTTCGAATCCTGCCTCGGGCATGGATGTGTGTGATGTCCTTAGGTTAGTTAGGTTTAAGTAGTTCTAAGTTCTAGGGGAGTGATACCCTCAGATGTTAAGTCCCATAGTGCTCAGAGCCATTTGAACACCTTGGAATCGCACTGCTTGATCCATCTCTCGTCTGAAGGAACGCCCGTAGATACGTGAATTTGGCAGCCATGGACATTAAACTCCTTTTAATTGCTTGGTAGATTGAGTTTTTGGCGTGAAAGTATGAGCATAGGAATTTACGGCTCGAGTCAGTTTCAATAAAATACTTCTCGATATGGTATCTTCTTAGGTGTACAACATAACGTAACATTCGAGGCGATGTTTCTGTTACTGTTGTAGCCGTCTTCACTTGGGGTTTCTGTGTAGTGTTTTACATGTCTTGTATTTGTACTTAGTACTACTGGGTACTTGCCCCTCTTGTTGTCATATGAAAGGGTGTCCTGGCGGTCTCTCGTCAGTAATCAACCAAAATGTAAATCTAGCAGTACCAGCAATAAAGAACCTTATGTCCATCCGCTAGGGCCTGTAATACTACAACACACGGAATGCCAAGTGAGTCCAGTTGTATCTGAGGGCACAGGGACCCATCAGCAACAGATTAACACACATTCAGCTGCAATAACACGCCACAAGTTGTCATCCTACGAAAGACTCTCTGCCACAGTGGTTTTATTTTATATCGTGATGATTTTTATTTTATACCGTGACATCATTACACGTCCACGTGATCTTTATTGCGTACAACAAACGTTACGGCTTACGTCAACCTTGGCATTCGTATCATTAGAGACATGTCAATTGTTTGAATACTCATTACAGTACAGACTTAAATTCTGCCCCCATTGTTCTTAATCATTGTTAAACATTCGCTACTGAGTGACGAATTCTGTTTGTCAGAATTTGGTAATTCTACCGCAAAGCGCAGAGCTGTCCCAAGACTAATATAAATTCTTAACAAACAGTAGGTAAAGGGTGCGAGGTTTTAAACATGGCTACTTGGTTCAGTGACCGTTTATAAATTAAGTTGGAACAAATGAGCCCTCAGTCACAATTTTTACTCTTATTAACCAGGTTTCAACACTTCTAAGAGTGCCTTCATCACAATTTAAATGTTTAAAGTGGCCTATAACATAATTACAAATTTGTGGGAAAAGAAAATTTTTTATATAAAAGTGTAAGTACAGACTAACAATACAAGAGAGAGACAGTACTTACATGTCACGTATAAAATAAATAGCAGGCTTGGAGGGCTTTAGTCACAAAATTTTAAAAAATACTCTGATGAAGGCACTCTTAGAAGTGTTGAAACCTGGTTAATAAGACTAAAATTTGTGACCGAGGGCTCATTTGTTTCAACTTAAGATAAGGGATTCCTACAGACCTCCTTTGGAATAAATAAACAAATAAGACTGCTTCTGTTGTGACTTGGCAAGACAGCCAAGCCACTATGAGATAGCCGAAAGGCACGCGTTTAAGCTCACGCAGGCTGGCGTGAGGTCTGGAACAGTTAAAGGAGTTGAGTCTAGTAAAAAAAGTACGTAGCTTCTGGAATACTTAACTTTAATCCATAATTGGTGAACATCGGTCTGACGGTACATGCATCACAAGATAAATAGCAAATGATAATGGCGCCTTGCTAGGTCGTAGCAAACGACGTAGCTGAAGGCTATGCTAACTATCGTCTCGGCAAATGAGGGCGTAATTTGTCAGTGAACCATCGCTAGCAAAGTCGGCTGTACAACTGGGGCGAGTGCTCGGAAGTCTCTCTAGACCTGCCGTGTGGCGGCGCTCGGTCTGCAATCACTGATAGTGACGTCACGCGGGTCCGACGTATACTAACGGACCGCGGCCGATTTAAAGGCTACCACCTAGCAAGTGTGGTGTCTGGCGGTGACACCACAGCTTCATTATAATTATGCAAGAAGTTTGTGGAAATTAGATAAAATTAATATAGGAACAATAATGTAGACAAAGTGAAGCTATGGAGCAATATTACGAAATATGTTAATGCATATTTCCATCATGAAGACAGGAATAGTTACTTGGGTAACAACTTCCTTATTGTAATTTCGTTACAGTTGTGTTTTATTAAACAGATGACAAGTTTCGAACTACCAAGTTCATTTTCAAGCCAGGTCTATTAAAACTGCACTAATAGGTGACGATTGACACGTAGGCAATACACACACGATACACAGTCACATGGAAGCCAGACCACTTTCACTGTGTAGACGTATTCATGAAGTGCAGTTAAACTAGACTAGACTTAGTGTAGTTCCACTGCACTTCATGAATATGTCTACATTACTGGTCTGGCTTCCACGTGACTGTGTATTGTGTGTGAATTACCTATATGGCAACTGACTGTCGTCTAACCAAGCACTACTACTGCAGCTTTAATAGAACTTACTTGAAACTGAATCCCGTGGTTCGAAATTAGTCACCAGTTTCATAAAACGCAACTGTAACGGTATTGCAGTAAAGAAATACGTTATCAACAAAGAACGCTTTCTAGAAAATTTATGCACTGTCGTCTGAGAAAAGTGCAACACCGAGAAGGAATTACCCGAATAGCGCCACACTTGGTGGAAGAGGCGACGGATGTGCAAGCAGTACGCCATACGTTTTGCAGCGAGTTGGTGTACACTTAGGCCGAACAGAGCCCTCTCGTGTCGGTCCGACAGGGTCGGTGTTGCGCCTAGTGTAGTCGGTGCAGAGCTGCCACACAAGGTGGAAACAATACAGTGAGTGCCAGTAAGCCTCCTTGGCGTTAAAGGGAGCCATATCGGCATGTGAGCGTGTTCGAAAAGGGCAGAATGATTGGTCTCCGGGACCGGGGTTGTCATACCGTGACATTTCGGCTCGCACAAGGTATGTTGCTACGACGGTGATGCGTGTGTGGAAGAAGTGGATAGAGGAAGGTCGTACGCATCGACGAGCGGGAACAGGACCTTGGAACATGACGCTAGCACGGGATGACCGTCATCTTGTCCGCATGGCCACTACGGACCGTGCAGCGTCGTCGACAGTGTTGGCTCGTCGCTGGAGCGCTGCAACAGGTGTGAACTTGTCTGCATCGACGGTTCGTCGCCGTCTGCTGCAGGCTGGGCTGATTGCAGGCATGCCATTACGTTAGCTTCCGTTGTCTAGAAATCATAAGCTCCTCCGATACAATGGGCACGTGAACACCATCACTGGGGTGCTGAGTGACAACATACGGTCTTTTCTGATGAGTCCCGCTTCAACGTGTCCTGCAGTGATGGCCGCATACATGACCGGCGGTACCGTGGCGAGAGCAACCTGGAGGGCTGCATTATGGAGCCGCATAGCGCACAAACATCAGGTGTGATGGTTTGGGGCGCCATTGGTTACAACAACAGATCTCGCCTCGTAGGCATTGTGGGCACTTTGAACAGCAACCGGTACCTAACGGAGGTTGTGGAGCCTGAGGTACTCCCCCTGCTTCAGGCATCTCCACAGGCCACATTTCAACAGGACAATGCCCGGACACATATTGCGAGGAATGTACAGGCCTTCTTCGAAGAGCGACGGGTACCACTGCTTCCCCGGCCTCCACGGTCGCCAGGTATGTCGCCCATCAAACATGTCTGGGATATGGCTGGACGGCACCTGGTGCGTCGCGGTCCTCCAGTAACTGGTGTCACGGATTTGTGGGCTCGGATACAAACTGCATGGAGGAAAATCCCTCAGGAACATATTCAGAACCTTACTGATTCAATACCATGGCGTATAGCAGCTGTAATTGCGGCACATGGTGGCCACACGACATACTGGAATAGTAGGGCTCAAAGCACATGTATACAGGGTGAAAAGTATTGAAATTGACAAACTCTGGGAGGTTGTAGGGGACATCAAAACAAATATTTTTCCCTAATGTCATTTTTTCCTATGAGGATTATTTAAACCGGTGGAAGCCGTATTACGATCTTCAGTTGTTAGAGGGCTTATTGCGCTCTTCAGTTGTAGGCAACTGCTGTCCACCGGTGTAGTAGTGCACTGTCTCTGATTACTAACGGAGCGATACACTTGGAGTGAGTACAATGATATGGTTGGTGCGTACTACGTAGCGCACCACAACGGACGAGCTGCACAGCAGCCTTATCAGCAACAATATCCTAATCGCCGTATCCCGCATCATACGACCTTTGCTGCTGTGTACCAACATGTGCGTGAGACCGGGTCATTTAGCAGATTACCTGGACAGGGACGCCGTTGCACGGTAAGAACGCTGCAACTTGAGGAAGCTGTCTTGCAGCATGTGGAGCGGGATCCTTCAATCAGCACTCGTGCATTTGCACGTAACATGGGGGCGAATCAGACGAGTGTAAGAACAGTCCTTCGAGAGCAATTGTTACGTCCATTTCACTTACTGCGTGTCCACAACCTGCAACCAGTTGATTATCGGAGTCTTCAACATGCACAATTCGCATGTTTGGAGTGGGGATAACCCACATGCCATAGTTACTAGCGCTCATCAAGTGCGGTTCTTGGGTAAGGTGTGGGTCGGTGTTATTGGGGACTGTTTAATTGGGCCGTATCCCGCTACCTAGGCTATTAAATGGCAGGCACTATTACAATTTTCTCGCCAGAGCATTGCCAGAATTTCTGGAAGATGTCCCGCTCCCTACAAGTCAACGCATCTAGTTCCAACATGACGGGGCGCCGGCACATTTCAGCCGTAGTGTGCGTCGATTCCTCGACCGACAGTTCCCAGATACGTGGATTGGCAGAGGTAGTCCTGTATCATGCCCTGCTCGATCCCCAGATATGCCCCCTCTGGACTTTTTTGTGTGGGGAGAGATGCGCAACCTTGTTTACGCAACTCCTGTTTCATCAGAAGAGGATCTGGTTGCCCGGATAGTAGCAGCAGCAGGAACAATTCAGGATACTCCTGGGGCTTTTGCCTGTGTCAGACAGAACATGATCCGACGGTGTAATATTTGTTTACGTGTCAATGGAGGCATTTTTGAAAATCTACTGTAATTGAAATTGGATTGCGTTAATGTGTTGTCTCTTGGTCATAAAAAAATGGAAAAGTGTTTATTGGTTTAATTAATTTGGCGCCAGTGAAACCTTCCTCTACCGGTTTAAATACTCCTCATAGGAAAAAATGACATTAGGGAAAATATTTGTTTTGATGTCCCCTACAACCTCCCAGAGTTTGTCGGTTTAAATACTTTTCACCCTGTAGATTTGAAAAGGTAATCATTTGTTACTTGTCATGTACCTGACCTGTGGTATTCATGCGTTTCCTTCTTGGCTTTGCAATTTCCACAAACAGTAGTGTAATTCATCATTACAATACAATAATTAAGCAAAATTCTCAACAGAAACACAACCTTTATAAACTATGCAAGTAGATCAATACATCACGCAAAGAAGGACTAAATAATGTGAGGAGGATAAAAGAAAAACAGTTGAAAAATTTGACTTAAGAAATGACGTAAGTTTAGAGAAATATATAGGAAACATTGTAGATTAACTGACAATAAAAGGTTAATGTTCTACGAACACATTCAAAAACAGAGCCCTAGCAAACTGACAAAAAAAACTACGACACAATGAAAAAAAGAAGGTATAACGAAACGGTTTAGGTAAGTTATAGAGCATATGCCAAAATAAGAAAGAAGTTGAAAGAATCAAATATTGAGTAAAAGTTAAGGATTTTAATTGACTGTAATTAGGGACTGTTATCCATAAACATTGGTTGTTTTTTTTCTCTGTAAACTATGAATCTAGATATGAGTCTGTCTGAAAACACTTGTTATATATACGACATAGAGTTTTTGTATAAATTTGAGTCCATTTGACCCGATACTTTGTTTAATAGACTGATGAATCCATTTTTATAGAGATTATCAATGCTTTTCGAAAGAATAGACACCCAGAACTCAGTTGTTAGCGCCCCCTTTTCATCTCTATTTCGTTGTTCGACAGGTTTCATTACCGCATCTGGATTTCTGAGGAGATATCTGCCTCTTGTGAAATCCAACCGATGCAGATATTTGCGACTCCAAGAGGGTATATCTGTCTCGATTGATGTCTTTCACACTTTTTTTTGTAAGGCAATGTACGTAAGAAGGAAATTATTATTATTATTATTATACCAAAAGTAACTGAATATCCCGAGGGATGGGGAACAGAATTTGCAGGTTATAGCAAAAACTGCAGTATTAGGTTGCGCTTGAATAGGACTTGTCCATAAATATTATAGGCCTATAAACAGTGTTAAAATACTCGTTGGAAGTCTGTTTATTAGTTGGACGCACAATATTTTGTTAGTGGTCTAGACTCTGAATGTGAAAGTAGAGCATTAATAGATAGATATCGTTAAAGTGACTCCACTTATTCGATCGTGTGAAGGTAAATCCTGTGCAAGCTCTGACATTGTCGGATGAGGGATACCTGGCGACCGTTATTATTTACTATAAATTTTAATACTGTCGATCGCAATAAAATATAATTACAATCTGATGATTACCCGTTTCGGTTGACCAACAAACATTCTTAGCTCATGTTTGTACTAGAACTGTTAAGTAAGCATGATCTCAGAGTGGTTGCCAATCAACCGAAACTGGTAACCATTAACTTGAAATTACATCTTTTTGTGATCACTAACATTAAAATTATAAAAAAATGGGTGAAGTAAACTGTACATTGAAATTAATCATGATGGCAGTCAGATTTCCGAGACACTTATTATACTATTAGCCGCAAAAGTTTGTTATTCATGGTACGTCATCACGTACAGACATGAATACTTTTTACTAGTAGTTCTCTAACACACCAGCTAAAGATTTAATTTAAATGTATTTTCTTGGTAATGTTAAATTTGATATGGATTCTAAATTTCTTAGATATGACGTGTGTGATATTTCTCATACTTCTATTTTCTTCAATTACCCAGTCTTTGGATTGCAATTAGGTAGTTTGTCACAGAAAATACTCTATTAGTACTTTTCTTACAACCATGGTAAATGTAAATATTTAAAACAAACATAACCATGTGTACAACTTTCTAATATCTGTAGAAGAGTACTGTTGTGAATATGAAAAATATAGTATTAATGCATTGAACATGAGTGTGGTTGGATGGGAAACATTGATTAGTATAGAACGCATATAATCAAAAGTGAATCACGAATATTGGTCTGAGGAAGATGATCAGCTGACTGTGTGTGTTTAATTTACATTGCCTGGCGCACCACATAGTCTCTCTGGTCTGAACAATAGCTACATTCAGCGACTGTTACAAAAATACTGTATATTCAAAATTTATGTATGATATAATTTCACTCTCACGAAACCTTTGTTTGTAATGTACACTGTATTGTTCTGAGCAGCTTATTCGAGTATGACAAAACAACAGCATTCCAGAACATTGTTGTTTAAAAATACTGACAAACTAAGTTTTAGAATTTCTACATGTTCATACGAATAATGAACAACTGAGGTGAAACGACAGTGCGAGTAAATGTATATTTTTCGTCTACATCCCTGTTCATTCAAGATTTTGGGGTATCCTAAACATTTCTGTATTGAAATACCTGGGCTAGCAGGCCAGAGCGGGTTATGTTGTGGAAAGGGGCCAAAATGAGTTCCTGTGAGTTGCACTTTACATACAAACTTTATTATCAACACATAATATTACAACATGAATGCAAAACACTCAAAACTTTAATCGACCTTCTTGATTAACCTTAGATCGGCTGAAGGCCACATTCAAAATAGAAGACACAAGGCCTAAGCAAAAACTGAAATACAAGGTTCTTCTGGGCGTTTCACACAAGAATATTTTCTAAATCTTCAATCTAATCGGCTGAAGCCCTTAGCAATTTAATTTTTATGGAACTAGGCTGGAGGTCGCATATTAAGGAATAAGAGGAGTTTCAATCAATAGGAAAAGGCCTTATCTTAAAACATTTCATATAAAATAAAGAATAACAATCATGCCTTAAGGGCCTTAATTTAAGAGATACTGATACTCGGCTGAAAGCCACACATCAACCAAATAACTAAAATCCAAACAGGGGGATTACAACATAACACACAAGGAACAGCGCTCAGAAGTTTCGAAGGGTCGGCCTGGGATTGTAACACTAACGCCCGTTTAGGTGAGACAGATAGACTGTCCAACGACTTCTTAATCTGGAGGCAACCCAACCGACAGACACCCGACCGACCAATCAATCAAATCAGTTCCGCTGCACGCAACCAGCAAAACGTCCACAAGATTTCAATACACGACTCATAGAATATTGGCGCCCACAACGACCAAAAACACCTCAGTTTTCGAACTACACGCCGCACTGGTCAGCAACAACACGACGAGAAAAATACACTGCCTAAAATTACGTCAACGATCAGGGCAGGTAACCGGAACGTCAATGGCCACAAGGCAGAAGATACCGCTGGTGAACTACCATAACAGGGAATAAAAAATAGTTAAGTTAAATTTCACAGGAAGGTGGCTGGACCTTAGCCGAGTTAAATACACACACATTGTTGCTTGCGGGAATGTCCGAAAAGTGACAACCAGGATCAAACAAAGAAACATAAACAGTTGAGGCTCGATAGTAAGTTAAGTGAGGACTCAATTTTCATGTCAAAGATCGGTGGGCGATGAACTTGGTAACACTCGCAAGCAGCACCTCACACTCCCACCGCGCGTGCACGCCGCCATCGGCTCCAGCCCGACTTTGCGCGACGGGGGCTTGTTTGGTGCTCCACGCCAACCGACCGACTAAACTGCTGGTCAGTCCGCGGCTGCTGCTCCGTGTCCGACTGCACTGCTGGTGCGTCTCCAACTCACTGACTTCCTTCGGATGGAGAAACTGGCTCCAACCCAACCATGCAGAGGTAACACAACCGACGTCTCTGCGCAGGAAGGAACCGGCCCAAATACATGTCGTCGATAAGACGACCGACCGAACGACCAACCAACGGTCGTCTCCGCTGGTACTGGCTGTGCCGATCTCACTGGGGCTCCGTCCCCGATTGCACTGCTGGTCTGTCTCGAACTGACTGTCAGACACACGACGACTCAGAAATACTATCGGTCACTCCAGAGATGGTACGACAGTGCACTTATCGATACGCGCTGCTGCTGCCACTCACGGGCAAGTAAGGCAGGAAGTTAGTGACTCCAGTAAATGGAATAAGAAAACGAGGTGGCAATACCGTAATTGAAGATGACAAACAATAAATGGCATGAACACGAGCCATGCACCGCTCATGTATGTTGATATAAGGTAAGTTTAAAAATATTATGTTTGTGTTGAGATATGTTAGTTGTGACTGTCAGTTTGTTACTGCTTGACTGTTGAGTTATGTTGCCTGTGAATGTTAATTGAATAGTCCTAGCAGTTGCCAGGCGGACAGTCACCCATATTAGATCGTACGTCTATTGAGTCGTAGGATTACCGATAAAATATGTCACTGCTATGCAGAAAGACTTCATTATGATGTACAAGTTGTAGCGGCGACTCCCCACAAGCCCATTCTCATTCTGTTCATAGTTTTTCTAGTTTAATAATTAATTTGTTCTAGTTTCACGGGCAGTGGACTCATACCATTTATGGAGATCGTTCTACAATATTCCGAACTAGGCAACACTTCCTTCACACTACACTTAACCAGACGATGTGCTCTAAGAAGGAAAGGGCAGTTAGCTAGCGATGTGTCATTGCTTCGAAAGGCAAGTACACTATCATAGAGTTAATCACGTTTACCTCTACATAAAGAAATTCTAGAGTACACCTCAGAATAGGAACGTTGAATTGACAAAAAGATACAAAAAATGGAAATAAACAAAAACAGTTCCATGTAGTATAACAATACAAAAGAAATAAACCACACCTGAGGAATAGCTAAGAAAACGAAATATTTTTTGGAACTCAAAATTATTTGTTTACTTACATAACATATAAAAGACAATATTTGTGAATGGTTTAAATGGCTCTGAGCACTATGAGACTTAACATCTGTGGTCACCAGTCCCCTAGAACTTAGAACTACTTGAACCTAACTAACCTAAGGACATCACACACATCCATGCCCGAGGCAGGATTCGAACCTGCGACCGTAGCGGTCGAGCGGGTCCAAACGGAAGCACCTAGAACCGCACGGCCACACCGGCCGGCTGCAATATTAGTAAACGTGGAATTCTATTTATGTTTCATCAGGTCTAGTGCCCTACAGTGTACGATTTCCAAATGAATTTAAGCGAGAATATTGTGTTTTTGTTTCTGCGAAGTGTACCGTCCGTGCTGTATTAGCTTAGGGCTTGGCGATTCGAAACCTTGGGTCGGCAACAAAGGTCTTTTTAAGAGTGCTAACAACATTCAAAAGTCTGGCAATACGTTTAATATCAATGTCTTGATAAACTGCAGTCTACATAATCAAGTATTTGAGCACTATCTAAAAATCTTTGATCCGAATATCCACCTACGCTTAGTCACTAAGTTAACTGTTAAATGTGGTGGTACACTTTTATGGATCAGTTGAAACATGAATTTCGTCCACATGAATTGCCTTTCATGGCTGACTGCAATAACTTTTTTTTCATTCCAAAGTAGCCTGTGGATTCACCACTCCGAACTTTTTATTCATACTTGTGAACGTGAGCCGTTTGATGTTGCTCACCTTGCTCACAAATGCCTGCCCGAAACTGTGAGACCATTAAACTCAATCCTTCATAATATTCTGCGAACGCTGCTACAATAACCATATTGCACAACATCTATTTACCATTCCACGACCTTTAAGACACCTAGGGTCATTTTCGATTGTCCACTTATCACAGTATCCACTGGAGGGTGGAGTCCATATGCTGGGGTGAGAGCGACAGTTTATCTGATATTGGTTTTCTTCTTGATTATAATTTCACTCTCAATAAGGGACGGGCAGTCGGGAGTGAGTTTGCTGTACCTCAATAATTACTTCTTTATTACATATGGAGTTCTGTGGAATCATTTTCGAATTTTTTATGTTGGACCATGAAGTTGCTGTAAGTGCAGTTATTCGGGTTGCATTGGTATTGTTGATGCGACGACGGTGCTAATGACGATTTTGACGGTGTCTGCGAAGTTGTCTGCTGAGCGCATAATGTAATATAACCGTCGTCGTTGTTAAGGAGGTCTACTGCTCCACTTCACGAAGCCTGGGCTGTGTGATGGAGATGGAAGAGGGCGATGGCAGGAGAGGCATGTGGGTGTTGGAGATACACTCCTGGAAATTGAAATAAGAACACCGTGAATTCATTGTCCCAGGAAGGGGAAACTTTATTGACACATTCCTGGGGTCAGATGCATCACATGATCACACTGACAGAACCACAGGCACATAGACACAGGCAACAGAGCATGCACAATGTCGGCACTAGTACAGTGTATATCCACCTTTCGCAGCAATGCAGGCTGCTATTCTCCCATGGAGACGATCGTAGAGATGCTGGATGTAGTCCTGTGGAACGGCTTGCCATGCCATTTCCACCTGGCGCCTCAGTTGGACCAGCGTTCGTGCTGGACGTGCAGACCGCGTGAGACGACGCTTCATCCAGTCCCAAACATGCTCGATGGGGGACAGATCCGGAGATCTTGCTGGCCAGGGTAGTTGACGTACACCTTCTAGAGCACATTGGGTGGCACGGGATACATGCGGACGTGCATTGTCCTGTTGGAACAGCAAGTTCCCTTGCCGGTCTAGGAATGGTAGAACGATGGGTTCGATGACGGTTTGGATGTACCGTGCACTATTCAGTGTCCCCTCGACGATCACCAGTGGTGTACGGCCAGTGTAGGAGATCGCTCCCCTCACCATGATGCCGGGTGTTGGCCCTGTGTGCCTCGGTCGTATGCAGTCCTGATTGGGGCGCTCACCTGCATGGCGCCAAACACGCATACGACCATCATTGGCACCAAGGCAGAAGCGACTCTCATCGCTGAAGACGACACGTCTCCATTCGTCCCTCCATTCACGCCTGTCGCGACACCACTGGAGGCGAGCTGCACGATGTTGGGGCGTGAGCGGAAGACGGCCTGACGGTGTGCGGGACCGTAGCCCAGCTTCATGGAGACGGTTGCGAATGGTCCTCGCCGATACCCCAGGAGCAACAGTGTCCCTAATTTGCTGGGAAGTGGCGGTGCGGTCCCCTACAGCACTGCCTAGGATCCTACGGTCTTGGCGTGCATCCGTGCGTCGCTGCAGTCCGGTCCCAGGTCGACGGGCACGTGCACCTTCCGCCGACCACTGGCGACAACATCGATGTACTGTGGAGACCTCACGCCCCACGTGTTGAGCAATTCGGCGGTACGTCCACCCGGCCTCCCGCATGCCCACTATACGCCCTCGCTCAAAGTCCGTCAACTGCACATACGGTTCACGTCCACGCTGTCGCGGCATGCTACCAGTGTTAAAGACTGCGATGGAGCTCCGTATGCCATGGCAAACTGGCTGACACTGACGGCGGCGGTGCACAAGTGCTGCGCAGCTAGCGCCATTTGACGGCCAACACCGTGGTTCCTGGTGTGTCCGCTGTGCCGTGCGTGTGATCATTGCTTGTACAGCCCTCTCGCTGTGTCTGGAGCAAGTATGGTGGGTCTGACACACCGGTGTCAACGCGTTCTTTTTTCCATTTCCAGGAGTGTATTTATGAACTTGATGTACTAAGCATGATGGGAGAAGTGGTCACCGCTAAATCGTATTTCAAGTCTACCCTAAGCATGATGTAATTGCGATCCCACACTTCTTAGCGGATGATGTCACGCTGCCACGCGACAGCCAACTGGATGTTAGCGTCATGGACAGATCAACCTGCTGCGCAAGCAAAGATAAAAAACAGAGCTGTTAGTGGGTTAGCGAAATGAAAAGAACAGATTATTTCTAATGAATGACCATAATTTTATTAAACTGGGAGACAAAAATCAAGCACAAACCTCTACCAATCTGGCAATTTATTTCCAAGCTACATCAAACATTGTAATATACATTAAACTGAAGCTGACAACAAAATTTCACACGACAGAATGATTCGTTTTCGATCAAATAACCTTCAACAACATCATTTCAGCTCCCAAGTGAGTTCTGCGACTTATGTATTTATTTGTAGAGAAGAATGACCAATTCATGTGAGAAGCGAATAGCTGATAAACCCAGTAAATACTGAATTCTATTTCACTTCCCCAGATCCGTAGGACAGTAAAAGAAGTGAACAGGTGATAAACTCGGTGAATATTGAAGCCTTGAATAATACTCAGAGCATCTCACTTAACATTTACACAATGTTTTCGGGAAGTGGAGTACGGAAAGAGACGAGTAGCAAGCAGTATGATTAATGTTTGTGACTTCTTTAGCTGCTATGATAATACAGCAATAAATTTTTAAATTGAAGTTCTTTGAATTTTAACGTATTTCAGTGTTTCGTGAAACTGTGGTGAACAAAAGGTTCCAGTCTACAGAAACAGTGTAGGGGGAAGCATCAGAAAGAGGTGGACTACTAAACTGGAACATGCCAAATCCCCTAAACGGCAAAGGTAATAGGGAAATTCATTCTTGAAAAGCAATTATGTCGTTGAAGTTGGACGTTTCAGGTACTGTTTGGAAGGAAGTGCAAAATCAGTTAAACGCTTAATTTAACAAGAAAATGAAATATAACACTCACATCGAACTAATCGGGAATAGCATTCAGCTCGAAGCCTCGGCCGCACTCACCTATGCTACGAGCGGTGAAGGCGTGAAAAGAACTCAAAATATTTCTGCTGATGGAAATTGGCTTCACTGTGACTAATAAATCCACTGAAGCAGAATATACGAAATAATTTGTTCGTAGGTGAGCTACTGGCTCAAGTATGAATATAAGTGACTGGCGGAGGAAAATAATCATAAATGTTTTAGTGAAATTCATGATTATTAATTTCCAATTCAGTAAGGGGTTGCAAATAATATATTTACACTTGATCTATGATGGACAACGTTGTTTAATAATCCACGATACATGAGATTTGGACCAAAAGAAAACTCTAGACAATCTCGTAGACTGAGCATTTTTAAATCAAAGAGAACGTGATGAATACCGCACGCTAGCTCCACAGATGGACGAAATAACGATACCGTACCTCAAGCATTAAGTTAAGTCTAGACACGATTCGAAGTCCATCTATATTTCTGAAAGCGCTACAAACAAAATATTACTCGAAGCTGTACCCTCCGTCGCATCATAGTCCTCGTAGTATGCAGAATACGTAGGACAATCAGATAACCTCAACACCGTATAGAGCATCTACAAGCCACCTCCAACAAGCACCGACAAACAGGCAAAAAGTGTCGTCCGCAGGAACCCGGAATCAAGAGAAGATTAGAATGCTTTCGTGTCATTTTCAACAGGCTATGCTTCCAGTCCATTGCCACATAGGGCCCTGATTGGTAAGTTCACTATACGTCCAAAAGTATCTGCTACATACAAATCTTGGCCTAAGACTGTAGCAAATTTAGCAGTCGACAACTCCGGAACAGAGTGTCTTCGTGACATTTTTGCAACTCAAGCCTCTCGTAAGACTGAATAACTGTGAAGGTGACTTTCTGACGATCTAGTTTCAACAGATGTTGTTGCTTGCAAGACTTGTGCTGCAGAATTTTTTGATTAGTCAACTTTCAAACAACGATCGTATACAAATACAGAACTTTACTGCTCACTGACGGAAAAAAATCGCAACACCAAAATGTAATTTATATAGAGTAGTGAAATTGTGATTACATTTGTGAAGGTAACTTATTTAAGCGACTAACATTGCAAGATCACAGGTTAATGTTATCTTAATAACTGGTGTAACCGCCAGAGTGTTGAATGCAGGCATCCAATCATACGTACATTATAGTGTACAGGTGCCGGATGTCAGTTCGTGGGATGGAATTCCATGCCCGTTGCACTTGGTCGGTCAATACAGGAACGGTTAACGCTGTTTGTGGATGACGCTGGTGTCACCGTCCGGTGATGTTTCATATGTGCTCGATTGGAGACAGATCTGGTAACTGAGCAAGCCAAGGCAACACGTCGACGCTCTGAGAACATGTTGGGTTACAACAGCGGAATGTGGGCGAGCGTTATCCTTTGGAAAGCACCCCCTCGACTGCTCTTCATGACTAATAGCACAAAGGGTCGGATCATCAGACTAAAATACAGTTTTGCAATCAGGTTGCACGGGAGAAACACGAGAGTGCTCCTGGTGTCGTACGAAATCGCACCCTCGCACACTCCAGGTTGTCTGCCACGTTGAAAGGTTGGTTAGTGACCCTGAAACGGGCTCTTTGTAACTAAAACAAGACGTTCTCTGACACCGAGGCAGAACCAGCTTTCATCAGAGAACACAACAGGCTTCCACTCTGCCCTCAAATAACCTCTCACTTGACACCGTTGAAGTAGCAAATGACAGTGGTTTAGGGTCAGTGGAGTGGACGCGACAGGGCGTCTGGCTCGAACGGGTCCTTGAAGTAACTGTTTTGCTACAGTTCGTTTTGTCATTGTGGTGCCAACTGATGCTCAGTTTGCTGCTGGAGATGAAGTACGATGCGCCAGAGCCATATGGCGAACACGGTGGTATACCAGCTCGGTACTGTCACGTGGCCGTCGGGAGACGACTCTTCTTGCGACCGTGCATTCTTGTGACTACCGCTGCCATCAGACACGTGCAGTGGCTACATTCCTGGCAAGTCTTTCTGCAGCATCGGAGAAGTAACATAAAGCTTCTCGTAGTCCTTCTACATGACATCGTTCACATTCAATGAAAACTTAAACGCGTTCTCGACCAATGTCAACCCCCCACGTCGAGTCTCCAACGTAACTAACTCTCAAGACAATTAAAGCGCTTATTTAAAGCAAACCTTATTTGTATCCTCTTAGCGGAACTACTAGCGCCACTATCATGCGACTGGCTCGAATTTTGAATAGATATCACTTTCCATTTGTAGATACACCCCTACCAACTTTCGTTTCTGTGGGACAAACTCCTTCTTGGTGTTGCCATTTTTTTCCCGTCAGTGTATTTGAGCTTCGTGGGTGATATAGTACACGTTTCCAAGTTTCAAAATAATTCTTATTCGGTTATAGCAGTTTGATCATGATCTTGTTAAATTAGGCAAAGTATTCGTCAAAAATTTTAATCACGATTCACAGTATATTTATTAAAGTATGTTTAAGGTCCCAGAAAAATAACTAACGTCCTCACGCTATAAAATGATTTTCCATTGTGTCGCTTCATTTCGTTACAGGTTCTATATCCACTCTTAGAAACGACTTTCATTAGTATAATTTCAACAGACTTCGTCGGCAGATAGTTACGGGGCGCTTAAACAGGCAGGCTCATCATTAAAGGCAACCAGTCTCCACAGAGCAGTCATTTCATCACTCCTACAATACCCCGTTTTAACAAATCAGTCGAAAGAAGTGTCAAAACACCATTTTCAGAACACAGTCAAAGATGACTGGCCAGTTCGGTGTACTAATGGAGAGAGTAGCAGCCCTGCATCGCTGGTGTGGCAGATGTTGACTGTGGACCGCTGCAGCCGGGCTCTTTGCTTGCGAGGTCGCAAGGTTTGACACTGTGCAGATGTCAACACCGCACCGCCGCCCGGACAACTTTATAGACGGCGAGGGACTCATAAAACAGAACCTCTGCTAGGAAGTCGGGAACTGGTTCACGTGGCTGCTGCGTTTTCGCTGGAAGGAATATGTTTAGCTGTCTCAGGAAAGCGATACGCTCTGATCGTCGCAGACGTATAGCTTCAGCTCAACGAGAGTCGTGCGTATTGAGTATGTGTGACCATACCGATTTCCACTTTAATGCAAAGCTCAGTGGAGAATTTATTCACTGAGAAGGGGTCTTTCAAATTCGTTTTGCTTGTTCTTTTCATTAAAATTCTATATTTGAACCCGCTCCTTAATCTCGATCATCTGGGGACAATAGGAAATTTGAAAATTTCTGGTAAGGTCTGATGGGACCAAACGGCAGAGGTCATCGGTCCCTAAGCCTACACACTACTTAACCTAACTTAAACTAACTTACGCTATGGACAACACACACACCCATGCCCGAGGGAGGACTCGAACCTCCGACGGGAGGAGCGGCACGGACCGTGGCGGGGCACCTGTGACCGCGCGGCTATATAGGGACCAGGGCCGGCGCAAACCCAAATGCCGCCCCGTGCGACCTGCTAAATTGCCGCGCCCCCTCTTTTTTTTTACAAAACGTTTGTGACATTTTATTTAAACAAATCTGTAGGAAGTGTCAGCAATAAATCGCAATTTTTGTTTTTATTTTTCAGATCTACCTAGGTTTCGGCCACTGAGTGGCCAGTCTCAAAGCTTTTAATATGTGCTTACATCTAGTGTGCGAGTAGTATTGTCAAACAAAAGTGCCGGTCAGAGTTTAATTGTTGCTCATACAGGCGGAGACAGGTGTTTCATGGCTCAAAAACAAACGCGTCCGATTATCACTCTGAAATGGGTAGCAAAAATTTTCAAAAATACGTCGAAACCCAACTTATGCCAGGCCTATTAGCAATCTCTTTATCCCTTGTAATTACTCGCAGCGTATTTACCCATTCGGAATACTTCTAGCCATTGTAGGTGTTGGACATATTTGGCTGTACTAACGTTCAGTCATTTTTTTCCATAATGCGGGAAGAATAAAACACTCGGAAACTGCCATTGAAAACTTAACAAAATTGCTTCAGGCTTAACATGTAACCGCAGTATCGAACATTGCATTCGAATTTCCAAATCAGATTTCGTCTTCTGCAAAATTAGTTGTGAGTAAACGCACGGCGCGTAACAGGCTGGCAGCACTCCACTCATAAGAATACTGGCGTGTACGACTGTACGCCAGACTGCTTCCCCCTCTCTGTTCCTTCGGCGTAAGCACGACGGTGCTGCCACAGTGGCGAGGAAGAAATTAGTCCTCCTCCCTCCCCTTGTTCAACAGGATCGGCTAGCAGGTAGTCGAGGCGCCATGCCACAGTTTCCGAAGCCGCTCTCTCCGAGGTTTGGTTTCGAATCCCCTCTTGGGCATGAATGTTGAGTTTGTCCTTAAAAAAGGTGGGGGGCGGCAAATTAGCCGCCCCTCAGAAAGTGCCGCCCCGTGCGGCCGCACGTTTCGCACGTGCTTTGCGCCGGCCCTGCTGGGGACAATATCGTAACCTCTTGTGTTCCTAGGACTGTATTCGTTACCTCCTCCATCATATTCACAGTCGAGCGTGACCACCAAAATTGATATGGGTTCGTGCAATTTTACCAGCCCATTACTCACGTAGTTTTAGTTTTATTACGCACAACGGACAATTAGGACGGAAAAGATTTATTTGAAGACAAACATCTGCATCTGAGAGAAGAAAAGGTTTTCGTACATATAGTACGTATTTAATGAATATATACTTACCAAATAGCCTCACAATCATCATTCTCTCTCAGTTTCAGAGTTCTGTTAGGCGTTGTGCATGTCAAAACGCCTGAGCATCCTATGAAATGGATTAAGGACTGAATAGGCGCAATTTTGGAAACTTTTGAATGGTGAGTATTAAGAAATCAAACTGTGAATTTATTAATTTAGCTATGACATCCATCGTTCTCTATGGTTATACATTAATGGGGTTTAAAGGAGACATCATCCCATAAACAGCAGGACTTTACAGTTAAATTTTTCATAAGTAGTTCCAGAAAGAAAAACTTGAATTAAATAAATTCGGAAAGCAATTGAGATAACATACCGTACTCTTTCACTGCTCGGATTTTAGAAAAGTGGAGCTATGTTAGCGAAAAGGCAGGAAGAACTGAATTTTCCTGCATATATCCACATACAGAAAACTAACAACAGTTACTTTGCAATCTAGTCTTATTACAGAGACCAGATAAAAATCGATAGTGTTAGTGACGTGAGTTTGACCTGGGGAGCTATTTCTACAATAAACACCCAAAAGAGGAAAAATCTTTAATGAGCAAGCGAAATTTATTTGCTTAATGTAACGAGCCCGATAAAACGATCGAATGTGCAGATCCAAAACAATGAAACTCAGGACATGTTCTGGAATAGTTGGCGAAAATCACACTATTTAAAAAAAATGGAAACCAGGAATAATCCCACCCGCATCTAGGTATTCATTTTATTGAGCACTTCATGATCTACAGTTTGTGCAGTACTGTTTATCTCTAGTAGATTAACGATGAGACACGAGGTACACTCAACAACAAATTCACTCTGTCTCTGAGAAAAATCGGAAATGAAAAACTAGTATAAATTCTTTTTATTTATAGTTTTTCGTTTGACGCTACACATTATAATCTTCTGTTTCAAGAACACAGATTTACCACAGTAACCAATATACAAGTATGTGATGAATTTAGCGGTCAAGTGATACCATGGTGAACACAACAAAAAACTGTCAAGAGACCCAAAAGCTACGCTGCACAGGTTAACCCGTGGGTTATCAGAAGATGGGATCAGATGATCAGCTTGTATATTACAGATAGTTCAACAGTCAGTGGAGCTACTATCAGAACAAAGGGTTATCATTCGAAGTTCAGACAACCACACGAATACAAACAAAAATAATGATATAAAATGAAAATGAGACAACGAAATACCTGCCTAAACGTTATGTCTGAAAGAAAAGAAGTTCATGATCCCATAAAAATAAATCAAGCAACACCAACACATTTTTCCATCTACCAGTGTACTGCTGATCCAATATTCACAGTTCCAGCGTCAGCTACAGAATGACAATAAGTGCACTGGTTACTGCTGTAGACTCTGTGACCGGTACCGGGAGAAATTTCCTTTAGTCCAGTGGCAGGGTATGAACCACCTCCCTGAGGTATACTGATCTGGTTGTTTCCCTGTCACCGATCGATAAACTCTCTGGATTCTATTTTTCCAAATTAGGCTAGCTGTAAAACTTCAACTCTACGAACTCTGGCCATAATGGAGGCATCCCACATGCTCCCATGCTTGCGTAGACTCGCCCCACACACACACACACACACACACACACACACACACACGTACACACACTAGGAAAATACAGGAATAAAACAGGCTGTACATGGTTGAATAAAAAAACCAAAGGTTGCTCATCCCTTTTGCAGGAGCTACGTGTGACTGTCACAGAGTGAAACTCAAACGATCTAAATATTGCCTGCATGTTAAGACGCCAAATGTTCTCGGCATTCATGAAACTGATTTAGCTGATACGTTTCAGTTGTGCTGAGTATATATCGCCATATGGACTTTCACGTTCTTATTTGATACTACGTGTACAGAAGCATCACATACATGTTCATCCGCTGGAATTGTGTCAGCAAATTTATCCAGAAATGACTAGTAGTGGTACAATGTGCCCTCCGCCATGCACTTTGCAGTTGTTTGCAGGACAGGTATATAGATGTAGATGCAAAATTATGCGTACTACCAAAACCTCTTAACAGAAATTGCTGCTGCATGAGAAGGGGGAGTGCGACTTATTTTTTTAAGAGGAAGTATCTATTTTATAGTAGCGTATAAGTTTTCTGCTAGGAAGAATGAATAATTTTCCATTGAAACACTTTTCAAATAAGATATGAAATGTGAGTTATAAATGCGAATGCATACACAGCATTTACGTGGGACATTCTACCTGATAGAACCAATCTTAGTTAGTGTGGAGGGGACAGCATTTGTTTAATAATAATTATTCTGAATCGATGTAACAAACGGGTATGGTCGCTCTAATTTTAGCTGTGGAACTGACCGTATATGCAACTGGTGACTTGAGCTAGTGTTGTTTAAAATATTGCTATATCAGTGTGCAAATCAAAACGGATCAAATCCCAAGTATAACGTACCCATGTACTGGTCCTGTAGTCTTTATAAGTAACCATAACATTTCGTCACAATTTTCTGAGAGTATACAGTGTAGGACGAAACTATATAAAACGTCATGTACTGTGGAGAAATCGACAAAGAAGAGAATTGAAACATTTGATATGTGCTACTATTAAAGGTGAACATTAGGTGCATTCATAAGACAAGAAATGAGATTCTGTGCAGAGCTGGCTAGAAAAGAAGTATGTGGTAAATGCGGCCATGGTTCAAATGGCTTTAAGCACTATGGGACTTAACATCTGAGGTCATCAGTCCCCTAGATTTAGAACTACTTAAACCTAACTAACCTAAGAACATCACACACATCCATGCACGAGGCAGGATTTGAACCTGCGGCCGTAGCAACAGCGCGGTTCCGGACTGAAGCGCCTACAACCACTCGGGTACAGCGGCCGACAAATGCGGACATGAAAAAGGTACAGGATGATTGGACATATGTTGACAAATCAAGGAATAACATGCATGGGACTAGAGAGAGCTGTGGATGGTAAAAACTATAGTTGAAGACAAAGTTTGGAATATATCCAGCAAATAGTTAAGAGCGCTGAATGTAGGTGTTATTCAGAAATGAAATGGCTGGCACAAGAGAGGAAGTAGGGATGGTGGGTCGAATCCAACCAGTCAGAAGACTGAGGGGAAAAAATCTGTAGTCCTTACAGTAAGTAGCAGGTGGTCACTCGATGGATTGTCGACATTTCAATCTCGCTGCTGAATCTGGTTACTTACGGTGTAAATTCTGGGAAAATGTTCATTACCAAATTTTCCTGCGTCATGGATCTACTGACTGGTTTGTTGTGCCTCTCTGTGACAACCTTTTCATCTCCAACCCACATCCTCAGTTATATGCTGGATGTAATCCAATCTTTGTTTTCTCTACGGTTTTTACCCTCTACAACTCCCTCTGGTACCATTGAAGTTATCCCTTGTGCCTTAATAGATGCCCTATCATCCTGTAACTCCTTCTTGTCAGTTTTTTCCATATCTTCCTTTCCTCCCCAATTCCGTAGAGGATCTCCTCATACCTTACCTTATCAGTCCACTTCATTTTTTCTTCTGTAAGACCACATGTCAAATACTTGGATTCTCTTCTGATCCGATTTTCTCCCTATCCATATTTTACTACCACACAATGCTGTGCTCCAAACATATATTCTCAGAAATTTCTTAATTTAAAGCCTTTTCTGATATTAGCAGTCTTCTCTTGGATACGAATGCCCTGTCTGCTAGTGCTATTCTACTTTTTATGTCTACCTTGCATCATCCATCATGCGTTATTTTGCTGCCTAGGTACCAGAATTCCTTAATTTGTGTACTTCATGTTCACCAGTTTTGATACATTTCTCGCTATTCTCATTTCTGCTACTTCTCATTACTTTTGTCTTTTTCCGTTTTATGCTCAGTCCATGTTCTGTGCTCATTAGACTATTCATTGCATTCATCACATCATGCAATTCTGCTTCACTTTCTCTGAGTGTAGCAATGATATCAGTAAATCTTGTTATTGGTATCCTGTCACTTTGAATTTAAATTCCATTTTAATCCCATTATTTCAAACAAAAATTAAAGTTTTGCATGTATGTTTCTCAATATACGTATATATGTGTGGGTGTGTGGATATTTATTCAAATCAAGTCCTCCTGCTATTCAATAATACGGTTCACCATACTGTTTCAACTGTGAGTATCTGAATGTTGTACAAACTGTGGTGTCACCGCCAGACACCACACTTGCTAGGTGGTAGCCTTTAAATCGGCCGCGGTCCATTAGTATACGTCGGACCCGCGTGTCGCCACTGTCAGTAATTGCAGACCGAGCGCCACCACACGGCAGGTCTAGAGAGACGTCCTGGCACTCGCCCCAGTTGTACAGCCTACTTTGCTAGGAAAGGTTCACTGACAAATAAGCTCTCATTAGCCGAGACGATAGTTAGCATAGCATTCAGCTACGTCATTTGCTACGACCTAGCAAGGCGCCATAATCCTTTGCTATATATATTGTGATGCCTGTACCGTCAGACCAATGTTCACCAATTATGGATTAAAGTTAAGTATTACATCAACTACGTACTTTATTTGCTACTATTAATCCCATTAACTGTTCCAGACCTCACGCCAATCTGCGTGAGCTTAAAAGCGTGCATTTCGGCCTCCTCTAGCAACACGGTGTTGGCTCTTCTGCCAACACTACACAAACTACTCGTGAAATGTTTGAAACGTCCCAACTCATTGATCTTCCGTGGTTTGTAATAATTAAGTTGACGTGTTACCCTCCAAATTTTTTGTTGTGCCGCAACATACGAAACCACAAGCAGTGATCAAATCAAAAATTCGCCCCGGATGTCCACTGTCATTCGTCATTGTCGACTCATGTACAACCACTCACAACAAAGATCTGCTACTCGTACATGTCATTCCCCTCCTTACCTCCCCAGCCCTCCAGTCAAATCCTAATACTTTACAGACTTTAAAAGGGAATACTGAATTACAGTCCAGTCAGCATGGCTTTGCTCGAAAGCATCCAAACGCTATGAAATTGTTTTCGGGGCAATATTCAAAGGTATTTGTCCAAAAATTCACGTAAAGGTGTAACGTGCAGTATTATGGCTGTGCTCTAAAGCTGTGGTGTACATACTTGCTGGTACCAAGGCCCGTTTACCCCTGACTGTGACTGCGTAATTAGTTCTCATCATTTGTGTCATAAATATTTACTACATGTAACAAATACAGCTGCAACAACGTATTGTCAAAAGAACTAAGTTCTAAAAGGGCTTGCTCTCTCCTTTCCAAGAAGGGACGAAAGATCAGAGCATTTCAGGGGGAGGGGGCTGGGGGGAAGGGGGGCGGGGAAGTATGAGGCCGCAGGCAACAATCTGTGCAACGTGCACTAAAGTATCCAAACCTTCTGGATTTCTTTCTTGCGTTACATTTATATAAAAAAATATGTAAAACGTATAACTTGCAGTATTTAAAAGTTCTTTACAGGATGCTCAAAACTATTCGAATGCTCCGAATTTTTTTGCAATGTTCCGAAGTATTTACAAAAAGAAATACTTAAAGTAGCGCTTTCGTATTTGCAAATTTCGATTTCTTTGCCATACATAATATACGTCACAGTGGAGTCCAAATTAACTATTTTCCATATCTAAATTATTCTAAAATAGCTGTCGAGTGTCACAAAGCAGGAAAGCATCAGCAAAAATGAAATTGTTAAATGAACATTTTGCTCATTCCAAGTAACCTTCTCTAGCTGACATCCAATGCATTTGATTTTCTCAGCTCAAAGTAGTAATAAGATTACGTAGAAAAACACATTTGAGAACTACTGCTAATGCCAACTTAAAGCTGAAATGCACTTATGGACAAGGCTCAGAAGTAAATAATATATTCCCACGTCAAAAGCTCGTGTCTCACTACTCACTCACTGCTCATTCTATATTCATTTTACGCATAAGTCAGACTTTGAGCTAACTATGGAAAAGAACAGGTAAAAGTTGACTACAAAATTCTCGTAGAATGAATTTTTCGCTCCTCTTTTAATACATTACTTTTCGATTCAACAGCATTAAATACACACACTATGGATGATTTTGACTGAAAAGATTTTGGAAAAATATCTCTTGTACTTACCTTGCAGACATTAGATACACGAATTCAAACTCAGAAGCGTTTTTGAGGAAAGTACGAGCTGTAGAAACACAGGTCCTCCTACATCAAACTTCACAATGCTCGGTCTGGAATCGATGTTAATAATTTTAAACTAGAAGAAGCACAGAACGGTCAAGGAACACATGGGTTAAGTCGCTGAGTTCTGATACCTCGATTTTGTTCCAGATACTTCTTCAGAACAACGACCCAGAGACAGTTATATAGAATTTTCAGAATTAAATGAGTTCTCCCTTGCTGAAGCACACTTTATTTGTTGATCGAACCTATCAATAATAAATCCAGCAGCATGCTTCTGAATTTCTTCGATGTCTGCCTTTAAATCGCTTTGGTGGGAATTCAAATACCCGTTTGGTACACAAGAATATGCCACATTATAAAACCTGTGGTGTTTCTAAGATAAGGTTTACGTAGGGTTGCCTAATGTTGTCGCCGCATAGTAATTCTCACAACTACAAATGATTAAAACGACTCTTCCATTGATAACCTACACCTAGAAATTTCCATACGACGAAGTATTGCGTTGTGCTGACTAGCACTAAGCGCTTTATTTTGCGTCTACATCAACACAACTTCAAAGTACACTCATATACAGACAAATAATGAAAATCATTATGAAACTCACGATCTGGACTCAAAATGTGACTGACAGTACCTATTTGTTACCGACGCTTTCTGTCATCTTGAGCTACACGAAATTCAGTGGTAGTGAAACAATAATCTAAGACCCAGCACAAACGACGACAAAAACAAAGTCGGAAAGAAATAATGTTCGGGGTCAGACCCAACTAAAAAAAAAAAAACAGTTCTGAAAAGACGAGATAACGTTTACCGCGCCACAGAAAATATATAATAAACCCTACAATGTGAATTTACAACACACAAATTGCAGTTTTAACAAAGCTAGTTATAGTTCTATATAACGGAAATCTTGGTTAACAAATTACGTGCTGAAAGGAAAATTCCCCAACTATTTACAAAAGCTCCGGTTTTGTGAACTATCCTGGACCACAATCGGCATTATTTTATGTGAACATCGTGGTGTTCGTAATATACTGCGTGAGTGTGTGGTTGATTACAGTTGTCTCGACAGTGGAATTCTGAACCTACAAATGATTAAAACGCCCCTAATACTGATAACCTACATCTAGGGGTATTCATAAAACGAAGTATTGGTTGTCGATTCATTTCACTCTAGTTTAGGAAATCAAACCAATTATTCATATCACGATGCTACTAGAATGACTCACAACTTTAATACCGTAAACTATTTAATCTCAAAAAAACGTTTAGAGTTCAAAAAAGGGTGTAAATATGAAGTACACGATGTTAGTCTACCCTAAATGCTAGTTCGAGACTGGCAGAACGTATGTTTGACTTACTTGGGCGGTGCCTCTTTTTATCAGACGGACTCAAAGTTAGCTGTTGTTGATTAGCAGTGAGAAACAGAAGACCAACAGCTTGACTAGCACTATCAGTCAAAGCTCAGTGGACAAGCAAATGCCGGCCGCGTTGGCCGAGCGGTTCTAGGCGTTACAGTCTGGAACCGCGCGACCGCTACGGTCGCAGGTTCGAATCCTGCCTCGGTCATGGATGTGTGTGACGTCCTTAGGTTACTTAGGTTTAAGTAGTTCTAAGTTCTAGGGCACTGATGACCTCAGAAGTTAAGTCCCATAGTGCTCAGAGCCATTTGAACCATTTGACAAGCAAATGGAAATCAACACACTTTCTGTGAGCGTTTCCCTATCTGCCTAGCCAAAGTACGCGTATCAACTGTTGAAGTACGGGCAGTAGTTACTCTACACCGATATTTGCTCTTTGGGGCGTTGGCCACTGTGTAGAAGATGTACTAGGTGTACTTGTAATTCCCTGCCCACACAATGGACGCAATATGCAGTCCGCAAACTCCTAGGGTTGAGATTACCTCAGATCAAGATTTCTGTTCGCTCACCAGCCAGGAAGAGAAGTTCGATTTAAATGTTTTTCCATGAAGAATCATTTCAGTTTGTCTCAAACTTCACAGAGAGATAAAGAATCATCTCTCGAGTAAACAGAATCACAACTCTGTTCACAGAGAAACAATTCACATGATACTTGTGGCTAAGTCAACACGTCTCAAACTCTTCTGCCAGATTCTCCGCTGTGGGTCTCACGAGCGGAGTTCATAGTTCGATCCGCAGAGCGAAATATCTTCGATCGATCGCCACAGGGAGGTGTATGATCGAAACATACTCACGCTCCCACCTTTAATTCAGCGTCTGTGTTTGCGATCAGATGACGAATCCCAATGGCCGTTACAAAAACGTTGCCTCCCACTGCCTGGGTCATGAATCTGCCAGCCAGCGATCTGAACTTCATACTCCATTCAGAAGATTTTCTGGAAGTTTTGATTTCTCCTCTTACATCCTTAACACTCCGCCAGCCAAATACGTGTCCCTGCTTTTCGGTGGGAAACGTGTCCTCGGAGGTCAGTCAAGAACATCACTTGTGACTCCTCGCAGTCCTCCACACTAAAAAGGACATGTTTTCGCCTCGTTCTGCCGTCGAAACTTCTGCCAGGTATGCTACTCTGAATTTTTTCCACCTTCCAGACTGCAACCTCCAGCCCGCACCTTCTGCACTCTGGGAGTGCTGTGGCCTCCAGCGTTGTAAACCGCCGCCTCCTTGCTCTTTTCTCTCTCAGGACAGTAAATGTCCGCCCCTGCAGAACACAACAGCTCTTTTCCCAGATCCTATTTAGCCGATAGCATCTTCTGAGTAACGCATTGCCCACGCCCGCCCCCCCCCCCCCCCTTTCTGTCAGTGTTCAGCTTTAATTAGTTCCCAGACATGCAGTGCTGCAGAAATTGTTAGTAAGTGATGCTAGCCAGTGTGAGGCAATGGAATGGATAACAGTCTGATTGTGCATCATAAACAGTGATCTTATGTAAATACAAATCAAAAATAAGTTACAGATAATTAAATGCATGATGACAAATTATTTCCGCCTTACACCACTGATGTTCTATGGCCTACCTTATAGAAGAGCTACACAGCCAGCACAAGGAGTTGAACAAATGAAAGGTAATTAACGGATGGTAAATGTTGAAGAAGGTAAATGACGAATGTATTTTGTGAATGGTAAACTGTAAACAGCCACAATCAATGGCACATTCTCGTTCACTGACCTCATACACTACAGCGCGAGAGAAACTGGTATAGGCATGCGTATTCAAATACAGACAAATAATGTAAACAAGCAGAATGCGTCGCTGCGGTCGGCAACGCCCATATAAGACACAAGTATTCGGCGCAGATGTTAGATCGATTACCGCTGCACAGTGGCAGGTTATCAAGATTTAAGTGAGTTTGAACGTGGTGTTATAGTCGGCGCACGAGTGATGGGACACAGGACCTCCGAGGTAGCGAAAGTGGGGATTTTCCCGTACGACCATTTCACGAGTGTTGCGTGAATGCCAGAAATCCGATGAAACATTAAATCTCAGATATCACTGCGGCCGGAAAAAAAATCCTGCAAGAACGAAACCAACGACGACTGAAGGGTGTCGTTCACGTGACAGAAGTGCAACGCTTCCACATATTGCTACACATTTCAGTGCTGGGCCGTCGACAACCGTCAGCGTGCGAACCATTCAACGAAATATTATCTATATGGGCTTTCGGTGCCGAAGTCCCACTCATGTACCCTTTTTGACTGCACAACACAAAGCTTTACGCCTCGCCTGGGCCCGTTACCACCGACACTGGACTGGTGATGATTGGAAACACGCTGCCTGGTCGGAGGAGCCTCGTTTGAAATTGTATTGAGCGGATGGACGTGTACGGGTATGGAGACAACCTAAAGAATCCATGGATCCTGCATGCCAGGAGGGGACTGTTCAAGGTGCTGAAGACTCTGTAACGGTGTGGGGCGGTTGTAGTTGGACTGATATGGGACCCCTGATACGTCTAAATAAGACTTTGATAGGTGACACATACGTAATCATCCAATCTTATTAGCTGCATCCATTCTTGTCCATTGTGCATTCCGACTGACGTGGACAATTCCAGCAGCATAATTCGACACCGCTCACGTCCGGAATTGCTACAGAGTGGCTCCAGGAACATTTTTCCGAGTTTAAACACTTCCGCTGGCCACAAAACTCTCCAGACATGAACATTATTGAGCATATCTGGGATGCCTTGGAACGTGCTGTTCAGAAGGAATCTCCTTCCCTAGTACTCTTACAGGTTTATGGACAGCCCTCCAGGATTTATATTGTCAGTTCCCTCCAGCACTAATTCAGACATTAGTCCACTCCATGCCATGTCGTGCTGCGGCACTACTGCGTGCTCGTGGGCGCCCTACACGAAATTAGACAGGTGTACCGTTTCCTTTGGCTCTTCAGTCTATGATGTTGCCAGGGTTCTCAGCGTCATAACAGAAATGACCTCAACAGATCATGATGCTGGGAGCTCTACGTCTGTACCCAAGATTAATAGGTAAATGGATAAATGGATAACGTACAATTGATAATGGATAAGATGTACTGTTTACCGTTTACCCCTTTTCTCAGATTCAGATCTACTGTGTGTCCTGGCTTTGCGATGTGGTGAGACACTTTTTCAGTGATGTCATCTGGTGGTATTACGTGAGGACAATGGCCTTGAATGGACTGCTTGCCAATTACGACTTGCATCTTGCCACTTATCCCTTACTTCTTGCTGCTTGCCAATTGCCACTTGCCACTTGCCACTTGCTACTTGCTGCTAGCCACTTTCACTTGCCCATTGAACTTACTGCTTGCCACTTCCCATTTGACCATTGCACTTGCTGCTTGCCACTTGATGCTTGCCCATTGCAATTGGTGCTTGCCGTTTGTCAGTTGGTACTTGCTGCTTGCTGTTTGCCACTTTCCCCTTTCCATTACCTGATCACTCGTTAAGTCGTTCATGCTTGGTATGTATGTCATCCATAAAGGAGATCACACATTGAACACTAGTGTGATACATTCTTGAGGGTTGCCTGGGGTGTTTTGATTCCCACCAAGTCAGATTAAAGGAGGACATGAAATGCACGTGGCGCAAAATATTCAGAGGGTTACAATACTTTTGAGCGCTCTATAAAGTTCTCTCAAGTACTGCAAGTAACTTTTTGGATAAATATTTCTGAATATTGCACAAAAAATTCAGAATGTTCGGATGGTTTTGAGCGCCATCCAAAGTGCGTTGAAATTCTGAAAATATCCTGTATATAATTTTTTGTGTGTATATGGTGCAAAAGAAATTCAGAGCACTCGGATTCGTTTTGGAACCTGTAAAGTACTTTGAAATACTGCAAGTTACTCCCCTTATGTACTACTATTTTTTTTGATAAATACACTCCTGGAAATTGAAATAAGAACACCGTGAATTCATTTTCCCAGGAAGGGGAAACTTTATTGACACATTCCTGGGGTCAGATACATCACATGATCACACTGACAGAACCACAGGCACATAGACACAGGCAACAGAGCATGCACAATGTCGGCACTAGTACAGTGTATATCCACCTTTCGCAGCAATGCAGGCTGCTATTCTCCCATGGAGACGATCGTAGAGATGCTGGATGTAGTCCTGTGGAACGGCTTGCCATGCCATTTCCACCTGGCGCCTCAGTTGGACCAGCGTTCGTGCTGGACGTGCAGACCGTGTGAGACGACGCTTCATCCAGTCCCAAACATGCTCAATGGGGGACAGATCCGGAGATCTTGCTGGCCAGGGTAGTTGACTTACACCTTCTAGATCACGTTGGGTGGCACAGGATACATGCGGACGTGCATTGTCCTGTTGGAACAGCAAGTTCCCTTGCCGGTCTAGGAATGGTAGAACGATGGGTTCGATGACGGTTTGGATGTACCGTGCACTATTCAGTGTCCCCTCGACGATCACCAGTGGTGTACGGCCAGTGTAGGAGATCGCTCCCCACACCATGATGCCGGGTGTTGGCCCTGTGTGCCTCGGTCGTATGCAGTCCTGATTGTGGCGCTCACCTGCACGGCGCCAAACACGCATACGACCATCATTGGCACCAAGGCAGAAGCGACTCTCATCGCTGAAGACGACACGTCTCCATTCGTCCCTCCATTCACGCCTGTCGCGACACCACTGGAGGCGGGCTGCACGATGTTGGGGCGTGAGCGGAAGACGGCCTAACGGTGTGCGGGACCGTAGCCCAGCTTCATGGAGACGGTTGCGAATGGTCCTCGCCGATACCCCAGGAGCAACAGTGTCCCTAATTTGCTGGGAAGTGGCGGTGCGGTCCCCTACGGCACTGCGTAGTATCCTACGGTCTTGGCGTGCATCCGTGCGTCGCTGCGGTCCGGTCCCAGGTCGACGGGCACGTGCACCTTCCGCCGACCACTGGCAACAACATCGATGTACTGTGGAGACCTCACGCCCCACGTGTTGAGCAATTCGGCGGTACGTCCACCCGGCCTCCCGCATACCCACTATACGCCCTCGCTCAAAGTCCGTCAACTGCACATACGGTTCACGTCCACGCTGTCGCGGCATGCTACCAGTGTTAAAGACTGCGATGGAGCTCCGTATGCCACGGCAAACTGGCTGACACTGACGGCGGCGGTGCACAAATGCTGTGCAGCTAGCGCCATTCGACGGCCAACACCGCGGTTCCTGGTGTGTCCGCTGTGCCGTGCGTGTGATCATTGCTTGTACAGCCCTCTCGCAGTGTCCGGAGCAAATATGGTGGGTCTGACACACCGGTGTCAATGTGTTCTTTTTTCCATTTCCAGGAGTGTACTTTAGAACATGCTGCAGAAACTTCAGAAGGCTCAGATACATTTGTGCAACTTGTAAAGTGTTTTTAAATACTGGAAGTTTGCCTTCTTACGTTGGAACATGGCACAAATACAACATCAGAGCGTTCGTGAAGAGGAAGCGGGAGGGGAAGGGTTGAGGGTGTGGGAGGGGATCTGGCATGATGATGTCATTGGTGAGGATGATGATGTCACCGATAACATAGCTGCTGCATGTAGCTGACCCGCAACAACTCTTGTAATTTTCAATGTCAAATGGCTGCCATTTTGGATTGTGCAATCAGTGATATCGCATACTCAATTAATGCATCTAAGCGTAAAATGTACTGGAATTGGCATAGATATAGTACTTCCATCGACTCAAGAAGCACCGTGGCGTAAGGTTCCTTCTTAAGCTCTCTGCAGCTTTTGAATGTCATTAGATCGAAGGTACAGGCAGAACTTGTTCAAAATAACATCGATTTTTTTAAATGCATTTCATAGTCTTCTTAATTATTTGCATTCGGTATCTGGACTTAACTTGTCTTCAAGCATTTAAGGGTTAAATGGAAGGGCATTTGGAGTGTTTGCAACAGGCGCGACACATCAGATGTTGCTAGTTGTCTGTTATGGAAGAAGAAGGGATAGCCACGTTACTTTCTTAGGTTTTGTGTTGTATTTGATCATATTGCCGATCGGATTTGTACCCACTGACTTACTAATATTTTTTCTCCATGGTCGACCCTATATTTACTATTTGCATTTACGAAAACCAGGATATTTTGTTTTAAACACTTTTCTCAAAATTATATAATGTTTTGATAGGAATTATTTATAAATCTACGTTTAATTATTATTGAAGTGATGAGTAGTGAAGATAATACTGTTTCGAAAGTTTTTGTTGGTGTAGTATACAGACGTTTTTCACACTCATACCATGTATCACTTTCGTTCTTCCTTACTTCGCACACACCACAATTTCTGGAGGGTGGTGGGGATGTTTCCTTCATGGAATTGGGGGTGGGGGGTGGGGGAATCAACTTAACGAATGCTTAAAACGATTGCATATAGCTCACAAAGTGTAGAAGGAAACCGAGTATATTATACATCGTTAAATAGATCAGTTTTTCAGCATTCTAATGGTGTATAAGATGTCATGCCATCTATTAATAGAGAAGAAGAAACACTAAAAAGAAGCTATAGCTGCTCGACCCGTCTCACTGCCACCAATGTAATAACGGACTTCAAACCTGCGGAAGCTGTGAGTCGGCTGTATAAGTCAATGAGTTAATAAATTTAGTTGCAGTGGCGTTGCGAAATACCGTCTTAGTGCGCCAAGGAGACAGCACCCCGAAAAAACATCGAATTTGGAGCATTGCACGCTAAAAAGTTATTATTTATCACGTACTGACTTAATTTTACTGAAGAAATTGTTCGGTTTGTGCTGCCTGGTTCTATATGTTTAACCTTCATTCACTTTCACGGAACTAAGTTATTAATCGTACTTTCTCATACTCCACGATATTTTCTAGTACATATCGAACTATAGGGGGGAGGGGTGCTGACGTTTGCGTTAACTACTTTTTGGTTCATCCATGAAGACCTACTGCGTATTATACGTATTACTGTATTCTGTATTGTAATTACAGCACATATTTTTAAAGCGTTTGAAGGTCAAACGAATTCAAAAATCCCTTCCTTTATTACTCTTACGTTCTTTATTGAATTCAACAGTACATTTTTGGTTTACATACGGCAATATATAATACACTGTACTTCATAGTTTGTAGCATATGAATTACTCATTCAAAAAAAATGTAGCACATTTTGTTTGTTTCTTGCGCCTTTCGAAACATTTTCAAGGAGCGATGTCCAGCCATCTTTTCATTAGAAGGACGTCAGCGTTTAACAAATATTAGAGAAATATAAAATAACAGCATATGTGCTGTAATTTCTTCGTTGTACTACAACCATTAGGTTTTTGAAAATTACAAATTCCTAATTCAGGTCTACCTCCAGTGCCCTAAAACCGTTATCAGCACTAACTCAGTCATCCACGTCATCTACTTGAGGTTCTTCGATAGGGTCACCATTTCATTAAATCACTATTTTTTTCAGTTTCTTGATCTGTGATTTTTGGAATTGTCCACGACAACCTATTCATTAACCTCACTTCCGGAAATTCCATATAAAAAATTTCCATCAAGTTATCAGTATTTGTAAAGACGTCTCGACGAAGCCATTCATACAGTTTTCAGAATTCGTGTTTACACAGTAACACAAAGTTGTGCTCCCCAGTGCCATCAACTCTGTAGATGCCTTTCAGTGAACACCATACATCAATCCCACTGGCCGCATTTAATAAATTAATACATTCCTTCCAAGCGATGACTGGCCATTAGGTGAACATGAGACAATGAGTTAAGACGTTAATTTTGTTCGTTTACGAAAACGAGACATTATGCGAAGAGAAAAAGTCTCTGAACTGCCCTGTTTGAGATGCTCAGGAAAATAATTGTAATTGATTTTGTAATATTATCTGCTTATGAAATAATGTAATATTTTTAAACATATAATATTTTTTAATCACACTGTATAAGGAAATTAAGATCTTTTTTCACCAGATGCGCATGTACACTGTGATTGGCCTTTGAAATCATTCTCATAGACTTTACACAGAAGACAGTTTTTAGCAGATGGTTCGTTAATTTCCCCATGGTCTGTAATTACGTTTAGAGTAAAATACTGGTTATGCCAAATATATATTTACATATTAATTAAGTGAAAAGACCTGGAAAAATTATAACTCAATTTTTGTCCTTTGTGTCCATATGTTTCACACGCTGTACAAATGACATTTAAATATTTGCTGATAGTAAATTAAAAATGTGAAGTGCGGGTGTGGCACAAACAGAAATATTTTCAAACGAAGTCATTTATAATGTACGTTACCAATTGATTATTCGTTATTAGGATGTCCAGTACATTAACTTCGTCTCTGAGCTACATTTTCTTTCTTTTACTTCTTTATTTACGGACCAATCATCAGCTGGGAAGAGAGTCGTGAGGTAGACCGTAGTTACGGGAATTTTCTGCATCAACTACAGTGATAGAAGAGAGTGCAGGTGATGCAGTGCCTTTCGTGTCTAGAACTTCCACTAAATAAGACGTTCAGCAGTTTCCCCTGAACTTTCCAACTGCTATAACCTTCAATAGCGTTTTATAAACCACCGTTAAATTATTCTGGTGACAGAATATATCAGTCTCTGCCGAAGTGGCCATTTTGCTGCGGTGCTCGGAGTATCTGACAACCTGTCGGACCAGTCTCAAAATGTCACCCAGTATGCACTCTCAAGTACTCTAGCTGATTTAAAAGATATACTCATCGCCTGTTCGAGGGCTTAGTTTCATCCCCATGGCACAAGATTCTTTGCCTCATAAATCGCACTATACTATGGATTGAGAACCGCATTACGATTTCATATGGTCTGCACAGCATTTGATTCTACGAGCGTCCAACAAAACTGTAGGATGTAGTGCGAATTACTGTTCCTTACAGAGTTAGTTGGTCAGTTGCGTGTTCCATTGATCAATCGCACGGTACGGTAGCCGTTATCATGGAACGTGTCAAGTGGACAGGAAATGCACGTATGAAACAAGATTTTTTGTTAAATATTAATATTTTTATTACTTACCCCATTCCCTTAAATGGCACAACATACATATACAATACTTATAGATTTGTTTATTCCTATTGAGAATTCGTCTATGGTATAGAACGAGTTGTCAAGGAGATATGATTTAAATTTATTTTTGAAGCTGGTACTGCTGTCTGTCAAACATTTTATTTCATCTGGTAGTTCGTCAAAAATTTTTATAGCAGCGTATTTTACACCTTTCTGTGCCAAAGATAGGTTGAGTAAAGGATAGTGTAAGTCTTTCTTTTTTCTGGTATTATAATCATGAATGTCATTGTTGTTTTTAAACTGGTCCATGTTCTTAAGAACAAATTTCATTAGTGAGTAAATGTACTGTGAGGCTATTATAGGAGTTCCCAATCTGTTAAAAAGATGCCTACAGGATGTGCGACTATGAAAATACTTTTTGTCTAAGTGTTGAGTTACCCCAAAATATTATTCCGTATGACATCAGAGAGTGAAAATATGCAAAGGATGTTAGCTTACTAATTTCTATATCCTCAAAATTGGAAATTATCCTGATTGCAAAAGTTCCTGAACCTAGTCGCTTTAGAAGATCCAAAATATGAATTTTCCAGATTTATTGGTGAACAAATGGAATTTGTGTCTTTCTTATTCTTGCTCTCCTTTTTCTTGTTCTTTTTCCTCGTCATCTTCAACTTCTCCTTCTTCTCCTCGTTTCTGTCTTGAAATTATTGATTTCGTCGAATACTAGACTGTAGAGTCAATAGTATTTTGGCATCTCTTAGTCAAGTACTCAATATAACAGATGCCTGCGTTATTAGACCCGTGACTCTGGAGTAAGATATTGTGAATATCATAATGGGTATACAGGATACGTTACCACACTAAAGAATAGCCTTAACGAATATGTGATCCCTGGAGAACAGGAGAAAAACCTTGAAAAATCTCCACACTTTAAGAAGGCTGTAGTATTATGAATCTAATAGGAGAATTGCAGATTTAATATCAGAAGGTCACAATCAACAAATATTCCGCACAAAGTTCGTGAAATTTATAGTTCGATTTATTGTTTTACGTTATGTCTCAAAAATTAATTTAGTGCTAATATAAAAAAAAAGAATATAATGTAAGGAAGTAATTCTATTCAGAAGTCGGCCAGAGTGGCCGAGAGGTTCTAGACGCTACAGTCTGGAACCGCGAGACCACTACGGTCGCAGGTTCGAATCCTGCCTCGGGCATGGATGTGTGTGATGTCCTTAGGTTAGTTAGGTTTAAGTAGTTCTAATTTCTAGGGGACTGATGACCTCAGAAGTTAAGTCCCATAGTTCTCAGAGCCATTTGAACCATTCTATTCAGAACTTCCTTCAGATTCGCTCAGTTTGGTCACAATTATTTTCTTGTTCCTAATGAACTCATTTGTACACAATTTAATGCTTTTGTAAGTTTGGTGCCAGAGGAAGAGAAACTTAACTCGCATACCTACACAGTAGGGTAATAAAAATATTCAGCGTTTTTACAATTTCAGAAGAATAAGATGACACAGTGCTGGTAATTGTCTCCCTATTTATCTCCTTGACGTTGTGTTTTCGGAAAAACTGACATATATTCTGCGGGCACATCATGGTAAGAAGTGGCGGAAAGCAGTGCGTAGTTTGTGAACAGCGTGACGATTCTAATTTCGGTCTAAATTTAATGTCTTACTGTCTGACAAACCCGTCATTCCCTCATGCGCATTTTGTCAGTTTAAAACAAAAAAGTGAACTGCGCCAGTAGTGAAGTATCGAAAAAGTTTCATTTCCGTGTGCCGAGAGAGGTGGCGCAGTGGTAGCACACTGGACTAGCATTCGGGAGGACGATGGTTCAATCCTGCGTCCGGCCATCCTGATTTAGGTTTTCCGTGATTTCCCTAAATCGCGCCAGGCACATGCTGGGATGGTTCCTTTGAAAGGGCACGGCCGACTTCCTTCCCCATCCTTCCCTAATCGTATGAGACCGATGACCCCGCTGTTTGGTCTCTTCCCCCAAACAACCCAAACCCCTCATTTCCGTGTATTCGTAAAAACAAGTTCGAAGTTCTGAAATAGTCATAAAATGTCGTTCAAATATATAAGTTCCGTATCCAAATTAAGAAACGTGATTAAGAAACAGTTTCTGTACCCTGGGCGCAGCTGCTTCACGTGTCTACAACGCGATTTCATGAACGTCTCTACGGCAACGCCTCCTCATAGCCCTATAGACGGCTATCGTTTTCGGCTGCAGCTGTTTGCGCTTCGCAAGGTGCTACCAGGTGCCACGGATTTCCTTGACTCGGCTGTGGGAGTGTCTTAGTAGTGAAGAAGAAATGTATTAAAACGTCATGCATCATGCGGCATTTTTTCACGCATTTCATTGCTCATGACGTCTTATCTCTTGATCCATGTGTCATACAATGGCAGAATTTTGAAAGCACATTCAGCGGCATATGTGGGTATTGTCTCCAAAATGTGTTGTGAAAAAATGTAACAGAAAAAAGTAATAAATATAAACGTTATTCACAATGCTCCAACGTTTCACATATTTCAATGTTTATGTTGCCATATCTCCTGAACTGTGCGTCTTACCATGACATACTTTTGTGAGAGGATTTAACGGCACATGCTGAGATTGCCTGCGAAATTTATTGCGAATCCAGTTAGTAGTACATAAGTAATACATTTAAAGGTCATGCATGATGCGGCTGTTTCTCATGCATCTCATTGTTTACTACTTCATATCTGCCGAACTGCCCGCAGCTCCTGGCCTTGCGGTAGCGCTCTCGCTTCCCGCGCACGGGGTCCCGGGTTCGGTTCCCGGCGGGGACAGGAATTCTCCCTGCCTTGAGATGACTGGGTGTCGATGTGTCGTCTTCATCATCATCATTCATCCGCATTACGGTTGGAGGAAGACAATGGCTAACCACCTCCGCTAGGATGTTGCCTAGCCGGCTGTGCGGGTCTCTCGCATCGTTCCCTACGCTCTCGGAGTATGGTACCTCTCATCATCATCGTCATCTCCTGAACTACGAGTAGGCTAGACAGGTATTTCTTAACCCCAGGCGAGTGTTACCTAACAATAAGGGAAATTTACACCAAGTTTGGTTGAAATCGGTCCGGTGCACATATACGGGTTCTACACACAACACAGGTCAACGAATGCCCTACTTACGGGATAGTATCGGCAAAAACTTTATATTGATGCCTTGATTTATGCATAGGCACCTAATGGCATACTTTTTTTTTGCTCTTTCTTTTTTTGTGTAGAAATTTGCTTATGGTGAACATAGTATGCCGCGCGGGATTAGCCGAGCGGTCTAAGGCGCTGCAGTCATGGACTGTGCGGCTGGTCCCGGCGGAGGTTCGAGTCCTCCCTCGGGCATGGGTGTGTGTGTGTTTGTCCTTAGGACAATTCACGTTAAGTAGTGTGTAAGCTTAGGGACTGATGACCTTAGCAGTTAAGTCCCATAAGATTTCACACACATTTCAACATTTTTTGAACATAGTATACGATAGATTTAGTGATCATCACACTGTTACTGCCGGCTGCTGTGGCCGGACTATTCTAGGCGTTTCAGTCCGGAACTGCGCTGCTGCTATGGTCGCAGGTTCGAATCCTGCCTCGGGCATCGATATATGTGATTGCCTTAGGTTAGTTAGGTGTAAGTAGTTCCATGTCTAGGGGACTGATGACCTCAGATGTTAAGTCCCATAGTGCTCAGAGCCATTTTTGAACACTGATACTGACATTGTAAATACTCGTAAGTACGCGACACACATGACACACACATGAAAGAAGTAACAGTACTGCCGGCCGAAGTGGCCGTGCGGTTAAAGGCGATGCAGTCTGGAACTGCAAGACCGCTACGGTCGCAGGTTCGAATCCTGCCTCGGGCATGGATGTTTGTGATGTCCTTAGGTTAGTTAGGTTTAACTAGTTCTAAGTTCTAGGGGACTAATGACCTCAGCAGTTGAGTCCCATAGTGCTCAGAGCCATTTGAACCATTTGTAACAGTACTTTTCCGAGCCATGGGTGGGAAATATTATGTATTAGTCATTCTTTGGATAGGGGATGACATAGTCTAGAGAAAACAAATATAAAATTAATTATGGATTTTTAATCAAACAAGGGCATTAAAACACTGCCTAGTACGTGTCAGAACACTTGGTGTGGGTGGAAGATAAATTGTACGTGGGTCACTGAATGTCGTTCATGTAGCAAGGTGTACGTCGTCAGTGTTCTTGATCACGGAATGAGGAGTGTACATTTGCACTCCAGCCAAGTAGCATTCTCTATCACTCCATGTCGGTTGAAAGCCCATCACATCTTAAATGCGGCAGATAGCGGATGCCTTGTGATCGGCATCTCGATGCGGTGCGTGTGCGCGAATCACGTCGGCAAACAGTCCGGAGAAACGCCGAAGTCAATCAGCCGTGAAGGCCATCATTGGGCAAGACCGCGTACCGGCATCTGGCACAAGACTAGGCAGATTGACGATAGCAAGAATAAGATCCACTTATTGTATGTGCAGCACTCCTTCATTGTTCGCTCTCCTGTGTGCTGTTTCTTCTGAAGCACTAACGTTTCGTCCGTTTTGTACGATTAGTCAGAGGTAATCTGTCCTCCATTGGTGCAGATCATTACTGGTAGTACAAATTTCTTAGTTCCTCCAGTTTATCAGCGCTTATGTCCCGCTCCCCTAGTCTATCATATTCCACCTTCACATTTGCACAAACCACTCTAGGCGTGTTTCACCGGCTCCTTAGTCTGGCACTTCCGTTCCATTCCTTGGACGTCTTGATGAAACCTTTCACCTTCATATTCACTTATAGCACCTAGATTTTATGGAAAATAGCTGACTGGAAGTCCATGTATTGCAGCTTAAGCTCATCAAGGCACCAAAAACTGTGAAGTTATCCCGCATCTTTCTTATTATGATGTCTTAATTAATGTCTTTGTAGCTGCCGAGAAACTTGTTGACAACTTCGTAAAGGATAAGAAAGTTAATTTTTCAATTTCTTTCATTTTGCCTCCAATCTTTCACGAGTTCCCTAATGTCACGGTCGATCGAATTCCTTCTCGTAGCTTAGCTTCTAAAGGCGCAGAAATTTGTTTGCCACATACTTGAATGTGTTATCTTCTTTTGGTAGGGCCTTAGAAAATTGTCTGGTACAACTTTTATACGAAGTGGAAGCAGGAGAACGTTTGAAGGGTCTATCAAAGTATCAAACAGTACGCTTTTCTTCCAAATTTTGGCTTTCAACTTGGCCAGATTTTCTGAGATTAGTGTTTGTCTTTCGCATGACCGACCCCTTCGCGCAGGGAGCAGGGGTACTTGGTATAGTCACCCAGTCAAGAAATTCCCACAAATAGTCCATTCGAATTTTTTTCTTTTCTGGACTAAAAAAAACTTCAGAACTCAGGTACTCCTGGTTTACGATAGCTGGGTTACAGACTATAAAATAATTTTATGTGGTAGATCGCGTTTCAAAAAATAAAAAGCAGCGCAGGCGTTATTATAATGATTAAATAGCCACAATTTTCATATCTCATAAAAATTCGCAATTTCTATCAAAATTGTACATGAATAGACATTTTAATTACTTTTTACCGGCAATCTACACCCAAAAATACACTAGAACGGCATTTGACAATCAATATTTGGTGGAGGCGCCACAGACATCGGCATTGTCTACACACAATACCACAAAAGCAAACGAGCCTTGAAAGAAAAATGAAACTTTAAATAGCGTCTTTCCAGATGGCTTAAGAGCTCAAACTGTATACGATATTGGTATTGAGGAGTGAGTTATTAGCAGGGGAAATCTTAACATGTTCAGCAGGTAATACGACAAGTTGGAAGACATGGGAAAGAAACTGTTGGTCGCGCTGCGAAGACGTTCCGTTGTTTCCGTGTGAAATTTAAATCCTTGTCCCACTGAAATATGCTGCGGCAATATCTGATAGACTAGCGTTGTTTTAATTTGTTCCGCTTTCTTTTTGTACGGATTCTTGTGGTTTAACTTGTGTTCAATAAGACCGATCCCACTACGTTGCAGTGTATAGATGTCATGCGTATCTGAAGCCAACATATACTGGTATGGAGTCAGTTTTTCTTGCCTATACTTTGCGGGAATCCGCAAAAAACTGTTAGGGGCCACCTTTGAGTTGTAGGACGTGACTCGTAAAACAGAAACTCCATCTGTATCAAGCACATGTCATACAGACTCAGATGAAATATTCCTAATGAAGGTTTCTTGGGACGACGCAGAATTACAGGGGATACTTACCGTCACTAACGTCCTGACCGACTGAATCATCATTGGCCACTCTAAACCGCTAAGGATATAAACCTGAAATTTGTCGAAGGCGTTGACATACTGTAGACGTCGTTCGACAAGAGATTATTCGAATTTCCACCCCTAAGGATGTGAAATAGCGGATGAAATGTTTTTTGAAACTACGTCAGTAGTAAGACAATTTTGAAGCTAGAACTACGAAAATTGGTATTTGGATTCGGTCAGAAGTAAAGACGAGTATCAGCGCTTTTGGAAATTCAGCCACTAAGGGGATAAAATAGTGAGCGAAATTTTTTAAAATAAATCTTGCTTAAAGTACTACTATAGTATTTTTAGGGGTACATCTATTAATACAGGCATTGCAAACAGAAAATTACGGGTTTCAGTGTTCTTGAAAATTCAACCGTTATGGAGATCAAATAGTGGAAGAAAGTTTTTATGAGAGTATCTCCTTATGGAAGCATTTTTAGCGAAACTTAAGAAAATTTGTGTTTGGCTTCTCGGTCAAAATAAAAATGTACGTGTTCTTGGAAATTCAGTCGCTTTGGGGGTGAAATAGAAGAGGAAAGATTTTTGAAAATATTTCATAATTTTTGAAACTAACTCTATAAAAATTTTGATTTGGCTTCTCTGTTAGATGAAAAAAATCTACGTTTTTCACTGTTTTTGGAAATTCAACCCCTAAGGGGGTAAAATAGAGGATGAAAGTATTTTGGAAATGTTTCATTATTAAACCTGTTTTGAAGCTAAATTTATGAAAATTTGTACGTGGTTTCTCCGCTTTTGGAAATTCTGTCCCTAACGGGATGAAACAAGGGACAAAAATGTTTAAGAAAATATATCGTTGTATTAAAAAAATCGAAAGCTAAATGAAACAGAGGATGAAAATTTTTAAGAAAATATTTCGTTGTATTAAAAAAATCGAAAGCTAAATGTATGAAAATTGTTATTTCACTTCTGAGCTAGATATAAAGAAATGTGTTTTATGGGACGAAAGTTTCTATGCAAATATTACTGCAGGAACTCAAGAGGCAGAATTAACAAAAACCCTCGACTCCAGGTAACAGAGTCTCACTTTGGTCAGGAACACATTCGAAAAAGCCCATGCTTCTATGTCCTTAATTAGCGTGAAAAGTTCAGAGGTTGTTGCAATTTGTGATCAACATAAAAATTCGATTAAGGAAAAAGAAAAAATGTCTTTGCAGACCTTAGAGTCTATTTGAGCGACGTAACTAGCGCTAAGCCAGTTTTCATACAATTTTACGATCGCTGCTCTCGCTTAGAACAATGATCCAAAATAATATCTTCTTAGTTCAGAAGACATCTTCTCCCACAGTAAAGAGACAAAAAAAGCAAAATCTTTGTATATTTTCTATAAAAGAACATACGTTTTTATGATCCTGATCCTGTTAGAACCGTGCCTTCTATTAATATGAACGAACATTACATGTGCTAGCGCTGACGGCACCCCGAACTGTACAAATAGTTCAGGAGCAAACATTTTCAGCTTGCGACGACGTTTACACACACAGCACAGGATCCAGTTTCTGTCTCTACAGCTTCACTCGCCCAGTCGTCGTTATAATTGTCAGCCCACTGAAAACCCACAACATGCTCGAAATCAACAGACCAGATAGCTATAGGCGCCAGCTGAGTGCCATGCCCACCAACATTTAAGTAGTCACGGCTCGAGGACTTTTGAATTTCTCAGCAGTGCTGATTATAGTGGTCCCTAAGGCTATTTTCAGTCTGCTTAAAAGCCAAAATACGCAAGCTTAAAGCGTGTTCTGTAATTCTTACAACTCATACAAGACTATGGCTACGTGCTTCCTTCCAGCGATCTATTATAAAATGCAGATGAAAGTTGGACAAAATCTTTCGCATTTTGTATATACATTGAAGAGCCAAAGAAATTGGTACACCTGCCTAATATCGTGTAGGGCCCCCTCGGACGCACAGAAGTCACGCAGCACGACGTGGCAGGGACTCGACTAATGTCTGAAGTAGTGCTGGAGAGAACTGACACCATGAATCCTGCAGGGCTGTCCATAAATCTGTAAGAATACGAGGGGTTGGAGATTTCTTCTGAACAGCACATCGCAAAGCATCCCAAATGTATAAATAATGTTCATATCTGAGAAGTTTGGAGGCCAGGAGAAGTGTTTCAGAAGAGAGTGTTCCAGATGCTTGTGCACCTGTCACAGTCGTTTCTAAACGTATCAGAGATCCCATATCACTCCAGCTGCACACGCCCGATCCCATTGCTGAGCGTGCACCACCTTGAATAATCTCCTGCCGACATGCAGGGTCTATGGATTCATGGAGTTGTCTCCATACCCGTACACGTCCATCCACTCTTTATATAGTTTGAAACTAGACTCTTCCGACCAGGCAACATGTTTCCAGTCATCAACAGTTCAATGTCGGTTTTGAAGGGCTCCGGCGAGGTGTAAGGCTTTGAGTCGTGCAGTCATCAAGGGTACATGAGTGGGCCTTCGGCTCCGAAAGCCCATATCGATGACGTTTCGTTAAATGGTTCGCACGTTGACACTTGTTGATGGCCCAGCATTGAAATCTGTAGCAATATGAGGAAGCGTTGCACTTCTGTCACGTGAACGATACCCTTCAGTCGCCGTTGGTCTCGTTCTTGCAGGATCTTTTTCCGGCCGCAACGGTGTCGGAGATTTGATCTTCTACCGGATTCACTAAATACTCGTGAAATGGTGGTACGGGAAAATCCCCACTTTATCTCTACCTCGCAGATGCTGTGTTCCATCGCGCGCGCGCCGACTATAGCATCACGTTCAAAGTCACTTAAATCTTGATAACCTGTCGTTGTAGCAGCAGTAACCGATCTAAAAAAAAGCGCCAGACACTTTCTGGCTTATATAGGCGTTGCCGATCGCGTTGCCGAATTCTGCCTGTTAACATTTCTCTGCATTTAAATACGCATGCCTATACCAGTTTGTTTGGCGTTTAATTGTAGAATCGCGCAGGTATCCTATCTGTCCTGTCACCTTATCTCTGAGGATAGATTTTCTCATCACTCGACGATCCAACTATTGACAGTAATATCTTTCAAATAAAGGGCAAAGTTTGGGAATTACTTTTGATATATTTAATGTAATTAAAATGCCTGACTTATTTTCTAAATTATAGTATTCTAAATTACAGTATTATTGTATGACTGTTGATTCTAATGCAGATGGCATGGTACAACTGCTTGAACAATATTCGTTTTTAGCACTGTGAATTTAACCCCATCCCATAACAAGACTTTGTCAGAAACTTAAAAATACGTAAAGAACTTTACAACTACAGGGTTACATCGTTTTCCATTCCGATATAAAAATTTCTATGCGAATATGATGTCCGAAAATTTCGCACAGCATCATGTTTCATAAAATTCTTCAGTGGTTGCTTTAACACTTTTATCTCCTCTTCTGTTTTTACAAGGTTACACAACTTTTTGTTAACGTAATGACAGAATTGTAGCTTCCTTTCAATGTTTTAGGATAGCTGCAGAAGACTTATTACAATGACTTTACAGGAATATTTCCTAAAGATGTGTCATCATAATTAATGCTCTACATCAAACGTCAGTTTATTTACCTACATTGAACGAAGAAGTCGCGGGAATTAATTCCATTTGTCTAGGTTAAACAGCATTTCAGTGTGTAAAGCAGTAGCAGCATAACTACGTAATACAATGTCTACACAGGCGGAACAAAAGTAGCAGAGGGTCGTTAGAAACTGCTAAGAATCTGTAGTTGGCATTTTACGTAACGCGAGACCCAACCTGCTTTGGTGACATAGCCGAGTATTGAATGTAAAGACCCATTACAATAGCTTCACGTAACTAAGTGACAGTGGCAAACTGATGGCGGATAAATACATAACGCTCGTAGAATATTTTCAATTAGAAGCTTTTTGACGTGCGAGTGTGTAGGTTTGAAACTGAATGTTGCGAGACAACACCAGTCGTTATACTGCCTCCGTGGGTGGCGAGCGCAGTATCCAACTTCTCCGAATACGATATTCAAGAAAGCCTATCTGATACATCAGTGGCAATAAAACTACGGCACATCATTACAGCTCCGCGACTGCGCCAACTGCCTCTCCCAGAAGCTGTTCACGGACTAAATATGTCGGACCACAATATACTAAGTTTCCTGTTCGGTCTCATATCTTCTACACACTCGTAGCTTACTGTCTTCCAATGGATGCTTGGTAGACACTCTTCTTACTAGTTAAGAGGCTTATATATAATGATCGCTAATTGGGTGACGTGGAGAATTCTGCTAGCGCTGCACAGTTCAGTGTTAAAGTATGAATCTCTGCAGTGATTTTCTAACGGAGATATTCCCGATTTCTGGGCGGATTATGCGAGCTGTTACTTACCGTATATGTCCTCTGTCCATATTTTCCCATTTGCTGGTAAAATTTAGGTTTTGCTCGACAGGGCACCTCTGCGATCCCAGTAATTTTCTTTAGTGTTTGCTTTACGGGCATCAGAAACTGTGGGCTCAGTGATAGTGTAGGCCGTTTCAGATTAAATAGTACGTTCCTCAACAGGCGTTGTACGGAAAATTGATCTGCCAATTATTTTTTATAATTCTGAAAGCACGAAATATAGACCCACAGAAATCATGAAGATAATTTGATGCACTGTAGACCAAGAGTGTCATTAAGTATATAATAATGTTTATGCATTTATTGATGATCATGTCTGTATTGCGTTTTTCCATGCCGAATGGCGTTATCACTATTTAAAATTCCAGTACCATTACATAACTTACAATCTCCACGTACAAAAAGATCACGTTACGAGACGCTTACCCAAGCGTTAAATTTAGCTACTGAACTCGCTTCATCTTTCATATATCTCATACCAATCGTTGTTAAAACTCTCATCTGTTAGCTTTTGCTCATCTGTGTTTGAAGACGGATCAGCGTATGCATACACCTCAGTTTCAAAAATGGTTCAAAGGCTCTGAGCACTATGGGACTAAACTTCTGAGGTCATCAGTCCCCTAGAACTTAAAACTACTTAAATCTAACTAACCTAAGGACATCACACACATCCATGCCCGAGGCAGGATTTGAACCTGCGACCGTAGTGGTCGCGCGGTTCCAGACTGTAGCGCCTAGAACCACTCGGCCATCCCGGCCGGCCACCTCAGTTTCACCTACAGCTTTTGAGATGTTACGTTTCCCAAATGTTTTGACCATAATCTCAGATTGACGATTATTTCAGGATGTCTTAATTAAGGAATAAATTTCGCTCGTGCTTGAATTCTCTTTTCTTCCTGCTGGTTTAAAACTGTCAACAGAAGACTTCATCCATTATATTAATTGGTCTTCTTCTACCTCTGTTGCTTGTTTCTTTGTCCCGCATCGCCGCAGAGTTGGCATCGTTATTAACAGATTTGGCACTTTCAAGTAAAGGAGGTGGACGTATGCCCTTACTGTCGCCACCTCGTTACCTACCGATATGGAATATGTGTAGCCCATTCACAGTAGTAGAATTATTCACGTGAAAGTGAGTGAAAGATTTATCGATGTTCTCGATTCGTGTAGCTGAGGTGATACTTGGGTACCAGCCCAGTAGTCACCTAGTAGGGTGTAGGAAACCGCCTAAAAGCATATCCAGCACACCGGCCCTCATCGTTAAACCATCGGGCGGATGCGATCTGGGGCCGGCGCATCTCTCCGTCCCGAAAATGCTGCTTTAGCAAGCACACCTATCCGGACGGGTCACTACATTCATCAGTCCCTCATAGCATATTTGAAGAGTTCGTCAATGCTACGACCACGAGAAGAAAACCAGTATGTCAAGCCTCCAGGTATGAGGACAAGTTTTGTTTTTTCTCTGCAAAAATCTTCTGTTTGTTTTGGGTTATGTGTGAACTGTTCTAGTACCAAAACGACAGACCTTTTCCTAAATTTCTGAAAGCAGAAAAAGTCTAATCCCGATCCATCCAACCGTTGTCATGAACTTTCACAAACATTATCCTAGGTATGTCTTCTTTTGGTACTGTTTTGCATTTGAAAATCAGCAAAATGGACAGCGTGATACTGTCAAAACAACGCGTTACAACAACGAAATAATGGTTCCTCGTGTTCACTTGTCTTCATAGTTACAGTTTTTGCCCATAAGGTAGCAGAGATTCTGTCACGTGAGGCTTCAAACTGATGATCCCTTCGATACTGAGTGACCAGATCAGGTAACCGAGAGACATTTTCTCAAAAATCTCAGGCACCTTCTGGGCTAGTCTAGTGTCTTTTGTCCATTCGGTTTCATAAATCAAAGTCTCCAGTGGTATTCACTTTGAAATCGGAAACTCTATTTTCAGGCACTGTCTCTTGTTGATCCACTTTTCGTGAACACAAAATTTTAAATCCCTTTTCACTCTTCAGTGCATATCTTCCAATGCCTTTACATATTAGGTTGTCTCGCTACCTCCTTCCTCACAGCCTTCTCTTGCCTTGGCGTTTTCTGTAGGGTTTTTTCTTCAGGCAGCGTAGGTAATTTTCTCAGTTGGAGGAGGACCATACGTATTCAGCGGTAGAATTTTCATTTATTTCTTAAACGTGGAAAAATTTCAGCTTTTACCCAGGTCTATCAGAATATACGACGTTGTACAAAACTTAGTGACTTACGCGTGATGTATCACTGCCAAGTATCATATCTCGATGAAACTTAAACCATACACAGAACGAACTGCTGCTGTATAATGCAGAAAGTAACTGAAAGAAATACGCCATGAGACGAACAGAAATTACACTTTTTTCAAAGATAACAACTACGTTGAAGTCACTGCGAATTATGACGTACCCCTAGACATTACAATAGGCCGGCCATGGTTCTTGATAGGGTGTGAGACTACCACGGACAGCAGTGCATGCTCTGCAACGTGTTTCCACATTGGCCACGGGACTGGTAAGGAGCTATTGTGGTAGGGGTTTCAATTCCTCCAACACCGCGGTTGACAACTGCTGGATAGTTCAAGTGGTTCAAATGGCTCTGAGCACTATGGGGCTTAACATCTGAGGTCATCAGTCCCCTAGACTTAGAACTACTTAAACCTAACTAACCTAAGGACATAACACACATCCATGTCCGGACAGGATTCGAACCTGCGACCGTAGTAGCAGCGCGGTTCCGGACTGAAGCGCCTAGAACCGCTCGGCCACAACGGCCGGCGCTGGACAGTCGTTGGTGCATGCGGACGTGCTGCAATACGTCCTTGCAACGTATACGACACGAGTTCTACGGGGTTTAATTCGGACAACGGGCTGACCAGTCCGTTCGCCGAATGTCCTTACGTTCCTAAGGCTCCTTCACTTCCGCTATTCGATACGGTCGGGCATTGTCATCCGTAGAAATGAAGTAATGGCCGAATGCAGCCATGAAAAGCCACTCATGGGGTAGGAGCACTATGTCATAATAACTTTGACTGGTTAGTGTATCGTATTCAACGATTTGGATGACAGTACGGCCCATGCAGCGTTATGCCTAACCACACCGTAAAAATTGGACCTCCAAAATGATCATGTTTTTCAGAATGCTTCAAATGGCTCTGAACACTATGGGACTTAACACCTGAGGTCATCAGTCCCCTAGACTTAGAACTACGTAAACCTAACTAAGCTAAGGACATCACACACATCCATGCCCGAGGCAATCTGCGACCTTAACAGCCGCGTGGTTCCGGACTAAAGCGCTTAGAACCGCTCGGCCACAGCAGCCGGCGATCATGTTGTACAACGCTGGACGTACCATTATATGGCGGGAACCGACAATACTAAATGCACCCAGGAACACTGTCATAAATTATCATTTTGGTGGTACGTTGCTCAGAATAACCAAGCGATCGATAGTCGAGCATTGAGTGGGGATTTGTTGTCAGTCAGCAGCTACGCGCAAGTGGAAAGTCGTACCGATATCGCTACCTGTATGGCTAGCTACCAAGACAGTTCATATGTTCGCCGTTAACTTCAAGTATTGAGTTCGCTTTGCTGGATCCTAATAGTCGTATCACTTTCATAACCGATTTCAAGATTACTGTCGCACATTCTGCAAATGAAGAATACCACACGAAGAAACAAAGCACATAAGAAGAAATCACAACAAATTTTCTTTACTGATTACCGATTTCGGCTCATTATTGAGCCATCTTCTGATCAATGTAAAATGTTGTTCAGTGTGTACACATCGTCGTATTTTATTGAGCTCATCGTAGTTGGTTATGTAAATTACAATTTACATAATCATCTACGATTTTCACTTTGGCATTTTTTATTCAATTAGGGCCACTTAGCTCTGAAAGTACAACACTGAACAACATTTTAGACTGATCTGAAGATGGTTCAGTAATGAGCCGAAATCGGTAATGAGAAAAGAAAATTTGCGATCTTGACGTAGGATTCTTATCCACACATGATTTAAATCAGCATATCGCGTATCTTTCCAATGACGTTGTCAAAGAATAACATAACACAGGTCTTTTTGAGGAACATTTCAGCACTCGATTCATATTACATTTTTGTTAGTACTGCCGGTGTAGGCCGTAACCCATCACCCGCTACGAAAATCACTTAAAACATTTCAATTGTCATGAATAGGATGATAGCTGCAGTTGTAAATGCTAAGAATGTGTTTCATGTGAATTAAAATATTCAATGCTTTCTGGTTCAGTATTCATGACAAATGAAATGTTTTGAGTGATTTTCGTACCAGATGATGGCTTACGGCAGAAACCGGTAGTCCTAATGAAATCCAGTTAATGCAGTTCGTTGTGATGAGTTTTTTTTTTATTTTATTTTTTTTATTTTTTATTTTTTATTTTTTTTTTTAAATTGTCTTACAGATCGCTGATGTCCGCCGCTGACGGGTAACCCGTATCCGAGAGAGCACAAAACGGAAGATGGGACCGAAATCGTGGGCTGATTGGTTGTTCTTATGCTTGTTGTCGGTTAAATAATTAATTACCTGTCGAAAACTTTCTTATTATGATTCACATATTAATAATCTTATCAGATCAAAATCAACCGGACACCTATTACTGAACATTTATATGGCGTGTGCCTATCCTTCGCGCTAATGACGGCTTGGATGATGAGGATACCTTCAGTGAGGTGTCTGAATGTCTGCGAAGGAATGGCAGCGAATTCCTCTTCGAGAGCCGAAACCAGAGAAGGTAATGATGTTGGGCGGAGGGGTCTGGAGCGAAGTCAACGTTCTAACTCACCCTAAAGTTGCTTCATTGGGTTCAAGTAGCCACTCTGGCCAGCCCAGTCTATTGCAGGAAACACTGCTTCATATACAGGGTGAGTCATTAACTATTGCCACCTAGAATAATTCTGAAAGTATGATAGTAGCTGAAAAATTTGAGAGACGAAAGCTGCATGGGACAATGGGGCCATAATATGATGCTGGTTTTTTGTTGCTAGGTGGGGTCGAGTCAGAGATAAGAAGGTCAACTTTGTTGTTTTTTTAAAATGGGATGCTATAGATTGGTACTTATTTTCTGATAGCGGCTATCGAGACGAATACAATGATGTGTAACAGTAACGTCTTTGACGGTTAACGAAGGTCAAAAAGGTGGCATGAACGTCCATAACAGTAGGTGTTCGAAGTGATGACCATTGGTATCGATGCAGTGCTGCAATCTGCTTAACATGGATTGAGTGGTATTTCTTATCACTTCGGCACTTATCAAACACATGCATTGACAATTCTCTCTCGTATATCGTGCAAATAGTAAATATTCGCCGAATACGGCGTATCCATGTAACGTGCCATTGACATGTCAACACCATTCGACGAGCCGGCCGGAGTGGCCGTGCGGTTAAAGGCGCTGCAGTCTGGAACCGCGAGACCGCTACGGTCGCAGGTTCGAATCCTGCCTCGGGCATGGATGTTTGTGATGTCCTTAGGTTAGTTAGGTTTAACTAGTTCTAAGTTCTAGGGGACTAATGACCTCAGCAGTTGAGTCCCGTAGTGCTCAGAGCCATTTGAACCATTTGAACCATTCGACGGCTTCGCAATACAACACTAATAGGAACAGTAAGACTAGTATCAACGAATCAAGCGAATGTCAGTGATGTATTCCTTCGAAGAACAAGTCGATATGCTTCTCAGTTACGGAGAATGCCAACGAAATTCAGTGAGAGCTAGAGACTTACACGCTGAAAGATATCCTCAACGTACTCGCCCTACACGTCGTACATTTAAATGCGTATATAATAAACTGAGAACAACTGGATCTTTAACGCATCGGAAATATATCCGGCAAAGGGAAGTTACTAACGAGGAAACGGAAATTGGTACTCTTGCCACTGTGGTTCGAGATCTTTGTGTCAGTTCGCTTCAAATCGCAAGGGAATTTAGCATGAGCCAGAGTGGTGGTGTTCGTGTTCAGCATCGCCATAAATATCATCATTACCATATCAGTCTCCAGCAAGAACTAACTGGTATTGATTGTATGCGTCGCATTGAATTCTGTCGGTGGGCTCCATGCAGAGGGATGACACGATTATTAATTTGATTTTATTTACTGACGAGCTCACATTCACGAACCATGGAAATGTTAATTTGCATAACATGAATTAGTGGGCAACTGAAAATCCATGTTGACTGCGGCAAGTTGCACACCTTAAACTGTGGTCGGTGAATGTATGGTGTGGGGTTCTAGAGGACAGAACTGTAGGCCCCTATTTCATTAAAGGAAATGTTAATGGTAAGAAGTACACCACATTCCAGCAAGAAATATTAGAACTCTTATTGGAAGAAATACCTGTAGGAACAAGGAACAGAATTGGTATCAACATGATGAGTGTCTGGCACCTTTTTCACTGATATCTAGAAATGAGTTGCAAAGACAATTCCCAAATCGTTGGATTGAACGTGGAGGATATGTGTCGTTGCCGGCTGTTCGCCAGACTCGACGCCTCTGAATTTTTTCTTGTGGGGATTCGTTAAAGACAATGTTTAGAAATACATACCAACTGCACCTAAAGATATGCGAGAGAGAATTGTCAGAGCATCTACTTCGACAAGTGCCGATGTGATAAGGAATACCACTCAATCCATGATAAGAAGATTGCAGCACTGCATTGGTACCAAAGGCCATCACTTCGAACACCTTCTGTAAATGGACGTTCATGCCACCTTTGTGACCTTCGTTGACCTTCAATGACCTATTTGTTACACATCGTTGGAATCATCTCGATAGCCGCTATCAGAAAAGCAGTACCAAACTGTAGCATCCCATTAAAAAACAAAGTTGACCTTCATATCTCTGAAGCGACCCCACCGAGCAACAAAAAACCAATTCATATTATGGCCCCCGTTGTCTTGTGCAACTTTTGTCCCACAAAGTTTTCAGCTCCTATCATACTTTCGGGGTTATTCTTGGTGCCAACAGTTAGTGACTCACGCTGTATGTTGGTTTATGGCAGGGTGCATTGTCATGCTCATACAATCACCGTGTCCGAACTGTTCCTCTGCTGCACGCAGGACACAAAGCCTGCTGCTAGCACTCTGGCACTCACGGGTGGTTCTTTCCACTGATTTCATGCCATTTATTACGACCACACTCCACAATGCTCTACGGTCCCTTTCAGTCAGTAGATGAGGGCCGTCTGGTCTTCTTTTAGCAATGGTTGTTACTTCGCTTTTACCCCTCACAACATCAGCAACGGTCTACTTGGGCAGCTACAGAAAGGCTGATATATTTGTTAGTCAGGTGATATCTAATGACCAGGCGACGTTTGATGTCACTGACCTCTCATAGACCGACCCTACCTGCTCTTACTGCTTCCTTACTGGTGCCACAATCCTGCCTACCTCCTTGTAACTGGTGCGTCTGCCGCTCGTGACGCCTCTGCTCAAGTCTGGACTGCAGAGGAGTGTCTCGATACTTTCGATCAGATAGTGTACGCTGCTAAAAATCCGATGACAGTTTGCCTTCAGAGGAGTATGTAATACACTGTATCCTGTAGTGAAGTAGAAGTGGATAGTTCCTGTGAATTATTATGGGTGGAGGTTACACTAAACAACCGAACTAGGTTAATAATTGGCTCCTTTTACCGACCTCCCGACTCAGCAGCATTAGTGGCAGAACAACTGAGAGAAAATTTGGAATACATTTCACATAAATTTTCTCAGCATGTTATAGTCTTAGGTGGAGATTTCAATTTACCAGATATAGACTGGGACACTCAGATGTTTAGGACGGGTGGTAGGGACAGAGCATCGAGTGACATTATACTGAGTGCACTATCCGAAAATTGCCTCGAGCAATTAAACAGAGAACCGACTCGTGGAGATAACATATTGGACCTACTGATAACAAACAGACCCGAACTTTTCGAATCTGTATGTACAGAACAGGGAATCAGTGATCATAAGGCCGTTGCAGCATCCCTGAATATGGAAGTTAATAGGAATATAAAAAAAGGGAGGAAGGTTTATCTGTTTAGCAATAGTAATAGAAGGCAGATTTCAGACTACCTAACAGGCCGTTGGGATCCAGCACAGCGTTCCGTGTTACCCTCCTGAGCTCACCGACACCATATTTTCCAGCACGGCGTTCCGTGTTACCCTCCTGAACTCACCGACACCATATTCTGCTAACAGTCATTGGATCTCGACCAACGCCAGCAGCAATGTCGCGATACGATATACCGCACTCGCGATAGGCTACAATCCGATCTTTATCAAAGTCGGAAACGTGATGGTACGCATTTCTCCTCCTTACACGAGGCATCACAACAACGGTTCACGAGGCAACGCCGGTCAACTGCTATTTGTGTATGAGAAATCTGTTGGAAACTTTCCTCATGTCAGCAAGTTGGAGGTGTCGCCACCGGCGCCAACCTTGGGTGAATGCTCTGAAAAGCTAATCATTTGCATATCACAGCATCTTCTTCCTGTTGGTTAAATTTCGCGTCTGCAGCACGTCATCTTCGTGGTGTAGCAATTTTAATGGCCGGTAGTGTATACACACATGAATAGTGCTAATATTAATATTACTGAAAAACGTATCGCAAAATGTGATACACCAATATTTTCCTTGTTTTATTCTGCGTAAGGCTATATGCAGCACCTTCGTTTACAGTCAAATTTATAGTTTTTTTCTTATTCTGGTACGGATTTTGCGATTTTCTGAAGTTAATTAATATTTGAATTAACTTGCTTTAAAGTGCGAACACATAAACCATTTCAAGTGGGGTTAAAAATCAATATTAGTAGATTGCAATTGGTTTCTGAAATAATCACATAATTTGCCTATAAAGACAGTTTCAGTTTATGGGTCCCCACTATATTAATTTCTTTTTTAAGAAAGATAAACTAAATAATGTTTTTGCTAAAGAAATCTGAAGCATTTCCATAAGAGTGTGAGTATAACAAGTGTCTGTGTAATGCTATTTAACCTCATTTGTGGTGTCTGTATATTAGTTAAACCAGGGTTCTTGTCATGCCCAATTTTAGTCTCGTGAGGTCTTTAATAACATCTTAGTTCTGAGTTAGCTATTGATTGCTACAGTAACTATGATTACTACGAGTAAAATAACTTTTAAATTTCCTATGATTGCTGATTTGTGTTAACGGTAACTACTGCTACCCACTACTCAGTTCGTTCGGTAGTTGTGTGTGTTCATTGCACTATTCAAAATTGATGAAAGTCAATTTAGTAACTCATATTCATTTTTCTTTTTTTTGTGTGAAATCCTATGGGACTTATCTGCTAAGGTCATCATTCCCTAAGCTTACACAGTACTTAACCGCCGGCCGGGGTGGCCAAGCGGTTAAAGGCGCTACAGTCTGGAACCGCGTGACCGCTACGGTCGCAGGTTCGAATCCTGCCTCGGGCATGGACGTGTGTGATGTCCTTAGGTTAGTTAGGTTTAAGTAGTTATAAGTTCTAGAGGACTTATGATCTTAGAAGTTAAGTCCCATAGTGCTCAGAGCCATTTGAACCATTTGAAGTACTTAACCTAAATTATCCTAAGAACAAACACACACACCCATGCCCGAGGGAGGACTCGAACTTCGGCCGGGATAGCCGTCATTTTTCTTAAAACATAATATTTCAAATTATTATGCCTAATTAGGCTGGCGACCGTTTATAATTTTATTTGTACGAATCTTTCGACTTTCATTACTCCCAGAGCAAAGCCTGTTCAGTTTTGTATTAATTGCTATAAGTACGAAATTACTGTTCAATACCCTCTGCCGATTAGGTAAACACGTAGTCAAAATATTTCTAAATTCCTCCCAAAGGGTAACGCTAGTCTGCAAGACCGTTGTATTTGGCGCGAACTTGCAGCTTTCGCGTTATAGACACACAGTAGAGCATGCTGGGTTACAACAAGTGGTATGTGAGCGAGCGTTATCCTGTTGGAAAGCACGTCCTGGAATGGAATGCTGTCGTGAACAGCAACACACTAGGTCGAATCACCAGATTGACACAGATTTGCAATCAGGGTGCGTAGGATAATCACGAGAGTTCTCCTCCTGTTGTACGAAATCGCACCACAGACGATAACTCCAGGTGTAGGTCCAGTGTGTCTAGCATGTAGACAGGCTGGTTACAGGCCTTCAAATGGCCTCCTTATAACCAATACACGGCTAGCACTATCACCGAGGCAGAATCAGTTTTCAGTAGAAAGTAGAAAAGACCTCAACCGTGCCCTCCGATGAGCTCTCGCTTGACACAACTGGAGTCGTAAATGACGGTGGTTTGGGGTCGGCATAATGCACACTATAGGGCAACTGGTGCTGAGCTATTCTTGAAGCAAGCGATCTGTAGCAGACTATTGTGTCTCTGTGGTGCAAACTGCTGCTCAAATGGCATTGCAATAGAAATATGACACGACGCAGCCACACGCCGAACACAATAGTCTTTCCTCTCGATACTAGCACGTATCAGTCGAGAGCGCAGTCTTATTGGATCACTACATTCCCGAGAATGCCGCTACCAGCAGTCACGCACGATGGCTACGTTCCTGCCAAGTCTCTCGCCACTATCGCAGAAGAAACATCCAGCTTCTCGTAGCGACCTAGTTCAAACTCAGTGCGGTGTTAGTAACGGCGTCTTTGTCACCTTAAAGGCATTCTTGACTAATACCTACATCTACATCTACATCCATACGCCGCAAGCCGCCTGACGGTGTTTGGCGGAGGGTACCTTGAGTACTTATATCGGTTCTCCCTTCTATTCCAGTCTCGTATTGTTCGTGGAAAGAAAGATTGTCAGTATGTCTCTGTGTTGGATCTAGTCTCTCTGATTTTATCCTTATGGTCTCTTCGCGAGATATACGTAGGAGGGAGCAATATACTGCTTGACTCCTCGGTCAAAGGCCGCCGCGGTTCTAAGCGCGTCAGTTTGGAACCGCGTGACCGCTACGGTCGCAGGTTCGAATCCTGCCTCGGGCATGGATGTGTGTGATGTCCTTAGGTTAGTTAGGTTTAAGTAGTTCTAAGTTCTAGGGGACTGATGACCTCAGTATTTAAGTCCCATAGTGCTCAGAGCCATTTGAACCATTTTTTGACTCCTCGGTGAAGGTATGTTCTCGAAACTTCAACAAAAGCCCGTACCGAGCTGCTGAGCGTCTCTCTTGCAGAGTCTTCCACTGGAGTTTATGTATTATCTCCGTAACGCTTTCGCGATTACTAAATGATCCTGTAACGAAGCGCGCTGCTCTCCGTTGGATCTTCTCTACCTCTTCTATCAACCCCATCTGGTACTGATCCCACACCGGTGAGCATTATTCAAGCAGTGGGCGCACAAGCGTACTGTAACCTACTTCCTTTGTTTTCGGATTGCATTTCCTTAGGATTCTTCCAATGAATCTCAGTCTGGCATCTGCTTTACCGACGGTCAACTTTATATGATCATTCCATTTTAAATTAGAGATGGGGGATGCACTCTTGAACTAATTCATAGAGTTGAATCTTTCAAAGGAGTGAACAATCAGTGATTCAGAAAAAAAGAACGGTAGCTCCAAACGTTTCCCACGGCAGAGAGAGAGAGAGAGAGACGGAGCATATCAGCGGCGCCTCTGCTGGTCACAGCACAGTGCACAGCCAGCGCCGGCCTCTGCCCTGCTTCTACCTTGGCTGCCTCCATTGTGCAGTGCCCCATTGGATTTAGTGTTTCACATATGCCGTGCCGTCTCTGTGCGTCGTCTGCCGCGCGCAGTGTCTGGCGCAGCTTGACTTCGCATCGCACTCTGTCGGCGATCGTTTCAGTCGCACGGCCTGCCCTCTGGGCAGTTGATGCGAGCAACAGGACAGAGAGCCACCTAGCGGATAACATAGGAACTACTTGCAACAACCTGCTCGCAAGAGAACAGACGATTTGTCTCGGAGCGGGTGAGCTCACCGCTCCCCCCACCCTCGGAACTCACCCGCTCAACGCTCACCCCACCGTCTCGACTCTAGCCAGAGCGTTGAGCAAAGCGACTCAGGTGTCACTCTGGTCTCTGCAGTCTCGGCTCCCGCAGTAATACAGCTCGCGGCTCGACCTGCTCGACTCAGCGGCTCTGCATCGGAGTTCGTCTCTACTGGATAATGTTCTTCGTAGTAATACCGCTACGTATATTACATTATTATGTTATGTATACATCATTTGTTTTTATTTTATTTTTATTTGTTTAAACTGATTAGATTAGGTTCCTGACGACTCCTCTTACTATAGGATTTTTATTATGGACACTCGAATTTACGCTTTAATTACGAGCGAACTGATAAACGTATCGCAAAATGTGATACACCAATATTTTCCTTGTTTTATTCTGCGTAAGGCTATATGCAGCACCTTCGTTTTACAGTCAAATTTATAGTTTTTTTCTTATTCTGGTACGGATTTTGCGATTTTAGGCGTCTTCGGAAGGAAACGTTCACTTTAAAAATATATGGCTTGCGATGTATTTGTATGAGGTTAATGAAATTTTAATACATTGTAGCCAAATATATTGTTAATGTAAATCTCAAGTTACAACATTTTCCGATCACCCAAAAAACCACGATAGTGCAAAATAAATCAATAATCAAAAACTTTGTCATATCGTGGAAATTTCAATAAACAATACAAAATTCTTACTCATTATCTGTGTTACTTCAAAATAGGATCAAATAAGATCAAAATACAGGTATAGTACTGGAATAAACCAAGTCTAAAGGGCAATGTGCCTTCCATTTATTTTCTATTGTAAATGAGTGGTGAGTCATGAAAAAGAGCTAATTCATTTCAGGGAGTGAACAGTTCTGATCCGATCTCTGAAAAGAACAGTTTTGCCCATCTCTATTTTAAATCACTCCTAATGCCTACTCCGAGATAATTTACGGAATTAAGTGCTTCCAGTTGCTGACCTGCTATATTGTAGCTAAATGATAAAGGATCCTTCTTTCTGTGTATTCGCAGCACATTATACTTGTCTACATTGAGATTCAATTGCGATTCCCTGCACCATGCGTCAATTCGTTGCAGATCCTCCGGCATTTCAGTACAATTTTCCATTGTTACAAACTCTCGATATACTACAGCATCATCCACAAAAAGCCTCAGTGAACTTCCGATGTTATCCACAAGGTCATTTATATATATTGTGAATAGCAACGGTCCTACGACACTCCCCTGCGGCACATCGAAAATCACTCTTACTTCGGAAGACTTCTCTCCATTGAGAATGACATGCTGCGTTCTGTTACCTAGGAACTCTTCAAACTAATCACACAACTGTTCTGATAGTCCATATGCTCTTACTTTGTTCTTTAAACGACTGTGGGGAGGCCGGCCGGAGTGGCCGAACGGTTCTCTGCGCTACAGTCTGGAACCGCGCGACCGCTACGGTGCAGGTTCGAGTTCTGCCTCGGGCATAGATGTGTGTGATGTCGTTAGGTTAGTTAGGTTTAAGTAGTTCTAAGCTCTAGGGGACTGATGACCTCAGAAGTTAAACCCCGTAGTGCTCAGAGCCATTTGAACTGTGGGGAACTGTATCGAACGCCTTGCAGAAGTCAAGAATCACGGCATCTACCTGGGAACCCGTGTCTATGGCCCTCTGAGTCTCGTGGACGAATAGCGCGAGCTGGGTTTCACACGATCGTCTTTTTCGAAACCCATGCTGATTCCTCCATAGTAGATTTCTAGCCTCCAGAAAAGTCATTATATTCGAACATAATACGTGTTCCAAAATTCTACAACTGATCGACGTTAGAGATATAGGTCTATAGTTCTGCACATCTGTTCGACGTCCCTTATTGAAAACGGGAATGACCTGTGCCCTTTTCCAATCCTTTGGAATGCTACGCTCTCCTAGAGACCTACGGTACACCGCTACAAGAAGGGGGGGAGGCAAGTTCCTTCGCGTACTCTGTGGAAAATCGAACTGGTATCCCATCAGGTCCAGTGACCTTTCCTCTTTTGAGCGATTTTAATTGTTTTTCTTTCCCTTTGTCATCTATTTCGATATCTACCATTTTGTCATCTGTGAGACAATCTAGAGAAGGAACTACAGTGCAGTCTTCCTCGCGCCTCTCTGCCCCGGGAAACGGTACCTGGGGCGCTGTCGCACCAACGTACGTACTAATCACACTTCTCTCATCCGTTCCATCCAACCGAAGATCAGCTGAGTGCTACACTCTTAAATACGTCTAGACGCTGACTGAATGGGGCGAGGGGCACATTTGACCAATAACGTTGGCACTGTTGCTTTTATCTACCGAATAAAAGCCGCGACAATCTTCAAATTTTTCAACAGGTACTTATTCGCCGGTAAAATATGACATTGGAAAGAGCATTTCATATCAGGAAAAAACCAACATGTAATTGTAGACCTACGACACCATTGGAAACGATCGATAAGATTCGGATATCATGGAAGTGTTACACACTACTACCCTCCGCCACACATTGTCAGGTGGCTTGCGGAGTATGGATGTAGATGTAGATGCAGATGTGAAACAGCTTTGGAAAGACACATTTAGTATTTCGGCCTTTAGTGTGTCATCCTCTGTTTCAGTACCATTTTGGTCACAGACTGTCTGGACATTTTGTTTTGATCCACCTACCGCTTTGACATAACCACATCCAATCTCAAAGGTAACTAACGCTCACGACCGTTACAGCATGTACTTAACCCTTTCAGGGGAAGTGGTTCCGTTTGAAACCACCTACAATTTTCTCATTTTGTGGCAAAAGGGCAGTAGCTACAATTGGGGACAGCATTCAGCAGCCTATTTCGTGCTGCTCTCTAGCGGCTTTCACTGGAACCACTTCAAAATCTATAATTATTAGCAAGCAGTGAGGCGAGTTGGATACCTATTTTTGTACACTGTGCGTGAACGTCTTTGTTCTCAAATTGTGACTGTATTCTTCTGTATTATGTAACTTTTATGCATGTATTAAATGCAGAATACTGTTCTGTTTACATCAATACTATATGTACTGCAATAATAACCAGAATAATGCATTTACTTCCGTGAATGTTGTGGTGGTTCCATTCGAAACCACTGCTCCTGTAACGGCAGCATTAGTAGGTGTGACGAATTTTTTTTCCCCCAGTTTCACGTGATATATTCTCACAGACTACAGGATGAGGAAATTCTGGAGTGCCTTTTCGCAGATATTCCTTCAGATGCAGACCCACAGGTAGACACTAGCAGTGACAGTGAAAGTGATGTGCTAGCTGAAGATGGTGATCTGGATTTGCGAATGAAAACACCTGTTTTGTCTCAAATTATTTCGGAAAGTGAGAGTGAGGACCATTTTGACAATGACAGTGATGGTAGTTTCAGCACTAATGACGATTTGCCACTGTCTTCCATTGCGAATTTTTCATGGAGAAAGTACGTCAGTACAATGAACTTTGCTACCAATTTTTCAGAGGAATCCGGTGTACGAGGAAAACTTAAAAATAACAGTGAAGGTATGCAACCAGTATATTTTTTTGTGTCTGTTTTGTGACACTATGTTAGAACACATAGTTTTCCATTCTACCCTGTAAGCAGCACAGAAAGGTGGCAATTTCAGGAATGTTTCTAAAGCAGAACTAAGAGTATTTTTGGCAATAAACATTCTAATGGGAAACAAGAAATCTTGTTATTATCGTGATTGCTGGTCATCCCATAAGGAACTTCAAGATGAGTACATTTCCTCACTAATGTCGGTAAAAAGGTTCAGCTGGATTTTGACACATATTCACATCAATGACAACGCTGTTGTGCCTTCAAGGGAGAGCAGAAATTATGAGAAATTATATAAAATCCGTCCACTAATCACTCAGATACTAATAAACTTCAAAGAATTCTATGCACCTACTAAGGAGCAAGCTATAGACGAATGCATGGTTAAGTTCAAAGGACGAATCGCATTCAAACAATATATGCCCCAAAAGCCAATCAAGAGGGGATACAAAATCTGGGTCAGAGCTGATAAGCTTGGATATATTTGTGATTTTCAGATATATACTGGAAAAGTTGAAGGCATAGTGGATAAATCCTTATCTGTATCATCAAAAGTGATGACATTTAGCGGGCAGTGGGTCCAATTGAAACCACCCTGTATGTGTTCGGTTTATGTATATTTCATTTAATTTTTACATGTTTCTGTCTCACTGTATGAAAATTAATACAATAAAAACAAGGAAAAATTAAAAATTAATTATTTTTTATTTTGCCTGTGGAAGGTTTAAAGCAAACCTGATTTGCATCCTCCGCTCTTACGCGACTGGCATGAAATTTGAAAATGTGTCATCTTCCATTTGTAGATACACGCCTACCAACTATTGTTTATGTCGCACAACTCCTTCGTCGTCGTGTTATGATTCTTTTTGACGTCAGAGTATTAGCAGGAGTGAAGATAGGAGCTTAGCGCGGCCAGAGCGGAAGTGGCCCCGCAGGCAGAGTGCGCTCCTGAATCGGCCCCCGCGGCTGCTGGTCGCCATTGAAGGCTGCCGGCCTTGGGCGTCCGCGCCTGCCGGGCAGCTGGTCGCAGCGTTACGCCACGCCACTCCGCGCGACGCCCCCGCGCCTCACGGCGGCGCACCTGCGCCCCGGGCCCCTATTAGTGCAGCTCCCGAGCCCGGCGATGCTTATCACGCACACGCCGGCATCTGCATAATGCATCGCCGAGCCACACCGGTCCCCGCGGGCTCTTCGGAGGAGCTGCGAGAGCGGTCACCGCGGCACTGCCTCCACCAGTAAAAATAGCCGGATAAACGCGAGTAGTTACAGAGTTCCGAGGCTGGGCCCTAATGAGGACACGCCTCTCTGCTCTCGAACTCTGTACTTTTACAGGGACTCCCAAGGTTATGAATGCCCCATTTGCATGCCATTATTGTAGTCGGACTAGTAGCAACCTCCATCTCACAAACACGCACCGTTGTCATCTGCCCTGTTATTGCTGCAGCACGTTCTGGGTAACTCACTCCTATGGTCTAGAAAAAATTGGAAATGAAATTCGTTGTCAAAAGATGGAGACAGCTTTTAGACTTACAAAAGACATCTACAACAAAAAATGTCTCTCGAGGTACTCTAAATTGAGACATTACAAATGGCTCTGAGCACTATGGGACTTAACATCTATGGTCATCAGTCCCCTAGAACTTAGAACTACTTAAACCTAACTAACCTAAGGACAGCACACAACACCCAGCCATCACGAGGCAGAGAAAATCCCTGACCCCGCCGGGAATCGAACCCGGGAACCCGGGCGTGGGAAGCGAGAACGCTACCGCACGACCACGAGATGCGGGCGAGACATTACAACACGGTCATAAAACCAGAGTGCCTTTATGGGGCTGAAACGCTAATTTTAAACAGAAAAAAGGACATTCAAGAAATCCAAAAAAGAGAAAGAAAAGTAATCAGAAAAATTCTAGGTCCAAAATATACTGAAGAAGGAACATACAGGCTAAGAGCAAATAGTGAAATTCAACAATACACCAGCATATATTCGGATATGAAAAAACGCAGATTAAAATTTTATGGGCATATTAAAAGAATGGATGCCACCAGACTAACTAAACAAGTAGTGGAATTCTACGAAAATCGAAGTAAAGCTAAATTTGAGACAATAAAATGGATTGCTGCTATAAAAGAGGACATGAAAGAGGCAGATATAAAACAAGATGAAATTCAAGACAGAAAATTATTTAGGCAAAAAATTCATGACTGGGTAGTTGGTCAAGCTGAAAAACCAAAGAAAACTGGAACCACATGGTCTGATGAAAGGAAAAGAGCTCATTCCGAGAGAATGAAAACAATTTGGGCAGAGAGAAAGTCTAAAAGAAAATAACTGAATGCCCCGTGATTGTACTTCGCGTGGTCCAGTAGGGCCCAAACGTGAATAATAATAATATATATATATATGAACACCAACAAAAGGAAAACGAGGATAGTGGAATGTAGTCGACTTAAGTCGGGTGATGCAGAGGGAATTAGATTAGGAAATGAGACAGTTAAAGTAGTGAAGGAGTTTTCCTATTTGGGGAGCAAAATAACTGATGATGGTCGAAGTGATATCAGATGTTCCCCAGGGAAGCGTCCTGGTACCTCTGCTGTTCCTGATCTATATAAATGACCTGGGTGACAATCTGAGCAGTTCTCTTAGGTTGTTCGCAGATGATGCTGTAATTTACCGTCTAGTAAGGTCATCCGAAGACCAGTGTCAGTTGCAAAGCGATTTAGAAAAGATTGCTGTATGGTGTGGCAGGTGGCAGTTGACGCTAAATAACGAAAAGTGTGAGGTGATCCACATGAGTTCCAAAAGAAATCCGTTGGAATTCGATTACTCGATAAATAGTACAATTCTCAAGGCTGTCAATTCAACTAAGTATCTGGGTGTTAAAATTACGAACAACTTCAGTTGGAAAGACCACCTTGATAATATTGTGAGGAAGGCGAGCCAAAGGTTACGTTTCATTGGCAGGACACTTAGAAGATGCAACAAGTCCACTAAAGAGACAGCTTACACTACACTCGTTCGTCCTCTGTTAGAATATTGCTGCGCGGTGTGGGATCCTTACCAGGTGGGATTGACGGAGGACATCGATAGGGTGCAAAAAAGGGCAGCTCGTTTTGTATTATCACGTAATAGGGGAGAGAGTGTGACAGATATTATACGCTAGTTGGGATGGAAGTCATTAAAGCAAAGACGTTTCTCGTCGCGGCGAGAACTATTTACGAAATTTCAATCACCAACTTTCTCTTCCGAACGCGAAAATATTTTGTTGAGCCCAACCTACATAGGTAGGAATGATCAGCAAAATAAAATAAGAGAAATCAGACCTCGAACAGAAAGGTTTAGGTGTTCGTTTTTCCCGCGCGCTGTTCGGGAGTGGAATGGTAGAGAGATAGTATGATTCTGGTTCGATGAACCCTCTGCCAAGCACTTAAATGTGAATTGTAGAGTAATCATGTAGATGTAGATGCAGAAGTAGAGAGGATATAAAATGTAGACTGCCAATGGCAAGGAAAGCGTTTCTGAAGAACAGAAATTTGTTAACATCGAGTATAGATTTAAGTGTCAGGAAGTCGTTTCTGAAAGTATTTTTTTGGAGTGTAGCCATGTATGGAAGTGAAACATGGACGATAAATAGTTTGGACAAGAAGAGAATAGAAGCTTTCGAAATGTGGTGCTGCAGAAGAATGCTGAAGATTAGATGGGTAGATCACATAGCTAATGAGGAGGTGTTGAATGGGAGTGGGGAGAAGAGAGGTTTGTGGCGCAGCTTGACTAGATTAAGGGATCGGTTGGTAGGACATGTTCTGAGGCATCAAGGGATCACCAATTTAGTATTGGAGGGCAGCGTGGAGGATAAAAATCGTAGAGGGAGACCAAGAGATGAATACACTGAGCAGATTCAGTAGGTACTGGAAGATGAAGAAGCTTGCACAGGATAGAGTAGCATGGAGAGCTGCATCAAACCAGTCTCAGGACTGAAGACCACAACAACAACAACATTATTTTTTTCTGTTCCAAAGGGCCGCTGTGACACTACAACATAATAATGTATCTGTAATTCCATTAAACGAATAATAAATACGGGGGCTGGACAAAAATAAGGAAACAAGACAAACACAGCCCATTACCACGCCCAATGCGATGTAGGATATTCGTTGGTATTCGAGGCAGCTTCCAGTCGTCTTGGAATGGATAAACGCAGGTCCTCTACGATTTTCAGGGGAATTTTATAGCATTCTTCCCGCAAACTAGCGGCAGGTTCAGGAAACGATTTTGGATTTGGATACCGATCACGCACCCATCTCTCCAAAGTAGATCGCAGAGGGATAACATAATCTGGTGACTATGGATGCCAGAGGAGACGCGACAGATTATCCACGTACTCACAAATCCAGCAGTGAACCATGAGAGCTGTGTGAACTGTTGTCCTGTCATCCTGGAACACTGTATCAGCATTGGGGAACATTGTACCATGGGATGGACCTGACTGGCCACAATGGCTGTAAGGTGTCAAACAAATAACACACCTTACATTGAATTCCTAAAACAATTCCAAATAAATCGATATGTCACACGACAGTTACACGAAATCGTATGAATCTTACTGATATGCAAATCGAATAAAGTAGCCGTCATTTTGTTAATATAAACCACTTAACACTCACACTAGTAATTGCACGCAGCCCGCCCCGTTGGCCGTGCGGTCTAACGCACGGCTTTCCGGGCGGGAAGGAGCGCCTGGCCACCGGCACGAATCCACCCGGCGGATTAGTGAACCGGCCAGTCTGTGGGTGGTTTTTAGGCGGTTTTCTATCTGCCTCGGCGAATGCGGACTGGTTCCCCTTATTCCGCCTCAGTTATACTATGCCAGCAATTGCGACGCAAACAATTTCTCCACGTACGCGTTCACCACCACTACTCTACAACGCAAACATAGGGGTTACACTCGTCTGGTGTGAGACGTTCCCTGGGGGGTCCACTGGGGACCGAACCGCACAATAACCCAGGGTTCGGTGTGGGGCGGCGGAGGGCTGAAGTGGGCTGCGGTAGTCGTCGTGGGGTTGTGGACCACTGCGGCTGCGACGGGGACGGAGCCTCTCCGTCGCTTCTAGGTCCCTGGTTAACATACAATACAATGCAATAGCGCGCAAGTAATTTCCCAGACCTGAGCTACGAGTTGCAGTTCTCAGGAAAATGAGAATTAAACGATGGCAACACGTGTCCCATGTAGGCCGAAACCTTCACAGCAGGACATCCAGCAGGCACAATGAGACGCTGGACCCTTTGCACAGACCGGCGGCAAAAGCCGCCCTTGTCCCTGACTTTAACAACGAACCTTCGGAAAGCCTTTCTACAGCAACACGGCTTGAGATAGCAGATAAACATCCGAAGAAATCCAACTCAAAACAGTGTTGACTCACTGTGGCCACCTACATAAAAACCCGTGTGGAAAGAAGCTATTTACGTCAGTATTACATAGCACAAGTTAGACTCTGCCCTTTGAAAGAAACGACGCCTGTGGTAGGGTACAGAAACTGTAGTGGGTGGAGTTATATCACTTACGAATTCCCTGACTGGCCCGAAAGAAAAAGCATCGCATCATGTTTGATATACGCAAACTGCAGACAGAGAAATTGGCTCTTTCTCTTGAAGGAAATCGTCGAGCGTTTGACCAAGGCAACTCGCGCTGCACTGAGACGATTGCGAGAGTGATTATGTGAACAATGGTTGACAGGCTCGTCTTAACTGTTAAGGAGTTAAACTGAAAAGTGTTGTAGTACGGAGAATTGCACCAAGCACTGACAGCTAACGCTTGCGAGCGATTTGAGGGCAACGGCGTACTCGCTGTTCCAGCCAAACAGCATGTACCATGCCTAAGGAAAAACTAGGAGTCTCGGCTTCACCAAAGACGTAGGAAATGTATCAGAGTGGTGTTTAACAGTCGAGAGAGATTTAGAGTAGATTCTCAGGTTCACAGCTCACGCTGACAGCAGCCACTACAGCAGCCTACACCAGCAAGTGATATTCAGTTGACACTCAGAACTGCAGTAGACTCCGTCACAACCATGACCAGTAGTTTACCATACTCACGATTGTTGGGCTTAATTGAACCAGAAACGCGAGATATCTGATTTAACGAAAAGAATTGATCAGCCACTGTAGAATGCTTTATATTCTGAAATTCCTGATTTTTTTAAAATGTGTACTTCCTGCCGGTTGCTGTTTACCGACCCCCATCCATTATTTGGTTATTTTAATTGTGCGTTTTAACTTAATTGATATATCTGGCCCCAATTGTATTTAATTTGCTTGTATTTTATCGACCCTCAGACGTGATCATCAACCATTTACCATTAAAGAATCATAGAATAGTTAGAAATTTAGCTTTACAGTTGCGTAACAGTCAATATCAATATTTTACCATCCTGTACGTGTCACAATTATGATTGCAATGTCATAAAGTTGTATTTAGAGCAAAATATAACCCTGAATAACGAAAATCTCAGATTTTCATTTTTTGCTGGCATATACTTATGCCTGAACCCATACACTAATTTCCGTTACCGACAACGTTTCTTTTACAGGGAGTATAGTGGAACCGGCATTGAGATCATTGCCTGATTACATCACCCTCCGTACTGCTGCACTCTTCTGAAGTCTTGATGGTGAAATGGTGTCTTCCTACCTTGCAAGCTGTAGGCTCAACACAAATTCCTAAAACACTCACAGAGCGTCCTTGCGCAGTTGTGGTAGGAAGATAGATCACAACCAGTCTCACACATGTTAGATCATCACATAATGCTTAGCAGCTATTCGGCCTTGCAGAATAGCCATGGTGCCCATGGAATACCATGCATGATATGGTTGTCCAAATTATCATCGAACCCCTGCCCCCTTACAATTTTGGTCACCGAACACCTGCCCCATTTCAATTTTGAGTAGGAAACAGCAGAGCATGTTGCAAAAATAGCGTAAGCTTTATTCGTCTTTTTGAGGCATCTTCAGAAATCGTATATGAACGGCAGGTAATGTATTAGCCGTAATTCTGGTGTGTACCTTCGGCGAAAGAATGCAGCTATGCTCAGATAGGGCCATATTTCCAGGCCTTCGTCGAAGGTACACACCCAAACTTCGACTACTTATGACTAATGCGTTACTTGCAGTTTATATACGATTTCTGACGATGTCTCAAGACGCGAAACCCTTCAATAAATCTTACGTTATCTTTACAACGTAGACTGTTTTTTTTTTGCTATTGAAAATAATTCTCGGTTGCTGCACAATAGCCATAGTTTGTGAGTATTTATTTCAATTTTGGAACGTGAACTCGACCAGAGTTGGGAACAGTATGAAATAATAGTTAGCCGACCAAATGACTTTCTTGCATTGCTCCATAGGCCAGGTATCACATCCCTTTTTCCTATTTCGCCTGTAGTTTACGGCTTATGGAGCTCCCTCTGTGATTTTCTGATCCTGACAGAGTTCGTGAGTGCGACACTCAGCTTTGCAATGACTTTTGCAGCTGCCGTCCTCTTATTTCTCGTCACAGTCCTCTTCAACCAGTCAACACACACCTTTGCTTGCTTTGTGACTTAGTGGATGATGCTTTTCCGATTTCTCCGTATACTGTTTAAATCTTAGATAATGTGCCTCTTGAAACACCAAACCCTTTGGTACAGTTGATTATGGGAGCAGCCAACATCCAAGCACCACAATTTGCCTGTGTTAGAATTCACTTACCTCTGACATAATGCACTGACAACTAAACGGAACAATGTTCTGACCACGATTGACACTTGCAACGTAATGTGGACGTTGTTCATGGTCGTTCGTAGCCATATACAGCAGCGCAACCTGCAGTCCTGGATAGCATCCGTACTTATGTTCAAGCATGCATCGGCGATAGTCGACGACTTCATCAGCCTGGGACCGATTACCGTAACAGTCTGGTCCCTTTACTCCCACAAACCAACCAACCAACTTCATCAGCCTGCAGTGCCGTAAATTATTTGCACGCCGGGAGAAACTCAGGTCTCAGTTTTCTGAGCAATTTAATTCGTGAACAGCAGTGACCCTCCCACTTCACCTTTTGGCTTCACCTTTTTGTGTGCTGGTCATGTCATCCATAAGAAGCTGAGCTTACTTTACAACAAGTCTTTAGCCCAATCGTACGTCTTCTTCTTCTTCTTCTTCCTCTTGATGAATTGGGTGAGTTCATCTGTTCCAGTCAACGAAAGGCCGGCCATCTCTTCTGTGTCATCCCAGCAGTCTTGTACCTCTAGGTCTGTACTCAAGAATTTATTCGTTTCGCAAGTATATTTTGATGTCTTGTGTCATGTGTTTCTGTTTAGATCTATTTTCTTGTTCACTGAAACAGCTAGCAATTCATTTTTGAAGCGGTCTTCTCTGCTGCCCCCTTTAACACGCTGGAGGGATCTCATTCTCTCGGCCTGCATCTTGCACATATCCTTCTCAGTGGGAACCCTGGTTTCCGATCCACAGGACATGGTAGGTACTGTCATGGCTTTGAAAAACTTCATCCATGTCTCGTTCGTGGCGGTTTCTTTTTCTTTAGGGTATTTTTAATTGTTCCACAAACCGTGTTGTACATTGTGAACATGTTATCAATACATGTATCCAAAATTAGTCTTATGTAACAGCCAAGACACTGAAAGTGGGTTACTTTTTCGAATATTACATTATTTATAATAAAACTCGGCCTTATAGGCGTTAAGTGCCATAGCCTTTCTTTTATTAGTAGATATACTCATGTTATACATACAACAAAAAAGTTTTGCATCACGCCGGTTCCGAGAACTCCTGAAGATAGACATTGACTGTGGATATTGTATCTCAGACAGAGTCACTTTGACTGTTCAGCGATGTCAATAAACCCGCCCAAAGATGTAAACAACCATGCATGAGCAGCGCCTATAATAAGGGGGGGGGGGGGGTATCAGTTCCAGTCATTCCACCAGCAAAGAGGTACACGGCTCGTGTTATCTGTGGTTCAACTTGCCTAGACAGTCACTACCGTGGTTCGATCGCGTTCACATCGATACTTTGTGCCAGGAAGGGCTCTCAACAAGGGAAGTGTCCAGGCGTCTCAGAGTGAACCAAAGCGATGTTGTTCTGACATGGAGGAAGTACAGAGATACAGGGGCTGTCGATGACATGCCTCGCTCACGCCGCCCAAGGGCTACTACTGCAGTGGATGACCGCTATCTTTGGATTATGGCTCGGAGGCACCCTGACAGCAACGCCACCATGTAGAATAATGCTTTTCGTGAAGCCACAGGACGTCGTGTTACGACTCAAACTGTGCACAGTAGGCTGCATGATGTGCATCACTCCCAACGTCCATGGCAGGTCCATCTTTGCAACCAAGACACCATGCAGTGCGGTAAGATGGGCCCAACAACATGCCAAATGGACCACTCAGGATTGGCATCATGTTCTCTTCACCGATCAGTGTCGCATATTCCTTGAACCAGACAATTGTCGGAGACAAGTTTGGAGGCAACCCGGTCAGGCAGAACGCCTTAGACACACTGCCCAGCGAGTGCAGCAAGGTGGAGGTTGCCTGCTGTTTTAGGGTGGCATTATCAGGGGCAGAGGTACGCCGCTGGTGGTCATGGAAGACGCAGTAACGGCTGTACGATTCGTGAATCCCATCCTCCGACCGACAGTGTAACAATATAGGCGGCGTATTGGCGAGGCATTCGTCTTCATGGACGACAATTCGCGCCCCCATCGTGTACATCTTGTGAATGGCTTCCTTCAGGAAAACGACATTGCTCGACTAGAGTGGTCAGCATGCTCTCCAGAGATGAACCCTATCGACAACATGTCTGGGATAGATTGAAAAGGGTTGTTTATGGACGACGTGACCCACAAACCACTCTGAGGGATCTACGCCGAATCGCCATTGAGGAGGGGGATAATCTGGACCAACAACGCCTTGATGAACTTTTGGATAGTATGCCACGACGAATACAGGCATGCATCAGTGCAAGAGGACATGCTACTGCGTATTACAGGTACCGGTGTGTACAGCAATTTGGACCACCACCTCTGAAGATCTCTCTGTATGGTGGTACAACATGCAATGTGTGGTTTTCATAAGCAAAAACAAGGGGGAAATGATGTTTATGTTGATCTCTATTCAAATTTTCTGTACAGTTTCCGGAACTCTCGGAACGGAGGTGGTGCAAAACTTTTTTTCGATGTGTGTATTTAGAAGCCAATAAAGTAAAGTGATAAATGACTCTATGAAAATTATGTTTATTTCCTTAAATTGTAAGTTGTTCATCCGTGCGTGTCATAGTATTAAAGCATTTCTGCCTATTAACTTTTATGCCGTAGGTTATACTATGTTTTCAAGCCCTGACGGGGCAGCCTATGTAGACGTCAAATAGAGGTGGAGGGAGGCCACGTCCTTGTTCAACTCCCTGTTTATTGAACACTTTTTAGGCAAGTTATCTCTATGACCGATTAGAATTAGAGAGTTAATTAGATGCCTTACTAATCCCCTGTTTTCCATAATCTGACACGGTATGTTTTTATCTCATACTCTACACTCTTAAGTGAAATTATTTCCTTTTTATTGCCAACTCTTTTAGACTACAAATACATCAATACAGGATTGTCGTTTCCTAAAATCTTCTTGTTATCGTAACAGAGATAGAGTGCAGTCTATTATTTAAGACAGTGCTATATATTTCACAGTCTGAGTTAATGAGGCTAATTCCTCTGTAACTGTTTGGGTTGGTTCTGTTGCCTTTCTGGAATATGCAGAAAATTTTAGCGAAATGCAACTCGTCAGGTACATTAGCTGCCGTCCAACATAAGTTAATGAGATGTGGCATACATTCCTTCAATAAATGGTCTCCATATTTTAGGAATTGGTTATTTATTCCGTCTGTTCCTGTTGCTTTTCTATTCTTCAATTAGAATTCCATGTATCAATCGATAAAATCACAACTCTTATAAGCCCACTTGGTTGTTCGCCTGTTTGTCTGCCTGTTGCTTTCTTAAGACCTCTTTTTCTCACGAACGGGTAGCTGCATCAAGTTGAAATTTACGTCAAGTACTGAGACCTACAGTCCGTTGGCGGTTATAAAAATTTTAGCTTCAAACTTCAATACGGTGAAAAGATACAGCTATTTGTGTCAAGCATTTAGATATTCGCAAGCTGACTCGTCAAAACCTATACGGTACCTGTCGTCCATCTAGAATCATTAAATTTCGCAAGACGCATGGTTTATCAGTACCAGTAAAGTAAAAAGTCCGAAAATTGTTAATTTATAATTATATCACAATAAAAAAATATTTTTTTGTCATTTGTTACCCAACTGTGTGTCTGTCCTCTGTTAAGACCCCCTTCTCTCAGTAACAGGTAGACGTATGACGTTCGAATTGATGTCATATACTACGGCCTCTTGGCGGTGGAGTTAACAGTTTGGGATTTTTTTCCTTTATTTGTCCTGTCAAACTTCGTGACTCTGGGTCAACGGGATGCACCCTATAGGTTTTGAAGAGTGCATTTTGTACTATCAAAATACGTGACATAAATGCAGTCGCTAGTTAGTACAACATGTTAATATAACTCACAAATTAATAAAATAAATGAAGAATTAAAAATGCAGGTGCGAAATTAATCGAAGTACACGCTTAAAAGTAAAAATTATAGCATTCTCGAAAGTCTTGGAATTCTAGGGAGCAATTGTAACTTGCCACTATCGATATCGAGTCGTCAGTCTTCACACTTGTTTGATGCGGCCCGCCACGTATTCACCCTCCCCCCCCCCCCCCCTCAATCGCACCTCCTGAGCCAACCTCTTCTTCTCAGAGTAGTACTTGCAACCTACGTCCTCTATTATTTGCTGGATGCATTCCAATCTCTGTCTTCCTTTACAGTTTACGCCCTTTACAACTCTCCCTAGTACCATGGAAGTCATTCCCTGATATCTCAACAGATATCCTGCCTTCCTGTCCCTTCTCCTTGTCAGTGTTTTGCACACACTCCTTTCCTCACCGATTCTGCGCAAAAACCTCTCATTCATTTCCTTATTAGTCCACCTAATTTTCAACATTCGTCTGTAGCACGTGTCAAACGCTTCTACTCTCTTCTGTTCCGCTTTTTCCACGGTCAATGTTAGACTACCATACAATGCTTTGCTCCAAAAGTACATTCTTAGAAATTTCTGCCACGTGGGAATAGCCGAGCGGTCTTAGGCGCTGCCGTCATGGACTGTGCGGCTGGTCCCCGAGGAGGTTCGAGTCCTCCCTCGGGCACAGGTGTGCGTGTTTCTCCTTAGGATAATTTAGGTTAAGTAGTGTGTAAGCTTAGGGACTGATGACCTTAGGAGTTCAGTCCCATAAGGTTTAACACACATTTCTTTTAGAAATTTCTACCTCAATTTAAGGCCCGTGTTTGATCCTTTAGACTTACCTTGGCCAGGAAAGCCCTTCCTGCCAGTGCTTGTCTGCTTTTGATGTTATCCCCGCACCGTCCGTCGTTGGTTATTTTGCTTCCTACGTAGCAAAACTCCTCAACTTGACCTACTTCGTTACCATCAATCCTGATGTTAAGCTTATCGCTGTCAAAAAAAAAAAAAAAAAAAAAAAAAAATTGTTCAAATGGCTCTGCGCACTATGGGACTTAACATATGTGATCATCAGTCCCCTAGAACTTAGAACTACTTAAACCTAACTAACCTAAGGACATCACAAACATCCATGCAAGAGGCAGGATTCGAACCTGCGACCGCAGCGATCGCGCGGCTCTAGACTGTAGCCCCTAGAACCGTTCGGCCACCCCGGCCGGCTTATCACTGTTCTCATGTCTGCTACTTCTCAGTACCTTAGTATTTCTTCAGTTTACTCTCATTCGGCCGAGCGGTTCTAGGCGCTACAGTTTGGAACCGCGCGACCGCTACGGTCGCAGGTTCGAATCAAGCCTCGGGCATGGATGTGTGCGATGTCCTTAGGTTAGTTAGGTGTAAGTAGTTCTAAGTTCTAGGGGACTGAACCATTTTTTTTACTCTCATTCTATATTCTGTACTCATTAAACTGTTCATTCCACTCAGCAGATCATGTACTTCTTCTTCACTGTCACTGGGGATAGCAATGTCATTAGCGAATTGTATCGATGATATCGATAACAGACATAAATCATAGAGATTCTCGATTCCCAAAATGGGTAAACTAATTGTTTACATAATTAACTTCGTACAGAGCGCTTAGTGCGCGAGTCCTATTCGCACTTGTGCGGATTTTGTCTCATTGCTACATCTGACTCGTTCGTTTACTGTATTACACTACTGGGCATTAAAATTGCTACACCACGAAGGTGACGTGCTACAGACGCAAAATTTAATCGACAGGAAGAAGATGCTGTGATATGCAAGTGATTAGCTTTTCAGAGCATTCACAGAAGGTTGGAGCCGGTGGCGACACCTACAACGTGCCGCCATGAGGAAAGGTTTTTTTTTTTATCTGTGAAATCTTATGGGACTTAACTGCTAAGGTCATCAGTCCCTCAGCTTACACACTACTTAACCTAAATTATCCTAAGGACAAACACAAACACCCACGCCCTATGGAGGACTCGAACCTCCGCCGGGACCAGCCGCACAGTCCATGACTGCAGCGCCCTAGACCGCTCGGCTAATCCCACGCGCCGAGGAAAGTTTCCAACCGATTTCTCATACACAAACAGCAGTCGACCGGCGTTGCCTGGTCAAACGTTGTTGTGATGCCTCGTGTAAGGAGGAGAAATGCGTAGCATCACGTTTCCGACTTTGATAAACGTCAGATTGTAGCCTATCGCTATTGCGGTTTATCGTATCGCGACATTGCTGCTCGCGTTGATCGAGATCTAATGAATGTTAGCAGAATATGGAATCGGTGGGTTCAGGAGGGTAATACGTAACGCCGTGCTGGATCCCAACGGCCTCGTATCACTAGCAGTCGAGAAGATAGGCATCTTATCCGCATGGGTGTAACGCATCGTGCAGCCACGTCTCGATCCCTGAGTCAACAGATGGGGACGTTTGCAAGACAAAAACCATCTGCACGAACAGTTCGACGACATTTGCAGCAGCATGGATTATCAGCTCGGAGACCGTGGTTGCGGTTACCCTTGACGCTGCATCACAGACAGGAGCGCCTGCGATGGTGTACTCAACGACGAACCTGGGTGCACGAATGGCCAAACGTCATTTTTTCGGATGGATCCAGGTTCTGTTGTTCTGTTTACAACATAATGATGGTCGCATCCGTGTTTGGTGCCATCGCGGTGAACGCACATTGGTAGCGTGTATTCGTCATCACCATACTGGCGTATCACCCAGCGTGATGGTATGGGGTGCCATTGGTTACACGTCTCGGTCACCTCTTGTTCGCATTGACGGCACTTTGAACAGTGGACGTTGTATTTCAGATGGGTTACGACACGTGGCTTTACCCTTCATTCGATCCCTGCGAAACACCACATTTCAGCAGGATAATGCACGACCGCATGTTGCAGGTCCTGTACGGGCCTTTCTGGAAACAGAAAATGTTTGATTGCTGCGCTGGCCAGCAAATTCTCCAGATCTCTGACCAATTGAAAACGTCTGGTCAATGGTGGCCGAGCAACTGGCTCGTCACAATACACCAATCACTACTCTTGATGAACTGTGGTATCGTGTTGAAGCTGCATGAGCAGCTGTACCTGTACACGCCATCCAAGCTCTGTTTGACTCAATGCCCAGGCGTATCAAGGCCGTTATTACGGCCAGAGGTGGTTGTTCTGGGTACTGATTTCTCAGGATCTATGCACCCAAATGGCGTGAAAATGTAATGACATGTCAGTTCTAGTATAATATTCACTCCTGGAAATTGAAATAAGAACACCGTGAATTCATTGTCCCAGGAAGGGGAAACTTTATTGACACATTCCTGGGGTCAGATACATCACATGATCACACTGACAGAACCACAGGCACATAGACACAGGCATCAGAGCATGCACAATGTCGGCACTAGTACAGTGTATATCCACCTTTCGCAGCAATGCAGGCTGCTATTCTCCCATGGAGACGATCGTAGAGATGCTGGATGTAGTCCTGTGGAACGGCTTGCCATGCCATTTCCACCTGGCGCCTCAGTTGGACCAGCGTTCGTGCTGGACGTGCAGACCGCGTGAGACGACGCTTCATCCAGTCCCAAACATGCTCAATGGGGGACAGATCCGGAGATCTTGCTGGCCAGGGTAGTTGACTTACACCTTCTAGAGCACGTTGGGTGGCACGGGATACATGCGGACGTGCATTGTCCTGTTGGAACAGCAAGTTCCCTTGCCGGTCTAGGAATGGTAGAACGATGGGTTCGATGACGGTTTGGATGTACCGTGCACTATTCAGTGTCCCCTCGACGATCACCAGTGGTGTACGGCCAGTGTAGGAGATCGCTCCCCACACCATGATGCCGGGTGTTGGCCCTGTGTGCCTCGGTCGTATGCAGTCCTGATTGTGGCGCTCACCTGCACGGCGCCAAACACGCATACGACCATCATTGGCACCAAGGCAGAAGCGACTCTCATCGCTGAAGACGACACGTCTCCATTCGTCCCTCCATTCACACCTGTCGCGACACCACTGGAGGCGGGCTGCACGATGTTGGGGCGTGAGCGGAAGACGGCCTAATGGTGTGCGGGACCGCAGCCCAGCTTCATGGAGACGGTTGCGAATGGTCCTCGCCGATACCCCAGGAGCAACAGTGTCCCTAATTTGCTGGGAAGTGGCGGTGCGGTCCCCTACGGCACTGCGTAGGATCCTACGGTCATGGCGTGCATCCGTGCGTCGCTGCGGTCCGGTCCCAGGTCGACGGGCACGTGCACCTTCCGCCGACCACTGGCGACAACATCGATGTACTGTGGAGACCTCACGCCGCACGTGTTGAGCAATTCGGCGGTACGTCCACCCGGCCTCCCGCATGCCCACTATACGCCCTCGCTCAAAGTCCGTCAACTGCACATACGGTTCACGTCCACGCTGTCGCGGCATGCTACGAGTGTTAAAGACTGCGATGGAGCTCCGTATGCCACGGCAAACTGGCTGACACTGACGGCGGCGGTGCACAAATGCTGCGCAGCTAGCGCCATTCGACGGCCAAACCGCGGTTCCTGGTGTGTCCGCTGTGCCGTGCGTGTGATCATTGCTTGTACAGCCCTCTCGCAGTGTCCGGAGCAAGTATGGTGGGTCTGACACACCGGTGTCAATGTGTTCTTTTTTCCATTTCCAGGAGTGTATTTGTCCAATGAATACCCGTTTATCATCTGCATGTCTTCTTGGTGTAGCAATTTAAAGGCCAGTAGTGTATATGTACTCAAATATGTTTGGAAATTTTGTATGTGTGTGGTTGTGTGTGAGTGAGCTGTAGTCAGAGTTGGTGGCAGGCAGCGGGGCTGTCCTTCACGGACAGCGACCCTCTCTTCAGCAGCTCCCGTCTCCTGCCGTGTTGCGCCAGCGCGGCAGCCTGCCGGAGTTGCGGCGAACTGCTCACTGCTCACCAGGCCGTGTCGCGCCGTGCCTCGCTGCGAGAGCAGCTGTCAGCCGCAGGGATGTGCTTGTCGCTCTGCAAGGATGCGTGCCGCCCTACTTGTGGCGCGCTCTCGTCGGCACAACAGCAGCAGTCGTGCAACACGCGCCGAGTTGCCGACACGGCGCCGCTGTTGTCATCTCCAGGCCGGATGCCTGTTGCACAAACACAGCGTTTCGGCCTCTCGACAAGCACATGCTACACACTGGTATAGAGATGGAGGCCCCTATCGGGTGATTTCGGCCGCCAAGTGCAAGTCTTATTTCATTCGACGCCACACTGGGCGATCTGCGCGCCGCTGATGGGGGATGAAATGATATTAAGACAACACAACACGCATTCCCCGAGCGGGGAAAACCTCCAGCCCAGCCGGGAATCGAACCTGGGCCCGCTTGCATGGGAGGCGAGCACCTTACCACTCAGCTAAACAGGCTGACACAAGGACTGGTACCGACAGGCCATACACGCCCTTGTTTCAAGCTGGAGGAAGGCCATAGAACAAGACGGAGATTACGTGGAAAAATAGGGTATGTGGATAAAACACCATTGTATCGTGGGTGTAATTCTCATTATGTTCAATAATGATTTGTTGAAGAAAAAAAATGTGGTGCATTACTTTCTGCGCAACCCTCGTACGCTGAACTTATCCGTTAGGACAGTGCGACAAAATCTGGCTTAATATGGGGTTTGGCAGTAGACGACCGATGCGAGTGCCTTTACGAACAGCACGACATCGCCCGCAGCGCCCGTCCTGGGCTCGTGAACATATCGGTTGGATCCTAGATGACTGAAGATCCGTCTCCTGGTAGGATGAGTGGCGATTTCAATTGGTAAGAGCAGATGGTAGGATTCGAGTGTGGCGCAGACGCCCGAACCCATGGATCCAACTTGTCAAAGAGGCACTGTGCAAGCAGATTGTGGCTTCATAATGGTGTGTTGACGTGGAATCGACTGGGTCCTCGGCTCTAACTGAACCGATCATCTTCAGCTACCGATCATGTTCTGCTACTTGGAGACCATTTGCAGCAAACAACGATCGGAATTTTTATGGGTGACAGTGCGCCATGTCACTGAGGGACAACTGTTCACGATCAGTTTGCAGAACATTTTGGACAATTCGAGAGAACGATTGCCCACCCAGATCGACAGACACGAATCATATCCGACATTTATGGAACATAACCGAGAGGTCAGTTCATACACAAAATCTTGCAATTACGGACGGCTATAGAGGCAGCATGGATCAGTGTTTCTGCAGGGGACATCCAATGACTTGTCGAGTCCGTTCCACGTAGAGCTGCTGCGCTAGTCGGACAGAAGGATGCCCGACACGGTATTAGGAGGTGTCCCATGACTTCTGTCACCTCAGTGCGTGTCCCAGCTTTTTATTGCAGTCTTTCTAATCCGAAGGCTACTTTTTTTTATCAACCTCCGATCGGTCGCGAAATGGAAACCCCAATGAAAATCAAAAATGGTTTCCAGATCTTCAGCATGACGGAGGCGAAGTGGGTCCGCAGCTATATCTTTAATGAAAGAAATGGTAGGAGTACGTAAGTTGCATTAGGAAGTCTCCTTTATGTATTGATGGTGACTAGTTTCGAACTTACGTCCATTCTCAAAAACCATTCGTCGTCATATTCGACTCATTAGAGGTATGTGTGCATGCGTAGAATAGCTATTGCAAATAATGGTTCAAATGGCTCTGAGCACTATGGGACTTATCTTCTGAGGTCATCAGTCCCCTAGAACTTAGAACTACTTAAACCTAACTAACCTAAGGACATCACACACATCTATGTCCGAGGCAGGAGTCGAACCTACGACCGTAGAGGTCGCGCGGTTCCAGACTGTAGCGCCTAGAACCGCTCGGCCACATCGGCCGGCTATAGCAAATAATTCGAGCGTTAATAAAGATACTTTAGCATACAGTAGACGGGTTATATTGCTCATTGTAATTTGTCTACGTATGCTAAAGTATCTGCATTACAATTTGAACTCTTTGCTGCTTACGAAGACAGATGGTTTAAATGGACGCAAGTCCTAAACTAGTCACCACCAGTATATAAAGGAGACTTCCTAATGCAACTTACGACGGTATTCCATCATTTCTTTCAGTAAAACTGGTTCATTTCGAACATTTAGCTGTACCTTCAGCTACTTTTCTAGACAGTCGCCGCTCCGAGTTAGACATTCGTCGTAGCCTGATATGAAATTTTCAATACACTCGTCATAGAACGCCGCCTCCTACAATTTCCACCAATTCCGTACGCTGATCTGCAGTTCGTTCTCTGTGCCAAAATATTGTTCCCATAGCCAGCGGTTCACGTGAGCGGAGAGATGAAAGTCAGAGATAGCCAAGTCTGGGCTATATCGTGGGTGATCAATTTCCATCAAAAACACTCCACCTTCTGTATCTGGCCGAAAATTGTCATGAAGAAGCAAGCGCATGACAGTTACGTTATTTGGGCTGCATGTAAATCAGGCGACACCCCTCAGCAGGACTTCACAATTTACGGATGACACTATTTTCTAGACATCTTAACATGATCACTGTGCGCTCAGAACTAAAAAGTTCGACGTAACGCTACAGACGGGCATACGAGAGACTCTTAACAACACGTCTGATCAATGATTCACCTCATTTTCACTATGGTTTTTATTTCGCAGCTGATCAGAGGTTGAAAAAAAAGTCCTCTTATTATTTTGTCGTACGGACATTTGCCTCTCCTACCACGGAGCAACGTGATTTATCTGTAACAATTTGCATTTCTATGCACTCTATGTTTGAAAGTTAACGAAATTAACGACTCCGGATGCACAGGTTGGAAATAGCGTGCTGTTTTATAAGAATTTGATGTGACTGGATTGGCGATTTCCTGTCAGAGAGGTCACAGTTGGCAGTAATTGACGGAAAGTCATCGAGTAAAACAGAAGAGATTTAAGGCGTTCCCCAAGGTAGTGTTATAGGCCCATTGCTGTTACTTATCTATACAGACGATTTGGGAGACAATCTGAGCAGCCGTCTTCGGTTGTTTGCAGATGAAGCTGTCGTTTATCGACTAATTAAGTCATCAGAAGATCAAAACAAATTTCAAAACGATTTATAAAATGGTTCAAATGGCTCTGAGCACTATGGGACTTAACTGCTGTGGTCATCAGTCCCCTAGAACTTAGAACTACTTAAACCTAACTAACCTAAGGACATCACACACATCCATGCCCGAGGCAGGATTCGAACCTGCGACCGTAGCGGGCGCGCGGCTCCAGACTGTAGTGCCTAGAACCGCTCGGCCACCCCGGCGGGCTAAAACGATTTATAAAAAACATCTGAATGGTGCGAAAAGTGACAGTTGACCATAATTAACGAAAAGTGTGAGGTCATCCACATGAGTGCTAAGACGAACTCGTTAAACTTCGGTTACACGATAAATCAGTCTAATCTAAAAGCCCTAACTTCAACTAAATACCTAGGTACTACAATTATGAACAACTTAAATTGGAAAGAACACATACAAAATGTTGTGGGGAGGGCTAACCAAAGGCTGCGTTTTATTGGCAGGACACTTAAAAAATGCAACAGACCTACTACGGAGACTGCCTACACTACGCATGTCCGTCCTCTTTTTGAATATTGCTGCGCCGTGTGGGATCCTTACCAGATAGGACTGGCGGAGTACATCGAAAAAGTTCAAAGAAATGCAGCACGTTCTGTATTATCGCGAAATATGGGAGAGAGTGTCACAGAAATGATACAGGATTTGGGCTGGAAATCATTAAAAAAAAAAAAAAGGCGTTTTTCGTTGCGACGGAATCTTCTCACGAAATTCCAATCACCAACTTTCTCCTCCGAATGCGAAAATATTTTGTTGACACCGACCTACATAATGAGGAACGATCAACACGTTAAAATAAGGGAACTCAGAGCTCGTACGGAAAGATATAGGTGTTCATTCTTTCCACGCGCTATACGAGATTGGAATAATAGAGAATTGTGAAGGTGGTTCGATGAACCCTCTGCCAGGCACTTAAATGTAATTTGCAGAGTATCCATGCAGTAGATGTAGTAGTAGTAGATCATGAGCAGTTAAGTGAAGCCCTCATCTATTAAGCTGTGCTGCACAGTATGAACATTTATTCCCCTGTATTCAAATGAAAACATGGTCTGAGTATAAGTGTTTAATGAAATAACCAATAAATGCACATACTTTGTTAAAATAAGCGGAAAGTAATCAGTTTGCTCAGGTATGTATTTTAACATCAAATAGTAGATATACACTCATAAACCTGTCCGTTACTTATATGCCATGTACACTCTCGACTTATAATCAAAACCGATGGAATAAAACTGGTTTCATCGTATCTGTAGTTTCTGAATTTTGCACTCCAAAGAACAGTAGTCAAATGTTTCTTTAAAGCAATGATATCATAATGTAATTTAGGTACACAACATCAAGGTACTACTGGAAACACGGAGACCTCAGTATCGTGTGGTCCTCGAAATACATCACGATTATACGAAAACACAATACACTGTCTTCCAAAACATCAGCATCCCAGGACAGCGTCCACTGACCAACTTTTGTGCAGCTGTAAACTGATTCATACAAAGATCGCCGTATTTATTATCAATGGACTGCAACAGGAGCGTAGGACTGAAACATATTACTGTTCGTACGATGACTAACCATTGATGTGATGAAGCCTATAGTAAAAGGAGTGGGCAAGATCGCTGCACTGTGGCATGAAACTATTTTAAGTACGATTATAAATGAAAGACTCAAGTTGGACAAAATAATTCATTTTTCTCACAACAGTGTAGGCAAATTACAGCCACGAAATTCGTTGTCGGTGTACGTAATACGTAGTGATGATCTAGAAAATGTCAGGAAATTACATGTCTTCGATATACGTCTTCCAGTAAGACAATAAACCATTTACAATGCAGGAGAGAATGATAAGTTTGAATCTACTGTGTCACGAATTGAAAATATATGAGTCGACCCTATGAATCAGCTTTTATTTTACGAAAAGCCAACACACTATGAGCCTTTGTGTCGCCCGCGAAAGGATACAATTTCAGTTATAATTCACTGCCAGTTCCGTACGCGGAATAATTCCAGTATAACTGTGCAAATATTTAGAACACACGACTGTAATAACCAATAACGAATACCCAAACTAACTATACGGCCTCGTGGCTAGACACTCGCTAATGTTTTCCATTTGATAAAGCCCTAGCGACAGTCCAAATATAGAAACGTGCTATGGTAGTGCGACACAGAATCTTGTAGAGCTTGACTCGACCAATCGAGGATGACCATAGGATGATCGAATAGTAGGCTGCAAAGATAAAATGGCGAACTTTCTAATCTTTTAAAAAAAAATTGGCGGGAAATGAAACTGAAAATTGAGCAGGCAATTGAACAACAATACTGTGTATGGACCCCTGTGACCAGATGTCCAAGAGTCACAAATTCGGTGTCATTGACCAAAACCATCTTGTGATCACCATGGCTAGGAGGATCCCAGAATTTACCCCCTCCCCCGCACCCCCCCTCCCCCCACCCAAAGAAGATTTTGATTTTAGACGTATTCACTTTCTAACAGCGTCACAAGACTCATGTACTAGTTTACAAAACTTTAGGACGAGAATAACTGCCGCGTGATATGTCAAAAAAATGGTTCAAATGGCTCTGAGCACTATGGGACTTAACTGCTGTGGTCATCAGTCCCCTAGCACTTGGAACTACTTAAACCTAACTAAACTAAGGACATCACACACATCCATACCCGAGGCAGGATTCGAACCTGCGACCGTAACGGTCGCCCGGTTCCAGACTGTAGCGCCTAGAACCGCTCGACCACTCCGGCCAGCCGTGATATGTCACTGCCAAGTAACATGGCTCTATGGCTCTATGCAACTTGGACCATACACAGAAACAATAGCTTCAGTATACTACAGGTGGTAACTAAAAGAAATACTCAATGAAACGAACAGAAATGACACATTTATTCAAAGACAATAGTTACACTGAAATCATCGGGATATACAGGGTGTTTGAGAAGAAATATTCAATATTTTACACAGTGGTAGTATAAGTAATTCTGAACAAAAAAGGGTAATATGAACACAGGTACGCAAATACTTCGTCAGGGAGGTATTGGTGTTACAAGGAACTTTAATTCTGCAAAATTGATGTGCACAACGTGAACGTATACGCAATACAACTGGGCCGTAATGTGATTTTCTTGAAAACAATGTAACAGACAAGTACAGTTATGTTACACATTTTTACATAATGTTTATTTACTTTGCATTTAGTACATTATGCATTACAGCATGCATGTTACATGTATTCAATTGAAAAAGCCATACCATGTCTTTTACAAACGGCTTTAACACTTATCGTACAGATGTAGTACAGTTCACAGAACAGGTTCGAATATCCCACCATGAACGTCAATGCACTTTTGCGCTCTAGCGATAACTTGTTGTGTTGCTTGTTCAATTGTCTGAGGTTGGCTCCTAATCAATTCAGCAGCGTCTATGATGCGACGAAGCAGTTCATCTCTTGTATTTACCTTCGCTTTGTGCAACTCTGATTTCATCCAATCCCATGAACAGAAATCTAAAGGTGTAAGGTCAGGTGATCTTGAAGGCCAGTTAATAGCACCGCCACGGCCAATCCAGCGATTAGGGTAGGTGCGATTGAGACTGTCTCCTCACACGTAAGGCATCAAGTCGGGGGGCACCGTCGTATTGAAAATGTATTCCAGTTCACTTGGCTAAAGGAACGTCTTCCAGTAGTTCCAAAAATGAGTTTTCCAAAAAATGCAGATACCTCTCTCCCGTCAATCGTTGATTGATAAGAAATTGACCTATCAAAGGTTACCGATCATGCCGCACGAAACATTTATGGCAAAACGAACTTGGAAATTGCTATCCACTGAAGCGTGTATATTTTCCCGTGACCATCGATGATTATTGCGTGTTTTGTTTATTCCATGTGGTGATAACTGGGCTTCGTCAGTTAATAGTATATATGGAAGTAAATGACTATTCTCAATTACCCCTTGACAGAACTGAAATCGTTGTGCATTGTCGCCAACGTGGAGATTTTGGACACGCTGTATGTGAAATGGATACAAGTTTTCCGAATGTAATGTTTCCTATACTAGTGTCTGTGGGACATTCATACTCAGGGACATTCTTCGTAAGCTCATACTGGGACTCCGCTCAATACTTACGATAATTTCTTCCTGTTCTTGCAAAGTTTGTTGACGTGCACGCTCGGACGAAAAATATCTACTTGGAAGAGAGCCTGTCGCGCGCAAAGTGATAAACACTTTGGTAAACACCCTGCGACCAGGTAATCGTCGAGTCGGAAAGCGCCTGTGGTATTCTTCTCTTGCAGCGGTAGCACTACCGTCGCACAAGCCATAACCATACACCATATCTGCGTATTCCTCATTACTGTAGGAGTGTGGCATTATTAGCAGCGCTTGTTCGAACACAGTTAACACCATACACTACACACCTAACCGATACGTCGCTGGTACACTACACAATGCGGCTTACACGGCACAACTGCGCAAACAGTGGGTGATTGTACATAATACGTGGTAGGTTGGATAGCGTAAACATGGCATGTACCCGTGCACTGTTTGCAAGAAAATCACGTTATGGCCCAGTTGTACTGTGTATACGTTTACGTTGTGCACATCAATCTTGGAGAATTGAAGTTCCATTCAATACCAATAACTCCCTAACGAAGCATTTGCGGACCTATGTTCAGATAACATTTTTTGTTCAGAATACTATCACTGTGTAAAATATTGACCTTTCCTCCCCAAACTCCCTGTACAATAGCCATCTCGTCGTTACAAAAGACTGGACATGATTCTTAATATGGTGTGCGATCACAGCGAATAGCAGTACATGTTCTGCAGCGTGCTCCCATGCTGGTGACAAAGTTGGTCAGGAGTTCCTGATGTTAAGGTTTCCATTCCTCCAGCACTGCAGTACATCTCCCCAATACATGCCTTATGTGCCCGATGGGATTTATTTCGGGAGGGGGCGGGGAGGAGGAAACGGATATGTCAATTCATTCGTGAAATATCCTCTTGTTTCAAGAGCTCCTCCACTTATGCAGGTAGATGCGGTAGCGCATGTTGTTGTTGTTGTTCTTGTTCTTTTTGTGGTGGTCTTCGGTCCAGAGACTGGTTTGATGCAGCTCTCCATACCACTCTATACTGTGCAAGCTTCTTCATCTCCGAGTGACTACTGCAACCTACATTCTTCTGAATCTGCTTAGTGTATTGATCCCTTGGTCTCCCTCTACGATTTTCTCCCTCCACGCTTCCCTCTAGTACTAAATTGGTGATCCCTTGATGCCTCACAACTTGCCCTAGCAACCGATCCCTTCTTCTAGTCAAGTTGTGCCACAAATTCCTTTTCTCACCAATTGTCTTCAGTACCTCCTCGTTAGTCACGTGACTTACCCATAAAATCTTCAGAATTCTTCTGTAGCACCACGTTTCGAAAGCTTCTCTTCTTGTCCAAACTATTTATCGGCCATGTTTCACTTCCATACATGACCATACATGGTGGTCGTGCATTGTTATCCATAAAAGCGAAGTCAGGGCTGGATGCATCCTTTACTTGAGTACTTCAAACAGAACATGGACCTAGAAGCAACTGTAACTTTGGATGTAAACCAATACAACTTCGTCTTGGTTGACTGACGGCGTCTCTCTTCATATAACTCAAACCGTCCTCTCTGTGCTTCCTGGTATTCTCGCCACGTCTTCTGTTGATAAACAAGGTTCGGCAACGGAGGTGGACGATAAGCGCGAGCTGGATGCAGTGCTGAAAAAGGAAAGCTACGGCCGTAAAACATCGAGATGGTGCTAGTCTTTTCCTATATAATCATCCTGAATACGATGCATTTTTCCCAATAATGCAAGACCTGGTTATATAACCTGCATTTGGCGTGCTCAGAAGAGTTTACCCTTGAAAAGCACCTTGTTGTCATTCTGGAAAGGCGTGTCACGCAATGGTTTCTTCGCTGATGAAAGAGGAACAGCACATTGGGAGACATGTAAGCAGAATAGACGACTGAGGTAAAATCTAATAGCCTAAAGAAGCAGTATCTGTAACTGTTCTTAGAAGGACCAGCTGGGGAGCAGTCGTGAAGCAAAAACACCTCCTTTGGCAGCTTCTCACAATGCTTCATCTTGTTGTTCTCCCAGAACTTCGTCAGCGGCTTTAATGGTACTGTTTTGTGACGGTTTGCCCCTTAAAGATCGTAATCTGTTACCAGCTTACCAGGAAAATTAAAAAAACCACTTAGTAGCCCCTTGTTCGATGGTGGTTGGCGCTTTGCCATTTTCAGTGGGACTAATCCTCATGTTCTCACTGATGGCTTTGCTCCTTCGTCTCGGGGCCATGGTGATGCACTCATCTGCGGTGATTGAGTGGCTAAGATCACAGCCACAACATTTCCTCTGCTGCCTAGGTTTAATATGCTTTTTGAATTATGTAATCAGTTGCGGGAACTAGTGGGTGACGGCCTCTGTCACGTTCAAAATATCGTACAAGGTGCTTCAATGCGAATCGATGAACCTTTTCTCCCGTTCCGCTATCGGTTCGACTGTGGTACGCCGAGCTTCGAGCATTTTGACCTCTACCTCTTTTCCGATTCTCCGTCCTTTTGTTTAACCATTCTGACAGCGTCTGTGCCATCTAGAATCTTAATTACATTATAGGACATTTCTGCAGCACATGTCGCGCTAGGACAATAGTCTGCGCCACATACCAACTGTGTGTATTGATCTGACTCAGCACGGATTGTTGGCAGCATTCTCCTTCTTCAAAGGAGTAAACGAACTACCGCACGATACTCCAGTTTGTCAGTGGGCTAGGTCGTTTTGTTTTTGCTCGTCTAGCGCGTGCAACGGAAGTTGTGGCACTGGGATTTCAGTGTGCATCAGGACTGCAGAAATGCACCGGCAAAGAAACAAAAAAATAATCACAGATCTTTATCTTTTTGAAGTAAAACTGACTCTTTATCACAATTCATCGTAATATTAAAAAATCGTAGTCAAGCTCCACCGTTCCGGTCTCAGATGTGCCAATTGGGACCGACCGATCGCCATGTCATCCTCTACCAAAAGCGTCATTTAGATGGTATGGAGGTCTCTAGGGTCAGTACACCGCTCTCCCTCCCATTGTCTGCTTTACAGACCTTGGAGTCGCTGCTTCTCATTTAAGTACGTCTCGACTGACATCACTATACTGAGTGGAGCCCTTTTCCGCTGCTCCCACTAGGTATAAATCTCTAGCAGTGCCGACATTAGAATTCAGGTCCTTCGTCTGGCAGTTAGCCACGCCTACCACTCAACAGCGGTGGCGGAAGCTCGCAAGAGTACTGTCATAGTTAAAAAATAATCAGTTATCTAAGAACACAGTCGTGGTGCTGATATCCAAGAAAACACTGCGTAATAGCAGAGGGCGGCTCCGCTGCTGCGCCACTGTCAGTGTGGCGGCACGCGCTGCGGCCGGCGTGAGTCAGAGGCAGTCGCTGTGGGTGCCGCCCGCCGGCTGCCCCCGCACAGCCCACAGCCGCAGACACAGCTCAGCTCAGCCATTGTTCCTCGCGCACTCACTTTCTCTGCCGCCTTGCAGGATGAAACTGAAGTCCCGCCGTTACACCTGTCACCTACCTACAGCACGTCTCTGTTGCAGATCGTATCAAACGTGCCACGGAAAGGACTGAAGTAACTGTTTTGACACTGCTTGACTTCAGGAAGACTCTAAGCACTGTTGAAATACACTGAAGAGCCATAGAAACTGCTACACCCCGCGAGCACGCAGAAGTGCCGCAACACGGCTTGGCATGGACTCGACTAATGCCTGAAATAGTGCTGGAGAGAATTGACACCGCAGGGCTGTCCATAAGTCCGCTAGAGTACAAGGGGTGGAATCTCTTATGCAGGGCATCAATAATGTTCATGTCTCGGGAGTTTGGTGGCCAGCGGAAGAGTTTAAACTTAGAACAGTGTCCCTGGAGCCGCTCTGTAGCAGTTCTGGGCGTGGAGTGTCGCATTGTCCTGCTGGATTTGCCCAATTCCTTCGGAATGCACAATGGACATGAATGGAAGCAGGTGATCAGACAGGATGCTTACGTATCTCTCACCTGTCAGAGTCGTATCTAGACGTATCAGAGCTCCCATATCACTCCAACTGCACACACCCCACACCATTACAGACCCTCTGCCAGCTTGAACAGACCCCTGCTGACATGCAGGGTCCATGGATTCATGAGGCTGCCTCCTTACCCATAAACGACCATCGGCTCGATACAATTTCAAGCGAGACTCGTCTGACCAGGCAACATGTTTCCAGTTATCAACAGCCCAATGTCAGTGTTGAAGCGCCCAAGCGATTCGTAAAGCTTTGTGTTGTGCATTCATCAAGAGTACACGAGTGGACCTTCGGCTTCGGAAGCCCATATCGATGATGTTTGGTTGAATGGTTCGCACGCTAACACTTATTGATGGTCGAGCATTGAAATCTGCAGCAATTTGAGGAAGAGTTACACTTCTGTCACGTTGAACGATTGTCTTCAGTCGTCGTTGGTCCCGTTCTAGCAGGATATTTTTCCGGCTGCAACGATGTCGGAGATCTGATGTTTTACCGGATTCCTGATATCCACGGTACACTCGTGAAATGGTCCTACGGGAAAATGCCCATTACATCGCTACCTAGAAGATGCTGTGTCCCATCGTTCGTGCGCCGAATACAACACCACGTTCAAACTCACTTAAATCTTGAGAAACTGCCATTGTGGCAGCATAACCCATGTAACAACTGCACCAGACACTTGTTGTCATATACAGGTGTTGCCGACCGCAGTAAAGTATTCTGCCTGTTTACATATATCTGTATTTGAATTCCCATGCCTATAACAGTTTCTTTGGCGCTTCAGTGTAGATATATTACTTACGGAATTGAAGCGGCTGAAAGTTTCAAACAGCGCAATTTTGAAGGTCGTTGTCTACCTCAAAAACACGTGCAAACGTTTAGTCTGTAGCTCGAAGAAGTTCTCACGGAAATTCGCAAGAGTGAAGCGCTCAGAAGAGGGTCAGAAAATAGAATGAAACATCGCCGATAGGTTATGTGATTTTACTGCAGTGATAACAGACTCGAATGTAATTTACAATGGCATTAGCAGTGCGAACCAACTTATATGGTATTTTATCCTCTTTAGCATGCATATATACAATGAGACAGTTGTGAAGGGTGTCATAAAGTCGTTTTGTCCTGACCTGAGGCCAACTGGTCCACAACACTGTTGTAATTCGTCCTTGATATCTTGGATACTGGCAATAAGACACAGTTGATGCCCAATCTACTCACTCACATGTTCTATCGGAGACAGATCTGGTCATCTTGATTGCCACGGGAGGCCTCAACATTACGCATACAGTTAGTACAGATACGTCTCATGATCATTGTCCTGTTGAAAAATGGCACCACAATACTGTCGCATGAGAAGTGATACCCGATGGCACTCCGCTTCATGACACTAGGAGTGACACTGCTGTGATTCTCCAAAACGCTAGAATAATGAGACCTTTTCCCAGCTCACCGCCACAATCGCCAATAATCGTCGTCCTTCCGGAGTACTGCAGAACCGCGATTTATCGCTGAACGCAGTTACGACGCCGTTCATCTGCAGTCCATGCTTCCCAGTCACGGCACTACTCGAAACGCAACCGTCTGTGTTTTAGTACTAGCCAGCCGACGTGGCCGAGAGGTTCTAGGCGCTACAGTCTGGTCGCAGGTTCGAATCCTGCCTCGGGCATGAATGTGTGTGATGTCCTTAGGTTAGTTAGGTTTAAGTAGTTCTAAGTTCTAGGGGACTGATGACCTCAGTAAATAAGTCCCATAGTGCTCAGAGCCATTTTTTTGTGGTATTAACAGCAGCCTACATGTGCAACTGTAATTACGTAGTCCGATTGCTGTTACTCTCCGGCCAATGCTGCGAGTTAGCACACAATGTTTGCTGTCGGATGGCAGCCGCTGATGTGAGGCGTTTCGATGTGCTTGGTGCACAGTAGGGCGATGCTACACTGTGTTCGTCAGACGAAGTCGACCGGAAGCTTGAAGAGTATGCCTGCGTCACGTTCATATGCAGTCCGATATCGGGCCACTGTCACACCACAGGATACTGCACGATGAGGCTCATAATGAGGTCCTTTTCTGATAATGCGCTGATAATGCAATTTCATACGGATACTGAGCATCTCTATGTTGTTCGCAGTGGTCACTAAACATCTGTCGATATTCACATCCCTTATATACCCTACCAAGCCTTGTAACAACACTAAACATGAAAAAAAACTAAAGCGCTCTGGTGGTCATTCTACTTGTCACAGTGACATCTAATCATTTGCATACCAGACGATGGTGTGTAAGTGTACGAAGCTACTTTGACATCTGAGCATGTATCTGGGTGCTTCCCTTTTATTATCAGACGTTGTATGGGCTTTCTGGATTCTTTGAGGATTCAGTCCTCGGTCCATTGCTTTATGCCGCTGTAAATAAGTGGCTGACGACATCCACTTGTACACAAGCGCCAGCACTTAGAGTGCCACTGCTGCCGTACCGCGATGACCGACGACCTTTAGTCAGTATCACGATGGGTACAAGAAACTTTAAGAGGTTACAGGTCATCCTCAATCCACTACGAAAGTTGATTAGCTGATAGGCCAGAACATTAAAACTGCAGAACACTGTGACTGCTCACTGCTACGTTGGTTGCCGCCTACAGCCTGGTGGGTTTGCGGGCATGTGACTCGATAACAAACATATGTAAGTGGAGCAGTTACGGACGGGGGATCACCCTAGCGAGGATATGAACTGCAAATCCACTTAGATACGCGACTTTCAAGAAGTGTAAATTATTATTTCTCGGAGCCAGTGAATGGGTATCTCGAAAACGGCGAGACTGGTCGAGTGCACACGTGCTGCTGTCGTGAGCACCTGCGGAAAGAGGTAAAAAGACAGTGAAACCACCACGAGGGACTAAATGGTTGGATGTCCACGAATCTTCACAGAACATGGGGTTCGGAGGCTTGTCTGTTCTTTATTGTAGGATAGATGGTGATCTGTGGAATCTCTGCCGAAGGAGCACTATGTTAGTGCACGCATAAGTGTTTTGGGGGACACCGTTCATAGTACATTGCTGAACATTGAGTTCTGCAGCAGACCACCCCTACGATTGTAGGTGGCACGGGACCATCGGGATTCAGCCGCCGATCAATGGAAACGTGTGGGCTCTTCAGGTGAATAACATTTTTGCTACATTATGTCGGTGGTCGTCTCCACAAATACTGCGATCGAGGTGAACGGCGGCTCGAAATTCGCAGCGCCCCACGAACACAGGCTGGTGGGAGCGGTGTTGTGCTGTGGGAGGTATTTCCTGCGCTTGCGTGGGACCTCTGGTAGTAATCGAAGACACACTGACAGCTGCGGACCACTGCATCCCTTCATGCTTGATGTCTTCCGCGACAGCGATTTCATAAAAAATGTTCAAATGTGTGTGAAATCCTATGGGACTTAACTGCTAAGGTCATCAGTCCCTAAGCTTACACACTACTTAACCTAAATTATCCTAAGGACAAACACACACACCCATGCCCGAGGGAGGACTCGAACCTCCGCCGGGACCAGCCGCACGGTCCATAACTGCAGCGCCTGAGGCCGCCCGGCTAATCCCGCGCGGCACGACTTAATCTTTCAGCAGTATAATTGTCCGTGGCTCGAAGGCACAACCATACTACAGTGATTTGAGGAGCATTATAGTGAACTCAAGCTGACCTCGGCGACCAAATTTGCCTGATGTAAATCCTATGAAACCCCGCTGGGTCGCCGTCGAGCGCCATCAGCATGTACGCAAATCAGCTACATGACCTGTGCTTAGTTATCTAATGCCACTTACTTCCACAGTCCCACCAACAAAGTGTCGGATTCATGATACGCAGAATCAGTGATGTATTTCGTTCCAAAGATGGATAAACAAGCTATTAAGCATGTGGTCATAATGTTTTGACTCATCAGTGTGTAGGGAACAGATTTTGGCATAATCTAGGATCTAAATCGAGAAGACCAAACTATTTCCACCTCGTATTAAACAAAAACTAAAATGTTGTTGAGGCTCCATGGCTACTGCCGGCCGGAGTGGCCGTGCGGTTCTAGGCGCTACAGTCTGGAGCCGAGCGACCGCTACGGTCGCAGGTTCGTATCCTGCCTCGGGCATGAATGTGTGTGTTGTCCTTAGGTTAGATAGGTTTAATTAGTTCTAAGTTCTAGGCGACTGATGACCTCAGAAGTTAAGTCGCATAGTGCTCAGAGCCATTTGAACCATCCATGGCTACTTGTTGTCCTATTGTCTACTGTTTTTCGTCTATAAAACTTTAGCAGACGTTTCTTCAACGATTTCTCTCACTTTTCTCCAGCGGACGAACCTTTGGCAATGCCAGCTGGTGAAACGTCAAAACATGGTTAGCCAAACATCGTCTGAAGATCTTGAGACGAAAACTAACAGACAATATGTCCATTAAAAATTTGTCCATTCCATAGCCGTGCCATATCTTTACTGATGCGATGTATCTCAACATGGCACAAATAGAGAAAACTCCTGAGTTCCTACGAACGCTTAAGTGATACACGTGAGTAACATTCGGTTAGTTGATCACGTTAGAGTTTCCTATACTGAGTTTGGGTGGATGAGATAGGATAGACAGCGGGATTTTCACGGGATACGTTTTCTTCATGGGTTCGTTAGTCGCTGGTGTCCTCAGTACCTCTCCTGGCGCGTCACATATCTGACGTCGTTCCGTAATTGCAATACCAGATCGGGCAGGTAGAGTTTTGATCTCGACCTTTGCTTAACACTAAATGCTTCTCCATCTCCATTTCAGCCACATAACTGTAAAATAAATTACCCTATAACCTGCGTTTTATCCAAAAATAGTCTTCGTTGAAACGAAAATTAAAACTTAATCTGTCATCATCGGCGTATCTTCCTTTCTGAAAATCTCCGCTATTTTCTTTCTGTCCAGTAATTACCTCTGTCACATTGTAAACTATCCATGCTTTTCTCATCCACGTTCATTTGCTTTTCTCCATCTACCTCACTCATTAATATTATCCTACTATTTTCTGCTCTTCCTCTGACCAGTCAGCTTCATATGCCATACATTCTGTAACACGTCACAGTCTAAAATAACAGTCCGCATCTGCAGCTTAGTGGTCAGTGTGGCCACCATGCAATGGGCTCGGGTTCAATTTTATCCACTTGGGAACTAGCTGTTGTGTTGTACCCATCACCATTTTATCATCATCAGTGCGACAGTCACCGAAGTGATCTCAAATAAAAAGACTTGGACCAGGCGACTGAACAACCCGGCCTTCATAAAAATCCTTTATTAGCGTACTATAATTATTGTATTATCATTATTTCATTATTCTCGTGTAATGCTCATGTAGTATGTATACTGTACAGTAATAATAACAGGTTACATGCGAAATAAAATATACAGATAAGCAAATAAATAAATAAACAAGTCGTTGACTGCAGGTGTCAGCCCACACATTATTTAAGGACCATAGGAAAAAAGCTTCTTACTGTGAAATCTTAAAATACCGAAAAATATCAGATGCATGGAGAAAAGGTGTACTGGTACCTTTCTGTAAAACCAAAGGAGATATGCGCAATTGTAAAAAAAGTATAGGGCTGTTTTTTGACCATGATGGATCATGTTGAGCTTCGTGGTTGTTGTTCAGCTAAAGGATGAAAGGATATCAGTGAGGAGATTCGCTGATGGCATTGGTATCCTCAATGAATGGAATGGAATGAACAGTCTAACTAACACGAAAAACGGAATCTCAGAAAGTCAAAGAAAGACGGAAATTATTAGAAGCAATGGAAATGAGATCAGCGATAAATTTAACGTCAAAATCGGGGCAACATTATAGACAAAGTGAAGCAATTTTTCTACTTCGAAAACAAATAACGCATGACGAACGAAGGAATAAAGAGACTGGCACAGGGAAAGAAGGCATTTCTCGCTAACAGAAGCCTGTTAGTATCGTAGTGTGACGTCTCTTTCTGTTTTGGCTCGATGGTGATGGCTGTCCCAGTCGAGATGACGTGGAACGGCGTCCATCGATCTCGACAGCGCTAATCTGTAACTATTATAAAAACAAACTCCTCGCAAGGTTTGGTTATTTTTCAGAAACTGTCTCTCAAAACAGATATCAACATCTCGATGGACCATCACGCGGGAGTGTGTGTGCCGCCCTTGCTTGTAATTAAAGCAATGGTGTTCGATGTCTATCAATCTTCTCTACTTATAAATATAGCGACTGCACCACTCGATAACTCTTTTGATCTGAAAGTCCTTTGGGTGTTCGCGAGACACTTTCCAGTTCACGCTAACATGCTGACTGTAGTTCTTATGCCCAATTTGAGAATGGTTATTCAAACGTTCCAAATAATGTCTTGAATCATCAATCCATCATCAAAGCCGATGTCACATCATGATTTTTGCGATGATATTGAGTTGTTAATTATTATTCCGTCGTCAAGGAGCCGCTACGTTGCGTATTCAACAAAACTACACGACGTAATTCCAGAGACTTTCATTTTCATGTTATCCGAAGAATCAGTTAATTCCACAAATACACTTTAAATGTCCGTTAGATGTATGCGACAAGAAGAATTAAAGTCGAATTAAAGTTTATTGTTCTTCGTAATTATTTGTCCCTACACTGTGCACACACACCGATTTTTCATTCAGGGAATTGCGTCTGTTAACATCAGCAGTTCTGACTCTGACGATAGCTTCTGACAACACGGCGCGATTGTAAGTTCTTCGTGATTGCGTTTATCTGTTGCCTACGCAAGTCTAATAATTGAGTTTATGTCGGCGACCAGTCTCTTTCTGTGTCCTTTGCTGTTCGTGACTATTAAGTGTAACAAAGGCTAAGTCCCATCACGAATCAGCAATCACACGAGTTATTTTTCTGTCACATATATCAACTATCCTGTTATCTGTCTAAACGATTAAGATGATTTTACATCAGTCCGACTTCTGACTAATACTTCTAACCGTAAAACTTTTAAAGCTCAGATCGGTTTTTAAAACTATTAGCACTTAACATGCGTACTACTATTGCAAGAGTACAAGAGAGAAGTGAAGTTAACATCTCCATTGCCGAGTTACATTGTAGTCACAGCGAACTTACAGTTTGATGCGGCTACAACTCTCTTCTAAGATAAATGTTATCTTTGGTCAGTTTATGGTCTGGGCTTTAACCTTCGTAAATAATAAATTTTTGAATTATTTCCTTAAAGTTTCTGTTTCGTATCATATGGTATTCCTACATTCAGTCCTTTCTTTATGATAAGCATTAGTATTTACATAACATTATTGTTAACCAAACTGTCAAGAGTGTAAATTTTATTTTCAGTAGCTGTCATCACTGTCAGGATGACTGATTTTTCTATCTCTTTTCCGACAAAAGGGTGTTCATTATGGGTTCTATAATTGGGGTGTTACAGTAGGAGTTAAGTACAGGCTTGCGTGAGGGTGTATGGTGGACTGCAGGAAAACTGGAAAAGAATCAGTGTGTTTGAGATCTCGTGTAACAGAAGGATGTTCAGAATTATGTGGACTGGAAAAAAATACGAATATTCTCCACATAACAGGTGTGGAAAGGAATATGTGGAAAACAATAAATTGAAGGTATAGTAGGGTGGTCATTTTGTGATATCAGGAAATAGATTCCACGATATTGGAAAGAGCCATAGAGGACAAAATCTGTAAGACGGCTACTGGAATATAACCACGAATATCCTAAGAGATTGACACAGGAGGAAGAGTCATAGCGGGCCAGATCAAACCAATCATGAGACATGGCCCTATCCGCGTCTTTCCATAAAAATACGCGAATGATCCCACGTAAAAGTCTTAATCGAACACCGGAGGAATAAAGCTTGCTTGATAAACACCATAGCCTGGGGGAAAAACACAAGTGTGCACTTTCTCAAACTACGACGGATGTCCGTAAGTAGCCATAGTTTTCTTGTGTCATGGCAAGTAATAGAATTGCTTCACTGACTCAAGCAGGTCAGTGTGCTTAGAGCGGCGATGGCGAGACGGCCACACGGTTTGTCGTTCTCCTATAGAGACCGTCCATCATAATCGCTGCACTTGAACACCTTGCCAAATGTGAAATCCATTTAATAATACGGTTTTTAGTGACGAGAAATCTTAAAGCTGTTGATATTCATCGCAAAATCTGTGCTGTATGCAGACGGAATGTAATGTTGAAGATGTTGTATGAAAGTGGTGTCGTTTGCTGAACAGTGGCGGGACAGGTGTTTTTGATGATAACAGAAACGGCCGTTTGTCTGTACTCAGTAGCGAACTGGCACAAAAAAGGAGGGGGAAACTTCATGAAAATCGGCGTTTCATCATATCTCCACTATCGCACACCACTCTGTAGATTTCTTGCAGTGTTTTCCATGAGGTCAAAGATACCACAATTATTGTGGTCTGTGGCTTCCAAAACTCTCAGGCGACAACATTTTATCCAGAGGTAACCGGACAGATCTAGGAGTTTATTTCTGAATTAAGAATATATGTGGAAGTAATAGAATAAATAAAAATAAGACAGACAAAAATTTTATTTAGATAATCTAGTATTTCATTAATACTGTAATGTAAGGTGTTTCTGTTCTACCCCAGACAAAAGGCACCATTAATGCAAATAATGCTGTACACACGATAATGAGAAACATACGCTACAAGATATAAAATGATCAATAATACAGCAAACTCTGAAAACAATGTAAAAGTACTCCAGCTGTATACAGCTGAGCCCAGCTGTGTGTCAAGAGCACAATGGAGAATCTTGCATCTGCAATATAAATAGTCGGCTACATCAAAGCAACACTATCAGCTTACTACTGTTCACTATTGTTTTGACTTACCTGTCTGCCCCAACGCAAAGGCCCACCGGTTGCAATCTTTCGTAAGCTGATGATGTAGTCTTGCAAAAGATCTTGAAGCAGTTGAGAAATACCTTAGACAGTGCTGGCATTCACATCAGTACAACAAAATTTTGACACCATTAGGTACACACTTGCCAATGACGGTGTCAAACTCGATGGAACGAAATTACCAAAGGTCAGTAGATTCAAATATCTAGGATCAGATGACAGAGCAATGACCTTAGATGTTACTCATTAGATAATCACATCTTGGAATAAGTGTATCATACTGCCTGAAGTCTTGCGTGACACAAAAATGCCTATTCGCATCAAAGAAAAATATACAAAACAAGCATTAGACCAGATAGGATCTGCAGTAGTGATTTGAGAAACTTGAGTAGTAACTACATTCAGCGAGAATGAGCATGATGTGACGGTCACGTATAGTCACCCTTAACGATAAGATCCATAATGAATATACAGTGGTGGAAGTTAGTATAAAGTCACATGCTTATTTATGGAAAAACATGTTTATTTACTTATTTGGTTGTAACCTCCCCACCGCAATTTTTTTAAAAGAAAATAAATAGCAATACTTAATAGAAATGGGAGCCAAGTGTAACCTCCCCGCAAAAATTTTAAAAGAAAATAACGATACTAATTAGAAATGCTGATGGACATGGCTCTATGCGTAACCTGCCTACAATCAAATGTACTCACAATGGCAACAAATGTGAAATTCGCAATCTGACTCAAATATAAATCCTTCAAAAAATTAAAGCCCATTCAGTGACAAGAAAATTCAATTAAACCGAAATATCGGTCTTTGGCCCTGTGTAAAACAATCAGAATTAAAGTCTTACCTCAGAATAAATCGATGTCACATATCTGCTCTTGTTGTTGCGCACCGCTTGGAGGAACTGCATTGCAAATAATAATTTCTCCTTTTTTTTTTGATTCTAGTGAAATTTTTCTTCAAAAGAAGTGGAATGAAATGGGAAGTGCAACGAAATCTTGAGTTCAATAAAAAATTAAATTTTTGAGAAAATGCTTTTGAAATAAAAAATTATTATTGGGAGACTTGTTGGAGAATAATTACAATAAATAAAATTTGTCATTATCTAATGATTATATTAATTAACAGTATACCTTATTCCTCATCTTGACCATTGTTGCCGACCGCCTACATCACACAACCGCACTGGGCTGCTACTACTGACCGACCGCTCTGCATGACGACTACAGACTGAGTACTGCTCTCAACTAGACAGAGCTACAGACTCGCAACGACTGACTGACTCGCAAAGACTACTACTGACTGAGAACCGCTCGCAACACTCGCGCGGTCAAGCGCATACTCTCTGGTCACAGATGCTACAATGCCTCGCCATCGCTGCTGCGTTACATACGTGTTTCATAACCCTCCACTCGGGGGGCAAAAATTTGGCAGCGATGGTGAGTCATTTGGACTTGCCAAGCGCGGCAAATTTTTTTTTTAATTAACAAAATCCTACAACTTACAGAATATTTAAATGTTGTGCACACGCACTAAGTACAAAATATATCAGACAAGGACAAAATGTGAATACTAAACATAGTAGCAAATCAGAAAAAAGTATATACAAACTTTTTGACAGATAAAGTGCACAGGCACTGAAAATTCTTTAGCATATGCAGAACAAATAAACAGACTGGCAAGAATAATTAGATGTAGTACATAAAGTAAATGTTGTGCACACGCACTAAGTACAAAATATATCAGACAAAGACAAAATGTGAGTACAAAACATAGTAGCAAATCAGAAAAAAGTATATACAAACTTTTTGACAGATAAAGTGCACAGGCACTGAAAAAATTCTTTAGCATATGCAGAACAAATAAACAGACTGGCAAGAATAATTAGATGTAGTACATAAAGTAAATGTTGTGCACACGCACTAAGTACAAAATATATCAGACAAAGACAAAATGTGAGTACAAAACATAGTAGCAAATCAGGAAAGTATATACAAATTATTTGACAGATAACAAAGTGCACAGGCACTGAAAAAATTCTCTGGCATATGCAGAACAAATAAACAGACTGGCAAAAAATATTATGTTGACAAGTGTACATGCACTGAAAAATGTCTTTAGCATTTTCACAACAAATAAACATAATGGCAAAAAAAAAATTCATGTCCAAAGTGCACATGCACTGAAAAATGTCTTTAGTATTTTCACAACAAATAAACATAATGGCAAACATCATGTCGACCAGTGACATAAGTGTACTCACACTGGAGTTTAGCGAATCGAAAAATGTATAACCTATGAACATAAATGATGTTACCAAAAAAAAAAAATTTTTTCTTTATGTGACAAGAATCAGGATAGGAAAGGGAAGGATTGCATCATGGTTGTAGCACTTTAGATTGCACACAGCTGCTCTGAAAGTCCATATCTTTCCACAGTAGTACAACACCAAGTGACACAACTTGAAGTTCTTTTCCCATCAGAATTTATCAGTGTAGCCAAGACACTGAACTGTCGTAGTAATGTTCCATGTTTTCATTTTGGCAGTACATTAGGTACACCAAACAGTGGGACCATAATAATGTCTTCATCGCTCATGGTGGTGGACAGCATGTCGTGTCAACACCACACTCTTACAAGGCACACCAACGTAGAATTAGTGCAAAACCAAATATAGTGCTCCATGATCACTGGGATAAACAGGACAAATGGACATTGCAGTAATTCAGGGTAGTCAGCTTATGAGGTGAAGGACATCAAGTCACATAATATTGACAATTACAGTCTTCATTGATAGTTCGTGGCATTCATAGCCCAGTTATTGAACATTTCTGTACCAAGTATGTAGTATTACAGAAAAATGTTCATTAATTGTTTTACATAGAATCAGTAGCCTTCTTTTCCTGGTTACAAAATATTATGAAATAATCGCATTCTTTTCAGTTACAGAGTATAATTAAGAATCATTAACCTTCTCCTAATTACAGTTAATTAATCATTTGTCATTAATTAATCATTTGTCTAATTACAGTTAATTAATCATTTGTATAATTACAGTTAATTAATCATTTGTCGTTAATTAATCATTTGTCTAATTACAGTTAATTAATCATTTGTCGTTAATTAATCATTTGTCTAATTACGGTTAATTAATCATTTGTATAATTACAGTTAATTAATTGATCATTTGTCATTTCAATATACTAAGAATTATTTGCCTTAATTAATTACAAAGCATTATTAAACAGTACCATAGTTAATTAATTATGTGTCATTCCAATCTATTAAGAATCATTAGTCTTTTCCTAATTACAAAGCATTATGAAACAGTCACATTCATTTCCAGCAACAAAGTATCAACATTGAAAACAAGAGTTAATTAATGGCATAATTAATAACAATTTCGTTGATTGACATTAATTATTGGCACTCAGTGGCCATCAAGTATTGAATAGAATAAAACATAGTTCATCATTCAGTATTATTCAGATCATTACAAAGTCATTATTAAAAATCAGTTAATTACAGTCAAATCATTAGTAATCACAGGCATTACAATAAACAGTGGCAGTTATTAGCTAGTGACAAAGCATTATTTCGAATATAGTCTCATTAAGAGGTCATTACTCGAGTGACATGTTATTCAGAGTTGATCAGTATTATTCAGAATTATCATAAACTAGTGACATTATGTGGGACTGGTAATACATTTTTTTGGTAGCAATGCATTGCGTTGGGATCGATAATTAATTGCTGAGGCATAATACTTTTCGCTTTTGACCTATTGCTGCAAATGAGGATAGGTAATGTCATTCGTCATGAGTCAGCTGTAGCAAGATTATGTAACAAGGCAGTACATGTGATCACATTTATAAATGATAAACACAAATGGGTAAAAAATATAAAATGCAAGTACTAGAACAGGTATAATAAGTAACAGGTTTAGTAAGTGTCATGAAAAACTTCTCCTGGAAAAAATACAAAAACGGATTATTGACCTGAAAGAAGAAACGCATACTATGCTGAAAAGTAGTGAACTTCGAATTAACAAGTAGTGAAATGTGTATAAAATGTGTTCCATAGCTGTCCTTTCCAAAACTTTCCGTCATCCTACTATGCAATGTAACACCTGCTGTCAAAGCAAACCGCAACAAATACTTAAATAAATACGTGGCATAAATACATAACTTCAACATTATCCTCATCTTAAAGAAAAAACTTCATTATCCATCACTTCATTATCCATATTATCATAACTTCATTATTATCACCACCTGTAAAGAAAAACTTCATTATTCATAACAGCATATCCTTCATCATTATTCATCAGTATTCATTATCATCTGCAAAAAATCACTTCATTACTCATTACATAACTATTCCTTATCTCTAGCATATTTCATCACTAAAACCAAGATGTGTAGTTCAGTCTGACAGCCTGCATCAATCACCTTGTATTCTGAAAGAAAAAATTAGTTAAGACTGCTATTCTGTGATGAGTATAGTATATTCTTGTTAATGTTTGTTAATCCTGATCCATTTACTCTTCCTCATAAAGTTATTGCATCTCCTTTCGTTTATTCCGTAGGTGAAATTCCATTTATGTTAAATTTATTTCTTAGAATCATCATTCCTTTCTGAAATTGATGAACAAAGATTAATGTCCTGCATTTAAATCATATACCCACTAAATAATGACTGGTTTATGGTGACACAATTAACCATACAGCATAACATGACAAAAAACGTAATATGTCCAAGACATTGACAGTGTTCGGATGCGAAAAAATATACACAGAATAATACAATGCAGTAGCAAAAAAAAATGTGAAACAGTCACGATGTTGAGATGTCATAAGGCAAAAAAAATGTCAAAGTCGACTGGTGTGTGTTATATCTTAACTATTTCATAGTGCATACAAACAAAACTGGAGTACAGTCATATACACAAAAAAAAATGGAAAATGTGCACGGTCTGATGTGTAACGACAAGAAAAGCGACCTGCTAACCTTACCTTGCCGGGCACTTGCCAAGAAAAAAAAAAACGATAATCATCAATAAGTAGTCACATAAATATAATTGCAGAAATAGTCGTAAATGTGTAAATTCATCTGGAAAAATATGCACGGTCTGATGTGTAACGACAAGAAGAGCGACCTGCTAACCTTACCTTGCCGGGCACTTGCCAAGAAAAAAAATACGATAATCCTCAATAATTAGTCAGGTGAATTAATTGCATTAGTAAATGGCATCATAGTGTGTTGAATCATACAGTGGTTTCACTCAATAAACGGTTTAATGTTTGAGATATGGTGATTGCCTTTCGATTTTCTGGTTCTCAAAGTTTCGACGTGTACAACATTGGGGTGAGGGATGCTGCGAATCCGATACGGACCTGCGTATAGAAGTTCAAATTTACTGCACTTACCTTTTAATTTGCTGGATAAATAGTGTGTACGTACTAATATCTTCTGTCCAACGTGAAAGTCGCGGCGTGTACAAACCTGTTTTTGCTGTCTTCTCCGGCGCTCTGCGGCACGTTTGATGTTGTTCAGCGCAATGTCAATTATTTCGTGGTGTCGTAGGCGACGATTTTTGGGGAATTCTATTAATTCTTTAATTTTGTTCGGTGGTTCAACGTTTTTCAGTATAACAGTCGGAGATAGCATAGTGGATTCATTTGGAATGGAATTAATTACATCTTGGAATGAGAGTATGTGTGTATCCCAATCAATATGTCTTTTGTGGCAGTATATTCTGCACAGCTTACCAATTTCCTTCATTAATCTTTCACAAGGGTTCGAAGAAGCGTGGTACTTGGATATATAGATCGGAGAAATGTTTCTAGCTCGTAACATGCGTGTCCATACACTACTACGAAATTGAGATCCATTATCAGAAATTACTTTCATTACATGCCCTACATGAAATAGAAAATGTTTTACAAATGCTTTCGAAACAGTTTTAGCAGTAGCTTTGCGTAACGGAGTGAAAGTAACAAATTTTGAAGTGAGCTCAACAGCGACAAAAATGTAGCAAAAACCTCTGTTAGTTCTCGGAATCGGACCAAAAATATCTACTGCGGCCATGTGTCTTAATTTCACAGGTATAATGGGATATAAAGGAGGAATATGTGAAGTGGTGTCTGATTTAGCTTTCTGGCAAATTTTACAAGACGCTAAAACTCGTCGTATACTTTTTTCCATGTTGGTAAAATAACAGTTCTGTCTCAGTATAAGAAAACATTTTCGTGCTCCGTAATGTGCGTAACTTAAATGAGTGTACCAAATTAGTTTGTTAACCAGTTCGTCAGGAATGCATAATAACCAAATGTTGCTGTCAGGATGAGAGCGGCGAAACAGAATGTCATTGCGTACAGTGTAGTGGTTCCTAATCGTAACATTTTTCCTATCTTGCCAAAGGTGTTTAATTTCTTTCCACACATTGTCTTTATTTTGCTCCTTTGCTATGTCCTGTAATGACGATGAAATAAAATTTTCAAATGCAACCTGCTGAATGTACATGACACTGAAATTTGCTTTGCAGAAGTTGGTTGCTACGTCTTGCTGATTGTTACTGAGAGAACGCGATAGTGCGTCTGCTATAACATTTTGCGTGCCGGGAATGTGAACAATCGTAAAATTAAATTCTTGTAAATATAGTTTCCATCTACTTAATCTATCATGCGTAAATTTAGCTGAAAGCAAAAATTGTATTGCTCTGTGGTCTGTGTAGACGGTGGTATGTCTGCCATAAAGAAAGTGCCGAAATCTCGTAAAAGCCCATACAACACATAATGTTTCAAGTTCTGTAACAGAATAATTTCGTTCAGCGGGTGACAAAATGCGACTTGCAAATGCGATGTTTTTAATTACTGTAGAACCATCTTCTTCTATTTCCTGGAAAATGTGTACGCCTAAAGCGGTGTTGGAACTGTCGGTGGCAATGGAAAAATTTCTAGTAAGATCAGGGTGCGATAAAAGTGGAGCATTCAACAAAGCATGTTTTAAATAACATTCTCGTGAACAAAATTCTGCGTGTCAAAAGTAATGTTTGCGTTACTGTAATATGCAATCTGTGCTGTATCTGGTTAAAATTTATCGTACGTGTTATTATTTACGGGAGAATGTTGTGGCATATCCACTATATGAACTGTTCTGTTATTTCTTACTGACGTGTTACGTTATCGATGACACCTATTGTCTGTTTCATTCATCATTATCTGTTGTTGTTAATGTTCTTGCTGCTCATAAGATCGACTGTTATTAAATGTACGCTGAAAATTGTGCTCATCATTTTTTACGTCTGTCATGATAGTAATTTCTATACGGCGCATAGCGATGCGAGTTGAAATAGTGTGTTGTCTGTACGTAGTTATTTCTTTGCTGCCATGCGTTACCATTTGTTGTAGCTGAGACTATACATGCACGCGGCGAAACATTAAAGTTTGGTTGACCTTGTAGACTGCATTGTTGGTTAGGTATGCTAAGCGGTTGACTTTCATGCTATTGTGGTGGAAAACGTCTATTGTTACCAAAAATGCGTTTGCTGTTAATTTTACACATACTGATGATTACGATTTTATCTGTAATTAAAATTACGGCGGTAGTTGTCATTACGGGAGTGCCTACTGAAAATTGTCACATTCGGTAAAATATTTGTCATATCCGGTTTTCATTACATACGTTTCTTAATTCTACAAAGAGCAATAGTTAAAGAGCTGTTTGGATAGATATAAAGGATAGTAGAAGAGAAGGCAGCAGTGCAGAAAACTAAAGATGAAACAGCACTACTACAGCTCGGGGCCCTATGCTCGCTACGGCACATATTCATTAAAGCGTAATGAATCCCCTGAGGTCTTTTACGCACTGCAAACAAATTTTAGCTTTTGTGTTACAGGCAATAGCGGTAAAATTCCAAAAGTAAATCGCTGTATTCTTGCTAATTCTAGTTTCATCATTATAGGCAATGCTGTTGTAAATACAAAAATAAATTGTCGCATCTGGTTCAAAGCTAGCTTCTCCATTACAGGTAATAGCGGTGAATGTACAAAGATAAATTGTCGTATACAGTGCAAATCGTGTACCTGTACGCTGACATTATTAAATTCCTTACATTTTCTTACAAATGCAAATTGCTCGAAATCTACGTTCTCGTCACTCAGTTTGATAACACGTTCAGGTTTGTGTGTGAATCTGTTCGTCTGTGTCATTTCGGATTTCAAGTTGCGTAGCTTTTCAGATTTTAAGTCGCGTGGCTTTTCGGATTTTACGTCTCTTAGTCTCTGTAAATTGCTCACATGATACGCGCTGCGTAAGTCTGATAAATGCTCGCAAAGTGGCGGATTCTGTGACGTATTGGTGACTGAAATAATTGTTAATTCTGTTACTTTAATACTTTCGTCAATCTGGTTATTGTGTCGTTCACTTTTCTCGTCAACTTCCGTATTCGGAGTGTATGAAACTTCCACTGACTCTAAATTAACTTCGTCGCGAATCTGTACTTCGTTTTTAGGACATTCTTCAGTGACTGTATTAATTTCGTGTATCAGTGTTTCGTTTGCTGAACATTGTTCAGTGACTGCAATAATCTCGTCTTTATGTGATTCGGTTGTGCCTACACGTGTGCTACTTAATTCTTGTGCAACAGTGCCAACCTTTTCATTACTGTTATTAGCACAAGTCTTAGTATCATCACGTAGTTGTTCTTTATTGTCCTGACATTGAACGGTAACAGCTGTAATCTCTTCCCTAACTTGTTTGTTCTGTTCATTAACATTATCGTGTTTTTCTCTCGGCTGTTTAATACTTTCAGAAAATTGTTTGTTCCGTTCTCTAAATTGTTTGTTCTGCTTATCAAGCTTTTCATGAAGTTGTTTATACTGTTCATTAAGTTGTTTGAAACCATCATCCATTATTTCCTTCCGCTGTTTGAACTGTTCCCTAAGTTGTCTAAAATTTTCATTTTGTTGTTTGAACATTTTATTTAGTTCTTCACTGAGTTGTAGTAAAAATGCGATAGCTTGAGCCTCAGTAACATTACCCATTTGTTGTGCCAATACTCTAATTTCATTCTTAGTAACATCACCTACTATATTCTCTGTGCTGTTTAGTGGTGGATCTGGAACTTTCTCGCTTACTGTAACCATTTGGTTATTCTGAGATTTAGAAAAAGGTTTGTCAGTCAAATGTATACTATCAGTCATTGTTTCGGAATTAAATAAATCTGTCGTACTTTCAGAACACTGTCCATTTACATTAGACAAATTTGTCTGTTCATTACTTGGATTTTCTAAATCGGCTGTGTTAAGCTCGGCAGCGCTCATTACTATAGACCGCTCCGCGTCATCAATTGTCGTCAAGTTAACACACGAGACAATTGAGTTCGTTTGTTCATCATTAAGGTAAAAGTCATCATTAGAGGTTGGAATGCACTGATTGTTAGTGAACGCAGGATTGTCATCATTACGCTGCGTATCACAATTACTATCGGTCACGTTGTTTAAGTCGGTAATTTCATTCACAATACTTCGCGATACACTATTCACAGTCTTTCGCGGCATTTTTGCAATAGTCACAATTATTCACAAAACAAATAAGCACAATGCAAAAGCAACACACAAATACAACAAAGCAGCAAATTGCCGTTGACCTGTAGAAAGAAAGTCACAATATTATTAAAAGCGTTGCGCCAAATCCTAATTATCTAAGCAAATAAGAGCAGATATCTGACTGTCGCTCAAAAGACTCTCAACGAAATTCGATCCTGGACTGGGTGTCGCCAAGTGTAACCTCCCCACCGCAATTTTTTTAAAAGAAAATAAATAGCAATACTTAATAGAAATGGGAGCCAAGTGTAACCTCCCCGCAAAAATTTTAAAAGAAAATAACGATACTAATTAGAAATGCTGATGGACATGGCTCTATGCGTAACCTGCCTACAATCAAATGTACTCACAATGGCAACAAATGTGAAATTCGCAATCTGACTCAAATATAAATCCTTCAAAAAATTAAAGCCCATTCAGTGACAAGAAAATTCAATTAAACCGAAATATCGGTCTTTGGCCCTGTGTAAAACAATCAGAATTAAAGTCTTACCTCAGAATAAATCGATGTCACATATCTGCTCTTGTTGTTGCGCACCGCTTGGAGGAACTGCATTGCAAATAATAATTTCTCCTTTTTTTTTTGATTCTAGTGAAATTTTTCTTCAAAAGAAGTGGAATGAAATGGGAAGTGCAACGAAATCTTGAGTTCAATAAAAAATTAAATTTTTGAGAAAATGCTTTTGAAATAAAAAATTATTATTGGGAGACTTGTTGGAGAATAATTACAATAAATAAAATTTGTCATTATCTAATGATTATATTAATTAACAGTATACCTTATTCCTCATCTTGACCATTGTTGCCGACCGCCTACATCACACAACCGCACTGGGCTGCTACTACTGACCGACCGCTCTGCATGACGACTACAGACTGAGTACTGCTCTCAACTAGACAGAGCTACAGACTCGCAACGACTGACTGACTCGCAAAGACTACTACTGACTGAGAACCGCTCGCAACACTCGCGCGGTCAAGCGCATACTCTCTGGTCACAGATGCTACAATGCCTCGCCATCGCTGCTGCGTTACATACGTGTTTCATGGTATTGCACGCAGTTTTCCTGTGAAGCTAGCAACAAACTGAAACAAAATAGATTGTCTTTTACCATCAGCATTGGCACTTAAGAAATTGGAAGAAACAAGACAACCTTATGGATGGGAACTGATATAAATACACTTATGAATTGTTGTCAGAATAACCTAACGTATACAGTAAATACATCACAACCATGACCTAATATATAGTTGAACCCACATTGTTCTTAATAACTGCGAAAATCCTCTTAGGCTTTGATTGTGTAAGGTATTGAACCCTTCTTCCGAGATTGAGGTCCACTCCATTTGAACTGTAGTTTTCAGCTCGGCCACAGTCTCAGACTGTTGTCCATTGCCATAAACACGACGTTCTAGGTTCCCTCATAGATTTTACATGGGCTTCCATGGACTTCCCGATGGCCATCTCAGAAGTGGAATTCCTTTATCTTGAAACCATGACTTTATCCTGGCGTACTTGTAAATCCCACCGCTATCGTGTTCGAAAGCAAATTATCATCGTCAAATTTTTTGTACATACCAACCAATTCAATTTGCAGAATTGCTGTATAGTCATTGAGCGTCATTATGGGATGATGCCATGCTATGTTGGACGTGTCTTTTATCACAATATGCTGCCCACATCATAACACTGCCGCCGCCCAAGTTTCTGCGCAACCGAACGTGTACTTATGAAAACCATGTGGCCCATCAAAATTAAATTTATCCTCATCGATGAAAATTGCTTCGCTCCATCCTACCGTCCACGACATATGTTCTACCGTAAACTTCAGCCGAGCCTCCTTATGGGCATTGCTTAAAGATGGCTTACGGGGCCGTTTCTTGAATGCCAAACTCTCGTCTTGAGCCAGGATTTGTCTCACACGCCTGGAGGTAACTGATAACCACAAATCATCAACGATTTGAGAGAAACGCAAGCCGTTGACTTTAGATATATGCAGAATCAAAAGCGTATCTGATGCTGACAATTTTCGTGTCAGGTCATATTCGCCATTTCTGCCTTACTGTGCACCCCATCTGACAACATTATCAATAAAATAGCTGGAACGTCCTAATTTCTTAGAAGTCTGGTGATTAGACAGACTCGTTGCCTTGTGCGCCGTGACACTTGCTTGCTTGTCACCCGATAGAAGCTTTCCACGCGGCATGCGGCATTATCACAGTAACTCTCTTACGACGTTGGCAGACACACCTCCAGTCTGTAACTGTAGCGAACTGTTGACATTCACCACTGTGCACGTCATCTAGCGGACCTGCGTTTATGCCAACTTCCTACCCGAAAGACCACGTTTTTCTATTTTTAAGTACTCGTTCTAACTACAGTGGTAGAACGAGAAAGTATTTTGTTTTGCTTTGTTGTAAAGTGTATGGGAAAATGCGTGTAATACCAAACACATAAATGAACATGTCTTATCCACAAATCAGCACGTGCCGTTGTACTGATTTCCACCACTGTAAAAGGGGTAATTTTGGAAACATCACCTGTTACCCATAAAATTACAGAATCCAGATGGAAATTACACAGCCTTCAACAAACGAAATGAATATGTCGAGAAAAAAAATATCTATCTAACACTAAAGAGATTCGACTAAATACTTAGGAATTACAATTACGAGCAAGTTAAATTGGAAAGACCACATAGATAATATCGTGGGGAAGGCGAAACAAAGACTGCGCTTTGTTGGCAGAACGCTTAGAAGATGCGACACACCCACTAAAGAGACAGCCTGCATTACACTTGTCCGTCCTCTGCTGGAATATTGCTGCACGGTATGGAATCCTTACAAGGTAGGATTGACGGAGGACATCGAAAAAGTGCAAAGAAGGGTAACTCGTTCCGTGTTATCGCGCAATAGGGGTGAGAGTGTTACTGATATGATACGCGAGTTGGGGTGGCAGTCACTGAAACAAAGGTGGTTTTCTTTTCGGCGAGATCTATTTACGAATTTTCAATCACCAACTTTCTCTTACGAATGGGTAAATATTTTGTTGACACCCACCTACGTGGGGAGAAATGATCATCATAATAAAATAAGAGAAATCAGAGCTCGAACGGCAAGATTTAAGTGTTCCTTTTTTTCACGTGCAATTCGAGAGTGGAATGGTGGAGAAGTAGTATGAAAATGGTTCGATGAACCCTCTGCCAGGCACTTAAGTGTGAATTGCAGAGTAACTATGTAGATGTAGATGTTGAGAGGAAGTCAGGCATCTGGATGCTTAGCTGTCAACTGTCCAAAAGAACATGCAGGAGATGGGTATGGCCGAATAATATGCACACCAACGATGAAAATGGTATCTAAACATTAGTAAAGCCGACTCACTACAGGAGACTTTGATAGGTGGTAGAAGAAGTGGCCAGATCGCTGGAATTAGTTCCCACTACACTTGTTTGTGTGGACGTAAAAAGTATTTACAATCACACAGTCTTTTTTTTTCCTTCATTGAGTTTCGATTCCCCCCAAAGGGGGCGGACTGGCAGCAGCTTAGTACTCCGCTCTTCAGCCTACAGACGTTGTTTTAAAAAGTTGAAGATAATAAATAATAAAAGCAGGCGATAAAAATGGTGACTTAAATCGTTAAATGGCGGAAAATTGTGGAAGGTAAAACGTAAAATAAAGGGGCGATGCTAATAAAATACACAGGAAGCAGACAGGTAAAATAGTAGACAGACAATTAAAAAAAAACACGGCGACAGAATGTTTTCTGTTCGCAAGAGGTTTTTTCACTCAGTCGGACGAGTGTGTACTAAGAGCAATATCAGGTATGAAATGCCGTGTAAAGACGTGCACAATCATTCAGCAATTATACAGCTTTTTGAGTCGAATGGCATATTAAATTTCGTAATATATGCGTGTAATCTTCAGTAGATGCTGTAGACTGCTGGAGAAAGTTCCAAAGAGGAAGCTACTCGTGTCGTAGAGAAACATCAAGCATGCACTGTGCAGATGACAACGAATATCGCTACGAAGTAATGGAGCAGCTTAGAGCCTGGACACCTGCGCGCTCTGTCGGAAGGCAACTGCAGTTAGTCGTCGGGTGGGATGCCGACACCGAAGGCGCAAACCACTGTACCTTATGCTCAAAGGTGCATCGTCAGTCATAGTCGACGTAATTTCAACACAGCCAGTACCTGATTTCAGACCTTTCCTGGCCACATTTTATCATTTCTTATTTTGATAACGTTTTTCAGCTAACTGTCATCATCGGATCTGACACAAGACAACGCCTGCACACTTGCACCTGGTGCTGAAATATTTAATTGCAGCTGTCTTATTTGTTTTTCCTTTATTGGTATTTCACCTCCCTCGCCCCGTATGTGCGAGGGGTGGGCTGTCAGCGTATACAAATCTCCGCTCTTTAACCATATGACAGTAAACCTGTTAAAACAAATTATAAAACTGAACATGTCAGTAGGCAAAAATGAATGTCTGGGGAAACAAAAGACAGATCGTTAGTTGCATAAGTTGAAATGTAAGTTGAATAATTAAAATATTGACACATGAAATGGCAAATGAATTTCTGACAAAATAAAAAAAAAAAAAGACAGTTGGACAGTTGCACAAGTCAAGAGGTAAATAGCTGATGTGTTGACTGATTAAGACATAGTCATATACGAATGAAGTGATAAGTGGATGTAGAATGCCGGGGATAGACGTATCATGGGAATTCAGCAGTCGGGGTAGTGAGTGAGAGGATGTTTGTTCGGCGAATGTTTGGAGGGGAAATTTGGAGGTAGCTGTCTTATGCTGTGCAATTCTTACGTTTCACCAAGCTTGTGAAAATCTCACGAGGGCTATATATATGCACATGTATATGTCCACATGGATTTGTTGCTTCAAAGTTTACTTAACACATTAACAAAAATGGAAAGTATATTTGTAATCTAACTGAACTTTTACTCATGTCTGCCCATATCTGTCATGCACCTACACTTTGTATGACTATAGCATTTGTCGATATACATTGTATCGATGTTTTAAAGTACTTGGCACGTGTTATGTGTATTTTGTATTTATAGTCTATTAATTGCGAGTACTTCTCAATTCGTGATCTATTGAAACATGTACATCCGTTGGTGATTTTCCTTTCTTGGGAAAAATGTTTTTGTAATATGTGCAAAGAATTTTATATCCCATGTTTGTATTTTTTATCTTATGACAGACCCGTGATGGCAGTCAGCCAAATGCACATTACGCAAATTATCTGTTGTGCTGATATGTAGCCACGACAGGGTTATCTGAGGATGACAACAGGATGTTCCGCGTATATTTTAACTCATCTTCGAGTTGTGGTGTTGGCTTGTGTCCTGTTGACGTTTTCCACTTAAGCGGCACAGTTTCGGAGGTTGGGAAAGAAAGCAAGATTATGTTTTTAATTTAAGATGATGAGATCATCATTGGGTGTGGTAAGAAATCTGGAAGAGAAACGGCTTCGCTCTTTATAAAGGAATCATCCCTGCTTTAGTATTAAGTGACGTAGTTAAAACAAGGCAAACTGATCGGGATGGCAAACTGGGATGTGAACTGCCGCCTTCGCGGAGGGTAGTACAGTGTCTTCCCACTGCACCACTTCATTAAGTACAAGATGTTTATCCCACTGGAAATCACTGATTTACATCACACCTGTCCTCCTCTTTCTGGCTACATGTTAATGAAGAAAACTTCTTTCCCTCGCTGAATGATACTGCACTAGGCTTATATAGTGACATAGACTGTAACGATGGATGCTAATAATGAAATAACATACAACGTATTTTGGAGTTAACATGGAAGCGGAAATTTACGGCGTCAGGTACACATCACAGGATTCTATTTTCCCACCTTGCGTTTTCTAAAGTTGAGGGTCCCTCTCGCAGGAGATCACAGACAGTCGTGACTTCGTTTATGATGCTGTGGCTGAAGTTCATCCGGGAAAATGCTGGTCTACCTTCCAGTTAACAGTATCTACATTTGTTTTAAGGGATGCCATTACTTCATTCAGCGAGGTAATTCTTACCACAACACTGTTAATGCAATTACAAAATATTAGAGAAAATATCAGATGACTGCTGCTTCACAAGTCATGGGCTGAGATCGCTCTTCGGGAAGGGACAGTGGAGTTTCTGTTGGCAACTTTTTGGCCAATAAGCGGCCACGAAAATATAAGGTCATCCTCCGCTCAGCCAATGAACACTGAAGACGCTGTTTCCAAATGAACTGTCACATGTTAATTCGCGACCGAGACGCAATAACGTCGCAGTGTGCTCCCCACAATAGGGAGTCAGAAATATTACACAACATTACTACTCGCCCTGTGCTTGACAGCTACAACAGTACAAATAGATCCTTGTGGGTGATAGTGACCCAGATTGTGACTAACATTAACAATTTAAAAAAATATATGACAATGAACAATCAATTTGCGGATGGCTGGTTCTCATTGATTGCCATGTTTATGCAAGACGTGGTCACAGCCCTTCTGAAGGAGCTAAGAGGCATGTAGTATACATACGTTTTTCCATCGCAAAGGAGAATGTCTGTATATACATAGATCACGTGGGAACAGACCTTACGAATAGTCGCAAATGGTCTTTAGAGATGCGTCCCACGCACGAGCAAGTAGTGATTATAAGCATACATTGATCAGGAACATTTTAGTAGGAGCATCTTCTTTGGAGGACTACTTTGAGGACACAAAACATGTTTGAACACCTATGAGATCTTTATTACTGTGGGGTGCATAAGATAAGAAAACATTATCCTAAATGTACATGATTCTGCTTACGAACTGACCTCTCGATTAAGTTGCATAAATGTTCGTTGGGATTAATGTCGGGCGATCTGGGTGGTCAGACCACTCGCTCGAATTGTCCAGAATGTTCTTCAAACCAATGGAGGATTAGTCTTAAACAAAATCTCTGCACTTGAATTTTCGATCGGCGAACTGGTAAAGACGCTGTTTAAGTTTCCTCTCTCTTTATCTAATGATTTAATCTACGAGAAGAAACTTTGTGTTTCTATGTAGGTAATTGCGTTCGGAACTGGGGAGAAGCTGGCAGTACTACTCTTCAGCCCTGTGTTGTTTCTAATATAAAACTATATTTTAAAATTAAAAGAAATTAAGTGGGTCATTAAAATAAAATAAAAGATTTATGCTTTCACAGCTTGAGTTCAAAGTTATACGAAACTTTTTATGGGAACCACCGTTACCTTTCACTGCATAAATATGTGTTAAACATTGCGTCAGTTGTGGGGCGATCAGAACGTTATATTATTCCTGAAGAATCAGGGTAGCCAAGAGATCTTGCAATTCTTTTCATTACTACGACCAGTTTCGACAGATCTATCCCGTCATCATCGGATCTTGTGACGTTATTAGTTGTACAGGATTGTTACAATACTGCAAGTCACATCCTGATGTTGCGTCAAATAAAACGTCGCAGGGAACATCAGCATGTCACAAATAAAATAACACACAATTACAACATACATGTTGTGCTGATGGCCCAGCATTCACTAATCGCTTGGAACATTAGATCCGACGAAACCGGTCACAGTAACTGATTATTCAAGAATAATAATGAACAAATAGTTTTATGAGCCAAAGGCTGCGATATATCTTTCCAAAAAATAAAAGACAAATAATTTTGATGAAATATTTATATGAAATGGTTTATTTGGCTATAAATACGATGTAAGTGGCGATGCTGCTTCTTGAAATTTCACACATGTGGACCAGCTTTTCACACAGTTGGTAACATAGGGGGAGATCGGTCGGTGAAGGGGAGGAGGATGAGGGGGCTGGCTCACTATTTGTGAATGGACGTAACATATTGGCCATTCCGCTGAAGTCAGTGTTGATGGACCTGCAGTCTTTGAATAGCGACAAATCATGATTTCATTTTCATCATTCATAAAACGTAGCGTAACCTGCTGCCTAATATAAACGATTGTGCCAGCCACGTTTCTCAAACACTACAGTACTGCCACCTGTGGACATAAAATATTGGTATTTCCGATGTTTACGACATTGGCTTTAAAATCAAGTTTCTTTCATTGTCGCTATAAAATAGATAGTATTACATTCTGGTACAATTTTGCACAGAGCATAACTTAATCATAGCTAACACTTGGTTCAAGAATCATAAAAGAAGGTTGTGTACATGGAAGAATCCTGGAGATACTGGAAGGTATCAGATAGATTATATAATGGTAAGAGAGAGATTTAGGAACCAGATTTTAAATTGTAAGACATTTCCAGGGGCAGATGTGGACTCTGACCACAATCTATTGGTTATGAACTGTAGATTGAAACTGAAGAAACTGCAAAAAGATGGGAATTTAAGGAGAGGGGACCTGGATAATCTGACTAAACCACATGTTGTACAGAGTTTCAGGGAGAGCATAAGGCAACAATTGACAGGAATGGGGGAAGGAAATACAGTAGAAGATGAGGGATGAAGTAGTGAAGGTAGAAGAGGATCAAGTAGGTAAAAAGACGAGGGCTAGTAGAAATCCTTGGGTAACAGAAGAAATACTGAATTTAATTGATGAAAGGAGAAAATATAAAAACGCAGTAAATGAAGCAGGCAAAAAGGAATACAAACGTCTCAAAAATAAGATCGACAGGAAGTGCAAAATGGCTAAGCAGGGATGGCTAGAGGACAAATGTAAGGATGTAGAGGCTTATCTCACTAGGGGTAAGATAGATACTGCCTACAGGAAAATTAAAGAGACCTTTGGAGAAAAGAGAGCCAATTGTATGAATATCAAGAGCTCAGATGGAAACTCAGTTCTAAGCAAAGAAGGGAAAGCTGAAAGGTGGAAGGAGTATATAGAGGGTCTATACAAGGGCGATGTACTTGGGGACAATTTTATGGAAATGGAAGAGGATGTAGATGAAGATGAAATGGGAGATATGATACTGCGTGAAGAGTTTGACAGAGCACTGAAAGACCTGAGTCGAAACAAGGCCCCGGGAGCAGACAACATTGGGAGAGCCAGTCCTGACAAAACTCTACCATCTGGTGAGCAAGATGTATGAGACAGGCGAAATACCGTCAGACTTCAAGAAGAATACAATAATTCCAATCCCAAAGGAAGTAGGTGTTGACAGATGTGAAAATTACCGAACTATCAGTTTAATAACTCACAGCTGCAAAATACTAACGCGAATTCTTTACAGACGAATGGAAAAACTGGTAGAAGTGGACCTCGGGGAAGATCAGTTTGGATTCCGTAGAAATGTTGGAACACGTGAGCCAATACTGACCCTACGACTTATCTTAGAAAATAGATTAAGGAAAGGCAAACCTACATTTCTAGCATTTGTAGACTTAGAGAAACCTTTTGACAATGTTGACTGGAATACACTCTTTCAAATTCTAAAGGTGGCAGGGGTCAAATACAGGGAGCGAAAGGCTATTTACAATTTGTACAGAAACCAGATGGCAGTTATAAGAGTCGAGGGGCATGAATGGGAAGCAGCGGTTGGGAAGGAAGTGAGACAGGGTTGTAGCCTATCCCCGATGTTATTCAATCTGTATATTGAGCAAGCAGTAAAGGAAACAAAAGAAAAATTCGGAGTAGGTATTAAAGTCCATGGAGAAGAAATAAAAACTTTGAGGTTCGCCGATGACATTGTAATCCTGTCAGAGACAGCAAAGGACTTGGAAGAGCAGTTGAACGGAATGGACAGTGTCTTGAAAGGAGGATATAAGATGAACATCAACAAAAGCAAAACGAGGATAATGGAATGTAGTCGAATTAAGTCGGGTGATGCTGAGGGAATTAGATTAGGAAATGAGACACTTAAAGTAGTAAAGGAGTTTTGCTATTTGGGGAGCAAAATAACTGATGATGGTCGAAGTAGAGGGATATAAAATGCAGACTGGCAATGGCAAGGAAAGCGTTTCTGAAGAAGAGGAATTTGTTAACATCGAGTATAGATTTAAGTGTCAGGAAGTCGTTTCTGAAAGTATTTGTATGGAGTGTAGCCCTGTATGGAAGTGAAACATGGACGATAAATTGTTTGGACAAGAAAAGAATAGAAGCTTTCGAAATGTGGTGCTACAGAAGAATGCTGAAGATTAGATGGGTAGATCACACAACTAATGTGGAGGTATTGAATAGAAATGGGGAGAAGAGGAGTTTGTGGCACAACTTGACAAGAAGAAGGGATCGGTTGGTAGGACATGTTCTGAGGCATCAAGGGATCACCAATTTAGCATTGGAGGGCAGCGTGGAGGGTAAAAATCGTAGAGGGAGACCAAAAGATGAATACACTAAGCAGATTGAGAAGGATGTAGGTTGCAGTAAGTACTGGGAGATGAAGAAGCTTGCACAGGATAGAGTAGCATGGAGAGCTGCATCAAACCAGTCTCAGGACTGAAGACAACAACATTTGGCGTTAGCCTTCTATTTTTTTTCCAAACAAGTATTGTTTTATAGTGGTCAGTATGTTGGCAGACTCAGTATTTACCAGTCCTTGACAGCTCTTGAACCAGACATAATGTTATTACGATTTACTTCACAAGTACGCCGCACATTTGATAACAATGGAGGAGTAAAACAGGCGCTAGAGGTTACTGTAAACGCGAATATTGTGGATTACAGTCGTAAGATGTTTTAGCTAGAAGGAAAAGACCTTGCACAGGTGAAAGGCAAAGTGTTTTTAATACCAACGGTGCTCACTAGCCCACGCACGTAAGATGCAGTTTGGTGGACATTAGTTGATCACATATTGTTATAAATGCTGTCTTTCGTTCCGTGTGCTATAGATGTATAATTTGCTACGTATCTGCAGAGATCCGATAACGGTAAGAGAGCTTTAAGTGTTTTGTGACTCATTATGCAACCGGATGGCTGCAGTTCATATCTCAGCAAGCCGGACAAGAACAGAATTGCCTACCAGGGCTTTACCCAATGCCGTTCATATATTTACTGCCCACAACATTAGTACATGACACTAGTTCTCAATATATTTGCTTCATAATCAAGATCTCTAATAGATATCGCAGCTTTCACGTTCGTTAATACTTCTTAACAGCTTACTGAATTGAGTTCTAGACATGTTTATATACACATAGTTAGCTTTAAACCATCTGCTAGACATACATTTATACGCAGCAGATTTCTGTATACGTGGTACGAACAAAGTATGGGCTGGATATATTTTCATTTATTCACGAATAGCCTACACATTTCTACAACTACCCGCAAACCTACTTGCACTCGAGTTCCACGCACGACCGACTTATCATTGAATTGAGGATGGAGAATTAGAGAAAAAAGCATTACCACACACTGACTACATTTAGAGGAAATATTTACAGAAGCGCTACAGAAATAATTTAATAACATGTAGTTCCTCCATTGACGCATTTCCATAGGAGTTAGCCGAATATTCTTGTGACGCTCTCTTGTGACTTGAACAAGCAGCGTATTGGCCTAGCACGAAGCATCTCTACTTTAACATCACACTACGTCTCATTCGTTAGAGGCGATATTAATAAATTGTTCGGAGTCTCTGGTTGATAGGCATTCCAGAAGAACCGGATGTGTTAACGTAATACTACATTAAAAAAATTGAGTTCTCTTCAAAGCTACTGCGTGAAATAGCAACGTTTCATTCGCTGCACCAATGCGTTTGTTCATGAAACAATCGATAAACGAATCACACGAAACGAGACTCGATGTGAAACATAAAAGTCATATATATTAGGAGGCGTGATTGAGTCCGGTACGACCATCCTGATTTAAGTTTCCACGTCTTCTTTAAATTATTCCAGGTAAATTTCGAGATACTTTCTTTCTTGAAGAAATCACAGACTTGCATGTAAGGAAGTAAGCCTCCTATCAGTTATCATCTTGTTGTCAAAGTTTTTGCGTATTTTCTTCAATTTGTGTATAATACATATTTTCAGATTCAGTGTTTCTGATCTTCCCTTCAGAAACGTAAGTAGCCATTATTGTCGTTCCGGAATTGTTTTCATGGACCAGAACTTTCTAAGTGTGTGCGTGAGACTAATTCTGAAAGCAGTCATTATTCAGATATCTACATGCATTAGCCTGTTCCTTCAGTGATGGAAATTATTGAAAGAGAAAAAGTTTTAATAATAACCAAAATGTAGTAAAGACCAAATTTTGTGAATTTATTAAATAACGTCAATCAATTCGTCATTTTGGTTGTCGACCATGTTTTGCAGTATTATTATCACCCGCAAGAAGTAGTTTGACGAAAAAGAAAAGCTGCAACCAAGACTACACGATAGCTTCACATCTGACCGAGCTTTATCCATTACGCGACATCTGAGGTCACTAGCAATTGCTAAGGAGGTAGTTATGTTTAAGTGCTTCAATTACCGAAGCTGGAACATCTGAAGTACTAAACGTAATTGTAAGAGTAGAAACCGTGGGTGTTCTAAGCGGCCTTTAGAAGGTGACAGAACAGCACTTACATCGCCATGCTACCGTTATAATTTGAATGGCATGGGATGAAGACTGCAGGGGAAGAAATTAACCGATTTACCTTTCTTGTAGCTTTGTCGTTACAGCTTTCTCTTCGCATCGTGGGTCTTTAAGAACTATTCTCGAGTACCAAATCGTAATGCCGTCGTGGGAATACCGAATGTTTAAAAAGGAAAAGTTAGCGTTTAAACAGACATAAACAGATGGTACCCTGCAGGGTTTCAGGGAATAACACATAATAAATAATCATACAGATTCAAATACGTGTACAGTTACTAGGGTTTTGATGTTGCCGGCCGGTGTGGCCGTGCGGTTGTCGGCGCTTCAGTCTGGAACCGCGTGACCGCTACGGTCGCACGTTCGAATCCTACCTTGGGCATGGATGTGTGTGATGTCCTTAGGTTAGTTAAGTTTAAGTAGTTCTAAGTTCTAGGGGACTGATGACCACAGATGTTAAGTCCCATAGTGCTCAGAGCCATTTGAACCATTTTTTTGATGTTCATTTTGAAAGAAACGTTGTTTATCTTCTGAATAAAACAGTTATTATTCAGTTGTATTTCTATTCTTACCAATAATGTTCTGCTTCATTGCTTTAGGTATCTTTAGCGATCCACAGACAAAATAGCTATCATTATTTCCTTACTATAACGTTAATTTTGTTAATTTTACTTATGTGTAATTTTTCTCTAGGGATATTATTTTGTTATCCCCACATTTGCATTAGCAAAGATTATAAATTAAATATTATTATTCTTTCTCCACTGTGCTAAACGTGTTCAGTGGTTTTGATGTTTGTTCTTCTGACGTCAAAAGTATGGTCCTTTTATAAAGTAGTGTGGAAGTAGTGTGATGATAGATTACAGATAGCTGTGTTTTGCAACTGGAAGCCAAAATACTCCCATGGTTGCAAATTGTAAAAGACTATAGGGACAAGTACAAAAATACATCCTGTTTAGAGCAGTGGATGAGAAAGAGGTCGAATGATTCAATTTAAGTAATCAAACTGTGGCTCAAGCTCTATCGTCATGTTGCTCAAGCTGGTATAATTATGGGTCTATCAGAACAACTAGAATAGCTAAATGTCGTAGGGCTATCCTTTTGCAGAAAAACAATATCCGAAAGCTTCTTAAGAAACAATACCTGCTGCATAATAGGTTCAGATCAAAGTATAACAAAACTGGCAGGTGCTGGTTCATGCGAAAACGATTGGATGCCAGAAGAAGAATGCTGTAAATCTTCGACAACCAGTGTTGCAAACTCTAGCGTAGAGTCTCCCAAAATCATAGGATATTCTAATCGTTTGTTCAGGCTGTCAGCTGTACGAATATAGTGTCCAGATACGTTCTGCTTGCAAAGAGCCTGAAATAGACAATAACAAAACTAGAGAATGAATCTTGAATTCTGCTTTAAAATGTTGTTTTTCGCAAACGAAGGAGGAAGAATATTGCCATCATTCGTTTCCAGCGCCATTGCAAAGGCGAATGACACGGTCCTTATGAATAGCAAGGGTATTGAAAAGCATCTGAAATCGCTAAAACTCGGCAAGGTACTACGTTCCTACGTAGTCATTGTCCGTTTGTTAGGTACAACACACAATTTGCATGTTTCATAATATACAATAGGTACCTTGAGCAAAGAAAAAGAATCTAATCCACAGAAATACCGACCTACGTTACTTCCCTCTACCTATAGAAGAACTCTAGAACACATTCTGAGTTCGTGCACAATGAGTCACTTGAAAAGAATGGTTTATATCCACGGTAAACAGCATAGATACTGAAAACCATTGTTACGAGAAAATCGACTCGCGCTGTTCACATATGACGTACTAAAAACTGCGAGGTGGAAAGGTGTGTCTACTTTCCAAAATCTTCCTTTTCAGTATTTGCACCTCAGAACACGGGAACAATGCGTTCGTTCATATGGGACAGTGAGCCACAGACATTCTACACTGAAGCGCCAAAGAAACTGGTATACGCATGCGTATTCAAATACAGTGATATGAAAACAGGCAGAATACGGCACTGCTTTCGGCAACGCCTATATAAGACAACAAGTGTCTGGTGCAGTTGTTAGGTCGGTTACTGCTGCCAGAATGGCAGGTTCTCAAGATATAAGTGAGTTTGAACGTGGTGTTATATTCGGCGCACGAGCGGTGGGACACAGCATCTCCGAGGTAGCCATGAAGTGGGGATTTTCCCGTACGACCATTTCACGAGTGTACCGTGAATATCAGGAATCCGGTAAACATGAAATCTCAGACATCGTTGCGGCCGGAAAAAGATCCTGCAAGAACGGGACCAACGACGACTGAAGAGAACCGTTTAACGTGGCAGAAGTGCAACTCTTCCGCAAATTGCTGCAGATTTCAATGCTGGGCCATCTACAAGTGTCAGCGTGCCAACCATTCAACGAAACATTATCGATATGGGCTTTCGGAGCCGAAGGCACAGTCGTGTACCCTTGATGACTGCACGACAGAAAGCTTTACGCCTCGCCTAGGCCCGTCAACACCGACATTGGACTGTTGATGATTGGAAACATGTTGCCTGGTCGGACGAGTCTCGTTTCAAATTGTATCGAGCGGAGGGAGGTGTATGGGTGTCGAGACAACCTCATGAATCCACGGACCCAGCATGTCAGCAGGGGTCTGTTCGAGCTGGCGGAGGCTCTGTAATGGTTGGGGCGTGTGCAGTTGGAGTGATATAGGACCCCTGATACGTCTAGATACGACTTTGACAGGTGACACGTACGTAAGCATTCTGTCTGATAAACTGCATCCATTCATGTCCACTGTGCATTCCGACGGATTTGGGCAATTCCAGCAGGACATTGCGACACCCCACATTTCCAGAATTGCTACAGAGTGGCTCCAGGAACGCTCTTCTGAGCTTAGACACTTCCGCTGGCCACCAAACCCCCGAGACATGAACATTATTGAGCATATCTGGAACGTCTTGCAGCGTGCTGTTCAGAAAAGATCTCTACCTCCTCGTACTTTACGGATTTATGGACAGCACTGCAGCACTATTTCAGACATTAGTCAGTTCCATGCCACGTCGTGCTGCGGCACTTCAGCGTGCTTTCAGAGGCCGTACGCGATATTAGGCAGGTGTACCAATTTCTTTGGCTCTTCAGTGTATTAAAGCAGTACCATTTGAGTTACGAGCCAGAATATCGACATCGAAATAAGTGTCCAAGGAATAGAAAAGCGACTGGAATCACTCAATAGAGGAAAGTCCACTGGACCTGACGGGATACCAATTCGATTCTACACAGAGTACGCTAAAGAACTTGCCCCCCTTCTAACAGCCGTGTACCGCAAATCTCTAGAGGAACGGAGGGTTCCAAATGATTGGAAAAGAGCACAGATAGTCCCAGTCTTCAAGAAGGGTCGTCGAGTAGATGCGCAAAACTATAGACCTATATCTCTGACGTCGATCTGTTGTAGAATTTTAGAACATGGTTTTTGCTCGAGTATCATGTCGTTTTTGGAAACCCAGAATCTACTATGTAGGAATCAACATGGATTCCGGAAACAGCGATCGTGTGAGACCCAACTCGCTTTATTTGTTCATGAGACCCAGAAAATATTAGATACAGGCTCCCAGGTAGATGCTATTTTTCTTGACTTCCGGAAGGCGTTCGATACAGTTCTGCACTGCCGCCTGATAAACAAAGTAAGAGCCTACGGAATATCAGACCAGCTGTGTGGCTGGATTGAAGAGTTTTTAGCAAACAGAACACAGCATGTTGTTATCAATGGAGAGACGTCTACAGACGTTAAAGTAACCTCTGGCGTGCCACAGGGGAGTGTTATGGGACCATTGCTTTTCACAATATATATAAATGACCTAGTAGATAGCGTCGGAAGTTCCATGCGGCTTTTCGCGGATGATGCTGTAGTATACAGAGAAGTTGCAGCATTAGAGAATTGTAGCGAAATGCAGGAAGATCTGCAGCGGATAGGCACTTGGTGCAGGGAGTGGCAACTGACCCTTAACATAGACAAATGTAATGTATTGCGAATACATAGAAAGAAGGATCCTTTATTGTATGATTATATGATAGCGGAACAAACACTGGCAGCAGTTACTTCTGTAAAATATCTGGGAGTATGCGTGCGGAACGATTTGAAGTGGAATGATCATATAAAATTAATTGTTGGTAAGGCGGGTACCAGGTTGAGATTCATTGGGAGAGTGCTTAGAAAATGTAGTCCATCAACAAAGGAGGTGGCTTATAAAACTCTCGTTCGACCTATACTTGAGTATCGCTCATGAGTGTGGGATCCGTACCAGATCGGTCTGACGGAGGAGATAGAGAAGAACCAAAGAAGAGCGGCGCGTTTCGTCACAGGGTTATTTGGTAACCGTGATAGCGTTACGGAGATGTTTAATAAACTCAAGTGGCAGACTCTGCAAGAGAGGCGCTCTGCATCGCGGTGTAGCTTGCTCGCCAGGTTTCGAGAGGGTGCGTTTCTGGATGAGGTATCGAATATATTGCTTCCCCCTACTTATACCTCCCGAGGAGATCACGAATGTAAAATTAGAGAGATTAGAGCGCGCACGGAGGTTTTCAGACAGTCGTTCTTCCCGCGAACCATACGCGACTGGAACAGGAAAGGGAGGTAATGGCAGTGGCACGTAAAGTGCCCTCCGCCACACACCGTTGGGTGGCTTGCGGAGTATAAATGTAGATGTAGATGAAGTTTGGAAAAAGCATTTTAGTACAAAATAATGCAAAAAGTGTAACAGCACCTGTCTGTAGTGTGTTGATTCTCTTTAGGTTTAAAATGAATGATAAATCTTGGCAAGACTGTACGATTCAATAACACAGTGAATCCTGAGCACTGAGGTCAGATGTACTTGGAGACCAGGGTCCAAGTCTCATTCATCCTGAAGTATAAGGCGTGTTAGTAGTTGTTTCACATCAGTGCCAGTGGCACATCATGCGCTTATTACGTTGGACAACAGTGGGTGAAATTTGAGTCAAATCAGATGGCAGCTTCATGAAAAAGCTTCAATTTCAACATATTTGCACTAACTAGAGCAATATTTCGTTCCTAGTAGAGAACCGAAAGGACATTTTTGCAATTATCTCGCAAAAGGTTTGTTTGCAGATCCATGTCCACGGGAATGTTTTTCTTTCTCTTATCGTATACTGTCACTCATGTCAGTATTCCTCATCGGTTATGATGCATCCTGTATATAGCTTTAACGAAAGTTCAGTTGAAAACAGTAAACATGATGAAATACGAAATAAAATATATTTTATGCCGAATCAAGTAATATCAAAGACTCTGTAACATACAAGACGTAGGCTAGCCTATCACCCGACGTTACCTCCATGTGCTGAATAAAATTTTAGCTAAATGTCAACAGTCAGCATAGCGGCATAAACAATCGTGGATTCCACGCTAATATCGGTCGTTTTCAACTGCTTTAGCGTCACCTCTTTCCATCCCTCCTCCTTGACACCCTAACGATAAAGGTCGGTTCCTGTGCCCCACAGATATTTTTCGTAGTTAACAAGCGATATGTGTACTAAGTTTGTTTGAAATTTCTGCACACGTTCCATAGTTTTGTTTCATATGTAATCCATTTCTACCTCCTCCCTCATCCCTAAAGTTTAAGTGTCATCACGAATGTCGACAATCAGTCTAGTGACCTCAACAATAGTGGAATCGACTCTACTGTCGTTGGCTTTTTATTTTTTCCCCATGTCGCACTCCCATTCTCGTTCTAAGGATGCTGAGCGTGTGTGTTAATACTCCTCCCTCAGTTCCAGATATTGCTCCTGGTACTATGTCATATGTGTACCAACTAGAGAAGGCGTTCCACAGCTGAACTGAAAAACCGTTTCTGAGTTAATTACCGTTGAAGTTAGTCAGTCAGGCCGTCGCCAAACACCACAGCGATACAAAAATTGGACATGAGACGGCAGTAAATATGGAACCCAAGCCAAAGGCTGAGCACTCTTGTACGCTATCTTTCAATCTATGACAACAACTAGCACTAATTGTGAAACTTCCTGGCAGATTAAAACTGGAGGAGGTTTCATATCAGCGCACACTCCGCTGCAGAGTGAAAATCTCATTCTGGAAACCTCCCCCAGGCTGTGGCTAAGCCATGTCTCCGCAATATCCTTTCTTTCAGGAGTGCTAGTTCTGCAGGTTCGCAGGAGAGCTTCTGTAAAGTTTGGAAGGTAGGAGTCGAGGTACTGGCAGAAGTAAAGCTGTGAGTACCGGGCGTGAGTCGTGCTTCGGTATCTCAGATGGTAGAGCACTTGCCCGCGAACGGCAAAAGTCCCGACTTCGAGTCTCGGTCGGGCACACAGTTTTAATCTGCCAAGAAGTTTCATATCAGCGCACACTCCGCTGCAGAGTGAAAATCTCATTCTGGAGCACTAATTGTATCTGGCGGGTCGCTTGGATTTGCGCACGCAACGACCTGATTGGTTTACTGAAACGGCACAATGCATTGATTTTTTTCCTTAACTATTATTTGTCAGCACAGTCTCCCCTGCAACTTCCTTACAAGCGTTACAGATTTTCTTCTGACCACCGTTCGTATAAAACCAGTACTTCATCAGCGAATGAGCAGTTCTGCTACATGGCGGCAGCTGTGAGCGTGGACAATGGCGGTGCTATCGCTGCTAGAGTGCTGGTTATTCGTCGTATTTTGCTGTCCCTGTTAAGACATATCGATGAAGAAAATATCGCAGTAGCAAATTTGGGACCGCTCTATCGCATGGAGACGTAAAATTCTTCTTTAAAAATCATTTTGCATGTAATGGGAAACTAACTGACACATTCGGTTGACTCTGGGTGTTGCATGAAAGACTTATCTGGACTGACTCCAGCTACGTATTGCAAAAAACGGAATTACATGTATTTGACGAAATATCAGAGTAAATGCGCCTGATGACTGTTGGGAGAGACACCCGTTGTACATACTAATATGAACAATTTTAATAAATATTTTTGGAACAGTGATCAAAATTTTTTAAAATTTTTCTTTTTAAAATTCAGTCTTGATCACACCACGTATGTTACAAGAAGATAGGTGACCGGTTTCGTTCATATCACACGACCATCATCACACCTGTAATTTAATTTAGAAAATAATAGAAACCTTACTAGATTGACAATAAAATATGACCAAATGGTTATAAGGATAAAATACAATAAGACGTGTTATACCCATGGCATCCTTCGAAGATGGTAGGTGGAGCACTCTTCCCAGCTACTGTGATGTCAACTGGTGCCAGCAAGTGACGAGCATACGCTTAAGTACGAAGATGCTCCGCCTACCTCTTCTCCTTCAACCTCCCGTCAACCAGTCAGTACAAAATGGGTTCACAAAATCGTCAAAACGTAAAAAAAAGTACAATAATAACATAAAAATAGTTATGCATAAAATATCTCTTTACAACCATGGAATTACTTAAAGATTGTATAAAATATCAATTAAATGCTTTAAAATAACTATACGGACGATGTATACTCAGTGTGCCCTCTATGGGCTAAGGTACCACCTTATACAATATTTAAGTAATTTCATGGTTGTAAAGAGATATTTTATACATAACTATTTTTATGTTATTATTGTACTTCGTTTTTTTTACGTTTTGACGATTACATGAACCCGTTTTATACTGATTGGTTGACGTGAGGTGGAAGGAGAAGAGGTAGGCGGAATATCTTTGTACTTAAGCGTATGCTCGTCACTTGCTGGCACCAGTTGACATCACAGTAGCTGGGAAGAGTGCTGCACCTACCATCTTGGAAGGATGCCATGGGTATTACACGTCTTATTGTATTTTATCCTTATAACCATTTGGTCATATTTTATAGTCAATCGTGGTAACCGCGCGAACCGTGACAAGACGCCATAGACCGCACGGCTACCCCACGCGGCTACCAGACTGGTCAACAAGGAACTAAATCGAAGCCTTAGACCCGCGTAGCTATTTTGCAAGTGACCAGAATTTCCTCGGGTTCTCTGCCAGATCTTTCGGTAAGGTTTGACGGTGGTAGCTGTTGTATGCTTCGCGCATAGATCTTTTCACAGACGCAAGAATCTCTACGAACCTCTGCTTGTTGTCATTTGTGCGATCTCTTTTCAATTGAGAGTGTAACAGTCTGCTTTCTCAGCATCTTCCGTATATCGTTATTGAACCATGTTGGATCTTTTCCATCTTTTATCCACGTACTAGGCACATGGCTCTCTAGACTGCGACCTACAATCTGCTTAAACTTTGCCCATAACTAATCTACGTCCATCTTACTGGAACTAAGTGATGTCAATTCACTAAGTGAGATGCTAACAAATGCTTATCTGCGTTATTTAGCAGTAACACTCTCGTAGCCTTCTTGACTCATTTAATAGCTTCCATAACTATAGTTGCTGTACTTACATCATGATCCCTAGTCCTCGTCTTTATACAATTCCTATTTGTAACTACAAGATTTAAGATATATCCATTGAGTGTGGGCTGCCGGGTCAGCTGCTCAAGAAATATTTCAGAAAACGTGCTCAAAAGTATTTCACAGGACTGTCTGTCTCTAACGCCACACAATGAATCAATAGACATCCCAGTCTATACTCGGTAGGTTAAAGTCGCCCCCAGTTAGTACTGCATGATGTGGGCATTTCCTCGCTAGTGACCGTACACTTTCTTTGAATAGATTTACAAATGTCACAATGGAATCGGGTGGCTGATGAAAACATCCAACTATTAACTTGGTTTCACGTACATGTGTTATACAGAGAGCTTCATAGTCACGCTCAGCTTCGGCCTCAGCGGAGACAATACCTTTGTCAACTACAATGACCACGGCCGGCCGGTGTGGCCGAGCGGTTCTAGGCGTTACAGTCTGGAACTACGCGACCGATACGGTCGCAGGTTCGAATCCTGCCTCGGGCATGGATGTGTGTGATGTCATTAGGTTAGTTAGGTTCAAGTAGTTCTAAGTTCTAGGGGACTGATGACCTCAAATGTTAAGTCCCATAGTGCTCAGAGCTATTTGAACCATTTACAATGACCCCTCCCCCTCCCATGGCCCCTAATCTGTCTTTCTGGTACACGTTCCAAGATTCGCTAAATATCTCAGAGCAATCCACTTCAGATTTCATCTATCTCACGGCCCCAAGAATAATTTGACGCGAGAACATTCCTGGAGAGCAGTAAATTCAAGAGCTTTATTACGAAAACTTCGACAACTTGCTGACAAAATTTTGACAGCCGATGTTTCTTTACTCTGAACGCTGGCTGACTTCCCTTATGCATATCAACTGGCGAGTGTTCATCACAATACCTCAAACTACCGTCTAGCCTAGAAACTCTCTTGTGCACCCCATAAGAACTCTGCTAGCCAAGCAGCGTCCTGGCCTATCGAGGGGAGTCCTACAATTCCCCTCACGATAACGCAGGTCAAGAAATCTACAGCCAAGAGCGTCGCAGAGTCGACGGAGCCTGTGATTGATATCCTTCAGTCGGCTCCGAACCAAAGGACCCCGATAAACTTTGGGAACAATGCTGCAAACTGCGAGCTCTACCTGCGCCCTGCGCGCTAGGCCAGCAGTCTTCACCACCTCCGCCAGCCGCCTGTACGAACTGAGGATGGCCTCAGAAGTCGTGCGACAGGGGTAGTTGGCGCCGACGTGAGCCACAACGTGCAGACGACTGCACCAAGCACGCTCGGTAGCCGCAGGTAAAGCCGTCGGCACACGGACCGTGCTGTCCAACGTTAACGTTGAGCGTGCCAAGTTCAACGTGCTGCTGATCGCTCAGGAACGATGCGACTTGTGCATACGCTACGTGGGCCCCAACGTGGTATACGCGATCGACGCGATCGCAACGCACTGCAGCGACAGTTGAGGGATGTTTCTAGTTCGTAAATCACACTGTTTACTCAACGGGCGCGCGTAAAATTGCCACGTTAGCTCCATTAAAACGCACATTTCCTCCATCATCCACGGAAAGGAAACTACCGTGACCAATCAATAAGGACACAGGCTTATAAAAGTGCCATTACAAATAGTGCGGTACAAATTTGGAATACTTCTCCGCACAAGATAAACGTTATTTCGTCATTCCTACATTTTGGTAAAACCCAAAGGTCAGTCTTACTTGATCACTGTTTCTGCCCAGCAGCAGAATCTTCGCAGCATGTGAATTACGAAGCGTAAAAGAAAAAGGAGCAAAATATCTGTACACAAGTAGCGAAAGCTGTCCAGTAGATTAAGTCAATCGAACAAAGTCACCTCTCAAAAAAAAAAAAAAAAAAAAAAAAAAAAAGTGAACTTACATTTACATAAAATCAAATATTATAGTATATACTTATATTGAACTAATAATAAAGTATCAGAACCTAATAAAATGCGAATGTTAGGAAAAAAAATTTGGAAGTGTGAAGACGAGAACCATCGCCCCCAATAATTAAATAACTACCGGGCTGTGACGCCACGTGTTACACTGAACCAACAACGAAGTCTTTCTGTTTAATCACAGTATCCTTTGTTACTAACTGCAATATAATTATAACAAATTGTACCAAGAACAATGCGTTTTGGGTGAATCTTCAGTGTGTCACTGCCTTCAAGTAGCCTACTCTCATAATACGCAAGTTACAATAATTCTTTTGCCACGAATATCATGTTTCTCATTACTGTATTGGAACTTATCACACAGTTAACAACGGTTTTTCCAATGATTCTCAATTTGCTGGTGCTCAGAAACGGCAAATATACATTGAAACACGTATGTAACATAGCAGCGATGGCGAGGCATTGTAGCATCTGTGACCAGAGAGTATGCGCTTGACCGCGCGAGTGTTGCGAGCGGTTCTCTGTTAGTAGTGAGTCGTTGCGAGTCTGTCAGTAGCTGTAGGCCAGTGCAGTACAGTTAGTCGTTGCGAGTCTGTCAGTAGCTGTAGGCCAGTGCAGTACAGTTAGTCGTTGCGAGTCTGTTAGTAGCTGTAGGCCAGTGCAGTACAGTAGTCGTTGCGAGTCTGTAGCTCGGTTTAGTCGTCATGCAGAGCGGTCGGTCAGTAGTAGCAGCCCAGTGCGGTTGTGTGATGTAGGCGGTCGGCAACACTGGTCAAGATGGTGAATAAGGTATACCATTAATTAATATAATCATTAGATAATGTAAAAATTTATTTATTGTAATTATTCTCCAACAAGTTCCCCAATAATAATTTTTATTTCAAAAGCATTTTTTCAAAAATTTAATTTTTTATTGAACTAAAGATCTCGTTGCACTTCCCATTTCATTCCACTTCTTTTGAAGAAAAATTTCACTAGAATCAAAAAAAAAAAAACAGAATATTATTTGCAATGCAGTTCCTCCAAGCGGTGCGCAACAACAAGAGCAGATATGTGACATCCATTTATTCCGAGGTAAGACTTTAATTCTGATTGTTTTACACAGGGCCAAAGACCGATATTTCGGTTTAATTAAATTTTCTTATCACTGAATGGACTTTAATTTTTCATGAGGAATTTATATTTGAGTCAGATTGCGAATTTCACATTTTTGTTGCCATTTTCAATACCTCTCATTGTGGGCGAGGTTACAATTAGCGCAATGTCCATTAGCATTCGTAATTAAATATTGTCATTTCTTTTTCTCTTAAAATTTTTGTGGCGAGGTTACTCTTGGCTCCCATTTGTATTAAGTATTGTCTTTTTTCTTCTAAAATTTCGGTGGGGAGGTTACACTTGGCGACACCCAGTCCAGGATCGTATTTCGTTGAGAGTCTTTTGAACAACAGTCAGATATCTGCTCTTGTTTGCTTAGATATAATTAGGATTTAGCGCAACGCTTTTAATAATATTGTGACTTTCTCTCTACAGGTCAACGGCAATTTGTTGCTTTGTTGTATTTGTGTGTTGCTTTTGCATTGTGCTTATTTATTTTTCTGAAAAATTGTGACTATTGTAAAAATGCCGCGAAAGACTGTGAATAGTGTATCGCGAGGTATTTTGAATGAAATTACCGACTCAAACAGCGTGACCGATAGTAATTATGACACGCAGTGTGATGATGACAATCCTGCGTTCGCTAACAATCAATGCATTCCAACCATTAATGATGACTTTTACCTTAATGATGAACAAACGAACCCAATTGCCTCGTCTGTTAATTTGACGACAATTGATGACGCGGGACGCTCTATTGCAATGAGCGCTGCCGAGCTTAACACACCCGATTTGGAAAATTCAAGTAACATACAAACAAATTTTTCGAATGAAAATGGTCAGTGTAGTGAAAGTACGACAGATTTATTTAATTCCGAAATAGGGACTGACAGTGTATGTTTAACTGGCAAACCTTTTTGTAAATTACAGAATGACCAAATGGTCACGCAAAAAGAGACAATTCCAGATCGACCATTGAACAGCACAGAGAATAGAGATGCTAATTTTGAATCGGATCCAATTATGGCATTTTTGCGGCAAAATTTCAAACAGTTTAATGAAAAATTTGAGAAAATAGACAATAATAATGCGGATCTCAAACAACAACTTAATGAACAGGTCAAACAACTTAGGGAAGATAACAAACACTTAAATGAAAAACTTGACAATAATGACAAAAATTTCAAACAACTTAGTGAACAAATTACAGCCGTTGCCGCGCAGTGCCATGACACTAAGGAACAGTTGCGCGTGGAAATTGAGGCTTGTTCACAAAAAAATAGCGAAGAAATAAAGTCGGTTGCGCAAGAATTAAGGGAAATGCAAACAGCCGCGACAGATACACTCAGAGACGAAATTAGCGGAGTCGCCAAACAGTGCTCTGAAAAAGCTACACAATTACGGGACGAGTTTAGAGCAATGACGGTAGAACTTTCGCGCTCAGTGGACGCAAAGATAGACGCGAAATTCAAACAGCAGAACACTCAGATTAACGAGCGCTTTAATCAGCACATACAGAACAGTGATACGCGTTTCCGCAGATTTATTCAGGATCAAAACAAAGTAAAACGACAAGTCATGGAAACAATCACTGCACAAAGACAAGAGGACAAACGTAAAATATTCGCGAAAGCGAAGACGTATGTAGACAATAATATTACTACAGTGTCCGACAAAATTAATACCATAGAACAATTGAACGCGGAATTACGGGATGAAATTTCTGACCTTAAATCAAAAACAGATACACACACAGTAAATATTCAAACAGTGACAGATAGATTCGAACAATTAGATCTAACACAGGATTGTGATGTTATCAAAGGTGATGTTAAAAAACTGAGCGAAACTACGCGCAAGTTGCAAAAACAGATTAATGCGTCTGATTCTAAAACCGATGATCAGGTTAAAATACTGACTGAAAAATGTGATGAATTGGCCAGTCGTATTGATGCTATCGAAAATACTAATGACAATAAATCAGACGATACTGCACCGGTTTCATTTATCCAAACGCCTGAATTTCAAAATTTACAGCAGACAATTAATGAGATCGATTCATCTCACAATACGTTACATAGGAAGTTGTCAAATTTACAACAAGAAGTAACAGAGATGAAAAACATTTCAGTTAATAACATACCGCAACAGACGCCACTTTATGAACATGTGTCAGACTCACGCAGCGTGTATAATGTGAGCAATTTACAGCAACTACGCGAATTAAAATCCGAAAAGCCACGCGACTTAAAATCTGAAAAGCTACGTAACTTGAAATTCGAAATGACACAGACGAACAGATTCACACACAAACCTGAACGTGTTCTCAAACTGAATGACGAGAACGTAGATTTCGAGCAATTTGCATTTGTAAGAAAATGTAAGGAATTTAATAATGACAGCGTACAGGTACACGATTTGCACTGTATACGACAATTTATCTTTGTACATTCACCGCTATTACCTGTAATGCAGAAGCTAGCTTTGAACCAGATGCGACAATTTATTTTTGTATTTACAACAGCATTGCCTATAATGCAGAAATTGGAATTAACATGGATACAACTATTTGCTTTTGGATTTATACCGCAATTGCCTGTAACGCAAAAGTTAAAATTTATTTGCAGTGCGTAAATGACCTCAGGGGATTCATTACGCTTTAATGAATATGTGCCGTAGCGAGCATAGGGCCCCGAGCTGTAGTAGTGCTGTTTCATCTTTAGTTTTCTGCACTGCTGCCTTCTCTTCTACTATCCTTTATATCTATCAAAACTGCTCTTTAACTATTGCTCTACGTAGTATTAAGAAACGAGTAATGAAAACCCGATGTGACTAACTTTTACCGAATGTGACAATTTTCAGCAGGCACTCCCGTAATGACAACTACCGCCGCAACTTTATTAACTGATATAGTCGTAATCATCAGTATGTACAAAATTCTCGGCAGTCGCAACCACATTTTTGGTAACAATAGACGTTTTCCACCACAATAGCATGAAAGTCAGCCGCTTAGCATGCCTAACCAACAATGCAGTCTACAAGGTCAACCAAACTTTAATGTTTCGCCGCGTGCACGTAAAGTCACAGATCCAACAAATAGTAACGCATGGCAGCAAAGAAATAACTACGTACGGACAACACTCTATTTCAAATCGTATCGTAATACACCGTATAGGAATGACTATCCCGACAGACGTAAAAACGATGAGCACAATTTTCAGCGTACATTTAATAACAGTCGATCTTTTCAGCAGCAACAACATCAGCAACAAAGGATAATCATGAATGAAACAGACAATAGGTGTCATCCATAGCGTAACACGTCAATAAGAAATAAAGGAACAGTTTGTATAGTGGATATGCCACAACATTCTCCCATAAATAACGACACATACGATAGATTTTAACCAGATACAGCACAGATTGCATATTACAGTAACGCAAACATTACTTTTGACACGCAGAATTTTGTTCACGAGAATGTTATTTGAAACATGCTCTGTTGAATGCACCATTTTTATCGCACCCAGACCTTCCTAGAAATTTTTCCATTGCCACCGACAGTTCTAACACCGCTTTAGGCGTACTTATTTTCCAGGAAATTGAAGAAGATGGTTCTACAGTAATTAAAAACATCGCATTTGCAAGCCGCATTCTGTCACCTGCTGAACGAAATTATTCCGTTACAGAACTTGAAACATTATGTGTTGTATGGGCTTTTACGAGATTTAGGCACTTTCATTATGGCAGACATACCACCGTCTACACAGACCACAGAGCAATACAATTTTTGCTTTCAGCTAAATTTACTCACGACAGATTAAGCAGATGGAAACTTTATATGCAAGAATTTAATTTTACGATTGTTCACATTCCCGGCACACAAAATGTTATAGCAGACGCACTATCGCGTTCTCTCGGCAACAATCAGCAAGACGTAGCAACCAACTTCTGCAAAACAAATTTCAGTGTCATGTACATTCAGCAAGTCGCATTTGAAAATTTTATTTCATCGTCATTACAGGACATAGCACAAGAGCAAAATAAGGACAATGTGTGGAAAGAAATTAAACACCTTTGGGAAGATAGGAAAAATGTTACGATTAGGAACCACTACACTGTACGCAATGACATTCTGTTTCGCCGCTCTCATCCTGACAGCAACAATTGGTTATTATGCATTCCTGACGAACTGGTTAACAAATTAATTTGGTACACTCATTTAAGTTACGCACATTACGGAGCACGAAAATGTTTTCTTATACTGAGACAGAACTCTTATTTTTCTAACATGGAGAAACGCATACGACGAGTTTTAGCGTCTTGTAAAATTTGCCAGAAAGCTAAATCAGACACCACTTCACATATTCCTCCATTATATCCCATTATACCTGTTAAATTAAGACACATGGCCGCAGTAGATATTTTTGGTCCGATTCCGAGAACTAACAGAGGTTTTTGCTACATCTTTGTCGCTGTTGAGCTCATTTCAAAATTTGTTACTTTCACTCCGTTACGTAAAGCTACTGCTAAAACTGTTTCGAAAGCATTTGTAAAACATTTTCTATATCATGTAGGGCATGTGATGAAAGTAATTTCTGACAATGGATCTCAATTTCGTAGTAGCGTATGGACACGCATGTTACGAGCTAGAAACATTTCTCCGATCTATATATCCAAGTACCACGCTTCTTCGAACCCCTGTGAAAGATTAATGAAAGAAATTGGTAAACTGTGTAGAATATGCTGCCACAAAAGACATATTGATTGGGATACACACATACTCTCATTCCAAGACGTAATTAATTCCATTCCAAATGAATCCACTATGCTATCTCCGTCTGTTATACTGAAAAACGTTGAACCACCAAACAAAATTAAAGAATTAGTAAACTTCCCTAAATGTCGTCGACTAAGACACCACGAAATAATTGACATTGCGCTGAACAACATCAAACGTGCCGCTGAGCGCCGGAGAAGACAGCAAAAACAGGTTTGTACACGCCGCGACTTTCACGTTGGACAGAAAATATTAGTACGTACACATTATTTATCCAGTAAATTAAAAGGTAAGTGCAGTAAATTTGAACTTCTATACGCAGGTCCATATCGGATTCGCAGCATCCCTCACCCCAATGTTGTACACGTCGAAACTTTGAGAACTAGAAAATCGAAAGGCAACCACCATATCTCAAACATTAAACCGTTTATTGAATGAAGACACTTTATGATTCAACACACTATGATGTCATTTATTAATGCAATTATTTCACTTGACTAATTACTGATGATTATCGCATTTTTTCTTGGCAAGTGCCCGGCAAGGTAAGGTTAGCAGATCGCTTTTCTTGTCGTTACACATCAGACCGTGCACATTTTCCACTTTTTTTTGTGTATATGATTGTATTCCAGTTTTGTTTGTATGCACTGTGAAATAGTTAAGATACAACACACCAATTGACGTTGACATTTTTTTTTGCCTTATGACATCTCAACATCGTGACTGTTTTACATTTTTGCTGCTGCATTGTGATATTATCTGTACATTTTGCCTCTGAACACTGTCAATGCCTTTGACATATTACGTTTTCTGTCATGTTATGCTGTATGGTTAATTATGTTACCATAAACCAGTCATTATTTAGTGGGTATATGATTTAAATGCAAGACATTAATCTCTGTTCATCAATTTCAGTAAGAAATGGTGCGTGTAAGAAATAAATTCAACAGAAATGGGAATTTCACCTACGGAATAAACGATAGAAGATGCAATAACTTGATGAGGAGGAGTAAATGGATCAGGATTAACAAGCATTAACAAGAATATACTATACTCATCGTAGAATAGCAGTCTTAACTAATTTTTTCTTTCAGAATACAAGGTGATTGATGCAGGCTGTCAGACTGAACTACACATCTTAGTTTTAGTGATGAAATATGCTAGAGATAAGGAATAGTTGTGTAATGAGTAATGAAGTGATTTTTTGCAGATGATAATGAATACTGATGAATAATGATGAGGGAAATGGTATTATGAATAATGAAGTTTTTCTTTACAGGTGATGATGATAATGAAGTTATGATGATATGGATAATGAAGTATTCTTTACAGATGAGGATAGTGTTGAAGTTATGTATTTATGCTACGTAGTTATTTAAGTATTTGTTGCAGTTTGCTTTGACAGCAGGTGTTACATTGCATAGTAGGATGACGGAAAGTTTTGGAAAGGACAGCTATGGAGCACATTTTATACACATTTCACTACCTGTTAATTCGAAGTTCACTACTTTTCAGCATAGTGTGCGTTTCTTCTTTCAGGTCAATAATCCGTTTTTGTATTTTTTCCAGGAGAAGTTTTTCATGACACTTACTAAACCTGTTACTTATTATACCTGTTCTAGTACTTGCATTTTTATATTTTTTACCCATTTGTGTCTATCGTTTATAAATGTGATCACATGTACTGCCTTGTTACATAATCTTGCTACAGCTGACTCATGACGAATGACGTTACCTATCCTCATTTGCTGCAATAGGTCAAAAGCAAATAGTGTTATGTTTCAGCAATTAATTATCGATGCCAACGCAATGCATTGCTGACAAAAAAAAAAATAAAATGTGTTAACAGTCCCAAATAGTGATACCAGTTTGAGAAAATTCTGAATAATACTGATCAACTCTGAATAGCATGGCACTTGATTAATGACCTCTTAATGAGACTATATTCAAAATGATGCTTTGTCACTAGCTAATAACTGCCACTGTTTATTGTAATGATACCACTTATAATGCCTGTGATTATTAATGATTTGACTGTAATTAACTGATTTTTAATAATGACTTCGTAATAATCTGAATAATACTGAATGAGGATTCTATTCAATACTTGCTGGCCACTGAGTGCCAATAATTAATGTCACTTGAAGAATTGTTATTAGTTATGCCATTAATTAGCCCTTTTTTTTTTCTTCCCATGTTGAGTTTTCATGTTTTGGTTAATGGCCAATGAGTGCCAATAATTTGTATCACTCAATGTATTATGTTAATGCTAGGCCAATAATTGACTCTCCTTTTCAACTAAGACTTCTGATGAACATTATTCTGTCGTACTAAATATACTTTGTAACTGGCCAAGGACCACCACTGTTTATTGTAATACGATCACCCATGATGCCAGCTAGTGATTCTTAATAGATTGTAATGACACATAATTAATTAACTATGGTACTGTTTAATAATGCTTTGTAATTAATTAAGGCTAATAATTCTTACTATATTGAAATGACAAATGATTAATCAATTAACTGTAATTAGACAAATGATTAATTAACGACAAATGATTAATTAATTGTAATTATACAAATGATTAATTAACTGTAATTAGACAAAGGATTAATTAATGACAAATGATTAATTAACTGTAATTAGGAAAAGGCTAATGATTATTGGAATGACAAATGATTAATTAACTGTAATTAGGAGAAGGTTAATGATTCTTAATTATACTCTGTAACTGAAAAGAATGCGATTATTTCATAATGCTTTGTAACCAGGAAAAGAAGGCTACTGATTCTATGTAAAACAATTAATGAACATTTTTCTGTAATACTACATACTTGGTACAGAAATGTTCAATAACTAGGCTATGAATGCCACAAACTACTCATGAAGACTGTAATTGTCAATATTATGTGACTTGATGTCCTTCACCTCATAAGCTGACTACCCTGAATTACTGCAATGTCCATTTGTCCTGTTTATCCTAGTGATCATGGAGCACTATCTTTGGTTTTGCACTAATTCTACGTTGGTGTGCCTTGTAAGAGCGTGGTGTTGACACGACATGCTGTCCACCACCATGAGCGATGAAGACATTATTATGGTCCCACTGTTTGGTGTACCTAATGTACTGCCAAAATGAAAACATGGAACATTACTACGACAGTTCAGTGTCTTTGCTACACTGATAAATTCTGATGGGAAAAGAACTTCAAGTTGTGTCACTTGGTGTTGTACTTCTGTGGAAAGATATGGACTTTCAGAGCAGCTGTGTGCAATCTAAAGTGCTACAACCATGATGCAATCCTTCCCTTTCCTATCCTGATTCTTGCCACATAGTTCATAGGTTATACATTTTTCGATTCGCTGAACTCCAATGCGAATACACTTATGTCACTTGTCAATATAATATTTTTGCCAGTCTGTTCATTTGTTCTGAATATGCTAAAGAATTTTTTCAGTGCCTGTGCACTTTATTATCTGTCAAATAATTTGTATATACTTTTCTGATTTGCTACTATGTTTTGTACTCACATTTTGTCTTTGTCTGATATATTTTGTACTTAGTGCGTGTGCACAACATTTACTTTATGTACTACATCTAATTATTCTTGCCAGTCTGTTTATTTGTTCTGCATATGCTAAAGAATTTTTTCAGTGCCTGTGCACTTTGTTATCTGTCAAATAATTTGTATATACTTTTCTGATTTGCTACTATGTTTTGTACTCACATTTTGTCTTTGTCTGATATATTTTGTACTTAGTGCGTGTGCACAACATTTAAATATTCTGTAAGTTGTAGAATTTTGTTAATTAAAGAAAAATTTTGCCGCGCTTGGCAAGTCCAAATGACTCACCATCGCTGCCAAATTTTTGCCCCCCCAGTGGAGGGTTATGAAACACGTATGTAACATAGCAGCGATGGCGAGGCATTGTAGCATCTGTGACCAGAGAGTATGCGCTTGACCGCGCGAGTGTTGCGAGCGGTTCTCTGTTAGTAGTGAGTCGTTGCGAGTCTGTCAGTAGCTGTAGGCCAGTGCAGTACAGTTAGTCGTTGCGAGTCTGTCAGTAGCTGTAGGCCAGTGCAGTACAGTTAGTCGTTGCGAGTCTGTTAGTAGCTGTAGGCCAGTGCAGTACAGTAGTCGTTGCGAGTCTGTAGCTCGGTTTAGTCGTCATGCAGAGCGGTCGGTCAGTAGTAGCAGCCCAGTGCGGTTGTGTGATGTAGGCGGTCGGCAACACTGGTCAAGATGGTGAATAAGGTATACCATTAATTAATATAATCATTAGATAATGTAAAAATTTATTTATTGTAATTATTCTCCAACAAGTTCCCCAATAATAATTTTTATTTCAAAAGCATTTTTTCAAAAATTTAATTTTTTATTGAACTAAAGATCTCGTTGCACTTCCCATTTCATTCCACTTCTTTTGAAGAAAAATTTCACTAGAATCAAAAAAAAAAAAACAGAATATTATTTGCAATGCAGTTCCTCCAAGCGGTGCGCAACAACAAGAGCAGATATGTGACATCCATTTATTCCGAGGTAAGACTTTAATTCTGATTGTTTTACACAGGGCCAAAGACCGATATTTCGGTTTAATTAAATTTTCTTATCACTGAATGGACTTTAATTTTTCATGAGGAATTAATATTTGAGTCAGATTGCGAATTTCACATTTTTGTTGCCATTTTCAATACCTCTCATTGTGGGCGAGGTTACAATTAGCGCAATGTCCATTAGCATTCGTAATTAAATATTGTCATTTCTTTTTCTCTTAAAATTTTTGTGGCGAGGTTACTCTTGGCTCCCATTTGTATTAAGTATTGTCTTTTTTCTTCTAAAATTTCGGTGGGGAGGTTACAACATATAGGCTTGAAATGAATGCCAATATGGCGCCTTACAACTCTGTACTGAAGGGAGACGGAGTGCGTGTGACGTAGGTGGCGTTGTGCCATCTCATTGGTCAACGCTCAGACGCACACTCAGAATATCTGACATGCCAGATATTGCTCTGCACGTTTGGAAAGACTCCCGAACGTGCTATTCCACGTTATGACGTCAGAAACTCGGCACGCTCAACGCTCAACCTTCGGATGCACGGTCCGTGTGCCGACGGCTTAAGGCAGCCTGCACATCTCAGATGAGGCCCCTGGCAGACGTACCGTATGCAGATTGACTTTCTTTACAGCCCTGAACATTATCTGTCTAAGGGGCTCCATAACACAGCTAATGTTGGAGCCCCCGATAACTTGCAAACCCCTACCCCCACGTGCCTGCTCGAACGCTACTGAAGAAACGGTCACCTGTCCACTGCCAAGGTGAATGGTCGTGGTCAAGCGGCCACTCTCCACACTGGCCCTCCGTCTCGAGCGACGTGAACGTGTTATCACCCGGCGCTAACCCTGCTACAAGGGCTTATCCACAGCGTCAGTTACATGGGAGATAGGTGACAGGCAATATTATACCTATCCCTCCTCTATTCAGTTCTCTCCCTTTCTTCTTTCTAAATATTTAATTTCGTTTTGTTTACTAATATCTTACTTGATTTTGTATTAGCTATAAGTTTTTCTAATGCTGCACAAAAAAAAAGATATCAAATGGATCTAAACAAATAGAGCCGGCCTCCACGTGGCGGGACACGGGCAACGGTGTGAGTGGGGACGGGAGCTGGTGTGTTACTTTCAGTCACTCCGGACACCGGACCCAGTCACAGCGGCTAAGTGGCAACATACGACACCCCATAAGACATTAGACGGTGGGTCATAAAATATAAGCAGCTAGTGAAAAAAAAAGTGTCAGTTACACGGGTACACTAGGTGATGCCCACCACCGCTACACCCCGAGGCAGCAGCCTGAAGGTCACTGACCGAAGCCAAAAGCGCATTCAGCTGTTCGCGAACTGCGGCCAGCTCCTCCTGCAGTATGCATACATCCTAACCAGCAGTACTAACTGAAGATATAATCTATAAAAGCAGACTGAATCCCAAGTATGCAGCTTGCTACCGTCCGGACGCATCACCAATGGACGCTGATGCGTTAATGAGCTATGTAGCTGGCTGTTCAGTGAGCAATATTGCGCTACAGACTGAATGAATTCACCCTTACAGAAATGCGAGATTGAAGCCGTTAAACAGAGAAACACGCACGAAATTTAATAAACATATTACGAAAAAACATAGAAAAAGATAAACTCTCAATTCAGAAAGGTAGCGTACGAGGATATTCAAAAGTAGCAGGCTTTCTGGCTGTTATCTCCAGTTAGTATAGCACGGTGCACAGATAATTTGTGGGGGGGGGGGGGGGGGGGTGTCACATACGGAGGGCGTAGCTGAGGCTGGAGTAGATCTGTGATGTTTTGGGTGTACTTTTCGTATCACTTTATTTTCACAAGTCCGTCTTGATCACACAGATTTCTTACACTTTATTACCGGTTTCGGCATACTGCCATCCTCAGATCTGTTACAAAGATAAATATTGTATAAGCGACAGGTTCAATAAGTTAACGCTAAATCCAACTAGTCTTAGTAATACATGAAATATAAAATTATAAAATGTTTATAGCCACGTATAGCAGTCATACATACGATTAAAATATTCTGATGTAAATCATCGTCAAGTTAAATATGTGAGTATATGGTAGGTGCTGGTAATAATCAGATTGCGTCTGATATTTATACAAGAGACTAATGACAGCAGACGGCACTTTTAGCTAGGGCGCATATTTAACCAGTGTCGCCATTGTGATGATTAAATTGCGGCATGCACAGTCATTAGTTACATGTTTTAAATTACTTCCCATAGCAAAACAAGCGTCTAACAATAAAACGTAACTGATGTGAAATTCGATTCATACTTAAAATACCATAAAAAGTGCAAATACTAATATAATACAGCCACTAGCGTGACTAGTTAAAACATACAACGTGTATAAGCTAGTGTAAGAAGTGTAACAATAAAATAAAATATCTAAAAAATCTTCCAGCCTGACAGATCAGTTACCATAAATGTAACTGTAGTACAATTAATAAAATAGTAACTATACATTAGAAGTCACAAAAATAGATAGTTGATATTATATCCAGCGTGTGGTCTCAATAGCGACATCTCGTAGTATCCTTGTTTTCCTGTGGTGGAGCTTACGGAGGAAGGTCCAGTCTCCTCGTCGTCGGCGACCGGCGCACGTCAGTCAGCTGGGGTGCTCTGCGCTACTCAAACTAGTAGGTCTCTGAATATATCGGAATAAGAATTTAGATTGAACTCATTCCGTTCACTCAGCAGTAATTCCGGTTGTAGTTTTCTGTGCACATAAATCTCCATTTCTTCGAGTAGGGTGAGTAACTGTCCCTTTGGCGCCCTATGCAACACTTTCATGTTATTGTCTATGCTTCCTACTAAATGTCTGTCTCTGTCTACATGTGTACCGAAAGCGCTCTTGTTTTGATTACACGTATGTTTTCTAAAACCAGTCTCGAAATTCCTTCCTGTCTGAGCGATATAAAAACTGTCACAGACTTGGCAGCTGATCTTATAAATCTTTATATCGGTCAGACAGGAAGGAATTTCCAGACTCGTTTTTGAGAACATACGTATAATCAAAACAAGAGCGCTTTCGGTACACATTTAGACCGAGTTGTATGTTTTACCTAGTCAGGCTAGTGGCTGTATTATATTAGTATTTGTACTTTTTATCGTATCTTAAGTATGAATCCAATTTCACATGAGTTACATTTTATTGTCTGACGCTCGTTTTGCTATGGGAAGTAATTAAAAAGGTGTAACTAATGACTGTGCGTGCCACAATTTAATCATCACAATGGCGACACTGGTTTAATAGGCGCTCTAGCTAAAAGTGCCCTCTGCTGGCATTAGTCTTTAGTATACGAGTAAATACCAGACGCACTCTGAATATTACCAGCACGTACCATGTACTCACATGTTTAACTTGACAATGATTTACACCAGAATATTTCAATCGTATGTATGACTGCTATACGTGGCTATAAACATTTTATAATTTTATATTTTATGTATCACTAAGACTTTCTGCATTTAGCGTTAACTTATTGAACCTGTGGCTTAAACAATATTGTTCTTTGTAACAGATCTGAGGATGGCAGTATGCCGAAACCGGTAATAAAGTGTAAGAAATCTGTGTGGTCAAGACGGACTTGTGAAAATAGAGTGCCAAAAATGACTGCGGACTCACTCACGTACTTAATGTCTTCAATTAATAAATTTTCGTATCACGCCTTGGGGCCATACATTTAGATATTTGAAAGCAATGGAAACAGTACGAAAAGCATAGCAATCAACATCTACAGTACATACAAGCTGATTTCATTAAATGGAGTCAGTCAGCAGGAAACGACCGCTTAGAGAATAAGAAGCAAAATGGTCGTATGGACATAAGGCCGGAAATGCCTTCAAAATGGTTCAAATGGCTCTGAGCTCTATGGGACTGAACTGCTGTGGTCATCAGTCCCCTAGATCTTAGAACTACTTAAACCTAAGTAACCTAAGGACACCACACACATCCATGCCCGAGGCAGGATTCGAACCTACGACCGTAGCGGACGAGCGGCTCCAGACTGTACCACCTAGAACCGCTCGATCACTCCGGCCGGCCGAAATGCCTTCCAAAGGAGGTATACTCACTTGAAAGTGGAGTTAAAAAATCTTTCAGGGATTAAATTCACACATGAGAACACACTAACCAAGTGGGATTGTGTACTAATGTACTAGTGTTCCAACTCCACATTCAAGTGGACAATGATCTGAAGCACCATAATGGAGTAGCCACATTCCCCATCTAACCACCAAACGCACCTCTCCCAGCAAGGGTGGCAGGGTCACCCGTAGGAAGTGCAATGCCTCTGCTGTGAGGAATCGTGGAATGATGACTGGTTCCACGAGGCGGTCGTCAATAATCCCGCCACAATACTGAAGCTTAACCGGAGTTGATGGTTTGCTGCCACAGTCTCATAGAGACTCTCAGTAGCCCAGAGGTGGGAGTTGTGAAGGCTGACGATAGCGCGTCTGGTACTGGTAGCCTCATCTGTGAATAGGATGGAGGACAGATATCCCAGCACCGTGCTGGTCTGTGAGAAGCGCCAGCGACAAAACCGCCGCTACAGAGTCGAGTCCGTTGGTAATGAGGTTTGCATGCGTTGTGATACAGATAGTGGCAGTAGCCGTGGAGTATGCTCTACACGGTCGTCTGGTCATCGGCACCTGCCTGAAGCTGATATCAGCGTCACTGTCAAAAATCTGCTACGCCTACGGATACATGTTCACTCGCTCCCTCACATTCGACCTTAACACTGTGGCGCATAGTGTCCACTACAGTGAACAGCTGTTAATGGTCGTTTCTTTGGCATTTTCAATCAGTCCTGAGGCTGCAAATGCACGCAGTTAACTGCAGTGACCACTCTCTACTGGTGTTGTGTCCTGCATGCATTTTCAACCTCATTACTGATTGAAAGCGCCAGAGAATTGGCCATTAAAAGTGAAATTCATGCATCACAGGGTTAACGACAGAAACTTAACAGTCAAATCTTTCCCATCCCAGAACGCCAAACTTAAATCCACCTATACTACCAAATATTTCTCGTCTTTTATCTAGGCTCTGACATCTCTCCCGGCCTATTGTAGTAGCCTTGGTACTGCCGGTTCCACTACATACTTCTGGCTGCCACATTTCCTCTGTCGTCCCACAGATATAGTAACGTATCTATACTCCTCCTCGGCCTCCCTATGCCTCTTCCTATACACGTCATACTTACCAGAAATTGACCATCACGCAGAAAAATGTCCACTGTTTACCCTAGCGTCATAACCAACATCACAGCAGTGGCTGTACCTATGCAGTCTGCCATAGCCAACAGCGAGTACCACTGAAAGTGGAGGGAAGCTATTTCCTTACAAGCACCGCACATTCCGCTACTACAAGAAACCACACGAAGGTATCTACCCAGTAAACAGCCCAATTAACCTTCTGAAGATTTCTCGTTTGGTTGAGATTCGTTCTGTTTGTGCGACTGGAAAACTGAGAAAACTTACGTGATCCATAGAAAACGTGAAATACGTGAGATACACACTAGGATATACTGACAGAAACTATTGACCCAAATTGTTGGAGAAAGAACTGGAACTGGCTTCTTTCGAGGTCTGACAAAAATTTACGAATATCTACGCCGCCAGTGTCGGGAAGAAAGACATTTGGCTCTTTTAGCCATTTATGAAATTTTAACTCGTAGGCGAAGTATAACTCAAATGTATCACTAAATTCCTTGGGTGTTGAGAAGACTTTACTAAATAAAGCTTTTTGTAAAGCATTTTCAGTATTCGGAAATTAGCAGCTTCTGTCTTTATACCTTCTCATGTTTTGAGAATGAACTATAAATGTTCACGTGCAAATTTTTTCAAATTGTCGAATTATAAAGTAATTTCCGGACAATAAACGTCTTTGATAAGTAATACGTTATATTATGCCAAATATTCATAAATAATTTTCGAAACAAAAGATGCTGCACGAAATATTTTTCTTTATTCTTAAATGTGGAATTAACGGTTTATTTGACAATGGAGCACTGATACATACTAAATAATCACACAGAGTTACGAAGGAAATTAACGAAATTCATTCATCCGGAGGAGCACACAGAGAAATTATGACGACCTTAATTATATTCTACGCGACGATGCTTACTCGCTGATATCACTTCTCTCACACCACAAAAATATTTTTTATCAACAGTTTCACGAGTTGACTTTTTCTCGACTTTTTCTCGACGTCCCATGTAGTCTATTGTAGTGCTGCTGCTAATTAAGCATTTGAAGACACTGAGCGTCTGACGTCATCAGTGTCTTATTCCCTCCCCCCTCACAAGTAGGATTCTGTGTACCCCATCTGTCTGCTACTACGTGCAAGTTTGAGAGCCTGTTCCCCAGCTTTCATCTAATGGGCCGTGGGAAACCGTCTAAAAATCAAATCCGGACTGGCTGGTTCTCCAATCCTCGTCATTTATTCACGAGTCGGATTTGATCCGAGTCGGAGTCCCGGAACCGGCGCATTGAACACATTCTGCTAAATGCATGATTGGTTAAAGATTTGATTCGATCCATTAGAAATCGTCGATGACAGCATGCGACTGTAAAAGTAATAGGTTTGTATATAAAATAAAGCTTCCGCTACCAGTCAACACTTTTTTTTACTTATGTTTTGCACGACGCGTTTCGGGAAATAGTAACTCATACATATTAAACGCCACACACAATTTCCTATTCACAGTACATATTAAAATTAGCACATATACATAAACTAAGAGCTTGTGCATGTACGTTTGCCGCGTACCGTGCATAAATAAACAGGTGGTTTGTTATACACCAAAAAGAAAGAACTAAATTTCAACTGTACTTATAACAGAGAATGCACTCATTATTTACGGCGACTCTATTTGTTTTTGTGAATTGTTGTACAGCGCAACGAAAATGCTAACTATCTCATCTGCTATGCTCCAATTGTGTACAGAACTTCACAAATGTTTTTGGGATATGTGCGCCTCTTCCTGGACAAGGTTGTCTTTTTTTCTACCGACTGACGCAGAAATGCAACTCCATTGTAAATTTTTACAACAATCGCCATGAGGAACAAATGCAGCTAAAGCCGACGCGCAACTTTGGTGCTGCCATCTGTTGAGGTTGCGGCACACTGAGTGTACAAGTTTGGTGTTGCCACCTGTTGAGGTTACGGCACACTGCGTGTTCTGGGCTTCGCAACGACAGCTTCTATGTCGTTCCCTCACAGATGGCACTGATGTCTGCATTGGTATCCGCAAGCTAAATCGCTCTCTCAACTTCTGAACGCTGCTAAGAGATAGAGCTAGTATAAGCACAGGGGCAGAATGCGATTTACATTTACATGTGCTGTTGCCGCCAACACTGATTGCTGTGCCCTGTTTTTACCGTAATTATCTAGGAGAAGCACTTCTACGTTGTAGCTTCATCGTGGTCGTTATGCACACAGATGTTAGCTATCTACCTTGTTGTCTTCACAAAGCCCTGGATTTTCGTGTTGTGACGAGCTACCTTAGTATTTAGCTATTTTTTCTTTAATGCCATAGACATTCAGCTGATTATGAGTAATTTCTTTTCTAATTAAACCCCTTTTTGTGCTGGCCTTCATACACAAAGAATGTTTGCTATTTATATGTTCGAGTGTTGTGTCGAGCTATCTCTGTATATTGCTATTTTTTCTTTAATGGCATACACATGCAACTAATTATGAGCACTTTCTTTTCTAATTAAAAACCTTCTTCTGCTGACCTTGATATATAAAGAATGTTTGCTATTTACATTTTGCTAGCATATTTCTGTTTATTTATCCACTATTACTTTCCACACGGCAGTACTGGATTTGCTATAATTTATAAAACTCGACTTTTGTTACTTTCCTGGTTTTTTTAGTGAAGTGTTTTATTTATTGTTCCAAACAGTGCATGAATTTTGGGTAGCCTGTAAAATAATTATTATCGTAGACTTCTTGTTGCAGACAAGATTTTACAATAGGGCATCATTTCAATTACCTTGTTGTTTTGTTTTGCCTTAGGCCGCAAAAAACAACTGGGTCATACACGCCCTCAATTACTTTGTGTAAATTATGTTCTCTACGTCAAGATTCTAGATATGCTAAGGCGACGTAATTTTGAAGCTCCATCATATCGCTGAAAGATTGACTGCGCTTGAACTACCGCCATAAAACGCAACAGGGAACACGACAATCTGCCATTGAGTTAAAACTTGTATTCCGCCCCTGATGACTTCGACGTTGAGGGTCATTGGACAACAAACTTATTCCTTCAGAACGCAGTGGCCCCACAAATGACTTTGATAGAAAGCCGGGAATATAAGCAAAAATAACTGAACAGTTTGGGGTCAGGGATTTTCTCTGCCTCGTGATGACTGGGTGTTGTGTGATGTCCTTAGGTTAGTTAGGTTTAAGTAGTTCTAGGGGACTGATGACCATAGATGTTAAGTCCCATAGTGCTCAGAGGCATTTCATAACTGAACAGTTTCTTGCAGAGCGTCCCAAGTAGACATTTAACTGATGTTAGGTGTGATCCCTGACTGCTCTCTTAGCATGCATGTTGTAATGGGTGCCCGTATATGACGTTTTTCGTTTTTCTTCCAAGGCACACATGTTAACAAAAACTACAACAAAATGTTTCACGTCTAAGCAAAAATTATTAGGAACAAAAAATATGAAACTACAATTAAATGTAAGGCACGTATGATACTTCATTAAGTGAAATCTTATCACACTAATAAACAAATCGAAGAGTTGATGAAAAGTAACCGTCTACGTTTTGTTATAATGTTTGTGGACCATGCGGTATCTTTTTGTCTATATACCCATCAACTACATTCCACATATAGATAACTGTAATTGAGAAAGATAATTCTGTGGGTTCACAACTCTAATGATCTTCCCGTACGTTAACAATACATGCTACAATGAATGATAGGCTTTTACCAACCCAGTCGCCTCCTCTTCATTATAATTAACTTCAATGTTTATTGTTGTGGAATATTCTTCGATACAGAAGCTTAACAACCCGATAACAGAAAAAAATGTGCAAACATCTTTATTCATTTGGTTTTTTCTTCAAGTCTTTTTTAATACCTTAACAATTCAGTCTGTAACAACACAGGATTTTCAGCTGTTTTCTGTAGTCATCGCCTTTGCATTGTTTCAAATCTGTCGTTGAAATCAGGAAGGTCATCAAAGAGCCTTTCTTTTACGCAAAGACACTAATTTTATGCGGTTGTAAATAGATGTACAAATAGCAGAGAAGGTGGTGACTTTTATATTTTGAAACACTGTGAACTGGCGTGGTCGATGTCATTTTTCCTCAGCCGTCTTTGGTCTACGTTTCTGGGGACGTCTAGCGTAGATGTATATATCAGATAACATATTCTATTAAAATTTTGTATTTGTGGGGCTCCACATCGTCCAGATGCTTAATTAACGTAAGCATGGTACCTAGTAGGCTGTAATGCGATGTTTATTTAATCGTGCGATTATCAAATTTCGACAAAGCGTCATTGCCAAGCGCATTTTTAATATCCGTATTTCATGTCACTGATTTGAGTGATCTGAAAATGACACGAAATACGGAAGTTACAAATGTTCTTGACAATGACGCTTAGTCGAAATTAGCTAATCTCATGATTAAATAAAAATCGCGTTACAGACTACCACGGACCCTGTTTACGATTATTAATGTAAATTAACATTGTAATCCACTAAGACGAATTGAAAGGTGTGTCAAATTGCATATGTTCACATTATACAATAACAAAGAAAGTAAGAATCTAAAAGTTTCACCTGAGGGTAAACACAGCTTCAGCAGTATAGACACGAGTCTGAAGCGCCGAAACTACACTGAATGGAGTACAAACCAAAGGTGACCTAACTTGGGTGCTACAACTTGAGACTGGAGAAGGATAAGCGACAATCACCACTGTAGTGTATTGCTGTGCCCGTTACATGTCGACGGTTATCCAAAGACTTGCGGCATCAGTGCTTCAGTCGATACCAAAGGCAACAGCCGTCGACAGGCTACGTGCGTGTAACAAAATGTTGCTCTACTCAATGAACATGTTTTTGAATGGGAATAAAGTTATATTATTTCTATCTTCTATACTTATTCTCTTTGTGATGCCATTCAAGGTAAGTTTTCGATGCAGCTTGTGCATTGGTGTCTGTTGTATTTCTGTAAAGTAACATAGTAATCTATGTTTGCACTTCTTACTTGCATTACATTTTGTACCTTCTGGTAGAATCTGATACAACATGCCTGTTTCCTCTAAATAAATCCACTTTGCTGTTTCGATATAGCACTCGTGCCAGTAATCCACTTCTTTGTTGCAGAAAAGCGTGTTATAAGGAACGTTTCATTTTATGTTTTATGGTACAGGAACTACCAACGCGAGTGTGAACTTTCGCTAACCCCAGTCACGCACCCCCTCCCGCCCTAGTCCCCCCACCCCCTCCCCAAAGAAAATCAAAAATCTTCGGTGAAACAGATATAATAGATATAATACGCACGCAGAAACTGCCATCGCATGCTGTTAGAGAGAGAGAGACAGAGAGAGAGAGAGAGAGAGAGAGAGAGATCGGCAAAGTACTGCGCTATGCTGGCTTAATAGTATGCAACCATTTATCCAAATGCAACATCCCACAATCGTTCAGGAAACAAACACACCCATGCTTCTTGCTCTTTTCATATCTCAGTCATTCACTTCAACCCCCCCCCCCCCCCCAAACTCCGCAATTTTTGTTAATTGGGTTTTATCACGTTCCTCCTTTCCCTCCCCCTTCCACCGTTTCTATTATATCCATTGCTGCCGGCCCTCATAGATTACATCCACGTCCCCGTAATTTGTACTTTCCATGAACGAATATAAATTGTGTGTGCTTTTCTGCATTATAGTATATTCTATATCAATGTAACTTATAGCATGTTAACACAATATACGCAGTGTAAAATATTTAGAAAGCTTGCTTGGATGTAACAGGCTGGCCGATGGCCCTAATACTGACGGGTTAAAAATTTAAAAAAAAACTGCTAAATAAGATAAATACTTCAGTACTCCAAGGTCCACCATGCAGCGCATGGTACAGGATTCACAAACCACAGTTATTAATTTATTCCGTACCTACGGTAGGAAAAAAAAATTTAAACACCACATTTGACTGGAGAAGTTCCCGGAAGGTAACGCGGTATACCTTTTGGTTGTCCTTACGTACGTCTGCTGAACTGTGTTACAGAGCGGTGTTGGCCGTCGAATGGCGCTAGCTGCGCAGCATTTGTGCACCGCCGCCGTCAGTGTCAGCCAGTTTGCCGTGGCATACGGAGCTCCATCGCATGCCGCGACAGCGTGGACGTGAACCGTATGTGCAGTTGACGGACTTTGAGTGAGGGCGTATAGTGGCCATGCGAGAGGCCGGGTGGACGTACCGCCGAATTGCTCAACACGTGGGGCGTGAGGTCTCCACAGTACATCGATGTTGTCGCCAGTGGTCGGCGGAAGGTGCACGTGCCCGTCGACCTGGGACCGGACCGCAGCGACGCACGGATGCACGCCAAGACCGTAGGATCCTACGCAGTGCCGTAGGGGACCGCACCGCCACTTCCCAGCAAATTAGGGACACTGTTGCTCCTGGGGTATCGGCGAGGACCATTCGCAACCGTCTCCATGAAGCTGGGCTACGGTCCCGCACACCGTTAGGCCGTCTTCCGCTCACGCCCCAACATCGTGCAGCCCGCCTCCAGTGGTGTCGCGACAGGCGTGAATGGAGGGACGAATGGAGACGTGTCGTCTTCAGCGATGAGAGTCGCTTCTGCCTTGGTGCCAATGATGGTCGTATGCGTGTTTGGCGCCGTGCAGGTGAGCGCCACAATCAGGACTGCATACGACCGAGGCACACAGGGCCAACACCCGGCATCATGGTGTGGGGAATGATCTCCTACACTGGCCGTACACCACTGGTGATCGTCGAGGGGACACTGAATAGTGCACGGTACATCCAAACCGTCATCGAACCCATCGTTCTACCATTCCTAGACCGGCAAGGGAACTTGCTGTTCCAACAGGACAATGCACGTCTGCATGTATCCCGTGCCACCCAACGTGCTCTAGAAGGTGTAAGTCAACTACCCTGGCCAGCAAGATCTCCGGATCTGTCCCCCATTGAGCATGTTTGGGACTGGATGAAGCGTCGTCTCACGCGGTCTGCACGTCCAGCACGAACGCTGGTCCAACTGAGGCGCCAGGTGGAAATGGCATGGCAAGCCGTTCCACAGGACTACATCCAGCATCTCTACGATCGTCTCCATGGGAGAGTAGCAGCCTGCATTGCTGCAAAAGGTGGATATACACTGTACTACTGCCGACATTGTGCATGCTCTGTTGCCTGTGTCTATGTGCCTGTGGTTCTGTCAGTGTGATCATGTGATGTATCTGACCCCCGGAATGTGTCAATAAAGTTTCCCCTTCCTGGGACAATGAATTCACGGTGTTCTTATTTCAATTTCCAGGAGTGTATGAGCATGAGTGTATAAAGGCAACTGAAAGAAATACGCAATGAGACAAACAGAAATGACACTTTTATTCAAAGGCAATCAGTACAATAAAGTCACCACGATTCATGAGTGTTCCCAGGAAATTACAAAATGCGAGACATCGTTCTCAGCAGGATGTGTGATCACTGCGAACGACGTTGCATGCCCTGCAACGTGTTCCCGTCCTGCCCACAAGGTTAGTAAGGAGTTCTTGTGGTAGGTATGCCGTTGGATTCTTCCACAAGGTCGGTTGACAGCTGCAGAATGGTGCATGTGAACTTGCTGCAATACGTACCCCCACCACATACCACACGTGCTCGATGGGATTTAAGTTGGGGGAACGGGCAGGCCAACCCAGTCGCCGAAAATCCAAGAGTTCTTCCACCTGCGATGTTCGATGCAATCGCTCATTCTCACCCAAAAAAAATGAAGTAAGGGCCGAATGCATATCTGTAAAGACGCACGTGGGGAGGAGCACAGAGACGTAATAAGCATCTAGGGTATTAATAAACACTTCAGCTGTATGTAGTCCTTTCTTACTGATCAGTATCAGTTTCGTGGCACACAAAGCCATATCTTCAGATAAACGTATGACTGAAACATTAGAGCGGAAAGGCTCAGAAACTTTTACCTTACTTTCGTTGCCCGCCAAACAAAACACCGCTAGAAGATGGTATGTCCTATAATAAAACAGCCATTTTCCAATATAATGGATTGGTCCTAAACAAATCGTACCATAGTGATCGCTTCTCCGATGTATACAGAACCGCATACAGAGCATGCGGCCACTATATTGGAATCTGGATGTTTTTATTCTATGACGTTCCAACTTTAAGCAGTGTTTTGTTTTGATGGACAACGAATGTAGGGTAGAAGGATTCCGAGCTCTTCCGCTCTAATGTCTTAGTCATATGTTCACCTGAAGATGTGACTTTTTAGTGCCACGAAACCAATAGTGATCCAATAATAAAGGACTACATACAGCTTAACTGGTAATTAATACCCAAGATGAATACTCATAGCTGTGGTTGCCCCACCTATAAGGTTGTCTGCCGACGTAAAGAGGTTGACCAGTGAGTGTACTGTGTTAAGGATTTCGAGTTCAGTATATCTATGCAACATTATACCTTGTAAGGCATCCAGGTTTAATGGACCCTACGTGAACGTTATCCATAACGACAGTACGATACGGTATGAGATCCTCAAAAAATAATAATTACATTATATTAACAAAAGGCAATTGCAGTTAATCTCATGTATCCGAAAATAAACAAAACAATCTATACCAATATATGGACAGTGGCATGAAACAAACAACTTAAAGCGAAACGCATTTTGGAGACGAACCGAGCGGGTGGCTAATGATATCGTAAAACTCCCATTAGCAAGAGAACGGCGAACTTCAGCGCAGAAACGGATAAGGCAAGAACAATACCTTCTTCCTTTTAGCGTAAATAAGGCCGGGACCAACAGTAAGTGGCAGCACGTCATTAACATGAAAGAAAAATAAAAATCTTTTTCAGATCTAGCGAGACGGTGATTGGCTGAAGCCATACTTTGTGGCGACGCAGACGCATCACGGTGGGGAGATCCCCATTATGTAAAAGCATTTTGAGACCTAAATAAAGGCTCTCTCTCTCTCTCTCTCTGTCTCTCTCATCTCGCAGCGGACCACACAAGTATGTGGAAATCAGCGAAGGTGTTGAGAGTTTGCTTTCTGCGAAGTGAGGAGGATACGCTTTACATATCGTGGCGACAGATAGCAAAACGGTAGTTAAATGTTCCTGCAGGAATTCTTGTGGGCAAAGAAATTGTGCACGTCACTCCAACCCATAGTGAATGTGCAATAGCCATTATTTTGACCAGGGAAATATTAAAATTTACAGAGCGCAGGACTGTGTGAATTCAGTCAAGGCCAGAGTAGGGAATTAGCGTTTCAGATCCAGCGCAGAGAAAACGCCATTAGAGATGCCACTTGGTAAGGTACCATCGTGCATTAGGCCACACTAAATGTTGAGTCTAGGTTTTGCTCACTCCAACTTGCGTACGCTTTCACCATTGAATATCAAAAGCTAGGATACTAACCTACCCTCACATTGAGTAAAAGACAGTTTTTAATTGGTTCAAAAAGTAAATTTACTATCCACCAACTGAGTGCAAAGACCAGCTGCAACATTGTACATTTAAATGAGCTGAAGAGGATTTTTAATATTCATTCTTTCCTGTGAAAAAAAAACATGTTCATATGTAGAGATAACGATTTTAATAATCCTCATTTCAATATGTCAAGAATTAAATATATTGTTATTGATTATCAAAAGTAACTGAACATGATTGTTGTTTATCACTTGACCCCCGAAAGTAACAGTTGACAAATTACATGTAGAATAAAAAGGAAATCGCTGTTTTGTCTTTCTAGAATAGACCCAAAACTTTCAATTTTATTAATTCATGCATTATAAGTACTTGACAGCAGCATTTATAATGATTTTTGTTACGACCTGCCCTTACAGGAGCAGGGCCATATTTATTTAGAATGCATGTTTTGTCCATTTGTATGCTAAGTGGTAAGCTAAGTTTGCAAGCATTAGTACACTCACTGTGCAGATACAAAGATCGGATGTACGGCACCCTCATAACACTGTAACACCGTCACCACCAAAACGATCATGTTCGACAATGTTCCTGAGTGTATTATGTACCCTCATCTGATGAGTGGCGGGAAGACGTAATTTTAATAAGTCAGTGTTTGTATCATGGCAGTTTGAGTAGCATAGTACAGCAGTGGCAAGCTGAATAATAAAGAATAATGAAGTTAGGAATCTAGCTATTGTTCTGTTATGCAATGTTTCAAATATGCATCAAAGCTGAATAGTCTGGGATGTTTAATGCGTCATAAACTAACATCTGTCTGCAAATTGTCTAGAAATGTGCCTTATATATGCTTTAAATATGCGAAGATTGTGAAAAATACTTAAAGAGAGAGGAAAAAAGAAAAAGAAACGATACATCATCAAGGAATTGTCGGATGGGATGAAAATATGTACATCAACAAAAAAATTACAGTTTCATAAACATTGGATGATTTATTCAACAGAAACAGCTTCATAAATTGAGCAAGTCAGTAATGCGTTGGTCTGCCTCTGGTCCCTACGCAAGCAGTTGTTCAGCTTTGCATTAATTTACAGAGCTGTTGCTTGTACTTCTAAGGGATATCATGCCAATTTCTGTCCAATTGGCGTGTTAGATCCTCAAAATCCCAAGCTGGTTGGAGGGCCTTGCCCATAATGCTCCAAACTTTCTCAGTTTGGGAGAGATCTGGTCAACCTTCTGACCAAGGAAGGATTTGACAAGCACGATTACAAGCAGCAGAAACTCTCTCCCTGTGCGGGCGGGCGTTATCTTGCTGAAATTTAAGACCGTGATGTCGTGACACGAAGGGCAATAAAACTGGGTACAGAATATCGTTGACGCATGCTGTGTTGTAGGGATGACGCGGGTGACTGCCAAAGGAGTTCTGCTAGGACCCCCAGGCCATAACGCAGCAAGATAATGCCCATCCGCACACGGCGAGAGTTTCTGGAGCATTATGGGTAAGGCCCTCCAACTACTTTGCGATTTTGACGATCTGACGTGGCAGTTGGACAGAATTTGGCACGATAACCCTCAGGAGGACATCCAACAACTTCGTCAATCACCACTATGTCGGATAACTGCTTGCATATAGGCCACAGATAGACCAACGCTTTATTGAATTGCTCAATTTCTGAAGCTCTTTCTCTTGAATAACTTGAATAAACCATACAATTTTTCTGAAATCGTAATCATTTGTTTATCTGTACATTTACCATCACATCTACTGATTTCCGTCCCATTTGCAAATTCCTTCGTGGTGTATCTTTTCACTCCCTCCCTCTCTCTTTTTTTTCCTTAAAGTGTATATACACATTAGAATGGTGCCCTAGTTCCAAGATGTTTACTTGGATGTCGTGGTAGGTCAAGTGACAGACGTTTAAAACAGGCAAACAGAGCACGGTTCGTGGTCTTTCGCTGTTCGTGTCTGGTTGGATAAGGTTGTTTCCAAGGTTTGATCGTCCAGCGAGCCGCGCGTGGTTAATTGAGAGGCCTCTATAACCCACAAATACTCGTAGAATTATTTCGATGTTTTGCTATTCGGGACTTACGAATTTTTCAGTGCAACAGTTTGCTACTTACAAATTATTTGAACAAGTGAGTCCTAATACAGCCAACAGCGCCTGATTTTTGTCACAGGGATTTGGTTACTGTATATAATCTTGAATGGACTTGTTTAACTTCAGGGATTTTATTAACTTTGAGTGATTTTGATGCACTGCACGATACCTTTGGCTTATGTTCGTCATTGCCTCCGAAGGCTCTGCTTATCTGCATGCACAGTTAGTTGTTCTCTTATTCCTTACTGTGTTAATATATTTATCTGAATAACGCTACCATTCGAAGTAGCTTGTGTTTAATTTGTATATATTGATTGTGATCTGTTATCCTTCGGTAAGGTTCCATCATTATCCTGGGGGATTATTCCTGTGGTATCTCATTACGTTATTAGTGTGTTTATTTCCCGTGTGTTTTATTTTCACTGATTGTCAGCTAAGTGCGCAATACTAATAATCGACGCTTCTATAGAGGTTTAAAGAAACAGTGCGTAACTGAATCTCTAAATTCCAGACAAGCCATATAAAAATTTAGGGTCACGTACTCGCCCTCTGATGGTTATATGCCAACAAATTGATTCCGACCGGCGATTAATTTTACAATATTTATCATTTACCAAAACTCCCAGCGAAGGTACAAACCTAACAGCTGAAGACCATTAGTAAAAAGAAGGGAAGACGAACTTCTCATATTTTTGGCTTCCAATAGCTTATTTGCTTACGATGGCCAGTCCACCTTGAAAGATTTTAAGGAGATTAGGTGAATAAATTGCAAAGACCAACTGCGTGGCCTGTGAGTGAATAGCCGTAAATGTTGCAACTCTTTCTGACAGAACTGTTGCTGTAGCAATTACGAAACAGAGTGACATCTGGACTCACCCGAACTTCAGTCATGTCCATGGAGACAAGGAGTTACCCCCACCTTACCTGCTTCCCATAAACCCCGAGGACAGAACGACGAGCTCGAATAATTATATTAGTCTGCTTCCGTCGCCAGCTGACACGGGATTTGCATATAGATTACCTACACTGCTGTTAACGCAGAAGCCGCCCATTCTAGGTTGTGCGCCATTACATTCAACAATGTCTCTTGAACCATCACAATATCGTTTCAAAACATCCTCTGTGACTTTTGCACTGCCATATATCTCATCTATTGGCTCTTCTAGGAAATAAACATCTAAATTTCATGTGCACCATCTGAAGATGAACCTGAAATGGTTTGAGTTAGAAGTTAATGGAATATATCAATATTTCAAACAAGAGACTGGTTGCAGCTTTCTGTATTTATAATCGAATGTACACTCAGATACGACAAAAAAACCACGCACCGCGAAGTAGTTATGCAAACTGGTCACAAGTTATTATTCATACAGGAATCAACGGAAAATACAAAAATGTAAAATCTAACGGCCGATGGATGAACGTGCAACGCTATAGCGCAATTTCACCGTATAGTAATAAGGGCACACGTCGATACTAAGGCACAAACTCTTTGTGAATTTCATTCCATACACATAGCTGGACAGTAACTTCGTCTTGCAAACAAGCGCTTGAACAATACACACACACGTCAGCTTCTGAGGAAGGACTTGTAGTTGGGAGGAATAATCGAGGAATCTCTCGAACTTCGAATAGAAGCGATGACCCTATTCGACGATGCTGGTAGGAATCAGTGAACGATGGAAGAAAACAGTGTCAGGAAGGAAGCGAGGACACTCGGAGCCCTGGATTCATCATTATTGACCACTAGGACAACTGATAGGTGGCTCACAGAAGGAGAGCTGAGCTCAAGGCGCTCCTTGAACCGACTACCATTGACCTCTACACACCAAAAAGCCCATTGGCGGGGGTGTCGGGCACATTCTGCCTGGAATCTCATTGACTTAAGTCTCATTGTCCTCGACGATGAGTCCCACTTCGAACTGAACCACTATGACCAGCGAAGATGTGTCTGGAGACACTTCGGACAGCGGTGTGATACCAACCTGACTGTCACCGGCCATACTGTCCGACAGTCAGGAGTGGTGGTCTCAGGTGCCATTTTATTTCTTAGCAGAATCATTGTGGTTGTTATCCTTGGCGGCCGAACTTCCCTGGATGGGGCCTCCCGACCAGCGATCCCACACACTCATTTAATTTCATTTCGATGTTCCACGCACCTGTCCTAAACGGCGCATATTATCTGACATGTATCTGACTTATAACAATTTCCGAAAGAAATTTGATACCCACCAGCCTTACGAAGCAATGAATCGTCCTTCACAGAAAGAGTACGGCTGCAATCTTCGTAGGAGGCCGGAAGATCACCGTACGACGATGTTTCTCGAGAATACGGCTTTTCTTCGAGGAAAAGCACCGACATAATGCTAGAAGTTTCTTGGTCTGACGGTATCATTTTTTCTTCCACATCATGTACTTGCAATCTAGGATTCACATTGAATGCTCTGCGAATTTGTTGCTGGGAATATCACGGTAAAATATAATTAAAAACTGAAAGACGATCATGTCTGTACTGAAATCAGTGACACGTTGGAGTGACCCATAGAATACACAACTTACTGGAATGTAGCTGGCTGATGCCTTTGATAACTATCGACATTTAGACAAGTGCACGTTCTCGTCTTTTTCAAGGCAAAAATACGACAGAACGCCGTGCAAGGAAATTTAAAACCTTGGTCTACCGACCAAGAACCATAATCTCTGTTTATAAAATAAAATATCCTGACTGAGTGGCCGATTGACTCAATCATCATCGCGCAGGCCAAGCTGCGAGTGACAGAAACTTCAAATTTGGAGGAATGGTTTAAGAAGAGAGTTTTTGAAATTTCATCGTTAAGGGAGTGAGAGATTATATGAAAATATGTCGCTATTAAGGCAATTTTTATCGGTTTCCCGGGCGGAAATGAAAAATGTACTTGTTCGGCATTTTAGGAAATTTAACCTCTATGGGGGTGAAATAGTAAGTGAAAGCCTCTTTTCGAACATAAATTACTATTAAAGAATTAGTAAAGCATTTTTGAAGCGGCAGCTATGAAAACCTGTATTTGATCGAAGGGGGTGAAACGGTGGATGAAACGTTTTATAGAACTCTTTCATTATGAAAGCATTTTTCAAGTTAAATTTTTGAAAACTGGAATTTCGCTTCTCGGTTAGAAATAAAAAAGTATGTGTTCCATAGCCAGTGTTTTGGGAAGTCAACCCCTAAGGCGGTGAAATAGGGCCTTACTGATTCACTGGTTCACATCGCCCAGCACAAAAAGCTAATGATAGAATCTTGAAATTTGGAGAGTGCATTGATCTTACAGTGTAAGCATCGTTTAGTAAGGGATTGTTCGAAATTATGCTGTTAAGTAAATGAAGTACGGCATGAAAGGTTTTTTGAAAATAAAGAGATACCTTTTTCAACATTTTTGAAAATTCAACCACTAATGGGGTAAAATAGTGGGTGAAAGATTTTTTGAAAAATTTCATTATTATTGTACTGCTAAAGCATTTCCAAACCTACCTTTGTTTAATGTCTAGAAGACGTTGCAATTTGTGAACAACATAAAAATTCGATTATGGAAGAAAAATCTTTGCAGACCATATAGTCTATGAGAGCGAAGCATCGTGCGCTAAGCTAGTGCAACATGTGCAGAAAGACAACACACGTAAACCACCAGCGCCACCACACAGTCGTTGAGGAGAACTGTCAGAGGTTATCGATAGTGAATAACAATTGCCACCGGTTGAGCAAGTATCAGTAACTCTGTCCTTCTGTTATTTTTTGATTGTTTTTCTTTTTTCTGTTCAGGGAGAGAGCAGGGCTACAAGTAGGCTTTAAGCAAAAACCTTCATCTCTATTTATAAGGTCACTTGCAGATTTAATGTTCGTTGCTTCGTTAACAACATTGTCATAACAGGTAAGAGCACACACGAATCTCTTTGTTGGTATATTCCATAGGACGACCGGTACCAAGAAATGCTCTTTAGTAATAGATTTTCTCTACTGTCGTAAGTATGTGAGAGGCTTATGCTCGATACATCGGGCTTTTTTTTGTTTATTTGTTTGAGTCATCAGTCTCCTAACTTGTTTGATGCGGGTCGTCACGAATTCCTCTCCTGCGTCAACCTCTTCGCCTCAGTGTGGCATTTTCTCTCAAAGTCCGCCCCTGGTAGCTGAATGGTCAGCGTGACGGACTGTCAATCCTCTGGGCCCAGGTTAGATTCCCGGCTGGGTCGGGGAATTTTCTCCGCCCAAGGACTGGATGTTGTGCTGTCCTCATCATCGTCCTATCATCCTCATCGACTGCTGGCCGCCGAAGTGGCGTCAAATGGAATGACTGGCACCCGGTGAACGGCCTGCCCGACTGGGGGCCCTAGCCATACAATTAAATAAGTAACCTTCATCCCAACGTCCTTAATAATTTGTTAGATGTACCTCCTTCTGCAGTTTTTACTCTCTACAGCTCTCTTTAGTAGCACCGAAGTTATTCCCGGTTGTATTAAAATATGTCCTGTGGCCGAGTCCTTCTTTGATCAGTGTTTTTTAGAGGTTCCTTTCTTCGTCGATTCTGCAGAGAAACTTCTCATTCCGTACCTCGTGCGTCCACCTAATTTTCAACATTCTTCTGTAGCGCCACGTCTCAAGCGCTTCGATTCTCTTCTGTCTCAGTTTTAATACTGTCCACGCCTCACCACCATTCAATGCTGTACTCAGAACATACGTTTTCAGATATTTCTTCCTCAAATTAAGATCTATGTTTCATACTAATAGACACTTTTTCGTGAAGAACGGCTCATTTGCCTGTGCTAGTCTGATTTTTATGTCCTCCTTGCCTCGCCTGTCAAGTGTCGATTGCTTGCAGGATAGCAGAATTCCTTAACTTCGTGTACTTCGTGAACACTAGTTTTGATGTAATGCTTCTCACTATTCTCGTTTTTGCTTGTTGTCATTACTTTCGTCTCTCTTCCGTTTTCCCTCAATCCATATTCTGCATTCATCATGCTCTTCATTCCATTCAATATTTTCTGTAATTCTTCTTCACCTTCACAGTGGATAGCAATGTCATCAGCGAATCTTACCCTTGATATGCTGTCACCCTGAATTTTAATCCTACTCTTGAACCTTTTTTTGTTTCGTCATTGCTTTTTTGATGTGTAACCTGAACAGTAAGTATGAAAGACTACATCCCGTTCTTACATCCTTCTTAATCCGAACACTTCATTTTTCGTTTCCTAATCTTATTGTTCGCTGTCGGTTCATCAACATATTGTATATCAACAGTCTTTCCCTACAGCGCACTGCCATTTTTCTCAGAATTCCAAACATTTTGTACCATTATCCTTTACATATCCTAATAAAACTGAGTATTGTTGATCTGATGTTGATAGTACCTGAAACGACGTCATAAATAAAGACTAATATTAAACGAGGTAGATCGTTTTATTCGCAAAACAAAGTACCATCAGCCTCCCTCCCGACCAACGCGCCAAGGAAGGGAATGCAGCTTTCCCTTTCCACCTCCTTCGTGAAGGAAATATCCGGGTGGATTGGATTCAGATGATCTAAAAAGCTGTTTAAATTCTCACTATCATGAGTCCAAACAATAAGAGCGTTTTCTACATATCTAAAAAAAAAGAAAAAAAAAGAAAGACAGAGAGAGAGAGAGAGATCAGCTGTTTTCGTTGCATTAAAGTCAAATATTATCATTCCCCGTGGTCCAGGTTTCCATCTTCGTGGAATTAGTTTAAATTTAGTACCCACGTGCTCACTATAGCAATGTAAAAAATATTATACTATTGAGAACTTCATACCCAACTCATCGATCTTAGACTTAGTCAGCAACCGGGAATTTTCTGTGGAACGCCAGTTTCAGTATCTGGTTTAGATGAAACTCTGTGTGTGCAATGCTCTTTCTCGTTGAAAAACGCGCGCTTGACTTACTGGGCTCCATAATTACACAATAATTACTGTAATTACGTCTGCAAGCAATGCTTACAGATTGCAGAATTGGTAGTGCCATGGCCTCCAGCTTTGTATGCGCCAATCTAAAATGGCTCTGCATCAGTTCATGCCGCAGGTAGAACACATCACACCGACACCAGAAGTGTGCTCATACTGTCAACTTCATTGTTCGCTTCACTTGATTTTGTAAGTACTGAAATAAAATCACATAATCTCGCGACATGGGAGGTTTCCTTAATTTGATTCAGCCATCTTTCACTAGGTCGTTGTACTGGTCTTTTCCCCTGTATGTTTCTATCTAAGTATTATTATGACAGGCGGTTATCCTTCGTCGTCTTCACATGTCCAGACCACTTAACCCAAGCAACGCTCAGTCTCTCAGACACTGACACATCTAATTGCACCTCTGCTCTGGTATGTTCATTCTTAATTTTATTTCTTCTAGCCTTCGGCAAGAGTGAGCCCAGAAACTTCATTCTGCATACCTGTAACTTGCTCAAATCTGCCTTGTTGAACACACACCAGTTGAAACTGTATGTCATGATTTGTGACTAGTTGAAAATACGACTAAGATTTTTACTTTAAAGGAGAAAAGCGGAATATATCATTTTATTTCCGCCTTTCAAACGTTCAATCGAGTGTTGATTTTAAATTATTTGGCAACCATCGCTCAAAAAGAAAAAGAAAAGAAAAGCACGACATGAAAATAATTTTGCTGGTTTTCACATTACGCATGCCACCAATGCCGATGAACGCATCAAAGCGAGATAAATTTACCTCAAGAAAAAAGCAACCACATTTATCTCTGTTCTCTTTATTTACGCGCAGGTAGAACGCCAATAGCGGCCAAAAGCATAAATGAGAGCTCTTTCATTTTTAATGCTAAGCGAAAGGCAAAATACTTGACAGGACCGAGCGATGTGACGCCGTGGTTAGCACACTGGACTCATATTCGGGAGGAAGACGGTTCAGACCCGCGTCCGGCCATCCTGATGCGCGTTTTCCGTGATTCCGCTAAATCGCTTTAGGAAAATGCCGACATGGTTCCTTTGAAAGGGCACGACTGACTTCCTTCCCCATCCTTCCCTAATATGATGGGACCGATGACCTTGCTGTTTGGTCCCGTGTCCCAGACCCACCAACCAACTTCAAAGGAAAAAAAAGAAGTGGTGAGCGGCCTGCGATGTGGAACAAAATTCGAACTGTTGAGGCTACTCCTTTCTCAGTTATAGATACTTTAAAAGCTGCAATTACTTTTGTCCTAATGCAATAAGTTTTACATCGAAATAAAATGTATAGAAGTGTCGGGATTAGAGCACAAAATTACAAACTTACTGATTTAACCACCATACAGTCCTATCACGAGGTTACACGGCTATTACGAAATGGTATGATGTGATCTGTGATGTCCAACTTCTGTTTAAATATACAGAACAGCTGGAGAAACGTAGCTTGAGTCACTACATGAATCTAAATTTCACTTCTAAAGTATTAGACTTTGAATGTATTCCAAATACTACAGCATTTGACAAAAATACCAGGCGTCTGATCATCCTTCGCAGCGGCTACGTTCAAACTAATTCGTTAGCCAGCAATGAACTTGACCACTCTCTAAACTCCACGTTTGGCAGTCTGCGTTAACTGACCATACTGTAGGATGCGGAAGCCGGTTATAGTCCCCTGGAACCATCAAATGCTGTGTTTGCTAGTTGACTAATGGGAAAGGATGGTAAGAAGCATGCCGAAGTCCACTCGTTATACTGCTGTTCAGCGGTTTAATAAAAATCATATGTCTGACGGAAGTACAATCATAATTTTCACTCTCTGGCATACCACTAGTGGCAGTCTAGCACACATATTTTCGCGACATAGTTCTAAGTTGGGTGCCCACTTCTGAACAATTTCATGATCAGAGTCCTCCCGCAACACAGTGGCCTCCAGCGCTAGCTACGGGCACCAGCCGTTGCCTGGGTGTTCCTTATGTGGCACAACGACTGCTTGAGGTCTACGACGTATGCTGCTGCTCTCGTTTCGGCTATTATAACACTATTTGTAGTTGCTGTGTGAGTTTCCACGGAAAAAGACTGTGACATACCGAATGAAAGCGGCACAATGTGTCTTCGATGGAATTACGGGCGGCCTCTCCCACTTTGGACTGCATGAACGGAGTGATGAAGAACATAAGCTGGCTGAAAGTGGTATAATAGGTGCTCTACTTGATTTTATGAGAGGTGCTTTTGTTAGAGATGTCGAGTATGGGATGCATGAGAACTTAATATCTGGTAAAGCCAATATTACAAAAGTTTGACGTAGGAATGGCGAAGTTACTCATGTGACAATTTTTTCTGCAGCATATGACGTGAGGAGCACTGGAGAATATAATCTGTTATCATGATAAAATTTACCTGAAGATGCAGCTGAACTGTACACTTACGACAAATTACCTTACAACGAAACTTTGTAGTGATCAGACGAAAAGGAAAATAAATTGTTAGTTTCAGAAACAGTTCTGAAATGCTTTTAGAGGTCATGATCGTTTGCGTCCGCTTCGAGGCCATCTTCGCTTCTGTACCAGTTGGTTTCAATGGAATCAGTGACATTTATTGCTGTTATGGCTGCATTATTCATAAAATAGATGGTTCAAATGGCTCTGAGCACTATGGGAGTTAACATCTGAAGTCATCAGTCCCCTAGAACTTAGAACTACTTAAGCCTAACTAACCTAAGGACATCACACACATCCATGACCGAGGCAGGATTCAAACCTGCGACCTAGCGGTCGCGCGGTTCCAGACTGAAGCACCTAGAACCGCTCGGCCACAGTGGCCGGCCATAAAATAGAATAGGGAAATATATCAGCCCTTATAAAGAGAAAGTTACTCTCAAACCAGTTTTCCCAGACGTCAGGGAGCAACAATGTACGACGGATGGCTCTGAGCACTATGGGACTCAACTACTGAGGTCATTAGTCCCCTAGAACTTAGAACTAGTTAAACCTAACTAACCTAAGGACATCACAAACATCCATGCCCGAGGCAGGATTCGAACCTGCGACCGTAGCGGTCTTGCGGTTCCAGACTGCAGCGCCTTTAACCGCACGGCCACTTCTGTACGACGGACTTCAGATGTATGTTGTCGGGTACGATATACTCGTAACATTTCAGTTCTCCCGTAGTAGCCGGCCGTTGGGCCCGAGTGGTTCTAGGTGCTTCACTCTGGAACCGCGCGACTGCTACGGTCGCAGGTTCGAATCCTGCCTCGGGCATGGATATGTGTGATGTCCTTGGGTTAGTTAGGTTTAAGTAGTTGTAAGTTCTAGGGGACTGATGACCTCAGATGTTAAGTCCCATAGTGCTCGGAGCCATTTGAGCTCCCGTATTAGTGGGAAAAGATGCTGGTGGAAGTAGAGGCATAAGGAAACTCTGCAAACAAATCAATCGATATCGCCCAGTACCCAAAATATATATTCACAAGATAAATGTATCTCTTCTGATGCAGGCTCAAAACTGAAAGCATTTTCACCTCCAGATTTACCACAAACAAAGGTATTCAATGTGTTCATTGGATCCACAACTTTTCTTCAGGGTGATGTTTCGCATAAAACACAGATCAGCGTCATTAATAGTCACTTCAGGTCTTTCGTCAGCGTTTCTTGTGAGGTAGATAAATATTCCCAAAGTCAGCACTTGCGATTACTCCTACGAGGGGTTTACTCAAGGCTGTGAGATAGATTATATGCAGAATGAGATTTTCACTCTGCAGCGGAGTGTGCGCTGATATGAAACTCCCTGGCAGATTAGAACTGTGTGCCGGACCGAGACTCGAACTCCGGACCTTTGCCTTTCGCGGGCAAGTGCTCTACCACTGAACTACCCAAGCACGACACGCCCGGTTCCCACAACTTTACAGCAGATACTGGCAGAAGTAAAGCTGTGAGGACGGGGCGTGATTCGTGCTTGGGTAACTCAGATGGTAGAGCACTTGCCCGCGAAAGGCAAAGGTGCGGAGTTCGAGTCTCGGTCCGGCACACAGTTTTAATCTGCCAGGAAGTTTCAGATTATATGCAGTTTCTCTTTAGATTTAGTTACTGAATAGGCAAAGGTGCGGAGTTCGAGTCTCGGTCCGGCACACAGTTTTAATCTGCCAGGAAGTTTCAGATTATATGCAGTTTCTCTTTAGATTTAGTTACTGAATTTCGCTTTGGCCGTTTGCAGATAGACTGAAGAAAACGAGAAAAAATTCCGAGAACTCGCAGCGCTTGTCTAGCGAAGTCTGAGCTGACATCTAACGCAGCTAGCGCATCAGGAGCCGGTTGCGTCACCGCCAAGTCAAGGTGACACTGCCAAAGTACACATTTTCTCGTTACTACCGAGCGCATAACGCAGATTTTTCGGAACATCAGAGAAGACAGCAGCCGTAGCTTAGGTACTGATCACCCATCCTGGGCTCAAACAATAAATTTCATGTAAATTTAAGATGGAGGGGAAAAGGGGGAGGGGGGGGGAGCGGAGAAAGATGAGAGAGGGAAGGGCTATCGGTATCAGCTGCACTGGGACTTTGCGCGGAATCAGCATCGACGAGCGAAAATGTGTGTCATCCCGCGATTTCCTGGTCACTAGGCAGTTACGTTAACCGCTGCACCACACAGACACAATGTTTATCTCAACTGCGCGGACGATCGGCATGCCTCCCGGCCGACCCATGTTCCCACCCACCGTACCTATCCGCGGTCCCTGCCCGGGCCCTCTGTGCTCGCTTCGTTAAGATTCCCACAAGAGGCGTCTATTCTTTCGGACATGTCCGAAAGAACAGACACCACGCTTTCATATAAATGAATTTCACTCAGTGTCGCATCTTAAATGAGAATCATTAGAAATATTTCTTCGAGGTGACAACACAATGTCAAATGAACGTAGACAGAGAGTAGAAGAACAAAGAGTTGTCAAAATTTCCTGAGATGCTGTTAGTTTCCATGTGCGCTAGTTTCCGAAAATTAGCCGCTTGAAAGGTCCCATGAGCCCGTGTACTATGGAGTACGCGCGGGCCCGAACAAAATTATTTTGATGTATAGTCGTGCACCGGGAGAGTGCAAACTTGAATTTATTCCCATTTCACTGGTAAGGTTAAGAGGCTAAATCATAGACAGGAGTATCGTTCTCGACCACTATGATAACCAGCACCACAAATTAAGTGCAGAAAAGTTGTTTAGGTAGGGATCTCATGCAGCAATGGTTACCAACTATTCACTTAACTGAACTACAAACTGCCTTTCGACTTTTAGACTAACTGTCCTCAGTTGTTTTGTTTAAAGATTAGATTAGATTTGTTCCACAGATCATGAATACGGCACTTCGTAACGATGTGGAACGTGTCAGGTTAATAAAAGGTCTCTATACAAGATATTACATTACACAAAATATTACATGACGCTTAATATTTTTAATTATTTTTTTTGTGGGTGTTGGGGAAATTACCAACTTACTATATCCAAAACTTCATCTAATGAGTAGAAGGGGTTGCCATTAAAAAATTCTATTAATTTCCTTTTAAATGCTATATGGCTATCTGTCAGAATTTTCATGCTATTGGGTAAGTGACCAAAGACTTTTAAGGCATCATAATTCCCCCCCCCCCCCTTCTGAGCCAAAGTTAGATTCAACCTTGAGTAGTGAAGATCATCCTTTCTCCTAGTGTTGTAGCCATGTATACTGCTATTACTTTTGAATTCGTTAAAGGTCACCTCTAGCGTGAAACTATCAGAAGGTTCATATGGGAATAACTTACGTGTATTTACTAGCCTGCTATGTAAAGAAGTGCTCAATTTGAGATGGAATATCACTTTTCTGTCTGCTGACAGAAATACGAATGACTTGCGAACTGTATTGATAGGTGGCTGCAGTAATGAGTTTCTCCAAGTATTGTGTCACCTGACAACCGGAACTCTGTACAGACAAGCTCACAGGCCTTTAATTTTGTGCTCGAGGCAATCAACTTTCTCTAACTGGAATATAACTTTATGCATGTTGCGCAAATTTACCTCTACAGTCTCAAATAACTTATTCTAAAGAATGGAAAAATGTGATCTGGTTTGTATTGTAAGTAGGCTGTTTAGGTTTTTATGTTGCTAACGCCACGTAGCGCTCTATATGAAAATCACTGGGTGTGCTGTGTGCAGACTGTGGCTGGTTGGACTCATTGTTGGAACAGTCGCTATTGTAGTGTTGGACAGTTGGATGTGAACAACGCGTAGCATTGCGCAGTTGGAGATGAGCCGCCAGTAGTGGTGGATGTGCAGAGAGAAATGTCAGAGTTTTGAGCGGACGATCTGGACGTGTGTCCGCCAGAAAAAGGAAATTTGTAAAGATGGATGTCATGAATAGATAGACATATATATGATGACTTTTGAACATTATTGAGGTAAATACATTGTTTGTTCTCTATCAAAATCTTTCATTTGCTAATTATGCCCGTCAGTAGTTAGTGCCTTCAGTAGTTAGAATCTTTTATTTAGATGACAGTATTGGCGCTCGCTGTATTGCAGTAGTTCGAGTAACGAAGATTTTTGTGAGATAAGTGATTCATGAAAGGTATAAGTTATTGTTAGTCAGGATCATTCTTTTGTAGGGATCATTGAAAGTCAGATTGCGTTGCGCTAAAAAATATTGTGTGTCAGTTTAGTGATGATCAGAATAAGTAAAAAGAGAAATGTCTGAGTACGTCAGTTTTGCTCAGCTGTTTGAAAATCAAATAACTTATAAGTTTACCAGCACAGTCATTCATAATTTTTCTAAAGGGACGTTTCAGTATGTGCATGGTATGGCATCAGTTGACACTACAGGTATCCATTTTTAACAGGCACTGACGTCCTTTACCTCTAATAACGCTAAGTGAAGAACATGACTCGAAATCCACGTTATACATGGTGTCTCTCCACTACCGACTGAGGCAATGTCGGTTTAGATTGCGCCGTGACAGACGTGGACGTCGTGGTAAACAGAAATTCTTTGACCAGTAAGCTATCTTACACTAGATACTTCATTTTATTAGGTGAACCATCATCATGAAAGATCACAGGTCACTTGTTTCACGTTTTGTTTTACCTTTAGAGGCTGAAATTTTAGGTTCTCGATTGAGATTAAAATTCAGATCTCTCATTTAGTGAGATATGGCCTTCCTGGGATGCTACAGTTTATTTTTTATTTTTTAATTTTGCTCTAATGTATTTTGATGGGTTGTACCCGGTGCTACGAGGAAACCCGCTAAAGCGTCGCAATTTTCTTTTTTTACATAGAGACTTCACGACTAAGACCGTTCTAAGAGTAAAGGCCGGGATCACATGTTCATTCTTCCACAAAGAAGCGTGTAGCATGTGATGCTATATGCATATTTTTTATTGTGATACAAGTAACAGAGGCAGTGTGAAAAAGCCTACAAGAGGTGGAGGGGGGTAAGGGCGAATTAAGTTATAGTTGAATAATGAAATAAAATGATTATTCCAGAATAAAACAGCCTATGCATGAAAATGACTTCCCTCAACAATACACTTTCATAATTTCCTTCTTTTCGCCAAGATGACAGGCGCCTCAAGATCTACATCTACATACATACTCCCAAAGCCACCATAAGATGGCCACCAAAACGATCATGTTCGACAATACTGGGCGTATCATCAGATGTCAAGAGGTGAGAACACTTTAATGCACCAAGCAACAATGTCGAACGTAATTGTTTTGACGGTCCAGTGTTTGGTGTTGTGAGGCACAATGCTGCATGAGTTTACTGACTTCCAAATCTTCGAACATGGTACACTCACGGTCAACGTTGTTGTGACACTGTACTCCTTCACGATGTGGATCTTTTCAGGGTTCATTCCGCGCTGGTTACCTTTTTATGGATGACAATGCGCGACCGCATCGAAGAGCGCAGGTGGGGGTGTTCCTGGGAGAATGTGATTCCACCCATTTAAGATCCCCCTGAGCACGCGTGGGATGCGTTGGGGAGGCATATTGCAGCACGTCCAGAAGCAACAACCACCATCCGGCAGTTGTCAGCCGCCCTGGAATGGCCCTCCACAAAAACTCTTTACCAACCTTGCAGAGCGGGCATTGACGTCCATGGTGATCAAACGCCAACCTTGTGCCCACATGGGAGCACATCGCAGAGCGGGCATTGGCGTCCATGGTGATCAAACGCCAACCTTATAGCCCACATGGGGGCACATTGCAGAGCGGGCATTGACGTCTGTGGTGATCCAACGCCACATGGGAGCACATTGCAGTGCAGGCCTTGGCATCCATGGTGATCAAACGCCAACCTTGTGGCTCACAAGGGAGCACATTGTAGAGCGGGCATTGGCGTCTGTAGTGATCAAACGCCAACCTTGTGTGACCCACATGGGAGCACACTGCATAGCGGACATTGGCATCCGTGGTGATCAAATGTCAACCTTGTGGCCCACATGGGAGCACATTGCAGAGCGGTAATTGGCGTCTGTGGTGGTAAAACGCTCTATTAAGAACCATATCTTGCTTTTTATAATGTATCCGGCAATCATCAATCACGGTGTCTTCAGTGTAATTATTGTCTTTGAATAACAGTGTCATTTCTGTTCGTCCCATCTTTCAGTTAAATTCTGTACGATACTGTAGCTGTTCTTTTTATGTATGCTCCATGTTTCAGCGAACTATGTTCAGTGAAACATCATGCGAAAGTTACGTTCGTCCTTAAGCTTTGCACAACAAAAAATTGTAGTTATTCCGTATTCTTACTCACCACGTCACATTTCAATCCGCAATTTAATTTATAATGACATTGTTTAGGCTGTAGCTTTAAATATCTGTGGAAACTTGGCAGCTATACGTCGCAATGCATCGGAAACAATTGTTCTGAAAAAAAAAAGATAATTTTCTTGGCTTTAGAGAAAGGTAATTGAATCATGTGAATGAAAGGTAGGGCGTGTATACAGTGAGAGGCACATATCTTGGTCATCTTGAACAATTTTATATTGGTTTAAAATGTCTATAACGTCTTTTCACGTGGACTAGTAATGATTTGGTTTCAGGAAATGAAGACCAGCACCCTATCGTAAAGTAATTCATCACCGAGAAACAAGCTTTCACAATGTTTTCTCAAATAGAGCTATTGTATTTTTTTTTACACAAAAATAGACTTGTATGAGACACCTTCAGCGATTCAAAGAAATAACTCTCTTGCACGTCTGGCGAGAAATTACCGAGTAAAACTCCACTGAAGGTTGCGATTCTTGAGCTGTTGTCGAGGCCTCTTAACTGGCTCCGCTCAGAATTGACACCACTCTCCAGACAAAATCGGTTGAGGCGTAAAATCCTCCTCCTTTGTCAGACGTTTTGTACGAAAAAGAACGTTATATAGCTGGAAGCTATTCAACCGGACGTAAGAGAGAGACAGTTTTATTTTTTCGGCGGTGTTCAGTAAACGGTCAGCCAGCCATGAGACGCGACATTTATTTTTTGTTCATCTCGGCCTGCAGCACAGTACACGTCACATAATGACATTATTATAAAGAAGGTCCACAATAGCTGCAATGTAATTATCAGTCTATATTTGGCGACAGGTCTGTTTCGACTTTCATTGCCATTTTCGAGTACTGCGAATACAAAGTTGGTCGTGTCATTTGCGTATATAATAAGCCTCGCGTATTTGATTGATCACATATTGGCACTTATGTCTAGGTGAACTTGACGTCAATCTTACATCAAAAGTAGACTGCCACATATCTGTCAGTGCTCTGTTGTTGGTAAAATTACGTAATCGTAATAGTTACTACACTTTAAATATGTTTTGACAGTAATTTGACTGTTTTCTTAGTATGACGTTACATGTTTACAAATTGACGCATGTGCAAAGCTTTGGTGCTAATTCCCACTGGCTGGATTTCATTGCATGATATCTTTGATGTGTGTTGTTTATTTTCAAAAAAAAAAAAAAAAATGGTTCAAATGGCTCTGAGCACTATGGGACTTAACAGCTGTGGTCATCAGTCCCCTAGAACTTAGAACTACTTAAACCTAACTGACCTAAGGACATCACACACATCCATGCCCGAGGCAGGATTCGAACCTGCGGCCGTAGCAGTCGCGCGGTTCCGGACTGCGCGCCTAGAACCGCGAGACCACCGCGGCCGGCGTTTATTTTCAGTTTTATCTCTTTTCGTGTTCCATAATGCCACAACGACTGCAGTAACTTCAGGCAAACAGGGCGAAACTTTACATTGTATTGAAAGAGGGCATTAGGAGGAGGAGGAGATTAGTGTTTAACGTCCAGTCGACGACGAGGTCATTAGAGACGGAGCAGAAGCTGAAATTAGGGAAGGACGGGGAAGTAAATTAGCCACTCCCTTTCAAAGGAACCATCCCGGCATTTGCATCAAGCGATTTTTGGAAATAGCGGAGACCCTAAATAAGGATGGCCGGACGCGGGTTTAACCGTCGCCCTCCCGAATGCGAGTCCAGTGTGCTAACCACTGCGCCACCTCGCTCGGTAGGAAATTAGAAATCAAATATGAAAGGCGTATTATTCGTAAGTTCGTAAATGATATCGTCAACATTGTATTCGCTGGTTAAAGTGGTTCAAATGGCTCTGAGCACAATGGGACTTAACATTTGAGGTCAACAGTGCCCTAGCACTTAGGACCACTTAAACCTAACTGACCTAAGGACATCACACACATCCATGCCCGAAGCAGGATTCGAACCTGCAACCGTAGCGGTCACGCGGTTCCAGACTGAAGCGCCTAGAACCGCTCGGTCACAAAGGCCGACATTCGCAGGTTACTTGAAAATGGCAATGATACCCGAAACAGGACTGTCGTGAAATAAAGACTGACATTTACATTGCAGCTATGGTGGAGCTTCTTTACGGCAACGTTTCTTAGTGACATAGATATTAGAATTCCTAGGTAAAATTTATTATTGTACGTAATATCCAAGTGATTACGGCATTTTGACGTAAATGCACTATGCTGGTCTTTGTTTCATGAGCCCATAATCACCTTTCGTCTAGGTGGAAAGATTATGAGTACCCCAACCAGTCAAAGATTACTTGAAGGGCAAAAATTCAGCGCCTCACCCTGTACGCAGTGATGAAACTAAAACCTTGTCCGTCTGCCAATAGCTGCTTTCAAAGTAACAGAAAGAAATTAATTGGTTTGGGCCAAATATGTAACTATGAATTATGCCGACCGAAGCATTATTCTACTATAAATTCCGCCCTCAGGGCTCTAAATGGGAACATCCGTTAGTTATTTTAATATCTGAAGTCACGGCTGTGCTCTCGCGCAAAAAACTCAACGAAACGTCAGGCTCTGCCCACGAGCATTCTTCGGGAATCAAGGATACGAGGCATGTGTTTGCTGTTGTGCTGCGGCCAGCATATGTTATTGACGTGTTTATTACCGGCGCGTGGGAGCCTTTATTTATCACAGCGAATTGACGCGCTGTCAAGAGCCTCCAGTGTGCAGATTTGCGGCTGAATACATTAGCTCACAGTTTATACTCCGCGCTCGGCGCCGACAACTGCAGCCTTTGCATTTAAAACACTATTTATCACGGGAGCGAAGGTAGGGCAGTTCGAGAGGGAAGAGTGGGGCTATTCCGTTTCGAGTGTTTTGGAGTAATTTCAGCAGCAGAAGAAGGGACCCGAACCAGAGAAAGAAGCGGCTAATCACCTCAGTTATCAATCATTGTAGATCAAATACGAGGTGCATTCAAGTTCTAAGGCCTCCGATTTTTTTTCTAATTAACTACTCACCCGAAATCGATGAAACTGGCGTTACTTCTCGACGTAATCGCCCTGCAGACGTACACATTTTTCACAACGCTGACGCCATGATTCCATGGCAACGGCGAAGGCTTCTTTAGGAGTATGTTTTGACCACTGGAAAATCGCTGAGGCAATAGCAGCACGGCTGGTGAATGTGCGGCCATGGAGAGCGTCTTTCATTGTTGGAAAAAGCCAAGTCACTAGGAGCCAGGTCAGGTGAGCAGGGAGCGTGAGGAATCACTTCAAAGTTGTTATCACGAAGAAACTGTTGCGTAACGTTAGCTCGATGTGCGGGTGCGTTGTCTTGGTGAAACAGCACACGCGCTGCCATTCCCGGACGTTTTTGTTGCAGTGCAGGAAGGAATTTGTTCTTCAAAACATTTTTGTAGGATCCACCTGTTACCGTAGTGCCCTTTGGAACACAATGGGTAAGGATTACGCCCTCGCTGTCCCAGAACATGGACACCATCATTTTTTCAGCACTGGCGGTTACCCGAAATTTTTTTGGTGGCCGTGAATCTGTGTGCTTCCATTGAGCTGACTGGCGCTTTGTTTCTGGATTGAAAAATGGCATCCACATCTCATCCATTGTCACAACTGACGAAAAGAAAGTCCCATTCATGCTGTCGTTGCGCGTCAACATTGCTTGGCAACATGTCACATGGGCAGCCATGTGATCGTCCGTCAGCATTTGTGGCACCCACCTGGATGATACTTTTCGCATTTTCAGGTCGTCATGCAGGATTGTGTGCACAGAACCCACAGAAACGCCAACTCTGGAGGCGATCCCCCAAAACAATTCTCTCCACTTTCTCGATCATGTCGTCAGACCAGCTGGTGCGAGCCCGAGGCTGTTTCGGTTTGTTGTCACATGATGTTCTGCCGTCATTAAACTGTTGCACCCACCAAAGCACTTTCGACACATTCATAACTCCATCACCACATGTCTCCTTCAACTGTCGATGAATTTCAATTAGTTTCACACCACGCAAATTCAGAAAACGAATGATTGCACACTGTTCAAGTAAGGAAAACGTCGCCATTTTAAGTATTTAAAACAGTTCTCATTCTCGCCGCTGGCGGTAAAATTCCATCTGCTGTATGGTGCTGCCATCTCTGGGACGTATTGACAATGAGTGCAGCCTCATTTTAAAACAATGCGCATGTTTCTATCTCTTTCCAGTCCGGAGAAAAAAAATCGGAGGCCTTAGAACTTGAATGCACCTCGTATTATGGCGGGAAGAATTATATGAAGTTTTCTTCGGTTGACAATAAAAGTGCTGTAATCAAACAATAAACTGTATTTCAAATAGCCGTTACAGAGTTTGTAGGTATGGGAAATAGTGATGTCTCGAAGAAATATACATACAGTGCGAATCTGGCAGAGGGTGACTTGCAGAAGTATTTCAAACGTCATACTATGGAAAGATATTAAAAATGAGGCAGACAAAAAAGTTCCTAGTCTGATGTATGGATGAGAAAAGGGCGTGGGAGAAGTTGCCGCCTTTGTTTTCAGATCTGTCCCTGGTATTGTTTATACGAAAATTTGGTAAATATCATTGGAAAGACTCAGAAGTGTCTATGGTATTTATGTTGTAGACACGAACGACGATTATTCAACGCGATTTTTATTATTGTTTTATCATATACGTTTCTCCTAATAATTTTATATATATTGTCGACGATCTACAAACAATTACAGAAATTATTACTGCTTGCAAAGAAAATAACTGAAATAATTCCTTGCTCGAATATGGACAATTTGTTTTGTGGTACGTATTGTTACATACCAGCAGTTATAGATTTATTTAGCATTCAAGTTATTTACATGTTGAGGATATAGATTAACCTCTTACTTTCAAATAAAGTGAATATTAAATTAATCTAAAAAATCTGCTACGAAACACTGCCTAACTCAGAATAAAATATTTATATTTCAGTTAACAATCACTTTCTGTGTAGATCACTGAAGACTGCTAAAAATATTAAGTGAAAATCACATGCAACAGACAAGTAACAATAAGTGTCTACAAGATGGATCACACTAAAGTAGTGACTGGGGAAGAACACCGGCAAATATTATAAAAGAGAAAATTGTACCTAGTTTAAGAGATATTACCCAATCTCTGAAACTTTTTCGATGTTTAGAATAAGATTGTGGTGTTTCTAGGAAATAGATTCAGTACCTATGTGCAATATCAATGTCAACAGTCAGACGGAACTCATAATTTGGTGACACGATAACACGACTGGTAATTTATTGCTTGATTCAGTGACTTCGACGGCAAAACTGATTACTTCGTGGAGCTAGAAACAGAAATTTTTCCGTTTAGGATAAGTGCCAGTTTCGAATTCCATCAATTCTACAAGTCACTATAAGAATGTCTATAGGCGTACATCGGCTACTTCGACTTTCCTGTTTCGTTCTTCATTTATTTTTTTTAAAAAAGTATACGTAACTGTTGGTCATTCATATGAAGAAACGTACCCGGAGTTGTTACATCACTGGAAAAACGGAAAATAATTTATTTGATATTTAGAGTCACAAAGAACTGGAAGCAGGGATCGTACCAATGAAAGGCATGTTACGTGCATATTGTCATTATCGTTGCCATCGATATACACTGCTCGCCATTAAAACTGCTACAACATCACGGCGAAATGCTAAGAATGTCAAACAGGCATATATTTTCTAAGTTCTAGAATATGCAAGTGATTAGCATCGAAGCGCTGCAGCATAATGTAAGTAAGAGTAATGCCATCTACATTCTTTATATCAGGAAGGATTACGCAGCGGATTTTCCATTCAGAAATCGATCTGATATTGTGGGAAAATAGTGTTACCTCTTTTGTTAGAAACAGAGACATATACGTGTCGAAATTCGACAGCTACAAGATCGTGGTCTGTGTAGACTGTGACATACCGTTCCACATTATTACTACTAGCGTTGGCCGTGACCTCACGACCATCATACGAATACAGAATCGATAGTTACATCTTCACTTCATAGATCCTAATCCCATAGACAATTTTAACATAAAGCACATGATTACCGTAGAAAATCTTATGACTTGAAAAATGTATTTAATCCACACCCATGAGCTACATGATACATAAGAACAGATTCCAACAAGAGCGCCTCCTTTCCCTCCCAAAAAACCGAGCTGTTACCGATACCACTGTAATTAATGTACTTATGGAAAGAGACTTACGCTGTTTAGTGAGGACATATTCAGAATTCATTTTGGTAAAAAAATGTTATGATATCTTAAACGGTTCAGAAAATATCTGAGGTAGACAACTTAGCTGAATCACGCAGTATATGTAAACGGGAGTATACGTAAAGAACCATAAGAATATCTCGTCAGATTTTGAAGTTCTCTTTTACAAAGGCGAGTTCAGCGATGAATAAATTTGACAAATGATATATTCGTGGAACTAACAGCTACTGTAAGAGAAAAATAATCCTTTATTTTTAAAGTAGTGAACAACCTATTTTTTCTTGGATGTTTGCGTTTATTACAGTCTATTAAAGCATGTTCAATGTCCTCATCAATGTGGTCCCTCTTCTTCGCTTGGAGAATTTATTAATTTAAGTAGGTGTCTCCTTTTATTAGAATTCATGTTTCCTGCTCTTCGTCTGTTAATAATAACAATTTCTTTTCTCGCAAGCAACGAGCTGAGAATGCAAGGGTGATGTAGCATCTGTTTCTGAGTCTTCCATTAGCAAATGGCTTTGATGTTATGGTCCATTTCCATTAATATTAGTAATTCCTTTTTTGTTTGGTTTGTGCTATGAAAATCACTGTGTGATTCTGGTATGTCGGTGAGAAGTACATGCTCACCATTTTCGCCAGTTGGTGTATGTGACCATTGACCCTAATATCAAGAAGTATGAGTATGAGTGGTAAATGAATCGGTTGATCCAGCTACTTTGTTCTGTTACTGTCTCTTATCTCGTCAAATGTCAAGTGATTTACAGTTTTTCCTTCGGCTGCCCTAGTAAGTGAGTGTAAGGTATTCACCGAGTCAGCACATACACTGTCCAGTCACTTTAATGTCCACTGGTCACAAGCCTAATTAACGACCTTCTACAGCATGGACTGCTGTAAGACATGCAGGAAGAAAGTCTATGAGAGTCTCAAAGGTACAGACAGTGATGTGGAGTCATGCCGATTCCAGTGTTGTGCCTATCTGCGGTAGCTTTAACAGTTGAGGATTCACAACACTAACAGCCCGATTGATGTGGCCCCACGGATTCTCAGTTCGGTATAAATATGGGGAGTCAGGTAAACAGGGGCCCTATTCTGCATTATTCATACCGATCGGTGCATTAGGTCAGCCTCTGTAGTGACGTCATTTCCGGTTCTTTATCCGAAGATACTATTCTCTAAGGTTCTGAGACCTCTTACCGATCGGTCCTCCTCCTGATTTTTCGACAACTGTACCGACAGGTCCTGGATTTCGGTATGGCCCTCTCATTCGGTTTGGTGTGATTTATTTACATCTATAATTTTTAATTTTAAACGCATTGAGCGGTTTTAGCTTCGGATTTACTGATTGTGTTACTGAAGAATCACCAAGACACGTCCAGATGGAAAGTGAGTTTATAATAGACTATTTTCCTTTGTTAGAAATATGGTTTGTATTGTTGTTACTCTGAATGATTGTAACTTTAAAAAGCAGTTTTGGTCGATATTCTCACAAAATACCTGTTAGTTTTACTTAATTAAGAGTTTAAAAAATGATTAAATTTCAAAAGTTTGGCTCTGATTACTTATATCACATGAGTGTTAGCGAAAATTACTGACTTCACGTACTTTTTTCCGCAAATCGTTTACTTATCAATTATCGAAACGCGTTTAAAACTTGTAAGTAACAATGCAAAGGAATTTTGTGGAGCCTGATAGAGGAAACCTTCCAAAATTTCATGCATTTATGGCTTACGCCCACATCATTCGGCAACAAAGTCAGCCTACGTCTCTCTCGACTGCAATTAGGTGGAATAAAGCATTAAATGCATGTGAATTGTGGTAGTACAGTCGGTAAGGCAACGAACTGCGCCCTTTCTCAGTAATGAGTATCTTCGATTTCGTGACTTCGATATGTTTCACAAATGAAAGATGAAATTGCTGTGCATGAAACAACTACCAGTGACTTCCTGGCAGATTAAAACTGTGTGCCCGACCGAGACTCGAACTCGGGACCTTTGCCTTTCGCGGGCGAGTGCTCTACCATCGGAGCTACCGAAGCACGACTCACGCCCGGTACTCACAGCTTTACTTCTGCCAGTATCTCGTCTCCTACCTCTTGTAGAATTTTAGAACATGTTTTTTGCTCGCGTATCATGTCATTTCTGGAAACCCAGAATCTACTATGTAGGAATCAACATGGATTCCGGAAACAGCGATCGTGTGAGACCCAACTCGCCTTATTTGTTCATGAGACCCAGAAAATATTAGATACAGGCTCCCAGGTAGATGCTATTTTTCTTGACTTCCGGAAGGCGTTCGATACAGTTCCGCACTGTCGCCTGATAAACAAAGTAAGAGCCTACGGAATATCAGACCAGCTGTGTGGCTGGATTGAAGAGTTTTTAGCAAACAGAACACAGCATGTTGTTATCAATGGAGAGACGTCTACAGACGTTAAAGTAACCTCTGGCGTGCCACAGGGGAGTGTTATGGGACCATTGCTTTTCACAATATATATAAATGACTTAGTAGATAGTGTCGGAAGTTCCATGCGGCTTTTCGCGGATGATGCTGTAGTATACAGAGAAGTTGCTGCATTAGAAAATTGTAGCGAAATACAGGAAGATCTGCAGCGGATAGGCACTTGGTGCAGGGAGTGGCAACTGACCCTTAACATAGACAAATGTAATGTATTGCGAATACATAGAAAGAAGGATCCTTTATTGTATGATTATATGATAGCGGAACAAACACTGGTAGCAGTTACTTCTGTAAAATATCTTGGAGTATGCGTACGGAACGATTTGAAGTGGAATGATCATATAAAACTAATTGTTGGTAAGGCGGGTACCAGGTTGAGATTCATTGGGAGAGTGCTTAGAAAATGTAGTCCATCAACAAAGGAGGTGGCTTACAAAACACTCGTTCGACCTATACTTGAGTATTGCTCATCAGTGTGGGATCCGTACCAGGTCGGGTTGACGGAGGAGATAGAGAAGATCCAAAGAAGAGCGGCGCGTTTCGTCACTGGGTTATTTGGTAACCGTGATAGCGTTACGGAGATGTTTAATAAACTCAAGTGGCAGACTCTGCAAGAGAGGCGCTCTGCATCGCGGTGTAGCTTGCTCGCCAGGTTTCGAGAGGGTGCGTTTCTGGATGAGGTATCGAATATATTGCTTCCCCCTACTTATACTTCCCGAGGAGATCACGAATGTAAAATTAGAGAGATTAGAGCGCGCACGGAGGCTTTCAGACAGTCGTTCTTCCCGCGAACCATACGCGACTGGAACAGGAAAGGGAGGTAATGACAGTGGCACATAAAGTGCCCTCCGCCACACACCGTTGGGTGGCTTGCGGAGTATCAATGTAGATGTAGATGTAGATGTAGAAGCTCTCCTGCAGAGTGAAAATCTCATTCTGGAAACTACCAGTGACATTTATACTTTTTCCTCTCACAAATAATTCAACATATTTTTCTGAATACGTAGCGATTTCCGAGTGTGTGGTCGGACAGGAATCTAAGAGCACAACTTAAATTACTGTGAATGAAACTAGCAGCAATCGTTTTTATACACTTGCTTGTCAGTAGTTTTATCTGCGTTCGAACCCTTAAGAACAGTAGAGATGGAAGATTTCCGTCTCAATATTTTTATAGACTATATCACTATGTATGGAACGTTTTGATTCATCAGATCCATGTTATAAACTACAACAAACTTTTATATCTGCACTCGCCACACGCTCTCGAAAAGGCGTTTTTTAAAATTTTGTTCTTATGAACCCAATCGTTGATGTATCATATAGGGAAGTAGGCTACTTCATCATTTGGATCTCTAGGAGCGAGTTATAACCACATTCTATCCATGCTGTTGTCCTTTGACACTCTCTTAAACAATTTTTCCGGTTCGTGGAGATGCAGTTAATTGTAGGCGGTTTGTTTATTGCCATACATGTTTCGCTTCTGTTATTTCTGAAGCATCTTCACGAATAAAAGAAGCGAAACTTGTAAGGCAATAAACAAACTGCCTTCAATTAGTTGCATAGACGGAACGTACCTCCATGAATTTTGAACGGAATGACGGAAAACAGAAAATAATTTCGGGTGTTTCTATACACGTATTTGTAGAATGTGGTACTACACTCATTCGTAACTCATATTCCGAAACGTAAAATCCAGAACAAGACGTCGATGTGAATGAGAATAAAATGACATAATGTGACATTTACGACAGTTCCAGAACATAGTCAATATTCTATCATTATCATGCATTTACAGAAGTACATGGTCAGCGAAATTTGAATAGTATTGTAACCACACTTTTCGGTGCTGTGAAGAATGATGTGCCTGTGTCGGCTGGTAGGCGCTTTGGGTTCATGCCACTGTGGCGCAGCAGTGCGCATTTGCTGATCTGAGGAGAACTAAGAACAGCGTTCGGCATCGCCTCCGAAATGCTTACAGAATAAGGTTGGGGGCTTGGGGCTCTCCTTTGGCAAAAAAAAAACCGTTCGGTGCGATCGCGTACCGAACCGATCCGCAAAATGGCGGAAAGGTACAGAATAGAGCCCTAGGGGAGTATAACAAACTTTTCCTGGTGGTTTTCGAACTACACACGTACACTTTTAACTGTATGACATGTTGGGTTGTCCTGATGGTTGCTGCGATCTTGCTGAGGAAAAACAAACTGTATGTAGCAGTGGACATGGTCCCCAAGGACAGATGCATTCTTGTGTTGATCCATTGTACCTTCTAGAATGACGAGATCGCCCCATGGAATGCCACGAAAACATTCCCCACGCCCTACAGCTTCGTCCTCTTGCACAGACCCTGTCAAAAATTGTTGCAACGTGTTTCATTTCTCACGTTTCGCGACGTACATCTCAAATGCCATTTGTCTGATGGGCATAAAAAGTGATTCATCTGAAAAGGCCACCTGTCGCCATTCAGTGGCTGTCTGCTTGCGATATTTATGCGCGGGTGCCAGCTTTCGCCGCCGATGAACAGCTCCCAGCAGTCAGCTGCTGCAGAAGCGCTTACGCATCACCGTTCGCTGAATGGTCGCTCAGGGACACTGTTGGTAGCCCCTGGTATCGTCTGGTCAGTTTCTCAACAGTTGCCCATCTATTTGCTCGTACACAACTGCACAGCTGTCGCTCACTCCTGTCATCTGTGACCCATGCACTCCGTCTTCAGGCCCATAGGGACCGTCCGACCGCCGTGTCATCATCAGTTGAGGATGCGGATACGAGGGACGTGTGGTCAGCACACCGCTCTCCCGGTCGTTATGATGGTTTTATTTGACCGGAGTTGCTACTATTCGGTCGAGTAGCTCCTCAATTGGCATCACGAGGCTGAGTGCACCCCGAAAAATCGCAACACCGCATGGCGGCTGGATGGTCACCCATCCAAATGCCAGACACGCCCGACAGCGCTTAACTTCGGTGATCTCACGGGAACCGGTGTATCCACTGCGGAAAGGCCGTTGCCACCTGTGACCCATGGTGCACCAAAATTGCCCCAGCGCCAGTTTTGCGTAACTCCATTCTGCCATGTATGGCATACCTTAATCACTGTGACACACGAATGGGTTTACAGATTTAGCCGTTTCGGAAATGTTTCCATCTTTGCCCCGAAAGCCAGTGATCGTGTCCTTTGGATGTCAGATAAACCACTCTGTTTCCGCATTACGACAACGCTTGCACTGTTTTCCACGTCTCTCGGATATTCTTTAGATATACTCCACTGCTAGTCCTACCACCTGCTGTCTGGTTATTGCACGTTGATGTCGAACGTAGGTGGTGGCCACATCAATGTGACTAGACCGTGTATTAGAGCTTTGTCGACTTATAAATCACTGAGCAAATAATGCCCTGGCGGATGGCAGGCAATTCAACAGTTAGTACAGGCGCTTCTGTAGGCAGTAAGATGGACTATCCCGTACCAGTACGGACTGGAGCTATAAAGACAGAAGAGCTCCTTGCAGGTGAAAGCGTTCCCAGACCGACGATCAGAGGGATAATGCCGAGAGGTTGCGCGCCCCATCTGTCCGCATGTACGGAACACGGCTTCATTGAGAGTGCGGCCTGCAAATAAAAGACAGCCCGGCCATTACGAGAGCGGCTCGTGGGCGCGCCGCAGACAATGCAGGCAGGCAGGCGCCTCGCGGCGGCCTTGGCGGGCGCAGCCGCGGCACACACCTCTTCAGCCGACCAGCCCAGCAGTCCGCTGAGCTGTGTGCGGCGGCTCAACACCCGTCTCCATGCGCTTCCCATGGTGCTGTGCTGGAGCGCTACTCTAATGGCTCGATCAATTTACGTCACAACTCGCGAAGTCTCGGGTTCTGCTGTCTTTCGTTATCCCCATAAACTAACGGCTTCTGTTGGTACAATCTCCACGATGTGTCTTACCGTTGTTAATGTTCTGCTTAGTTTGATGATAAAAACTGCCGTGAAGCACGTTTACAGTGCCTTGTAGGGTACAAACCATTTACAATAACAGAAGTAGAAGATTGCAAACACTATTTAGTCAAATTTTCAAGCTTTCATTCTTCCCAAGATCCGGTAATGTTGTAACACGCCCGGGAGTACGAATGGGTGGGGGGTACCTTAAACTGACTTCTCATTTCGCTGTCCACATCACGTACCTGATAATGCCGCGGCGGTCGTATTGTCCTGCTCCACACTGCTGTTGGCTTGCCTGAAATTATCTATCGAAATATGCAAGCAGGTTTAGGGGAGCCACTCAACGTTAAAACACAACACTGTCCTATGCCTGGTATGAACATCTATATTCTGAGACGATATGGAAACCACAGGTTGCACTGTTTACACTATAAATCGTAAATGTTTATCCCAATTAACAATCTTGATTGTTAACAGTCCAAAATACCGGGTGATCAAAAAGTCAGTATAAATTTGAAAACTGAATAAACCACGGAATAATGTAGATAGAGAGTTACAAATTGACACACATGCTTGGAATGACATGGGGTTTTATTATAATAATAAAAAAAAATACAAAATTTCAAAAAATGTCAGACAGATGGCGCTTTATCTGATCAGAATTACAATAATTAGCATAACAAAGTAAGACAAAGCAAAGATGATGTTCTTTACAGGAAATGCTCAATATGTCCACCATCCTTCCTCAACAATAGCTGTAGTCAAGGAATAATGTTGAAATCTCATTCTGGAAGGAATAATGTTGTGAACAGCACTGTAAAGCATGTCCGGAGTTGTGGTGAGGCATTGTCTTTCAGCATCCCTAGAGATGTCGGTCGATCACATTACACTTGCGACTTCAGGTAAACCCAAAGCCAATAATCGCACGGACTGAGGTCTGGGGACGTGGGAGGCCAAGCATGACGAAAGTGGCGGCTGAGCACACGATCATCACCAAACGACGCGCGCAAGAGATCTTTCACGCGTCATTTTGTGAACTTTTTTTTTTTGTTCTAATAAAATCCCATGTCATTCCAAGCATGTGTGTCAATTTTTACCTCACTATCTACATTATTCCGTGGTTTATTAAGTTTTCAAATTTATACTGACTTTTTGATCACCCGGTATAATTCAGACGAGTGTACGCGTAACCAACACGACGCGGGTGATTGTTGATGATGTGGAAGCCGAATGATCGAGCGGAAGTTCTTACGCTCGTAACACATACGGATATCTGGTAATAGTCCTCCTTGTCACTAGTAATGATATATAACACTGTTCATAAAGTTAGTTTTTCAGTTTTCAGTTCTCACTTGTACGAGCGTGCGCTTAACCGTCGCGGCGCGGCTAATTGTTGATAATGCGGAAACGCGATGATCGAACGCATGTCATCAATCTCGCTATAAGACACTGGCACTTGACTACACTCTTTTATGGTAACTAATTTCTACTGATTCACATCAGTTCATTCTGGGAGACCGAACACGGCGCGGATGATTGATACTGTGCGACACACAACGAGAGGATGTACAAATACGTTATCGGCGGCACTGCTCATTTTTAATTACACCTTGACGCACTTTTCTTCTGTATTACTTCCATATTTAATCCTTTACTGTAATAGCACTTGTAGCAACACTTCAACCTGCATACTAACAATGCTTCTACATGCAGAGCTACACACTACACAATATAACAGTTTCATGTCCCGTGCTCGACTCACTACAGACGCGGCTGCCCGCAAAGATACTCCACAACTAAGCCAGCGATATGACAATACGCTTACAATGTCTCTTGGTACAAACTCCACAGCTGGTATTGCCACTGTGATTTATTCTCATAATTGCAGCCACTTTAATATGATGTACTTCATTCATTAGTTATTTAATTCCTGATTAACATTCTTCCGTGTTTTATTTAGATGATACCGCCTTCTTTTCAAGTTCATTAAAAGTCGATAACTTACGACCCGTTATTATTCTGTTATGTGATCTGGTAAATCATTACAGTCTCTGTTAACCAAATAAAATATTGTACTGACTTTAGAAACAATTTAAAGTTTTTGAACTACATTTTCGCTTTCAACTGGTCGATTTAGTTAGAAATCAGAGCAAATATTTATGTTTTGGTAGGTATTGTGTGAGAACTCTTATTGCGGGTATGTACTTATACACTGAAGCGCCAGTATAGCCATGCCTGTTCAAATCCAGAGATATGTAAACAGGCAGAATAGACGCTGCTGTCGACAACGCCTATATAAGACAAGTGTCTGGCGCAGTTGTTAGATCAGTTATTGCTGCTACAATAGCACGTTATCAAAGTTTAAGTGAGTTTGAACGTGGTGTTGCAGTCGCCGCACGACCGATGGGACACAGCATCTCCGTGGTAGTGATGAAATGGGAATTTTCCCGTACGACCATTTCACTAGTGTACCATGAATATCAGGAATCCTCTAAAACATCAAATCTCCGACATCGCTGCGGCCGGAAAAAGATCCTGCAAGAACGGGACCAACGACGACTGAAGAAAAACGTTCAACGTGATAGAAGTGCAACCATTTCGAAAATTGAAGCAGAGTTCAGTGCTGGACCATCAACGAGTATCAGCGTACGAAAAATTCAACGAAACATCATCGATATGAGCTTTCGTAGCTGAAAGCCCACTCGTGTATCCTTGATGACTGCACGACACAAAGCTATACGTCTCGCCTGGGCCCGTCAACACCGATATTGGACTGTTGATAACTGGAAATATGTTACGAAATGGTATCGAACAGATGGACGTGTACTGGTATGGAGACAACAAAAAAATGGTTCAAATGGCTCTGAGCACTATGGGACTTAACAGCTATGGTCATCAGTCCCCTAGAACTTAGAACTACTTAAACCTAACTAAGCTAAGGACATCGCACAACAACCAGTCATCACGAGGCAGAGAAAATCCCTGACCCCGCCGTATGGAGACAACCTCACGAGTCAGTGGACCATGTACGTGATCAGGGGACTGTTCAAGCTGGTGGAGGCTCTGTAATGCTGTGGGATGTGTTCAGTTGGAGTGATATTGGACCCCTAATACCTCTAGTTATGACTCTGACAGGTGACACGTACGTAAACATCCTGTCAAATCACCTGCATCCATTTATATCCTTTGTACATTCCGACGGACTTGGGAAATGCGACACCCCACACGGCCAGAATTCCTACAGAGTGGCTCCAGGAACATTCCTTTTCGTTTAAACACTTCCGCTGGCCACCAAACTCCGCAGACATGAACATTATTGAGCACATCCGGGATGCCTTGTAACATGATGTTCAGAAGATATCTCCAACCCCGTGTACTCTTATGGATTTATGGAGGGCCCTGCACGATTCATGGTGTCAAATCCCTCCAGAACTAGAGCGTACTTGAAACATTAGTCGATTCCATGCCAAGTCGTGTTCTGGAACTTCTGTGCGCTTTCCGGGGCCCTACACGATATTAGACAGATGTACCAGTTTTCTTTGGCTCTTCAGTGTATAACAGTAGCTTGTGCAGTGGTAATTTTTAGCTAGAGACTCTCCTCAGTTTCACACGGGTAGCGCAAAGTATCTATGGCCAGACAACTTTTCTAGCGTAGCTGTAACAAATTATATACAGAAACATTCCTCATGCATCGCTCTATCTATTAGTGAGAACCGTATCAAAATCGTTACTGCAGTTCCTGAGTTCAGCCTTCACATACAATCAGAAAAGCGTGGCAGGCGTATAGATATGTCTAAGGCCATGCCACAGCAGTAACACCAGTTCCCGTCTGATCACCGAAATTAAGCGTTTAGGGGTTTGGCTAGCCCTTGGATGGGTCGTCCGAGGTCTCTCAAGGACTGTTGGCAAGCCAGGTGCATTCTGCTCTTGAGAGGCCAACTGAGGACTACTTGTTTCAGAAGCAGCGGCTCCGGCCACGGAAACTGACAACGGCTGGGAAAGCAGTGTGCTGACCACATGTCTCTCCATATCCGCGTCCACTGACACCTATAGGCTGAGGATGACACAGCTGTTTGTTGGTACAGCTGGATCTTCCGAAGCCTGTTCGGACGGAGCTTCGTGTTATAGAATTGGAACAAGCCTCGCTGCCCTCTAGAACTGTAGCAGCTATTTACTTTCGTCAGTTTCACGCCAGATGCCGCCTCCTCTGTAACTAACTAGTTCGTAGTTCCTATCATTGTTAAGAGACGTCTTTCCAAGCGCCTATTAAATATGAAACAGCTGACAATGAGTATTAACGCCCAACTACTCTTTCGTGTATTGTCTGAGTGCATGAAAGTATATCTTCATAAAAGTGCCCTGAATAATCGCCACTTTCTACATGAAGTTTTGACCAAAGAAATGATTTATAATGTTATCTAACTGTATTTCCAAAACATGTTGAAGGGTAGTCAGTCATTAGTTTGCGCAACAAAGCTATGTCATAAATGAATGTATGAGGGAATTTTATAATCAAAATTGTTTCTAGCAATTTCATAATGGGTTCAATAAATTTAACTTACAGGTAAAGCATGTGCAAAGAACGTATATATGATCCACCTTGTAGGTGAAGCATGTGCATTGAGCATGCTTTGCTCCGTTTGATAATTTAACACTTTTATGTGTTAAACCTGAAATTTAAAGATCCATAACAATTACGTCGAACATAATATGATCAGCCGTCAGCAGTCACCTGATCTCTACGCTGCCACTTAAGTTAAAAAGGAACTGAACAAAGAAGATATCTAGACACATAGGAAAATCATGAAATCATTCAAATAACCGTAAGTGTGCTGTATTCAACATGCCTGCTACTCAGATGGATTAATGAAAACCCAAATCTATATCATGTGCATCGAAAACTGACTACTTTGTGGAACAAGGGAAGTTAAGTTTTAACTGACGTAAATATACATCAAAGATCTGATAGTGTTGCGTACAAATACTACACCAAACCGCCAAATTGCTAGCCGAAATTTCACTATATTTGTTTTCATCTCGTTATATTGGAATGGCCACCAGAAACAATCTTCAAAGGAAGCTACTACATCAGTCGAGCATAGGAAAAATGTGCAGGCAGCAGCCAGGGATGCCTGTGGAGGACACGAGCAAACGCAGACAGGAACAGACTAGAATACTGTGTGTGGTTCAAACGGGCCGTAATGCTGAGGTCTTGTGGCCACACTCACTTACGACTGGCTCGCAGTTTTACACGCCAAAATAGCTATCGGCAGGCATACATTTATTCAGCAAGTCAAAGGCTGTCGTAGCTTCAGTAATGCATCATTTGATACAGAACATCCTTCCAATATGATGGCGATACACAATATGTGGGATAAAGAAAAATTTTGAAAGTTGACATTGTGACAAACAGCTTCAAATATATTACACAGTCATCATTACTATAATCATAAATTATATACACAAACCTTCTCCATGAAGCAGTCATACTATTAGTCAAAACGTAATGAAAAACCTTAAACTAGTTCCTGAGATTAACCATCACATGCAGACATGAAACCGCAGTGGGGGGACTTATGATATGTATAAATGTTATTCCCTCATGAGTTCCATTAAATTTTCAAATTTTGAGAAGAGATGTAACTTCTTGTGGCAAGTTCGTAGTCTTACTCATATCCCCTGTAATCGACCCGTATGAGGCAAAAGTTACGTGATAGGTCGAGAAGGCTCGACACCACATCAATGGCTGTGGAGTATCGGGAAATTTCGAGAAGATTCAAACGTGAGTATCGTTTGTCCAGCCCTAGCTTCTAGAGTACCGGCTGTTAACACATGATGGTGCCTTAGAACTCTATCCAAAGGTAACCGGTTCGAATACTGGTGTTGGATGAAATCTTCATCGTCAGAATTTGCCAGTAAGAAGACCAAAGGCAATGACGTACAACATGTGATCTTCAAATTGCGCTTCCCGTTTTCAGTGAAGTCATCGCCATGTCCATAATACCTTTGTCTGACAGAAGGGGCTATTCGAGAGAGTAATGATGTAAAACCATATAAGAGAAAGGATTGCTTCTTTCATTTACTTATTGCATGAGGAAAGTTTTGATTATCATCTCAAAAGAAATCGAAGTATGCAAGTTTCTGCTTGTTTCCTGATACGTGTGTGCAGTCGTGTCGCACACTGGAATCCCCACAACACAGTACCGCAAGAGAAGACAAACCAAAACAGCGTGGCCCATTAGTGGACCGCACTTTTTTTTTTTTTTTTAATTCGTCTGGAGGCGTGCTCCAGAACTGTGGCAGCGATATTACACTGAATATCATGATTAAGGACGTGTTTCTGCAAACAAACAAAATTTTTAACTATATAACCATATAAATACTTTTGAGATAATAATTTAAACGTGATGACACCCGCCAGGTTAGCCATGAGCGCTAATGCGCTGCTCCCTGGACTCGGGTAAGTGCGCCGGCCCCAGATCGGATCCGCCCGGCAGGTAAACGATGAGAGCCGGTGTGCCAGCCAGCCTGGATGTGTTTTAGGCGGTTTTCCACATCCCACTAGGTGAATACTGGGCTGGTCTCCACGTCCACCTCAGTTACACGACTCGCAGACATTTGAAACATGTTCGCACTCTGTCATGGTTTCACTAGACACAGACAGCTGGGGTACACTGATTCCATCCCGGTGGGTACAGAGAGATGGCAGGAAGCACATCCGGCCATCCGTTCACATTAACCATGCCAAATCCGAATGTAAGCTTGCTGACCCTGCGAAAACTGTGGGACAAAGGCAACAGCAAAAGAAGAAGAACAAGAAGAATGTAAACCTTATGACAGTACCTCACATCGTCCGTATTCTTCTAACTTTATATACACTTCAAGACAAAGAAAACAACGTGCCCCATAGGAATTACCGAATGGGACAAAAATCGGTAGACATAATGTACACAAATGTAAACAAATGATTACAATTTCAGAAAAATTAGGTGATTTATAAACTGAGCAAGTCAATGACGCGTTGCTTCACCACTGGCCCTTATGCAAGCAGTTATGTGACTTGGTATTGACTGATAGAGTTGTTGAAATTCCTGCTGAGGGTTACCGTGCTAAATTTTGTCCAACTGGTGCTTTAGATCGTCAAAATCCCGAGCTGGTTAGAAGGCCCTGGACATACTGCTCCAAACATTCTAAACTAGGAGAGATATGGCGATCTTGAAGGCTAAGGTGCGGTTTGACAAGCACAAAGACAAGCAGTAGAAATTCTCGCTGTGTGTAGGCGGGCATTAGCTTGCTGAAATATAAACCCTGGATGGCTTGCAGTGGAGGGAAACAAAACAGGGCACAAAACATCGCCGACGTGTGCTGTAAGGGTGCCACGGGTGACAACCAAAGGGGTCCTGCTATGAAATGAAATGGCACCCCACACCATCACTGCTGTTTGTTGGGCTATATGGCGGGCGACAGTCGGGTTCGTATTCCGTTGCTATCCAGGGCGTCTCCAGAAACGTCTTCAGCTTGGAATCTCGTTGACTGGAATAAAATTGTCCCGCTTCGAAGTGAGTCCAGATGACCGGCGAAGACACGTCTACAGACGTCCCGAACAATGGTGGGGTACCGACATGACTGTCGCCTATCATACGACCTGACAACCAGCGGCGATGGTCTGGGGTGCCATTTTATTTCATTGCAGGATCCATTTGGTTGTCATATGAGGCACCCTCGCAGCACAGCGGTTCGTCGACGATATTCTACCCCCCCACCCTCCCTCTTTTTGTGGTCCTTCATGCCAGTCTTTCAGATCTTACATTTCAACAAGGTAATGTTCGCCCGCACACGGCGACAGTTTCTGCTGTTTGTCTTCGTGCCTGACAAATCCTACCTTGGTCACCTAGGTCGACGGATCTCTCCCAGACTGAGAACGTTGGGAGTACTATAGGCAAACACCTCCAGCAAGTTCACGATTTTGACGATCTAATGCGCCAGTTGGACAGAATTTGTACGACATCCGTCAGGGTATATCCAACTACTCTTTCAATCAATCCTGAGCTGAATAACTGCCACTGGACTCACGTTCTAGAGGACGCGTCCGGCCATCCTGATTTAGGTTTTCCGTGATTTCCCTAAATCGATCCAGCCAAATGCCAGGATGGTTCCTTTGGGATGGCACGGCCGACTTCCTTGGGTTGGGGTTGGGTTGTTTGGGGAAGGAGACCAGACAGCGAGGTCATCGGTCTCATCGGATTAGGGAAGGACGCGGAAGGAAGTCGGCCGTGTCCTTTGAAAGGAACCATCCCAGCATTTGCCTGGAGCGATTTAGGTAAATCACGGAAAACCTAAATCAGGATGGCCGGACGCGGGAGATGAGCCGTCGTCCTCCCGAATGCGAGTCCATTGTCTAAACACTGCGCCACCTCGCTCTGTGCCGACTTCCTTCCCCATCCTTCCATAATCCGATGAGACCGATGACCTCGCCGTTTGGTCTCTTCCCCCAAACAACCCAAACCCAACCCGAATAACAGCTTGTATAAAGGTACAGGTGGACCAATGCGTTATTGATTTGCTCAATTCGAGAAGCTCTTTCTCTTGAATAAATTAACTTATTTTTCTGAAGTTGTAATCATTCATTTGTCTGTATATGTGTATCACATTGCCGATTTTGTCCCATTAGTATAATTCCTCCGTGGTGCGTTTCTTTTTTTTCTGGGTGCACCATCTACACTTATTGTACTATCTGAAGTTTTTTAGTGCTCATTTTGGAGTTTATCACTTCATTTGCTAACTCTTAACATTTATAGTTACGCACCTAGTAAATGTGTCTCATGTATAAGACTGAAGTAGACTCTTTGAAATTATGAAGTTATTACGAGGAAGCAAAAGCGTACCTACAAGTTTTGTGAGTTCCTCTCGGGTGCGCATACTTGCGTGAGGTCTTGCGTTGATATGGTGAAGGAGCAGTTCGTTTTCATTTTTGTGGCAGAACACGTCGTTTCTCTAATTGCCTGTGTGTAGCACAGTACAAAGTCCAAGGAAGGGCAGGTCGGTTTGCACTATCACGAAATAGGGGAGAGAGCTCCGAGGACGTGATACGTGACTCGAGGTAGCAATAATTAGAACAAAGACCTTTTCCGTTGCAGCAGGAATTTCCCATGAAATTTCAGTCACCAAGTTTCTCCTAAGAGTGCGAAAATATTTTGTTGGTGCCCACCACTTGGGGAGGAATGATCATCACAATAAAGTGAGAGGAATAGTAGCTCACACAGAAAGATTTAAGTGTTCGTTTTTTCCCCCGCGCTGTTGGATCAAGTTCAAATCGCTCGAAGCGCTATGGGACTTAACATCTGAGGTCGTCAGTCGCCTAGACTTAGAACTACTTAAACCAAACTAACCTAAGGACATCACACAAATCCATACCCGAGCAGGATTCGAACCTGCGACCGTAGCAGCAGCACGGTTTCGGACTGAAGCGCCTAGAACCGCTCGGCCACAGCAGCCGGCTCCACGCTGTTAGAAAGTGGAACGACAGCAAATAACATTAAGGTGGTTCCATGAGCTTAATTGCAAACTGCAGAGTAGTCATGTAAACGTAAATTTAGATGTAGATACTGTTCAGAGTTGCACCACGATGAAGGACATCAAACGGAATAACCCCTTCAGAGCCCAAAAGACTGTCGCCATGACTTTACCGGTTGAGGGTGCGGCTCTGAACGTTTTCTTCAGAGGACAGTTGGTGCGACGACACTCCAAGGATTTCCGTTTTGTTTCCGGTTCGAAGTGATGAACCAGTGTTTCATCGCCAGTGACAATGTTCGACAAAAGACTGTCGCGGTTAGCCTCGCAACCAGCAGACATTTCCGCACAGATGGTCCTTCGTTGATCTTATAGTCTTCTGTTAGGCGGCGGAGAACGCAGTAGGCTTACACCTTTCACTACCCTAACTGATGGGCCAGTGTGTCAGCACTACCAACAGATATCCAGCAGCATGTTGTTTGATTGTGATACGTCGATCATCTCTAATGAACGTGTCTGCACTTCCAACATTGTAGGAGTCACAGCTGCGTGGCGCCGGCCAGCATGTGGAAGATTGGACAGGTTTGAGCGACCATGGTGACAGACGTCTGATTCAACGACTCGCCTTGCTTTTGTTCACTGCTATATCTTCGAAGACATTCTAGAAGCGCCTATGAATATCTGAGATGCTCCGGTTTTCTGCCAAATGAAACTCAATGACAGCACTCTGCTTGGAACGCTCCCCCTTTAGGGTCGCATTTCGACAGCTATGTATAGCGCCGCCACCTATCGGAACTTAATGAAACTATAGAGACTGAAGGCGGAATATTCCACAATGTCCCACAGCAAATTCCGCATTTTTTGAACCGAAAATGGCCGAGAAAAAGTGTTGCATTATTGAGGCCCCTTACCCTCCCCTCACCCCCTCCCCCCGTCCCCGTAATTTACGTACCACGAGCTATTAACGAAATCAATCAGTATTTGTTTCCTTACTTGCTGAACGCCTCACGTTCAACTTGTACACAAGCCAGACTGCAGGTACTGAATCCAAGCACATGAGGGTAAGTGTGAGAAACCGTACCGCATCCTAGATACCATGTTATCCAGTTTTTATGTAACACAAGTAGTATAGAAAATCAAGAGATTTTAATCTCAGGGGATGAAACAAACATCTTAAGGTTTGTCGATCACGCAGATATTCTGTCAGAGACGAGAAAGGTCATGGAAGATCTGCTGAATGGGATGGATAATCTCTTGAATGGAGTTTCTAAGTTGAGCAACAACTTAAGTAAAACAAGGTCAATGGAATGTCGTTGATTTAAATCAAGTGATGATGATTAGATAATGATACTATCAGAGAAGTAGACGATTTTTTTCTGTTTGGGTAGCAAAATGACAAATGAAGGCAAACATAAAGAGGGTACGATAGAAAAGAGAAGCTTTTCTGAGGGAAAATTAATATTTTAATATTGAATACAAATTAAATGAGAGTAAACCATCTTTCAAAATATTTATCGGGAGTGCAGTCTTACATGGAAGAGAAAAATAGACAGTAAACGGTACAGTCAAGACGAGTACAGACGTCTTTGAGACGTTACACGAGAATGCTAAAGGCCTGCTCGTACAGCGTAGCGCGCAGTACGTTACATGTCGGCTAGGGAGGTGGGCGAGACCTGCATCGAACCCACGCAGCGGATTCATCACCTCGGCTGGCGCGCCAGCCAGCCGGAGCAAGGTTTTTGGGACGTTTTCCCCTCGCTCATTTGGGCAAATGCTGGTGGTTCGCAGTAACCGCTTCAGAAAATACGATACACAAACAGTTACAATACGATCAGACTCAGAACAAAGTTTACACAATTCGCAAACAGGTGGTGCTCACGGATTCCCTCCTGTAGGTAACCATTGTGAATTCCGACGGACTTGGGCAATTCCAGCAGGACAACGCGATACTCCACACGTCCAGAACTTCTACATAATGGCTTCAGGAACACTGTTCTGAGTTTAAACACTTCCGCTGGCCACCAAACTCCTCAGACATGAATATTATTGAGCATATCTGGGACGCCTTGCAACGTGCTGTTCAGAAGAGATATCCACCATTTCGTACTCTTACGGATTTATGGACAGCCCTGCAAGATTCATGGTGTCAGTCCTGTCCAGAATTACTTCAGACGGTAGTAGAGTCCATGCCACGTCTTGTTGCGGCACTTCTGCGTGGTCGCGGGGACCCTACACGATATTAGGCAGGTGTACCAGTTTCTTTGGGTCTTCAGTACATTTTGTTAAGTTCATGTTTTACTCTTTGGAGGTTATCTTAACAATCTCGCTCTTGGCGTCCGCAGTAAAAATTGAAATCATAAACGTTATTTGCTTAGCTAAGCAATAAGTATCTAAGGACGAAAGTAACTATCGCATGATGTGTCACTGACAAATAACGGCTCGATGAAATCTGGACCACACATAGAAAGAACTGCTGCAATATAGCATAGAAGATAACTGACAGAAATACACAAAGAGAACAGACATTTTTACTCAAATGGTTCAAATGGCTCTGAGCACTATGGGACTCAACTGCTGAGGTCATTAGTCCCCTAGAACTAAGAACTAGTTAAACCTAACTAACCTAAGGACATCACAAACATCCATGCCCGAGGCAGGATTCGAACCTGCGACCTTAGCGGTCTCGAGGTTCCAGACTGCAGCGCCTTTAACCGCACGGCCACTTCGGCCGGCACTTTTACTCAAAGACGATAATTAAAATGAAGTCACCACCGTTTATGTTGATCCACTGGACATTAAAAAGGGCGAGACATGGCTGAATATGGTTCTTAATAGGATGTGTGGCAACCACCGAAAGTAATGTGTGCTCTGCAACGTCCTATCATGCTGGCAACAAGGATAGTAAAGAGTTCTCGTGATACGGCGTTCCATTCCTCCACCAGTGCGACTGGCAACAGCTCGGTCATCGATGGTGGATGTGCTGAAACACGCTCCCCCCCCCCCCCCCACCACCACCACCACGCACGGCACACGTGCTCGATGGGCTTTGGTCGGGGGTTGTGGCGGGCCAGTCCATTCGCCGAATATCCTCTCGCTCTAGGAGCTCCTCCAGCTGCGCAGTTCGATGCGATCGCGCAGTGTCATCCATTAAAATGAAGGCAGGACTGAATGCATCCTCGAAATGATGCACTTGGGGTAGAAGAGAGCGCCACAGTAACGTTCATCAGTCAGTGCAACGCGTTGAGAGGTTTAGAAGTCAGTACGCTCATAGACCATTAAACCTCCCCACACCATAACACCTGGACCTCCAGAACGACCACGTTCAGTAATGTTTCTGGGCGCACTTGGTGTTCCCAAGTCCCGCCATGTGAGAGAGCGTCCAAAATCCCTACTTCATCAACATAGAAACAAAATCACAATGTATCTGCTCCCGCCCGAGAAAGCATGCGACCCAGCTCCTAGTTGGTCGGTCAGCAGGATGTTGACAGCATCGCAGACGGTGCCCGCCGATGTTCGGGCGTCAACTTGTAACATCGAAAATGCAAATAAAACGCCTTCTGCTTCATCCAAAATTTTTCATCGTTTAATAAACATTGATAACTTGAACCGTAATGCTTATTCTGCATCTTGCAACTTTATTAAAGGAACTATATTTTACATGCAATTGATGTAACAGTGTATTTGTGTGTAATTGGTTGTAATTACAATGTTAATATTGTAGACTGCTGGGTAATAGCCAAGGGAAATCTATATACACAACTGGCCATTAAAATTGCTACACCAAGAAGAAATGCAGATGATAAACGGGTATTCATTGGACACATATATTATACTACAACTGACATGTGATTACATTTGAACGCAATTTGGGTGCATAGATTCTGAGAAATCAGTAAACAGGACAACCACCTCTGGCCGTAATAACGGCCTTGATACGCCTGGGCATTGAGTCAAACAGAGCTTGGATGGCGTGTACAGGTACAGCTGCCCATGCAGCTTCAACACGATACCACAGTTCATCAAGAGTAGTGACTGGCGTATTGTGACGGCCAGTTGCTCGGCCACCATTGACGAGACGTTCTCAATTGGTGAGAGATCTGGAGAATGTGCTGGCCAGGGCAGCAGTCGAACATTTTCTGTATCCAGAAAGGCCCATACAGGACCTGCAACGTACGTCGTGCATTATCCTGCTGAAATGTAGGGTTTTGCAGGGCTCGAATCAAGGGTAGAGCCACGGGCCGTAGCACTTCTGAAATGTAACGTCCACTGTTCAAAGTGCCGTCAATGCGAACAAGAGGTGACCGAGACGTGTAACGAATGGCACCCCATACCATCACGCTGGATGATACGCCAGTATGGCGATGACGAATACACGCTTCCAATATGCGTTCAGTGCGATGTCGCCATACACGGATGCGACCATCATGATGCTGTAATCAGAACGTGGATTCATCCGAAAAAATGACGTTTCGCCATCCGTGCACCCAGGTTCGTCGTTGAGTACACCATCGCAGGTGCTCCTGTCTGTGATGCAGCGTCAAGGGTAACCGCAGCCATGGTCTCCGAGCTGACAGTCCTGCAAACGTCGTCGAACTGTACGTGCAGGTGGTTGTTGTATTATTTATTAACCGCTCCTCGTAAGCTGATGGCGGAATCATTCAGTGGTCAATCGTAAAGGGTCTGTAGTTTTTTTGACTGTTTCAGTTCCCAGTTTAAGATACACTGTTAAGATCCGGCAATAAAACTGCGACAAGGACGTTGTCAAAGTATCCACCAGCATCTCCGCCAGCACCGCCTCCTTCCCGTTACCCAGTGTGGCTTTCGGCCGTCCTTCTCTTCCGATGACCATCTCCTTCACCTCACTCATCTCCTCTCCGAACAGCTTAATTCCCGTCGTTCCGCTGTCTTCCTCTCCCATGACCTTGAACGAGCCTATGACCGCGTGTGGCATTCCGGTCTCCTCTTCAAGCTTCGCCCTTCCTATTAACTACGCCCGTCTGATCGGCTCCTTTCTTTCCCACCGTCCTTCCTACGTCACCATCCACAACATGGATTCCTACACCTTTTCCCCTCTGCCGGCGTGCCCCAAGGTTCCGTCCTCTCCCCTCTTCTGTACCTCTTGTATATGGCGGACATGCCGCCGCCTTCACCCGCCATTCACCTTCTCCAGTACGCCGATGACACTGCCCTCCTTGCCCTTGCCCCCATCATGCAGCGCTCCCAACACTTTCTCCAATCCCATCTTGACCAGTTCACCGCTTGGTGCAACCAGTGGTTGCTTAAGGTCAATCCTGCCAAATCCCAGGCGATCATAGTAGGCAAAACCACTCCTTCCTTCCGCCTCCTCGACTTCTACATCACCATCTATGACCGTCCTATCGCCCTCACCCCCACCCTTAAGTACCTTGCTGTCACCCTTGACCGTCGCCTCTCCTGGACCCCCACCTCCGGACGATCCAAGCTAAGGCATGCTCCCATCTCTGTCTCCTCAAACTCCTCTCCGGCCGAACTTGGGGTCTGGAACCCTCTACCATCCTCCATACCTATAAATCCCTCATTCACCCTATCCTTTGCTACGCCCACACTGCCTGGCTCTCCGCTACCCCTACCTTTTACAGATCCCTTCAGATCCTGGAATGCCATGCTCTTCGCCTCGCCTATCGCATTCGTCTCCCCTCCCCCACATGGATCCTGTATGACCTTATTCCGTTCCCCCACCTCCTCCTTTTCCTCGAACGGATACGGATCCTCTACACCTCCCGCAAACTCGATCCTCCTCCCCCGCTGGTCTCTCCCATCCTCTCCCGCCCCTGTCCGCTGCCGCGCCTGTACTTCTATGTCCCACCTACTCTCCATCTCTCCACTCTCCACACCCTCTCCGAAATTACAATAAAGGAAAAAAAAAGTTGTCGAAGTACCAGCAGCGAAGAAAGGTAACAGGGATGAGCAGAGCAGCTACTAATGTCAGTGAGAAACTGATTGACTGTTCAATCCAAAGAGCGTGTAAGACTACCACTCCATTCACTGGTTATATGGTCATAAAACATGTTAATATAACGTGGGTGGCTGAGCTCCACTTGTTGCAAATCTCATCAGATTGGATATGGAGTGACCATGTTTTCCTACACTAAGTATTTACTTGATATTTATAATATTTTATGTTATTGCTTGACAAGGGTTTTTTGAAATAAAAACAGTGTGGGCGAGTACTGCATTTATTGCTTTCCTTGTCAGTTAATACATACTTACATTTGTGGCGCTAGTTCAGTTTCATACATTGAAATTATCACGTATGCTTTGTGAAGTTATTTGCTTTGTGGAGAATTTATTACGCTATCCGCATTCAGAAGGTCAATCAGTTAAACAGCATTGATAATTATAAATTACGAATGTCTCTTTGACACTTGCATTCACTAAAAACAAACAGGATTAAGGGTGAACGTAGTTAAAGAGCATCTCAATTGCTTTTATTTCCACGAAATTTATCTGTGTGGGAAGGTATCACGTAGTTGTGGTAGAGCTGCCAGATTTATTCAAGATGGCGAATTCGAGATGGGAGCTATAGATGCGACAATGTCGCGCTGACATCTTGGTGGGGAATAAAAAATTTGGTGGGAAGTAGGGCAATTGAGTACCTCCACTAACTAACTCTCCCCACCCCTCCCCCACTCCTGTGACATGCCCATCAGCCACCACCAGGAAAGGCAGGAAGTGGCCAGTCACTGTTCAGCTGCTAGAGAGGAAGGTTGAGTTAGTGTACTTTATTTATTTTTGGTATGAAACTGAAGGAAAGGTAACTCCTAATTACACACCTACATGTGTAGTGTTACAAAACTAGTGCCTAAAATTGCAACATGGCTCAAAATTATTGATGTCTCACAGCTGGTGTTACCCTGCTGGAAAAAATTCACAATACCACTCCAAACTAGTAGGATGCAGACCCAAAATAAATAGTGCATGTACATAGGACGCTCGCTTTACCTACATGTCGAAATAAATCTCTCTGCTCCATTGGGAGGAAAAAGACTCAGTGTAAAACAATAATTGAAAGAACCACCTAAACTGGTATATATGTATAGAAACTGCGTAGTGTTAAAAAACGAGAACTGCAGTGTTGTTAAGAAATTGGTGATGCATTGGGTTTTGGAGATGGTGTGGTTTGCATGGTGCTCTGCTGCCAACTGCAGCTTCTACCAGTGCTGCTGCACAACTGCTGATCGTTGCGATACCTGAGAGACGTTGGCGGAATTATAGTCAGACACTCAGTGCAGCCTCCCAATTGCCATGTGAGATGGCATGTGGAGTCTTTATATGATTTCACCAGAGTGGCGTGGTCCATTCTGCAGGATCCAAACACAAACATGCACTCAGACTCATGTGTATAGATGGACAAGAGCAGACAAAATCTGTCACCAATCTAGAACAACAGCATACTTTTGCAACTCCTGTGTGTGTGTGTGTGTGTGTGTGTGTGTGTGTGTGTGTGTGTGTGTGTGTGTATGTGTGGTATACTGTCAGCAGTACTCTCCATTCGTAAATAATATACTCTGATGACCACTTTCACAGACAAAGTCCTTCCTGAGATACAGCTCTCTAACCTCCATGTTGTCAAAACTTTCAGCATCAACCTCCAATAATACATGTATTTCCATGGTATTCGGCTGTTAATGCTAAAAGCACCTGCAGCAGAGAGAGACAGAGGTAACTCCTGTCAAAACCAGACAGTTCTTTGTACACAAAATTCCTGTCTAGAATATCTCATGAACTGTTAAGCGGCCTGGCTTCAAGGACATTCCTGAACGCTGAGGGAAATGCTTTCTGCAGACTGACACATGCTAGCCTTGTGATCAACAGCAAAATATCTGTCTCTTGAGCGTCCTTTCCTAAACGTATATCCCACAAAGATTTGTAGACTGAGGAAATTGGAGCAAATACATGGTTTTGCGTAGCTAAAGTATCGTTAAAATCCTGTACAATAGTATGTCTGAGGTTATATTTTCTGTAAGTACTGTCTCATCCCGTAAAAAAGATCTGTTCTTATCTGTAGTGTAGGAGGGACACCTCGCAGGGGAAAAACTACTTATTTCATGATTACAAAGTTCACGATCACCAGACAGATCGACGAGCCCGCTACCACACCATGTCTGGTACTCCTGCTAAGGGCAATGTTAGGATAGGAACAACTGCGCCTCAAACACCACTCTGGCGAGCGTCTCTTTTGGTAAGTTCACAACTTGCAGCCTGGGAACAAAAACATGGGACTGCCATGGACTTGTGCTGCTACAGCAGGCAGGGAAAGTTACACTACTCTCATAACATCTTCACCAGGGTAGTAGCACCCTCCTTGTCACTGACAGATGGAGCTGGCTAATGTATCAAACTTGAAAAAAACTAGGTGAGGAAGCGACGACAGTAACGTAACCAACACTACAGAACTGTATTGATCTCTGTGCCACCATACCCTAAGTTGAATTCGAAACATCGGGAGGGTAAGAATCATTTGGACACATCCCAAAATATTACCTGGCCTGCATCAACTGGCCGGCGCTGCTTGTAGCGTCAGCTGCCAGCTGCAGGTCTGGTGCCATACACTGTGCTGTCTGGGTGCCGTGAACCTCAGCGCTGGGGCCATGTTGCGCCATTAGGGTCAAAGTCACTTCCACCAACAATGCTAATATATTCATTGACAGAAACTGTGCATGCTGTCAGCAACGGCCCAGTCGAGGTGGCTGCCTCCTGCATGCTCTGTCAGTATGAAGAAAGCCTTGCGCTGTTGCAAATACACAGTACTGTTACATGCACTATGTAGCATGGCATGGTAGTAGTGGGACAACCTTCATATGGCCCCACTCTGCATTGTTACCAAATTTATTCAAGATGGTGGAGCCAAGATGACGGCGATATATGTATCAACGTCGCAACATCATTGTGGGAAGTTCAAATTTTGACGGGAAACTAGGTCAATTGGTCTACCTCCACTAATATAACCCCCTCCCCTCCCTCTCCCCTCCCCCAGAATATGGTGGGAAGTTCAAATTTTGGTGGAAAAAAGGTCACTTTGGCTACCTCCACTAACCTGTCATCTGACTGCCAACTGTTCCTTGAAATTGGCAGGAAAAGGACTCAGCCTGTGCTGCGCTGCTGGATAGAATGGACATAAGTCTTTATTTAGCAGGCAGTCATTTAACAATTTAAGTTGTCATAGGCAGTAGTTCCATCCAGTGTGTTCAGCATGAGTTCTGGAGCCCAACTGACCTACTGCGCAGTACTGCCACCAGAGGGCGCTGTTGTTTTTAGATTTGGCTTTGTTTCAGCAGTCGGAAATTGTAACTTAAACGTGTCCTCACAACTAAAAAAATTTGTATATTAAAGAATACTCAAGATATCAGTATGAAATTTTGGAATAAGTTTCTGTATTATATGTAAATGTTAAAAAAAATTACCATAAAGATATATTAAATTCTTCCAAATGAAAAAAAATTTATAAGTTTTTTATTTATTTTTTAGCTAACGGATGTTTAGTTTTACAAAAACTGCAATATCTAGAGTCTCAGACCTCATAGAAAGCTCAAATTTGTTTTAAAATACTCTTAATTGTATAGGCTATTAGATAAAAGAAAAATTATGTTGGCTTTTTAACCTGTTTAATAGTTATCTAATTTTTAAAATAATATTAATTATATTTTAAAAATAAAAAATGCCAAGTGACTTAGACACCAAAAATAAGTTTTTGTCTTCTTGGAGTAACAATGTACACTTGGATTTTGTATTGTTACTCCTGTGTTTTTAGTAAAAAATTATTACAGTGTTAAATAGTGCTTGGATAGTATTTTATTAAGTTTATTCGAACTCTCAGTAAGTACTGTTGCTTAGTTTACAGAGATTCTTTTCCAATATCCTACAAAAGTAACCAGAACAGTAATCAGACCAAAAGTGAAATCAGTATGTCAGATATTCAAACCTGTAGTGTAGTGTTATTTAAAAAATCTGACTGTTTCCAAACAACCTACACACCTTCAAAAAAGTTACAACCGGTATCAGAATTGAGTGAGGAAGAAAAAGATTTGATCCACTTACGATCTGGAATTAATCTGTGTGAATTTAAGAATATATGTTCACACCACAGCTACTACTTTTTAAATGTTTTTGAAAAGTATCAAACAACATGTGCAGACCCACTAAAAAAACACAAAAAGCCCATCAAAAAATCGTTGAGAAGTGTAGGCTTGGATCTTTGTAAACAATTACTGACAAAAATATTAGCATAAAACCTGGACAAAAGCTTTGCTCAACATGCCGTAACTTTTGCGAGGAAAAATTAAGAGTTGAAGTCAATGAAAGTGAAACAGATGTTGAAGTCATGGTTGAATTAGAATCATTGGAATCCAGAAATGAATCCCTCGTACAAACAAACATTGCTCTTGATTATTTAGGTTTAACACTGATAAAGCTTCATGGCTTGTCAGAACAAAGTAAAGGGTCTTATTTTAAAAGAAAGGTTAGCAGTATTGAAAAGACTGCAAAAAAGGCGGTTTCAAAAGCATTAAAATATGATGCACCAAGTTCTGATGATGACGAAGAAGATAAAAGTGTGGTTGAGAAAGCAAAGGATTTTGATGTAATGATTTCTCTTATGAAAGAGAAGATTTCATCTGTTGGGAGGTCGAGAAAAATCCAGATTCTGACCTTGGCTCCAGATTCTTGGACTCGAAATAAAGTGATGAAAGAATTTAATGTAAGTGAGTACATGGTGTGACAAGCTAGAAAGCTAAAATCTGAAAAGGGTATTTTGGAAACTCCTGGTCCAAAAAAAGGTAAAACTCTTTCTGAAAATACAGTCAGACTTGTAACTGATTTTTATGAAAAGGATGAAAGTTCCAGAGTGCTAGTAAGTGTTCAAAAAAATGTGTACATGCAAAAAAGACTCATTTCGTGTAACTTGAGAGAACTCTATTATTCTTTCAAATGGGAGAATCCCAAGGTAGAAGTAGGATTTTCAAAATTTTGTTCCTTGAGACCTAAATGGTGTATCCTTGCTGGTGCTGCAGGCACACACACTGTATGTGTATGCAGTATCCACCAGAATGTTAAACTATTACTGGATGCTGTGAAAATTGAAGAATCTTATAAAGACCTAATTAAGATGCTTGTGTGCAACACAGAAAACCAAAACTGCATGCTACATCATTGCAACAGCTGTCCCGCAAATACTGCACTAACAGAGTGCTTAACTGAAAAACTAAGTGAAGATTATGATTTAGAAGAAGAAATTGTAATCAGTCAGTGGGTTAACACAGACAGGGCAGAAATGATCAAACAGTCTATCAGTGTTGAAGACTACATTTCTTTATTGGTTAGGTCATTGGAAAAGCTCACCCCACACTCGTTTATAGCAAAATCCCAATCAGCAGCCTTTAAAAGATTGAAAGAAGACCCACCACCCAAAACAGCAATTATTGTGATGGATTTCAGTGAAAATTATTCCTTTGTTATACAAAATGAGATCCAAAGTTACCACTGGAATAGAGGTGGTTGTACTCTACACCCAGTTGGAGTTTTTCTAAGAAATGAGGAAAACAATGTTTTTGTTTCCAACCACTGTTTTATTAGTGATGACCAAGAACATGACACTGGTTTTGTTAACTTTGTACAAAAAGAAATTACAAAGTGGCTGTCATTACATCATACTGACATTGACTCAGTTCACTACTTTACAGATGGTTGTGCCGGGCAGTACAAAAATAGAAACAGTTTTAAAAATTTGACTGAACACTTGAGAGACTTTAATTTGAAGGCCCAACACTCTTTTTTTGCAACAAGTCATGGGAAGTCAATTTGCGATGGCTAGGAGGAACTATTAAAAGAATTTTAAGGAAAGCCAGTCTACAGCTTTCAGACAAAGAAAAAATAATGACAGCAATCGATGTGTATAAGTTTTGTGAAAAAAATATTGAAAACATTCATTTTCACTTTATTGACAAAAGAGAAGCTGATTTGCTACGGTTAAAACTAGAAAAACGTTTTTCAGCAACCCGAACCATTCCTGGAACTAGAAGTTTTCATAACTTCAAACCACTTCCAACAAACAACCTTGAAATTAGAAGGCCTACAGATAGTGTAAAACCCTCCTTAGTCTTTTCTTTCCATTCTTCTTCTGATTGGGTTCGTGTTGAACCATCCATAAATTGCTATGTGGCTGCAAATTATGATGGTAACTGGTACTTTGGACTGGTAAAAACAATATTCAATGATGAAGAAGATGCAGAAATTCTGTTTCTACATCCTTCAGGACCCGCTGCATCATTTTAGGGCCTGAAAGAGAAGATTTCTGCATAGTGCCTTGGAGCACATAGTCTGTGTAGTAGATGCACCTCAATCAAGCGGCACTGGGAGAATGTATTACTTCAAAAAAGACTGTATCAAAAGAACTGAAAGCTCTTGGATGAAGTGGAAAAACAGTTTGAGTCAGCATTAATGTTTATTAAAAAGACAAAATTACTCAAAAAATTCAATGTTTCAAGCAATCAGTTGGGTTATACATAAGTGCCGTAAGTAAACTATCTTTGTACATAATTCTAATGTAATCTACTATAATTAATAAACATGTTAAAAAGCCATCATTATTTTTGTTTTATCAAGTAGCCTATATGTTTAAGAGTAAATTAAAACAAATTTGAGCATTCTATCAGGTCTGAGACTCGAGATATTGCAATTCTTGTAAAACAAAACATCCGTTAAAAAAAAAGAAAAAAAATACATATATATATATTTTTTCATAGAAAATATTAATATATTTTAATAGCATCATTTTTATCTTCAAATATGTATAATAAAGAAACTTGCTGCAAAAATTCATGATGTTATCTAAAAGAGTTTATAAGATAAGCAAATTTAAAGTTTTGAATACAAATTAAACTGACCATTTCCGAAGGTTCAGAAAACGCAAAACATAAAAACTTTAAAATTTTTTAAAAAAAACTGTAAGAGATACAGCAAAAAAAATTGCAGGTGTTGTCAGGATGGTATTAGAACCATTTGAGCCAAATTTCATGAAAATCTAAGGAGGTGGGTGTAAAATTTATTTTTTATTGGGTGCAGACTCTGTCCCTTCTTGGTGGCGATGATGGATACCAATTCCAGAATCGTTCCAGCTATTTGTCCATCCATCCGAGGCATTGGAATGTAGCAGAAAAGCCTCTCTCGGAACCAGCACAATATGCAACATTTACATGGTAGTGCACAGTTTGGTGGCTCGATCCCGACTGACTCTTGTTCCACCTTTTCTACCTAGGCCAGCCACAATTTGCGCGCGCTACACAGATCCGTTCCCGAGGGGAACTACTACACCTTTTACATACAAACTAACTAAGAATCCTAAGTGAGGATCAGCAATTTACATAACAGCAACCAGACACATTAAATAAAACAGAACATTTGCACGTATTGACATTACTACAAAAAATTATTCACACAGAAATTACAATTATATATACTAAGTTTTGTTCCCTCCAAATGGGACAAAGAATTTAAATGACAGATATACTACATTGCATAGAATCAAATCATGACATCAAAGTATTAACAAAGAAAGGAGTAAACAATTTTGTGTTGTCTATTCAATCAAACAAAATTTACAGAAGATCGACGATGTGACATTAAATAAAACAAAAGCAAAATAAATTCGTACAGCATAAGAGCTATGGTGTTACAGGTTCTCCTCGGCAAACAGGCTTTACCGTTCCTGGTCCGCATCTGGTTACTTGCTACATCCATCTCCAAACCCTGGGATTACAAGAACACATGGATTTTCACATGGTTTGCCAGATTATTGTACTATTTACATGACACTTTTCGATATCAAGCTCATAGCAGTATGCTAACAATCACTTACACAGTATAATTCCGAGGATACTGACTAGAAATTATTTCTCCAGAAACCTGAAACTTTAGCAAGGTGGAGCATGCTGTAAACCACTAACTAGAAACTTTTCCCATCTGCAAAGATCTTTATGTGAAAACTCTAAAAAATAGAGGAAACTGATATTTCCACTTGCGAATACTGATGTCACTGATATAATAGATTCCAAATCATCCTTATAATTTACGAAGTCAACTAAGGTGTTTCTCATGTCTATAGAACCAGCAAACATATCTTCCACCCTTCTTTCACCTGCTAGATGCTGTGATATTATTGGATTTCAGACATTTTGCATATGAGAAAAGGATAGCCACCGAGCTGTAGTTTGTAATGATACTAAGCATGACAACGCGAGAGTAAAGAAATGAAATCTGTTTATAACGTGCGCTTATACCAAGACGCGCGGCCAGCGTTTAAAAGGTACTTTTAAATGCTATGACTCGTTGGGCGCAGATATTTAAAATCATTGCCGCAGCGCTTGATAGCAAGAAGCTGCGAAACAGAAGAAAGAACAATTTATCATTTCTTAGGAAAATTCTATAGTCTTTATAGTTAGTTGTACTTCCGGTCGCCGGTATGTTAACATGTACTTCATTACCTTTGATGTTTGGTTGCCGACTTGTTAAGACGTGTTGTGTAGCACCGCTACAAGTTATATTTCTTTTAGTGTGAAAAACCACGTTATCACCAAGAAAAACAAAACGCTTTTGTAAACTTTGTGACGATAAAAAATACTTACGCGCACGCCGAGGACATTTAATTTTTACAAAATATCACACATACAAAAGCAGCGATTGTTGGACTGTTCCACGTATGAGATAAAAAAAAGTGTAAGTTTTGTATTCATTGTAAATTTGTTAATGTTTATAGTTTAACGCCTTTGTTCTTTGAGAATATATTGATGCTTCACTGTACAGAAAATCTATGCTTATTCTTTTCTTTAAATTAACCACAAATAATGTTTATGTTTAAATGAACTTTGTTACAGGTTCGCTCTTTATTGCGGTGTCTCGATTGTATTTGGGAGACCATTAATGTGTTCAATTTCCGATCTGACAACTTTTTTTTTTTTACAAAATTTGACTGTTTTGCATTCATTTCCAATTTTTTTTATTATTCAAATAGGTCCCTTAGGTAATTTCATTGAAGAGTCTGATTGCGTGAAAGCAATCCGGGTTAAGAGGTCATTTGAGAAACTATTTTCACGCAATCAATCCGTACGTCTCCTAAACACAATCGAGAACCGACGCATCGTAGATCATTCAATAATTTTTCTCTCTTTCCAAGTCGTACCAAAAAACGGCCAAGGAGAACTGCCGTGAGTACGCAATCTAGTGTTAAAAGGTTGCATTCTTTATCTTGTCGGCAAACATTGCCATGAATTATCATCATCAATGTTATATTTGGTTAAATCAGAAAAGCAAAAAAAAAAAAACCTTTTAACGCTATATGTGGCGCCCGAACAGGGACCTAACTAAAAAACTAATTTGTTCTTTTTATTTTCATGCTACCATCTGGAGAAAATTGGCAGCCAAAACCAGTGATGAAAAAAAGGACGCATATGCAGAAGATCGCAGTAAGAATCCACAACAGCAATAAATAGCAGCGCGCAAGACAACTAATGTGAGTACGAAATTTCATTACGTTTGAAGCTTTGGGTACCGAGCATTCAGTCGGCTCGTGACATTCACTCTCTACGTTTTTTTCCTTTTCCTCAAGCAATTTAATCTCCAAATTTCTGTTTCCTTTTGCTATTAGATCGGCCTCTATCACATCATTTCGCTTACAGTAGTTAGAAATATTTAGTGAGAATTTCTATTGTTGTGCATTTTAGTGAATCACTATGGCCGCTGTCTGTGCCAGTTTCAGTACTCTATAAGTGTTTTTCATTTATTTTATCACTCCCGTTGCCATATTGGCATTTTCGTGTGAGACTTTCAATTGTTTATAACGCGCAAGCAATATCTGAGAAATCAGGACGCGAAATCCTTGGTGCACCTGACAAGTGAAAATCATAATTTAAAAAAATTATCTTTTCTAGCTCGTGCAGTGTAACTACTTTAAATTTACGATGGCTGATGAGCAACCAAGGCAACTTAGACCGCGCGCGGGTGTAAACAAACCTGAATTTCGTAGTGAGGGAACAACTGACGACGAAGCGACACGTGAGCTGTCGGCGCCACAGACTGCGTCGCAGTCACGTGAATGCTCGCTGTCAGATATACTAAAATTGTTTGCTGATGTGAAAACCAGTTTTGAAGCAAACATGGGTAATCTTGGAACGCAAATCAGTCAGTTAACAAATCAAAGTGACAATATTGAAACGCAAATCCGTCAGTTAGCAAATCAAAGTGACAGCAGGTTCAACAGTTTAGAATCAAGGATAGAGGACACTCAAGTGCGAATGAACAATATAAATTCTGTTATTACCTACATCCAAGCACAAATCAAAAATTCGAATGACACCATGGAAGAAAAAATTAAAGCCACTACCACTGCTTACGCAAGCGAGCTAAACGCAAGCGTACACGCAAAAATTGATAGTGTTCTTTCGATGGTGGAATCCGCCAAGACCAATATTGGTAGCAAGTTCACAAATATGCAGGCCCAAATAGATGTGTGTAAATCAACTGCGAGTGACTCTTTGAAACATTACAGTGATGTTTCAAAGAGAGTAAGCCAATTGACAGAAAGTGTCAACCACGTTGGCGAGCGAGTTGAAGACCTTGCTCAGCAAATATCCGATGACAAAAAGATCGCAGATGTCAACACCGGTATAAGCAATACACTTAATAGGGAATTTGAAGAGTGGATGCAATCCAAAGAACAGTACATTGTCAGCAAGGTACACGCTGAACTAAAGGGCACGGTTAAATCTGCTACAGCAGAAATCTTAACCGCTCCCGGTGCTTCTGGTGACACTTTAACCAGTGAATTAGGTGAAATCAGACGAGCATTTAGCCACGATCTTCCGGAATGGAAACGTCAGCTAAGCAATGATATAGATCAACTGAGACGATAAGTTACGGAATTGCAAGGTGACAATCAAAGTGAGTATTCGCTACCGACAGAACACGATAATCGTCAATATCCCGAGTGTCAGGTACAATTCTCACCAACAGTAAATAACACGCGTGACGAAACTTCCACGTCACGTAGTCATGCCGATCAACTAACACTCGTTGAACTAATGCGTGACGAGAGTGTGCTAAAATACAGAGTTTTTCAGCCTTTTATACCTGAAAAACGAAATATACATCCAATGGTATTTCTAAAATCATTCACAGGCGCTTTTCCAGAATCATGGAACGACAGGCAGCGGATACAGTTCATCTTAGGCTATGTACACGGTGAAGGATCAATTTGGGGTACAGAAATAATAGACAAATGTCACACCTATTCAGATTTTGAAAAGCATTTTTTTGAGTAAATTCTGGAGGTCAGGTATACAACAAAGACTCCGAAAGGAGATTTACAACGCCGAACCTTTCAATACCAAAGGAAGAGGTTTGAGACGTTATTTTGAAAAATATCTACGTAAAATTCAGTATTGGGACGCCCATTTCAACCAAAGATGTAATCATGATCTTAAAGTCAAAACTTCCTGTGTCAATAAGAGAAAAACTAGTTAACGTGAGTGAAGAAGACCTAGAAGCCTTTCTGTCTGTTCTTGACAATTTGGATATGATCTATGAGGATGTGCGTGCGAGCGCGCGGAATAATTATAATAATGGACCGCCCGCTCCGCAGCAGCACATAACAAATTGCGTCAATGGAATGTCGTACCAACATAACACGGGACAACCAAACGCTCAGCCTTATGGCAATCATAACAGTTTCAACCGCCGTAATGGAAAACAATATAACAAATATCCACACCAGAATAGATACAATCCGATTTATCAAAACACACAGCAACAATACGGTAATTCACTGATAAATCACAACGGTAATTACCAGTACCAGAACAACAAGACGAATAATGGAAATCGTCACAAGGGAAAGAAATGGAACAATTATAACAGACCACAACAGTACAGTCAGCCGAGTCACTTCACTCCCTCTCAGCAAATAAATTTTTCACAGCCGAAAAATGCGACATTTTCTCACCAACCCAACCAACAGTTCAGGAACAATAGTCAAGCCAATTCGTCGCATGCTTTTCCTGACACCGCCGGTCATAGTAGCCAAGGAAATCCGACCGTTTTCTACACACAGCGAACCAAGCACCAAACGCGATGTAAAATAACACGCAATCAAGAGATGCACAAGTCGTATGGGATACGAACGCAAATTTTCGACCTGGTATGTCGCAAAATACTAGTCAAGTAAAAATAACTGACATTTCAGCTCCACCCCAGTCGGAAAACCATTAGCAAATTCTTTATGCCTCCACGGGGAAGTTGCGGAACCAATAAGCTCTCATATCTTTAACCACTCATGCCAACCTAAGAAAAAAGGCGCATGACAAACACATTAGCAAAGTCTTATCGTATCGTATAAATGAACGAGTGCTATTAAAGACCCACTTTAAACCATCTTCGATTCATCATAAGACTCGCAAGTGGCAGCACTTCTATGAAGGACCATATATTATCTTAAGAAAGCCGCACATTGGTTGCTATCTATTAGCTGACCCTGTATTTGGACGAATAAAAGGATTGTTTCATCACGCAGACTTGAAGAAATACAGAGTCAACCATTGAAAATATCTGTTAAGTTAAGCTGCTAAAATAAAATATACACACACTAGAAGTTGTCATACTATGTGTGAAGTACCAACGTATGTAAGAGTAATGCACAGGACTAACACCCTGTTGACCTGCCACAGCAAGATAAGTAATTTATATGAGCACCTTAAGTAAAACACATTTATTGTAGGAGAGCAAGATTTGCCTTAGATGTAAGTTAGTTTTAAGTTAATTGAGCCATGAACGGCCACAGCCGAAAGAGCTGACAAATATCATAGTAGGGACGTGCTAAGTGCCACCTGCTATCACTAGTTTTAAGTATAGCAAAGCTCTCTCCTCTTGAATGAAATAAATTAAAATGATCATTCAGACCAGAATGATTGCTCGTAGAAAAAAAAAAATTATTAAGGTCGCTTACTCTAATGAGGTAAATGTTATGTTATGCTTAAGGAGTGTGTGACAACAAATGTTATGAGACCACCTATGAAACGCAGCAGGCAAAAAGCAGCAGCTTAGCATATATGAATCAAGTAAGTCAATAACGATCCAGGTAGCAGGAAAGAAGTGCGCAACTCAATTATTTTACTATAATACGGAGAAAACCGTATACGCACATAACAATTTTACGGCACAGTGCAGCTGAAATACTTACAAAGATTATTTATAAATAAATTAATTTAGTACGAGAAATATCTATTTCAGGTCCTCGAGATACGACGATTTTTTTTTTTAGAAAACCAATTTTACGATACATGGAACAGAAGATAGTTAACGGACACAGTTCACTGCTAATGCATGGTTTAAGTAATTTTAGATATGTATAGAAAATTGTTTAGAGAGCTGGATCAGACGACACTGAAACTACTGTATCGATTTAATTATACTATTTGTCATGAAAAACTAAGGTGATAATTTATGTTAAGCTCATCATCTCATACGTCATTAACACTGTCTTCAAATCTCTTCACTCCATAAAAGTCTTTTGTGTTTTCCTCTAACCAGTATCCTTACCATCCTACCTTATCCAGTAGAGAAGTGAATTTTAAGAGCTGGTTGCATGATTGATACATACAGGCTATACGAATGGATAGTCGTGACACATTGGTTGTCGACGGGCTATGATTATTCTCCGCAAATTGCGAGTTCAATTAAGATTTGTTATGTGCAATTCCACGACAGGGAACACCAAGCTTCCCAATTTCCCTAATGGTAGTTTGAACACGAACTGTTCATCACGTAAACGAAGCCACATTGACTATGTCTTCAAACTAACGACGTAATAGAGAGAAAATAAAAGAGCTGAACTTGATAAAAGAATAACTATTGTAAAAAGAAAAGAATAACAAGATTTCGAACAAAGTGTAAACCCAATGTGCCTTGGAAGCACAAACTACGAACAAGAGACACGCTTTTCGTCAGGCCTTGTAGTCACAGACTAAATATTTCTTTGTAAGTAATTTTTAGACATGATATGTATACCAAGTATTAACTGTACTTTGTAGTAATAATGCAGTCAGTAATAAATGGACACGTATATGCTGCTGCGTGTGAACCGACTATAGACAAGTAATTAATGGACACGTATAAAAGTGGTGCGTGTGAACCTTAACATGACGACCAAATAAATGTGAACACGAATTAATAACAACGTGTTAACTGAAAAGGTGATAACTCCAAGGACATGTGTGAAATACCGCGTGTGAAGTAAAGTTATAAGTACTTGTGCCACGAAACCACGATGTAGAAAGCCGAAGAGTGAAAGTGAATAAGTGTTGTACTTACCACAAACGGTACTGTACGCCTTTCCACGGACACGTTCTTCGAAACAGCTGCGGGAGTCGCCGCATCTGGCTGCTTCCGTAATCCAGAGTCGATGAAAAACTGTGTAAAAACTCACACCACGGCTAGTAGACACCAAACGCTCTGCTTGTCGCAGAATACTGTTGCTAGCGTTGTGGAACTCTCAAGTTATTATCACGTGATTGTGACAAACGGACGTAACACTGTGTACGCTGAGCGCTCAACAATCAATTTTTCTTTGCACAAAGAGCGCGGGTGCCAAATGTGTTTGAAATGCATTCAAAATAAAATATGATAAAGCAATGAATTAAGCACTCGTGTACCTTGTGAATTTATAAAGACACTAGTCGGAAGAGTCTTAAGCTCGATTTTGACAATTGCTACCGAATTTACTGACCAGGCCGAGTAATGACGAAAACTTGTCGAACCAAATAAAACCAGAAAAATAGATAAATATGAGAACTAAGCATTCCTAAGAGAATGAGACCTTATGTACATAAACAATTGTTATCCTTACCTAATCCAGTTTTCTTTTAGACTAAGTTATTAGTAAGTAAGCACATTCTAATACAGATTTTTTTTCTGTATTTTTCATGTACGAAAACATAAATGGAAGCACGGACATGTGTCAAGTGAAATAGAGACCGCCACCATACGGCTCAACATATTGAAGAACCAGTCATCCAGTTCCTGACCCACGACGTATTTCCAACGCAACATCGCACGACGACAACTACTCCAACTTCCACAGTGAAAGTGATGCCCTACTTTTCCTCCACTGTGAAAATGTAATCAATTTCCCCACTCAAGTGCAGTGCTATCATTTATACCCGAAGTTCTACCACTCCCAGTGCAGCTCATACCTACCCAAGTGTAGTGAAACATTTTTTTTGCAGGCCATGAAAGCCACAAATAAGTAAAGTGCTATGTATTTACTGCAAGAAATCTTCGACGAAACAACGACAAAAATATTCCTCTAATATTTCATTGTAAAACCAGAATGTCAATTTTTTGCAACATATTTTTTCCACGAGTGCACACAGCACGCAGACTTCCTGCGAAGCCAAGTAATTTATTTCTTTGTTATTTATTATGCCATGTATAATGTATCTATGTATGTGTATCTTTATCTTAATTTCATTATCTTTTACCGAGAAATGAACATTTGTTGTCCTTGTACAATACATTAGAAAGAGCAAAGTACAATTGCCATGTAGTTACCCTATGGAAAAATTACTATCAATTTCAGTCGTACGAATATACTTACCTGATACTCTGTATGTTAACCACTTCGCCTGATGTACTGTGTAAAATCTATTTCAAAGAATTTTTGCAAGTAATACTAACTTGTTTCACGAAAGCAATAATATCACGACTACGCGTGAGTCACGATGATCCTGATGGAGTCATCGCTCCTCACGTGGGAAGCAATGTGATATTATTGGATTTCAGACATTTTGCATATGAGAAAAGGATAGCCACCGAGCTGTAGTTTGTAATGATACTAAGCATGACAACGCGAGAGTAAAGAAATGAAATCTGTTTACAACGTGCGCTTATACCAAGACGCGCGGCCAGCGTTTAAAAGGTACTTTTAAATACTATGACTCGCTGGGCGCAATATTTAAAATCATTGCCGCAGCGCTTGATAGCAAGAAGCTACGAAACAGAAGAAAGAACAATTTATCATTTCTTAGGAAAATTCTATAGTCTTTATAGTTAGTTGTACTTCTGGGCGCCAATATGTTAACATGTACTTCATTACCTTTGATGTTTGGTTGCCGACTTGTTAAGACGTGTTGTGTAGCACCGCTACAAGTTATATTTCTTTTAGTGTGAAAAACCACGTTATCACCAAGAAAAACAAAACGCTTTTGTAAACTTTGTGACGATAAAAAATACTTACGCGCACGCCGAAGACATTTAATTTTTACAAAATATCACACACACAAAAGCAGCGATTGTTGGACTGTTCCACGTATGAGATAAAAAAAAGTGTAAGTTTTGTATTCATTGTAAATTTGTTAATGTTTATAGTTTAACGCCTTTGTTCTTTGAGAATATATTGATGCTTCACTGTACAGAAAATCTATGCTTATTCTTTTCTTTAAATTAACCACAAATAATGTTTATGTTTAAATGAACTTTGTTACAGGTTCGCTCTTTATTGCGGTGTCTCGATTGTATTTGGGATACCATTAATGGGTTCAATTTCCGATCTGACAACTTTTTTTTACAAAATTTGACTGTTTTGCATTCATTTCCAATTTTTTTTATTATTCAAATAGGTCCCTTTGGTAATTTCATTGAAGAGTCTGATTGCGTGAAAGCAATCCGGGTTAAGAGGTCATTTGAGAAACTATTTTCACGCAATCAATCCGTACGTCTCCTAAACACAATCGAGAACCGACGCATCGTCGATCATTCATTAATTTTTCTCTCTTTCCAAGTCGTACCAAAAAACGGCCAAGGAGAACTGCCGTGAGTACGCAATCTAGTGTTAAAAGGTTGCATTCTTTATCTTGTCGGCAAACATTGCCATGAATTATCATCATCAATGTTATATTTGGTTAAATCTGAAAAGCAAAAAAAAAAACCTTTTAACGCTAGTATGCGCACACCACAAGCGATATTCTCTCAACCAAATAAAGGTGGGAAATGTGCAGAAGCAGGTAACCAGACAATTTACATGGGAGGAAATAATGGTCCAGTGCAAACACACGTCCATATTGAATCTTCTTAAATTTCCAAGCGATCACGAAGTCTTTCAAATACATACTGAGTATTAGTTAACTATCCGGTCGTCTAGAGGACGACATTGTTAAGTCAGCTACATTCCTGTATCCCAACAGGCCTTTCCATTCTGACGGCTGCTGTTATTAGCAGGGAACGTGAATCATTCCCGCGACAGGCCACTGCCGCCGCGTGGCATGCACCTCTAGACAGAATAATTCGTAGGAAACCGGCCACATACATATTTGATTGCTATACTTACAATTATATATTATGATCGCAGTCTCAATTGGACGACATTAGACGATGAGTGAAGTATTGAAAATACACCTTGCTGACAGCTGTGGCCCTGGAAATAGAAATATCTGTACCATTCTTATGACATGATATACTTTTGCCTTTGCTATCACAGTATTCCACAACAAATTCATACCCTCCTTACGACTGGACATAGTAATTTCCTTTGCACATGTCGGAACACACACACGTACTTTATGAGGCTGATGCTCAAGTTGAACCTATCATGAATCCCCTACTACTAAGTATAATACTTCGCAAATACCTAATTGCTGTAGATACGAAATAATACTGACCAAAAATCAGCGATGGGTGGACATGTCTCATACTTTTTCTTGCGAGTGGTGTACCACTGTCGTAGAAAGAGAAACGCAATCATCTTACAAACTGCCAGATGCTAAAAAACACTATCACAACAACTACTGTATGTTACTGTCACAAGCAGTCTTGTTTCTACAGTTGCTCACAAGTATCCATGTTAACAGCTATACTAGCTTTATAAATCGAGGTATTGCATTACCTCTGTATGAAGTGGTTTTTCCAGACAAATATCGCGACGCTGAATATGGACGGTGATTGCTGGAGTGTATATTATCAGACCAACAGTGTGGTTACAAGTCTCTGACGGTGCAACCTCGTAGTAAAGTTACCGAATTTAGAAAGTTGAAGAACGTGGTATGAAACCAGTATTTGCAACTCCCTCATGACGCCGCTAGATATTTCTCCAGTATTTGTAACGCATTCTGTCTCGATGCCACGTCAGAGGTTTGGTGATAAATCCACTGGGTTATAGGCAATGGTTAATTGAGTACGATCACAAACAGTAGGTGGTGTGCTGATTGAGGTTGTAAGTAATGTACACTAGCTTTTCAGATCTCTAGCGCTACACGTTCTGATAGAAAACATGTCTATGATTTGGAATAAAGTCTTTCCATTCAACCACATACCTGCAGTGTATCCTACAGAGAAGTCCTTTAATGATTGCAGCCACTAGAGAATAATATTTCAGACACTCCCATATCTCGAAACAAGTCGGCTTTTTCGAAGCGATCTGCTATAGTAAAATTCTGGATAGTCCCTATGCCTCTTACAACTGCTGCCATTTCTGAAGCTTTGCACATGTGATCGGTCCAATTTAAGTCGGAACTGAGCAGAAGTTGAAGATCTGTATCTATTGCTTTCTGCAACCTGTGTGGAAACAGAGTGACCTGAGTTAGAGCGAGAGGACCGTGTTTTGACCATTTCGTGATAATGGGAACATGTTGTATTTGCTCTGCCAACAGTGTACGATGTGTAAAGTCAGCGCCAAACTAAGCCTGCTCCTGTAACACGAGGTAGTTATAAGACAGTACAGAAACTAGTAGGACAAGGATTTTGCTACTGCATTGTGGTGCATCTGCAAACTACATACAGGTACCGCAGTTTGAAGCATATCCACGTCCCTCAGAGCCCATTCCCATCTAACAACCTAACAGAAAAAAATTACGAATTATAAAAGAGCCACTAACTTCATCTGATAGAGAACTCGATAAGATGTATAGTGCATCTCTCCCCTCCCCTACATCGAAAACAAATACCATCTGCATACCAGCATTGGGCACATGTGACGATCCTATTAAATATACAGGTATTGATAGATTGCACAGACCACTGTAAAGTTGCATCGCCTATACTGTAGGAGGATGACTGTATTCCACAGAATACATTGTAAATCGCAAGAGACGGTCTCTGTGACCCTGTGTCGTTGTTTGAAAGACTGATTTTTTTCTGCTGTAGCTCGCTTTGCACACTGCATACATTTTGTTTACTCCGCCACGACTTCGAGGTCTTTATCAGGTTCTAAACTGACATTAACACGTTCTGATCCATTGCTTATCACCAAAAACTAGGCGTCACATGGTGTAAATCATGTTGTTACTGCTGCTGCCATAACACACCACACACAATGGATGATTTTAAATAAAAGACAGTTACAACGTAAGGAAATTGGAGGAGTTTGGCGGCGTTGTGGAGCGTTTAAAAACTGGTGTTCGAATGTGATTGACGACCTCTACATGTCAACTCATCTGTCACATGATGGAATATCTGATGGCTCTGTGTCCCATTTAGACTATTCCTCGTATTGTAGTCATGTACACTATCGCTGTTTCGGTGGTAGTCATCCCCAGAAGGTGTTGCTCCTCAACCAAAACTCTTTCGCCATCTCAAACAACCGATGTTAGTCAATCATTATGTGGTAACCAACAGCATACCAGTGAACAATGGATGGAAAAGACACCACTGATGTTCTGTAATAATAAGCATTACAGTTGACAGTGCATACAGTTTTACCAATTTTACAGTTATTTCAACAGTGACCATTGATGCAATGGCATGTTTCCCTGAGTCAGTGTCATAGCTAAACCGTCCCTTCTCTAATTTGTGAGTATCATCGCGAATGCAGATAGATGACTGTGCAGTACGTCCATTCATTGTTACTTCTCGAACATATTCATCATTAAAGTATATCAGTCAGCGATCTACATATTTCTAGCACCTCGAGCACAGTGCAAAATTTATGCTCTATCTCTATGTGGATGTGAGTCACAGGGCATTCTCACCGTCTTATGATAAAATTAGAGACTGACAGACAGCGTCGGACTGTCTTTGACCAACCCGCCCTGCAGCATCGTTACTGATTTAATCTGCAACTAACTAAAAGTAGACTGCTACATTCCACGTCTCGTGAAGGAATCGAGCTAGCCGAGTCCTTGCCCATCCAAGTGCACAAGATTTCTCCAGACGCGCCCATGTCCAGGAGGTTAGCACACCTTATTGGTGTTCAGTAGCAGATTTGAAAGTGTTGTGAATAATAGCAGACTGTTAAGAAGAACAAGAAACGGATGGAGCACAGATGGATGGAGTTCGAAGCATTTTACGTAAATCAACTTTAAAGTATTGTTCTAGTGTCTGGTATCAGTACCAGAAGAGTGTTGGTAAGAGAGGACACAAACACACACACCCATAACGCTAACGAGTTCTGATCTTAAAACAGGCTATAATGTTAGATCGCTTCAGTTTCTGACCAATTGTTGTGTGGAATGCAGTGCTGTTAATATTCCAATGTAAGAAATATATTTCCAGTGCATGACATGACCTTCTTGCACGTTTCTCTACGATAAACTATGGTAACAAAGTGTAAAATGAAAAAACAACTTCCTTAAAATATCGATTCTGTGTGGATGGGAGTCACAGGGCATTCTCATAGTCTTAGGATGAAATTGGATACTGACAGACATCCTCGCGCTGTCTTTGTAGCTTTCCAGAGATTTATAGCGTCCAATGTTCACATCTGATCACGGTTTGGAAGTTATACTATGCTCTCATTAGTCCTATATAAAATCATCGTTAGTAACGGAGAGTACTCTTACGAGGATACAGATAAAGGTATAGCAGCGGCGTCCGACATGTGAAATAAAACGTCCTGCCACCACTAACTCTGTAAACAACACATCTGTCAAGCAGATGTATACACGAGGATTGCAGTGCCTCACAAACACCTATCGCTAACTTAGAATCATCTTAGTTATAAAACTGAAGTCCCAGTTTTCATACCCAAGATGCGACAGGGGAATGGAGTGCTTCGCATAATTCTTCGTTCGTTTAGAGGAATATCTCGAAACAGGATGGTCACATTTCATCACACGTGAGATAGAAGTACTCTGATGACGACAGTAAGTAGACAGTCTCCAAGTCACACACAGAACACGCTTTTCTATACGAGCCGAACGCAGGCTGTGTCACGTGACTGAAGCATCCTGACAGAACAGCGGAAGAAATGGTTAAATGACCTGCAGAAACATCTTCCCCTTGCTCTAGAATGCACCATCAGTCTGCCATTAAATCGTACCTCGTTACAGTGACGTCACTTGTGCCCAGTCTAGCACCATATATGTCAGTTTGTTGGTGGCGCGATCGCCCGTTTCACCTCCCCAATCACAGGATCCCACACCGTACTCAGGTGTAATCCACGGTCTTTATTGGGGGTGTTGTCCGATATTTTGATCTCTATTGCTTGTCTGTTTAATAATACGCTGAAGAGCCCAAGAAAATGGTATACGTGCCTTATATCATGCAGGGTCCCCGCGACCACGCAGAAGTGCCACAACACGACGTGGCATGGACTCGATTAATGTCTGAAGTAGTGCTGCAGGGAACTGACACCATGAATCCTACAGAGCTGTCCATAAGTTGGTAAGAGTACGAGAGGGTGGAGATCTCTTCTGAAAAGCACGTTGCAAGACACCCCAGATATGCTCAGTAATGAGGAATTTGGTGGTCAGCGGAAGTGTTTAAACCATAAAGTGTTCCCGGAGCCACTCTTTAATAATTCTGACTGTGTGAGGCGTCGAATTGTCCTGCTGCAATTGCTCAAGTCCGTCGGAATGTACAATGGGCATGACTGGATGTCGGTGATCAGACAGGATGCTTACGTATCTGTCATCTGTCAGAGTGGTATTTACACCTAACAGCGGTCCCATATCACTTCAACTGCACACGTCCTACAACATTACAGAGCCTCCACCAGCTTGAACGGTCCCCTGGTGTCATGCAGGATCCATGGATTCATGAGGTTGTCTACATACCCGTACACGTCCATCCGCTGGATACAATTTCAAACGAGACGCCTCCGAGCAGGCAACATGTTTCCAGTTACCATAAAAAAATGGTTCAAATGGCTTCTAAGGCCATCAGTCCCCTAGAACTTAGAACTACTTAAACCTAACTAACCTGAGGACATCACACACATCCATGCCCGAGGCAGGATTCGAACCTGCGACCGTAGCGGTCGCGCGGTTCCAGACTGTACGGTTATCATCAGTCCAGAGGCAAAGCGAGGCGTAAAGCTTTGTGTCGTGCAGTCATAAAGAGTACACGAGTGGGCCTTCGGCTCCGGAAACCCATATCGATGATGTTTCGTCGAATGGTTCGCACGCTGACGCTATTTGGTCGAGCAGCATTGAAATGTGCCGAAATTTGCCAAAGGATTATACTTCAGTCACGTTGAACGATTCTCTTCAGCTGTCGTTGGTCCTGTAGCTGCAGGATCTTTTATGGTCGCAGGGATGTCGAAGATTTGGTGTTTTACCGGATTCCTGATATTTACGGTACACTCGTTTAATAGTCGTACGGGAAAATTCCCGCTTCATCGCTCCCCGGAGATGCTGTGTCCCATCGCTCGTGGGCCGACTTTAACACCACGTTCAAAGTCACTTAAATCTTGATAGCCTGCCACTGTAGCAGCAGTAACCGATCTAACAACTGCGCCAGACACTGGTTGTGGTATATAGGCGTTGCCGACTGCAGTGCCGTACTCTGCATGTATACTTATCTCTGTATTTGAATACGCATGGCTACACCAGTTTCTTAGGCGCTTCAGTGTAGAAGTATCGTCGAATGCGATTTTGTGTCTGTTTTCCAGAGCATGGTCTACTACAGCTGATTTTTTGGGATAGCGTAGGCGGAAACACCTGTAGTGTTGTATGCGGGCTGTTCATTAGTGTGAACAGTCTCACCGACGTAAGACTGCTCACACCCATACGGTGTTTTGTTCATTCTACGTATTCTGAGACCTATATAATCTTTGACATTGTTCATTAGTTCACGGATCTTTGCCCGGGGCCTGAAGAAAGTATCAATGTTATATTTGAACACGAGCTGGTTAATCGACCCTTTATTGAGCCACAAAACGGTAAAATCGCAATCTTCTTTTTTTTCCTTGAAAACTTTACGTAAGTGGCTCAGTTTCCTGGGCAGGTTTTGGGCGTCTGAGACGCTTTCAGCTCGTTTTATCACGAGCCTCGTAACAGACCATATCTATTGTGGGTGGTTGTAACTGGTGGATGTGCAGGAACTGATCCGTGTGGGTGGGATTACGGTGAACGCTGTGGCCGAGACACCCATTAGGTTTACAGCGGACAAGGACGTCAAGAACGACAAGGAATCCTTCTCTGCTTCTGTCGTGAACTTGACGTGGTCGTGGATGTTGTTGATGTGTTCCAGGCACTCTCCCAGCATTTCATGTCCATGATGCCACATGATGAGGATATATCGACGTAGCGATGAAAAAACTAGGCTCTGCAGGAGCCATGTCCAAGGCGATGTCCACAATATGCTCCATTAAGAGGTTGGCTACAACTGTAGATTTGGGCTCTCCATTGGGACGTCGTCCGCCTGGTTGAAATATTTTCCAGCATGAAAAAAATACGATTATGTCAGAGTATATTTAAATAAATCCACGATGATATTGTCAAAGAACCGATCTCTGATGGGCACACACGTGAATGGGGAAACCACATCAAAACTAGCCACAATATTCCCATGAACAAGGTGTAGACGTTTAATTCGATCGACGAGATCCGCCTTATTCCTTATATGGTGGAAGAGAGTGTTATTAAAACTTCCTCCCTCAGATATCCATACCATCGACGTTCTACGGCAGGGGCGTCCAAGATTTTAGCCCGCAGGCCATGCTCCGATCCGACTGCCAAAGCGCTCAGCCTCACTTCCATTTCCTCCACCGCCACTCTACGCTGTCTTAATGCGAGGAGAGGGAAGAGTGGAGAATTGCGAACCCTCCACATTTAAATGACGCCGCAGTCACACTGCATACTTCTTCATTGCATAGTTCACATATTTCAACTATGTAAACTAATTTTACGTATTATGTAGTAACACTACTGGCCATTAAAATTGCTACACCAAGAAGAAATGCAGATGATAAACGGATATTCATTGGGCAAATATGTTATACTAGACTTGACATGTGATTACATTTTCACGCAATTTGGGTGCATAGATCCTGAGAAATCAGTACCCAGAACAACCACCTCTGGCCGTAATAACGGCCTTGATACGCCTGCGCATTGAGTCAAACAGAGCTTGGATGGCGTGTACAGGTACAGCTGCCCATGCAGCTTCAACACGATACCACAGTTTATCAAGAGTAGTGACTGGCGTATTGTGAAGAGCCAGTTGCACGGCCACCATTGACAAGACATTTTCAAGGTGAGAGATCTGGAGAATGTGCTGGCCAGGGCAGCAGTCGAACATTTTCTGTATTCAGGAAGGCCCGTACAGAACCTGAAACTTGCGGTCGTGCATAATCCTGCTGAAATGTAGGGTTTCGCAAGGATCGAATGAAGGGTAGAGCCAAGGGTCGTAACACATCTGAAATGTAACGTCCACTGTTCAAAGTACCGTCAATGCGAACAAAAGGTGACCGAGACGGGTAAGCAATGGCACCCCATACCATCACGCCGATTGATACGCCAGTATGGCGATGACGAATACACGCTTCCAATGTACGTTCACCACGATGTCGCCAAACACAGATGCGACCATCATGATGCTGTAAACAGAACCTGGATTCATCCGAAAAAATGACGTTTTGCTATTCGTGCACCCAGATTCGTCGATTAGTGCACCATCGCAGGCGCTCCTGTCTGTGATGCAGCGTCAAGGGTAACCGCAGCCATGGTCTCCGAGCTTATAGTCCATGCTGCTGCAAACGTCGTCGAGCTGTTCGTGCAGATGGTTGTTGTCTTGCGAACGTCCCCATCTGTTAACTCAGGGATCGAGACGTGGCTGCACGATCCGTTACAGCCATGCGCATAAGATACCTGTCATCTCGACTGTTAGTGATACTAGGCCCTTGGGATCCAGCACGGCGTTCCGTATTACCCTCCTGAAGCCACTGACCCCACATTCTCCTAACAGTCATTGGGTCTCGACCAACGAGAGCAGCAATATCGCGATACGGTAAATCGCAATCGCGATAGGCTAGAATCCGACCTTTATCAAAGTCGGAAATGTGATGTTACGCATTTCTCCTCCTTACACGAGGCATCACAACAACGTTTCTCCAGTCAACGCCGGACAACTGCTGTTTGAGTATTAGAAATCGGTTGGAAACTTTCCTCGTGTCAGTACGTTGTAGGTGTCGCCACCGGCGCCAAACTTGCTTGAATGCTCTGAACAGCTAATCATTTGCATATCACGGCATCTTCTTCCTGTCGGTTAAATTTCGCGTCTGTTGCACGTCATCTTCGTGGTGCAGCAATTTTAATGGCCAGTAGTATATTTCGGTGCGCTGAAGACATAATGTGATTTTTAACTGGTACGAACAGTCGACATACGGGCAGGTACACTCAAGTTGCAACGGATTCGCAACCTATTTTGTTTAATAATCGAGAAAAGATCTTTCAGACAAATATATCGATAGGAATATTGTAGTACATTTGCAACCTCATTATGGGGACTTGGAAACTCTACCTAAGGAAAGCAATGTAGGCATCCTGGACACATTTGCCTTTAAAACAGGAATAGCGTAAATGGTCTCACAAACAGCTCGGCAAAATATGTAAGATTGGTAGTTCCCTCTCAATCTTTATGAAAGTACCCTTTTAATTCTTTCAAGGCCACAATGAATTCTTCAACCTCGCATTTTCTCTGACATCAGTGAGATTAGGGAACTGGACTGTCATTGTCAGAATGTGTCGCTTCCACAATGCAATTTTCTTTTTAAATGCATCCACATCAAATAAAAAAGGTATTACCTTGCAGTGTCTTGCTGTGGGCAGTGTCTAGTCAAGTTCACTTAAATTTCTAAGGCTGAAATAAATTCTGGATGTTCTAACTTTCGTTCCTGCACTTCGTCTTCCTTTATAAATTCAACAATAGCGGATTTGAGATCGAAAATTTGTTCCAGACATGCACATTTACTTAACCAACGTACTTTGGAGTAATATAAGAAGTCTTAATACTCTTCGCTCAGTTCCACTGAAAACTGTCGAGACTGTCAATGGGGTGATGCGTGCTTCGTAAGAAACTTTACTATTCGTACCGCAAATGTCTTCACGTGCTGCAGACCGGCATATGTAGCGCAAGTGCTTTCCGATGTATGTACGGAGCAATGAATACCCCCTGTGGCTCGTTGTAATTTTTTGATCTTTCATTGTGAACTAAATCTTTGTATTCTTTCTGTATGGTATTGTAATGACGTTTCATGGGAAACATGCAATACCTGTCGCTTATGCGAATTGAGAAGTGCCATCCACCTCTTCTGTCATTCCGATTAAGTTTAAAGGATTGTGACGATAGATCGCTAACCACCCTTTTTTTTGCAAACAGCCGCTGACCTGAGAACGCCCTTCATATCAAGAACAATTAAAGTTTAACAGTGCTGACAGCACGATTCTACCGAACTCAGAGAGTTGTGCAAATCGAAAATGTCGCACTGCAATGCTAAATGACGTGGTTTCCCTATTCACGTGTGTGCCCATCACAGACTCTGTAGACTTACCGTCCCGGTTCTTTGACGACACCATCGTGGATCTATCTAAACATACCCTGACGTAATCGTATTTTGTATGGTGGAGAATGTTTAACCACATGGACGGAGTAGCGATGGGGAGCGCAGATTTACAGTTGTACCCATCTTCTTTATGGAGCATTTTGTGGACATCGCCTAGGACATGCTCCTGCAAAGTCTAGTTTTTTTCATCGCTACGTCGATATATCTTCATCATACGGCCTCATGGACATGAAAAGCTGGAAGACTTCCTGGAACGCATCAACAACATCCACGGCCACATAACGTTGTTCACGATTGAAGCAGAGAAGAAACCGTCTCAGACACCGAAAACCTGCCTAGGGAACTGAGCTGGTTAAGTATGGTTTTCAGGGAAACCGATTACAACATCAGACAATTTTCGCAAGCAGTTTCTTCTAAGCCCGCCGGCCTCTGTGACCAAGCGGTTCTCGGCGCATCAGTCCGGAACCGCGTTGCTGCTACGGTCTCAGGTTCGATTCCTGCCTCGGGAATGGATGTGGGTGATGTCCTTAGGTTAGATGGGTTAAGTAGTTCTAAGTCTAGGGGACTGATGAACTCAGACGTTAAGTCCCATAGTGCTTAGAGCCATTTGAACCATTTTCTTCTAAGCCCCGAAAGCAGAAGGCATCCGAAGAAGACACGAAGAAATTGCGTTTTTACCGTTTTGTGGCTCAGAAACAGGAAGGATTAGCCAGTTCCTGAATAAACACAAAGTCGACACAGTCTTCAGGCCCCCAGCAAAGATCCGGCAAGTAATGAAGCCTGTGAAAGATGATGTAGGCCTCAGAATATTTGGAATATACGACATACCGTTCGGGTGTGAACAGTTGTGTATCAGTCAGACTGTCCATACAGTTGAACAGCGTCGCAGAGAACGTGAATGGTGTTTCCGCCTAGACAATCCCGAAAAATCAGCTACAGCGGACTCCGAATCGCATTCGCCGATACTTCTGTTCTTGATAGGACCAAACGCTTCAGGATTAGCGTAATAAATGTTGTAATAGAGATCAAAGTATCGGATAACGCCCTCAATAAAGACGGTGGATTCCAACTGTGATTGGGGAACTGAAGTGGGAGCGGTGATCGCACCACCAAAACACTACCATATATGGCGCTGGACTAGACACAAGTGACGTCACTGGCTGCTGCGTGACTGTATGAGATTGGCTGTCGAATTCACACTACAGTCAACCGCTCGATAATGGCAAAGGAGACCTCTGCCGAAAGTTCATGGGCAGTTAACCACTTGATGTACTTAAACCCGACAATATTTTAATAGTGAATGACGCTCCGAATGCATGCATTGTGTAGTGAATGGCAGCTGGCTCTTATGTAGAAAAACGTAAGTTAATGCCGATGAGTAGGTAAAATAAACCCGTAATGTTAGAATACAGCATTAGCAGTGCCCTGCTTGAGACAGTCACGTCGTTTGAATATCTGGGCGTGACGTTGCGGAGCGATATAAGATGGGACGAGCATGTGAGGACTGTGGTAGGGAAGGCGAAAGGTCAACTTCGGTTCATTGGGAGATTTTAGGAAAGTGTGGTTCATCCGTAAAGGCGACCGCATATAAAACGCCAGTGCGACCTGTTCGTGAGTACTGGTCGAGTGTTTAGGATCCACACCTGATCGGATTGAAAGAAAACATCAAAGCAATTCAGAGGCGAGCTGCTAGATTTGTTTCCGGTAGGTTCGAACATCATGCAAGTGTTAGGGACATGCTTCGTGAGCTAAAGTGGGATTCTCTGAAGAGGAGAAGACATTCACTTCGAAGAACTCTACTGAGAATGTTCAGAGAACCGGCATTTGTAACCGACAGCAGAACGATCCCAATGCCGCCAATCTACATTTCGCGTAGGGATCACGAAGATAAGATACGAGAGATTAGGGCTGATACGGAAGCATATACACAGTCGTTTTTCCCTCGTTCTGTCTGCGAGTGGAACAGGAACGGAAAAGACTAGTTGTGATGTAGGGTACCCTCCCCAACGCATCGTACAGTGGCTTGCGGAGTGTGTATGTGGCTGTAGATGTAGCTTTGAGGTAGTTGTCACTTGGGTATATGTGCATGGCTCTTGATGGCAGGTTCTTCAATTAAGTTGATAATAAACTCAATATTTTTTCTATTAATAATTTTCTCCCATTCGGTGAAGACGTTCTATTATGAGGCAGATGTGGATATGAGTAATTTAAGACAGGACGAGTGGGGATAGGTTGTGGGATACATACACTACTGGCTATTAAAATTGCCACACCAAGAAGAAATGCAGATAATAAACGGGTATTCTTTATACAAATATATTATACTAGAAATGACATGTGATTACATTTTCACGCAATTTGGGTGCATAGATCCTGAGATATCAGTACCCGGAACAACCACCTCTGGCCGTAATAACGGCCTTGATACCCTTGGGCATTGAGTCAAAGAGAGCTTGGATGGCGTGTACAGGTACAGCTGCTCAGCAGCTTCAACTACAGTTCATCAAGAGTAGTGACTGGCGTATTGTGACGAGCCAGTTGCTCGGCCACCATTGACAAGACATTTTCAATTGGTGAGAGATCTGGAGAATGTGCTGGCCAGGCCAGCAGTCGAACATTTTCTGTATTCGGGAAGGCCCGTACAGGACCTGCAACATGCGGTCGTGCATTATCCTGCTGAAATGTAGGGTTTCGCAGGGATCGAATGAAGGGTAGAGCCAAGGGTCGTAACACATCTCAAATGTAACGTCCACTGTTCAAAGTGCCGTCAATGTGAACAAGAGGTGACCGAGACGTGTAACCAATGGCACCCCATACCATCACGCCGGGTGATACGCCAGTATGGCTATGACGAATACACGCTTCCAATGTGCGTTCACCGCGATGTCGCCAAACACGGACTGATCCGAAAAAATGAAGTTTTGCCATTCGTGCACCCAGGTTTGTTGTTGAGTACACCATCGTCTGTGATGCAGCGTCAAAGGTAACCGCAGCAATTGTCTCCGAACTGATAGTTCATGCTGCTGCAAATGTCGACGAACTGTTCGTGCGTTGTTGTCTTGCAAACGTCCCCATCTGTTCACTCAGGGATCGAGACTTGGCTGCACGATCCGTTAAAGCCAAGCGGATAAGACGCCTGGCATCTCGACGGCTAGTGATACGAGGCCGTTGGGATCCAGCACGGCGTTACGTATTACCCTCCTGAACCCACCGATTCCATATTCTGCCAATAGTCATTGGATCTCGACCAACGCGAACAGCAATGTCGCGATACGCTATACCACAGTTCCGATAGGCTAGAATCCGACCTTTATCAAAGTCGGAAATGCGATGGTACGTATTTCTCCTCCTTACACGAGGCATCACAACAACGTTTCACCAGGCAACGCCGGTCAACTGCTGTTTGTGTATGAGAAATCAGTTGGGAACTTTCCTCATGTCAGCACGTTGTAGGTGTCGCCACCGACGCCAACCTTGTGTGAATGCTCTGAAACGCTAACTATTTGCATATCACAGCATCTTCTTCCTGTCGGTTAAATTTCGCTTTTGTAGCACGTCATCTTCGTGGTGTAGCAGTTTTAATGGCCGGTAGTATATTTCTTGATTCATCTGCTCTGTTACAGCTATGTGGGTTTGGTTGGTTTCTAAGGTTTACTGGTAGGCTCTATCTGTCCACTGGCCGCTCTCCGTACTGCTGTGCTGTATCTTGTATTTACTTTTGTTGTTGCTGTTTTGGTACTTTTGTTTTTGCATTACGTCAGCCGGTTGATCTCGAGTTAAGGTGTGCATTTATTGGTTGCCATATCCGTGCTTGCAGGAGTGGAATTTCCGTGTAATTGTTGTATGCGGGAGACTTATTTAAGGTTTCTTCACGCGTGATCTGCTGTTGGAATGGATTTCTCATTATCTCCGCCATCGTACCACGGTCCGCGCCGCGTTTCATTCCCTGTTGGTGTTCATGAGTTCGCAAGACTTCTCTTTAGCGAGGTGTACGTCACAGCTTCTTCCGTGCAAAGGTCTACCGAACGTAGCTCAACGGGGTTACTGCATCTCGTTCGGCTTCTGCATTGTGGGGTGCGATGGTTATATCGTAATCATTTCCTATAGAGCACCGCGTATCCAAGACTGTGGCCTGACGCAGTAATATTTATGTCCTAAATGCAGTCTCGCATACCATACTGTTAGTGACATATTCCTTTCTGCGTTTGTACCAACTTACAGTGTGTATCGCGCGACATTAGCAGCTGGGTATTGATTTAGATTTATTTATCTGTTACAATTGTATCAAAATCACTTATGATCCCGTATTTACGTAGCTAGACGCTGAGGATGTGCACATAGAATTTTTTTGCTTTAAATATGTGTTACTCCAGTTGAGTGTTCGCTAGAATTGCTGACTTCAGTTCCATCTTCATTCTGCCCCTGCCTGATGCACATGCATTTATCATATCTCATTGAAGGTGGACACCGTACGGATACATCAATTTACCAATGGACATAGGACATAAATTTCTAACATTTTTGTCTAGGCTTTCAGCAAGTGCAATGAAAGGCTCCAGATCCGTCCTACTTCATTAATTATGATGTCAGTGAGTACTGAATCGCAATTGAATTGCTCTTGTATCACCGGAAACGTGTGGTTTGGTCGAATGAATCGCGTTTATTTTTGCATCAGGTAGATGTTCGTATCCGAATACGCCTTCATCCAGGCAAATGGTTCTCTAAACATGCACCGCGCCATGGAAGCAGGCCAATGGAAGACCACTAGGGTTAGTGCTATGCTGCAGTACACATTCACCTGGGCTTACATGGAACCTCTAATCGAAGACACCATTACAACTGTGCACAATGTAAATGTAATTACAGACAGCCTTCATCCCTTCATGTTTAATGTCTTCCTAAACAACATTTGCATCTTACATCTGGAATACTGTCCGTGTCACAAAGCCGGTATCATGCTACGTCGTTTGCGGAGCGTGATAGTGAACTCAAGTTAAGACCGTGGCCACCAGCTTCGCCTGATATGAACCCTATGGAACACCTCTGTTATACTATCTGCACCTGCTCTCAGCCAAAAAGCCACTGGTGCAGTTTACGGGAATTGCATGACATGTGGTACCACTTCCTCCCGGATAACACAGGCAAACGATGGAAAAACTTTTTTGCTGAAAATAACTTATTCTTCTGTTTTTAGGGTGGGAAATCCAAATATGATACTTAGAAACTGTGTCACCCACCATTTCTTCACATATTACTGTTAAATTTATGTAATTAAGCGATTTTTCAAAGAATTTAACAGCTTTTTTATAGTTAAAATAATTTAAAAAGGAGGTGTAATGAATGTAGATGACGTTGGTAGCACTGCTGAAAAACCTTTGCTGGCAAAGAAAGGTCGATTCCATTTTTGTGTTAACAGATGGTGTTTTGATTACTGTCAACGTAACCTCACTTTCCCGTTTCCTATACATGTGCTCAGTACAATGCCTAATTGTGGTTGTAAAAACTCTGCTGAAAGTTTTTGTTATATTTATGGTGTTTAAAAACGCCAAAGAAACATTAATGACTTCGTGTAAAAGGTTTTTCTATTATACTTTGGATCTAAACTTGGTGATCAAGATAAATCTTGGGTGCCACATAAGGTATGTTATGTATGCCTTGAAGACCTGAGAAAATGGTCCAAAAAGGAGAAAAAAGCCTTTAGATTTGCTGTTCCTATGATATGGAGGGAGCAAAGAAATTATTCCGGTGATTGCTAGACTATTCTGCTCATGGTTGGACAATATGTGGCGATCTAAAAGTAACATGCATGCTCCTTGTTCAGCAAAATGGCTTTACCAAATTATCATGTTTCTTGCGTGAATCGGACAGTAGGGCTAGTGATCAACACTAGTACAGAAAGAACTGGCCTGTGAGGGAGTCTTTAAAACCTGATGAGAACAACATTCTACACAAAAGTCTTGTAGATCCAAGAAACGTACTACTACCCCGTCTACATATGAAGTTAGGCCCAATGAAACAGTTTGTAAAGGCTTTACCTGAAGATGGACCATGTCTTAAGTAACCCTGCCAAAAGTTTCCGCATCTTTCAGAAGCTACACTAAAAGAAGGCGTCTTTGTCGGACCTGACATTAGAAAATTGACGTTTGATGTTAACTTTGAATCCACAATGACCTTAAATGAGAATGAAGCATTGGTATCATTCAAGCAAGTCGTTACAAAGTTCTTAGGACGTGAAAAAGACCAAGAATATGTTTCTATTAAAGCTAAAATGTTAAAGAAGTTTCAAACTTTAGGATGTTTTAATATAGCCTTAATGTTCACTTTTTGAACAGTCACGTTCATTACTTCCCGGACAATATGGAAGATGTTAGTGAGGAGCAAGGAGAGCGTTTTCACCAGGGCATTAAAGTGATGGAAAAACGCTACCAAGGCAAGGTCGCTGGAATACCAATATGGTGGGGGGCTACTGTTTGTCACTTCACCGAGAAGTTCAGCAAGCGACTCATCGTAGAAAGGGCTACACAAGAGGTTTCAAAGAAAAAAGAGAAAGTAAAGACAAACCAATTCCAGCTAACAAGTGAAACCTCTATTAACACATATATATGTTTTAAGTAGCCTACTGTAAATACACAAACCATGCTTATGTTGTAACAAAATATTTCATTAATTTCCCCATTTAGCGTATAGCATATGATTTTTATACTATATAGTAAAAGGCATATTGTTCTAAAACTATGGGTGATACAAAAAAAACTAAGGCTCGAATTGGATTCAGCTCATAAACATCTGTAAAGATCAGCTATCAAACTAAAAAAAGTTTTTCAAAAAATATTTTTCGTTAGCCTGTGTAATCTATCAAGGGCGTATCCATACATATTACGCAGAATCGCTGCTACCGCGATCCAAAGGTGCTCATGATGTTTGGACTCATCAGTGTAGATGAAGTTATGGTTAGCGACAGCAAAACAGTGTCGAAACAAAACCTTTATCGTGATACGTACAGTAGAATGTGTAGAAACTTCTTGCATTCGAAGCACAATTCTCTCTCTGTAGAAACGAGTAACCACTACCTGAGATTCACTGCATTACTGTCGAAAACTTTCGACTCGTTAAAGACGCAGCCATCACACGTTTACTGCATGTCGTAATTACAGTACGATATTATCTCCCACATGCGCACGGCCTCGACGGTAGCCAGCAAACCGACAACTCGAAGATTGCGTCGTGGCTAACAGTAGCCGCCGTTTCGCTATTGTAGCTCGCAGAGTTATACGGTAGTGTGAAAGCTTTGAGTAATGCGGCTCGCTCGTTAGCCGGCAAGCCGCCTTTTACGAGATCGCGCGACGTTCCCAGGTCCCGAGTGCGCGGGCCGCTGCCGAGGTGGGCGTGCGATCGAACACGCGACGTGTTGCAGCGGTAACGGGCGGCGGCCGCTTCCCCGCCGTGCATTAGTTACACACCGGCCGCGCGCGCCAACGCCGGCGTAATTACGTTCACTTGTTGGAACAGCGCTGCGGCAAGGCGTAACGTCTTTATTGCCTGTGTACTGCGCCCGAGGGAGGCAGAGTCAGTGCGGACGGCACGTAAAGCTGGTCCTCCTGTCGGTCTTAGGCAGGTCCTAGTGCTACCGTTCTGTTACACACCTACCTGACGTCGTTCTTTTCAGTACCTAATAATTTTCAGGATTTGTTCAGTTACGCAGCATATGCGAGTACTGTATGAACCTTCGACAAGATATGCCTTTACTGCGTCCCACGTTTGGAAGCTAACATGGATTTTACAACGATACCTACAAGTGATGAAGTCGATACTAAGTCGCTTCGAGCCTGGCAAATACAAGATGATGTCAGGCAAGTGAATCAACAGTTGAACCACAGAAAAACACGTTGTAGCTTTAATTTTTAAATGTTTTCCCTCCCTACACAGCTACTTATATGATTATCCGAAAATGATCAAATATCCAGTTATACAGGGTGTTACAAAAAGGTACGGCCAATCTTTCAGGAAACATTCCTCACACACAAATAAAGAAAAGGTGTTATGTGGACATGTGTCCGGAAACGCTTAATTTCCATGTTAGAGCTCATTTTAGTTTCGTCAGAATTTACTGTACTTCCTCGATTCACCGCCAGTTGGCCCAATTGAAGAAAGGTAATGTTGACTTCGGTGCTTGTGTTGACATGCGACCCATTGCTCTACAGTACTAGCATCAAGCACATCAGTACGTAGCACCACCAGGTTAGTGTTCATCACGAACGTGGTTTTGCAGTCAGTGCAATGTTTACAAATGCGGAGTTGGCAGATGCCCATTTGATGTATGGATTAGCACGGGGCACTAGCCGTAGCGCGGTACGTTTGTATCGAGACAGATTTCCAGAACGAAGGGGTCCCGACAGGAAGACGTTCGAAGCAATCAATCGGCGTCTTAGGGAGCACGGAACATTCCAACCTATGACTCGCGACTGGGGAAGACCTAGAACGACGAGGACACCTGCAATGGACGAGGCAATTCTTCGTGCAGTTGACGATAACCCTAATGTCAGCGTCAGAGAAGTTGCTGCTGTACAAGGTAACGTTGACCACGTCACTGTATGGAGAGTGCTGCGGGAGAACCAGTTGTTTCCGTACCATGTACAGCGTGTGCAGGCACTATCAGCAGCTGATTGGCCTCCACGGGTACACTTCTGCGAATGGTTCATCCAACAATGTGTCAATCCTCATTTCAGTGCAAATGTTCTCTTTACGGATGAAGCTTCATTCCAATGTGATCAAATTGTAAATTTTCACAATCAACATGTGTGGGCTGACGAGAATCCGTACGCAATTGTGCAATCACGTCATCAACACAGATTTTATGTGAACGTTTGGGCAGGCATTGTTGGTGATGTCTTGATTGGGCCCCATGTTCTTCCACCTACGCTCAATGGAGCACGTTATAATGATTTCATACGGGATACTCTACCTGTGCTGCTAGATCATGTGCCTTTACAAGTATGACACAACATATGGTTCATGCACGATGGAGCTCCTGCACATTTTGGTCGAAGTGTTCGTACACTTCTCAACAACAGATTTGGTGACCTATGGATTGGTAGAGGCGGACCAATTCCATGGCCTCCACGCTCTCCTGACCTCAACCCTCTTGACTTTCATTTATGGGAGCATTTGAAAGCTCTTGTCTACGCAACCCCGGTACCAAATGTAGAGACTTTCCGTACTCGTATTGTGGACAGCTGTGATACAATACGCCATTCTCCAGGGCCGCATCAGCGCATCAGGGATTGCATGCGACGGAGGGTGGATGCATGTATCCTCGCTAACGAAGGGCATTTTGAACATTTCCTGTTACAAAGTGTTTGAAGTCACGCTGGTACGTTCTGTTGCTGTGTGTTTCCATTCCATGATTAATGTGATTTGAAGAGAAGTAATAAAATGAGATCTAACATGGAAAGTAAGCGTTTCCGGACACATGTCCACATAACATATTTTCTATCTTTGTGTGTGAGGAATGTTTCCTGAAAGTTTGGCCGTACCTTTTTGTAACACCCTGTATACATTACAGGCCATTAAAATTGTTACAGCAAGAGGAAATGCAGATGATAAACGGGTATTAATTGGACAAATATATTATACTACAACTGACATGTGATTACATTTTCACGCAATTTGGGTGCATAGATTCTGAGAAATCAGTACCCAGAACAACCACCTCTGGCCGTAATAACGGCCTTGATACGCCTGGGCATTGAGTCAAACAGAGCTTGGATGGCGTGTACAGGTACAGCTGCCCATACAGCTTCAACACGATACCACAGTTCATCAAGAGTAGGACTGGCGTATTGTGAGGAGCCGGTTGCTCGGCCACCATTGACCAGACGTTTTCAATTGGTGAGAGATCTGGAGAATGTGCTGGCCAGGGCAGCAGTCGAACATTTTCTATATCCAGAAAGGCCCGTACAAGACCTGCTAAATGCGGTCGTGCATTATCCTGCTGAAATGTAGGGTTTCGCAGGGATCGAATGAAGTGTAGATCCACGGGTCGTAACACATCTGAAATGTATCGTCCACTGTTTAAAGTGCCGTCAATGCGAACAAGAGGTGACCGAGACGTGTAACCAATGGCACCCCATACCATCACGCTGCACCCGGCCGATGACAAATACACGCGTCCAATGTGCGTTCACCGCTATGTCGCCAAACTCGGATGCGACTATCATGATGCTGTAAACAGAACCTGGATTCATCCGAAAAAATTACGTTTTGCCATTCGTGTAACCAGGTTCGTCGTTGAGTAAACCATCGCAGGCGCTCCTGTCTGTGATGCAGCGCCAAGGGTAACCACAGCCACGGTCTCCGAGTTGATAGTCCATGCTGCTGAAAACGTCGTCTAGGTGTTCGTGCAGATGGTTGTTGTCTTGCAAACGTCCCTATCTGTTGACTCAGGGATCGAAGCGTGGCTGCACGATCCGGTACAGCCATGCGGATAAGATGCCTGTCATCTCGACTGCTAGTGATACGAGGCCGTTGTGATCCAGCTCGGCGTTCCATATTACCCTCCTGAATCCACCGATTCCATATTGGATCACGACCAAAGCGAGCAGCAATGTCGCGATACAATAAACCGCAATCGCGATAGGCTACAATCCGACCTTTATCAAAGTCGGAAACGTGATGGTACGCATTTCTCCTCCTTACACGAGGCATCACAACAACGTTTCACCAGGCATGGTTCAAATGGCTCTGAGCACTATGGGACTCAACTGCTGAGGTCATTAGTCCCCTAGAACTTAGAACTAGTTAAACCTAACTAACCTAAGGACATCACAAACATCCATGCCCGAGGCAGGATTCGAACCTGCGACCGTAGCGGTCTTGCGGTTCCAGACTGCAGCGCCTTTAACTGCACGGCCACTTCGGCCGGCTTTCACCAGGCATCGCCGGACATTTGCTGTTTTTATATGAGAAGTCGGTTGGAAACTTTCCTCATGTCAACACGTTGTAGGTGTCGTCACCGGCGCCAACCTTGTGTGAATGCTATCAAAAGCTAATCATTTGCATATCACAGCATCTTCTTCCTGTCGGTTAAATTTCGCGTCTGTAGCACGTCATCTTCGTGGTGTAGCAATTTTAATGTCCAGTAGTGTATATTTTGTTCCTTTTTATTTGTCGCTCTGTTCGCTTTATTCCTATCTTGGGGCAGTTCTGCAATGTACTATACAATGAGGTGGCAGAAGTTGTGGGACAACTCCTAATATCGCTTCCAACCTCCTCTTACCCGTCTTAGCGCAGCAACTCGACGTGGCACGGACTCTGCAAGTCGCTGAGACCTCTGCAGAAATAATGAGCCATGCTGCCTTGATATTGCGAAGGTGTTGCCGGTGCAGGATTTTGTGTACGAAGTGACCTCTCGATTATGTCCCATAAATGTTCGGTGGGTCTCATGTCGGGCGATGCGGATGGCCAAGTCATTCAGTCGAACTAACCAGAATGTTCTTCAAAGCAATTTCGAGCAACTGAAGCCGAGTGACATGGCGGATTGTCAACCACAAAAATTCCACCATTGGTTGCCACATGAAATCCATGAATGGCTGTAGATAGTCAATGATGGGTTCATTTGGACCAGAGAACTCAGTCCATTCCATGTAAACACAGCCCATACCATTACGTAGCCACCACCAGCTTACTCTGTGCCTTATTGACAACTTGGGTCCATGGCTTCCTGGGCTTTGCGCCTCACACGAACCCTACCATCAGTTCTTACCAACTGAAATCGAGACTCATCTAACAAGGCCACGGTTTTCCAGGCCTCTATGGTCCAACCGAAATGGTCACGAGCCCAGGAGACGTCGTGCTTTTCGCCAAGGTACTCGCGTCTTTCGTCTGCTGCCATAACCCTCTGACACCAAATTTCGGCGCACTGTCCAAGTGCATACTTTCGTCGAACGTCGCACATTGATTTCTGCGGTGATTTCACGCCGTTCGCTTGTCTGTTAGCACTGCCAACCCTACGCAAACGGCGCTGCTCTTGATCGTTAAGTGAAAGCCGCCGGTCACTGCGTCGTCCACAGCGAAAGGTAATGCTAGAAATTTAGTATTCTCGGCACACTCTTCACTCTGTGGATCTCGAAGTGTTGAATTCTTTAACGATTTCCGAATAGGAATCTCCCTTACGCCAAAATCTAACTACCATTCCGCGTTCGAAGTTTGTTATTTCCCGGCGTGCGGCCATAATCACGTCGGAGACCTTTTCACACGAATCACCTGGCTACAAATGACAGTTCCGCCGGTGAACTGCACTTTTACACGCCTCTTGTCACCTCTGTTTATGTAGGCAGCCTGATAAAAAAAAGTGAACCACCCAGAAAGCGAAATGCAACGAAATGAAACCACATGGGTTGCGAAGGTGTACGATGTTTTTTTTTCGGCGATTGCAAAATTGAGTCAAATTTAGAAAGAGCTTGGCATTTTGAGCCGATTTATCAGTACGTCTATGTTGGATGGATGTACTAATTCGGTCGGGAACTGTCACAAAGCCGTTGTGTGCTCTCTTGAGGGAAGCTGTAACTGATCCTTCACGTCCTGTGTACTGGTCTTGGGAGGGAGTTGATGTTCAAGCTGCTTCCACATATGGTATATCGACGACAAATTTAGAGCCTTGATGGCCATGAGAGTGCTTCAATATAAAGAAGCAGTTCACTGAGACACGTGTCCTGTGAGGATGTCCTGGTGAAAAAAGGCACCACGATACTATTGCATTGAGAGGCAACACTTGAGGACGCAAGATGTCTTTGACGTACCGTTGTGGCGTCAACGACCCCTCATCCCTACTGAAGTCATACCTAACAGCTCCCTACACCATGACGCCAGGAGTAACATTGCTGTACATCTCCAAAATATTGGGATAACTTGACCTCTCCCGAGGTCACCACTATACCTACTGACAATGGTCACCCAAGGTCGTGCACTATCGAGGTTCATCACTGAACACAACCCGTCGCCATTCATCAGCAGTTAATATGTACCGGTCATGGTATTACTCCCAACACAGTCGTTTGTGTCGTGGTGTTAACGACAGCCTACGCATGGAGCGGCAATTCTCTAGTCCAGCTGCAGCTAGTCTTTGACCCATGATGCGGATTGATACAGAATGAAGCAGGAGTCCATTACTTTGGACAGTGAGGCGATTCTCCCTTGTGGTGGGCATGGGTTGTGGACCGGATCATCGATTATGTTTATGGTCCCATGCAGTCCTCATCGGGCCTCTGTTACAGACGGACGTCCCATAAATATAGACACTGCACGATTCCACCATACAGCCAAGTCGAGACGTACAAATTCTGTCTGGACCTGATAACGCAGTCTCACATGAGTTCGCGGCATCTCCGTACCCTTCACAGTGATCACTCAGCATTTGACGCTATTCACATTCCTTGTACAGTGAGTTCGAAAATTCCAGTGACAAACTTCTAGGACTTGTAGAGGAGAGTGAGTACACAATATTTTGAATAGGAACCCATGTCCGGAAAGCCTATCGTTTCCGTTCTACGACTGTTTCGGTTCAGATATTTAACTCATCCACTTCTGCTTGAGGAACTGAATCAGGCGCGACACAGTACAATTATCAGGCAACAGTTCGAAAGGAAGCATAAGGAAATTTTGATTCATCACTTAAGCGCTTTTGTTTGTGTTAATACTTAAACTTGCGGGTTTGTATTTCTCCAAAACAAACAAGAACCCATCGTACTGTACATACAGAACAGTACTGATGCATTACTACAGCGGCTCGATGTGGCGACAGCCAACGTTGTCGCAGAATTGTACCTATGATGCATGTTCAGGTAGACAATCTTCATCCCGCCTGGTGTCTCTTCACTTCCTAGAGCAGCGTCCAGAACTCGTGCTAGCAGATCTTCCTCTGTCTCTACATGAGTCTCGTAAATTAAAATTTGCATACGGCCCCACGAGAAATAGTCCGTAGAAATTAAATCCGGCAATCGCCTCTTACTGTCTACCCTGCTGCATACGGCGATAGCCATTCCTGAGACTTTTCTCTTTCCATCAGCAGACGTGCGTGCGTTATACATCTGAACTGTAACCGTTGTATAATGGAAACGTAATGTTTCTGGGAATGGGTTCCTATTCGAAATATTATGTACTCACTTCCTTCTACAGGTCCTAGAAGTTTGTAACGGGAATTTCGGAACATCCTATATACCATACCGGGCCTGATAACAACACTAAACGCTGCGAACATCGCCGTTGAGCGACCATAAGCTCCAACAACACCAAACACTCTGGAGGCGATTCTGTCACAGAAAATTGCTACTCTAATTATGTACATATCTATTTGTGGTGAGTATCTTTACTAAATTACATTAACATCCGATCATGTCTTCTGGATGCTTTACTTTTTTCAGGTGGTGTATGTACTTCCCGAAATTGATCTAATGTATTAAGTTAAAGTTAATAAAAGTACTCTTGCTGTTTAGTTGTTCATTAGCCTAAGATATACCCACATTACTTTCGTTGCGTATAGTATGTTTACCTAGCACCTGTACAGACAGAAATGTAAACATGTTGTAATTTCAGGGACAGGATTCAAAATTGGTTCAAATGGCTCTGAGCATAATGGGACTTAACATATGAGGTCATCAGTCCCCTAGACTTAGAACTGCTTAAACCTAAGGACATCACACACATTCATGCCCGAGGCAGGATTCGAACCTGCGACCGTAGCAGCAGCGCGGTTCCGGACTGAAGCGCCTAGACCGTTAGGCCACAACGGCCGGCGGGAAAAGATTGAGAGACCGCGAAATATACGTGATAGTTTTCTGGTATCACTGTTACCACGACTGAAAATAACGGAGCCATTGCGGTATGTTAGTGTTTTCAGCATTTGTTTCCTTTGGGATCTTATTGTTAGTTCAATATTTTTTCGTCGATCCATAGGGAAACAATGAGTAACTGCGGTGGGTGGTGGCACGAAAGATCAACTTAGAAAACCAGTAAAATAATTTATCTGTCAATATAAGCATGATTAGGTCTAGGTAATGTTTGGAAATATGTTACTTACGAAATCAATAAGCGACGTTAAATGGTATGTACCGTTATCAATTCGTCGATTCAAAGCAACATTTTGCCACCTAAATTGGAGTAACATTAATATTCGCAATTTAAAGAGATTCCTTTCCACTCAAGAAATATGTTCAATTTTCGCAAGGAAACGTGCTCCTGTTGAGCACCATTCATCCATGTCCGATGAAGCGTTCAAATGAACAAAAATATAGGGCAATGGGCGCTACAAGATGTCTACGAAAAGGTCACGAAATTACGTAAATTACGTAGCGATGGTTTGTGGGCGTGGAGCTGGCGCCCGATATTGCCTCACATGTGTTCCATCGTATTCAGATCAGTCGAATTTGGCGGTCAGGACATCAACGTAAATTCACTATCTTGCATCTCAAACCACTGTAATACGAATTTACCCTTATGAAACTGACAGTTTTCCCGCTGGTAGATGCCATCGAAGTTAGGGAAGATATCAAGCACAAGTAGATGCAGTGCAATGATGTTCGCGTAGTCCACAGACATGCCCCATGGAATCCCAGGTGAATTTCCACTGTACCATAATACTAGCACCACTGGTTTGCGTCCGTGGCGTGGTGCACGTTTCGAACAGTCGTTCGCCTGGATGACGGCGTATCTGTACACTACAATCGGCCTCGTGCCCAATGCAATCGTAATCGACAATGTCGATCTTCAACATGAAAGTACGAGGGCAATTCAATAAGTAATGCAACACAATTTTTTCTGAAACAGGGGTTGTTTTATTCAGAATTGAAATACACTAGGTTATTCCCCAATCTTGTAGCTACACAACACTATTTTTCAACGTAATCTCCATTCAATGCTACGGCCTTACGCCACCTTGAAATGAGGGCCTGTATGCCTGCACGGTACCATTCCACTGGTCGATGTCGGAGCCAACGTCGTACTGCATCAATAACTTCTTCATCATCCGCGTAGTGCCTCCCACGGATTGCGTCCTTCATTGGGCCAAACATATGGAAATCCGACGGTGCGAGATCGGGGCTGTAGGGTGCATGAGGAAGAACAGTTCATTGAAGTTTTGTGAGCTCCTCTCGGGTGCGAAGACTTGTGTGAGGTCTTGCGTTGTCATGAAGAAGGAGAAGTTCGTTCAGATTTTTGTGCCTACGAACACGCTGAAGTCGTTTCTTCAATTTCTGAAGAGTAGCACAATACACTTCATAGTTGATCGTTTGACCATGGGGAAGGACATCGAACAGAATAACCCCTTCAGCGTCCCAGAAGACTGTAACCATGACTTTACCGGCTGAGGGTATGGCTTTAAACTTTTTCTTGGTAGGGGAGTGGGTGTGGCGCCACTCCATTGATTGCCGTTTTGTTTCAGGTTCGAAGTGATGAACCCATGTTTCATCGCCTGTAACAATCTTTGACATGAAATTGTCACCCTCAGCCACATGACGAGCAAGCAATTCCGCACAGATGGTTCTCCTTTGCTCTTTATGGTGTTCGGTTAGACAACGAGGGACCCAGCGGGAACAAACCTTTGAATATCCCAACTGGTGAACAATTGTGACAGCACTACCAACAGAGATGTCAAGTTGAGCACTGAGTTGTTTGATGGTGATCCGTCGATCATCTCGAACGAGTATGTTCGCACGCTCCGCCATTGCAGGAGTCACAGCTGTGCACGGCCGGCCCGCACGCGGGAGATCAGACAGTCTTGCTTGACCTTGCGGCGATGATGACACACGCTTTGCCCAACGACTCACTGTGCTTTTTTCCACTGCCAGATCACGGTAGACATTCTGCAAGCGCCTATGAATATCTGAGATGCCCTGGTTTTCCGCCAAAAGAAACTCGATCACTGCCCGTTGTTTGCAACGCACATCCGTTACAGACGCCATTTTAACAGCTCCGTACAGCGCTGCCACCTGTCGGAAGTCAATGAAACTATACGAGACGAAGCGGGAATGTTTGAAAATATTCCACAAGAAATTTCCGTTTTTTTCAACCAAAATTGGCCGAGAAAAAAAATGCGTTGCATTACTTATTGAACTGCCCTCGTACGTAGGGGTCGTCTGCTGAGGTCATCTACTCCGAAACACTTGTGCCTGCTCCCATGTTGTACACTGCTGTCAGATTGGCATAGATTTCCGCTTATCCTGCTTTACAGAGCGGGCGAGGCTCTGACGTCCACGTACTGTGATCAGGCGTGGACCTCCAGCACCTCGTCGCCTACTCGTGGTTTCACCGTCCTGTAACCACATTCCATAGACTTTCAGTGATATTAGCATGCGAAAAGCAGAACAGCTTCGTCGTTTCCGAAAACCTCATTCCCTGGCTATAGCAATCTGCCTCTTGTCAGTATCTGTTATGCCAATGAATTTCTCCATTTGCAGTCAGTGTCGTCCCTAGAATGATTCCTCATGTATCGCTGTCACTTCATTGGCGAGCGTTTCTTGCTTGGCGTGTTGAGCAGCATATGCGTAAAAATGTGGTTCCTGCCGTTACTGTTGCGAAGGGAAATAAAACCTTACCTACAAGAACTGGCCCTGGGTGATGTTACACTGATGTCCTGTGTCTTCTGCGAGCCGGCTGCGAGACTGACCCGCCTTCTCGTAGCAGGAGCTCGCGATGACCCTGACTCTGTCCTGCAGGAGCAGGATGCCTGTGTCTCCGTGTAGAAGACGAGTGGAGTTCTCCGCCGGAAGGCGCAGAGCAGTCGTCAGAGCTCGGTTCATGATCCTTGCTATGAGTATGTCTGGAGCCTTGCCCCACATCACAGCTGCGTACTCCAACACTGGTCGGACGAGTGTTAGCTACAGCGTGATGTCGTGATTTGGTGGCAGCGTCGACTGCTGGTTGGGCAGCGAGCAAAGAGCACAAAGGCTCCCTATGGCAATGTCTCTGAGGTTGCTGATGTGAGACGCCCATGAGAGTCTTTGGTGTAGGGTGACCCTAAGGTATTTCACTGTCTTGCTCCAAGGGACCGGTGCTTCTAAGATTCCGATTGGTGGAAGATCAGGCGGCAGCATCCTTCGGGTGGAGATTACTGCCTGGCTCTTCGCTGCGTGATCATAAATTTCGTTGACTGTGAACCTAGCGTTTCGCACCAGAGTTGGAGGCAACGTCGCATAGTCTGTTTGTTCAAGCTGGGGGTAAACAGAGCTGTATCATTGGCGTAGAGCGTCAATTCAACGCATGTCACCCGCACATTATCAGCAGTGCACAGTGAGAGTTGGCCTCGCGGGGTAGCCGCGTGGTTTGAGGCGTCTTGTCACGGTCCGCGCGGCTCCCCCAGTCGGAGGTTCGAGTCCTCCCTCGGCCATGGGTGTGTGTCGTCCTTAGTGTTAGTTTAAGTTATATTAAGTAGTGTGTAAGCTTAGGGACCTATGACCTCAGCAGTTTGGTCCCATAAGACCTTACCACAACAGTGAGTACAGCAAGGGGCTGAGAACCGACCCTTGCGGCTCTCCATCAGGTATCTACCGGTTCGTGGACGATACATCGTCTGCCTTCATGCGGAAAATTCGCTGCGATAGGTACGATCTGTGGAGGACCGTGTGCGAGTCGGCAGCCCGAGTACAAAGAGCTTGAACACGAGGCCTTTGTGCCACTCGGAAGTAAAGGCGCTGGATACGTCGAAGACCACTGCGTCAAGGTACTGTCTTGTTTTCAGTGCTCTCATGGCTGGCTGTACCAGTCGCAGGAGCTGGTACATCTGGGAGGATGAATGGCGCTTCGAAAGACGAACTGTTCGTCGGGGCTGAGACTCTCTTGCGTGACGTGTTTCAACAGCCATTTCACTTACAGCCTGTCGAATACTTTCGAGAGCGACGGGAACAGGCTGATGGGCCGGTAGGTGGGTACCTAGCTTCTTTGCCAGTCTTCAGGATGACGACAACAGCGTGTTTCCATGACACAGGGCAGCCGCCTGAGCGGAGTATCTAGTTGAACAGCCGGCTAAATGCTGATGTGCTCCGGCAGAATGTCCTTTACCAGGTTATTGTTGGCTCCATCTCTACTTTCTGATTTCTTATTGTTCAGGGAACAAAGCTGCGCAGCGACCTCTTCTTCTGAGATCAGCTCTGTTATATTGCTAGAGAAGGCCGAAATGCACGCTATAAGCTCACGCAGGATGGCGTGAGGTCTGAAACAGGATACTTAATGAATGCTATAAAGAAAAGTACGTAGCTTCTGGAATACTTAACTTTAATCCATCATTTGTATACATCGTTCTTGATGAGACATGCTTCATACGATAACTATGAATTGCTATGGCACCTTGCTAGGTCGTAGCCATTGACTAAGCTGAAGGCTATTCTAACTATCTTCTCTGCAAATAAACGAGGCTCCGTCAGTGTTGCATCGCTAGCTAAGTCGTCCGTACAACTGGGGCGAGTGCTAGTAAGTCTCTTGAGACCTGCCGTGTGGTGGCGCTCGGTCTGCGATCACTGACAGTGGCGACACGCGGGTCCGACATGTACTAATGGACCGCGATCGATTTAAAGCTACCACCTAGCAAGTGTGGTGTCTGGCGGTGACACCACAAGCTCGATGTCGTCTTCTTCATTCCTGGCGTCTAGGAAGATCGGTAGATGCTCGTCGACTCGACGGATGTGGCCCTCATCCACGACTTTGGTTACTGGCGTAAAGTTACCTGGGAATGCGTCGGCCAGGACACTGGGTTTGTGGGTTTTGATCTAGCTCGCTAAAGTACTCTTCGCCGAGTCGTGGGGGCTGTCTGCGCTGTCGGCGGTGCAGGAGGTTTTTCACGATTTTCCAGGCGCTGCTGTCGCCCGGCTTGAGCGTGGGCACTAGGTCTGCCCATTCCCTGTTCCTGTGATCTTCGACTGCGGCCCTTATCTCCCGCCTTATGCGGTGCGGTTGACGCGGTGTGTAGTGTATTGTAGGCAAGTGAGATGCCATTCACAGGACAGTCGGTTCTTCACAGTGACCGCTGCCATGATGTGGGACGGTAGGGCGAGAAATCTCATGGTCTCTGCAGTCGTCTCAGAATAGCTACATTTGCTGCTCGGAGTATTCGGGTGAGGAAAGCTAGGGCTGCGCCGGCCCCGACTATTTCGGTGTTTGGTTTGTCTTCGAGTGATTATAGTATATCCGTGTGGCGCCACTTACATCCTCGTCAGAGATGAGTGACACATGATCGGACGACAGAACGTTCCGTTTGTCAGCGAATGTGAACTGTCCGGATGCCCTTCAGAAGTGCGAAGTCGATTACGTCAGGTTGGCCCCGGGTGCGGAAGTGCATGGTCAGACGGCCCGAAGTTGACTGCGCCGTTACGGTGGGCGACGCGGGGGAATTGACGTCCGTTGGCGCTGGCGACGTGGGAGTTCCATTCAGACTGGTTCGCACTTAAGTCCCCTGCAATGAATGGTCGTCCCTCCAGTGACAGCAGGACGATGAAGTCTGTTTCGAGTGTCGGTCTACGGAGCTGCCTGTACACCGCTACCCCGCGGTAGCGCTGACGGCCTCATACGCCTCTCCTCCGCTTATATAGGGTGATGAGAAAATGTCTGAAACATTTGTAGGGATGTTGCAGGGCAGGTTGTACTGAGACATAAATGTTAAGAAACAAATTCAATACGTTGCGCCGTTTCCGACTTGTTTAGTATTGAAATTAAACAAACGGGGCGTCGCCCGCTCACATTCAAGCGGCTTGCCATGGGCTGTGTTGCCCAAGAAGTGCTTTGTCTTGTTAGCTGAAACTTGAATTTTCGCGCGTGACAACCTGATTGGCTAACTTCAATAGAGAATAACTCGGAAACGGGGCAACATATCGAATATTTTCTTAACATTTATGTCTCAGTAAAACCTGCCCTGCAACATCCCTAACAGCGTTTCAGACATTTTCTGACCAACCTGTATACTTTGCTTGCAGTACCAGTTGCCCGAAAAGCCAACTGGCGGCGATGGTCTCTCGGTGGGCAGTGATCAAAATATTTTAGGTCAGCAGTGCACACTATATGGCGATGAGTGGAAGTGCTGATCTCTTACACGTTGATAAATGTCGTATTGGCTTGAATTTAATACGAATCAGCATAATATTCTTGAATACTTGTCATATAATGTAATAATGTACTTAAATTTAGTTTTCTTAGCTACAGACGTTTCGAGTTTATATTTAAAATTTTGTCCATTGAATACAAAATGGCCAAAAAATCATTTTAGGATGTATATGTGATTCTTTGCTGCTTGGCTTGGTTCAAATGGCTCGGAGCACTATGGGACTCAACATCTGAGGTCATCAGTCATCTTGAACTTAGAACTGCTAAAACCTAACTAACCTAAGGACATCAAACACCCATGCACGAGGCAGGATTCGAACCTGCGACCGTAGCGGCCACGCGGTTCCAGACTGAAGCGTCTAGAACCGCACGGCCACACCGGCCGGCCTTTGCTGCTTCTCAGACGTTTATATTATTGTACAGAAAATCAAAAATTTTTGTGAATGCCTATTGAACTCCTTTCTGAACTACTGACAGCTTTCGTAATGAGTAACAAAAGTACTTTTTTCCTCGTGGCATTATATCTGTGGATAACAATTCTTACAAATTATGTTGGATTATTGGTGGGTAACTTTTCTAACTGATGAATTACCCCAAAAAAATCTAATTTTAGGTATTGCTGAGAGGATATGTGCAAAATACAGTAAAATGTTGATGTTTCTGTTTCCAAAACAGCCAGTTATACTAATAGCAACAGTTGTTGAAACTCATTATTTTGGGAGCTCAGAACCATATGTTAGCGCTTACGTTTTCGTCACATATACACCTTAAAAACTGTGTTTACGAGGACTATTCGTAAACTAACCTCCGTTTATTAAAAATATATATATATATGAATGAAATCACAGAATTGATTTTACTATATTGCGGAAGTACACACAGTAATTTATTTTTCTGCATTGTTTCCAGCCACATTGAGACATTTGTCGTAGCGTTTGACGATCTTTGAAATTCCACAATCACAGAATTTTACCTCCTGCACCCACCTGGCATTAAATTTTCAGTAGCCTAAATCTTCGGTAATGAGTGAAGGTGGTCTGAGGTAATGGTGCCGCACGTTAAAAAATGGATGAAGCAATGTCCACGATGAGGAGAAAAGTGGTCCACCAAGTTTGGTGAATGCAGATCTGATTCGTTTGGTTGGCAAAAATCGTTATAGAAAACCGCAGAGTTCTACCTCGGAGCTTTACGTTCATTTTTCACGGGATAGTCGTATCTTCTGTACAAAGTGATTACCGAAGATTTGGGCTACCGCAAAATTTAATGCAAGATGGATGCGGTCGGCAAAATTGTACGATTGCCGAATTTCAAAGCTCATCAAACGCTACGATAAATAACTGAGTGTTGCTGTAAACTACGCTGCAAAATAAGCTGTTGTGTGCCAGGCTCCAGCTCCCAGCTGATATACGACTACAGAGCGGCAAATTAGTGTTTATCCTTTTCTGTGTTTTTCATCGTACAATATTTATTAAATTTCGCGCGTGTTTTTCTGTTCAAGAGGTTTAATCTCACTTTTTTTGTAAGTGTAAAATCATTCAGCCGGCAGCGCAGTAGTTTCTCACTGAACAGCCATATACGTAGCTAATTAACGCATCTGCGTCCATTGGTGACACATCAAGAGAGTAGAAAGTTGCATATCTAGAATTCTGTTTGCTTTTCTAGTTTACTCCTTCAGGTAGCCTTTCTAGGATGGCTAGGACGTGCGCGTGCAATGTGCGCACGCAGGAGGCGCTGGCCGCAGTTCGCGAAAACCTGAATGCGCTTTTGGCTATGGTTAGTGACCTTCAGGTTGCTGCCTCGGGTTTAGCGGTGGCGGAGAAACTCGCACGTCGCGTGGGACAGGTGACGCTTGTTTTGTCCACGGGCTCTGCTTCCGAGGCACCTTCTAATGCACCAGACGCGGTGGATCCTCCCTCACAGCAAGATGGGTAGCGGATGGTAATGCGTTCACGTCGCTTGAGGCGTAGGGCGAATGTGGAGACGGGCTTGCCTAGCCTCGCCCCCATTCGATCTATGACTGGACAGGAGGCCGCTCCTTCAACAGGTTCCGAGTAGGCACACGGGGGCAGGGGTTTGCTAGTTATTGGCAGTTCCATTGTTAGGAGCTTTATGGAGCCCCTTAGGCAGATAGTGTTCAGGGCTGGAAAGAAAACCAATCTGTGCCCGGTACGTCTGCCGAAGGGCCTCATTCAGGATGTGGAGACGGTCTTGCCTGCCGCTATCGAGCGTGCAGGGTACAGTCGTTTGCAAGTTGTGGCTCATGTCGGCACCAGCGATGCCTCTCGCATGGGTTCTGATGTTATCCTCAATTCGTACAGAGAGGTGGTGAAGACTGTTAGTCTCGTGTGCGGGGTGCATGCAGAGCTCACAATTTGCATCACTGCTCCCACAGTTGGTCGGGGTCTTTTGTTTTGGAGCCGAGTGGAGGATCTCAATCAAAGGCTTCGTCGATTCTGTGACGATCTTGGCTGCAGATTTCTCGACCTGCGTTATAGTGTAAGTATTCGTAGGACTCCCCTTGATAACTGAGTGGTGCACTACATAAAGGAAGTAGTCACTCGGATAGCAGAGTACTTGTTGAGTGCATATAGGTTTTTTTATGCTAGGCGGCAGTTTGAGGTGCTCTGGTAAACCCTCAGCAGCCGACAAGCAGCAAGGGAAGTCAAACGGCTTTCAGAATAAAGACACTTCGACTTTCATAATTTTATCAGTAATCTCTCGAAGTATTCATAGTAAAGATCCCGAATTTACTGCCCTCCAGGAAAGTTGTTACGCTCAAATTATTCTGGGGACCAAAACTGGCTGAAACCTGAAGTGGAAAGCTCTGAGTTATTTAGCGAGCTGTGGAACGTTTATTGGAAAGATAGATTAGAGGCCATAGGAGGCGGAGGCCATAGAGAGGCCGAGGTTCAGTGTGAAATGAAGTTATCTGAAATGAAGTCATTCAAAGAAAGTTTAGGGTCAATAGCGTTTAATTGCCCATACCACGCAATACTAGTTGGATGCGGCTTTAACCTTCCCAATATAGACTGGGATGTCTATGGATTCATTGCAGATGCTGTATAGACAGACAGTCATGCGAAATACCTTTGAACACATCTTCTGAATATTATCTTGAGCAGCCCACACGGAATGGAAATATCTTAGAGCTTGTAGCTACAAATAGGCCGGATCTTATCGACAATGTCAGTATAGAAACGGGGATTACTGCTCTTCGTGGTATCATAGCAACTAGAGAGTGTTTCTGCTAGATAGAGCAGATAAGCAGTTATAAGCATCTCACTTAGAGAGTGAATTGGCATCACTTAGTTTCAGAAAGATGGATGTAGAGGAATTATGGGCGAAGTTTAAGCAGATTGGAAATCGTGTTATGGGAGTTATGTACCTAGTAAGTGTATAAAGGATGGAAAAGACCAACCATAGTTTAATAACTGAATTCGGAGGATACTGAGGAAGCAGAGGCTGTCGCACTCTCGATTCAAAAGGGAACGAAGAAATGACGACAAGCGAAGGTTAGTAGAGGTTCGGGCGCTTGTGAAAAAAGCAGTGCACGAAGCATACAACAACCACCACCGTCACACCTTGGCAAAAGACCTGGCAGAGAACCCAAGGAAATTCTGGTCTTACGTAAAGTAGCTAAGCGGGTCTAAGGCTTCCATTCAGTCACTTGTTGACCAGTCTAGTGTGGCAGTTGAAGATAGCAAAACGAAGTTGAAGTTTTAAATTTAACGTTGAAGAAATCCCTCGTATAGGATAATCGTACAAAGGCATACCGTCATCTGACCATCGCACAGACTCACATATGGACGACGTAGTAATAAGAATCCCTGGCGTAGAGAAACAACTTAAAGATTTGAAAGTAAATAAATCACTGGGTCCGGATGGAATCCCAGTTCGATTTGACGAAGAGTACTCTAAGACACTGGTCCCTTGCCTAGCTTGCATTTATCGTGTATCTTTGCACAGCTCAAAGTCCCAAGCGACTGGAAAAGGCGCAAGTAACTCCGGCATATAAGAACGGTAAAAGGACGGACCCGCAAAATTACAGATGAATATCCCTAACTTCTGTATGCTGCAGAATCCTTGAACATATTCTCAGTTCGAATATGATAAACTTTCTTGAGACTGAGAAGCTTATGTCCACGGATCAGCGTGGTTTTAGAAAGCATCGCCCGTGTGAAACTGAGACTGCCGTTTTTCCCGAACTATGGATGAAGACCAACAGACAGATTCCATATGTCTAGATTTCTGGAAAGCATTTGACACGGTGTTCCATTGCAGGCTGATAACGAAGGTACGGGCATATATGGGATAGTTTCACAGACATGTGAGTGACTCGAAGCCTTCTTATATAATAGAACCGATTATGTTGTCCTCGACGGCGAGTGTTCATTAGGGGACAAGAGTATCGTCAGGAGTGCCCCAGGGAAGTGTGATAGGACCGCTGTTGTTCTCCATATACTCGTACATAAATCATTTGGCGGACAGGGTAATGACTGTTGGGAGATACAAGACGACTCAGATAAAATTTCCAGTCGGTGTGATGAATGACAACTAGCCCTAAACGTGGAAAAATGTAAGTTAATGGCGATGAGTAGGGAGATCGAACCTGTAATATTCGGATACAGCATAATTAGTGTCCTGCTTCATGCTCTCAAGTCGTTTAAATATCTGAGTGTAACGTTGTAAAGCTATATGATACGGAAAGAACATCTGAGAACTGTTTCGGGGAAGGCGAGTGGTAGACTTCGGTTTACTGGGAGGATTTTAGGAAAGAGTTGATCACCTGTAAAGGAAAACGGATATAGGACGCTGGTGCGAATGTTTGGGATCCGTACCAGGTCGGATTGAAGGAAGACATCGAAGGAAATCAGAGGCGGGATCCTAGATTTGACAGCAGTAGTTACCGAACAACACGTAAGTGTTACGGACAATTCGCAGTATTAGCATACATCAGGATGTATTCCGTTATCTGGAAGTGAGAACTCGAGGAATTATTATTGGGAGAGAAATGGGGGGTTCTGTTGGTAGTGATACGCAAGGGGAGCGCAAATGGAGATTAAAAGAGGCTGATGTTGAAAATCGCACGCGCGAGGGCAGAGGTCTTAACCACCTCCGCCAGTCGCCTGTACGAACTGAGGATCCTGCCGGCGTTTGAAGCTGACTGCAGAATGATTCTACTGCCGCCAACAAACATTGCGCGTAAGGAGCACTAAGATAAGGTACGAGAAATTAGGGTTCATACGGAGGCATATAAACAATCGTTTTTCCCTCGCTCTGTTTGCGAGTGGAGCAAGAAAGCAAATGGCAAGTAGTGGTACAGGGTCCCCTCCTCCACGCACCGTACAGTGGCTTGCGGAGTATCTATGTAGATGCAGATGTACTTTTACAGTATTGTAAAACAAATTCTGCAACTTTATTCTCATGAAAATAATAAATAAATAAACGGCGGTTACTTTCTGAATAGCCCTCGCAATTTGTAGAGTGAATCTGAACGTACAGTTCTTTTTTCTATCAAAATCAGTAGACAATCTAATTTCAGAGACCTACTTAGTAACTAAAACTTCGAACTTCAGCTCCGATCTGTTTCTTACCACCTTTTTGAAAAATATAGTTAAGAATTTATTCTTTTACTTTGTCTCTAAGAGCTTTAATTATAATGCCTGTGTCGTTTACGATTAATAGTTCTTGATGAAGGTTTAATAAAGGCTAATTCTCATGTATAAGGAATAAACTGGTCCCAAAATAGATACTTGTGGAAACCCATTCGTGATTTCTCCCTAGTCACAAACGTTTGTTCTCCTTCTAGCATTATTTCAGTTATTCTGCAATACGTCCGCAGCTCGTGGTATTGCGGTAGCGTTCTCGCTTCCCGCGCACGGGGTCCTGGATTCGATTCCCGCCGGGGTCAGGGATTTTTCCTGTCTAGAGATGACTGGGTGTTGTGCCGTCTTCATCATCATCATGCATCCCCATTACGGTCGGCGCAAATGGCAAACCACCTCCGCTAGGACCTTGCCTAGTCGGCGGTGCGGGACTCCCGCATCGCCCACTACGCTCCTCGGAGTATGGGACCTCATCATCATCATCATTCTGCAATACACCTTTTTAATATTTCTTGAGTATGATTGTCTAAGATAGAATCATGAACCACATGATCAAACGTCTTTGAACGGAAAAAAGTTACAACTGGCGTTTGCGTATTACTTGAGACTAGTAGCATTTCGTGAATAACTATATAAATGACATTTTCAGTCGAGAATTCTAGACTACAAACTAGAAGTTGCTAGGTAAATGTAGTAAGGACGCCTGTTATAATACCTGTTTGCTCCTAGAACTGCAGTTGCCGCGAAGAGATGCAGCTGGCGTTTAAAGTTGAAACGTCCCCTTTGAACAATTATACACGAGACTGTGCTTAACCTGACACACAATACTTTGTTAGCGCAACGCAATCTGACTTTCAAAATTCCCTACAAAAGAATGGCCCTGACTAACATTAAACTATACCTTTCACAAATCACTTACCTCACAAAAATCTTCGCTGCTCAAGCTACTGCAATACAGCAAGCGCCACTACTGCCAGCTAAATAAAAGATTCAAACTACTAAAGGCACTAACTACTGATAGGGATAGTTAGCAAATGAAAGATATTAATAGAGAACAAACAATGTATTTACCTTAATATCATCACAAGTCATAATATATATATCAGTTCATGACAAATTGCAAAGTTCCGCCATCTCTCTCCCCACATCCACCACTGCTGGCGGCTCACCTCCAACTGCGCAACGCTACGCGCTGTTCACAGCCAGCTGCCTAACACTACAATGGCGAGTATTACAACAATGCAAAGCAGACACAGACTGCCCACAGCACAGCCAGTGATTGTCATACAGAGGTGGCGTTACCAATAAAAAACCTAAACAGCCTACTTACATAGAGAAAACATAAACAGCCTACTTACATAGAGAAAACATAAACAGCCTACTTACATAGCCCCCATGCTCCCCACAAAAATTTTTTTTACAAATGGTGTTGGGCACTGGCCAATACAGATTTGACAAAAATTTTTCACAATTACAGTAACAAAGATATAAAATGCACACACTTATTGATACATTGTTGGTCAAAAGCTAAAAATTTCTCACAGTCCATAAAGACAGTCCACATTGTTCATCACAGTGAAACTGCCGTTTCTTTTCTCAAAGTCTGAGCAGTAAAAGACAATGCACACAGAAGTAGTGGATTTCCATGCAGTCTTGAAGAAGTAGTGTTGTCCTTCCAATGGAAAGACAGTGCTGACAGGTAATGGGCCACAATGGAGCAAACCCACAGCAGAGTCATTCGAAGTTTTGAAGAATATTGGTAGGTAGGTCATCACAGAGCAGACCCACTGGAGTCCTGGTAGAGATTGTGGTATTGGTGGGCCACCAGAGGTGCAGACCCACTGCAGTCCTTGTAGAAATAATGGCGTTGGTGGGTCATCATAGATGCAGACCCACTGTAGTCCTTGGAGAGATAGCCAGCAGCCATCTGTTGTGACTGTGCAGGTGCACAATCACCGTTGAAGAGTCTTGCGGATAATATAGCAAGTCCATAAACCACCACTTGTGCACTCACAAAGTTTTTGAAATTGTCCTTAGAACCAGCAATGCTGTTATCCAGTCCCTTGCTGAATTATTAACACACGTGCAAACACTAACAGTCTTAACTTCTCACATATTGTCCACATACTATGACCAACAGAAACGTGTGCAGTGAAATGTAACTAACAAGTTAATAATGTCATGAACTGGTGACAATTACAATTTTATAACATAAGAATACAATTACAAAGGTACAAAATACATCATTAAAAACATAATAATACAGATAACATTTGTAGTACAGGCTTTACAAAAGAATAGAAATAAACATATACATCAGTGTTACAAAAATAGTGACATAAGTACATACATAAAATAATGAGAATAGTTTTCGAAACATTAATTTCACACATGAACATTGAAACAGAACAGAATTGTAAACAACTTTACAAAGAAAATAACATATTATTAATGCAACTTATATTTGAGGATAACAGTATTCCTCCTCATAGTGAATATAGCTTAGTATTAGAAGAGAAAAAAATTCTATGAAACAGTACACAGAGACAGGAAGAAAACAAATACTCAAGGGTACACAAACACATAGTGGGATAACACCAATAGGAAAGGACAAGGTTCGTTTTCAGTGTAACATTTGGTACTGCAGTCCAACCCAAAACTTCATATATCTTTCCTCTTATTTCATCCTTTGTTTCCACCAAAAAAATTCTATCTAAGCATGCTTTCTGTGTTTATATGTTCACACATCTCTTACCTCAACATTTATTTCCAAGAAAATCCTACCTAAACCTGTTTTCTCAATGCATTTCTTTACCTATTCTCCATAGTCAGTTTCTTATATAGTCTACCCCCTCTTAAGCTAACTTAAATCTACTGAGCTCAGATGCTAAACTAAGGGACGAGGCAATGCAGCAGCACATAAAACAATTAACACAAACAGCAATGAGAAAAAAAATGGAAATTTGCAAAGCAAGCTACAGTAAATCTAAATTAACAAGCAATGCAACATTACAACTAATGTGAGCCAATGCGCAGTAAACAAAAAAATTAAATCTGGCTTAGCAGAGTAACACAAATTAAAATTCAGTAACACTATGCCTGGCAAACAGCAGTAACTTATACCTAAACATGACATAGCTCAAGCAAAAAAGATATTACAGTAAAAACTACAATGCAGATAAGGGAAATGTATAATCACATCTTAATGTCTAAGTAATTAAAGTGGTGCACCACAAGAAGTTATTCTACCAAAAAGTTACCAATTACTTGAAAAGAAAATTATGAATGCAGTTACTAGTTCCTTCTTATTGTTCTTTCCCTGTAATTATTACTACTCTGCCAACGGTTGTCATACGGGTGGTGTCTGTTTTGGTCACGATATGTGTTGTGGGAATAGCCTTGTCGTGTCCAGTTATTATTTCTTTCATCGCGGAATTGCGACTGATGTGATCTGTAATTGTTGTGCTCCTGTGTTCCGCGATTGTCAGTGTCACTTTCCAGTTCTTGTAACAGTCCCTGAAAAGCTTCAATGTCGTCTTTGCAACGTCCTGCCAAAATAATATGTCGTAAATGTTCAGGTAATTTGATTAAGCAAATGCGGATGAGTTCTGAGGGGCTGTATGGGTTTGACAGGTACTGATTCTTGTGCAACATGTCTTCAAAATATTTCACAAGACTGGAGAATTCAGATTGTTCGAAATGTTTCATCATTATGATGCCATGTTTTACGCGGTCTTGTGTGGCTTGAGACCAATATGCTGAGAGGAAGGCATGGTAAAATTCTCCTTCACTGTGGCAATCGTGAATGACCGATCGCATTCTTACAGCTGGTTCATTCTCTAAGTAGCCACACATAAATTCTAATCTGTGCTCCAATGACCAGTTGGGAGGAAAACAATGAGAGAATTGATGGAGCCATGCTTGTGGATGAATGTCGTTGCCAGAATTCTTAAATGTTTTGAATTTACGTGTAGTAATGAACAGCTTATAGTCAAAATCATCATGTCGGCGAGTCGCATATCGGTCATTGTTAGGTCGTGTCGGCCGTTCCATCTCAAAATTCGGTGTACCTTGCCAATTTCTTTCATAATTACCGAAATGCCCTGTGTTATTATTTTGTGGCTTTTGCGTATTTCTAAGTTCCTCTTCCCGTGTTGGAGCGCGAGTGTCTTCTGAAAAACGTAATTCTTGTATTACCTGTGTCAGCTGATCTTGTACTTCCCGGATTTCTCTTTGGTGTTGCGTATCAATTTGATTCAGATTTTGTTTCAGTTTCCTAATTTGTTCGCTCTGTTCTGTGTCATTAAAGACTACCGGTTTTGCGTCATTCAGATTATCATCTACCTTCGTAGATAAATTATTTAGCTGATCCGAAAGTTCAACTACTTTCTCTGATAATGAACACATTTCCTCAGTGTGTTTTTCTGAACCAAGTTTCAGAGTGTCCATTTGTGTTGAAATCGAATCTACTGTGTCCTTTAAGTTTTCTTGACTTTTTGCAAGTTGCGTAACCGAATCGGTAGATGCAACTGCGTCAATTTTAGCTTGCAAGGTGTTGTGATTTTCATGAACAATAGTTTGCAGTTCTTTTATGGCTGCTTCGTGATTCTGTAGTGCATTTTCATGCCGCGAAAAAATAGGTTGGAAATGCTCACAAATTTGTGTTTTTACGTCATTACAGACTTTTTGACATTTCGATTCGATGTTATGTAACTCAGTAGTTAAATCTTCACGAGTTTGTTCAAGCGTCGTGTCTAACTTTTGAAGCTTTTGCTGTGTTTGTCTCTGATTTTGTTCCATTGTGTCTAACTGTTGCTGTGTTTGTCTCTGATTTTGTTCCATTGTGTCTAACTTTTCAAGCTTTTGTCCCATTTGTTGCATTAATTGTAATAACAATGCACTGGTGTCTGAAACATGTTCCTCAGTGCTTTTCGGCAGTGAATTTGCACCGGCAACATTCACAGTTTGACAAGCGGAAAATGTGTCTTGACTCCTTTGAGAAAACGGTGAGGACGCAAAACCTGAATCTACAGTATTTGCGAGATCGTGTCGTGTCATTTCGGCTTCCTGAGGCGAGCTATTGCCGACCGGTCGATCGATAATGCTTCCCTCTTCACTAATTGTTTCACTGTCCACGCCATTGTTTGACGCCCGCTCCATTTCCCTGTGCACAGTTACCAAAGTACTACTTTGAACATTAGTAAATTCATTACTCGTCGGCGCTGATAAGCTACGCTCGTCATCACTATTATTTCTCAGTTTAGTTTGGAGCCTAGTGTTACGTTTTTCACACGCCATTATTGTCACAGTATTTCACACGACAACACAGAAAAACACAATTTGAAGATCAAAAATAAGAGAACACATTAACATAGCACTGAAAATAATATCTAGTTAATTGCAAGCGCAGCTGCGAAATACTTGGTGCAAATCTACATGCATGCCACAACTGTTTTACTATACAACAATGAAAGACTGCAACTACAAAGGAAATTCTCTCTACAATTACGTGCTAGCAATAAACAAAAGCTACACTAAATACACAAACTACAAGAAAAAATCAGAAGATTCCAGTGAGGTATCCTGGCAGGGTCGCCATATGAAACGTCCCCTTTGAACAATTATACACGAGACTGTGCTTAACCTGACACACAATACTTTGTTAGCGCAACGCAATCTGACTTTCAAAATTCCCTACAAAAGAATGGCCCTGACTAACATTAAACTATACCTTTCACAAATCACTTACCTCACAAAAATCTTCGCTGCTCAAGCTACTGCAATACAGCAAGCGCCACTACTGCCAGCTAAATAAAAGATTCAAACTACTAAAGGCACTAACTACTGATAGGGATAGTTAGCAAATGAAAGATATTAATAGAGAACAAACAATGTATTTACCTTAATATCATCACAAGTCATAATATATATATCAGTTCATGACAAATTGCAAAGTTCCGCCATCTCTCTCCCCACATCCACCACTGCTGGCGGCTCACCTCCAACTGCGCAACGCTACGCGCTGTTCACAGCCAGCTGCCTAACACTACAATGGCGAGTATTACAACAATGCAAAGCAGACACAGACTGCCCACAGCACAGCCAGTGATTGTCATACAGAGGTGGCGTTACCAATAAAAAACCTAAACAGCCTACTTACATAGAGAAAACATAAACAGCCTACTTACATAGAGAAAACATAAACAGCCTACTTACAAAGTTCCCTAAGAAGTGAGGTGGGATGCTGGTAACATCCGACCCTTGAATTATTCATCACCTTAAAGTAATGGCGAGAAGTTACAACTTCATTTCCTGATTACAAAGCCGAGTGTTGGAGTAATGCCCATAGATATGACCGTATGTTACTGCCGAGTGTAGTGTGAAATATTAACGAGTGCGAAGTACACGCAACCGTACCGGATTCGCGATTTATTTGCGGGTACCGTAACATAATTTCTGGGACGTAAAGGTACGCGCAGTCGGGCTCTCAAAGCCGCAACGGCGTTTAATCGCTGAAGGTCACAGCGGTGGTACGTGGGAAGAGCAGCTCCCGGCCGCACTCTTGACACAGCGGTTTAGATACTGCTGTGCAAACGCGCGTTGGAGCAGGTAGCGAAAGTCTGAGGAAGTAGTCGCGGAAACACGCTATCTGTTAGGTTGTTCCTAGGTCTATGCTCACGCCTCTTTAGTAACCCGTCATAGATTTGCTTTTGTTTGGCTCGTTACCTTAGTAGGAATAATGTGATCACGAATCTCTTCGTTGACTCGCAAGGGAAATTATATCTTCATGTGTAACAGGGGCAGGAATCAGGTTCTCTACTATCGTTCTATGAACAGAAATATGCGAGAAAATTGCAGGGCCAGCATCAATGTTTCACTCTGAAAATACTTTGATAATTCTGAATTTCACTGAAATTTAGGTGAAAGAATAGTGGTGATATGTCGGATGTTGGCTTCTGGATTATTTCCTACTTTTGATATAGCTCAGTATCTGACGGTGCCTTTTAACTGGGCCAGCACTATGACTCTATGCTGACTATGGGAAACGATGAAATCTGTACCTGGACACACTTTATTCCTCTCGAATAGGTCCATGGAGCAAGCTGAGTTGGTATATCCATTCGTTTGACGAAGTGTCAGACTCAGTCCACGAGACTGAGGTATTTCGTATTTAACTTAAGACTCCGGAGTACAATCTGGTAATCAGGTGTTTCATACTGCTACTTCTCCTTCTCCGGACAACCAAATATTACTGTAAAATATTTCTCCCATTACCTGCATCCGAAATGGCCACCTACGGCTGGAGTACAACCATATAAACTCGAGTAATCGACATCAGCTACAGTGATAGGTGCTTCTGAATTTAAATATAAACGTATTACGGGTTTTCCAACTGGTGTTTAATCTCACGTTCAGTACGTTACCTCACCCCACCCCCTCTGCCTCCAGGAATTCCATCATGGATGGTGTTTGGGTCTTGGCAATGGGGAGGGGAGGAGGGAAATACGTTATTTCGACAATGGGATGCGTTCTCCCGCCAAACACTATAAAACAATTAAATTTAGATTTACATTTTAACATGTTGTAAAATTATAAATATTTTTGAATTAAAATAATCAAAATTAAGCTCTTATGCATTCACTGTTACATCAAACAATTTATACGCGTAGGGCGCTCAACTGCGTGGTCATCAGTGTCCGCACAAATCCCAATTTTTTCACACTCCAATTTTTTATGCATTCCAATCTAGCCACTGTAACGAATGATGATGAAATGATGAGGACAACCCAAACACCCACTTCCCAGGCAGAGAAAATCCCCAACCCTGCCGGGAATCGAACCTGGGACCCCGTGCTCTAGAGGCAGCGAAGCTAGCCGCTAGACCATGAGCTGCAGAAGACTTATAAGCGTGTTATAGTGCTGTAGTGGGATTACACGACCCAAGTGCAGAATGAATCTGGTGGCGACTGGCGAATACATGAAGAAATTAAAGGGTAATTCAGATGATACTTTGTGGAGCAGCTTTTGGTTTGTGGTTGGCAGGTACACGTTAATCCTATGAAGGTTTATATGGGAATAAGGAGACGAAATGTGTGAATTGTTCCCGAGATAATGTCATTTCTTTCGTAGGGCAGAGTTTAGCTTCTCCTACGTAATAGTGAGGCAAACAGCTGTTTTCCACATGGGTTTTTATGCAGGTGGCTACAGTGCGTTACCAGTGTTTTGAGTTGGAGGTTTCAGCTGAACATGGGATGGGCGTTGCCATTGTAATATTCTCCTATCCTCAGAACTGTGTCTCGTAGCGCGGGTCTGGGAAATTACATGCGTGCAATTACTAGTGTGATTGTTAATGATTTATATTCACGAACTGTCGGCTTGTTTATTCGATTTGCCTATCAATAAAATTCGTACATTTTCATGTAATTATGTCGTGTGACATCAATGTAACCAGAATTGTTTCAGGAATTCAGTGTAAGGTGTGTTATTTGTCTGACACTTCACAATATGTCATGCAACATTGCATTGTCATAATATATGTAAAATAAGTGGATCACAAATATATTTTCATAATAAGGGTACATCTACAATCAGTTTGCTAAATTTTATACATTTGCAACACACGCATTTTCAGCCACACAACCAGTATTTTACTGCTAAAACAATTTTAAATGCCTCCTGTTGTACACACACACAGCTGCATTCTTATGAAGAAACCATTTCTCCTCTCTGCCTGCCCTCCCACCATATTCTATCAGAATTTACCTACAAAACTTTTGGCAGCTAATGCCCTTTAAATGTAGCTATTCCACCTGTTTTAAACTCTGAGAATGGCTTTTCTCTTGCTAGATGCACAATGCCAAGCCCACCACATTTAGATACAATGTAACCTTTTATAGAGGAAACAGTACGTATCTTTGATAGAATTATATACTGAGCAGTCGATGAATCAATATCGTTTAATATCTAGACTAAGTGCAACAATTTTCTCGAACTTCTTTCCAAGCTCACTATTAACTCATATTAGTTTAGCTAAAACTGAAAACTCGCCTGCCAGAGTCCGATGACCAGGGCACAGCGTATGCTACGATCTTAGGCCTGCCTCTTTGCTACATTTTCGGTTTTTTGGTGTAACAGCACGTGGGCAGTATGTACCTAAACATACGTGTGTAAATCTTGTACATGTCACTAGCAGATTGTAGTCTTACTTTGTATTTTACTTTTTCTGATAAATAAGATTTGAAGTTACAATCATTACCACATCAAAATCAATAAACTGTTGTTGCCTTGTCATATTTGAAAGTATGAGTAATGAGAATGATGTAAGTAACCGAGAGGGATGGGGGAAAGTTTTGGGGGCAGTGGTACGATTTACGGCATGATAAGTACTTGAAAACATTCAACAGTAGAGTCTCAGCTATATACACTGAATAGGTGACTCACACTACAGAACAGCTTCTCGCATAACAGAACTGTAGTTTCTATTCATTTAAACACTGTGCTGAGTAGGAAAAAATAGTCCTGTAGTGTTTGGATATTGTACTTCTTGAAACAATGACATCGATTAAATATCCAGCTGTGCGCTGTAAAGTGTAATGGAGAGGAGCTATTAAGTAAGATGCTACAGAGACAATCTCTGGTAACCTAAAGAGATGGAAAGTTGCCTATAAGACTATGTGAATTTAAAATAAACAAAGTCATGCAATGGATAACGGCTTATTAAGTGAAAATTACCACGGGTGGCCCATTTAAGCATGAGAATATGGCTACTCCACCTCACCGGCTCACCGGCGTATATTGATAATGGCATCCATCCAATTATGGAAGGACAGTATTGGTCACTATAAAAAAACTGTTTGACTGTAAAAAACATCTAAAAATGATTCACTCACTCATTGACTGAAGAATACAGACATTCACAAGCGGCCAAGGGGTTGCAAATACGAACCACAGCCTTGGCATAGTTGGGTTAATATATAAAACAACGGTATAAAACTATGTTATGAATGTGGCAAGTGATTGCGGAGAAGGTTAATGATTTAAGGAAAAGTCCCCAGAAATGTCTGAACCAATACCATTACTCTCACCTAAATGCGTGAGGGTGCCACTAGTTACCTGTGGGAATTGGGCCTCAGAAACGATACCTTGATGCAAATTAACTGACTTTGCGCTTACCTCATCTTGATGGCAACAACGACAGCCCATGCTTGCCACTCTTAAGATGTGTAAGGGCAAAGACAGCTGCATTGGTGTCTGAAAATTCTAAGCCCAGTTTCGCCTCTGCATTCTGTTCTAAGTAGGAGATATCTTGCAATGCAGCTCTAAGATGAAGTGTACTACCTCAAGCGCAGGCAAAGTTTCGTCTGCATTGATCCCTAAACAAGTGTCTTCTTACTGGCCTTTGTTGTGGTCAACCAAAAAGGTATATTTCTCCGAATTGAGGAAGAAGGCAGAAAATCTCTTCCACCTCCACATATATATGCGCAGAAACTTGATCCCATTACCGTAAAAATCACTAAGAGCCAAGCCGAGAATCTCTTACGAAAATTTGAACATGCATTCTGCTGCCTCCACTGGGCTTAACGACTGCTATCACGCTACGTGTCGTCATGTTCTCCCCTGTATTTCAGATTCTTATCATAGCTAAAAAGGATTCCTTTCATTTATCGCACAATTCAGTTTTATGGCATACTGCCTGGCCTCACTTCACGCCCCTACGAGGGTGGGATGGCAGACTGACCTCCTCTAATCTACGCCTGCGTGGAGAATGGCTTTCAGCAGAAAAAAACTTTAGGACTGTTTGGTCCTCTAAGTGAAACTGCCTGACATTCCCTTTTCCTGAGCCAGCTAAGAGCCCCAACGTTACCTTAATTACAAGACTCCCTAGCCGTACCTAAAGGAAAGGAGACACCCCTGGAAATGCAAGAAATGCAGTCATTGACAAAAGTGAATACTGCTTGCAGTTCTGATGCAGCGTTAGTAATAGGATTTGAATACTACTGCATATTACGAGAGAATTTGAGACTAAACTGCCATGTGAATCAAAGTGAATGACAAACCTCGATTTACTGAGAGAATTGTAGAAAACAGTAGTTCATTTATTAGGGAAAATAAAAGTGTTTGGGATACTCGTCAGGTCAGCTTAAAGGAGACGTGTGTTACCGGTATGTCCGATTAACAGTTGAATATTGCAGAATGGGAAATCCTGGAGGGAAGAACAAGTTCATTTCGGCAAACACTGTTGAGAATGTTTAGATAACTGACATTTGCGATAGACTGCAGAACTAGTCTACTTCGTGCAATGTATAGCTTGCGTAAGGACCATGGAGAGAAGACTCAAGGATTGCAAGGAAAAATATACAGGATGTTAGCATTTAACCAGCATGATTATCTTTCTTGTATTTTTGACCGTTAAGAAGATATCAACGTAGTACGTATTTTTTAAATTGCGTCCTACACTTTTCATTTAGAAACCCGTTTCCTTTCCTGAAGCCCTGTTCGAAAGTCATAAAACAGTGCACCATTCAGTAAACGTGACGTTACTGAATGTGTAACATAATACTCACGTTGACTCTCCTGCACTAGTACACAGTGTAGTTCTTCTCAGAACTCAACTCGACCACGGTAGTTCCCAATCGCTCGCGAACAGAGGCGACAGGCGGCTTGCCTTTGATACGTGGGTGGTGACTTGCATGTCACATTTGGAGCTACAAGGAACGCTTCAAGCAAAACCGATGTGAAGCACAGAGGTTTTGCCATTTTACAGGCATATTTCGTAGAGCTGCATGAAATATCTATAATTTAAATGATGGACCTAATTTTCAGTGCCTTTTGTGTTCAACAAATTGAGGAATTATGATAGTCAATTATGAACCTATTGAAATAAGTGGAAGAAACTAGCCACATCAAAACAACGCAAATAAATCCAGGCCTCGTTTCTGCGATGACAGCAAACATGGAAAAGAATAAATATTCACCAAATTTATAATGTGGGATATTATTGTGACATAAAATTGGGCTTTATGCATTTCTTCAACTTTCCAGTATGCTCTCCGGAAAAATGCGTCTCATATTTAAACCTCCTCCCCCCATGAACCATGGATCTTGCCGTTGGTGGGGAGGCTTGCGTGCCTCAACGATACAGATAGCCGTACCGTAGGTGCAACCACAACGGAGGGGTATCTGTTGAGAGGCCAGACAAACGTGTGGTTCCTGAAGAGGGGCAGCATCCTTTTCAGTAGTTGCAGGGGCAACAGTTGAAACGTCCCCTTTGAAAAATTATACGTGACTCTGCTTATAAATCTCTTACATTATTTGATTTTCAAACAGCTGAGCAAAACTGAACGTACTCAGACATTACTCTCTTTGCTTATTCTGATCAACACTAAACTGACACACAATACTTTTAGCGCAACGCAATCTGACTTTCAAATATCCCTACAAAAGAATGGCCCTGATTAACATTAACCAATACGTTTCACAAATCACTTACCTCACAATAATCTTCGTTACTCGAACTACTGCAATACAGCGAGCGCCACTACTGCCAGCTAAATAAAAGATTCAAACTACTGAAGGCACTAACTACTGATAGGCATAGTTAGCAAATGAAACATTTTGTTAGAGAACAAAGAATGTATTTACCTTAATAGTGTTCAAGTGATAATATATATATATCAGTCCATGATATCCAATATTACAAATTTACTGTCTCTGATGGACCCGCAACGCTACGCGCTGTAACAACCCACTGCCCAAGACTACAATGGCAGACAACAATGCAAACTAGCCACAGACTGCACACAGCACAGCCAGTGATTTTCATACAGAGCGCTATGTGGCGGTGGCGTTACCAATATAAGAACCTAAACAGCCTACTTACATAGCCTCCATGCCCCCCACAAAAATTTTACAAATTGTTTTGGATAGTGGCCAATACAGATTTGAAAAAATTTTTCATAATTACAATAACAAAGAAATCAAATGCACACACTTATTGATACAATGTTGGTCGAAAGACAAAATTTTCTCACAGTTCATAAAGACAGTCCTGATCATTCATCACAGTAAAATTGCAGCGTTTTTCTCAAAGTCTGAGCAGTAAAGGAGAATGCACACGGAAGTAGTGGATTTCCATGCAGTCTTGAAGAAGTTGTGTTGTCCTTCCAACGGAAAGGCAGTGCAGACTCTTGACATGCAGACAGGTAATGGGCCACAGCAGAGCAAACCCACAGCAGAGTCATTCGAAGTTTTGAAGAATATTGGTAGGTAGGTCATCACAGAGCAGACCCACTGTAGTCCTGGTAGAGAGTATGGTATTGGTGGGCCACCAGAGGTGCAGACCCACTGCAGTCCTTGTAGAAATAATGGTATTGGTGGGCCACCAAAGATGCAGACCCACTGTAGTCCTTGTAGAGATGGCCAGCAGCCATCTGTTGCGACTGTGCAGGTGCACAATCACCATCGAAGAGTGTTGCGGAGAATTTAGCAGGTCCATAAACCACCACTTGTCCATGCACAAAGTTTTTGGAATTGTCCTTAGAACCAACAATGCTGTTAATCAGTCCCTTGCTTAATTATTAACACATGTCCAAACACTAACAGTTCTCTTTTTTCACATATTGTGCATATACTATGAACAACAGAAATATGTGCAGTGAAATGAATGCTTACAAGTTACTTAATTTGATGAACTGGTGTCAATTACAATTTTATAACATGATAATACAATTACAAAGATACAGAAAACATTATTAAAAACATAACAATACAGATAACATTTGTAGTAACACAGGCTTTACAAAAGAATAGAAATAAAGATATACATCAGTGTTACAGGAATTATGACATAAGTAAATATATAAAATAATAAGAATAGTTTTCGAAACATTAATTTCACACATGTGCATTAAAACAGAACAGAATAAATAATGTCTAAACACCTCTACAAAGAAAATAACATATTATAAATGCAAATTATATTTGAGGATAACAGTATTCCTCATCATAGTGAATGTAGCTGAGTATTAGAAAAATTCTACAACATAAGTCCTATCAGATAAACATATAAAGACAGGAAGAACACAAATACAAAAAGGTACACACACACATAACGGAATAACAGAAAAGGAAAGGATAGGGTTTGTTTTCAGTGAGAGGTCTGGTACTGCAGTCCAACCCAAAACTTCATTTCATAGATCTTCCCTCTCAATTCAACATTTGTTTCCACAAAAAAATCCTATCCAAGCATGCTTTCTGTATTTATATGTTCACATATTTCTTACCTCATTATTTATTTTCCATTATCTTACCTCATCATTTATTTACAAGAAAATCCTAGCTAAACCTGTTGTCCCTAAACCCTACTTTTTTGTTCATACTCTTTCAAAATACGTTTTTGGCCAAACCATTTTCTTACAGCTTCTCAATGCATTTCTTCCAATTCATCACAACTCGTACTCTGATATAGCCTACCCATCTTAAGCTAACTTAAATCCACTGTGCTCAGATGCTAAACTAAGGGACAAGGCAATGCAGCAGCACAAAACATATAACACAAACAGCAAAGACAAAAAAATGGAAATTGGCAAAGCAAGCAGCAGTATATATAAATTTAGTAAAGCAATTGCAATATTACAACTAATATAAAGCAATGTGCAGCAAACAAGAAAAATAAATCAGTATTAAAACTGGCTTAACACAAGGTAAAATTCAGTAAAACTATGCCTGGTAAACAACAGCAGCAAATGCTATAACTTATATGTAAACATGACAAAGCTCAAGCAGAAAAAATATTACAGTAAAAATGGCCATGTTTAATACCTATGTTACATCTTAACACTAGAGTGATGCATCATGATGACTAACTCTACCAAAAAAATTACCAAGTAGTTGAAAAGAAAATTATGTATGCAGTTACTGTTATTAATCCCTTCTTATTGTTCTTTCCATTCCAAGTGCTCCTTTTCCGAAGAATGTGGATCATAAAATTATTATTTAATAGATTTGTTGGCAGAAAGTTTTCACATTAGCAAATGCATTTAATTTTATTTTATAAAACCAATTATGTAACACAGCTGGAAACCAGATATTAAACAAAATGAGCAATCTCTCAACCACAAAGACAATAGATGTAAAATGTTTCTCATCATTTCATTAGGCATTTCAGTAAATATCATAAATTAAGAGCTCCACAGTGTAATCATATGTTTTCAAGTTTGAGCGTGTCGTATTTTCGATGCTTTCGACAAAGATATGTCAATAGCGAGGATAATGGCCTCTTTTTTTTTTCTCCACCTAATGGCTTTCTTTTGTCAGACGACTATCTCTCAGCTGGGCGCCCCAAACGCATTACGTCAAGGTGACCTACCTTCCTTACCGAAATATTTATGACATCAGTTTCTGCTACAGTGACAGCCTCATATAAAAATTTCACACGTCGAAAATTTGCGTTACGAATGTGTGGATACAAAATCCTGTAAATATAACAGTGTCCAAAAAATTTTCGGCGGCGTTGTGGTACATTCACGCATTTACACACATTTTATAACTCTTAAAGTGCGATTCTTGGTTTCCAGCAACCATTTTCACAAACCAGAGTCCATAACCACTACTCATTATTCCTTACCTTATTACATATATACATATTCGTCGACACTTCTTCAATATTTCATCATAACAGATACATAGCATAATTAAATTCCTCATATAGCATCAGCTTATTGATCATAAACATACCTCAACAGCATAATACACATTGTCATTGTAATAATAACATCATAAAAACTCAGCCAAATCTCAAAAACGTCGTAGCTTTCTGCAATAATTTCAAACCCTAAAAAATATTCTCTGCTCAATTCAATAGTGTCACCTACCTCAAACATACTTTAAAAATCATGATCTCATACCAAATACATCATTCAAAGCTCTCATAGTATCACAATGGCTCTGAAAAAATATGAAGAGTTCACAAAGTACATACAAAATACAGTTTCATAAGTGTGAAGTCATCCAACTGTGTAATTGAGTAAACATCTGTCACTGATGTAGTAAAAAAAAATGTTTGTCTCTCAGTTAAATGGTCAGATAGCTGTGTAATTTATGTGTTAGAGAAATATGATACCGATGTGTAAAGTTGTATATGCAAATACCATATTAGCTAGGGCTCCTTGTGTTTGCCAGACACATAGTACACAATATAGGCGTGTACCCCCTAAGGATTAATGTAATTATACCCTCAGGTGTTACAGATTACAGCAATGGAACGAAATGTATCATGGAAAACTTTCTTTATAATTCAAAAATCTTGAAAAATAAATGGTTTAAGTACAAAATTAATCACTCAAATGCATGTCCTGTAGCGCTAAATGTGCATCTTGCTGTAAGATTATTCTGTGGAAGTGTCGTAGTTATCGTCCTCTGTAAGCAAAGTTCTGCTGAAGTCAATGTACTTACCTCATCATAAACGAAAGTGAAATGCTTTGCGTATAGATTTCGTAGTTATTACGTACCCTACCGTGATCAAGAAAGTACTATAATGTAACGTATTGTTGTGCTACGAAAAAGGTTCAAATGGTTCTGAGCACTATGGGACTTAACATCTGTGGTCATCAGTCCCCTAGAACTTAGAACTACTTAAACCTAACTAACCTAAGGAAATTACACACATCCATGCCCGAGGCAGGATTCGAACCTGCGACCGTAGCAGTTGCGCGGTTCTGGACTGAGCGCCTAGAACCGCGAGACCACTGCGGCTGGCTACGAAAAAGGCTGTCTCATTGTAGCTATACCACAAAAGTTACTACTAAAACGTGTTTTACTTTCCAGAATAATACAGAAAAACTGTGCAGATATAAAACAGATACACCACAAAAGCAACAATGTAAATTGTGTCATATATTAGTAGCGTCATGATATAATTGTGTAGCTATCAAAGAAACCAAATGCTAAGTCATCTTTAATCTCACCGAATGTACTGCAAATAAAGAGTATCTTTTCAAGTAAACCAAAATGTTGCATGAAAATCTCATTAGCAGTGCTGGTATATGTTCTTAGTATGTGAGCCTTATAATCGTTACATGATCGTGCAACTAACAAGCAAGAGTGTGCAAATAACAACACTTTGTCATCTGTTCACTATAACGATGCATTCGTAATTTATGTTTAAATAAGTTCTCTTGGTTCTCGACTGGATATTTAACTTCAAACATTGCAGATTATCTTTCAATAAACTTTTTTACATGTGAAATGTGGTGTAAACCTTTACTCTTCCTAGTATGCAGAGCTCCAGCTTCAACGGAATTATCATGTGGTATATGGTACATCGGTAAAGAATGCTCAAGGTTAGCGTCTGTGTTAGTTTTCTCTGAGCCAGCCGGCGCACGTGGCTGCCTGCGGTGCGAGTCACTGTCTGCAATCTCTTTTCTGGCGTGCATCGTTATTGGGATTAGGAGACCTAACTTCTACAAATTCACCTTGTCGAGAGGGCCCTGCCCTGTTTGAATCCCGCCAGTTCTGATGCAGTTCAGGTCTGCCGTTACGATCATATCGTCTGTTGTCATGTTGGTAGAGTCCATGGTTTCTTTCTTGTTGGTCACGTGGTGGAGAATTTCTCCCTGAATCGTAACTGCACGCTGGACCGTTGCGTCTGAAGTTATTCTGTCTCCCTTGATAATAATTATTTTGGTTTCCATATTGTCTGTTTCTCTGATTGTCTCTGTGATAGTCATTACTATGGAAATGCGATATTTATCTGCAATTATTTTTACTCTGCCAACGGTTGTCATACGGGTGGTGTCTGTTTTGGTCACGATTTGTGTTGTGAGAATAGCCTTGTCGTGTCCAGTTATTATTTCATCGCGGAATTGTGACGGATGTGACCTGTAATTGTTCTGCCAAAATAATATCTCACAAATGTTCAGGTAATTTGATTAAGCAAATGCAGATGAGGTCTGAGGGGCTGTAAGGGTTTAACAGGTACTGATTCTTGTGCAACATGGCTTCAAAATATTTCACAAGACTGGAAAATTCAGATTGTTCGAAATGTTTCATCATTATGATGCTGTGTTTTACTCGGTCTTGTGTAGCTTGAGACCAATATGCTGAAAGGAAGGCATGATAAAATTCTCCTTCACTGTGGCAATCGAGAATGACCGATCGCATTCTTACAGCTGGTTCATTTTCTAAATAGCCACACATAAATTCTAATCTGTGCTCTAATGACTAGTTGGGAGGAAAACAATGAGAGAATTGATGAAGCCACACTTGTGGATGAATGTCGTTGCCCTACAAGAGAATAACCCTGACTAAATTAACCTATACGTTTTCAAAACACTTACCTCACAAAAATCTTCGTTACTTGCACTAGTGCAATACAGCGAGCGCCACTACTGCCAGCTAAATAAAAGATTCAAACTACTGAAGGCACTAACTACTGATAGGCATAGTTAGCAAACGAAAGATTTTGATAGACAACAAACAATGTATTTACCTTAATAGTGTTCAAAAGTGATTATATATATATATATATATATATATATATATATATATATATATAAAAATAATCAGTCCATTATATCCAATATTACAAATTTACTGTCTCTGATGGACACACATCCAGATTGTCCTCTCTCAAAATTCCTCCATCTCTCTCCCCACATCCACCACTGCTGGAGTCTCACCTCCAACTGCGCAACGCTACGTGCTGTAACAACCCACTGCCCAAGCCTAAAATGGCAGACAACAATGCAAACTAGCCACAGACTGCACACAGCACTGCCAGTGATTTTCATACAGAGCGCTATGTGGCGGTGACGTTACCAATATAAGAACCTAAACAGCCTACTTACACAGTGTGTATGATTGACTGATCTGGCCTTGTAACACTAACCAAAATGGCCTTGCTGTTCTGGTACTGCGAACGGCTGAAAGCAAGGGGAAACTACAGATGTAATTTTTTTCGAGAGCATGCAGCTTTACTGTATGATTAAATGATGATGGTGTCCTCTTGGGTAAAATATTCCGGAGGTAAAATAGTCCCCCATTCGGATCTCCAGGCGGGACTACTCAAGAGGACGTCGTTAACAGAAGGAAGAAAACTGGCGTTCTACGGACCGGAGCGTGGAATGTCAGATCCCTTAACGGGCAGGTAGGTTAGAAAATTTAAAAAGGGAAATGCATAGGTTAAGGTTAGATATAGTGGGAATTAGTGAAGTTCGGTGGCAGGAGGAACAAGACTTCTGGTCAGGTGACTACAGGGTTATAAACACAAAATCAAATAAGGGTAATGCAGGACTAGGTTTAATAATGAATAAAAAAATAGGAATATGGGTAAACTACTACAGACAGCATAGTGAACGCCTTATTGTGGCCAAGATAGACACAAAGCCCACGCCTACTACAGTAGTACAAGTTTATATGCCAACTAGCTCTGCAGATGACGAAGAAATTGATGAAATGTATGACGAGATAAAAGAAATTAGTCAAGTAGTGAAGGGAGACGAAAATTTAATAGTCATGGGTGACTGGAATTCGAGAGTAGGAAAAGAGAGAGAAGGAAACGTAGTAGGTGAATATGGAATGGGGGTAAGAAATGAAAGAGGAAGTCGCCTGGTAGAATTTTGCGCAGAGCATAACTTAATCATAGCTAACACTTGGTTCAAGAATCATGAAAGAAGGTTGTATACATGGAAGAACCCTGGCGATACTAAAAGGTATCAGATAGATTATATAATGGCAAGTCAGAGATTTAGGAACAAGTTTTAAATTGTACGACATTTCCAGGGGCAGATGTGGACTCTGACCACAATCTATTGGTTATGAACTGTAGATTAAAACTGAAGAAACTGCAAACAAGTGGGAATTTAAGGAGATGGAACCTGGATAAACTGACAGAACCAGAGGTTGTACAGGGTTTCAGGGAGAGCATAAGGGAACAATTGATAGGAATGGGGGAAGGAAATACAGTAGAAGAAGAATGGGTAGCTTTGAGGGATGAAATAGTGAAGGCAGCAGAGGATCAAATAGGTAAAAAGACGAGGGCTAGTAGAAACCCTTGGGTAACAGAAGAAATATGAATTTAATTGATGAAAGGAGAAAATATAAAAATGCAGTAAATGAAGCAGGCAAAAAGGAATACAAACGTCTCAAAAATGAGATCGACAGGAAGTGCAAAATGGCTAAGCAGGGATGGCTAGAGGACAAATGTAAGGATGTAGAGGCTTATCTCACTAGGGGTAAGATAGATACTGCCTACAGGAAAATTAAAGACCTTTGGAGAAAGGAGAACTACTTGCATGAATATCAAGAGCTTTGATGGAAACCCAGTTCTAAGCAAGGAAGGGAAAGGATAAAGGTATAAGGAGTATATAGAGGGTCTATACAAGGGCGATGTATTTGAAGACAATATTATGGATATGGAAAAGGATGTAGAAGAAGATGAAATGGGAGGCATGATACTACGTGAAGAATTTGACAGAGGACTGAAAGATCTGAGTCGAAACAAGGCCCCCGGAGTAGACAACATTCCATTAGAATTACTGACAGCCTTGGGAGAGCCAGTTGTGACAAAACTCTACCATCTGGTGAGCAAGATGTATGAGACAGGCGAAATACCCTCAGACTCCAAGAAGAATATAATAATTCCAATCCCAAAGAAAACAAGTGTTGACAGATGTGAAAATTACCAAACTATCACTTTAATAAGTCACAGCTGCAAAGTACTAACGCGAATTATTTACATACGAGTGGAAAAATTGATTGAAGCCGACCTTGGGGTAGATCAGTTTGGATTCCGTAGAAATATTGGAACATGTGAAGCAATACTGACCCTACGACTTACCTTAGAAGAAAGATTAACGAAAGGCAAACCTACGTTTCTAGCATTTGTTGACTTAGAGAAAGCTTTTGACAATGTTGATTGGAATGCTCTCTTTCAAATTCTGAAGGTGGCAGGAGTAAAATACAGGGAGCGAAAGGCTATTTACAATGTGTACAGAAAGCAGATGGCAGTTATAAGAGTCGAGGGGTATGAAAGGGAAGCAGGTTGGGAAGGGAGTGAGGCAGGGTTGTAGCCTATCCCCGATGTTATTCAATCTGTATATTGAGCAAGCAGTAAAGGAAACAAAATAAAAATTTGGAGTAGGAATTAAAATCCATGGAGAAGAAATAAAAACTTTGAGGTTCGCCGATGACATCTTAATTCTGTCAGAGACAGCAAAGGACCTGGTAGAGCAGTTGAACGGAATGGATAGTGTCTTGAAAGGAGGTTATAAGATAAACATCAACAAAAGCAAAACGATGATAATGGAATGTAGTCGAATTAAGTTGGGTGATGCTGAGGGAATTAGATTAGGAAATGAGACACTTAAAGTACTAAAGGAGTTTTGCTATCTGGGGAGCAAAATAACTGATGATGGTCGAAGTGGAGAGGATATGAAATGTAGACAGGCAATAGCAAGAAAATAGGAAAATTTTATTAACATCGAGTATAGATTTAAATATCAGGAAGTCGTTTCTGGAAGTATTTGTATGGAGTGTAGCCATGTATGGAAATGAAACGTGGACGATAAATAGTTTGGACAAGAAGAGAATAGAAGCTTTCGAAATGTGGTTCTACAGAAGAATGCTGAAGATTAGATGAGTAGATCACATAACTAATGGGGCGGTACTGAATAGAATTGGGGAGAAGAGGAGCTTGTGGCACAGCTTGACTAGAAGAAGGGATCTGTTTGTAGGACATGTTATGAGGCATTAAAGGCATTAAGGGATCACTAATTTGGTACTGGAGGGAAGCGTAGAGGGTAAAAATCATAGAGGGAGACCAAGAGATGAATACACTAAGCAGATTGAGAAGGATGTAGGCTGCGGTAGGTACTGGAAGATGAAGAAGCTTGCACAGGATAGAGTAGCATGGAGAGGTGCATCAAACCACTCTCAGGACTGAAGACCACAACAACAACAACATTTAAACCTAATCAATTCAAAATAACAGGAAATTATTTCCTCGACAGAAAGTAGTTTAATTTGATCTCTAACCAATGTATGTTTCCATCTGAGTGTGTAACTAATGAAGACATTTTATCGGATGAACAGTTGCCGCCACTTTAAGCATTAAAGAGCTTGATGAGCAGTGAAAGAACAATCAAAGAACTGGGATACCAAATTGCATGCAAAGTGTGGAATTTATCTGAATGCAAGAGATTAGGAGATTACTCCAACTTACATTTGAAAACTGATGTTGTGCTTTAGCCCGAGGTGTTTGAAAATTTCGGTTTATTTTGTCTTAAAACATACTAACTGGATCCAACTCATCACGTAACTTCACCTATCTTAATATTGGACGCTAATGTGAAATTGCAGCGTATTATAGATATAGAACGATAAAACTGTTGTGAACTTTGCATCCGAGATGGTACTGTTTACTGTTCACATAGGTATGAAACTGCAAATAATAGGTTCGTGGCTGACTATAATAAAAACATTGATGTATCTTGTATTGCATACCTCGATTTAAAAATCACTACTTGAGAGGCATAATGCAGTACCCATAACTCTCTGATCTGATATGGCTTTTTGTGTGGAGTTTTGATGTAATCAGCATACCAAATGATTCGGGCATAGGATACATTTTGGAAGCAAAGCTTGAGTATTCGGAAATATACATGAATTTTTCTCTTATCTACCTTTAATCTAGAGAAAACTATACCACCATCTAGCATTGACAAGAAAGAAGATTCAAAAAAGTTGATTTCAAAATTAAACGATGAAAAATTGTGTTATTTCTAAATTATACATTAAAATTATGTGATTAACTGCAGAAAATCTTAATAAAATCCCATATCAAGCAAAATTTACTGAATATTTTCATTCTGTGAAGCTCCCCGGATGGAAGCCTTTGTCGATATTTGTGTTGATAAATCAGTGAATGCAAAAAGAACTATTTCGAAAATAATTTTAGTTTTTCAAACTTATGAATAACGATCGTTGGCAAACTATGCAGAATGTGAGGAAAATTTGTAATATGAAACCAGAAATTATTTTGGGAATCAGATACGGCGCTACTACTAATACTACAAGACCAAATTTCACATACAGTATTGTATTTAAGGAAAATTTGTTTGCAATTGAATTAAGCAGACTTAACATTGATTTTTATAAAACCATAGCTATAGAAATGGGTATTTTAGATGTTATAAGATGCTTCTTGTAGATGGCCATCATGGGAATATATTAAAGAAATCTTATTCAAAGAATGTTAAAATATGTTACCCAGACACAGATAGCCTAGTATACACTCCTGGAAATTGAAATAAGAACACCGTGAATTCATTGTCCCAGGAAGGGGAAACTTTATTGACACATTCCTGGGGACAGATACATCACATGATCACACTGACAGAACCACAGGCACATAGACACAGGCAACAGAGCATGCACAATGTCGGCACTAGTACAGTGTATATCCACCTTTCGCAGCAATGCAGGCTGCTATTCTCCCATGGAGACGATCGTAGAGATGCTGGATGTAGTCCTGTGGAACGGCTTGCCATGCCATTTCCACCTGGCGCCTCAGTTGGACCAGCGTTCGTGCTGGACGTGCAGACCGCGTGAGACGACGCTTCATCCAGTCCCAAACATGCTCAATGGGGGACAGATCCGGAGATCTTGCTGGCCAGGGTAGTTGACTTACACCTTCTAGAGCACGTTGTGTGGCACGGGATACATGCGGACGTGCATTGTCCTGTTGGAACAGCAAGTTCCCTTGCCGGTCTAGGAATGGTAGAACGATGGGTTCGATGACGGTTTGGATGTACCGTGCACTATTCAGTGTCCCCTCGACGATCACCAGTGGTGTACGGCCAGTGTAGGAGATCGCTCCCCACACCATGATGCCGGGTGTTGGCCCTGTGTGCCTCGGTCGTATGCAGTCCTGATTGTGGCGCTCACCTGCACGGCGCCAAACACGCATACGACCATCATTGGCACCAAGGCAGAAGCGACTCTCATCGCTGAAGACGACACGTCTCCATTCGTCCCTCCATTCACGCCTGTCGCGACACCACTGGAGGCGGGCTGCACGATGTTGGGGCGTGAGCGGAAGACGGCCTAACGGTGTGCGGGACCGTAGCCCAGCTTCATGGAGACGGTTGCGAATGGTCCTCGCCGATACCCCAGGAGCAACAGTGTCCCTAATTTGCTGGGAAGTGGCGGCGCGGTCCCCTACGGCACTGCGTAGGATCCTACGGTCTTGGCGTGCATCCGTGCGTCGCTGCAGTCCGGTCCCAGGTCGACGGGCACGTGCACCTTCCGCCGACCACTGGCGACAACATCGATGTACTGTGGAGACCTCACGCCCCACGTGTTGAGCAATTCGGCGGTACGTCCACCCGGCCTCCCGCATGCCCACTATACGCCCTCGCTCAAAGTCCGTCAGCTGCACATACGGTTCACGTCCACGCTGTCGCGGCATGCTACCAGTGTTAAAGACTGCGATGGAGCTCCGTATGCCACGGCAAACTGGCTGACACTGACGGCGGCGGTGCACAAATGCTGCGCAGCTAGCGCCATTCGACGGCCAACACCGCGGTTCCTGGTGTGTCCGCTGTGCCGTGCGTGTGATCATTGCTTGTACAGCCCTCTCGCAGTGTCCGGAGCAAGTATGGTGGGTCTGACACATCGGTGTCAATGTGTTCTTTTTTCCATTTCCAGGAGTGTATAACAGAAATACCTCAAATATTTGTTACGTTATCAAAAGTGATGTGCATGGGTGTTCTGAGACTTCTACATCTACATCTACATCTATACTCCGCGAGCCACCTTACGGTGTGTGGCGGAGGGTACTTATTGTACCACTATCTGATCCCCCCTTCCCTGTTCCATTCACGAATTGTGCGTGGGAAGAACGACTGCTTGTAAGTCTCCGTATTTGCTCTAATTTCTCGGATCTTTTCGTTGTGATCATTACGCGAGATATATGTGGGCGGTAGTAATATGTTGCCCATCTCTTCCCGGAATGTGCTCTCTCGTAATTTCGATAACAAACCTCTCCGTATTGCGTAACGCCTTTCTTGAAGTGTCCGCCACTGGAGCTTGTTCAGCATTTCCGTAACGCTCTCGCGCTGACTAAATGTCCCCATGACGAATCGCGCTGCTTTTCGCTGGATCATGTCTATCTCTTCTATTAATCCAACCTGGTAAGGGTCCCATACTGATGAGCAATACTCAAGAATCGGACGAACAAGCGTTTTGTAAGCTACTTCTTTCGTCGATGAGTCACATTTTCTTAGAATTCTTCCTATGAATCTCAACCTGGCGCCTGCTTTTCCCACTATATGTTTTATGTGATCATTCCACTTCAGATCGCTCCGGATAGTAACTCCTAAGTATTTTACGGTCGTTACCGCTTCCAATGATTTACCACCTATGGCATAATCGTACTGGAATGGATTTCTGCCCCTATGTATGCGCATTATATTACATTTATCTACGTTTAGGGAAAGCTGCCAGCTGTCGCACCATGCATTAATCCTCTGCAGGTCCTCCTGGAGTACGTACGAGTCTTCTGATGTTGCTACTTTCTTGTAGACAACCGTGTCATCTGCAAATAGCCTCACGGAGCTACCGATGTTGTCAACTAAGTCATTTATGTATATTGTAAACAATAAAGGTCCTATCACGCTTCCCTGCGGTACTCCCGAAATTACCTCTACATCTGCAGATTTTGAACCGTTAAGAATGACATGTTGTGTTCTTTCTTCTAGGAAATCCTGAATCCAATCACAAACCTGGTCCGATATTCCGTAAGCTCGTATTTTTTTCACTAAACGTAAGTGCGGAACCGTATCAAATGCCTTCCTGAAGTCCAGGAATACGGCATCAATCTGCTCGCCAGTGTCTACGGCACTGTGAATTTCTTGGGCAAATAGGGCGAGCTGAGTTTCACATGATCTCTGTTTGCGGAATCCATGTTGGTTATGATGAAGGAGATTTGTATTATCTAAGAACGTCATAATACGAGAACACAAAACATGTTCCGTTATTCTACAACAGATTGGCGTAAGCGAAATAGGCCTATAATTATTCGCATCTGATTTATTACCCTTCTTGAAAATGGGAACGACCTGCGCTTTCTTCCAGTCGCTAGGTACTTTACGTTCTTCCAGCGATCTACGATAAATTGCTGATAGAAAGGGGGCAAGTTCTTTAGCATAATCACTGTAGAATCTTAAGGGTATCTCGTCTGGTCCGGATGCTTTTCCGCTACTAAGTGATAGCAGTTGTTTTTCAATTCCGATATCGGAAACCTATTGTGGTAATAACATTTGTAACATCTCATGTGTCAATAAGAAGAAAGCGGGTTTAGTGAAAGATAAATTATAGGGGGCTATTTTTACAGAATTCACAAGACTAAGAGCAAACATGTACACTCTCGAAACTGAGATACAACACGTAACAAGTTGAACGAAAGGTGTGAAAAACTCTTCAGCAAGCCAACTAAGCACTGATGATTACTGGGAATGTGTATTAAATTATTTTGATAAATCGACTTTACAGTTTATAAGTAAACTGGGAATGTAAGATAAATATTGAGAATGTAACCAATATGTTGTAGATGTATTATGAACTGAAACTGTAATCTATGTATTATAGATGTGCGATGATACTGGATTTGTAATCTGTATGTTGTATGCGTACCTTGTAAGTGCAAAATTACATTTCGTTTATTGAGCTACATATCTCAGTGTTTATCTTGTTATCTACATATGTTTGAATTTCCATAACAGAGAGAATATTTGTTAGCTTACACCACATGCCCCTCCGTACCCGCGTCCTTTAACGTCTATCGATTGAGGATAAGATGGCAGTCGGTCGGTACCTTTCGACCTTCCAAGGTCTGTTTGGATGGAGTTTGAGTTTTGAGAAGCACTTTGATTAATCTGTTTGTAAGAAAGAGGCATGGATGAAGAAGAGGTTGAAAAATGTTCCTAGCAAAGCAAAGAGAGAGAGAGAGAGAGAGAGAGACAGAGAGAGAGAGAGAGAGAGAGAGAGTGAGAGAGAGAGAGAGTGAGAGAGAGAAAGAGAGTATATTTTCTGCTGATGAAACTGTGTCATGTCACTGTATAGAGTCTCCTTTTTACATCTTTACGTACTTCTTTCTATTTAGATAAGGCTACAAATCATAATGTGGCGCACTTTCCTGATGACTGACACGGACTGATGTGGATCGGGCGGACTATTGAGGCGGTTTTGACTGGTCGGCTACCGTAAAATCACGTCTCGTGCACTCGTTCCCTCATTGCTGAGCCCGCCTTCTGCAAGGCCGCAGCCTGGATCTGATAAAAAAAGCCTAATCCGCTGTCGGAGTCGCATTCGTACCCACTATCCCAATCGATGACAGCTTACGTCTATTTCATACTTCGACTTGAAATTTAACACGAAATATTTTTGAAAACATCACAATAAAAAGTAAAACGGTCGACTAGGGTTTAAAGTCAAGTCGACGACGAGATCCTTAGTGACAGAGTAAAAACTGGGATAGAGAAGAATGGGGAATTAAATCTAATATATTCTTTACAGTGAAACCATCTACATTTACATGACTATTCTGCAATTTGCAATTAAGGAGCTGGCAGAGGTTTCATCGAACCACCTTAAAGCTATTTCTGTGCTGTTCCACTCTCGAACAGTTTGAGGGAAAAAAGATCACTTCAAGCTTTTGTATGTCCATCCTTTCGACTGGAGGCCTTGGGGACCACGACCGTTCACTATTGTAAGAAAACGAAGCGCCTATAGCCGTCCTTATTATCTTATTTATTGTGTAGCTGCCAGTTTCGTCGCTTCCATGCGCTATCTTCAGGCCGTAGCTACACAATAAATAAGATCATAAGGACGGCTGTAGGCGTTTCATTTCCTGCGAGCTCTGATTTCTCTTATTTTGCTATGACGATCATTTCTTCCAGGTAGGTGGGTGCCAAAAACACAATTTCGCATTCAGAGGAGAAACTTGGTGATTTGAATTTCATGAAAATATGTCGCAGCAACAAAAAAACACATTCGTTTTAATGAACTCGCGAATTATGTCCATGACACTCTCTCCTCAATTTCGTGATGACACAATACGAGCTACTCAACTTTGAAATTCGTCAATGTTCTATCTGATACTGATCCCATACTGAGCAGCACTACACTAGAAGAGGACGGACAAGTGTTATGTAGGCAGTCTCTTTAGTAGACGTGCTACGTCTCCTAAGTTATCTGCGGATAAAACGCAGTCTTTAATCGCCTTTCCCACAACATTTTCTATGTGATCTTTGTAATTTAAGTTATTCGTAATTGTAATACCTAAGATTAAGGAAAAGCAAACCTTCGTTTCTAGCATTTATAGACTTAGAGAAAGCTTTCGACAATGTTGACTGGAATACTCTCCTTCAAATTCTGAAGGTGGCAGGGGTGAAATGCAGGGAGCGAAAGGCTATTTACAATGTGTACAGAAACCAGATTGCAGTTACACGAGTCGAGGAGCGTGAAAGAGAAGCAGTGGTTGGGAAGGGAGTGAGACAGGGTTGTAGCTTATCCCCGATGTTATTCAAATGGTTCAAATGGCTCTAAGCACTATCGGACTTAACATCTGAGGTCATCAGACCCCTAGACATAGAACTACTTAAACCTAACTAACCTAAGGACATCACACACATCTATGCTCGGTTCAGGATTCGTACCTGCGACCGCACGTGTCGCTGTAATGCTTCGGTGACCCTGTCCAAGTCGGCTTGTGTGCTGATCTGTCTCCCTTCAGTGTGTCCGCAACCTATGGGTGACACATGGCGAGGCATCGGCATGTGCAGCAGCACGACAGGAAGTCCATCCTTTTCAGATCAAACAGACTTCCATTACAACTTGCACTGCATTAACATGTCACACTGGATGTACTTGTTTGTATACGATACAACGTCCAAAAATGAAAACTGCCATCTGTGTACCCCACTAGAAAACACTGAGACGCCGGTACGCATTTCCTTCTGAGGGATCAGCCGACACTGTAATGCGTAACACAGCCGATAGATAACGAATGATTTTAATTGTTACCTACACTGAAAGCAAAGATATCAAGCCATGCAGTTATACGACACGTACCGCCTGTATCAAAATGGGGGTAACAAAATGGCTCTGAGCACTATGGGACTTAACATATGAAGTCATCAGTCCCCTAGAATTTAGAACACATCAATGCCCGACTCAGGATTCGAACCTGCGACCGTAGCGGTAGCGCGGTTCCAAACTGAGGCGCATAGAACCGCTCGGCCACACCGACCGGCATGGGGGTAACATACCGGGCATTAATACACGTGTTCCCCCAATTCTTCTGAACAGTATACACATAAATATCATTTTAATATGCTTAAATATAACGAAATGTGAAATATGTAACATTCTTTACAGGCATAAGTGCTTCATAAGTGCTTCATAAGAATTTTGAGTTGTCACGTTGATAAAATTAATGATCGTCTAACACACTTGTATTTGGAAGTCCTGCTATACTGAAGTTTTACTGCGTACTTTGAATCTGAGGGTCATGTCGTAGTATCGGCGAGACTTGCGTTTTTAGTACGAATGAAATATAGTATGTTCCAAAAAATCGCTACTTTCGAACATGACAGTCGAATGAGAACACTAATGATCTGCCCCACAGGCTGTTTGGACAGTATATCTGACCACTCTGACAGAAATTAATACAAGGGAAGTTAATTTAACTTTTTATTACAAGACTGCTGGCGCTGGAAGAAAGTGCTGTTTTTATTTCACCTTCTCCACGAGGTGTTATGGGGCACCGCAGTCATAAATTTTCGGCAGTTGCAAAGAACAGAATTCAGGCTGAGCAGTTGTGCGAACAAACTAGCCAATTATACCACGTTACGAATAAATAAAAGCCTACGTTCACCGTAAAAGCAGAAAACCAGGATTCGTTATTCTCTGATAGCTTTATTTGTAGTCAGCTATGAATGAGTTTCAGGTCCATAGGTAAGAAGTCTTGATTTAATACCTAAACGACTACATTGTTTATCGCTCGTAACCTCTGAAAGTAAAATTCAGAAAGCTTCACTACAGTCAGTCGTAACTTTACTACGATTTTACGATCGGGAAAAGGAACATTGTGTTTTATTTGATACTCGATTTGTGTTTTCGAGCTGATTTAGTGGAAGGTTTAGAGGAGAAATGCCAGAAGCTGCCGGCCTTACGACACTCTGTAGCAAAGCATTCAATTTGTTGAGCTTTAATAAAGTTATTTACGCAAATCATAAATTAGCGTCCCTATTTCTTGGACCTACACGATCTTTAAGCTGTGATCACAACAAAATCATAACTAAGAGGTTATTTATTCTACACTGCCTGACAAAACTGCAAAGCACACACAAAACATGGATGGATGTCAATGTAACTTTGTACGCATAGGCCTACACATCATCTGCAGGTGGTAGAGTAAGTTAGTAGTTCTCTGTGACTGGTAGAACTATCACCAGAGTACTGTCGCCAGGCCTGGTAGTGTATATAAGGGCGGTGAGCAGCGTCGGTTGTTGAATGAACACTGTGAAGGAGAAGGAGGTGCAACGCATTCGTCTGAGACAGCTTCATCAGCACCTGACAGAGTTTGAAAGTGGTCTCATTGTGGATCTCCAATCGAGCAGCTGGTAGAATCAGGCAGTATCCTGGACTATGGGACATTCAGATGTGACAATGGCTGACGCTGAATGGCATGGCAAAATTAGCACAGGTACACTCGTTAAGATTCCTGTCGACGACGTCTGATCACTACAAGCATTGTGCAGCAAGCCTATCGTAACCCCTTCACATTTGCGCCTGCAACCTGAGGACGAGTAATTGACACCCTGCAACATCCTACGTCATGCCACACGATTGGTTATAAACTAGCAGCAGCTGCACTAAGGTATTATCGTCCCATACGTAAACCACAAACGCTGTATTCGGTGTGTTACTGTGACCGAAAGACACTGATAAATCGCATCGAATTGTGTGCAACAAAGAATCACGGTTGTAAATTACCCTAGACGATCATCGTCGGCCACTAAGGCGGAGACTCGGGGAGAGGTCCCGTTCTTCTAATATTTTGGACAGGCGCAGTGGTGTTACGTCTGGTGTCATGGCTCGGGTTCCATCGGCTATGACTTCACGTCACGACTGGTAGCGACTGAGGGAAATCTGACGGCACAATGGTTGTTGTGGTCTTCAGTCCAGAGACTGGTTTGATGCAGCTCTCCATGCTACCTTATCCTGTGCAAGTTTCATCTCCCAGTACCTACTGCAAGCTACATCCTTCTGAATCTGTTTAGTGTTTTCATCTCTTGGTCTCCCTCTACGATTTTTACCCTCCGCTCTGCCCTTCAATACAAAATTGGCGATCCCTTGATGCCTCAGAATATGTCCTACCAACCGATCCCTTCTTCTAGTCAAGTTGTGCCACAAATTTCTCTTCTTCCCAATTCTGTTCAATACCTCCTCATTAGTTATGTGATCTACCCATCTAGTCTTCAGTATCCTTCTGTAGAACCACATTTTGAAAGCTTCTTTTCTCTTTTTGTCTAAACTATCTATCGTCCACGTTTTACTTCCAAACATGGCTACACTCCATACAAATAATTTCAGAAAAGACTTCATGACACTTAAAGTAGTAAATGAGTTTTGCGATTTGGGGAGAAAAGTAACTTATGAAGGTCGAAGTAAAGAGGATATAAAATGTAGACTGGCAATGGTAAGGAAAGCGTTTCTGAAGAAGAGAAATTTGTTAACATCGAGTATAGATTTAAGCGTCTCATTTCCTAATCTAATACCCTCAGCATCACCCGATTTAATTCGTCTACATTCCATTATTCTCCTTCTGATTTTGTTGATGTTCATCTTATACCCTCGTTTCAAGACACAGTCCATTCCGTTCAGCTGCTCTGCCGGGTCCTTTGCTGTCTCTGACAGAATTACAATGTCATCGGCGAACCTCAAAGTTTTTATTTCTTCCCCATGGTGTTTAATTCCTACTCCGAATTTTTCTTTTGTTTCCTTTACTGCTTGCTCAATATACAGATTGAATAACATCGGGGATAGGTTACAACCCTGTCTCACTCTCTTCCCAACCGCTGCTTCCCTTTCATGCCCCTCTACTCTTATAACTGCCATCTGATTTCTGTACAAATTGTAAATAGCCTTTCGCTCCTTGTATTTTACCCCTGCCACATTCAGAATTTAAGCTTTCCCTAAGTCTACAAATGCTAGAAACGTAGGTTTGCCTTTCCTCAACCTATTTTCTAAGGTAAGTCGTTGGGTCAGTATTGCCTCACGTGTTCCTACATTTCTAAGGAATGCAAACTGATCTTCCCCGAGATCGGCTTCTGCTAGTTTTTCCATTCGTCTGTAAAGAATTCGTGTTAATATTTTGCAGCCTTGGCTTATTAAACTGATAGTTCGGTAATATTCACACCTGTCAGCCCCTGTTTTCTTTGGGATTGATTTCATTAGTACAATTGATAGCCTTGGGAGAGCCAGCCCTGACAAAACTTTACCATCTGGTGAGCAAGATGTATGAGACAGGCACAATGGTATGTCACAGGAATCCTGGAACTTTTTGTGTTTCTTCCCATGCGACAGTATTTGGTGCCTTTTGTCAGCAGGACAATGCTCGTCCACACGGGTCGTGTCTCTATGAACGGTCTGTATTATGTCGAGGTAATACTGCGATCAGCAAGATCCCCAGCTTTTACCCCAACAGAACCTCGGAGAGACAAGCTTAGAGCTCAGCAATGATAATTAGGGACATACTGCCAAATTCTTTGTGAATTTCATTCTATTTTTAAGTTAGTGAAGAACTGTGAAATAACCTCACAGCCCGTGCAAATTCATTTCGTTCTTTTCTCCAAGTTCTGGGTGCTTCACTCTTTCTTCCTTCTATGTCTACTCCGCTAGCCACCAAGCGCTCTAAGCGGTGTGTGGTGGAGGGCACGATTCGCGCCAAAGTCATATTCCTCCCCCCTCCCCCCCTCCCCAATCTGTTCCGCTCGTGGATCGTGAGGGGGAAAAACGACTGTCTGAAAGCCTCAGTACAGCCTCTAATTTCCCTTATCTTTGAATGGTGATCATTGCCCGCTTTGAAGGTTGGTGGTAATAATATATGCTCTACATCCTCAGCGAAGATCATATTTCGGAATTTAGTGAGCAGCCCCTTCCCGTTAGCGCGCCGTCTATCTGCAAGTGTGTCACACTTCAACCTTTCTATGAGATTTGTAACGCTCTCGCGAAGACTAAATGTACCAGTCACGAATCTTGCCGCTCTTCTTTGCCCTCACGAATCTTGCCGCTCTTCTCCGGACCTTCTCAATCTCTTGAATCAGACCCAGCTGGTAAGGGTCCCATACAGACGAACAATAAGACTGGACGAACTAACGTATTGTAAACTATTTCCATTGTTGCAGTGCTCCATCGCCTCAGGATTCTACCGATAAACCGCAATCTAGAGTTCACCCTGCCCGTTACTTGTGTAATCTGATCATTCCATTTGAGATCATTTCGAATAGTCACACACAGATACGTGACGGATGTTACCGCTTCCAAAGACTGGGCATTTATTTTATACTGGTACATTAATAGGGATTTTCGCCTTGTTATACGCACTAGGTTACACTAACTAATATTGAGAGATAACTGCCAGTCATTACACCACGCATTTATTTTCTGCACATCCTCATTGGTTTGTTCACAACTTTCGTGTGATAATACTTTCCTGTAGACTACAGTATCATCGGCAAACAGTCTACTGCCGCTTTCAATAGCATCAACCAGATCGGTCATGCAAATCGTAAAAAGCAAAAAATGGTCCAAATGGCTCTGAGCACTATGGGACTTAACATCTGTGGTCATCAGTCCCCTAGAACTTACAACTACTTAAACCTAACTAACCTAAGGACATCACACACATCCATGCCCGAGGCAGGATTCGAACCTGCGACCGTAGCAGTCGTGCGGTTCCGGACTGAGCGCCTAGAACCGCTAGACCACCGCGGCCGGCCCGTAAAAAGCAGCGGACCTATTACGCTGCCCTAGGGCACACCTCAGGTTACACTTGTTTCTGTCAAAGCCACCCCAGTCAGGATGACATACTGCTCTGTGTTTGTTAGAAAACTTTTATCCAACCCCATATGTCATCGGACAGACCGTAAGCGCGCACTTTCTGGAGCCAGCGACAGTGCGGAACTGAGTGGAACGCCTTTCAAAAGTCGAGAAATATGGCATCAACCTGGGAGCCGGTATCTAGAGCCTGTTGTATATCATTCACAAAGAGGGCCAGCTGTGTCTCGCATGTCTCCTAAAACAGTGCTGGTTTCTGCAGATTTGCTTCTCAGAGTCTAGAAAGGTCATTATGTCTGAACACAAAATATGTTCCATGATTCTACAACAAATCGATGTCAGTGAAATTGGCCGGTAATTTTGTGCATCCGATTTTCTACCCTTTTTATAGATTCCTATGTCCTGAGCCTTCTTCCAGTGGCGTGGAACTTTCTGCAGTTCCAATGGTCTCTGATAGGTAATGTATAAGAATGGTGCTATATTTGTAACATAGTCAACATATAATCTTACGGGGATACCGTCTGGGCCAGATGACTTCCTTGCGTTTGTTCGATAATAGAAAGGGGCTCTGAGCATTATGGGACTAAGGCACATACATTTCTTTGCAATAATTTGCCTGACGCATTACAATACGTTTCAGCAAGATGGTGCACCGCCACACTTCAAATGGTTCAAATGGCTCTGAGCACTATGGGACTTAACTTCTGAGGTCATCAGTCCCCTGGAACTTAGAACTACTTAAACCTGACTAACGTAAGGACATCACACACATCAATACCCGAGGCAGGATTCGAACCTGCGACCGTAGCGGTCGCGCGGTTCCCGACTGTAGCGCCTAGAAACGCTCGGCCAATTGAAAGGGGGAATGGTGCTGCAGTCCTCTACCATAAAAGAGTTTTTGAAAGCTAGGTTTAGAATTTCGGCATTCTGTTTATCATCATCAGTTACATTCCTCTTGCTGTCAGCAAGAGAAGGTATTGAACTACTTGTTGCGTTCCTAGATTTTACGTACGACCAAAATTTTTTTGGGGTTATTTTTAGAATCTGTTGATAAAATATTGCTTTCAAATTCTTTAAAAATATCTCTCATTGACCTTTTGACAGCTGCTTTCATTCCGCATAATTTCTGCTTGTCAGCGGGGCAGTGACTACGTTTTAAACGACTGCGCAAAATTCTCTGCTTTCTCAGCAACTTCCTAATATGTTTGTTGTACCAAGATGGATCCTTTCTCTCCCCTATATTGTTGCTAGGCACATACTTCTCTAGCACATGGGGGACAATACCTTTAAATTCCGACCAAAGATGCTCAATATCTTTGTGCCCCGCAGTGAATGCTTGGAGCTGACTATGAAGATATTCATTAATGACATTTATGTTTGCTTTCCCAAACAAGTAAACTCTACGCTGTTTCTTTGGATTTTTTTGTAACTTTCACTGACATAGAAGCCACAACGACATTATGGTCGCTAATACCTTCTTCTAGACTAACTTCCTCAAAAATATAATCCTTACCGCGTCTCATGGCCGCAACACCACCAGGTGGCGTTCGGTCTCGTGATTGGCGCTAGTCATAATGTTTTGAGGCTGTATGACGCCAAGTACGTAGGGTTCCTCTGATTTGTTGATCACTCTCAGCGCATGATTACGCGCCTTCTTAGCCGGGATACCCAGCGTACACCTTTGCGGCTGCGCTAGATTTGGAAGTACGCCGGTTGGTGGATGAAATTCTCACTGCCAATATTCGGCCAGCAACAAGAGGCGGAGAGGTGGCGGCGGTTTCTGAGCAGCAGTCTTTGCGCTAATGTCTTGGATGAAATCACAAACTGCCCCGCAGTGTTTCACGAAGTGAGGGTATATGATACTGTTGATCGTGGTCCGTCCGTCTGACGGGGACGTTTAGCTCAGCACCCCGCTTGGTGCTAGTCGAGAGCAGTAGGCTATGTGCTGGAATGGGGTTTCACCCTCTCCCTTCTCTCATCATCATACAACACAACGACCACAATATGCTTTACACATACCCATTAAACTCACCTACACTTCAGAATTACACGTATAACACAACTTCCACATATTCTCAAGGAAAAGGCTCAACGTACACGGGCAACGCCTTTTTCCTAGGCGCCCTCGCAAAGATGCCATACGGCATTTAATTTTTGTAACACATGATTTACAGCGTATTCGCTGGGACTGCCTTTTCGAAACTGAGATTTGTGGAGACTGGCTAAGTTTCTCACTTCTATAAACCTGTTGCATGGGTGAACTTTCGATGCCAGGCCTGATGTAAGGGGAGAAGGGAGGCTCTAGCCCATGAGTAAAGCGATGACAACTAGCGAGAGTCAAAGACTGTATAAATAGAATTTTCTTCAACACAATCACAAGTTTCACATACTTAATCGGTATCGACCATCACCTTGTCACCATCAGAACAACAGAAAGCAGCATCAGATAGACACCAGTTAATGTTCTGTCAACAACAATTTGAGGCGAGGCCTACGAGAAAGACAGGCCGCGGCGCGTGCGTCACGAAGGTAGTCCTGCGCTCGCTCGCTCGCTCGCTCAAATCAGCAGACAAACTACGTTTGTACACCTGTTAACTCGTAACTAGGTGTGTCCGCACAAACGAAAACTGAATCTTCTACTGGAATCCGCTATTATGGAATCTTACTGTTATTAGTCCTATAATGATGGGAAGTCATTGGGCCTACTTACAATATGTTACGGTTGTACTGATGTACAATAAAATAAAATCATGCTAAAATGATTATCCGTTGCATAACGCACCACTTCCACCAAGTAATGAATGCTGTTAGGCAGAAGAGACTAAATGCTATAAACACGCCGTTATACCATTTAGAACCGCGGGACTGCTACGGTCGCAGGTTCGAATCCTGCCTCGGGCATGGGGTGTGTGTGATGTCCTTAGGTTAGTTAGGTTTAAGTAGTTCCAAGTTCTAGGGGACTTATGACCTAAGATGTTGCGTCCCATAGTGCTCAGAGACATTTGACCCATTTTTTTATACCATTTATATCGAGTATTTATCTTAAATTAAATTTTCCTGTAGTACTGTTAATCAGTAAAACTTTATAATAGCATATTCTAGTGGAGGATGTAATTCTCGTTAGTACTTACACGCCCAGCTGCGAGTTAACAGGTTTAGAAACGCGTTTTGTGTGCTGAGCTGAGCGAGCGAGCTAGTTCAGGACTACATTCGTGACGCACGAGCCGCGGTCTGTATTTCTCGTGGGCCTCTGATTTGAGGCAACATTAGTTGATGTCCACTTGAAGCTGGTTTCTCTCGTTTTGATGGTTACTGATGATGGTCGATAACAGCTACCGACATCAAACTCTTATGTGACTGCGTCTAAGAACGCATTAAATGCACAGACAAAAAAATTCAGCTATTGTCCTCATGACAACACGTAGTTTTTCCTGGTGTCAATGCTGATACCTACCGGTACCTGCGAAATTCCAAAAAGAATGCCGCTTCTAGACTTGGTGGCCGCTACTCGCAGTCTATTCCCCCTCCAAGGCACAGAGTGGATGTTGTGCGATGGCTGCGGAGCGATCATCGCCAGGCAGCGGCACTCACTTAAGCCCTTCCATCATAGTCCGTCTGCCTAGCCCAGTTGTCTAACAGTAATAGTAACTAAGGCCAATGAGAGACAATCCTGAGAGATTTTCATAAATTAATAGTCATTTTACTTTATTCTTACGTAATTCAAGTAATGTAAGCACAGTAACTGTTGTGTATATGTGTTTTGTGTAAGGTAATTTAAATAAACTATCTGTGATCAACATGAGTATTCTGTGGAAATAAAATACTGTAAAGTTCTCTGTTTAAATTTCTATAGCTAATCCTTTCATACGTTTTTAATTAGAAAATTCTGCAGTCAGTCGCAATTAGGCTGCGGAAACGGTAAGCTGTACACCAACAGCTCATTGACCGAATGCTACTTTTGTGGCGGCGTTCATAGCGACAAGCAATTCGCTGTAGAAACGGCTTACGAAGTCACCGCCACACTTTTAATAGCGGGCCGACCGGTCCGCTGGAACAGTGAACAGAAAGATGAAAACCCAAACACTCTGATTAAATAAAAGTCGGTACTTATCTTTATTAACGAAGATACAGCAACACAGTAGTGAACTCCGTGTCTACAGAAATCTGTCTAGTTCGAGTCGGAGCGGCTAGGTCAGCGTCGGCTGACGACAAACAACAACTCTGCTGCGATGAACACACGACTGACTAGCAAGTACACAATTCGGTGGCGAGTATACAACTGAGCGGCGAATACAGAACTGTCCTAGCGCTCGCGAATCCAGCGCTTAAGAACCCAGAAGCCAGCGGTGGCGCGCGCAGACTTGCGGCGATTTCCTGTCTCGCTGGCGCTGCTTATGCGGACGGCGTCCGGACTTTGATGCTGCCAACCTTTTGGCAGCGGGCTCGGGTGGCATTACTGGCTAGTATATAACAGCTACCACACAAGCACTACAGTGTTCCCACTGCTGTGAGATATGTTGATTGCAATTTCATGCTGATGCGAACTTATTTTGAGCATTCTCAGTACAAAGAAAAATGATTTCTGCAGATGTGGTTGGCGTGAGTCCATGTTGGCCAATAGATATATTACTTGAACTTTTAAATAGAGATCGCAACACAGGGTGGTTGTACAGCTTACGATGACCTTCGAGAATTTTACCGAGCGAGGTGGCGCAGTGGTTAGACACTGGACTCGCATTCGGGAGGACGACGGTTCAATCCCGGCCATCCTGATTTAGGTTTTCCATGATTTCCCTAAATCGCTCCAGGCAAATGCCGAGATGGTTCCTTTCAAAGGGCACGGCCGACTTCCTTCCCCGTCCTTCCCTAATCCGATGAGAACGACGACCTCGCTGTCTGGTCTCCTTCCCCAAAACAACCAATCAACCAACCGAGAATTTGAGCAAGATCAAACTATTGGTGTGAGGAACAAGTAATCATCACAAAGACAGAATGCACAGACAGTTGTCGCAGTGCAGTGATTGCAGAACAAGACGTGACGCGCTCCTTCCTGAAGGACTACACCACGAGAAGGTCGTGGGGCTGTTAGACTGACCCTGACAGGTGGACGGGTGACAAGAGCTGAAATTCGGGGAAAGCTCGCTGGTAGAGTTTCACCGTGAACAGGATGGTACAAAGTAATGGTAGCTGGGTTGATGTCTCGAGTTACCATGCGTCCTTTACCTCTGACACTACACAGAGGTGGTAGAAGTCATGGGATACTTCCTATTATCGTCCCGGACCTCGTTTACCCCGGCTTAGTGCAGCAACGTAACGTGGGATGAAATGAAAAAGTTGTTGGAAATCCCCTGCATAAATATTCAGCCATGCTATCTCCATAGCCGTCCGTAATTGCGCAGGTGTTGTCGATGCAGGATTTTGTGCTAGATCTGCACTCTCAATTGTGTCCCATGTCGGTTCGATCTGGTTGGCGAAATCAGTCGCTCGAATTGTTCAGAATGTTCTGCAAATCAACTGCCAACAATTGTGGCACGGTGACATGACTCCATAAACATTCCATCGGTTTTTGGGAACATGAAGTCCATGAATGGCTGAAAATGGTCTCCAAGTCGCCGAAGATAACCATTACCAGTCAATAATCGGTTCAGTTGGATCAGACGACCCAGTCCATTCCATGAAAACGAAGTCCACAGCATTATGCAGTCACTAGCAGCTTGCCCAGCTTGACAACTTGGGCCCTTTACTTCGTGGGGTCTGCGTCGCACTCGAACTCTAAAACCAGCTCTTACCAACAGAAATTGGGAAACATCTGACCAGGCTACGGTTGTCCAGTCATCTAGCATCCAAACGACAAGGTCTCGAACCCACGAGAGGCGCTGCAGAAGATGTCGTACTGTTAATAAGACGCACTTGCGTGGTCGTCTGCTGCCGTATACCATTAACGCCAAATTTCGCGTGCTGTCTGTTAGCACTACAATTCTACGCAGACGCCGCTGTCTCGGCCACTAAGCGAAGGCCGTGGGGCCACTGCGTTGTCTGTGGTGAGAGGTTATACCTGACATTTGGTATTTTCGGCACACTCTTGACGCTGTATATGTCATAATATTGAATTCCCTGAAGATTTCCAACATGAAATGTCCCAAGCGTGTAGCTCCGACTGCCATTCCGTGTTCAACGTCCGTTAAGTCCCATCGTGGGGCCATAATCACATCGGAAACCTTTTCACATAAACCATCTGAGTAGAAGTGACAGTTCCGCCAAAACACTGCCCTTTTATACCATGTGTACGCAATACAACCGCCATCTGTATATGTGGATAGCGCTGTCCAGTGACTTTCGTCAACTCCTTGTACACCACAAACAACAGACCTGCGTGGTGTAGATTCAACGAAGATATACGGTGGTACTGTGTGGTGCGCAGCGAGGAGCCTGGCTTGTGTTTGTGGCGGTCAGATTGACACAAACGTGTCCACAAGAAGCAGCGGTTCTTGAGACTCCTGAAATTGTTGAGACCGCTCCAGCTGTTGAGTCGGTAGTTACTGGACTTGACAATAGAACTTGTTTGGTAATCGTTGTAGAAAGTCTGAATTCCCACCCAGCAAAATAATGAAATGCCCCACACAGCGTTTCATGCCACAAACGCCGTGAGGCACCTATAGATCCCCGGCTGAGCGGCCTAGTCCCTTAACTTGCCACCCATAGCACATTTCTGGAAAGTGAGGGGAATTGAAAGAAATACGGAGTAAAGAAAAATTGCCATACTTGGCGGTCGCCATTTGATTCCTCATCCCAATTGAATACAAAAGTGTATGTAGCAAAACTTAGTTCCGTCAATATAATATTAGAAATTAGATTTAAAATAAAGAAAAAAAAGAAAAACGAGGTTCTGACAAAGCTGTAATTGGCCGCTGCCGACTTTCGAGCCGTGTTGACGCCAAACATATTATTTCGGTTAAAGCATCGAACTGCATCCAATTAACAGTTCCACAATGTGGTATCTTGTGTATTTCTTCTGTTGCTGTTTCTTTTATTTAAGCATTATGACATAACATGAACTTCTAAAAGACTACTTTGTTTCGCCCATGACACAAATAAAGCCAAGAGAAAATAACAATGGGTACAGGAACATCGCCTGTATCCATTGAGGTACAAAAAACAAAATAGATAGGCTACACTGTGTTGTACACAATGGTACGCGCAGTAATTCCATTCTGTGCCTTTGATGCCCAGGCTTATCTTCACAGAGTCGTCATGTACACGTACGAGAAACGTGCACTGCAGAGAAGTTGTTCAAAGGGACCATCTTACATTTGTAAACACTTCGCCACTCACTAATCACACTTTGCTCGGCCCTATGCAACACACTTGCATCCACCATTACCGAAGTGGTATGCACGCGATCTATTAGGTCGTCTATATCTGCGGGTGGAGTACCAAAAACTCGTTCCTTTCAGTGTCGCCATATATAAAAATCTAGTGGATTAAGGTCCAGGGAACGTGGAGGCCAGAACATTGGACCTCCACGACCACCCATTCCCCTGTAAACGCTTCTTGTAAATAGTCACGCAAATCAACTCTGAAGTGTGGCGGTGCACCATCTTGCTTGTAAGTAGGCAGTTTAGGTTTTTATGTTGGTAACGCCACGTAGCGCTCTGTATTAAAATCACTGACTGTGCTGTGTGCAGTCTGTGCCTGGTTGACATTATGTGAGGTAAGTGATTCATGAAAGGTGTAGATTATTGTTAGTCAGGGCCATTCTTTTGTAGGGATTTTTGAAAGTCAGATTGCGTTGCGCTAAAAATATTGTGTGTCAGTTTAGTGTTGATCAGAATAAGTAAAGAGAGAAATGTCTGAGTACGTTCAGTTCTGCTCAGCTGTTTGAAAATCAAATAACTTAAGAGGTTTATCAGCACAGTAATTCATAAATTTTTCTAAGGGGAGGTTTCATGCTGAAACCGTAGCTGTCGCCGAAAATATAATGAAACATTTCTAATGCGTCAGGCAAATTATTGCAAAGAAATGTAGGGTTCAGGAGCACATTCAACTGTTCCGGCAATAGTTAAGGGCCCAAAAGCAGTCTTCCCACGACCCCTGCCTAGAGATTTAGCCCAAAGCGTGCCGGAAAGCCACGTTCACGGTTGACATGTTGCCAGCCTTCCGATCAATAATGGCTGTTGTGGAGGTTGAAAATACCTTCACGAGTGAAGCTAGATTCGTCAGTCCATATCACTTTATTTACAAAAAGTTCGTTATCTTCCACTAGGTGCAGAAGCCGTTCGTAAAACTGTATTCGTCGAATTCGGTATTCTGGCCGCTGATGTTGAGTTGCGTTGGATAAAGTTCTTCATCGTGAAAGACTTCATCAACCAGTCTGTGAGATATCTTGAACTGCCTTGGAATATCATTGGAACTTACCGACTGGTGAATGGTTTCAAGAATAACGTCCTCTGTTTCTGGCTTACGTCTAGTTCTTGGACGATCTCTGTCCGTTACTTATGGACGAAGATTTCCGGTTTTCCAAAGGCGTTGCTCAGGCGGCGAGAAACGTTATTGGGATGGCGCCTTTGTGGATACCGTGCAGCGTACGCACGAGCAGCAGCAGCAGTAGCTTGGCTATCAGATATAAGAATATCGACGCATTCGTCGTTTGTGTACTCCATCTGGTACCCACCCCACATCAACATCCAAGACCAGTTACGGTTGTGCACTGTGCGGTTAGTAGGCACATGGATGCAGTTTAATGGACCCCAGTGGCGTATGGCAGGCTATTGTCATGTGATGAAACGATGTCCTGTTTGTAAACGACGAGAACTAGGGAAAAGATGTCTAGAGTGTTAAAAAAGAGACCTGACAAGAGCTAGAACCATAATTCCAGAATGGATGTGGGTTTGATGTCCCAGCGGTGTCAGTGAGCTACGACGGCTAGTACGGCAGGGTAGGGTGATACACGTTCCTCTGTACATTCCGAAGGGCTGCACGATGTAAAGCGTTGCCAGCTCCTTGTTTTTATACACGTGTTTTCAAAATGCAGCCGATCTGATTGTGCTAGGTGAGCTTTTTCTTGAATCTGCATGAGGAATCGCGAGCCGACCTCGAAGTGCGACACTTTTTCTTCTCCCTGTATATTGTCATACCTCTCTCAAGCCAGCTATCTTACTGAAGTAACAGAGCATGTTAATTTTGTGTTAGGCCACGCAGTTGTAAAACACCATATCAGCAATCACCGACGTCTCAACAGTTTTCGCAGCAGTGTCTTCCTGGTCATCCAGACGTTTCCATTGATCCGAAGTCCAATCTCGATGATCCCTTGTCCTCTGCAGTCGTAACTGAGGATATCGTTGGTTCAACGTAGGAATGCGTCGGGATCGCCTGCTGTGAGCTACAACTTCAAGAACGTGCGCTGAACGGCGTTCTCCGAAACACTTCTGCCCACACCAGCATTGTACTCGGTCACCAAATCTGCCAAAGATTGACGCCTATACTGCTTTCCAGAAAGGGCAAGCATCTGGCCTTCACGTTCTGTGTTAAAGTGTGAAGGCCCAGAAGCGTGGAGGTCCAAAAGCGTGGAGGTCCAACAAATTTCTTGCCTGTTCTCGGTTTCATATTCCTTCGACCACTTTCCACAGGTCTCCACGACATAACACGTGATGAGCTGAGCAGTTTCGTCATTTCGTAGAAGCTCTTTCCCAGGCGCCGGGCCATAACAGTCCTCCTTTGGCAAAGTCGCTTATGTCAGTGGATTTTACCATTTTCGGCCCGTATCGTAAGGAACTTAATAATTTTTTCTTATTGATAAATAGAAAGATAGTTATCCGGTTCTAACACCAAAGACCCATTTGAAAAGTGTTTAACACTGATGGACAAAATAAAATTTACGCTCTTCGTTTATTAGTTTTCGTATTAATTACCTTTCATTGTTCTCCTCTCCTGGTGATAAAACGTGTTGTGTAATTCTGAAGTGAAATGGTGTTATACAATAAAGCAATTCATGGTCGATATGATTTTCTGAGCTACGATACCACGGATACCAGCTCCTCTAACTCTGAGAGATTATTATTATTTCAATTTTTTACGGAGAATTTAGATGGAAGCGACGATATTCACGACGGTGCTGTTCAACAACACAGGTACGTGAATGTGTTCATCTCTTTCCCTTCGTGGCCACCGACGTCAGTTTCGATGTACACTACTGGCCATTAAAATTACTACACCAAGAAGAAATGTAGATGTAAACGGGTATTCATTGGACAAATATATTACTAGAAATGACGTGTGATTACATTTTTACGCAATGTGGGTTCATAGATCCTGAGAAATCAGTACCCAGAACAACCACCTCTGGCCGTAATAACGGATTTGATACGCCTGGGCATTGAGTCAAACAGAGCTTGGATGGCGCGTACAGGCACAGCTGCCCATGCAACTTCAACACGATATCACAGTTCATCAGGAGTAGTGACTGGCGTATTGTGACGAGCCAGTTGCTCGGCCACCATTGACCAGACGTTTCCAGTTGGTGAGAGATCTGGAGAATGTGCTGGCCAGGGCAGCAATCGAACATTTTCTGTATCCAGAAAGGCCCTTACAGGACCTGCAACATGCGGTCGTGCATTATCCTGCTTAAATGTAGGGTTTAGCAGGGATCGAATGAAGGGTAGAGCCACGGGTCGTAACACATCTGAAATGTAACGTCCACTGTTCAAAGTGCCGTCAATACGAACAAGAGGTGACCGTGACGTGTAACCAATGGCACCCCATACCATCATGCATGGTGACACGTCAGTATGGCGATGACGAATACACGCTTCCAATGTGCGTTCACCACGATGTCGCCAAATACGGATGCGACCATCATGATACTGTAAACAGAACCTGAATTCATCCGAGAAAATGACGTTTTGCCATTCGTGCACACAGTTTCGTCGTTGAGTACGCCATCGCAGGCGATCCTGTCTGTGATGCAGCGTTAAGGGTAACCGCAGCCATGGTCTCCGAGCTGATAGTCCATGCTGCTGCAAACGTCGTCGAACTGTTCATACAGATGGTTGTCTTGCAAACATCCCAATCCGTTGACTCAGGGATCGAGACGTGGCTGCACGATCCGTTACAGCCATGCGGATAAGATGCCTGTCATCTCGACTGCTAGTGATACGAGGCCGTTGGGATCCAGCACGGCGTTCCGTATTACCCTCCTGAACCCACCGATTCCATATTCTACTAACAGTCACTGCATCTCGACCAACGCGAGCGGCAACGTCGGGATACGATAAACCACAATTGCGATGGGCTACAATTTGACCTTTATCAAAGTCGGAAACGTGATAGTACGCATTTCTCCTCCTTACACGAGGCATTACAACAACGTTTCACCAGGCAATGCCGGTCAACTGCTGTCTGTGTATGAGTAATCGGTTGGTGACTTTCCTCATGTCAGCACGTTGTAGGTGTCGCCACCGGCGCAAACGTTGTGTGAATGCTCTGAAAAGCTACTCATTTGCATATGACAGCATCTTCTTCCTGTCGGTTAAATTTCGCGTCTGTAGCACGTCATCTTCGTGGTGTAGCAATTTTAATGGCCAGTAGTGTATTTGCCGCGACATTCAGAACCTGCAGTCTTTATTTCCATTTAATTTGGAAGTCCGATAATTTTCCTTCTTAGATGAATAAATGCAATTTAATTGCAATTGTTTTTGTCTACTCCACGGGGAATGATTGTACTTAGAACGTACGTCCATCTATCCAGATCGTACGTTCGCACACAACTGAGTGTGTACCGATGGAACTATATTTATGAGCAATTTCCTTTACGGTATTAATTCTTATTTTGAACCACTCACTCGCGAATGTACGTGCCCTCTTATCTTGTGGAGTCAGTCAGGCGTATTCTGTAATAACGTTACTTGTAATATTCAGTGGCTTAGTTTCCACAATTGACGTTTGCCTGTGTTGCAGCGGCGCTTCACGCGTAGTAGTTATTACGCGACCACCATAACAACTCTCATTTCAAAATTACGACACCGGCTGACTAAGCTTCCAACAATTTAACATGGCAGTTACAAGTTTCTTTATCACTTCGTGTGCATGCAACGTCAGCAGGCAACACACCATCTCGCGGTGGAGGATGTTCATAACGTTTTCGCCTCTAAGTGTAACAGTTCCGTCCTACAGCGGTTTTGACTATGTTTAATCACACTTGACATTTACAGTTTACTTGACGTTGAGCAAGAAAGAAAGCTATGATTTTTGGCAACAGATGTACATTTCCTCACATCGTTTCGGCAGCACACAATCATCGAGGTTTAACCGATCAGGATTCACATGGCAACCTCGGCTACATGCCTGTTAACAATAGCTTACTTTTATGGAAGTGGAGTTGACAATATAGTCATTATTGACATTGTAAGAATGCAGAGTACTATTGACATTAATTTCAGTTGGGAATTGCAACCTTTGCGACGCATATCCTTATGCTAACCGTAAAAAATTTCTGCGTCGGACTGATATTTCTGCAAGGCAGTCTTTTATAGCGAGTAATCACCATCCAGACTCGTAGGTCTGAGTTAAAGCATCATTAGAGGCAATGTGCTAGTGAGAGAAAGCAAGCTGTGGTTTCGTGGCGACCCTCCAGCAATATACGCAGCCTCTGCGGAGCGTCGTTGGCCACAGCGAGGCATCACATTGCCCCAGTGAGCGCGCGAAGTATGTCGCCAGTCCTGAGATTAACGACGGCGATATTCGTGTTTGCCTCGGCTTTCTCTGCTGTGTAAGACCCTCGAACAATGCGATCTTTTCCATATGTACTTGGCAGCATTATTAAAGCATGTTATTACCGACGCCTACTTCGTCAACCGCGAATACACGGAGGAAGTCTGATGTCATATCAGAGATTTGGCACGGAGTTTTCATTGTCTGTGACGTCTGGCACGAGTCTCGGGTAGTTGCTACCATTCGGATGAGGTCACGAGCTGAACACTAAAACGGAAACTCATAATGTTATTCTTCTGATTTATTCAAACTTGATTAGATCTTACTTTAAGACATATAATGGTAGAAAATGAAAATTGAGGTTTCTCATTTTGAGAAGACCGAACCCGCGATCTGTTTTACTTGCGAAAAGCAGTCAACAGGTAAGCTCGAATAAATATTTCTTTATTTAAAACCACCGATTTTGAAAGACTTTGCTGTCATCTTAAGATCTTAAAAAATCTACTTGTTATGAAAGTCTTCATTTGATGTTGGACCTGACGCCTGGTTGTCATGTTAACAAAAAGATTCTTTAAGACCTGGAGATCACAGAAAAGTCTGTTGAAAGCAGTTGTTTTAAATACAGAAATATTTATGCGATCTTGGCTGTTGAATGTTTTCAGGGAAATGGGAAATTAACACTGTTCCAGACGAACTAAGTTTTATTCGTTTATTATACACATTGTATACCTTATCGCCCCTACAAAGTCATATATCTATAGGCTCATTGCCTCCAGTAATAGTATCGCAGCATTTGATAGCCTTCTCTAGCTATAACGAAGTACAACAAAAAAATGGTTCAAATGGCTCTGAGCACTATCGGACTCAACTGCTGAGGTCATTAGTCCCCTAGAACTTAGAACTAGTTAAACCTAACTAACCTAAGGACATCACAAACATCCATGCCCGAGGCAGGATTCGAACCTGCGACCGTAGCTGTCTTGCGGTTCCAGACTGCAGCACCTTTAACCGCACGGCCACTTCGGCCGGCGAAGTACAACAACCGTGCACAGAGACGTTCACAGAGGTTCCAGTTATCACCTTGAAGGATATCTACTACAGAGAGGGTGGCGGAGAATATTTTGTGCCAATATAATGGATTTCCTTTCCTATTCTGTTCAGAAAATGAACGTGGAAAAAATGAATGCCCATATGCCAGCGTAACCTCTCAAATCTCTATTATTTTACTCTCAAGGTGGAAAACCAAGTTATACGATGGTGGCAGAAGAACTGTTGAACAATTTTTCTCGGATTCCGCAATATTTGTCCAAAAGAGTTCCACAAGAATAGCGCACCTCTATTACAAAGTTCCGTATTTAAATTTATTGATAATGTGTTTTACAGATTCCTGCACAGATTAGCACACGGAGAAGCCCTAACATTCTTTCTCACAGATTTCATTCCTATGAAGAGGAGAAGTGGTCAACAAATATTAAACGGGAGAGCGTTGGAGTGGGTAGTAATAAATATTATTAAAATTTAATACACGTGACATAAAATAAGACACCATCATTGGTGTGCATGCATGAGAGCATTAACAAACCCCGTTACACAAAGAGAAAAACCCCCAGAAGGAAAAAGATATTCAGGATTAAAAACTGGGAAGGGATAAGATAATTATCTGTTGGGCCTACATGCGCATCCAAGTGGAAATAGAGCGCAAATGAAGGACTAAATGGATTAAAAACCGTATAAAGTTATAAACCTTATTTAAGACGCTTATCAGTAACACAGTTCTGAGAACCTGGAATGAACGTTACGTAACTGGAGACCCCATTTATGGTAACAGAACTAGAAAACCACAAGAACATATTAATGAACTGCCTAATATAATTGGAATGTCCAAACACACCAATACACGAAATTTACATACTCTGTAGTTGGTCGTCGCGAGGGTGGACCACTGGACGCGGTCAGCTCTATAATAAACTGGTGGGGATCGCCATTCGATTAGAGGTGCCAGTGCACGATGGAAGACCACAACAAGTGATGGGCGCGGCGGGATTTTGGGTTCCAGAAGTTGGGGAGCGCCTTAACAGTAGAATCTAGTAACAAAGAACATAGTAAAAACGGAGACGTAACTACCATCAGGACAGCTCATTCTATTGCTGGTAATGGTAGAAACATAAATAGTGAGGGAATAAGGTGCCAAAAGTGAATAAAAACATTTGGGATCCAAGGTATTACATTTTAATCATATGTATTAAATTAACTAAAGTTCATTTTGCCATAGTGCCTCGTTCCGTGCACTACTCGCCCAATGCTCCGTCGGTTATTATTTGTTGACTCCTTCCCTCTTCGTAGGGTTTTATTCTGTAACTAAGAATGTTTGGACCGTCTCCGTGTGCTAATCCATATGGCACTACCGTAAGTACTTTCCATTTACATTTACTTTTATTGGCTATTCTTAGTTAATATTTTAAATATGTAGATTACAAGGATATTTATCTTTCTATGTAGAATCGCCTCTTTCAACGCAGCGAAACAAGTCGTGAACAAATCATCAATTAACAGCTGTTTACGGTTTTATTCAAAATTTTTTCATCATGATTTTCAACGGCTGTGGGTACCAGTATCATAAAATTGTATTTTACAGTCAGAATGGACTACACCGACCTGCTGTAATACTAAACATAACTTAAATCGGCCGACATCTGTTGTGATGGGTACTTGATAAGCGCTGCAAAAGATGGAACAATTCGAACTGGATGCCTTTGCATACTATTTCACTTGCAGATGTGCTGAATTTCCCCAGAACCCAGTGCGTTTGTCTTCCTTTTTATATGTTTTACTTATTCACCCAATTTTATACAATGTTCTAGTGTTACCTTATGTCCTTCTTAATGGACTGTGTTGGGAAACTGAGACTGTTTACGGCGATAAAATAATAATTAAAAGTAAGTATCTGTGTCAGTCACCTTTTAATTCCTCCCACGACCCGGTTCGAGCGCTTACACCTCCATCTTCAGGTGGTTCAGCGTACTGCATTATATTTTTGTTTTCTGCATGTAGCTAGTTGTCTATTTTGAGTTTCATTTCGCTACATAATAAGTGTAACCAGCACTTGTTAACGTAATATGCCACTAGGATTGGCAATTTTAAACAATAATTACTACAATAAAGCTGCTTACAACATATTCCAGCAGAAATAACGGTGAGGTTTATCACAGTGATGTAGAAATACAGTGCGAAGCCCAAGAGCATTCATTGGTCCTTTACTACCGGAATGAAAGAGACAGAGAACAAATATGTCAGTGTTTAGCTCTTTACAAGTTTTGTTCCTAAGAATATCATTATTGAAAGAAATAAATATGAAATTAAACATTTATAAACTATACATCGAAATAATCAGTAACTAGATGCATAAAATAAATTTAATATGTTACTGTTAGTAGGTTACATACAGCAAAATGCCATGGTCATGTGGTTCCTAGTGCCTGTACAAAAATGATATAATGAAGCCAAACAACAAGTCTTCTTTGTACCATTTTTGTACATGCACTATGCCACACGGCTATGGCATTTTGCTGCATGACACTCGCAAATAATGTGACAGGTTTAACCTCCTGAGGAAGGCCACTATGTGCTCGAAACATGTTAAGAAATTAAATTTATTCTAATTGTTTCTCACAACGCCATTCAAAAGACTGAATGATGAGTCCAGCAGACAGAGAGCCTTAAAACATTGACAATAGGCTTTAAAAACGCAAAAACATAGCTAAGATCGTTTTGTGCAACGAATGTAAGACATTTAAAGGTAATCTTTATGAATTCAACAAGTTTAATATCTCTACTCTGGTAATGGCAAATATTAACAAATAGAACTAAGAAGAAAACTCAGACATAGATCATTCCGAATTGAATAATTTCCACCTACGTTGGGAACAATATAATACCCCAGTTTCCTTTATTCATCCAATGTAGCATGGTTCATATGGGTTCGTAGTATGAAAAGGACGTTACCACCTACAATGGAGACGGCAAAGTTTACAACTGAACCATTCCTCGCCATTTCCACTAAAAACCCACGCGAAATCGTACCTGAAGGGTTAGAAATTTAAGTTTACGGACTTGCGACCCATTTTCATAGTACTGTAATTAAAGTTTAACTGTGATAAACAGTAGCTTGCGCACTTATTGCAACATTCGTCGATACCATGTGCTACATTGTACTAAGTGAAGAATTTTTTTCTGTCTTGAAGGAATTTAACAGAATCTATGGGCGCGTATTGCAAACTTTACCGGTACGTCTGGCTGTTTTTGCTGCAGAGGTTGGCCACACGACACTTAGTCAAAAAGATAGCCCTGACTTCTGCGTGCCACTACCACGCGCACATCCACCTGCATTCATCCAGTTAGGCCTACACGTGGTTTTACACTTGACTAAACTAAATATTTTTTCGCATTTTACTTTACAAAATAGTTATTGAACTACTGATCGGTGTTCCTAATATATTTTTCCAATTTGATATGGCAATTTGTAATAACGAACTTTATCGACTAAGTGCAAAATTGATTAGACGGTTTGTTCTGTGATAGTTACAGTAAGGCTTACCCTAGAAAATCAGATTAAAGTTATGCAGATTAGTCGCCAGCTCCAAAAGAGCAAATTTTATTCAACGTTTCTGAAGGAATTTATGTGAAATCTTAGTGTAAAAAATTGACTTTATTTTAAACTGAAGTATTCACGTATTCTACGTTAAACTTTTCTGCACACTCAAACACAAGACAGAGATGTTGACTTTAATTTAATTGTAGCACACTCGTTATCAGTGCATTGTGACTAAAATAATTAGAATGTTAATAATTACTTTATAATATTCAATGAAGAATTTTGTTAAACTTTTCTGCACACTCAAACACAAGACAGAGATGTTGACTTTAATTTAATTGTAGCACACTCGTTATCAGTGCATTGTGACTAAAATAATTAGAATGTTAATAATTACTTTATAATATTCAATGAAGAATTTTGTTTAACTGAAACACAGTCTCAGCAAATTTAATTAAGAAAAGTGACTATAGCATTTATTAACAATTATTTAGTTCTGAGGGAGTGTTCAACACCGTAGTAGTATGATGTTTGTAAAGACAAGATTTTGCTGTACTCGTGAACTTCTCTGAAGAGAACATTCATACATTCAACTTATCACTTACATTTACTTGAGTAGAAGAAACAGAAAACTCTTTAAGGCAAATAACTATTTAAAGCGAATTAACTTGAATTACTCTGTTTTCCATAAACGCATCACATATATGGAAATATTAATTCAGCTCTCTCACCATTCTGAAAACGGTTAGCAAATGCAAGAACTGCCTTGCCTTGAGTATGTAGCTACTGGGACACTGCTGTTGAGATGAGGTGCCTGAAGATAGGTGATGTCTTTACATCTCAGTATGGGTGACAATTATTACAACAAGCCCTTGTGCTCAGTGACACAATTACGCTCTTGGTCGCCGCACCCAAGGCTGCCATCAATTTTTTTTTGGAAAAATCTTACATTCCGCAAATTAAATAATAGAGACGACTTTTTCCTATCATCTTTTGCTGTCACTCTCGATATTAGAGCTGGCCACACTAGTTCTGAATCCTCAACACGACTAACGTGAGAACAGAAACTGACTAGCGTCCGCATCCTATACCTACCTATCCGCATTTGTCTTCTTCACCACTTGCACATGGCTCGGCATTCCAAGGTCGCCTTGTCCGCTGAAGGGAAACCCAATCTGGATCCTCTTCATAAATGAATTTACGTAATTTTAATGATCTAAAATAATTAAACCTAAGATTTATTTTACAAAATGACAATAATGATCATCTTGAAAGTGTTCACATTTATTGCATTACAGATATTCATTCAGATATTTTGCATGATGTCGCTTTCTACGTGTCATGGCTTCCACCGATACAAGTATACAGTTGGTATGAGAAATTTCTCGCGCAAATTTTTTATAATTTATGAAACGTTCTGAATATAGGTTTAGGGTACGTTACAAGATTTATTTTACTCTGTGTGTGCTGTTTTGCCTCCCTGTCTTCGAAGACGGGGACAACGGAAAAGTTCGGTTCCAGTGTATGAATACGAGCAAACCAGCGCTCTTTTGTAGCTACGTCCATCGTCAACTGATATCTGCCATTATATACAATCTAATTAGCAAGGAAAGAACATGGTATACTTACCCATAATGCGTACGAAGAACTTGTACAAGGGTGCATTCTGAGAACCCTTATAAATGCTCAATTTGGAACAAATCATCAAAAAATAAGGCAACTTAAACATATATACCGTGTTATCTGTAACGCATTAGTCAATAAACTTCTTTATTTTTCCAGAAACTCAAATAAAGGATACCGACCTAAAATTAAATATTTGTAATATTTCTTGTCCCATAATGTGGACGACACGGTTATAAACGGTTAAGAATTTTTTTTATTGGACTAAAATCGATGAAATTCGGACAGAGGAAATAAGACACTAAGTAAATTGTTACTCTTAATAAAATGGAAGGGAAAGGGAGATTACATACGGAATTGGGGTCCGTCCTGGTTCCATACATGTTCTGTCGGGGATAAATCCGGGCACATTGCTGGTCAAGGGAGTAGCTCATTATCATGGCAGACAGTTCATAGAAGCATCTGGCATGCATTCACAAGCAGTGTCATGTTCAAAAGCGCAGGGTAGCTGCGATGTACCGTCGTGCTGTCACAGTCACCAAAGTCACCAAAAGAATGGATGACTACGACCTACCCAGGTCGCTGACATGTTCGTCGACGATGGTCATTTGAGGGCCCGCAGACCAGCAATTAATTGCTGATCACAGTGTAACACCATTCATCAGCAGCTCATGTTGCCTTGCTCGCTGAACCACTACATGAGACTTGTCATGTTAACGGCAACCTATTAATATGACGATAAGTCCTTTGTCCAGTCCAGTTGCTGCTAATCTCCGAACAATGGTGCAGAATGATTCAGAATATTCCATGGGATCCATTACTCATTCTCTGATAATAGGCGCAGATGTGAATGTGCTTGGTGCACAATAAGGCGATCCTCCTATGTGGTGGTCAGGTGTGGAGACAGGAAGCTTGACTACGAGTACGCCTCGGCTCATGTTCCCAGGTAGTCCAACATCGGGCCAGTGCCACATCCGAATGACCCATAAATCTGCATACTGCGCGATTCGAGTATTCGACCAAACTGAGACTTAGAATGAGGAAACGTCTCGAACTCTGGAAAGTGCTGATAACGCTGTCTCACGCGATTACGTGGAGTCTCAATGCCCTGCACGGTGATCATCTGTTCATCTATCTTGGATCCCTACCAGATAGGACTAATAGAAGAGATAGAGAAGATCCAACGAAGAGCGGCACGTTTCGTCACGGGATCGTTTAGTCGCCACGAGAGCTTTACGGAGATGCTCAACAAACTCCATTGGCACACGTTACAAGAAAGGCGTTGTGGATCACGAATAGATTTAGTACTGAAATTTAGAGAGAGCACTTTCCTTGAAGAGTTGGGCAACATATTACTTTCTCCCATTTACGTCTTACTTAATGACCACGAGGAGTAAATTCGAGAAACTAGAGCTAGTGCAGAGCCTTACCGACAGTCATTCTTTCTTCGCGCCATTCACGAATCGAACGGGATGGGAGGGCTCAGTAAGTGGTACAAAAAGTACCCTCCACCACAAACTATTAGATGGCTTGCGAAGTATGATGTAGATGTAGGTCATTAAACATTTGATGCTGTTCACGACCCTTATATATCATCCCAGGCCTGATGGCAACACTAAACACGAACAACACTAATGAACTCTGGTGGCTGTTCTAGTTGTCACACAGAATTGCCGCTGTAATCATTTACATACGCGTCGATGGAGTGTACGAGCACAGAGTTACATTGACATCCCATCACGTCTTTAAAGTGCTTCACTTTCTTTGTCAGGCAATGTAATTGACCAACCAAGAATCGAGGGAAAATATTCTTACATAAAAGGAGCGCCATTATACTAAGGTCATGTCGCGGTCATTATAGACATAAAATTGATATTAAAATTCAAGTACTTAATAAAAATAACTTTTTGATATTTTTTGCCGTTATCCACAAATCGTATTCTCTTCATCAAGTGATTATTGATTATTGTCACTGTACGTGTCGCATCACATATCGCTCCCTACCCATGTGGCTGATCTCAATTCCGGCTGCGTCTCCTGCACAGAGCATACATTCTTCTAGAGAGAAACATACGTGATTAAAATAAAACTGTTGATTTACGATCTAATAACTGGAGGTGGGATTCAGACCATACTTTTAAGTTTCAAATGGTTCAAATGGCTCTGAGCACTATGGGACTTAACATCTGTGGTCATCAGTCCCCTAAACGTAGAACTACTTAAACCTAACTAACCTAAGGACATCACACACATCCTTGCCCGAGGCAGGATTCGAACCTGCGACCGCAGCGGTCACGTGGTTCCAGACTGAAGCGCCTAGAACCGCACGGCCACAACGGTCGGCTTTTAAGTTTCTTCGCACCTTTCTGGCTTTCTCTCATTGTTCTAGGACAGTGTGCACACAGTGTTACAATGTCTCCCTTCTCAAATACAAATATCGTAGAATGAGATTTTCACTCTGCAGTGGAGAAGTTTCACAAATAGCCTGTTTTCGGTTTTTCTTCTCGACAGAACTTAATTATTTATCAACACTTAACCAACTGAGCGTACTCTTCGATAACGTGTATTTGCGCAATGACTATCCATTTCAGTAGACGCTAAGAATAAGCAGAAGTAGTAACGCACTATGACTATATCGTGGCTGTAAAATGCCGAGACACTTGAGTCAAACGTGCGCTCTCGAGTATTGAAGGACAGCTTTAGTTCTGCCTGTATTTAAATATGGTTCCGTGATCTGCCGTCGGCAATTGTAAATAAACAAGTATTAGTTAGCTTGAAAACTAATAAATCTAAAGCAAGCCCTATAGAAAGGCGAGATGAGATAGTGAGTAAACAAGCAGACAGAGAAAACAGCAGCGCGACTGGTGCTGCGCTAGACGTTGCAGGTACCCAAAGCCCTTCTGTGCTTTGTGCTCTCCTGCTCAACTGCAAATAGGCAGTTTAGGTCACACTTGGCGCAGTCTATGGACATATCCAAGGGCTGAAAGACAGTAGATTACAATTATGACACGACAAATATAGCGGTTTCTCTACTTTAGTATCGGATAGTGTACGCACAAATCATCTCCTGTGAGGGGGAAATGGGAAATCGTTGCACATTTCCATTTATGGGAACAGAAGATTCATCTGCATCTGACTTTCCTTATACAATCATAACCCACAAACACTTGTGAAATACATGGAGGATATTAGGATTTCTTCCAGTTCCAGTTGCGTACGAAACGCACAATTGCGTATGAAACGCAGGAAGGCTATTTAAATGCATTTTTGCGCACGTTATTTAATACAGTCTTGTCTTCGTGGGCTCTACGGTAATGAATTCGCTGAAGTACGTTTTTTAATTTAAACTGTTATGTAAATTTTGCAGGTAGGCTTTCGCTGGATAACTGTCATTTTCAAGCGTTTGTTTATTCAAATTTTACAGAATTTAGGTGACACATTTTCGTGGACCCAAGGAAACTTATTTGTGTACCTTCACTATAGGCTGTTCCACCTATTTGGTACAAATTCCACACACCGGATCAATATTCTAGGATGCACGACTGCTTTGCAAGCAATCTCCTTTGTATACTGTCTGCATTTTCAAGAATGAACCGGAGTCTACTATCTGCTTTATTTAGGATGCCCATAAATTGTTACATCCAGGCATTTGCAGGAGTCAACTAATTTAAATTGTGATTTATTGATAATGTCGTCAGAGGAAGTACACAATTTCGTAATTCATAACATTTACAGCAAGTTACCAAATTTTGCACCACTTTCAGATCTTGTCAAAGCCTACCAAAATAATAGTCCAACTTATTCCAGACAGTACTCCATTAAACGTATCTGCTCCATTTGCTAAGACTCTTAGATTACTGTTATTATTTTCCTGCCAAGTCATTAATGTACAACAATAGCAGTGAGGGTCATAACACATTTCCCTAGGGTACTCCTGAAATTACTGCTGTTTCTGTCCTTCACCCTCGATAGAAAGTACTGGGTGTTACAAAAAGGTACGGCCAAACTTTCAGGAAACATTCCTCACACACAAAGAAAGAAAATATGTTATGTGGACATGTTTCCGGAAACGCTTACTTTCCATGTTAGAGCTCATTTTATTACTTATCTTCAAATCACATTTATCATGGAATGGAAACACACAGCAACAGAACGTACCAGCGTGACGTCTAACACTTTGTTACAGGAAATGTTCAAAATGTCCTCCGTTAGCGAGGATACATGCATCCACGCTCAGTCGGATGGAATCACTGATGCGCTGATGCAGCCCTGGAGAATGGCGTATTGTATCACAGCCGTCCACAATACGAGCACGAAGAGTCTCTACATTTGGTACCGGGGTTGCGTAGACAAGAGCTTTCAAATGCCCCCATAAATGAAAGTCAAGAGGGTTGAGGTCAGGAGAGCGCGGAGGCCATGGAATTGGTCCGCCTCTACCAATCCATCGGTCACCGAATCTGTTGTTGAGAAGCGTACGAACACTTCGACTGAAATGTGCAGGAGCTCCATCGTGCATGAACCACATGTTGTGTCGTACTTGTAAAGGCACATATTCTAGCAGCACAGATAGAGTATCCCGTATGAAATCATGATAACGTGCTCCATTGAGCGTAGGTGGAAGAACATGGGGCCCAATCAAGACATCACCAACAATGCCTGCCCAAACGTTCACAGAAAATCTGTGTTGATGACGTGATTGCACAATTGCGTGCAGATTCTCGTCAGTTCACACATGTTGATTGTGAAAATTTACAATTTGATCACGTTGGAATGAAGCCTCATCCGTAAAGAGAACATTTGCACTGAAATGAGGATTGACACATTGTTGGATGAACCATTCGCAGAAGTGTACCCGTGGAGGCCAATCAGCTGCTGATAGTGCCTGCACACGCTGTACATGGTACGGAAACAACTGGTTCTCCCGTAGCACTCTCCATACGGTGACGTGGTCAACGTTACCTTGTACAGCAGCAACTTCTCTGACGCTGGCATTAGGGTTATCGTCAACTGCACTCGTTCTAGGTCTTCCCCAGTCGCGAGTCATAGGCTGGAATGTTTCGTGCTCCCTAAGACGCCGATCAATTGCTTCGAACCTCTTCCTGTCGGGACACCTTCGTTCTGGAAATCTGTCTCGATACAAACGTACCGCGCCACTGCTATTGCCCCGTGCTAATCCATACATCAAATGGGCATCTGCCAACTCCGCATTCGTAAACATTGACTGCAAAACCACGTTCGTGATGAACACTAACCTGTTGATGCTACGTACTGATGTGCTTGATGCTAGTACTGTAGAGCAATGAGTCGCATGTCAACACAAGCAACCAAGTCAACATTACCTTCCTTCAATTGGGCCAACGGTCGGTGAATCGAGGAAGTACAGTACATACCGACGAAACTAAAATGAGCTCAAACATAGAAAATAAGGGTTTCCGGACACATGTCCACATAACATCTTTTCTTTATTTGTGTGTGAGGAATGTTTCCTGAAAGTTTGGCTGTACCTTTTTGTAACACCCTGTATAATGATGCGAACTCCGTGGCACGAAATTACGACTCGAGTCACAAATTTTTTATACTCTACGTAGTCATAGTCGAAGTTGACGGGAAAACATTCCTGAATGATTCGACGGATACGAATAATAAAGGGTGTCCATGAAATAGGTATTTTATCATCCTTTTGGCATGAGCCCTTTTTTATTTTTATCTGCTACTGTTTTAACTAAGCAAGAGGACTGGAATTTTCGAGTCCCTCCTTCATTATGCGACTTTTTGCATCGCGGTGCTCCGACAGCATATAACAAAGATGTTAGTTGCCGCCCATACGCTTCAGAAATTATGCCTTCCTGTAGATAATCGCCCTGGTCGTTCCGCACTGGGTGGAGACAACTGTCAACAGGTAAAGCTGTAAAAATTAGAGGCAAAAATACTCGGAAGGCTTGGCCGCATTGTTCGCGGGAAATGATTCTCGTCGAGTCTTGCGCGGGATATTTATTGTCAGTTCTATGTGGGAGCGTTTCCTTGCGCCCTGTCCAATGCACACAGCTGAATTAGGCACGATTCGTCACTCTGGAAGGAAAACATGTTCAGAGCTCAGCCTCGGAGTGTAGTGGTCGTCGTGGGAAGAGGCTGTAACATCTCGTTTCCTGTCTGATGCGCAGTTACATCACCAAAACGGTAGCGTTGAGAATTGTCACAGAACAAACAAAGCTCCAAGGAGTCACTTAGCTTTACTGTAACACTGGCCACAGATTTCGGACGATTCTCTTTCGTTTCTACCTCCGTATAGGCCAACATTCAGAACGGAAATGGAACGTTCCCCCAAATTTTTCCCACACAAAAACAGAGGGTGTTTCAGAAAGAGCAATCCTAATTCGGAGGCTATATCTTCTATATTAATGAAGATACAAACTTGACGTGAATTTTAACTGATGCATCGAAACTAAAAGGATTCCTTGGTGCCAGTTGCATGTTACCGTTTGTTGTAGTTGGCGGTAGGGGTCTCCCTGGAGCAGCTAGATTTCCCGCTCGTTCGTTGGCTATTATGCGTTGGTTCGATATGACAACAGCACAGTAACTAAAGGCTTTTAAGTTCTCCGTTTTAACAGGTGCAATTAAGGTACAGCTGCGCGGCATGTGATTCGTCGACAATACGGCATTACACCTTCCGTAACTACGAGCATACCACTATGGCACTGCCAATTTCAAGACGCTAGCGAGGGGAAATCCATAAGTCACCTCTGTGTCTTCGTTCAAGACATAGAGCGCATTCAACAGAGTTAAGCACGGACGTCTACTCATCGTACTAGCCGAGAGGCACCCATTCCTCAGTGCTGTCGTGTTTTGTGGTAGCGTTTGTGTTTGAAACAATACAGAACTGGAAGACTGCAGAGTCTAGCGGCGGTAAAACTGAATAAAACGTTCTCGGATTTCCAGCCGCATCATGTGATTCAAATTACGCGAGCTTTCGGCCAAGCACTCCTGGGCCATTGTCAAGTCGTGAGCTGCTGGTACGCCTCTTATATACACTAGATGCCGACTTTGAAGTTACTCGTGCCTGCTGCATCGCAATGTATGGACGTTCGTTGACTCGGCGTTCGATATGACGCATCAACCGCGGGATCTCCGGATCCCACGCCATGCTGCGTTTCGGGCCACCGTATCTATTTATTATGTTACCGGTGGCTTTATTTCAAAGGCAATCCCAGAAGCCGTCAGCACGAGCCACGACGGATGGTTCTTCTAATTTTATCCGATGTCCGGTTTCTAAAGCATGCTTGGCTAATGCAGATTTCTCGGGGCAGCGAGGGCGATAAGACCTCTCAGTCCCTTCCTTCGTTGTTCCACAGTGTGTACTGCTTGTCCGACGTATGACTGGCGACAATCGCAAAGTATCTTGTAGACCCCAGGTGCTATGAGAACTGCTGCATTTTTAACTGGTAACTGACAGACCTTTGTCGGCGGCCTGAAGATTGATTTGTCTGTTCCAGCAGGCGGCTTATCTTGCCCGCCACGGAGCACAGAACGGCAAAAAAGCAAGTTTCTCTTCCTGCTCCTCATCCGTGGGCTAATTATGAGTCTTGCTTGAAATCATTTCATTTATTTGATGGAGAATATGTCGACATACGCCCACGCATGACGATACGCAGGCAGCAGCAGCGTCCAATCCGGCAGCTAGTGTAAATAAGGGGCGTACAAGGAGCCCACTGGCTGTCATACCACTTGACAATGGCCAAGGAGTACTTGACCAAAAGCCCGAATAATTTTAATCACTTGATGCGGCTGGTAACTCGAGAAATTTTTATTCAGTGCGCAACTGAATTGCCATAAATACTTCAAGATGATTATATTCACAACGGTTAGAGCTTTTTAGTTCAGTATGGTGCATTTAAGTAGAAATGTGAACCGCTACAAGAATATAGGTAACACAGCAGCCGGATATCACAGTCGAACATGAGCGATATTCTCGATGGCTTCACGGGTTTTGTACCATTTTCTGGGACAATATTTACGGCCCACTGTTTTTCGTAGAAAAGATTGCTGTTATAACATATAAGGAAATGCTTGAAATTAGAATTTACAACAACTGCGAGAACATGCGGAAATTTAATTTTTCAATAGTTCAGTGGTACCTGCTTGAGGGGCATTTCTAAACAGTGAGCAGCCTCGAAGATCGGTCGTCCGTAAGCAGCATACGAATCCCGCATTGCGCCTCTGGCTCCAAATGGTTCCAAAACGCACTGGCAATTCAACTGCCAATACTGCCAGGAAATTTTCGCAAAGCGCAAACCTGCTCAAACCGCCAGTACAAGTGTTCTTGGACCAAGCTATAGGTGACCGTAGAGTTCCTTTTCAAGTTCACGCAGCCTCATCTGTAATGATGTTCAGTCGGGAAAATTTCCAGCGTTTAGGGCCCCCAGCGCTGTGGAAGCGTACACATAAGCTAATCGGATATGACAAACATTAAACCCTCTGGAAGTAATGTTCTCAGCTGGTGTCGGTTTTAAAAACGTCACTCGGCATCTGCACATCTTGCTACAAGGTCGCTCAGGATGTGGGATACCGCCCACTAGTGTAATGTAGGTTGCCTAGGAAGTTGCTTTTTCGGATAGCTAAACAACAATTGAAGCAAATCCTATTAATGGTGTTTATTACAGTAAAGTGACAATACTTAACTTCGCTATTTTTACAATGAGATGTCTTAAGCAATTGTGACATGCAAATAATCAATGTCCTTCGCTATAAACAATTTCCATGGAATTAATAACACATCAGATAAATTCATAAGTCACTGCTCGTCTTCTAGTAGCCGAGGCTATGAGCAGCGGCGCTTGTATTCTCTTCGTGTAGGGGCCGCTTCTGTCGTGGTGCGGTCTTAGTCAGGTTACTGTTGGCTGACCTCGTCTCACAGCCTACTCTGCTGCAACGTTTCGGGCCAACGTGCCGGCGTTTGATGTTACGACGGAACACAGGAGTGGACAATATTTTTAGGTAGACGCTTTTTCATCCTCTGGGTTTACTATCACTGATAAAGGAATCTTATTTCCGGAAAACTATCCATTTCAGACGCTGAGAGCACTGTGTGAAGAATTTTCAGCCCTATTGTCGTCCGAAATGGGCTGTGCAACAACTGAACATGCAGCCATCTCATTTAAGAAGCCAACGGCTGTCACCCGTTCCCTGCAGCCTCGACCCATTCCGTTCACATTAACTAGGAAGTTCAGGCGAATGATGGGTCGGTGCAGCAGGGCATTCTGTAGCAAAACCGTTCCAATCTGGGGGCAATACCACTAGTGATCATCGGATCGGAGAATTTTCTTCGTTCGAGGACTGGGTATTTGCGTAGTCCTGATCATTTCGTCTCATCTTCATTGTCGTTCATGTTTCCGAACAGGCATCATAAACAAAGACTTGCTTCAGGCGGTTGAATAACCCCAGAAGAGGTCTCCCAGCCAATAATGCTTTGCGATCACTTCATTTTCATCAAAAAACCAAATCGGAAACCACGCCTTTGCTGCAATATGTGGGCTTCCAGAGCGGACAGCACAGCGGCTGCACAATTGACCTTGTTCCTCTGTAGCTACAACTAAAAAATTCATTGCAAGTCCAACTTTATACTCTGATACCGAGACGTTTTGCTGCGAGCCCATCGGTTACGATTCAGCATTTGATGGTATGGCAGACTTCTGCTTAAAAGTCGATTCATCAGCGTACAATGTTGTGCCAAACTTTCTCATAACAGCCGCCAAGACATATCTCAACTCTTCTGCACCTCCTCTTCTTTTCGTTAAGGCTAGCCTCCCAAGTTAACAGACTTCTAGAAATTCCCCGCTGCCGACATTCTTTCACTTGAAACACCTCGCCGCGTGGAGTGGCTGCGCGGTTAGAGGCGCCATGTCACTAATCTTGCGGCCCCTCCCGTCGGAGTTTCGAGTCCTCCCTCGGGCATGGATGTGTATGTTGTCCTTAGCGTTAAGTTATTTTAAGAAGTGTATAAGTCTATGGACCGATGACCTCAGCAGTTTGATCCCTTAGGAGTTCACACACATTTGAAACACCTCTTTGTGGTTGTAGAGGGATTTATACTGTTTATCACGGATCGAAGCCATTTCTTCGTGCTCACTTCTGAAGCCCCAAATGTTGTTCATCTCCTACATCAGGGCCACTGGGGAATGATCCACGTGAAGAACAAAAAGCGCCGACATGTGTACTGGCTGCAGATCGACAGAGATATCGAATATCTGACACATGCGTGTTCCGCATGCGCTGAACATCAAACATCTTTAATTACACAGTGAGTTAATCAAACGATCACAGTAAATTCTAAGAAAACCCAGAAATTTAAGTTGCGTGAACGACGAAACTTTGATTATGCTGAAAACAACTGTAGTGACTAGGCGTAGGCACCGCCGCGTTGACTTTGAAGGGATACACTCTTCTTTTATCGATATTGAAAACATGTGAGCATAATTCTGGCTCACTTATATAAAAGGTTAGGGACTTGTCCATGAGCTTACTGAAGGAACTGTCTTACATTAGCCTATAGCAACCTTTGTTGCCACAATCGTGGGAGATCGTTTGGGGCAAAAAAATCCAGTCCAGTCAGAAACGAATCCAGCATTGTACACGCCCACTATTTGAAGACATTCCTCTCAATATGGAACTGAATATATTCTGTAACATTTTTGTAATGACATTTGTTTCTTCGCCGATTTATAACGTGACTACAATTCTCACTGTTATATACACTAGACAACTTTTTCGTTTGTGTCCCTATGAAATCAGAATCATTAAAACTGTAAATACAATTATCCAAATTCATCTTCAAATACTTCTACAATACACGAAATCTAAACTAACCACGTTTTTTCTTGTGTGTGTCATAAATGAGCGAAATTCCGTTCAAATTCGTTATCCTACATTATCAGAGAGGTGAATACAGCTGCGGTACTTTCTAAGCAGCCCGGCAGCTGCGAATATGTGACCCATCCGTAATGCAAGTAGCTTTCGTTGCGTGCTACCGTTTGTAAGCCTATGGTTGTTAACTAGACCACTGTGTAGTCACGGTGAGTTACACGCTTCCACAGTAATGCTGCTCGTTAGCTGTTAATTACTTCATGCGGTTTCTCTTCATATGTACGGAGGAAACGAAGCAACTCTTTCTCATTAGCATAATGCTCTTATGATTTACGGGCACATACAACGCCTTTTAGAAATTACCTGTTCCGCGCACTGCGTTATGAGGGAAAGTAATCTCGGGTGTTTGTAGCAGAAACTAAAGGCTACGCTTCTAAAAATGGCATCATACCACTCATAATAAAATCAATTATGGTGAAGCCAATTTTCAAACTAGGAAAATAAACGAGGCAATTTTATTAGACCGAATGTTCACGCAAGTAGACAGTTCGAAAGCTGGCGCGAGAGGTATTTTAGCCAAAATTCTTGTAGTAAGTATGTCATATTTCAAACAGATATAACTGTCTGTCTATTTCTTTTCCGTGTGATACTTTTCCGCTCTGTTTCCTTTTTTAGTCTCCACTTGTTTTTGATATTTCGAGCAATGCTATTATTTTGGTATAGTTGAGTTTGTGTAAATCAGTGTTTGCAGACGCGTCTGCGTACATGTAGGCCCTGTACGACTGTATCCTATATGACGGAGAAGGTCAACGGTACGCCAGACTCAGAGAATGAAACTATGTGAAACCGAATGTATCTCGTAGACGTCAAAAGCATGATTTCACCAAGTCAGTTCTAATATTACAAAGTGATTGGTCATTTTGTTTGCGTCAAACCTACAATATTTCCCTAGTTATTCTGTATTCTAACAGCTACGTGCTTTATCAGACTGTTGACATATGGAACTTCAACGTCATAAATTATTTAAAACATAAGACGCATTGTAAATTTTAATTGGTTATCTCGTGAAGATAACAGTTTTAGTGAGAAAAGTATGACTGTTAACTGATCAGCTTCCACTGTTCAATAAGGAGGGCCAGTATGGTGACTTGATCGCTGGTTTGGTGGAACGCACCCTGTTTTGTAGCCCACAGGATACAAGCTGTAGAGAAATACTGCGTAGTGTCTCTATCAGGACCCTCCATGTGAAGAACAGGGGAACCCTGCGTCCAGAAATAGTGGTGCTACGTATTTCTTTTTATTGGCAATCACAGTGTTGGAAATGAAGTGCAGTTTCGACTGTTGATGATCTCTGTAAGGACATGTTATTAAATGTAGCGAAAATGGAGCACATTGGAAGATATATGTACAACAGAAGTGTAGGAATCCATCAGACGCAGCGTCCTACGTGACTGTAGGATAGTTGAGTGGAGGGGTGGAGGTAGAATCCTGTGGAGCACAAGGGCACTAATGAGACATCATTCAATTAACAGTCATTTATTTGCGAGAGTTCTAAAGTCACTTTCACTTCTTCCCAATGTGGCCTGGCGGTAGCCATGCTGAGCCGTCGCTGCAGGGAGGCGCACGGTAGCACGTCTGCGTCCAGCGAGGAATCTGCTGACGCAGGGCCCTGGAGTTGTCTAAGGTCAGTGTTGCAGCCCCATCGTAGGAGCGTACAGTGGTTGGTGCGCTGCTGCAGCTTGAGGTGGCTGTTGACGTCTGTTAGAACACAACAACGACATGAAAGACAGCCCGAGAGGCGGTTCCAGCATACAGTTGGTGAGGCAGTACTTGCCCTGTCCAGGAGTGGCGGCGCAGCCACCCTGCTCCCAAGCTGAACAGCTCATAGATGGGCAGATAGGTTCTTCAGTCACAGAAGTTTGGCCTGGCCCTCATCTACGGATACTCACAGACGTGATCGGTAGGATGCAGCCTGCAGAGTCGAAGTCCTTTCCATACCTTTGAAACGTCCCCTTAGAACAATTATACATGACTGTGTTTAAACTGACACACAATATTTTTAGCGTAACGCAATCTGACTTTCAAAAATCCCTACAAAAGAATGGCCCTGACTAACATTAACCTATACCTTTCACAAATCACTTACTTCACCAAATATCTTCGTTCCTCGAACTACTGCAGTACAGCTAGCGCCACTACTGCCAGCTAAATAAAAGATTCAAACTACTGAAGGCACTAACTACTAATAGGGATAGTTAGCAAATGAAAGATTTTGATAGAGAACAAACTGTATATAGCAGTTCATGACATCCAGTCTTACAAATTTCAAAACTCCGCCATCTCTCTCCCCACATCCACCACTGCTGGCGGCTCACCTCAAACTGCTCAACGCTACGCGCTGTTCACATCCATCTGCCCAACACTACAATGGCAGACAACAATGCAAACCAGCCACAGACTGCACACAGCACAGCCAGTGATTTTTCATACAGAGCGCTACGTGGCGTTACCAATAAGAAAACCTAAACAGCCTACTTACACCTTGACAGCTGCAGTCATAGCAATGGGCACTAAGCTGGTGACACTTATATCGCATTCACATTGTCATCCTGCAACTAGCAGAGCTTGACGTCTATCGGTATGAGTGATGCAAATAGAGTGACCAGCCTCTGAGACTGAGTGGAAGAAGAGTGTGTGTGTGTGTGGGGGGGGGGGGGGGGGGAATAATCAGCTGATGACGTGATTCCCCCCTCCCACTAGTGGTGACCAGATGTGCTCCTGTTTTCTGAGCCTGTCAGCACTGTTGGTTAGCCTAATGTTTAATATGAGGGCTTTACAGCGTTCCTTTATGCAAATTTCGCAGCCTGAAAGGCTTACTAAAACGCCAGAATTGTTTTTGATTGGGAAGCACTAAGTGAAATTACTACAGGTAGCCTCATTCCGGAAGAGCGTTGTGCCTGCTCTACACTGTTGTCTAAGTTGTGGGTCAGTTGTCCCCGACGCTCTCGCTGGCACACTCTGAGGCAATGTGCTCATTTCTCGTTTGTACTTCAGTTCCCCTGAGTGTTGACATTGGTTAGCCATTGTCGCGTACTACACAGGAGTACTTCTGTTAGCATCATCCCAGTTAATTCCAACACAATTTTATTGCTGCACTTAGTTACTATTCTGTTGCCCAACACATCCCATCCTTTATAAAATTCGTCTTGAAGCTTTGCACTTCACTAACTAGTGCACATATTCTGTTCATTCACATTTCAAGGGATATAACAATTTGGCTGCAGCTATTAACCATTTGTTGCATTTAGTTGGTTCTGTATTTATTTAAGGTCATCATTTGTAGTTTGCTTGGGGGTTTGTGTATATTGCACCAATTCCGATACTAATTCCCGTACCATCCTTGTGTTATTCAGTAGGACTTGCTCCATGTTCACTAATTGGATGTGATGCCAATGTACCTTAATCTTTGTAGTGTCCGCTACTGCTTGTAACTGGCCTAGTGTGCTGTTTAAGTTCTGAACATCTTTGTCATCTGCTGTTCCGAACACTGTCTTAAACAGTTTTTCGCATGCACTTGTCCACCCTCTCTTTTTTTCTGAATCATTGTTCTCAGTACCAGGTCGATCACCTGTTTCAACTGCTCCCTCACTTTGTCATAAGAGAATTTCAATCCGTGGTACTCTTTCTGAACTTTCTCCAGAATTATTTCCTTCTGTGCTTCCATCTGCATTTCCTCAAAGGTGTCTTCTGACCCAATCATCACATTTTTGGTCTTGTACACATTCATAGTCAATGCAAGTGTCACTGACGTTGTGTTGTCTTGAGAACACCAGCCGAGTTTCACCCCCTGCTCCCCTCTTGTCAAGATGTATGAATAGCAAGATTACCATAGTCTTCCTGGGTGCCCATGTTGGCACACCAACTGAGAGAAAGGAATTTCTCGTCAGTTCCCCTTCCTCCCTCCAAAAGTGTTGATTAATAATAAAATGCTACAGAACACTACAACAAATTAACCTCATTAACCTACCTAGTGTAAACAAGAAATTAATATCCAAAACAAAACAATGCGAACCCCAAGGGTCAGAAACAAGAAGTCAAAATGTACACAACAAACAAAAGGAAACTGAACATGTTGTCGTAATACTTATGGCATATTGTGTCGACTCTGGTCTTTTTTAATTACTGGATTCTGGCCTTCAATACCTGTGGTGTTGAAATCTGTCACAAAGCATGAAAGGGTTTGACTTTGCTTGTATGAATAATAAGTGTCTTCCTTGGAAGCTGCACCTTTACATTTGTCAGTGATGTCATCTCTATCAGATGTTATGGGCACTGGTATTAGCTAAAATCTTTCTTATTCTTCATTTTGTTACCCAACCCCACTAACTCGATATTGCACGAATTGCTCCTATGTTACCCTGTCTTTTCCTGATGTCTGAGAGCCATTGTATTTACGTCTTTGTCCTTCTGGCAAAATTCTCTTAATCGTTTCATGAATGTTTCCACTGACTCCTCATTAGTAACTAACCTAACTTTCAGAACCTCAAATGGAGGTGGGATCTTTCTACCACCTACCATCTTGTTTCATGAAGGACCTGTAATAGTGGGTACTTTAGAATTATACAATGAGACAATGTACTGAAGACAAATGTCCCAAGTATCTTGCTGACTATACATATAATGATTTAACATTTTAGAAAATGTGTGATGAACTATATCTGCATGTCCATTGCTTAGTGGTTGCAAATATCTAGTGCAAAGTTTTTGGATATGAAGCAGGTGACGGAACTGCTTCAAGACGTCCGATATAAAATATGTGACTTGATCTGAAATTATAGTATCAATAATGTCAAATATTAGTATGCAATATTAACCATAACGTTTTTGACTGGGCTTGAACACTGGTTCAGAATCGCTATCACTACTAAGAATTGAGAAATGTGATTCATAATTGTGAGAATATACTTATTTTCAGCTGATGGTCCAAGAAATCCAAACCAATCATTTCAAAAGATTCGTCACTTCTGGCAACCTTTGTAATACGCTGGCAACTAAGTTGTGCTTTTTTGCAAACATGGCAAGCAGTCTGTCACATAATGTTCCACCCGGCAACAACTAGTTATGTACCTGTTTGCAGTACTTCATTTCTGTATGATGTACGAACCATCACACACAGCAAACACTTTGTACTTGTTCACAGCCAGTGACCATGTGTCACAAACTGTGGCTGAAATCTAAAAGCCCAACAATCCATGTCAAGCTGCTTATGCCTTTTTTCTAGTGCTTGCTGAGCTCCAATTTTCCTGTTTATCATCTCTGCATTAGTACGCATCATCCTAGGTTTACGAACCACTTCATAATTAACCTAGCTTAGCTTCAATTCCTACTATGTTAATGTACTAGAGAGGTCATTCAATCCCAATACCCACTTAAAGGAAGCATTCTCAATAAATATCTTAAATGTTTGTCCATATAAATAACAACAACAGTTGGTAATACTATAAATAACAGCTATCACTTCTTTTTTAAGTCACTAAATAGTTGTGCTCTGCCTTGTTCAGCTGTCTCAATGCATACGCCACTGCATGTTCTATATTATCCATGATTTGACTCAAAACACAACCGATTGCCATATTGCTTGCCCCATCAGATAGGATAAACTCAAGGTCAACGTTAGAAAATACCAACACTGGACTCAGTATCAAAGCATGTTTTAATTTCTCAAATGTGGCTTGATATTCCGCTGACCACTCAAAATTCACTCCTTTCCTTAATAGATGATTCAAAGTCTCTTCAATTTGTGCAAAATCACTGATTAACTTCCTATAATAACCGCAAAGGCTAGAAATGATTGCAACAGCTTTGTATCTGTGCTGATACAGAACTGCAATCTACTAATATCAGCCATGATACAGGGCCCTGTGTTGGCAGCAGAGCACGCCAAGCCTTGATTACACGGCCACCAGGCTGGCCTGCTGCTCTGCTCGATGCTACCTGCTTTTCATTATGAGCTCTCTTTCTCTCTCTCTCTCTTTCTATCTATCCATCTATCTCCTTCTGCCCCACTCTCTCTGCAAGTCGCTACTTGCGCTGCTTCTTAGCTGGCCATCAAAACACCCCATCGACTGGGGTACCAAGGAGCTAATTACGACAGTGGCTGCCCTGTTCTCCACCTACACGGAGCTGTGCCGTCAGCCGTAACGCCCTGCGCCATCCACGCACATAATAAATGAGCTCGGTCAGTGCTGAACCAAAGACTTGTTTGTTGCTGTCCACACCCCAGGCTCCAGCACCAATTTGACGTTGCTGGTGCCACTCTGTCCATCAAACTCTCTCTGCTGCCCCACACGGCCGCACCTCACTTTGGTGTCGCACTGCAAAGGCAATCTAACAGATAGCTTTGTCCCCAACAGCGGCAGGGACACATGTACCACACTTGTGGCACCTTGTGGAGAAGGAATTCAAATGTGATGTGAATTTCTAATTAACAGTACAAACGAGCCCACACAGAACTGTTTGCCACCCCCAGTGCACAAGAGGGTGTGATAATAACTGCACTACCACTACAATTAAAATCCAATACACATAAAATGATAAAAGACACCCATGCATGCCTCCAAGGCACAAAATAAACATGCGCCTGTGTGATAACGTTTGCATAGTGGGAGCCACATTTCCAGCACTATTTTGTTGTCGCTATGTGCCAGACCATCATGGAGAAAACAACTATATTCCCTCACCATATAAGCTCATAACCGATTTTTTCTATGTCCTCTAAAATCCTCTCTTCCCACCAACATTGATAAACTTATCTGCTGCCCTCAGTTTTGTAAGTGAATTTTTCTAGATACTGGAACATTTGAGGCTGTTGTGCAAACATGATACACGATCGGTCAACTGTACTAATTACCTCAACGATGTTTGACACAAACACTAACTTAGCAACGCGTCTAGCATATGTTTTCACCTTATTCATATATTTTTCCAAACGGTTCTTTCACAACCGGTTTATACCAATAGTGCATATCTGCTAATCATATCATAGCTCTAATCGGAATTTCCTGTTCACACAACTGTTCGTAGAAGCTCTTGATATTATTGTCCTGATCACCCTCTTTACCAAACTTCCCCTAGTATTTGCATATCACATCTGCAGAATTCATACATCCCTAAATCCAAACACCTAATTATCTTATTCAGTGATATCAAATAACAGAGGCATTGCATCGTTACTGGAACAGAATCCTTGGACTACTCTACTTCTTGCACCATCCCTAACCAAGGATGAGGTTGCTGAAAGCGCATCATTTAGTGTCAGATTTACTTGCGAAGACTTTGCCTGCAACCTCTTTAGCACTCTACTGTTCACTCAATCCCAAATAATGAGATACTCAAATGGTCTAATAAAAAATTCAGTTGCAGTAAAGGCTTCTACGGTATCTTCCTTCGTCGACGTCGTTGTCGTTGTTACCGTGAGGCACCGTTATACCAAGAGGAAAGGCGCGTCGATCTTAGAGCATGAGATATGATGACCTTATGCCATTGACAACACACAACGCTCACGGTAGCACCTGATTCCAGAATAGCTGCAGTAGTTAGGATCTATGAACTATCCCCTCTTGACCAGGTCCCCAAAACTTAACTCGTAACGAGATCTCTTCAAAGCAAGTTGTCATAACGATCGTCTATGAAGGCTTCGTACAACGAGAAGAAATGTTACAGTTTATGGAATAATAACAGATACGACCAAACTGTCTTGTCTCTTGTTTTATTTAACATAACTTCGTTTACAGTTTTATTTCGCATTCACCACTCATTCACCGAAACCCTTTGATGAACAGTTTTGGTTGCTTGACACCAACAGTCAATGATAATGATACAGCTTTTCTCCTTTTCATAAATTGAAGCCCGCTCTCCGCGACATAATTAAAAAAAAAAACCGGTCTCAATACCGCGTCCCTCGTGAGATGCGAATACACTTATCCCGGAATTGACCGCCCTGTAGGTGTACTCAATTTAATGACCGCACTTCGCTATCCGCGATTTCGTTACACTAAATGTCCATTTGTTAGTCTGATTGTATACCGTAGCTATTTACAACTCGCCCCTATATTTTTTCAGAACGCACAATTAGCACTTCTTTACTTGTTTATTTCTAAGAGTAAACAGAAAAAAAGACACTGTATCATCAACTTCGTCGATATCAAGCAAAACACCTTAATATGCCCAATTTTACCTCTTCTTATAGGATCGGCTACCTTACTCATTAATTTATCACATATTAGTTCCAATAACACTAAACAGGTATCGCCGTTATATTTTAATTGTATTCAAAAGCATGTTATTATTATTATGACTGACCAAATCGTAACAAATCCACGCGGCGTGCGTGTTTAACGATAGCTTTACACTCGCCCAGCCTTTGTTCAGGCAATATTATATATAAATATACAGACAGGACCGAAATATCGATTTCTCTACCGTAACCAATAGAGGCAAATACGCTATTCAAGTTCCGTTACATCTATCTTGACTCGTAATGTTACAGGCTAACTGGATCATAGCCAATTTTCTGCTCACATCCTGCTTCCCACCTGAGGTTAAACGTAGCAGCCCACCCCCCCTCCCCGCCTCCCCCGCCCATCTAACCAGCTTGCGAAGCTGCTCGGGCACCTCAGACAGCATACCTGTGGGGGTCTGTCCACGAATGGCAGCTTCATAGTACAATTCATCCTTCCTCGACCATTCCTGCAACACAACAATAAAAGTCTGAAAGGACACAGAATATAAATATTACTACCTAATCAGAAACTAACACCACGCCAACACAACATACAACCATGACCTTCTACAAGTTGTAGCACAGAAAACGATCAGAGGTGGGAGAAATGAGGGTTGTGTGGGTGCACATCCTTAAAATATAAAAATATGTTTATTAATCCACATTCACAACACTGAACATGTACAAAAGATTAGACAAGCCAGAAATCAGTCCTCCTTGTACCAAAAACGTAAAATTTAATGCCCAATACAATAGAGCACTCTAGCAAATAATATGCCCCTCTGAATTCCTCCTTCTTCACAGTAATGGAGGCACGAGATAATAGAGCAAATATAATAACACACGTAAGAGGACAATAAGAAAACATACAAGAATGATCCTCAAACCACGAAACCTATTCTAAAAATTACAAGGCGTTCCAGTAGGGATAGTCAATATTCAGGAATAAGACAGGAACGATCTTTTGAAGCAAAACTCGTCATATGGGCATGTGCGCTATTCTCAATTGTCTTCGAGATACGACACATTTAATGTACATTATTAATTATATACCGTTATTTATTCATGAAATGCAACAATAAATAGAAACTGTCTGAGAGAATTTACTACAGAATGGAATACCTACCTGTACACAGGGCGTAATCAACGATAACCAACAAACTTCGATTGTTTCTAGAATCTATTTTGGGGAACAAACTGACCGACAGGAATGCGACACATCCAACGACGCTAAATAGGGGCTAATGTCTGTCGCTAGACCACTCCTCCGGTAGTAAACGCGAATGTGTACGTCCGCAGACCGCAATATGAACTTCTTGTAACGGACATGGCAGTAGTATTTAGGGCGTCAGATGGCGTAGAATACGCCCATTGTTTCGCAACAACTCTGTAGGGAAGCCAAGCGCAATGGTGCCAGATGCGCCAGCGTACATATTCAGGTTTGCTGTTAAAGGGATGGACAAGCGGCAGGCATTAGCCCCTGTAACCATGAAGCACTGTTCAAATGGCTCTGAGCACTATGGGACTCAACTGCTGTGGTCATAAGTCCCCTAGAACTTAGAACTACTTAAACCTAACTAACCTAAGGACATCACACAACACCCAGCCATCACGAGGCAGAGAAAATCCCTGACCCCGCCGGGAATCGAACCCGGGAACCCGGGCGTGGGAAGCGAGAACGCTACCGCACGACCACGAGATGCGGGCCATGAAGCACTGTAAAGCTGTTGGGTGATATTTCCGGATTTGTGTTACTGTCCTCAGCTGTTTCTTAAGACACCTCTGCAATCTCTCGAAGTTTATGGGTACAATTTTGTTCCGGCTTGTACAGAAGTTTAAATGTGAGAATAGAAGTATAGTGAAAATACTGAACACGAGAACGTTTAACATGAAGACACGGTTGATGTGAAATAATACTATGGCCCCGAAAAAATACTACGTATTTTCATTTTTTCTTTTAACCCGTTTAGGGTTTAGGGTTTTCATTTCTCAGCATAATAGGAACACCCACTTTCCAAAGTCACGACAGCGACAAGATTTATTGACTTTTCTTCGTACGAGTGGTGAACGTAAAGTGTATATCCTATTGACGCTATCCTAGTGCTTGTGTATGAGTACAACTGCCACAACACTCAGAAACGGGTGATGGGTATGTCGAATTTTGTGAATTACGCGTCTAAATCAGTGAAACTGGAATCAAACAGATTCGAGCTTTGTTTAATAAAGGTACTATAATTATTTTTTTATTCAGACTGAATTATAGAGAAATCGAACAGAAACTAGGGCGCAGTGTTTTCGAACCAGAGAGAAAACGTAGAAGAACAGCTGATCACACAAATACAGATACTGCGTTGCTCTTTCTTTCAAACGAGCTAAACTCATAATGTTAACATATCAGGAATTTTATTGCTGGAATGAGAAGATGAATCTGCAAAACTAATGGAGATCTAGTTTGCCGCAAATTCAATTTGGCTGGAACGTTTCAAGAAAAGGAACATGTTCGTGGTGGAGGCAGCCAAGCCTTGCCTACTATGACTGCTGGTTGCTTGTAGTCTATACCGATTTCAGTACAGTGACAATATAAAGCGCCAACAGAAGTGGCTTAATTTACTGCTGCTTACCAAGGAAAACTTGATTGTTTACGGGACTTTCATTTTTAGAGAGGAAAATTTCTATGGAATGAATTCCGCCATTGATGAGATTAAATTCAGATGAATTTAGGAAAAGTTTAAACTACGATGTTGTTACAGTGTATGAACTTTATCAAATGAATATACACTCAGGTGACAAAAGTCGTGGGATACTTCCTAAACGTGTCGGACCTCCTTTTACCCGGCGTAGTGCAGCAGTTCGACGTGGCATGTGCTCAACAAGTCGTAGGAAGCCCCCACCAGAAATGTTGACCCATGATGCCTCTATAGCCATCCACGTTATGGAAAGTATTCGCAATGCAGAATTTTGTGCACGCGCCTCTCGATTAAGTTGCATAAATAGTCAATAGGATTCATGTCGGTCAAGTTGTATTGCTAAATCATTCTCTTGAATTGTCTAGAATGTTCTTCAAACTAACCACGAACAATTGTGGCTGGTGACATGGCACGTTCCAGCGTTGTTTGGGAACACGAAATCCATGAATGCCTGCAGCCGAGAATAACCATTTCCAGTCGATGATCGGTTCAGTTGGTCTAGAGGATCCACTTCATTCCAAATAAACTTAGCTCAAGCCATTATGGAGCAACCACCAGCTTGCACAGTGCCTTCTTGACAACTTGTTCTCCATGGCTTCGTGGGGTCTGTGTCACACGCGAACCTTACTATCAGCTCTGACAAATTGAAATCGGCACTTATTTGAGCAGGCCACTGCTTTTTAGTCTTTTAGAGTCCAACAGACGTGGTCACGAGTCCAGGAAAGGCACTGCAGGCGATGTCGTACTGTTAGCAAAGGCACTCGAGTCGGTCGTCTTGTGCCATAGCCCATTAACGCCAGATTTCGCCGCACTGTGCCATTGGACACGTTCGTCGTACGTTCCACATTGATTCCCGCTGTTATTTCAAGCAGTGTTGAAGATTGAATTTAACGCCCTGTTGACATCGAGGAAATTAGTTCGAATTGTGTCAAGGGTGGGGAAGGAAATCGGCCATGCCCGTTCAAAGGAACCATGCCGCCATTTGACTGGAGCGATAGAGGGATTGTTTTGCTTGTCTGTTAACACTGACAACTCTAAGCCAACACCGTTGCTCTCGGTCGTTAGGTGAATGAGTTGTTCGTAGTGAAAGGTAATGTCCGCAGTTTGGACTCTCGGCACACTCTTGACATTGTGGATCTCGATATATACACTACTGGTCATTAAAATTGCTACACCACGAAAATGATGTGCTACAGACGCAAAATTTAACCGACAGGAAGAAGATGCTGTGATATGCAAATGATTAGCTTTTCAGAGCATTCACACAAGGTTAGCGCCGGTGGTGACACCTACAACGTGCTGACGTGAGGAAAGTTTCCAACCGATTTCTCATACACAAACAGCGATTGCCCGGCGTTGCCTGGTGAAACGTTGTTGTAATGCCTCGTGTAAGGAAGAGAGATGCGTACCATCACGTTTCCGACTTTGATGAAGGTCGGATTGAAGCCTAACGCGATGGCAGTTTATCGTATCGCGACATTGCTGCTCGCGTTGGTCGAGATCCAATGACTGTTAGCAGAATATGGAATCGGTGGGTTCAGGAGAGTAATACGGAACGCCGTGCTAGATCCCAACGGCCTCCTATCACTAGCAGTAGAGATGACAGGCATCTTGTCCGCGGCTCGTGGTCGTGCGGTAGCGTTCTCGCTTCCCACGCCCGGGTTTCCGGGTTCGATTCCCGGCGGGGTCAGGGATTTTCTCTGCCTCGTGATGACTGCGTAGTGTGTGCTGTCCTTAGGTTAGTTAGGTTTAAGTAGTTCTAACTTCTAGGGGACTGATGACCATAGATGTTAAGTCCTATAGTACTCAGAGCCATTTTTTTTTTTTTTTTTTGACAGGCATCTTAGCCGCATGGCTGTAACGGATCGTGCAGCCACGTCTCGATCCCTGAGTCAGCAGATGGGGACGTCTGCAAGACAACAGCCATCTCCACGAACAGTTCGACGACGATTGAAGGAGCATGGACAATCAGCTCGGAGACCATGGCTGCGGTTACTCTTGGCGCTGCATCACAGACAGGAGCGCCTGCGATGGTGTACTCAACGACGAATCTGCGTGCACGAATGGCAAAACGTCATTTTTTTTTTGGACAAATCCAGGTTCTATTTACAGCATCATGATGGTCGCATCCGTGTTTGGCGACATCGCGATGAACGCACATAGGAAGCATGTATTCGTCATCGCTGTACTGGCGTATCGCCCGGCATGATGGTATGGGGTGCCATTGGTTACACGTCTCGGTCACCTCTTGTTCGCACTAACGGCACTTTGAACAGTGGACATTACATTTCAGATGTGCTACGACCAGTGGCTCTACCCTTCATTCGATCACTGCGAAACCCTACATTTCAGCAGGATAATGCACGACCGCATGTTGTAGGTCCTGTACGGGCCTTTCTGGACACAGAAAATGTTCGACTGCTGCCCAGGCCAGCACATTCTCCAGATCTCTCACCAACTGAAAACGTCTTATCAATGGTGGCCGAGCAACTGGCTCGTCACAATGCGCCAGTCACTACTCTTGATGAACTGTGGTATCGTGTTGAAGCTGCATGGACAGCTGTAACTGTGCACCCCATCCAAGCTCTGTTTCACTCAACGCCCAGGCGTATCAAGGCCGTTATTACGGCCAGAGGTGGTAGTTCTGGGTACTGATTTCTCAGGATCTATGCACCCAAATTGCGTGAATATGTAATCACATGTCAGTTCTAGTATAATATGTTTGTCCAATGAATACCCGTTTATCATCTGCATTTCGTCTTGGTGTAGCAATTTTAATGGCCAGTAGTGTATATTACCTAACGATTTCCGAAATAGAACGTTCCGTGTGTCTACCTCCAACAACCACTCCGCGTTCAAAGTCTGTTAAACGCCTTCGTGCGGCCATAACCACGTCGGATACAATTTCACGTGAATCGCTTGAGTACAAATGAAAGCTGCAGCAATGCACTGCCCGTTTACACCTTACGTATGCAACACTGTCTGCACATGTATATGTGCACATCGCTATCCCACGACTTTAGTCACCTCGGAGTATGGCGACCAAAAGAACATGTGTGGTGACTACCATGTTCACCGTTTAGATTCTGTTTGGTCCGCGTGTTACGCGGGTGATGCGTAAGCTCGTAGTCATTTTTAACAATCAGCCGGCATAAAGCGGATATTTTCTGCTTCCGAATACCACAAGTGTTTCACAGCGGTGTGATTAAGGCGTTATACAAAACTCCAAATTTTTCTATCGAGAGCAACTGTCGCAAAAATATTTACTCGAAATCGAAGAAAAAGAATGTTTCTCCATTAGTTTATTAAATATTTTAATATATTGCATTTTGTAAGGAATTTGGTGACGCCAAAGATGGATGAAAATTGTTTGTATCATGCTGTATTCTTCAAAATACTTGATTCTTTGGTGCTCAGTAATCGGCGGTATTGAAACTTAGATGACATTGTTAGATTGTTTTACGTTATTGCTGCAGCGCCAATAATGGCAGACGAAGACAGTTTAGAGATCGTCCAGAGCTCAAAAGAATGCATCCAAGAAGATGATCACGACGAATTTGTAAATGAAATCGACACTGTAGTTCCTGTCCGAACAACGTCGTGAATGAAAAATATCTTTAAACGTCTGCCTGGCTTTTTGGATGTGCATTGGAATGACAAAATGAGTAAAACACTGGTTGTTATCAAAGAGTTTATCGAAAACCAGATACTGAAAGAGACACAGTAAAAAACGATGCCAGGTATTTTTCCCTGAAAAGCAATAATATATTTTCATACAGAATTTCAGTGTACAAGATGTACGACGAAAGAAAGCTTTAGTAGGAAATGGAATTAATGTATTGTAGTAAAATTTGATGAAGATGAAAATATGTTTTTTCTCGCATAGTTTAGTCCATTTCATGGTTAAAACTAGTTTTACATATATTAAAAAAATTCGGAGCCCTAAAACGGTCTTCTTTCTAGATCTATAAGACACTTCACCTAAAACTTCTTTAAAGTTGATCGATTCCGAAAATGGTTCCCATGAACCTAACAATGCCCAAGTTTACTAGGTATACCTTAGAACCTACGACTTTCAAAGTTCAGTTTCTATTTGTAGGGGGGATTTGCCCGGATGCTAACAATGAAAAAAATAAGTTATAACGTGTCATCTTCGTAACACATTTACAATAAAACCAGGCAAAAAGGTGACGTATGAATTTTTATAGGGCTTAAACGCCCCATTCAATACAAGTAATGTACAAACCGTCATACTTACTAAAGAGCGCAGAACGTTCCAAAACAATGCTTGTACTGTATACGGGAACGCAGTTACCCACTTCAGACCTTCACAAAACGGAGAATACGGTTGTTTGATGTGAATTTCGTAAAACAAACACACGCCGTATAGCTTGACGATCTTTTGTGTATCCAGCCCACTACCCCAAATACTTTGCTCCAGGTGCCCAAAACTTATCGGTAACGGTAGCACCAAAGAGAGCTAGGACATAGACTCCCCGCAGTATTATTTTAAAGGGACATAACGTGTTCCATCGACTACGAAACGGTCAACAGAAAATTCTTTGAATGTGAAAAGATATAGAGCTTTGCTCAGTTCGGTTTTAAGTAGTTTTCGCTGTAAATAGTGTCGTCCTAGAGGGTGCAGCTTCGGTGTACTGTGATTATCGCATCCCGTTACGGAAAAGTTTACATAGTTGCTGTAGTTTTTCCATGTTTTGGTACCATGATAGTATATTTCTTACTTTAATTGACATCAAATTGGAATCGACTTCGATGGTACCACACATCCATCCCCTGCATTATGTAGGTACTGGAGGACAGTTATAGGGGTTTAGTGTCCCATCGATGGCACGTTCAATGGAAGCACATCACCTCCTCATATTGTACATAGATGAAGACAGAAATAAATCGTGTTTTTTTCATCCCATCGCTTGCCTTAAACAATTTTGCAAAATAGTAGAAAACTCGAATTGCTCTTCATTTATGGCAGGTCAGCGTCTTTACCGACAACTATCTTATTCCGTGCGGGGTGCAGCTGGATATTTAACATAGCACTGCTAAAAGCTACTACTCAATAAATCAAGTCGGTTATGGATCTAAAGATTTCCTCTGGAGACAGAGGCATCTGCAGTCCAGCAAAGAGTGTCATATCTTCACTAGGAAACCCACGCGTCTTACCTGCTGACAGGTACTTCAGATACACCCGTTGGCTTCGTTTCTAGTGCTTTGCTTGATACTTTCCTGTTTCGGCAGTTTACATTCCACATAAAATAACAGAGCTCAAAGATTCTGGTTAAAAGTTCCAGCTAAGTTAGCATATCTCTCTCTTCTTTTTTATGTTTTACAGTAGTATTCTTCACATAAAAGCTGGAGGTGTGGCAGTGACAGTTTTTATCGACTCGCTTTCGTATCTGTTCTCCCTCATAAGGAGATTACTTAGCCGAACGCTATTATGCTAGACGTCAAGTCACTTTGCTTAAAGGTGGCACTACTGTCTGTGTAATCTCGTTTCCCTCCCATTATTCCCGCCAGGTACACAGAAGACATAATACTGAGTTACTTATAAGGAAGCACCTGGTTAAGATCTCTCACAATCGACGTTTTACTGAGCCCAAAGCAATTCAGTGGAGAACGATATTTGACAGGATATCTGAATTAAATTACCTCCGATGTTCAGGCAAGTAATTTTTGCAGACAGTACGACCGTAAAATGAATGGGTAAACGGTTTCGCCTTCGCTTGCAGAGACATAAAATTTTACGTGCACTTAGAGATTAGCTGCCTCAGTGATGTTAGGAGACGGTGCTCCGACCACGAGTAGAGGCAACCAGCCAGTAAACGTCTGGAGAGAGATAAGTCTTCACTTATTCCACTTATTTTGCACGGTAAGTGAATAACAGGTGGATGTAGAAAGAAATTAAATCCTGAGCGAGGCATGCCCAAATATATTCGATGAGTCCAGCCGTATGTTAACGTGGAACTGAAAGTATATTTCACACCAATTAAGAAATGAAAATGGTATGCATAGCGTGTGGTTCACCATCAGAGTTAAACAATAGGTTCCCTTACAGCTGAATAGATAAGTTATTCTTCAGGGCAAGGCTAGGTTGGGTTGTTTGGGGAAAGAGACCAAACAGCGAGGTCATCGGTCTCATCCGATTAGGGAAGGGCGGGGAAGGAAGTCGGCCGTGCCCTTTCAAAGGAACCATCCCGGCATTTGCCTGGAGCTATTTTTTGGGAAATCACGGAAAACCTAAATCAGGATTGCCGGACGCTGGATTGAACCGTCGTCCTCCCGAATGCGAGTCCAGTATCCTCAGGGCAGAGTTAGGTAAGACCATGTGTAGTAAAGGACTACGGTGTTCAAACCATCCATCCAGTTGAAAACAGTTTTAAATTTAACAATCATATACTAATGTCCTTTTTTTTATTGGTATGCCAAGGAATTCGATATTTTGAACTAATTGCAATGCTGTACACAAGAATTTGAGAAAAAGTCTTAAAAATGAAATAAACCAATGGAAGGAATGTAGATGACAAAAAATGATGACCTTGATTTATTGGCTTATTTATTAATCATGTTCTGCGGGATTTTCTCTGCCTCGTGATGGCTGGGTGTTGTGTGATGTCCTTAGGTTAGTTAGGTTTAAGTAGTTCTAAGTTCTAGGGGACTGATGACCATAGATGTTAAGTCCCATAGTGCTCAGAGCCATTTGAACCATGTTCTGCGCAACCTTGAGAAACAAACTTATTGGGTCATGGAACGAGTCAGTACATGTATGTAGATATGTATGTATTGTATTGGGACCTAGAAACGACAGAGAGGGTTTGTCCCACCGCAGCCCTCAGTGGTTCACAACCCCAAGGGGGCCACAGCAGTCCATCCACCCCACCGCCGCCCCACAGCGAACCCAGGCTTATTACGCGGTTCAGCCCCCCCCGCCCCCCCGCCCCCCCCCCCACCCCCCGCTTCCAGAATAATTATGGTGTACGCGTACGTGGAAACGGTGCTTGCGCAGCGATCGTCGACACACTGTAATTTAGGCGGAATAAGGGGAACCAGACCGCATTCGCCGAGGTAGGTGGAAAACCGTCTTAAAAACCATCCACAGGCTGGCCGCCACACCAGATCTCGACACTAATCAGCCGGGCGGATTCGTGCTGGGGACCGGCACGACTTCATGCTCGAGAAGGTGTGCGTTAGACGGCGCGGCTAGCCGGACGGGCTAGTTAGTACATAGTTTACGGCATACTGATGTCTGAACATTCGAAAACAAACTGATGTCTGAACATTCGAAAACAAAAGAAAAACTTGGCGAGAGAATGAACTAATAAATAACACATTAAAGAGAACAGTTCTCAGCTACTACGAGAAACAGAGATCAGGAAAAGTGTGCCACAAGGAAGCGTTTCAATACAGATTTGAAGATTTGGGGCTTATCGCTCAACTTATTCCAGTGCTACTGCAAGCATATAGCATATTTAAATGTAAACTGCGAAATAGTGCACACATTTCAGTATAACATATAAGGAAGAATAATCCAGTAGCAAATCCCTCTTTCGCGTAATATTCATTGAATTACTGGGGATGTTATTCTAAATGAATCAATATAGTCAACAACAGATCCGATGATGGCGAATTTGCTAGTGGTGCCAAAAGCTGGAATATCGAGACGCCTGGACGACTGCCTACACAAGGTTCGTGACATCTGTCGGACCGCCCTTTCCTGGGTCAAAGTACTCTTGGTGAATGCACAGAGTAACTCCAAAGTATGATGTCAGATGAAATAATAAAGTGAAAAAATGGAAGTAAACAAACCTTCAGGTTACAATGTCAGAGATAATGGAAGTATTCGATTTCTACACAATGTGATACTTCCAAGAAAGTTTTTCACCTACCATCAGCCCTAAGAATTTAAAATCGTCGACTTCAGTGACTGTTGACCACCTTGGGATAGAAAAATTTCGCCATTAAAAGAATTCTGTACCTGAAAAACATTGCAATGTGTTTTGTTACAGATAAGCTTTAATATGTTCTACATCTACATCTACATGACTACTCTGCAATTCACATTTAAGCGCTTGGCAGAGGGTTCATCGAACCACAATCATACTATATCTCTACCATTCCACTCCCCAACAGCGCGCGGGAAAAACGAACACCTAAACCTTTCTGTTCGAGCTCTGATTTCTCTTATTTTATTTTGATGATCATTCCTACCTATGTAGGTTGGGCTCAACAAAATATTTTCGCATTCGGAAGAGAAAGTTGGTGACTGAAATTTCGTAAATAGATCTCGCCGCGACGAAAAACGTCTTTGCTTTAATGACTTCCATCGCAATTCGCGTATCATAACTGCCACATTCTCTCCCCTATTACGTGATAATACAAAACGAGCTGCCCTTTTTTCACCCTTTCGATGTCATCCGTCAATCCCACCTGGTAAGGATCCCACACCGCGCAGCAATATTCTAACAGAGGACGAACGAGTGTAGTGTAAGCTGTCTCTTTAGTGGACTTGTTGCATCTTCTAAGTGACCTGCCAATGAAACGCAACCTTTGGCTCGCCTTCCCCACAATATTATCTATGTGGTCTTTCCAACTGAGGTTGTTCGTAATTTTTATACCCAGGTACTTAGTTGAATTGACAGCCTTGAGAATTGTACTATTTATCGAGTAATCGAATTCCAACGGATTTCTTTTGGAACTCATGTGGATCACCTCACACTTTTCGTTATTTAGCGTCAACTGCCACCTGCCACACCATACAGCAATCTTTTCTAAATCGCTTTGCAACTGATACTGGTCTTCGGATGACCTTACTAGACGGTAAATTACAGCATCATCTGCGAACAACCTAAGAGAACTGCTGAGATTGTCACCCAGATCATTTATATAGATCAGGAACAGCAGAGGTCCCAGGACGCTTCCCTGGGGAACATCTGATATCACTTCAGTTTTACTCGATGATTTGCCGTCTATTACTACGAACTGCGACCTTTCTGACAGGAAATCACGAATCCAGTCGCACAACTGAGACGATACCCCATAGGCCCGCAGCTTGATTAGAAGTCGCTTGTGAGGAACGGTGTCAAAAGCTTTCCGGAAATCTAGAAATACGGAATCAACCTGAGATCCCCTGTCGATAGCGGCCATTACTTCGAGGTGATTCATAATGTTTGAATGCAGTATATGCTCCAAAACCCTACTGCAAACCGACGTCAATGATATAGGTCTGTAGTTCGATGGATTACTCGTACTACCCTTCTTAAACACTGGTGCGACCTGCGCAATTTTCCAATCTGTAGGTACAGATCTATCGGTGAGCGAGCGGTTGTATATGATTGCTAAGTAGGGAGCTATTGTATCAGCGTAATCTGAAAGGAATCTAATCGGTATACAATCTGGGCCTGAAGACTTGCCCGTATCAAGCGATTTCAGTTGCTTCGCAACCCCTAAGGTATCTACTTCTAAGAAACTCATGCTAGCAGCTGTTCGTGTTTCAAATTCTGGAATATTCCATTAGTCTTCCCCGGTGAAGGAATTTCGGAAAACTGCGTTCAATAACTCCGCTTTAGCGGCACAGTCGTCGGTAACAGTACCATCGGCACTGCGCAGCGAAGGTATTGACTGCGTCTTGCCGCTTGTGTACTTTACATACGACCAAAATTTCTTCGGATTTTCTACCAAATTTCGAGACAATGTTTCGTTGTGGAACTATTAAAGGCATCTCGCATTGAAGTCCGTGCCAAATTTCGCGCGTCTGTAAATTTTAGCCAATCTTCGGGATTTCGCGTTCTTCTGAACTTCGCATGCTTTCTCCGTTGCCTCTGCAACAGCGTTCGGTCCTGTTTTGTGTACCATGGGGGATCAGTTCCATCTCTTACCAGTTTATGAGGTATGAATCTCTCAATTGCTGTTGCTACTATATCTTTGAATTTGAGCCACATCTCGTCTACATTTGCATAGTCAGTTCGGAAGGAACGGAGATTGTCTCTTAGGAAGGCTTCTAGTGACACTTTATCCGCTTTTTCAAATAAAATTATTTTGCGTTTGTTTCCGGTGGATTTGGAAGAAACGGTATTGAGCCTAGCTACAACGACCTTGTGATCACTAATCCCTGTATCAGTCATGATGCTCTCTATCAGCTCTGGATTGTTTGTGGCTAAGAGGTCAAGTGTGTTTTCGCAACCATTTACAATTCGCGTGGGTTCGTGGACTAACTGCTCGAAATAATTTTCGGAGAAAGCATTTAGGACAATCTCGGAAGATGTTTTCTGCCTACCACCGGTTTTGAACAAGTATTTTTGCCAACATATCGAGGGAAGGTTGAAGTCCCCACCAACTATAACCGTATGAGTGGGGTATTTATTTGTTACGAGACTCAAATTTTCTCTGAACTGTTCAGCAACTATATCATCGGAGTCTGGGGGTCGGTAGAAGGAGCCAATTATTAACTTAGTTCGGCTGTTAAGTATAACCTCCACCCATACCAATTCGCACTGAGTATCTACTTCGGCTTCACTACAAGATAACCACTACTGACAGACACAAACACTCCACCACCAATTCTGCCTAATCTATCTTTCCTGAACACCGTCTGAGACTTCGTAAAAATTTCTGCAGAAATTTCTCAAAGAGCCAGGTGCTAGGCAATTTACATCTGAATTCTTCTGGTCCTGCAGTGTTGTAGATGTCTCTTAAAGACATTATCTGTATAATAAGCCAAAACGCTGCTATATTCAAAGACTTTTTATTACGAGGCTAATCCGGAAAGTAAGGTTACAAGAAGCAAACAGAATGAATTTATTTTAATAAAATTTACATTCTTTGTAGTATATGTCTTCCATTATTTTTCCACATAATCACCATTGACCTCAACACATTTTATCATCCGTGAGAAGAGTTTTTTGATTCCTGTGTGATAGACGTGTCCCCCCGGCTTTTTCAACCAGTTCTTCATTTCGATTTTCACCTCGACGCCGTCGGAAAAGTGTTTTCCACGAAGGTGTTCCTTCAATTTAGTCAACAGGTGATAGTCACGTGGTGAGAGACTGAGGCTGTGGAGAGGAGTGGCTTAAGACATCCCAACCAAACGAAGTCAGCAACTCTTGTGTTTCACGAGCGGTGTGCGGACGCGCATTGTCATGAGGGAGGTAGACTCCCGTTGTCACATTCCTCGACGTTTGTTTTGTATGGCACTGCGAAGTTTCTTCAAGTTTCTCCCAATATCTTGCAGTATTTATTGTTTCACGTCTTTCCAAAAAAATCAACGATCAGAACCCCTTTTCTGTCCCAAAGCATTGACACCATGATTTTAGTCACTCGTTGCTGGGTTTTGAATTTTTGGCCTGAAGGAGAACGAGTATGGTGACACTGCATTGATTGACGATTGCTCTCTGGAGTATGGTGATAAGCCCAAATTTCATCTCCTGTGACTATAGAGTTGAGGAACGCTTGACCTTCAGTCTAAAAATGGGCAGGTAATTCGCGAGAGGCACTGACTGTTCAGTTTGTGTGCTTGCGTAAGCATCTTGGGTACCCATCGCACAAACAACTTGCGATAATTTAGTCGACCAATTACGATTTCGCGAACAACATTTCGTGAAATGATTTGACAAACTGCATGCAGGTCATCAATTGTCGAACGACGGTCAGAAAGGAGATGTTCTTCAATTTCCTGCACTGCATCATCAGTCACAACAGGCGACCTTCCGCTTCTGTCTTCTACATGAACTTCCGTCCTTCCAGAACTGAAATTTCGTACCCATTTCACCACATGCTGCTTGACATTACGCCCTCTCCATAAACTGAAACAATTTTGCGATGAATCGATGTGGCGTTCATGCCCTTTGCATCTAGGTAGCGAATTACAGCGCACACTACGCACTTGGTGGCAGCCGGAATAAGAAATCTATCTCTAACAGTCACCATAACACTAATCAACGAGCTACTGATAGCTGGGAATGCTCTTACTTTCCGCTTGGCTTCCGCTACAAGACAGTGCTACCAACTTCCCCCACAGACATTCCATGCGAAAGCTGAATGTCGTGAAATCATAGTTTCCGGATAACCTTCGTAAGATGTTACTTTCTGGTGCTATAAACTTATTCCGCCTCCATTGCCATTGTCAAGCTGTCCGCCAACATATGGAGTTGTTGGTGGATCTAACTATGTCTGCACATAACTAATAACAATTTTGTATATATCTGTCACAACACTTAGTTCCATAACACATACTTCACGCTGCCAGTGTCTAATACCTTGCATTGCTGCGCATCGTAAGAGCAGCGCAGACGAAACCGTTATTGTCTAGATTTTTAATATCCCAAAAGCGAAATTTATTGCTGAGCAATATTTTCTAAGATCTATTTATTATTTTCTGTAAGTTTGACAGCTTCAGTTGAAAGTTAAGTCAACGATGTTACACAGTTGCATTTGTCTTCGCCAGTATATTTGTTTTATACCTGATCGCGTACTACAATTTCAATAAAATTTTATTTCATAAAAATTATATCGATAACTTTATTGAAATTGTCTTGTATTGTAATTTCCACAATATTGTATTTCGTAAGTGTTATAGGGACAACTTTATTGAAGTTATAGAACACGATAGCGGATAAAACAAATTTACAGGCAAAGACAACTCCAGGGAGCGTTAGCAAAAAATTTTCTGCTACCACAGACAACTCCATACATGAGTACGCCAGCTATGTAACCATATAACATCGTTGACTTACCTGTCAATCGAAGCTGTCAGCTTCCGGAAAATATTAAATAAGTCATAGCGAATATTGCTCAGCAACAAATTCCACTGCTGGTACATCACAAACCCAGAGAAAAATGATTTTGTCTGCGCTACACCTACGATACAAGCAATACAAGGTATTAGGCAGCGACAGCGTTAACTATGTGTTATGGAATTAAGTACTGCGGCAGATATATGCAATATTGTTATTAGCTACAAACAGACATAGGCAGATGCACTAACAACTCCATATGTATGCGGATAGCTTGACGGTGGCCATGGAGCCGAAATAAGCTTATAGCACCAGGAAACAACGTCTTGATAAAAACTCTTTGAATATAGCAGCGCTTTGGCTTACTATATACATAATTTACAATTCACTCCACGCCTTCCCAAATAACACTTTTGTCCTCGGCAAAGTGAAGATCTTTTGAACGATTTCTCCTGATTACCAGCATATTAATGATATATCAAGAAAGTAAGGGACCCCAAACTGACCCAAATATTTGCAAGCTCCCAGTTAGATGTTGTTGATGAGTTTCAGCTTCTCCTTTGGTGCTACTGCCGTTGATGATGATGGGGCGTGAGGATCAACTTCAACTCTAATCGGTGCGAGAAATAAGTTCGTGAGGAGTGAGACTATGTATGATTTGGATAAAGAGCTGGTCTACTAATGTGTGAATCTGTTGGCGCCGAGGTGATCAGCAGATACTGAAGATTCATAAAAAAATTAGGAAAAGGGAAGTGAGGTGAAAGTTGTCCTGCATTCAAAGATCTTTTCATATCTCTGAATCAGGAGTTGTCTGGGATGTAGAATACTGAGGGTGAACGAGGTGTTCGGTTGGTAACCAAAGTTTAAACCATTGTCAGAGAATTTGGTTAAGGAATGATAGATGTACAATCATTGGGTTCTGTTGTGAAATGTTTAGGCTGAAATTATTTTATGACACATGGATGAATGGATGTATATGCCCCTTATTGGAGCCAGGTTTCCAGCAGTCTTGCTACTGCTTTTCGGTGATTTTAAATTATTTACAGTGGTATGAAATTCATATTTTAAAACGATGACGGTGAAATCTCTGTCGTGAACTCTATGAAGTGTCTGGTTGTAATTAGGGCTCCTGGTCACTACAGATGAAGTATTTACGTGGCGATAGAATTTAAAAAAAAAATACTATAAAGGAAGGATATGGGATGTTTATCTGGAAGTTTAATAGATGAAAGTGGGAATGAAGGATGATTAGGGTTGTAGCCAGATTGGTGACAGGTGAGAAGGGTACTGGCAGGGTAGGTAACGGTTAATAGAAAGGGTGGAAAGTAGGAGGTCAGTACTGATTCCAGATCAGATAAGTAGACCAAGCATTCATTAGACTTTAGCAGGTGGCGAGAGCAGGGGTGTGGTGATGGCAGCTTTGTGGTGCGATGCTGTTATCAGGCCATCCCCACTCTCTCCTCCCACCTCCTAAGTGAAGAACTTCCCTCACCACACCATCCTCTCCTCGGCCCTCTGCTCCACTTAGAGCTCACTATTATACTGGCCCTTAATATGAAACAACCCTTCAATACACACACGCAGAAAGAGAGAGAGAGAGAGAGAGAGAGAGAGAGAGAGAGAGAAAGAGAGAGAGAGAGAAAGAGAGAGAGAGGGACAGAGATAGAGGTCTAAAGTACTTTAACCGTCATTAAAATGAAACAACCACTCATAGCCAAGTATTTTAACACCTATTAAAAAGAAACAGTCTTCTCTGTACTTCACTTGGGAGTGACTAAAGTTCAATATTTATGCCCCACTTGATGCGAGACACAATGGACCCTCAAATCAAATGATTCCATGTCTAAATTGTTCTATAAAAGTACAAAATCTCTGCGGAACTATCAGTGTGAATTACGGGTTAAGAGGCACTTTAGAATAACTGCAGTTCAATCTCTGTTGTAAACCCAGTAAGTGCCAGGCTCAGTGGACGCTCAGCTTAAGTTTTCTACATTATTTATCAAATCATATGTGGTTCAAATACTGTTACTACTTATCTTACGTTTTAGCTACCCTTATCTCAACAATAATTCGATGTTTGTGCCCCATGCGGTAATAGGTACAATGGACCCTCAAATTACGTGTCACAATATTATTTACACGTCTAAAACTTTGTGTGTTCATAGAATCACACGTGGATTGCTCATTCGCAGCATTGTTGTAATTTACAGGTGAAGGTTGTAAGGAGTGCGTCAGAACTGTCCATTACATTGACTAAACATTACATTGAGTATCGAAAACAATATGACCAAGTTGAGGCTATTCTTTGCATTGTGTAAGATTCTGCAGTTCTCTATGGAAATAACTCACATACCTATAGTAACAATCTGAGGGAGAAACATGGGAGCGCGATTCTAAGCATTGCTGTGAGACGAGGTCTGTCTGCGAGAGAAAAAATTCAATGTTGTTGGTCGAGAGCCCGGAGACAGAAAACGTGTCACGTTGCCCTCACATCGGTGATATCTTACCACACTCAAGGTCTGGCTGGCTGGCTCTGAGCACTATGGGACTCAACTGCTGAGGTCATTAGTCCCCTAGAACTTAGAACTAGTTAAACCTAACTAACCTAAGGACATCACAAACATCCATGCCCGAGGCAGGATTCGAACCTGCGACCGTAGCGGTCTTGCGGTTCCAGACTGCAGCGCCTTTAACCGCACGGCCACTTCGGCCGGCACACTCAAGGTCTGATTTCGTTTATTTGGCCAGGGGAGATTTAGATTGCTTAACTACGCTTGAAGATGTAGTCCAAGCTAAAATTCGCAAGCACAGCGTAAAGTGCAATTGCAGGGTTAGGCTCATGATTGTTAGTTTGTAATAATCCCTTGTTTTACTTGTCAGTTAAAGAAGCCTCCTTATCCCCCAATAATTATTATCCACGTCTAATTCATAAATATGCTGTGGTTATTAAATGTTAATGTAACTTTGAAACTGAAATAATTTTTTAATCTGGCACTCAGCCATTATTGATACTTATAAGATCATTATCAGGCATTTCGCCATTATTAATACTTGGTCATGATGATTTCTGTAATTTTTAAATAGACTTACTTTATGAAATCCCTTCTTACAAGTTATTTAGTAGTTCACAAGACCCAAGCAAACCTCTTTTTATTAAATTCAACCTTATTAACAATAAGCTTTAGTCGCTGCTGCTGCGTACTCCTGCGAATTGCTGTAAACTACTTGGAAAAAGGCAGTCATCTAAAGAGGTGAGTGCAAAACTTACGGCCGAAAGAGAGACACCGACACACCACAACATGTCATGTACTCTAATCCAATAAATTCCGTTGCACAAGACAGATTTTGTATCACTTGTAAATACCTATTCAAATATGCAGTCAGATAGCTTAGGTATTCATTGTTAGAGTTTCATTTGTTCCTGTAGTTTTTCATATTCAAATACGCAGTCAGATAGCTAATCCAAATGTTAGTTTTAAGTTTTTTATGTAACCATCTGTTGAGAGCTTAAATGACAGTGAAACTGACACTCATACAAGACGCACACAGTGTTATGCAGGTTAGATTCCGATTACTGATAGCTCACGTTGCTTATCGAGTCCATTTTCACAGACGAACATAGGTTTCATTTGTTGGAGGTTCGTTATAAGGTGCACCTGTCGACAATAACAATTCAACCTTTGTACCACACTTGGTTCAAGGCACAGTGGTCCTTCAGCTTAAATATTTTCTCCTCTGCATAGCCTCTATTATTTACCAAAACACTTGGCTCACATTTCGCCATTTTCGCGTCAGTTTTCTGTTCTGACTGGTTTAATGCCGCATGGCGTGAATTCATCTCTTTTCATATCTTTTCCATCACATTCCCATGTTTTTTATTTATCTCAATCTCTGTATTCCTCTACAGTTTTTACCTTTTATAGCTCCCTCTAATACCAAGGAAATTATTCCGTGATGTCTTAACAGATGTCCTACCAACCTGTCCCATCTTCTTGCCAGTGTTCTCCATATAGTCATTTCCTCGGCAAGAACCTCCTAATTCCTTGCCTTATTAGTCCAACATTCTTCTGCAGCACCACATCTCATATGATTCGATTCTCTTCTCCTCCGGTTTTCCCACAGACCATGATTCACCACCATATAATGCTGTGCTTCAAACTTACGTTCTCAGAAGTTTCTTCCTGAAATTAAGGCCTATGTTTGATAATGGTAGACTTCCCTTGGTTACGAATATTGATTTGCAAGTCCTGGACTTGTTTTTATGTCCTCCTTGCTCCGTCCATCATGGGTTAGTTTGCTGCCTAGGTAGCAGAATTCCTTCGTCTACTTCGTCATCCTCAATTCTGATGTTAAATTCCTCTCTGTTCTCATTTCTTCTACTTCTCACTACTTTTATCTTCCTTCAATTTATTCTCAATCCATGTTCTGCACTCATTAGATTGTTCATTCCAGTCAGCACATACTGTAAGAGTTCTTCACTAGCACACAGGTCCCAACGTCATCACCCGAATCTTAATACTGGTACCCTTTCACCTCTAATTTTAAACCCACTCTTGAACCTTCCTTTTATTTCCGTCATTGCTTCGTGGATGAATAGACTGAATAGTGGGGGTGAAAGACTATATCTCTGCCTTACACCCCTTTTAATCTGAGCACTTCCTTCTTGATCGTCCATTTTTATTGTTCCCTCTTGCTTCTTGTACGTATTGTATATCACCCATCTTTCTCTACAGCTTACCTGTATTTTTCCCAGGATTTTGAACATCTGGCACCATTTGAAATTGTTGAATGGTTTCCCCAGGTTGATAGATTCAATGAACATGTCTTGCGATTTCTTTAGCCTTGCTTCCATTGTCAAGTGCAACCTCAGAAATGGCTCTCTGGTGCCTTTACCTTTCCTAAAGCCAAATTTATCTTCATTTGTCACATCCTCAATTTTCTTTACCATTTTCCTGTATATTATTCTTGTCAGCTACGTGTATGGAAGAGCGGTATATTACGATTGTCAGAAACGTGTACGGAAGAGCTGTTAAACTGATTGTGAGGTAATTATCGCAGCTGTCGGCTCTTGATATCTTCGAAATTGTGTGGATGATGTTTTTCCGAAAACCTAATGGCATATCACCGTCTCACACATTCTACATTCCAACGTGAATAGTCGTTTCTATTGTTACTTTCCCCAATGGTTTTAAAAATTCTGATTGAATGTTATCTATCCTTTCTGCCTTACTTGATCATAGTTGTTCATATCTCTTTTGAACTAAGATTCTAACATTGTATCCACTATATCATCTCTGACGGTTTCTGTTTCTTCTTACATTACGTCATCGAACGAGACCTCCGCCTCACAGAGGCCTTCAATGTACTCTTTCCAGCTATCTGCTCTGCCCGCTGCATTTAACAGTAGAATTCCCATTTCACTGTTAATATCACCGCCCTTGCTTTTAATTTCACAGAAGGCTATTTTTTCTTTTCTATATGCTGAGTCCGTCCTTCCCATAACCATCGTTTTCGATTTCTTCACATTTTTCATGGAGCCGTTTCACCTTAGGTTTCCTCCACTTCCTATTTATTTCGTTCCTAATGACTTCATCTCCGTCTTTCTGAATTTCCCTGCATATTTTTGATCTTTCATCGATCAACTGATGTATTTCTTCTATTGTTTGTCTTTTCTTCGCAGTTACCTTTCTTGTACATACATTTTTCTTTCAAAATTCTGCGATTGCCCTTTTTTGAGATGTCCGTTCCTCTTGCACTGAAATTCCTACTGAGCTACTGCTTGTCACAGTATCTATAGCCTCAGAGAACTTCAGATGTACCTCTTTATTCCTTAGTACTTGCTTATCCCACTTCGTTGCACACTGATTCTTCCTGTCTAGTCTCCTAAACTTCAGCCTACTCTTCATCATTATTAAATTGTGATCTGAGTCCATATCTTTCTGGGAAACCTTACAATCCGATATCTGATTTCGGAATCTCTGGCTGACCATGATTTAATCTAACTGGAATCTCCCGTACCTCCTAGCCTTTTCATGTACATCTCCTCATCTTGTGATTCTTGAACGGAGTATTCGCTGTTACTAATTTATATTTATGGTGCCACACAATTAGTCTTTCGAAGAAGCAATGACTGAAATAAAAGAAAGTTTCAAGAGTCTATACTACCAAGCTTATCTCCTCATGTAACATTTCCTTCTACTCCCTTCCCTCCAACCACATTCGAATCTCCAAAGACTATTATATTTTCTTCTGTTTTTAAGTACTGAATTACTCGTTCAGTTTCCTCATATACTTTATCTCTTCATCAGCTGCTTACGGCGCTGGCATAACTACCTAAACTATTGTTTCGGTGTTGGTTTGCTGTCGATTTGATGACGACAACCTTATCACTGAACTGTTCACAGTAGCTCTTTCTCTGCCCTACCCTCCTTCTCGTAGTGAATTCTATCCAGTTACACCGTTTCCTGCTGCTGTTGATATTGCTCTGCACTCGTCTGACCAGAAATCCTTTTATTGTCTCCATTTCACTTCACTGAACCCCACTACGACTAGACTGCGCCTCTGCATTTCCCTTTTGAGATTTTCTAGCTTCCCTACCATGTTCAAACATGTGAAATTCCACGCCCCTACTCGTAGAACGTTACTTTTTTTGTTGGTTATTCAATATTTTTCTCCTCCGCCTTGGCAGTCCCCTTCTGGAGGTCTGAATAGGGGACTAGTCCGGAGTCTTTTACCAACGGAGGGATCATCATGACACTTTTTCAGTAACAGGTTATATGTCCCGTGGATACACATTATGTGTCTTTAATGCAGTGATTTCCATTGCCTTTTGCATCCTCACGTCGTTGGTCATTGCTGATTCTTCCACCTTTAGGGGCAGTTTCCACCTCAAGGGTTAGGGAGTTCCCTGAACCTCTCTTCGCTCCTCCGCCCTCTTTGACAGGGCCGTTGGCAGAATGAGGGTGACTTCTTAAGCCGGAAATCCTCAGTGGCCATTGTTGCTGATTTTTATTCAGAATTTAAGCAGTGGCGAGGTTCGAATCTGGGACTGAGAACGTTTTGATTACTAATCAAATACGCTATTCGTACACCACGGGTGCGGATCCATTATTGACATTACTGATATAATTTACTGGTTAAGGACCACTGGTGATCACAACAGACTAACCTACCACACTTCGTGCAAGGCATGATGGACTTTGCGATGCAAGGTTTGCTTGGAGACCGCGTCAGCTATTCCTTCAATATGCAAGTCTCCACTTGTCTGTGAATTCATTTGTGCTTTTATGCTGACTCGGTGAAATATTACATGCTTGGGGATTTTGCAAGACTAGACATGTCTGAGAAAGAGCACATGTATTTATGTCATCTTGGCAAAATATGATATGCTTGCAGACTATATCAGTGTTCTTTCACAGATATCAACACACTGTAATATACCCGTGGTCTAGGGGTAGCGTCTTTGATTCATAATCAAAACGCCTTCGGTCGCGGATTCGATCCCCATCATTGTCTAAATTTTGATAAACAATCAGCATTGGCGGCCGAAGACTTCCGGCATAAGAAGTCAGCCTCATTCTGCCAACGGCCTTGTCAAAGAGGGCGGAGGAGCGGATAGAGGTTCAGGGCACTCTCTTGTCCTAGGGGTGGGAAATTGCCCCTAAAGGCGGAAGAATCAGCAATGATCAACGACATGAGGATGCAGAAGGCAATGGAAACCACTGCATTAAAGACACGCAACGTGTATCCACAGGACATGTGGCCTGTATTTGAAGAAGTGTCATGATGATCTCTCCATTGGCAAAAGATTCCGGAATAGTCCCCCATTCGGATCTCCGGGAGGGGACTGCCAAGAGGGAGGTTACCATGAGAAAAGGATTGAATAATCAACGAAAGGATAACGTTCTACGAGTCGGGGCGTGGAATGTCAGAAGCTTGAACGTGGTAGGGAAACTAGAAAATCTGAAAAGGGAAATGCAAAGGCTCAATCTAGATATAGTAGGGGTCAATGAAGTGAAGTGGAAGGAAGACAAGGATTTCTGGTCAGATGAGTATCGGGTAATATCAACAGCAGCAGAAAATGGTATAACAGGTGTAGGATTCGTTATGAATAGGAAGGTAGGGCAGAGGGTGTGTTACTGTGAACAGTTCAGTGACCGGGTTGTTCTAATCAGAATCGACAGCAGACCAACACCGACAACGATAGTTCTGGTATACACGCCGACGTCGCAAGCTGAAGATGAACAGATAGAGAAAGTGTATGAGGATATTGAAAGAGTAATGCAGTATGTAAAGGGGGACGAAAATCTAATAGTCATGGGCGACTGGAATGCAGTTGTAGGGGAAGGAGTAGAAGAAAAGGTTTCAGGAGAATATGGGCTTGGGACAAGGAATGAATGAGGAGAAAGACTAATTGAATAATGTAACAAGTTTCAGCTAGTAATAGCGAATACCCTGTTCAAGAATCACAAGAGGAGGAGGTATACTTGGAAAAGTCCGGGAGATACGGGAAGATTTCAATTAGATTACATCATGGTCAGACAGAGATTCCGAAATCAGATACTGGATTGTAAGGCGTACCCAGGAGCAGATATAGACTCAGATCACAATATACACTCCTGGAAATGGAAAAAAAAACACATTGACACCGGTGTGTCAGACCCACCATACTTGCTCCGGACACTGCGAGAGGGCTGTACAAGCAATGATCACACGCACGGCACAGCGGACACACCAGGAACCGCGGTGTTGGCCGTCGAATGGCGCTAGCTGCGCAGCATTTGTGCACCGCCGCCGTCAGTGTCAGCCAGTTTGCCGTGGCATACGGAGCTCCATCGCAGTCTTTAACACTGGTAGCATGCCGCGACAGCGTGGACGTGAACCGTATGTGCAGTTGACGGACTTTGAGCGAGGGCGTATAGTGGGCATGCGGGAGGCCGGGTGGACGTACCGCCGAATTGCTCAACACGTGGGGCGTGAGGTCTCCACAGTACATCGATGTTGTCGCCAGTGGTCGGCGGAAGGTGCACGTGCCCGTCGACCTGTGACCGGACCGCAGCGACGCACGGATGCACGCCAAGACCGTAGGATCCTACGCAGTGCCGTAGGGGACCGCACCGCCACTTCCCAGCAAATTAGGGACACTGTTGCTCCTGGGGTATCGGCGAGGACCATTCGCAACCGTCTCCATGAAGCTGGGCTACGGTCCCGCACACCGTTAGGCCGTCTTCCGCTCACGCCCCAACATCGTGCAGCCCGCCTCCAGTGGTGTCGCGACAGGCGTGAATGGAGGGACGAATGGAGACGTGTCGTCTTCAGCGATGAGAGTCGCTTCTGCCTTGGTGCCAATGATGGTCGTATGCGTGTTTGGGGCCGTGCAGGTGAGCGCCACAATCAGGACTGCATACGACCGAGGCACACAGGGCCAACACCCGGCATCATGGTGTGGGGAGCGATCTCCTACACTGGCCGTACACCACTGGTGATCGTCGAGGAGACACTGAATAGTGCACGGTACATCCAAACCGTCATCGAACTCATCGTTCTACCATTCCTAGAACGGCAAGGGAACTTGCTGTTCCAACAGGACAATGCGTCGTCTCACGCGGTCTGCACGTCCAGCACGAACGCTGGTCCAACTGAGGCGCCAGGTGGATATGGCATGGCAAGCCGTTCCACAGGACTACATCCAGCATCTCTACGATCGTCTCCATGGGAGAATAGCAGCCTGCATTGCTGCGAAAGGTGGATATACACTGTACTAGTGCCGACATTGTGCATGCTCTGTTGCCTGTGTCTATGTGCCTGTTGTTCTGTCAGTGTGATCATGTGATGTATCTGACCCCAGGAATGTGTCAATAAAGTTTCCCCTTCCTGGGACAATGAATTCACGGTGTTCTTATTTCAATTTCCAGGAGTGTAGTAGTGATGAAGAGTAGGCAGAAGTTGAAGACATTAGTCAGGAAGAATCAATACGCAAAGAAGTGGGATACGGAAGTACTAAGGAATGACGAGATACGTTTGAAGTTCTCTAACGCTACAGATACAGTAATAAGGAATAGCGTAGTAGGCAGTACAGTTGAAGAGGAATGGACATCTCTAAAAAGGGCCATCACAGAAGTTGGGAAGGAAAACATAGGTACAAAGAAGGTAGCTGCGAAGAAACCATGGGTAACAGAAGAAATACTTCTGTTGATTGATGAAAGGAGGAAGTACAAACATGTTCCGGGAAAATCAGGAATACAGAAATACAAGTCATTGAGGAATGAAATAAATAGGAAGTGCACGGAAGCTAAGACGAAATGGCTGCAGGAAAAATGTGAAGACATCGAAAAAGAAATGATTGTCGGAAGGACAGACTCAGCATACGGGAAAGTCAAAACAACCTTTGGTGACATTATAAGCAACGGTGGTAACATTAAGAGTGCAACGGGAATTCCACTGTTAAATGCAGAGGAGAGAGCAGATAGGTGGAAAGAATACATTGAAAGCCTCTATGAGGGTGAAGATTTGTCTGATGTGATAGAAGAAGAAACAGGAGTCGATTTAGTAGAGATAGGGGATCCAGTATTAGAATCGGAATTTAAAAGAGCTTTGGAGGACTTAGGTCAAATAAGGCAGAAGGGATAGATAACATTCCATCAGAATTTCTAAAATCACTGGGGGAAGTGGCAACAAAACGACTATTCACGTTGGTGTGTAGAATATATGAGTCTCGCGACATACCATCTGACTTTCGGAAAAGCATCATCCACACAATTCCGAAGACGGCAAGAGCTGACAAGTGCGAGAATTATCGCACAATCAGCTTAACAGCTCATGCATCGAAGCTGCTTACAAGAATAATATACAGAAGAATGGAAAAGAAAATTGAGAATGCGCTAGGTGGCGATCAGTTTGGCTTTAGGAAAAGTAAAGGGACGAGAGAGGCAATTCTGACGTTACGGCTAATAATGGAAGCAAGGCTAAAGAAAAATCAAGACACTTTCATAGGATTTGTCGACCTGGGAAAAGCGTTCGACAATATAAAATGGTGCAAGCTGTTCGAAATTCTGAAAAAAGTAGGGGTAAGCTAAAGGGAGAGACGGGTCATATACAATATGTGCAACAACCAAGAGGGAATAATAAGAGTGGACGATCAAGAACGAAGTGCTCGTATTAAGAACGGTGTAAGACAAGGTTGTAGCCTTTCGCCCCTACTCTTCAATCTGTTCATCGAGGAAGCAATGATGGAAATAAAAGAAAGGTTCAGGAGTGGAATTAAAGTACAACGTGAAAGGATATCAATGATACGATTCGCTGATGACATTGCTATCCTGAGTGAAAGTGAAGAAGAATTAAATGATCTGCTGAATGGAATGAACAGTCTAATGAGTACACAGTATGGTTTGAGAGTAAATCGGAGAAAGACGAAGGTAACGAGAAGTAGTAGAAAGGAGAACAACGAGAAACTTAACATCAGGATTGATGGTCACGAAGTCAATGAAGTTAAGAAATTCTGCTACCTAGGCAGTAATATAACCAATGACGTACGGAGCAAGGAGGACATCAAAAGCAGACTCGCTATGGCAAAAAAGGCATTTCTGGCCAAGAGAAGTCTACTAATATCAAATACCGGCCTTAACTTGAAGAAATTTCTGAAGATGTACCTCTGGAGTACAGCATTGTATGGTAGTGAAACATGGACTGTGGGAAAACCGGAACAGAAGAGAATCGAATCATTTGAGATGTGGTGCTATAGACGAATGTTGAAAATTAGGTGGACTGATAAGGTAAGGAATGAGGAGGTTCTACGCAGAATCGGAGAGGAAAGGAATATGTGGAAAACACTGATAAGGAGAAGGTTCAAAAATGGCTCTGAGCACTATGGGACTTAACTTCTGTGGTCATCAGTCCCCTAGAACTTAGAACTACTTAAACCTAACTAACCTAAGGACATCACACACAGCCATGCCCGAGGCAGGATTCGAACCTGCGACCGTAGCAGTGGCGCGGTTCCGGACTGAGCGCCTTAACCGCGAGACCACCGCGGCCGGCGATAACGAGAAGGGACAGGATGATAGGACATCTGTTAAGATACGAGGGAATGACTTCATGGCACTAGAGGGAGCCGTAGAGGGCAAAAACTGTAGAGGTAGACAGAGATTGGAATACGTCAAGCAAATAATTGAGGACTTAGGTTGCAAGTGCTACTCTGAGATGAAGAGGTTAGCACAGGAAAGGAATTCGTGGCGGGCCGCATCAGACCAGTCAGTAGACTGATGGAAAAAAAAAGTGAATAAGACCAGAGACAGATATTAAAAGTGAGTCAGCCATAAGTAGCAACCGCCTGATGATGTTGCGTCATCTAAGTGTTTATCATCAACAGTTCTTGCGTACACACATACATAACTCTCATCAGAGTCAAACTGTAAATATTAAGGACGATACTACTAATAGTACCAATTCTTATATTTTCTGTACCAGAATTTTCAGAGAATCAACCTTTTCTTGCCACTACAAAACATAACCGGAATAGCGTGACATATACCTTTGAAAGCTGCTGGTGAAGTATAGGACCTAGCAGAGATGATTCAGTTATCTAAATAATGGTAAATCATTTTAAATGATAAGTGAACCATCTAAAAAGCACGTCAAAATCAGTGGTGACTCTCTAGAATGGATTTGTTAGCGTACTGCTTTCAAAAGTGGGATATCTAGAGCCTTAATGGATTTAACGATCGCGAAAACCTTCTTGGTGATTGTCTTCCGGATTTCACCATCAGAGTGCATGAACTGAATCGACCTCTAAAGATAAATGTCACACCTATTTGTATATTCACGCTTCCCAAGACACATAAGGTTAGGGAAATACATATCTCTGTTGCTATTTGGTGACTTCAATGAATGGCCTTGACCAGAGTTTCAGGCTGACGTTTACAAAAACTGAAAAGTTTACAAGGTCGCGCTTGCAGTTGGGTATTGAAAGGAATTATAAAACCTAGCGTTAGCGTGCATTTAAATAAATAATTTTATCTGTAGATGCACAGAAAATTGTCAGAAGTGATTGCAAACAAAAAAGCTTTGATTAACATTAATTCAAAGAATCGTAATTATTGCTTCAAATAATCACATATAGGAAGTTTGTACGCAGTAAATGACCTATGTATCAGTATACCACTCATTCGGATATATTAAACTACCACTTGCACAGATGCAGACATTGAAAGCTTGCTGCAACTGGGAGTTAGAGACGAAATTCACGTGCACAGACTGTATAGTATTGCTTTCCATGTGCGCGTTAGTTACAGTGAGGAATATTTAGAGTTTCACCTGTACTGAGGTGCTGATTACATGAAATGGTGTAGCAAACAGTTGTATGTGATTACAAAGAACATAAACAATTACTTGTTGCGAAAGAAGCAGGTGTTTATCAGTCCCGATGAGGCGGAAGCATTTTGATAAGCGGAAATTTGCCATATCTCTGAGGAACATTTCAAGCGAGAAGTGAACCACAGAGATTTTACTGGTAGACATCGAGGAGCTGTACATAATAGTTGTAATTTAAATTGTAGAAATAATTTTAAGGTGGCTACTGCGATTCGTAATTTGATGAACTATGATACTTATTTTATAATGCGGACGGATGGAAGAAACTGACCATAATAAAACAACGACAATAAAGCCATTCCATGTTTCTGTGATAACTACAAACATGGAGAAGTACCAAAGCTCACTAAACTATCACATTGGTATATTATTGAACACAAAATTTCAGTTCATAGATTCCTTCAACATTGTGGCGTACTCTCTAGAAAAATGTTTCTCATATTTAAAACCCGATCAACTGAACATAAGAAGGAAGTATTTTGCTGATAGAGAGTAGTTTAATTTGATCAATAAGAAAGGCATTTTTCCATACGATTATTTTAACTGATGAGTCCGTTTTGTTGGATAAACAGTTGCCGCCGATTGAAGCATTCAAGAGCTTGCTAAGCAGTGAAACAACAATCAACGGGGGTCCAAAGTATGGAGTTTAATTGTATTCTAAGCACTGGGTGAATACTCCAACATTTTCGAAAACCGATTTCTTCCTTTTGGCCAATACATCTGAAAATTTATGCAGACTTTGTCTTAAAACTTACGAACTGTATCTAGCCGATTATGTGACCTCACCTGGCTTAGCATAGGACTATTGCTGAAAACTATCTACCATTGCGAATTATTGTGAACGTAGAACAATTACTATTTACTGAGAATGTCGTCAGAGATGATATTATTGACTGTTCACGTAGACTAGCAGCTGCAAGCAGCAAATTCATGGCTGATTACAATGAAAGTAATGGTGAATATTATATATACCTTGATGATGACAGTCATTACAACTGGGCCACGATGCAATACCTACAATCCTGGTTCTGCAAGAATGTGTATGGGTAGTTTTGATGTAGTGAAGAGACAGTATAATTCAAACATATGGTACATTTTAGAAGTAGATATATATGAACATTATTCTGACCTACCTTTAAGCCCAGGGATAATTTTCTCACTGACAAACAGCAAAAAGCCAGTCCCAGAAAAGCTGGTTTCCACACTACATGACAAAAAATGTATGTGATTCACCACAGGAATTTAAAGAAGTAACTCAACGATAATCTTATACTAAGCAACATTCACTGGATATTGTCATTCCGTCAAACGTCCTGGATAAAACGAAATATCGATATTAACGCCGGGAAGTGTACGAAGGCAGAGAACGATTTCGAAGAGAATTTTTTCAAACTTATGAATAACAGTGTTTTTGACAAAACTTTGCAGAATGTGCGAAAAAGATTTGAAGTTAGTAACAAGTTGGAAAGGTAGATAGAGGGCTACTACTCTGATTGCAAAACCGAACTTCAAGCGAAGTACTGTAGTTAATGAAAATGACGTTGCTACTGAATTAAGAAGGCTTACTATCGTTTTTAATAAACATGTAGCTATAGAAATGGCTATTTTAGATATTTTTAAGATGTTGCTCGTATGTTTCCGTTATGGGATTAATACGCTGAAGGCATTTGAGCCAAAAAACGTTGCACTGTGTTACAAAGGCATGGAGAGCCTAATTTATCGTGTAACTATTCAAATATTTATATGACAACATTAAAATTGATGTGCATGGACAGTGTTAACTTTAGTTTACCCTGATAATAACATTTACAATATCCAACGTATCAACAAAAACAAAGTTGATTTAAAGAAAAATGACTTATCAGGGGAGATTATTTCAGAATTCTTAGGAATGAGAGCAAAAATGTAGACTCTCGAAATTGAGGAATAATGTGTAATGCGTACAGTGGAAGACGTGAAACGCTCATAAGCACTGATGGTTACAAGGAACGTGTGTTAAATAATGTCGATAAATCGACTGAGCGGTAAATAATTCGATCCAAGCCACATACAGTTTCGTCTTAAAAGCAATGTAAATTAGAAACGCTGGTAAAAGTTGATAAGCATTTGATACTAGAAGATAAAGTAAACGCCGTTGCATAGGGTCATTTTCGAGATGGCAGCTGTGTGAACAATAGTTGATTTAACAGTAATCTGCTTGTTGTAAATATAAAGTACTGTAATTTTAACCTACATGTTGTAAACACAGTAATGAAATTGCCGACTATGCATTATTGGTGTAGAAAAGATGTAAACTGAGAATGTAAGCTTACATTGTAGACGTTCCGGGTGGTTATAATTAAAAATTCGCTACTTGAGCCTGAGTAGACGGATAACTTAAAAAATTTACTGTCGCCATGGCTGAGAATGCTGCCCGTTCCCCCGACTTAAGTCCCATCCAGCACATTTTGGATGCGTTGGACAGACGTACTGTAGCACGTCCACAGCCCCCACCGCCCAACTAGGGGTTATCAACCACTCTGGTGGAGGTATGGAATTCCTTACCAACCCAAGGTCAGCGCAGAAGCATATTTCAGACCAAACATTGTCGTCCTTGGTGATTACACGCCTATTAAATACCGTTTCCCGTCGTTTGTAATATCCAGGGAACCACCACGAATCGCGGTGATTTCAGTATAATTATTGTCTCTAAAAAATTGTCGTTTCTGTTCTCTTTATTTCTTTCATTTTCCTTCTGAATTATAGGAAGCTATCGAAGTTCCTTCTGTTCATGGGCCAAGTCTCATCGAGCTATGTTACTTTGCAATGAAACCTTATGCGGAGGTTACATTCGTCCTTGAGTTTTTTTGCACACCAGTGTATTTACTCAGGATTGTATGTTTTAACGTCTAAAAAGAATGAAGTAATTTGAAGTCAAGATTTAAGTCTTTAGGGCATGTCTGTTATACAGAGTGTTCCAGGAGGAATGGCCAATATTAAGGATATGACACGAATGATCATTCGAAACGAAAAAGTAAAGTAAACATGGGCTGTAAAGCAAGTACCTTAAGAGCTATAAGCACTTCCTGATCTTCGCTACTGTAAAACAAAACTCGTCTATTGCAAGCTCTTTGCTTTCCATATTTTGAGATGTATATACCAAAACAAGAAAAAAGTGTCTAGTAAACATGGGCTCTAAAATGTATGCTTTAAGAACTATGAGCTCTTGCTCATCTTCGCTACATTGAAACACAACTCTTCTAATGAACAAGTGCTCGTAACTTTTAAGGTATGCGTTTTAGAGCACATGTTTACTGGACATAGTTTTCTTGCTTTGATCCGTACTATCACTTTCGAAAATATGGGAAGCAAAGCGCTTCAGTAGAAGAGATTTGTTTCACAGTATCAAAGATTAAGAATTGCTCGTACTCTTAACGTATGCGTTTTAGAGCCCTTGTTTACTTGACTTTTTTGTTTCGAATAATCATCCTGTCATATTCCTGAATACTGACCATTACTCCTGGAACATCCTGTATAGTTATTCATTAAGTCCGTCGGCGTTTTACGTAATCTCTCTCTTCCCTATAAAATATATGAGTGCAGCAAGTAATGGGACATATCGAGATTACAGAACATTGTATAAATAGTTGTTAGCAACTCACAAAACAAATAAAAAGAAGAGAGGATCACGATATGTATTTGCAAAATAAAAACCTCGGAGATGTATAAACGAGGTGGGCATTGTAGTAAAATATGATACATTCTTCAGCACACGCAGAAATTACTTTCTTTTAAAATTATTTCCCTTAAAATTATCGTGTGTAAGCATATTAAACACTCCTGAGACCCTGGCAACAAGCACAATGAGGATATCGTCCGGAATAACCATGACTGGACATCGATAACTGTGGGGTTAAATCACAATGAAAATTGAACTGTAAGACTCTAAGCAAAATCATCAGGAAATCGAAATGTGTGAACTACGGAGAAAGTAAGGATATTAGTATTTAAGTTCCCTTCCACGACTAGATCATCAGAGACGGAGCACGAGTCTATTTTTGAGAAAGATAGCCAAAGAAATAGATTTAACCATCCCGGAAACCGTCTTGAATGATTCCGAGAAATTACGAAACAGCTACTTGTACGAAATAATGGATGGGGATTTGAGTCATTATCTTCCCGAATGCGAGTCCAGACTTTTACCACTACATGTAATTCCAAGAAAAAATAAATATCTCCAGCAACAAGATAACAACTTTTTGGAACAAAACAAGATGTAGGACAGGAAAGGAATCGAAAAAATGAGCAAAATTCTTTTCAGACAAACAATGAACTGATCGATGGTAGTATTAAAATTGTAGACACTTTCAGTTAAGTTTATTTAAGTAAGTAACAAATAATTTTCGATTGAACACTTGCTTAGCGGATAGAGTGTAGTTCCTAAGAAAAGAATTCCAAGACAAGTATAGTAATATTTTAGCTGCTTTTGTTACGAGTATTAGTCAACAAAGCAGATCAACTGCAAGTGATGAAAAATACGTCCAATCCGTTGGACACAACATATTTGCGGCGGACAATATTTACGACCATCTTTTACCTCCATCCGTGTTCTATTCGCGACTGGAACGTGGGCGAAATGATTGTCTGTAAATCTCTGTATGGGCTCCAATTTCTCAGGTTCTCTCTCTGTGATTATGGCGTAAGACGCATGTGAAAGGAAGTAATACGATGTGCCTCTTTTTCCGTAAAGTACATTCTAAGAACTTCTGTAGCAAACCTCTCTGTGATGTACAACACCTCTCTTGTAGCCTTTACCTCTGGAGTTCGTTGAGTATCTCCGTAACGCTCTCGTACCGACTGAACGATCCCGTGACTAAAGAAGCCTCTCTTAGAATATTATCTACCTCTTCTATTAGTTCAACCCGGTAACGGCCCACTTATGAGCACTAGCCAAGAATCGGTTGAACAAGTTTTTTGTACGTCATTTCTATCGTACATCAGTAGCATGTCATTAAGAGTCTGACAATGAATCTCAGCCTGACACCTACTTTTCCTACAGTTTGTTTTACTTGATCATTTCGCATTTTGTTACTCTGAATGGTTACTCTTACCATTATTATAATTTCCATTGACTTGCATAGTTTAACAGATACTTGAATATTTGCCTGATCTTAGTGAATGGAAGAGGAGGACGAGATTAATGTTTAACGTGCCGACGACAAAGAGGTCATTAGAGACACGGAACACAAGCTTTAGGGAAGTCTGGGGAAAGAAATCGGTCGTACCCTTTCAAAGGAACCATCTCGACATTTGCTGAAGCGATGTAGGGAAATCACGGAAAACCTAAATCAGGGTGGCCAGACGCGGGATTGAACTGTCGTTCTTCCGAATGCGAGTCCAGTGTGCTAACCACTGCGCTTAGCTAAGGGAAAGTAATAGTGTTTTTCATGTAGTAGTACTTTTAAATTCTTAAAGCGGTTTCGTTTATTTGGCAGATATATACAGAAAACAATGTAGCGTTTAAAATTGTGGTTTTCCTTGGAAACCATTCGGGAATCCCATCAGTTTGTTGGAATATACCGGTGGCGATGTAGTTCTATGAAAAATAGGTATAGTCACTGCTACTAACACTACGACTAGGCCCGTGCTGCCATCTAAGAAGAGGTGCAGTTATTCTAGGACACTCACATAATAAACGGGTTGGCGACGGGAATCTGTAGGTTAGCATTTTTTTTAATTACCAAGTTTGATTATTAGTTTTTGGTTTGTTAAGACTCAGTACCACAAGAGTTTTTTTAAGTATTTTCAGCTGTAAAAATGGTTAAAGAAGAAGCAACGTGGGATAAATTCTAGTATCCGATTCCACTCGTGGGCTATTAGCAATAATGTCTTACCTAAGCCAAAGACGTTACGTATGCTCAGAAGAAAAACCACTATACAACTAATGAAAATCCACAAAAAGTAGCGAATACTGGGATCGATAACTAGAATTAATCTATATGGGTAAATTCCTGTTTCCGATTCCAGCTGTTCCATGATTCATATGTAAATTACATTTGCAGGAGTTATATGCTCTTAAACGTAATAGCACTTCTATATTTTTATTGGTCTCTAAAACTACTGCGGTGAAATAACAAAAATTGGAATCGGTAACCAGAATTGTCCATCTAGGTCAATTCTAGTTACCGATTCCAATATTAATAATTTCTTCGTAGTAGTTTGGAGAAGAAGTGCATAAATCCGATTGGACTCAATTTTAGTGCACACACCTGCTGAAAAAACGATGTAATTAAAGAACGATCGAATGGCTGGAATCCTTAACAAGAATTGACCTTTATAGGATAGTTGTAGAAACTAGAATTAACCTTTATAGGAACTCAATTCCAGTTACCGATTCCAACTATTCGAAAGTTCATAATTTTGGACATTTTTCCAGTAAATTTGTGGACTACGCTTTGGTAGGATTTCTATATTTTTCATTGATCTCAGAAGTATTACGGAAAAATAACAACTATTGTAGGTACAGATTCCAATTCTTTTTCTTTTTCATAGTAGTGAAGAGAGTAATAACAAATGTAGAAATTCTGTAACCTATAGTGCACACTCTTGTTGTTAAAACGGTCTAAATAACGAACCGTGGAATGGTTGGAATCGGTTAACCTACATAGGTCAATTCTAGTTACCCATTTCAATATTATTCATTTTTTCCGCTGAACTTCAAAGAGTAATTACAAGTGCAGAAATCTATTACATTTCAGTGCACACTCCTACTCGAAAAACTACAATGCACCATGGTATGGTTGGAATCGGTAACTAGAACTGACCTATATCGCTCAGTTCTAGTTACCGATTCCAATATTCTTTAGACCCTACGTTTTGTGAATTTTAGTTACATGTGTTCTAGTCCCATTAGATTCAATAATTGTTATTAAAAATTAACGCTATTTCACAATGTTGCGACTTCGTCATGCACTATATTGCAATGGATTTAAAGGGCCTCTTTGCTTTTCTTACTCTCATAAATTATCGTTATAAATTATGCAGACACGCATTCTTCGTTTTTCATTTGTTGTTTATTTTCGTTACCTTCAGTTCTTTTCAATATAATTTGTGGCTATGTAATTGATCACGTGAATTGTTATTGTAACTTTATCATATGCTACATTCTTTTGTTTACGAATATAATCAGTTGCTTTCGAAGATTGCCTCTATGCAGCGTGTCTGCCTTCGGTATGACGTCATTGCTCAAAGACGACTAGTGGTAGCGGACACTAGAATTGAACCACAACGTGGGTCACATAATTTTCATAGATGTTGTGTAGAGTGCACGCGGATATAGCTAAGAAGGCAATTGCTTTAAGCCGGCCGAAGTGGCCGTGCGGTTAAAGGCGCTGCAGTCTGGAACCGCAAGACCGCTACGGTCGCAGGTTCGAATCCTGCCTCGGGCATGGATGTTTGTGATGTCCTTAGGTTAGTTAGGTTTAAGTAGTTCTAAGTTCTAGGGGACTGATGACCTCAGCAGTTGAGTCCCATAGTGCTCAGAGCCATTTGAACCATTTGAATTGCTTTAATAAGTACATGAACGGTGGTGTGGTGGTTTGCGTGTCTCAGCGAAACAGATAGCCGAAGCTTCCAGAGCACACAGTACCTAGGCCCAAGGCGGATAAAATCTCCAAACCGGCCAGGAATGGCTCTCAACAAGGGAAGTGTCCAGGCGTCTCGGAGTGAACCATAGCGATGTTCGGACATGGAGAAGATACAGAGAGCCATTAACTGTCGATGACATGCCTCGCTCAGGCCGCCCAAGGGCTACTACTGCAGTGGATGACCGCTACCTACGGATTATGGCTCGGAGGAACGCTGACAGCAACGCCACCATGTTGAATAATGCTTTTCGTGCAGCCACAGGACGTCGTGTTACGATTCAAACTGTGCGCAGTAGGCTGCATGATGCGCAACTTCACTCCCGACGTCATCGGCGAGGCCCATCTTTGCAGACCACGACACCACGCAGCGCAGTACAGATGGGCCCAAGAACATGCCGAAAGGCCCGCTCAGAATTGGCATCACGTTCTCTTCACCGATGAGTGCCGCATATGCCTTGAACTAGAGGATCATAGGATACGTGTTTGGAGGCAACCCTGTCAGGCTGAACGCCTTAGACACACTGTTCAGCGAGTGCAGCAAGGTGGAGGTTCCCTGTTGTTTTGGAGTGGCATTATGTGGGGCCGACGTACGCCGCTGGTGGTCATGAAAGGTGCAGTAACGGCTGTACAATACGTGAATGCCATCCCCCGACCGATAGCGCAACCATATCGGCAGCATAACGGCGAGGTATTCGTCTTCGTGGACGACAATTCGCGCCCCCAACGCGCACATATTGTGAATGACTTCCTTCAGGATAACGATATTGCTCGACTAGAGTGGCCAGCATGTTCTCCAGACATGAACCCTATCGAACATGTCTGGGATAGATTGAAAAGGGCTGTTTATGGACAACGTGACCCACCAACCACTCTGAGGGATCTACGCCGAATCGCCGTTGAGGAGTGGGACAATATGGACCAATAGTGCCTTGATGAACTTGTGGATAGTACGCCACGACGAATACAGGCATGCATCAATGCAAGAGGACGTTCTGCTGGGTATTAGAGGCACCGGTGTGTATAGCAATCTGGAGCGCCACCTCTGAAGGTCTCGCTGTATGCTGATACAACACGCAATGTGTGGTTTTCATGAGCAATAAAAAGGGCGGAAAAGGAAAAGATATTTATGCTGATCTCTATTCAAATTTTCTGTACAAGTTCCGGAACTGTCGGAACTGAGTCGATGCAAAACCTTTTTTGATGTGCGTATTTAACGCGTACGCAGAAAGGTGCTGTCGATTGACACTCGTGTTACGCGTGCAAAGGATTAGCAGAATTCAAGTTTATAATACTGGCTTACCTTCTGCTGTCGTTGCTCCGCGTACTTGCTGCATTACATGGTTCAGGAGGGACGGAGATTTGTCGCTCGCCAACATCTCGTCTCGAACTGATGCCTAGCAACAGTGTGGGCCGCTACAAGCCCCTTTGTATTGTTTGGAACTGCGCCACGTTGCGGTATGTTGTTTACTCTTAGAGAAGAAAAATAACTACCGCCTAATTACAGAAACTATCCAGGGATAAAAGCAGCTCGTCACTATGCTGTAGCACCTGTGGCAATGCTCAGGGGTCCCTAAGGACAACGAGGACGAAGGTACGACAACAAAGTAAATAAATCAATACGGACAAAATTAAAACAGAAAAGAGAAATGGAAAAAAATTGTTAAATCTGTCAGGCCGCTGAACTCTTTCGTTACGTTAAATCATTCGTGGAAATCATTCACGCAGGTCAAAGGTCAACCAGCATCATTAACTCGAGCGTGAGGTAACTGAATGCATAGAATGAAAGGGCGTAGAAGTGAACAAATGTTGCAGCCAAGGCTGTGGCAGAGTATCCGGTTCTTACGAGTAAGACGTGTAACGAACGATGCGTGGCAGTAGATCGTAAAAACATAATTGAAACCCAGAGCTACGTCCTTCATTGTAAAGTACTAGCCATAATAAATATAGTACGTAACGGATTGATTTCCTCCATGATTAAGAACATTTATTTGCAACAAAGCAATTGGTTTCAAGTCATAAAATTAGTTATAAATGCATACAGCCTTCTTTCATATCTACCTCATTTCATGAAGATCTCAGAAACGAAGCAATGAAGGTTTTATGTGTCATCTCCTCATGATATTTCTATTGTGTTTTCAGCACAAATGATGTTGATAAAACACAATTTAAAGCAGAAATACCGAAACCAGATGTTGTGCAGGACTTATCAGAGATGATAGCGAGCTAATTTACTGCATGGACAACCGTGATAATGTTGTTGTTGCAAAAGTTTTTTTCCAAACTAAAACTATTTTCAGAAACATTTACTTTACACACTGCGTCAGAAACGGTTATCCTGTTTGGAAAAACTATCAATAGATGGTGGACGATGCATGGCATCATTTGATTGGCGTGTGAGCGCAAAAGAAGTGTTGAAAAATATTTAATGGCTCATCGCGAAGCAAGAAGCCGTACACATTACACGCAGGTGCTTGGAAAATCGCAGAATCTATGTTTCGGAACAGAAGCTTCAAATATTCTTCAACTATCTATGTATACATACTGTACAGCTCATGCAGATAAAATGCTTAAAATGACAGCTCATAAAGAAGCGTGCAAGCAGCCAATCTCCACAAGCTCCCACACATTTTAACGTACGTTACACTAAAGAGATTCCTCTGCCACACATTTTGCATTGATTCAGAGACTGTTGACGTGGATGTATATACATCCGTAAAAAACGAAGAAGCACGAAATATCGATTTTCCTGAAACAATAGACAATTCTGATCATAAGTAAGACAAGAATTGAAATCACTGGGCACATGCACTTCATTACCAATATACGTGTTTCGTGGATTTACAAACTTCTCTGAAATTACGTTGTCGGTTTTTTGTATTATCTTCCAGTGCTGCGTTACATATCATTTCACTTATTCTTAGATTTTTCTGTGAGATTTCCCTGTGTCGTAATTAATTAATTCTCATCTCAATTAAGATTTATTTATGTTTAACCATCACCCTTGAAAGGCAGTATCAACCTCACACACACTTCCTGTGTACCTGTGCTGTGACGTTACAGGCTCTAGTATATAGTCTTTCGTTACTTTCGATGCCAGTTTCTATTACATGCAGACAGTAGTTCACTTCCTAGGCAGAGAGCACAGTTCCGAAGTTTAAGATAATCTTGATGGTCGTTTACTGTGGTTGCTAGCTGTTTCCCATTTTGCCGGCCGAAGTGGCCGTGCGGTTAAAGGCGCTGCAGTCTGGAACCGCAAAACCGCTACGGTCGCAGGTTCGAATCCTGCCTCGGGCATGGATGTTTGTGATGTCCTTAGGTTAGTTAGGTTTAACTCGTTCTAAGTTCTAGGGGACTAATGACCTCAGCAGTTGAGTCCCATAGTGCTCAGAGCCATTTTTTTTGTTTCCCATTTTAAATACCACTTTCCCGACTTTGCCAATTTTTGAACCATGGTTTCTTTTGGAGCCGTAGAACAATTGTAGCACAAATCTACACTCATGCTCATAAATTGAGGATAATGTTGATACAAGGGGAAACAACGCTCTGGTGGGCGGTTTGCGGGTTTAAATCACCTAGGGGTATGACCATGCGGTGCATCTGACCTGCGGTCGTCGCACGGTGACGCTGGCAGTAGTCCACATACGCAGAGGTGAGTTGGTGCATGGCAGAATAAGGTGCAGCGAGTAAGTGTGCAGACGTTTTCAGGCGTGCTAATGGTGACTGTGTGTTGAAAATGGCTCAAAGAACACATATTGATGGCGTTATGAGAGGTAGAATACTGGGGCGACTGGAGGCTGGTCAAACACAACAGGTCGCAGCACGGGCCCTCCGTGTGCCAGAAAGTGTGATCTCAAGGATTATGGCAATGATTCCAGCAGACAGGAAACGTGTCCAGGTGCTACAATACGGGACGTCCACAGTATACAACACCACAAGAAGACCGATATCTCACCATCAGTGCCCGCAGACGGCCACAGAGAACCGCAGGTAGCCTCGCTCGGGACCTAACCGCAGCCACTGGAACAATTGCCTCCAGACACACAGTCTACAGACGACTGAACAGACTAGGTTTATTCGCCCGGAGACTTGCAAGGTGCATTCCACTGACCCCTGGTCACAGGAGAGACCGTAAAGCCTGGTGTCAAGAACATAATACATGGTCATTGGAACAGTGGTCCCAGGTTATGTTCACGGACGAGTCCAGGTATAGTCTGAACAGTGATTCTCACCGGGGTTTCATCTGGCGTCAACCAGGAACCAGATACCAACCCCTTAATGTCCTTGAAAGGGACCTGTATGGAGGTCGTGGTTTAATGGTGTGTGGTGGGATTATGATTGGTGCACGCCCTGCATGTCTTTAACAGAGGAACTGTATTAGGTCAGGAGTATCGGGAAGTCATTTTGCACCAGTATGTCCGCCTTTTCAGGGGTGCAGTGGGTCCCACCTTCCTCCTGATGGATGATAGCGCACGGCCCCACCGAGCTGCCATCGTGGAGGATTACCTTGAAACAGGACATATCAGGTGAATGGAGTGGCCTGCCTGTTCTCCAGACCTAAACCCCATCAAGCACGTCTGGGATGCTCTCGGTCGACGTATCGCTGCACGTCTTCAAACCCCCAGGACACTTCAGGAGCTCCGACAGGCACTGGTTCAAGAATGGGAGGCTACACCCCAGCAGCCGCTCGATCACCTGATCCAGAGTATGCCAACCCGTTGTGCGGCCTGTGTACGTGTGCACGGTGATCATATCCCATATTGTTGTCGGGGTAGACGCACAGGAAACAGTGGCGTTTTGTAGCACATGTATTTCGGCACGGTTTTCTCAACTTACCGCCAATACCGTGGACTTACAGATCTGTGTCGTGTGTGTTTCCTATGTGCCTATGCTATTAGCGCCAGTTTCGTGTAGTGTCACGTTGTGTGGCACCACATTCTGCAATTATCCTTAATTTATGAGCATGAGTGTAGGTCCAGAATTAGTGCGCTCTCGGTATCATCAACATCTGATGCTGCAGGAATGGTGTTAAGAGATTAAAATTAATTAATTTAAAGGAAATGTAACACCTAAGGTTAACAATTCATATGGAAATTGCAATAATTAATGACTGGGTATATTTGCTTGTTACTTTTGAATATGAAACGAGGCTTGCCAACTAAATAGATTGTTTGACAAAAAATGAAACACTCTGAACGTATTCGGATGTCAGCGAAACTTCACACATAGGCTGCAAACATCGACTACTGATGAATGGCACCATATCGTTTTCAGTAATGAATGACGGTTCTGCGCTGCTGCAGATGACCATCATCTGCGATTATGGAGGCGACCTGGGAAGAGGTCCTATTCTTCCAATGTTTTGGAGTTTCACAGTGGTGTTACTCCTGGCGCCACGCTATGAGGAGCCATCGGGTATGACTTTAGGTCATGACTGTTTGTGACTGTGGGAACTCTTACAGCACAAAAAAGGTCACGAATATCTTGCGTCCTCATGTGTTACCTCTGTTGTCACTGTGTCATGTTGGCATTTTTCACCAGGACAATGCTCGTCTACTTATGGTACAGGTCTCTGTGAACTGTCTACATGATGCTGAGGTACTTCTGGAACCAGCAAGATCCCCCGATCTGTCCGGTGACAGATCCATTGATTGACCTCCACTGAATCTCCTCCTTTTGTTCCATGAATAGCATCTGTCACATTGTAAATGGAAATGCCGTGTGGCTAGGGCTTCCGATCGGGTAGACAGGTTGTCTTTTGCAAGAGTTTCGAGTTGACGCTACTTCGGCGAGTTGCGCGTCGATGGGGATGAAATGATGATGATAAGGACAACACAACACCCAGTCCCTGATCGGAGAAAATCTCCGACCCAGTCGGAAATCAAAACCGGGCCGTTAGGTATGACGCACGACTGCTACGGTCGCAGGTTAGAATCCTGCCTCGGGCATGGGTGTGTGTGATGTCCTTAGGTTAGTTAGGTTTAAGTAGTTCTAAGTTCTAGGGGACTGATGACCACAGATGTTAAGTCCCATAGTGCTCAGAGCCATTTTTTTTTCGTTAGGTATGACATGCCGTCGCGCTGACCACTCAGCTACCAGGGGCAGACATCTCTCACATTCATACGGCTCCATTGCATCCAGCATTCAGTGGCATCACTGAGCGGTTTGCCTCCACATTTAAGATCCAAATGCGTGGTACCAACTCGGATATCAAGACTCGGTGCAACACTTGTGGACCAGCCTGCCTTAAAAGAGGGTACAGCGGCCTTATGACACTCTTCCGAACCCAATCAGTGCATAATTCCTGTACAGAGATCGTGCATCGACACATTGATGTGTGGGCTCATACTGACAAGTTCTTTGTAAATATGAATCGATTTTGAAATCACCGAAATAATATAACAAACCATCTCAACGTGTGAAGTTTCACTTCGTTTCCTGATAAGCGTATCGATGCTTCACTTATTTTGTCAGGCAGTGTAGATCATAGTGGTTCTTATGTACAGCAGTATTTTTTTCTGATGTTTGCAGGTCAATGCGTGGTTGTATCAAAAAGTTACTAATCATCACCAAGACGATGATTTCCGATAAAACCAAGTCTTTGTATTATCCTGCACGCTTTCACGCTCACGGATACACTTTTATGGTGAAGTTGCCCATCACTGGACACGGATGTCTGGTTCAGATACACTTGCATGGTGAAATTGACTATGAGTAGATACCGGTGTCTAGCGTGGATACACCTGCAAGATGAAGTTCATCACCAGTAGACATAACTGTCTGGCAAAGATACACCTCCAAGGTGAAGTTGACCAGTAGTAGACACCAGAGTCTGGCACAGATACACCTACAAGGTCGGCCACTTTGATCAATCAGCTGTTTCCTTTGGAAGCCGAGATTTTAAATAACCCCCGAAGTGAGCAATGGGTCTCACTTTTTGAACCACCGTGAGGGTACCACATAGTTCTGTGATGGATAGTTTAGGCACCATGTACAGAATTAGCTTTGTTTGTGAGTGCTGAAGCCTTGGCAGTTTTCATAAGGCTGACAGTCTTCAACGAACTAATCGTTTACACATATTAATCGTCGCTCGTTGCGACAAGCTGATTAATAAATATTAATATGATTGTTCGAAAGTACGACCGCCACAGAAGTTCCATGCTCCGAATTATATAATGCTAAATGTACTACTACCACCCTAGCATCATTTCATGAAATCTCTATTTCTTCACCTGTATTCTCTCAAGTATTTGCACCTACATTGTGTGTAATTTTCTCCTCTTGAGGAAGTAGTGATTGCGGTCCAACAAATTGTATACACTGAGTAGTTCAAGAATTCTTCGCCTCCCATTCCAGTGCTGTCACATTAATTGATTTAGAAGCTTCTTGTACCTGTATTTAGTAGGTTATGCAATGTGTAGCGTGAAAGCACCACAGAAATGCTGCGCCAATTCCTGTGGCAGGCGCTACAAGGTTGGTATTGTGCATCACGATGCGGTTTACCGTTAAAATGCCAAGAGCATGCTTTTGTAAAAGTGTCAGTCAAGCAATTACTTCCTCCAACGTATATTTCGCGAAACAGTTATGGATACAATAACAGTGAGGCTCAGTCTCGCTCGGAGGAGTGCGAACAATCGTTCCTCCCGAGCAGTGTTCACAGCTTGAAGAGCTAAGGTTCAAATGGTTCAAATGGCTCTGAGCACTATGGGACTTAACATCTATGGTCATCATTCCCCTAGAACTTAGAACTACTTAAACCTAACTAACCTAAGCACATCACACAACACCCAGCCATCACGAGGCAGAGAAAATCCCTGACCCCGCCGGGAATCGAACCCGGGAACCCGAGCGTGGGAAGCGAGAACGCTACCGCACGACCACGGGATGCGGGCTGAAGAGCTAAGGCGGCAGTGACAGTGACGCAAGAGGTTCCTGCCGCTACACACCATAAGATGACTTGCGTTGTATAGATGTAGATGTAGAATGTATGTTCGTCCGTTGTAATCTGTCTAAAGTTCTTATTTACGTATCTTTGTAATCTCCCCAACTATCCTCAATTTCTGGTAGTAGCTTGATGATAATCACTTTACGATTTTGCAGTGCCTGTGTTGTTCCGAATGATGATGCAATGTTCCTTCGGACTTGCATGCATCGCCCTGCGGCGACTACAGTTGTTGTGAAATACATTAAATGTATTCGCAGTTTCGAATAAGGATAACCATCGCCTGTAGAATGGAATGGCGACGACGAAAATTTGTGCCGGACCGTGACACGAACCCGGATTTCCCTCTTATCGCGAGCGGTCGCCTCACCATCTGTCTACCCGAACACATAAAACGGCCAGAACCAAACTTCCGTATGTCGTGAACCATGTGGCTACAACCAGTACTCGTACATCCATCATGTGCATTCCCGAACAGGGAAGACGCTTTACTTGAACGTCGCTCGCCCGGTTTCTGCGGATAAATACGATACTGCGTTGCTTGTATTATTCCGAATTACGATGGAATGATCCTTCGGACATGCATGAATGTTAGACGCAACAGGCACTTCGGCTACTACGGCCGTTATGTAATACATTATATGTATTCCTAGTTGCGAATATGGATAACCATCAGCTGTATAATGGACGACGACAGTGAAAGTTCTTCCTTCATCCATTATGGATCGTGGGACGACGGCTGGCATGAATTTCTTGATGCAATAATTTACAAACAGCCGTATGTATTGTATTTTTTTCTTTTCTTTTTATAAACGTCTATGTGCTACCAGTTTCGGCATTACATTGATGCCATCTTCAGGCCCCACTCGTCATAGTCGTAAAACCGCTATACAAGGAAGGAGCCATATAACTGGATCCGTGGCCAGACCACCAAGAGCTGTTGCAGGACGATTTGATTCACGGATCCAGTTATATGGCTCCTTCTGTGTATAGCGGTTTTACGACTATGACGAGTGGGGCCTGAAGATGACATCAATGTAACGCCGAAACTGGTAGCACATAGAAGTTTATAAAAAAAATTGCAATACATACGGCTGTTGGTAAATTATTGCATCAAGACAGTGAAAGTTTGTGCCGAACTGGGACTCGGACCCAGTTATCCCGCTTATCGCGAGCCATCGCCTTACAATTTGGCTATCCGAGCACGACTTATGCCGAAGTGCCTGTCCTTCGGACACGCATGCATGTCCCGAGGAACACAGCATCGTTATTCGGAATAACACAGGCACTGCAATATCGTATTTATCCGCCGACACTTGGCAAGCGACTTTCAAGTAAAATGTCTCCCCTATATGTGAATATACATAATGAATTTTCGTGCACAGGTTGTAGACACATAGCTGGCGACGAATGAAAGTTTGAGTTTCTTCCTGAATCGTGCTCGGATAGCCGAATGGTAAGGGGATCCCTCGCTTTAACCGGGAAATCTGATTCGAGTTCCGGTCCGACAGAAATTTGAACCGTCGCCATTCCATTATGCAACTGATGGTCATCCATATTTGCAGATGCGAATAGATTTAATGCATAATGATTGTAGTTAGACATGAGGCCAACGTTAATTACCTCTACAAGTACGAGGGGCAGCTGGTGCCTGAATCACAGTCTGGACAGGAAGATACGAGGTAGGTGTCCATTTTAAGAAGAGCAGATGACACTGGGGCAAGCTTTTACAGACGGCTTTCCAGTACTCCCAGTGACGAACTGATAAGGAGCTCGTGGACGCCCCGAGGCTGCGGGCTTTCTCCAGCGCTTTGTCGCGCCAGCTGCCGGCAGCGCTGAAGGCCGCTCTGCTGGACTGGACTGGACAGGTAGGCGGCGGATGGCGTGGGCGCCGCAGCCCGCTGCTCCTCATTCCAGGAGCTGGACCGGCTCGGCCCGCCTCCCAAGTTCACTGCCGCCGCTTGACGGACACCGCGGCCCTCTGTACGCCGCCTCCTTGTCACTGGAGCACAGCCTTAACGTCCGCTGACAGTTTCATGTCGCAATCTGGACACAACTCATTAACACGATACCAGAAGCAGATACATGCATGCGTCCACTCTGTAACGGACAGTCATAACACTCGATGAAGCAATTAAAACTGAGCACCGAAACCGTTGACACCATGAATCCTGCAGGGCTGTCCACAAATCCGTAAGATTACCAGAGGGTCGAGATCTCTTCTGAACAGCACGATATGCTCAGTAATGTTCACGTCTGGGAGTCTGGTGGCCAGCAGAAATGTTTAAACTCAGAAGAGCGTTCTTGGAGCCACTCTGTAGCAATTCTGGACGTGTGGAGTGTCGCATTGTCCTGCTGGAATTGCCCAAGTTCGTCGGAATGCGCAGTGGACTTGGATGGATGCAGGTAATCAGACAGGATGCTTACGTATGTGTCACCTGTCAGAGCCGTATCTAGACGTATCAGGAGTCCCATATCACTCCAGCTGCACACGCCCCATACCGTTACACAGCCTCCATCAGCTTGAACAGTCCCCTGCTGAAATGTAGCGTCCATGGATTCATGAGGTTGTCTCCATACCCGTACATGTCCATCTACTCGATACAATTTGAAACGTGACACGTCCAACCAGGCAACATGTTTCCACTCATCAACAGTCCATTCTCAGTGTTAACGGGCCCATAAAGCTTTGTGTCGTGTAGTGATCAAGGCTACACAAGTGGGCCTTGGCCTCCGAAAGCCCATATCGATGATGTTTTGTTGAATGGTGCGTACGGCGACACTTGTTGACGGCCCAGCACTGAAATCTGCAGCAGTCTGCGGAACGGCTGAGCTTCTGTCACGTTAAAAGATTCTCTTCAGTCGTCGTAGGTCCCATTATGGTAGGATCTTTTTCCGGCCGCAGCGATGTCAGAGATTTGATGTTATATCGGATTCCTGATATTCACGGTACACTCGTGAAATGGTAGTACTGGAAAATCCCCATTTCATCGCTACGTCAGAGATGCTGAGTCCCATCGCTCGTGCGCCGACTATAATAACACGTTCAAGCTCATTTAAATCTTGATAACCTGCCATTGTAGCAACAGTAACCGATCTAACAACTGCGCCAGACACTTGTTGTCTTGTATAGGTGTTGTCTATCCCAGAGCCATATTCTGCGTTTTTGAATACGCTTGCCTATACCATTTTATTTATTTATTTATTTTTTTTTTTTTTTTGGCGCTTCAGTGTAGAATGTTTCAGAAAGATTCATCTAATTTCAAAAGAGTGGCCACGTGGGATTAGCCAAGCGGTCTGAAGCGCTGCAGTCATGGACTGTGCGGCTGGTCCCGGCGGAGGTTCGAGTCCTCCCTCGGGGATGGGTGTGTGTGTTTGTCCTTAGGTTCAAATGGCTCTGAGCACTATGGGACTTAACATCTGAGGACATCAGTCCCCTAGAACTTAGAACTACTTAAACCTATCTAACCTAAGGACATCACACACATCCATGCCCGAGGCAGGATTCTAACCTGCGACCGTAGCAGCAGCGCGGTTCCGGACTGAAGCGCCTAGAACCGCTCGACCACAACGGCCGGCTTTGTCCTTAGGATAATTTAGGTTAAGTAGTGTGTAAGCTTAGGGACTGATGACCATAGCAGTAAAGTCCCATAAGATTTCACACACTTTTGAACATTTGAATAAAAAGAGCGTAACTTCTGCAAAACGAAGATTTAAACTTGAGATAGAAGTTAACTTAGGCAGAGGGCTATAAAGGCTTTTGTAGTCGAGAGAGTTTTACTACTTTACTGGATTATAAATTTTCGATACTTGCGCATACAACTTTGTGACATTGCTTAAAATTACGTTTAGGATCAAAGTTTTCATTTACCTTTCAGAAATGTTTAATGTGCCCTCCTCCGGAAGCACAACAAATATTCCTACGGGACTCCAACTTGTCCCAACCTTTTGCTCGTCATGAGTTAACACAGTCACTGCTATTACTTGCAGTATCGCGGTTCACCCAGAGTTGTGGAAGAGGAGGCAAATTTACGGAGCCAATGAGATTCCTTTAAGGCCGCTCCTTCGTTGACGTAGCTCACTGTTAAGAAATGCTCTTACGCGCAAGAGCCAATACATCAGCGTTTCATTTTTAATGAGCAGGGTTACTGCGGTTGTTAAAAATCTTTATTCAAAGACATGACCGGTTTGCAACATTAGGCATTTGTAGTAAGTCAATAAAACCGGCTTGTATAACATTCAGAATAGTATATTCCCTAACATTCTCATCAATGTACTGTATTTAAAATTGCTGTCTCGCAAATATGCGGATAGACACAAATAAAAGAAATGGTACTGAGGTCATCTCGAAACCGCCAATGTTGACGTTCTGAGGGAGGAAGCGTTGCTGTTGCCAGTATTAAACTACGGCAGCAGCAACGCTTCCGCTCCACGATGTGTACATTGGCGGCTTCGGGATGGTCTTAGCACTATTTTTTTGTTTGTAGCTTTTCGCTCATTTTAGAGACAGAAATTTTAAATACTTTGATGAGAATTTTGAGTAATATATTTTTTGTGGCTTTTAAACTGATCGCTTTTATGGACTGACTATAAACTCTTGATGTTGCAAATATACAGGATGGGCCAAATAAAAGTGGTCCGGACGAGTGGATACAATTGGACGTTAATGTATGCATATAACCACCCCCTGCGACGCACACACCACGTGCACACCGGCCTCGTGATCCACACCAGTTCAGAGGGTAGTGCGGACTCTATCAGTGCGAGTGGAGCAGTGCAAACGGGCTGATGGTACTCAAAGTGGAGCAGTGGGTGTTCGTTGCCGAAAGTTACGTGGCAACAAACTCGAGGAGAAGGTGTGGTTAGCAGTTTGTTGAGAAGTTTAAAGGTTTTAAAGCGCCAGCAAAGAGTGCCATGCAACGCTTAGTCCGAAAATGGCGTCAGCCACGACCTGTGTTTAACAAGTCAAAAAAATTCCGAAACGTGCCCACATGCCAAAAAATGTTGCTGCAGTTACCAGAAAATGCTTCAGAGTCCTAAAAAATCATCCAGACGCCTGTCGCAAGGAAACGGCATATCACGAAGATAATGCGGACGAATAATCCCCATGGACCTGCACGTGCTTCCCTACCGAGCTCGTGTTGTTCATGCGTTAAAACCAGCAGATGCTTCTCAGCGCCACCTTTTTTTTCTTTTTTTCTTTTTTTTTTTTGAGTGGCCATTTACTGAGATTACATTGAATGGCTTGGACATGGATCTGTTCTTTATGTCTGATGAAGTCTATTTTCACCTGTGTGGTCATGGCAATTCACAGAATCACAGATTCCGGGCAGCGGAGAATCCGCATAACTTCTACGAAACACCATTACATGATTAGAAGTTTGGGGTTTCGTGTGCAGTGTCTGCAAACCACATTATTGTTCCGATCTACTTCCATCAGACGCTAGCTTCGGCGCGTTACATTGCCAGCAGTTAGAAACCATTTGTGGCAACAATAACGAAGGATGGGAAGACCTAAAATCACTTCGAACAGGATGGAGCAACTGTCCATACAGCCAGTCAAACCTTGGTGCACAGTTACACAATCTTCACACCTGACTGAGTAGTTAGCAGAGGTCTGTCTTGTCGCGGCCCTAGCTGACCACCCAGGTCACCTGATCAGTGTACTATTTCTTTGTGTGGGGAGCCCTCAAGGCTAAGGTGTATTGAAACAACCTTCATAGTCTTCAAGAATTGCAGCAGAACATTTCGGATGAGACTGGAGCAATTCCAGCAGTCCTGCTTTGATACGCATTCAGCAGCCTGCTGACCAAGGCCCAAAAGTGCCCAGAGATGAATGGTGGTCACTTTCAACATCTGCTATAGCCAGGTTAGTACTGTATCTAATTCCTCTGCTATGTTTCTTTGTACCCTGGAACTTTGTTTTCGGGCCCCTATTATTTGCCTCACCCTGTAGTTTCCGAAACCAGTCGTGTCTTTGGCTGGCTGGCTCTGAGCACTATGGGACTTCACATCTGAGGACATCAGTCCCCTAGAGCTTAGAACTATTTAAACCTAACTAACCTGAGGACATCACACACATCCATGCCCGAGGCAGGATTCGAACCTGCGACCGTAGCGGTTGCGCGATTCCAGACTGAAGCGCCTAGAACCGCTTGGCCACACCGGCCGGCAGTCGTGTCTTTGAATTAAGATTTCAAACAGTCGCAGCAGTCCTTCTCATTCAGAACGGAATATTGCGACTATGGATACCCCAGATACAAAATAGTATTCCTTCTTGCTGAAACGTTTTCGGCACGTTTGAGCCATTGTTGCAGCGGATCGGATTATCGATTTCAGAGAAGTCTCGCTGCAATGACTGTTGTCGCTGAGAAAACTCTGTGACGAAGAAGGAGGTGAACGAGAGTACATTGGTATGGCAGCCCAGCAGGCGGTCAGCTGGTGGATAACGAGGAGGCCACCAAACTTGGGAGCACCGTGAAAGCACAACAGTAATCAGTTAGCAAGTGACAGTTAAGGCGCTGGTCCTCTCTCTCTCTCTCCCGTGCTCACTCTGCTGTGTACGAACCACGGCGTGCTGGTTCAAACGATCCAGGCTTCCTTATAGTGAGATATATAGGAAGTGTTGCTTAAATGCTAACGTAATTCCTGTTTGTAGCTGCAAATGGTGGTAGCTTGTACGCAGCAGCGATGTGGATCCTGTTTCTAGCTACTATGCTTACATCTGGTAAAAGCTTTCAGGGTAGTTTTATGGATAATGTGTGGACACAGCAGTGTGCTGACTATTACATGAGTGAAGTCGTTCTGCAGACATTGCATCCTTTAAAAACGGTGTCGTTCGACGCCGTCGTTCGCTGGTGTGATCTTGTGAGCATTCATTCAGTTGTGTTGTCTCCTAGAATAAGTGTTGTCAATCTATATAGCCCCTTCTCTATAATATAGCTAAATGGTGTTCTTACCGTGCTGTTCCTAAATATTCATCTTCTTCCTATTACTTCAGATTTAGTATTAAACTGAATGTTCTGCACACTTGTCAGTTGTATTATTACCCTAGACCTCCAATATAATGTTAAATCAATGTGCGCGTTGTTGTGGGCCGGTATATTCGTGTACTGAAGTTATCATGTATAATGATTTTTTTTTAATATTTGGTGCATCCTTGGGGCCAAAATTACACGAGGGCCACTGAACGCGTGTGTAGATGCATATAAAGGATAAATGTATATCTGTGACCAATGCAGAATTAATTAAAACTTCTAAGTAAAAAAAGGAACATAAATTGAAAATCTACTCCAGTTCTTGGTAAATGTTCTTAGTATCTTTAAAACGAAGCTTGAGTTATATTACCACCAATGTTAATTAAAGACTGCGGCACTTTTTGACAATTGTAAATCGGCTTTTTCCAACGAAGTCTAAATTTTGGATTGTTTCTTATGATATACGGATATGACAGATATTAGATCTTACAAAGGGGCTGATGCAGACACAGACCGTTACATAGTAATCAGCGAACTACAACTAGAGTTATATTACAATGGAAGGGGGAACAGCATAGTCAAGAGACAGTTTGATGTTGAGAAGAATGTGGTTCTTGAGTTCTGTCAACAGAATTTGAAGTCCTGGAATCAAACCACAGTAACGAAAGAAGTGTTCCTGATCAATGGGAAGACATAAAGACCACTGTGACACAAGCAGCAAACTAAATTATAGAAGAAAACGCCAGCAACCTAGAATAAATGGTTCAATGATAAATGTGAACAAGCTGTGAATGCTAGGAAGAGAGCGAGGGAAACACTCATGCTGGACAGAAATTGTGCACAAACGCAGGAAGCACTGAATCACATAAAAAGATAAACAAAAATGATTCTGAGGACAGAGAAAAAAAATCATGACCAATACAATTAATGAAATAGAGAGGACAAGTAGAATATTTGCGACCAGAAAAATGTTTCAGATGATGAAACATGCGGGGAACGATGAAAGAAATGAAGATTTAGTTTTTAATGATAATGATGGAAATACGATAACTAACAAGCAAAGGATTTTGGACAGAGAATATTTTTAAGAGTTGTTGAATGCTGAAGACCCTGAAAATGTATTCCCAGAAGGAAGAATTACACAGGGTGTAGAGGAAGAAGAAACTTTAGTAACCCAGCAGGACTCAAATAGAGTAATTAAGAAACTGAAGAACCATAAGGCACCAAGGACTATAGGGTAACGGCTGAGATGTTGCGCCGGCCGTTGTGGCCGAGCGGTTCTAGGCGCTTCAGTCCTGACCCGCGCTGCTGCTACAGTCGCAGGTTCGAATCCTACCTCGAGCATGGATATGTGTGCTATCCTTAGGTTAGTTACGTTTAAGTAGTTCTAAAGTCTAGAGGACTGATGACCTCAGATAGTGCTCAGGGTCACCTGAACCATTGTTTTGAGGTGTTGAACGCTGGAGGTGGGAAACTTCAGATGGGGATATACAATCTTGTAATTGAAGTGTGGAAAAAGGAGGTTATCACAAAAGAGTGGAAGTCAAGCTACACTTATCCCACTGCACAAAAAGAACATTAAAAGGAATTGTAAGAACTACAGAGGTATTTCTCTGTTAGGTGTACCATAAGAAGTGTTATCATTAATGTGTGGTGCACAGTACTGCTGTTCACACCAGGACAAAAATTTTTTTGTTCTTGAATACTTAACAGCCCTCAGTTGAGTGCTAGCTTTCTTTACTGCAACAGCACATCAGAGGACACCGTTTTCGTTTGTGAGTTTGTCACAGTTTTACGAAAGGAGCGACTTATTTTAAATTTCCTATGTGCTCTTTAGTTTAAACTCATTAATTTCCGGTGCATGTTTGTATATTTATCAGGCACCATTCTGCGATTATCAACTGTTTAGAGAATATTTCCGCTGTCTTTAGTATGGATAGGGAGTGTGGTTGCTGTCTTCAGATGAGAGCAGCGTTGGTGAGGCTTCAATCACAGCTCCAGGTTGCGCTGACATCGCTTACACAGCTTGAGGCTGTAGCCCAAGGGCATCACTGTCGGGGGACAGACGTGGAGATCGAAAGAACTTCGAGCACATCCCATGTGTCACACAATTTGTCCACTGATGTGGCCACACCAGTTAATTCCCTCTTGGGGGTTTGAGGGGGGCCCCTCACTTGTGATCGTTCCAAGTAGTGACAGGCAGTGTAAAACTTTGCAGGGGGCCAAGTGAAGGGGCTGATGAACAAGTGTCAGCAACTTTTGTGACTGACAAAGACCCTGAAAGAGACGCAATCATTCGCCTTGTTCCAAAGGAAGCTTCTTGGCCTGCAAGGTCTGCACAGTTACAGATAGTGAGATTAGTGATAGTTTGTAACTCCAACATTAGGCAAGTAATGAAGACCTTTAGGGATATTGTTGCCAAAGAGGGAAACGAATCCAGTGTGTACTTTTTGTGAATAGTGGGAAGGGTCATTACAGATCTTGAAAGAGTTCTTTTCGACTCGCTAAAGAGCAACTATGGGTGGTGGCTTTTGTCGGTACCACCGATGTGTCGCTTTATATCAAAAGAGATTCTCTCTGGTTTTGTGCAGCTAGCTGAGGCGGTAAAGACTGCCAGTCTTGCTCCTGAGACGAAGTTGAAGCATTGTCGACAGAACTGACTGTGTCCCTTTGGTACAGAGCTGACCAGAAAGTCTGAATCAGAGGCTCAGACGATCTCTGCGACCGTGTGGGTTGCAGATTCCTTGACTTGAACTATCTGGTGGTGGGTTTCCAGGTTCTACTTAATAGATCAGGGGTCCACTACACACAGGAAGTGGCTGCGCAGGTAGCTGTGTCTATGTAGAGGGGACTGGGCGGTTTTATAGGTTAGAGGGTCTCCTGAAACTACAGAAGGTGTCAGTCTAAAAGGATGCTAAGCAAACGCAGGAAGGTTGACCCAGCAACAATCGGTACTGTTGTAAATTGTCATAGATGTTGGGAAGGAACCAGCCGTAACAGAAAGCACTGAAGCTCAAATCGTTATAGGTATGGCAAAATGGCTAAATCTGGAAATAAATTCAGCCGAATTTGTACAAAGAACCAAACTGTGTTCAGAAAGGATAGATCTATTCCTATCAGAAGTAGTTTACCTTTTAGTGAAATTTTATTAGATAGTTCCTGTGAATTAGTATGGTATGGGTTACACCTGACAACTGGAATGAATTAATAACTGGTTCCTTTTACACACTCCCGATTCAGATGACAGGCAGTTGCTACACAGTGAAAGAAAATTTGAGTCTCAAAAATGGCTCTGAGCACTATGGGACTTAACTTCTGAGGTCATCAGTCCCCTAGAACTTAGAACTACTTAAACCTAACTAACCTAAGGACTTCACACACATCCATGCCCGAGGCAGTATTCGAACCTGCGACCGTAGCGGTCGCGCGGTTCCAGACTGTGGCGCACAGAAACGCTCGGCCACTCCGGCCGGCAATTTGAGTCTCATTTCAAAAAGATACGACACTCATTACAATTATAGTTCGTGGTGACTTCAACCTATCTTCGCCATGTTGGCGAAAATACATGTTTTTAGTCGGTGGGAAGCATAACACGTCGTCCGAAATCGTACTGAATGCTTTCTCAGGAAACTGTTTGAACATTCAGGCAACAAATAATCCTGAGCAAATAGAGAGCATCATAACGGATGCATGTGTTAGTGAACACAAGTTGGTTGTTACAAACACGGGTCTATAGAGAGATCTGTACCTGCAGTTTGGAAAACTGTACAAGGCACACCAATACGCAAGAGGGAAACAGAAGCAATCAACAGAATTAGAGACCCATATAACTAACGTCGATTTTCAATAGGATTTTGGAACGTGTAATCTGTTGCACATTATGAATCACCTTGATGAAAGCAGTTTATTAAGAAATAGTAAACACGGGTTCAGTACATATCGTTCTTGTGAAACACAACTAGCTCTTTACTATTATGAAATAAAATACACTGTCGACAGGCTATCTCAGACTGAGTCTATATTTTTTGATTTCCTAGAGGCTCTTGACACAGTTCCTCACAAGCGACTTTTAATCAATTTGCATGCCTATGGAGTATCGCCCCAGTTGTGCCCCTGGATTCGTGATTGCCTTGCATAAAGGTGACAGTTCGTAGTAATTGACGGAAAGTCATCGAGTAAACCAGAAGAAGTAATATCTGGAATTTCTCAAGGAATTGTTATAGATCCTCTAACTTTCCTAATATAAATCAAGTGCATAGAATGCCATCTGAGCAGGCCGCTTGGATTGTTCCCAAATTATGCTGTCATTTTCCGTCTTGTAAAGTTATCAGATGATCAAAAGCAGTTGCAAAATGATGTAGACACGAGATATGTAGGTGTGAAAAGTGGCAATTGATTCTACACAAAGCCGGCCGGAGTGGCCGAGCGGTTAAAGGCGCTACAGTCTGGAACCGCACGACCGCTACGGTCGCAGGTTCGAATCCTGCCTCGGGCATGGATGTGTGTGATGTCCTTAGGTTAGTTAGGTTTAAGTAGTTCTAAGTTATAGGGGACTTATTACCACAGCAGTTGAGTCCCATTGTGCTCAGAGCCATTTGAACCATTTGAACTCTACACAATAGTGTGAAGTCATCCGCTTGAGTACTAAAATGAATCTGCTAAGTTTCAGTGACACGATAAATCACAAAAATCTAAAGGCTGTAAATTCAATTACAGTCTTAGCGATTACAATTTCGAGTAACTTAAATTTTAACGGTCACATAGACAATGTGGTGGGGAAAGCAAACCAGAGACCGTGATTTATTTGCAGACCTCTTGGGAAGTGTAACAGGTCAATTAAAGACACTGTTACACTAAACTTGTCCGCACTCTTCTGGAATATTACTGTATGGTGTGGGACCCACATAAAATGGGATTGATGGAGGACATCGAGAGGGTCCAAAGAAGGGCACCACGATTAGTATTATCGCGAAATAGGGACAGAGGTACAGAAATATGATAAACATACTGGTGTGATAATCACTAGAAGGCATTTTTCATGCGGCAGGGCCATCTCACGAAAATTCTATAATCACCTCTCTCCCCAGATTGCGAAAATATCTTGTTGGTGCCACCTAGATAGGAAGAAATTATCATCATAATAAAATAAGAGAAATCAGAGTTCATACAGAAAGATTTAAATGTTTGTTTTTCCTGCACTCCGTTCAAGTTTGGAATGGTAGAGATATACACTCCTGGAAATTGAAATAAGAACACCGTGAATTCATTGTCCCAGGAAGGGGAAACTTTATTGACACATTCCTGGGGTCAGATACATCACATGATCACACTGACAGAACCACAGGCACATAGACACAGGAAACAGAGCATGCACAATGTCGGCTCTAGTACAGTGTATATCCACCTTTCGCAGCAATGCAGGCTGCTATTCTCCCATGGAGACGATCGTAGAGATGCCGGATGTAGTCCTGTGGAACGGCTTGCCATGCCATTTCCATCTGGCGCCTCAGTTGGACCAGCGTTCGTGCTGGACGTGCAGACCGCGTGAGACGACGCTTCATCCAGTCCCAAACATGCTCAATGGGGGACAGATCCGGAGATCTTGCTGGCCAGGGTAGTTGACTTACACCTTCTAGAGCACGTTGGGTGGCACGGGATACATGCGGACGTGCATTGTCCTGTTGGAACAGCAAGTTCCCTTGCCGGTCTAGGAATGGTAGAACGATGGGTTCGATGACGGTTTGGATGTACAGTGCACTATTCAGTGACCCCTCGACGATCACCAGTGGTGTACGGCCAGTGTAGGAGATCGCTCCCCACACCATGATGCCGGGTGTTGGCCCTGTGTGCCTCGGTCGTATGCAGTCCTGATTGTGGCGCTCACCTGCACGGCGCCAAACACGCATACGACCATCATTGGCATCAAGGCAGAAGAGACTCTCATCGCTGAAGACGACACGTCTCCATTCGTCCCTCCATTCACGCCTGTCGCGACACCACTGGAGGCGGGCTGCACGATGTTGGGGCGTGAGCGGAAGACGGCCTAACGGTGTGCGGGACCGTAGCCCAGCTTCATGGAGACGGTTGCGAATGGTCCTCGCCGATACCCCAGGAGCAACAGTGTCCCTAATTTGCTGGGAAGTGGCGGTGTGGTCCCCTACGGCACTGCGTAGGATCCTACGGTCTTGGCGTGCATCCGTGCGTCGCTGCGGTCCGGTCCCAGGTCGACGGGCACGTGCACCTTCCGCCGACCACTGGCGACAACATCGATGTACTGTGGAGACCTCACGCCCCACGTGTTGAGCAATTCGGCGGTACGTCCACCCGGCCTCCCGCATGCCCACTATACGCCCTCGCTCAAAGTCCGTCAACTGCACATACGGTTCACGTCCACGCTGTCGCGGCATGCTACCAGTGTTAAAGACTGCGATGGAGCTCCGTATGCCACGGCAAACTGGCTGACACTGACGGCGGCGGTGCACAAATGCTGCGCAGCTAGCGCCATTCGACGGCCAACACCGCGGTTCCTGGTGTGTCCGCTGTGCCGTGCGTGTGATCATTGCTTGTACAGCCCTCTCGCAGTGTCCGGAGCAAGTATGGTGGGTCTGACACACCGGTGTCAATGTGTTCTTTTTTCCATTTCCAGGAGTGTAGTTTGAAGATGTTTCAGTGAACCCTCTTCCAGGCACTAAAATATGAATTTCAAAACAATCATGTAGATGTAGATGAATTCTTGAAAAGCTGAAGCCTTTTGTTGATAATGTTTTTGAGAGTAACAGGCTGTTTCAGTCTCAGTGCCCATTGTGTAAGTCGACTTGAAAAATCTTTTAGTCCTCTTAACCTCTTCAAGGGTGCATGACCTGTAACTACTTGAAATTTACGACCATATAGGTAGCAACAGAAATAGGAAATACCATATACCAAAACTAACATCTCCATCTCTGTGGAAGAATAACTGCACTCAGTCTTATTCAGCTGGCGAGACGCATCAGCTACCAGATGCTCTCGTCCACCTACAGACTGACTTAAAATTATGCCCAATCTGTACTGCTAGCATCGCATGATAATATAAATTTAATAAAGCCAGGGAAAATTAATACACGGTCTGAAGTCAGTATCTCTTTCAAATTTTGAAACGCTGCCTGTCATTCTGATGTTAGTGAAATGTAACCCCTTTTTTCAATAATTTAATCAATGGCTGCACAATTTCTGTGAAGTCTTTGATAAATTTTTGGTAATAATTTGCCAGTTCTAGAAATGATTGCAATTGTTAACCGTTTCTGAAAACGAAAAATTACACACAGCTGAAGTGTGATAAAAATCTGTCCTCACTCCATTTTGGCTAATAATATGTCCTAAGTGAATAATTTGTGACAGGGAAAAATGACATTTATGAATATTTAGTGCGAGACGAACTGGTTCCAATCTACCAAATATTTCACTTAGTCTGCATGTTCAACCAGAAGTTTTGAAAAAACTAATTTATCATCCATACCACGCATTTTTTCGGTTTTAACCCTTGAAGGTCTCCATCTAACAAGCACCGAAAAGTTTCAGGTGCATTTTTTAACCCAAAAGGCATTCTGCGATACTGGTAGTGACTGGATCTTGTCGTAAAAGCTGTTTTCAATCTTTCTTCTGGACACACTTCAGTCTGGTGATGCCCACCCCTTAAATCTAACGTGTAATAGACTTTATATTGCCCCAGGTTATTCTAAATTTCATTTATATTTGGAACTGGATCCGCTTATGTTGTTGTACATTTGTTTAAAAACCTATAATCACCATGTAATCTATACTTTCTCGTTTCATCAGGTGACCTTTTCAGCACAATTACTATAAATTCTGACCAAAGTCTATCGCTGTGCTCTATTATGTCTTCTTGAAGCTGTTGATCTATGAACTGTTCTATTAATGGCTGTAGATGGTTTCGTATACTGCTTATGATGCACTGGTACAACAGTACCCGTTGGAATACGGTGATGTGATGTAGGTGTGGCTGGTAAAGGACCTTCTGAATTAAACAAAGCTCTGTACTGAACTAACAATAACTCCGTGACTGATTTGTCATTATCCTGAAGTAATGCATAATGCAGACATGCTGATGGTTTGTTTGATGTTGTACTCTATCTCTGACACACTGATTTCTTCTTGATAAAGTACTTGTAGTGTAACTACTACCAATCCCTTGAGAAGGCTTACTTTGTTCATTCACTACTGGCACCATAACCTGTCATTTATTTCCCTAGCTTATGCTGTACTTCTCCATATGAAACAATGCATCTCATCCACCTAATCACTGCTTGACAGAGGCTCTGTTAAACATAAAGCTTGTTGTTGAACATCGATATCTCTCTAACCCAAATTAGCTTTCCTATACCTGCTGGTACTCGTTCATGTAAAACAACTTTGAATGTGCTTGTACACAGTGTAGTTGGTAGCATCTAAGCAGTGTGTGTACCAAATAAAAACTTTTGCAACTGTTGCACCCATCGGCAACGAAACTCCATTGAGTTCAGCTTTTCTTTGCCAAAGGTCGATTTTAGCATGATGCCCAAACAGAAAGTCTAATCCGAGTACTGCATAAAATGTCTGTCCTACAGCTAGAACAGTTCCATTTGCTCCTGAAACCATACTTTTCCCATTATAAACGTGAGCTGTGTGCAGTTTGCAGTTTGGCCACAATTTTCGTTCTCGCATACAGATTGGAACCACTAGCGTCCATTCCAAACCATTTGAAGAAGTGTAAACGTGATCCGAAACAGGAAAGGGTTTTTATGATTTTTCAACCCTCTTGTGGCGTGATCACTCAAGAGTGCAACATTAACATGTGTTGAATAAAACGGCCAAGCGGCCCTTTGAGGGCCTCCAGTTCAGGAACACATTCATTGCCACCCACTAATGTTTGTTGAGAACGTTAGAAATGTACCTTCAGAAATTTAGACACCAAGTCAACGAGGTGGCCGCTCTATCGCCTGAACGTTAAGCAACCACTTCGACACGCCTTGGGTACTGTTTGACTACATTAAGGGGTAGAGAAACCGCTAGGCAACAGAATAGGGTGTGGTGAAGTGAAGGAAATGCACTTATTATTGAAGCACAATTGTTAAAAGGGACTAGGTACCATGAGTGTAACTACCACTGGTGCAAACATACTCTTCAGTGCGTGGGTGTGCTCTGGTGGAAGGTGGTGAGTTGGGTGAGTCAGATGCCACTCGATGACAGTAGAATTCCCTCTGATGTTGCCCAACAGTTGAATCCCACATCTGGCTGGCGATGGAAGGTGGTCATCGAGACACGGACCTTGCCAGCGAAGCATTGTCGTGAGGACACCTGCAGTTGCTATGCCCAGTGCAGCCGTGCTTGATGCTACCTTGTGTTCCTTTTTATGACACAGAGTTCTCTTGCCTCGGCTTTCAGGCTTCCGCCATTACAATGAAAAGCCACGTTGCTATATGTTCAAACAAAAGAGTCCTTCTTATTGAATGAAATGACGACCACACATTGTGGCAGGAACATATTCTAATGTTCAAAAAGGAAAATCCATGACGGTGGATGCAGTTCACTTCGAATACCACATGATAATCATTAGTGGTGTAGTTATTTAACAAGACCAAAATTAACACAACAGAATCGCTCTTTGTACCTTTAATTGACACAGAATGAGTAGGTTTGAGTGCTACTGGTGTTCCCGGGTGTGTTAATTGCAACTGGATACCAGCATCTACTTGGGAACATGGTTCTGAACTGATCGCAATGGTGTGCTGATTTTCTACATCTACATACATACTCCGCAATCCACCATATGGTGCGCGGCGGAGGGTACCTCGTACCACAATTAGCATCTTCTCTCCCTGTTCCACTCCGAAACAGAACGAGGGAAAAATGACTGTCTATATGCCGCTGTACGAGCCCTAAACTCTCTTATCTTATCTTTGTGGTCTTTCCACGAAATGTAACATGGCGGCAGTAAAATTGTACTGCAGTCAGCCTCAAATGCTGGTTCTCTAAATTTCCTCAGTAGCGATTCACGAAAAGAACGCCTCCTTTCCTCTAGAGACTCCCACCAAAGTTCCTGAAGCATTTCCGTAACATTCGCGTGATGATCAAACCTACCAGTAACAAATCTAGCAGTCCGCCTCTGAATTGCTTCTATGTCCTCCCTCAATTCCCTCAATCCGACCTGATAGGGATCCCAAACGCTCGAGCAGTACTCAAGAATAGGTCGTATTAGTGTTTTATAAGCGGTCTCCTTTACAGATCACATCTTCCCAAAATTCTACCAATGAACCGAAGATGACTATCCGTCTTCCCCACAACTGCCATTACGTGCTTGTCCCACTTCATATCGCTCTGCAAATTTACGCCCAAATATTTAATCGACGTAACTGTGTCAAGCGCTACACTACTAATGGGGTATTCAAACATTGCGGGATTCTTTTTCCTATTCATCTGCATTAATTAACATTCGTATATCTTTAGAGTTAGCTGCCATTCCTTACACCAATCACAAATCCTGTCCAAGTCATCTTGTATCCTCCTACAGCCACTCAACGACGACACCTTCCTGTACACCACAGCATCATCAGCAAACAGCCGCACATCGCTATCCACCCTATCCAAAAGATCATTTATGTAGATAGAAAACAACAGCGGACCTACTACACTTCCCTGGGGCACTCCAGATGATACCCTCACCACCGATGAACACTCACTATCGGGGACCACGTACTGGGTTCTATTACTTAAGAAGTCTTCGAGCCACTCACATACTTGGGAACCAATCCCATATGCTCGTACCTTAGTTAGGAGTCTGCAGTGGGGCACCGAGTCAAACGCTTTCCGGAGATCAAGGAATATGGCATACGTCTGATACCCTTCATCCATGGTTCGCAAGATATCATGTGAAAAAAGGGCGAGTTGCGTTTCGCAGGAGCGATGCTTTCTAAAGCCGTGCTGATGCATGGACAGCAACTTCTCTGTCTCAAGGAAATTCATTATATTCGAACGGAGAATATGTTCGAGAATCCTGCAACAAACCGATGTTAAAGATATTAGTCTGTAATTTTGAGGATTATAATGTGAACAAATTTGGGACATGACATCTTACTCAGCCGGCTGGTGTGGCCAAGCGGTTCTAGGCGCATCAGTCTGTAACCGCGCGACCACCACGGTCGCAGGTATGAATCCTGCCTCGGGCATGGATGTGTGTGATGTCCTTAGGTTAGTTAGGTTTAAGTAGTTCTAAGTTCTAGGGGACTGATGACCTCAGATGTTAAGTCCCATAGTGCTCAGAGCCATTTGAAACATTTTTTTAGATCTTACCCTGTATCAACATGATTAAAACTAATACGATCTGTAAAAAAAGAAACTGATACACATGAAACGCACAGATTAAACACAAAACATGCAGTGATCTCACACAGATGTATGCTACAGTATGCTGAAACTGGTAGAATCGCGGGATACGTCCGAAACTAGCACTAGAATATCTACACCTCACAAAAGCCGAGCTCAGAGGGAATTCCCGTTGTGACCGTGTTTATTCGAGGTGAAATTTTCGAGGCAAACATCTGTTTGGCTGCTGGTGTCCAATGTCGTTAAGCCCTGCAGATATCCTATCCCTGGCTACGCACAGATAAACGCCACACCCAACCAGGATGTATAGCCTGTCAGAAATATTATACTTTGGAAGCTAATAGAAGACATTTGTGCGCTTTGTGCGCTTATTACGAGGCGCAGTGCTTGTAATTTTATGTCAAGAATATATTGTCGTTAATCCTGTAGTCAGTCGTTTCCTTTACAACAAGAGTTAAATTGAAAGGAAGATTATTTTATTTGCGCTCAATGTATTTTATTGCTGCAAGGAACTGAGACAGTTATTTATTCCTTGTTTTCTCTTTTAGTACTCTATAGTGGCTGGCGACGGCCAGACTGGCGGAATATTACTACATACCATTGCCCTAGTTAGAAATTAGTTCTTAGCTTCAAGTTGTTCATATTTTGTAATGTAAGTAATTATAAATGTTTATCATAAATTGCTCTGAGCACTATGGGACTTAACATCTGAGGTCATCAGTCCCCTAGAACTTAGAAGTACATAAACCTAACTACCCTAAGGACAACACACACATCCATGCCCGAGGCAGGATTCGAATCTGCGACCATAGTGGTCGCGCGGTTCCAGACTGAAGCGCCTAGAACCGCTCGCCTACTCCGGCCGGCTAAATGTTTATCGTTTCATTGCCATTCCTTAAGAGAGTCGCCGCATAATAATACGTAACATGAGTTTAGCGCTGACCGACTTGGGTCGGCGACTCATTTGCTGCCCTTCCAAAGATTGTGTCTCCTGTCAACGACGTCAGGTGCATTCCGAGTAAACCATGTTAACAACGAAAATATCGCAACACCAGGAATCACTTCTGTCTCTTCTGCAAATCTTCAGCAAGGAAAATGGACTACGTTGTACCTCATGACGACGCAACACGTGTGATGTCAGAAATTAAACAGCATCCCGAACAACTTGTCCCTGCCAGAAGATTTTGACACGAGCACAGCAAACTGAGTAGCTGGCAACCTCCCAAAGCTCTAATCTTGACAATAATCCTGATGAGAACATGCAAAATGGACCACTTGCGATAGAAGGAAATGATGTAGGCCAGTGAGACATTATTCAGCTGCGGTAGACTGCGCTTATATCTTGAAGGTTCCCAAAGATATTTGCATGTAGGCCTGTCTACTTCCTGACTTAAAAATGAAGTATGGTTCTTGTTACTCATGTGATCTTCAGTCCAAAGGTTGGTCTGATGTAGCCACCCATGCTAGTCTATGCTGCGCAAACCTCATCTCCGTATAACTACTGCAACCTAGATACGGTTGAACCTGTTTACTGCAGTTAAGTCTAGGTCTGCCTATTCAGTTTTTACCCCCGCCTAGACCCCATTTCTTTCCGTTACCAAGTAGAAGATTCCTTGATGCCTCAGGATGCGTCATATCAACAGATTCCTTCATTTAGTCAAATTTCTCATAGATTTCTTACCTCCTGAATAGTAGTGAATACCTATTCACTGGTTGTACGACCAACCCACCGTCCAACATCATAATTTTTGCCCTATGTTGACAAATTAATCGGACAGAACGGCTAGAGAATTTCAACAGCGAAATGGATGGGCTGGAGTAGGATTAGTCAGATTTAGTGACGCACGGTGGTAGGAAGAACAGGAATTCTACTCTGGTTGAGGTGGGGTGGATATTGAATGTTACGTGTTTGTGTAATGCTGCAACAGATTGTTCCACTTAAGAAAAGCTGTGGAAAAGGATCACTGAATAACACGTGTCCCTAGATTGCACCATATTTACTCCGAAATAACTTCTTTATACTTCTTTATACTTTCCGAGAGTATTTGAAATAACCTCTTTCAGGTATAAATTATTCAAATCACAAAACAGCTTCCAAGTCCGTACTGTAATAATAGCTTAAAGTCACTAGTGCGCTGTTCAAGAATTTCTGTTTAAAGCTCAGCTGTTCACATGCAGCATTTACACTAACAGTCAGTAGTTAAACCAAACTTACGACGTTCTGTCACTATATTCCGACATAGTCAGTTGATAAACGGTCTCATTTAACAGGTTTTCTAGGCGTTACGGTCACAGGACCGAATCCTGCCTCGGGAATGGATGTGTGTGATGTCCTTAGGTTAGTTAGGTTTAAGTAGGACATCTGCTAAGACATGAGGGAATGACTTCCATGGTACTAGAGGGAGCTGTAGAGGGCAAAAACTGTAGAGGAAGACAGAGATTGGAATACGTCAAGCAAATAATTGAGGACGTAGGTTGCAAGTGCTACTCTGAGACGAAGAGGTTAGCACAGGAAAGGAATTCGTGGCAGGCCGCATCAAACCAGTCAGTAGACTGAAGACAAAAAAAAAAAAAAAAAAAAAAAAAAGTGCTAAGTCTAGGGAACTGATGACCTCAGATGATAAGTCCCATAGTACTTAGAGCCATTTCAACCATTTCATAACAGGTTTACCACAGAGCCTGTTACTTAGATTACAAGCGACTTTTGTGTAATATGCCACACGGAGTAAAGATACGCAGTAAGAAAGGTCTGTTTCGCTTCATCAAAATATCTTGTCATTGACGTTGGACATCATAAACATGTTCACTTTTGCATGTCCCCGACCTCTTTGCTCTTATCGAAACGCATTTTAGAACAGTTTTAATGAAATCATCGGAGACACTGCATTACCAAAATTTGAAGTTAACTACTAATAATCAGGAACCGTTAGCTTCCGTAGCTTTCGGCGGTATATATACTGAAATTGGACGGATACATAGAAGATCAGCAGGGCCCCTGCGCAAGAATGACACATAAAACCGTGAAGCGGTAGCTCAACATGTCCGGTCAGATAGCTTGCTATCCTCTGTAATATATATATATATATATATATATATATATATATATATATATATATATATTCCCGATCCGGTCACATGTTTTTACTCCGATAGGGGACTGGGTGTTTTGTTGTTTTCACCATCATTTCATCCTCATCGACACGCAAATCGCCGAAGTGGTACCAACTAAAAAGACTTACACTAAGCGACCGGGCTCTCCGGCGGTAGGCCTTACCACACGAAAAAAAAAATCATGAATTAACTCTTGTTACTGACTGGCATAAAGCTGTTGCTTCTCCGATATACACTGCCAGGCAAAAGAAAGTGAAGCTCATGGAAGGGAGTGGAAACGAAACGAACCTTCACTGTCTCTCAGGCAAAGTTCCGTTTCGTTTCCATTCCAATTTTGATGTTAGTTCAGTGACTGCAATATCGAGTAGAATTCACCAGAAACTTGGCAATGTGAGCCCATTTTCCAGTATGATATTGCACACTGTCTTGGCCTGGATGCATGCACTGATTCAGTTGGCATGGGTGTCATAAAGCCAAAATTTTAATGAGGTGACACGATACAGCTGCCAGAACTTTGATGAATGGCATTTTTTCCATCAACTTTACAAATTTATTGCTAATTTTCTACTGGTTTCGTACTACATCTACGAAGGATGTTCAGTAAATAATGCAACGCATTTCTTTTCTCGTCCAATTTTGGTTGAAAACTGCGGCATGTGTTGTGGAACACCTTAAAATATTCTCCCTTCAGCGCCTATAGTTTCATGAAGTTTCAGTATGTGGCGGCACCACATGTAGGCTTCAAAATTGCGTCACAGATATTTATAGACGCTTGTAGAATATCTAAGGAGACCTGGCAGTGAACAATAGCACTGTGAGGTGTCTGTCATCATCGCAACAAGGTCGCTCAAACCCGTCCGATTTCCGCGTGCCAGCCGGTCTCACACAGGTGTGACTCCTGCAGTGTTGAAACGTGTGGTCGCTCTTATTCGAGCTGATCGATGGATCATAATCAAACACCTCGCTACTCAGCTGGACGTCTCCGTTGGTAGTGCTGACACACTAGTTCACCAGGTGATGTACTCAAAGGGGTGTGCCGGCTGTGTTCCTCGCCACCAAACAGAAGACCACGAGAAACAACGAAAGACCATTTGCGCGAAATTGCTTGTACGTCACATGACCATTTATGTCGAACATCGCCACAGGTGATAAAACACGGGTTTATCGCTTCGAACCGGAAAGAAACGGCAATCCATAGAGTCGCGCCACACCACCTCTCCTCAGACGAAAAACTTCAAAGCCGCACTCTCAGCACGTAAAGCCATGGCGACCGTCTTGTAGGACTCTGAAGGATATTCTGTTTGATGTCCTCCCTCAAAGTGCAACGGTCAACTCTGAAATGTATTGTGCTACCCCAAAGAAACTGAAAAAAAACGATTTCTGTGTGTTTGTCACCATAAAAATGCAAACGAACTTCTTCTCCATGACAGAGCGAGGCCTCTCACAAATCTGAGCACCCGAGAGGAGCTCACGAATTATTTGGACTGTTCTTTCTCATCCACTCTACAGCCCTGGTCTCGCACCTTCCGATAGTCATCTGTTTGGTCCAATGAAGTATGCACTTCACGGGAAGCAGTAAGTGGATCATGGAGAAGTTACTGATGGAGCCGGATGTTGGCTCCGACGTTGACCAGTAGAGTGGTACCATGCTGGGGTAAAGGCACTCCAAATAAGGTGGCGTAAGGCCGTCGCAATGAAGAGAGATTATGTAGAAAAATAGAATGTTGTAGCCAAAAAACTGGGGAATAATATTGTGTATTGTAATTCTGAGTAAAAGCAGCTTGCTTTCAGAAAAAAATGCGTTTAATTACTTACTGAACGCACCTCGTACATGATACTCTGCAAGCCACCTATCGGTGGTAGTTATGGTACAACTAACTGATCCTCCCCCCCCCCCTTTTTCCCTGTTATACTCGCGAACGTGGCGTGGGAAGAATAATTGTCGGTAAAACTCCGTATAAGCTCTAACTTCTCGAATTTTTTCGTCGTGCTCATTTCGCTAGAGGTATGAGGGCCGAAGTAACACGTTATCCGACTCTTTCAGGTTAGTGCTCTCTCTAAATTTCAACAGTAAACCTGTCTGTGATGCACAATGCCTCTCTTGTATCGTCTGCTACTGGAGTTTGTAGAGCATCTCTCTAACGCACTCGCTCCAGCTAAACGATCCCGTGGCGTAACGCGGCGCTCTTCGTTGGATGTTCTGTATCACTTCTACCAGTCTTACATGGTAAGGATCGCAGGTTGATGAACAATACTCAATAATCGGTCGAACAATTCCCTTATAAACCACATACCTTTGTCTATGAGTTACATTTCCTTAAGATTCTTGCTGTGAATCTCAGCGTGGCACCTGATTTTCCTACTATTTAGTTTATGTGGTCAGTCCACTTAAGGGGGAGGTGGAGATATACTCCTAGTTATTTAAGATGTAATAACAAGTAAACTATTTTTGTTCTACCTAGTTTTCAAGCTAGTTTTCGGCTTATTCTTGAACATAGCCTAATAAGCCGAAAACTAGATTTAAATAAACAAAAATAAGAAGAACAAAAGCAAATCTACCTGTTATACAACCATAAATATGAAACTCTTCTACCAAGAAGTAACGGAAGACTTTACAAACAAGGCTCCTAGGCATATTACTTCAGATACTGTTTCCATAAATTTGTTGTCAATGGTGTAGCTTTTCCTATGTATGCTCAATGCATTACGTTTATTTATGTTCAGGGTCAACTACCAGATCCTATCTATTCATTAATCCTATGTAGGTCATTCTGGCAATAGATACTGTCATCTGGCGTTGCCACATACTTATAGACAACCGCATCGTCTGCTAACAGTCTTAGAGAGCTTCCGAAGCATTCTACTAGATTATTAGTTGGTTTGCATATTCGTCTAATATACAGACTTGTTTTCTTTCTGTGAAGATGGTCGGTACGATCGAAACTAGTAGTAAATAAATAATAAATTTGTACAACTAATGATAAACACGCCATTCTTCAAATGTCATGAAGGCGTTGTATCCACTCCTGAGGCAGGCTGGCCCACAACCGATATAACTTGTCCGTGATGTTCTATACACGGGCAGTGGGACAGAGTTGACATCCGTGCTGATCCTGCACATGTTCTATTATCGAATGGGGAGTATCTCACCCCGCAAACAGTTCATAGAGCTATGAGCCATGTGTGGACGAGCATTGTCCTGTTGAAGAATAGCACCACAATATTGTCGAATAGGAGGTAACACAGGAGGATGCAGGATATCTGCGACGCTTCGTTGAGCCGCCAGAGTTTCGTCAATCACTATTAGGCGTGAGCTGAAATACTCGTTTGCTCCCCAAACAGTGAGACTAGGTGTAACATCGCTGTGCCTCTCCAAAACATTGGAAGGCTGGACCTCTCACCAGGTCGTCTCCAATGATGATCATCCGGGTTTGTACAAAACTGCGATTTATCGCTGAAGACAGTGCGATGCCTTTTCTCAGCAGTCCATGCTGAAATGGGAAATTCACGGCACAACACCGAATGCAGAGGCTTGTGATGTGGTAGTAACGACAGCACAATCATGGGACAGTAATTCCCCAGTCTGACTGCAACAGTCTCCGACTGGAATGCAGTATGACACATGCGATGTGCTTGGCGCACAATACGGTGATCGTCCCTGCTGGTGGTCAGTCATGGTCGAACCAAAGGAAACCGAAAAGTACGCCTGCCTCCACGTTCCCATGAAGTCCAACATCGGGCCACTCAATATCCTAATGCCAAACATATGTGGATATTGCGAGATTCGATCAGCCGGCCGAATGAGGACAGACAGTGAACCACTTCAAAACTCTGTCAGGCGCTGTCAGCTCTGTCTCACACTGACTACATTGGATCTCCGTGCCCCTCACAGTGATGACTTGATATCTGAGACGGCTGACGCCCATTATACAGGGTGAATCACCTAAAACTTGCACCGCAGATATTGCGGAAATGGGAAGTACTATTGATATGCGGTTTCCACAGAATGGTTTGGTAGTCATGGACTCGTGTTTTTAGCTAATAAACAAATTGTAATAATAGTTAGAAGTTGCACTTTTTGTTCAAACATTGCGTTGTCTGTGGTGCAAGGTAACGTGTGAAATTTGGTATTCTCAGCACACTCTTGACACTGTGAGTCTCGCAATATTGAACTCCATAAGGACTTGGGTTGGGTTATTATGGGGATGGAGACCAGACAGCGAGGTCATCGGTCTCATCGGATTAGGGAAGGACGGGGAAGGAAGTCGGGCGTGCCCTTTCAAAGGAACCATCCCGGCATTTGCCCGGAGCGATTTAGGGAAATCACGGAAAACCTAAATCAGGATGGCCGGACGCGGGATTGAGCCGTCGTCCTTCCGAATGCGAGTCCAGTTTGCTAACCACTGCGCCACTTCGCTCGGTCCACAAGGACTTCCGAAATGTAACGTTGCATGTGTCTGGCTCCAACTACCACCCCACGTTCAAAGTCTGTTAATTCCCGTCGGCAACCTTTTCACATGAAACACATGGGTACAAACGACAGCTCCGCCAACGCAGTGCCCATTTATGCCTTGCGTACGCGAAACTACCGCCAACTGACTACGTCATTACTGCTGTTCCATGGATTTTGTCACCTCAGTGTGTTTATCAGATTACTGGCCGACACACCCTGATAATAAGATCGTTTGCAGACTAGCCTAGCTGTAGTTTACAGCTTATGCACTTGTGCAACGGCGTCAACTACTGGACTGCAACTCGTTTACCGCGCAGTTGCCTTTCACAAAGGAGGCCCCGCTACTACAGTTGTAACCCTCACCCACCGTACCGTCTGTGCAAATTAATTTGTGTTCACTGTAACACTTACAGCCAACATCCTGTATTATTTATTAGATATACACTACTGGTCATTAAAATTGCTACACAAAGAAGAAATGCAGATGATAAACGGGTATTCATTGGACTAATATATTATACTAGAACTGACATGTGATTATATTTTCACGAAATTTCGATTCATAGATCCTGAGAAATCGGTACCCAGAACAACCACCTCTGGCCGTAATAAAAGTCTTGATACGCCTGGGCATTGAGTCAAACAGAGCTTGGATGGCGTGTACAGGTACAGCTGCCCATCCAGCTTCAACACGATACCACAGTTCATCAAGACTAGTGACTGGCCTATTGAGACGCGCCAGTTGATCGGCCACCATTGACCAGACTTTTACAGTTGCTGAGAGATCTGGAGAATGTGCTGGCCAGGGCAGCAGTCGAACACTTTCTGTATCCAGAAAGGTCCGTACAGGACCTGCAACATGCGGTCGTACATTATCCTGCTGAAGTGTAGGGTTTGGCAGGAATGGAATGAAGGGTAGAGACACGGGTCGTAACACATCTGAAATGTAACGTCCACTGTTCAAAGTGCCGCCAATGCGAACAAGAGGTGACCGAGACGTGTAATCAATGCCACCCCATACCATCACGCCGGGTGATACACCAGTATGGCGATGACGAATACACGCTTCCAATGTGCGTTCACCGCGATGTCACCAAACACTGATGCGACCATCATAATGCTGTAAACAGAACCTGGATTCATCCGAAAAAATGACGTTTTGCCATTCGTGCACCCAGGTTCGTCATTGAGTACACCATCGCAGGCGCTCCTGTCTGTGATGCAGCGCCAAGGGTAACCGCAGCGATGGTCTCCGAGCTGATAGGCCATGCTGCTACAAACGTCGTCGAACTGTTGGTGCAGATGGTTGTTGTCTTGCAAACGTCCCCATATGTTGACTCAGGGATCGAGACGTGGCTGCACGATCCGTCACAACCATGCGGATAAGATGCCTGGCATCTCGACTGCTAGTGATACGAAGTCGTCGGGATCCAGCACGGCATTCCGTATTACTCTTCTGAACCCACCGATTCCATATTCTGCTAACAGTCATTGGATCTCGACCAACGCGAGCAGCAATGTCGCGATACGATAAACCGCAATCGCGGTAGGCTACAATCCGAACTTCATCAAAGTCGGAAACGTGATGATGCTCATTTCTCCTCCTTACACGAGGCATCACAACAACGTTTCATCAGGCAACGCCGGTCAACTGCTCTCTGAGTATGAGAAAGCGGTTGGAAACCTTCCTCAGGTCAACACGTCGTAGGTGTCGCCACCGGCAGACACAGCATTACACAATGTCCTGAAAAGCTAATCATTTGCATATCACAGCATCTTCTTCTTGTCGGTTAAATTTCGCTTCTGTAGCACGTCATCTTCGTGGTGTAACAATTTTAATGGAAAGTAGTGTATTCCAGTCTCTTTCTTCCCGTACTGTTTTTTTTTCCTTCTGTAGCTCCTTATAGTGCCATGGAAATTATTCCCTAATCCACTATCATCAATCTTTTCTTCCTATCATGGTTGTGCAGATATTCCTGTCCTCTCCGATTCTGCAGATGACCCCCACAGTTGTCACCTGTCTGCTGTAGTAGGTGGAGGATACACAGTAAGAGTGTTGCAGCCTTTACGGAGATCGGCTCGTTGCGGACAACAGCCGTAGGCGACGCAGCCAAGGCCGCTCTCGGTGGCGACGGCCTCTGACTGCTGGGCCAGTAATTAACGCGACGCGTGGGCAGAAATCGGCGGAGCCGGCCAGCCCTGCCGGCAGCACGCCGTGGCCCGCCGGCGGCCCCTGGTCCGGGGCGGCGCGGCGTGGAGGCGTGGGCCACTACGCGCTGGACTGCACGCGGCGACACCTGCGCTGAGCCGGCGCGTCGCGCGGCAGGTGTTATGTTATGTTAACCGGGGACCTAGAAACGACGGAGAGGCTCCGTATCCGCCGCAGCCGCAGTGGTCCACAACCCCACGACGACTACCGCAGTCCACTTCACTTCTCCGCCGCCCCACACCGAACCCAGGATTGCTGTGCGGTTCGGCCCCCGGTGGAGGCCCCCAGGGAACGTCTCACATCAGACAAGTGTAACCCCTATGTCTGCGTGGTAGAGTTGTGGTTGTGTACGCATACGTGGAGAACTTGTTTGCGCAGCAATCGCCGACATAGTGTAGCTGAGGCGGAATAAGGGGAACCAGGCCGGCCGAAGTGGCCGTGCGGTTAAAGGCGCTGCAGTCTGGAACCGCAAGACCGCTACGGTCGCAGGTTCGAATCCTGCCTCGGGCATGGATGTTTGTGATGTCCTTAGGTTAGTTAGGTTTAACTAGTTCTAAGTTCTAGGGGACTAATGACCTCAGCAGTTGAGTCCCATAGTGCTCAGAGCCATTTTGAAGGGGAACCAGGCCGCATTCGCCGAGGCAGATGGAAGACCGCTTAAAAACCATCCACAGACTGGCCGGCTCACCGGACCTTGACACAAATCCACCGGGTGGATTCGTGCCGGGGACCAGGCGCTCCTTCCCGCCCGGAAAGCCGTGCGCTAGACGGCACGGCCAACCGGCGGGTGACAGGCGCTCCATCACACCTAGTCAGCAGGCGTGTTGCCGTGTTTTTAGCTCTTGTTTGTCTGACAGCTATGATGTCCTGTCAATATTTCTTCACCTTTTCGCTCAGTATCTTCTCCAGGTCTTCTGACACAGACCCCTTCTTTTGGATTTTTTCCACAGCTTCAAACGCACGTAGTTCTTCGCTCTTTGTCTAAACCCATACCTATCTTGTTTTAGTCCACTAGTCCTTAAGAAATTCATCAAACTCCTGGAACCACACCAGTTTTCTTGTCTTTGGCCTAACCAAATTACAGATTTCCTTCATTGACGATTATCGGTAATTCATAAGATGTGCCCTAAGATGTGCCAGTTTTGATGTCACTAGTTCTTTATGTGCCCGTTAATCCAGTTGGTTCCTAAGACCTTCGTTAATCTCTTGCGTTCTTTTTGCGTTATTACACTGAAGCGCCAAAGAAACTGGTATAGGCATGTGTATTCAGATACAATATCTAAACAGGCGGAATACGCCTGCTCAAAATGGCTGTGAGTACTATGGAACTTAACATCTGAGGTCATCAGTCCCCTAGAACTTAGAACTACGTAAACCTAACTAACCTGTTCATGTATTGGAAGTCTGGTGGTCAGCACAAGAATTTAAACTCAGAACAGTCTCCCTGGAGCCACTCTGTAGCAATTCAGGAAGTGTGGGGTGTCGCATTGTCCCGCTGGAATTGACCGGAATGCACAATTTGACATGAATGGATGCACGTGATCAGACAGGATGCTTACGTACGTGTCACCTGGCAGAGTCGTATCTAGACGTATCAGGGGTCACATATCAGTCCAACTGCACACGGATCACACCATTCCAGACCCTCCACCAGCTTGAACAGTCCCCTGCTGAAATGCAGGTTCCATGGATTCGTGAGGTTATCCCTATACCCGTACACATCCATCCTCTCGATACAATTTGAAACGAAACTCGTCCGATCAGGCAACATGTTTACGGTCATAAGCAGTCAAATGTCGGTGTTGATGGGCCCAGGCGAGGGGTGAAGCTTCGTGTCGTGCAGTCATCAAGGGTACACGAGTGGGCCTTCGGCTCCGAAAGGCCCTAGCGATGATGTTTCGTTGAATGGTTAGCACGCTGTCACTTGGTGATGGCCCAGGACTGAAATCTGCAGCAGTTTGCGGAAGGGTTGCACTTATGTCACGTTGAACGATTCTCTTCAGTCATCGTTGGTCCCGTTCTGGCGGGATCGATTTCAGGCCGCAGTTAAGTTTTTACCGGTTTCCTGATATCCACGGTACACTCGTGAAATGGTCGTATTGGAAAATCCCCACTTCATCGCTACCTCGGAGATGCTGTGCACCATCGCTCGTGCGCCACCTATAACACCACGTTCAAACTCCCTTAAACGTTGATAACCTGCCATTGTAGCAGCACTAACCGATGTAACAACTGCTCCTATACAGCCGTTGTCAGCCGGTCGGTGTGGCCGAGCGGTTCTAGGCGCTTCAGTCAAAAACTAGATTATGGGAATAAACAAATATTTCAAGGCTCTCTACTCTAGAACCAGTTATGGTTTATGGGATATAAGTGGAGAGAACTACGACTTTCACGCCTTGAAATATTTGTTTATTCCCATAATCTAGTTTTTGAGCGACCGCTACGGTCGCAGGTTCGAATCCTACCTCGGGCATGGATGTGTGTGATGTCCTTCGGTTAGTTAGGTTTAAGTAGTTCTAAGTTCTAGGGCACTGATGACCTCAGAAGTTAAGTCCCATAGTGCTCAGAGCCATTTGAACCATTTCCCCAGACATGAACATTGTTGAGCCTATCTGGGACGTCTTGCAACGTGCTGTTCAGAAGAGATCTCCACCTTCTCGTACTCTTACAAATTTATGGATAGCCCTTCAGGATTCATGGTGTAATGCATTCCAGGACTACTTCGGACATTACTCAAGTACATGCCACGTCGTGGTGCCGAATTTCCGCGTGCTCGTTATGGCCCTGCACGATATTAGGCAGGTGTACCAGTTTCTTGGGCTCTTAAGTGTATATCGACTTATCCCCGTGTATACATAGTCAAAGTCTCAGAAGCATATAATCCTTCTGGTTTGACAACCGTGACATAGAGACTTAACTGGGCTCCAACGCTCTGCGATTTACAGTCATACAAGTTTTTCATCAGATCATGTGCTGGGCCCAGTTTTCAGATGCTAACATTAATCGCTACCTGTTATAAGCCGTTCCGTTGGATTATCTCACCTTGGTAACTAAATTTCCTCGCGCGATTAATCTTCAGTTGGCATAATATAATCCATTCTGCTATATCTCTGTTATGCATTTTTCTTCTCAGTGGAGACCTGTATCCTACTTTATTAGCTATCTCATTCAATTTCCATACACTCTGTGACAAAAAAAGTGAAGGACAGCTAATGAATGATCAGAATACGACGGAAAGCAGTAGATGTGATGTACATTTGCAAACAAACAAATAATTTTAATTTCAGAAAATCTGGATAATTTGTTTAAGGGAAAGAGCTTCACAAATGAGCAAATCTGTAACGCGTTGGTCCATCTGTGGCCCTTATGCAAGGAACTTGGCATTGATTGATAGCGTTGTTGGTTGTCCTCCTCAGGGATATGGTGCCACATTCTGTCCAATTGGTGTGTTAGAGCGTCAAGAGCCTGCGCTGGCTGAGGGGCCCTTCGCATAATGCACCAAACGTTCTCAATTGGGAAAAGACTTGGCGACCTCGCTGGCTAAGGTGCGGTTTAGAAAGTACGAAGACAAGCAATGGAGACCCTCGCCATGTGCGGGCAGGCATTATGTTGCTGAAATGTAATCCCAGTATGGCTTGTCATGAAGGGCAACAAAACGGGGTTTAGAATATCGTCGAAGTATCGCTGTTCTGTAAAGGTGTCGCGGATAACAGCCAAAGGAGTCCTGCTCTGAAAAGAACTGGCACGCATCCCAGACCATCACTCCTGGTTGTTGTGCCATGTGATGGGCGACAATCAGATTGGTACCTCACAGCTGTCCACGGCGTCTCCAGACACGTCTTCACTTGTCATCGGGTCTCAGTTCGAAGCGGGACTCACCAATGGAGACAATTCTACTCCAGTCAATGCGATACCAGGCCGAAAGTGTGTCTTGGAGATGCCCCAGGTAGTCCTTCAACAAATCATCCAATTTTTGTGAAACTGTAATCATTTGTTTGTCTGTACATGTACGAGTACATCACATCTACTGATTTCCATCCAATTCAGATAATTCATTCATGATCCGTCTTTTTTTCCTTAGAATGTGTATTTGTGATTTCTAAATTAATATTGTTGACAAAAATTGCTAGCTAATCCTCAAAGACCATGCAATCAACATACACACTTTTCATTTTGGGTCTTAGTCCGAACAGTTATTCATTCTTCTCTCCCTGGCTCAGTGTCTTCTTCCATTTCCGAATGAAGTTATCCGATAATTAGTTAAAAAGGAATGGAGGAGTCCATCACATCGTCTGACGGCAGTTTGATTTTAAAAAGGGTCTGAGAGCTTGCCAACGAATTTCACTTATTACACTGTGGCTGTCACAGTCTTTTTTAATCAGATTTCTGGGTGTATCATCCACTCCACGTTCTTCCAAATCATCCAATAATGACTCACGGTCCGCTGAGCCGCACGCTTCTTTTAAATAAATGGATACAAACACATAGTTATATCTACAAATCACCTTGTACCTGGTGTTTTTGAGGTTGAATATCTGCTCTTGAGAAGAATAATTACTGAAAGCGATCTGGTACTCACCAGCCTGGTTATTAAGATGGTCTTCAGTTTTTCTGGAATGTTTTAGAGACGATTTGTATAGTACAGGTATAAAAGGACTGGTGTACTTACACTGTCAAGTATTTTTAAGTATTTCACGCAATGTTATTAAGGAGGTTTTGTGAAAGCAGTGTTGAAGAGCTTTCTGGAATTTTTCGAACTGGATGCCGTTTCTTTGTTACAATAATTGAGTCCGCACTATACTGTTACCACCTTCGTGTTGCCTTTAACAGGTAGAAACCTCTTACATAAGGTGTTTTCGACCGTTACTGTACACAGGGCCTCACGGAGACACGGATACTCTAGAACCAGTTATGGTTTATGGGATATAAGTGGAGAGAACTACGACTTTCACGCCTTGAAATATTTGTTTATTCCCATAATCTAGTTTTTGAGCCTTTCGTGCTCATCTTCAGATGGTACACATGGAAGCTATATCTTCATTTATGCTGCATACTGCCTCTGTGATGAAAAGATTGAAACTTTAACCTATTACCTTGAGTAATAGCTATGTGGCATTAGAGTTTTCCTACCTTCATGTCTCAGAGTCAACCCGGCGTAACGCTAGAGAAACAGCATATCGCTTCCGTGTGCCCTGCCTGAAAATGAGCTCGAAAAGACTCGAAAACAAGTTTATGGAAACGAAAGAAAAATTTTTTCAAGAAGCTTGTTTTACTTTTATAAACTAAAACTTTTTAAAAAACCAATAATCAATTGTGTTTATTATAAATCAAACCCTTTGTTATAAGTTCGAAATTTGCCATTTCAGCAAATTCCGGAGAAAATTTAATCATTCAGTCCAGTCCTCACTAATCTGTCTGCAACACATCTTGAGCTTGTTCCTATCTACTGCTTAAAATTGTCGTAAGACCACGTTCCATATGGTATACGCCTTCCATAAGCTTTCAGTGCAGATTGACTTCGATCAGCACTAAGCCAAAGATGTCAAGCTCCTCTATACTATTAACATATCATTGAAGAATGTAACCACAACATTAATTTTCTTTCTCACATAGTTAATACAGGTCTCAATACATAATTACAATAACTGTTGATGAAAACAAGTAACATTTATTATTGTAATGCAGTCTAATTATAAAAAGAGACCATACCTAGCAGTATCTAACTGCATCAAAAAAACTAAAATGTGAGAATACAACCAAGTGTCAAAGCATTTGCACCATATGTAAAACAATCCACAGTGAAAAATATAATTATAAAACATAAAAGAAGTTTAAATTACAAGTACTGCCTAAATACATAAAAAAGAGACCACTTTCACGAGGAAGATGAGCTATGAGTACAATCATCTATCGAGGTATTTACATAAAATGAAAAATAAGTCATACGGAAGATATGATATTTTAATAATTCCGAATGAACACTGTTACTGTAATACATGTGACCAGAATTTCTCAATAGCTGCGTTTTAAACCGACGTTGAAGCCACTTTCATCAAATTATTTTGTAGTAAATGAGTAAGGAAACATTTGTTTAGAAGAAAAGGTTCCCACGTTTCACTCTCGTATAGAGTGTTGTCTCAAGTATTTGCATAACTCGAAATGTTTGTGGTGTGTGTTTTACATATGGCTTAAATTTTACATATGAATATGCTCTATATTTATTTATTTTTTAAGATTCCGAGACGGGCTTTCGTTGTGGAAACTGTTACAATCATCTCGTATTGACGTCCACACTAAGATTCGACCGTCTGTAAACCATCACCATTTTTGGAATTTAGCGCGCATTTAAATTGGGCATTCATTTTACGATACTTCTGCATCAGTTTTCTGACGGTGTGCTGTGTACCATGGCGGATTCGATACATTTCTTATTAATGTATTCTGTATAGAACTTGCAGTTGCTATCAGAACTGTTTCCTGGAGTTTCATTCACGTTTGTTGAAACTTACATTCTGTGAAATATATGAAGATGTCTCTTAGGAAGACGACTACTTATCTGCTTTTCTGAATGAGTACTTTTTGTATTTATTTCTGTGGATTTGGATGCTTCTTTAGAAGTCTGGATTGGACTGACGAAGCTGCAACATTTCCACTGCTGCCGAAACGAAATAGCACAAAATACTCCAGTTCATCAACAGCCTGTGCCACTTTGTCTTGGCTCCTCTGGCAACGCACTACAGTACTATGGTGTTGGGGCTCCGTTATGTAACTGAACTGCAGACATGTTTTATAAACGAACAAAATATTAATTATATAATTTAATTTTTTGGAGGTGATAACTAAAGCTTACGACTACCCCTAGCGCTAGGTTTATTACACCTAATCTTAAAGTGTACTTAGGCACTTTAGTAAAGGTCAGAAAAATCTCACTGAAAAAGAAGTAAAATAATCAACTATCAAGGTATGGAGGCAAGGCCAGCAAGTAGAACACCACGAGATGTGGCGCTGTACCTTCATAACATTGTGCACATTCAAGCTGATAATTAACGGTTTATCCAGTTAAGAATTGGTGAGAAACCTGTTAAACGTTGTAGGACATGATAACAATAATAATGGTAAAAACAACATATCGATTGGAATACAGAGAGCAGAGAAATTTATGTTTGTATTAAGACAAGCATATCTGAATTGACGCAGAATTCGGGGAAGCAGGGTTGTGTAGTAGTCAGGAGCTAAGGGCGGCTTCCATTATGCCAGTGAGCTTGGCTTACGGAGCCAGTCGATGGTGGAAAGGGTAGACGCAGGCGTAAGGATTCAGAGAAAGGATATGGTGAGCAAGTTAAGACACAGTTCTCGGGGGCCGGACACCTCTTCATTTTGGTTCAGAAACACGAGTCCTTAAGCTTAGTCAGATGGAAGGTAAAATAGTCCATTGTACAGCTTACGATAGCGTCCAGTAGCGAAGTCACACCATTAAAATGAAGCAATGTTTAGAGTTTGTACCCACGTTCGGAAATCGCGTAGAACTAGAGTATTACAAGCAGAGTGGATATTAGTTAAACCAAGGCGTCTGTCATGATTGCCACCGAGAAAGACAAGCAACTGGGGGAAAGGCCATTGTTAGAGGAGATGCGGCTCGGATGTTGAACAAGGTGGATATGTGGCATGCGTCGTTCTTTCTTAATGTCGCAATAAGCTTTGTTTGGACACATATGGTGTTAATAACGTCATACAAGCTAAGTCGCGCAGGCAGTGCTCTTTGATAATGTGTTTGATGTGTTATTCTAATGGTGAAAACCCCGCTGAGGCTTAGAGGTGAATAGTTTATGAACAAAGGTTATGGCATGAGTGACGCTTTGCTCACGTGTATCAAGGTTGGTAAGTGCGGCATACTGGCGAGCTGTTGGCTACGTAAGTGTTGTGTTGTTGTTGCCGATGACCCTTTAGTCGCAACTCGTAATTTGTGAGATGTATTGCAATGGACAATAATCGACTAGGTGTTTATGGTCTTCCTAATCATCCTCTCAAGGTGTGATAAGTCCCACCTGGGAGAAACGGCAAACAGTATCTTAGTAACACAATCAAGTCCCTCGATCAGACGCCACTTTAGTGACTTGCGTGTCACTGATGTACGCCAGTTATCCAACTGGGGAAAGGGGTCCTACAATTTAACGGGAAATCCGAACCATCTGTAGGTCATGGTGACTCCTTCCACCGTTGAGAGATAGAGAGTGGATTAATGGCAGAAAATTTCCGTGCGTCGCACTACCTTTCGGTCTCGAAGTACACTAGAGCACCAAGTCCGACGAAAATTTAATGGTCTGATAAGAGGTACTTCTCAGATCCTACGAAGAAGGGAACACACATAAAACATTGACAAGAAGGACAGGACATTGGTTGAGACGCCACGTAATAATTGTCTATAGGTAATTGCCATAGAGGGAAGAAGCCTGTACAGGAAGGAAGATTTTGAAATATATCCAACAAAGAATTGAGCATGTACGGTGCAATTGCTGCTCTGAGATGAAGAGGCTAGAAAAAGAGAAGAGATGGTGGCAAACTTCATCAAACCAATTAGAAGACTAATGGCTAAAGAAAGTATTTATATTCTGAAGATCATGGGCAGAAATGTGCCCAGAGGAACAGTAGGTTTAACGACCACATCTGTGTGAATGACAGTCAAAATATTGATGCTGTATTGCGATGTATAAGTGAACACAGAAAATAAAAATCTGTGAAACGGAGTTAAAAATACGTATACTGGAATAAGCGCTTACCATCGAACCCTGTGAAACTTAATAAATTATCCGTCATTTAGGTTTCTTTTTCCTTCTCTGATCAAATCTCTGCACTGCCAACATGCTCCGCCGCATATTTTGGATCATCGAGCCATACCCACTTCATGCATTTATTACATTCCACGTACACGTGGACTAGTACAGAAATTTCAAGCAAGAGTTCAATTTCATCAAGAATCCAGAAACAATTCAGTTGACGGGATGAACAGGAAGAATACTGGCATCTTGTTGTAACTTTCACAATGGTGTATAACAAACTAAATTAACAACGAAGTTTTGTTATCACATAACAAAGGCTCAGTTGAATGTGCAGAGTATTAAAAAATGCAACATGTTAGAAATTTTTGTTTCGTAAGTCTCCGTGCGCTAAGATTCTTTGCAATGAACCGAAGGAAATTTCGGCACTTTCCCTCAAGATTGTCGTTTCAAGTGCCTTACATGTAAAGATTTTTGTGAAATAACCATGAGTGTGGGCAGCAATAATAAATCGATCTTCCCATGTTTCCGATGGTGTAATTGTGTACGGCTTCTTTTCGCGAAGTTCACATTGAGAGGGTCGCTTTGATGATCTGCTAATTACTGATGTACGAGAAGAATCAAAAAGTAAGTTACACAATATTATGGCAGACCAAGTGATGTTTATTGAACACTTTAAAGTGATGCAGGTATATGACACTACTTTTCAACATAGTCACAAAGTCGCTGTAAATAACAGTCTGAACATAATGCCAGTTGCGCAGTTCCTCAGTGATCCTTGCTCACGGAACCATTCGCGAACCGTTGTGTAAACATCCTCATCGTTGGAAAATCTCTTTCTCCGCTGATGTTCATTCTGTTTGCCGAAAAAATGGAAATCACCTTGTGCAAGAGCTGGGATTTTAGGTTAGTATTACCCACGTCTGTGCTGCCATGGTCAAATTGTTGGAAACGTTTCACAATGACTGGACGGAACATTTCATTTGGTCCACACACCACCAGAATTTCACAGTGAATCTGTGTGTAATTTAGACATTCTGTTCACAAGAATCGTAGACCCTACTTTTCCGCCTACATTAAATTTAGAATACGTTACAAGCTGCTTCATCTTTTCAATAACGCACTGTGATGCACCCTTAGCCTTACTGTAGCAGAACTGTGGCTGCAGGAAACCTGCAATATATACTATCTTCTGATAATGTGCTATTTTTGTTGCACAATCGTCTTAGGGTGGGACAAATGTGTTGCTTACTTTCTAAAGTCCTTATGTTCTTAAAAGTAATGGGAATTAAAAATGAGTAAATAATAGAAGAGAGTAGTGTAGGAGAAAGCTGATAAATATGTGACAACACTATCACAGAAACAGCAGGGTTAGTTTAGTCAAAACGATTAGTAAGAAAAGTAGGAATTTTTCATATTTGTCGTCTTGTTCATCAAAGCACGTGGAATTTCCAGCGGCGACCTCAAGCTGAGGAAATTCTGAAACACTAAGCCAAAGAATCAGGTGTCCAGCATCTGCTAGGGCTGCAGCGAGAGCGGAAACAGGTTTCTGTAAGAAAAATTCCCGGACTCAGTGATCGTAACGCCCCCAGACCTGCGATACGCTATCGTAGCTGAGATCGAACTTCACCCAGTCACACTGCTATCCGCCGTACATCACTACGATAGAGGGTACCTGCTGGGAATGAAAGGTACCGTAAGTCACACCCACAGAGAAAATCTGCATGACTGCTGGTCTGTACTACCGTCGTTAGTATACTGCTGACTTTTTTCCCTAGACTTACTGCAGTGATGTACGTCTTCGCACGATTAATGTCAGATGTTACAAAAGAAGAAGGTTTCAGGGTCAACAGTATTACTAAAGGAACACCGTTACGATACGCAGGAGAACTGTGAATCAGTCAAGTACAAGCACTTCTCCTAGAAGTTTTTGATGTGAATATTAATTATACGGAAGCGCATTGGATGGAATATTCCAGACAATGTAGTAAGGCAAATTACTTGCACTGGTATACGCGTAATTTACAGCATTTTAAAAGTATGGGTAGGGAACAGTATTGTACCTTTTACACTTTTCAGACTTCCACCTTCAGCCAGCCCTGTAATAAAAGTTTAATATATTTTCATATTCCATTTTTAGACAGTGACATTCACTTTTAGAGTGGTTACTGCAATCTTATTCTGTTGTTACAAAAATTACTCCGGAAAATTTATGTTGATCCCTTTAGTTGGAAGTCGCTGCCTGGTATCGGCAGATAAATACGCTATTGCAAAATGTGACGCTGGAACGACGACATATGAAAGTTTGGGTGTGGCCGTGGGTCGTGCACGGATAGCCGAAGCGGTTAAGACCACCGTTCGCGTGAAGCGGGAAATCTGGGTTCGAGTCACGGTCAGAATTTTCAGTGTCGTCGCCCCCTTATACAGTTGATGTTTGCTCATATTTGAAACTGCGAATGCATTTCATCTTTTTCGTAACGGCTGTAGTGGCCACAGTGCCCCTTTCTTTGGACATGCATGCATCCACATATGCATACATCTTTCTTCTAAACAAGACAGGCACTGCAATTTCGTACAAAATTCTGTACCTGAAGAATTAACTATATACTCTAAACAGCTTTAGTATATTATACATCACTTAAATGTGTATAATTCGAAATATTTACAAATACTGCAGAGCCGTACATCTAACAACAAAAACTGTGGATAAAAGCGGGATCAGGTTATGGCTGTCTGAAGTTCAATTCTAAAATCAAGTGACTAGACTGAAGAAACGTCCAAAGAACATCATGTATTCATAGGTACACTGTCCTCTAGCTACAACTTCCTCCCATACTGTAAATGGAAAATAAACAGGAACAGGCTTTTTTAAAAAACGGTTTTGAATACCGGTCGACGTTGACGTTTAGCTTGATCAAGAGAGAGTGGAGACGGTGACAGGAATGAGCAACAAATCAACTGTGGCAAACAGCATTCAGATTCTGCCTGAGAGTCATATCAACAAAAGAAAACGGAATAGCTACTTTGATTACCACACAATTTGCTCTAAATTTGAACATAAGGGAAAAAGTTTTTAGAAACAGAAACCGACAGAGTGAACAAATATAACGATTTTTTTCCAATAAAACATTGCAAACTGCAACAGAGTAGCTTCGAAAACTTTTTAGTGTAGTAAACGAAGTTAAGTTACATTGAAGATGCACAAAATACGTAAATCACTGATTCACATCGATTTACGACCCAGAGCACTATGGCTATCTGGTTCATAGTGCGTTAGTCCACCACTGGAACGCGATACTGCATCAGTTCTACGTGGCATGGATTCGACAAATCCTTGGTAGATTTCTGCGTGTGTGTGGTACCAGATGTCAATGCACACATCAGGCAATTCCCATAAACTGGAGGCCGACGTTTTGTGGACATGGATCAGACGCCAGATAGTGTCTCAGAGGTGTTCCATCGCGTTCAGATAAGACGACTTTGGTGGGGGAGATATCAATGTGAGATCACTGCCATGCTCATCAAAGCACTGCAGCACAGTACTGGCCTTGTGGATGTATAGTTATCCTGCTGGAAGTTGCCGTCGCTTTGGGGGAAGACATCAAGTATGAAGGAATGCTGGTGGTCCGCAATAATGTTCGCGTGCTACACAGCTGTCCTGGTGCCTTCAATTACTACCAGCCGAAGTGAACGTCCCCTGCAGCATAATAGTGCCCCACTGGGCTCATCCGTGGCGCAGTGCAAGTTTCTAGCAGCCGTTCGCCGGAATATCGTCGCATCCAGACACGGCCATCCCCCTAGTGCAACAACAAACGTGAATCACCCGGCCAGGTGAACCTTTTCCGTTGATCCATACTCTAGTCTCGATGATCCCGAGTCCACACATTTGCGATGTGGATGGTTCAATGTGGGAAGACGGTTGGTCCGCCTGCTGTGGAGTCCCATGCTCAGCAATGTGCGCTGAACGATGTACTCCGGAACACTTGTACCTGCACCAGAGTTGTACTCTGTCGACAGATCGCTACCTATCCTGCTCTAGAGAGCGGAAAAACTTCCGATCACATGTTGTGATGAGGCTTACATGGTCAACAACTTTTTCGTCTAGACACGGTTTCGCCATCGTTTCCGTAGGCGATCACTGCAGATGACTCAAACTGTCATGGATCCAATGAAGACACGGAGAGGATGGAGGGCTACAGGTATGTGCAGGAGACTATCGAATCTCAGTTACTGAAGGCAAGTCCCGAAGGGCATCGTAGATGAACGAGTAAGTTACAATATCTGTATCTAAATCTATGCTCTACAAGACACTCAACCGTTTGTGGCGTAGAGTACTTCTGAAAGCACTATAATTTTATCCCTTGCCTTATCTATTCAGGGAGGGAAGAACGGCTATTGATAAATTTACGTATGAGTTTTAATTTCTCTTATATTCTCGTTCCGATTATATCGCGGGACATATCTGGGCGGAATTGATATATTTCCCGACATTTCTTCGAATGGAAGCACTCTGAATTTCAGAACATAGCAACCCTCTCCGGGATACAAAACGCCTCTCATGTAGCGCCTGCGACTGGAGTTTGTTGAGCAGCTCTGTAACCATCTCTCGCTTACTGAATGATACCACGAGGAAACTCGGGCTTGTCATTGGTTTTTCTTTATATCCTCTATTAATCGAACATGGTAATGATCTCAGAGTGATGAACAACACTGAAGAATCGGTGTTACAAATGTTCTGCAAGGCATCTCTTTCGTGGATAAATTAAATTTCCTTCAGATTCCAGAAATGAATCTGTCTTGCATTTGCTTTTCCTACAATTAGTGTTATGTAGAAACTCAATTGATTAAAAATGGTGCACTGTGCTCTATGCGTAGGTTTTCATACTTCTTAGATCATTGAGTTGTAATAGAGATAAAAACCTTTCAATATTTGCCGCCCACTATTAAAAACACACTGGGTTACAGTATCCTTTTTTATAACTTTCAGCGAAGGGTCATTAGTGGCTAATTTTGAGTACCAGCTTGCAATGTTAAAATTTTCTTATTTTGCTCAAAACGCAGCAGAGTTTACACAATGTCACCTCCCTAAGGTGCTAAAGCAGTTTCAATCCTGAACCAGTGGTTTATGGAACGATAAATCGAGGACGGGTCACATCAGTAGCTCATGAAGAAGCACTTTCTCGATATATGTAGTGCATGCACTTACGTTGTTTGCCATACTACACTGAAGCACCAAAGAAACTGGTATACGCACGCGTGTTCAAATACAGAGGTATAAGACAACAAATGTCTGGAGCAGTTGTTAGATCTGTTATTGCTGCTAAAATGGTAGGTTATCAAGATTTAAGTGAGTCTGAACGTGGTGTTAGAGCCGGCACGCGAGCGATGGGGCACAATATCTCCTAGGCTGCGATGAAGTGGGGATTTTCCCGTACGACCGATTCACGAGTGTACCGTGAATATCAGGAATCAGGTAAAGCATCAAATCTCCGACAACGCTGCTGCCGGAAAAAGATTCTGCAAGAATAGGACCAAAGAAGACTGAAGAGGATCTTACAACGTGACAGAAGTGCAACCCTTCCGCAAACTGCTGCAGATTACTTTGCTGGCACATCAACAAGTCTCAGCGTGAAAACCATTCAACGAAACGTCATCGATATGGGCTTTCGAAGCCGGAGGCCCACTTACGTACCCTTGATGACTACACGACACAAAGCTTTACGCCTTGCCTGGGCCCGTCAACACCACCATTTGGACTGCTGATGACTGGAAACATGTTTCGTGGTCGGACGAGTCTCGTTTTGAATTGTATCGAGCGGATGGAGGTGTACGGGTGTGGAGACAACCTCATGAATCCATGGACCCTGCATGTCAGCAGGGGACTGCTCAATCTGGTGGAGGCTCTGTAATGGTGTCGGGCGTGTGCAGCTGGAGTGATATGGGATCCCTGATACGTCTACATACGACTCTGACAGGCGACACCGACATAGGCATCCTGTCTGATCACTTGCATCCATTCATGTCCATTGTGCATTCGGAGGGACCTGGGAAACTCCAGCAGGACACCCCACACGTCCAGAATTGCTGCAGAGTGGCCCCAGGAACATTCTTCTGAGTTAAAACACTTCTGCTGGCCCCCAAACTCTCCAGACATGAACATTGTTGAGCATATCTGGGATGCCTTGCAACGTGCTGTTCAGAAGAGATCTTCAGCCTCTCCTACTCTTACGAATTTATGGACAGCTCTGCAGGATTCATGGTGTAATGCCTTCCAGGACTACTTCGGACATTAGTCGACTACATGCCACGTCGTATTGCTGCACTTCTGCGTCCTCGAGAGGGCCCTGCACGATATTAGACAGGTGTAGCAGTTTCTTTGCCTCTTCAGTGTGTTTGTCATTTCAGCAGCTGTCGATGACTACCAAAAAATTACATCGTTGCATTAAAAAAGACTGTATTCACTTTCATATCGTGATGGATAAGAAGGTTCCGATTTCAGAATGAGATTTTCACTCTGAGGTGGAGTGTGCGCTGATATGAAACTTCCTGGCAGATTAAATCTGTGTGTCGCACCGAGACCCGAGCTCGGGATCTGTGCCTTTCCCGAGTTCGAGGCTCGGTTCGGCACACAGTTTGAATCTGCCAGGAAGTTTCAAGGTTCCTATTGTTAACCGTACAGTAAACTCTCTCCTCTACGCGTGCTATCGTTTGCCAAAAACTCGTTTCGATATTTCGAATACTTTTGATGATAGAGTGAATGTCATAAATATTTCATTATTTTGCCTATGAAACCGTCTAGTTCACTATACAATGTTTTCCTTATTTATTGAATTGTTTCGGCTACTGCCATCATTTGATATCGAAAAGTTTAGAACTTGCAGAATGATGTTGAATGTCAGTATTAAAGCATATGCCTTTGAGCCTATGAGGCTTAGAACTTCAAGAACTTTCTTCTGGAAGTGCTAAGGTTTTCGATATCTGACAATAGCAGTAGCCGAAACGGCGTAATAAATTTAATTATTTCATTCTTGCTGCACCGTTAGTACACACTAACGGAAGTGTTCTCACTACATACAGTCCATTACCTTAAGGTTGGAGGCAGATATAGATCTCCTCCCACATTAAAAAAAAATCAATAAACTCTCTAAGACAAATCAAAAAAGAAAACGACGCATCACGAAGAAATTATATGAAGGGGACCGATATCGGTAGATATCACATACATCTACAGACAAACAAATGATTACAATTTCAGAAAAAAACTGGATGATTAAATCAAGAAAAACAGCTTCACAAAAGGAACAAATCAATAACGTGTTGGTCCTCCTCCGGCCCTTACGGAAGTGTTGCGATATGCACAGATCCGCCGGCCAGTGTGGCTGAGCGGTTCTAGGCGATTCAATCTGGAATCGCGTGACCGATACGGTCACAGGTTCGAATCCTGCCTCGGGCGTGGATGTGTGTGATGTCCTTAGGTTAGTTAGGTTTAAGCGGTTCTAAGTTCTAGGGGTCTGATGACCTCAGATGTTAAGTCCCATAGTGCTCAGAGCCAATTGAACCATTTTGCACATATCCGGATGGTGGTAGTATCAGGTACACAAAGTACAAAAAGCATTGCATTGGTGTTGCTGTCTTTTGTACTGCGATGATTAATGTGAAAAGGTTTCCGGCGCGATTGTTGTCACACGACGGGAATTAACAGACTTTGAACGCGGAATGGTAGTTGAAGGTAGACGCATGCGACATTGCATTTCGGAAATTCCAAGATCCACAGTGTTCAGACTGTGCTGAGAATGCCAAATTTCATTCATTACCTCTCACCACTGACAACGCAGTGGCCGACGGCCTTTACTTAATGATCGAGAGCAGTGTCGTTTTCGTAGAGTTGTCAGTGCTAACAGACATGCAACACTGCATGAAATAACTGCAGAAATCAATGTGGAACTCACGACGAACGTGTCCGTTAGTGCGGCGGAATTTGGCGCTTATGTACTATGGCAGCAGACGATCAACGGGAGCGCCTTTGCTAACAGCACGGATCTTAGATGACTGGAAAACCGTGGCCTGGTCAGGTAAGTCCCGACTTCAGTTTGTAAGTGCTGGTGGTAGGGTTCGAGTATGGCGGAGACGCCACGAAGCCATGGACACAAGTTGTCAAGCAAGGAACTGTGCAAGCGGGTTGTGGCTCCATAACGGTGTGGGCTCTGTTTAAATGGAATGGAGAGGATCCTCTGGTCCAACTGACCCGATCATTGACTGGAAATGTTTATGTTCGGTTACTAGGAGCCAATTTTCAGCCATTCGTGGACTTCATGTTCCTAAACGTGATTGAATTTTGTTCGATGGTAATGTGCCGTCTCATTGGACCACAGTTGTTCGCGATTGGTTTGAATATTGTACTGGACAATTCGAGTCACCCAGGCCACGAATGCGTTGGGACATTTATGGAACATAATCTAGGGGTCAATTCGTACCCAAAATCCTGCACCAGCAACTCTTTTGCAGTTATGAACGGCTGTAGAGGCAGCATTGCTCAGTATTTCTGCAGGGGACTTTCACAGTCCGTGCCCCGTCGAGTTGCTGCGTTACTCCGGGCAAAAGGAGGTCCAACCGCATCGCTTGCTTGCAGCTCCACCACGTGGCGTTCTGTCTCGCTGAGGGCATCGGCGCTCATGAAGTTTTCACTCATCAGTGTAGACTCATCGCATCGTTCAAAGCAACGATTCGGTGACAGGTATCGCACAACGTTCATTTCGTTATGATTTGAATGTAGACTGCCTCGACCTGCAGCTACGCATTTCACCGCTAGGGTATCAGGTGGTGCCTGGGCGGATAACGATCTCCGTTGAAGGTTAGAGGCGTTGCCGAACGCGGAAGGGCGCTCCGGCGCGGGACGACCGACCGTTCGTGAGGCGCGCGCAGGTTCTCGCGGGGTCGCTGGCGAGGTCAGGCCGGGCGCAGCCGGGGAAAGCCGGCGGCCGCTGGGCTGGGCTGCTCTGGGGATCCGCTCCGCCCCTATCAACAGCCAGCATCTCTCCCTCAGTCCCGGCACACAGTTTATCGTTCTCCACTGCTCGCTGTCCCGTGGTACATACTTTCGGGTTACTTGGCAAGAACTGCTGCTTCTGGCAATTTCTTTCTTCCACGTTGGTCTCCTTTTCCGCCGGCTGGGGTGGTCGAGCGGTTCTAGGTGCTATAGTCAGGAACCGCGTGACCTCTACGGTCGCAGGTTCGAATCCCGCCTCGGGCAAGGATGTGTGTCATGTCCTTCGTTAGTTAGGTTTAAATAGCTCTAAGTTCTAGGGGACTCATGACCTCAGATGTTGAGTCCCATAGTGCTCAGAGCCATTTGAATTTTTCTCCTTTTCCTTCCTACTGACTCCCCAATGCCAATGACGGCGTAAAAGTTACCTCAGATAAGGAGAGTTCTATAACTACAGCGTGTTTAAAAAAAGGTTCATCCGATTTCACAAGACTACATATTCAGTATGACTTTAACGATGTGAATGTTCGTTGAGCTGTGGATTGTATTATTGAAGAAATACAGGAACTAGCCATTTGTTGTAGCCTGTATATCAACAAAACATTTTCCCAGATTTCACCGTCTTCATTTATAGTATTATATTTATATCTTCGTCAGTATAACGATTGCATCGAATGCATTTTGAACGCTGCAGTTGCCCTGTGAAAATAACAATTCTTGAAAATAATAATTCTGTAGCTGCCACGTTCCCTGAGTTGTGTAATTACTTTTGATTGACAGGCGCCGTTCTTTTTTTCCACAATTTCTATCTCCAATTTCTCCCTTCATATACATATATACATATGACAAACGCTTTCGGTCTAGATTTTCGATTCCTTCTTAAAATCTGGAATATGCTCTATTAATCTGACGTAGTTCCTACATTTTATGGAAAGATACACTTGCTCATTTAAATCTCAGGTATCGCGTAATTTGTAGGGCTATGGTTTAACAAGAAAATTAAGCGAGTTAATTGTCAACACAGTGGAAACACTGTTAGTAGATGAAGTAATGCCAAGTAATGAACCTATATGAAAAGTAGTTTTGCTTTGAATATTACGATGTACTATTTTCTGAAGTTAATTGAACTTAATATTTGAATTACTTGCTTTAAAGTACGAACACGTAAACTATTTCAAGTGGGGTTGGAAAGCAGTATTGGCAAATTGCATTTTGTTTCTGAAATAGTCACAGAATTTGTCCGTAACAACAGTTTTAGTTTATGGGCCCCCACTATATTCTTTCCTGGTATAAGAAAGATAAACTAAATAATGCTTTTGCTAAAGAAATCTGAAGCATTTCCATAAAAGTGTGTGTACAAAAAGTGTCTGTGTAACGTTACTTAACTTCATTTGTGGTGTCTGTAAGTTAGTTAAACCAGGACTCTGGTCATGCCCGATTTTAGTCTTGTGAGGCCTTTAGTAACATCTTATTGCTGAGTTAGCTATTGATTGCAACAGTAACTATTATTAATATAAGTGAAATAACTTTTAAAACTCCTGTGGTTGCTGATTTATGTAAATAGTAACTACTGCTACCCACTACTTAGTTCGTCCGGTAGTCGTGTGTATTCACTGAACTGTTCAAAAGGAGTATTAATGAAAGTCAATTTAGTAGCTCATATTAAATATTCTTTAAACATAATGTTTCAAATTATGATGTCCAATTAGGCTGGCGATCGTTTATTTTTTCATTTGTATGAATGTCAATACTAGTATTACCTCCAAAATAAAGTCTTTCAGTTTTCTATTAATTGCCACTTACACAAAATTTATGTTTCAATACCCTCTGGCCATTAGGTATATACACGGGCAAATATATACAAAAATCCTCACAGAGGGTAACACTAAACTGCGAGCATAACGTTATACTTGACGCAAAGCTACACCCCAAGTGACATGACTAGAAATTCAGTTACTAGGGAACTATAGTGTTGGAAGTTGAAGGAGTTTCCTCATTTCTGTCGCTTCCTAGCATCGGCATAAAGCGCCACCTACACACACGCCACTTGAGGAGCATCAACAATATAGAGGGCCGAGCACTGACCCCTGGCCACTCCCGCTCGTGTCGTTCACTGGGTCCATCTTCCACAATCAGTGCGAACGTGGAATGTCCGCCCGGCGAGGTAGGAGAGTATCACGACTATGTGTTGTCGGAATGCGTGCTCAATGTGTTTGTACAAGAGAACGTAGTGCAACATGGAATCAAAGGCATTGGAGACATCGAAGAGCACCGCCCCAAAGTACTGTCGCGTCCCCAAGGCGAGCATGGCTTCATGTAGCAGCATCAGCTGCTGGTGGAATTTCCACTCCTGAAACCGAACTGCTCATCGGGGACAATGGGACTGTGTTTCCAGGTGACGCAGCAGCCTCTTGATGCAGAGACGCTCGAACATCTTCGAGATGGATGGGAGCAGATTAATGGGCCGCCAGGCAGCGCCTTTGTTTGCTCTTTGGCACTGCCACCACTTCCACGTGTTTCCATGTCGAAGGGTAGACTCCAGACCTTAGGATACTGTCGAATATGCTAGCCAGGAGTCGGTGGAGTCCCGCTGACAGGTTACGTAGAACGAAGTTATGGATGTCACAGTAACCCCGCCCTCTTGATGTTCAGCAACAGCAGCTGTTCCGCCACCTCTCCTTCATCAAGTGGGTGATTACATCATCTTCTTCTCTTTCTACCAGGTACATGGGCAATTCTTCTTCCTCTCAGTGAATGTGCTCCAAGTCGATGTCATCCACAACTCTGAAGTTTATCACGATGGTGTCTGCTATTAAACTGACTTCCTCGTCTGGGCTGCAGATGACATAGTCGTTATAGTCGACCTGAAACGGCGGGATGCTCTGCCACTGGCGAAAAAAAAACTCTACATGACTCGCCACGTGTTGTCATCTTGGAGTTTGAGAGTGGCCAGTAGGCCAGCACAATCCCGATTTCCTTGGGCCTCGACCTCGGTCTTGAGGGCTCGCCTTATACAGCTTGCACGGTGTTTGGTGTCTGGCTGGCATTTGAAGGTTCTATTCTTCTCTCTCTAATGGCTTCCACAATAGTGGAGTTACTGTGAGTGATCCTGCTCCTGATGCGAATGTCTTGGGGTGGCTGCTTCAGCAGCTCATAGCAGTTGGCTAGTCAGGAATTCCAGTGCGGCATAAGCTACCACAGCGTTAGGGTCTGGCAAGTCCTGCAGCAGGGTTGGCATCGGTGCGACGTCTTCTTATATCGGCTCGATGGTGGCGCTACTTGTGCATGCAGTAGACGGTGCATTTTTGAGCTGGCAATGCACTCACATTAGTTACTGCCAAGTTGTTAACGTTGGCTGCCTGGCATAGTGTCTATAGTGTATGACACCACACATTCTGTTCTTTTTAACTAAAAATTTAGATTATAATATTATACAAAATACAAGCATGTCATCATATTTCCAGTAACTGCTACCATTGATAGTGGGATTTATTGCATAATGCTCACTCAAGGTGCATCCACCTTAAAAGAAATAAAAAATTTGTGACTTACAGATCAAAACGAGAGTAAAAGGAAATATTAGTGCGACAGTGCACAGGGCATTGTGTTCTTACAGAGTGTTTCTAATTGAACAAGTGTAAAATTTCAGTGTTTTGTTGTTCCGCCGCAACGTTGTATAAAAATGTTAAAATGTGTGGGAATTCCTAAGGAACCAAACTGCTGTGTTCATCGGTCCCCAAACTTACACACTATTTAAACTAAGTTGCGCTAAGGACAACACACACATCCATGCCCAAGGGAGGACTCAAACCTCCGGCGGGAGGGGAATAAACATTTTCATAATGAAAAAGTTGGCTTAATGCAGATGCTGATGAACAAATTTTGCGAATTCATTATCAATAACACAAAAGGAATCCCATAATTGATTAGATTTTTGAAGAATGTTCCACACACGTTCTGGGAAAGTGATAAACATGGAAAGGGATTAGTCAATTGGGCTTCAAATTTACCATTGTCAGAGAAGCATCTACTGGGATATAATTGGTGAGGACCGTACACTAATGCTGAAGAAAGACTAACACATGGTGATCCAGGAATTAATCAACTAGACAAGGCTTGTAAAAGATATGATATTGTTTATCATGGTCATAAAGATTTAGAATCTAGACACCAATCTGGTAAAGAACTTCAATTAGCTGCAAAAGAAAGAATACATGCTAGTGATGCTTCATTAGGAGAAAAAGTTGCAGCAACATTAGTTAGAGGAATAATGTATGGAAAACGAAAATTAGGGATGGGATTAGGCATGGCTGACAATGGATGGGAAGTATAAAAATTTCATCTTATGGAATTTTTAATCTGCATAAATGAACAACTTTCCGAACGATTATACTTTGCTTCCAAGTGGCAAGACTAAACCAAAATCAATTAAATTAAAGTTGAATAATGGACAATGAAATGCAATTGAACCATTTTGGACTGCTGTTCAAAAGAGAAAGAAAGAAAAGAAAACTAGTGGAAATTTACTTGTTACATTAGCTATTCCTGTTCTGAAAAAAATTATTGAATATCTAACAAAAAAGAAGGAAGGTGGATTTCTACCATTACTTTTGGCTGCATTACCATATCTAGCAACTACTGGTTCACCCACTGGAGGATCTGCAGCAAATGCAAATGCAGTATTAAACAAGAAGAAAGCCAATAAAGAATTAGAAGAACAGAAAAGACATAACTAAGCAATGTAAAAGAAAGCTGGCGATGGACTGAAGAAAGCAAAAAAATTTCAAAGAGCTGATCGAGAAATTTAACAGTCCTTTATTTAATTTCGATGTAGAAAAACTTGCTAAACAATTGAAAATTAAACACTTCCATTGTGTATTCACGATTGATGAACTACCAAATAAACCATTAAAAACTGAATGTGGAATAGTAAATTTAGATAATTCTGATCATGCTGGTAATCACTGGATTTGTTACTATAAAATAATGACAAAAAATTTGTTTTTGATTTGTTTCATGGTAATATACCAAAGCAACTAGTTAACTATTTGGGAAAAAATGAACTGTACTACAATACTGAGAGAATACAAAATTTCAATGAAGTAATATGTGGTCATTTGTGTCTATTTGTTTTAAAATTGTTATGTGAACATTATAAGTTGATGTTTTGGATTTGATAAATGGACATTTTTGGAATTAAGATAGGCCCAACTAAATGGCTTACCACGCCTGCGTTCGATCTAGAAAAAATCAAAGGTGAAATTGATCCAAAAATAGAAAAAATGATTAAGCAATTCCAATTATCAATAGACCCAACGATAGCCAATGTAATTAAACAATTTAAGAAAGAGTTTAATGCTATTTTTAAAGTAACTAAAGGCTATATTGGCATTAAAGGCAGAAGCCTTGCGAATGTAAATGACCCAATCGATGCAAAGGATGCAGTGAACAAACATTATTTCGATAATGAGTTATCAAATGTTGTTATGAAGTCTAAATGCAAAGTATTCTGACAATTCGGTAACGATGTCATTACAAAAACTTTTATGAACGAATAAAGCAGAAAAATGAAGATGTTTCAACAAGTTTTAAACAAAATTTGACAAGCATTCTGACACTATTCAATGATTACGTCACCAAAAAAGAAATAGAAATACTTTTTACAGACTACATGAAATATCTAACCCCATACTTGAAAAAGTTAAGTAATCTTAAAGATAAAGTATATGATAGACAAATAATGGAATTTACTTTTATGACTGGAGGCAGGCAAAAAATATACAATTTAGAATACGATTTCAGGCTCTAAAAATTGTTATTGGTAAGAATATAAATAGAGACTTGAACTTTGATGACTTTGACATCACTGTAAGCGTAGATGATAGCTGTAAGACATAAACAAAGGCGATCTATCAGTCATGGTACACAAATCAAATTTTCTAACTGTAAGATTGAAAGATACAGTTAAAACCGTTCCTGTAGATTTCGAGTTAATTATATTTGGTGAAATAATTTAAAAATTTAATAAATTTTATCTATATAAATGGATAATCACGATCGTGCTTTGCACTCAGCTCTTCAGAGCGATCACATCTACTGTTTGAAGTGCAAAAAGTTTACTGAAACACATAATTCTCACACAGTAACAACAAATAAGGGATGACAGAGGATGGAAGGTCTTCGCACACTGAGTAAAAAGGAGAAAAGTAAATTCGTTAAAAAATTTTTGTAGATGAACAAGGAGGTGGCAATTTACCACCCCATTTTACTCTTGAAGAAATCATTAATGAGCTGCATAAACCAATGAGAAAAAATTCTACATGAAGAAATGTAATTTCTCTCAGTATATATGATTTATGGCAAGCCAACTTAGACGAAATGGATTCAGGCAAGTTGAAAGGAATTACGAAGATAAATCAGTGATACAAATATTTATTGACCATCATCGACATCTCTAAATTTACCTTGGCTGTTCCAGTAAAAGGGGAGCCAGAGGCGGTCAAATCCAAAAAATTACAATTTTTTTTTTTGCTACCGAAAATTAATTGGAACATTCTTCTTTAATGTTAACTTTGAATTATTGTTCTACTCGTCCTAGAGGTGGAGTTATTAGCATTTTCCCCCACGCCTGCAGAGGAAATGAGCGGCCGCTGAATGCATCTAACACCCTCTCGTGACTTCCTGGCGAACTGCTTGGGATTTTCTCGGCCTGTTACGCATACAGCGTCTTATGTTACGCATACAGCGAGTGTGCAAGGGTGTGTGCAAGGGTTGGCTACATTGTTTTCTCTGACAAATGAAGCGCTAAGAGCGCGGAACGTCGTCTCTTTGCTGTTTACCGTTTCGAATTAGTTCAGTGTTGCATCTGTTGTTGGTAGTATTATACTTCTTGTGTAAAGCGTTGTTCTGGTTACAATGCCAGGTTTTAGTAACTGTGTATATAAGAAGAGGAAGAATGTAGGGAAAAGAAAATTAACACTAATACTAAGTTGCGATACTACAATTACTGAAACAGTGCGTTCTTCTGCTAAGCAACACATGGCCGGCCATAGCCCTGTGACATCTTCTAGCAAGAAGCTGACTGGTGGAAGTGACAGATTTCGTGAATATGTTAGTGACAGTGATGGTATTAACGAAGTACTGAATATTGGATTATTATATTCTGTGCTGAAAGAAAGTGTTCTGTGCAAAATGTGTTCAAGTGTAGGAGTGGGACTAGAGATAACAAAGCTCTTTGGTTTAGCTTGTGAGATGAAGATAATCTGTGCATGTTGCAAGTATCAAGTGACTGCCTACAATTCACATGCCAGTTTCTTTGATGAAAATGGACGATCTAAAGTGTTTGATGTGAATGTTCGACTTGTGTATGGTCTTTGATCTATTGGAAGAGGGTCTGCTGCTGGTAAACTGTTTTGTGGTATTATGAACTTGCCATTGCCACCAAGCAAATTTGAGTACTACTATGAACTGGTAGGATCCTCTGTTGAAGATGTGGCTTTGAAAACCATGAAGGAAACAGTGGAGGAATCTGTAGAAATGAACGGTGGTTCTAGGGATTTGGTAGTGGCATTAGATGGTTCCTGGCAAAAGAGGGGTCATAAATCCCTGAATGGGGCTGTAACTGCTACTTGTGGTGATAGTGCAAAAGTGATAGATGTTGCAATATTATCAAAACATTGTAGGTGCAAAAATAAAATCAAAGGAGAGCACAGTGGAAACTGTGAGGCAAATTTTAGTGGATCAAGTGGAGCAATGAAAGTGGATGGAGTGAAACAAATTTTTGAATGTTCAGTTCCCAGATACAACGTTAGGTACAAATACTACCTTGGGGATGGTGACTCCAAAGGTTTCAAGACTATAGAGGAACTGAAACCATATGGAAATGAATTTGTAGTTGAAAAGTTGGAATGCATTGGGCATGTGCAAAAGCGTATGGGTGCACGGCTTCAAAGGCTCCAACAAACTTTGGGTTCAAGTAAGCTCAATGATAGAAAGACAATAGGAGGGAGAGACAGGCTTACTGATAAGGTGATTCAACGTCTACAGAGATTCTATGGGTATGCTATAAGGCAAAATACTAGTAATGTTAGTGACATGCGAAAAGCAGTGTGGGTATTGTTCCTTCATACTGCCTCTTCCAATGAATACCCTCAACACAGCCTGTGCCCAAAAGATTCCTGGTGCAAATATAATGCAAAAAAGGACTATGATCACAAACATGGATTGCCAGCAGCTGTGATATATGCAATAAAACCAATTTTTCATGACTTAGCACAGCCAGAATTGTTACACAAATGCCTACGTGGAAAGATGCAGAATCCTAACGAGAGTGTAAACAATTTCATTTGGAAAGTTATTCCTAAAATGGTGTTTGTTAGCATAAAAACACTGCACTTTTGCATTTATGATGCAATAGCAACCTACAACCAAGGGAACAGTTTGAAGTGTGAAGTTCTGATGGCATTAGGATTTACAGCTGGGGTAAACACTGTACGAGCACTAAGAAATATTGGCAGAGAAAGGCTAAGAGGAGTAGAAAGAAGAGAAAGGCATATGAAGGATGATGGAACAACAGGCCAGAGAAAAAGACAGAAGAGGAACCTTTTGGAGGATGAAGAAGAAGACCCTGATAATCCATCCTATAGTGCAGGAATGTATTGAGAAACTTTGATAGCCATTTCCCGTAAATTAGAATTTTTCGAATATAAGGAACATTTTCTCAAAATCCATTCAGTCTAGAGAGATGAAATTTTTATACAGCACTCCTAGTGGTCAAACTTACATTGTAACACAGCCATTTGGCAATATGTTCAGTAGTTTCATTTCAGTTTAATTATAAAGCAATTATTTGTAAAGAAATTTGGGTCATTAATAAAAAAAATAATTGGAAAGAAACTAGAAAAGATACTCCAAAATCCCTCTGTCATAAATGCAATACTAAACCACTCTATATGTAAAAAAAATTCAAATTTTTCTATTTGGTAGTTTATTCATAAATGTTCCTCAAACTTAGTGATTTTAACATGGGCAGCATAGGCACCACCGGCTCCCCTTAAAGACAAAACCAGCAAGAATGTGGCTGATACTCTCGAAAAAATATTAAGCTCCAGGAGACCAAAAAACCTGCAGACAGGCAATGTGAAGGAATTCTACAACAAAGAATTTCATGAGCTGATGAAGAAATACAGCATTAATCATTATTCGACTTCTACAGAATTAAAAGCATCTGTTGTTGAACGATTCAACTGAACAATTAAGGAAAAGTTAGTGAAGAAATTCGCTCTGCATCTAAACTAGTTGGCGAGTGCAATAACACTGTTCATCGAACTATAAAAATGAAGCCAACAAAGGTTAATCAAAAGAACTATAAGATAGGCATCATTGTGCCTAACGATAACGCTAAATTTAAAAAAGGAGATGAAGTGAGGTTCATTAAACTTAAAGGATTTAAAAAAAAAAAAAAGGATATACTGCCATATGGTCAACAGAAATTTTCGAAATTCAACATGTTATTCATTCTAATCCAATCACGAATAAACTGAAAGGTATCGAAGGTAATTTTTATGAGCAAGAGCTACAGAAGTCGAAATATCCTGATGTGTATCTCGTTGAAAAAGTTCTCATAAAGAAAGGAAATGAAGTTTACGTTAAATGGTTGGGCTTAGAAAATTCACACAACAGCTGGGTAAATAAAAATACAGTATTAGTCGGTTGATCACAAGTTACACCGTACCTACTTGCAAATACACGAGAGCTATCCACAAAGTACATTACGTTTTGGAATTAAAAATGAAGTATTGGAAATTTTTTTTATTATATACAGATGAAAGCCACACTTAAATACTACTTTTCTACATAATTGCCATTTAAATTAAGACACTTATCGTAGCGATGGGCGAGTTTGGAAATTCCTTCGTCGTAAAATTCGGCCGCCTGCGCCTTCAACCACGTGGTTACCTCTTTTGGGACAGAAAAGGTGTGATTTTTGTGGATTTCCTGGAAAGAGGCACTACAATAAACTCTCAAAGGTATTGCCGAACTCTGCACAACCTCAGAAGAGCAATACAAAACAAGTGCAGGGGAAAGTTGGGCTCAAAGATGTTGCTGATTCACGACAATGCCCGGGCCCACGTGGCAAATGCCACTCATGAAGTTCTCGAATCTTTTAAGTGGAAGTTGTTTCCTCATCCGCCGTACAGTCCCGACCTGGCACCGAGCCACTTCCACTTATTACTAGCAATGAAGAAATGGTTGGCTATGCAGCGTTTTGATGACGACGCTCAGCTTCAAGAAGAGGTAACCACGTGGTTGAAGGCGCAGGCGGCCGAATTTTACAACGAAGGAATTTCCAAGCTCGTCCATCGCTACGATAAGTGCCTTAATTTAAATGGCAACTATGTAGAAAAGTAGTATTTAAGAGTACCTTTCATCTGTATATAATAAAAAAAATTTCCAATACTTTATTTATACAGTATTTAATACCAAAACGTAATGTACTGTGTGGATAGCCCTCATATTTAAAAAAATTTGTATAAATTTGCCAAATAGTAAGAATGAGAAAACCGACACTTTCATTCTTTCTATCTGTATGCTATCCACATGATGAAGAAGAAAATATAATGGCTACATTCATAAATCAATTACTGTGGCATGTGTGAATTATTTATATGATCTCAACAGAGATGATATTTGTATTGTTTATGAATACTTTACAATTCAGTGACCATAAAATTAGGACACTGACTTTCGTCAAGAAACTGGCAGGGATTAAATTTCTGTTCCCTGGAAAATTGACACTCAGAAAAGGGGACAGTGGTCTCCCATTATTTTCGACAATTCTTACATTAATTCAATTTGGTGAAGTTCATTATATCATGAATCAATTCTTCTTGTGTAAAATTATCCAAAATATTGAAATAATTTTGATGGCAAACAATTCTCAAACTTTCTCTCATTCATTGATATAAATTTATTGAATTTGACAAATAACCAATTCTTAAAATTTGTTCGCTGTTTTGGTGCATATTTCTGATTATATCCATTTGCCTTTGTACAATTTGTAATTGTGCTTGGATTGTGTCTACTCTGTGTAAACCAAAATCAATGTTAAACATTTTCTCTATTAATTTGTAATCAGTGCATTTATATTTTTTGACATAAGATATTTTATCATCTTTAGGTTTTGCACTATTATATCTTGATAATATTTTTTAAACATGATTTTCATATAAAATGCCACCAACTTTAAAATAATTTTTCTTGGCATACTGCTTTGACATGGCAATGTATTTAATTTGTTCTTTCTTCATCTCCACTATATCACATATTACATCTTTTAATTGTAGGTATTCTTTTTCTTTCTCTTCCCATTGAAGCTGTAGTTGTTGGTTTTGTTCATTTAACTCTATAGCTTGTTGTTGAGCTCGAATAGCTTTGTTTTCTTTTACATAGCATAGGATAGAAAGATTTTTTCTAGTTTATAGGTAATATTATTTAACTTCCTTGGCTTTAGAGTTGTTTAACAACATAAGTGCACATTTAAAATTATCTATAGCCATAGGTAGTCATCTTTTTTTAGATCCTTATGTCTCCTTGTATATATGGATATAAATTTACTTTTTCATTTTGGTTATCTATGTGGTCATATTACATTTCATTCTCTTTTAAAAACTCAACCAAATGCTTTTTTTCTGTTTGAAAAATTGATGGTCGGATTTTCGACCATCCATTTTCATCAAGAAAACCCATAAATATAAGTAAATTTAGTGTGATCAAAACCCCTTCTTATCCTTCTAAGACAGCCACAATTTTAAAATTACTTGATCATAAGAAAGTGCTAAATTCTTTTGATTCATGAATTCAGAAATACTTAAAATTGATGCTGAACTAGCGACAACTGCATTAGATACCTCCAGTTATATAGAATGGAAGTACATTAGTAAGTTAAAATTTTTCTTTTCAGCAGCCAGCGTCATGGTCTGTTATTTATTTAATGCCTGGAATTCCCTCTGTAATTACCTTAAGAGTGTCATTGTAGATAACAATTTGCTTATTGTGAAATGTGTATTGTACTATAAACTCATAAATGATATAAAACTTGTAGTAGAAATACTAGTGATAGAAAATAAATGAAGAGTGTAAATACTTTATTTGTACAGTTATCAAGCCTACAGCAACATGAAAGAGGATTCATTTATTAAGGGATAGTTTTAATTACTAATGAAAATTTTGTCTCAATAAATGGAAGTGTACAAGAAGCGTAAAATATGTGAAGTAGAGAAGTTAATTGATAAATTTTATTCACATAAATATACAAAGGATAAGCATTCTAATATTTGTAAGGAATATAATAAAACGCTTACAAGAAATGCATATAATAATAAAAAAGAACGTTTTAAACAATTTATATCTAATTATAAGAGTCCTTTGGAAATGTTTTTACAAACTACAAAAACGGGCATTAAACAGAGAACAATGCTCTAAAAAATGTACTGGCTGTCATAAAATTAAAGATGTTGTTTGTTTTTACTTAAGTCATACATCTAGGGACAAGCTTGCAAGTAGATGCAAGATTTGTCAACTAGAATGTAGGCAAAAAACAAAAAATAGTGTGTAAGTGTGGAAAAGAAATTGTTAAAAACTATCTCAAAAAACATTTACTGACAAACAGACACATCAAAATAACTGAAAATGAAAATTCTCATTGTTTGCAAAGCTAATGTTTTCTATTCCTTAATAAATGGCTGAAGCTTTTAGAAAGTTCACAGTCACTCAACTTCATGATTATTGCAGGAAGAATAATTTATGAGTATATACCAGATACAGAAAAGGTGATTTAAATTACTTGATCGTTTCAAATAATTTGCCTCCTCCCACAAGAACTCTCAATAATCTGAGAGTGAAGGAGCTCAAAGCTAGATCTAAAAGTCTTGGCATTAGAGGATACAGTACATTAAAGAAATAAGAGTTAATTAACACTATTCGATTACAAGAGTTTACATTTCATCCAGAAGTATTCCAAAAGACTAGATCAAGACCAAGGCGTGTACTCAATACAAAATATTTTTACACATTTGCTGATGACATTATTGATAAACCTCACCTGGCAAGAGAGGAAACATTAGTGAAGCTAGATCAAAATTACACATTTAGCAGCAAAATATTTGAGGAAGTAAAGGAGGCTGAGCAATCTAAAAAGCATTTATTTGAGATTAAAGATATTAGATCGAGATTTAATGAAAAATTTAAAGCGTAGTCTGTTGACTATAAAATTGTCTTTAAAGATGATATCATTGCCAAATTCGATACTGTTAGTGAAAAAACAGATTACGTAATGAAAGCACTTAACTCTATGGAAGATGTAGCTAAAAAGACGACTAATTTCAGGAAAGGAGATAAGTTGAATGTAACAATCAACAACCCAAAAATGATTTATCCAATTTCTACAGGTTATAATGCATCGAATAACAGACAAGAGTCTGTTCAAGTCTTGTTCAACAAAATAAGAGGTGTCTTAACATCTGATGAGACTGTTGATATAGCGGATACCGCATTCAATATTCAGATGTTAACAACTCCTAGAGGCAGTGGAGGTGGTAAAAAATAATAAATCTAGCTGAAAACAAAAACACTAAAAGATGTATCACAAGAATTAATGACAATGAAAATTTATGTTGTCCTAGAGCTGTAATTGTGGCTTTGACATACCAAACAAATAATATTTTGGGAAGAGAACTAACTACAAACGAAATTACGAAAATCAGAGAAGGAGATAAATACAAATTACAGAAACAGTTAACTGACAAATAATGGAAAAAGCTGGATGAATACATTAAAGAAGGATTTACTTGAGATGACATTAAAAATGTTGAAGAATTATTGGATATCCAAATGAATGTTCTATGTGCAGAAAATTTCAATTCCATCATCTATAGCGGTCCTGAGAAAGAAATAAGGATCTATCTGTACAAAGATCACAATCATTTCGATATAATTAACAGTATCACTGCTTTCTTGGATCTTCATATTTCTGTGATAATTGCAAGAAACCTTATCACAACAAAGATGCTTACATATGTAAAATAGAGAGAGAAGTGTGTATACTATGCATAAGTCCAGAACATGAGAGTGAAGAAAAGAAGATTTATTGTAAGAAATTCAATAGATATAGTTATAATGAAGAATGCTTGAACAATCACCAAGGAGTTTGTGATACAGCTTACAAGTGTGAAGGATGCAAAAACATTTGTTTGAGGTCTAACGAACATAAATGTGGCTTTGAACTTTGCAGAAATTACAAACAAGTAAAGGAAACTGGAAATCATAAATGTTATATGCAACCTGTATTGCAAAAAGGTGGTATCTGTGAAAGAAGATTTGGTGAGGATTTTATAGTGCATGGTTGCCCAAATTGTAAAAAAAAAGGTTGCTATTTTAATGGAGAATTCAAAGATTTTTATATTTACCAGTGCTTCAAATGCATTAAAGTAGTCGCTGGTAAAGTTTAAATGTTGTAAAAAAGGCTTCCCTACGAAAGTGAACTCTTCCTATACTGACAGATACATGTAGTTTGGATACAAAGCAACTCAAGAAACTGGAACACATATTCCAAATCTCGTAATTGTTCACAATGTTAAAAATGATGCTGTTTATAAATTTCAGACAAATGATGAATTCTCTAGGTGGATAATATCTGAAAAGAACAGTTATCACACATTCATAGCTCACAATGCAAAAGGTTACGATTCACAATTCATTTGGAAGTACTGTGTTGAAAATACACTAAGGCCATATACAATCTACACAGGAACTAAACTGATGTTATTGGAGATCAAACAGTTAGACATAAGAATTATAGACGGCAGTAACTTTATCCAAGGACCACTCAGTAGCTTTCCAAAAACTTTTGATTTGAAAGAATTGAAGAAAGGCTACTTCCCCCCTTTATTCAATACGCCAGAAAATGAAAACTACATAGGACTGATTCGTGATACTGAATATTACCGTGTTGACACTATGAAGCCAAAAGACTGAGAAGCATTTCTCAAATGGCATAGCTCCAGAGTTAAAGAAATTTTTGTGTTCAACATGAAGAAAGAAATTAATGAGTATTATATTTCTGATGTAGATATATTGAGAAGTGGCTGCTTCAAACTGAGAACACAATTTATAGAGATTGCTGACATTGATCCATTCTGTTGTTTAACCATCACTTGAGAGTGCATGGCTATTTAAAGATCTAAATATTTACCGAAAAATGCAAACGCTGTATTGGACAAAGAGCAGAAAAAGAATTATAGAAAAGAATCCATAGCTTGGTTAAACAGTAACAACATTCAATATATTCTTAATGAAGGGGAAGATAGAATAGCTGCAGCATAAGTAGATGGGTTTGATAAAGAAACTAATACTGTTTATCACTATCATGGTTCTTATTAGCATGGATGTAAAAAAATGTTTCAAAATGGAGACAATTAACACTAAAAATAAGAGACGATGGATGACTTTTATCAAAAGACTTTGAGAAGAAGCACAGAAATACGAAATGCTGGATACAATCTGGTAGAGATGTAGAAATGTGTTTGGCCAAACTCAGCAGAACATAAAAGGCTTAAGAAATTAAAGCAGTTTCCTGAAATTGTTGAACCGTTAAATCCAAGAAATGCTTTTTATGGTGGCCAGACAAATGCAATAAAATTAAGAGCTAAAGCAAATGTTGTTAGCTCAAAAATAAAATATACTGACATATGTAGTCTTCATCCTACTGTGCAGTTTCATGACTTTATCCTGAACAACATCTGAGAAAAATACATAGACCGAAATATTAGTCTAAAAATCGGTATTGTTTAATAAAATGTAAAGTATTGACTCCTAGAGGATTGTATCACCCTGTTTTGCCTGTATATATTCAAATCGATAAAAATGAAAAACTGTTGTTTCCTTTGTATGTCAAATGTGCTCAAGGAAAAATAGATAAGTACAATCACAGTGATGATGAAAGAAGTTTTATTGATACTTGGACGACTGATGAAGTGAAGGAAGCTGTGCAAAAAGGATATGGAATTTTAAATGTGTATGAAATTTCGGATTTTAAAAATAAAAGCAGTACGCTGTTTAAAAATTATTTGGAAGATTTTTTGAAGATAAAATTAGAGACCAGTGAACATAATTTTGAAAAGGATGAAAAGTATATCAAAACAGTTAATGAGAAGTTGGATATTGACTTGGATCATAACAGAATAAAGGAAAATCTGGGAAAACGAGCTGTTGCTAAGATATGTCTTAATTCATTATGGGGAAAATTTGGGCAAAGGCAAAATATGAGTCAAATAGAATATGTAATCAATTTACAGCAGTTTTATGTGTTACTGCTGGATGACCGATTAGATAGTTATCAATTTTATTACAGAGTAGATGATTCAGATGAGATATAATTTCAAGGATTATTATGTGGAACATAATACAGCCACAAATTTTTTCATTGCTGTATTCTCTACATCAAATGCAGGACTCAGATTATATGATATGTTAGATAAACTAGAGAATCTGTTACATATTTTGATACCGATTCTGTAGTATATATTGATAATGGTGAAAATACTGTAGAAACAGGCTGTATGTTAGGGGAATGGATTGATGAATTGGGAAATAAGGGGATTACAGACTGGGGTTCGACCAGCCTGAAAAGTTATTATTATGAGAAAAATGATAAAAAGATAGATGTGAAGGTAAAGGACTTCACTCGAAATTACAAAAATATTCAAAAGTTGAATGGCAAAGCGATGATAAGGCTAATAGAGAGTGAAGTGAAGGGAAAGATACAGCTAGAATACAATCAGATAACGAGAGAAGTTGATACTAAAAATCTGGTGAACAAACAGGTTAACAAAGAATTTTCGGTATGATAAAAAAGTGGATTTAGAAAATTTTGATACTGTGTCTTATGGTTATTGAATCTTTTCTAATGAAAAAATAAAATTCATACGATATTCTTTATACAAATAGTATAAAGTAGTTAGTTGCATTTTGTTGTATTCTGTGCTATCTAACTTTTTGGTTATAGAGTGAGAAACTTTTAAAAATGATGAATAATCTTTCAAATATTTTTTGTAATTTTGTAGGGATATTATTAATTGGTAAATTAGAATCTACTATTCGCTTTATCGTCATAGAAAAGAGAGAACTGGAGTTTTCTATTTCGTCCCATATTTCTATATCAGTTTCCTCTTAGTTATCAAAGTACTTTTCGTATTCTCTCCATAAATACACTAACAAATTCAGTTATTTTGCCAGAAAGGTTCAATAAAATAATAACTAACTGGGACTTCGAATTTTTTAAAGATGGTGATATTAAACTAAAAGACAAAGGAATAAAAAAGACTAAAAATAATGAGAACGACTTTCATGATTTGGAGTTCGTTGTGTGACGTTTGGGTGTGTTGGTTTGCACACTCAAGTGATCCGTTTATAAAAAAATGTTAGTAAGTAAGTGGCTAGTGTGCTCAACCTAGCTGTTTACAACTAAATTAAAAATGTCATTAAATTATCTGCGAGTGCCCTCAACAGGCCCAATGAAAGTTATGGAGGCGTTAGGAGTTAGCAAGAGCAGCTGTACAAACCCATAATACTATGCTGTAGGTAGTTCTGGAAACGAGAAGCAGATTAATTGTGTACAGTGCGGAAGAAATTGAAAATTGCATTTCCGGTACATTTTATTTGTTTGTTTTTTAATGAACTATAATTTTGCTTTTTTTGACGATATGCTTACGAATAAGCTCATGACGGTACCACGAGATTTTTTTCAGTCCAGCGACCAAAACCCAATCAGGAAGATATTAATGTTAGTCAGACCCGAATGTTAACAGAACACTTACGTCGCAGCTAATCCCTGGACTGGAAAGAAATTGGTCAATGCGTCTCGTATTACGCGGATACTTATCTTCCGGTCGGGGTAAAACTTGTTCGCATGATTTGATGACCATGTATCTGTATCTCCAGGCAAGGACACCTTATTTTCTAGTTCTTCAGACTAACTATTAATAAAGATTATTGCTCAGGTTGACAACCATGACCGGACTGCACGCTATTACAGATATATCGTAGGCAGTTTAGAGTACTTACTAACGTAATTCTGTTACGCCTTCGCATAATTTAAGGAAACATTATTAATTCCGTGCTGCCAAGTTTGACAGCTTACATTTTCTCGTGCAAAGAATTACAGGTAAAATAGAGGTTCCTGCTGGATTAACCCGGCTACCGTAATAAAGCAACAGGAGTTTTTCAGGTTGTCGCCGTTATTCAGATTGTCACAGATGAGTGAGTGCCCCGGTAAAACATCGATATTAATTAGATTATCCGTTTGTACGTGGGTGTGTCGATAATAGAAGGCTCTCGGCGGAACGAACGAGATTCGCGCGTAATTACCGAGAATTGATGCCAGGGGACCTTGCATTTGCATTCGCAGTTGCAGATGCCATTGGTACGTCACAGCAGGGACGCTGCATGCATTAGCCGCCCCGTGAAACACGCGCACGAGTGAAGCCAACTAACGTTCAACTTTACCGCGTCAGTCATGAATACAACGATGACCATCAGTATCTCTGTCTCCAAAAACTTCTGCCTCCCTTGGGTACAGGTGAACACCGATATACGTGGATTCCTTAACCACGCATTGCCAAATATGCGATTTTAGTTTAAGTTAAATACTGACATATATTAATATAACAGTATGTGGAAGTATTAGTGCATCAGCGTATCTCAACGTGTATTTTTCTGTCGTGATTGTCGAGACGTGAATCGTTGGTTCATATGAGTAGAGCTGTGAAGTTGCACTTGACACAGTCTGTATTTAAAATGTCGGGTGCAAGGAGGGCGGATACAAGAAGGGAAAGAGGCAAGGTACGAAGGTTGTATTCGTTAGGAACAAAGAGAGAAGTTTTGTATCGCCTTGAGAAAGTTGAACGTATTGTTGACATTCAGCGTGTTTTGGGACTTAGTGAATCCACTATGAGAACTGTTCGTGATAATGTGAAATCAGCTCAGAAAACTGCTCATTGTTTCATCTGACTTTAAGTGTGAGTAAGAGTGACCAAATCTCGCTGGAAGACGATGATAAGAATAGAATAAATGCTAACTCACTGGATTGAGCACCGCGACCAACAGCACATGCCTCTCTCTTGAGCTACTATTGAAGCTAAAGCCAAAAGCTTGTATGCAGATTTAACTAAAGAGGAGGACGATGCAGTAGCTTTTTCGGCCAGCTCAGGTTGGTTTGAGCGCTTCAGGCATAGATTTGACTTTCAAGCCATTAAAAATAAATTAGAGCCAATACAGAGGCTTAGCGACAATCATTCTTCCCATGCACTATTCGCGAATGGAACATGGTTGGAGGGATCAGACAGTGGTACCAAAAGTACCCCCCACCACACACCTTTAGGTGGCTTGCGGAGTATGCTGTAGATGTAGACAAAGGCAAATAAACTACGTCCTAAAAATCTAGGTGGGATTAATATGAGTGGATGCTCAAAGGCAGGAAGGAAGATTAAGTTTAACTTTCAGCACACAGAGCACAAGCTCGGACTACGAAAGAAAGAGGAAGGAAACTGGCCATACCATTTTTCAAGGAACTATTCTGGAGTTCGTCTGGAACCATTTAGGGAAATTACGGGAAACCCACATCAGCATGTCCGCACCGCGATCTCATCCATCGTCCTCCAAATGCGAGCTTGGTGTGCTAAACTATGGAGTTGTACGGGCAGGTGCGCAGCTTATCACATTGCTGTTCATTTTGTATGCAATAGATGCAATAAACAGTCGCTATTGTGATCTTCTCTCAAAGACGAGTTTGCTGCAGCTGTGCCACTAGACTATCCTGTGTAATCCTCTTCATCTGTGCATAACTACTGCAACCTACTACCGTTTGAATGCGCTTACCACATTTCAAAAGCTTCTATTCCTAACACAAATACCTTACGAAAATACCTTCAAACACTTAAATTTAGATATTAGCATATTCCTCTACTTTAGAAATATTTTCCATGCTATTGCCACCATCAGTTATTTTACTGCCCAAATAGCAAAACTCATCTACTGCTTTTGGTGTATCGCTTCATAATCGAATTCCACGAGCATCGTCTGATTTAATTCGCAGCTAGTGTCAGCCAGTGCAGTTCAGCGGATTCTACTGAAAAATCTCTACCTACGCCTGACTAGGCAAGCTGTACATCCTGACGAACAGTTCCGGTTCGGCATAGACGTTCCACGACTCTTCAACTGTTACGCGTGGTAGGTGTGACTTTAACTGCAGAAGCACTGCGAAATTATTTAACTGGTGTCTCACATACATTTCACAGTATTTGGTTCCAGGAAATTATTTGTTGAACTTTTCACACACGGAATACGCAGTTGCCTAGTGCAACTTCTTGCCGTCTACAAGGAAGATGTCTCCTTCGTTGTCAGGGCAGAAGACGCCACACTGACTTGCAGCGACGTACTATAAGGAGTACCTGAAGGTTCGGTGCTAGGTCCTGCGCCATAACGTAGCTACGCTGTAGACCTCAAGTCACCTCCTCTGGTCAACAAACACATATACACTGATGATACGGCATTCATCTGCGGCCACAGATGACCAGGTGTGACATGAAATTTCCAGGATGTCTGTAGGGACATCGAAACATCCTCTCGAAAGGACGATCACCAGCTATAGGCGACACAATTAAACTTTCGACACCCCAGCTTCATGGACACCAAGTAAAAACATCTAGGAGTAGCTTGTGATCGCCGGCTGACGATGTCTGGAAGAAGTCATCTGGTTTCTTGGGTTTCCTATATCCTGTGCTTAATGAAACATCTTCATTCTCTGAAGCATATTGACTGCTAGTCTTTTGAGCTTCCATACCATCAGCCATAGACGAGGTCTGCCCCGTGTAGGGAACTGCAGCCAAGACATATACTGAAGAAGTTTAGCGGATACAGACTGCAGCTCACTGGCGCATTCACCACGCTCCAAGAAAATTTTCAACCTGACACCTTTCCCAGGCTATAGGGGAAAGACGAGTGCTCCAGTGTTCAGGAATCACACCTCAAAATTCGAGACAGTATTTAAATTCTCTGGTCAGACGTCTAGATCAGTGTAATGAACACACCGATCGCTTTAAGCGACCCGGGACCCCACTGGACAGTTAGCAGAGCCACCACGGATTAGCTAGTAACGAAACATCGGCACATGAGGTGACAAGGAAAACCGTGGTAATTCAGAAAAATGAATACGGGTGGAATTAGCAGGCAGTATCTTCCTGTAAAGTAGTACATCATACGGACAGAGGAGTTGAATCTGTTCAGAAGAAGCCGATAGTGGTAGCCCTGACAATCAGTAAATTTTACTCTTGATGATGGTGGCGCAACAGCTTCTGAAAACTCTAGAATTTATATGAAATGGAACAGTTTGTGAGCCGAGGTTTTATTCTGATACTGGTCAATTACACATCTTTTGGTTGTGGTACAAAATACTTCTACGTTGAGGCTGTTACGTTTAGTGCCAGTAAAAACACGAGGTTTCTTGCGTTCCGGTATTTGGGATTCGGACATATATGCTATTCGGGGTAAATAAAATGTCTCTTCAGCACAGACAACGTCCTTGTCGGCAAATCCTCATCGCATGTGATAACAGCCACAACAATCTCATAAAAAACATCACTCGTTTAGGAGATGACTAGGCGACAGTTTATGGCGATGTCTGGATCTGCTTCCGTACAATCTCGCTCACTGTTTGCACAGATTTTACGAGTGTTACTTGCATGCACTTTCCAGCCCTTATCTCAACTTATATTTGAATTTATATGGTGGGATTTTCGTCGTAGACATATGCAGAATAGATCGACTTGTAACTTAATATGAGGAAAATACCTCACTGCGCGTACCGAGACTGAATTGTCACTGCTATGGAGCGGGCTTATCGTCGCCGTCTGACCATGCAGGTCTAAGTTTCCGCGATTTGCCTAAGTCGATTACGCCAAACACTGAAACGGCTCCTTCGAAATGGATACAGCCCATGTCGCTCCCCATTCTCGACTTACCTATATTTACATCTATATCCATACTCTGCAAACCACTGTGAAGCGGCTGAATGATTTCCTATTTTACTATTTATTATGACTTTCTTCCGTTCCATTCACACACGGGGTGCCGGTAGAATGACTGTTTGAATCCCTCTATGCACAATGTAATAATCTAATGTTATCGTTGCATTCCCTACGGGGGCGATATATAGGGGATTATACGAGGGTTGGAACTTAAGTAGTGGCAACTATTTATTCACAACGGATACAACAGAGTTACATGTTTGCACCTGTTACTGGGCTTCACAGTAGTGACCAGCGTTGTGTAGAACCCGTTGCCACCTATATGGAAGGCGTAGTATACCGTTAGCAGAGTCTGTTCTGTTGTTGGTGCGAATGGAGCGGTCTACTGCCTGTCGAATCTCTGGAACAGTTCTGAAGCGAATGCCACGAAGTGGTTCCTTTATCTTCGGAATGAAATCAAAGTCACAGGTACCTAAGTCCGGCGAGTATGGTGGATGGTACAATACTTCCCAGTCCCATCGACCGAACAGAGCAGCCACAGCTTGCGCTGTATGCGCCCGCGCATTGTCGAGCAAAATGATGGGGGGTTGCACAGAAAGTGTCGCCGCTTCTTTCGCAACGCTGGTCGCAGGTGATGCTTCAAAAACGAACAGTAATACGACTTAAGTCCTTGTGACTTTGACTTGATTCCGAAGATGAAGGAACCACTTCGTACCATTCGCTTCAGAACTGTTTCAGAGAATCGACAGGCAGTAGACCGCTCCATACGCACCATCAATAGAACAGGCTCTGCTAACGGTGTACCACGCCTTCCATATCGCTGGCAACGGGTTCTACACAACACTGCTGACTACTTTGAAGGACATTAACAGGTGAAAACACGTAACTCTTTTGTATCGGTTGTGAACAAATAGTTGCCACTATTTAAGTTCCAACCTTCATAGTATATTCCTGGATTCATGATTTCAGACTGGTTCTTGAAACTTTGTAAGAAGACTTTCTCGAGATAGCATCTCAGCCTTCAAGTGTCTTCCAATCCAGTTCTTTTATCATCTCTGTGACAGTGTCCCACGGGCCAAACAAACCTGTGACCATTCGTGGTGTCCTTCTTTGTACAGTTTCAAAATACCCTGTTAGTTCTTCTTGATACATGTGCCACATATTTCTGCAGTATTCTCAGATGAGTCGCACTTGTGGTTTGTAAGCAGTCTCATTTGTAGAGTTATGGCATTCCTTAGTATTCTACTAATGAACCAAAGTCTACCTCCTCCTGTACCTGAGACTTGCGACCGTGCTTATGTGTTCGTTCCGTTTCACATCTCTACAAAGCTTTACACCCAGGTACTTGTATGAGTTGACTGATTCCAGCTGTGACTGGTTGATGCTGTAGTCATAGGATACTAAGTTTTTTCATGAAGTGCATAGTTTTACATTTATGAACATCTGAAGCAAGCTGTCAATCTTTGCACCACTGTGAAATCCTATACGACTTAATATTCGTAATACTTTCTTCAAACAGTACTTCATTGGACATTATGTTTCATAACTCATGTTGCCGGACGCTGTGGCCGAGCGATTCTGGCCCCTTCAGTCCGGAACCGCGCTGCTCCTACGATCGCAGGTTCGAATCCAGCCTCGGGCATGGCTGTGTGTGATGTCCTTAGGTTAGTTAGGTTTAAGTAGTTCTAAGTCTAGGAACTGATGACCTCAGATGTTAAGTCCCACAGTGCTTAGAGCCAATGTTACACACTTTTAGAAGTTTATAGCGGGGATTTACTAGATCAAGTTTTACACAGGAACCCATGTCCAGAAACGTTGGATAAATTTGTCAATGTGAGGTAAGGGTCCCTGGTCCGGAATCGAACGAGTCGAAAATTATAAGCGAAAACCGTTGTGTTACCTCTGACAGTGGAATACATTTACCGGCACTAATGTTGCATAGAATGTAGGATATGCAACTTTCAGAGGTGGTAGTTATACTAGAAAAAAAAGTCTTGGAAACATGAACTCTAAAATTCATGCATCGGGAGCCATGATCATCTGTTCGTCTTCGCTTGTGGGAGGCACATCTCCTCTACTGAACAAATGCTCACTCTTAAGGTATGCATTTTAGAGCCCATGCTTGTTAGACTTTTTTTTCGCTAGTGTGAAACATCTCTTTTCAGCAAGTGCTCACAGCTCTTAAGGTATGCATTTTGGAGCATACGTTTCAAAACGTTTTTTCTTGTTTTGGTCCATACTACCACCTCTGTAAATTGCCTGCCATACTGTCTTAGTAAAAACAGTACCGGTACATGTATTCAACGCTCAGAGGTACCAGAACGGTTTTCACTTTTAACTTTCGACTCGTTCGTTTCCGGTACACGGACCCTTAGCTCAGATTTATGCATTTATCCTTCTCCATCACTCTTGATAGTCTATAGCATCATCAGGGATACACCCTTTATATACACACATTTACAGGCGCCGGTGCTTGTAACTTTGAGGGTCTGTAATGATTGGGTGAAGTTTCTGGGCATGGGTTCCTACGTAAAACTTGATCTACTAAGTCCCCTCTGAATCTTCTAGAAGTGTGTAAAATGCACTGTGAAACACCCTGTAGGTGCATCATTTGCGAATAGTCTGATGTTGGTTTTCATATTGTCTGAAGATTCATTATACACAACATGATCTGGAAGGGTCTCAACATACATCCCTGGGAACACTCGAAGTTATTACATCTGCCAATAACTCTTCATCCAGGATAACATGCTATGTACTCCTTAACAAGAAATACTCACTCCTGTCACAAATTTCGTTTGACACCGTACAGTCCTCTATAATGCTACTTTTGATTATAAATGTAAGTGTAGTACTGAGTCAAACGCTTTTCGGAAATCGAAAAATACTGCATCTACCTGACTGCCTTGATCCACGACTTTCAGGTTGTCATGTGAGAAAAGTGCGAGTTGGGTTTCAGATGATCAATGTTTTCGTAATCCATGGAGATGGTCAGTCTGTTTGAGATACCTAATTACTTTTCAGCACAGAATGTATTTTAAACTTTACAAAAAGAACCTGTGCTCCATTTTCTACTGACTTAGTCTTTCTTCACACAACTTCATATTAACTCCAGCTACAATCTGTCAGTAACGTCGTCATGTTAAACCAGAGCTTTTAAAACGTTCCCGCTGTACTTGTCTGCAGTCTAATATGAAAGTCTAAATTTGAATCTCATGTTTATTTGATTTATGGTAAATTAGGCACTAATTTTTCGTGCTTATACATTTGTTTCATTAGGTTTTTATATTTAGTAGCGAAATCAGAACATAAATCACAGAGCGCTAACATCTCAAACTTAAACATACTTGCAAGTTAATTTTCATTATTTCAGCAAGGGAGAGCTGGGTAATTACGGACAGTCGGTAATCGTAAGCATTCAATATTTCCAGCTTGCGGTAAACATTACGATCTCCAGCTACTATAGCCTTTCTCTGATACTGTAAGTAAGGAGCGGGAACAGGAAGAAAGGTTCCTTTTGAGCTGCGGAATACGTGAGTGTCAGGAAAAAACAGAGCACAGTTTCATGTCAGTTTCAGCAGACAGAAAATAAGAAGATAAGCTCGTAATTATTACTGATTTGCTTTTATCTGAGTATGTTATTAAAACCTGTAATTCATTGTATCAGTACATGTATTTGCTTTTCTTTCCTAAAAAAAAAAAGGGGGGGGGGCGGGCAGTTGTTAGATCGGTTACTGCTGCTACACTGGCGGGTTATCAAAAGTTAAGTGAGTTTGAATTTGGTGTTATAGTCGGCGCACGAGCGATGAGACACAGCATCTCCGAGGCAGCCATGAAGTGGAGATTTTCCCGTACGATCATTTCACGAGTGTACCGTGAATATCAGGGATCCAGTGAAACATCAAATATCCGACATCGTTGCAGCCTGGAAAAGATCCTGCAAGAACGGGACCAACGACGACTGAGAGAATAATTCAACGTGACAGAAGGGCAGCCCTTCCGTAAATTGCTGCAGATTTCAATCCCGGGCCATCAAAAAGTGTCAGAGTGCGAACCATTCAACGAAATATCATCAATATGGACTTTCGGAGCCCAAGGCCCACTCGCGTATCCTCGATGACTACACGACACAAAGCTTTACGCCTCGCCTGGGCCCGTCGACACCGACATTGAACTGTTGATAACTGGAAACACGCTGCCTGGTCGGACGAGTCTCGTTTCAAATTGTGTCGAGCGGAAGGGCGTGTACGGGTATGGAGACAATCTCGTGAATCAATGGACCCAGCATGTCAGCAGGGGACTGTTCAAGCTGGTGGAGGCTCTGTGATGGTGTAGGTCGTGTGCAGTTGGAGTGTTATGGGACCCCTGACACGTCTAGATACAACTCTGATAGGTGACACGTACGTAAGCCTCCTGTCTGATCACCTGAATCCAATCACTTCCATTGTGCATTCCGACGGGCAATTCCAGCAGGACAATGCGACACCCTACACGTCCTGAATTGCTACAGAGTGGCTCCAGGAACACTCTTCTGAGTTTAAACATTTCCACCGGCCACCAAACTCCCCAGATATGAACATAATTCAGCGTGTCTGGGATGGCTTGCAACGTGCTGTTCAGAAAAGATCTCAACCCCATCGTACTCTTACGGATTTATGGACAGCCCTGCAGGATTGGTGGTGTCAGTTCCCTCCAGCACTACTTCAGTCATTTGTCGAGTCCATGCCGCGTCGTGTTGCGGCACTTCCGCATGCTCGCGGGGGCCCTAAACGATATTAGGAAGATGTACCATTTTCCAGAATGAGATTTTCACTCTGCAGCGGAGTGTGCGCTGATGTGAAACTTCCTGGCGGATTAAAACTGTGTGCCGGCCGGAGTGGCCGTGCGGTTCTAGGCGCTACAGTCTGGAACCGAGCGACCGCTATAGTCGCAGGTTCGAATCCTGCCTCGGGCATGGAGGTGTGTCATGTCCTTAGGTTTAATTAGTTCTCAGTTCTAGGCGACTGATGACCTCAGAAGTTAAGTCGCATAGTGCTCAGAGCCATTTGAGCCATTTAAAACTGTGTGCCCGACCGAAGCTGGAACTCAGGACCTTTGCCTTTCGCGGGCAAGTCCTCTACCATCTGAGCTACCGAAGCACGACTCACGCCCGGTCCTCACAGCTTTACTTCACCGAACCGTGAGTCGTGCTTCGGTAGCTCAGATGGTAGAGCACTTGCCCGCGAAAGGCAAAGGTCCCGAGTTCGAGTCTCGGTCGGGCACACCGTTTTAATGTTCCAGGAAGTTTCATGTACCATTTTCTTTGGATCTTCAGTGTATGACACTGATCACGTTTGTACATAAACTCTAAAATGTGTTTGCGTATTTCAGTGTAATGGTATTCAGCGAAGGAAACGAAAAAAGCTAGGAAAGAAGAGGAACCGACAGCTGGAGAAAGAGAGGAAGCATAATTACTTCCTCAGAAATCTCTCTACTTACTGCGGTTTTGCTCTCTGGCATGGAGACAAATGTGCTTCCGGAATCAAGAGGGTATAACGACTGCTACTGTAACACTTAGGCCGTTGCACCATAGGTTTCGAAATTTATAACTCTACACTGTCATTCACGTCACTGCACTACATTCTTCTACTATACTGAAAGTTAGGTGCAGAACTGTTGTTCTCCCATTTGTTCTAGCTGTTATCGCGTGGCACACTGAGGCATAGCCAAGGAGTCACTGGGGCAGTGTTTCCATGGCATATTTATTGCTCTGTCTCCCTAGCGGTCTGTGGACATCGGGAGGGGGTAGACTGCAAGGTCGTTCCCGAAGTTCTCTTCCCGCTGGTTCCTGGTTTACTTTGTAACTGCCTGTTTTGTCATGACGCGTATCTGTTCCAGTCAGTCTCTCTGGCAGAGGGGCTTCCAGTTCGTAGTCCGATATTCTAGTCGTTCAACAAGCTCAGCTTGTCTCTCTGAGTCCCATTATTTATTATGCTGTAGCCTAGTCTATTACTAAAGATGCACCTGTCCTGGCACGTAACTTGTTACCTGTTGGTACACTCCCAGACTACATGATTTGGTGGTCATTTTGCTCCACATTCACAGGTGTCTACAGTGGGTTAGTTTATTTATAATATATAAGTGGGATATGGCCAATATCCCGCCAATTAGTAGGAGGAAGTGTACCTTGGAAAATGTTTCAGACTTTCGCCTCTGGCCAGCTTTGTAATTGAGTTTTAATACAATTTATTATACCATTTTTAAGTAATAGCATTCGCTTTGTTTGCGCTACAGTCTTTTCCTGAAATTAAAAAAAATGCTCCAGAAAAGCAAGATTTTTCCAAGAGTGGAAAAGTGCTCCATGGTCTACTCTGTATCTATGAATAAATATACTAATCAAATTAATAAGTTTTGGAATCGAGAAACTCTTGACAATACTGAATCTAACACTTTATTTGTTACAGTATTACCATACGACATCTGAAAAATCGGTAAGTGAAATCAATCAAGCACAAGCAGTTAAATAATGTTTGATACAGAAGCTGTTGAAAAATAAGGCAAATTGCTATATGCAGGATAGGTAATATTGTTGAGACGTTAAAGAAAGGCAGTTCATTAGCGAATACCATAGGTTACAGGGTAGAAGACCTTCTTCCGTTTGAAGGCGTAAAATGGAACACGACTCACAAAGTATGGCTAACTTACGGCTGGCCACAGCGAGGCAAACCGCACCTGAGTCCCATGCACAGGCCGTGTGCTGACAAAGGCGGGGCCTGTTTCGACGTTGCTCGGTCCTTTTCTGCAGTACCCGGTACAGAGCGACATTTCATTTAGTGCTGCCGAGTGGTATTTTTCTATCGTTACGTCTATCTTCAGTTTGGCTTAATCGTGGTGGCAGAGCAGTTTATCTTCCGCTATTTGTTCGTGGTATGAAGGACGTTCACAAGTCCACAGACGAAAAATTAGAACATCCAGAATGGATTGCAAAATTCACATTTTAAGTGGACTTCACTGCACATTGCTAATAGTGAGACACTGCAACTTTTTTCTAATCTGACGAGGATGCGTTTAAAAAGAAAATCGCTTCGTAGAAGAGAGAAATTCTGGCAAAAAACAGTGAAGTTCCCTTAGCTAATGGCATGAAAGAAAAATGAGGTTTGATGAATTCATCGTGGCCTTCAAAGAATTACAAGGATAGTTTTCTCAAGACTGCCAATTTGTCTGTTTTTGCGCTGTTTATGAGACCGTTTGCTGTTGCAATTAAAAGTGCCACTGTGAAAGTGCAAATGGAACTCATTGATCTGCAGTATAATTCCCATTTGAAAGACAAATCCGTTTACTTTCAAACAGGCCAGGGCATCTACATTGTTTTCGTCAGGTACAATTTCCATGTCCCTATAATGCGGTTGCAAAAGTCCTCGAATATTTCGATCAACATATGTGTGTGAAAGACTTTTTTTAGATTATGAGACTGAATAAGTCACGATTATGTTACAACTTGAGTGGAAAATCTGTGAAATTGTCTGTGTGTGTCTGTATGTCACCGGCGCGAACGAAGGAAAAATTATACCATGTCTTCAGTGGACGAAAAATAATGAAATAACAGTAAAAATTTGTTTCTTTTGCGACCTATGTTTTCGATAAATATGAAAACAAATCTTATCCAGCATGACTGCATTGCCATCTAAATATGGCGTGTTCACTGTTTCCCCCTCTAGTGTATGCAGCCAGGGTGCCTATTCTGTATCTTTCCGCTATTGTGCAGATCGTTTCGGTACTCAAGAACACCGAACGGTCTAGTATTCGAATTAGAGCCCCAGCATTATTCAGTATGCATTTCGGTAGCGATACCGTTCGGGTCTAGAGAACCGAAGCGCTGTTGTCGGTTCGCGTCGCGCAAGCCAATCAAAAGCAAGCGGCCGCATATCCGCGCATGCGCACTGCAGCAGGCACAGCGTCACGAACACAAGTCGGCTAGCAGACGACACAGGCGCGCTATTCTTCGAAGTAACGAAAACTGCGTTTACGTTGCCATAACGCATGACGCCGCATTCCATCGAGCTGACGTGCCCGCCTTCACATCTCTTGCCTCCTCCTTCACAGTATCAGGCGCAGTATATCCATTTCCATGATTCTCAGTTGGAATGCATAGAAATTTTTACATTTTTCCTGACCGCATATTGCCATGTATGCATAATAACGACAGCGTATTTGACTGTATTCTGCAGATTGTCGTAAATGCCGCTTTATGTCATCTTATTGTCATCCACTTTGACATCGTGTATTAATTTTACGTTTCGGAAAATGAGTTAGGAATAGTGTGTAGTACCACATTGTACTAATACATCTATAAAAACACCCGAGAAATTAATTCTGAGAGTTTCAAAGAATTAGAAGATAAACAGAATGTGGTTAAGACTCGCTCCTAGAGATCCAGATGATTAAATAGCCCACTTCCCTATATGATACGTCAACGATTTGGGTCTTAAAAACAAAATTGAAAAAAACGCATTTTTGAGAGCTCCTGCAGTTCGTCGAAGTTTATAACATGCATCTCATGAATGAAAATGTTTCGTTTATGGTGCTACAGTCTAAATGTATTACGGCGGAGATCTTTCATCTCTGTCTACTGCTGTTGAGAATTCGATCGCAGATAAATACTTGTGACCAGCAAGATTATGAAGATGACTGTTGCTAGTTACATTCCCAGTAATTTAAATTGTGCTCTTACATTCCTGTCTAACAGCATACTCGGAAATCGCTACATATTCGGAAGAAATGGTGAATTATTTCTGAGAAGAAAAAATATTTAAAGGCCACTGTCGGTTGTTTCATTCACAGCAATTTCTTCTCCAGCAATTTCATATTTCGTTTTTTAAACACACAGAAATCACGAAATCATTACGGAGGAAGTGCGCTCTTAAATGTATGGAATATCGAATATTGCAGAAAAATCTTAACTTACACGAATAACAATGTCTCAGAACGTGTTGCATATATGAAGAAGAAGAAGAAGAAAAAAAAAAATTATCTCAATCCGCGCCCGAACCCTTCCGGTTCGCATTCCTGCCCTCTAACCACTTGGCCACGCCAGACAACAAAGACATGGTGTTCAAATCTCTTACTATTGCGTTGAGGAACGTAGTTTGACTTCGTTGCCAAATGGTGCTGCGTAAGTCATAAATGCGTGATAGTTTGAAAGTTTTCCAATATCAGGCTTCACATAACTGCTTTCCATTGTTACTTGAAAGTTGTAAACACGTTTCGATAGTTACTAACTAAAACATTTGTGGGAAAAAGTACACGAAGTCACTAGTGACGTAAATTCACACTCATGTAATATACGTAAGCAGAGCCGATGTCCTGATATTTAATGATCTTTAAACTCTTATTTACATAAAAATAACACATATTTTGAGACAATATTGACCGAAAACTTTTTTTAACGTAATCATTCACAGTAACAACCTAACCTAACCATATTTCTAACAAAGGAAAATAGTCTATTATGAACCACTTTCCAACCAGATGCGTCCTCTGGTGATTCTTTAGTAACACAATCACTAAATCCAAAGTTAAAACCGCTAAATATGTTTAAAATAACAAATTATAGGTGTACATAAACCATAGCTCACCGATGGACAGGAACACACCAAAATCCAAAACCTCTCATTACAATTGTCGTGAAATCGGTGGGAGGACTGTTCGGTAACAGGTCTCAGAAGCTTACTGAATAGGATATTTGATAAAGAACCGAAAATGACGTCACTAGTGAAACGAACCTACTACACAGATCGATATGAACGATACAGAATAGGGCCCCAGGTTGAGTACAGGGCACACGACACATGAGCCATGGCATAGGTCGCAAGCCGAATTCTCGGCCACCCCTAGTTTTAAGCACGTTGCTTAAATGAAGCGGCATGCTTGGAACGATTTTTAGATTTAAAACCTGATATTGTTGAATTTATGAAGGAAAAAGCAGTGCCGCAACGAAAATTAGAACATCCAGAATGGATTGCAGGCCTCGCATTTTAAGTGGACTTCACTGCTCATTGCTAATAGTGAGACACTGCAATTTATTTCTAATCTGGCGAGGGTGCATTTTTATAAAGGAAATCGCTTTTTAGAAGAGACAAATTCTGACAAAAAACAGTGAAGTTCCCTTAGCTTAGTCAATACAAAATAGCATTTTATTGCATTAAGCTACTTTGAAGTACGGGCTCGTAGCTTTCGAGTCGTTGGCGGTGGCAATATACAGCCGCTGGTATCTTAGCGTGACTCATTCGCACCTGTCGCTAGCCTAGCTGTGGGAAGCGCAACCTGTGTTAGTTCGAGCGACAGAATATTCAAGCCCCTAAGAATCTAAATAAACACTATTAAATATTATTCAGTTTTGTTAAAAGTTAATTACAGCTCTTTGTTATTAAAAGGGATGTTGTATTAAAATCTCAGCTATCTAGCTGAGATACTTTTACATTTAGAGACAATCACCTAAAACATCAAAAACCGGCACTTGTAAGATTAAGGTCAGTTAGGATTCGTATCAGTTTGTCTTTTAGTATCATTTGGCATTATTAATGAAGCTGACTAAATGGCAGAACAATTTATTTAGATTTGTTATAATTAAAAATGTTCACTGTTTTTTATTTTCATAACATAGAATTCAGAAAGGATTAATATTTATTTAATAACTATATGAAATGTTGTGTGAATAAATGAGTGTGAGTGAGAGTGTATATGTGGGACATACGTAAAGATTCAATATTATCTGATGTTAAACATTGCTTAACTATGTCATGGGAAAGTGCGAAGCAAGCAGTTGCAATTTAAGCTGTAATTTCCCAACCCTGCTGATGACGTATGCCCAAGGGTACTTGCTTTTGTAAGAAGGCAGTCATAATAGCCATTTGCAGAGTAATGATTTTCTAAAGCCATTCCAAGATTAGTTCCTTTTCGTTTGGTTTTGTTTTATTAAGATTTGCATGATGAAGTGACATAAATGCATTTGTGTATATTGATTGGCGTAGGACAGTTTTGGCGCGAGAAAGAACTCGAAGGATTGTTTCGATTGGCTGGTCATTTTGAGCAACCAATCAGAGTTAAGCATTTCCCACGCTCTATCAAGTAGTTATAGGCCCTGGAAGGAAGGCAGTGAGTGAGTCGTTGGCTAACTATCGGACGTACAGGTCCTTCTACGTTACGAGTAAAATGAAGAAATTGCTGGTATTTCGCGTCCGGATGGTATTGCTGTGAAAGCAGTTGCATTTACGGACAGATTGTGGAAATTTGAGCTTTGTGAAGTGCTTAGCTGAAAAGATAAACGCGTGTGAACTTTCGGCCTTCGTACAGTTCCACGTGGTATGTTTCATATTCACCTATGGGATAGTTAGTGACCGGTTTCTTTATTAGAAATCCACTGAAAAAAATGACCGAATGTGAAACTCATGTATTGTAGCAGAGCATCGACTGTAGATCACGTAATAATTCCGGTCGGACTTGAATACGGTTTTGGCTGTCTCGCGTGTATACTGGGTTGTATGATCTGTGAGCTTAGGACACTGATATTAGTCGTTTAAATAAATACGGGCTGATGGCTAATTCTTTAATTTTGAACCTAAAGAAATAAAGAACTTGTTGCGGAATTTTGATATTTTTTTCTAAAAGAATGAAGCAGTCGCCCTCCTCCCGAAAATCGTTACAAGATATTACAGGATAGCTTGCTACCAGAGTTTAGGCGGACTTCGCAAACGTAAGTATTGACGATGTTTTTCTTCAACGCTGCTTTTGACATCGTCTGAACAGTATCTACGTATGCAGAGAATCGGACTGGTGACCAGACGCAGTACTGAGGCAGGTGGAACATTTTATAGTGCACTGTACGACAAAAGACAGTGGTCAAACAATTACGCGACTTTTATCCCGCCACGCTGCAAACTGTCCACGCGTTATAAAACTATATTGAAAAGTGTGCAGAATTTTACTCACGATGAAATTCTATAATTGAAGAATAAACAGAATATTCCACATAGCTTTAATATATTCTGCAGCACTTTAATTCATATCACTAAAAATATTTACAATCGCTGCACGAGACACAACCTCATGTCTCACAACAAAAATGCTTAAGGCTTTCTTTAGTGAACATACCTGCATGTAATTCCAAAATCAGTCACTAGGCTGCAACACCGACATGGAAGCATCAAGTGTTTCTAGGTATACTATCCTCCAAGTACAACACTCTCCCATATATCGCGACCTTCGCTAGCGAAAAGCATAATATTTTATTTCATCTCTCTGTCGTATTAAGAAAGCAGTGCTGACTTTTTCTCTTTTTCTACCCAGTCTCAGATTTCTTACCGTTTCCTACCGATGCGCTCCTATTTTTCTTTTTCGGTTGGATTCTTGTGCTCAGCATGTCCTCGAACTTTCCATACTGCCTCTTTTTGAGACAATATTGTGCGCCCTCTCTCTCTCTCTCTCTCTCTCTCTCTCTCTCTCTCTCTCCTTGCTAAGGCTCGTGGTCCTGCCTGGTATCACTAGGAGTACTTCACTCGGTATAGTCCTACGCGTGCCTTTCAGGTGAGAGACTTCTTTTTTTCTCTCACTTCACATCTGTGCCCACCACCAGAGAACAAGTAATGGACTACATAGAACACTTCGTGTCGTCCCGAATTATTGCTCATAGACTAGCAGCAGCTGGACTCGTAAACTACTAGCCCATCCGTAGGCTGCCGTTAACACCGCAACACGAACAAGTGTGTATGGAGTGGTACTGTGGCCAGGAAAACATGGAGTACTGATGAAAGACGTTGCATTGTGTTCAGAAATTAATCGCAGTTCTGCACTAACTCAGATGACCATCGTTGGTGAGTTTGGGGGCCACCTGAAGTGATGTCTCATTCTTCTAATGTTTTGGAGAGGAACAGCGGAGTTACTCCTGACGTCATAGTGTGGACTCAGGCCAGATAGTGGCTGAGGGAACTCTGGCGGGCCGGCCGGGGTGGCCAAGCGGTTCTAGGCGCTACAGTCTGGAACCGCGGGACCGCTACGGTCGCAGGTTCGAATCCTGCCTCGGGCATGGATGTGTGTGATGTCCTTAGGTTAGTTAGGTTTAAGTAGTTCTAAGTTCTAGGGGACTGATGACCACAGCAGTTAAGTCCCATAGTGCTCAGAGCCATTTGAAACATTTGAACTCTGGCGACACAATGGTATGTCACGAACTTCCTGATTCCTACTATATTTCCTCTCAAACAACAGTATCACGGTGCCATTTGTCAGCAGGACAATGCTCGTCCACACATGATACGTCTCTACAAACTGTCTGCGTGATGTGGTACTTCCGTGGCCAGCAAGATCCTCTGATCTGGGTCTGATGCAACATGCGTAGGACCAGTGCGTACGTGAACGCTGCCCAAGTGTCCGTACTCGGAATATCAAGACCAGCTCCATCAGATAAGGACTAACTTGTTTCATAAGAGGATACACCGGTTTCCCAAGCGAGTCAGTACAAGCATCGGGGCTAAAGGGGTTGCAAAAACGTACCAATAAGTTTCCCATACCACAAAGTTTTTTGTAAATTTGACTCTATTTTGCAATCACTGAAATAGCGTCATACAATATCTCAACCCTTGAAGTTCGGTTTGGTTTCTTCCTGTCCTTCTTGGCGCTTCACTCTCTTTACGAGGCATTGTCCTTAGGGACAGCTAGAAGTATATTTGGCTAGTAAATGCGATGCGTTCCAACAGATTTTCATTACATATTAGGGAATGTGTTTTCCCTTAAGGTACATGACGAAATTGCAAGAGTGAGATGCTACCAGTGAGGATTAAATTCATGTAGACGAAAGTGAGAATTTTATCACAGTTCACACCACAATCAACGGGTATCTGTTGTGAGATGGTAAGGAGTGTGACCATAAGGGATAAAATTATGAGTTTTTCGAGTTAGGTACATTAACCTCAAAAGAAAAAATAGTATGGTTTATAACGAGGACATTATCAGGGAAGCTGTAGAGAAAATATGTTAAAAGTTCACTAGGATGGAATAATATAGAAGTCCAAGGCATTATGAGATATGTAAATTTATATATCATCACTTGCCCTTTGTGCGTACTCTGAACGAAGTTACTTGCACAACGGCAGTTACACATATCTGTTACAGAAAAAGTTTTAAAACAGCAACAGGAGATGATGGCTTTGTAAAAAACAGAAAGCATTTGGAGACAACAGTTAAATCACTGAAGTGTAAGTGTTCATATGAGCAACTAGATTTAGCAATCAAGGAGGCTTTCACGGAACACAACGTGACAGAACGTGCTGTAGCCTAAGGACGCCAATTAGCGCTCGATTCAGAGTGACGACCTCTTTTGGGGCAGAGATTGGGTGGTGGCGAGGGACGATAAGGTGCGGACAATGAAGCCGGATACGCGATCGTGCCGTAACTCACACCAGTCGCTCCGAAGGGAAGAGGTCACCATGGTACTTCTCCAAATAAAGCGCTGTCCATTTACGGCTGGCTTTGCGCTCTAACGAGAAGGTGTAGGTGAGTCGTGCTGGACGTGTACGAATCACTGTACAATACATTTTGTCAGAGTACTTTCGACTAGAAACAGGCAATCTTTCGTGCTGGCCAACCGTTTGTTTCGCGTGATGACGAGAGTGCGTGTGATTAAAACTTTCAAAATGTTGTTTATTGCCTGGACTCCAGCCTAGGCTTTGAGGTTTAGGTTTCTATGTGTTGCAGAGTAAATGGCACACACTCTTTTAATTCAGTTATCAACCACCAGAGTAATGCAGCTACACTCCCTGTAATGTTTTTAATTCACTAAGAGTTATTATGCTATATCAGTAAACATCCTTAATCACCTATGGCAGTGATTCGTGTTCAGTTGCTTTGATGGTTACAAATGGCTGCTGACTGTTGTGGGCACCAGGCAACAACTCATTCTTCAATTACTGTAACTATGAAATGTTATATAAAGTTAAACATATTAAATATATCAAGTTTAGTTAAATTGACAGGATCCACTGGTGTCATATACTTCTTCGATTCGTTTCATTGCTTTTCTCTTTATACACAATCATTAGCATCAATTCTTAAAAATACAACTACTGTAACGTTATCAGTCTAATTTTGGTAACGTCTATGAAACAGAACAAAGTGCTGACTGTGTTCGCGTACTGAATGAGATATTCACGTACTACTACAATGTGTCGCTACATTCAGCTCTTTACGGATTGAAATACGAATACATACCTGAATTACCCGAAAATGTTGGTATGTTTCACGTCATTGAAGCGATGCTGATGTCAACTGCTTATAACCGCGTCCTGACTCTCACTAATACTTAAGTCAACATGAATATTACGCAATGACCACGTTATTTATTCCGGACCAATCTCAGTGTTATAACAATGCAAAATTCTTCTTTTAATTCTCGTAAAACGATACTAAAAGTCATTTTTAAACTTGCAGATAATATGTGCATATTCCTCTTGGTGACATACACCCTGGAGTTCTTTCATCCAAAAGTGCTTAATTTCGCTTCTATCTTCACATTTAAAGCGTTTCTCCAGCTGATTAATTACGCGTATATTACATTACAACCGTGAGAATAGAGAATGTGTGTTCCCTAACCAGTTTACATAAGAGGTTCAGTTCTGTAATATTGCGGACATACCACATATACCACTGAAAATTCATTAACCGTGGGGAAACCGCATGTAAATATTAAACCTTGACATGAGTAATACAATAAATAACAAACGCAAAAGTTAAATGTAATATATTTGATATTGCTCTGGAGCACTAATGTCTCTCTGGTACCTTAAAGATGTTTCTCGACTGAACTTCACATTTTTAGAGTAAGTTTTAGAACTAAGAGAACACATGTTTTAAATGTGTGTGTGTTTGTCTGTGTGTGTGTGTGTTCGTGTGTATTTCAGGGTAATATTATCCTTTTAGATGAGCGCAAATTTTACCGTTTTCCTTTCTAATAAACTAATGTCAACGTACTTTAGCATGGGTACTAAATGCCAATATGGCCAAATCACATCGACCTATGTGTGTGTAAAGAATTTATTTGGTAATATTTTGGAAAGAATTGCTAATTAATAGCTTTCAATGCCACAGGATTCTAACAGGATTAAATAATGCCCAATATCGATTTAGGAAGGCGAAATTTACGGAAGATGCAACCAATGAGAGAAGGAAATTGGTATGCGGTGCAGAGAAAAAACACGTTATAGGTATAATGATAGACATTTATGGGTCGTTCGACGACTTATGGTCCTATGGCATCCTTCTGTGCTGTTGTGGAGCCTTCAGCATTACATCTAAAAACGTCCTAGCTGTATTTAGAGGCTTATATCCCATAGATCTAAAATGAAGAAAAAGTGCGTCGTCTATTGGATGAAGAAAAACAGCACATATAATACACAAAATTCTAGTGAAATGGCAATAAATACATTAGAATATTATATTTTCTGAATATCGACAATTATGGAATTCGTCAGACACAGGAAGGGCAACGACTCAGCTCCGTTTTCATGTAAATGAAAGCTTTCACCTTTGACCCAGATAGCGACCTGGTCCACTACCTTTCCGGACATGGGTCATCTCTCGGTGGAATTGGTAGCACGGCAACGAGCAGCTGTGACTCAAGGAATCAGCACACCAGACCGTGTCCTATGGGGAATGTTGCCTAGCTAAAGGTGCAGGAAGGATTGTTAGACAGGCTGTAGGAGGTAAAACTATATGCAACAGAGAGTAAAGGAGGACGGGTACTTTAAATCTTCTAGCCGATGATGTCTCAGAAAAAACAAGGCGTAAGTATTGTCAACAGACGCCTCAGCAAAGCGAGTAAGGCAGGTAGACTATCCCAGGGAATGAGAACGAAGTCCGATAGCTCTACGATCACTTGGGCCAGCAACAGAAGAGCAAAGAGTTGAAATGAAATGTTCGTATGGCATTACTGGCCGGGATGTCCCCGTCGGGTTCGGCCGCCAAAAGTGCAAGTATTATTCCAGTCGGCGCCACAATGGGCGACTTGCGGCCAATGATGAGGATGAAATGATGAGGACATCACAACACCCAGTCCCCGAGAGGAGAAAATCTCTGACCCGGCGAAAATCGAACCCGGGTCCAGTGCATGGTAGGTACGCACGTCACCACCCAGCTAATCAGGCGGAGAGGAAATCAGTTAGAAGTATAACAAACGCTGCTAGTTAGTATTTGTAACGGAAGTTTTGGTACAAGAAGTATAGAAGTTACTGTAGGTAGTGGTAGGACTAATATGACCTTTTTATATTTGTAACAGCTGTATAGTAGTAGTAATAGTAGCAGTAGTGCTTGCAGTTGAAAAGGACTACTAGCAGCAGACCATAAAAGAATTGTAAAATTAGTTATAACAGTCTGAATGAAATAAAATCCTATATCTCTTATTCTATCACAGTAAACGAACAGTGGATTAAGTGTAGAGAAGGGTAACATAGGATAACTACATTTAAAGTAGCGTATAAGCAGCTGTCTGTGGACTTAAAATGAATAAATAAATACCACACCTCATGACAACAAAATCCACCTCACAGTGCGTGACTGCACATTAGTAATTGTCAAGTGTTGACGTGAATGGAATGAATACTTCTCCAACTGTTTTATTTTATTTTTCCTTATCTGTTTACACAATCTGGTTCACACATAACTTGTTTTGGATACTTAGCAAGTCAACATCAGACGATTTTAATACGTCACGTAGTAATACGTCAAAGTACATCTGAAGAGTTCATCAGATGAGCTCGCAACCTAAACATATGTAAGAGGGCGCACTGGAAAGGTGTACGAATTTTGTGTGTGAAAACTGTTAAAGCTTTTTGAATAAAACAAATGTTATTAACATTCTACATCTTTAGTCTTCATGTCTAACATTCATATCTCAACAAAGTCACCCTAGCGGTGAACATTTCTCCCTACGTGAGACCAGTTTGTTGATACTATTACTGTAGAATGAGCGACTTTGTTGACGCAGCCATAACCAAGCCTCTGCTTCAGCACTGTCTAAATGAAGTCCTCGAAGGTGTTCTTTAAGCTTTGGAAACGGATGAAAATATTATGTGGCCAAGTCGAAACTGTAAGGAGGGTGATCGATGACATGAACCAAAAGCGTCGGATTGTTGCAGATGTCACAGCGCTCTTGTGCGGTCTGGCATTGTCGTGCTGAAGGAGAGGGTGCCGCCTATATGGACGAAATCTCAGAATTCGTACTTTCAGTTTTCAGAGCGTTTCTCTATCACGTACACACCGCCGTTTACATACCACAATTTGGAGCCCTCTACCGGCTGTGTTGTAAGTTGCGACACTGAAGAAGGACAGTCGACCGAGTAGTATGTAAGACTTGTAATACCTCCAACGACAATGAGAACAGAATAAAGAATTCGGAGGCATTACTTTACAAAAAATGGCTCTGAGCACTATGGGACTTAACATCTATGGTCATCAGTCCCTTAGAACTTAGAACTACTTAAACCTAACTAACCTAAGGACATCACACAACACCCAGCCATCACGAGGCAGAGAAAATCCCTGACCCCGCCGGGAATCGAACCCGGGAACCCGGGCGTGGGAAGCGAGAACGCTACCGCACGACCACGAGACGCGGGCATTACTTTACAACACGCCATCACATATACTGTGAGCAACTCTCCTCATCAATTCAATGTAGGACAAAACTGATGGAAAAAGTCGCAACACCAAAACAATTAACGTAGAGTAATGACATTTCAGCAATATATTTCTCTAGGTAACATATTTAAAGATTAACATTGTAAGATCACAGGTTAACGTAAGCGGGAGATAAGCCGATGGAAATGTGAAATGCTGGTAGATTAAGTAACGTTGAAAACGCCAGACTATTGAATGCAAGCAAGCAAACCTGCGTGCATTATGTTGTACAGATGCCGGATGTCAGTTTGCGGGATGAGTTCCATGTCTTTCGCACGTGGTCGGTTAATACAGGGACGGTTTACACAGGTTGTGTATGACGCTGGAGTTATCGTTCCATGATATCTGCCGGCCGCGGTGGCCATGCGGTTCTAGGCGCATCGGTCCGAAACCGCGCGATTGCTACGGTCGCAGGTTCGAATCCTGCCTCGGGCATGGATGTGTGTGATGTCCTTAGGTTAGTTAGGTTTAAGTAGTTCTAAGTTCTAGGGGACTGATGACCACAGATGTTAAGTCCTATAGTGCTCAGAGCCATATGAACAATTTACAATCCACGATATCTCAAAAGTGCTCAACTGTGGCCAAATCCGGTGATCGAGGAGGCCAAGGCAACATGTTGACACACTGTAGACCTTGTTGGATTACAACAGAGGTATGTGGCCGAGCGTTATCCTGTAAGAAAACACCCCTGGAATGCTTTTCGTGAATGGTAGCACAACAAGTCGAATCATCAGACTAACGCACTAATTTGCACTTAGGGTGCATGGGATAACCATAAATCCAGGTGTAGGTACAGTGTATCTATCACACAGACAGGTTGGTTATAGGCCCTCAATGCGCCTCCACGTAACCAACACACAGCCATCTCCGGCACCGAGGCAGAACCGACTTCCATCATAAACATACCTCCATCGTGCCCTCCAACGAGCTCTCGCTTGAAACCACTGACGTGATAAATGCCAATAGTTTGGGGTTAGTGAAAGGTACGCTGTATAGGCGTCTGGCTCGAAGCTGCCCTTGAAGTAATCTGTTTTTAACAGTCCATTGTGTTACTGTGGTGCCAACTGCTGCTCAAACTGCAGCTGCAGGTGCAGCACAATATGCCAAAGTTATACGTGGAAGACGACGGTCTTCCCTCTCGGTATTACCATGTGGCCGTCTGGAGCCCGCTTTTCTTCCGATCGTACACTACTGGCCATTAAAACTGCTACCAAGAAGAAATGCAGATGATAAACGGGTATTCATTGGACAAATATATTGTACTAGAACTGACATGTGATTACATGACGAGATACTGGCAGAAGTGAAGCTGTGAGTACCGGGCATGAGTCGTGCTTCGGATCAAATGGTTCAAATGGCTCTGAGCACTATGAGACTCAACTGCTGAGGTCATTAGTCCCCTAGAACTTAGAACTATTTAAACCTAACTAACCTAAGGACATCACAAACATCCATGCCCGAGGCAGGATTCGAACCTGCGACCGTAGCGGTCTTGCGGGTCCAGACTGCAGTGCCTTTAACCGCACGCCACTTCAGCCGGCATCGTGCTTCGGTAGCTCAGATGGTAGAGCACTTGCCCGCGAAAGGCAAAGATCCCGCGTTCGAGTCTCGGTCGGGCACACAGTTTTAATCTGCCAGGAAGTTTCACATTGTCACGCAGTTTGGGTACGTAGTTCCTGAGAAATCAGTACCCAGAACAACCACCTCTGGCCGTAATAACGGCCATGATCGCCTGGGCATTGAGTCAAACAGAGCTTGGATGGCGTGTACAGGTACAGCTGCCCATGCAGCTTCAACACGATACCACAGTTCATCAAGAGTAGTGACTGGCGTATTGTGACGAGCTAGTTGCTCGCCCATCATTGCCCAGACGTTTTCAATTGGTGATAGATCTGGAGAACGTGATGGCCAGGTCAGCAGTCGAACATTTTCTGTATCCAGAAAGGCCCGTACAAGACCTGTAACATGCCGTCGTGCATTATCCTGCTGAAATGTAGGGTTTCACAGGGATCGAATGAAGGGTAGAGCCACGGGTCGTGACACATCTCAAATATAACGTCCACTGTTCAAAGTGCCATCAGTGCGAACAAGAGGCGACCGAGCCGCGTAACCAATGGCACCCCATACCATCACGCCAGATGATACGCCAGTGTGGCGATGACGAATACACGCTTCCAATGTGCGTTCATCGCGATGTCGTCAAACACGGATGCGACCATCATGATGCTGTAAACAGAACCTGGATTCATCCGAATAAATGACGTTTTGCCATTCGTGCACCCGCGTTCGTCGTTGAATATACCATCGCAGGTGCTCCTGTCCGCGATGCTGCGTCAAGGGTAACCGCAGCCATGGTCTCCGAGCTGATAGTCCATGCTGCTGCAAACGTCGTCGAACTGTTCGTGCAGATGGTTGTTGTCTTGGAAACGTCCCCTTCTGTTGACTCAGGGATCGAGACGTGGCTGCAGCCATGAGGATAAGATGCCTGTCATCTCGACTGCTAGTGATACGAGGCCTTTGGGATCCAGCACGGCGTTCCGTATTACCCTCCTGAACCCACCGATTCCATATTCTGCTAATAGTCATTGGATCTTGACCAACGCGAGCAGCAATGTCGCGATACGATAAACCGCAATCGCGATAGGCTACAATCCGACGTTTATGAAAGTCAGAAACGTGATGGTACGCATATCTCCTCCTTAAACGAGGCATCACAGCAACGTTTCACCAGGCAACGTCGGTCAACTGCTGTTTGCGTATGAGAAATCGCTTGGAAACTTTCCTCGTGTCAGCATGTTATAGTTGTCGCTACTGGCGCCAACGTTGTGTGAATGCTCTGAGAAGCTAATCATTTGCATGTTCTTCCTGTCGGTTAAATTTCGCGTCTGTAGCACGTCATCTTCATGGTGTAGCAATTTTAATGGCCAGTAGTGTATATTGTCGTGACCACCGTTCTCAGCAATCATGTGAAGTGGTACCTTCCTGCCTAGTCTTTCTATAGTACCGCAGAAGGAACAGCCAACTTCTCATAGTCCTATTACACGACTTCGTTCAGACTCAGTGGGGTGTTTATAAAGGCGTCTTCGTTGCCTTTGGGGGAGTTGGGGCGCCCTATCCCGATAATGCCAACTTTAGTGAGTTGGCTTTCCTGTATTTCAGGAATAGCTGTAGCCATTGATATGAAACTCTTACAGGACATTAAACTGTATCTTCTGAGTCTACTGAACTACAATAATTGCATTTCAGCCTCTGCTTTCGGAAATACATTTTTTTAATCCAAGGTTAAAACTTTGTGTACTTTTTTGTACGTTATCCTAAATAATTTTAATTATATATAACATTATGTCCTTCTTTTAGCTCAGTAGACTGAGGATATGTATGTTATTACTCGCTGAAAATCTGAATACTCTACTCGAAGTGGTTTCTGAAACTTAGGGAAAAATACAACCGAAAATGTAAATTTTCAGGAACGGCTTCGAAAGTTTCAAACGACGGAAATTCACTTAATATATGCTTAATTATTTTTATTTTTAGGCACTCAGAAGCACCCTGCACCATACTGTGCATCATCCTCTTGATCTTTCTTTTCTTCCTTCTGGACTCCTTGTTGTCTGTCAGCCTGCCTCTTATGGTTTTACCATCAGAAAGTTTCTTGTCTCTCAAACTTTGCTTCGACTTCCTCAACCTGGTGCTCATCCTCTTCTAGACATGACCAACTCATTCCAGTTTTGTGATAATCTTCTCACCATAAGGAGGAGTGGCTACTACACTGTTATATGCTTTTGAGTCTTCATCACCTAAGAACTCCGCTTTCGTTCACAGATGGACTGAAAATTTCACTAGCTGCAGAGGCCTCCATATCACCACTTGTTCCTTCATAATTTCTGTTATATGCCTTTCTTCGGTTCCTGATTTACACTTATAACAATGTTTGGATAAAATCTGGAAATCTATTACCTTGCCAGCATCCACACTGGTCACCGTAGCAACAGAATTCTTAGAACTGTAGCCATGCTTCTGCCAAGTACCATCAAAAGCTAGTGGTATGTCAATCATACCATCATTTATTTCAACAGCTTCGTTTGCAGCACCCTTCATTGACTCAAGTGCAACAGATTACACGGCAGCTTCTATAAATACTTCATACTTGTCGATTTTGTAAGGTGGGGGTGGCATATTCATCACACCACACATTGTTTCTGCTGCATTGTGCCCTTTGACAATAGCTCTCAATCTGTAACACTACCTAGCATTTACTTCGAAATAATTATCTTTACACTTATCAGAATCTGAAAAGGAATGAGTATCCTTACAACTGACAGAATTAATGATGTTTCCTGGCTAGTCCATTTGATACCTCACTGTCTTCATGCAAACTAACTGGCCCTCCATATATTTTACAAAACACATATTCACCTAACACCCCAATTAGGATGTGTAAATCTATCGGAATATAATCTAACCTACCATTTACATCACTTTCGTTTTGAGAAAACTGTGTATCACAACGTTTTATTTTAATCTTCGAAGCACTAATGGGTGTTTCTCTAGATACTGACGAGTTTGCCTGTATTTCACTGTCTGTAACTTCACGCGCCACATGTTGAACCGGGTGTTTCCCTTTATTCGAAAATATTATACCATGAAACCCACGTTTCTTAAAAACACTTCGTTTTGGCGTCATACTTTACTTTTTGAGAGATTTACCAATCTATTCGTCACTTTTCCTCGGAAAAACGTTAGCACTTCGACATACAACCCGTGTTTTTTGCTATGAAACAATATGATACTGTTTTTGACAGTGCTACTAATACAAACACATAATTTAACCTTTACAACACAACAATCCATAGCCTTCTATGTAAAAAATTACCGATTTTATTAGATCTTGAAGTAATGCACGTAAGCCGGCCGCGGTGGTCTCGCGGTTCTAGGCGCGCAGTGCGGAACCGTGCGACTGCTACGGTCGCAGGTTCGAATCCTGCCTCGGGCACGGATGTGTGTGATGTCCGTAGGTTAGTTAGGTTTAAGTAGTTCTAAGTTCTAGGGGACTGATGACCACAGCTGTTAAGTCTCATAGTGCTCAGAGCCATTTGAACCATTTTTTGCAAATTTTATAAGGAAATAAAAATCTGAAAATGGGCAAAAAAATTTTTTTTCGGTTGTAACTTCCCCTAAAGGCATTCCTGACTCACATCAAATCACCACATCCACTTAAAACAAACCTGATTTGCCTTCTCATTGTGTCGCTACTAGCACCACTTTCTACGTCTATACAGAAATGTGAATAGACGTTATCTTTCACATGTAGAAATATGCGTACTAGTTGAATTTCTCTACTTCGTGCGACGCTCTTTAGTGGAAACTGAAAAACAATTGATAAGAGGAAATTAACTGGAGTGCCGTTAATTAAAAAAAATTGGTAAAATTAATTTATCACACCGCACAGATAAACTTACCACTAAGAGAGAGAAATTAATAATTCAGGATTTTGTGTAACCTGCTTTGATACCGTGGAGTGAACAGGCCGCGTACGTCGTTTGTTGGCCGTATGCCGATCATCAATATTATGCGTTATGCACGGAAGTGCTGCAGGGAAACTGCGATTTCAGACCTCAGGGAAGCACAAGTGGCTGCCACAAATTCGGACATCAATCATGGTCGGCAGCGGACAGCAAACGATTTGTCTGCAGTCTTGCAGTTCTCCTAGCTGAAACATAGGAAAGTTGTTGAAATGAAACATTGGTGCCGGCCGGAGTGACCGTGCGGTTCTAGGCGCTACAGTCTGGAACCGAGCGACCGCTACGGTCGCAGGTTCCAATCCTGCCTCGGGCATGGATGTGTGTGATGTCCTTAGGTTAGTTAGTTTTAATTAGGTCTAAGTTCTAGGCGACAGAGGACCTCAGAAGTAAAGTCGCATAGTGCTCAGAGCCATTTGAACCATTTTTTTGAATCATTGGTAACCAATGACAATTACTCATATGCTGACGATACTTTTACGTGGATAAATGCTTTACACTTCTTGAAAATATCTTTCATATACAACTGCCTGTTACAAGATCACTCGAGAGAGCGATAATTAAGAGTGAGTGATCGACAAGAGCGGAGACATCAAGATAGAGACATATCGAGAGAGAGCGAGCCCGACGCCGCTTGTGTTTATATACAGGCAGAATACTGAAGGCAGCTTTACGTTCATTTTTCCTCAGTCTCTTCCTGTTCTGGAAGTCTCTTGCGTGGAAAAATGTTCGAGAGACTTCGCTGCACTCCTTTCCGGTGCTCCTGATAGCATAAAATTTGGCTGTTGACGCCGCTTGCGCTGCGTGTGATGTATTATTTGTCAATTAAAAAATACAATTGCTAATTCTAACAGCTGCATGCTCTCTCGCGTTTAAGAATTAATTACAATTTTAAATGCGACAGGCAGATCATTTGAGATTAGATTCAAGGAACACATGGCAGCACTAAAAAACAAAAAATATCACACATCAGCAATAGCCACCCACCTGCATGAAACAAAGCACCATGTTAACAACACACGTATCAGCACTCTACACATCCAGCCAAATGGCAGAAAACTAGACATCCTTGAAACACTCCAAATATACAAACATCAAATAAAACAATCTGAATCCATCTTAAATGACAATATTTACAATAGTATCATCTCTGTTTTCAGCGACTGCCTACATCATTAAAAATACACACACACACACACACTCACACACACACACACACACATACACACACACACACACACACACACACACACACACACACACACACAAAACACACACACACACACACACACACACACACACACATACTTTCTCTCCCTCTTCCTCTCCTTCTGCCTCCAGCCTGCCACATCTGTCTATTAATCCCAATCAAACATTGTCATGTATGTATAATTTTACTGCTGTAGCCAGTATGATTATTGTACTCAACGTCTGTAACATTTCAGCTGATTGTCATTAACAAGTATGAAGTTTAAGCCATTTTAATATTTCACCTGATTGTGCAAACGAGTATGAAGTTTATGCTGTTTCAACTTGTCAAATTCGGATTTATATGCCACCTGAAGCACACGCACATGTACTCGACACCTCAGAACAAACACCTCAAAACAAACGCCTCCAAACAAACACATACAAACCCTTTAAATAATTATTCTGTAATAATGTCGTTACGATGTATATTCTTTGTATTTTGCGACTATGTCTTCTCTTCTGCTATACGAACCTTGCACACAGCAGATTCCAAAAAAATGTTCAAATGTGTGTGAAATCTTATGGGACTTAACTGCTAAGGTCATCACTAACCTAAAAGATCCTGAGGACAAACACACACACCCATGCCCGAGGGAGGACTCGAACCTCCACCAGGACCAGCCGCACAGTCCATGACTGCAGCGCCCTAGACCGCTCGGCTAATCCAGCGCGGCAGCAGATTCCAGACGCCATATATGTTTACAAATATGACAGTATACAAGTGATGTGTTACGACAGCGAAAGGATCCTGTGACCACTGGAGGTACTCTATTTTACTTATTTTATGTTTTCTGTTAGATATCAGTTTAATTTTTGTCAGAAGAAACCCAAAACCATGTTTTGAAATAGTGTCTTGTTTCTCCACTAGACGGTGCCCCAAGTTCCTCCAAAAAATCGTAACACAACACACACACCAATGTCATACTAACTAATGTAAATCCACCCGATGATGGAGGTTTAAACCTTTGAAACGCGTCGTGGAAATAAATAAAACGGTGACTGGTAACATTAAACTTGTTGTTTCAAAATGGTTCAAATGGCTCTGAGCACTATGGGACTTAACTTCTGAGGTCATGAGTCACCTAGAACTTAGAACTACTTAAACCTAACTAACCTAAGGACATCATACACATCGATGCCCGAGGCAAGATTCGAACCTGCGACCGTAGTGGCCGCGCGAGTCCAGACTGTAACGCCTAGAACCGCTCGGCCACAACGGCCGGCAAACTTGTTGTTTCACTTAATTACAATTTTACAGTGTAAGACAATTTAAAGAAAATACACGGAAGTAATGCAAAAATGCAGAGTTTCTTACGTAGGTTTACATATATTGTTTTAGTTTTGGGGTATAAATTTACTTTGACATAAAAAGAAGCGTTTCAGACTCCCTCTCGGTGTTGCTATTTGTTTCATCAGTGTATTTGTGTGAAAACGGCCTTGCCGCAGTGGTAACACCGGATCCCGTCAGATCAACGAAATCGGGTTGGGCTAGCACTTGGATGGGTGACCATCCGGTCTGCCGAGGGCTGTTGGCAAGTGGGATGCACTCAGCCCTTGTGAGGCAAACTGAGGAGCTACTTGATTGAGAATTAGCGGCTCCGGTCTCGTAAACTGACATACGACCGGGAGAGCGGTGTGCTGACCCCATGCCCATCCACATCCGCATCCAGGGACGCCTGTGAGTTGAGGATGACGCGGCGGCCGGTCGGTACCCTTGAGCCTTGGGCCTTCATGGTCTGTTCTGGTGGAGTTTAGTTTAGATTAGTCTATCTGTGTGATTCGAGACTGGAAAACGCAACCAAATGGTACACTTGGCCGACAGTCATTATGTTCCCCTCAGGCAGTATGCGTAGTCTGTGAAGATATCTGAATTCCTCAACTGCCAGTATTCAGTCGAATAGTGTTTAGTGTCAAGTCCTAATAAGTTATCTGTTTATAAAGACTAACGTGACTGTCACCTTCATATCGTTAAGTTATAAATATTCAGCACTGAGAACATTTTTAGATACCCTCCAAGAAAATACAATTCAGCTTTTGCTTCGCGGCAACTTCAAATGTATATTCCCGATTCTTTATTTTCTTTCATTTAACAGTTGCAGATTATCGTGTAAATTATTGTTCCGCTTACCCCACTGCTGACAGATCTTTCTCTACTCTTACGTATTTGACATATTTTAACATATTTTTAATCTATCTTTACACGTCTATTACATTTAGACAATTACAAAGTTCCAGTAGATGTATACATTACCGCTCATCCACATTTATCTGACAAACCCACGAACACTTATGAATATGCACGGGCAGGAAGGTCAAACACTGTGACGTAATGAAAAACTGCGGGAGACAACGCTAAAGAGCAGAACGGAAAAAGGTAAGCAGCGAAAGAGTAAGCCTTACTGCTTTTGCCATCCACTGGACATTGAACAACTGATATGGATTAAATGTAGCGTAGGAGTGAGCTTAGGAGAAAATTTAGTAACCTCCGCTTTCTAGTGGTTAAAAACGATAATATCCTTGACTGTCAACATGTCGCAGAAACGTGTAAGGGAAATATATTTGAATCTGTTTAAAAATTAAGCCTTTTCATTGACCATGTCAAAAGGGCAGTGCTAATGACGATTTATGTTTGTAAGCCAGTTCTACAAGCGTTTCTCAAGATCAGATTTTTTTGTGACCACGCCCTTCCGTTGCGTTACTCTCTAGCCGGATTTGGCGGCTCCGGACTGATTTCCCCTGCGTAAGTTTCGACAAAACACAGATAAATGATGAATGGATTCTCGTAGGAGACTAAAATACACCTCCCATATACATACGACAAGATCCAGCAAAACATAAACTGGACATGGAAAGGATGTAATTAAATTAAAAATTCAGACAATAAAGAATGTTTTAACCCCGTGATAACCTGTGTTGACCACAGGGTGATAAGATATAGGATATGACAATGTACATTCCAATACGAATAATGTCGTGTGGCTAGGACCTCCCGTCGGATAGACCGTTCGCCTGGTGCAAGTCTTTAGATTTGACGCCACTTCGGCGACTTGCGCGTCGATGGGGATGAAATGATGATGATTACGACAACACAACACCGAGTCCCTGAGCGGAGAAAATCTCCGACCCAGCCGGGAATCGAACCCGGGCCCTTAGGATTGACATTCTGTCACCCTGACTACTCAGCTACTGGGGGCGGACAAGACTTCAATGACCTCAACAAACCAGAATCTAGCTAGTCAATGCATTTATTACTATATTAAAGAGGAAAAGTGTCAAATAAACTAACAACCAAGTCTAAAATTCTAGAGAATGAAGAAACAGTAATTTACAACAGAGTAGTGACAGAATAACTAGCAGTCTTTTGGGAACAAAAGTTGGTGGGTGTTAATTAGCAAAATCAAACAATGTTTAGAGGAAGCATTTTGCTTGAAGAGTGAAAGAACACTTATATGATTATACAAAGTATTAGTTTGTAGCATGAGCTACATGCCGCAGACTTCTAAGTAAGCTCGCACAAACTTTTTGCGATTCTACGCTGCAAAAGAATATCACCGTTGCCTATGTTCAAATGGTTCAAATGGCTCTGAACAAGGAAGAATTTGAACATAAGACCGTAGCGGTCGCGCGGTTCTGGACTGAAGCGCCTAGAACCGCTCGGTCACAACGGCCGGCCACCACGCGCGTGTCAGTTTTTTCTGCACTGGTAAAACCCATCGTCCACTCATGACCTACTGCTTGAACTGTCAGACACTAATTGATTAGCAAGTCGCAACGCACTCAAGGAACACACAAGCACACTGTAAGCAAACGTAACACCGTACCTAGCAATAATGCAGACTGAGTGGCGCAGATAAGTGTTGGTGTTGGAAGTTTTAAAATACGACATCTCGAAACGACTCTCACTAGAATTCTGCTACAAACACCATTTACATTTCTCATTTACCCTCTTTTTAGTTTGTTGTTGTCAATAGGTACTGTTCCATTTAATGAAGTGTATATTTACACAAAAATAAACTGATATTACTACAGGCTATTTACTGTCTAACAGTACGATCTCTTACTACTAATCCATTAGTGAAAACCGTACATCAATAGCACTTTCCATTTCCGCAATATATGCGGTTCATGTTTTAGGTGCTGCACCTTGTATATTGTAAATAGTGACGGTCTTGACCCAATGACTTTGGGTACTACTTCATGGAGGGCTATTGTGAAATCGTTTACTGGATTCCTTTTGATAAGCAGCGATCGTGTCGGCATCAAGGAATTTAGAAACGAGGCTACATAAATGTGGATGCGTAAAGGTGGAGACTGTAAGGCTGTGAAAGCGATCTTACCCATCAGCGGATGTAAAAAAATTGATTAAGATCGTTAAGTATGTGAATTACATTAAGTCTCTCTTTCGGTACTTTTTATGCTTTGTCATCTGATTCGGATAAAACCATCAACGGCCCCGACTTACGCTTACATTGCCTAACAAGCACCTTACACGAGTACTATGAGATACAAAATATTGTTTTAAGATTACACACCTCAGTCTTATATGATAACCTTGTAGACTCATATGGGAGGATAACTGAAGTTGTGATATCAAAAAGTGGGCCTTGGAGGATGAGGAAAGCAATGCTGCGCGTTAAGTTCGTTTGAGAGGGAACGGAATATTACAGAGGCATCTTTCCATGATTACTGTTGATTTTATATGTGAAAGAGGAGGCTGGGTGGATCGGGCAATGATAACACTCTCTGCTGTACTGAAAATTATAGTGCACATCTGAAACGAAAAAAAAAATTAATTACATATCAATGCAATTTCTACTGTCATCGTAACATTCTGATATACATACTTCAGCTAAATTCGTTTGCACACTATGCTCTGCCTCCCTGTTAACATTCATAAATTTCAATATAAAAGGTGAAATAAGAAACTGGACGAGAATTACATATACTAAGTGATCATAAGGATTCGGACATACCCAAAACATGCGTTTTTCATACCAGGTGCATTGTGCTGCCACCTACTGCCAGGTACTCCGTACCAGTGACCTCAGTAGTCATCAGACATCGTGAGAGAGTAGAATGTGACGCTCCTTGGAACTCACGGACTCCGAACGTGGTCAGGTGATTGGGTGTAACTTGTGTCATGTGCCTGTACGCGAGATTTCCACACTCCTAAACATCCCTAGGTCCACTTTTTCCGATGTGATAGTGAAGTGGAAACGTGAAGGAACACGTAGAGCACAAAAGCGTACAAGTGGACCTCGTCGGTTGAGTGACAAAGACTGCCGATAGTTGAAGAGGGTCGTAATATGTAAGAGGCAGACATCTATCCAAACTATCACACAGGAATTGCAAAGTGCATCAGGATCCACTGCAAGTATTATGACAGTTATGCGGGATGTGAGAAAACTTGGATTTCATGGTCGAGCGGCAGCTCATAAGCCACACATCACGCCAGTAAATGCAAAACGACTTGGTGTAAGGAGGGTAAACATTGGATAATCGAACAGTGGAAAAACATTGTGTGGAGTGATGAATCATGGTACACAATATGGCTATCCGTGGTAGGGCGTGGGTATGGCGAATGCCCGGTGGGCGTCATCTACCAGCGTGTGTAGTGCCAACAGTAAAATTCGGAGGCCGTGGTGTCACAGTGTGGTCGCGTTTTTCATGGAGGGGGCTTGTACTCCTTGTTGTTTTGCGTGGCACTATCACAGCACAGGCCTACATTTATGTTTTAAGCACCTTCTAGCTTGCCACTGTTGAAGAGCAATTCGGGGATGGCGATTCCATCTTTCAACATGATCGAGCACCTGTTCATAATGCCTGTGGCGGAGTGGTTACACGATAATTACATCCCTGTAATGGACTGGTCTGCACGGAGTTCTGACCTGAATCCTATAGAACACCTTTGGGATGTTTTTTAACGCCGAATTCATGCCAGGCCTCACCGATCGACATCGATACCTCTCCTTAGTGCAGCTCTCTGAAGAATGGGCTGCCATTCCCCAAGAAACCTTCCAGCACCTGACTGAACGTATGCCTGCAAGAGTGGAACCTGTCATCACGGCTAAAGGTAGACCAACACCATATTGAATTCCAGCATTACCGATGGAGGGCGCCACGAACTTGTAAGTTATTTTCAGCCAGGTGTCCGGACACTTTTGATAAGATAGTGTAAGTTGCAAACGAGAAAATTTGTGTCAACATGCAGATACATTCGAGGTGCGTAGGGTATGAACACAGATATCAGGTAATTCCGTTATTTTTTATTGTATGTATAATAGTTATTAATACGAAGCAAAACCGTTTTAGGTAATTTAAGGAATGCCGTCAAATGCCAATAGGCCAGTCATAAAAAATGGTGAAGAGAGAGTAGGATTCGCGCATTGAGGCTTCAGTACAAGTTTAATTGTATATATAGGTAGTTAACCGATCCCAGTAAACCAAAATCTCGACGATTTTAGACTATTATCGATATCGGTTATCATATTGATCGGTCCTGGGAATTACAACACTGTATCAAAATCTCTGCACTATTTCCTGAGACTAGCACGGACATAGAAAAAGAAGCGAGCAAGGGACTTCAATTTATATGTTTATAACGAGAAGATTTAATAAAATATTTATTAACTTACCACATTATGACTACCAGTTATGTTTTATGTTTGCATGCAATAATATTTTATATTGCGATGAGAAAAAGATATTTTTTATTTCATATACATAAAAATTTACAATTTCCTGACTTTTTTTCCTTTATTGAACTGCGAAACTTTGTTCCTTGCCAAGTTTCATGATTCTAGGTTTTTATGAGTGAGTTTGCAAGTATGGAAATATATGACATGAATGGCTGTATTTTTTTTATTGCTTTGAAGCTGAAAAGTTGTACACCGCCAAGGGATAGTAGACCTTAGTACGTGACAAATTTAAAATTTATACGCCTATCCGTTTCTGAGAAAAAGGGATCTTGAAAGTTGGACATACCGACAGACAACCAGACAACAAATCGGTCCTATAAAGGTTCCATTTATACCAAATAAAACACAGAACCCTAAAAATGAACTCAGTTATCATTTTTCGTGTTAGTAATAGAAACTTTGACAAGATTTGACTATACATAATGACGAAACCATAAACCCTACTGAAACTGTATCGAACTAGTTTATTTCCTTAGAAGTAATTGTACTTTCATTACTCACTTTTATCGTTCGTAGCGTTTTCTTTTGATAAATTGGAAACAATACCCTTTCAAAAAGGAAATCTTGGCTATCGAGTCTCTGCTCGTATTTGATAAACTTAGAATATTCCTCTCATAATAACGAAGTTTCTGTTCACTATCCCGTTTCGGTCCTTTTAATGAATTGTTTCGAATTTTTTTCGATGAGTACTTTAATCATATAAGATTAATTTGACGAAGGAACTCTTGCGAGTTTTGACATTTGACATTTTTTATATTTGGATTACCACCAGCGAAAACAGAGGCGTTAATTCGGAAAATCATTTCCCAGATATTGCGTCCACCTTAAAATAATGTTAACTGTCTCTTCACCGAAAAGTGAGTGCCACTGTTCCGGGGCAAAGCTCTTGCAATTTCTTGACTCTTTTGTTTAGCGTAAATATAGAAAACTGTAACTAGTCACCTTTTTTGAAATAGTTTTTTTATTCCATGAAGCGGTTTTCGAACGTTTTTAGGCTCATCTTCAGATGATGTACAGGAGGTTGGTTACATAGCTGATTCAAAGCGTAATGCTGGGTGTTGGCTCTGTGACAGGAAGATGGAACATGCTTTAATGCAACGCCGTGAGCGTTGTTTATATACCTATTTGGATCCAGAATTTAATTTTCTACTTACTGCGACAGTATGGGCGGATTTTATTGTTAATATCCTTCTCTCTGCTTCCATTGTAATGGACTGTTTGTACCACATCACTCACTTTTATAAAATATGCATGCATATATATTATATTAATGAAACTTTGCCAGCATCCAGCGTGTGCTGCAAAACTGTTACTTGGTACAAAGACCTCCACAAACTGATATGGCATAAGCCTACTTTGCTCAGAGATATAATTTAGTTTTGTAGGCCTGTGTCTTATCTTGGAGTAAAGATCTTTGTGGATGCTGACAAAGTTTTGTTAACACAGTGTATATGCAAATACATTCTGTAAAAGTGAGTGACGTAGTACCAACTGTCTATCACATTGGAAGCAGACAGAAGGATATTATCATAAAAAGCAGCCCATACTGTCGTACAAAACAAAATTTTAGATTCGAAGCAGCGTATAAAGGACACTCATGACGATGCATTAAAGCGTATTCCTTCTCCTTGTCACATTACGCTTTGAAATAGCTTTGTAATCTACTGTACACCTTTGAAGATTTGCCTGAAAAGGTTCGAAAACCGGTTCATGGAATAAGTAACTTCTTCAGAAAAGGTGGCCAGTTGCATTTCTTTGTATTTACATTTAATAAATATCCGTAAATTTTTTGTTCAGTTTCTAACCTAAGGGCAGGTTAGGAACTAAACCAAAAATTTACGGATATTTAAGAAACCGTGACAGTTTATTAAATTTAAATACGAAGAACTGCATTATCGGTTCCATGGTATAGAGACTAATATAGCTGGCTACGGATGCAGAGATAAGGTGTTCGATTTCCAGTGATAGTGTATTTTCTGAGTAGGTAAGCATGAGATACGACTCTCTAAGCATCGTGGTTTCCATGAGAATCTAGTTGAGTGAATGGAAAGCGATAATGATACACAACACGTCGAATTTTAGATGATCAGCATGCGTCAAAGGCTTGCAGCACAAGAGGAGTACCAGGACATTTATTTATCATTGACACAAAAATAGCATATGTAGTTACTTGCTATTGTTTGAACTATGCTAGGGGCAATCACACATCCAGCTGTGGAAGAAGTGCATTACAAGAGGTTGTAAGGTATGTGCAGTGACTAGAAACTGGTTTGCTGCCATAAGTAGTTATTTAAATCTCTAACCTATGAAGCTATGCTCAAAAATATTAATTTTAATGCCCTTGTATTTAGCTGGAAAAGCGATTTCGACACATTAATTAAAGGAACTGTCAGACACGAAAGTATGTGCAATGGTAAATCAATTTGCATAGCTACATACTTGTGCATCAACAGTAGTTAACTACTCATCAAATACTAGCAAAACCTTGTAATGTGCTTCCATTCAGGTTGCTGAGGAAAGTAATGTTATGAGGATGTTTCCTCTTGACTGCCATTACTGAACTTGGACCGGAAAGGATTTATCACTGAAACATTTCATCAGACCAATAGGGTTCTGACAGAATTCCAAAGCAAAACGTTACACATACTATTCAGAATGGGAGATTCCTTACTACCTTGTACTCCGCAAAATATCTCACTATTGTACGATGAAACACACTGTGTAATCTGCCATGGCAATCTGCATTCCGAAACAATATTCAAAACATACCTTGATGCACCAGTAAATTATTCATGCCTAGAGCGGGATGTTCACTATTAATGAAGTGAAATAGCTGTGTACCATTGAAGTATTGAACTGAAATAGCTGTCTACCATTGAAGTATCTGATTGTTCGCACACTGACCTACTGGTGGAAAAATGATTTTAGCAACGTGCTTTAACATGAAGACGGCACATCAGCATGTAGCTGTCTTATGTTTAAGAATAGCTGATTTACTTGAGAACAGCAGCAGACTATAATTAACAGCCACATTGTTCTCAAACTGTGCTGTCTATAATAAAAACCAAACTGATTCTTAGTTCACGTAACATGAATGGAAGTTCTAGTAGAAAGCATGAAAATATATATTCTCTAGATACGACTTCCAGGAAGATAATAAACTATGAGTTACGTCGAGACTACTTACAGCATCCAAAACGTTTTAGAAACCACAAAAACGTCTTTGGAAACATGATAAACATAGTTTTAGAGAAGAATGGAGAAATAAATGTTAGAGATAACAAACAAATTGAAGCTTTGAAAATACGGATGTTAAAATTAAGTTTAAGAAGAAATTGATGTTCCTTTAACAAGATGACACGAACATTTCAAGCAGAATTTTTTTTATTTGTTATTCTTTTGTTCATCGAATCAAAATAGAGAACTACAAATTACTTATTTACGCAGAAGACAGTTTTATCTACAAGACAAATAATTGTTTCACTTCGTCACGTCATTATTTATAGAACAGAAGAAAATGCAGTTTCAATTAGCGGCGTCGCATATTACCCCACCGCTTCTGACCCAAGGCCCAATCTTGCAACATGTGGAAAACTGAAAGTGCTGGAAGAACTTAAAAAAATAAAAATAAGAAATGAAGACTAGGATGATCTCTTAAAAGCATGTAAAACTATACTGGGAGAGGAAATAAGTGTAACTTGTTATTGTTGGGAAAAAAAATGAAAAAGTGGTAGCATACTGGTTTCGTAAATCGATGGTCGTGGGTTAGACCCTCACAAGAGGCATTCGTTTTCATACCAGTGATTTAAATGGAAGTTCTACAGTCTATGACGAATATTCGACCTACTCTGAGAGGTTTTCTGAAGGCGTGGGTGGAGTAGAGTTCTGCGTACATTTTGTGGTATAATACCACTCTTAATGACGATAGTTGTTTGTGTGCCTCGCTACAGTCTGGGCTCGTGTTTTTGATGTGAAGAGGTGAAAGCAGAGGCTCCCATTCAGAGAGATCTCTGCAACCGGTACAGAAGTGGCATTTGTAACGAAACCAGGAAAAGGTAAAAGTCAAGGCCTCTGTGGCGCAATCGGCACCTGTGTTTGGCTGTTAAACGAAAATTTGGTGATTCGAGACCACGTGGTAGCGAATTCGTTCCAGTCACCACACAGATGACGGCAAATGTCTCCTATACCAGAGATACATAGTTACTGTCTAGATAATGGCACACTGCCTTATGCACATCATTGAGCTTGTCTCTGTAGATGTAAATTAAAAAGCCGAGTGCCAGGAGTAATTATTTCTTGTTAGTGAATCGGTCCTCCTGATGGCAGTGCAAAAGGAGTAAATAATGTCCAAATGATAGTGTGGTTAAAAACATGCCCATACATATACACTCCTGGAAATTGAAATAAGAACACCGTGAATTCATTGTCCCAGGAAGGGGAAACTTTATTGACACATTCCTGGGGTCAGATACATCACATGATCACACTGACAGAACCACAGGCACATAGACACAGGCAACAGAGCATGCACAATGTCGGCACTAGTACAGTGTATATCCACCTTTCGCAGCAATGCAGGCTGTTATTCTCCCATGGAGACGATCGTAGAGATGCTGGATGTAGTCCTGTGGAACGGCTTGCCATGCCATTTCCACCTGGCGCCTCAGTTTGACCAGCGTTCGTGCTGGACGTGCAGACCACGTGAGACGACGCTTCATCTAGTCCCAAACATGCTCAATGGGGGACAGATCCGGAGATCTTGCTGGCCAGGGTAGTTGACTTACACCTTCTAGAGCACATTGGGTGGCACGGGATACATGCGGACGTGCATTGTCCTGTTGGAACAGCAAGTTCCCTTGCCGGTCTAGGAATGGTAGAACGATGGGTTCGATGACGGTTTGGATGTACCGTGCACTATTCAGTGTCCCCTCGACGATCACCAGTGGTGTACGGCCAGTGTAGGAGATCGCTCCCCACACCATGATGCCGGGTGTTGGCCCTGTGTGCCTCGGTCGTATGCAGCCCTGATTGTGGCGCTCACCTGCACGGCGCCAAACACGCATACGACCATCATTGGCACCAAGGCAAAAGCGACTCTCATCGCTGAAGACGACACGTCTCCATTCGTCCCTCCATTCACGCCTGTCGCGACACCACTGGAGGCGGGCTGCACGATGTTGGGGCGTGAGCGGAAGACGGCCTAACGGTGTGCGGGACCGTAGCCCAGCTTCATGGAGACGGTTGCGAATGGTCGTCGCCGATACCCCAGGAGCAACAGTGTCCCTAATTTGCTGGGAAGTGGCGGTGCGGTCCCCTACGGCACTGCGTAGGATCCTACGGTCTTGGCGTGCATCCGTGCGTCGCTGCGGTCCGGTCCCAGGTCGACGGGCACGTGCACCTTCCGCCGACCACTGGCGACAACATCGGTGTACTGTGGAGACCTCACGCCCCACGTGTTGAGCAATTCGGCGGTACGTCCACCCGGCCTCCCGCATGCCCACTATACGCCCTCGCTCAAAGTCCGTCAACTGCACATACGGTTCACGTCCACGCTGTCGCGGCATGCTACCAGTGTTAAAGACTGCGATGGAGCTCCGTATGCCACGGCAAACTGGCTGACACTGACGGCGGCGGTGCACAAATGCTGCGCAGCTAGCGCCATTCGACGGCCAACACCGCGGTTCCTGGTGTGTCCGCTGTGCCGTGCGTGTGATCATTGCTTGTACAGCCCTCTCGTAGTCTCCGGAGCAAGTATGGTGGGTCTGACACACCGGCGTCAATGTGTTCTTTTTTCCATTTCCAGGAGTGTATGTTCTGCTGTTTTCCTGTTTATGCTTCGAGTGTGACATTGCAGCAGAGAGAATCCAACAAAATATGACGTATTATTTACATTTGATTTCAGCATAGAGAAGACGATACGATTTAATACATGATAACAGACTGAATAGATACTACTCGATCCCATAAATCAGCTAGCAGATTACAAAAACGAGCGACCAGTATCCTTTCTGACACCACCCCATAAATACGACTTTATTTTACAATTCACTGCTATTTCTAGATGCAGAACGATTGCCAAATTACTGTGTGAATACTTATATCACACGACTGATATGACCTATAGTTGATTATTAACCACCACAGCAAAGTAATTGGAAAGATGTCATACACAATCTCTAGCAATGCAGACCTCCGAACCACCTCGCGCCGGCTCCTGAAAACACTGTACAATGCAGTGGAACTGACATTCAACTCTACATGGCATCGTGACCCTGGCCACCGCCAGTGTTTCTAATTGGATGACGGTCCAAGCAGCACACCGAAGATGCAAGCATGCTCCATTGGTGCCACAAAGACGTAATTAAAAGAGTTTGCACGACTAATCGAAGCTGACCGTTGGATTTCCTTGCTGAATCTAGCAAGGATTATTTTGCTAGTTTAAAAAATAAAAAGAAAAAATGGAAAAATGAATATGCAGTTTAACAAGCAACTTTCAAGATACAAAACATTCCTTTTGGGCATTACAATTTACAGATGATAAGTTCCTTTTCCTCCCTCTTTATACACATCAGAAATGGTCTCCAGATATCGAAATTGTTCTTGAAGCTATATACAAAGTGCAGTCAGTATTTAAATAAGGTACTGCAATAGGTATTTCGATCGCTGAAAATAACTCCGCAAGAGACAGTATACGAAATTTCGTTACAACTCTGATTTTTGTGGTTGTTTTTATGATTTTATTTCATATCGTTTTCTTCTATGTCTGCTCACTTTCCTTACACGGGTATTTATTTGCCTTAATTATTTCCCCTATTTAGCATAGCAGCACCTGTCTTACATTTTTGTTTATTTTAAAAATAAATCATCGATTATTAGTCTTGCCGTTTCTTACGAAGTTTCAATTCATTCAGTCAAAACACAATGCCTCATGATGTCATGATTGCAAACCGTTTAGGAAACCTTAAAAAAATACAAAGTTATAATTAGGCTCCATACAACAACCTTGACAAGGAGTAGCCAACATAAGTTTTCTGCAAACTTACCTTAGTTGCGTACGTAATGTATTTCCCTTGTTATTTTATTATTGGTGATAGATTTGCTTCGGTGGGCTTACACATAAAAGCCAATGATTTCAAGATTTGATATTTTCATGTTTAAATTTGCATATATGTAGTTAAGCTGGTGTGTTGTATACTGTCAATATGAATGTGTGCTGATCAGTATTAAGTGGTAACTTTTGTTTTGTATTTCCTTTAGGTATTAAATCCCAGAAATACGGTTGTGTGATGAAGAAGCAGAAAATCTACGATGAAGCAATAATAGTAATAAAGAAGTATCGTCCGAGCATAGCAAAAGCGTCCTACCAAAGTTACTCAGAAAACGTAGAATGGTTACATTCAGACACCATGTAGCGGCTCATTCGTTCTCTATAATCAGTAACGTCTACAACATGCCCGCTGTTTGCTTTGTGGATTTCTTCATTTCTTGCATGAACTGTGAACACGAGATCAACGATAGGATGTCACGTATAATGTTGTGTTTACATTGATTAGACCATATGACATTTATTACAGACAAGTGTCAGTTTTACGAGAAAGATATTATGAACATGAATACTCTCTGGAAGTGTTGCTTAATACTCAAAAATTGAGCTAACACACTGTTAAGCATTGGGACGACTTTCTATCGTTGGGGGCGTAATGAAACATAAGTACCAAGATCCGACTGAGTAGCCTCTGTACAAATAGAAAATGTCGGTTTACAAAGTTTATCATGTTATAACGATGTTTAGATTGATTAGATTATCAGTAGGGGACATCATACTAAGAGGGACTACTTAAGGCGGTGCCAATGTACAAAAGTTAATGTCTGGATGTGACTATGTGGGTGAATGACGCAAGGCTATGGTGATTATTTTCATTTTAAAAATTCTTAATAAAATTTGCTTGGTGTAGGAAGTAACAAAATACCGGCTAACAGAGAAAAAGAATTGGTAGGGCAGGAGAGTACAGCTTGATGGAAGGCGAATTAGGCTTCGGATTAGTCGCTAAAGAGGAAATGCACATTAATCTCCTGTGTAACAAAACGTTCATTGTTTTCCACATTACTCTCGCTCATAGGCACAACCGTCGTTGCATGGTTAACAGGGTTAGAGTCTGACTACAAAATCAAAGGTCTGTTATTCAGACCTCGGTCGGTCCATTGATTTTTCTGGCCGCAACTGCTTTTTTCTCCTATTGCTCTGATTTATATAATATGGAAAAAAATCCTTGCTCGATTCATCGTTCCTGTTGACAACGATAGTGCCCACATTACTCTTCACCCTCAAGCTTCCATTCAGCAGTGCTGGTTTCCGTGTCGAGTTAGTTTTTCTCTCTGTGTTAATTGCACGTTAACAATGACAAACAGTGGTATAGATCAGTTTACTGGTGAAGAATTGGCCGATATTCACTTCGAGTATGAAATCGCTGAACAGGATGGAAGAGATGTTCAACGACTCTACCCTGAGGTGTTCTGCAGCGATGGCAACCATATCACAATACAAGATCATATACGACAGTCGATGGTGCATCGCTATACACTATGTCGTGATCATGGTGGACGACTTTATGGATGATACCTGTGAGGATACCGTACACTAAGAGAAAGCAAGGAACACACGTTGATAAAAGTGTGCTTATATATGACGGTAGTATCTGTTCCCGAAAGAACAGTTACCGTGGATCACCATGCGGCTTTGCTAGAAATGAAATGATAATTAAATGAACACCCTAGCTGCTAACAGGCGTTGATGTACTTCATTGCGGACATGTCGAAAATGTGTGCCCCGACCGGGACTCAAACCCGAGATCTCCTGCTTACATGGCAGACGCTCTCTCCATATGAGCCACTCCGAGCACAGAGGATAGTGCGTCTGCAGGGACTCATCCCTTACACGCTCCCCGTGAGATCCACATTCCCAACATGTCCACACCACTACATTCGTAGTGCGCAGATTAATCTACCAAGTCCCGTACGAGTTCGGGCATAGCGTGTGCGTTCGCACAAGAAGGTCAATGGCCGGGAAGCCATATTTTAACTATATATGACGGTAGCATCTGTTCCCGAAAGAACAGTTACCGTGGGTGACCATGCAGCTATTAGGCGCACTACGAATGTAGTGGTGTGGACATGTTGGGAATGTGGATCTCACGGGGAGCGTGCAAGGGATGAGTCCCTGCAGACGCACTATCCTCTGTGCACGCGGTGGCTCAGATGGATAGAACGTCTGCCATGGAAGCAGGAGATACCGGGTTCGAGTCCTGGTGGGGGCACACATTTTCAACATGTCCCCAATGAAGTAAAAGTGTACTTGTTTTGTCAGAAGACTGTTACATTAGTATAAGTGTAGTATACATTCACTGATTACATGTTACAGGCTTATTCACTGTTTTGAAGATATTTTCACAGAAATAGAATGGTAGTAGCAGCAACAGAGTGAATGAATTATAATTACGTTTTTACTTTGTAACGGTGTACCAGAAACCAAGAGTCCCTGCTGCGAAAATACGCAGAAAGTTTTCTTGAACGATCTCCAAAATTTTGATTGTGGGGTTTAGGTTGGTTGGGTATTCAACGTCCATCCAACAACTTCCGGGAGTAATTTTATTCCTGGCGCATAAGCGACGTCAACGCGGCAATTACTGTGGAAAATTGAACAAACTACTGTAAACATCAGATGTGCGTTCGGTCAGCCACTTGTGAGCAGAAGTGTTAAATAGTGGACGTGCGGCTGTAGTGTGACAACATTGTAGTCTCACAAATCGCAATGGAACAACATCTCTGGTGTTCAAAACATTCTCCATAATGTTTTGAAGAAGAAGATAAAACTGTGTGCAAAACTTATCCTGCTCACCTTCAATCCCGAGTAAAAACAACAACGCGTGGTCGTGCCATAAATTGATTGAAATGCAAAAGGTGAACAATTTTTTCTGGAAAAATCGTAACGTGTGACGCGAGTTGGTGACATCAATACAAACCTTCTGCGAAACAACAGAATGGAAAAATTAACATGGAGGTCAACGATTTAACGACATAACTGATACTCAAGTGAGTTGAACAACATCCGAAAGAAGGAGTTTCACATGATTTGTATGACGGTGCTGGTTTACTCAAGGGAGGGAGGGAGACGGGGCGAGACTTTGGAGAACACCTCGAGCGTTAAAACAACCATTTTTACATTTTTCTGTTTTTATTAAGCCAGCTTCTAAACTTTTAGGCCTGTTAGCGTAAATAACCTCTGAGATGAATTGTAATCTTGTCTCACACAGTGTACATATATCATATTTTTACTGACATATAACAAAAGTGTAATTTCCGTAGTGACGAGATAAGATGCGAAGTATATCTTTCACGCAGTTCCGTATGAGTGCTCTGTCAGTACGTTTGCTCCATTACTCCGTCCTGAAGTCGACTTTGGTTAGACAGTGAGTATTTTGTGTTACGTGGAGGCTTTGATAAGCACATGAAGGATGTCCGCGACGGTCACTTGGTCTCGCGGCATCTCACATTTTTCACCTCCGCTTTCGGCGAGGAGACGCATCGTCTCCGGCAGGTCGCTGGACACCGGCCTCAGAAAACGACCGACAACCTGTTCCACATCAGAGGGCGCCCACGCTTCTCCATCCCGCGATGGCCTTAGGAGGAGCAACCTGCAGCACTGCCACTCCATCCTCTTGCATATGGATTTAAGGGGTGCGTCGCATCACACAGCCGGAAGTAATTCGGAGTGTCTTCTCAGTAACACCATCAAAAATACCAGAGTAATACCTGCTATTATATCAAGAACATAAATCTTCAATAGAGCTGCTTCTGTAATTTTGTGATTAAATTATGAAATGTAAAATGGCAAAACAGGAATGAAATTAAAATGAAATGAATATCCCTAGCTGCATACAGGCGTTGATATAAGTCACCAGGGACAGTTGAAAATATGTGCCCTCACCGAGAATCGAACCCGGGATCTCCTGCTTACATGGCAGACGCCCTATCGATCTCTCTCTTTTTTTTTTTTTTGACACTTTGTTCGGTATTGTTCGTTGTAATTGGTAGTAGCCGACGTCACATGACATCCATTTAGGTTCTCCATTGATCTGTTCACTCAGTTTTTTGTTACAAAGGGTAGCTAAACCTCTGACCGAACACGCTGAGCTACCGTGCCGGCTGCCATCCATCTGAGCCATCGAGGACACAGAGGATAGTGCGACTGCAGGGACTTATCTCTGGCACGCCTCCCGTGAGACCCACATTCCCAACTTATTGTCCCGCACTATATTCATAGTGCCCCTGCCCATTATACTCATTACTCGTGGCTTTTTTGCCGAGTCCTTTGAGAGTTCGGGCACTGTTTGTGCATCCGCACAGAAGATGATGGTCTAATTGCCGGTAAGCCGTAACTGTTCTTTCGGACATGTCCGAAAGAGTTCAGACGATAAAAGAGCACAGAGTTGAGAAAGGAAAGCTGAGAGGTGGATCGAACATATAAAGGGTGTATGTAGGAGAAGAAAAATTTGAGAAGAGAGGAGAAAACACGTGAGGATGAGAGAGAATATACGGTATTGAGCCAAGAATTTGACAGAGCATTGAAGGGCCAAGTAGAAACAAGGCCCTTGGAATAGATGATATTCCTTCAGAATTATTGACATACTCGGCAGAGCCAGCCATGACAAAAGTATTCCACCTGGTGTGCAAGATACTTGTGACAGGCAAAATATCTTCGGACTTTAAGAAGAATATAGTAATTCCAAATCCAAAAAAGGCAGTAGCTGGAAGGTGGGAATCTTATCAAAACACCAGCTCAATAATACATAGCCGTAAAATAATGACACGGATTATTTACAGAAGGATGGAAAAACATATGACCTGAACAGGGAAGAGGTAGCGATTTGGTTCAAAAAGGTTCAAATGGCTCTGAGCACTATGGGACTCAACTGATGTGGTCATCAGTCCCCTGGAACTTAGAACTACTTAAACCTAACTAACCTAAGGACATCACACACATCCATGCCCGAGGCAGGATTCGAATCTGCGACCGTAGTGGTCGCGCGATTCCAGACTGTAGCGCCTAGAACCGCTTGGCCACTCCGGCCGGCAGGTAGCGATTTGGGTGAATTACTAACACTCACCTTTTCAACAGTGAAACTGCATTCGGAGTTTGGCTTTTCAAAACATCTGACAATTGAAATTACATTATTCAGTAAAATTACATCCTTTTTACTAAATGAAAACCTTTCTTTGCTAACGTATCCACAAAAAATGAGATCTGTACAGCAAGTATTACCTAACATCACTAAAAGCATAAAGACAAATCATTAAATTACCTATACCTGTGTTAAAAAATCTAAAAAACGTTAGAAAATTTTTGAAAATTTGTGGTTAGTTCCTATGGGACCAAAGTGAAGAGGTTATCGGTCCCTAAGCGTATGGTGTTTTTTAAAGACATAGAATTTTTCTTAAATATTTTCATTTATCAGCCAAAATAATTTCATGTGCATTTAAAAGTATTTCGGCCAATACTGCACACCGCTGAGTCGGTAACAAGTGTATTTCATTCTTCTTCATGAGAGAGCAGAATATAACGCGATCCACCGTTGATGCTTTAGAGGTAAGATTAATTTCATTTGTTTGTTATGTGCACAGGGACCAAAGTTATCAGTTTTGAACAGGGCAAGAAGGTGTAGTACCAAATGGCCTGAATGTATTTTGCAGTGACTGTATTTCCTTATTGGAATTGAGAGTTTCATTACCCAACCAGTTCGTATAAAGTTTTGGTAATACTAACACAGAGTATGCTCACCATTTTCATTTACAAGAAGCTGTACGATAACTCTAGTTTTATATGCATTCCCAGTTCAGGTATTCATTTAAGTATTTGAGTGACATATAAAGGTCGTTATTTATTTAAGTAATTCAATAAATATTGTAAAGAACGTGACAAAGTATTTCCAAATGACTCTTCCACTTTGCAACGGAGTGTGCGATATTTTCAAACTTCCTAGCAGATTGAAAGTTTATACTATACTGGGCTGAACTCATAGCTGTGCCTTTCTCTAATAATGTACAATCTGCCTGAAATTTTCAAAATAGTACGCACCTCGTTGCAGAACCCAGGATTCCTTCTGGAAACGATCTCTTAGGCTTTGGCTAAGCCATTATTCACAATACGCTTTTAGTCTCGGAGTAGTAGTGTCTACGTTTGTAAGAGGTCTGCGGAGCTTGGAAAATAAGGGAGAGGTAATGGTGGAAGTAAAACTGTGAGGCCTAATTGTGAATCGCGCTTCAGTAGCTCAATCGGTAAAAAATTGTCCATGAAGAGGTAAATCCCTGTTTAGCACACTCTTTAAACTGAAAGGGATGTGACAGACCTCTTGCATATAGTTGTTCTCGCTATCAAGTTATTTCACTGCTTAAGGCTTGAGACTGTGGTGATCTTACTTTTATTTCCACCCTTTTATGAAGTGTACCAACACCATTCCTTTATTCTAATACGGTGTGTGAAGCTGAACGCATGATAAATTTGGTATGAATGTGTTTCTTGTGCGTGATGGGAATTAGCAGTGTGCTAATCCAGGCTTGTTTATCTTTAAGATACAGCGAATAAGCAAAGAAGTGTAACTGTACCATCAGAGCAGGCTGCTTAGGTCAAACATGAACATTCAGAATCATACGGTTCCTAATCAGTTGGATACTGGAGCGTCTGTTTCACTCATGAATCGTAAAACTTATGATGTTAGCTACCTACAGTGGTCAAAGTATCCAAGTTTTAGGACTGTGAAGTTTGCCAGCGAAGTACCGTGGACAAACTCAAGTCGCTTCTTTTCATGTACTGTGTTCACCCTCATCTGTAAACATATTTGGTCTTGATTTATTTCATGTATTCTCCTTAACTGTGCGCCATGACTTGCTAGCCCTCACTAAACGTGTTCCCATAAATAGTGTTTCCGACCTATGTCAAGAGATTGCTGACATTTTTTCGCCAGGCTTAGGTTGGGTGAAAAATTTTCAGGCGCATGTTGAACTGAAGGACAACGTACAGCCTAAATTTTTCCGCGCTCGCACAGTGCCTCACGCGCTTCGAGACGAAGTTGCTAAAACATTGCATGAACTTGAGGAACAAGGAATCGCTATGGGCTTCACCATTGGTTATCTTAACGAAAGCATCAGGCAAATTACGACTGTACGTGAATTTTAAAGCTTCCGTCAGCCCTCAACTTGTTGCAACGTGTCCTTTGCCACGTCCAGAAGACTTGATTGACAAATTATGTTCAGGCAAATATTTTTCTAAGTGAGATTTGCAAGATGCATATCTTCAAATTCTTGTGGATGACAAATCCCAGAAGATTCTCGTCGTGAATACGTATTTAGGTCTCTACAAATTTAAGAGGCTTCTGTTTGGATGTTCCTCTGCACCGGCACTATTTCACCAGTGCTTACAGACTATTTGTGCGCCGATTCCTTCAGTGTATAATTACCTAGATGACATAGTAGTTTCTGGTTCTACGCAGCATGAACATTTGCATAATTTGAGACAGTTATTTGAAGTGTTACGTGAGAATGGACTGAAACTCAATAAGGACAATTACCCTACTTGGGACACGCAATAAACCCTCAAGGCATCCATCCAAGTCCGGATAATTTAAGAGCAATATCAGAGCTACCAGCACCTAAGACAGCTATAGAATTACAATCCGTCCTTGGAAAGCTCAATTATTACATACGTTTCTGCCTCACGCATCATCTCTTGCAGCACCGTTACATCGACTATGTCGAAAGAACATTCCGTTATTTGGTCGCCTGAATGCGAACGTGCCTTTCAGCAGCTTAAATTGGCGTTGTTATCTAGTACATGTCTTACGCCCTTCGGTCCTACAAAACCTCTTGTCCTTATGGTTGACGCTTCCGATTTCGGGATCCGAGCTGTTCTTGCTCACAAAATTGGTTTGCCCGATCGCCCAATAGCATTTTCATCGAAGCTACTTTCCTCTGCGCAGCGTAACTACTTGCAGATCGAGAAGGAAGCTTTCGCTTTGATTTCTGGAGTTACGAAATTCCACGACTTCTTATATGGTCTAAGTTTACCGTTCTCACCGGACATAGGCCTTTGACATCATTGTTTCACCCGTTAAAGCCCGTGCCTCCGCGTAAGGCTCAAAAATTTATTCGTTGGTCGCTATTTTTGTCGCAGTACCGATACGACTTCTTGTATCGGCCTACTGCCCAGCACAGTAACGCCGACGCGTTATCCTGATTGCCAATAACTGAAGAACCGCTGTTCGACTCTTCCGAACAGGCTTGTATATACAGTGGTGTGAAAAATGATGATGTAGGAAGTTATCCTGTTGACTTTCGTCGTATAGCCACAGCAACAGCTAACGACCCAGTATTAAGTGTTGTTTTGCGTTATGTCACTACGTAATGGCCTTTGTCTAAAAATCGGATTGAAGATCCGTTGGTTCGTCGTTTTTTTTGTGCACGACTTTTTTGTCCAACGTGGTGTCATCTTGCTCCGCACGGAGAAACGATCAGTCTCATGTTATTGTTCCACGTTCTTTGCAGTCAGCTGTGCTACGAATTCTTCCCTAAGGTCATTGGGGCATCGTACAGACAAAATAGTTAGCTCGCCGTCACTGTACCTGGTTTGGTATTAATGCTGACATGACCAAGATTTGTTCTTCTTGTTCTGTGTATCAAACAATCCACACCACCGCAGAATTTTTTCTTCTGGCCTAAGACAACTTTGCCATGGAATCGCTTACATTTAGATTTCGCTGGTCCTTTGTGGGACGCACGATGGTTAATTCTTGTTGATTCTTTTAGTGGTTTTCCATTTGTTGTTCGCATGTCCTCAACGACATCGTCAGCAACCATCAAAGCCATGTCTTCTATATTTTGCATCGAAGGATTGCCACAAGTCATTGTCACCGACAGTGGACCTCTATTTGTGTCTGCAGAGTTAGAAACCTTCTGTGAAGCTAATGGTATTCAGCATTTAACTTCATCACCGCTCTCCCCTCAATCGAACGGAGCCGCTGAAAGACTCGTTCGGATGTTTAAGTCGCAAATGTCTAAATTGCCCGACTCTCATTCTCACGAGGACACTCTTTTATTGTTTTTATCTTCATACAGATCGCAGCCACGCGACGGCGCTTCGCTGGCTGAATTGTTGCATGGTTGTCCTCACAGAACTCTGATGAATTTGTTGCATCCTCCACACCGCGTTTCTTTGCCACGGCAGACCCACAAATTCTTGCAGGATGATATTGTCTATTTTCGTCATTTCCGCGGCAATCGCCGATCGTTGAAAGGGTGCATTCTTCGCCATCTTGGCCGCGCTATGTTTGTCATATGCGGTCCATCTGGTGAGGTGCGCAGGCATCAGAATCAAATGAGCCTCTTCAGTCGTGGGGTCTCTGCCGCTTGCACTATGTTTCCAGTGTCGGCGCCGACGTGGCTGCCAGCGAGGGACCTCTTCCATGCTCTCCTCGCCCCTGCGTGCCAGCGCCCCTAGCTTCGCCTTTACCATGTGAGGACGCGCCAGCACGGACGCCATTACTCGCGCCGGGGTCGCCCGCAGTGCCAGCATCGCTGCGGCGACCGGATGACCATTTGGACCAGGTTGCCTTCAACTGTGATTGAGCACAGTGAAATTCCGGTTATAACGCCGTCCACCACCGTCGAACAGTCTTCACTTCCTGGTTTCCAGTCTTTATTGCCGGTCGGGTGCCTCGACCCAGTGGAGGTCGACCTTTCGGTTCCTCCCATATTTGTAGAAGCGCAGACACAGCATGTTCACGTGCACCATGGAGTATGTTTCCAGGTGTTTCCTGTCTCTCCTCGGTCCGAATGGCAGGGTGCGGGTGGGCATGCCTCGCCTGCTATCAGGCTCCCCACCTCCTCGACTACGTCAGCATGGGGTCCTCCACCCGGTGGAGCCATATTCAACGGCCGCTCGCCGATTTGCGGGGGAGGAATGTGGTATCAAAGTACGATACCACACTTGTTAGGGGTTGCAGTTATCGACCGCGGTCCGTATTAGTACCGCTGGACCCGCAATTCGCGACCAGCGCCGCTACAGCCGCTCCGCGTCTTATATCAAGTTTCTAGCGAGCTCTCGTCTACTCTTGCTCGGAACGTCCAGTAACAAATTAGCATAGCCTTCAGCTGATACGAAGCAACCTCTAACAAGGCGCTTAGTAACGCATGGCGTAAGTGAGGCCTCAATGGCTATCTATTTATAATTATATGTATGCAGCCAAGAAGAATCCTGTACAACCAGTTAAGTACAATATATATTATTTTTTACCAACGACTTGTAATTGTTTTAGTCGTTGCAGATCCAGACTATGCAGCCAGCACCTTACCGACGTTTCTGACAAACCTGCTGTGATTTATATCTCTATTTAGCACTGGACAACGGCCTTGCCGCAGTGGATACACCGGTTCCCGTCAGATCACCAAAGTTAAGCGCTGTCGGGTGTGACTGGCACTTGGATGGGTGACCATCCAGGCCGCCATGGGCTGTTGCCATTTTTTTGGGGTGCACTCAGCCTCGTGATGCCAATTGAGGAGCTATTCGACTGAATAGTAGCGGCTACGGTCAAAGAAAACCATCGTAACGACCGGGAGAGCGGTGTGCTGACCACACGCCCCTCCTATCCGCGTCCTCACCTAAGGTTGACGCGGCGGTCGGATGGCCCCGATGGGCCACTTGTGGTCTGAAGATGGAGTGCTTTATTTAGCATTGGCCCCCAGTCAACATTGGCAACGACTCGTTCGTCGTCATCATAACAGAAACACCACACATTACCATGTCTAATACGGTGTAGGAAGACTGGTGGCATTGAACACAGTTACAGTAGTCTCGGAATGGATAAATGTAGGTCATGTATGGTTTCAAGGGAATAGTCCAAATAGTGGTAAGTTCAGATAACGGTAAAGGAGTTGGATAGCGATGAAGCACTCTTTTCTTCTAAGCAGACCACAAGGGCTCATCAGTATTGAGATCTGGTCACTGTGGTCACCAGGGGAGATGCGACAATTCATCCTCGTCTTCACAAAGCCAGTCCTGGACGATGCGAGCTGTGTCAACGGGGATCCTGTCGGTATGTAGCACATCACCACCATTCGGGAGCAAATACTGTATGTACGATGGGATGGTCACACAATCCTCGGCAGTACACTAGTATAAGGGTATCGTCTCTCATTAGTAATTAACAAGTCCTCGCTTCCGGCTTCGCTCTGCGTTCAAGCTTAACTTTTGAATAAAAAACATCAGCAAAGGCGGCCGAAGACTTCCGGTATGAGAAGTCACCCTCATTCTGCCAACGGCCTTGTCAAAGAGGGCGGAGGAGCGGACAGAGGTTCAGGGCACTCTCTTGCACTTGGGCTGAGAAACTGCCCATAACGGCGGAAGAATCACGAATGACCAATGACCAATGCCAAGAGGATGCAGAAGGCAATGGAAACCATTGCACTAAAGACACACAACGCATGTCTACAGAGCACGTGGCTTGCGATTAAAAAAAGTGTCATGATGATCTTTCCATTGTTGACGATTCCGGAATAGTCCCTCATTCATATCTTCGCGAGGGGACTGCAAAGATTTTTACGTCAGATTTATGTAAATGAGAATAAGATTGAATAACCAACAAAAGGGCAGGTTCTAAGAGTCGGGGATTGAAATGTCAGATGTTTGAACGTGATAGGGAAACTAGAAAATCCGAAGAGGGAAATGCTAAGGCTGAATCTAAATACAGTGGGGGTCTGTGAAGTGAAATGGAAAGAACACAAAGATTTCTGGTCGGATGAGAAATATCAACAGCAGCAGAAAATGATATAAGGGGAGTAGGATTCGTTATGAACAGGAAGATAGGACAGAGAGTGAATTACTGTGAACAGTTCAGTGATGGTGTTGTTCCCACCCAAATCGACAGCAAACCAACAACGACAACAATAGTTCAGGTTTACACGTTGACATCGCAAGCCGAAGATGAAGAGACAGAGAAGGCATGCAACGATATTGAAAGGGTAATGCAGTACGCCAAGCCAGGTGGAAATCTAATAGCCATGGGGGATTGGAATGCGGTTTTAAGGGAGGAAGTAGAAGAAAGGGAACGGCAGAATGTGGACTTGCTCCTAGGAGTGAGAGAGGAGAAACACTAATTGAGTTCTGCAACAAATTACGGTTAGTAACAGCGAATACTCTATTCAAGAATTACACGAGGAGAAGGGGGTACATTTGGAAAAGGCCGGGAGATAAGGGAAGATTTCAGTTTGATTACATCATGGTCAGGCAGAGATTTCGAAATCAGATACTGGATTATACGACGCACCCAGGAGCAGTTATAAACTCGGATCACAATGTAGTAGTCATGAAGAGTAGGCATAAGTCTAAGAGATTAGTCAGGAAGAATCAACGCGAAAAGAAGTGGGATGCGGAAGTATTAAGGAATGACGAGATATGCTTCAAGTTCTCTAAGACTATAGATACAGAAGTAAGGAATAGCTCAATATGAAGTACATTTGAAGAGGAGTGGAAATCTCTAAAGAGGGCAGTCACGGAAGATGGAAAGAAAAACATAGGTACAAGAGGGTAACTGCGAAGAAACCATGGGTAACAGAAGAAATACTTCGGTTGATCGATGAAAGAAGGAAGCACAAAAACGTTCATGGAAATTCAGCAACATAAGTCTCTTAGGAATGGAATAAATAGGAAGTGCAGGAAAGACAAAGCGAAACAGGTTCGTGAAAAATGAGAAGAAATAAAAAAAAGAAACGATTGTCAGACGGTCTGACTCAGTATAAAAAAAAGCCAAAACAAGCTTCGGTCAAATTAAAAGTAAGGATGGCAAAAGTAAGGTGGCAAAAAGAGGATCCCTACCCAAGAGAAATATGCTAGTATCAGACGTAGAACTTAATTTGAGGAAAAAATATCTGAGAATGAACGTTTGGAGCACAGCAATGTACTGAAGTGGAACATGGACTGTGGGAAAACCGGAACAGAAGAGAATTGAAGCATTTGAGGTGTGGTGTTACAGAAGAACGTCGAAAATTTGATGGACTGATAAGGTAAGGAATGAGGAAGTTCTCCAGAGAATCGGAGAGGAAAGGAGTATATGGAAAACACGGACAATAGGAAGGGCCAAGATGGTAAGACATCTGTTAAGACATCACGGAACAACTATAAATAAATGTCGTACGACTAGGGCCTCCCGTCGGGTAGACCGTTCGCCGGGTGCAAGTCTTTCGACTTGACGCCACTTCGGCGACTTGCGCGTCGATGGGGACGAAATAATGATGATTAGGACAACACAACACAACACCCAGTCCCTGAGCGGAGAAAATCTCCAACGCAGCTGGGAATCGAATCCGGGCCCTTAGAATTTACATTCTGTCGCGCTGACCACCCAACTACCGAGGGCGGACACGGAATAACTTACACAGTATTAGAGGAAGTTGTAGAGGATAAAAACTGTAGAGGAAGACAGAGACAGGAATACATTCGGCAAATAATTGAAGACGTAAGTAGCAAGTGCTGCCCTGAAATGAAGATGTTCTCACAAGAGAGTAATTCGTGGTGGCAGCACCAAACCAGTCGCTCTCATTGGCAGTAACGCGACCTCGGAGATTAACTATGGGGCCCACGGAGTACCACCCCGCCATGTTCTACTGTTGGGACATAAACTTGGACAGAAGCTGGAAACCGTGTGAATTAAGATTCATCCGACCAAATGACTTTCTTCCATTGCTCCCTAGCCAAGGTTTTATGACTTTGGCACCACGTATTCACGTTACTGTCATTTGCATCAATAATGTTTGGTTTTGAAAATCCAGCTCGTCTTGCAGTCCGATGCTTATTGATTTCGCTTCGTTTTGTTTTGGTGCTGATAAAAAAATGGTTCAAATGGCTCTGAGCACTTTGGGACATAACTGCTGAGGTCATCAGTCCCCAAGAACTTAGAACTACGTAAACCTAACTAACCTAAGGACACCACACACATCCATGCCCGAGGCAGGATTCGAACCTGCGACCGTAGCGGTCGCTCGGTTCCAAACTGTAGCGTCTAGAACCGCTCGGCCACCACGGCCGGCTTTAGTGCTGATAGGATTTGCGAGTGCAACATTCAGTTCTTCAGTGAAGCATTCAACTGTCTTATTCTCGTTTCTTGTCAAAATCTTCTTGAGTAACCATGTGTCACGATCACTCAGCAATCTCTTTCGTCCGCGTTGCGACTTCGCAGATGATGTTTTACGCTTTCCCTGTTTAGGGTATCAATCTTCGATACGGCGCCTCTTGAACTCCGACCTGATGCACTCACAAGAATACAGAAGACTGCTCCGACCACGAGTGACACTAGCAACGTACTGAGGCCTTTACACAGGTGCCGTTCGTGGTCAAACACAATAGCGCAAACTACAGTATTGCCTAGCATTTGCATGTATGTTCAAGCATATACTTCTCGCGGTCCCATACTTTTGGCCTTGTAACGGATAATCTCATTTTTGACACTCCTCATTGTTTTAGTCTTTCTTCGGTCTACTGTCAGTCCATGATGTGGCTCATCATACTGTTCATATCGTTGAACAGATGATGCCCTCATAGTTACTCACTTTTGCTGAGGTCAGTAACATCATCAGCGAATCCTATAATCTACTGTAGCAAACGTTAGATTTTTGTGGCGAACTGGAAGTTGTTTAGTAAGGTAAGGTGGACTGAAAGACAGGTTATAGCTATAATTACTCCATCGTAACAACGAATTTCAATTTAACAACTACATAATTAATACTTATAATTGACCACGCCTGAAAAATATCGCTCAGTTTCACTGCAAAAGATACGGCACTTTCTTTATTTCAGCAAGTTGTCCGTGTCGTAATATACGGTAACTGTATATGTATTTAAGTCCATAACGTTGTAGCCTATAAATTTACCCGACCTCAAATTTTAGCAAAAAAGTTTTGAATGCATTTTACTCCTGGCATGAGTCACATAGACTATGCAACAACAAGAGTAAAAGGAAACAGAACGAGGCAATTACGTCATCTCCGAACACAAGCAACTTTTGTCATTCTTATAAATAATACTACCCTCATAAAAAATTTATATAGTACATAAATTTATATTAGAGGATACAATAAAAAAGGCAAACAAAAGAAATTATGCTGCAGGTAATAATACTCATGCATCCACACAAGTCATTGTTGCTCCCATTCTTCGACTTAAATTTTTGAGTGACCTGCCAAACCTTTCAACCGAACTGCTAACATTTACAAAGAATTCGGAACGAATTGTAGCTAAGCTCCCACTACAACATAATTGTCATTTTGAGACACAGAGACAAAGTTTGACAAAGATATGTGTTCACTTGTGTTCGTCTTGTTTAATTTAATTAAAGAGAAAAGTATTTACCTACGAGAAGTAAAGGGAATGAGCTGTCACAAAAGGTGTGTGCGTATGTGTGTTCGTGTGAACTTTGTCGTTAATTTGAAACCGTTACTGATTTCATAAATGAAATCCACTATCTATATTCCTAAAGTAATTTAAACATTTAATAGCATCTCATTACGTAAAGTTGATCAATCATCCCTCTACTTTCATATGAAAGCTATAATAAAAAAATGAAGTTAGAACAAGCAACACACAACTGTTAATATTAGGACCGTATTTATTTACTTGCAAAACCGGTTTGGCACACGGTTCTCAATCCTCCTACTAGGTGAAATCTATTTACCGCTGTCAGATAAAAAGCCGTTCAAAGCTTAAATAAATCTGAGAATAATATTCGCAGTTGGGCATTTCTTAACTGAATATAAAATTTTTCTGCCAAGAAGGGACGAAAACTCAATATAGGAAAAATGTAATTCGCTTTGGCCCGTTTTCAGCATGTCATCCTTTTATTTCACTCGGACACACTGAGCGTTACGTCACTACTTCCCCGCACATTTCATGCACATTCTACCGGTTATCTTCAAATATATAATTGGAGCGCTACTGTATACGAATATAGTTATTAGTTATCTCATTGCTAATTTATTCATAATTTCCAGAGTCTTGCATTTTAGGTATCTATAACAATGTAATGGAGCCTTATGTCACATAGTATCATCACTCAAATAAACTTCTTAGGCTAAAGTGATTCTCCGAAATGGATTTCATAGTAACAGTTCATTGTTCCATCGCTGTCACATGAAACAAAAGCCAGTGGTTCGTAATTTATGTCTAGTGTTGTGCGTCTCCTCTATTTTTGAATTAGAGTAGGGTTTTGAGGGATGCACGCTATACTTAATTCATCAAGAAGCAAAGCGTAACTGAAACATTTAGGTATAGAAAATAACGAGACGTAGGGAAACCGTGTAACACCTGACACAACATTCTGCCGATTATGGTGCCTAAGGTCCTTGCAGGAAACACATGACAATCAAGTTCTGAGAATGAAGATTGCGAGCAGCAACACTATGTTAAAGAGATCAAACTGCTCATATCTTTAGTTTCTGTGACATTGCAAATCGAGCTGATGGTTTTAATGGCGTCGATACTTCTTCAAGGTCCTTGCAGGAAACACATGACAATCAAGTTCTGAGAATGAAGATTGCGAGCAGCAACACTATGTTAAAGAGATCAAACTGCTCATATCTTTAGTTTCTGTGACATTGCAAATCGAGCTGATGGTTTTAATGGCGTCGATACTTCTTCAGTTTTCTCTAATTATGAGATGATTTGATCAGTCTATCATCAGATCCCACGTTATTCTGCTCTGTTTTGTCACATTAACTTGTCTGTCTTCCTGATGTAGGTTTTACTAATTTTTATCACTGAACTTCGCTATATCTACGTATATGACTATCTCATTCTTCTAGTGTTATCATAATACCGCTTTTATTTAATATGTTGTCCTCCTTACAATACTATTGAACTGGTACCTCATAAAAACGTATCTTGTCCAGCCTTTGGACCTAAGAATCCAACTGCCAATGGAAGAGGCAAACGTCACATCTGTGTATTCCCGATAGGGTTAATGTTCCATTAAATTTCAGAAATACTTTTGAATATACACTGACGGAAAAAAATTCCAACACCAAGAAAGAGTTGTGCGAGATAACCGAAAGCTGACAGGCGTGTTTGTACATCCTTAAAGGTGATGCCTATTCAAATTTCACGCCAGTCGTATAAGAATGCCGCTAGTAGCACCACTATCAGGATGCAAATCAGATTTGCTTCAAGTACACGCTGTAACGGTTGCCAGAGCTACTTACCTCGGAAAGTAGAGCTGGTAAATGTTAAAGGGCGTGTGAGTAGGGCCTCCCGTCGGGCGGGTAGACCGTTCGCCGGGTGCAAGTCTTTCGATTTGACACCACTTCGGCGACTTGCGCGTCGAAGGGGATGAAATGATGATGATGAGGACAACACAACACCCACCCCCTGAGCGGAGAAAATCTCCGACCCAGCCGGGAGTCGAACCCGGGCCCTTAGGATTGACAGTCTGTCGCGCTGACCACTCAGCTACCGGGAGCGGACAGTGGACCTGGTGAGTTGATGTTAATCAAGATTGCTTTTAAGACCACAAAGACGCCATTATCAAAACCTCACTGAGTTTGAACGAGATCGTGTAATAGGGCTACGAGAAAGTGGATGTTCCTTCTGCGATATTGCAGGCAAATGTGGCAGGAATGTAGCCACTGTATATTATTGCTGGCAACGGTGGTCACGGAAATGTACGGTCGCAAGAAGACCGGGCTCCGGACGGCTATGTGGTACTATCGAGAGGAAAGACCATCGTGTCAGGAGTATGGCTCTGGCATCGTACTGTACTTGCAGCAGCAATATGAGTAGCAGTTGGTACCACAGTGGCACAAGGAGCTGTTACCTCAAGGGCAGCTCCGAGCCAGATGGCCTGTAGTGTGCATTTCTCTGATCCTAAACCACCGCCATTTGCGGCTTATCATTGTGTCAAGCGAGAGCTCACTGGAAGGCATGGTGGAGGCCTGTTAGGTTTTCTGACGACAGCTGTCTCTGCCTCGGTGCCATTGATGGCCGTGTATTGGTGAGAAAGAGGTCACTTGAGGGCTTGCAATCAACCTCTCTGTTTGCTAGGCACACTGGGCCTACGCCCAGGGTTATGGTCCGGGGTGCGACCTCGTATGACCGTAGGAGCACTCTCGTGTTTATCCCACGCACCCGCTGTTTTTACTTACAAGTTCCCATGGCTGATGGACAATTTGTGTCTTGTATATGAATTCTGAACGAAACAGTACAGTAGTTACATTTGGTTTACTGTGACGTGCGGTATCACGCCATGGGTGTAGTAAAGTTGGCAACGGAATTGCATGTTTCTGTCAGACGCCGATAGCAGTCATGCAGGATCCGGCAGGCACAGTGGTGCACGCCTGCTGCGCTGCGCCCTCTGTGGCTCTGAACTAAGGGCGCCGCCCTCTGCCACTACGATGTAGGACGGCCGGTAGCAGCGACGTGATTCACTATGGCATGGAGCGTCTTCGCTACGTGAAGCTACGCAGTCGCCACCTAGTAGTAGTCCCATCATCGTCCGTTCTTAAGCTCAGAGAGCGTCATCCTCGTTGACTTTGTAACAGCCGGACTTTCTTTCTTGCTGCATTATTTGTAATGAGCTCTCGTACACTTGGAGAAATACAAGTTAAGTAAATCTGTGTTAACTTTTTCGCTAATCATTTCTGCTCCTGTCAAGCTTTCCTATGACAGCTGCCACACGACTCTGTAGCCAACCTCTCCATAGCGTTGTGCACGAAGTTGTACACAACATTATTTATGTGGGATTACATTAGTTCTATACCACATGTACATACATATGTATTTCACAAGTATGGTGTATGTCGGAAAGTACCTTGTACCGCTATTAGTCATCGCTTTTCCTGTTCCACTTGCAAATAGAGCGAAGGACGAAAATTTATCTACAAGCCTCTGTGTGACTCCTGATTTCTCTTACTTTTCTTTTTGGCCGTTAAGCAATTCGTATGTTGGCAGTAGTAGAACCGAGGATGCAGTGAACGAATTTAGTACTGTAGGTGTATACGGAGTGTGGAACTGCCTACATAGGCGACAGAAGAAGGCCAGTCAGCACACGGGTAGTAGAAAACGAACGCTGTGTGCGATTTGCTCTTCACAATAAGTGGGCGATCGCGAAAGCCAGCCGGCCAGAGTGGCCGAGCGCTTCTAGGCGCTTCAGTCTGGAACCGCGCGACCACTACGGTCGCAGGTTCGAATCCTGCCTCGGGCATGGATGTTTTTGATGTCCTTAGGTTAGTTAGGTTTAAGTAGTTCTAAGTTCTAGGGTACTGATGACTTCAGAAGTTAAGTCCCATAGTACTCAGAACCTTTTCTGGCGAAAGCCACCATGACTGTGGACAACCTGTCATGTCCCAAGTAGCCTGTGTGGTGATGAAAGGATCGTCGACGAGCCAACACAATGCAAGAGAGGCGACTGAAATTATTAAGCATCCTGACAGCACTAATAGAGAGGGTGGGCACAAAGTTCTGGCCTCCTGGCTGCCATCTGACTAAGTTCAACGGGTTGCAAGCGATCGTAGGGCAAAAGTCTTACCGGGCACGGACGCAAAAGCCTAAACAAACAGCCACTGCACATACCAGGAAGAAAACTTGCCCCCCCCCCCTCAGAAAACAAGCGCTAATCTGCAGAAAATCGCCAATCATTGACAAGCTGGATAACCCACGAATAGCTGCCTTCCTATCCTCTTCATTTCCTCATGACTAGCATGTTATATTCTCTGGTCAATAAATTTTCATAAATATGACATATTGACACCGATTGTCTTCAGCAAATATGGGTATCGCCTCTACACCGCTGATATGCCCAAACTACCTCCCCCCCCCCCCAGGTCCACATCCTTCAGTATTTCAGTATGCTGATGACACTGCTTTCCTGACTCTCTATCCTACACTCGATCCCTCCAAATCCACCTCAGTCAGTTTACCTCCTGGTGTAACCAATAGCTCCTCAGATCAACCCCTCCAAAATCCAGGCAATAATTACAGTACGAACCACCCACACCTTCCGCCCCCATGACTTCTATCGTGCCACTGATGATCGTCCTGTCACGTTAACTACCTCAGTAAAAGATCTTGGACTATGCCTCGACTGGCAACTGCCGGCCGAAGTGGCCGTGCGGTTAAAGGCGCTGCAGTCTGGGACCGCAAGACCGCTACGGTCGCAGGTTCGAATCCTGCCTCGGGCATGGATGTTTGTGATGTCCTTAGGTTAGTTAGGTTTAACTAGTTCTAAGTTCTAGGGGACTAATGACCTCAGCAGTTGAGTCCCATAGTGCTCAGAGCCATTTGAACCATTTTTTTGACTGGCAACTTGCGTGGACACCTCGCCTACTAACCATCCAACAGAAAGCCAACAATAAACTAAAACTAGAAAACTACTAACAGACCGAACTTGGAGATTACACCCCTCCACTATTCTCCACACCTTCAAAACCCTGATCCGACCAATCGGCTGCTATGCAAATGTTGCATGGATCTCTACCCCACCAAAGTTCTATAATTCCCTCCAAAGACTCGAACGCCATGCAATCCATCCCTTTTTCGACATCCGTTTACCTTCATCCACGTGGATCCTCTACCATATTATCAAATTCCACCCTTCCTCATTCACATAGAACACCTCCGCCATTCCTACAGCAGCATTATGTCGCCTCTGATCACCGACCCTGGTGTGCAAACACATCCTCCCATCTCTGCGAGTACGCACACTTCTTATCCTGTCTCAACACAACTTCAACCAATTCCCTCTCCCAGAAAATGAGATCCGCCCCGATATTTATCTCTCCTACCAACTTTAACCCTTCCCCACCCGTCACACTCCCTCTCCATCCACCCCTATCCCTTTCCTTTTGTACCACTAATCTCACCACACACCATTACTCCTCTCCACACTCTTGTCTTTCCCACCGTCTGTATTCCCACTGTTCATTTGATCTCCTACCTATCATCTCCGTAGTTTCTCCGCTTAACAGACCCCCCATCTCTTTACCCACACTCTTCTACCTCTATTGAACTTATTCTCTCTTCCCACAGTACTTCTCATCCATTTGGCAAGACTGTCCATCCCTACGAACTCCTGAAGATTCGGAGCTCCGTAATGCGTTCCCCGTCTCGGCCTTAGCGTTGCCTATGAGCAATGTTCTTCGGGATGGTCCACTAGTCATTCCTTATCGGAGCGCGTGTGACATAAAACACGTGCTTGCGTAAGGTAGGCCGGCGCAGTATATTAACGCCGGCGAGTAGGCAGGCAGCCGATCTGCCAGCCGCACTCGCCACCGCCCAGACAGCTGAACAGCGTCCTGTGCGCGGTAGCTGGCTAGCTGCGCAGCCTTCCGGAGGCTAACGGGTCTCTCTCTCTGACGCCCGCTGCCTGCCGTAGGCGTTCAGTGTGATTTGCAGCCCGTCGAGAACCTCAGTTTCCGCAGCTCGTAAAAGTGAGCTAACGACACCAGGCAAGCTCTCGGTAGCAAAACCTATCCAAAGGGGTGCACGCTCAGTCGGAGGCACAGGGCAGAAAACTGAACGAAATAACGATTCCGATGTCCGTGTTTGCTTTTATATCGGGACCGGTCATCTCCCCTCGAGAAGCAGGGCTACAAGTATTCCTCCCTCGATATCATGCTTTAGAGCTGAGAATCCTTTCAAACTGTTACTACACTTAAATGCGCGATTTACGACGCGAAGATCTGTCCTCTGTGTTAGCAGCTACCTGAATTTTACATCGTCGTAAAGTCCTATGTCTAACCTATTCGGTTTATCGACCGATCACTTGTTAACACCTGTAAGCATTCCCTTTCTCGTAATACATGACTTTCTTATTCCATTTTTTGTGGTAACGCTGCTTTTTGCATATAGGAGACTCATCACGTCGTAGTCTTTGATTCTGAGAGTATGGCCTAGTAGGACTTGGATTTTATACCCACCCGCATACAGAGTTTCACGAAGCGTGTATCATTTACTTTTTAATTATAATGTTACACTTTCAAGTAATAAAACAACCGAAAATTGATTTGGAACTTTATGCTTTAATTATCCCGAAGATTTCGGATCAAAGGACTACAGGAAGTAAGCGCTCCTTAGAATACGAGGGATTCTGGTGAAACTACAAATAATGATAGAGCTTTGTTGTAAGACAGATACTGCAGAAATAATTACATGTTCCTTGATAGCCCACTTCTCTCAAGGACTTCCTAAAGGCAGCTTTCCACAATTAGATGCTCGAACAATTTAGTTTCAGTTCGTGGAGGGAAGTCTCTGTATTTCAATGTCAATATGAGCTGTGTACGTGGTATGCAAACAAAGTTTGTTCACTAACAATCATTGCTTCTGTGAGCTTTTATGAGAATGCATAAACCGAATGATGGACCCACAGTGTTGTAACTTCATCGGTCTCACTAAAGAAAGCCTTGAACGAAACAAAGATCATTTTCGAGACTCCGACTCCGTCATCAGAAGCATTCTAAAAAAATCTAAAAAACATAAATAAGTAAAATATTAATTGCAAGAGGAGAGAACCTGTAACAAAATTAACTGAAATTTCTGACGGTGCTCGACAAAAAATTATAACAATTTAAACAGATAACAGTTCCTGGTATCATGCAAATTTATATATATATATGATCATGAACCGGCTTTCATATGTTTAGGAGATCGTCACGTGACAAAGTCCAAACACAGTTAAAATGACGTGCGTCATTTACAGGCATCATTTATACAGAAGGTACAAAAGATGCTAAAATGACTAAATGAAGAGTGTTTACATTGGAAAGCATAACTTTTTTATGTCACGCGAAAAAAGCTACATCAACTAAAAAAGGAAACAAAGACTTTATGTGAAAATAAATTTAACAACCGATGAAAAATAAAGTTGAATTTACAATTTTAATGTAGTACTTGTAACCAAAACTTGATTTAACAGGGCGGATATGGATATTGTTTTTGGACATTTAATACTAAGTTGGAGTTTTGTGTTGTAAGTTGCTTTATTTGCAGTATTTTCAGTAGAGTCAGCTACCGAATTTTCTTAGCACAATGTAAAATTTCACAGGCCTATCGTTTGGAGTGTTCGGTTCACTGTGTGTTCGGACACACTTGTACTCGGCTCAACATTAAAATCTGATGGTAGTCCCGCCACAGTTCGCCGCATGTCCTGATTTACTAATCTGCCCTGCGACAGATGTCCGACATCTGTAATGAGGGGTCGCTCATCCCCACGCCCTCTGGACGTGGTTTCACCTCATCGTGGAGACACTCACCACAGCACTCCTCGAGCACCAGACAAGTCGTGCAGCTTCCTAAATGCCCGTGCCGAGCCTCCAGCCCGTCAAAATCTATCGTCGGTCAAACTCAAATAGATCGTGGGGCTTCCTCATTCCACACGGACAGCGCGCACACTCATACTATGTACTTGCACCATGCATGTGACTAGCAGTCATTCCTCGCCAGGTGACGCTGCTATCGATAGTAGGTCGGTGGTCATAATGTTCTGGCTGGTCAGTGAACAGAGAGTAAGTATGATGCTGTCACACTTCCATGACGCGCTCCTAAGATACACTGGTTCTTGGTGAACACTCGCCGTCGGGAACAACGTACTGGTTTCTGTAACTTAAGAAGAGTTCTAATCACTTACGTATCTAGGAAACTGTTCCATATGCTGGGACATTCGTTAAGTCTGTAGTGGCGCACCATTTCAAATGCTTTCCAGAAATCTAGGAATATGGAATCTATCTGTTGCCCTTCATCGCTGTTTATCAGGATATTCTGTGAGGAAAGGACAAGCTGAGTTTCGCACGAACGTTGCTTTCTAAGTTCTTGATGATTTATGGAAAGAAGCTTTCCTGTCTCAAGGAATTGTTTTCAAGGATTCTAGAGCGAAATGATGTTAACGATATCGGTTTAATTTTGCGCACCCGTTCTTTTACCTTTCTTATAAATGAGAGTCACATGCACTTTTTTGCAGTTCGTTGTCAAAGTCGGATACTAAGAAATGCTTACCTGCTCTTTGCATGATAAATACTCTCGTAGCCTTTGTAACGGAATTATTACCTGCTCTTTGCATGATAAATACTCTCGTAGCCTTTGTAACGGAATTATTAACATTAACAACCATATTCGCTATGGCGACGTCATGATCACTATTCTACGTTCTATCCTGACATTGTCGACAAGATCAGGACTATTTGTAAAATTTTTATGTCGCCAGCGAACCCAATAACTTGGTTCGGTTATCTGGTCTTTAATGCCGCAGTTGATCTTGATTTCCACTGTCTAAGACAGTCGTCGATATAAATATTGAGAAGTGTGACCGATCACTGTTATGGTTCAAGTATTCTCTTCGATCGTGCGTTTATTATGGTTTTTGTTTCTTGATATAAACCTCTGTCAAGTGCTTCGCGTACCTTCTACTTTCTAAAATGCTTCATAAAACATACTGGCTCACCAAATCGAAAGCCTTCCCGCAGTCTATAAAACCAATAAGAGTTTCGACATTCATCCTATTCCTGGTTCTTTGATGACTCCTTTGTTCGTCTGTATGGGGCTCGTCCTCCTTCTCTATTACCTCCTGGAGTCCGCTTTCGGCACTTCTTCTGGCGGCTTCACTTCACACTACCTGCAACTTTCCCGGTGGGTGTGAACCCTGCACTACTTTGGCTTCGTGAAGCGGCCCATGTTAACATTGGCCTTCATTCCCATCCTAAGGACACTACTCTACCCTTGGTCTATCGCCTTCAGTTTCACGACCTTCGCATGGAACTTCGAGATAGTACCTTTGTATACTCTGATGACTCTCGGACTGACCGTGAGGTTGGGTGTGCCTTCGTCATTGGTACCCGTGGCTTTCGATATCGGCTTCCGGGACACTCCTCAGAATTTACAGGCCAGTTCTTCGCCTTGTGTCAGGCCACGGAGTACATCCGGTGACACAGCCTTTTCAATTGTGTCCTCTGCTCAGATCCACTCAGTGCCCTTCAAAGTCTATACGCGCTGTACACCGCGCATCCTTTAGTGCAGCGGATCCAGGAAAACTATCAACTGCTCACTCTTGGTGGAGCCAGTGTGATGTTTCTGTGGGTCCCTGGTCATATCGGTCTGCCAGCAAACGACGCTGCTGCCGCCGCTGCCAAGGCTCCAGTCCCCGTATCTCAGCCCGCGAGTACCTATATTCCCTCCGATGATCTCTGTGTTGCCGTCTGTCAGGAGGTGGTGTCCCTTTGGCATCGCCAATGGTCCTCCTTTCTCTCCCAGTGGCTTGGACGACCTCCTCTCGGCCCTCCCTCCGGAAGGAGGTTATTTTAACTCGGCTGCGTATTGGGCACTGCCTTTTTAGCCATCGTCATTTGCTAAGTGACGCTACCCCATCACTCTGTACACATTGCACTCAAGTTTTAACTGTCCGCCACTTCCTGAAGGAATGTCCATTTTTTAACCTTTTACATTCCCGTCTGGGTTTGCCGTCTAAGTTATCGGCCGTTTTAGCAAATGACACAGGGGCTGTCGAACGCGTCTTACGTTTTATCCGCCAAATCAATACGGCGAAGGCCATTTCATTTTTAGTTTTGGACTTCCGTTTCTTTATGGTGCCTTTTTAGCATCTTTTCCATGTGCCTGCTTTTAGCTGTGTTCTAGTATGTCAGTTGGAACTAACGTATAGTCGTTTTTTAACTCCTCTCTGTCTTCGTGTTCTATAGTTTTGACTTGGGCGCATACGACTCCTGTTGTTTTTGCACCCTAAAGCAAAAACAAAACCAAACAAAAACTTATTAGGAAGAGTTATTGCACGGTAATTTCCGAAACTCTTACGATCTCACTTCTTAAAAAGGGTGTTACTTCATTTGCTGTCCAGTACTGTGCTACTACCTTCATTTTCCAGAATGTATTAACTACTTTTCGTAGTGTATTTCCAGCAATAGCGCTTCATGTTTTATTAACGTTGTTAATTGCATGCAGTATTGTAACTTTTCTACTTTTTATTTGCCTTAGGACTTAATGTGGCTCGTCCGTAGTTACCCGTCTCCTTGCTAAATTCTGCTGTGTCCTTCTAAGTCGATATTCTTGGCTCATTTTCTTCCTTCCATAGCCTTTTATGGTGGTAAGTCCAAACAACTTTGTCAGTTATGTGTTATCTTTCTGTGTTTCGTTCAGGTTTGTTTCTTGTGTATGCGTGGTACTTCCTGCCTGTCTACCTTTGATATCAGTATCTATGTTATTTACGAGGGCCATTCTAAAGGAATATAGCGTTTTGATCTGATGAGCTGCGCAGTTCTCACCTCCCACTCACTGGCTTCAGTCTCTGACCAGTAGTGAGCAGGATCGATCGTTTACTGTTTATTCGTACGATTTTAAAACGTGAGAAAAAATTAACGTTTGCGCCAAGTATGATGTTCGTAACGTAATACTGTTTATACATTAAAAAAATTCACCCCACCGTAAATTACACATATCACAGTTTATGGAAATAAAATCTCCAGTTTCGAAAATGGTACATCATCTTTAATATTCATCTTCAATATTCGTCATGAGAAACGATCAGGGTGACCTTCAGTTGTGACACGAACGCAAAGCAAGAATTGAGGAAAAAATTCAACGGTATACTATGAGCCGTGCCACCTCTTATCGACACTGTTCGTGATTACAGCCTTCGGCTGTTGCCCAGCAACGGCTGTGCTCGTGCCGCCTGACAGGGCGTACGCGGCGCCTTCAGAGCCTTTTACAGAAGGACCGGGCTCCGGAGTGTAGTCACGGTTTGACTGTCAAGAGGGCAGGTTCCAGCTGCTAAGAGGACCGCGGCGATCATTCCGAGCGGACAAGTGGAGTGGGCGCTTCTAGAGCAGCTTGCTGGCGAGTGCACGACGCCGGAGCAGTGCCTGCAGACAGGGGACGAGGTGGGTAGCTGCACATCGGGCAAGCGAACTGTCTTTGGGCACGACGAAGGAAAGATTCGTGTACCATTTACCACATGAAACAACCCCTGCACAACCAGGAAGAACTGAACTTGGTGAACAGGTTTCACGACATTTCCTGCTGTTGTGCGCTTGTGTCGTGAAGGCGACTTCAACATACAATCCAGACTGGTTTAGTGCTGTTTGCCGGAACTTCACTTCCTATAAGTCTACAGGCAGTTTCTTAGTTGGTGTTTGTTACTGGTGCTGACAGATTTGAAAAGAGAAAAGAGTTGATTAGTTATTATTTGATGCTAAATTCCGTCGGCCCATTAACTAGTTTCTGTTATCGTGAGTCGGAATTAAATTTTATTTGCCCTAGGTTTAAACTGGCTATTTATTCGTTTGAATACTGGGGCGTATAGCGAGAATAGATTTGAGTGGTTCATGTGGTCTTAACTCGCTCAGTGAGTGTGTCTGGTTTTAAGATTTTTATTACTGAGAGTTATAACTTATCTTAGTCTACGCCGTACCTTTTGCTTAGTTCAATTCGATTAGGTTTCCGACATCAGCTCTGTCTTGCATCTTTCAGACTAGCTGTATTACGCTTGTACCAGTTTTTTAAGGACTTGTTGTTGTTCGTTTGTTATTCAAGAGGTGACAGGTACTTGTGTTAGAAACAAGCACTATTGTTTTAAGTTATTCTTGTTTGTGGTGTTCAAATTATTGAAAGGTGAAAGGTTATTTTAAATATGTTTCGGTGCACGAAGACTGCAAAGTGTAACCCTGTGAAGCTTCGAAAAGTCTCCTGCTTTACTGAACTGGTTATTGTGTATTTGTTAAATGTATTTTGTTTATATGTTTTGGAAGTACCAGTAACTGCACTATTTGGCCAGTGTCATGTGTAACGGCGTTTCGATTATTGTGAACTGATGCCAGGTTTGAGCCCTGCTCACTCTGTTGAATGTAGAAGGATGCTGGCAATAAAAATTGCACTCTAAACATTTACGCAAGCCTTTGTATCTTGTTACTTGATCGCAATACTGGTTTATTTTGATAAAACTGTTATTGTGTGAATGATGTTTATTGGACGGCTTAGCTCTACCGTTCCCCAAACACCTAGCTCACTGGCCGTTTCACACACGTTTCACTGTTGATGGACAGAGTTTGTGCTTTCCTGAATCAAATATATCAGTGGTGATTTGGACTACAGAAAATGTGTCCAGGATGGGTTACTAATCAGACAGAAGAGGCCGATCTTTAGATTACAAAAGAAAATGACACTTGTCCGCCAAAGAGGCTAAATTTTAAAACAAAGCTTTATTCCTGAGGAATACCGAAAAATGTCAATTTTTTTTTTCAAATACACTGATAGAAAAAAATAGCAAAATCAAAAAATAATTGATGTATAGAATGAAATTTCGGAAATACATTTGTTTAGGTAACATAATTAAGTGATTAACATTGCAAGATCACAGATTAATGTAAGCGCGAGATAAACCACTGAAAATGCGAAGTGCTGGTACATTTATAACCAGTGTAACCCCAAGACTGTTGACTGCAAGGATACGAACGTGCACACATTGTTCTGTATAGATGTCGGATGTCAGTTTGTGGGTTTAGTTCCATGCCTGATGCACTTGGTCAGGTTATGCTGTTTATGGATGACACTTGAGTTGTCGTCCGATTACGTCCCATACGTGCAGATCTGGTGATCGAGCAGGACAAAGCAACTTGTCAACTAAACAACAGAGTGCTCCTGCTGTCATTCGAAATCACACCTTAAACCATAATTCAAAATGTAGGTCTAGTGTGTCTAGGACGCATAGAGATTGGTTGCAGGGTCTCAGCTGGCCTCATCCTAACCAGCAAACAACTGTCACGCAGAAACAGCTGTCATCAGAACACACAACAGACCTCCACCGTTGCCAGCATTCGTGTATAGTGGCTACATTCCTGCCAAATCTTTCTGCAATATCGCAGGACTATCCAGCTTCTCGAAGCACTATTATACGACCTCGCTCAAACCCAGCCAGGTGTTGATAATAGCGTCTTTGCCGCCTTATAGGCATCCTTGACTAACGTCAACTCAACACGTCCAATCTCAGAGGTAACTAACACAAACGACCATTACAGCGTATATTTAAAGCAAACTGTCGATCGATAGAAACGTGTCGGATCGTCGACTGAATCACATTTTTGCTCCACTAGATCGATAGTCGTCTCCACAAACGCCGTCATCGAAGTGAACGGCGGCTCGACACTTTCGGCACGCCACGGACGCAGGCTTGTGGGAGCAGTATTAGGCTATGGGAGACATACTCCCGCTCTTTCATGAGGCCTGTGGCAGTAATGGAAGACACATTGACAAATGTGCATCCCTTAATGCTTGATGTCTTCCCAGACGCCGATATTATCTTTGAGCAGTATAATTGTCCGTGTCTCGGAGCCAGAACCGTGCAACAATGGTTTAAGGAGCATTATAGTGAACTCACGTTGATGTCTGGGCGACCATATTCGCCTGATGAAAATCTATCGAAACCGTCTGGGTCGCTGTCGAGAGCCATGACTGCGGACGCTAATCAGCGGCCGTTTTTTGAGTGAATTACATGATCTATGAGTAGACATCTAACGCCACGTACCTCCACCAACGTACCAACCAACTTTTTGATCCCTGATACGCAGAATCAGTGATCTATTTCGTTCCCAATGTGGATAAACAAGCTATTAGGAAGGTGGTCATAATATTTAGGCTCATCAGTGGGTTTTTCTCATTATGTTTAATAAAAATGTCTGGCGGAACAAATGTCCTCTACTACTAGAATGACCCTCGTAATAACTAGTGCCAGACATTTCTCGTGGCACATAAGTAACTACAGTACTGCTACAGTGACAGTTGGTTTGCAGCACCGCAGGGGCACTCGGCAGGTTGTGGGACGCGTTGCGCTTGGCGTACAAGGCGCGGGTCGCGACCTCTGCACGCGCGGCGCGGGTTCGCGCCCAGGCTGCGCTGGCAGGCCGCAGGCCGCAGGCCGCTGCGATGCAAATGCGCGCCGCGCAAGGCGCGCTGACGCCACCGGCGCTCCTAATGAGCCGCGATTGTCTCCGGCGCTCACACCTGCCAAAGCCGCGCCCCCTCGCGCTGTCGTTTGACGTCACGTCCGCGCCCACTTCTCCAAATTTGACTCCGGCCGTGTACAGCACGCACACACACACAAACATACACACACACACACGCCATCACTTCGGCAACAAACGCTGTGGTTGCAAGGGCGCGCTCAGATGGATTGCCTTCTGTCATCATGCTATAAAGGTCACGTCCAATCGGCCGCATCGATGAGTCAACTACAGGGTGACCCAAACGTCCCTCAACATTTGAAGATGCACTAATTTACGAAATAATGTAGGTAGAGAGGTAAAATACTTTACACACATGCTTGAGAAGAAAAGGAGATTTATTGAAACCGAAAACGAGTGCAAAAATGACCAACAGATGGCGCTCGACAGCAACATGTCAACGACACTGCTTGAGAATCGAGTATAAAATGAGCTGTAGGGAGGAAGGGAGTCTCATCCTCGACCGTCAGCTCACCTGGACCCCTCACCTCCTGACCCTCCAGCAGAAAGCCCAATCCCGCCTCTGCCTCCTGAAACTCCTGTCTGGCCGGACATGGGGATTACGTCCTTCCACCATCCTCCACACCTACAAATCCCTCATCCATTCTATCCTCTGTTATGCCAGCATTGCCTGGATCTCCGCACCCACCTGCTTTTGCAAGGCCCTCCAAATCCTCGAATGCCGTGTGCTCCGCCTTGTCTTCCATATCCACCTTCCTTCCCCCACATGGCTCCTGTATGAACTCATCCCTTCCTCCACCTCCGCCTTTTCCTCCAACATCTCCACATCCTTTACACTGCCCATAGGCTTGATCCCCCCCATCCACTTGTTTCCTCCTTCCTCTCCACCCGCCGCCCATTGCAGCACCTCTATCGCTGTATCCCTCCATCTCTCCATCTCCTTTATCAGGGCAGTTTCCAGCACCTCCCCCTCCTGGATGTTGAAGTTCGCCGTGACGTCTACCCTTCCTTCCAACTCTAACCTGGCCTTGTTCCCTTCCCTCCCCAGGGCCCCCTTTTGTCCGTTCCCCTCCTTCTCCCAGAGCGGATTTTTCTCCTTCCCCTCCCCCCCGAGTCCCTGCATCCCCCCCTCATCTGTGTTCCTCCCACGTCCTTCCCTCTCCATAACTCTTTGACCCACCCCCACCCATCTCCCCCTCTACCCCTCTCTCTGCCTTCTTCCCTTCTCCCTCATCTCCATGCCCCTAGCAGATCCTGTGCTTTGCTCATCGTCATCAGTGAGCTACGTCAGTGTTGTGTTTTGTGCTGTTCTCCTGTGTGTCACGAGCTGTCATTTTAATTGTGTGCTGGGCTTGTACATAGTGTTACTGTCAGTGATCGTTATATGCCATGCTGTCCATCGATACTTTTATGCTCCAGCCATACTTCGCTTTGTGTTCTTTTAACTGTCTCAGTGTGAGGTTGTTTGTGCACAATACTTTATTATGGTTTTTATCTGCATTTTAAGGTCGCCTCCATTTTGTCTGTTCTCTTCCATTATGTAACCCTTTTTTGCATTTTTCTCCGCCATATTTTCTCCTTTGTAATTTTAAATGTTTTCTGTTGTATCATTATTGTCTTTTGGCTGAAGATCAGCGCAAATGCTGCTGCCAGTGTGCCCCGGATGGGGAATTGAAGTATGGACGTGAAACATGGACGATAAATAGTTTGGACAAGAAGAGAATAGAAGCTTTCGAAATGTGCTGCTACAGAAGAATGCTGAAGATTAGATCGGTAGATCACATAACTAATGAGGAGGTATTGAATAGAATTGGGGAGAAGAGGATTTTGTGGCACAACTTGACTAGAAGAAGGGATCAGTTGGTAGGACATGTTCTGAGGCATCAAAGGATCACCAATTTAGTATTGGAGGGCAGTGTGGAGGGTAAAAATCGTAGAGGGAGGCCTAGAGTTGAATACACTAAGCAGATTCAGAAGGATGTAGGCTGCAGTACGTACTGGGAGATGAAGCAGCTTGCACAGGATAGAGTAGCATGGAGAGCTGCATCAAACCAGTCTCAGGACTGAAGACCACAACAACAACAACAACAACAAAGAAAAAAAAGAAAAAAGACAGGGAGTCAGATTATTCCTAGCCTGGTTGATAAACATCTGCTAGAAGGTACGACTCTTATGTGGGATGGCCCTACACCACATATCGCTACAGATGTGAAAGATCTCTTGCGCACATCGTCATGCATGACCTACCAGGTACCCCATTTAATGTATTATCATTGATTATTCAATTAAAAATATTCCTTATTTATTACTTATTATAAATAAATATTCTTTATGTGTGCTTTTATTTTAATTGTTGGTTTAGTTATGGGTTTTAGTTGGTTTAGCTTTTCTCCTCATTTCCTTTTATCTTTACTCTCCTGAAAACCTGGGAAATATAAATATTTTGTTTTAAATACCACAGGAGAGCAAGAGATGTATTCCTCAGCGGCGATCTCGCGGAAATTCCTCGTCGTTATCTGCTCCACATGAAATCTCTAAAACCTTTCCTCGCTACACAGATCGTTCGGTACACCCGTGTGCTATGTTGTTTTATGAGTCTGGATGATAGATTCAACAATTTAGCAAGTTATAGTTTATTAATTCGGTGATAATCTCTCGACGAATTCTGACTGTGGAAAATGCAGGTTCGCTCTACCAGTCCAAACTTCACCTCCGAGCGATCTACGTCTCGTAATATCTGTATCGCGATAATTAACTAATTTCGGTATGGATGTATACACACCTTGAACACTTGACGTTGGTTATTGGTTTTTACTTTGTGCAAAAAACTATCTGAACATTTACTATACGCCGTAATGGCGTATCACAAAAATACAATCTCTCTCCTCCTCTCACATGTCCGATCTCTCCATTTTTTTCACAAAGAGTCCATAAAACAAAATCTCTCAATTGCTATATGCCGTTCAGCACAATATCAATTCGTCACACCCAAATTAGAGTATTGCATACATTGTTACACCATGCTCGACCTCAGTCTGTGTTATTATTGGTTGTGGGGTTACCTGAGTCGCGATCGTCCGACCTCATTAGGGACGCTAAGAAACAACATCCGACAGCAATTTTTCGCCGCACCTACTGATATGCTGTACAGTGCTGTTCATAACATTGTCACTGCACCACAGGTATTGTTGATGAATGAGGGTCGACGCGATGAGCTTTGGTTATAAAGAGCATCAACTTCGCTGAAAGTCAATTCTTATGTCAATTATTGCTTTTGTATTATATTAAGCGCAGTCGGTTGGTCATTTTGTGCACTTTGTTTTGATTTCAATAAAATCCCACGTCGTTTCAGGCAAGTGTGTCAGTTTTTCATCTCTACCAACTTTATTCCGTGAAGTATTGACTTTTCAAATGTTGATGACTTTTGGGTCACTCTTTGCTTTGAACTGTGTCTAATTGTTGTACTCTGTCTAGTTTACACAAACCTGGAAACTAACGCATTGATAGATGAGGACAGATTCTTTCGTTGCCTTATTAACGTCCAATATGCACATATCCTGAAATGAAATTTAACATACAGACATGGAATATTCCGGGCGTTTCAGTCCTGATAATAAAAACTCCTAAAATGCCTTCCTCCGCTTACAGTCACTTATTCTTAAGGTTTTTCTAGTTGAAAATCACTCTTGTCAAATTACTGAGGTAGGTAGTACACAGAAGGAACACACCCATTTAGTAGACCTCACTAATAGTTCAGGCGAAATTTCATCACCTGTGGGCCAGCATATTCAATAAAACAACACCTATTGTCTCCAGGAAGCATCAGCGAACATTTTGTCTCTAAAGTTGTTCCTCATGAGGTGCTCTATTACCCATAGTTGTTTGTTGCACAGGTTTTTAAACAGCTTACGTAAAAGTTCACATCTTGAGAAGCAAGTTTCGTGAGAGACAAAGTGTTCACCCACACTTCCAAGCGAAGTTACCTGTATTTAATAATTTATTATGCCTGTGAAAGGCATCAGGGCGTAGGCACCTTGTAGCTCTGTGTGTCTGTTCCACATCTACTCCTAAACCACTGGATTAGTTTCAGTCAAATTTAGGAAAAATTCTACTTTTTGTTTGAGAAGACCTACTATGGGAGTAAGAACCTTCTAGCTTCTATAGGGGTGGTGGTGGGGATGAAAAGTTTTAGAAATGCTTGACATCTACTTCACACTGCACAACTGATGTGTTGTGCAGGAAGTATTGGAATGCATTTCTGGGCGTTTATAGGCATACCCATGGCTGATCAGATAGAGGGTGGAGGAGGAAATAGATAGTGAGAGGGGGAGGATGAGATGGGCAGAGAAATGACCACAATTAGAAAATTCGGGAAATTAGAGCTAATATAGGGTTTATTGACAATCATTTCTCCACATTCCATTCACAAATGAAACAGGGAAGGGGACATCAGTTAGTAGTACCAGAGATAGCTTCCACTGCACAGAATGAGGTGGCTTGGGGAGTATTGATGTAGATGTAGAGATAGACAGGTGGGAGTAGAACAGAGAGACATTGGAGGAGGAGACAGACAAATAGTCAGGAGAGCAGAAGACAGTCAAAGAGAAGGGGAGAAGAGGAAATGGACAAACAGAGAAGGAAGAATAAGAATTAGGCACAGAGAGAGGGAAGAGGAGGTGCAGACAGAGAGAGACAGAGACAGAGAGAGAGGGAGCAGAACAACAGAAGGGGAAGTTTTGCAGATAAAGGAACAGGAGGAGATAAACAGAGTGAGGGGGATAAGCAGATGGATAGCGAGGAAGAGGAGGGGATGGACAGAGAGAGTGAGGAGGAGGTGATAGACATAAAGAGGAAAAGAGGAGATGGGCAGAAAGAGGGGGAGCAGAAGGTGGATGTGGAAGGGAGAATGAGGTGGAGAGAGGAGATAAGGAGATTGGAAATGAACAGAGAGAAGAGAAGTGATGGACAGCGAGAGGGGGAGAGAGGAAGAAGTAGACAGAAATTGGGTAGAGATGGACAGAGAGAGGAGGGGGATGGACAGAAATAGGAAGAAGGGGGAGATGTACTAACAGAAGAATGGAATAAATGAATTCCCAGGCAATGATGGGCTTCACAACTAGTATATATATAAACTGGATGTATGTGTGTATGTTACAGACCTCCTCCTAATCTAATGGATCGATTTCATCCAAATTTCTGACACACACTACTTATTATCTAGAAACAAATATTATGGGGCATAACAACCACCTTGCTCCAATGTGAATAGGGGTGGAGATGGAAAGGCTGAGATAAATAACTGACTTGTTGTGCACATAGTAATGGAATAGGTTCCAATTGGGATACTTGCTGACAGGCATGGCTGAGCAGAGACAGGTTTCAGAAGATATGTGTAGTGAGAGGGGGACGATGAGATGGACAGAGAAAAGGAGAGGAGGGATGGAGAGATAGGGGTGGGAGTCAGAGATTGACAGAGATGGAGGGAAAGGAGGATATGAACATAGAGAGGGTGGGAGGAGATGGTCAGAGAGAGGGGGAGGAGGAGATCGACAGTGAGAAGGGATAGAAAGATACAGACAGCGAGAGGGGAAAGGAAGAGATGGACTGAGAGCAGGTGGAGGAGAAGATAGACAGAGAGGAGGAGGACGACAAGGAGGAGGAGGAGATTAAGATGGAGAAACATAGGGGAGAGGGAGATGGACAGAGAGAGGGGGATAAGGAGATGGACAGGGATATGGGGAGAAGGAGGAGATGGACAGAGGCGGAGGAGGAAGAGATGGATGGAGACAGGTGGAGGAGGAGATCGACAGAGAAAGAGTGAGGAAGGGATGTGTAGGGTAAATATGGAAGAAGGAGATTCAAAGAGATAGGGTGAGGGTGGGTAGAGAGTGAGGGAATGGATGTGTGAAACTATTGTGCTGTATGTGTATGTGGGTGAATACGCGAGTAAAAGGTTAGGCATATGTAGACTCTGATATTGCTGAGTCATTCTCATACCACTATGGACAAATGTAGAATACTGTGGCTACAATAGATCTAGGTGTAGGTAAAGTTGTGGTTTGTCGACAAATCTCTCAATGTCTTACTCGTCCTGTCCTATATAAATTATTAATATTTAGGAGAAAATGCCACATTTGTAGACTAAAATTTATCGTTAAAACTATATCTTTTCTTTGAATTACCTTCAATTAGAATTTTATACTAGTAATCACCAGTGTGTGTTACATATTAATCTATTGTCTGAACCTTTTCCAATCGCATAGAGAGCTACGATGTAATCTGCAGTGGTAGTTTATAAAGATATTTAATATTCAAAATTCTATTATATTTTGTTTGTTAAATGTATCGTGAAATTTATTATTTGTATATCCGGATGATGCAAAGTACCTACAAATTATTTCGTGGTCTAAGAGTAAAAGCACCATCAATAACTGGCCTTTATACAGTAACTCCATGGGATTGGCATGTATAATTTCGGATCTGGCAACAGTGTGTAGAGGGTGGCCAGATGCCCTTCTGTCGTCCGCCTAGACGAAATTTGTGTCCCCGCCATCTAACTGCGTCTTATGTTATCCAAGTGAAAGACGCTCTTTGGTTGTCAATTCGCCTTGCGGATTCGATGTGGGACTGGCGCCCCTCCACGAATCTCGATAGCGGCGGGTCAAGGCGCGCGGCAGTTCGAGCGGCTTACTTGAGATAGTAGATATCCTAAATATTTCTCTCTCTCTATTTCCCACATTGGTAACAAAGTACACAATCTGTCCTGATTTCCTAGGGCTGGAAATCAATGTGTCCTAATTGCTATTTCTGTATTAGTGTTACAGCGACATGTATAAAACGTATTTTTATTTTTCTTATGCCCTCCCAGGAATAGGCCTAGGGCCTTCTGTGGTCTCGTCATCTCTTCCTCGGTCTTCTGACACTTCTCTTTCTCCGTTGTTTATAATCCATTATTAGTGTAAGAACTCTTTGTGGTGGCATATGAAATACAAGTTCGCTCAATTTTTCTTTGTACTGGACTGTCTTTTGAGTTACTAGTTGCTTACTGAACCCTTCTCTTATCACTTCGTTTCTAATTTTGTCTTCCCCTTTCTTCGTGAAACATAATTGTATAAAATATGGAGTTAAATTTTTGTTGTTTTAATGACCTGTGGAAACTGTGAAGGTTGGTGTCCTTGTTCGGCCATGACTTCACGTAACCAGTAGTATAAATCAAGTTCATTCTTTCATTAATCTTCAGTAAATACCTGTCCCGCCAGCACTAATGTAATATAAGTGTAGATTTCCAGATTTATATTGATTTTTCTCGCAGAATAGACGGGTTTGCTTTGTGTGCACAGAAGTTATGTTCAGCCATGTGTTACTCAATATGCATCGAAATTCATCTCATCAGGCAGTTCTAAACTTGCGTAATAGAACGAGTATCTATTTGTGTGGATTATCTTCCTTGGTTATCATGATGTAACATATTTTTAGTGATCAGCCTTGAAAGTCGTGAGCTCTATCTTCTTATCTCGTGTTTTCTACTGAAAATATCGTGTTTGTACTCTTGTTAACTTTACTATTACAGAGACCGCCTATACTTTTTTTTATTCGTCCTGTGCGCAACAAATAACTTACTTGGTCTTTCTGCTGCCACTGCTTGATCTGCTGCTTTCCATTATTTAACAAAAACAAAAACAAAAACCTATCATTCATGCTGAGTGCAATGCATGTTCTGTATGGCGGCTCCTGCTGTTGCTGCGGCTGCTGCTGCTTACTACAACTACATATAATTCAAGAGAAAGGGTTTGGTCAAATCTAAACTCGATAAATGATAACCCCTTATTTCAAAAACTATATTCTGAAAGCGATTCTTTCTCATTCAATTAACAAAACACTAGAAGCTCTTTGAGCAATCACTTCGTATGTAGATCTGCCTCCAGTGGCATTAAAGCAATATTACAAATTAATAAAATTTTTGAGACAGACTGAAATACTTCTCAATTAAATACATAGTGAAACAATTCCCTGACAATTACAAAAGAAATCAATACTTAATCTATTCGCCTAACAATGGTTTCCCTTAAGAATTCAACTCCTATCATTATCAAAATTACCGTCTGCTGCTATGCACATACACAAACCCTTTTCTCTATTAATAAGCGCGCTGCAAATTAAAAAAAAATATCAACTCAATACCAAATCCTGTGTCGCTGCTGGCGGACAAGGCATTACGGATGTTCGGCGACGACCTCTCACCCAACACACGTGCGCACCACAGCAGGCGTTCTCCTACACTGGTTTCCAAACTGCCACTTATTAATCCGTGCGCTGCGAAGCGCGACAACAATATCTTAAGACTCCAGAGCTTGTGTTCGCACGCTGTAGCCAACCTTTAAATCCTAAGAGAGTATTGCCAACTTCCAGCCTCTTGCTTGGCGTTCAGCCATGACTTCTCTGCTAAGTATGCAGTACGCTTCTTAGCTGCTATCGACAGTGGAAGTTCGCTTTAATTTTTATTTTTTTGATAAATGAACTAGTGTTCAATTGCGTAATTTTTTATCTTAAAACCTATATTCTTTGTGTGCATACCCACGCCTTCCCCAACCACACTGTCTCTTTCAATAACAAAAGTCTTCCGTGAAAGTTAAATATTCAGTATTGATACACTGGTAAAGTTATTTCCTTTATTTAAAGTGTGGCCATGCATGTACCTTATGTTACTGAGTGCAATTTCCATGTATGCGTGATACTTTGCAAGAAAACCATTTGAATGGAATCCCAGGTTTTATATGTTATGATCAAGTCAAACAGTAAGATAGATTTTCATAGTTAAAGGTGGGTGTCATAGTCTAATTTTCCATTATATGATTTAAGTGAGATAAGATCTTCCATTGCGCATTATAAGAAATATTATCAGGTCCCATTCAGGATATCTAATCTATAAAATTAAATAAGAACTTAGAGAAAAGTAAAGCGATGAAAGCAGCAATTTGTTTATATGATGACCCAACACTGTTCGGGTAGTATAGGCAGAAACTGTAAGAATTCATACATTCGTGTGTTCTACATGACTGCCACTCCTCAGGTTAGTGAAAAATGCTACAGGGGAGGTGCTTGGTCAAGATGAAACAGTAACAGCTTCTTTTATCCACAGAAGATTGCATACTGAGTATAAACTGATTCTTAGGCGTTTTGTGACTTCGTATTTATGAGAGTGTTTGTTGTCACTTTCAATCCTTCAGTGGCTTTTGTGTTTTAAAAAGGATAGGTAAATACAGTTAACATAGGTGAAAGCACGTAGCGCCGCAACAGTAGCGTTGCGGATATTGCGACATACTCGTGTGTCGCCAACATCTGTCGGCCCAATGAGCACAGTTATACGGAAACGGTACGGGTTTTTGTGGATTGGAGGCGTCTTCCGGCCCATGAACTACGCATCTTTTTTCTCAACAGGAGCACCGCGACACAGAGTAAGCACAGGCCTGTTCCGGACAGTGGCCTCTGCCTAAAACTCATGTCGAACTACAGCTTCCTGTGCGTATCCTAAAGGCCGCCGTAATTCGTTTCTTGTCCAACTGCAACACGGTGGTCATGGAGCGAAAGAAAATATTTTCCTACTATTCGCCCACATATGCCTACAACAACAGCTGTTCCAGGTTTCTAGAGAAGTGTAAAATGAACTGCTTCAAAACTAGCTAAAAAACGTAGAGACAATGCGATGGTATCATTTTAAAGCTCAAATGTGATCCGTACAGTGAATGACTGATCAGAAAATTGATTGTGCTTTACTTATGTTGTATTTACTCAGATTGTTCCTTACTTCTTACGCTATTCGAACAAATTACATAAGGTTCACAACCAGATACAAGTAAATAACCCTTGAAATTTCGGGATTACAGCCATGTGACAGTGAATCCGTAGATGGTGGTATATGGGGCATACAGGTAACTGATCACTTTTTCCACCAGAGTTATGCGATAATTAAGGTAGTCCGTCCTTGAACTGACTTAGCGTGCTGCCTTGTAGGAATTATTCCTACCCGTTATGTGGAGATGCTCTCATAGTTTCACGCCCCCTTGCACAGCCGCAGCAGCGGCTTCGGGTTCTGAAAATGCAATACTATTGTCTATGTTTTACATAAAGAAGCGAGCAGTAGTTTTTCCTTTGGGCAAATAATTTTTACACAGGATGCCATTATAACCCGTTTCTTTATGAAACACCGGAAAATGAACTTGTTCACAATGATTATTAGCTATCTATTAACGGTATGAGACAATGGTCTACCGCATGAGTGGATCGAAAGTCATCCTATCGACGGCTGCCGATTATGGCGCACAGTCCGTAACTTGAGCGTACAATCGGTACAGTTAGATGGTTCAGATGGTTCTGAGCACTATGGGACTTAACATCTGAGGTCATCAGTCCCCTAGAACTTAGAACCACTTAAACCTAACTAACCTAAGGACATTACACACATCCATGCCCGAGGCAGGATTCGAACCTGCGACCGTAGCGGTCGTGCGGTTCCAGACTGAAGCGCCTAGAACCGCTCGGCCAGACCGGCCGGTTCGGTACAATTAGTATGTGATCATATGTCTTAGGTTATGGCAAAGTTATTTATTTATTTATTTATTAATATCAGCATGTCCAAACATTACAAAATTACTCAAAGACAGCATTTATGGCCCGGAGACTCCGCCTAATATCTGAGTGGCAAAAAAAAATTGTTAGCAAGTATTTATTACTAACAGTTTCTTGACTCCCACCAGAATAAATGTATATTTCCTACGTATCTCTTTGCTGATGTGACGAGCGATTTCTGGATCGACACCTCATCTCACTGGCTTAGGAAGCGCCAGGTGGCCAGCAGCTTCTGTTAACCAACGTGAGTACCTACCGTTCGCTCCTTACTCCGTAAGTACTGCAGCACTACACATTCACTTCATGTATGTGAATAAGCGAAACTGGAAATAAAGTCAAATGCGCTATTGTCGAGCGTAAAAAGACAGCAGCAAACATGGTTTGTCAAACGTAAAGCTGTTCCTTGAATACTTTCACAAGGCTCTGATTAAAGGTAGCTGTCTTCATCTACCAAAGATAGTAGCCTACTATCCCGTAACACAAATAATAACACAGCCCTCAACGATGCTACACTCTACTGTAAAATCTTTGAACAATATGTCAAGTCCCACTTTAGCGATGTCCGCCTTGAGAAACTGCCACCAACTTACTCCACTTCGTGGCGTTAGGTTTTAAAGGGTCCTATTGGTCATTCTGCAACATGAATGCAGTATTGGTTTTTAGGATTTAATAGGACTTTGCATCGTACTCTTAGCCTTACGTAGAAACGTTCTCGTAAGCTGAAGCTTATGATGGAAACGATTTAATAATTTGATACAGATCTGGCAGGTTTTAGACTGACGCGACTTGAGAACTCATCCTACAAAATTCAATAACAAATACAGTACTGCTGATCAAAGGGAGTTGGTGCTATCGATTTTACACGTTTAGCGAAAGTTTCTAGATGCGAGAATAGCTTCAGAAGGGATCAACAGATCTGGTATTCACAGATTTTAATGAGCCTTAGATATGTTGTAGAGGGACCTGTCCTGAGTATCTAGTTAGCGGGTTTTCACACTACGGACCCTCAGTTTCAAGAAAATCGATGTTGAAATTTTATCCGTATCTCCTATACCTGTAACGTTAGTCATGTTTCGATAAGGCGAAAGTAGCGCAGCAGCTTTGGTTCGGACTATCACGCTGACGTTAAGGGTCCAGATACCACGGGTGTACCTTTTTTTCTATTTCATCGTGCATAATACCATTAAACACTGTATATCACGCAAAATTATTCAAAAACAGTCGCTTTGGCCGTAGTAATTTCATTAATAAATCAATTATTTCAAATGTGTATTCTTTTTTCTGCAGGATACATTACAGACTACTACTTGCATCACTTACTCTACTAGGAACAGAATTCTGGACGGCATTTGTTGCAGATGCAAATTCGTAGAGCATCACGCGGAAGCTATTGCTTTCCAAGCATATGGCTTTCTTAGCAGTGATACAGGAAAACATAGTTTATTTAAATTCAAAGAGACTGTGCTTTCTTCGATGCAAACCACGCGTATTTAATCGTTCCTGTGAAAGCATGTGCGCTAAATCGACCCAATATTAAATAACGTATTTTTATGGAATCTTTCCTCTACCCGAATTTCTCTATTAGTGTTTAGTAATCCGAGAGCATTTTAATTCTTTTTTCGTGAAAAATTTAACCTGACTGTAAAAGCAAAAACTCGAAAGTTTGACAAACTCGAATTCATTTGGTTGGGATGATTTCTATGGTGTAGGTAAGTGCTTGTATTTCATCTACAAAGATTCGATCGTAAAGAGTCTTCCTTCCCCACGAATCAATAACGTAAAGAAATTTTTCTTGTCCCACGTACGGAATAATGACATTTTCAAAATTTTCGTGCAGTATTTTCGTGACCTTCCTTTATTTCGTGCAGGTTACAGTTATATTTTTTAATTTATGCGTTAACCCATCAACTCTTTTTTCAACATTCCAACAAAATTTACCTGATGGTTCTTGCATTCATAAGAAAACATAAGGGAATGCTTTTCCTGGCACAGCTAGCATATACTGTGCTGTGAAGGAATGACTAATCTTGTTCAAACCAGTTTTCGCTTCTTGTTCCGCAAGGGATCTGTTGTACTTCAGTTGGTATTAGCAGTTGGTTTGACTGGTATTAATTGCTTGATCGAGATGAAAATTAGGATTGAGCATTTTCGTATGAATCTCGAATTCTTCGTCCATGGTTGAGTAATTTTTGGAGCTCTCCAAATAATTGGAATTTTAACTACGAACCACAAAGGAATAAACAGTTGAAGCAAGTGTAATGTAACTATTGATTTATAAATGAAATAATTATGGTGAAAATGACTATTTTTAAATGATTTTTATTGATATACTATTTAATGATATTCTCTAGATGAAATAGGAAAAAAAAAAAGAAAAGGAGCATGGGTACGGTTTTAAACCTGCACCACAACCATGATAGCCGTGGCCTTAGCCCTTGCACCATGCTCGCTCGGTCGAAACATGACTGACTTTACGGGTACAGGAGGTACTTTGAAATTTCAAAATCGATTTTGTCGGAAACAAGTGGCCGTCGCATGAAAAACACCTAGCGAGGTACTGAGGACACGTCAGTCTGCAACGTACCTAAGACTTGTGAGAATCCGCGATTAACACCTGTGATGGTCGCCTGCTTTGCTATGCCGTAAGTGTACAGGCAGCACTGGCGACACAGAAGTCACGAACGACGGCACGAAGCTACCTAGACGCTGGTCTTGTATCGCCACGGTCAGCCGGAAGTTATGGACGGGTTTCGACAGTGTGTTGAGCTATCGCGATGTTCACCGTACAGCTGCATACATGCCTACAATCACACTTTGCAGACTGCTGTGACGTCCACGGCAGTGGGAACATCCCACAGTACCACATGGGGTAAGTTCTGGTAAAATCGGGTATGGGGAACCCTCCTCATATTTCTCATTACGAGTTGCTCACTCCATTTTTTTTTTCATTACATCATGCCGGCAACTTCTGTACCGCCTTGGCGCTTGGTAGTGTATGACTTCGTTCAAATGGCTCTGAGCACTATGGGACTTAACTGCTGAAGTCAGCGGTCCCCTAGAACTTAGAACCACTTAAACCTAACTAACCTAAGGACATCACACACATCCATGCCCGAGACAGGATTCGAACCTGCGACCGTAACGGTCGCGCGGTTCCAGACTCTAGAGCCTAGAACCGCTCGGTCACTCCAGCCGGCATTTCGTTACATATGTATGTGTGATGTAAGAAGTATATGACTTTAACGCTACTTGTTTGTACAAATTTTAATAACTAAGAAGGTTGACAGCAAAGTAATGCCTCCACCTTCGTAACTCTTCAACATTTGGCTGCATTGATATGCGGCAGGTACTGGCTTGTTTCGTAACCTGTTCTCTACAGCTCCAGCCTTACCATTGAACGGTTGTGTTGTTGCAGTGTAAAGTATGGAAGGCTGCGCAGATGGTCGGTAAATGCGATTTAAGCAGTCATTGAATTCTTGACAGCAGAGGGTGTCACCCCAAAGGACTTTCATCAGAGAATGAAAGCAGTTTATGGTGATTGTGTTGATATGAATACTGTGCGTCGCTGGCGAGTAAGTTTAAAGATGTTGACGCGGAAACATCTGACCTGCATGACAAACAAAGAGTTGGACGTCCTGTGACAGCAACCACCGAGTTTCTCAAGTAAAATGTTGACAGATTGATTCAGGATGCCCTGTGGCCGAGCGGTTCTACGCGCTTCAGTCCGTAACCGCGCTGCTGCTGCGGTCGCAGGTTCGAATTCTGCCTTGGGCATGGATGTGTATGACGCCCTTAGGTTAGTTAGGTTTAAGTAGTTCTAAGTCTAGGGGACTGATGACCTCAGATGTTAAGTCCCATAGTGCTTAGAGCCATTTGAACTTTTTTTTTTTTTTTTTTTTTTTTTTTTTTTTTTATTCAGGACGATCGTCGTATCACTCAGAAGGAAATTGTAAGCACAATCGGAATTTCACAAGAACGTGTGGGCCACATTTTCTGCAGCATGGCAATGCTAAACCACAGACTTCAAGTGCCACCACAGCAGAACTTCATAGACTGAATCTCACCACCGTTTGGCGTCCTCCATACAGTCCAGATTTAGCATCGTCTGACTGCCATCACTTCCCGATAATGAAAGACGATCTGCGGGGACGTCATTATGCTTCTGATGAAGACGTTGAGAAAACTGTGAGACTGAAATAGGGTGTCGACTTCTTTCGTGTCGGCTTCAGAGAACTTGTTCATCGTTGGCAGAAATGTATCCAATTGGCTGGTGATTATGTGGAGAAGTGAATATTGGTAATATAAGATAACATTCTAAGGATTATTTCTGCGTTTGATTTATTAAAATATTCCCATCCAAACCCAATTAACGAAGGTTTAGGCATTACTTTTCATTCATTCGTAGAATTTAATAATTATATACAGAATTTACAATTATTTTGTGCATTGTTGAGACTATTTTTGTCACTAATAATCTAATTAATTATCCCCTATTGAAGAGATATATTTTCATTTGAGATGCGACAGAGCTTTATACGGTCAGGGAATTAAGACATGGGTAAACAGCCATCTGGGAAGAGTGCCAACCCGGTACCAAATAGCTCACTTGTTCGGACTTGCATATACTAGAGCAGCAACAACGCAAAATGACCTAAATGTATTTTCCCGCTTAATGCAAATACATTTGGTGAAGAGGAATTTGCAACGTCAAACGCAACAGAAAGAGCAACGCCAGATTCCCGGAACACAAGGGGGTCAGTTACTGCTTCTCCACATCCTGGTCCGTCGATCAATGTGTAATGTCTTCATTCACTGAAGCACCGGACGGTGTACAGTCAGTTTCTCGTTGCGAGAAACCATCATCAATCACGTGAAGAGGAAAATGCGCGGTGATCACGGAGTATCCCTATAAAAAAGAACTCAATGCAAACAAAAGCATTCTTACCGACAGGTTAAAAAAATTGTTCAAGGACTCCGAATCTAGATTTTACAACAGAACAGGAAGATTCTGAAGACGTGTAAGTCAAACAGCTCTTCTGGACATGAGAATTAAGCACCTTGTCTGCTTCTCAAAGGGGTCTACTCGTCAAACAGAAAATCAGATGACTGGGTAAACTATTTAAAGTGCGACAAATGGATCCATGAGCATTGTAATGTTTGTACTGAAGATGACTTGAGTGAGTAGCGGTGTGTCCATGCCTCAGATGAAAATAATAACATTGCCCGTTTGTGCCCCACGGAGTACCTACTTTTATCCTAAGGTGTGGGGTATAAACGTATATTGCACAGTGCTGAGTTATAATAAATATAATGTAAACCACCAAAAAGAAGTCCTCAGAGTTCACATACATTTTTCGTGCCTTGTTTGTCCTTCACTGAAATAAACTGGAAGTCTCAACAGTAAAAAGTGTCATCGTTATTTAGCTTTCTCCTTAGCTCCCCGATTATACCCCAGCCTCCCTTATTAGTGTTTATTCCTGTTTCATGCAGCTGCGGTGCGAGGAAAATGTTGCTGTGCTTGCTGCAGTTACAGTGTCTTAAGTGTCCCCACGGGAAAGATATGTTCGGAGCTGTTGCATATTCGTTAATTATTCACTGAATTGTTGTTCTCCGAACTTAGTAAGCAGGCGTCCCCAGGATAGTTGGCATGTGTCATTAATGGCCTCTAAGCTGAGGTTTTTCAGTATTTTTATGTCGTCGTTTGCCTTCGTTTTAAATGTTAAAGAATCTCAACTAGTTCAGTAAGGTACGGTACCATACGTGGTCAGTATTGTAGGTCACATGAGCGCTTTGTAAGATATCTCCTTCATAGACTGGCTGTCTTTTTCCTGTATCCTACGAATGAACTGAAGTGTAGTCTGCTTTATCTACGACTCGACCAATGTGCTTCCCTCGCAATTTTGTTAAATCTAGGTAATCCTTTGAGCTGTTTAATTCAAAGTGTGACTCAGCGATAACGTGTTCATAGGGTACTACGTTTCTGCGTTTTGTGATGTGCACAGTTTTACGCAACTGGGTATTTGAAGCAAGTTTCCAATCATTTTGGAGTTCTTGTCCAGATCTGACAACATCTGCGCATCTTTTTTTCTGGTATTACTTCATTATGCATAACGGAATCATCTGCAAATTTTGAGCTTACTATTACTATTGTTCGCCATGTTATTAATTTACAACATGAACAACTGTCGCAACACACGTCCCTGTGGAACGTTTGAAGTTACTTCAAAATCTGTCGCTGACTCTCCACTCGAGACAACATGCAGCGCTCTCCCCACCGACATCTTCAAAGGAGATAACAGTGAGACCATCGAGGCAGGCCATCTCTGTCGTTTACAGGTACTTCTCGCACTCATTTTGACGACCTACTTTCCATTATCCCCACTTTTCTTACAACTAGTCTTATAGAATTATTATGCATCAGTATGACAATAACTGATGACCAATTGTACAGCGGAAAACCGCGGTAATGATTGCAGAAATAAAAGAAATAATCCACGAGCAGATTTTGCAGGGAAGAAGGAGATGATTGTACTTATCGCATCAGAAAAAAAAGAATTGAAAATGGACTTGACAAGGAGAAAATGGGCCTACAAATTGAAATTAATTGTATTATATCATACAATAAAGGAATTTCAAAGGTTGTGACAGATCTAAACAACTCTAGTATTTCATATAGATGTAGATTAAAATAGATACAAAGGTAGAACGAAATAGTAACTCAGAAACGTAGATCATGAAAATATGTTCAAGAACAGTGTCATACACCAGATTGTGGACCGTCAGTCTGGGAGCGTTCGTTTAAGATCTAACTGTTTGCATTTTCGTTAGTGCACAATATCAGCAGGAATCAAGAGGGAACAATAACAGCTGAAGGTCAAGAAAGAAATGCGTCAAGCTTTAAGGTAGGGATGAAGCTTGCATTTACATACGTACTCTGGTAGCCGCTGTACGGAGCATAGACGAGGCCACCCTGGGCCACTGCTGGTCGTTTTCTCTCCTCTCCCATTCGCAAATGGAGTGACGGAAATACTAGTGTCTATATTCATCCGTACGAGCGCTGATTTCTCTTATCTTTCCTTTGCGATCCTCACATGAGATGTGTGTTGGCGGCTCTAGGATCGTGCTGTGGTCCGTCGCAAATGACGGACCGCCAGACTTTCTCAACGGTGTTTACCGAAAAGAACTTCTTCTCTCCATGGATTCACATTTGAGTTCATAGTTCATTTTCATATATTGATGTGTAGATCGAATCTACCGGTAACATATCTAAAAGGATGCCTCCGAAATCCTTTGACGCCTTTCTTGGATCCGACAACATGGGGATCGCCAACACTAGAGCAGTACTCAAGAACGACTCGCGTAAAGTTTCTGATTACGGTCTCCATTATACACTCGTTACACTTACTTGTAATTCTACCGATAAACCGAATTCGATGATATGCCATCCCAAACACCGACGTTACCTGCTCGTTAATTTCATATCGCGTTGCAGTTTTAAGCTTGGATATATAGTCTATATATATGTGGCAAACAGCACACCACTGATACCGTACTGGAACATTACAGGATTCTTTTTCCTACTCATACACATTAACTTCATTTCCCATATTTAGAGCAACTTGCCCATCATCACATCGAACAGAAATTCTTTCAAAGTCATCCTACATCTTCCTGCAGTCACTTAACAAGGATACTACCCGTACAATACTGCGTCATCAGAAGATAACCGCAGATGGCTTCTCATCCCTTACTTAAGATCATTCATACTTCTAAAGAACAAGAGCGATCCTACCACACATTTTTGCGGCACTCGTGACTTCTGTCCGTCTGTCCGTGATGATCACTCGCTGTTCGGAATAATATAATCAGTTCTATTCCTTGAAAGATCTTCAAGTCAGTCACATAATTGCGAACGTGTTTTCTTAAGAGCCTTGAGTGATGCACTGAGTCAAACGCTTTCTTTAAACCAAGAAATATGAAGACTGCCTGCTACACTTCATCCATGGTTCGCAAGATAGCGTGCGACAAAATGACAAACAAGCGCGATGCTTTCTAAATTTGTCGACACAAGATTTCTCTCTCTCTTGTTATATCAAACTTAGAATATGTTGAAGAATTCCGCAGCAATCGACATTATAACCTTAGTAGTAGCGATGTATTAGCTCCGCCACTACACATCTGGTGAAAAATCACGTGGGGAAAACCGTGCTCTGAATAACAATTTCATGTTACAGCAAACCAATGCTGCTACCCACTAACACTGTTTGGCAGCAGCAAACCTAAGTGGTTCAAATGGTTCAAATGGCTCTGAGCATTATGCGACTTAACTGCTGAGGTCATCAGTCGCCTAGAACTTAGAACTAATTAAACCTAACTAACCTAAGGACATCACACACATCCATGCCCGAGGCAGGATTCGAACCTGCGACCGTAGCGGTCACGCGGTTCCAGACTGAAGCGCCTTTAACCGCACGCCCACACCGGCCGGCCAAACCTAAGTGGTATTAGGTATAAAGTGAAAGAACATCTATCCCCCTGCTCCCAATTTTTTTTCAATCCAATGACTTCCATCTATTCCCACATCTGAAGAAATTTGCGTCTGGCAAATTGTATGTGTCCAATGAAGCGGTTAATGTTGATGTCAATGAGGAATTTACAGTACTTCTATTTCCACCGTTCCGAGATAGAATCCACTCGCTGGCAAGAAGATGGAAATAATCCACTGACGTAAAAACTTGACTGTTGCAAAAAATAATATCATATTTTGCCTAAAAACAGTGTTTGAAAGTAAGATCAAGAAATTTTCCTCTCTCTGTTGGAAAATACACGTTAATAGATGTAGAGCAGAGGACTGAGTAGGTACCATTTGACATTAAATATTAAAACAGGTTCTTCACATCGCAAAAGAAAAATAATGATGGCAAGAGGAGAAGCTGTCAAAGCACTGTTCTTTGGGCAGAGCACTGTAGAACAAGATCTATATCTTGTACGATAAATATGACGAAATAGTGGAGTCAAGGTCTTATAAAAACTTTAAAGGTTTGTCAGAGGAACAGTTATCTGATGCAACAGCTTGACGGACGAGGTGTATAACGAGACTCAGCTGGTTATGTGTCATCGACAACGTACAACATCAGCAGCCGTATCTCATGTGGTGGGCTGTCGCTGAAATCTTTTTTGGCGTAATGATAGGTTCAGAAAGTGAAATTTAGGCGCGCCTGTCGTCTTTTTCTTCGGTGTCGCCGGTGCGCTGTTGTGGCCGGCCCTTCCCACGAGCCACAGGTTCCGGTCCCGTTCGGCAGCGCCAAAAATTGCGAGGGCAGGCCGTCTCGGTCAGCGGTAAGCAATGCAGTAGGACGGTAGCCATGCGGAAAGGTAGACAATGAGTGTTAGTTAGCATGATGCCCAGACATAAAAATCTCGTCAAATACTGACAGCTGGACAGCCGCCCGTTGGAAAGAACACACTCTCGCAGCTGCCTCGCCTTTCAGAATCAGTTGACACGGTGAAATGAATGCACTGGTGGTATATTTACGAACGACATTCCAGAGGATGTATGATCTAGTTTTGAAACCCTTTTGTGCCAAACTAGTATCGATCCCCATCACTCTCTTCAGTTAAGAGCTTTAAACTATCTATAATTTCAAAGGGACCCAAGAGCACTTACTCAGCGTTTATTCATACAGATCACGAGTACTTGCAGGCATCGACTATTGACGTCGAAATATTGACACTGCTGAGTCAGCGACGTCAGTTTTGACATAAGTTGTTGTGGTTGGCCGGCCGGGGTGGCCGAGCGGTTCTAGGCGCTACAGTCTGGAACCGCGCGACAGCTACGGTCACAGGTTCGTATCCTGCATCGGACATGGGTGTGTGTGATGTCCTTAGGTTAGTTAGGTTTAATAGTTCTAAGTTCTAGGGGACTTATGACCTCAGATGTTAAGTCCCATAGTGCTTGGAGCCATTTGAACCATTTGTTGTGATCGAAAGGTAACGGCAGAGCGCGTTGTTTTCGCTACTGGTACAATCTCAGTAACAGCCGTGAATATAATTATTAGGGGGAAAGTCTGTTTTTATTATGAGTAGTAATAAAACGAAAGCTGAGGCGAAATGGCTACATGAAAAATGCGAAGAAATCGAAAAAGAAATGATTGTCGAAAGGACTAATTTAGCATATAGAAAAGTAAAAAAAAAAAAAAAAAAAAAAATTGATAAAATTAAAAGAAAAGTGTGTAACATTAAGAGTGCAATGGCAATTCCATTGTTAGAGGCAGAGGAGAGAGTGAGTAGGTGGAAAGAGTAGACTGAGGCCTCTATGAAGCGGAAGACTTATCTGATGACGTGACAGAAGAAGAAACAGGAGTCGTTAGGTAAGATATAGGGGATCCAGTATTAGAATCAGAATTTAAAAGAGCTTTGGAAGACTTTAGATCGAACAAGGCAGAAGGGCTTGATGACATTCCACCAGAATTTCTAAAATCAATGGAGTAAAGGGAACAAAACGACTATTCACATTGGTGGGTAGAATGTATGAGACTGGCAACATACCATCAGATTTCATCCGCACAATTTCCAAAATTGCAAAAGCCGAGAAGTGGGAGAATTATTGTTCAATCAGCTTAACAGCTCATACATCCAAGTTGCTGACAAGAATAACATACAGAAAAATGGAAAAGAAAATTGAGGATCTGTTAGAGGACGATCGTTTGGCTGTGAGGAAAGTAAAGGCACCAGAGAGGCAGTTCTAACGCTGCTGTTGATAATGGAAGGAAAAATAAAGAAAAATCAAGACACTTCCATCGAATTTGTTGGCTAGAAAAAGAGTTAGGCAATGTAAAATGGTGCGTGTAGGAAACGAGTATGTACAAGAACAGAGAGCGAACAATCAGAGTGGAGGACCAGAAATGAAGCGCACAAATTAAAAATTGTATAATACAGGGATGCTGCCTGTCGTCCCTACTGTTCAATCTTTACATCGAAGAAGGAATGACGAAATTAAAGCAACTTTTAAGAGAGAAATTAAAATTCAAGGTGAAAGGATGTCAATCATTCGCTAATGACGTTGCTGTCCTCAGTAAATAAATCTCGTGTGACTAGGGCCTCCCGTCGGGTAGACCGTTCGCCGGGTGCAAGTCTTTCGATCTGACCCGACTTCGCCGACTGGCGCGCCGATGGGGATGAAATGATGATGACTAGGACAACACAACACCCAGTCCCTGAACGGAGAAAATCTCCGACCCAGGCGGGAATCGAACCCGGGCCCTTAGAATTGACATTCTGTCGCGCTGGCCACTCAGCTACCGTGGGCGGACTGAAAGTGAAGAAGAATTACACGATCTGCTGAATGGAGTCAACAGTCTAATCAGTACAGAATATGGACTGAGATTAAATTGAAGAAAGACGAAGGCAGTCAGAAGTAGCAGAAACGAGAACAGCGGGAAACTGAATATCACGATCTGTGATCATTGAGTAGACGAAGGTACGGAATTCTGCTACCTGGAAGCAAAATAGGCCTTGACGGACGGAGCAAGGAGGACAAGAAAAGGAGACTAGCACTGGCAAAAAGAGCATTCCTGGCGAAGAGAAGTAAGAACGTACGTGTGGAGAGCAGCACTTCAGTGAGAATTGGACTGTAGGAAAACCGGAACAGAAGGGAATAGAAGGATTTGAGATGTGGTGCTAGAGAATTATGTGGTCTGATAAGGTAAGGAATGAGGAGATTATCCGTAGAATGGGTGACGAAAGGAGCATATCGAAAAAACTGACAAGAAGAAAGGACAGAATGACAGGACGTCTCTTAAGACATCAGGGAATAACTTCCATGGTACTACCGGAAGCAGTGGCGGATAAAAACTGTAGAGAAAGATAGAAAATAGGATACATCCAACAAATAATTGAAGACGTAGGTTGCAAGTACTACTCTGAGATGAAAAGGATGGCACAGGAGAGGAATTCGTGGCGGATCGCATCAAACAGTCAGAAGACTGATGACTCACAAAGGATTGTTTGGTGCTCATTCTATGAGTGATTATTAATGCAGTTTTCGTGCCTACCACGCTGGTCAATATGCATTACAGTGAGTTCCTAATTGTATTTTTGGATATACACCAAGTGATCAACAGTACCTTGACACCTCTGTATAATGCAGAATTGAACACTAGAAAACACTAGAGGCGGTCCCGCCAGAGTGAAAAGTGGCGGGGGAGGAGCGGGTTATAATAGCAGAAACAGCTCAGCGACTTTGAACAATGACTAGTCACTGAATGTCAACTGAGTAACATATACACTCCTGGAAATGGAAAAAAGAACACATTGACACCGGTGTGTCAGACCCACCATACTTGCTCCGGACACTGCGAGAGGGCTGTACAAGCAATGATCACACGCACGGCACAGCGGACACACCAGCATTTGTGCACCGCCGCCGTCAGTGTCAGCCAGTTTGCCGTGGCATACGGAGCTCCATCGCAGTCTTTAACACTGGTAGCATGCCGCGACAGCGTGGACGTGAACCGTATGTGCAGTTGACGGACTTTGAGCGAGGGCGTACAGTGGGCATGCGGGAGGCCGGGTGGACGTACCGCCGAATTGCTCAACACGTGGGGCGTGAGGTCTCCACAGTACATCGATGTTGTTGCCAGTGGTCGGCGGAGGGTGCACGTGCCCGTCGACCTGGGACCGGACCGCAGCGACGCACGGATGCACGCCAAGACCGTAGGATCCTACGCAGTGCCGTAGGGGACCGCACCGCCACTTCCCAGCAAATTAGGGACACTGTTGCTCCTGGGGTATCGGCGAGGACCATTCGCAACCGTCTCCATGAAGCTGGGCTACGGTCCCGCACACCGTTCGGCCGTCTTCCGCTCACGCCCCAACATCGTGCAGCCCGCCTCCAGTGGTGGTGTTTGGCGCCGTGCAGGTGAGCGCCACAATCAGGACTGCATACGACCGAGGCACACAGGGCCAACACCCGGCATCATGGTGTGGGGAGCGATCTCCTACACTGGCCGTACACCACTGGTGATCGTCGAGGGGACACTGAATAGTGCACGGTATATCCAAAAATCGTCATCGAACCCATCGTTCTACCATTCCTAGACCGGCAAGGGAACTTGCTGTTCCAACAGGACAATGCACGTCCGCATGTATCCCGTGCCACCCAACGTGCTCTAGAAGGTGTAAGTCAACTACCCTGGCCAGCAAGATCTCCGGATCTGTCCCCCATTGAGCATGTTTGGGACTGGATGAAGCGTCGTCTCACGCGGTCTGCATGTCCAGCACGAACGCTGGTCCAACTGAGGCGCCAGGTGGAAATGGCATGGCAAGACGTTCCACAGGACTACATCCAGCATCTCTACGATCGTCTCCATGGGAGAATAGCAGCCTGCATTGCTGCTAAAGGTGGATATACACTGTACTAGTGCCGACATTGTGCATGCTCTGTTGCCTGTGTCTATGTGCCTGTGGTTCTGTCAGTGTGATCATGTGATGTATCTGACCCCAGGAATGTGTCAATAAAGTTTCCCCTTCCTGGGACAATGAATTCACGGTGTTCTTATTTCAGTTTCCAGGAGTGTATATCAGGGACATTTCAACCCTTATAAAGCTGCCAAAGCCGATTATTGGTGACCTGATTGTGAAGTACGAGTAGCAACGAGAAGGAACAATCACAGTCAAACCAAGATTAGGCAGAACTCATGTACTGACAGATAAAGGCCGTCGAATATTGCTACCAGCCGGCAGGGGTGGCCGAGCGGTTCTAAGCTCTACAGTCTGGAACCGCGCGACCGCTACGGTCCCAGGTTCGAAACCTGCCTCGTGCATGGATGTGTGTGATGTCCTTAGGTTAGTTAGGTTTAAGTAGTTCTAAGTTCTAGGGGACTGATGACCTCAGAAGTTAAGTCACATAGTGCTCAAAGCCACTTGAACCATTTTTTTGCTACCAGCAGTCCAGATAACAAAATGACTGTACTTAGAGTGCTAAAAAAATGGGGTACAAACCTCGGTCAGCTTATCATAATCCACATATTTCCGTAGACAGTGCTAAGTGTGACGCTTGAAGTTATGTAAAGAGAATGATGCCATTGGACGGTGGATGAATGGAAACAAGTGACTTGGAGGGATTAATCATGCTACACACGTGAAAACTCAATGGAAGGGCTTGGATATGCTAAATGACCCGAGAACCCCAACTACCACCATGTGTTGTGCGAACAGTGAAGTACCGAGGAGGTAGTGTTACGTTGTGGGGATATTTTTCGAGGTTAGTGTGTAGTCCCCTTAGTGACCTCAAGAAAACGCTAAGTGTAGAAGGGTATGAACACATTTTACAGCAATGTGTACTGCTTTCAGTAGATAAAAACTTCGGATACTACGATGATTGTTTGTTTCAGCTCGACAATGAACACTATCATAAATCAGTATATGTGAAGCAATGGTTTGTGGACGATAACAGTTCAGAGATGGACTCGCCTCCCCAGAGCCTCGACCATAACCCAATGGAACACCTTTGGGATGAATTGAAACGTCGACTTTCCTGCAGATCCCTAGCATCCAGCGGCACTACCTTCTCTGGTTTCGGCTCTTGAGGAAGAATGGGCTGCCATTCCTTCACAGACATTCAGACACCTCAGTGAAAGTGTCCCCAGCAGAGTTCGAGCTATCATATGGATGAAGAGTCGACACACTGCACATTAATGTCCACTAACAGGTGTCCAGATACTTTTGATCAGACAACGGATGTGTACAAACAAAGTGGTGTGAGACGATTAATATTTCATTTCTACCTTTATTGAGGTTAAGAGCCATTAGTTTACGAGACGAAAGGGTGACTATCTCGTATTTGTGTTTAAAAAGAACACATACGTTTGACTTTGATTTAGATTGCAATGAAATCTCAATTGTCTTCAATATTAGTATGTAGCCCTAGAACACCACTGCTCCATTCCCGACACGGTTACCCTTCTCTAACTTTACACTATTTTTTATTTCAATTGACATTCCGAAGCATCAGTAGCTGGTGTTAAGAGTTCCATACCCAAGGAACTTAACCACCATTACGTAATTTTGCTGCTAAGGTGCTTTTGTTCATTACTCTTTTCACGATTCTGTATATAACATGCCATGGCAGATTAAAACGATGTTTCGCGAAGGGACTCGAACGCAGAGCCGTCCCTCTCGCGGGCAATCAATGTTCCGATTTCGAGTCCCAATCCGTCATACAGTTTTAACGTGCCACGAAGCTCCAAATCAGCGAAAACTCCTTCGCAGAATGAAAGATTAATTCTGGATTACGTGTCTTGTGTTGGACATGAGACTTTAAACATTTTGACTATGTTGTACTTATAAGACTGAAGGGATGAATGAAAATTTGTACCTAGGCCGGGATCGACGCTGTGTTTCCTGCTCGCTAGGCAGAAACGCTAACCGCTAGGCCATCCTCGCACAGTAGCTTTGCACATCTGCGCAGCCTACCCTATCGCGCCTCTCTCCTCAATCCAAATTCCCATTAAAGCCTCAGCTAAGTTCGTCCCCCTAAACTCAAACTGTTTGGTACAAATTTTCATGCACTGCTTCAGTTTGCATAAATGCATCATAGATATCTGAGACTTGAAAAAGGTCTCTGGAACCATGTAGTTTCATTTGATTTTGACTACAGTTTCAAAAAGTTTCGGTAGTGTTCATAAAAACGTGTCCTTCTTCGATCGCATGTCTCACTGCCTTGAGGATTATGTGGGTTCAATGTACAGACCTCGCAAGGATTTTTCTCGGTCTAGAATGGGATGCACTCACGTAGTAAGACATCTTGAGAAGATACATTAATGAAAAGTAGTTTCTCTAAGGTCTGGCAAATTGACAATCGCCAGGATAGTGATGTGGTAGCTCCATGCACCTCCACGTCACATCCAATTGACACAGAGGACGACAAGACGTTCAGTCAGCATCAGGTGGTCCTCTCAGTGTGATCATACCGTTGCTTTTATCTTTAACCATGCAAGCATCCACTATCAAGATATTGTACGAAATCGTTGCTCCATTCACAATACTTGTAAATGGAGCAACATACACTGAAGTGGCGAAAGTCACGGAATACGGATATGCACATGTACAGATTGAGGTAGTATGGTGTACACAATGTATAGAAGAGGAGTGCATTGGCGGAGTTGCCATTTGTACTCAGATGATTCAAGTGGATATATTTCAGACATGATTATGGCTGTGAGACGGGAATTAAGAGACTTAGAATGCGGAATGGTTTCTGGAGGTAAATGCAGAGGACATTCCATTTCTTAAATCGTTACCTAATACAATATTCCGAGATCTACAGTGTCAAGAGTGTACCGCAATACGAAATTTCAGGCATTATCTTTCACCGAGTACAACGCATTGTCTGACAGCCTTCACATAACGACCGAGAGCAGCGGCGTTCGCATAGTGTGGTCAGTGCTAAAAGACAAGCAACACTGCGTGAAACAACCGCAGAAATCAATGTGAGAAGTACGACAAACGTATGCATTAGGATAGTGCGGCGAAATTTGGCGTCAATGGGCTATGGCAGCAGACGACCAACGTGAGTGCCTTTGCTTACAGCACGATATCGCTTGCAGTGCCTCTTCTGGGCTGGTGACCATATCAATTGGATCCTAAAGAACGGGAAAACCGTGGCCTGGTCAGAAGAGTCCCGACTGCAGTTGGTAAAAGTAGACGCTAGGGTTCGAGTGCGGTACATACCCCACATAGTCAATGACTCAAGTTGACAACAAAGTACTGTGCTAGCTGGTGGTGTCTCTATAATGCTGTGGACTGTGTTTACGTAGAGTGGGCTGGGTCCTCTGGTCCAAGTGAACCGATCATTTATTCGGCTACTTGGAGGCCTTTTGCAACCATTGATGGGCCTCATTTTTCCAAACAACAACAGAATTTTTATGGATGACTATGCACCATGTCACTGGGCGACAGTTGTTTATGACAGGTTTTAAGAACATTATGGACCATTCAAGTGAATGCCTGTGGACACCCATATCTCTCGACATGGATCCTATAGAAGAGTTATAGGATATAATGGAGCGGTCAGTTGGTGCACAAAATCCAGTATCAGGAACACTTACTCAATTATAGACACCTACGGAGCTAGCATGGCTCAATATTTCTGCAGTGGGCTTCTAACGACCTTTTGAGTCCATGCCATATCGAGTTTCTGTACTGTGTCAGGCAACAGGAAGTTTGCCACGACTAGGAAGTATATCATGACCTGTCACCTCAGCGTATATTTTAGGATTTAACTTTTATGTTGTGTGTCATTGAAGATAGGGATACGGTTTTAAAAATACATTTTATACACTCGCTGTCGACTTTGTCATAAAAATTAAATTCCTGAATTTCGCGCTAGAAACAGCATAAAATGAGAATCTAAGGTAACATGAAGTATACAGCCACAGAAATAGAGGAATGAGTTTGAACTATACTGTATTTAGGATCAAATACAGTTGTTGAGGACTTCCTTGAAAAATTAAGCTGATTCTTTTTTTATATTGTTGATAGCTTTTACTTAAACTTATGGCTTTACTTTTTTGGGTTCATAAACATTTTTTTTACCTGTTATTACTTTTACGTTGTAATTTCATGTACTGACACGTTCCATGGCCTTGGAGATTTGCTCCTCAATTTGGTCCTATGGAACTTGACGTGTAAATAAATAAATAACTAAAGTAAAACGGAAGTGATTTCTAGCATTCCCCATGTGGATTTAGGAGACAATCTGAGCAGCCGTCATCGGTTATTTGCAGATGATGCTGTCGTTGATCGACTAGTAAAATCATCAGAAGATCAAAACAAATTGCAAAACTATTTATAAAAGGTATCTGTAGGGTGCAAAAATTGGCAATTGACCATAAATAGCGAAAATTGTGAGATCGTCTACATGAGTGCTAAAAGGAATCCGTTAAACTTCGATTACACTATAAATCAGTCAAATCTAAAGGCCGTAAATTAAACTAAATATGTAGGAATTACACTTACGAACAACTTAAATTGTAAGGAACACACAGAAAATGTGAGGAAGGCTAGCCAAATACTGCGTTTTATTCGCAGGACACTTAGAAAATGTAACAGACCTACTAAGGAGACTGCCTACAATACGCTTGTCCGTCCTCTTTGAGAATACTGCTGCTCTGTTTGGGATCCTTACCAGATAGGACTGACGGAATACATCGAGAAAGTTCAAAGAAGGGCAGCACGCTTTGTGTTTTTGAGAAATAGGGGAGATAGTGTCACTGGGGAGGGACGTTATTAAAACAAAGATGTTTCTCGTTGCGGCGGAATCTTCTCGCAAAATTTCAATCACCAACCTACTCCTCCGAATGCGAAAATATTTTGCTGACGCCTACCTACATAGGGAGAAACGATCATCATAATAAAATAAATGTAATCAGAGCTCGCACGGAAAGATAAAGGTGTTCGTATTTTCCGCGCGCTGTACGAGATTGGAATAACAGAGAATTATTGTGAAGATGGTTAAATGAACCCTCTGCCAGGCGCCTAAATATGATTTTCAGTATATCCATGTAGATGCAGACGATGACGAGCCTGATTACTTGGAAGTCTGAATGACCACCTGTACTCGAGGTTCGTGCAAAGAGTTCTACCTGAGTTGTTGGAGAACGTAACCTTGTCTGTTCGGTAGAGAATGTGGATACAACATGACGATGCACCGCCGCACTTCAGTGTGGGTGTCCACAACCATCTCAGTGCTGTATTTCCTGGTCCCTGAACGGTAAGGGGAGGTCCTATTCCATGACCTGCGAGGTCACCTGACCTGAATCCCCTTGATTATTTCCCGTGGGGATATCTAAAGTCACTTGGGTATGAGACCCCAGTGGAAACGGAGATGGAATTAGTTTCCAGAATCGAAGCTGCCTGTGACATGATTCGAAACACACAAGGGATATTTGTCAGGGTGCGTCAGAATCTTGTTCGTCGATGTCACGCTTTCATTGTGGTTGATGGCCGTCAGTTTGAGTACATTTTGTAAGACACAGTGCAAATGGTACGTTCACTGTGCCAATGGTGGTATTTGCAGTTAACTGTAACTGATGTAAATTAAAAAATACGCGGCAATTATCTCCTTAGGCTGGCTTCTTCCCCCTACCTCAGAGTGATCAGTAAAGCAGGGTCTATGTTTTGTTTCTACTATGGCTCTGTAGAGATGTTATACGTTGTCAGTATCAGTAAACACCATTTGATTATAAAAACAAACCAGTCTTACTTCAGTACATCTCAGACTGATTATTGTGGGAACAAAAAGCTAGAAATGTGTACTGTATTTACAAGTAATAACTGACTTTGAGAAGAACGTGGAACAGCACACATTATGACTGACTGAAATGTTTCAGTGGTTGTGCGTCAGGCATCTAAGACTTAGTTCAGAAAAGTGTGAGCGCGTACTAGAAGAAGTATAGTATTTAGGGAACATAATTGGTTAGTAGTGATTCTGGACAGACCCCAGTGTAATAAAATCTGTACAGGGTCTGTTGTGTCTAGACAAGACAGCCTAGACACAATGAGAGGAAGCCGAAAGGCACGCGCAAAGCTAAAGCTGGATGGCGTGAGGTCTGAAACAGGATACGTAATGAATGCTATAAAGAAAAGTACGTAGCTTCTGGAATACTTAACTTTAATCCATCCTTTTGGTACATCTGGAGATTGTGGCGATACAAGTGAGACTCTTTAGATACATGCAATGTTACTAATGGCGCCTTGCTAGGTCGTAGCCATTGACTTAGCTGAAGGCTATTCTAACTATTTGCTCTGCAAATGAGCGAGGCTTCGTCAGTGTGCATCGCTAGCTACGTCGTCCGTACAACTGGGGCGAGTGCTATCCCGTATCTCGAGACCTGCCTTGTGGTGGCGCTCGGTCTGCGATCACACAGTGGCGACACGCGGGTCCGACATGTACTAATGGACCGCGGCCGATTTAAAGCTACCACCTAGCAAGTGTGGTGTCCGGCGGTGACACCACAGGGTCTACCAGAGAAAGATTTGCTGTCTTTGTTTTGCCTGTAGTATTATTATTTGAAGTCTGTGCCAAAAGTTGTGGAAATAATGTGACCACTCACTCAACAGCAGGAGAAAACAGCGAAGTTTCACTTGTCAAAGGAGTGCAGACATGCCTTCGGTCAGTTGAAATAATTGTTAACAACTGGACCAATGTTAGTTTTCCCAAATTATGACAAGGAATACGACCTACCATGTGATGTGAGAAATCATACACTCGCCTGTTATTAAATAAGGAAATGGATGGGGCAGAACATTCAGTCACCTATGCTTTCCTTTCACGATAGTCGACCACAGTAGGAACGAATTGTTCTGCAGTGGAGAAAGAGATGCTGAGAATCATAGATGGCATAAAATGTTTTCGATGTAATGTGTACAGAAGAAAATTCAAGGTCATAATGGATTGTGTAGTTTTGAGATCGTTGTTAGGACTAAAAGATCCATCAAGTCAGTTAGCACGCTGGGCACTAAATTTAGTGAATTTGATTTGAGGTTGTTTATCAACCCAGCATATCACACGGAAATGCCGATGCTTAAGTCAGAAAGTCGGTTTGAGGCAACAAATTGGTTCTACCTCTACGGAGTGGCAAAAGGAGCAAGCAGCTGATGCAGTTAGGAAGTTATTTGCTACGCAACCACATTTCATTGTGCACATCAAACTGTTATGTAAACAAACAAAACTCGGATCTTACATTGTGTGTCAGCTATATTGTGAAATGAAGTACTGAAACAGGCACATGATCATATATTGGCAAGACATGGAGTTTATAGAACAAAAGAACACTGTGTAACTGAACAATATTTTGGTGAACATGTAAGCAGGTCACTATACGTAAAGAACCTGGATCGCAATTTTAAATGGGGGTAATGTACTGCCTACCACTGTTTCCATGTCAGACGAGAAATTACACCCACCTGTTAATCTTCTGTTTCTGGAACGTGCAGGCATCAGGCTTCTCCTTGTTTCAGGTGTTTCGTTGCCTCATGGATAGTTCAATTAAAGAAAAGTGACAGTGGGAAAGCAGAATACATCCAGCCCCTAAAGAGAGTTATGAATGTTCAATTGACGTGGTTCACGAAGATAAGCAATGCTGCCAAAAATCTACGAATAGAGAGGAAAGTGCTGAACGACAAAGCTTACCACGATCAGAGGAGTTGCAATGTTGGATAATCACCGTGCGAACGGTGTGATCGCACTGCAGGAATTAATGTGATTCCTATAAGCTTCCAGTCATAAATAATGCTGACCAAACTGGGCGGTCTTAGTACTGCGTTGCTACCAGAGAGACAGAGAACAATGCCTTGTGTAATAAAATGGCAGTAACTTCTGCTCTGCTACTATCTGCAAAGCATACAGAAGCAGCACTTGAATGTGCCTGGAGAGTGACTTGATGCGTAAGTTGTAAACTCAGACACTGCACCGTAATGTGCATCTGCAGGTAGCAAATAGGTTCAAACATAACCAACCTGACAGGGGTTGTTGGTGTAAACATTGCCGCAGCCTCAACGTTGTGGGGTGGCACGATCTGTTGGCTCTCAAGTCGGAACACCTGTTTGGACACTAGTTCTCTGTTTGAGGGATCAATTAGCGTAACTCTTCTACTGCGAGGCTTCACCTCAAATTTTAAATTTAACGGCCCCCATACTTTACAGAATTTCGCTATTTTGTGTGCTTTTTAGACTAACTAAATAGTAACCGTAGAAATTTTTTCACCCCCTCCAATCGATGATCGTTCATTCTGACAAATGATCAGTGGCATTCGCTGGCCAGGAAAAAGTGATGTATTTATATAAATTGGCTGATTTTATTTTATGACTTTTTAATCGAAGATCCATACTGCAAAAGACCTCAGGCACCCCGAATCTGCGATTCAAATTACTAAGCTGATTTTATTTAGCTTTCTTTCTCTGCGATAGAACTGGTCTGACAGTCACTGTGGCCAAGTCATATGCGTTGTATGCCTTCAGTCTGTTTCAGCAAGCCCCTCCAAGGGTTCTGATTGGGAGTGGAGCTACCCATGAGGGAAACAGAATCGTTCCCTAATCACCATATACAAGCAAACACATAAATAAATGTGACAGACAAAAATTAATTTAGATAGTGCACAAAAAAGAGCACTGGTGCTACAGAAGTATACTAGAAAATCACGGAATGTGGATTCACCATTTAAAAGTTTACGGTAAAATACATTTTTGTTCAAATATCTGGTTTTATCGCCTATTGATCTTCTTGAATTAGAAAAATCACCGTTATAATTTTGATCAATGCCACGTTGTAAGAGAATGTCGACTGTTGATTCAGTGACACACCATTCTGCAGGATCATCACTAACGAGGCTATTTCTTTTTGAAATGTCTGACCCGATCCTTAGTTTTACGTGAAACTCGAAATCAGGAACAATTTGCTTTACTTTATTTTTAACTTTCGTTTCGGATGTATTTACTTCTTTTACAACAGCTTCAGTGCCAGAAATATCGTCTGTACTACTTGAACTTGAAGTAGAACCAGCAACATTTTTTGCGAAAAATTTATCTACTCTGTCATTTTTAGAACATTGGTTTCTTGTTCTCGCCTTTCCTTCGATAATTTCCGAAATGCCGCCCCACTTAATTTTGCTCGTTTGCTTTTTTCACTGTTATTCATGTTAATGAACTTACAAAATTGTCAACCAACAATCAAAACAAAAGAAATAATTTGTAAAAGGAAAGAAAGAAAGAAAGACTGTATCTAGTTCCAATCGTACTGCACCTCACATGAGCACAAAGCTATTTACTTTAAACACGGCACACGAGTACAAAGATTTTTCCTTTAAACACGGAGCGATTAACTGACCTGCTCGGATTACTCGAAGTAACTGTGCTATGAACGAACGACAAACCAGAATAATTTATTTTCATTGTCGCCTGTTTCTCTGTTGTCAGTGAACAGCAGAAGCACACCTGCCGGCTGGAATACTTCTCGCAAAGAACACGGGAGAGTCCCTTTTTTTGGCTTCTGTTTCCCGCGTCGACGGAATTTTAGCTGGGACGCAAATATGTTCTGAATATTCTTGACATCGTCTTTCTAATTTAAAAAGCAAATAATTTTTGCAATTTCATGCAGGGAGGTGTACTTGGTCGACCCTTATCCCACTCGTTCTCATAACATTTTAGCGGTTTCTGTGGGCAGAAAAGGAAGACTACAAAGTTTAAGTAGTTGATGGCACTTGATGTGGTGTGTTGTCATTTGTGTGGACACTGCTGTTATGTCGACACGCAAATGCACCTTTTGTTCCAACATAAAATAAAAATTACCTTTCCTCGAAGAAAAAAGCTTAGTTAAGAAGATTAATATAAGATTTGCAATGTCACATACTATTCGATTGTACAAAGTGAGAACTTTGATATTGTGCAGACTGCAGCGCAATATATGAGACGAACGAAAGTTGGTTTCTTTTTCTTTTTTCGTCAAAAAAAGTAACTAAGTAAATGAATAAATAAAATTTTGAAACTGTTGTGAAGTGTATATCACAAATTTTTAGATATTCTGCTTACGTACTTTTTGTATAAACATGTGTTTAAAAATCTAAAACATTCCCAATATCAACATGTTTTGTTAAACGGGTGTCATTAAATCAAAGTTCAGATATTGAAGACCACAGAGCTTTCACATTAATTACAGTAATGGGGGGTTGACTTGATGCTACCCTGTAATTTCTACAAGGAATTTAAGTAGAGTAGGATTTTACGTACTGAGGCCCACACATGTTAGAGTATTTAAGAAACTGCTGATTAGTTTATCACAGCTTTTCATGGGTCCCGGTATTTTCATGGGGAAGCCGACAACATTCTCGGAATAATAACATATCAAATATTGTATTGTAGATTGCCATCCTGGCAGCTTACTTCAAAATATTTTGAACAATCATGAAGATGACACCAGATAGAAACCCAATGTTAAATTTCTATTCAGTCACCAAGTAAACTATGTACATTTCCAAACTTGTATTGTCGAATTTGGTTCTTAAGGCTTATTTAAACTGGCAAGTTGTTTAAGGATATTAAAAATTTTTGTCGTTTGTAAGCGCAGTTATTTTAAAACGTAAAAGGTTAAAATGAGTACAGAGCAAAACATGCCGTCCTATAGGTAAATCCATCACTGCTTGTGTTACAGATTTTTTCCGACAGTGCAGTACATCAGTCACCACCTACACCATCACCACATACAGCTTGTAGCCGGTGGGAAAGAGGTGGCAACCCGTCTCTACTACTTGCTCGTGCAAGTGCGGCCATCATCAAGAACTGAGATAATTGCAGTGAAAGACATGTGATCAGGACTACGTGGAGGATTTGGCGAGCATAAAACCTAGTCGAATCTTGTCACAGGGTCCTGCAGGGTCGCGAAGTGTGTAACTTGATCTGCAGTTGGAATGGAGAAATATACTGTCTACCATAGTGTCCCTATCAAACAGCAAGTTATAATCATTTTTACTCTTAGGTGGCTGGATATTGAAGGACATTGAGCTTCTTCTCTTTACCGACTTTTGATAATTTAGTTACAGAAAAGGGTTAATGGGAAGCTATACATCAATGACAGTCAAGCAATACAGTTAGCTTTGGAAATATTGCAGAAAAAGAAATAAATGTGTGGTATTCTTGGCACAGCGTTTTATAGCGAGCACTCACAATTCTGTGTGATTTGGCTAGTCGCCAATTTGCTTTACAGCAAGTAATTAAATGTACGCACTTTGAAACATAGTGAAAAGTAAAACTAGAGTATGTCCATTCCATAGAGAAAATAAGAAATGTTCAGTTGAAATGAATGACGAAGAACAGAAATGTTCCAGGCATCGAACGGCAAATCTTAACAAGTAATGATCAGTGGAGTTGTGATGCCGAATAATCAGGGTGCAAATGGTGTGTATGCACATGGTTGCGGTATGCTTCCTATTGTGAGTAATGTAGACCAAACTGGACGGCACAAGGCTTCTCCCAAGGTGATGGAAGACAACGCTTGTATATCAAAAGACAGCGCGTTCTGGTCTGCTACTATCTATGAAGTGAAGGCGAACAGAGTTAGCACTGAATGTGACTGGAGAAAAAATTCGCCGTTTTGTTTGTAATCTCAGACAGTACACCTTAGAGTGCATCCACAGTTAGCAAATATGCTCGCATAACCAACCTAACAGGTGGTGGAAGCAAACCGTTGCCACAGCCTCGGCCCAACAGGACACTGTAGTCATGTGGCCATCAAGTTGGGGCACATGTTTGGGCCCCAGTTCCCCAAACGAGAGAGGAGTAGTGTGTCTCTGCCATGAAGTAGCTTCATCTCAAATTTTAAATGGAACTCAACAGAAGTCAGTCATTCTTAATTAAATGATAAACATAAGATTTTATTCAACTCTCTCCAAACAATGATCTTCCATGCAGCCAACTCATCAATGGTATCCGTTGGCTGGGAAAACTGATATAATTACATAAATTGGTTGTTTTGGTTTTATGAAGTTTTAATTAATGATATGTTTGGTCTGAGATTACTACGAATGATATCGGAGGCAGGCAACCTGAATATACAAGTGAAATTACTGAATTAATTTTCTTTGGCTCTCTTTCTTTGTGTTAGGGACTGTCAAGACAGCCATTGCGACTGCACCATGTGGATTGTATGCCTTCAGAAAGTCTTTGTGCGGCAAACTGTGTACCATACACATAATGGACTGGAGTAAGTCGTGAACGTTTTCCACGGCAGAGATTACCAGAGGCCTTCAAACTGTTTCGTATGATTGGCTTAGACGTCTTTGGTGCTTCTGGACCAATGCTGCCAGAGACATAACATATTAATGAAATAGATCGGTTTGGGCAAATGCTGGAAGGGGCATAATATGTTAATGAAAATAGGTCAATCTTTGTGATTCTTAGAAACGATGGCTATTCCAATCAATGTCTGACACCATGTTACAAGATATTGTTGTAATTGGTTATTAAAATATGGTCTTCCAGAGATGGTGATTGGCCGGCCGCTGTGGCCATGCGGTTCTAGGCGCTGTAGTCCGAAATCGCACGACTGCTACGGTCGCAGGTTCGAATCCTGCCTCGGGCATGGATGTGTGTGATGTCCTTAGGTTAGTTAGGTTTAAGTAGTTCTAAGTTCTAGGGGACTGATGACCTCAGATGTTAAGTCCCATAATGCTCAGAGCCATTTAGATGGTGATTGCAGACCAAGGAGCTAAGTCCATCTCCAAATTGATAAAGCAAATCAGTCGATTTTTAAAAATTCGTTACACCTGTAAGACAACAGCACAATGGGAAGGGTTCACTAAACATTAGGGAATATGTTGAGTCACTACATCAACAGTCATCATAATGATTTGAATACGCTGTTCTGTTATTCAGCTGCAGTGTATATTTAAAATGTGACTGTCGCCTTACAAGATAGTGCGCCATCACCACTTAAGATAGTGAAACCCACAGTGGGGGAAATGACGCATCAGTGCGAAATTTTGTGAAAACTTTACATACAGTACGATGTCAAGCGCAAAAGACGAAAATGAAGGCCCTAAAGCGGCAGGAGTGAATGGGACAACAGATTGCCAAGTTGCCTATACATTCTGTAGGGTAATGGGTGGTGTTAACGAGCCCTTGCACATCAAAGAGAAAACCTATATGGTTCAGGACGCACCAGATACTTTACGACAATTGCTGGTGTCAGCCCTATAAAAGGGGAGAGAGGGTAAGAAAGAAATTGTAGCATGACAAGTGAGCATAGTCTGTGCATATCCCGTCGTAAGCACTAAGATCAAGAAATGGACCGAAGAAGAAAAGAAAGGAGGATGTTTGGAGTAGGAGGTACTAACGGCAAAAGCGAAAGCTATGCAGTATACCAGAATTCGATGAAATGGGGGACTTAAGGGATAATCTATCTTTATTGCTGGGCAAGAAGACTCATTTATTGATGACAACCGGCCGCTGTGGCCGAGCGCTTCTAGACGCTTCAGTCCGGAACCGCACTGCTGCTGCGGCCGCAGGCTCGAATCCTGCCTTTGGCATGGATGTGTGTGATGTCCTTACGTTTTTAAGTAGTTCTACGTCTAGGGGACTGATGACCTCAGATGTTAAGTACCATAGTGCTTAGCGGCATTTGAACCATTTTGTTGATGACAGCAGAAAAGCTGGGCCAGTAGCAAAAGGAACAGGTTACAGTCTGCTTCTCCAAGGATACCCAAAATACTGAGGGGACATTTGAAATGGACATATTTCTGTTGAGAACAGACGAAAATGAACGCCGACAGGTCATCCATACAAACTATGTATATTTTCAGAAAGTAGGGCTTCGCTGGGTATACTCATTGTGGGACCCAGTCGTAGCTATCACGACATACTTTGAGCAAGACGATCAAGATATGCACAGCGACAGAAATTATAAAACAGCAGGATACTGCTAAAAGGGAATCAGTGTGACATTTTGGCTTCCAGTGCCAATAACGAGGACTACTGCTGATAATCTAAAGTGCCCCATGCAATATCTACCCGATAATTCTTTTGAAATCCTGCCAGCAAAGAACCAAACCTACCTGAATGGCAGCCGTAATTAAAAATTACTTAGTTCCCTCGACAAGCTGTTACGAGCAGAAGATGGGCACATTAGTGCAGAAGAGCTGCTCCTGAATATTCAGAAACATTGCAATGTACCAGTACTGAGTCATGGTACGACATTTTATCCTCAGGAATTTTCCTATTTCGCCTATGTCCTAGTTGGAGAGCTACCCACCCACCTGATCTCCCAATACACACATAACTACCCAAACGACTGAGAAAGGTTTCGGAACATTCTGTGTTTACCGGTCGCCAAACACTGTGTCTAGGAATTAACAGAGAATGTGTAAAGTGGTGTAATCTCCACATCAGTTATCACTCGAATATGTCGCTGAGCTACTAACGCCTCATCGAGTGCCACCAGTAAGGCGAATCTGATGATCTACAAGTCGTCAGCTATCCCTGAAGATTACTTTCTTCGAGCTTGATCCACCAGTGGGAGGATATCCCGTGGGTACCGTCGAATGAAACTTCAGTCTCCTAGGCTTCCTGGTCACCATGAGGCGACTAGACGTTAACGTCAGCTGCCTCAGGACTGTGGGTGGTATACGCTAGCCCAGCCACGGAGCTTCGCTGGGCTGTAGACCTGACAGCTGACATGTACCAGCAAGGGCATCGTCGCCAGTAGCTGCCGTTGTGCCACCGTAGCATTCCGCTGTATCATTATACGTCATACGCTGTTTAGTAACCTCGTCCGGCTCGTGAGCTGCTGACATCGGCGTGTTGTATGAAAGGCAACAAGTAATAATGTTCTGTTAAGAAAGCATCCTGACTCAGCGCTCACTGTGGTACTGGAGATCCCAACCCACAGGTTCCCGCACACGCGAATCGGGAGTTGGAAGTGATCTTCCTGCAACACTTGTGTCAGCCAGCTGTAACGTGAATGTAGAGCGATACAAATTAGTGTAATGATTTTGAACTGTAATAACGGTAGAATCCAAACGGATGCGCAAATACAAAGAATTATGGTTGGTTGGTTAGTTTGTGGGGGTTGAAGGGACCAGACTAAAGAATTATGAACAGTCCACTGTACACTGCACTGGGACAAGCACCAGTTAAATAGTACGTTACGCAATAAAGATGATATTCCAGTGGCCAGTTATAAATGAAATGCAGAATTTATCGCATTTAGGATCATAGTGACTCCTTAGACTGAGAATACGTAACAAATACATGCAAACAATAATTCAGATTGAGGGAAAATGTTTTAATAATTACTGAGGTCAATATGGAAAAGAAAAAAAAAGGAGATACCGAAAATTTATCTCTTAGGAAGTAAATAAACAAACCAAAAATAGAGGGTGCTAAAACTCTTAGGATTGAAATTGTAGAGAATTTAGAGGATTCTAGGTTAGGTATCGTGAGATAAGGAACAAACGACTGCAAATGAATATGTCAGAAGAGACGAAGTCGCGGCATAAGAGACGGTTGTGCGGCCTGTGATTGTAAACTGCTTAGGCTTCACGAAAACAACGTTATTCTACGTCGACGTTGGCGATGCTACCTCGAAGAATACTTAAGCGTCTCTGGTATGTCCATGGAGGAATTTACGATTGTTTGTAGTTCACTAGTGGTCGTGGATGATGGAACATTACCGAGCGAGGTGGCGCAGTGGTTAGCACACTGGACTCGCATTCGGGAGGACGACGGTCCAATCCCGTCTCCAGCCATCCTGATTTAGGTTTTCCGTGATTTCCCAAAATCGTTTCAGGCAAATACCGGGATGGTTCCTTTCAAAGGGCACGGCCGATTTCCTTCCCCATCCTTCCCTACCCCGAGCTAGCGCTCCGTCTCTAATGACCTCGTTGTCGACGGGACGTTAAAACAACACTAACCGAACCTAACCTGATCGAACATTACTCCTTATAGAAACACGAAGGCGTACGCTGAATGGCGCAGCAGAACGCATTGTACAGAAAGCTGGTGTTATCCTAAATGAAAGAAATTTGTCATCGTGGATACAAGCACGAGAAATTCTCTACAGAGACTTGCTGGAGCAGCAAAATTTCGGGAGACGGCGTTGGATCGTGTAGGAGACGAATGATCGGTGATAACCCTTAACTTCCCAGTGAAATAAATACCCTGAAGAATATAGTACACAGAGTTTTGGAGAAGCAATACACTCCAATAATAAACAGCTTGTACAAGGAATGGGACCAAAGTATTTTGAACCAAAGATCCTGTTCTCCCATTCGGTTATCTATCGTAGTATTTCCGTGCTGCACATCCAGTAGTTTTTATTAATCGCGGATAAGGCCTCATTCAACCGTGATAGTGTTGTCAGCGACACAACAGACACCTGAGGAGCTATGAAGCTGGTATGTCATGTTCGTTTCACATCAGTAGCAACAATTTTCTAACAGCTGGTGGACTGCAATCGTACAGGATCAGCTAACAGAGTCGTATTTGTTCAGACAATGAAGGATTTCAAAATCAGATGTCTTAGCAACTGGTGAATGTTCGTGATTGTATGATTTTGGTCCGGTTTTTTTATGTGTGTGAAATCTTAGGGGACTTAACTGCTAATGTCATCAGTCCCTAAGCTTACACACTACTTAACCTAAATTACCCTAAGGGCAAATACACACATCTATACACGAGGGAGGACTCGAACCTCCGGCGGGACCTTTTTTCTTGTTCCTAAGATTCATCTAGAGTTGTGCTGGACATCTTCAGAAATGCTCGTCGTTCCACAGAGTCTTACCGTTCTGTCCAAATATTAACCGATGTTCATAATAGATATGCTGCCGGACTGTGCTTTCTGTTGTCCGTCAGACGTGACTTGATCACTATGATTCGCCATCTTACATCGATATGTCAGTGGGCACCAATACAATTAATACCTTCAGCATGGGTTTAACAGGGGAGGTACTGTGTCATGGCGATCGCGGAATTTCTGCTACATGGATTTCTTTCCTGTGGGATTACAGAAAGGCTGCGTGAAACGCCTGAAGAAACTGATGAGTTATTTGTTGCTAGGGTCCTAACTGCCTCTATTATTATATTATAGACAACAGGCATGTTTGAGAGAGACAAGAAAAAGTTTACGTGACATTGTAATTCCTGCATTGAGTTTGGGGGTCATCATTTTGAACAGTTCTTGGGATCTCTAGTTTTTACAGTAAGGTCTAAGATTTATTTATTTATTTATTTTTTGGTGTGTGAATAAAATGCTAAATATACATCTGTGCTCTTTCATACGTTATCTTGAAATACCCATGTTAAGTTTCTCTAAAGTGTATATATATTTTACCCTATAGTTTTCAAGGCTATATTCGGGCAACTGAATTATATAACAACGCTAGCTACACGGAGAACGCAGATATTAGAGAAAAAGGAGCAAACAAGAAAAATCACATCTATTTCATGCGGTAATAATGTTTGAGAGTTCTGTCGTGTTAGTGTTGTTAGTGTGATAGTTATGATGGAAACGTTTCCTTCATAGTCCGACATAAACTTATGCTGGCACTTAAAGGAGCTATTATCAAGCTGACAGAAACTTTGTCACACGATGAAAAGCGGTTGCCGACACATTAGTAACAATCATAATGAGTAATGTAGTACAAGTATTAACTTCCCACCTCTAGGAAAGCTTGGCGCAAGTATTCTTACTCAACGCGGGAAATATCTCCGTGGGCAGAACAAAAATGTCCGACTGATGTGGGTCGCTAGGCGTGTAGGACAAAACCTGCCTGCTACTAAACTGGAAACCGGAAACGACCTGTTGAAGGAGTGTAATAGTTCAACAGGGCGTAACAAATTATGTCCTTTCTAGTGAACAATTTGCTACAGCAAATTAAATCTGGCTGAAAGAGCAGAGACTGAATCAGAAAGTCGACAGTTCCCCATCCTGCAGCACACCACAGAAAGTAGAACAGTTTCCAACTACTGACATTCTTAACTACGTAGCACAAATCAAGACTTGGTATCTCTGTAAATATTTAGTTAATCTATTTCTTCACACACAATTCATGACTAAAATTTACATGCAATTTATTTGTCGTGGTACTGATATTAATTTTAAATATGGCCGGAACAGAAGATGTCGAACAGATCGTAAACGAAGATATACCAACAGTCACAACGTGAGGGGTATTTGTGAAGATAAAAAAACAGCAGTCGGTAGTTACTATTCTTATCTGTGTTCAGGCACGGTGACACGTTCAAGGCATAGAGAAATTGTTACCATGGATGTTTCAAGAGAATTATCTATTTGTGTAAATACCTGTTCAAATTCATTAAATTATTCTTATTATAATATGCAGCGCCAATCTAAAAGTTGCTGAAATTGTGTTTCAGAGCAAAGGTGTGATGTTTAAGAACAAAACCTGCACGTAATTCCCTGATGACCATCTCATAGTCTAATCGACTTAATAGACAGTGAATGTAAGTTGCAAAGGTGTTAGCGAATGGCTGAAGTAATTAATAACGTAGTGTACAGTAAAACTATGAAATTTTCATCCATGAACTCACTGTTGTTAGTACGCTTGATGGTATCTGTATTTGTTATGAAATTTCCCTTAAATGAAGAATGTACGCTGCGTTTGAAGCAAAGAAGTGGGACTGGCTGACTATCAGTATTTCACACGATAATAAGGTCTGCAATAGTTTCCGCGAATATTATACTTATTTGCAGTGTCTAATACAAATTTGTATACAGGTAATAACTAAACAGAAGAACAGAATATAGGCATATCACTGACACGTACACGTTCACAGCCGGCCCCTGTGACCGAGCGGTTCTAGGCGCTTCCGTCTGGAACCGCGCGACCGCTATGGTTGCAGCTTCGAATCCTGCCTCGGGCATGGATGTATGTGATGTCCGTAGGTTGGTTAGGATTAAGTAGTTCTTAGTTCTAGGGGACTGATGACCTCATATATTAAGCCCCATAGTGCTCAGAGCCATTTGAACCATACATTCATATTCAAAGAGTGGCATTCTTTATCATCTCTGTCACCTACTCAGAGATGTAATTGGCAACACCGAGTGGAGCTTGTAACCTCAGGACCGCGTCTATGACGTAGATCTTGCAGCAAGAGTGATGCCCGTCAGTAACAAAAAGACAATTTCAACTGCAGTGCACAGCAAGTTGGCGGAGTTGTTAAGAAACTGGACCAGTATTCAGTTGAGGGAGTGGTTTAATCTCTGTCTAGCTATATTGATTATTTTTCTGTGATTTCCCTTAACTGATGGTTTCTTCAACAATCCAACTACTCTATCCTGACTGGCCGCAATACCGAAGGAGCCTGGAATTCTGTACTTTCTTTTGTCAATAATGGCCTCGTGAATGACGCGACGTTCAGTGTCGACCTTCCTCCCTGTTCCTCCCTAATTACAAAGGAAGTCACTATTGTCTCGTGTGTTCCTAATTTCTCCGGAACCCTAACTGATGTTCCTACGGTTTTCCCATTCACCTGTAAACAATTCCTTCCATGTACACTCTAAGACCAAAAGAACGACGCACCACTAAGGAGTTATCCAAATGGGACGGATATCGATAAATGTAATCTGCAATCATAGACCGCCCCGCTAGCCACGCGGCTTAACGTGCTGCTTCCCGAGTGGAAAGGAGTGCCGGTCCCCGGCAGTAATCCACCCGGCGGATTAGTGTCGAGGTCCGGTGTGCCAGCCCGCCTGTGGATGGTTCTTAAGGCGGTTTTCCATCTGCCTCGGTGAATGCGGGCTGGTTCCCCTTATTCCGCCTCAGTTACACTGTGTCGGAAATCGCTGCGCAAACACTGTCTGGCCGGCCGCTGTGGGAGAGCGGTTCTAGGCGCTTCAGTCTGGAACCGCGTGACCACTACGGTCGCAGGTTCGAATCCTGCCTCGGGCATGGATGTGTGTGTTGTCCTTAGGTTAGTTAGGTTTAAATAGTTCTAAGTTCTAGGGGACTGATGACCATAGAAGTTAAGTCCCCTAGTGCTCAGAGCCATTTGAACCATTTTTGAAACACAGCCTCCACGTACGCGTACACCACAATTACTCTACTACGCAAACATTTGTGGCTACACTCGTCTGGTATGAGACGCTCCCCGGGGAAGGGGGTGGGGGGTGGGGAGTCCACTGGGAGCCGAACCGCTCAGTAACTAATGGGTTCAATGTGGGGCGGCGGTGGGGTGGGTGGACTGCTGTGACCTGTTGTAGGCTTGCGAACCACTGAGGGCTACGACGGGACGAAGCCTCTCTTTCGTTTCTAGGTCCCCAGTTTAATACATAACACACAATGTGCTGTCATACCCAAAAGTATGCGAACGACCTGAATAGCGTTTTGCATGATATGCATGCAGCTCACACAACATAGAAGTACAGTAGTCTGACTATACAAAATGAATAACACAAGATATCACTAGACAACACTGTTCTTTAAGGCAATTGGTCCGCGTATAAATCAACACCACCACATTGCAAATACTAGAAAACGCGTCGTTGGAGATGAGACAGTCCTTAACGCCTGTAAACTCAATTAGGTTATAGTAAGTGACACTTCACAACCACTACCACACTCATTAGAATTTCAGTTAACTAACTCTGCCACATAAGTCATTCTAGCAATCTTTATGCAAAATAAATTCTTTTTCCGAACAAAATATTTGAGACAATATCTGGACCTCTAAAGTTCTCTGACAATTTGAAGTATTTCTGCTCTTTATAAGATTTTCCCACACCTTTGAAACGTCGTTCCTGATACGACTAGTTTGTTATAAACTGGATGTTGAACTAACCACTTAAAAGCAACGCGATTAACAGCGACAAGCACTTTATGGAAACATCAAAATTAACATCGTATCACCAATAATTTCTCTGTACTCATGATTGAGCAATTATTTGTGCAAATATTTGAACTTTCAAAGACATGACGAACTTTCTTGTTTCGCATCAGAATTGAAGCCAAGTACCCACAGCCATTGTGTGTTTTTAACTATTTTAGAGATGACTATAGTTTGTAATGTGCTGACTTCTATCCATTTAACATTTTGTGAACGAGGTTCAGCGTAAAACGAACGTGTTTTACTAAAAAAAAAAGGTTAAGACCTGAAGATAACAGATAAGACGAAACCGGATGTCTTGAATAAATTATCTTTTTTGGGGGGGGGGGGGGAGTGGGGGAGGGGGGGGGGGGACCAGTCAGGTTCCTCTCACAGTATGCTGATACAATAGCTCTATATTTAGCAGTTACATACAACCGCTCGCTCACAGGAAGATCCGTACCTAAAGACTGGAAAATTGCTCCAAGTCACATCAATACCCAAAAAGGGAAGTAGGAGTAATCCGCTGAATTACAGACCCATATCGCTAACGTCGATTTGGAACCATACTGTTTTCGAACATTATGAAGTACCTCGAAGAAAACGATTTATTGACACATAGTTAGCACGGATTCAGAAAACATTGTTCTTGCGAAACACAACTAGCTCTTTATACTCATGAAGTAATGAGTGCTATCGACAGGGGACATCAAACTGATTCTATATTTTTAGATTGCCAGAAGGCTTTCGAGACCGTTCCTCACAAGCGTCTTCTAAGAAAACTCCGTTCCTATGGAATATAGCCTCAGTTGTGCGACTGAATTCGTGATTTACTGTCAGAAAGGTCACAGTTCGTAGTAATAGACGGAAAGTCATCGAGTAAAACAGAAGTAATATACGGCGTTCCACAAGGAAGCGTTATAAACCCTCTATTGTTCCTGATCTATATTAACGACACAGGAGACAATCTGAGTAGCAGTCTTAGATTGTTTGCAGATGATGCTGTCATTTACAGTCTTGTAAAATCATCAGACGACCAAAATGAATTGCAAAATGATTTAGACACGATATCTGTATGGTGCGAAAAGTGCCAATTGACCCTGAATAATGAAAAGTGTGAAATTATTCACATGCGTGCTGAAAGAAATATGCTAAGATTCTGTTACGCAATAACTCACACAAATCTGAGGGCTGTATAATACTTAGGGATTACAGTTACAAATAACGTAAATTGGAACGATCACATAGATAATGTTGTGGGTAGAGCATACCAAAGACTGCGGTTCATTGGCAGAACACTTAGAAGGTGCAACAGGTCTACTAAAGAGACTGCTTACACCACACTTGTCCGCCCTATTCTGGAGTATAACTGTGCTTTGTGGCATCTGCATCAGGTGGGACTGGCGGATGGCATCGAAAAAGTACAAAGAAGGGCAGCTCGTTTTGTATTATCGCGAAATAGGGGAGATAGTGCCACAGACATGATACGTGAATTGAAGTGGCAATCATTAAAACAGAGGCGTTTTTCGTTGCGACGGGATCTTCTCACGAAATTTCAATCACCAGTTTTCTCCTCCGATTGCGAAAAAGTTCTGTTGGCACCCACCTATATGGGGAGAAGCAAACATCACGATAAAATAAGAGAAATCAGGGCTCGCACAGAAAAATTTAAGTGCTCGTTTTTCCCGTTCGCTGTTCGAGAGTGGAGCGATAGAGAGACAGCTTGAAGGTAGTTCATTGAACCCTCTGCCAGCCACTTTACTGTGAATAGCAGAGTAATCACGTAGATGTAGTTGTAGATCTTGGCTTTTGAATGGTTTTTAACAATTGACACGGACAGCCCTTCATTCCGATCGAGACTCGATCACTGAAACATTCGTCATTGGTGACTAGGCGCAAATAATCGTGAAATGTCGAAATTTTCACCAGTATCAGTTAGTACATATAAACTTGAAAACTCTTGTGCTCCTCCTGTCATTCTGTCAAGACCCATATCTCACTGTCAACTAACCACGAAAACGCTTAACTTCAAGTAGCAATTGTTGTTCAATTGTGTGTGAAATATTGTGGGACTTAACTGCTAAGGTCAGCAGTCCCTAAGCTTACACACTGCTTAACCTAAATTATCCTAAGGATAAACACACACACCCATGGCCGAGGGAGGACTCGAACCTCCGCCGGGACCAGCCGCACAGGCCATCCATGACTGCAGCGCCACAGACCCCTCGGGTGCTTCCGCGTGGCTTCAAGTAACAAAGTTTTCAAGTGTTTAAATCAAAGTGCCATGATGTGAGGTCTTGTGACGGAGCCCGAGCCCAGCGCGTAAACAGGTTATTAACTAAGTAAAGCCGGCCGTGGTGGTCTAGCGGTTCTAGGCGCTCAGTCCGGAACCGCGCGACCGCTACGGTCGCCGGTTCGAATCCTGCCTCGGGCATGGATGTGTGTGATGTCCTTAGGTTAGTTAGGTTTAAGTAGTTGTAAGTTCTAGGGGACTGATGACCACAGATGTTAAGTCCCATAGTGCTCAGAGCCATTTCATTTTCAACTAAGTAAAATCAGATGTTAGACACTAATATGTTTTCACTAGCAGCGAGTGTTTGAATTTGAAATGAGGATACATTTTTTTGCCTGACTGGGAATTGAATCCGTCACTTACCGTAGTTATTTCCATCGACGAGTTGTTTGTTCACTGGTAGTGAGATGTGTGCATGTTTGACAAAAATAATGACACATATCGCTGTTGTTGACAGCACATTAAGAGACATTAAAAATGATAATTATTTATGGCCCGATGTGCATATGCTAGGGCTTGAAATGTAAGAATGAATACTTCTGCGCTGAACCCGGACTGGAAACCACTTATGTGCCTTTCGTGTAGACTCAGATGACTTTGCGGTCTTGGGAAAAGCAACGAAATAATGAAAGTATATCGATCCATTACCATATCCATTTTGAAATTTTCTCTGTTTCAAGAAATTTCTTAGGTAGAGAAATACTATTGCAGAATACGAAGTTGCCAAATACTTCGATTATTACTGCCGTTATCACTACTAACTTCTTCGTTCTGCTGCTGCTACACACGTGCTTGAAGCAAGCATTTAATGTTTTTGGTCATCAGAAGCAGTTGCTCAAAAACAGGTAAATATTTAGTTCGCAGCAAATGCTTGCTACGTTTTGTGCAAACTGCACCGTAAAATGCAGTTATTTAGTTCTTTCCATTTCTAAGTAGTAGAAACCTTTTCGAGTAAATATCGGACATCTCTAATTGTTGTTGTTGTTGTGGTCTTCAGTCCTGAGACTGGTTTGATGCAGCTCTCCATGCTACTCTATCCTGCGCAAGCTTTTTCATCTCCCAGTACCTACTGCAACCTACATCCTTCTGAATCTGCTTAGTGTATTCATCTCTTGGTCTCCCCCTACGATTTTTACCCTCCACGCTGCCCTCCAATACTAAATTGGTGATCCCTTGATGCCTCAGAACATGTCCTACCAACCGATCCCTTCTTCTAGTCAAGTTGTGCCACAAACTTCTCTTCTCCCCAATCCTATTCAATACTTCCTCATTAGTTATGTGATCTACCCATCTAATCTTCAGCATTCTTCTGTAGCACCACATTTCGAAAGCTTCTATTCTCTTCTTGTCCAAACTAGTTATCGTCCATGTTTCACTTCCATACATGGCTACACTCCATACGAATACTTTCAGAAATGACTTCCTGACACTTAAATCAATACTGGATGTTAACAAATTTCTCTTCTTCAGAAACGCTTTCCTTGCCATTGCCAGCCTACATTTTATATCCTCTCTACTTCGACCATCATCAGTTATTTTGCTCCCCAAATAGCAAAACTCCTTTACTACTTTAAGTGCCTCATTTCCTAATCCAATTCCCTCAGCATCACCCGACTTAATTAGACTACATTCCATTATCCTTGTTTTGCTTTTGTTGATGTTCATCTTATATCCTCCTTTCAAGACACTGTCCATTCCATTCAACTGCTCTTCCAAGTCCTTTGCTGTCTCTGACAGAATTACAATGTCATCGGCGAACCTCAAAGTTTTTATTTCTTCTCCATGAATTTTAATACCTACTCCGAATTTTTCTTTTGTTTCCTTTACTGCTTGCTCAATATACAGATTGAACAACATCGGGGAGAGGCTACATCCCTGTCTTACTCCCTTCCCAACCACTGCTTCCCTTTCATGTCCCTCGACTCTTATAACTGCCATCTGGTTTCTGTACAAATTGTAAATAGCCTTTCGCTCCCTGTGTTTTACCCCTGCCACCTTTAGAATTTGAAAGAGAGTATTCCAGTCAACATTGTCAAAAGCTTTCTCTAAGTCTACAAATGCTAGAAACGTAGGTTTGCCTTTCCTTAATCTTTCTCCTAAGATAAGTCGTAAGGTCAGTATTGCCTCACGTGTTCCAGTGTTTCTACGGAATCCAAACTGATCTTCCCCGAGGTTGGCTTCTACTAGTTTTTCCATTCGTCTGTAAAGAATTCGTGTTAGTATTTTGCAGCTGTGACTTATTAAGCTGATAGTTCGGTAATTTTCACATCTGTCAACACCTGCTTTCTTTGGGATTGGAATTATTATATTCTTCTTGAAGTCTGAGGGTATTTCGCCTGTTTCATACATCTTGCTCACCAGATGGTAGAGTTTTGTCAGGACTGGCTCTCCCACGGCCGTCAGTAGTTCCAATGGAATATTGTCTACTCCGGGGGCCTTGTTTCGACTCAGGTCTTTCAGTGCTCTGTCAAACTCTTCACGCAGTATCGTATCTCCCATTTCATCTTCATCTATATCCTCTTCCCTTTCCATAATATTGTCCTCAAGTACATCGCCCTTGTATAGACCCTCTATATACTCCTTCCACCTTTCTGCTTTCCCTTCTTTGCTTAGAACTGGGTTTCCACCTGAGCTCTTGAATTATTCGTAAATTATACTGAAACTAAATTAACTGATAATACCTTGCCTCATAACAGAAATTGTCTTGCATTATTTGATTTACTTGCGCTTAGAAACGACGCTCGTAAATGCTAAAACTGGTGGTCAACGCCGTTTTCAAGGCCAGATGATGTTAATGACTTCCGTTAAATGTCACAATCATTCTCTCAAGACGATTTGGTCTATTTCAAGTAGAACAAGGAAGAAAATTTTGCAGATCAACTGTTTTCCATTGCTATAAACTCATTCTACGTGGTCAAAGTTCACGTATTCCCGTAATTACTCTAACGTCAACTATGTAGAAAAATATGCCAACGCTGTAAACTTAACATTTGACTCAGACGCCTTACACTGAATCGTCAAATTATAACTCCGCGTAACGCCATCTTCAGTACACTGATGCTGTGAAGACGTTACCACTTTCTCATCGGAAAATACCCGGTCGACTTATTACACTCTATGACTATATTGGAACAGTAATTTCGTGTGTAAGCATTGCATACGAACTGCAGAATTTAATAGTGTCGAGGCTTCCAGCTCTGTATATTCCTGACCTAAACTGGATTTGCATCATTTCAGACCCCAGATACTACAACGTCATACTTACACCAAAAGTGTGCTAGTATTGCCAACTTCATCGTTCGTTTCACTTGCTTTTGTATTCACTGAAATACAAGTCTCATTACCTCCGAATCTGAGAGGTTTCATTTCGTTCCCTTAGGGAGGTTAGTTCTTGGTCAGTAAGCTTTATCCCTTCTCAACAGCGAACCGCAGCAAAATGCGGTCAGCAATCGCTTCACAAGCCGCTATTTAGTACTGTTAAGAAGCTTTTATTTTCGTTATCGTAGCTGAAGAACTTAATTTAATCTTAAAACATCTTAAGCAGCAACGTTACAGATTTACCGAATAAGCTACTGACGAGGCAGGAGAAAACGAAGTGCGATACAAAGCGGAGGGCACTTCCTTCTTCTCAGAAGTCAAATTCATTCCCGATTACATGATTTGAAAAAAGATTTGAGTATGTTTAGAGGATTGTGTAAATGTATTTTGCTTGCAAAACATAGTACGTAGCAATAGTAAATGACACCGTTTTCAGAGATTAAAAGACAATTTTATATTCACGTTGTGATGTAGGTCATGTTGGTCCGGCTATCGTATTTTAGTCAACTGTTTTACCTCACATATTACACCATAGAAGTCGGTAACAGTGCTTGATACAAGTGGTAGGACAGTGTAGTTGTAAAGCGACGGGTTTGCAATCAACCGCTACCGTGTTCAATGATGATGATGATAATGATGATGATGCCGTGTGGCTAGGGCCTCCCGTCGGGTAGACCGTTCGCCTGGTGCAAGTCTTTCGATTTGACGCCACTTCGGCGGCTTGCGCGTCGATGGGGATGAAATGATTATGATTAGGACAACACAACACCCAGCCCCTGAGCGGAGAAAATCTCCGACCCAGCCGGGAATCGAACCCGGGCCCTTAGGCTTGACATTCCCTCAAGCTGACCACTCAGCTAAATCCTGCCACTTCTGCAGATTTTAATTGGTTGTGAACAAAGAATCATAATTATAGGAGGACAACATCAATAATAAAGTTCAAAGTACTCGTAGGATTGTAAAAATTTGTGTGTATGGCTTTTAATTCTCATTGGATGTAGGCAAGAACAAACATTCTCCCCTTCGGTTATTAATCTTTTTGTATTTTTAGCAGTACCATACCTTATATATTGAACTCGGTTTCAACTAATGATTTACTCAGCTACAAGGTCACAGTGTGTGATATATCTTAGGCAAACTATAATGCAGTGCTGTCAGACGAAAAGATCGACCTGACCCAGACTGTGCAGACTTTGTTTTGAAACCTTTTTCTACCTGAACAATAAGCTGTCATTATTCCGTAAATTTGTGAACGTTTCTGCTTAAGACGTTTTAAGATTAAATAAAGTTTCTTCACCTACGACAACGAAAATAAAATCTTCTTAACAGAACTAATAACGATTTGTGGAGCGATTACTGACCGCATTTTGACGTATTTCGCCGGTGAGAAACGATAAAGCTTACTGAACGGAAAAATAATCTCGCAGGAGGAACGAAATGAAACCTCTCATGTTCGGAAGTCATGAGACATATTTCACTGATTACAAAATCAAGTGAAAAACAATGAAGTTGTAAGTACGATTACATTGTTGGTGTCAGTATCTGCGACCTGGAATGATGCAAAGCCAGTTTAGGTCAGGAATATGCAGAGCTGGAAGCCACGCCACTATTAAATTCTACAGTTCGTATGCAATGCCTACATATGAAATTACTGTTGTAGTATAATTACAGAGCCTAATAAGTCAGTTGGGTATTTTCCGGTGAGAAAGTGGTAAAGTCTTGGGTGCATCAGTTTACTGAACCTGGTGTTGCACTGAGCTATAATTTCTGGTTGGCGAGTAAGTGTAAGGCATTTGAGTCGAATTTAGTTTTGCAACGTACAAATATTTTAGCTGAAGTTAGAGTAATTCCGCGAAAATGTGAACTTGGACCACGTAGAATGAGTTTATTACAATGGAAAACTATTTATCTTCTGCAATATTTTCTTACTTGTACTACTTGAAATAGGTGACGTAGACAAAGTCATATGAGGAGAATGATTCTGACATTTAACGGAAGACATTAACATCGTCTGGCTTTAAAATCGGCGTTTACCACTAGTTTCAGAATCTTACAAGCGTCGTTGCTAAGCGCATATAAATGAAGTTCATATGGTTCAAATGACTCTGAGCACTATGGGACTTAACATCTGAGGTCATCAGTTTCCTACAACTTAGAACTACTTAAACATAACTAACCTAAGGACATCACACACGTCCATGCCCGAGGCAGGATTCGAACCTGCGACCGTAGAAGTCGCACTGTTATAAATGAAGTAATGCAAGACACTTTCGCGAGCTCGTCGAAGGGAACTGCCCATAATGCTCCGAACGTTCTCAATTGGGGAGAGATCTGGCACCTTGCTGACAAAGATATGCTTCGGCAGCACGAAGACAAGGAGTAGAAACTCTCGCTATCCGCTGGTGGACATTATCTTCCCGAAATGGGAGCGCGGATGGTTTTCCTTGAAGAGAAATACAAAGAAGCATAGAATATCGCCCACGTGCCCCTGTGCTATAAGGGTACCGCAAATGACAACCAAATGAAATGTAATGGTATCCTAGAGCATCACTCCTGGTTGTCAGGCCGTATAGTGCATGACAGTGAGTTTGGTACCTCACCGCGGTCCGGATTGTCTCCAGACACATCTTCGCTGGTAATAGGCATCTGAACGAAGCAGGACTCATCACTTAAAACAATTCTACTCCAGTCGATGATATTCCAGGCCGAAGACGAACTTCTGACGGCGAATAATATATTTCATATCAAGTTATCGTATTCCAAATACTGTGTTCGAGTCGGCATGATTAGTTTAAATAGAAATATGAATTAAACGAGAATCTGATTTGAAATATTTTTTGGAAAGAACTCTGCAAACAGCTCTATTTTAACCAATTTCATTAAGGCACTAACGGTTGCGTGACCTGCAGCTGCATCATTAGGTGCATATCCAAACAACATGAAACAGACACAGATAGTAACTGAAACTCTATACACCAAAGTAATACAGGAGCCATAAGCTTTTAATTATAAAAACAGATAAAAACACAAGTGTACTTATAAATATTCAAACATCTTAAAAATATGGCGCAGAATATAGTAGGTCCAGCCTCCACAGTTAAAAACAAATGTCCGTAGGCGGATAGTCAGTTAATAAATAGCTGGGCGACGGAAAACATCTACATATATAAACAACAAGAAATTAACACTGATAGTGATTGAATCCTTATACGTCAAAGTAATACCGGAGCCGTAAGCACCTAATTATGATAATGGATAAAAACACAAGTGTACTTATAGGTACTAAAACATGGTAAACAACATGGAGGAGAATGTAAAAGCACGTCAGAGCTATGGCCAGTAGAGCGTGTAATCAGTAAATGAAAACGATATTGCAGTGCCTATATTGTCAAGATGCTTGGTTGGTTGATTTGGAGGAAGGGACCAAACAGCGTGGTCATCGGCCTCAACAGATTAGGGAGGGATGGAGAAGCAAGTAGGTCGTAACCTTTGAAAGGAACCATACTGGCATTGGCCTGAAGCGATTTAGGGAAATCACAGAAAATCAGGATGGCCGGACGCGGGTTTGAACCGTCGTCCACCGAATGCGAGTCCAGTATGCTAACAACTGCGCCATCTCTCTCACTTTCTGTTAAGCAGAACGACGCAATGTTCTTTCGGATATACATGCCTGTCCAAACAAACAGGTACTGTGGTGACTACTGCCGTTATGAAGTACATGAAATCAATTTCAGTTGCGAATGCGAACAACCAACAGTCGTAAAATGGAATGACGACAGTGAACTTTTGTTCCGGACCGGAACCCGAACCTTAAACGTTTTGGCTATCCGTGGACGACTCAAAGCCAGACCCAAACTCCCCTGTACGGGAATTACATAATGTGTGTACGAGTGCAGGCTGTGATGCAGGAACGACCACGTATGGAAGTTTGGGTCTGCTCGGATAGCCAAAGCGATTAAGGCGAACGCTCACGTAAGGCGGAAACTCTGGGTTGAGTCCGGTCCGGCAAAATTTTTCATTTCCGTCATCACCTTGTAAAACTGACTGTTGTTCGTATTCCCAAGTGCGAATACATTTCATGTACAATGAAAAAAAAAAGATGTTCAATGGAAAACGTCCAGTACCATGTAACAAGGACTGGGCTACAACCAAAGAACAAAAGTGGGACGCTGTTCATAAAGCAACATTTCGTCGAGACGAAGAGCAGAAAGCTTACCGGCAAGTCAGTACAACACGGAGCCACCCAGGTGATGCGCAGCAACCACTGGCCCACCGTACCCGCGGAGAGAGGCGGTGTAGGACACGTCAGTCGCCGGCGCGAAGAGCGACGCAGCGACATGGGAGAGGAGAAGCCAGAACCATGTTCCCCTACACTCCTGGAAATTGAAATAAGAACACCGTGAATTCATTGTCCCAGGAAGGGGAATCTTTATTGACACATTCCTGGGGTCAGATACATCACATGATCACACTGACAGAACCACAGGCACATAGACACAGGCAACAGAGCATGCACAATGTCGGCACTAGTACAGTGTGTATCCACCTTTCGCAGCAATGCAGGCTGCTATTCTCCCATGGAGACGATCGTAGAGATGCTGGATGTAGTCCTGTGGAACGTCTTGCCATGCCATTTCCACCTGGCGCCTCAGTTGGACCAGCGTTCGTGCTGGACGTGCAGACCGCGTGAGACGACGCTTCATCCAGTCCCAAACATGCTCAATGGGGGACAGATCCGGAGATCTTGCTGGCCAGGGTAGTTGACTTACACCTTCTAGAGCACGTTGGGTGGCACGGGATACATGCGGACGTGCATTGTCCTGTTGGAACAGCAAGTTCCCTTGCCGGTCTAGGAATGGTAGAACGATGGGTTCGATGACGGTTTGGATGTACCGTGCACTATTCAGTGTCCCCTCGACGATCACCAGTGGTGTACGGCCAGTGTAGGAGATCGCTCCCCACACCATGATGCCGGGCGTTGGCCCTGTGTGCCTCGGTCGTATGCAGTCCTGATTGTGGCGCTCACCTGCACGGCGCCAAACACGCATACGACCATCATTGGCACCAAGGCAGAAGCGACTCTCATCGCTGAAGACGACACGTCTCCATTTGTCCCTCCATTCACGCCTGTCGCGACACCACTGGAGGCGGGCGGCACGATGTTGGGGCGTGAGCGGAAGACGGCCTAACGGTGTGCGGGACCGTAGCGCAGCTTCATGGAGACGGTTGCGAATGGTCCTCGCCGATACCCCAGGAGCAACAGTGTCCCTAATTTGCTGGGAAGTGGCGGTGCGGTCCCCTACGGCACTGCGTAGGTTCCTACAGTCTTGGCGTGCATCCGTGCGTCGCTGCGGTCCGGTCCCAGGTCGACGGGCACGTGCACCTTCCGCCGACCACTGGCGACAACATCGATGTACTGTGGAGACCTCACGCCCCACGTGTTGAGCAATTCGGCGGTACGTCCACCCGGCCTCCCGCATGCCCACTATACGCCCTCGCTCAAAGTCCGTCAACTGCACATACGGTTCACGTCCACGCTGTCGCGGCATGGTACCAGTGTTAAAGACTGCGATGGAGCTCCGTATGCCACGGCAAACTGGCTGACACTGAAGGCGGCGGTGCACAAATGCTGCGCAGCTAGCGCCATTCGACGGCCAACACCGCGGTTCTTGGTGTGTCCGCTGTGCCGTGCGTGTGATCATTGCTTGTACAGCCCTCTCGCAGTGTCCGGAGGAAGTATGGTGGGTCTGACACACCGGCGTCAATGGGTCCTTTTTTCATTTCCAGGAGTGTATACTCTAAGCGTTCTATGACAGTTGGAGCTTCGTTACATCGGTTTCGATAAAATCAGGGTAGCAAAGCAAGCCGATACAATGTATGGGAATTCTATATAGACCCACTAGCAAGAGCAAATTACATTGCACTTGCCGCGGTGGCCCAACCGAGTACGCTGTAAGAAAAATAGATCACAAACCAAAAAATGCCTGAAGATAAACATGCAAGAGAGACGATACGTAGTAAACCTCGTCCCACGTCACGATGTCGCTCTTCGCGCCGGCGACGCATGCGCCGTATACTATGCTATGTCGCCCCGCTCCGCGTGTACGGTGCATAGGTGGTTGCTGCGACTGACCTGGGTGGCTCCGCGATGGACTGAATTGCTGGCAAGCCTCCTTCTCCGCGTCTCGACGATATGTTGCTATTGGTACAGCGTCTCTAGCTGTGAACGCGTCCTTTTTCATGGCATAGCATGTTTTCCGTTGCCCGACTTTTTGTTCATACACTGTTCCCCCACTAAGGACATTATGATTTTGACTCCGAAGGCTGGGTCTCCTACACTCTGCGCCATGCTGTTTACCACGTTTTAATGTTTGCAAGGAGGCGGTCACTACGAGAAAAACATTGAATACCCACCAAAGAATAACGTTCTACGAGTCGAAGCGTGGAATGACAGTAGATTGAACGTAGGAAGGAAGCTAGAAAATCTGAAATGGGAAATTCTAAGGCTTAATCTAGATGTACAGGGGCACCAGTGAAGTGAAATGGAAAGAAGACAATGATTTCTGGTCAGATGAGAGTACGATAATATCAACAGCAGCAGAAAACCGTATAACGACGATAGGATTCGTTATGAATAGGAAGGTGGGGCAAGAGTGAGCCGAAGATGAAGACATGGAAAAAATATATGAGGATATTGAACGGGTAATTTGCCACTCAAAGGCAGATCCACACTTACATCTACATCAAGGATTGGACCTTTTGGTCCGTTCCGTCGCCTTCAAATTTGTCAAGCCATCCCTTCATTGGTCTTCCTAAAGATCTTCTGTCTCTTGGTTTATTTTGTTGTAGGGTTTAGCGATTCTTCCATCTGGTATACAGTCTATATTTTCTTTCCGTCTTAAATGATATTTTTTTATTATGTCAGTTACATATATTTTATACACTCAGTTCTTCTCGGACGTCATCATTTCTCTTTTTATCCATCAAAGTATATTCAGCCCCGTATGTAAGCAAATTCGTTTCATATGCTTCTATTCTCATTTCATCTCTCTTCTTGAACGTACAGTTTTCGTATTCATTGGGCAGTGCTGGCATAGCCATAACCTTACAGAACTTTCGCAGAGTATGTCTATGGACTTTCTTTCCCAATGTTCTGCGTACAGTTATGTTTAAATAGTTAAATAGATCTAATTTATTTCGTATTTGTTCGCCCCCGGTAGCTGGGTGGTCAGCGCGACGGAATGTCAATCCTAAGGCCCCGGGTTCGATTCCCGGCTGGGTCGGAGATTTTCTCCGCTCAGGGTCCGGGTGTTGTGTTGTCCTTATCATCATTTCATCCCCATCGCCCCGCAAGTAACCGAAGTGGCGTCAAATCGAAAGACTTGCACCAGGCGTACGGTCTACCCGACGGGAGGCCGTAGTCACGCGACATTTTTTTTTTGTTTCGTATTTCATTATTTGTCCTGTATGTAATATATCGTGATGTATTGCCTTGCTCTACGATCTGCCTCTCAATACCAATCTTAATTTTCAAGGTCTGGTGTCCTAAAAATGCCATTGATTTTCTCCTTTTCATGGAGACGTTCAGATTGTATTCTCTGGCTACTGACAGCCAACAGATTCTATACCAAACCTCATAACATAAGCTCCTCACAAAGACACTTCCAACCACTGAAAGTTGCAGCTGCTTCAAGTTGCCACTTCATGCACACAGCAAAGCTACATATCATTACCTCACCGTAGAGCAACACAGCAACCATTGGCATCAGACCTTAAAACACGTCCCTCCCCCAGCACGCAGAACACAAGAGCGCCTTCTTCGAACTCATGACGCAAGTTTCTCAGTAAGTCTGGATGTTGAATGGACGGTACAGCCGGTGCTCATGGAATACTTCCAGAATTCTTCGCAGACGCACCCAAATACAAATAGCTCTAAGCACTATGGGACTTAACATCTGAGGTCATCAGTCCCCTAGACTTAGAACTACTTAAACCTAACTAACCTAAGGACATCACACACATCCATGCCTGAGGCAGGATTCGAACCTGCGACCGTAGCGGTGCCACGGTTCCTGACTGAAGCGCATAGCACCGCTCGGCCACTCCGGCCGACCCTTAGCAGCAGCTCGGTTCCGGACTGAAGAGCCTAGAACCGCTCGGTCATTGCGGCCGGCTCACCCACATACATGGGTGTTTGGAAATTGCCGTTGTAAAGTTCCAGAACTTGTAGAGGGAAAAGAGTACGTAATATTTTGAGTAGCAACCCATGTCCGGAAACACACCGTTTCCGTGCTACAGCCTTTTGAAAACATGTTTACGAGGTAAGTATACAATAGGGTAGTCATGGCGGGGGTGGTTACGACGGATAGGCTCATGTCATTTGACGTTGTCCTACCTCTCTGATGTGGTTAGAGCCTCATTCACGTGTCTGTGAGTGTTAGAAGAACGTGATTGAGTACACGTCTGCAGAGTGCAACGACATGATCCTTCTGAACGGCAGAGCTCAAGGTAATGGAAGAGCAGCTAGTCGCCTTTGTCAAGATCGTTCTCCACAACATCCGATTCTTTCGCATCCCAGTTTCGCCGCAATTACGCAACGGCTTCGAGAAGTGGTATCTTCGCCTCCAGCAGCTGTGTGTAGAGATCCAAGGAAGCCGCACACCATAATTGGAAGAGGCCGTACTGAACCACATTGTAGTGAACCTATCAACCAGTACACTAGCAATTTTTTTGGCTGTTGTAGAGTGAAACTGTAAAACAAGTGGTGAACTGAGTCACAGGTAATCAATTAATTGTTAAACTGGCTAAACTGCCAACATGTTTTTAAATCGTTGCAGCACGGAAAGGGCACGTTTCCGGATATGGGTTCCAACTCAATATATTATTCACTCACTCTCATCTGCAAGTCTTAGAAGTTTGTAACGTGAATTTCCGAACATCCTGTATAACCAGGCTATTGGTGATCGATAACTTGGTACAGAGAAACATGTTCGCAGTGTAAACCTGCAGTAAATAATACACGAAAATAATTGAATAGTGAAAGCAGCAAATTAAATATTCGAAATTGCAATCTAACAGACAACTTTCAACCTACACCTCCATCGATCACCAAAGATGCGATCCTAGCATGATGCTCCTTGTCGTGGTGAAACTCTACAACGCATTCGGGAAGCAACGATCATGTGCTCTGGTATCATGAAAACAGAGCTGTCTGAAAACAAATCATTGAAGACAGGTTGTCAAGTGCAGTGAAAAAGCCAAACGCTTAAACTACTGGCTTTTTGTTTCTCTTGCTGCGACATCCTGTGTTGTCTTCGCGATTTTAACACTCTTACCACCGCATCACAGGCACTGATCTACATCTACATCTATACTCCAAAATCTTCGTTGAGGTGTGTGGCTGAAGGTGTCTTGTGTACAACTATCACTTCTCCTTTTTTCTGTTCCAGTCGCAAATGGTTCGCGGGAAGAACGATTGCCGGTAAGCCTCCGTGCGCTGTCGAATTTCTTTAACTTTATGTTCATAATGAGGTTGTTCCTTATTGTTGTTTTAGATAACTTATCAGTAGTGTTGATGCTTACATCCGCTTTTATTAGTCAACCTCAGAAAGTGGAAGCTGTTCCAGACCATTAGACCGCAGCTCGTGGTCGTGCGGTAGCGTTCTCACTTCACACTCCCGGGATCCCGGGTTCGATTCCCGTCGGGGTCAGGGATTTTCTCTGCCTCGTGATGACTGGGCGTTGTGTGATGTCCTTAGGTTTGTTAGGTTTAAGTAGTTCTAAGTTCTAGGGGACTGACGACCATAGATGTTAAGTCCCATAGTACTCAGAGCGATTTGAACCAGACAATTATTATGGTGTCCCATTCCAGAGTGTCACTGATTACGTCGTACAGACTGCAATTAAATTCTTTCCATACGTATTCTACTCTTTCCTTTCATCACAAACGTGCCTAATCGTCCGGTAGGAATAAGGAGCGGTAATTAGGGCCCTCTTTATGAGCGTCCTTACGTCACGCCCGTCCTTCGGTGTCACGCGCTGTCCCTGCCTTTGCATTTACATCAGCGCTTCTCTTCGCCGCCCATTGTCTGCTAATGAGGAGCAAGTAACGCTGCTAGATGCTTCATCCATGCGCGGATACTAGATCATGATGTAGGCCTCCTCTGTTTGCCCTAGTTATGCATACGCTTAAGCCGGTAGAGTCTCTTCCGTTTCGTTCTCTCCAAAGCTTTGATCAAAGCTTGTGTCGAGACACAATGAGACCAGATTCCATGATTATAAGGAAGTTATCATCAACTGTCTCACACGTAACAAAATTTATTTAAAGTGTGACACTTCTTCTGTCGCTTGTTGGTAGTATAATTTCAAATGCAAAATGCGTAAAATTTGCATTTCGTTACCCTAATAGGTGATTATTACTGTTAGCAGTTATCATCTTGTTCGATCGTCAGGTAACAGTTGACAAGCGTTTACAAAATCTCTAGCATACAAGAACCTACATCTTGAAAACTAAGGATATTAACAACCACGCTACATCATTTGTTATGACATTAGGCAAGAAATGCCAATTCGGGTACTTCTAAATACCCACAAGTGACAAATACGTTACAACTAGTTACTGGTTTTTAGCTGTTAAGGTGCTATACCACAGTATGGAAAGAATTTGTGTGTGTTTCAGTTATGTTATAAGTTGTGGCTACTGAACGAAAGTTTCAGTGCAGCCACCACTTGATTTCTAGTTTCTAACAAAATAAATATTTTTCTTTCCACTATCAAAACGCCGGTAGTTATATGGAGTGATTTAGCAGCCCCTACCTATGAGTTTTATGTAACCTGCAGCGCTTTCAAAAACTGCACTCGAGATTTTCATATCGTCTCGTCCACTTTGGGCGAACTATTTGTCATACAGGAAAAATTAATGGGATTTTTTTGTAGGAAATTTAATGTAGTTAAGTGTAGAAAACTACGGTCTCTAGCGAAAACATACCCGAGCACAAAATTTAAATAAATTAAATTTCCTACCAAGAGGTCCTGTTCATTTTACTGCATGGCTAAGAGTTTGGATGTAGTAATTGAGAGAATCTGAAAATTTTGCGTATGGTATTTGGAGGCGTTGGAGGTTGCTTAAAACCCATAGGTAGGGGAACTGAATCACCCTGTATATGATGTTAGAAAATGGTAACCAAAAGAGATGTAAGCGTACATCAGAATAAAATCAATGTTTATAGAGTGAATGGTACAAAAAATCCTAGAAACCAATTTACGCTACATTAAAGGCATACCGTATGAATGAAAAAAAAAAAAGAATCAAAGCGTTAGGGAGTTGATACTATAGAAGGACTTGATGGTTCAAATGGCTCTAAGCACTATGGGACTTAACGTCTGAGGTCATCAGTCCTCTCGACTTAGAACTACACTACTGGCCATTAAATTTGCTACACCACGAAGATAACGTGGCGACACTTACAACGTGCTGAAACGAGGAGAGTTTCCAACCGATTTCTCATACACAGACAGAAGTTGACCGGCGTTGCCTGGTGAAATGTTGTTGTGATGCCTCGTGTAAGGAGGAGAAATGCGTACCATCACGTTTTCGACTTTGATAATGATCAGATGTAGCCTATCGCGATTGCGGTGTATCGTATCGCGACATTGCTGCTCACGTTGGTCGAGATACAATGACTGTTAGCAGAATATGGAATCGGTGGGTCAGGAGGGTAATACGGAACGCCGTGCTGGGTCCTAACGGCCTCGATCACGAGCAAAAAAATGGCTCAAATGGCTCTGAGCACTATGGGACTTAACATCTGTGGTCATCAGTCCCCTAGAACTTAGAACTACTTAAACCTAACTAACCTAAGGACCTCACACACATCCATGCCCCAGGCAGGATTCGAACCTGCGACCGTAGCAGTCGCGCGGTTCCGGACTGAGCGCCTAGAACCGCTAGACCACCGCGGCCGGCCCGATCACTAGCAGTCGAGATGACAGGCATCTTATCCGCATAGCTGTAACGGATCGTGAAGCCATGACTCGATTCCTGAGTCAACAGGTGGGGACGTTTGTAAGACTACAACCATCTGCACGAACAGTTCGACGACGTTTGCAGCAGCATGGACTATCAGCTCGGCGACCATGGCTGCGGTTACCCTTGACGCTGCATCACAGACAAGAACGCCTGAGGTGGTGTACTCAACGACGAACCTGGGTGCACGAATGGCAAAACGTTATTCTTTTCGGATGAATTCAGGTTCTGTTTACAGCATCGTGATGGTCGCATCCGTGTTTGGCGACATCGTGGTGAACGAACATTGGAAGCGTGTATTCATCATCGCCGTACTGGCGTATCACCCGGAGTGATGGTATGGGGTGCCATTGGTTACATGTCTCGGTCACCTCTTGTTCGCATTGACGGCACTTTGAACAGTGGAAGCTACATTTCAGATGTGTTACGACCCGTGGCTCTACCCTTCATTCGATCCCTGCGAAAATCTACATTTCAGCAGGATAATGCACAACCGCATGTTGCAGGTCCTGTACGGGCCTTTCTGGATACAGAAAATATTCGACTGCTGCCCTGGCCAGCACATTCTCCAGATCTCTCACCAATTGAAAACGCCTGGTCAATGGTGGCCGAGCAACTGGCTCGTCTCAATACGCCAGTCACTACTCTTGATGAACTGTGGTATCGTGTTGAAGCTGCATGGGCAGATGTACCTGTACACGCCATCCAGGATCTGTTTGTCTCAATGCCCAGGCGTATCAAGGCCGTTATTATGGCGAAAGGTGGTTGTTCTAGATACTGATTTCTCAGGATCTATGCACCCAAATTGCGTGAAAATGTAATCACATGTCAGTTCTAGTATAATATATTTGTGCAATGAATGCTCGTTTATCATCTGCATTTCTTCTTGGTGTAGCAATTTTAATGGCCAGTTTTGTACTTAAACCTAACTAACCTAAGGACATCACGCACATCCATACCCTAGGCAGGATTCGAACCTGCGACAGTAGCAGCAGGGCGGTTCCGTACTGAAGCGCCTAGAAACGCTCGGCCACAGCTGCCGGCAAGGACGTTGAAAAATAGGTGGACTAAAAGGTAGGAAAATAGGCGGTCTTCCGAAATTTCGACCAGGGAAAGAGCATATGGAGATGACAAGAAGAAGGGACTGGATGATAGGATATGTGTTAAGACACCAGAGAATAACGTCTATGGCATTGGAGGGAGCTCTACAGATTAAAAAGTCTAGCGGAAGATCGAGATTGGAATACACCCAACTCGTAATTGAGGACCATGGGTGCAAGTGCTTACATGAGATGAAGAGATTGGCAGAAGAGAGGAACTCGTGGCGAGTCGCATCAAACCAGAAGACTGATGACCAAAAACAAATGATCTGTAATACCGTCACTAAATTTGTGAGGGAAGCAGGTAGTACATAGGCACTAATATGTAGTTTCACAAGCGGACCTGTGTGTTCACCGCAAAGTGACCGGGCCAACCACGCAATCGTCGTGACACTGTAGAAAGGCCATGCGACCGCGGGCCGGTCTGCGGAGTCTTTCCACGTCATGAAGACGTAGGGGTGTTGATTCGAACGAGCCTGAAAGCAGTGTATCGGCACAATAAATTTGCTATTAATCATTATAGATACCCTCTGATTCTAGCATAGTTATGCGCAGTCTGGCAACACACTTCACAACATTGGGTCCATCACGCTATGGACCACCCAGCATCCGACGCCGGTCTGGGCAGCTAGCTCCGCCACACCAGTTCACGGTTCCATATCCACACCAGTCGACGTAGAGCGACACAGCGGATGAGCCGTTCCCCAGACTCCATGGAAGCTCCGTACTTCTGACTTGGAGGGCAGTGACTAGCAGTCAGGAAGCTACTAAAAATGGTTCATATGGCTCTGAGCACTATGGGACTTAACATCTGAGGTCATCAGTCCCTTAGAACTTAGAACTACTTAAACCTAACTAAACTAAGGACATCAGACACGTCCATGCCCGAGGCAGGATTCGAACCTGCGACCGTAGCCGTCGCGCGGTTCCAGACCGAAGCGCCTAGAACCGCTCGGTCACACGGGCCGGCCAGGGCGCCACTACCGCCAACCTTTCCTACCAAAATTCAGTGGACGTACGCGTCGCTAGCACTGTTCACTTAGGGCCACACAGTACTAGACCCAGGCATCTGCTGCTGAGTGAGGTAAACAGTGCTTTGCTGACACTGTTTCCCCACTCAGCAGCAGATCCGTTTACTTACGTTTACTGTTCTTCCTTGGCGAATTTCGGATGTTACGATGTTGCTGTGGCAGATAGGAAAATTTCTCTGCACATTTACGTTTCAGATACGCTGTTGACAGTCTTTTGTTTCAATGTTTTGATTTTAATTGGCGGCCTCGAAGTTTGAATTTTCTGAGATACATCCTTTCGTCCAGCCCTAATTAACGTTGTTCCACCCAGTTCCAACCTTCGTTTCCTTCCTTCTCCATCTTCGTACTCAATAAGCGTTAGTTCTTGTTTGACGACGTAGGTAGCAAGTGGTACTCTTAGCTAAAGAACTTAGTGCAGTAAAGGAATTCTTGGCGGGACGCATGAAAACTGACGTAGCCTTACATAGTTTTAATAACAAAATTTGCCTCATCTGTTTTATATGAATAAAAATTGTCTTTTTGTGAAATATGCGAAAATTTTGACTACCATCGCACCCCCTTGAGGTGAACTGAAGAAACAAAAATGGGAAAAACGGTTAAGCTACAGTTCATCACTGAAAAAGACCGGACCATTACCCGTCGAAAGACAAGCAGATTCTGACGCGTTTATGTAACCGATTCTCGCTAGTTATTCAAACATAACACATACCATTAAAATCGTAATGTTCACATGGAAGATTATATTCGTATGACTCATTAATCAGTAACAGCTGTAATATGATAATATCATAAAATTGCGTTATGGCCTTGTGCAAAGATTTTTCACTTTGTGGCGAATCGAGGTAAAACATACAATAAACTGATGACATTTTATGTGAGGTGGCTTCACTTTTCGATGAAGATGTGTTACACAATGTTAATGGTTAATTGATAGTCACGTAACTTTCCTGAATTGCTTCCACACTTTCCTATCCCACAATGCCATGTCAACAACACGTAACAGACGAAATCCGGCAGTTCAAGGACGTGCTGCTCTGATGCAGATCGTTGCTGTGTCTTCCATTCATTGAACTGGAGTAAGTGTTTGTTTTAAAGAAATGCATGTTGTCTTCTTATTTTTCTGGTGCCATTCTCCCGCAACTGCGCAGGATCGCCAAGTTATTAACGAATGTAAAACATAGTTAATTTGAAGGTTGGACGGTTCCCCTTCCTGTCGCAATCCCGTCACACCCCGAGACGTATGTGTACATCCAAAATGTCTGCGTGTCATGTTACAGATGCGGAAGTGTGGAAAAGATTTCCTAAATGTTTACGAATCGTGTAACTGAGACGTAACTTCGATAACAGCATTCGCTAATCGGATGTGGGGAATCGCCTATAAATCACATCCAAGTTGGCCAACCCACGGGCCCTTATCACTAATAAGCCGGGTGGATTCGATCCTGGCCGGCGTAACTGTCCGTCCCGGAAGCGGCGTTGATTTAACACTCGTGGCTTTCCGGACGAGTCGAAGAAGTATATGTTATAAATGAAATATCAGAGGTACTGGATGCCCCCTCTCCCTCCTCCACTAACTGCTGATATAAGAGGTGTGTGAAAAATGTAATGAAACTGATTCCTTAATCTACCTTTTCTTTTTCTAACAATAACGTTGTCCCCTTCGAAGTAGTTCCCTCCTGCAGCTGAACAACGATGGATCCCTTGTTCCCAGTCTTAATAGCAGCACTAAAAGGCAACAGGAATGCCTTTTGAGGACAAAAATTCCGTAATGGAAGTGGCCGTGTGACATAGGGCGTTGTCATGACATGATGCAGCATCCAGTTGCCTGCAATGTCCGGGTTCACTCGGTTTACTCTTTTCCCTAACCTCTCAAGAACATCTTTGTAAGACATTTGGTTGACAATTTGTCCTGGAGTAACAATCTCACAGGATCATGGACACAGTCGATGTTTTCGTCGGTTTCTGAAGTTGAAGGTTTCCCTAAACGAGGTTCATCTTCATTGTGTTCTCAGCTTTCCAAAAATAATTTATGCCAGCGAAAAACTTGTGCCTTGATAAGGAATGTTGCCAATATGCCTGTTTCAACTATCCATAGACCACACTCGCGTATTCCCCAAATTTAACACAAAAATTGATGGCATAACGTTAATCTAAATTCTGCCGTTCCATTTTCGTAATACACAACAAAAACACAATTTCACTGATGGCGCTTTGAAAAATCATGTGATTGCTGTACGGGGCTGAAACTCGGACTGAGCATCTGGGAGGGATGAACACACCAGTCTACCCAGAAAGAACAACAGAGTGTTGTCATATCGCTTGCAATGTTGTCAGTCACATTACTTTCCTATCACAGCTCGTATTTTAAACAGTGATTAATCTCACCATGTAGTGTGCAGAGCAAAATAATAGTATGGGCATCCTTAATATTATCAGGTAAGAGGTCCCACAAAATATGTGATCTTAATAAATACGGATTCATAGTGGATAGTACAGAATAGTACGGATCAAAGCGGAACCATCATGTGAGTCGTATTCACTCCGGATGGAACGCCGAATGCCCACAACTTACTCATTCAGAAATTGAGAATGAGAGCACTTAGAGACTTGCAACCAACATTAAACATAATTTCAAACGTTTGAAAAGCTTTTTCAAGCTGTCAATAACCACTACATGATGAAAGGAAAAAGTTTATCGCTTAATACATTTCGCTGTTCATGCAATAAAACTGCTGCATGAAGCATGACGTTTTAATTTATTAATTCTCTACTACTAACTGTATTCGCGACACATTTGCAGACAGTGTAAACAAATAGCATGGAATGTACCAGCAAAAATATGTCATTGCACGATACATAGTTCAGGCTATATGAAGAAATAAACACTGAGACGCGTGAAAAAGTGTCGCATCGTGCATGACATTTAGATTTATTACTTCTTTGCTACTGACGCTCTATCCACAACACATTTTGTAGATAGTATCCACACATACTGCCAAAAGTACCAATAAAAATATGCACACATCAAAAAAAGTTTTGAATCATCTCGGTTCCGAGAATTCTAGAACCCGTACAGAAAATTGGAATAGAGATCAACACAAACATCATTTCCGCCCTTTCTATTACTCATGAAAACCACACATTGCAATTGTACCACCATACAGCGAGATCTTCAGAGGTGGTGATTCAGATTGCTGTACATACCTGTACCTCTAATATCCAGTAGCACGTCCCCTTGCATTGATGCATGCCTGTATTCGTCGTGGCATACTATCCGCAAGTTCATCAAGGCATTGTTGGTAGAGATTGTCCCACTCCTCAACGGCGATTCGGCGTGGATCCCTCAGAGTGGTTGGTGGGTCACGTCGTCCATAAACAGCCCTTTTCGATCTATCACAAGCATGTTCGATAGGGTTCATTCTGGCCACTCTAGTCGACCGATGTCGTTATCCCGAAGGAAGACATTCACAAGATGTGCGCGATGGGGGCGCAAATTGTCGTCCATGAAGACGTATGCCTCGCCAATATCCTGCCAATATGGTTGCATTATCCGTCGGAGGATGTCATTCACGTATCGTACAGCCGTTACGGAGCCTTCCGTGACCACCAGCGGCGTACGTCGGCCGCACAAAATGCCTCCCAAAAACAGCAGAGAACCCCCAACTTAACTGCACTCGCTGTACAGTGTGTCTAAGGCGTTCAGCCTGATCTAGTTGCCTCCAAGCACGTCTCAGACGATTGTCTAGTTAAAGACATACGCGACACTCATGGTGAAGAAAACGTGATGCCAATCCTGAGCAGTCCGCTCGACACGTTGTTGGGCCTATCTGTACCATGCTGCACAGTGATGTGGTTGCAAAGATGGACCTCGCCATGGACGTCGGGAGTGAAGTTGCGCATCATGCAGCCTATTGCGTACAGTTTGAGTCGCAACACGATGTCCTGTGGCTGCACGAAAAGCATTATTCAACATGGTGGCGTCGTTGTCAGGGTTCCTCCGAGCCATAATCCGTAGGTAACGGTCATCCACTGCAGTAGTAGCCCGTGGGCGGCCTGAGTGAGGCATGTCATCGATAGTTCCTGTCTCTCTATATCTCCTCCATCTCCGAACAACATTATTTCGGTTCACTCCGAGATGCCTGGACACTTCCCTTGTTGAGAACCCTACCTGGCACAACGTAACAATACGGACGCGATCGAACCACGGTATTGGCCGTCTAGGCTTGGTTGGACTACAGACAACACGAGCCGTGTACCTCCTTCCTGGTAGAATGACTGGATCTGATCGGCTGTCGGACCCGCTCCGTCTAATAGGCGCTGCTCATGCATTGTTGTGATGTCCTTATGTTAGTTAGGTTTAAGTAGTTCTAAGTTCTAGCTAGGGGACTGATGACCGTAGATGTTAAGTCCCATAATGCCCACAGCCATTTGAACAATATTTTTACATTGTTGTTTACAACTTTGGGCAGGTTTAGTGACATCTCTGAACAGTCAAAGAGACTGTGTCTGTGATACAATATTCACAGGCAACGTCTATCTTCAGGAATTCCGAGAACCGTAGTGATGCAAAAAATTTTTTGATATGTGTGTCATTGGACAACACATAGCTCAGAAGATATGACATCAAATACTGAGATGCCCCGTCACTTATGTCGTTCTAATTTTTTACTTCTCTACTGTGAATTCTGTTTGCAACATATTTAACATGTGCATATGGGACAAAAACGCATGGTTTAAAAGCTCATCCTAAACCCCTGGAAAGATTTCAGTCAAATTTCGCACACGCAAGAGCTACAATCTTGAAATAAATACAGTGGGGGTAAGGACCACCAACCTCCTGGTGAGGCACGGATGATAACGTGCAGAGAGAAGGGGGTGGGGGGGAAGAAATAGACAGACAGAGAGGGGGAAGGAGGAGATGGACAAATAGAGGATTGGAATAAGTACATACCTGGGCGTTGGTAGTTTTTATTTTTGTTTTATACTGAACGTGCTCCATTCACTTACAGCCTATTCCAGTTTGCTCCTGGGCTACGTTACACATGCTTACAGCGGTTGCATTTATTTTCTGTAAGAAATTTTCAGCAATCCACTTGAGGCAACTGTACGATGGCAGATACGGCGTATTTGCTTCCACCACACGAGCTCCCTATTTGCAAGTTATGAGATAGTGTAGGCAACAGATAAATATATTTGTCCTGCACAAACTAGCCCATAGGACCCAATTTTAATACACTCTGAGGCAGAATGTCGTGAGGTTTGCAGTCAGAGATGTAATTAAAAACTCACTTACGCTACATTCGAGTGACCTTCCTCTGTATTTACGCTTTGCCTGTGCTTTTCCATCTCCATGGATTTCTCTTTGATCTCATGATGCATTATTAATGGGTCATATTCAGTACCTAGAGGCACATTTCAGATCAAAAGCTAGGTTCATAACGTTGTATCAGTTCATACCACCATTTTACTTTATCATACGTGCTTTGTTTTCTTCTAAAATCGAGCTAAGGTTTCAAGTACTAAAATAAGCTCTTTTACTGAAAATTACGTCCACGTTTCATGCTTTAGTTTATGCTCAGTGTAGGCTTCTGTTTGTGCAGTTATCATAAAACCTATATCATTTTTCAATTTCAGCTATTTGGCCGCCACTTCTGAAGAGAAACATTTCCAAGTTCTCTGGCAGCCTCTGCAACGTTTCACGAAACGAAACAAACATTACAATAGAGATTAAGAAGACACAAAAGTGCAACATCTATTTCTATAACGTGAGAGGACGAGCCTAAAATAGGTTAAATTCCGATGTTAGCAGAAGGACACCCCTCCTCTCTCCCTCTCCTGCCACAATAATAAAAAACAAAATGGTTCAAATGGCTCTGAGCACTATGGGACTTAACATCTGAGGTCATCAGTCCCCTAGACTTAGAACTACTTAAACCTAACTAACCTAAGAACATCACACACATCCATGCCCGAATCAGGATTCGAACCTGTGACCGTAGCAGCCGCATAGTTCCGGACTGAAGCGCCTAGAACCGCTCTTCCACAGCGGCCGGCCCCTGCCACAATCGCCAACGTCAAAACTTTCCTCCCGAGAACCCTTGTCGTTGACGTCCGGTTCCGTGCCGTTGACGATCTGTGTGAAAACTGCCACTCTAAATGGTTTGTAGAATATTTTGAAAGCGGAAATTGGACGTGGAGCTGGTCGTGTTTTTTGATGTCGTAAGATGAAATTCCATGCTGCGGAGCATTCCCATGTCTGCAAGACAGAGTCAGACTTTCTTTGCATAGGTTTCGGTATGATCTTTTATGGCAAATGATGGGAAATAACACGTAGGTCTTTACATTTACACAGCGTATATCACCTAAACACTGCACTGCAAACATTGCTCAAATGAAAAGGTGCTATTCATAAGCGGTTTTCACAGAATGGACTGGTAGACAGGGCTCATACTGTTAGCCAATCAACAGACTGTAGTAATACTTACTAAGTACAGGGTGTACATAAACTCCGGGAATACTTTCAATTATTTATTGCATAAGAATTAAACACTGTACAGATGACATACATATAGCATTTTGAAGAGAAACTCTGAGACTTTTTTTTTTCATAAACATTCGGTATGCGAACCATGAGTGATGAGTGATCCGGCAGACGTCAATACGGTAATCGAATTCTTGTTATACCCGTCCCAGCATGGCATCGTCGACTGTGGCAGTCGCTTCCCGTATTCTCTCCCGGAGCTTTGCTACATCACGTGGTAGAGGCGGTACATACACCAGATCTTTAACGTGTCCCCACAGAAAGAAGTCACACGGAGTGAGATCTGGTGATCGCGGAGGCCTTTTCATGAAACAGCTGTTCCCTTCTGCAGCACTGCCGATCCATCGATGCAGATGTTCCGTGTTCAGGTACCCAAGAACTTCACGGTGAAAATGGGGTGGAGCCCGATCCTGCTGAAAGATGAACAGAGAGTCCGATTGCATTTGAGGCATCAGCCATTGCTGCAACATGTCCAAATAGGAATACCCAGTGACAGTGCTCTCGGCGAAGAAGTATGGCCCATACAGTTTTCGACGTGGCAAGGCACAAGGAACATTTACCTCTGGGGAATCACGATCAAATTCAATGCATTCGTGTGGATGCTTTGTACCACAGATTCGATAATTATGCCTGTTAACTTTCCCATTAATGTGAAAAGTGGCTTCGTCGCAAAAAATTAGCCGGCTGCTGTGGCAGAGCGGCTCTAGGCGCTTCAGTCCAGATCCGTGCTACTGCTACGTCGCAGGTTCGAATCCCGCCTCGGGCATGGATGTGTGTGATGTCCTTAGGTTAGTTAGGGGACTGATGACTGATGACCTCAGATGTTAAGTCGCATAGCGCTCAGAGCCATTTGAACCATTCCCCTAAAAATTAAGCGATCAACAATGCCATCCCCATCCTCATTCAATTGTTGCAACTCAAAACGCATGTCTTTGTCGTCGTCATTGAGCTTCTGCACTAGCTCGAATTTGAATGGTTTCACAGACAGGTTCTGTCGCAGGTCTTTCCATGTTGTCCTTGGAGCATTTCAATTTCACGGGATGCACGACGCACCGATTTCTGTGAAATCCTTATAAATGCCTCTCGTACTCGCTCCATATTCACTTCACTCACACTGGGACATCTGCTCCTCTTTGCCGGGCACAAGTTACCCGTCGTAACGAATTTATGGTGCCAGTGATAAATGGCCTTCCTTGTTGGTGGCTTCTTACCGTACTTGGTACTAAACATCCATTGAACAGCTGCAGCACACTTGTTTTTGTCGAACTCCAACACACAGAAAGCTCACTCCGCACCTGAACTCGCCATGTTTGCGACTAGCGCTCACTATCGGCCAATTACCAAACTACGCTGTGGCGGTATACATGATAAAAAAAACTTTCATGATTTCTCTTCAAAATGACATATGTATGATATTTTTACAATGTTTGGTTCTTGTGCAATAAATAATTGGAAGTGTTGCCGGACTTTGTGTACGTTCGCTTTTTTATCGGCACTATTCCTACTAACATTCACGAACTAAAAGTAGGGTAAACTAGAATGTCAGTGGTATTTGTTGCAGGACTGAAGTGCTGTTGCAGGACTGAAGTGCGGGTCATTTACGAGATATCGTATTTTGGGTACTTTCCACACCGACACTTGTACAGTTCCTGTGGTAGCATACACTAAAGAACAACACAAGTGCATACACTAATTATGCGGTTTCTGATCAGTAACGAGACAACTGATCGTCACAAGTTGTGTTCAGAATGACAACAGGCAGCGGCAATACACGTTTCCACTCTGATACGGAATGACTGCCTCACGCGTGCTAGTGTTTCAGCGGAGATGTCTGAGGAGGCTGCAATAAGACGTCGTTGCACATCATCGGGTGCAGTTGGTATGTCCTTGCAAACAGCTTGTTTCTGCGTTCCCCACAGAAAAACGTCTACAGACACCAAATCATGAGAACGGGCCGGCAATATTACAGGTCCTGGCCTAGTGGCCGAGCGGTTCTAGGCGCTACAGTCTGCCTCGGGCATGGATGTGCGTGATGTCCTTAGGTTAGTTAGGTTTAAGTAGTTCTAAGTTCTGGGGGACTGATGACCTCAGGAGTTAAGTCCCATAGTGCTCAGAGCCATTTGAACCATTGGAAGTACAGGTCCCCTGTGTCCAGTCCGACGACTTGGAAACAATTCGTGAAGACACGCTGTAGTACTTTGTGCACTATAGACGGAACAGCCATCATGTTGGTAACATAGGCTCCTCCCAGACTGCAGAGGAACGTCTTTTAGCATCCGTGGAAGATGTCTGCTAACAGGCTACGATGCATGTGCGCGTTCAGTCTTCCATCTATGAAAAACGGGCGATGGTACACTATCCCACACCACATTTTTACACTCCGTGGACGCTGTCGTTGCACCTAACGAAGCCAACGTGATGTGGTTCCATCACTAAGCAAGATATACGATACATCTAGAATATCCTGTCTTAATGCTCATGCACAGAAGTTAAGACGATTCTCATAATCATTTCCATGCAACTCTTGATGGAGAGAGATGTGATAGAGACGGTATCCATGTGCATAGAGTATACTTAGGACAATAGCCTGACATAAGCAAATTCCTCGTGCGATAGCGAGAGAGCTAGATCAACTGCAACAGCAGCAAGAACGTTAATCTGCCCCTCTTCTGCCGTTACTTTTTTCTTTCTGTTAGGTTGTCTAGGTGTTACTCCACCACTTTCGTGTAACTCGTTGAACAGGTTGATAAATAACTGCCAAGATGATTGACATTTATGGAGATATCTTGCTGCATAGACCATAGAAGGGTGAAAAGTACTCTTCCTACGCTGTCCGTCCACCATGAGCATGTCGGCTTTTTATGCATTGGTAAATCCCATCGTTCAATCGTGACCTACTGCTTGGACTGTCACGCTCTAACTGACTAACAAGTCACAATGCACTCAAAGAAGACACAAGGAAAAATAACAACATAGTACTTACTAACTACGCAGGTTGAATAGCACAAACAAATGTCGGTGTGGGAACTTTTCAAATTAAGATATCTCATAAATTACTCGTACTAGAATCCTGGAACAAACAACACTGTCATTCTAATTTACCCTACTTTTAGTTTGTTAATGTAAATAGGCAGTGTACTATTTAAAAAAGTTCATGTTTGCACAAAAAATAGACTTTCTAAATATTATTACAATCAGCTCCGTGAAAACTCCATGTCAATATCACTTTCCATTTCCGCAATATTTGCAGTGCGAGTTTTAAGTGATACACCCTGAAATGTAGATAAGAACAATTGATATTCGTTCTTTTCCATAACTGTCAGGAGAAACACAGTGAAGGCACTTTCCCACGATTTTGGAAAGGTAAATACCTTTAGCCGAAGTTCATGACTGGAAAAAAGCCAATAAACCTTTCTGAACGTGGGCAACACTTCGTTATTTAGTTCACGAAGTGCTCACCATCTTCTTCTCAATTTTCTCCTCTTATCTTCGACGTTCGCTAACACAGCTAAAATAGCTATTTTACTTCCGTCCATTTTCGTAAACAAACTTTGTGGCTGGCACGCCAGATACAGCCGACAACTGCCACTGGAGAGTGCTGTGACTGTACCCTGCATCGAGGAGCACATTCTGTGTGGTGTACCAGCTCATTTATGAGCATGCACCAGTCACGATGAAAACCTCGTTTGGTGTTTGTTTTATTTTATTAGGTTGGTGCATAAGTTCGCAGCGTTTCTGTTGTGCGTGTTGGTATTCCGGTTGCTATGCCTTTATTTATCGATCGTTATTTTTTATATGTAGTTCACTGTTGCTATTTGAGTTTACATATTGTCATTTCTTTCATTTGGAGTTAGTGAGTGGAGTTGTGGACGCTAGGAAATGGAGCGCCAGGTGGATAAATCAGAACATTTTCGATATATTCTTCTGGTGAGTTCAGTAGATGGGTACCAGCAGAGGAGACAGCCAGAAACGTTTACTGCGTGTATGGTGATAATGCCATTGGACAGAGCACACCAAGAAAATGATTTTCTCGTTTAAGGAGTATCTTTTTGACATTAGTGACTATCCATGTGCAGGAAGACCTTTGGTGTCTGATGAAAATAGTTAAATGGAAATGCCGTGTGGCTAGGGCCTCCCGTCGGGTAGACCGTTCGCCTGGTGCAAGTCTTTAGAGTTGACGTGACTTCGGCGACTTGCGTGTCGATGGGGATAGAATGATGATGAGAAGGACAACACAACACCCAGTCCCTGAGCGGAGAAAATCTCCGACCCGGGCCGTTAGGTATGATATTCCGTCGTGCTGACCACTGAGCTACCAGGGGCGAACATGAGAATAATTTAAATTCATTAATCCACAATGATCTACGTCATTGTGCTCGAGAACTGGCAAATGTGATGAATTGTGATCATTCCACCCTAGTGCAGCATTTTCATTCAATGGGAAAGGTTCAAACATCGGGTGTATGGGCTCCACATGCTCTCAGCCAAAATCACAAAAATCAGTGGGTAGCCATATGTGCACCTCTTCTTTGCACGTCATCAATTGGCTTGTGAACAGCACTGACCATTCCTATCCTGTATTGTTACTGGTGAAGAGAAATAGTGTATTTATGTTAACATAAGGAAAAGAGAGGAATGGCTGAGCAGAAACAAAGCAGCAACTCCCGGTACATAATGCTTCACGCATACACAAAAGATAATCTTACGCGAACAGCGACGTTGTTGTGTATTCCAAATTGCTTCCTCGATGTGTAACCATCACTGTTGACATTTATTGTTATTTCTGTAATCCACGCTATTGTCGTCTTGCAGACGAAATCCAGGAACAACTACAAGGATGACTGTGTGAAGTGATACTACTCCACAATAACGTTCGACTGGATTCTGCTAGACTCACAAAAGACTATATAGGAGTTAGAGTGGGAAGCCATTCCGCTCCCGCCTTCTCCGGCTGATCTTGCGCCTCATATTTACACGTTTTCCGATCTCTATCGAACAGCCATCAAGTAACTTCCTTTCCGGATGAAAATGCCCGCCGAACATGGAAAACCACGTGATTTCCACAATCGCAGAATAGGAAAGTTGCCCCAGTGTTGGCAGACTGTTGTAAATAGTGAAGGAGAATATATTATTGATGACTAAAGTGTCTATTATGTGTTATGTTTATAAATCTTATGGAAAACGCTACCAACTTATTCACTAACCCAATATTTCTCTTCATTTTTCTATTTTCCTATTGACCAACTATTATCACGTAACAACTTCAGTTCCTCCTCTTTCCTTATTTTTTTCTGTTTTTACAGTACTCTTTCATTTTACCCCATGTTGTCTTTTCATTTTTTCTGTCCACGCTTTACCAAATTTCTTATTCCTTCTGCACTGAAAGCCTTCTAAATTTAAAATTTTGTTCTTGAAAGATTTCTGTCTGTTATTTGCTATTCTTTGATGTTTCTTTCTATATCTTTCGTTATTTCTGTAATCCACGCTATTGTCGATTTCCTCCACCAGAAATACAGAAATATTTGTTTTCTGTGTTCAGAACACAGAAGAGCATTAAAAAGTAACAGCTGTCATTCCCCATTTGCAGAACAACTCATGGACAAGAAACATAACCCAACAAACATAATACGGATTTGAAAATTCTTAAATGGAGCAACAGCCTCCCACAAAAACTAATAACTGAAGAAAATGATCAGATACAAAAAGCCATAGTGGAAGGCAAACAAGTGATAAATGAATACACAGCTGTCTACAATGGCACTCTGTTCCCTGCCCTCAAAGAATTATTAGACAAGACCAACCTACAGAGCTCTCATTCCCTCCCCCACCACCCCATCCCCCCCCCTACACACACACACACACACACACACACACACACACACACACACACAAAATCCTAAAACCTACTGTCACTCTCTCTCTCTCTCTCTCTCTCTCTCTCTCTCGCTCCCTTGTCACGCACACACACACACACACACACACAGACACACAGAAGTAAATAATTTCAGACATAGAAATAACAAGTTTTCAAATCGTAATTTTGGCTTAACAGTTTATCTACCGTAGGGTATAAGTGGTTGCAGATGACAAACTGTGGAACAAAACGGTCACTGTAGAAATACAACACATCAGAAAAACCACACCATGTGGTAAAAAGGCAAAAATTCATAATTTATGTGTTTTTTTTCAAATATCTGTAATTACAATTTAAAAACTAATAGCTACATGTATACAAACAGCAAAGGACACTCTTCATCTTTAACAGACGAAAAATAAAAGCCCATTGAAGATGCTGCAACGCAGTGAAACATGTTTGGGTTAAAAAACAAGATTGTGTTTTGCTAGAGGTGGACCCTATCCAAAAACATACATAAAATCAAATTATTTTTGAAATTAATAAATGGTACTATTATAGGTTTGCTACTTAACATTCTGTGCCGAATTATTGATATTAGGTTAAAAATCTGTTCTGTGCAGGCTCTTCCCTTTCGAAAACCTCCTTGATATTCTCCCAGTCGCTATCTAAAGTTTCTGCCCTCTTTCCAAGAGAATGTTTGATGATATTTTGCATGCTACTGGAAGAAGTGACACTCCTCTGTAATTGTTGACATTGTGTTTATCTCCCTTTTTGTGTAGCTGGAGGATTAACGCTGTTTTCCACTCTTCTGGAACCTTTTCAGCTTTCCAGATGTTCTCAAAAAAGCGGTTGTAGGTCATTTATAATCTTTGATTTTGACCATTTCAATAATTGCAATGGAATCTTCAGCACTTCGTTGTTTTAGATTGATCAGACGGCTCCATTATTTTCTTACTTTTTTGATGAGAAATATCTGTAGGAAATATTCCTCCAGACTTTGTGGTAATGCTGAGAATTCCAATTTAACTGTTGGAACTGGACAGTTTAAAAGCCCATCAAAATTTTGCTACTACTTCAAAATTTTCATTATTATTTAATCCTATTTCTCCAATTTCATTTTTGAAACAAATATTTCCTGCTTGATAAACTGTAAATACATGTTTAGAAGTATGGCAAAAACTTCTGTATTAATTTGGTAAAATTTTATTGTATTTCCATAAACTGACTTTTTCAAATGTTCTTTTGTTTTTCGGATTTTTTGATGTTTCTTTTCTTTGTTTTATGGATTCTTCTAAGTGTTGTTCTTTTTTGAACATCTTCATTGTCTCCATTTAGGAGCCTTTTATTCCAGTGCTTTTTCACAGTCATCATTCCCCCACATGTGTTTTTTTATTCTTGGCCACTCCTAAAGTTTTCTCTGCTACTTTAGTAATTTGTGCCTAGAGTTCATGCCAATCGCCCTATTTTGTTGTCTCAGTTTCTTCTCTAAATTTTTCTTTTTTTCTGTTATAATACTACCATTAATGGCATCTGATTAATTTCTTCGCTTTTTTTGTTTTTGTTTTCGCTGGGAGATCGTATTTTAATCTTAGAAATATAATCATCTGAATCGAATTCCCCATTTCTGTTTACTTTAACGTTTATAATTTATATGATATGATTTTCGGATATGGTTGTTTGATACAGTTGCAACTCTCCTAGGTTCGGATTTGGAGATATCGAAGATTTGGATTTTCTTGACAGTTTGCAAAAATTTATGGACATCATTTTCTACATATCGATCTGCCTTTTACCACATTCTGGATATTCGCTTACAATATTCTAAATTTCTTTTCTTTCCCAACCTGGGCATTGAAGTGGCCAAAAAGTATTTTAACGTTGTTTTTATGTATGTTGGAGATTTCAGTTTCTAAAAGTTCCAAAAACTGATTTACTTTCTGCAGATTTCTTCCGTTATCCTCATTTTTAAGTGCTTGGCAATTTATAATGTTGTAACTTTTATTTTGGTACTTTACTGTTGACATGCACATTCTTTTTGATTTCTACGTAAATTCTGCTATACTGTCTACAGTCTTTTTGCTTGCATAAAATTCTGTTCCAGACATTGGCATGTTTTCCATTATTCAAATGGTTCAAATGGCTCTGAGCACTATGGGACTTAACATCTGAGGTCATCAGTCCCCTAGAACTTAGAACTTATGAAACTTCCCCTTTGAACATTTCTACAATGACTGTGCTTAAACTGACACACAATATTTTTAGCGCAACGCAATCTGACTTTCAAAATTCCCTACTAAAGAATGGCCCTGACAAACATTAAACTATATCTTTCACAAATCACTTACCTCACAAAAATCTTCGCTGCTCAAGCTACTGCAATACAGCGAGCGCCACTACTGCCAGCTAAATAAAAGATTCAAACTATGGAAGGCGCTAACTACTCATAGGGATAGTTAGCAAATGAAAGATATTAATAGAGAACAAACAATGTATTTACCTTGATATCATCATATATAAATAAAGCAGTTCATGAAAAATTACAAAACTCCGCCATCTCTCTCCCCACATCCACCACTGCTGGCGGCTCACCTCCAACTGCGCAACGCTACCCGCTGTTCACAGCCAGCTGCCTAACACTACAATGGCGAGTATTACAACAATGCAAACTAGCCACAGACTGCACACAGCACAGCCAGTGATTTCATTTTGAGCGCTACGTAACGTTACCAATAAGAAAACATAAACAGCCTACTTACATAGAGAAAACATAAACAGCCTACTTACATAGAGAAAACATAAACAGCCTACTTACATAGCCCCCATGCTCCCCACAAAAAATTTTACAAATTTTGTTGGGCAGTGCCCAATAATGATTTGATAAAATTTTTCATAATTACAATAACAAACATGTCAAATGCACACACTTATTGATATAATGTTGGTCAAAAGCTAAAATTTTCTCACAGTCCATAAAGACAGTCCTAATCGTACATAACAGTAGAATAGCAGTGTTTTTTCTCAAAGTCTGAGCAGTAGAAGAAAATGCACACGGAAGTAGTGGATTTCCATGCAGTCTTGAAGAAGTAGTGTTGTCCTTCCAACGGAAAGACAGTGCTGACTCTTTACATGCTGACAGGTAATGGGCCACAATGGAGCAAACCCACAGCAGAGTCATTCGAAGTTTTGAAGAATATTGGTAGGTAGGTCATCACAGAGCAGACCCACTGTAGTCCTGGTAGAGATTACGGTATTGGTGGGCCACCAGAGGTGCAGACCCACTGCAGTCCTTGTAGAAATAATGGTATTGGTGGGTCATCAAAGATGCAGACCCACTGTAGTCCTTGTAGAAATAATGGCGTTGGTGGGTCATCATAGATGCAGACCCACTGCAGTCCTTGTAGAGATAATGGTATTGATGGATCATCAAAGAGGTAGACCCACTGTAGTCCTTGTAGAGATGGCCAGCAGCCATCTGCTGCGACTGTGCAGGTGCACAATCACCATCGAAGAGTCTTGCGGATAATGTAGCAAGTCCATAACCACCACTTGTGCACTCACAAAGTTTTTGGAATTGTCCTTAGAACCAGCAATGCTGTTATCCAGTCCCTTGCTGAATCATTAACACACGTGCAAACACTAACAGTCCCTACTTCTCACATATTGTCCACATACTATGACCAACAGAAACGTGTGCAGTGAAATGTAACTTAATTTGAAGAACTGGTAACAATTACAATTTTATAACATAAGAATACAATTACAAAGGTACAAAATACATCATTAAAAACATAGCAATATAGATAACAATTGCAGTAACACAGGCTTTACAAAAGAATAGAAATAGACATATACGTCAGTGTTACAGGAATTATGACATGAGTACATACATAAAAGATCAGAATAAGTTTTGAAACATCAACTTCACACATGAGCATTAAACAGAATAAATAATGTGTAAGCATATTTATAAGGTAAATAACATATTATTAATGCCAATTATATTTGAGGATAACAGTGTTCCTCATCATAGTGAATGTAGCTTAATATTAAAAGAAGAAAAAATTCTATGAAACTACACAGAGACAGGAAGAAAACAAATACACAAGGGTACACAAACATATAGTGGGATAACACAAAAGGGAAAGGACAGGGTTCGTTTTCAGTGTAACATGTGGTACTGCAGTCCAACCCAAAACTTCATATATCTTTCCTCTTATTTCATCCTTTGTTTCCACCCAAAAAAAATTCTATCTAAGCATGCTTTCTGTATTTATATGTTCATACATTTCTTACCTCAACATTTATTTCCAAGAAAATCCTACCTAAACCTGTTTTCTCAATGCATTTCTTTACCTATTCTCCATAGTCAGTTTCTTATATAGTCTACCCCCTCTTAAGCTAACTTAAATCTACTGAGCTCAGATAGTAAACTAAGGGACGAGGCAATGCAGCAGCACAAAACAATTAATACAAACAGCAATGATAAAAAATACAAAAGGCAAAGCAAGCAGCATAAATTACAACTAATATAAGGCAATGAGCAGCAAACAAAACAAAACAAGAAAAATCTGGCTTAGCAGAGTAACACAAATTAAAGTTCAGTAGCACTATGCCTGGCAAACAGCAGCTTATATCTAAACATGACATAGCTCAAGCAGAAAAAATAGTACACTAAAGATAACAATGCAGATAAGGGAAATGTATAATCACATCTTAATGTCTATGTAATTAAAGTGGTGCACCACAAGAAGTTATTCTACCAAAAATTTACCAATTACTTGAAAAGAAAATTATGAATGCAGTTACTAGTTCCTTCTTATTGTTCTTTCCTGTCCAAGTGCTCCTTTTTTAAAGAATGTGGATCATAAAATAATTATTTAATAGATCTGTTGACAGAAAGTGTTCACATTAGCAAATGCATTTCATTTTATAAAAGCAATGCTGCAACACAGCTGGAAACCAGATATCAAATGAAATAAGCAATTACGCAAACCAAAGCATAAAAACATCATTCAATAGCTATGTGGCACTTCGTAAGTCAGTAGCGCTCAATTCTCGTAGAAAGACACTTGTCATTATCAGGTTTGCAGATGTAAGAATATTTCCAAGGATAATGGCCTCCCCTTTTTTTTTTGTGCTACCGGTGCCACTGAAAAGGGCTCGCAATAATGGCTTTTTCTCCAGGCGTCTGACACAGCTGGGTGCCCGCGACGCATTACGTGCAGGTGGTCACTTAACTTTCGTACGGAAATATTTACGACAGGAGATTCTGCTACCGTGGTAGTCTCATATAAAAATATTTCACAGGTCAAGAATTAGCGTTGCAAATCTGTAGAAACAAAACCCTATAAATATAACAGTGTCCAAAAAAATTTTCAGTGGCATTGTGATACATTCATGCATATACACACACATTTCATAACTCTTAAAGTACGATTCTTGGTTTCCAACAACCTTTTCATAAATCAGAGTCCCTAACCCCTACTCCTTATTCCTTACCTTATTACACATATACATATTCATATTCATCAACACGTCTTCAATATTTCATCATAATAGCTACATAGCATAATCAGATTCCTCATATAGCATCAGCTTATTTATCATAAACATACCTCAACAGCATAGTACACATCGTCGTCGTAATAATAACATCATAACACTTCAGTCAAATCTTAAAATCGTCGTAACTTCCTCCAATAATTTCAAAACGTAAAAAAAATTCTCTGCTCATTTCAATAGTGTCATCTACCTCAAACGTACTTTAAAATCATGATCCCATACCAAATATCTCAAAGCTCTCATAGTATCACAATGAATCCGAAAAAATATGAACATTTCACAAAGTACAGACAAAATACAGTTTCATAAGTGTGAAGTTATCCAACTGTAATTGCGTAAACATCTGTCACTGACGTAGTAAAAAGAATGTTTGTTTCTCTGTCAAATAATCAGATAGCTGTGTAATTCTGTGTTAGAGAAATATGGTACCGACGTGTAAAGTTGTATAAGCAAATACCATATTAGCTAGGGTTCCTTGTGGTTGCCACACACATGGTACACAAAGTAAGCGTGTACCCCCCCGAGGATTAATGTAATTATACCCTCAGGTGTTACAGATTACACCAATGGAATGAAATATATCACGGAAAACTTTCTTTGTAATTCAAAAATCTTTAAAAATAAATGTTTTAAGTACAAAATTAATCACTGAAATGCGTGTCCTGTAGCGCTAAATGTGCGTCTTGTTGCAACATAATCTCTGTGGAAGTGTCGTAGTTATCGTCCTCCGAAAGCTAAGTTCTGCAGAAGCCAATGTACTTACCTCATGATAAACAAAAGTGAAATGCTTTGCGTATAGATATCGTAGTTATAATGCTTATTGGCGTGATGAAGAAAGTACTGTACAGTAACGTAATGTTGTGCCACGAAAAAGGCTGTCTCATTGTTGCTATACCACAAAAGTTACTACTAAAACATGTTTTTCTTTCCAGAAGAATTTAGAAAACTGTGCAGATATAAAACAGATACACCGCAAAAGCAACATTGTAAATTGTCACTCGTTAGTAGCGTCGTGATAAAACCGTGTAGTTGTCACATAAACTAACCACTGTGTCCTCTGGTATCTCACAGAAAGTACTTTAAACCCAGAATGTATTTTCAAGTAAACCAAAATGTTGCATTAAAATCTCATTAGCAGTACCAGTATGTGTCCTAAGTATGTAAGCCTGATAGTCGTTACGTAATCGTGCAACTAACAAGCAAGAATGTACAACTAACAACACTGTGTCGTCTGTTCATTATAACAATGCATTCGTAATTTCTGTTTAAAAATGTTCCCTAGGTTCTAGACTGGATATTTCACTTCAAACATTGTTACATGTTAACAGATTCTAAATCTGACAAAGTATACTAGAAATGTGAAGTGAAAAGTTTTATGGCAAAGACAAAGTTAAAAAGCAGATTATCTTTCAATAAACGGTTTTACATGTGAAATGTGGTGTAAGCCTTTACTCTTCCTAGTACGCAGAGTTTCAACTTCAACGCAATTATCATGTGGTATACGTCGGATTCTGTAAGGTCCATTGTAAACTAGAAAGAATTTGTGGCTCAAGTGTTTCTTCTTATGTGACAATGAATGAGCTTTAATGAGAACTTTCTGACCAATATACAATTTCTTTGCATTTGCATTACCGTGTAGTTTTCTCCTTTTGTCTGCTGCAGATTTTATATTTTTAAGAGCCAAATCAATTATGTCTTTGTGTCGAAGTTTACGTGTATTTGGGAAAGGTACAAGTTCTCTGATTCTGTTCGGTGGTTCTTCATTCTTCAGTACAAGAGTAGGTGGTAAAGCAGTGGAATCATGAGGCATTTCATTCAGCACGTTTTGAAATAAGTGTAAATATCTGTCCCAATGCTGATGCTTTCTGTGACAATAAAGCCTGCAAAGCTTATTGATTTCTTTCATAATCCGTTCGGAGGGGTTACAATGTGGTGAGTACAATGAAATAAAAACAGGTTTGATTTTATGGTTGCGAAGCATCCGTGACCAAACTGCAGATCTAAATTGCGGTCCGTTATCTGAAATGACTTTACTAACGTGTCCAACTTCATGTAAGAAGTTTTTAACAAAGGCGTTGGATACAGACCGTCCAGTGGCTTTACGTAACGGTGTGAAAGAAACAAATTTTGAAGTAAGTTCAACAGCGACTAGAACGTACGAAAATCCATTAGATGTTCTGACAAGCGGTCCCAAGAGATCAACAGCAGCAAATTCTTTTAATTTAGAAGGAATGATAGGAAACAGCGGAGCACGATGTGAGATAGTAGATGGTTTCGCCTTTTGACAAAGTTTACAAATAGACAAGACTCTTCGAATTCTCTTTTCCATATTGTTAAAATAACAAGTCGTTCGAAGAATATGATAACATTTTCGTGGACCAAAATGTGCGTAGCTGAAATGAATGTACCAAATGAGCTTATTAACAAAATCGTCTGGAATGCAAAGTACCCATAGCTTGTCATCAACAGTGCAGCGTTTGAAGAGTATGTTGTTTCTAACCAGGTAATAATGCCGAATCTGAGTGTGAGTCTTTTCATGCCATTTGCTCTTGATGTCTTTCCAAATCGGATCTTTATCTTGTTCATGAGCAATGTCCTTTAAAGATGTGGTGATGAAGTTTTCAAAGGCGACTTTCTGAATGTAAAGAATACTGAAATTTTTCTCGAGGTTGCCTTCTGTGGTACTTTTCTCAAGCCCAGCCGGTGCGCGTGACAGTGCGTCCGCAACAATGTTCTCCTTACCGGGAATGTAGACTATTGTGAAGCGGAATTCTTGCAGAAACAATGCCCAACGTTTTAACCTGTCATGATTTAATTTTGAAGACATAAGAAATTGTAATGCACGATGATCACTGTATACTTTTACGTGCTTACCAGAAAGAAAGAAACGGAATTTGTTAAATGCCCAAACGATAGCTAAAGCTTCTAATTCAGTAACGGAATAATTTTTTTCAGATTTTGTTAGCACTCGGCTAGCAAAAGCAATGGTTTTCTGAATGGTAGTGTCATTTTCTATGGCTTCTTGAAATAAATGGGCACCAAGACCGACTTTAGAAGAATCCGTGCTAAGGCAGAAATCTTGTGACAGATCTGGATGAGCTAAGATTGACGCTTGAAGTAACGCTTCTTTCAACGAATTGAATTCCAACTGTGCTTGTTCGTCCCAGTTCCAAATAGTATTTTTTCCAGTGAGAGAACAAAGTTCTGGTGTAGCTAGAATTTGCATATTCAGAAAACGACGGTAAAAATTTACGAGACCTAGAAAACTGCGGACTTGTCTTTTTGTGGATGGCACTGGAATGGCTCTGATTGCTTCTAACTTTTCAGGATCCGGCTGAATCCCTTCAGAAGAAATAATATGTCCCAAAAACTTCACCTTTGTCCTACCGAATTCAGACTTTTCCAAGTTAACTGTAATTCCAGATTCTGCAAAATTACGTAACAAACTGTTGAGGATGCAATTATGTTGTTCCCATGAAGCTTCTGCTATCAGAATATCGTCTACATATAAGGTGATGTGACGTTTTAAGAATTCAGGTAATATGGAATTTAGCCCGCGAATGAATGCTGCTGAAGAAATGTTCAAACCAAAAGGAAGTTTCCGAAACTGATAACAAACGCCGAAACAAAGGAAAGCTGTGTATTTTCTACATTCTGGATGAAGTTCGATCTGATAAAAGCTGGATCTGAGATCAATGGAAGACAACACTTTTACACCATTAAAATTTTGAAGAAGTTCTTCCATCGTCTGCGGCCTGTCTGTTTCAGGAATAATGATAGTATTGATTTGTCTCGAATCTAAGACAAGCCTGATCGATCCATTTTTCTTCTCAACAACATGTAACGGATTGTTGTATGAGCTTACTGCAGGCTCAATAATGCCCTCGTCAAGCATAGATTGTATTTCTGTTCTAACACGGTCCCTATAATGTGCTGGAATTGCATATGATCTAACACAAAATTTAGTATGCTCACGAACAAGAAATTGGTATTGAAATCCCTTGATTGTTCCTGTTTTGTGAGTAAAAACTGTGGAATGTGCTTGTAAAATCTCAAAAAGGTCCTGCCTATCAGTGTCATTACAATTCTCAATTGTTTGAATTTTATTCTGAATTAACTCATTAGTATCAAATGCGCCGTCGATATCACCCCTGTCAGTACTTGCAGAGTGATTGTTAGTGTCAAGTTCCGTCGAAAATTCCGAACTGTTGTCTAACAGAACGTAAAGCCGATTAATTTCCTCATCATGGTTTGAGAGCCAATCTTCAAATTTCAAAGCTATTGACTTACCTTCTTTTTCTAAAGTTATTTCAGCATCGTGAAAGTTTAAGATTGCTTTGTATTCATTCAAAAAGTCTACTCCCAATATAATTTCCGTCGACAATAATGGAACAATGAGAAAGTTCGTAGAGAAGCTGTGGCTTTGACAAAAGAATTCTAAGTTGGTTTGTTGGCGTACATCTACACTTTTTCCAAAGATTGCACCTTGTAATTTAATCTTACGTAACGGAAGTGTGGGGCAATCGTTCGATTTGTTGCATTTTCTAAAAGCTGTTTCACTGATTACTGAAATGGGACTGCCAGAGTCAAGTACTGCCGTAAATTTTATGTCATTTACTGTAATGTGAACCACAGGATATGCAATGTTGTTATGTTTTACGTCGTGTTCTTGGAGTAAGATGTCCCTAATGTCTTCCATTTTTACGTAATTACTAGCTACGGCAGCTGCATCGTTAGTGTCATAAGAACGTTTTGTGGCTGCCAGCGGTGTGAGTCATTGCCTATTGTCTCTTTGTTGGCGAGCGTCGTTATTGGGATTTGGAGACCTAACTTCTACAAATTCACCGTGACGAGAGGGCCCTGCTCTGTTTGAATCCCGCCAGTTCTGATGCAATTCAGGTCTGTCGTTACGATCATATCGTCTGTCGTCATGTCGGTAGATTCCATAGTTTCTTTCTTGTCGGTCACATGGTGGAGAATTTCTCCCTGAATCGTAACTGCGCGCTGGTCCGTTGCGTCTAAAGTTATTCTGTCTCCCGTAATAATAATTATTTTGGTTCCCATATTGTCTGTTTCTCTGATTGTCTCTGTAATAGTCATTAACGCGGAGAGGTGATCTTTCCCTGTAATTATTACTACTCTGCCAACGGTTGTAATACGGGTGGTGCCTGTTTCGGTCACGATTTGTGTTGTGAGAATAGCCTTGTCGCGTCCAGTTATCGTTTCTGTCGTCACGGAATTGTGACAGATGTGACCTGTAATTGTTGTGTTCCTGTTTTCGCGTTCCGCGATTGTCAGTGTCAATTTCCAGTTCTTGTAACAGTCCCTGAAAGGCTTCAATGTCGTCTTTGCAACGTCCTGCTAAAATAATATGCCGTAAATGTTCAGGCAATTTGAGTAAGCAAATGCGGATGAGTTCTGAGGGGCTGTATGGGTTTGACAGGTACTGATTCTTGTGCAACATGTCTTCAAAGTATTTCACAAGACTGGAGAATTCAGATTGTTCGAAATGTTTCATCATTATGATACTATGTTTTACACGGTCTTGTGTGGCTTGAGACCAATATGCTGAGAGGAAGGCATGGTAAAACTCTCCTTCACTGTGGCAATCGTGAATTACCGATCGCATTCTTACAGCTGGTTCATTCTCTAAGTAGCCACACATAAATTCTAATCTGTGTTCCAACGACCAGTTGGGAGGAAAACAATGAGAGAATTGATGGAGCCATGCTTGTGGATGAATGTCGTTGGCAGAATTCTTAAACGTTTTGAATTTACGTGTAGTAATGAACAGCTTATAGTCAAAATCATCATGTCGGCAAGTCGCATGTCGGTCATTGTTACGTCGTTTCGGCGGTTCCATCTCAAAATTCGGCGTACCTTGCCAACTTCTTTCACAATTTCCGAAGTGCCCTGTGTTGTTATTTTGTGTCTGTTCCGTATTTGTATGTCCCTCTTCCCGTATTGGGGCGCGAGTGTCCTCTAAAATACGTAATTCTTGTACTACTTGTGCCAACTGATCTTGCACTTCCCGGATTTCTCTTTTGTACTGTGTATTGATTTGATTTTGATTTTGTTTGAATTTTCTAATTTGTTCATACTCTTCAGTGTCAGTGAAGGCTACAGGTGTTGTGTCATTCAGATCATCATCTACCTTTGTAGATAAGTTAGTGAACTGATCTGAAAGTTCGGCTACTTTATTCGATAGTGAAATTATTTCCTCTGTATGTTTTTCTGAACCAAGTTTCAGAGTGTCCATTTGTGTTGAAATCGTGTCTACTGTGACCTTTAAGTTTTCCTGAGTTTTTGCAAGTTGCATAACCGTATCGGTAGATGCAACTGAGTCAAATTTTGCTTGCAAGGTCTCATGATCTTCATGAACAATAGTTTGCAGTTCTTTTATGGCTGCTTCGTGATTCTGTAGTGCATTTTCATGACGCGAAAAAATAGGTTGGAAATGCTCACAAATTTGTGTTTTTACGTCATTACAGACTTTTTGACATTTCGATTCAATGTGATGTAACTCAGCAGTTAAATCCTCACGTGTTCGTTCAAGAGTTTGCTCCAATGAGTCTAACTTTTTAAGATTTTGTTCCATTGTGTCTAACTTTTGAAGCTTTTGCTGTGTTTGTCTCTGATTTTGTTCCATTGTGTCTAACAGTTGCTGTGTTTGTCTCTGATTTTGTTCCATTGTGTCTAACAGTTGCTGTGTTTGTCTCTGATTTTGTTCCATTGTGTCTAACTTTTGAAGCTTTTGCTGTGTTTGTCCCATTTGTTGTATTAATTGTAATAACAATGCATTGGTGTCTGAAACATGTTCCTCAGTGCTTTTCGGCAGTGAATTTACACCGGAAACATTCACATTTTGACAAGCGGAAAATGTGTCTTGACTTATTTGAGAAAACGGTGAGGATCCAAAACCTGAATCTACAGTATTTGCGAGATCGTGTCGTGTCATTTCGGCTTCCTGAGGCGAGCTATTGCCGACCGATCGATCGATAATGCTTCCCTCTTCACTAATTGTTTCACTGTCCCCGCCATTGTTTGCCGCCCGCTCCATTTCCCTATGCACAATTACCAAATTACTACTTTGAACATTAGTTAATTCATTACTCTGCGGCGCTAACACACTGCCTTCGTCTTCACTGTCATTTCTCAGTTTACTTTGGAGCCTAGTATTACGTTTTTCACACGCCATTATTGTCACAGTATTTCACACGACAACACAGAAAAACACAATTTGAAGATCAAAAATAAGAGAACACATTAACATAACACTGAAAATAATATCTAGTTAATTACAGCTGCGAAATACTTGGTGCAAATCTATATGCATGCCACAACTGTTTTACTGTACAACAATGAAAGGCTACAACTACAAAGGAGATTCTCTCTACAATTACGCGCTAGCAATAAACAAAAGCTACACTAAATACACAAACTACAAGAAAAAAATCAGAAGATTCCAGTGAGGTATCCTAGGCTAAGGGTCGACATATGAAACGTCCCCTTTGAACTATTCTACAATGACTGTGCTTAAACTGACACACAATATTTTTAGCGCAACGCAATCTGACTTTCAAAATTCCCTACTAAAGAATGGCCCTGACAAACATTAAACTATATCTTTCACAAATCACTTACCTCACAAAAATCTTCGCTGCTCAAGCTACTGCAATACAGCGAGCGCCACTACTGCCAGCTAAATAAAAGATTCAAACTATGGAAGGCGCTAACTACTCATAGGGATAGTTAGCAAATGAAAGATATTAATAGAGAACAAACAATGTATTTACCTTGATATCATCATATATAAATAAAGCAGTTCATGAAAAATTACAAAACTCCGCCATCTCTCTCCCCACATCCACCACTGCTGGCGGCTCACCTCCAACTGCGCAACGCTACCCGCTGTTCACAGCCAGCTGCCTAACACTACAATGGCGAGTATTACAACAATGCAAACTAGCCACAGACTGCACACAGCACAGCCAGTGATTTCATTTTGAGCGCTACGTAACGTTACCAATAAGAAAACATAAACAGCCTACTTACATAGAGAAAACATAAACAGCCTACTTACATAGAGAAAACATAAACAGCCTACTTACAAACTACTTAAACCTAACTAACCTAAGGACATCACACACATCCATGCCCGAGGCAGGATTCGAACCTGCGACCGTAGCAGCAGCGCGGTTCCGGACTGAAGCGCCTAGAACCGCACGGCCACCGCGGCCGGCTTTTCCATTATTCTTACTGCTGGTTTTCCTTCATAAATTCTGTAATACTGTGTATCAACTACGTTCTCATCTAAGAACCTCGTTCTATGGACTACTAAGACTTGTGTACGTTTCTTCTTGTATATGGGTCTTCTGTAGAAATAGTTTCAATTCCTTCTGTTTCTCAATATTCAGAAGAGAATATAAATTCAATGTTCCTAAGCAGTACTTCTTTTTGAACTTAAATTTAGAAGGCTTTTCACTATAGCCCATCTCTTCATCACCGCAATGTTGTGACACCCCAACACCGTAGGTCCCAATGCATTACAAGACGTAATGATGGATTCTTCATCAGAGTTACCACCAGGGTTAGTGCATCCATTGTGCGAACTTTTCATTTAACATTTTATGTGTTAAGGAGATAAAAAAATAGGAAGATTGGACAGAGTTTAAATTTATGGCATACCACCACTGATGCTGTCCAGGAAGGTGTATCTGAGAAAAAAAAAGCTGAATCTCTCGCTCTTGGGCAGCCCTGTCCAATCTATTGTATTACTGCTTTCCATCCAAGTGCGAGGGCCTCAGCAGTGCTTTGAGCCTTTCAGGTGGCCTGATCCTGCATGTAGGTTAGGTTACTCTACACAGCAGCGTGGCTTTCCTCTATTGCTAGATTTGTCGTACAATATAATACTGCTGTCTGATGAACAGTTGTTATGGTGACGCTCCGACAAACAATTCAATGTTTGTCCGTCTATACCTCTCCCACTGTCGTGTGGTTTGCTACCGCTGCTACTCTCGTCTGTCTTGCTACGATTGTGTGCGGAGTCATTCGTCTTCTCTGCAGCCTGTACTCCCGTCACTCTAGGTTCTCTTTAGGCAGTGCTCTAGATGGTGTGTCTGCACAGTCGTTAGGATAGTCCACATGGTCTGGACTCTAAGTGATGGTGTTATGTTGTCGTATAAGTGTGATAGTCGTCTTTCCTGTGACTAACGGGCACAGTAAAGAAGTATGAGTTCTCGGGTCTCTCTCACTCTACAGGCACAATCAGCCACCTGGCCTACATTTAATTCGCGGTAAATGCGTGGGGCGCCGTCCAATTGCGGTTAAGAAATGAACCATGTCCCTGCTGGGATTGACGTGTTGTATCCTCAATCGCTCCCATATATTGGGGAATAATGCGTATACCTTACGGGCGTTTCAGCAGTTGTCCCACTCACTGTGCTACGGGTAATCCGACAGGATTGGAGCCCTCTCGACGTCTGTGTTACCTACCCTAAGAGGTGTCTGACTGTGCCTATCCTGCCAGTTTTCAGCAGATGTTTTACCTCGCGAAGCTTAATTGTTACAGGTATCATGTATATTCGAGCAACAAGCAATATGGCTTCCACTGATGTGGCGTTGAAAGTCCCTGAGGAGCCGAAGGAGCACATTCCTCTATTCGCGCCTCACCACCACGGGTCTTCCTCTCGTTTGGTGTGCTTCATGTTCAGAAAAATGTCTCTCTGAGGACGGCACTAATGCCGTCCTTACACGGGACGTGTTTCACATCACGAAACAACCAGACGTGGTGTCTGTCGTGGTTGCCGCACGCTGGAAACGACATGCTACAACTCACGAAACGTGCTCCTGGATGTGATTTACGACCTAAGAGCTCCATTGGAAGTCTGCGGTATCTGGCGTATAAATTACACCGTTTCTTTAGGAAAAAGAAAGGGCGCGGAAGAGCTGTGTTAACTGTGTTAGGAAAGTCGAGGAAATCACGAAGAAGATTCTGGACCCATCGGTGGCATGAGCAGCGAATGCTGCTGTACAGTGATATGAGATACATATTAGCAGAGGTTATTTGTTAAGAAAACTGAATCTTCATCTCATTTTAGGTTTTAAATTCAATATAGTTAAATTATAGCGTCTAATGCCAGTTTGCGCATGCATAATCTCCATATTCTCGGTGTGACATTGACTACCATCACTCTGAAATAACGTACTTTATCACATACATTTCAAGATCGACATTCGTTTCGTGATTTCATTTGACTGGAAGAGAAGAATTTTTCAAAGCAGCACGCCGTCATTGTAATAGATATTTACCGGAAAGGCAGAAACATAAGGCAGTCCATGAAACCAAGAGATAGTTATATATATATGTTACACAAAGTTTCATAATAGCAAAAACTTCCATGGTGTAGCTTATGCTTGCTTTCTGACATAAAGTGGTAGTTACATTAAGATCTCTGGCCACTGGGGAAACATTCCAGTCGTTGACCTATGCAACAAAAATGGCATCAAATATCGTATTTGGGTGATAAATAAGATCGACTGTTGCAGATGGTATTTCTATTAAATTAAGAAGAAAGACTCAGAAACTTTTAGAAAAGAAAAAGTGAGAAAAGAGACTGGAAGGATCTGAACGCGAGTCTACTACCTTTCTCTTCCCGGCTCAAATGGTTCAAATGGCTCTGAGCACTATTTAACTGCTGTGCTCATCAGTCCCCTAGAACTTAGAACTACTTAAACCTAACTAACCTAAGCACATCACACACATCCATGCCCGAGGCAGGATTCGAACCTGCGACCGTAGCGGTCGTGCGGTTCTAGACTGTAGCGCCTAGAACCGCTCGGCCATACGGCCGGCCTTCCCGGCTCACGGCGCCATAAACTGAGCTACTGGTTCAACATTGCAGCCACGTCTCCGTATATGATATACAGTGTGCCAAGCTGTAACTATCTACAAATGTCATTTGATATTGAACTATGAGAAACTGTATCGAAACGACGCGTTTTTCATAGAGCATCATTGTGGTATAGCACAATAAAGTTATACTTTCATAGCGTATAAGCTACAACACTAAAAACGTCAGATATAGGAAGTACAGTGTGCAGTTTTCTGTCATTTTATTATAACAGCTCGTTGCTAAAACGAAGCGTTTAGGGAGATCCTCGATTTGCTGATGATTTGAAATAGCTTATATTTATACCATGTACTGTTCGATAAAAAAAAAACAACAGATACGTAGTTCAACGCAACATAATATGACGGCGCATGGGTCCTGCCTGTGACATAAGACGCTGTCACTTCTCATTAGCCCCGTTACTCCCCACGAGGAAAGAATCTGATATGCCAGATTCCCCATTTCACGTCCCGCAGAGGAGTGGAAAGTGGAATTCCAAGCTGTGACGTTACCAGCTCCCCGTCCACGTTCGTTTTCACGTTCCGTGAGAGGTCGGCTTAACACGTTCGCTGCCACCGGCGCACCAGCGCGACCGGCCGATACTGATGCACATGCTGTGGACGCGTTAGCGCGGTGAGAGACTCAGGTGTTGCGAGGCACCGCGGTTTAGTCGGGCACAGCCATTCGGTGTGGTTTATTGCGCAGGAACGCTAAGAACATATTGTTTTCAGTTTTTACGGGTGTGGTTCGCGTTTTTTCCCTGCAGTTTTTCTCTGTTGTGGGACTGAAAATTGAAAACAATAGTGACACGGCGGGCCCTTCAGAATCTAAGAAACGTAAAGTACGGGACACAATAAACGTACAAAAACTAACGGATACGGAATTATTACGAATATTAGAAGAAAGTGATTCGGAAACGAAATTGGCCAGTGGGGAAGACGGGTCGTAATCCAATAAAGAGTCTGACGGAGCCGAGTTTGCTTTAGATGAGACTGTAGAAACGGCTGTGAATCCAAGCGACAGGGAAGGGCAGGAGTGGTAACAAGTGGTAACGTAGCTGATGCGAGTGTTGCACAGGAAAGCGAGCCAGTTGGAATAATAAGTTGCCCGTTTATAAAAAATGAGGGACTGCTAATTCGCCGGCCGGTGTGGCCGTACGTTTCTAAGCGCTTCAGTTTGGAACCGCGCGACTGCTACGGTGGCAGGTTCGAATCCTGCCTCGGGCATGGATGTGTGTGATGTCCTTAGGTTAGTTAGGTTTAAGTAGTTCTAAGTTCTAGGGGACTGATGACCTCAGTAGTTAAGTCCCATAGTGCTCAGAGCCATTTGAACCATTTAAACTGCTAATTCAACCAACGGGAAACACTCCCTTAGATTATTTTCATCTTTTGCTGACGGACGAATTTCTATTGAATGTTGTAGAAGGAACAAATCAAAACGCAACTGAATTATTCCTTTCTGTGGGAACCAAACAACAATCACGAATAAGTTGTTGGAAAGCTGTTACGGTTGGCGAATTATTAGTGTGCTTGGGAGTTTTCCTGTACATGGGAAATGTAAAGCTGAGGAAGTTGGAGGGCTATTGGAAAAATGACCTTTTATTTCACGTGAAAGGAATTGTCGATAGTATTTCATGAAATCGTTTTCTTCTAATACGACGTGCATTCCATTTTTTCTGAAAATCCAAAACAGGGCGAACCAAAACCATCCGACAGGTTGTATAAAATACGTCCAGTTATCAATTTTTAATGAAAGGATGCGCCAAGTGTACTACCCTGGACAGGAACTGTCACTGGACGAATCAATGAACCTTTGGCGTGAAAGATTACTTTTCCGCCAATACATCAAAAATGAAAAGCACTAATATAGCATAAAGCTTTATATTTTGGCAACTACCATTGGAAAGGTCGTAAAATTCACGGTATACACTGGCGTGCTGGACGATATAGGAGGAAGAGGCCATGCGCAAAAAATTGTTCTTCATTTACTGGATAAAAATTTGAATGCTGGTCACCACGTGTAGACGGACAATTACAATAATAGCTTCGCATTGGCTAAGTTGCTCCCGAATAAGAAGACTCACTGCACTGGAACTCTGAGGACGAATAGGAAAGATACATCCAAGGAAATGCAAAAGGCAAAATTACGAAAAGCTGAAACCATTGCCAGATTTGTGGAAGGAGTTATGATACGTAAGTGGAGTGATAAGAGGGAGATTTGCTACATTTATAATGCATTTACAAATGAAATGGTCGAGGCTGAAAACAAAAGAAAGGAGAAGAAATCTAAGCACTTGGCCATTGTAAACTACAATAAATGTATGTCGGGAGTTGATCGGCACGATCAGATGATATCATATTACCTCTCGGAACGAAAAACCATACGCTGGTATAAGAAACTTTTTATCCACGTTATGGAAATGATGCTGACAAACGCACATGCCCTACACAATAAATATTCTGGCGCAAAACTGGCCCTCCAAGAATTGGGACTCAGTATTATAAGAGCACTATTGACACAAAAGCAGGTAGAACGGCCAGTCATAAATCCGCAACATGTTGTGGTAAAACGAGAATCAACGGGAAAATCAAAAACACAGAGAAAAAAGTGCAGATCATGCGCCAGCCAAGGACAACGAACAGACCCGATTTACGAGTTCCCAGATTGCCCAAATAAAGCAGGGTATTGTTTGAATTGTTGTGTTATACACCACCTCTAAAGGCAAATAGCACTTCCGTTGTTCTCTTATTTTTCCACAGTTATGTGTAGGTACTATTCTTGAACTTTGTATTTATTTTATTTGTTTGAGTGTAATCGGTAAAGTTCTTGATTGAATCGTTTCTGAGATTTGACATACATTGTATTTCAGAAGTTTCTTCAAGATCTTGTGTTTGTTTTTGAATGCTGTTTCTATTATATTTTTTGTTCAATAAATATGTCGTTTGTCAGTAGGATGTTTCGTTTTATTTTTTAATATAAAATAAAAATGTAGTACAGTAAAAACTCGATTAACCGACACTCTTTAAACCGTCAGTTTCTGTTAACCGTCACTGCTGTAACAGCATAATAATACTGTAATAACAGAATGCTCTAGGGTGCAGTGACGCGTTCGCTTTGTTTATTTACTCTATTGTAGTGGGAAGTGAATGTACCCGCCCCCCGTAGAATGGTACATAAAATATTACCTTCAGTTGACGTGCTAACACATCTCCCCCTTTTCTTGTCTTTGTCTCACTTGTGAGTCAACAATCACCACTGGATCGGTTTCCAGTTGTGACGAGAAGACTGTAATTGTCGCAGTGTATCTAGCGGGCTGTGCCGTGTTACGTGTTTTCCACTTGAATAAGCTTTATTGACTAATGTTTTACACGACCGTATTTAGTGCAGGTGTGTGTGATACAGTGACTTGATAAAATGTCTGAAAAACGTAAACGTGTTGTTTTAGGACTTAAATCAAAAACTTGAAATTATAAAACGCTTAAGAAAGGGCGAAACTGCGACAAGTGTAGCGCTGATCTATGGTATTGGAAGAACAACAGTTAAAGATATAAAACGTGATGCTGATAAAATAGAACAACGTGTATCAACAATGCGTAGCATGGATGGAGATATGCGAACAAGAAAGACAATGAAACCTGCAAAATATGTTGAATTGGACACTGCAATGTACCGATGGTTTACACAAGCAAGAAGTCAGGGGATTTCACTTTCAGGGCCTATAATAATGGCCAAGGCTGTTGAAATGAACAACAAACTTAATGGTGACTCGTCTTTTAAAGCAAGTATCGGATGGCTCGACAAGTTTAAATTTCGTCATGGCATTCGCCTACTTGATATCAGTGGAGAAAAACTCAGCGCGGATAGCCCTGTAATTCCTGAGTTCCGGGAACAATTTAAAGAAAAAATGGCTGAATTGAATCTTGTTAGGGAGCAAGTTTACAATTGTGATGAAACTGGGCTTAATTGGAAGGCTTTACCACAAAAGACATTAGCATCACTCTCTGAAAAAGCTGCTCCAGGTTTCAAAGTACAAAAAGATCGCATCACTGCTATGGTTTGCGCAAATGCGACCAGCAATCATAGGCTACCCCTACTTGTGATTGGGAAATCAAGAAAAGCTCTTGCATTCAAGAATTTGAATTTGAATGCTCTCCCTGCACAATACTACGCCCAAAAGAGTGCTTGGATGGATCAATCAATTTTTTTCTGACTGGTTTCACAAACAATTTCTACCTCAAGTTAGAGCACATTTGACTGAAAAAAAGTTGCCACAGAAAGCGCTATTGCTATTAGACAATGCCCCAACGCACCCTGCTTGTGAAATGAAAAGTGATGACGGCAACAAACATGTCTCTTCCTTCCAGCAAACACAACTTCACTTATACAGCCCATGGATCAGGGAATCATCTAAAACATGAAACGTCATTATAGAAAAATATTTAACGAAAGTTTGCTCTCATCTGATGAATCAACATCTGTAAAACAGTTTTGGAGGTCTTACAGTATTAAAGATGCCATTTTCAATGTTGTCAGTGGATGGAGTGATTTGTCAGTGTCAAATCTCAAGAACGGCTGGAATAAAATTTGGCCTCAACCTAGAGGTGAAGAATCGGAGGAACCTGAGTGTGTGACAGTTGACGAGATGGTCAATTTGTGCAATAATTTACAAAGCAGCACAAATTTGATGTCAGAAGAAGTATCAGAGTGGTTAGAGTGTGACAAAGTGGACGGGGGTTTTCAAATTTTGAGTGATGACGAAATTGTTGCCAGCGTAAGTGCCACCAAAGAAGAAGAAGAAGAAGAAGAAGGGGCTGATGAAGACGAGTGTTCAAACCATGAAGGAATCCAAAGTATTAGTCATTCAGAGGCCGAAACAATGCTGTCCAAGTGTGTTAGAATGGTTTGAAAGTCAAGAAGAGGCTAATGCAACGCAGGCACTACTGCTCCGAAAAATACGAAATATTTCCGCGATGGAAGCTCGAACATCAGAAAGGCAGAAGAAATTGACTGACTATTTCCTAGTTAGATAAACTATTTCACCTGTAAGTTTATAGTACAGTACAGTACTGTACATTACGTATTTTGCAACTTTTGTAGTTACTGTACGGGTTTTATCATGTAATAAATAGTTTTATTTGCTATTACAATCGTGTTTAATTTGTTTTCGCTCCGAAATATTATTATATTACTGTGAGAGTGATATGTGTCTAAACATAAAATAATTGATTGAGGTTATGTTTTGGAGGAATACAGTGTTTCTGTTATCCGTCTACTCGCTCAACCGTCACGACCACGGTCCCGAAGATGACGGTTAATCGAGTTTCCACTGTACTCTAAACTATCACAATTTTCAGGAAAAATAAACGAGACGCACTAGCGCGTCCATGGCCACCCGCTACAGAATGTGGCCTGGTATGTCACTGACGTCTTAGTGCGCCCCAAAAATAATTTGATTCACCAGAGTAAATTTTATCTTTTACCTATAAAATAAATACATCCTATATTACTTTTAGCAATACAGTTTGAGATTCGATTAAAAAAATTGGTTAGGTGGCAACGCAAGGCCAATTACAGTGGCAGCGAATGTGTTAAGAGAGAGACGAGCGCCTCGGGTGCGCGCAGCGGTAGCCTTCGCCACCCACCGAGCACGGTAGACTCGAAAGCGCTGGGACGGGCCAACGCGGACTCCCTAGCGCCGCCAACTCGCTCCAGTCGGCCTTCTCGGCGTTTCCCACGTCTCCAGCGGGTCGGCCGCCGATACCATCTGGGCAGGCGGCGGCAGAAACGAACGCCTGCCGCTGGCCGGAACGGAACGGAGCGGCTGAAATGCGATCTGGCGAGGGCGCGGCAGCCGTCGCCCGAGGAAACACGAGTCCCCAGCGTTGGACACCCCGGGGGCGGATCATTTGTTCGACGAGCCGTTCGTATTCACGCGCTGCCTCTCTTGCTCCACCGGCGACTTTCATGTCTCCCACTTGCCACATTGTTAGCAATTCTGCGTGAAGGCTCGAATGAGCGACCTCCCGCGGGCTCAGTGCGCTCTTTGCTGCGGTCTGACAGCGACCGGGTACTGCAGCGCACACTTGATATTACTGCTGCGGCCTCGTGAACGTCAGCTGTAGAGCCGCCTCGCATTGATCGCTGTGAAATGCGGAGGCACTTGGCCAGTTCTCGCCTCCACTACTGGCGTACCTCGACATATGTATCCTTGTAAACAGCTGTCTTTGTTCTTCAAAGTACGGCCTCCAAATAAGTAACTGGCAATTACTGTCACGGCCGACGGGCATAGAAATCCTCTTCTACTGTGGTGACTAGTGACTGGCAACCAGTGTCAAGTGAACTTCGGTGCTAATCGGTAAGCTATTCAGGGCAATAGAACGCCATTCCGTTCAAACACGCAGCCGTTCCATGAAAAATAGCATTAAGAAAACAACTACAGATCTACACTATAATATGGCCTATCTTAAGGACCGGAAGAAGCGGTTGTTGAAACAATCGTTATAAATATTTCAGGGTACAACCATCAATACTAGGAACACAACGCATCGCTACGCATTTCGGGAGTCAGGCTCCCATCATTTGACTGTCTGAGATAATCCTACATAAACATGCTCTTCAAAGGAGCGTAATGCCAAAATACAAAAACAAATAAAATTATTTGGACATGACGTCCTCTCTTACTTTAAAAACGGCAATACCAGATTCTCTGCTTCGCTTACCCATCTAACCACCCATCCACCAAAGCATTCCTTCCGTAAAGCAGTAAACACCAGCGACATTACTTTCCTCTCGGTGCACCGAAGGTTCCAAAGCATGTGTCCGGCTCTGACAGATTGCACTGAGCCATCAGCCGCTCCTTAACACTCCAAACATGTTACAAAGGAAACCTACAGACTTGACACAAATAGTTATCTGTGAAAAACTGTTCTTTTCACCGTACTAATGCCAGCCTTAAAATAGATCTGAAGAACACTCGCCAGTTTGTATGTTAAATGCATTATCAGACTGAAGCCGATGGAAGGTATAGAACAGGCCTTGTAAGTGGCACATGCAGATAGGAAAGGAAAGAAATTTGACCCGCTTGAGGATTTGAAATAGAAATCCGTCGTGTTAAGCTTGATAATGTTTTTAATATACGAACTGGCGAGAATGGAAATGCCTTCTTCAACTTTTTTTGGATCTTTTTTAAAGCTGGTGCTAGTATGATAAATATGAACGATTTTGCAGAAACACCCACTGGTATGATGTCTCTATATGTACTTTGTAACGTCTTTGGAAAACTATGGAATGGCTCATGGCTTAGTGTAGTGTGACAGAGCCACACACATATTTACGAACTAGCGATGCAGGCAGAAGAAGCTGATGTCACCGGTGTTTAGCGCTTTACGGAAGGAACGCAAGGTGAGTGGGCGAACACATAGATAAGCGGAATAATTGGATATAGGTTCTGCCTTTTATGGGAAACACTGTTTTCTTCATGTTACCCAAACATGTTTCGGCACCTCTGTATAGTTAGCCTTTTACCCTTGTGACGCAGTCCTCACGCTGCTTCCCAAGTAGGTGTGTCAAATACTAAAACAAAAAAATCAGCTTTGAGCTTTATGTGGATGTAAATTGCATCCAGCATTGATAAGAGTGCCCTCTATGTACAGAGCGTATTTTTTATTACTTTTTGTTTTTAACTCTTAAAAACGTGTAAAAGATACCTGTAAATAGCATAAAATCTGAAAATAGCCGGCCGCGGTGGTCTAGCGGTTCTAGGCGCTCAGTCCGGAACCGCGTGACTGCTACGGTCGCAGGTTCGAATCCTGCCTCGGGCATGGATGTGTGTGATGTCTTTAGGTTAGTTAGGTTTAAATAGTTCTAAGTTCTAGGGGACTGATGACCACAGATGTTAAGTCCCATAGTGCTCAGAGCCATTTGAACCATTTTTTTTTGAAAATCTGAAAATAAAGAATTACTTTACAAAATAGTCACCATTGTAACGAAAGATAAAACGCAAAATTGTAAATGTGTTTAGCTGTTTACAACTGTAAAATGTAAACTTGACTAAACACGTTTGTGATTTTGCAGTTAATCGTTTATTACAGCGGTGACTATTCTGTTAAGTAAAAAGAATTTTAATTTTCAGATTGTATGCTACTTGTAGATATCTTTTAATCCTTTTTTGAAAACTAAAAAGGAGAAGAATAATAATAACAAATAAGATAAGCTCCATACATAGGAGGCACTCTTATCACTGCTGACCGAAATTTACATCTATTTAAAGTTCAACATTGACCTTTTGATTTAGTGTTTGACACACCTACTTGGGAAGCTAGAGCGACGACAGTGTGCCAGGGGTAAGAGGCCGCCTATACATTTCAATGTCCACAAATACGAGTACCACGCGTTTGCTGTCATAAAAGATGATGCAGGATGTCCTACAAAGAATGACCCGATTTTAACTTGAAATGATATTGAGACAAATGTCACTAGGTAGCTGAAACAAAGCTAGATGTAATCGGCATGGTCTAGAGTTTCAGAAAAAATCCGCTAGATATCGCTACGAGCTCTGACCTTGAGCGTGCAGCCAGTCTCACACAATATGGCGTCCATGCAACAGAAGGCGTGTTGTGTTATTGAATTTAGTCGTACTCAGCCAGTGACCGCAGTTCAGCGGGCGTTTCATATTCGATTTCATGCTAAAAATTCCTCCCTTACCTCATGGCATTGATGAACTAAAAACCAAAATATCAGCTGCAGTAGCTTCAGTGACAGAAGACACCTTATGCTTAGTTTGGGATGAATTCGGCTATCGGCTAGATGTCGTCCGTGCAGCCAATGGAGGACATATTGAACATTTATGATGGATTTTTATAAACTTCTGTCTTTTCTGAGTAATTTGGTATGCAATTTGTTGGTGTTAAGCCCTTCTTCCTAATAAATAATGCTATTTAAAATCGGGTCATTCTTTTTGGAACACCTTGTATTTTGTAAACTGCTCTTACGCCACAATTCTAACTATATAGTCGTATTTTTTGATAATAGTGCGACCTGAGGATGACATTGTCTACCGAAACTGATAGCCAGCAGGCATAATAAATAAATTACGATTGTTGACACTGGCATATATTTTCTCAGTACTGTATTGGTCGCTGTTCTACAAGCAACGTGTCAAAAAATGTAACAAATTTGTGTGTCGATGTAATCCTATGTTCCACATCATATATGAGGAAGAACCAAAGAAAACTTACGTAAAACTTGTTAATATTCGTTTGTTACGAACTGTCTGATGGAAACAAAACCAAGAGCTGATCACTCTTGTATATGTCGCATTGGAGGCAGATAATAGAGTATGTGATATGAAATAAATGAGAAATTTGAATATTGTAAGTCTCCTGTTGCTTTAGCACTGCGTAATTTTATTATTTGAGGTAGAGGGTTGTAAACATTGTGCTAACTAGAGTCGCAGCCAGTTACCATTGATATTTGACTAAGAAAACATAGGAGGCTGCAGCAACTTGGTGAACACGTTTTCTCAAATGCCACAGATCGGTTACTTTCCAGAAAACGGTTCCTATTCAGACCATTATCGACTTCTCACCCTCGGCCTAGGAGACTGAAGGGAATTTTAGAAAGAGGCTGCATGAATTTTAAAATCCAACCTCCTCAAGAGCGCCGAAAAGAACTTATCGAAGACGGGCTGGTGACATTGAGACTGTTGGGTCGGTCGAGAGCAACAGTATGACTTCAGTGCGTCTAGACGCTGCAAGGAAAGTAATTCCAAATACGTATGTCTATCTACATATTAGTGTGGAAGCAACTTGCGTGTATTTATGGTGTATTATTCAACATTCACTATGTGATCAAAAGTATCCGGAGACTCCAAAAAACATACGTTTTTCATATTAGGTGCATTGTGCTGCCACCTTCTGCCAGGTACTCCGTATCAGTGACCTTAGTAGTGATTAGACATCGTGAGAGAGCAGATGGGGCACTCTGCGGAACTCATGGACTTCGAACGTGGTCAGGTGATTGGGTGTCACCTGTGTCATACGTCTGTACAAGAGATTTCCACACTCCTAAACATCTCTAGTCCCACTGTTTCCGATGTGATAGTGAAGAGGAAACGTGAAGGGACACGTACAGCTAAAAAGCGTACAGGCTGACCTCGTCTATTGAGTGACCGCCTAAAGTTGAAGAGAGTCGTAATGTGTAATAGGCACACATCTGTCCAGACCATCACACAGGAATTCCACATTGCATCAGGATCCATTGCAAGTACTATGACAGTTGGGAGGGAGGTGAGAAAACTTGGATTTCAAGATCGAGCGGCTGCTCATAAGCCACACATCACGCTCGTAAATGCCAAACGACACCTCGCTTGCTGTAGGGAGCGTAAACATTGGACGATAGAACAGTGGAAAAACGTTGTGTGGAGTGACGAATCACGGTATACAATGTGGCGATCCGATGGCAGGGTCAGGGTGTGACGAAAGCCCGGTGAACGTCATCTGCCAGCGTGTGTAGTGCCAACAGTAAAATTCGGAGTCGGTGGTGTTCTGGTGTGGTCTTGTTTCTCATGGAGGACGCTTGCACACCTTGTTGTTTTGCGTGGCACTATCACAGCACAGGACTACATTGATGTTTTAAGTACCTTCTTGCTTCCCACTATTGGAGAGCAATTCAGGGATGGCGATTGCATCTTTCTACACGATCGAGCACCTGTTCATGATGCACAGCCTTTGGCGGAGTGGTTACATTACAACAACATCCCTGTAATGGACTGGTCTGCACAGAGCCCTGACCTGAATCCTATAGAACACCTTCGGTATGTTTTGGAACGCCGACTTTCTTGCCAGGTCTCACCGACCAGCATTGATACCTCTCCTCAGTGCGGCACTCCGTGAAGAATGGGCTGCCATTCCCCAAGAAACCTTCAGCACCTGATTGAACGTATGCCTGCGCGAGTGGAAGCTGTCATCAAGGCTAAGGGTGGGCCAACACCATATTGAATTCCAGCATTACCGATGGAGTGCGCCACGAACTTGTAAGTCATTTTCAGCCAGGTGTCCGGATACTTTTGATCAAATAGTGTATAATAAATAACGATGTTAAATGAAAATAAATGTTAGCATCATGTCAACAAGACTTGTTCTTGACTAGATACGACATTGTCATGCATCTGGTCGCAGACAGATATTCACGACGCGACGCATAGGCACTTCATCAATTCCAAGCCACAGAGTAAACGGTCTTATTATAAGTATCTAGATTCGAGCAAAGTCGTTTCAGCCTAAGTCAATAACGCCTGCGTAACAAAGACAGCTTTAACCGTGACAGAGGCGCTTCATCCATGCCGCAGAAGTTCTCACTTCGTTTCGGTATTGCACGAAAACCAGGAAAAGCTAGGATCGTGGGTTCGAGTCCCGCTTCGGGCATGAGCACGAGCATGGTTGTGGTTGTGGATACTGAGTAGACCGTTACTGCACGTTAGTGTGTGTTTACGTATATTTATCACTCGAAATGAAAGTAATATGAGAGATCAGATGGAAGTGTGCAGGCCTGACTATGATCACTATTTCGTTAACAAAACGCTAAGTTTTACTAAATGTAGCTGAAGCTTAACTTTTCAAATAAAAATGAAAATCAAAGTACTATGTACAGAGATCCCTAGCTCTTACTGTTTTCAAAACCACACTGATCGTATATAGCTTTATTTATTTTTTATTTTGATTATACCAATTAGAAAATGTTTGTGGATGTCCGTGATAGTAAAAACAATGGGTTTGTTTATAAAATAGCTTTGTCTGCTACGAGTCACGATTTTAGTTTTATTTATCTTCTGCACGGCGCATTTCTAGAAAGGATTTCCCATTTTCGACAGAGTTTTCCCCGTATTTGTCATATATTCGTGACTTTTCTATGTTTGAGGGGCTGCATTTTTCTTTTTCCTTTAATGTAAAATATAAACACCCAGAATTTTGCGATTCATGATTGAGCTATGTACAGAGTTAAAGGAGAATTTGAAAATAAAAATGCTTCTACTTAGGGTACCCTTTTAGTCCACCTGTATAAAAACGCACATATATTAAACGTCACACAGAATTTTCTTCGCAAAGTACACATCCAAAAAAGCAAACATATAAAAATGAAACATTCAGTAAGATATTCCTGCATGAGGTCATCAGAGATAACGCTATAAGTTATCCAAAGGGTGTTATATTACATTTGTTCGTGCAGAGGTTATTTTTGTTGATAGTGTGGATCATAATTTGCTTACGTATGTATTTACAAAGGGATTTCTTTCTGTGTATTATTATTTTTAATTCTCTCCCTTATTTAAGGATAATGTCACAGCATCTGAAGAAATTCACTGATTCACTTTCCTGTTTTTCATTTAATTTTTTGTCTTCACGTGTTTCGTGGCTTGCATATATGCCCAATTACTTCAACAAATCCATTTTATGACCTTCATTTGCTCTACATTTCTGAATGGGTATCCTGAATTGTGTGTTTGTGTTGCAATTTGAAATTATGGAAATTGAATGTGTGGGCTTTAATGTGGTCTGTCTACCTGGCGTGAAAAACTTGGAATATTTGTCCTAGGCAGAAGAAAAATGGTTCAAATGGCTCTGAGCACCATGCGACTTAACTTCTGAGGTTATCAGTCACCTAGGACTTAGAACTAATTAAACCTAACTAACCTAAGGACATCACACAGATCCATGCTCGAGGCAGGATTCGAACCTGCGACCGTAGCGGTCGCTCGGCTCCAGACTGTAGCGCCTAGAACCGCACGGCCACTCCAGCCGGCTCCTAGGCAGAAGATGCAGCGTTCCTAGCATGTTATTTTGTATATTCTAGAATCAGAATATGAGTGATGGCTACACTTTATACAATATATAAGTTTGTGCTGTAGTTTTTACGTTGTGGTCATCGAAGATATTTGTAATCTTTTGTGATATATTGCCAAAGTATCGTCCTTATAGAGATTTTCTGTGGTCCTGCTAAATCACTTTAGCTGATTGCCAGGATAATTCCTTCGTCACCCATTTCCCACCGAAATAGTTCACTGTATAATGTTTTGGATGATGGCGGGACAGTTTTAGTACCAGCACATTATCCACGATGAACTGAAGTCACTGGTCACTGTGTTGGAGATTTTCTTTAGCGAGGAAATAAAGGCATCTGTTATCCGGAAAGAAACTTCGCAGCTCCATTTCCGAATCAGCGTTCTGTCCACGTAAAGGCGGAAGGAAAAAGACAGTAGACATGTGGAAGTTGTTGCGTGTGAGTGGCTGCCATCCGGCTGTTCCACATCCCTTTACGGAAGCCGTAAAGCAGTAATAATTTCTCTGGGAATCGGTGCAGACCGTGCGGCAGTGCGGCACGTCACAGGGAAAGTGGGCGTGGCTGGTGGCTGCACAGTGGGGGCTGCGTGCTGTGGCATGCGACCGCTTCCGGTCGGAAATGCCGGCCAGCAACAGGTGCAGCGGCTGCGGGCAGAGAGCAGGTCCGGCACTGCGCAGTGTGACCTTCATAAACTGTCAGTTTGAAACTGGATGGTACCTCCACAGAACGGATAATAAATATAAACATTTCACGGCTGAATATTCAAATGGTTCAAATGGCTCTGAGCACTATGGGACTCAACTGCCGAGGCCATTAGTCCCCTAGAACTTAGAACTAGTTAAACCTAACTGACCTAAGGACATCACACACATCGATGCCCGAGGCAGGATTCGAAGCTGCGACCGTAGCGGTCTTGCGGTTCAAGACTGCAGCGCCTTTAACCGCACGGCCACTTCGGCCGGCTGGCTGAATATTGACTTAGTTGTAATTCACAACAATTCCGAAAAAGGCAGGTGCTGCCTGGTGTGAATATTACGAATCTATCAGTGTAATAACTCATGGTTGCAAAAAGGGACACGAATTTTCTGGAGAAGAATGAAAAACTGATAGAGGTCGATCTCGAAGATGAGTTTGAGTTCCGTAGAAGTATAGAAACGCTTGCGGAAACACTGACTTACCTTAGAAAACAGACTGAAGATAAGCATACCTAAGTCAATAGAATCTGTAGATTTGAAGAATGTTTTTGAAAATTCTTCTTGGACTACAATCTTCGAAATTCTGAAGGGAGTAGGGATAAAATAGCAGGGAGGAGCAGGTCACGTGTAACTTGTTCGAGAACAAGACTGCAGTTGTCATTGTCTAAGGAGAAAATTACAGGGAACAGTGGTTGAGAAGGGGGGAACAGGGTTTTAACCCCTCCGCGATGTTACACAATCTGCACAGTTCGCAAGATCTGACGGAAACCAGGGAGAAATTTTAAAAGAGAATTAAAGTCCCCTGTGAAATAAAAATTGTGAAGTGTACCTATGACATTGTGTCAGAGAGGGAAAGGGCCTTGGAAGAGCAACTGAACGAATTAAACATTGCTTCGAAAAGAGGCTATAAGGTGAATGTCCACAAAAGTAAAACGAGGGTAACAGAATGCAGTCTAAGTCAGTCGATGCTGGGGGAATTAGGTAAGGGAAAGAGACGCTAAATATAATAGACGAGTTTTGCTGTTTTGGCAGCTAAAGACTGATGATGGCCAAAGTACAGAGAATATAAAATTCAATCCAGCAATAACAAGGAATGCATGTCCAATAAATTTAAATGTTACAGACTCCATTCTAAAGGTTTTATGTAGGGTGTATGGAAGTGAAATGTGAACAGTGAATACGAGGGCATGCCGAAAAGTAATGCCTCCGAATTTTTTATGTGACAACTCGTAAAATTTTTAAAATAAAAAGATCATTTTCATTCTGCATCTGTATTCTTCATGTATGCGTATTTATTTCTCAACAAAGTCATCCCGACGGTGAAGAAATTCCTCCCAACGACAGAGCAGTTTGTTGATACCGTAATTTTAGAATGTTTGACTTTGTTGAACGAGCCACAACCTCACCTGTGCTTGTACCACATTATCACTGCCAATGTGAAGCACTCCAAGGGGTTCTTTAATGTTTTGGAAACAAATGAAAGTTGGATGGGTTCAAGTCGCGACTGTCCGGAGGGTGGTCGATGACACTGAACCGAAGGCGTCTAATCACTGCAGATGTCGCAGCACTCGTGTCTCGTTTGGCATAGTCACGCCGAAATAAAGAGTACACCATATGTGGACGAAGTCTTCGAACTCGAAACTCGATTACAGCTCGCTGTTTCTCACACACAGACATACTTACGTTACCCAAGGCGTGTCACACGCTGCAATTGGAAGCCCTCTAGCGGCAGATTCGGAGACATTACTTTTCAGCAGACTCTAGTAATTCAGACAAGAGGAGAATAGAAGCTTTTGAAAGGGATGCTGCTGAAGAATGCTGAAGGTTAGATTGGTGTGTTCCCGGCACGAATCCACCTGGCGGATTCCGGTGAGCCGGCCAGTCTGTGGATGGTTTTTAGGCGGTTTTCCATCTGCCTCGGCGAATGCGGGCTGGTTCCCCTAATTCCGCCTCAGTTACACTATGTCGCCGATTGCTGCGCAAACTAACTCTCCACCTACGCGCACACCACCAAACACAACATAACATAGCGGTGGTAAAGCTTGCAGAGAGAGACCGAGGTTAGAGTACAACAACCAGGTTCTAATGAATGTAGGCTGTAGTACTTACGTCGAGATGAAGAGGCTTGCACAGGGTAGACTAGAATAAAGAGCTTTATCAAACCAGTCTTCGGACGGATGACCGCAACAACAACAACAGTTACAATGGCGTGGACAAAGACACAAGGAAACAATGTTACCAGCATACTGTGAAGTCTGTCATCTATCGTCAGTGTATAGTAGGGAGTGCCTTACATTCACGCATTATTTTTATGTAATCTCAGCTCCTAGGTTTGGAATCTTCTTTGCGGATCAAACGTCAAAGACATATTTTCAAAATTTACATACCGTACGCGGGATCTTGCAATGAAACAAATTTTGCGTCCTCTCGCAGCAGATTTACTAAGACATGTATAGATCACAATAACATACACAACAAAATGGTTCAAATGGCTCTGAGCACTATGGGACTCAACTGCTGAGGTCATTAGTCCCCTAGAACTTAGAACTAGTTAAACCGAACTAACCTAAGGACATCACAAACATCCATGCCCGAGGCAGGATTCGAACCTGCGACCGTAGCGGTCTTGCGGTTCCAGACTGTAGTTAATAAAGCAGGAAGAAATTTATATGTCGGCACTGAGTTGTTGCGTTACACATGCCCCACGTTTCACTGATCTATATTGGCAAATACAGACTCAAGGAAACGTTTAGGACCCAACAAGCAGTCCCTAAATAAACCAACATTTTGTACAATGGAATTAAAATTTAATAAATTATTTTTCACTGCCAGAAATATGCTATTCATTACTCATTTGAAAAGTGTTCGCTAATATTTTATAGATTAGCAGAAAATAATTTGTTACAAAAAACAATTATGTACACAAAAACATTGAACATATAGGAATTCTTTTTAGTCCAAGAACATGCTGTAAAGCACACAGTAAAATACGAAAGCATTTGTTCACTAACCTATTAGCAATTGTCAGTAATTAAACACTATGAGCACTCACTAATTAAAAATGATTAAGACATTTTCACACAGCATTTATAAAATCTGTGTCCACATAAAATTCATAACTCTCGTAAACTAAACATTATAAGTACTGATTTTTCACCCAGCATTTACATTAATTGTGTCCACATAAGAAACATTTGAATTGCTATTTACATTTTTTGCCCCACACTACTCACATATCCACTGCCTACTCATAAGCATTTCTTGTATAAACCTCCTTCTCCTTGAAAGTAGCAACAGATAACTGGTGCACTGCCTCGTGCACGTCCTCATCAGAATTCATTTTTGTGTGGGTGCCTGCACCTACTCCAAGTCCATAGGCACCTACTTCATAATATTTTTTACTTTCTCAGGTAATAATTTAGTTTCCTGCACATTAATTAGCGTCCATTTTGCAACATTTGTATCTGCAACTTAAATAAAAACCTGAGTTTATCTGAAGTCACCAGTTACATACACTATACATCTCCTAAAACTAATTACAAGTAATATTCTGAATAAAAGTTATATAACAAATTAAACATTCATTTAATTAAACAAAAATATTATCATCGTTATTTTATCATGAAATCCACATTGTGTTATCATTCATAAAAATATGTACTCTCTTAGTCCTCAATTACAATCATTTACAGGCAGAAGAACATTATTTGTCTCTGCTCTGATAGAGCTTTAAGTCTACTACACCCAATATCTTAACTGATTGAGAGTTTATCTGGTATCTACCCAATTCACGCATTCCTCGATGGATGGTAAGCCGAGATATGAATGACTTATAACTCTTTCTTTCATGCCTTCATTCCATATCTTGGATATAAATTGCAGTCCATTGTCAGATAATACCATCTTCGATTTTGCTGCTTTCACGAAGTAATTATCTGCAAATTTGCTAAACACCACTTTAGCTGCGGCCTTACGCAAAGTATATAGATTTACAAATTTCCAGAACCTATACAATACGACCAGAATGTATTCAAAATTACCAGTTGTTTTAGGTAATAGACCATAAAGATCCATTGCCAGAATCGTTAAGTTGTATACTTTGCACAGGACTACGACTACTCAGGTTTTCACCCTAACTTTTAGACACATATCACATGTTCGAATTCTTTCAGATACCTTCCTATTGCTGTTGTCAAAACATACAGATTCAGCTTTCTTATCTACACATTTATTCGCTCCACAGTGGCCAAAAGCTAGATGAAAATAATCGATCAACACTTGGACATATTTTCTTGACCACTCCACACGCCACTCTTCTGTATCTTTATTCTTTCGTGGGCACAGGATACCACCATAAATTTTGTAATATTCCGCAATTTGTCACCTCTCTCATCCTTTGCATCAAACTCAGTTTTAACCAACCTCAAGCATTCGCCCTCGTTCTGGTAGCGACGTTCTTCTACACACGTTTTCTATCTTCCTTTCCATGTCAGCATCCTTTAAGTACATTATTTTAAACATATCTTCTGCACCCTCCTCGTTAATTATTTACCAGGTTCATAAGGCAGTCTAGGCAACGCATCGGCTACACAGTTGTCTACACCCCCCCCCCCCCACCGCCACATGTCTTATCGAAATCAAATTGTTGTATATACAATGTCCATCTTTTCAAGCTACCGTGCAATAACCGACAATTCTTCAAAAACGTCAAGGCCTTGTGGTCGGTATCCACTATGACTTCGTGTCCCCATAAGACACCTTTAAATTTTTTTAAATCCCCATACTATAGCTATAGAGTCTTTTTCCGAGACTGTACAATTTCTCTTCTATTTTGTCAGAGTTCTACTAGGAAAAGCAATGGACCGACACTCTTTGTTTCCCTTCTTGTTCTGTTTCTTGAAATATTTGCACCGCAATACCATAATGGCATAAGTCGGTTCTCACGTGAAATGATACTGTCTAATCTGAGTGATGTAATACTATGTCTTTTATAAGTTGATCCTTTAGTTTAACGAAAGCTATCTGTCATTTCTCTGTCCAACTAACACACTGTTTTTCTTTAACAAACCACACAAATCTGGGTCATTAAAAACTTGCCCTACTGCAAATTTTCGATAAAAATGACAAAGATCAGGGAAAACCTGCAATTTTTCTTGGTTCTTGCCGGTGGACAGTTCCTTATCTCCTCTAATTGCCGCGGGTCTTTAGTTATTCCTAAAGTTGTTATGATATGGCCTAGAAATTATACATCCTTTTCCACACAATCACATTTCTTTAACTTCAGTGTCATTCCCTCGTGCCTCAGTGCTTGAAATACTTCTGTTAATAGTTCACAACGCTCTTCCCATGATGAAGTTGCTATTAACAAATCGTCAACATGGATCGTAATTCTGGCGCCAAGTTGTTTCCCCAGTACACATCAAGCGCTCGGATGAACACCGACAGTGAAGTGTTCAATCTGAAAGGGATAAATTTATAGCCGGCCGGAGTGGCCGAGCGGTTCTAGGCGCTACAGTCTGGAACCGCGCGACCGCTACGGTCGCAGGTTCGAATCCTGCCTCGGGCATGGATGTGTGTGATGTCCTTAGGTTAGTTAGGTTTAAGTAGTTCTAAGTTCTGGGGGATTGATGACCAAAGAAGTTAAGTCCCATAGTGCTCAGAACCATTTGAACCACCATTTGATAAATTTATAGTGATAACATTTCCCACTAATGAGGGATGCTGTCAGTTATCGCTATTCTTAGTCGAGGGCTATATGCCACTAGCGAAAAGTTAGAATGAGGCTTATCATACATCGCATGTTGCGGAACTTTTGCAAAACATCGTCTAAAAAGTCAGGACGATCCGTCTCACACTTCACAACCTTGTTAAGATTGGGCACGTCTGTTACGATCCTACCACTTATCTGTTTTATTTACCAAATCAAGCGGCTTGTTATATTGACTTTTAGAATGTTCTATGATACTCCAATCCTCCATACGGTTTATTTGTGTTTGTAACGCCTCCCTGCTAGCTATTGGTATTTGATAAACTGGTCCAAAAAGTGGTTCGTGGGGTATGGTCTCAATTTTATACTCAAAACCACGTACACGGTCAGGTTTGTCCGAAAATACCTCCTTATTATTAACTAAAATATTATACAACTCCTCCTTTTCGTCGGACGTTATGCCCGACACATTCTCCACTATAGTTGCAAACTCATCATAGGAAAAAACGACTTTTTCCAATGGAGTGAGTGATTGATTATTTTGTAAAAATTTTTGTTTGTTTATAGACGCTATCACGTTCTTATGACACTGTCATAACCGGTTTCGGCCACGCAATGACTATCTTCAGATTCTAAAGGCGGCATACACTGAACACAGGTTCATGCGTTGTCAGTTTGACAACACATTAACCTTTGTTCAGTGTGTGATAGCTCTCCGTGACGTCACTATGTCATATCTATGCCCAGTTTCGGCCGCTTTGGATGTCTATCGACTTCCATGGTCGTATCGAGTCTGAGCTTGGTGAACCTTTCATGGAACGAAGCTCACATCCGGGTATCCTTGTCGCTGTCACTTAATGATTCTTAGAAATAATGTGACTTGTTGCTGTTTTGAATACATGATTATTTCCAGGTGAGTCAGGTTTCTATTGTCGTGAGTATGATTGATCGATTGTAATTACCACCATACGTTACCGCCTGCCATCATTCGTGGCGTTAGCAACATATTATTGTCCCGAGTTACCGGAGTAGGGGTGTCTCTGGCAGTCTCGGCCATCAGGAGCGCACACCTACGCCCCAGTCATTTAAGACGGCTATTCTGTGGGTCAGCATATGTTCAACACTGCCGTAATGACACCAACTGTCTACAAACTGCGTGGTGATGATTTTAGTTGGGGTTACCAGAAGTCTCTCAGATGTGATGATAAAGCTCTGCTGACTACTGACATGAGAGGGTTAATCTTTTGTAACTACAGTATAGATTCATGTCTCCACCATTTTTAAATGTCTTTTGATGTACCACTATTCCGGTCGGCGAAGGGCGTACACGGTTCTGTGTACAGTGATTTGATGCCATTTACAATCTGCAACACGTTGGCCGTAGAAGATGGCAAGAGGTTTTGCGAGCTAATCTAAGCCTTTTAGAGAAGTCACTTTTCTGTACTGATAAAGCTGAGCAACGAATGTGTCCGATGCATTGGCGTGTAATAATATAATAAAAGGTTCATGCTTTAACTGATCCAGATTCTATTAGATACAATTATTTTCAGTTTTACCGTAAACGTAATATGTTCTTTTTGTTTTAAACTATCAGTCATATTATCAAGAGTTTTCTTGCAGTTGGTTAGGAGGAATTACAATTGTGCAGTCATCATATTAACCCTACTTGTTGTGATTTGTAAAACAGTTTTATGAGCTGACCTGTCAGTTTTTGCTAGTTTATTGTACATGTTTTTAGCATTTCTGATACTGAACTCTTGATCAGAATAGTGGTTCATTTTTTTGTATTGTCTCCAGCAAACAAAAGTAATACATATAAGACTGTGTATAAACAGAAAAATCTGTACCGAAAATTTTAACTTGCAGCCAAAGCAGCTGCTAATGTATATCATCTTCTTTAAATCACTTCTCTTTTTTTGAGCATACATCATTTATTTCTTTAATTGATCTGTCTCCTTCTTTCTCTCGGCGATCGTCTGTTCAGATGTGAGTGTCATTTAAGGTACTTTATGGTAATAAGAACAGCATTTTAATTCAAATGTGTTCACAAAGATTTATTTAAAAATCATTTCCCTTATTACATTAAAGATATCTATTTAATGTATTTTAAATTATAGGAATATCAAAAGTTGGAACCGGGTTGTTTAGTGGTTAAAATGATCGTACACCAGTCCCGCAGTATTGTGAAACATTTTCATGTTTTCCACAAAGAATTTACTTTCATACAAAACGAGGCTTGATTTCATTTCAATTAGCATGATGGGAGCCAACACTACACATAGTGTAATCGTATTCCTGTCCGTAGGTGAGGTCCAGAGAAGGCAAGTTGATGTGGTTCATAACGGGACTACTGATCTTCGTCGGGGAGGGAGCGTTACGGAACCAGCACCTGGAAGAAGCAGCAGTGCCGTTCGCCAAGCAGGAAGACGTAGTCATCACCAGTCATCGCTGGGTGATACAGGTGGTATTCAGCGCTTGGGAGATGCGTAACGAGGTGAGAAAATTGGAAGAAGCATTCGACAGATTCCGCCTGGGAACGGAAAGGCACGAGATACTCAAATGCAATGCCAAGGTATGTCAGTGAATACATGGAGCACACGAGAAATTAAGGAGTGAAATAACCCATGTACTGGCGCTTATTCCACGTACGCAAAGGAAGAAGGGTTTGATCGACGCTGAGGTCGACTTACGAGAGTAGTATTTGGTGCTGCTGATTGCTCATGAGAAAGACATTCGAAGGGTGAACGATACCGTAGGAGAGGTTAAGCAGTGGGCAAAAGTCGTGAGTGACTGGCATACTACACAGATTGCAAGTTTAGAGGAAGACGTAGTGAATAACACACGACTACTACGACAACCGACTGGAGAAGGAATGCGTTTTGCCAGAACTACAGAGGAAACAGTTAATCAGAGTATTAGGAAACTACGAACCGAAGTAGAAGTCTTAGATAGGGAAGCAGTAATGACAAAATGGGTGCAGTCCGTAGAAGACAGTGTTTGGGATATGCGAAGGAAAGTAACAGAACTACAGGAGGCTATGCAGCAGGCTGTATGAGGTTAGCTAGAGGTACTCTTATTGTCGCCATAGCAGCATTTGGAAAGTGCAAGGAAAGTACTGAAGGAACTACCACCGGTGTTGGAGTTGGTTTTAGAACCCAAGTACAAAAACTTACCTTTTCATTTCAAGACAGCCACAGTACCGGTGAGAACTGATGGAGCGAAAATTTACATTTCCGTTTCTATACCACCAGCAAGGAAATAAACATGTTACAAGTGCTACGTAATTTATGTGACTTCTGTCAAATGGAGGACATTGAAGAATTTTGTAGGAGTAAAATGGAGCGACTATTATTGATTGCTAAAGACGAGGGATAATGTGTAGAAATGGAGGAAGCAAAAGTAGAAGGAAATTACAATGTGTCCGAAGTGCGCCCCTGGTCGCTGAGTGATCAGCGCGACGGAGTGTCATAAATACCGGCCCGGGTTCGATTCCCGGCTGGGTCGGAGGTTTTCTCCGCTCAGGGACTGGGTGTTGTGTTGTCCTTATCATCATCATTTCATTCTCACCGACACGCAAGTCGCCGAAGTGGCGTCATCTCGAAAGACTTGCACCAGGCGAAGGGTATCCCCGACAGGAGGCCCTAGCAACACTGTATTTTTATTTCCATCTGTCCGAATGTGGTAATAAGAGAGGGGCACGATTTCTGCGCAGTGAAACTGCTAATGGGGCAAAAGAAAGTAAAGAAAGGCACTAAAGAAGTGATCAAGCCGGAATTATACTTTCAGCAGGAAGAGGTGCATGACCTTTGACAAGATGGTAGCGGTGGCTAGTTGTTTCAAGCTGGGTCAGCTTACTTCAACAAAGAGGCTAGAATTAAACAGGAGTGGTTTGTTAGTAAATGGGACAACGAGCGAGATAATGGGATCTACTTTCCATCTGCCCACCACGATTTCAGGGATAATTCACCTGAATATTTCGCAGCCTCGTTTGTATTGGCCAGACGAGCCCATTGAAGTGCTACCTGCCATAAATCTACCCAGCTTAAATGAAATTCTAGGGCTGCAGTTAATGAAGCCTGTAAACAGGCATCCCGAACCAACAGGAGAGATATCTCTGTGGAAACCCTAGTGCAGGATGTAAATACATATTGGGATAATCAGTCCTGGAAAGAGACAACACTGGCTATTGTTATACCAACCACTGCAGCGATACTTGTTCTGCTAAACGTAGCCCTTGTTTCGGTGCATAGAAGATAAAGCACAAGACTGAATTCAGACACAGCCATCGTTCGGATTCCAGTGGACCAGATACTGCAAGCAGCAGCAGAAGGAAGATCAAAGCAGAGCCATCTGGGTGCAGTACAGCAACGGTCGACGGTGCAGTACATTAGTGGAAGGCTGGAAGCCTTTCCTCACTTGTCACCACGGAAGGGTTTAGAATATGTGCCTCGAGCTCTAAACGAACATAGTCCGGAGCGTATAAGTACTCAGCCATTTGTGTACTAAAATATTCTGCCGGCCGGTGAGGCCGAGTGGTTCTAGGCGCTTCAGTCAGGAACCGCGCGACCGCTACGGTCGCAGGTTCGAATCCTGCCTCGGGCATGGTGTGTGTGATGTCCTTAGGTTAGTTAGGTTCAAGTAGTTCTAAGTTCTAGGGGACTAATGACCTCAGATGTTAAGTCCCATAGGGCTCAGAGCCATTTGAACCATTTGAACTAAAATATTCTCGTCTCAGTATCACAGCCCACATCATGAGTCTGTGACACCTGGAGTGATATCCCAGAATGCAGTATGGGATCCGCTGTTCGACCAAGGGACGAGGTAGCCCGCCCTGACACACAAGAGCAGCTGCCACTGGAGCAGACAGCCACCTTCTCGCTGGAGGGAGTTCACAGCCGCCTTCGCGGATTTGTTAGCTGCACTGCCACGCTGTCACACCCGGAGATGTCGCTGAGAGCAGCATTCGAGTGATGCCATGCTTCGCGGCGCTCTTTGCGCTGTCAGCAATGCCAGATATTTATTGTTTCACGCGAGAGGCGACCGGACGCCTTCGCCAAGCACTTCCTAATGTACTATGGTCGAGGGCTGGAATAAAGAAGCTAATTAAACAAATCTACTGCCGTCCTGATGTCTCATTTCACTCTCCATAGGTGAATATCTATGGGTCATCTGACACATTTATAAAGTGCTTTAAACGTGTCCTTCCAGAACCTTGGACAGAGCAACAAAAAATTCCATTTACTGCAGCCTACATCGAAGGAGAAATGACGGAAGTTTGCTCACCTTGTATTCAGGAATGACTTTGTAAAGAGGTTTCTAACCCTGAATAATACAGGGTGATTCAAAAAGAATACCACAACTTTAAAAAAGGGTATTTAATGAAAGAAACATAATATAACCTTCTGTTATACATCATTACTAATAGTATTTAAAAAGGTTTTTTTTCACTCAAAAACAAGTTCAGAGATGTTCAATATGGCCCCCTCCAGACACACGAGCAATATCAACCCGATACTCCAACTCGTTCCACACTCTCTGTAGCATATCAGGCGTAACAGTTTGGATAGCTGCTGTTATTTCTCGTTTCAAATTATCAATGGTGGCTGGGAGAGGTGGCCGAAACACCATATCCTTAACATACCCCCATAAGAAAAAATCGCAGGGGGTAAGATCAGGGCTTCTTGGAGGCCAGTGATGAAGTGCTCTGTCACAGGGTGCCTGGCGGCCGATCCATCGCCTCGGGTAGTTGACGTTCAGATAGTTACGGACAGATAAGTGCCAATGTGGTGGCGCTCCTTCCTGCTGAAATATGAATTGTTGTGCTTCTTGTTCGAGCTCAGGGAACAGCCAATTCTCTAACATCTCCAGATACTGTAGTCCAGTTACAGTAGCACCTTCGAAGAAAAAGGGACCAAAAACTTTATTGGCTGAAATGGCACAGAAAACGTTCACCTTAGGCGAGTCACGTTCATACTGAGTTGTTTCCCGTGGATTCTCAGTGCCCCATATACAGACATTGTGACGGTTGACTTTCCCGTTAGTGTGGAAAGTTGCTTCATCACTAAACACAATCTTTGAAACGAAAGATTCATCTGTTTCCATTTGAGCAAGGATAAAATCACAGAAATCGATTCTTTTAATCTTATCAGCTTCAGACAGTGCTTGAACCAATTTCAGACGATAAGGTTTCATAACTAACCTTTTTCGTAGGACTCTCCATACAGTTGATTGTGGAATTTGCAGCTCTCTGCTAGCTCTGCGAGTCGATTTTCCTGGGCTGCGAACAAATGCTTGCTGGATGCGTGCTACATTTTCATCACTCGCTCTCGGCCGTCCAGAACTTTTCCCTTTGCACAAACACCCATTCTCTGTAAACTGTTTATACCAACGTTTAATACTCCACCTATCAGGAGGTTTAACACCATACTTCGTTCGAAATGCACGCTGAACAACTGTCGTCGATTCACTTCTGCCGTACTCAATAACACAAAAAGCTTTCTGTTGAGCGGTCGCCATCTTAGCATCAACTGACGCTGACGCCTAGTCAGCAGCGCCTCAAGCGAGCAAATGTACAACTAAATGAAACTTTATACCTCCCTTAATTCGCCGACAGATAGTGCTTAGCTCTCTCTTTTGTCGTTGCAGAGTTTTAAATTCCTAAAGTTGTGGTATTCTTTTTGAATCACCCTGTATAAAAGTAAGCAAGACAACTTGTGTAAATACTTTCAGCAACACCACAATAAGATGTAGTATTGGGATGGGCTCAATTTGCACAAGTGTGTACTGGGAATATTGACAGCTGAGCTATAGACAAATATTAGGGAGAAGCTGCTGCATATACCCTGGGCAAACTTAATACATGGAGATTCGAGAGACAGTCGTGGCAATGGAGTGAGACAATCCACTCTATCGGACGTCCAGTCAAACACTCAGGGCAGGAACGATAATTATTGCGGCCAAGGGAAAGCTCTGCACCAAGGACATGTAACAAAAGACTGGCCCCCAAATAGTAAAAATTCCCCACCCATCAACAAGTGGCTAAGATGTGATAATCGTTTTAATGTGGGTTATAACACAAACCACAACGGTAAACATGGGAATTCAAGGCAAAATCATTACTCAAATTAGTGAGAGTCCAACAATGAGAACCATACGTCAGTAAATATAAATAATGTAGTTACATGTGACACAAAACTGACAGCCACAAAACGACGCAATAAGAGTAATTCAGGTCGCACAAGAGTGCTCCCCATTACTAATGGATCGTTAAATTAAGTGAAACCACATTCAGTCTCGTAATCCAGGTTGTGCGATGGATTGGGGCCATCAACAGTAAAAAATCTTTACACATGTTAGGTACAATGAGGATAGCGACATAAAAGATGAGATCTTCAATGATCTCGATATGTGCAAGACTTTTTATGTGAAAGGAATACCGAGATTGATTTTTCATGTGGGAAATATTATTTGACAGCTGGTGATGAATTTATGATTTTATATTTACTAAACACTAGGACAACAAATGGCAACATCTGCCAAGCAACAAGGGCTAAGTTTATAAGAAACAGTTTGCTGAATTCAGGTATTCACCCGACTTATTCTGTGCAAGCACAACAACCATTCAGTTTGGATGACGATGTGCAATACAATTTGTATTCTCAGGTAAGCCAAAAATCATTCGATGTTTCGAAAATCACGCGGCAGTTGTACCCCATAAGTCTTTTTTCCCAGTTCGTACTAGTCTAGATGCCCCATGAAGGGAGTTAGCTGATCGCTATCCCAGACTCAAATAAAATTAAGGGCTATACCCCCACCATGACTTCAAGGGGCCTCATTGCATAATACTATCTGTTTTCTCATTTAAGTGTGTAAATATTTTAGAATTGCTAAGTAGAGTCATTTAATATATTTAAGTGACAATTCTTTTGTATACACTATTTCTTATATGAAATGTCAGTGCACCCAGAACATAGAACAATGAGCTTATTTTAATTCATTGAATGCACTGTACACAATGTAGTCAATTTAGTTCTAGTCTGGTAACCTACATATGAAATTGTATTAAAGTGAAGATTAGTGCCGGCCCCGGTGGCCGAGCGGCTCTAGGCGCTGCAGTCCGGAACCGCGCGACTGCTATGGTCGCAGGTCGCAGCTTCGAATCCTGCCTCGGGCATGGATGTGTGTGATGTTCTTAGGTTAGTTAGGTTCAAGTAGTTCTAAGTTCTAGGGGACTGATGACCTCAGATGTTAAGTCCCATGATGATTAGTTTCTTACCTAAACAACAGACTGTTTCAAACAAATTAGTGGAAACCAGCAAAAAATGGAAGATTTGTTTCATTTCTGTGCCTATTGTTTTTATATTCACATACAACTAACTAAGAACAAAAAACGTAACTAGCTATAGTGTAGAAATTGCACCAAGATCCTGGAAAGTACTCCTCACAGCATTCGAACTTTAAGTGTACGTAATTTACCCCTGAAGCAGTGAGGTATGATAGTGTCATGATATAGGGACAGCAAATGAGTTTCTATGAATCATAAAGAAAAATAAACTGTGTTTTCATGGTTTCCCCACAAAACATACAGAATTAAAAGTAAAAATTACACAACTCTGGAGTTGTGACACTTCACCAATTTACATTTGTGAGTTCAAAGATTATAATTCTTGTAACTGTAGTACTTAAGTAATTGTTGGTGTTACCAGTAGCTTATTCATTGTGTTAGAGTACTATACCTGTATGGGACAAGAATCATGTACTATGTAATTGAAAAACAAGTGACAGGCATTCCTTGAGTCTGTGGGTGCACCCTTCTGTGTATGTGTTTCGGATTTTCCACATCGCTTTCCGTTAGTACTAGGATGTGTCAGAATTTGTTACTGGTGAGATGAAAACAATAATGCCCTAAGTATCAATGCATGTGTTCCTACTGTTTCGAACAGCAATCGAATCAGTAAGTATGAGGCCAGCGGTCATATACGTTGATAAGACAATACAGCCGTACATATCGGAAGATATAAAAAAGGAAATATTTTTTATTCACAAAGAGTCTTCCAAATAATGTAAATATGTTTTCACTAAAAGATCTGTGGAGAGAGAATAAACAACATTTGTTCCCATATGGAACGAAAATACGAAAGGAGAATTAAAACGCGAAATAAGCGCAACGGCGACCCAGTACTAAAGTGACAGTGCCTGTGTTTACTGAGTGGACAGATGAGATGGCATCTGGAACAAAATGAACTAGTCAATGTAGTAGCCAACTTTGAGCATAAGGAAGTAAACAGTGAAGTATTTGCTTCCCTCACTCAGGCTCGGCATTCGATGCAGTCGGGTGATTAATCCAATAACAGCCTTTGCTTTGGATGAGCTCAGAGTGCAGTACGATGCACGAAAACCCGTTCACACAAGATCACAAGAACGCAGTAAACAAACTTAGCGGTCGCTCCCGCAGGGCAATACAATACCAGCTACGTCACACTTAACGTATGCGTTCCACAAAATTTAAAAAAAGAATGATGAGATAATTAATGACTCCCACTTCAGAGACACGTGTAATGAACATTAAAATTCATGAAGATTCCCGAATGGACTGTGCTATAGCCCACAGACAGCGAAGACAGTGACGTTGACATATTACTTTCGAAAGTCGGTGTGCAATAAGTAGGCCTGCCAACTGCAGGGAGAGGAAAAACGAAGTTCCCCAATGTACATGATCAGTCAATCATACAATAATATTTGATGTATTTTGTAGAATTATGAATATAATAACAGATACTCCCAGATACTGCTGTACCAGTGTTTCATGTACACTGTCGGCGAGCTGCTTGATGTCCCTATGAAAATTCGACAAACCTGTCCTGGAGTATGCCGCAGTGTATTCAGCCATCTGCGTAGGTGTCGTCCGGATCCATGCCAGTCTGCCGAGGGTTCTGAGATCGACTACAGCCATCACGTCTCGCCAAAGGACTACCTCGTCTCGCCACGGCAGATACCACACGTCAGTAGCCACCAATAAAGGATTTCAATAATATACTTTTAAACAACACTCATTTTGAAGAAATTACAAAACATTGTGTGTAGGAACATTATTACTTTCAGGAATTTCTTGATCTGCAAAATACTGTACGTGACCGTAAATATTTTTATGAATTTCCTGACATACAAAACTTTGTACCTGAACAGAAGAACTTTCATGAATTTTATGGACGAACTATAAACACTTTCTTCAGACAGCTACAACCAGTGCAAATATCTTTCTCAAAATTCATAACACAAATCTGTATTTCTTTCTTTTATTGTACTACCGGTTTCGGTTACAGACCATAATGTGATACGAAACTCTAAGAAGAGCTACTTACAAATTACGAATATGGAAACACCGGAATGCAGCTATTGAGACATTCATTGACAAAATTCGTCAATCAGGTTCAAGTTGAGACATGACATTACACGGTATTAGAAACAGACTGCCATTAGGCAGTTATACATCACCTACACGTATGCAGCCCTTCTTGTCGGTTTCTAATTCTGTGTAATGCTCTTTTTCAACTTCAACTTGATTAACGCATTTTCGTCAAGGAATATCTCTATAGCTGCATTCCTTTGCCTTCACAAGGTGTTTTTGTTCGAGTTTGGTACCAGATGGTGCTTTGTAACCGAAACAGGCACTACAATAAAAGAATAAAATACAGCTTTGTGTTATGAATTTTGTGAAACGAATTATAAACAGTAGCAAAGAAAGATACGTGCCCTCCTCCCAAAGGAAGGTACCAAATTCCTAAATATTATCCCGAGTATCATTAAATTACAATCGACACTTCCATAACACCCTAACTAATTCAAAATAGCTATCCAAACTGAAGCAAATTTAGCATACGAGCGATAAACAAGTAGTTCATAAGTAAACAATACATATTACATAACCATGCTATTTTATCAAAGACTATATTGATACGAAGTAATCACCGACAGCTCTCTCATTCTCAAAAGTATGTCAGCATCAGAAACTATGTAACTGCGTCTTGAAAATAACTTATTGTTTATGGCCATCACTTTCGTCATTCACGAGGACAAGATAGTCTTTCTTTTCTTTTGTACTGTCTCCATAAAACAGAAGTACTACCCACAAGACAGTGTATGAGGAGAATAACTTGTACCGACAGCTCACTATGTGGGAAAAACGAATACTGTAAACTTACAGCCAAAGAAGCTGCTAATGTGTATCACATTTTGTAAATCATTTATCTTTTCTTGAGTTCACATCGTTTGTTTCATTAGTTGATTTGTCTCCCTTTTTTCTCTTCAAGTGCAACTGTTCGGATGTAAGTGTCTTGTAAGCAACTTCATGTTAATAACAGCATTTAATTCAAATGCGATCTAAGAGATTTATCTAAAATTTCATTCCCTTTCTCACATCAAAATAATGTCGTGAGACTAGGGCCTCCCGTCGGGTAGACCGTTCACCGGGTGCAAGTGTTGCGTTTTGACGACACTTCAGCGACTTGCGCGTCGATGGGGATGAAATGATGATCATTAGAAAAACACAACACCCGGTCCTCGAGCGGAGAAAATCACCGACCCAGCCGAGAATCTAACCCGGTTCCTTAATATTGTCACTCTGTCGCGCTGACTACTTAGCAACCGGGGGCGGACCTTTTTCGCATTAAAGACATCTGTTCGATGTATTTGATATTACCGGCCGCATAAAAAGTTTGGACCGTGTTGTTAAGTGGTTGAAACGATCGTGTGCCAGTTGCGTACTACAGTTAAACATTTTCATATTTTTCACAAAGAACCTGCTGTCATACAGAACGAAGTTCCGTTCCATCGCTTTAGAAGTATGCCTTCTCGGAGCGACGACTTATAAGAGCGATATATTTACGTAAATTTCTAGTCTTTGGAGTCCCTTACTTGAAACATCATTCGTACGGTTGCTGTAAAATACAGGCGATAAAGTATGCTTCAACAGTCACCAGTTTTTAAGCTACCTATTGTGCTTTAGAAAAACAGTTTCGTATGCTCAGCTATCACTTTTGCTAATTTATTGTAAATGCTTTTAACACATCTGCTACGGAAATATTGTATAGTCACCAGCTTTTACGCCACCTGTTGTGCTTTGTGCAACAGTCCTGTGTGCTAAGATTTCAGTTACTTTTCTATAAGTTTCATTGTAAAAGATTTTAACTAGTGAACTTGAATGGTTTGACTACCCTAATGTTTTAAGCAATTCTTTTGATCGTCAGTGACATCCGGATTAGAGTAGTTTCCTTATGTGAAACAATTTTTCTTCTTGAATAATTACTCTGTTTTAGCCAGTCAGTTTAGCGTCAGGATGGTTTTAATGATATTCACTTGCATTTAAAAGTTGTGTCTTGCGACCCTTTAACAGTTTTATTTTTTTCTCTGTTTCAGTTCTGTTATCTAACAGTTGTTCCCATGAGGGGAGGCGAACACTGAACTGTGTTCCGAACTGCTATAACGAAACTATTAAAACTAGTATTACACAAGAATTCAGACTAACGACTTTGCTGTTATTATTACTCATTTCAAGTTATCGAGGCAGCTTGGTCAAGTTGGTTAAGTTTTTGTAAATGATTAAAGGCTTCATTATTTTGGTATTACTTGTGGAGTTTTTAAGTTAAAATTTGAAATGAAGGTAAGTCAAATTTGTTTTAGTTGCAGTCTTCTTTTGGGTGGCCTGGTACCTTCCGCTTAGCCAAATCCTCGCTAGTAGTTTCCCCAAGCTTGAAAGTATATGGGTTAACCAGGTTTCTTCTTTCATTTCAGAAATGCTATCTGTAAATGCAAAATTACTGCGTGCGTCTCATTAGCATTAATAAATAGAAGTGTATTAATCGGTTGCGCACTGGTGGGTAAGTCTCATTCCATTTGATCTTTTTATTGACTTTGTTTTATTTGATCTCTTTACTCATTTGGGGACCACGTTGTTGTTGTGGTCTTCCTTGTCCAGAGACTGGTTTGATGCAGCTCTCCATGCTACTCTACTCTGTGCAAGTTTCTTCATCTCCAAGTAACTGCTGTAGCCTACATCCTTCTGAATCTGCTTAGTGTATTTATCTCTTGGTCTCCCTCTACGATTTTTACCCTCCACGTTGCCCTCCAATACTAAATTAGTGATCCCTTGGTGCATCAGAATGTCCTACCAACCCATCTCTTCTTCTCGTCAAGTTGTGCCACAAATTCCTCTTCTCCCCAATTCTATTCAGTAACTCCTCATTAGTTACGTGATCTGCCAATCTGATCTTCAGCATTCTTCTGTAGAACCACATTTCGAAAGCTTCTATTCTCTTCTTGTCCAAACTATTTATCGTCCATGTTTCACTTCCATACCTGGCTACACTCCATACAAATACTTTCAGAAAAGACTTTCTGACGCTTAAATCGATACTCGATGTTAACAAATTTATCTTCTTCACAAACGCTTTCCGTATCATTACCAGTCTACATTTTATATCTTCTTTACTTCAACCATCATCAGTTATTTTGCTCCCCAAATAGTAAAACTCATATAATACTTCAAGTGTCTCATTTCTAATCTAATTCCCTGAGCATCATCCGACTTAATTCGACTACATTCCATTATCCTTGTTTTGCTTTTGTTGATGTTCATCTTACATTCTAGTTTCAAGATACTGCCCATTCCGTTCAACTGCTCTTTCAAGTCCTTTGCTTCCTCTGACAGAATTACAATGTCATCGGCAAACCTCAAAGTTTTTATTTGTTCTGCATGGGTTTTAATTCCCATTGCAGATTTTTCTTTTGTTTCCTTTACTGCTTGCTCAATATACAGGTTGTATAACATCGGGGAGAAGCTACAACCCTGTCTCACTTCCTTCCCTACCACTGCTTCTATTTCATGCTCCTCGACTCTTACAACTGCCATCTGATGTCTGTACAAATTGTAAATAGCCTTCCGCTCCCTGTATTTTACTCCTGCCACCTTCAGAATTTGAAAGAGAGTATTCCAATCAACATTGTTAAAAGCTTTCTCTAAGTCTACAAATGCTAGAAACATAAGTTTACCTATCCTTAATCTAAGTCGTAGGGTCAGTGTTGCCTCACTTGTTCCTACATTTATACGAAATCCAAACTGACCTTCCCCGAGTTCGGCTTCTACCAGCTTTGCCATTCGTCTGTAGAGAATTCTTGTTACTATTTTGCAGCTGTGACTTATTAAACTGATAGTTCGGTAATTTTGACGCCTGACAACACCTGCTCTCTTTGGGATTGGAATTATTATATTCTTTCTGAAGTCTGAAGGTATATCACCTGTCTCATACATCTTGCTCACCAGGTGGTAGAGTTTTGTCAGGGCTGGCTTCCCAAGGCTATTTGAGGACCATATACATAACATAATGATGTCTGGTTACATATACAAAATTGTACGTGCTTTGTACACCAGAATAATAAATGTAGTGTTACCGTAACGCTTCTGAAATGGTAAATTGATTGTAAATGCGGAGTGTTGTTGTCACTGTGGTAGCCACATTCTTAAACACAAGTTAAAGTAGCAACTCATATCTTCAATTGGCACATTCATTGCCATTTTGGAAACTATTGTTGTGTTTTCTTTGTTTGAAAGTGTGCTCGTACCAATTGCATACTCGTTATTTACCCATGTATCGAAACATTCCTAGCTATAAACTCCCCCAACGTTAAAGTGTGGTGATTGTGTAAAGTACTTTGTAATTTATGCGAAAAATTACACGTCACTACGAGAAAAATGAACTACTTTACTTCCGCTTGAAAGTAATTGAAACAAAGGGGAAAAAAACAGCAATAGGGACATTCCTGTATCGGTACCAGAATGCGTTTCGTCTACATGTGTACTTTAACTGAAGATATTCTTATTTTTTTAAGAAAATGGTCTGCTAAAATATCTATATAGCTCGTAAATATTCTTTTATTCCTTACAAACGGTTGAGACTAAATTAGCTTCTGAATGGTACCTAGTTTTTATTACCAGGTGATCAACTTGTTTTGAATGTTTGCCAGCATTTGCGTTTTCCATGCTTAGTTTTTAAATTATTTACAACTCATTCCGGTGAACGCTCTTACTTGTACATAACATCGAGTATTACTTTACCCAACGAACGCCGGCACGGTAACTCAGCGTGTTCGGTCAGAGGGTTAGCTGCCCTCTGTAATAAAAAAAACTGAGTTAATGGATCAACAACGAACTGAAACGGGTGTACAACGAACGAAAATGAGATTTAAGAAAAAAAAAACCGAGGTGCCGCAGTGGTTAGCATACTGGACTCGCATTTGGGAGGCCGACGGTTCAAACCCGCGTCCAGCCATCATGATTTAGATTTTCCGTGATTTCCCTAAATCGCTTCAGGCAAATGCCGAGATGGTTCCTTTTAAAGGACACGGCCAACTTCCTGTTGCATCCATCCGTAATCCGATGGGATCGATGACCTCCATATTTGGTCTCCTCCCCCAAATCTGCCATCCAACCCGAAAGGTACTTTTCTTGCATTAATAAGAAGGTCCTACAATATTTTAGAAAAGTAAGCGAAGGTTAAAAAAAATAATAACGATGTATTTTCGAGAGATCCTCAGTATCTGAAGCAGCTTACATTCTCAGAACACACGTTGTAATTTAACAAATCCTTCTGATACGAGCTTCAATTAAAACAATAAAATCCAATACAGCTTCTCCCACTTATCAGATATCGATACGACCACAAAAATCGATAGACATCCCAAACGGTCGAAACTGGGGATGTACCTGTCATATTGAGGCCACAGAGAAGTATAGCCGCGGCGAGCCTAACATTTCCCCTGCTATCCTAGTCTCCAATTGAAACAGCTAAGTTGGCAGCACTCACATGGGATGCTGTTGACTCTGGTTCCCAGCGTAAGTTTCAAAACAACTCACTCACTCATTCATCCATCCAAAATCGTGTTTTACGAAACGCGACTTACTGACTCATTTCAACCTAAATGGGTGGGCCGAAGAAATGGGACGAAAGACACTCTTAAAACACTCTACACCTTTTATCATTTGAAAAGCGGCCAAATCGCAACTCGTCGGACCACACTACACATCTTTAGCCAGTTACTGCCAATGTTCTGTGTTGTTCTGCCACTGAAGACGTGCAGCTTCATGTGCTGATATGAGCAATGACATAATGAGAGTTACTACGCCCCAATGTCTATTGCATGCAGTTCACTCCTCAGTATTCTTAGGAAACCATGGAGCGAGCTATGGTCGACTATGTCTGCTTAAGTGAACACGAAACCGACATGGCAGCAGACCATTTATATCAACAAACCAAGTGATACTCCATCAAATAACATCCGTATCTTACGACGGAGTTACAGCAGAAGTTTCGGAGAAGCGAAAATGCTAAAGTGTTATTATTCAGATTAATTTGGGCAATGGAAATTTGTGTAATGATTTGTGACGCATAGACACTGTCTCGTGTTCTATTACCTCATTTTAATAATGAGAGTACGTGTTTTAGAAGAATCAGATGTTTTCCAAATTACTAGGCAAAGTCCGGTTTCAGAATTGAAGCCACTGAGTTTATCATCGGTAAGGAAATCTTTATCAATCACCCCAGTATTCCTGTCACAAATACATAGCCACGTGTATTTGTAAATTACGTAAATTATTCTGGAAATAATAAATTGCAGAACGTTTGTCTACTGTGGACTAGCGATTGAATTAGACATTCCATTGCTTTCAGACCGTGTGAACCTTTTCACCGATTCACTTTCCGTTGTGGTTCTCAGTGTTTCTCAACAACTAAAGATTACAGTTTAAAATTGGGTTGAGAGTGAAGAAGCTGTCATTACTAATCCTAATACAATCCTGTTTTATTTCAGAAGAGTTTTCTTGTTTCAGAGTCGGATATTTTAAGTGCTTTGAGTGTGGGGTTGTGTTACAAAATATCCATTAGTTGTGGATGGTGATTTAGTGTTCATAGATAAAGATGACTCCTCAACATTTTCTGCATGCCGTTGACTCCATAAATCGAGGCGATGTGCTGCACGTTCAGAGGTACACGTCTCTGAGTCAAGTGTCATTGAGTTTATGTACCGCTGTTCATTTTATGTGAAGATCGACGGAAGCATTTACCAAAAGTGCCAGCCCAACAAGAGTATTTCGGTCGGAAGAAAGCAATGAGGCTTAAATGTCTTCATAAGGGAAAAGCATAAAAAGTCTGTCACCATGGATTACAGTCTTCATGCTGGTGTTCAGACGTGCGAAAAATTGAAGTGTAGCCTGTGATCACCAGCGACGAACGTGGAGCCATCACAAGCCATTAACCTGTCTATTGGGCGATCACTTACACTGGCGAACGGTCAAGCCTAGCAAGAAACGCTTTCTACCAAACGTTTGAAGTCTCTAAGATTTAGGACAGAAAATTATAGCCGGATGACTTGAGAATCGAAGCTGTTATCCGCGTACGAGCGGGTGAAGACGTACGAGGCAGCAATATCCAAACTGGCAGTTGTGCCATTGAGGTTGGAGTTCGTTCAACGTTCATCGCTGTTTGCGTTGTTTGATCAGCTGCAGGGTCGTTGGGTATGAAGGTGGTGTCAGTTCGTACTGCTACTATATATCTTTCTCTCTCTCGCTCTCAAACACACACACACACAAAGATAGAAAGAGTGATTATGCACATATTATGTAGCTCTTTAGGGGGGATTTTAGCTGGGAAAATGTAACAATTAGAGAAGACTAACCCTAGTCCTTAATCAAATGAATGGAAAATTGCGAAGCCAAGTATGTTCTGGGATAGCTCTTTCAGTGGAATATGGCATCCAATGAATCATTTTCTTCATTTATTCATTCACACATCTTTTTCCACGAAACCTACCAAATAGGAGAGCTTCCAGGGAGGCGAAAAGTGTCGAGATCTAGATTAACAATTACAAGCAGCCACAGCAGGCAACTTTTGCAAGTCCACATATAACTATTTACGAGTAGCGCTAATCTTCCCACACTAATAAGAATGGGAACTATATTCTACATTACTCTTAGTAGACATATGAGCAGGAAAACTCTTCCACTTACCTTTACTCAGTAGCTGTTTTTAAGTAATGCTTCAAACGAAGCATTGAGTTTATAAATGGAACTTATGTTCATGAGTCCAAATATATTGAAATATTAGAGAAGGTACGACTAACAAGATACTCTTTCACTTTGTCTTTGCATGTCTGGGCATTTATAATTCCCTGCCTGATGTCAAGCAGCAACCTGTCACAGAATTTTGCACCAAGATATGACATTTAATTCTAATTGCCTGACAGGTACTCAGTACACAAGTAAAATAATTTTGCTTTCTTTTTTTTTCTTTTTTTTTCAAATTCCGCAATTCATCCTAAGGCCAGTTTTATTAGCCACTAATTAAGTTTGAGAGTAAATGTGTTGGCACGTGAGTATGAGAATCAGAGGATCCTAGGTGCTTCACTCTTAATAAACATTTTTGCGACTTTAGTTGCAGTAACGAAGAACATTATAAGTAAAGAAAGGAAGCAAAACAAGAACAGTTCTTCGCACCTTTTTGTGAGATTACCACATTTTGCACCCTTTCTCTTCTGTTCCGTGCTTAAGCATCTTTCACCCATTTTTATCTGCGTTTTTAAGGCATTAGGCAGAATTTTTTATCTTCTTGAACATTATTTGAAGATTTTCTTCAATCAGAAGTGAAAAATGTCCAATAATTTTTAAAATATAATTTATGGAAAGCCCGAGCTACTATTCTTGCGCCCCCAGCAATAATGGCCAATCTCAGCACCAATAGTCAACCTCAGGAACAACGATCAACTTGCAGTTGTGAAGTCAAATAAAATTTAAAGAGTTATGCTGGATCTGTTAAAACCTGTATTCAGTTAGTGCAGTTCCTACCTCTCGACTGTGCACTGTCTTGCTGGCCATGTTAGTTTTTCGCTAAAACAGATTTTTCACAACAAAATCATGTCCAAGGCTAAGAAGTTGAGTGCACTTTCAGAAGAATTCAAGACTCACTTTATCGAAGCTGAAGGCTTCATTCTGCGATGTGCTGTATGCGAATTAAATACTGCAATCAATGACAAGCATCGAAGAAGCAGAACAAACCAGCACATCCAGTACAACAAACCTCGAGAAGACAAGTGCCTACACGGTAATGCAATCGTTCAACGACTCATATATGGACTTGTGGCCAGGGGTAAACTATATGAAAAAGTCAGGCTTGTGATAGCCGATCAAGAACGCTACATGCTTTCGGCTTTCCAACAATTGAAGAGCATGTGCCCCAACCTCAGCCATGTGACAAGTATTGCACATGGTCTACACCTTTTTTTGAAAGGATCAGGGAGAATTACTGCAAGATAAATGGCTTCATTGCTGTCGTGAAGAAGCTTTTCTAAAGGCTCCATGTCTTTAAGTTTTGTATCAAGAGGTGACAGGGCTCCAACTTCCACAGTTTCCTATCATCACAAGTTGGTGTATTTGAATAAGCTGCGCAATTCTATAGCACGAAAAGTTTGATTAAATCGAACACTGCGTATGTGCTCTAGACTCGATGGACACAGCACCCATCAAGCAAGCACAACATTTGTCAACAGGAAAGACGTAGAGTTGGAACCTCTTGCAGTGTATGACTACAAGTACTTCCTTGATGTGATTCAGAGTTTGGAAGAAGAAGGTATGGAGAAGGAGGCACAGTGGAAGAAGTTGGTGAATGTAAGGGACATCCTTGACGGAACTGCTAAAGACAAGTTCGAAAAAAAAAAAACTTAAGGATCCTTTACGGATGCAGACAAGATATGCTCCATTGGTTTCTGTAGCTGTTGAAACGAGTTTCTTCATGTTCAAGGAGATATTGAGCTCAAAGGGCCAGCGACTTAGTGACAAAAACATTAAAATGAAGTGTGTAATCCTGTAAAACGGAAAATTGTAAATGGTGCAAAGAAAGTTAACGTAGACTGTTTAAACGCAAATAACGTATTTCATAAGCACAATTTGCACCTTTTTATGTATTTTCAGAATCTTTTTCCTCCCTTTTCTGTTCATAGTATGCACCCTAAAATCCTTTCTCTAGTTATAAGACATTTTGGGGGATTGAAAGTACAGAAAGTATGCAACGATCCTGTCTGCAGATCAGATGAACGAGATAGATTTTTCAATACAAGCAGACAGAACTCAGCTGTTTGGTTAACTTGTACATTTATTGGCTTGGGTTCAAATGGCTCTGAGCGCTATGGGACTTAACATCTGAGGTCATCAGTCCCCTAGAACTTAGAACGACTTAAACCTAACTAACCTAATGACATCACACACACCCATGCCCGAGGCAGGATTCGAACCTGCGACCATAGCGGTCGCGCGGTTCCAGACTGAAGCGCCTAGAACCGCTCGGCCACAACGGCCGGCTGTACATTTATTTCTGCCATCTCAGTTTACTAACCATCTGAATGCCTAAGAGATTCAGACCTAGAACCTAGTCCATCGCGTACCCATTCATGTCCGTTTTTAGTACCTGTAAGCCATTTTTATTGGTTTGGAATTGCGAAAAGGAGTTTTTTGTTGTTGTAATATTAACAGTTACGCTTCTTGCTGTGAACTGATTGTAAGCCATTTTCGCTGCTCTCCTGGCTGTATCTGATCAGAATGTGTTTTAGCCGCTGTAAATTCAAACAAACACACACTTTCTGAAGAGTCCTCACTGTCTTAGGTAAATAGTGCATGTAGGCTAAGAACAAGAGAATACCAAGTACCGAACCTTGTAAGGCACAATATCTAATATTTCTCAACTCTGAATGTAGTTTTAACGTGTTGAACCATTTGGTAATGTTAGATCCTATTTTCTATGACTCGACTCGTGGTAGTAGATGCCTGACCGCCATAACATATTCCCCGCTATAATTTTATTATCGCCACAAGATATTGGTAAGAACGCAAAAATTGCGAAGGGGGCAATTTTCTACTGTAACTGAGCTACTGAGTTCATATATTGCTTTCTTGCAGAGAAGATTTTACAAAAGCCAAACTGGGCTATTAAAATAGGTTATTGTCGGAAAAGTGGTTTAACATTATGTTAAAAGCTATCCTCTTAAAATTTCTTGAGAACCAGGAAAGGATGAGACCTTCCTATATCCACTTTTTTAATTGGATGATACTTCTGTGTATTGCAGTTTAGAGTCTGAGTGCGACTAATTAAAAAACTAATTCAAGGAGGTGCTATCAAGTAGAAAAAGGTAGCAGTGCTTTTAGTGGAATAACATCATAACTGGATGAATTATTGCATTTCAGCGTCCTAAAGATGTTTGGAAATTTGCGGTCAGTTTAACAGATGACTTTTCAAATTGACATCTGCCGGTGGAATACACAATGCCTGTTTAGTTACATCTAACGTACAAGGTGTTTCGAAAAGAGTAATCTCAATCCACAGCACTATATGTTCTAAATGAATTAAGACGGAAACTCGCGATAAAATTTAACTTATTCATCAGGAGTCAGGAGCACTTCAGTACCACTTAAAGAAAAGTTGTCGCACCCCTCTCTGTTAGGGATCGGGAACAGAAAACCTGCTTCTTAGAGGAAGGATCCTTCAGTAGTTACAACTGGTGGAAATCAAGGAGTTTGGCGTGGCAATTGAGTTGGTACCGCTAGTGAGATCGAGATGTCTTTTGGCAGCTGCACTACTGTGATGAGGCAGGCAATAAAAAACCACTTCCCTATCTTTCCCTGACCAACGCATTTCTCTGTAACAGAATTGAAAACTGCAGCAAATCTATCTTAGCGTTCAAACCCGAAACGACAACAGTATAAAGGGTGAGGCTAAAAGTATCAAACTTTTTAGGTTTTATTGCCGCATCTAGATGTGTGACACTTAGTTCCAGAAACAGCACCTGCAAGAAGATCTAAGCATCTTATCGAAAGATTCTCACAAGGATGACGCGGTGCCAAAACTTAAGACCGTTTATCTTCTTACGCAACTTCCTCGACGGCTTAAATTCTTATACACTGAAGCGCCAAAGAAACGGGTATGGGCATGCATATTCAAATACAGAGATATGTAAACAGGCAGAATACGGCTTGTTAGATCGGTTATTGTTACTGCTATGGCAGGTTATCAAGATTTAAGTGAGTTTGGTGTTACAAACGGCGCACGAGCGATGTGACGCAACATCTCCTAGGTAGCGGTAAAGCGGGGATTATTCCATACGATCATTTCACGAGTATATCGTGAATATCAAGAAATCGGTAAAACATCAAAGCTCCGAAATCGCTGCTGCCAGAAAAAGATCCCGCAAGAATAGGACCAAAGACGACTGAAGAGAATCATTCAACGTGACGGAAGTGCAACCCTTCCGCAAATTGCTGCAGATTTCAATGCTGGGTCATCAACAAGTGTCAGCGTGCGCACCATTCAACCAAAAATCACCAATATGGGATTTCGATCCGAAGGCCCATTCGTGTATCCTTGATGACTGCACGACACAAAGCTTTACCCCTTGCCTGGCGTCGTCAACACCGACATTGGACTGTTGATGACTGGAAACATCTTGCCTGGTCGTACGAGTCTCGTTTCAAATTGTACCGAGCGGATGGACGTGTACGGGGTACGGAGACAACCTCATGAATCCATGGACCCTGCATGTAATCAGGGGACTGTTCAAGCTGGTGGATGCTCTGTAATGGTGTAGAGTGTGTGCAACTGGAGTGATATGGAACCCCTGCGTATAGTTGCGACTATGACAGTTGATATGTACATAAGCGTCCTGTCTGATCACCTGCACCCATTCACGTCCATTGTGCATTCCCACGGGTTTGGGCAATTCCGGCAGGACAATGCGACATTCCACATGTCTAGAATTGCCACATAGTGGCTCCAGGAACACTCTTCTCAGTTTAAACACTTCCGATAGCCGCCAAACTCCTCAGACATGAACATTATTGAGCCTATCTGGGACGTCTTGCAACGTGCTGTTCAGAAGAGACCTCCACCACCTCGTACTCTTACGGATTTATGGACAGCCCTGCATGATTCCTGGTGTCAATTCCCTCCAGCACTACTTCAGACATTAGCCTAGCCCATGCCTCGTCGTGCTGCGGCACTTCTGCGTGCTCACAGAGGTCCTACACGGTATTAGGCAGGTCTACCAGTTTCTTTCGCTCTTTGGTGTAAAATAGCACATACACACTATTACATACAAAGACTTTCACACCTTCCAGTTACATTAATATGACCACCACCTGTTTCGACGTCAACGTGTAGTAACCACAATGACCACTCACTGAATGTAGGTGTCAGTACTAGCAGTGGAAGATATATACAAAGCGTGTGGGGGTGGAGAGGGGGGGGGGGGCGACGGAAAACAGTGGAGTCGTTGTCCTAATGCGAAAACGGCGATTTATCTAACTTCCAACAGAGCACGATTATTAGCTATCGGGCCAGGGGCGGAAACGTGTCCAAAATGGCTAAGTCTGTAAAGTGTTTCCGTGCCGCCACAGTTGACGTATACCGTGCATGGCAAAATGACGCTATCCAAAACTGGCACCGAGGTAACTGTGGTGCACCATAGGCCTTAGATGATAGGGGTGAACGACAGTTGCTTAGATGTGTACGAGTGAATAGACGTGCCACTGTAGAGTATATATGCAGACTGAAGCGACGAAAGCTAAGTCGTTATAAATCTGGGATTCGAACCAAGGTCTCCTGCTCACTAGGCAAGTATGTTTACGAGAGTGGCAACGTGGTTTTGCACAACTGCACCCTAGCACGCCCCTCTCGTCATCCAAATTCCTCTTCACGCCTCAGCTCACTCAGCATTCTGCATAAACTCGAACGGCATTGCAGAGGTTCTCCAACAGTGCTGGAATAGCACCTCAGGAAACGGAGGAGCCTTCCTGAAACCCAGGTATAGTTTCGTTTGATAAAGCACCTTTTACTGTCATTAACAAAACATGCATTTTTCAAACGAAACTTAATCTTATTATTGTTTGCTGCTTATAATTCGCTAAATTCGCAAAAACTTAGACGTCACATTTATTGCATATAACAGTGAAAAAATAGTATTACTTAAGGTTTAAGGGACCGATGACCATCGCAGTCTGGTCCCTTTAATCCCACAAACCAACCAACCAACTTAAGGTTTAAAATAAAATCGCTGCGATGATCCACAGGTGTTTCAATTTAATTGAGACACTTTTTTTCATATACATGGCTTCTTTGATAATATCCACCCAACCAAAGCAATGTCAAATATCAAAACTGTGGGTGAACCAGACTACCATCGGTACAATAGTGAGCCATGAGGCCTCAGTTACGATAGCACTTATAATTTTTCAGCAGTGAATGTTCTTTCCCTTCGTTACAAAATTCAGTCAAAACTAATTTTATCGTAAACTGATAATTTTAAAGAAAACTTCCTGCAACAAATATCGGTAATATATTTGTCTAGAATTATTAATATAATAATATTTTATACAATTTCCTTTTCACTAACATACATAGTTTTTTTCTGTTCCTTACCTTCCATTGTGTTCGACATTTTAGTTTTTATAACTCTAATAGGCTTAAACACTGGCCCCCATGTATACAGTAGATTTTCATGTAAAAGATCATAGTAAATTTCAGCTTTTATAAGTTAGTCAAACTTTTCGTAAAATTTGCGAATTTCCCTCTGACGTTGTACACTTGCATATACACCATGAAAAATAACTGAAAGCAAGGCAATATCCAAAAATTCAACTGTTTAATGAAATGCATATAAAAGTGCCAAATTCCTGAGAAGGCTAACTTTAGAAAAAGAAACTATGGATGTACAGATTGCTACATTAATTCAGGGTTTCCCCTCTGAGGGAGCTACATTTCACTTGCCAAAGGTGTCCTTCAAGTACCGCCATTCGCTCTGCATGCAGCTCTCTATCTCTTTGTTGTCGACAATTCTATACCCTGCGATTGCCTCTGCCTTTGCCGGTCGCAGAGAACTGCTTGAATTCTTAAAGTAACTTGATTTCCTCGGAGCACACTATTTTGGGAGCAGCAGGTGCAAGAGGAGTTGTCTTCATTCGATGGTAAAAAATGATACGGAGTTGCCGCAGCGACCGCAGGCGGCCTTCATGGAACAAAGAAATGTGCCAAGCCCCAGTTTCTGATGGCCGAGACAGGCTGCCCGACATTATTCGGCGGCACTTGTGTGTGAGCTATGTTTCTTTATTACTGAAGATGTGCACATAACAAGGAGGGAAGTGGGGCAATGCGCATTGGCAAGCACCAGTGAACCATGTGACGCTCCAGCCAACGGCGTCATCCTGCAACGTTTGCCTGTAGCATGCGCTTCTGAATGCGCGTAGAACATTTAGCACTGATATTCGCGTTAGTTTAGGTTTGGTGGCGTCTCTTAGCCACTGTCGTTTTCCTTATAGGTGGCATAAAGCAAATACGACAAGTGCGACGGGTGTCCAATAAATAACGCAACTCTTCTTTTTCCGATCGGTGCCGGCCCTATACGTAGCCTTCAAAATGGCATCTGCATCGAAGATGCGTTCAAAGCAGAGAGCTGTAATTGAGTTTCTTTTGCCGGAGAACCAGTACAACGCGTTCATAGGAGCTTGCAGAATGTTTTCGGAGAGCTGGCAGCGAACAAAAGCACGGTGAGTCATTGGGCGAGGCATCTGTCATCATCACAACTAGATAGCGCCAAACCATCCGATCGCTCGCGTGACGGCCGGCCGCACACATCTGTGACTCTTTTAATGTTGGAACGTGCGGACACTCTAATTCGACGTGATCACAAACAAATACCTCGCTATACATCTGGATGTCTCTGTTTGTAGCGTTGACACACTCGTCCACCAGTTGGGGTACTCAAAGGCGTGTGTCCGCTGGGTTCCTCCCCGCCAAATAGAAGCATAGGTCGTGTGGTAGCGTTCTCGCTTCCCACGCCCGGGTTCCCGGGTTCGATTCCCGGCGGGGTCAGGGATTTTCTCTGCCTCGTGATGACTGGGTGTTGTGTGATGTCCTTAGGTTAGTTAGGTTTAAGTAGTTCTAAGTTCTAGGGGGCTGATGACCATAGATGTTAAGTCCCATAGTGCTCAGAACCATTTGAACCATTTGAAATAGAAGCATAGAAGGACCATTTGTACGGAATTACTTGCTCGTTAAGAGACTGAACGTGATAATATTTGGTCGAATAACGTCACAGGCGATGAACAGTGGGTTCACCAGTTCGAACAGGAAACAAACCGGCAATCCATGGAGTGGCGCCACACCACCTCTCCAATGAAGAAAAGGTTTAAAGCCGCACCCTCTGCCCGCGAAGCCTGGGGTCGGACCTCTGGGACTCTGAAGTAATTATTCAATGTGATGCTCTCCGTCGCCGGCCGGTGTGGCCGAGCGGTTCTAGGTGCTTCAGTCTGGAACCGCGCGACCGCTACGGTCGCAGGTTCGAATCCTTCCTTGGGCATGGATGTGTGTGATGTCCTTAGGTTAGTTAGGTTTAAGTAGTTCTCAGTTCTAGGGGACTGATGACTTCAGATGTTAAGTCCCATAGTGCTCAGAGCCATTTGAACCATTTTGTTATTCATCATTCGCCCTACAGCCCGGTTCTCGCACCTTCCTTCATCTGTTTGGCCCCGTGAAGGATGCTCTCCGCAGGAAGCAGTATGTGGATGCTGATGAGGTTACTGATGCAACAAGACGTTGACTCTGACGTCGACCAGTGGAGTCGCAGCGTGCGGGCATACATACCCTCCTAGTAAGGTGGCGTAATGGCGTCGGATTGAACGAGATTACTTAGATTTGTAGCTAAAAGAATGCGGAATAATATGGTGTATTGGAAAACAGGATAAAACCATCCCGCTCTCAGAAAAAGATGTGTTGTATTACTTATTGAACGCCCATCGTATTAGGCTAAAAAGCGGTAGCGATGTTTTCCCGAAGATATAAGTTGTTTAAGATAGGGTCAGACGTAGAAGCAGCTCCCAGCTCAGCGTTTCCACTTACCAGGACAGGCAACAGCTGATGCGTGAGGCGTGGAACAGAGACACGCTGTATACTGGTGACGCCGCAAAGTATTCTCAGCCGTTCTCTGCAGAGAATGCCCCCTTCAGACGTGCACACCTCTAAAGCGACAGGCGAGCGAGCCGGAACCTTCTGTTCTGACTTTGCCACTCAAAGCTTCCAGAACATGTCTCCAATTTACAGGCTCCAGGAGATGTTAACATTAGATTCTGGTAAATAATAAAAATAGTTATTGGTACACTTCCTTCGTTTGGATGCCGCTACGATGATTTTGGTGTCCTAATCTAACTTAGTAAATTTATCTGGGATAGGTAACCTAATTTTAAAGTGGAATTTTAACCACACGTCGTTCATGACGAATCTTTACACATCTAAATACACTGTAAAGGTACCTTCACACTGAAAACCAACTCCAACAAACTCAGTTGACAAATGTTTTTTCTTCGAAGTTTGACTTAGTTTTCAACTGTTGTCGACAGTTGTTTGAAGTCACGAGTCTGAACAACTGGTTGAGCGAAGTTTTGTCTCGAGTCTGTATTATTTTATTGTCAGCGAGCAAAAATACAGCAGAGTTGTTTGACTTGCGTTTGCGCTTTTGCCTTGTCGTCTGCTGTGTTTCTTTCGGCAATGGAAACTCACGAGTCGCCAACAGGTCCAACAATTCAGCTTTTGACACAAATTTTGAAACATCTCCTTTGAAAAATTAATGAATTTTTTTTCAAACAGCTGAGCAAAACTCAACGTACTCAGACTTTACTCTCTTTACATATTCTGATCAACACTAAACTGACACACAATGTTTTTAGTGCAACGTAATCTGACTTTCAAAAATCCCGACAAAAGAATGGACCTGCCTAACAATAACCTATACCTTTCATGAATCACTTACCTCACAAGAATCGCCGTTACTCGAACTACTGCAATACAGCGAGCGCCACTACTGCCAGCTAAATAAAAGATTCTAACTACTGAAGCCACTAACTACTGATAGGTATAGTCAGCAAATGAAAGATTTTGTTATAGAACAAACAATGTATTTACCTTAATAATGTTCAAAAGTCATTATATATATATATATATATATATATATATATATATATATATATATATATATATATATATATATATATATATCAGTTCATGATATCCAGTATTACAAATTTACTCTTTCTGGCGGACACATGTCCAAATCGTCCGCTCTTAAAATTCTGCCATCTCTCTCCTCACATCCACCACTGCTGGCGGCTCACCTCCAACTGCGCAACGCTATGCGATAGAGTTGTGGCGATTCGTGAATGAGTCGTTCATTTGAACGACTCTAAATAAAGAATCGTAAGAATCGAATCGTGATACGGACGAATCGTCGTTCAAAAGAATCGTAAGAACGATTGCGTGTTTCCGAGTTGTGACGATTCCAAGTTCCAACGATTCATCGATTCTTAGTACGCTATGCTTCGAAGGCAACTTCCGAATCATGCCGAGTCGTGCCGAATGATTACGACCGCCAGATAGCAGTCAAGTGGAGGATGCGTGTGAAGAAAGGAAGCTCGGAACGAACAAACGAAGTTCGTGGGCCGTAATATTACTCGTGAAAACCAAGCTGACACTTGGCGGTAGCTGACGGGAACGAGCGTAAAGGCACTTCCCCACTTACTATCGTTACCATCAGCCACCGCGCAGACGTCAGCTTAGTTTGCGCGAGTAACACACGAACTAGTGATTACAGAAACGATATACAGCGAGTACACAGCTCCCAATACACACGATTAAAATCAAGAAATGCAAGTATGATGAATAAATACGTACCTCTTATTTGTTGCAGATGCAATGCAAAACACACACACCTTCTTTACACACGAGCAATAGCACTTGGATTATGTATTATATTTCGCGTATCTCGAAAACGGTCCTAACGATTAGGATGAAATTTTGTATTTAGACTGGTTTTTGCTTTTTGAGTTCACCTACATACACTCCTGGAAATGGAAAAAAGAACACATTGACACCGGTGTGTCAGACCCACCATACTTGCTCCGGACACTGCGAGAGGGCTGTACAAGCAATGATCACACGCACGGCACAGCGGACACACCAGGAACCGCGGTGTTGGCCGTCGAATGGCGCTAGCTGCGCAGCATTTGTGCACCGCCGCCGTCAGTGTCAGCCAGTTTGCCGTGGCATACGGAGCTCCATCGCAGTCTTTAACACTGGTAGCATGCCGCGACAGCGTGGACGTGAATCGTATGTGCAGTTGACGGACTTTGAGCGAGGGCGTATGGTGGGCATGCGGGAGGCCGGGTGGACGTACCGCCGAATTGCTCAACACGTGGGGCGTGAGGTCTCCACAGTACATCGATGTTGTCGCCAGTGGTCGGCGGAAGGTGCACGTGCCCGTCGACCTGGGACCGGACCGCAGCGACGCACGGATGCACGCCAAGACCGTAGGATCCTACGCAGTGCCGTAGGGGACCGCACCGCCACTTCCCAGCAAATTAGGGACACTGTTGCTCCTGGGGTATCGGCGAGGACCATTCGCAACCGTCTCCATGAAGCTGGGCTACGGTCCGGCACACCGTTAGGCCGTCTTCCGCTCACGCCCCAACATCGTGCAGCCCGCCTCCAGTGGTGTCGCGACAGGCGTGAATGGAGGGACGAATGGAGACGTGTCGTCTTCAGCGATGAGAGTCGCTTCTGCCTTGGTGCCAATGATGGTCGTATGCGTGTTTGGCACCGTGCAGGTGAGCGCCACAATCAGGACTGCATACGACCGAGGCACACAGGGCCAACACCCGGCATCATGGTGTGGGGAGCGATCTCCTACACTGGCCGTACACCACTGGTGATCGTCGAGGGGACACTGAATAGTGCACGGTACATCCAAACCGTCATCGAACCCATCGTTCTATCATTCCTAGACCGGCAAGGGAACTTGCTGTTCCAACAGGACAATGCACGTCCGCATGTATCCCGTGCCACCCAACGTGCTCTAGAAGGTGTACGTCAACTACCCTGGCCAGCAAGATCTCCGGATCTGTCCCCCATTGAGCATGTTTGGGACTGGATGAAGCGTCGTCTCACGCGGTCTGCACGTCCAGCACGAACGCTGGTCCAACTGAGGCGCCAGGTGGAAATGGCATGGCAAGCCGTTCCACAAGACTACATCCACCATCTCTACGATCGTCTCCATGGGAGAATAGCAGCCTGCATTGCTGCGAAAGGTGGATATACACTGTACTAGTGCCGACATTGTGCATGCTCTGTTGCCTGTGTCTATGTGCCTGTGGTTCTGTCAGTGTGATCATGTGATGTATCTGACCCCAGGAATGTGTCAATAAAGTTTCCGCTTCCTGGGACAATGAATTCACGGTGTTCTTATTTCAATTTCCAGGAGTGTAGTTCCATTCTTTCGTAAGAAGTCAATTTTACAATATATATATCCTACATAGTTCCATTCGTAAAAATGCAATTTTATATACCTTTCTTGGCGGATCGGCGTGTAATACCGTCTTTAAACAAAAGCTTTTTAATTAATATTTTCGAGTTCGAGTTTTCGACTGTTATCGTGCTATTCTTTGTATTTAGAAGAAATGAAAGCTAAGCTAAATTTGCTGTGTGGGAGGGCTGTCAGCTGCGTTATGAATTACAAGGGTGATGTGGACTTGGAAAGACATCTTAGCATAGAAAAACGTAGGATGATGTGAGCCAAACCACGTCTGCCTCACTGCTAGATTTTGTTACTATAAAACAGACGTCTGTAGTTTGATACGTTCAAGCCACACAACCAAACTGGCATACCACGTAATTTTGCATCACCTTTCGCACAAATCGAATCCTCTTTCCTGGCATACTGATATAAAACAATAGATGCAATCAAATCAAACGTGACCTTTCATCAATTAAGGCATTACTCGTATAAATCGAGAATCACACTTGTAACGTCATATGCATGTTTACTCATAAATAAACTATTTCTGGCATATCTTATCATGACACAGTTCGATTCTAACCCCATTGACAATTTCAAAACATGTCCAGCCATCTGTGAGTAAGATGTAGAACATTTTGCATTCCGTAAGAATCGTGCCATCGCAGACTAGAATGAATCGTGAAAGAATCGTGAATGAATCGTAGTAATCGATTCGCAATGTGAGGTTGAATCGTAGGAATCGAATCGGGAAAAAGAATCGTATTGCCCAACTCTACTATGCGCTGTTCACATCCAACTGCCCAACTCTACAATAGCGAATATTCCAACAATGCTGACCAGCCACAGACTGCACACAGCACAGTCAGTGATTTTCATACAGAGCGCTACGTGGCGTTACCAACATAAAAACCTAAACAGCCTACTTACATACCAACATAAAAACCTAAATAGCCAACTTAAAATTGAAATGAAGAAACCCTCTTTAGGATCCTTCTGATTCTGCATACAAAGACAGATATAAAAGGAAGGATTTGTTGAAAGAAGTTTCCGATAAAATTGGTTTACCGCTTGTGGAGTGTGAAAGGAAATGGACAAATATGAAAACACGATACAATCGCGAGCACTGTAAAATGGTCAAAACAAAAAGTGGGTCCGGGACAACTGAGATCTACGTTCCGAAATGGATATTTTACGAGCATATGAAGTATTTGGAGGGCATGAACAAGCCAGGGAGAAAAATATATCTACAGTCTTAAGTAAAATGTCCTAGCGTAACTGAAGCTGGAAGACTTTTGGTCGGAAATTTTGTAATTACAACTGTATTTTGACCGGAAATTTATTTATTTCTCTTGTCATACCATTTTGTCAACATCTGATACAAAGTGGTTTGAAAATTAATGGCCTACATTGTTAATAACTAAAGCTATAAGGGTTTTGTTTGGAGTTTTTAATTACATTTGTCTTTTCACTCAATATTTAGTTATTCATACTGCTCTCACCATTTCACTTTACCAACTTCCGATACAAAGTGGACTGGAAATTCATCTCATATATTCTTTGCGGTTCTTCCTGCGTTGTTTCCCTCTCTCTGAAGACATTTATTTTGTCATCCGAAACCCTGCCTGTTTCTCGGTCTTCCACACCAAAACTGCCAGGTGGTGAATAAACTGTAGCACTTCCTTTATTTCTTCTTAGAAGACTGTGCAAAGAGACAGTTACAGAAGTCACAAATGTTGCTTTTGGAAGACTTAATGCATTGTTGTTCTAAGAACTGATTACTTTATTCCAGAAAAATTCTTTACAATTCTTCTAGCGTGAGATATTCGGTAATCAAGCATTCTTTCCTGGCTGCCTTTCTCTTGCCATCCTGTATATGGTTTTGGTTCAAATGGCTCTGAGCACTATGCGACATAACTTCTGAGGGCATCAGTCGCCTAGAACTTAGAACTACTTAAACTTAACTAACCGAAGGACATCACACACATCCATGCCCGAGGCAGGATTCGAACCTGCGACCGTAGCGGTCACTCGGCTCCAGACTGTAGCGTCTAGAACCGCACGGCCACTCCGACCGGCTGTATATGGTTTCGTCATGTACTCTGAAAGAGCAAAAGCATCATCTCCCACCATAACAAATGGAAAATCTTCACAGTTAGAATCCATTTCCATTGCTTTTCCGTAACAAAATATAAAAACTCCGAACGGGTGTTTTTCAAGAGTTTGAAGCTGCTGTCAACATTTTTCTACAATTTTCAACAGTTGGAGTTGGTTTTCGGTGTGAAGGTACATTACCATTTGATGCTGTGGGAGCCGGCCGTGGTGGCCGAGTGGTTCTAGGCGCTTCAGGTCGCAGGTTGGAATCCTGCCTCGGGCATGGATGTGTGTGATGTCCTTGGGTTAGTTGGGTTTAAGTGGTCCTAAGTTCTAGGGGACTGATGACCTCAGATGTTAAGTCACATAGTGCTCAGAGCCATGACCTCAGATGTTGAGTCCCATCGTGCTAAGAGCCATTTGATGCTCTGGGATTCGATGTCACAGCCTTTCTAGTTACAGGCACACGCGTTATCACTAGGCCATCACATTCGACTGCGAGATTCAGCCTCAATACTGCGCAGCCTTCAGATAGTCGGAAAAACGACGAGAACGTTCGCTGTCAGAATATAATACCGGCCCAGAAAACGAAAACTGTATGAGAGACGTACATAGGAGCTGACGGGCTCCGAATTCTTTTATAACGATCTTCTATCTTAAAAATCCTGCATTCGTAGGTGAAACCGATGTCATTGATCGAGTTGACGTTCCATATCTCCTCCTACTCACTTTTTTTACGTTCTCTGTTATCTTCGAAAAGGTGGCAGTTCTGTGGCATACGTCTCATGGTACTTATCAGTAGTATCTGTAGACAGCGGTCACTGGATGGTGTTGTCGATTGCGGGTGACCGCCTTAAGACAGATCTTCAATGTTCTCTGCCTCATGGTAATGCTTGAACGATCTCCCCATCATACCAAACCACTTAGTACAGCCAAGCTCAGCTAATCCGTTACCTAGACACGTCGGTCGATAAAAGGAGGACGGCCAAATGCACGACCCAGTTGTAAGTTTAGCTCGTTAAGTGTTGTATGGAAAACGTTCTGAGGAACGATGGGTACTCCTCCAGCTATAAAAGAAGCGCCACGAAATCTGACAGCGGACGAAATGACACATCACGAGAAAAAATTTAGGGTAAAACCATTCTACCATAGATACCATGGACATAATCGGTTGTATAATGCCAAAATACGGCGTAAAAGCGATATAAAAACAGACCAGGGAGATCAGAGAGTGTCTCAGATCGGCAAAGGACAGACAGCCCAACTCACAATCTCGGGAGGATAGCGGATACCGTGTACCTGTGGGAAAGTCTATGTTGGGAAGGCCGAGCAATCGATCAATACAAGGATCATCAAATATAAACGTACAGAACTGCATTTTTAATGATCAGCTGTACAAATAAACCTTTGTTCTCTACCGGTTTCGTCCATTCAGACCATCATCACAGCAAGAAAAGACAATAACAGATAGAAAAGCAATACATCTATTTCTTAGATGTTTCGAACATCCTCATGAAGAGAAAGTTGAATTGCTATCTCATCTGAAGTTATTGCGCGATGGTTCTCTAAGTGACCGAAAGAGCTGATGGTTTAAAATGCAGTTCCGTAAGTATCTGACGGCAAGAGACATTCAGCTTGCTAAAATAATAAGAAACATAAAGTAGTTTCGCAGGCCGGGGCAGATGGAGAAATCGCCCGTGGCAGACTATGCGCTTTGATAGGCCGAGCACGTAATAAAATTCGCCGACACGCATGTTCTCGCTGTAGAGAAGAGCTACCACACCTGTTTACTCAGGGAAGAGGTCGAACCCCACTAATGTAACTGCAGTTTTGACAAGAAATGGGAAAGCCTCAAGATAAACGGAACCTGGAATCCCGTGCTGCAACGAATGACCGTTGCAGATAACAAGGGAAAAGACCTCAAATGTTAGCACAACAGGTGTACAGAGTGGTCCAGAAAAATGTGGACACTCTTTGACAGTCAATATTAATGGAACCAAACCACATACTGTTACATTTCTTGCACGGGGGACCGCTGAACTGTTGACCCAACTACGGCTGTCAGTGTTGCCGGTTCGTTGCTCGTTCTGGCTTCTGTTGATAAACTTCATTTTTCAAGGTCCCCCATGGGTAGAAGTCAAGAGATCCTCTTTGACCTATCCATCGTCCAGGTAGATTTTCATGCAAGTAGGCTCTGACATTTCTGTGGTAAGGAGGCGGAGCGCCATCTTGTTGTAGGTATAATCTTTCATTTCCAAACGCCTCTCGGACGGCAGGTAAAAATCTATGTTTACAGCTTATGAAGATTCACCTCACCACTTAGGGAACCTTCAAAGAAGGATGGGTCATTCAAATCGCACGATGACTGACCAGACTACACATTAACACCCGGTAGACTAACACGTTTATCCACATAATCGTGAGGTTTCTCAGGACCCAAGTACAAGCAGTTGTGACGGTGTTCAGAATCGTTTCGTCAGACCATATAACAATCCATGGAAACCGTTCATCCCTGCGAAGCATGCCTTCAAACCACTCCTTTGATCCGGGTCATCCTCGTTCATAGCGTACACCGATATTGGAATGTACACTTTCCACTTTGCAGCCTTCAGAATTCCTCGTACGGTTGATCATGTTGGCCCACTTTCAGGTGCACCCTGCTTTACACATTTCTGAGGTGACCTAGTGAAATACTGCAGCACAGAAGCGCTGGAAACTGGACTTGTTGATGTATGTCTGTGGGCCATACCCTTCCTTATGCACATCATGAACAGCACCATCGGCTTCAAATTTATTCCGAATATGATAAATTATTGTACCTGTTGGGTGCTGAGATCGTACATATTACGCCACTGCCGTTGTTCTTCCATCATGTATTCGTACATCCAGTACCACTTCAATGATGCCTTGCGTTGCTCAAACAACAATCTTACTTCATTCATTGCTGCACTGTCGTCTGCTGGAAAACGTGCGCCAAGATCTTTCGTGAAAACAATGAACCACATTACTAGTGAAAAATTGTAACCATATGTCATTTTGTTCCAAAGATATTAATTATCAAAGAGTGTCTATATTGTCCTGAACTTCTCTGTATATAATCTCCCTCCTCGCTTTCGAATCCAATCCGTCATCAGCATTGTCAGCCACTCACGCTGGTGAATCGTCAGAAAAATCATGCAACGAACATCGGGGAAAGATCTCGTGATGAAACCTAATAGGTAAATCAGCATGACCGAAAATAAAGGCCGTAATTGACGAGGCATTCCAGGCATTACATGATTTACCTGAAGTAACTTAGGGCAGCAACTGAAACACTAAATTAACCACACAGCTAGGTATTGGGTTTAGTAACACTCCTTAACGTAACTGTTGGAGTTCTCATTGCTACTCAGAACGCCGCGCGGATTGGCCGCGCGGTTTGAGACGTCATGTACGGACTGAGAGGCCTCTCTCGGGCTTGGTTGTATGTGTTGTTCTTAGCATAAGTTAGTTTAAGTGGTGTGTAAGTCTAGTGACCGATGACCTAAGCAGTTTGGTCCCTTAGGAATTCACACACATTTGAACATTTTCTCTCCTCAGAACGCATTCCGGGTATTGCACCTCACGTCCGATGTCCTGCAGCTGATATACGAGTATAATCCGACTTCAAGCTAACTGCCTCAAGCAGAACGACACATTTCTCAGTGAATATGATAGGAGTATCATCTAATATTCATCCTCCTACGGTAAGAGTGGCATGTATGCTGCAAAATGGATGTGACACCCAGTATGGATACTGTAGGTAGCTGTAGAGTGATGAAACAGCTAGTCGTGTCCTTGTACGGAGAGATCTCGCGCCGCAACTCCTGCACGCCACAGCTGATGTTACCTCCCGGCTAAGGCTCATTAGCACCTAATATGGCTTCTCGCAGTGCCGCACATTCGCTCTGCAAATCCATGCGAAACTTCACATCTTGCTTTTGCTGTTTCTCAGTACAGCTTTCGATACTTAAAGTAGCCAGCCCTAAGTCTATAGAAATGTTCATTTATGCACTGCATAGCCGAAACAGTATGAACATCCCCAAAATGATTTTTTTTTCTCTGAAGCAAAGTCTGCGCTGACGTGAAACTTCCTGGCACATTAAAACTTTTTGTTGGACCGAGATTTGAACTCGAGAGAATTGACTTTCAAGGACAGCTGTTACCCGCGGAAGGCAGAGGTCCCGAGTTCAGTCCAGTACAAAGTTTTAATCTGCCAGGATGTTTCTTTGTGATCATTGCCCATCGCGAGACTGAATGCTGCACTACAATGCTGCGGGCACGCGACGCATCAAGGAAAGTGTGTGAGCCGAACAGAGACGCTCGGGGAAACATTCTAACAACAATATGGGCCGAAAATAGTGAAATACAGAGATATGAATGACTTTAGCAAATGGCTTGGAAAAGAGCATTTCGGAAATGTCTAAGTTCGTCGGCTGTTCGCGTGCTGCTGTATTGAGCACATTTGGAAAATGGTTGACGGACGTTGAAGCAACGAGTGGGAGACAAGGTGTCGGTTGTGCAAGCCTCTCACAGAGGGTGGAGTTTGGAGGCTTGTTCACTTTGTGAAGCAGAATAGACGGCGGTTATGGCAGATCTCACGGCAGAGTACAGTGTTGGTACAGGCTCAAGTGGTTCAGAGCATACCATTCAGCTCACACTGTAAGACATGGGGCCCCGCAGCAGACAATCCCTAAATGTTCCCATGTTGACCCACTGGAATCTTCAGTAGCAACTGCACTGAATATGAGACCCTCGGAATTCAACTGTGGAGCAACGGAAACGTATCGCCTGGTCTTGTTATACCAAGTCGTTGGTAGTGTCCAGATAGGGTGTCATCCAGGCGAATGCCTGCCCGATTCATGCAACCGACATAGGTGAATGGGGCAGTATTATGTTATGAGGGACATTCATCTAGTGGTCCGTGGCACCAGCGGCAGTAATAGAAGGCACCACGACAGTTGTGGACTACTGATCACATACAACCCGTCACGCTTGATGCCTTCCCCGACGGCGATGACAACTTTGAGGAGGATCGTTGTCCGAGTCACAAGGTCAGAATGGTGCAACAGTGAACTCACGTTTATACATTGGCCACCAACTTGGCCTGACGAAACCCGATGGGACAGATGTGTGACGTTATCGGGAGCCAGCTCTGCGGCTACAAGCCACCGGCCCATAATTTACTGGAACTGCGTGACCTGTAAGTATACTTTTGGTGCCACGTGCCTTCGGGAACCTACCAAGGACTTGTCGAATCCGTGCCATACACAGTCTTACCGCACTGTCTTCCGTAAGTGGACCAGCTCACTATTAAGCAGGGGGCCATCGCATTTTGGCTCATCAGCGCATTTCTTTCCTGTTAAACTCTTATATTCTCTATTTTGGATTTCTTTCAAGAAAATTTAACAGCGTCATAGTTTTATGATGATTATTCATAACTGCAAAATACATCTTTATAAATCTTTTAACAGAAATGGCTAGTATTTTGGCTGAACTACAGCTTTTTATTAAACTTACGTTTTTACGCTTGCAGCTGACGATGACATGGACACAATGCTCTGTCTCAGTTTCGTCGTAAAATAGTTTTCCAAAATATTGTAAATAAATGTTATTGTGTGACTATTTGGTCTGATATGTAACGTTGCAGAAAGATAGGAGTTTGAAATACTGCTTACGTTGTAGACCGAAAGACATTTTTTTTTACTTACTGTTTTATTTCCTTATTGTTACGTATTTCATTATGTTTTTAGAAATAATATTATCTTTCACCTGCTAAAAAAATTATAGCTATATACCAGTTCGCACATTTTTATTGGGATTACATATTTATATTTTCAGCTGGCTATGACATGAATAAACAAGTGACCTCTAGCGGCACGACACTGAGGTGACAAACGTCATGGGATTCCTCCTAGCACTTTGTCAGACCTTCTTTTGCCCGCCGTAGTGCAGCAACTCAACGAAGCATGGATTGTGGAAAAGTCGCTGGAAGTCCCCTGCTGAAACATTGAGCCTTGTTGCCTCTATAACCGTCCATAACTGCGAAAGTGTTGCCGGTGCAGGAGTTTGTGCACGAAATGACCTCCCGATCATGTCTCATAAACGTTCGACGGGATCAATGTCGGGCGATCTGGATGGTCATATCTTCCACTCGGATTTTCCCACAATGTTCTGAGATGACACACTGTCACCCATAAAAATTCCATGGTTGTTTGGGAACATGAACGCCATGAATGGTTGCAAGTAGTCTCCAAGGAGCGGAACATAATTATTTCCATTCAATGACGGTTCAACTGGACCACAGGACCCACTCCACGTAAACAGAGTCCACACTATTATGGAACCACCATCAGCTTGCACAGTGCCTTGTTGGCAACTTGGGTTCGTGGCTTCGTGGGGTTTGCATTACACTTCAACCCTATCATCAGGCCTTACCAATTCAAATTAGGATCCATCTGACCAGGCCACGGTTTTCCAATCATCCAGGACCCAATCGATATGGTCACGATTCCAGAAGAGACGCCGCAGGCGATATCGTGCTGTTAGCAACGACACTCGCATCGGTCGTCTGCTGCCATAGTTCATTAACGCCAAATATAGCCGTACTGTCCTAACAGATACGTTAATCGTGGGTCCCTCATTGACCTCTGTGGTTATTTCACACAGTGTTGCCTCTCTATTAGCATAGACAACTCTATTCAAACGAAGCTGCATTCAGTTGTTAAACGAAGGCCGTAAGCCACTGCGTTGTCCGTGGGAAGAGGTAATGCTTGAAATGTGATATTCTCTGCCCTCTGTTGACACTGTGGATCTCGGAATCCTGACTTCCCTAACGATATCCGAAATGGAATGTTGCGTCTAGCTCCAACTAGCGTTCTGCCTTCAAAGTCTGTTAATTCCCATCGTGCGGCCACAATCAGGTGGAACACCTTTTCACACGAATCACCTGAGTACAAATGAAAGCTCCGCCAACACTCTGCCCTGTTATACCTTATGTATGCGATACTAGCGCCATCTGTGTGTCCATATCTCTGTCACATGACTTTTGTCTCCTCAATGTAAATGTCAACATGTTCTATAGTAACTTCGCTGCGTGTCAGTTCAGCGGCGCTCTTGCATCAGTGATGTGTTCTGTGTTGTGTAATAATGGACAGAGGCCCTTGGTAAATATTTTGTATGTACTAGTTTTAACTTCGAACATAATTTCTATACTGGTGTTAAGTTTGGCGTGCCAATGCATCTTACATATACTGTCCAGCTATTTAAGATGTGGAGTACATTTCGAGTTCAAATTGGCCAGATGCATTTAACTGCAGTGACGCGTATGTAATAATAATACAATCTCAGTATTATGTTAACGACATGGACGCTAGTTTTCATAATGTAATATGTTTTATACTCTTTGTACACTATTCACAGATGAGGTGATGGTAACTCTATCCACCGAAGCCGGTCATCGTAAATAAATGTTTTGCAGATGCTACCTAGCTGAGAAGTTGTATTTCCTCAAGCTGAATACATATTGATTTACAGATTGACCCTTATTAGTCAGCGTAAGCAAGTTAACTACAGCATTTTTATTATTAATCCGTTCATTCATTCTTTCATACACAGTGTATAAAGATCGTGTTCCATAGAAGACATCAGCATGGATAACCAAAGAACGTTTAACTCGTCTAGATATACACTAACGAAAGAGTTGAATATCATGGAAACTTTTTCTGTAGCCTGCATTATCAATAAATTACCGCAATATTACATAATACTATTTGTGATTACGAAGTAACCTACTAAATTAACCTTGAACAGAGCTGCTGCTCTCTCAGTTTTATTAAACACCTGACGTTTATCTTCTATTGGTAGCTTTTTATTTGCTTGATTACACTGATGCTGTCCGAAGAAAACAGTTTCCTCGATCTGTTTCAAAAGGGATCTGTTTACAGCGCAGTACTACTTAACGTGTAGCTTTACCTCAACGCTGTTACTTCCCATTTAGCTAACAGACATCCTGAATATAGAAAGTAAGAAAATTTGTAGAAAGAGTGGATAATGAAGTACTTTTTAGTTATCTATTGACTTGATTGCCGTTCTAAATGTCTTGTTACACGCTGGGCGGAAGCCTGTTGAGCACTTTTGAACCAGAGCACATAACTACACTCTAAACCCTAGACCTGAATGTAGAGTTTGCATGAATGTCATTTTTGGTCAGATTGGATTAGGTGCACTTTTCGTTCCAATAGATCCCTAATGAGGAGGTTGCTGAATGCGTCTGAAAATCAAGAATTCGAAATATTTATCAAGAAGGTAAATGAACACTTAAAAAGCGTCTTGTGTTCTGATTTTACAAATTACATTTCAGCTTTAAGTATTTGAATCATGGCTATTTTAGATTTTCCGTTCTGATGCCTGATTCCTCCTCCCAGTGCCATCTTCATATTGCCAAACAAAATAGGAATACATGTGTATTTAAAAACAAAACAGGAAAGAAAGTAGATTATCGTTTCAAGTTCCGTAGACAGCGATGTCTTTAGAGACGGAGCACAAGCTTGGACTGAAGAGGGATGTGGAAGGAAATTGGCCGTGTCCTCTCAAAGGAGCCGCCAACGGCCTTGCCGCAGTGGGAACTGCAGTTTCCGTCAGATCACCGAACTTAAGCATTGTCGGGCTGAGCTAGCACTTGGATGGGCGACCATCCGGTCTGCCGAGCACTGTTGGTCAGCTGGGTGTACTCAGCGATTCTGAGGCAAACTGAGGAGCTACTTGATTGAGAAGTATCGGCTCCGGTCTCGGAAACTGACATACAGCCGGGAGAGCCGTGTGCTGACCACATGCCCCTCCATATCCGTATTCAGTGACGCCTATGGGCTGAGGATGACACGGTGGCCGGTCAGTACAGCTGGGCCTTTATGGCCTGTTAGGGAGGATTTTTGTTTCAAAGGAGCCTTAAGCGATCTAAAGAAATCACAGAAAACGTAGATCAGGATGGCTGAACGGAGATTTGAACAATCGATCCCCTTCTCAAATACGAATGCAGTATCTTAACACCGAGCGAGGTGGCGCAACGGCTACCACACTTGACTCGCATTCGGACGGACGACGGTTCAATCCCGCGACGGGACATCCTGATTTGGGTTTTCCGTGATTTCCCTAAATCGCTCCAGGCAAATGCCGGGATGGTTCCTTTGAAAGCTCACGGCCGACTTCCTTCCATCCGACGAGAACGTTGACCTTGCTGTCTGGTCTCCCCCCCAAACACCCCAACCCAGTATCTTAACACTTTACCACCTGGCTCTGTAGGCGAATAAACATACGTGTTGTTAGCGAACGGCAGAAAAAAGAGCAGTTTTTTGGTCGGTGCTCATAATTTCATTTCCAAATACACTCCTGGAAATGGAAAAAAGAACACATTGACACCGGTGTGTCAGACCCACCATACTTGCTCCGGACACTGCGAGAGGGCTGTACAAGCAATGATCACACGCACGGCACAGCGGACACACCAGGAACCGCGGTGTTGGCCGTCGAATGGCGCTAGCTGCGCAGCATTTGTGCACCGCCGCCGTCAGTGTCAGCCAGTTTGCCGTGGCATACGGAGCTCCATCGCAGTCTTTAACACTGGTAGCATGCCGCGACAGCGTGGACGTGAACCGTATGTGCAGTTGACGGACTTTGAGCGAGGGCGTATAGTGGGCATGCGGGAGGCCGGGTGGACGTACCGCCGAATTGCTCAACACGTGGGGCGTGAGGTCTCCACAGTACATCGATGTTGTCGCCAGTGGTCGGCGGAAGGTGCACGTGCCCGTCGACCTGGGACCGGACCGCAGCGACGCACGGATGCACGCCAAGACCGTAGGATCCTACGCAGTGCCGTAGGGGACCGCACCGCCACTTCCCAGCAAATTAGGGACACTGTTGCTGCTGGGGTATCGGCGAGGACCATTCGCAACCGTCTCCGTGAAGCTGGGCTACGGTCCCGCACACCGTTAGGCCGTCTTCCGCTCACGCCCCAACATCGTGCAGCCCGCCTCCAGTGGTGTCGCGACAGGCGTGAATGGAGGGACAAATGGAGACGCGTCGTCTTCAGCGATGAGAGTCGCTTCTGCCTTGGTGCCAATGATGGTCGTATGCGTGTTTGGCGCCGTGCAGGTGAGCGCCACAATCAGGACTGCATACGACCGAGGCACACAGGGCCAACACCCGGCATCATGGTGTGGGGGGCGATCTCCTACACTGGCCGTACACCACTGGTGATCGTCGAGGGGACACTGAATAGTGCACGGTACATCCAAACCGTCATCGAACCCATCGTTCTACCATTCCTAGACCGGCAAGGGAACTTGCTGTTCCAACAGGACAATGCACGTCCGCATGTATCCCGTGCCACCCAACGTGCTCTAGAAGGTGTAAGTCAACTACCCTGGCCAGCAAGATCTCCGGATCTGTCCCCCATTGAGCATGTTTGGGACTGGATGAAGCGTCGTCTCACGCGGTCTACACGTCCAGCACGAACGCTGGTCCAACTGAGGCGCCAGGTGGAAATGGCATGGCAAGCCGTTCCACAGGACTACATCCAGCATCTCTACGATCGTCTCCATGGGAGAATAGCAGCCTGCATTGCTGCGAAAGGTGGATATACACTGTACTAGTGCCGACATTGTGCATGCTCTGTTGCCTGTGTCTATGTGCCTGTGGTTCTGTCAGTGTGATCATGTGATGTATCTGACCCCAGGAATGTGTCAATAAAGTTTCCCCTTCCTGGGACAATGAATTCACGATGTTCTTATTTCAATTTCCAGGATGTATTTCAGCTGTGTATTTAAACCAATGCTGATACAGAGATGACCGTATTTAGAGGTATACAATACCACACACTGATAAGTTTACGCATCTCTAAGTCTTTCCCATTCTCATTTCACGCTAAAATGCTCCTAACCAAAATTAATTGTATACTTTTTGCGTGACCTGGGTATTCAGGTATTCGTAAAATAAAAAATGGTTCTAAGCGCTATGGGACTTAACATCTGAGGTCATCAGTCCCCTAGAACTTAGAATTACTTAAACCTAACTAACCTAAGGACATCACACACGTCCATGCCCGAGGCAGGATTCGAACCTGCGACCGTAGCGGTCGCGTGGTCACACACTGAAGAGCCTAGAACCGCTCGGCCACACCAGCCGGCTTTCGCAGAATAAATTTGCCAATGACGGGAATCCCGGAAAAAGAAAATCTCAGAAACACGCTGCAATCTACTTCGTAACAGTTTAGGAGGAACGAGATAGAAATCTCTGACTGGCCTGTAGAAGATCCATTGTTTCCATAAATCACTTCAATCGAAAAGGCATATGGTTAATAAGAATCAAGTCTGGTTTCCTACGCAACACTTCTCAGAATTGGGCTTATCATCTGACTACGAAATCCTCTTTGCCATTTGGCCGTCTGTAACACACACACACACACACATTCTCATTCATAGTCGAAAGTAAGAGCAAGAGATAAGCTGACTGAAAAAGATACAGTTCCCTCCTCCGTCCACTGAAAAGTGGTTTCTGGAATGTCTGTCTATATGTAGATGTACGAAGCATTACTCGACAATGTATGCGCACTCAGCAGGAAGCAGGAATGAGAGCAGCAAAGAGAGCGGAAGGAGATACGAAGCGACCTCACTCGTCGGCAGCCGCCTCGAGTTGCACTCGGCCGCTGCACGGGCCTGAGTCACATTCCGTGAAGTCGTCTTCTCTGGAAGGGTCGGTGCAGTCACGCGCACTCACCTCCTGCAACAGCCGCCGCTGTCCCCTTCGTCGGTGCGTCGCCACGCTGCACGTGTTCATTTGTCCTGGGGCGTCTGCCTTCTTGCGCCGATCGCTAATGACTGTGGCCGGCGCACGCTCCGCTGGTTGCAGTAACCGCAGGGGCGACGTACCCACGCCACGCACCACTGCGTGCCAAGTCAACAGTAGACAGTCCCACACGCTGGCCGTGGAGTGTTGCAGGATGCTAATAAACGACCCGATAACATTGAAACGGTAGGAGCGGGAGACGAGTGCTAATATGCCAAGATCCTTCACACACACATCTTAAAAACAGATTTATTGTTATACATTAAATGAATTCACAAATGCGAATAAGGACAACCATCAGCTGTAGAATGGAATGACGACAATGAAAATTTGTGCCTAATCTGGACTCGAACCCGGATTTTCCGCTAATCGCGAGCGGTCGTCTTACCATTTGGCTATCCGTGCATGACTCAGAGCCAGACCCAAACTCCCATATGTCGTTAACTATTTTCCTACAACCTGTACTCGTACATCCATTATTGTATATTCCCATGCAGGCTGGATGTTGCACTTGAAAGTCGCTGGGCCTGTATCGGCAGATAAATACGATATTGCAGTGCCTGTGTTATTCTGATTACGCTGCAAATTTCCTTTGGACATGCATGTATGTCCCAAAGAACAGGCACTGCAGCGACCACAGCCGTTACAAAACAAATCAAATGGATTCGAGTCCTGGTCCGTCACGACTTAACTTCTGAGGTTATCAGTCCCCTAGAACTTAGAACTACGTAAACCTAACTAACCTAGGGACATCACACACATCCATGCCCGAGGCAGGATTCGATCCAGCGACCGTAGCGGCCGTGCGGTTCCAGACTGTAGCGCCTAGAACCGCTCGGCCACTCCAGCCGGCACTGCAATATCAAATTTATTGTTAGTCTCTTCAAATATTTAAACTCTTTAACACAGATGGTCAGTTCAGAAAACTTTAAACAAACCCTAACAACCACCGTTAAAGAACATTAATAACTTTTCAACTCTGTTTGCTGGCAGTAAAATTATATTGACAATAAACAGTTTTAACATTCTGCGTGGTGTCTGTTGTTCTATATCGTGTCTCCCTACCACTTTCGCGCAACGACGCTCTGAGCGTGTTTTTTAGGGAATTGACTAGTTCGAACCTGGGACATGTTGCTGGTAAGGAGATGTCAGACCACACATGACATGTAGAGTTCAGAAGAGTTCAGTGAGACTAGCGATGATATAACCAAATACTTAATGATTTCAGCGTCAGCTCCACTGCACTCCCTGTAAAAGAATCTTAAAACTAACTAAATTTAGTGGAAGGGGTTCAAGGCTTCCTATTTTTAGTTAGCTGGTAAAATAATGTCGAAAAAGCAGTTCAGTTTACCGTTGGAAATTTTATTCTACTCACAAAACATTGTTTATAAATTACACTATTGATAAAAGGAAATGTTTTAATACAGGATGGTAAAAACCAACTGCGTTCAACAAAAATTGAACGAATATTCCCTGAATGGGTTTCCAAGTTCTACAATGGATCGAAGGATGACCTATGCCATATCACATCTATAATCTAGGTTTAAATTAAGTTTCACAAAAGAGAAAACTATCAAAATGGTCTACAGTGACCCTCAATTATCTTTAATTACTTATCAAACTTGTCGTAAATTACAGTGGCTGATGTGGCTTCTCAATAACTATATAACAGAAAAATCATCGCGTTTCAGATTTTTACTTCAAGTGGCAAATGTGAACACCATGAGCTTTAATTGACGATCGACACCAGTATTACGCAAAAAGGGGGTGTAACAGATGAGACTTCTGCAGTTCTGAGTGAAGCTTTATGCACTGTTATGCGGCATCGCGTGTATTCATTACCTTGTCGGTGTTAGTCAGGGGGCGGCGGTCAGCACAGCTCCGCTCACCTCGCCGTCTCGGAAGCAACTCCCCCTAACTTCTTCTTACTACAATTTACCGAAGTTGGTTTAAAAAAACTATCTGACTGTGTTTTCATCTGACCAATCAGGGTCTCAATGTTAACCTTAAGCTCCGCCTACAAAAATTCTGTCCGTGGTGGGGCAATGTTTTTTAAAGTTTGCAACATAACAGAGACACGAAATAGTCTCACGCTAAAACATGCAACTGGTGTGGTCCTTTTAGTGTTATAGTAAGATCTATACTGTTCTTCTGGAGGGCTCTAGCTTTTAACATGGGCTGGGGGGTGGTCCTAGCAGTTAGCTGGCAACGAGGGTGTCTGTCCCTTATCGTAGGGCCTTCTAGCTTAACACGGTTCTGCTCTCGGCTTCTGTTCTCGTTTCTCCCCTCGGAACTGCGTCTGTCTCACGGTGGGAAGGTATGACATGCATTTAGGCATTCTTGTGTTAGTCTGTGGTATTCCATTTGCTCACTCGTTACTCGTATTACTTTGGTTAATTTAATGTCACGATTTATTCGGAGCTATGTGACATACTACTGGATTTGCTTATCATGTCAGGGTTTTCATGGAAGGTGTTGGATTTGCCTGACACCTTACATATCACCACCCTTCGAACTTAATTTTTGTACTGAAGTTAGGCAATGACTGAATCTTTGTGTAAGCCAGTCAAAAATTTTGCCGTTATCTAAATTTTGTTGCCTACTGTCCAGCCACATTATTCTGTTCTATGCTAGTTTGTATTACTAATTTATATTTTTATATTCTTCCACATTATTATAAAAAATATGTTTATATTGACAAGGGAAGAATATTTTTATTCTATTATAATTATTATTTTTTAATTATTTACTTTCTTTATTTAATTGTGAAGTTTGTTTTTTAAGAAGTTTGTTATCGAAAGTTTTTATAAATGTAGTAATTAAGTAAAATCTATTCCTAATACATTTTCTAAATATCATGTACAAGTAAAATGTTTTTGTTTCTAGACACTCATTTCAACATTGTTACACTAACAAATAAGAATTATTTCCAAGAATTGCTTTGACAAAGAAATATACATACACAAGTATTGAGATATTATCCTAACAAATGGTACAAATAATAAAAAAAGGGAAAACATCCAACAAGATAATTTTTTATTCTTTGTTTTTATAAGGAGAAAATAAGTAAAATATAGTTATTCTTTTATTTTTATGAGCAGAAAATAAGTGGCATATAGTTTTAGTGTTTATTATGCCTTACTTTTGTTCTTTATATACTGTCCATTTCAGAATTAATCACTTATTTTTATCAATAGTCTATTTTTTACTTAAGTCCATAGTCAATGCCTGTTATTTTGTAGTTTATTAGCTGTCTGGTGTGCTTAACTTATTTAGTTTTTCACACGTTTCTTTTGCACAATTCCTACATCACATAATTTGATTTCACACATTCACACAATCCTATGAATGTTTAAGCATGAGGTTGGCGAATGTTTTTGCATGAAGGTGATGGACTTGAGCGAGATGGATGTGGGCAAGTATTTGATGTACAGCTTCGTTCGTTATTCCTTGTTGGCTTTGCAAGTGTGTGTTGCTGTTGTGGAGGTCCCATAATGGAATGGAGCTATCAGTGCAGAATCTCGTGGTTTACTGGCTTTGCATGCGTGAAAGTCATCGTTACGTGTCGCTGAAAGCGGTCGTTTTTCGTTGTAATACTTCGCAGACTACTAGTTTACAATGGGATAGGGATTTGGGAAGGTATGTCGTCTATTCTTCACCCATCTTCTTTCTTGGTCTGTATCTTGCGAATCTTCAACTTCTGTTCTTCCTGCTTTTTCTCTGCTTCTTACTTGCTTCTTGGTTCTTCTCTGGGCAGGATATGGAAATATTTATTGATAACTAGTCGCTTTGAAGTTCTCCTCTTAGTAACAGTTTGATAAATGGTTTGGGCATGTCATTTCTACTTTGTGGACGTTTTCTTCAGTTTTGTGCATCAGCGTGCTGTTTAATAGCGGTAGTGTGACTTTTACACGTATTTTTTGCCAGTGGTGGCTTGCCCAGGCCGTCTTCTCGTCGGGCCGTTTTTTGCTCACTCCGCTGAGTCGGGGCGTCCCGGGGTTTACGAGCGGTGAAAGTCTGGTGTTTGCTTGTCAGTCCCTGCACCAGTCCCTTCCATGTTCCGCCACTCTGTGGTTCCATCTTCTGTCCCAGTAGGGTTCCGCCACCCTGTGGTTCAGCAGATTTAGTGCCCACTTCAGCTACCCTCTGTTGGTCTCTCTGTCCTTTCCCTTCTCTCGACACTTGTGCCTTGTAGGAATCATGTCTTGCTAATTATGTCCTTTTCTTTCTCAATACTTCTCGCATTGCAACTTGTGGGTCATTGCATCTGGTCTTTGTTGGAGTTTTTACAATGGTTCTTACAAAAAGTTTTACTTATAATCATCTAACATATGTCTAGTACCTACATTGTTTTACGCCTTCTTAAAAAGCTTTACAAATTTCGGCGCCCTTTCCATGTTACAATTCTAAGATATTTTGAGTCTTAACTTCTACAAAAATCCTCAAATTCGTTTTTTTATTTTTTGTGTAGTGTTGTGGTGTATAGAATTTTAGTATTTCATGCTGTTAGACTATCTACACTTTATCCCTTCACCTTAATCTATGGTACTATTGGTGTTATTTTTGTTTTTTTTATTGAAACTACTTTCTTTTTCCCACCTTCCTCTCTCTTCATTCTTCTTCCTCCTGACGATCTTATCTGTGACATAATCTTGAAATATTGTGCTGATTATTTACCAGTAATAAAATTAATCTTCAAACTTGTACTGAAAGTGTTTGATACTGCCAGTCTTAGGTAAAAATACCTCTGCTTCATCTCGTAAAATACCCTCTAATTTTCTTTTACAGTGTTCCGAAATACCTTGAACTTCTTGCAATTTTTCATCAACTTCTTTATGAACTTCTAACATGAGTTGAGGTGATTCCCCTTTTGTCCATACCATTCTAATTCTTCATCCTCTTTATCTCGTGTCATGCTTGATTGTTTATTTACAACTGGTATTTCTTCTAATTTTAGCTTTTGCTCAAAGAGAAGTGTGACATTCACGAATGTTACGCTACCTTTCCCCATATCTATTATCGCTCGTCTCTCATTTAAAAAATCTCCACCTATAATCAAATCTACAGATAGTTTAGGTATAATCACAAAGTTGGCTTCGATATTTTGACCTTGACACGAAAGAGTTGACCTTGTTTGTCTCGTAACTTCCGCAGCATTGTTTCTGGTAGGACCTCTTACTTTAATCTTACGTGTTTTCAGAACTGGCAATTCCTCATTAGCATTACACTGCATGAATAAATTTTCTGAGATCGCAGTCCGCTCACTTCCGCTATAAATTTCAATATTGACTTGGATATGATTTACCATGGCCTTCACAATTGATTGAATTTGAAAAGGTTGGTTCTGTTCTTCTTCTTCTTGCATCAACGAATCCTCCACTGAATCATACATGAGTCTTTTTAGGAATTTCCCTTGTGAATTCGAACTTTCTGTAGGATAAGCTCCGACTGCTACTTCTCTCTCTTTTATTTCCTCTTCTCTGTTTCTTCCTACATTTACGCTTTCTTCAATATCCTCTACTATTTCCCCATCCTCGTCTATCTTCTCCTTCTTCGTCGCTCCTTGCACATAATCGCATCTACATGCTCTAATTATCGCTTCATAACTTCCTTCATTATATACGCTGGGTTGTGTGCCCACCCGTAACTTATTTTCAACTTCTGTCGACTGCGCATTATCCTCATTGAATTCGCTTTCCCTGGTTTCCATCTCAAATAGCTCTGCAATACTCATTACTTCGTCCTTTCCTCCTACGTTCGTTGTTCATGTCTCTGGTAATTCATCTTCCTCGTCAGTATTCTCCCAATTAATTTCGTCCCAACACGATATTGTTATTTTCTTGTCTTCGTTTTCATCTGGTCCCTGCGGCTTTGTTTCTTCCTTCTTCTCTTCTCGTGATAAGATTTTTACTTCTCTGTTCAAGGTGCTGCAATTGTCCTGGGTCGGTGCGTCATTCTCTTTGTCATGGGCGCTTAACTGTCAATTCGAACGTTTATCGGGGTTTGGTGGTCTTACCTCCACCTCTTCTATCTGTATTCTCTTTTCTTGTTCAGCTTGTTGATAGTGGTTTCTTTGTTGATAATTTGTCGGTCTATTGGTTCTCCAGTACCCGTTCCGGTTGTCGTTATTCCCTCTGTAATAGTTGTTGCCGTTCCTGGGTGAATTATAGTTATTGCCATATTCTCTTCTAAATCCATAACCGGTTCTTTGCTGAAATCTATTATCGTTTCTTGGTGCGAAGTTATCACATGTTTCGTAATTATTGTTTCTTCGTACTGTGTCTTGTGGATTCCACTGCTTTTTGCTTTCGTTTTCACGTGCGCTTCGTCTTTTTCTTGCGTCATCTTCCGAAAATATGAACTCTAGTACCCTTAGAATACCTTTAAATGCTTCGACGTCATTGCCTCCGCGACCTACTGATGATTGCTGGTATTTCAATGGTAGCTTCATCGCGCATAATTTAATCAACTCTCCGTCACTGTATGGTACATCTAAGCATTGATTTTTCTTTGCCATTAATTCGTAAAATTTCGCGGGACTCTTCTCTCCTGAATTTTCAAAATATGGGTTCTGTAATAATTCGTACTTCACTCTGTTCTGTGCTTCGCTGGACCAATATCGTGAGAGAAACTTCTCTCTGAAATCTTCGTACGATCGTTATGTCGCTGCAACATTCTGCATGGTTTCTGTGACTGTTCCTGACATGTGTGCACATATAAAGTCTAATTTGTGTGCTAGCGTCCAGTGTTCTGGTAATACTACTCGGAATTGATCAATAAAAGTTCGTGGATGTAATGAGTTTCCTTCTCGAAAGTGTTGAAATTTTCTGACTGTGAGGAAATGATCGTTGTCGTACTTCGTCGTAGTTCCATATGAAATTCGCGATTCTTCACCACTTTTCTTTCTGATCATTTCTCCCGTCGTTCTTTCCGGTTGTGGTAGATCCATTGGATATTGTCCACTGTAACTTTCGCCTACCCTTGCGTAGTATCGTTGGAGTGGTACGCAATAATTTTCTTCCATCGGTTGTGAACGTGTAGCTGAATGCATTGCACCGTACTCATCGCGACCTGGTTTTTCTACGGTCAGGTATTGGTTCGGTATCTTCTCTGGCTAACCTTGCTGCTTCATTGCACGATCCAAACTGTCTTGAAACATACATTTGTAGTTCCGCATGTGTTTGTGATGACGTTTGTTCATCAAGAATTTCGAAACGTGTTTGTTGCTGTGCAGGCTGTCTGATTTCACGTATGTTACTTTCCGCCTGTGATTGGAATCGCAAATGCGTAATATCTTCGTTAATTGCTTGTTTTTCCGGTGCTGTTACAGATACGGATGTGGTTGCAGACTCTGTGCTTGTTCGATCCTGTTCACTACGCTCTTCAATGGTTTGCAACAACTCTGTTCGCAATTTCTGAAATTGTCGCTTCGTTTGCGCTTCTATTTTGACTATGCGCTTATCATATCTTTTCAGCGCTGCTTTTGTGATACGTTTGTGTAACACACTGTTTTCAACAACTTCACGCGCTGTACCTGCTGCTTGTCTAGTAATTTCGTTTATCTGTTTCTCTAGATTCTTGACTTCTCCCTGGGTGTTGTTACGTAATGTTTTGATCTCGTCCTGAATGTCATACGCAATGTTTGTACGTCCGCTTGTACCTTGTCAATGTCTGTTCTCAATTGATTGTGACCTGTTATTAAGTTTCCTATCACTTCTCGAGATTCTTTTGCCTCGTCTTCAATATGACTTAGGTGTAACTGAATTTTTTTGTTTTGTTCTTTAATCGCACGCATTTGTCTCGTGGTTTCTGCATTCTGAATTTGAATTTGGTTCGCTATGTCTTTATTTTGCCTTGTCATGGTTTCCCTAATTTGTTGTAATAATCCTGCCAGATTGGTGGGTCCTATTGCGTTTTCTTCCGACGTCCTACGCTCTGTGTTTTCGCCCAAGTGTTGGTTCGCAACCGATTGCATTGAACTGTGCTGTGACACGTTTCTGCTCGCATTCCTTGTACTCTGTGGTGAGGGAGCTCTGATTACTTGTTCTATGGTTTCTACGTATTCAAGACGCATGTTAGAATCCTCATCGACTGTCTCGCTACTTTCCTGCTCCTCTGTCGTATGCTGACTTACGTTTTCTATGCCTTGACGTACATTATCCTCGTTCAGATGCGTTATATGTCCTATTTCTCGCGATACTGCATCGTCTGTTGTACTGTCCTCTATTCTCTGTCCATTTTCATGCTGGGTCTGTACCTCAATTCGGTCAAGGTCTCGATCTGCCATTGCTAATCTTTCCGAATCCCATATTTTCTGTTTTAAAAGCAATTCACTCGCCCTACTTCGAGTCAACATGCGCTCATACGATCTCACGCGTTTCATAAACTTTTGTTCACACGAATTGACACTTAATTCACTTACTTGTTGGGTCAGAACCAACTTGCCAACGATTTTTCTGCCACCTGTGCGCTTGCATTGAGGAGAAAACTTAATTCCAACAATTTTTAAAATTAATAACTTAATTATGCTATTGTCTCTGCTAGAATGTCTCACTATATATCGCTGCTGCTACTGCTTTCAACTACTTATGCCTTTCAAAAAATTTTTTTTCTTATTACGAAAATTTTTTAAAAGGATATTTTTCTGACCTAGTTAGGCATGTGGTCGACCTTCAATCATGGTATTTTACCATCCTGCCAGGGTCGCCATTTTCTAACATTCTGCGTGGTGTCTGTTGTTCTATATCGTGTCTCCCCACCGCTTTTGCGCAACGATGCTCTGAGCGTGTTTTTTAGGGAATTGACTAGTTTGAACCTGGGACCTGTTGCTGGTAAGGAGACGTCAGACCACACATGACATGTAGAGTTCAGAAGAGTTCAGTGAGACTAGCGATGATATAACCAAATACTTAATGATTTCAGCATCAGCTCCACTGCACTCCCTGTAAAAGAATCTTAATACTAACTAAATTTAGTGGAAGGGGTTCAAGGCTTCCTATTTTTAGTTAGCTGGTAAAATAATGTCGAAAAAGAAGTTCAGTTTATCGTTGGAAATTTTATTCTACTCACAAAACATTGTTTATAAATTACACTATTCATAAAAGGAAATGTTTTAATACAGGATGGTAAAAACCAACTGCGTTCAACAAAAATGTGAACGAATATTCCCTGAATGGGTTTCCAAGTACTACAATGGATGAAGGATGACCTATGCCATATCACATCTATAATCTAGGTTTAAATTAAGTTTCACAAAAGAGAAAACTATCAAAATGGTCTACAGTGACCCTCAATTATCTTTAATTACTTATCAAACTTGTCGTAAATTACAGTGGCTGATGTGGCTTCTCAATAACTATATAACAGAAAAATCATCGCGTTTCAGATTTTTACTTCAAGTGGCAAATGTGAACACCATGAGCTTTAATTGACGATCGACACCAGTATTACGCAAAAAGGGGGTGTAACAGATGAGACTTCTGCAGTTCTGAGTGAAGCTTTATGCACTGTTATGCGGCATCGCGTGCGTTCATTACCTTGTCGGTGTTCGTCAGGGGGCGGCAGGCAGCACAGCTCCGCTCACCTCGCTGTCTCAGAAGCAACTCCCCCAACTTCTCCTTACTACAATTTACCGAATTTGGTTTAAAAAAACTATCTGGCTGTGTTTTCATCTGACCAATCAGGGTCTCAATGTTAACCTTAAGCTCCGCCTACAAAAATTCTGTCCATCCAATGAGAAACGTTATACTTTTCGTGGTGGGGCAATGTTTTTTAAAGTTTGCAACGTAACAGAGACGCGAAAAAGTCTCACGCTAAAACTTGCAGCTGGTGTGGTCCTTTTAGTGTTATCGTAAGATCTATACTGTTTTTCTGGAGGGCTCTAGCTTTTAACATGGGCTGGGGGGTGGTCCTAGCGGTTAGCTGGCGACGTGGGTGTCCGTCCGTTATCGTAGGGCCTTCCAGCTTAACATGGTTCTGCTCTCGGCTTCTGTTCTCGTTTCTCCCCTCGGAAATGCGTCTGTCTCACGGTGGGAAGGTACGACATGCATTTAGGCATTCTTGTGTTAGTCTGTGGTATTCCATTTGCTCACTCGTTACTCATATTACTTTGGTTAATTTAATATCACGATTTATTCGGAGCTATGTGACATACTACTGGATTTGCTTATCATGTCAGGGTTTTCGTGGAAGGTGTTGGATTTGCCTGACGCCATACACAGTATGTACAGACAATTCCAAGAATCATCAAGTGTGATCTTTCTCCCTAAAACAGATAATTACAACACATAATTTCACAAGCGTCCGACTCGAGAGGCCATTTAAAATGCAATTAAACAACGGATACAACCCTTGCGAATCCATTGGCAACCAAGGGATAAACAACAGTAATTAAGTTTTGTGGGAGGGGCTCTTACCCTCAATTTTGGTACTAGCTTAACAAATGGTAGGTCCTTCAGTACACTTGCTCACCTTTCTCTTTACGATAGTTCACGTCTTGGCCCTTCTGGTTATACTAACCTATGGTACCTATGAGATGTTGCTACCACGATCTTTTCCCGTCGCAAGTCTCGCACCTGCTGCATCTAGCAGTCAGGCCTACTACATGTGTAGCCTGCCAAGCGAGTGCTTTTAATATTTGTACAATGGAAATGTTGATATGACTTATAGTAGCCACTGCTGCTGTACATTGATAGCAAAGCCATATCAACCAACTGTTTTGCTATAATTTTTTTCTCTTTAATTATCTCAACGCAATGGAATTAAACGCATCTGAAAATAAACTTTAAATATGGCACTGTCTGTTAACATTCCGGATGGACTCACTGCATCTTGGCAAGACCACATTCGATATTCGATTTCTATTACATTCATTTTAGTCAGAGCTGGGCTATACTAGTAATAGGGAGCTTATGGCAAAAAATGTCTCAACAAAATGGCTACCCTCTACTACCTTCTACTGAATGACCATGACCACAATTTTGTTCCATATCTCCTCTTTTATTTTTCTGAGATTCTACCACGGCAATGATACAAAATTTCCTCCAATACATTTAAACATAACAAAAAACAAGGAATTCTCTGCCCGGTGGGCTTGGCATTACGTACACATTTCAATATCCTTCGGGCTCTTAACGTTGTTGTTGTGGTCTTCAGTCCAAAGACTGGTTTCATGCAGCTCTTCATGCTACTCTAGCCTGTGCAAGCTTCTTCAACTCCCAGTACCTACTGTAGACTACATCCTTCTGAATGTGCTTAGTGCATTCATCTCTTGGTCTGCCTCTACGATTTTTACCCTCCACACTACCCTCCAATAGTAAATTGGTGATCCTTTGATGCCTCAGAACGTTTCCCGTCAACCGATCCCGTATTCTAGTCAAGTTGAGCCACAAATTCCTCTTCTTTCCAGTTCTACTCAGTACCTCCTCATCAGTTATGTGATATATCCATCTAATGTTTAGAATTCTTCTGTAGCACCACATTTGGAAAGCTTCTAGTCTCTTCTTGTCTAAACTATTTATTGTCCACGTTTCACTTCCATACCTTGTTACACTTCATAGAAATATTTTCAGAAACGACTTCCTGATACATCTATACTCGATGTTAACAAATTTCTCTTCTTCAGAAACGATTTCCTTGCCATTGCCAGTCTATATTTTATATTCTCTCTACTTCAACCATCATCTGTTATTTTGAACCCCAAATAGCAAAACTCATTTACTACTTTAATGTGATTCCCTCATCATCACCAGACTTAATTCGACTACATTCCATTATTCTCGTTTTGCTTTTGTTGATGTTCATCTTATATCCACCTTCCAAGACACTGTCCATTCCGTTTAATTGCACTTCCAGGCCCTTTGCTGTCTCTGACAGTATTACAATGCGACGACCCTCAAAGGTTTTATTTCTTCTCTGTGGGTTTTAATTCCTTTTCCGAATTTTTCTTTTGTTTTCTTTACTGCTTACTCATTATACAGATTGAACAACATCGGGGATAGGCTACAACCCTGTCTCACTCTCTTCCCAATCACTGCTTCCCTTTCATGCCCCTCGATTCTCATAACTGCCATCTGGTTTCTGTACAAATTGTAAATTGCCTTCCGCTCCCTCTATTTTACCCCTGCCACTTCCAGAATTTGTAAGAGAGTGTTCCAGTCGACACTGTCAAAAGCTTTCTCTAAGTCTACAAATACTAGAAACATATTTTTGACTTTCCTTAATCTATTTTCTAAGATAAGTCGTAGGGTCAGTATTGCCTCACGTGTTCCATAATTTCTACAGAATCCAAACTGATCTTCCTCAAGATCGGCTTCTACCAGTTTTTCCATAAACTGATAGTTCGGTGATTTTCACGTCTGTCAACACCTGCTTTCCTTGGGGTTTGGAATTATTATATTCTTCTTGAAGTCTGAGGGTATTTCACCTATCTCATACATCCTGCTCACCAGATGGTAGAGTTTTGTCAGGGCTGGCTCTCCCAAGGCTATCAGTAGTTCTAATGGAATGTTGCCAACACCTGGGGCCTTGTTTCGACTTAGGTCTTTCAGTGCTCTGTCAAACTCTTCACGCAGTATCATATTTCCCGTTTCATATTCATCTGTATCCTCTTCCATTTCCATAATATTGTCCTCGAGTACATCACCCTTGTATAGACCCTCTATATACTCCTTCCACCTTTCTGCTTTCCCTTCTTTTCTTAGAACTGGGTTTCCATCTGAGCTCTTGATACTCATACAAGTGGTTTTATTTTCGCAAAAGGTCTCTTTAATTTTCTTGTTGCCATCCCTTCTTAGCCATTTTACGCTTCCTGTCAGTCTCATTTTTGAGACGTTTGTATTCCTTTTTGCATGCTTCGTTTACTGCATTTTTATATTTTGTCCTTTCATCAATTAAATTCAATATATATTCCGTTACCCAAGGATTTCTACTAGCCCTCGTCTTTTTACCTACTTGACCCTCTGCTGCCTTCACTATTTCATCTCTCAAAACTACTTATTCTTCTTCTACTGTATCTCTTTCCTCCATTCTTGTCAATCGTTCCATAATGCTCTCACTGAAACTCTCTACAACCTCTAGTTCTTTAAGTTTATCCAGGTCCCATCTCCTTAAATTACCACCTTTTTGCAGTTTCTTCAGTTTTAATCTACAGTTCATAACCAATAGATTGTGGTCAGAGTCACATCTGCCCATGCAAATGTCTTACAATTTAAAACGTGGTTTCTAAATCTCTGTCTTACCATTATATAATCTACCTGAAACCTTCCAGTATCCCCAGGCCTCTTCCATGCATACAACCTTCTTTCATGGTTCTTGAACCAAGTGTTAGCTATGATTATGCTCTGTGCAAAATTCTACCACTCAGCTTACTCTTTCATTCCTTACCGCTATTCCATATTCACCTACTACTTTTCCTTCTGTTCCTTTTCCTGCTGTGGAATTCCAGACACCCATGACTATTAAATATTCGTCTCCCTTCACTATCTGAATAATTTCTTTTGTCTCATCATACATTTCACCAATTTCTTCGTCATCTACGAAGGTAGTTGGCATATAAACTTGTACTTCTGCGGTAGGCGTGGGCTTCGTATCTATCTTGGCCACAATAATGCGTACACTATGCTGTTTGTAGTAGCTTACGCGCATCCCTATTTTTTTTATTCATTAGGAAACCTACTCCTGCATTACCCCTATTTGATTTTGAATTTATAACCACATATTCACCTGACCAGAAGTCTTGTTCCTCCTGCCACCGAACTTCACTAATTCTCACTATACCTAAGTTTAACCTATCCATTTCTTTTTTAAATCTTCTAAGCTACCTGCCCGATTAATATTTTTCCTTATCATTGTAGTGCACTGTCTGGGTAGGTACGGATATCCACTACTACTACTACTACTACTCTCTCTCTCTCTCTCTCTCTCTCTCTCTCTCTCTCTCTCTCTCTCTCTCTCCCCCTACTCACTCTCATAAGCTCATACATTAATAACCTAAAGCATTTAAAGCCTCATAGATCTACCTCGGCAACCTGCACTTACTCAACGAGCAATTCAAAATCTTTAGAATAATTTTTGTTTCGCACTTCTGCGAGTCTCATTTTGGCCCATATTTCGTATTTCGTGTCAAACTTTCTTGCGCTTATACAATTCATGTTCAGAAGTTACGGAACGAAACCGGTTTTGCACACTGGTTACGTTTAAGTGTTTTCTGCCCCCCCCCCCCCTCTTTCCTTTAAACAAAAACTTTTGAGACTTTCCTGTATCACCGTGTAAGTAGGCTGTTTAGGTTCTTATATTGGTAACGCCGCCGCCACGTAGCGCTCTGTATTAAAATCACTGGCTGTGCTGTGTGCAGTCTGTGGCTGGTTTGCATTGTTGTTGGCTATTGCAGTGTTGGGCAGTTGGCTGTTAACAGCGCATAGCGTTGAGCTGTTGGAGGTGAGCCGCCAGCAGTGGTGGATGTGGGGAGAGAAATGGCGGAATTTTGAGAGCGGATGATCTGGACGTGTGTCCATCAGAAACAGTACATTTGTAAGAATGGGTGTCATGAAGTGCTATATATATTATGACTTTTGAACACTATTAAGGTAAATACATTGTTTGTTCTCTATCAAAATATTTCATTTGCTAACTATGCCTATCAGTAGTTAGTGCCTTCAGTAGTTTGAATCTTTTATTTAGCAGGCAGTAGTGGCGCTCGCTATATTGCAGTAGTTCGAGTAACGAAGATGTTTGTGAGGTAAGTGATTTGTGAAAGGTATAGGTTAATGTTAGTCAGGGCCATTCCTTTGTAGGGGTTATTGAAAGTCAGATTGCGTTGCGCTAAAAATATTGTGTGTCAGTTTAAGCACAGTCATGTATAATTTTTCTAAGGGGACGTTTCATATGTTGACCCTTAGCCGAGGATACCTCACTGGAATCTTCTGATTTTTTCTTGTAGTTTGTGTAATTAGTGTAGCTATTGTTTATTGCTAGTGCGTAATTATAGAGAGAATTTCCTTTGTACTTGTAGTTTTCCATTGTTGTACAGTAAAACAGTTGTGGCATACGTGTAGATTTGCACCAAGTATTTCGCAGCTGCGCTTGCAATTAAGTAGATATTATTTTCAGTGCTATGTTAATGTGTTTTCTTATATTGCTCTTTAAATTGTGCTTTTCTGTGTTGTCGTGTCAAGTATTGTGACAATAATGGCGTGTGAAAAACGTAATACCAGGCTCCAAAGTAAACTGAGAAATGACAGGGAAGACGAAAGCAGTGTGTTAGCGCCACCGTGTAGTGAATTAACTAATGTTCAACATAGTAATTTGGTAATGGAGCGGGCTGCAAATATTGGTGTAGACAGTGAAATAATTAGTGAACAGGGAAGCATTATCGATCGATCGGTCGGCAACAGTTTGCCTCAGGAATCCGAAATGACAGGACACAATCTTGCAAATACTGTAGATTCAGGTTTTGCGTCTTCACCGTTTTCTCAAATAAGTCAAGACACATTTTCTGCTCGTCAAAATGTGAATGTTGCCGGTGCAGATGCACTGCCGAAAAGCATAGAAGAACAGATTCCCGGCACTAATACACTATTATTGCAATTAATGCAACAAATGAAACAAAATCAGAGACAAACACAGCAACAGTTAGACACAATGGAACAAAATCCTTAAAAGTTAGACACAATGGAACAAAATCTTAAAAAGTTAGACACAATGGAACAACACCAGAGACAAACACAGCAACAGTTAGACGCAATGGAACAAAATCTTCAAAAGTTAGACACCTCACTTGAACAAACACGTGAAGATTTAACTACTGAGTTACATAAAATCGAATCAAAATGTCAAAAAGTCTGTAATGTAAAAACACAAATTTGTGAGCATTTTCAACCTATGTTTTCACGTCATGAAAATGCATTAAGAATCACGAAGCAGCCATAAAGGAACTGCAAACTTTTGTTCATCAAAATCACGACACCTTGCAGGCTAAAACTGACTCAGTTGCATCTACCGATTCGGTTACGCAACTTGCAAGAACTCAGAAAAACTTAAAGGACACAGTAGATACGACTTCAACACAAATGGACTCTCTGAAACTTGGTTCAGAAAAGCACACAGTGGAAATAAGTTCACTATCGGAGAGAGTAAACCGAACTTTTGGATCAGTTCACTAACTTATCTACAAAGGTGGATGATGATCTGAGTGACACAAGACCTGTAGCCTTCACTGAAATAGAAGAGAATGAACAAATTAAGAAATTCAAACAAAATCAGAATAAAATTAATACGCAACACAATAGAGAAATCCCGGAAGTACAAGATCAGTTGGCACAAGTAATACAAGAATTACATATTTCAGAGGACACTCGCGCTCCAATATGGGAAGAGGGACACAGAAATACGGAACAGCCACAAAATAATAACACAGGGCATTTCGGAAGTTATGAAAGAAATTGGAGAGGTGCACCGAATTTTGAAATGGAACCGCCGAAACGTAGTAACAATGACCGACATGCGACTCGCCGACACGATGATTTTGACTATAAGCTGTTCATTACTACACGTAAATTCAAAACATTTAAGAATTCTAGCAACGACATTCATCCACAAGCGTGGCTTCATCAATTCTCTCATTGTTTATCTCCCAACTGGTCATTAGAGCACAGATTAGAATTTATGTGTGGCTACTTAGAGAATGAACCAGCTGTAAGAATGCGATCGATCATTCACGATTGCCACAGTGAAGGAGAATTTTATCATGCCTTCCTGTCAGCATATTGGTCTCAAGCTACACAAGACCGAGTAAAACACAGCATCATAATGACGAAACATTTCGAACAATCTGAATTTTCCAGTCTCGTGAAATATTTTGAAGACATGTTGCACAAGAATCAGTTCCTGTCAAACCCATACAGCCCCTCAGAACTCATCCGCATTTGCTTAATCAAATTGCCTGAACATTTACGACACATTATTTTGGCAGGACGTTGCATAGACGACATTCAAGCTTTTCAGGGACTGTTACAAGAATTGGAAATTGACATTGACAATCGCAGAACGCGAATACAGGAGCACAACAACTACAGGTCACATCCGTCACAATTCCGCGATGACAGAAATAATAAATGGACACGACAAGGCTATTCTTACAACGGAAATCGTGGCCAAAGTAGAGACCACCCGTATGACAACCGTTGGCACAGTAGTAATAATTGCAGGGAAAGATCACCTCTCCGCAGTAATAATGACTATCACAGAGACAATCAGAGAAACAGACAATATGGGAACCAAAATAATTATTATCAAGGGAGACAGAATAACTTCAGACGCAACGGTTCAGCGCGCAGTTACGCTTCAGGGAGAAATTCTCCACCACGTGACCGACAAGAAAGAAACTATGGAATCTACCGACATGACGACAGACCTGAATTGCGTCAGAACTGGCGGGATTCAAACAGGGCAGGGCCCTCTCGAGGAGGTGAATTTGTAGAAGTTAGGTCTCCCAGTCCCAATAACGATGCGCGCCAACAAAGAGACAATAGGCAATGACTCATAACGCTGGCAGCCACAAAATGTACTTATTAAACTTACGACGCAGCTGCCGTAGCTAGTAATTACGTAAAAATGGAAGACATTAGGGACATCTTACTCCAGGAACACGACGTAAAACATAACAACATTGCATATCCTGTGATTCACATTGCAGTAAATGACGTAAAATTTACGGCAGTACTTGACTCTGGCAGTCCCATTTCAGTAAATAGTGAAATAGCCTTTAGCAAACGCAACAAATCGAACGATTGCCCCACACTTCCGTTACGTAAGATTAAATTACAAGGTGCAGTCATTGGAAAAACTGTAGATGTACGCCAACAAACCAACTTAGAATTCTTTTGTCAAAGCCACAGCTTCTCTATGAACTTCCTTATTGTTCCATTATTGTCGACGGAAATTATATTGGGAGTAGACTTTTTGAATGAATACAAAGCAATCTTAAACTTTCACGATGCTGAAATAAGTTTAGAGAAAGAAGGTAAGTCAATAGCTTTGAAATTTGAAGATTGGCTCTCAAACCATGACGAGGAAAGTAATCGGCTTTACCTTCTGTTAGACAACAGTTCGGAATTTTCTACGGAACTAGACACTAACAATAACCCTGCAAGTACTGACAGGGATGATATCGACGACATATTTGAAAATAATGAGTTAATTCAGAATAAAATCAAAACAATTGAGAATTGCAATGACACTGATAGGCAGGACCTTTTTGAGATTTTACAAGCACATTCCACAGTCTTTACTCACAAAACAGGAACAATCAAGGGATTTCAATACCAATTTCGTGTTCGTGAGCATACTAAATTTTGTGTTAGACCATACGTAATTCCAGCACATTATAGGGACCGTGTTAGAACAGAAATACAATCTATACTCGACAAGGGCATTATTGAGCCTGCAGTAAGCTCATACAACAATCCATTACATGTTGTTGAGAAGAAAAATTGATCGGACTTGTCTTAGATTCGAGACAAATCAATACTATCATTATTCCTGAAACAGAGAGGCCGCAAACGATGGAAGAACTTCTTCAGAATTTTAATGGTGTAAAAGTGTTGTCTTCTATTGATCTCAGATCCAGATTTTATCAGATCGAACTTCATCCAGAATGTAGAAAATACACAGCTTTTCTTTGTTTCGGCGTTTGTTATCAATTTCGGAAACTTCCTTTTGGTTTGAACATTTCTTCGGCAGCGTTCATTCGCGGACTAAATTCCATATTACCTGATTTCTTAAAACGTCACATCACCTTATATGTGGATGATATTCTAACAGCAGAAGCCATAATGGGAACAACATAATCGCATCCTCAACAGTTTGTTACGTATTTTTGCAGAATCTGGAATCGCGGTTAACTTGGAAAAGTCTGAATTCGGTAGGTCAAAGGTGAGGTTTTTGGGAAATATTATTTCTTCTGAAGGCATTAAGCCGGATCCTGAAAAGTTAGAAGCAATCAGAGCCACTCCAGTTCCATCCACAAAAAAACAAGTCCGCAGTTTTCTAGGTCTCGTAAATTTTTATCGTCATTTTCTGAATATGCAAATTCTAGTTACACCAAAACTTTGTTCTCTCACTGAAAAAAATACTATTTGGAACTGGGACGAACAAGCACAGTTGGAATTCAATTCTTTGAAAGAATCGCTACTTAACGCGCCAATACTAGCTCATCCAGATCTGTCACAAGATTTCTGCCTTAGCGCGGATTCTTCTAAAGTCGGTCTTGGTGCCCATTTATTTCAAGAAGCCATAGAAAATGACACTACTGTTCAGAAAACCATTGCTTTTGCTAGCCGAGTGCTAACAAAATCTGAAAAAAATTATTCTGTTAGTGAATTAGAAACTTTAGCTATCGTTTGGGCATTTAACAAATTCCGTTTCTATCTTTTCTGGTAAGCACGTAAAAGTATACAGTGATCATCGTGCGTTACAATTTCTTATGTCTCCAAAATTAAATCATGACAGGTTAAAACGTTGGGCATTGTTTCTGTGAGAATTCCACTTCACAGTAGTCTACATTCCCGGTAAGGAGAACATTGTTGCGGACGCACTGTCACGCCCACCGGCTGGGCTTGAGAAAAGTAACACAGAAGGCAACCTCGAGAAAAATTTCAGTATTCTTTACATTCAGAAAGTCGCCTTTGAAAACTTCATCACCACATCTTTAAACGACATTGCTCATGAACAAGATAAAGATCGGATTTGGAAAGACATAAAAAATAAACGGCGTGAAAAGACGCATACACAGATTCAGCATTATTATCTGGTTAGAAACAACATACTCTTCAAACACTGCACTGTTGATTACAAGCTATGGGTACTTTGCATTCCAGATGATTTTGTTAATGAGCGCATTTGGTACATTCATTTCAGCTACGCACGTTTTGGTCCACGAAAATGTTATAATATTCTTCGAACGACTTGTTATTTAAACAATATGGAAAAGAGAATTCGGAGAGTCTTTTATATTTGTAAACTTTGTCAAAAGGTGAAACCATCTACTATCTCAGATCGTGCTCCATTGTTTCCTATCATTCCTTCTAAATTAAAAGAATTTGCTGCTGTTGATCTCTTGGGACCCGTTGTCAGAAGATCGAATGGATTTTCTTACGTTCTAGTCGCTGTTGAACTTACTTCAAAATTTGTTTCTTTCACTCCGTTACGTAAAGCCACTGGACGGTCTGTAACCAACGCCTTTGTTAAAAATTTCTTACGTGAAGTTGGACACGTTAGTAAAGTCATTTCAGATAACGGACCGCAATTCAGATCTGGTGTTTGGTCACGCATGCTTCTGAACCATAAAATCAAACCCGTTTTTATTTCGTTGTACTCACCACATTGTAACCCGTCTGAACAGATTATGAAAGAAATCAATAAGCTTTGCAGACTTTATTGTCACAGAAAGCATCAGCATTGGGACAGATATTTACACTTATTTCAAAACGTGCTGAATGAAATGCCTCATGACTCCACTGCTTTACCACCTATTTTTGTACTGAAGAATGAAGAACTACCGAACAGAATCAGAGAGCTTTTACCTTTCCCGAATACACGTAAACTTCGACACAAAGGCATAATTGATTTGGCTATTAAAAATATAAAATCTGTAGCAGACAAAAGGAGAAAACTACACGGTAAAGCAAATGCAAAGAAATTATATATTGGTCAGAAGGTTCTCATTAAAGCTCATTCATTGTCACATAAGAAGAAACACTTGAGTCACAAATTCTTTCTGATTTACAATGGACCTTACAGAATCCGACGTATACCATATGATAATTGCGTTGAAGTTGAAACTCTGCGTACTAGGAAGAGTAAAGGATTGCACCACATTTCACATGTAAAACCGTTTATTGAGTGATAATCTACTTTTTAGCTTTGTCTTTGCCATACAACTTATCACTTCACGTTACTAGTATGCTTTGTCAGACTGTTAACATGCAACAATGTTTGAAGTTAAATATCCAGTCAAGAACCAAGAGAACTTATTTAAACAGAAATTACGAATGCATTGTTATAGTGAACAGACGACACAGTGTTATTGTGTGTGTACATTCTTGCTTGTTAGTGGCACAGTTACGTAACGACCATAAGGCTCACATACTTAGAACATGTACCGGTACTGCTAATGAGATTTTAATGCAACATTTTGGTTTACTTGAAGATATATTCTGGATTTAAAGAACTTTCTGTGAGATATCAGATGACACAGTGCTTAGTTTTTGACAGCTACACGATTATACCACGACGCTACTAATGAATGACACAATTTATATTATTGCTTTTGCGCTGTATCTGTTTTATATCTGCACAGTTTTTCTGAATTCTTCTGGAAAGTAAAACATGTTTTAGTAGTAACTTTGTGGTACAGCTACAATGAGACAGCCTTTTCTGCAGCACAACAATACGTTACAGTACAGTACTTACTTCATCACGGCAATAAGTGTAACAACTACGACATCTATACGCATCGCAATTCACTTCGTTTATTTCGAGGTAAGTACACTGATTTCTACAGAACTTTGCTTACGGACGACGATAATTACGACACTTGGCACATATTTACCCTCAAGTAATGACACAGATTATGTTTAGCGCCGCAGTACACGCATTTGAGTGATTAATTTTGTACTCAAAACATTTATTTTCAAACATTTTTGAATTACAAAGAAAGTTTTCCGTGATACATTTCATTCCATTTCTGTAATCTGTAACACCTGAGGGTATAATTACATTAAACCTCAGGGAGGTACACGCCTACTTTGTGTACCATGTGTTTGGCAAGCACAAGGAGCCCTAGCTAATATGGTATTTGCTTATACAATGTTACACATCGGTACCATATTCCTCTAACACAGAATTACACAGCTATCTGATTATTTAACAGAGAAACAAACTTTTTTTTTACTACGTCAATGACAGATATTTACGGAATTACGCAGTTGGATAACTTCACACTTATGAAATTGTATTTCGTCTGAACTTTATGAACTGTTCATATTTTTTCGGAACCATTGTGATACTATGGGAGCTCGGAATGATGTATTTGGTATGGGATCATGATTTTAAAGTACGTTTGAGGTAGATGACACTATTGAAATGAGCAGATAATTTTTTTTAGGTCTTGAAATTATTGGAGGAAGCTACAACGATTTTCAGATTTGACGGAGGTGTTATGATATTATTACGACGACGATGTGTATTGTGCTGTTGAGGTATGTTTATGATCAATAAGATGTTGCTACCGTATATGAGGAATTTGATTGTGCTACGTATTTCTTATGATGAAATATTGAAGAAGTATCGACGAATATGTATATGTATAATAAGGTAAGGAATAATGAGTAGTGGTTAGGGACTCTGGTTTGTGAAAAAGGATGTTGGAAACCAAGAATCGTACTTTAAGAGTTATGAAATGTGTCTATATGCGTGAATGTATCACAATGCCAGCGAACATTTTTTGGACACTGTTATATTTATAGGATTTTGTTTCTACACATTTGTAATGCAAATTCTCGACCTGTGAAATTTTTTATATGAGACTGTCACTGTAGCGCAAACTACTGTCGTAAATATTTCGGTAAGAAAGCCAAGTGACCTTGACGTAATGCATTGTGAGCGGCCAGCTGTGCCAGCCGCCTGGAGAAGCAGCCATTATGTGGAGAAAAAAAGAGGCCGTTAACCTCTCTATTGACATTCCTTTGTAGAAAGCATCGCAAATACGACACGCTCATTACTTGGAAACATATGATTACTTGTACTTTGTGCTACCTACAGAAATGCTTATGAATTAATGGGAAATATTCGTACCTGATTATGACAAGTGTCTTTCTACAAGAATTGAGAGAATTTCTACTGACTTATGAAATGCCTCATGACTACTGAATGATATTTTTATGCTTTACTTTGTACATAGTTGCTTATTTTAATTGATATCTGTTTTCCAGGTGTGTTGCATCATTGGTTTTATAAAATAAAACTTTCTGCCAACAGATCTGTTAGATAATAATTTTATGATCCACATTCTTCAAAAAAAGGAGCATTTGGAAAGGAAAGAACAATAAGAAGGGACTAGTAACAGTAACTGCATACATAATTTTCTTTTCAAGTACTTGGTAATTTTTATGGTAGAATAAGTTGTTGTCCACCACTTTAATGACATAGACATTAAAATGTGAATAGACAATTTCCTTATCTGCATTGTTATCTTAAGTGTACTATCTTTTCTGCTTGAGCTTTGTCATGTTTAGATATTAGTTATTGTATTTGCTGCGGCTGTTTGCCAGGCATAGTGCTACTGAATTTCACTTTGTATTACTCTGTTAAGCCAGTTTTACTATTGATTTATTGCTCTTGTTTGTTGCACATTGCTTTATATTAGTTGTAATGATGCATTTGCTCTGCTAATTTAGATATACTGCTGCTTGCTTTGCCAATTTGCATTTTTTTGTCATTGCTGTTTATATTAACTGCTTTGTGCTGCTGCATTGCCTCGTCCCTTAGTTACTGCATCTGAGCTCAGTAGATTTAAGTTAGCTTAAGAGGGGGTAGACTATATAAGAGAATGAGTTGCGATGAAATGGAAGGAACACATTGAGAAGTTATACAAAAAAAGTATAGAAAGTAGGTATAGATAGGACTTTTCGGAAATAATGAAGAACAAAGGGAGATCTCCGAGAAGTAAAGAAAGTTTTGATTGCAAAATACTGCTGTAAAACAAACCCTGTCCTTTCCTTGTGTTATCCCACTATGTGTTTGTGTACCTGTGGGTATTTGTGTTCTTCCTGTCTTTATGTGTTTATCTGATGAGAGTTATGTTGTAAAATTTTTCTGATAATATGTTCTTTACTTTGTAAAGATGTTTAGACATTATTTACTCTGTTTTGTTTCAATGCTCATGTGTGAAGTTGATGTTTCAAAAGTTATTCTGATCTTTTATGCATTTACTTATGTCATAATTCCTGTAACACTGATGTATATGTTTATTTCTATTCCTTTGTAAAGCCCCTATTACTACAAATGTTATCTGTATTATTATGTTCTTTAATGATGTTTTTTGTACCTTTGTTATTATATTCTTATGTTATAAAATTGTAATTGACACCAGTTCATCAAATTAAGTAACTTGTAAGTTACATTTCACTGCACATGTTTCTGTTGGTCATAGTATATGGACAATATGTGAGAAGTAGGGACTAATAGTGTTTGCACATGTGATAATAATTCAGCAAGGGACTGTATAACAGCATTGCTGGTTCTAAGGAAATTTCAGAAAAAAATTTTGTGAGTGCACAAGTGGTGGTTCATGGACTTGCAATATTGTCCACAAGACTCTTCTATGGTGATTGTGCACCTGGTCAGTCGCAACAGATGGCTTCTAGCCATCTCTACAAGGACTACAGTGGGTCTACACCTTTGATGACTCACCATTACCATTATTTCTACAAGGACTGCAGTGGGTCTGCACCTCTGGTGGCCCACCAATACCATACTCTCTACCAGGACTACATTGGGTCTGCTCTGTGACGACCTACCTACCAATATTCTTCAAAACTTCGACTGACTCTGCTGTGGGTTTGCTCCATTGTGGACCATTACCCGTCTGCATGTCAAGAGTCAGCACTGTCTTTTCGTTGGAAGGACAACACTATATCTTCAAGACTGCATGGAAATCCACTACTTTCGTGTGCATTTTCTTTTACTGCTCAGACTTTGAGAAAAATACTGCAATTTTGCTGCTATGAACGATCAGGACTGTCTTTATGGACTGTGAGAGAATTTTAGCTCTTGACCAACATTGTCTCAATAAGTGTGTGCATTTGATACCTTCGTTATTGTAATTATGAAAAATTTTATCAAATCATTATTGGCCACTGCCCAAAACAATTTGTGAAATTTTTTGTGGGGAGCATGGGGGCTATGTAAGTAGGCTGTTTAGGTTCTTATATTGGTAACGCCGCCGCCACGTAGCGCTCTGTATTAAAATCACTGGCTGTGCTGTGTGCAGTCTGTGACTGGTTTGCATTGTTGTTGGCTATTGTAGTGTTGGGCAGTTGGCTGTTAACAGCGCGTAGCGTCGCGCAGTTGGAGGTGTGCCGCCAGCAGTGGTGGATGTGGGGAGAGAAATGGCGGAATTTTGAGAGCGGATGATCTGGACGTGTGTCCATCAGAAACAGTACATTTGTAAGAATGGATATCATGAACTGCTATATTTATTATGACTTTTGAACACTATTAATGCAAATACATTGTTTGTTCTCTATCAAAATCTTTCATTTGCTAACTATGCCTATCAGTAGTTTGAATCTTTTATTTAGCTGGCAGTAGTGACGCTCGCTGTATTGCAGTAGGTCGAGTAACGAAGATTTTTGTGAGGTAAGTGATTTGTGAAAGGTATAGGTTAATGTTAGACAAGGCCATTCCTTTGTATGGATTATTGAAAGTCAGATTGCATTGCGCTAAAAATGTTGTGTGCCAGTTTAAGCACAGTCATGTATAATTTTTCTAAGGGGATGTTTCAACCGGAAGGTATTACTGCACATGTTTTCTTTAGGCTCCAAGAAGTCCAAGAAATTAACTAGTAAATAACACATATATAGGTATTCAGGAGAGGTAGGTGATGTCTAATGCACACCACGTTCTTCACATTTGCAATGTTTAAAACTTTTAACTGGCCACAAAATTACTGGGAAACTCTGGAGCCTACACACTACTAGAAACAACTACTAATTATTGTGGATATTAAATGAATTGCAAACTCGAGCGAATAGTAACTGTGGACAATTGTGTCCGAGAAACTTTACCTGTAAACTAAAATTCTCTTTAGAAAGTATGATCGCATGTTATCTGTTTACCCATCTGCCTTCAACCAGTTTTCTTATTACTGTGGTGTACTACCTAAAACAATTTTCTCAGCAGTGTAATACAACTAATGGTATCAAAATCTTTGCACACCAACACCCCGATTTTTAATCCTTAAACAATCGAACTCGAATGTACGCTCATCTGAAACCTGGAGAGAGAACTCTTTCATGTGGAGAATGGCAGTATTCGTATCTCAGTAAATCTGGACAGAACCGACTAAATGTCATTGACACACAAAGAGGGAACAACAGTGTGTCCAGGACTGACCCCTGATCACATTTCAATGATTATGTCATACCTCCTTAACTATGTGTCTTACAGAGATATAATTTCGCAGGTACATTCACAATCTTACGAAAAATAGGACTAGATGTTAAGGACATAAGAATCATTCAGCATTTATACTGGAATCAGAGAGCAGAGGTCAGAATTAACAAAAATTTAAAACCAGAATCTGTTCAAATACTGAAAGGAGTCCGCCGGGGCTGTATACTATCCCCATTACTGTTCAATTTGTATCTGGACAGTATTTTTCGATCCAGTCAAGGCACAGAATTATTTGGTATAAAAGTAAATGGTGCGACCATCTGGAACTTATGCCGACGACACAGCTTTGTTTGCGTTATCCATAGCCGAGCTACAGAAAATACTTACAGAAATAGATAAAGAACGTCAGCATTTTGATGGGAGAATAAATTCCAGGAAAACTAAATGGATGTCAATTGAAAGGACCCCTGGTCAAAACGAGTCCCTAGTCATTAATGGTAGTAAAATCGAGAAAGTAACCAAATTTAAATATCTAGGATCTGTGATAAACTCGAAACTTAATTGTGATGAGAAAATTAAGATAAGCTGTGGGACTGCCAAAGAGTATAATGCTATGTTATCCCCGTCTTACTCTATGGAGCTGAAACTTGGTCAATTAAAGCAGCTTCTGTAAAGAGATTAGACGCAACAGAAATGTGGTTTTTGCGCCGATTACTAAAAATACCATGGATTGAGAAAGTGAGCAATGCTGAAATGCTGTGTAGAGCCGGGGTGGATAGAGAACTAATGGGGACTATTACAAGAAGAAAGACATCGTACCTGGGGCACATTATGAGAGGAAAGAAATATGAACTTCTGAAATTAATTGTAGAAGGCGGAATAGAAATAAAGCGCCCACCAGGTAGAAGGAAGCAATCATGGTCACAGAATATCAAGACATGGACTGGCATCAACAACTTGGAAGAGCTGGTTCAAGAAGCAAGGGAACGCCGCCTGTGAGCAGCAGACGCACTACAAGTGTATGGCACCAAGAAAAAGAAGAACAAGACTCAACTGAAAAGTAATTATCTTGATTAACAAAAGTTAATAAACTTTGTGGAATTGTAAAGTACATAATTGTTTAGTGAGCATAAATGTTGAAATACTTTACGTAGTTTTCATAAATAGACAGTTAAAGTTTCATCAAAGTACAATTACTTCGAGGAGATTTAAAGTATTCAGTTCAAAGATTCTTCTTAATGAAATAATAGTGTTTGCAATTTCAAGTTTTATGTAGTTAACAGTGTTTCCAAAAATTGTGTTGTGACTGAAGTGTACAGCCTCGATCTGAGTCTGCCGATAGATCAGTTTCTGGGTTCCCACGCTAACAGTTGAGCCAGATTTAACTGTTAGAGTACAATAACAGCAATCAATGATAAGAAATTGGCTACAAGTATTCATACTATACTAGATCCAGGCATCGCACGTTCGACTTGAGCTAAGTAATATAAGGGAGTGAATGTCCGTTGAGAATGGAAATAGTAGCCAGTACAAAAGATATAATTACTTCATAACTACTTCAATAGCAGTAATTGCCTATAATTAAACTGATAAAAGAACGTCTTGTCCAAGTCAGTAGTGCACCATCAGTAGCAACCATTTACCTTCTTCTTCTTCTTCTTCTTCTTCTTGCGTTACGGCCTCTGTAGGACCATGGGTAGCCCCTTCGTGGACTGCATTGTCTTCTCCCAGAACCTCTTCATTCTTCCTCTTCTTCTCTCCCGCTCTCCTTCCGAGATCTTCAGTTTCCGTTTATCCTGTCGGCTCCACTGGTGACACTCTAATCTTTTCCTGTATTCTTCTCTGTCATTGATCTCCGGCATATTGGTCGGTGTATATTTGTTCCTCCAATTTTCCTTTCCTTCGACGTTGATCCCCAATTCCAACCAGTCATTCCAAGGTTCAACAACTCACTTGGTTCCTGTCTTTCCCCTTGTCCTCCCTGTTGTTTCCCACACTCTCTTCGTCATTCTGTCCATACTCATCCTAACTACATGTCCAGCAAACCTTGCCCTTTTCAGTCTGATTTCCCCGGATATTGTTCTCACGTTTCGATACAATTCTTCCCTAGGTCTTCGCATTCACCTCTCTCCACTCTTTTGGGACCTAGTATTTTTCTCAGTACTTTTCTCTCTTCTTTCTCTAGTTGTTCTGGCCATTTCTTCCTAGTGTCATCGTCTCAGCAGCTTATAATACTGCATTCCTCACCATTGCCTTGTAGTGGCTTATCTTTGCCTCAGGAGATATATTATTTTTATTGCATATCTCCCTCGTAATGCAGAAGACTGACCTCATCTTCTTTATCTTCTCTGTTATTCCCTCCCTGCTCCTGTTCCTTCCTGTTATAAATTCTACCAGGTATTTAAATTTGTCCACCTTCCGGTGTTTCCCAGTCTGCAGTGGTATTTAATGTCTTTGTCTTGTTATAGGCGATCCTCCGTCCCACCTTTCTGGCTACCTTACTTAAGTTGTCGAGTTGCGTCTTTGCGTCTTCTTCCGTCTCACTTACTATTGCTATGTCATCTGCAAAGGCTAGGCAGTCCACTTGAGCCCTGTTGTCTTTTTGTCCCCCACATGGGTCTTTGGTATTCTCAATTCCTCGTTTATTGCTCTCCATTGCCTGATCACTTCGTCCAGTGCTATACTGAACAACAATGGTGACAATCCATCTCCCCGTTTAACACCAGTCTTGATCTCAAATTCTTCTGACAGTGCTCCTCTGAATCTCACCCTTGCTTTTGTGTCTGTCAGAATTTCTTTTATGAGTTCTTGTCTAATTCCATAATGCAGAGATCGCAAGTGTTACTGAGAGCCAGTTGTTGCCTAAACGTATTAATACACCTTTTTTTGCTAAATTATGTTTCTGTCCTGTATCTTATCAGCAAAACAGAAGGTATCAAGTAAAGACAATCCCAGAAGTCAACTTTCTTTATGCACCATGCCAGTAATTTGCCTAATTAGGCTGGCGACCGTTTCCGTTTACGTAATTGCAGTTTACATGATTACTAATAGAACCTTTGTTCGATTCCCGTTCATCTTTCTACTGCTTCCTTTTAATAGAAATCTTTAGAGAAACAAAATTAGTCCAATAAGTTACTATGACACACCGTCACGGTCACAAAAATAAAAATCCTTTCACTGGAGTAAAATTATCGGTATATTATTAAATTAATAGTAGCCGGTAGTGTTGTCAGTAAGCAAAGTTTCGGAAAGGTTTGAAACTATGTGTAAATTTTGTTGGGAGTTCCTAAGCGCTGTCATTCTCAAATACTGGATGAATATAGTCTGGGTAATTTGTATGCCATAAGCTATGGTGCCCCAAGACATCTCGTACACACAGCTTCCAACTCTAATACTACACTCACTGTATTAAACCTGTAACGTAAGATTATACATCTTAATGAGAGGATTATGACAGAATTTTGAATTTTTAAATTCAATGATTAGTTACATCGATGATCAAATTATTGTTGACCCTGAAAGTCATTCGACAGACAACCTGCAACTGGGGCTGTGTGGTCGTGTGCCCATTTTACACATTTCATAATACAGATACTGCGGCTTCATGGAAGTCTATAACACATATTGGTTTACCTTAGGCGGCCTGGCGCGCAGCAATCATTAAAATGGCTGGTAAGACAGGAGGATCATTGCATTATTTTGCGCTGTGAATCGTTCCAGCAAAGCAAAACAATTCAAGATTCAGGACACAGCTTGCGTTGTGCATTCAATCAGACGAGATCAGACAGTACCTTACAGTCTGGAGAAGACACCCAGAGCTGCTCACTGCACTCACCTGCCTCCCTCTCTCCCTCCTCCCCCCCCCCCTTCCCCTTCGCGGTCCTTTTTTAGCCGACAATTTCCGCATCAGACGTCAGTTTAATTTGGAGCTGCATAACGCAGGGGAAGAACCCGAGCGCGTCGGCCCGCCGTTGAAGACCATTTAACAGACTAACAACTTTTTCCAAAAACAGCTCACAATCTACTCTGAACAGATAGGTACAGAACTACCCAAAGCTCTACCCGCCTCAGAAACTGAGGTAGCTAAAGTGTTACTTCGCTGGTGCGTGATCTAGAGGTAGCCATTTCAGATTCTGATAGTGTAAAAAAAAAATTCATTACGTGTGTTTCGCCAACGGAGAGAGGAGAGGTGGTAGCGCACAGTAACTGCTCACCATTCGTGACCAAATGACGAGCGTTATGTCGTAAACACTTCCCCCAGGTCTAACACAATGCCGACATGCGTCGTTAATGATAATGCTGTATATCTCGAAAACGGGCTTTTCCTTGTGTGCTAGGTAACTATCTTTCATTTACTTAAAGTTTCAAGTTAATTTCGAACAACAAAAATCCAGCGCTACGCGGCACACATCACACCGACCACTCGAAATTTATAAAACTTTTATCGTTGATAAAGCTGCTCGCTATCCAATGACTGATATGAACTATGCATTGCTTTATTACTTTTCTAGATATGTTCCTATGTATGTGGTAAGCCCTTGCCTTCCTTCATTTATGGACTGAATTTATCATCCACCTATAAGGGGACCCACATCTTGATAGGGACTCCGACCCACAGTGCAACATGTCGTTTTGCGCATCGTCAAATCATTGCTATGGAGGTAAGCGACAAAACTACGACTGGGTTCGATCTTCCTAGATTTAGATTCGTACTCCGTTGCTTTCCAAAACAGTCGCTGATCCACTAGCAACAGAATCCTCAACGTCATTCTTTTATTATCTCACATATACCTGTATATTATTTCTGAAGTCGTATCTTTTTCTCAGCATATACTAATCGTAGTGGTATCATTAGGAAGGTATCTTAACCGGCTTCTAAAAACCGCACACCGATTTTGCGCTAAAACTTACTGTTTGTGGAAAATTTTTGTATAAAACAGACTTTTAACTGTCATAGGCAAAATGGTTTCGTGTGTGCCCAGCTTCGTACCTATACTTTACGGAGCTAACTTATTCATCACGAATAAGACACCAGATTTCCATATTACCTTATTACAAATACAATTTTGTTTCATTTAAAGTACTTATTAACTGAATAAATTGTATACAGTATTGTCACAGATAACCGCGGCCAATGTAGTAGTCTATTATCTCTGCCCGTCGTGCAAGTTAACGAATATACTTTCCGAAATGAAAAATATATTTGTCATTGTCGCCTTAAATTGTAATTTACCTATTGCTGCTAGGACCTAACGTGGTTACATAAAGTAAGAAATGCAATTAAAATCTCAAAATACGGTTTATTGCGGCCTTACTGATATACCACGTAAGAAGTGAATACTACGTTTTAAACTGCACATTTCGCATTTATTTACGTCTTTATATTTTATGTTCGTATTTATTCATTAAACTTCTCGTCAATAACAACTGTAAATCTTAGGTCGAAAGTTAGTATTTAGAAGCAATAATCACGGAAAAGTATGAAAATCTACAATTATGGATAAAGGGTTGTAAGGCGAGTGATGTATCATCATGTTTCATTTCCTGTTACAGATTTATTGACATAAATACCTCTGAAACAGATACACCTTTGGCAACCACATCTCCAGTTAATTAAAAGTCAGATGGAGTAATATATCAGATCTCAATAATAGGGCAATAAAATGTGTGGGTCTTGATTAATAATAGTTTCAGCCAAACCAAATTACGAAACAGCTCTTAATTTAATTAAAAGAGAACAGGCAGGCCTTCTGTAATAACAGCTTCAGCTAAGTAAAGTTCCCAAATACCAAACGGCCTTCTGTAATGACAGCTTCAGTTAAGTAAAGTTACCAAATACCAAACACGCAGGCCTTCTTTAACCACAGCTTCAGTTAAGTGCAGTTCTAAATAGAAAACAGGCACGTCTTTAATGATAACAGCCTCAGTTAAGCAAAACTAGAAGTTAGAAAACAGCAGACCTTCAGTAGTAATAGCTTCAGTTAAGAAAAATTACCAAATAGATAACAGACAGACCTTCAATAATAACAGCTTCAGTTAAATAAAATTATAAAATAGAAAGCAGCAGCCGTTCTTCAATAAAATCTTGAGTTAACTAAAATTACCAAATAGCAAACAGGCAGGCCTTGAATGGTAACAGATTCAGTTAAGTAAAATTATAAAATAGAATATTAACAGGCCTTCATTAATAATGGTTTGAGTTGAGTAAAGTTACCGAATAGAAAACAGACAGCCCTTCTTTAATAACAGCTTCAGTTAATAAAAATTACCAAATAGAAAACAGGCAGACGTTCAATTATAACAGCTTCAGTTAAGTAAAATAATGAAACAGAAAACAGGCTGGCCTTCAATGATAACCACTTCAGTTAAGTAGAATTGCCAAATAGAAATAAGGCAGGCCTTCATGAATAATTGCTTCAGTTAAGTAACCAAGAGTTTCAATTGCCTGCTGACGAGGGGTGCACCAGAAGGCTCGCACGCAAGAAGCGCAAGACTACACCTAGTATGAAGGCCAAGAAAGCTTACATCCAATATGATCGGCCTTCCAAGCCCCTTTTCGTTGGGTACAGAACGGCAAAGTAATATCAACACTACGTCAAATAGGTGGAAACGGTCGAGAGGCAACAGGGTTATTCCAAAATAAGTACCCTCACACACACCAACCACATCACACAACATTTCAAGCCCTTTTTGTGCGTTTGTGTGATCCTGGATCAATTCAGGTAGGTGAACGTGCAGGGAGGCGGGAGTCTGTGCGTACACCAGATTTGGATGACAGGCTTTTATATCCTGTAGACTTTCGGAAAAACATCAACCATCCAGTTGCGTTGACAGCATAGCCGACAACTGCGAAATCATCGCACAATCTGCTTAACACCCCATGCATTCAAGTTGCTGACAAGAATGATACACAGAAGAATGTAAAAGAAAATTGAGGTTCCATTCGATGACGATCAGTTTGGCGTTAGGAAAGGGGAAGACACCAGAAAAGCAGTTCTGACATTGCGGTTGATAATGGAAGCAAGACTGAAGAAATATCGAGACACTTTCATAGGATTGTACGACCTGCAAAAAGCGTTCGAGAATGTAAAATGGTGCTAGATGTTCGAAACTGTGAGAACAGTAGGGTAATCTGTAGGGAAAGACGGGTAATATACAAGATGTAGAAGAACCAGTAGGTAATTATTAGACTGATAGACCAAGAACGAAGTGCTCGGATTAAAATGGGTGTAAGACAGGGACGTAGTCTTCCATCCCTGCTGTTTAATTTACACTGTTGGGAACGAATATTAGTACACCTGGAAAGGTAACGTGGATTTTGATCCGGTGACGGCATATGCCACCTGGGGGATAGTTACTGTACTGATAATGGTTTAAGCGTCGTCCGCTAACAGATAGCTTAGTACCACAGCTACCATAATGCCATCTATGTCTGCCTTTCAACAGCCAATGCTCCCAGGCAGAAGGATCAGTGTGATGCAAACGTGCGAAGCAAGCAGGGAACCATGCCCCAGAGATGCAACCGCGTTTCCTACAACTAACTGAACGAGTCTGAAAGGGTTCGAATTGTGACTTTCCAAGGGGCGGAGTGATCTTTTCGCAGAATTTCCACACAAGCTGGACGTGTTGCATCAGTTGTGCAACGGCTCTGGCATCATGTTGTCACGTGAACATTTTCATTTCCATAGACGAGTTTCGGGGCGTTTATGTAACACGGACGCACTCCAGGATCGTCGTATTGTAAGGGCAGCAGTGGCCGATCGTACAGCTACCACAGCACAAAAATGAAGGTCTGTGAGCAGTGGTACTAAGGCCACGCACAGCTTTAGCCCGTCTTCCACTCGCGCCCCAGCATCGACGTCCACGGCTCGACTGGTGCCGCAGAGGATCACTTGGAAGATGGAATGGCGCGCCGTGGACTTTGGCGATGAAAGGAGATTCTGCCTGCACGCAAGGGACGGTCATTTGCGCGTACGATGTAGACCCTGGTGAGTGCTGTCTTGTAGACTACATTCATCCAAGACACAATGGCCCCACTCCAAGTCTTGTTGTCAGGGGTGCGATAAGCTACAACTCTCATTCACTTTCCGTGTTTCTGGAGGGGATGTTAACCAGCACTCGGTATGCGCAGAATGTTGTCGGACCCTCTATTTTGCCGTTCTTGCAACAGGGAGGCGAAGTGTTGTTCCAGCAGGGCAATGTTCGCCCACACACTGCCCGTGACACTCAAAGCAATCTGCATGACGTGCAGCAACCTCTCTGGCTAGTAAAATCTTCCAATCCAACACGTGTGGGATATGAGAGGACGAAAAGTGACTTGTGCGTCTTGTCAGCCAACAAGTGTTGCAAAACTATATGAACAGGTTGAGCAAGTGTGGCATTACGTAACCCGTGACTGTATTCGCCATCTGTACGATCAACTGGACGCCAGAGTCAGCATCTGCATGCCGCCCGTGGAGGCTACACCAAATACTAACATGGGTGTTTCAGAATGGCTGGATGCTTGGTACCTCAGAACTGCTTGTGTTATTGGTCTGTAAATGTAATCATTTGGCGTACTCCATGTGCACTGTTACAAAAATAAAACTCGAGTGAATTGGAAATCTCTAAAAGGGTATACCAACCCCTTTTTTCGGCAGTGTATATGTCAAAGAAGCAATGTTGGAAATAAAAGAAAGCTTCAAGAGTGGTATTAAAATTGAGGCCAAAAAAAATGTCAATGATTAGATTCGCTGATGATATTGCTACCATCAGTGAAAATGAAGAAGAAATACAGGATTTGTTGAATGGGATGAATAGTCTAATGGATACAGAATATGGATTGAGAGTAAATTCAAGTAAGATGAAAGTAATGAGAAGTAGCAGAAATGAGAACAGCGAGAAACTTAATATCATATTTCAGGATGACGAAGTAGATGAAGTGAAGGAATTCTGCTATCCTTGCAGCGAAATAGTCCATCATGGACCGAGCAAGGAAGCTATAAAAAAAGGACTAGCATTGGCAATAAAGACAATTAAATCATGACAACTTTCGCTTTCTAACTACTAATCAAAAATTAATATCGGTTATCAGTGTTTGATATTTCGCGTGTTTTTTGCCACTGCCACCTATTGCTCTGAACCTTTCTTCAACCCCATAAATCTGTCTCTTAATCATTTAATGCAATAATTGATACGCAAATTTTGTGACATATTTCACTTATATTTACCAGTATGGGACTTACTGCGGAAGTAAATTAATTTCGCTATAGAAGGAAAGGCAGCGTCGTCGTAAATTTTGAACCGTTTATTGTAGATCAGTTTCACCTACTGTGTAACTATCTTTAGTGCTAGATGAATTCAAGAACATAATGATAATTAGACATCAAAGTGTAAACGAAAATTTTATCACATATATATCAACCTGTAAAATGTAGATTTACGTACCAATATATCCATGGCATGATGATGCATCGTAAAAATAATATTACATGGTACCATTTGACATTACGGATAACAAATTTCAGTTAAAATTGAGCTTTATGCTTACACTTACGTGCAGCTAACCTCGTTATTTGATGTTTATATTAACCAGCACCTTCTTTATTTCTGTCGTTTGTGTTCTGCATTTAAAAATCTTTAAAAGATAAAATGTAATAAATAAAAATACTAGTTGAGCTAGTTCTCAGTAATCACTACGTGGACGATGTGGCCTATTCTACACCATATTTTAATTCTATGTGACGATGCTATGCTAATTATATTTATATGTTTTGACGATGGCATTATGGCCGTATCACTTTAGGACATGATGTAAAAAAGATCTGAAGATGGTCATTACAGACTGTAACCGGTTATCGTCTAAAGAATTCATTTGTGATCAGAGACTGGAACAAAAACGCATTTCAAAAATACCTTAAATTACAATGGTTTCCTTAAACACCAAAATTCATTCACAATTACGTTAAAACAAGAAGGAAGAATCCACTTGCACATGACGCAAATTAAATTACTAATAACATTGTTAAAAACTTAAACCAACACTAATATTTAAAAAAAGTTTTATTTTCTATATACATATCGGACGCTGAGTGCATAATTATCTCTTGTCAGTTGGCTTTCATTGGGAAAAGTAACTTGTATGGTTGTCAAGTGTAAACCACTGTTATGATGTCAAGGAAAATGCAATGTACAAAATGACTTATACAATCATATCACTCTTGGGTATCTTGTTTTGTTGTTAGTAATAATAATAATAATAATAATAATTAATACAGACACAAGCACCTTAACTGGCTACTGGGAAACCACCTTGGTTCATGAGCTATGAATCTTGTTCTCACTTAATGAACTGTCACCAGCACTATATAGAGCCGTACTTACGAGGAATTTTGCATCCCTCTCAGGACATATGAAAGCCCCTTTTTTATTAATAAGGTTTCTTTCAAAAATCTCTCAAAATTTCGTGCTTCTCATCGCCACCCGCTCATTGAGCGATGAGGCATGGGGAAATCTATCATAACAAAATATCTCCATTTCTCTAAGAGATCCATAAATCTTCCCTTGTCCCCTCTTTGCAGCAGCTCCAGTTGCGATGTCAGATCAGGAGGATAATGCCTAGAGTCAAAACGTGGGCAGCAAAATTCGTTTTTCAACTATACCACTCATCTCTAATGCCATATGCTCACGAATTATAATCGCTTGCCTCGCCTTGTCCCAGTTTGCCCCAAGCATAAAACAATGATAAGATTTTACAAGTAATTTTCTACGTTGCATTTTCCTTGAGATTTTAGCACTGGTTTGTACTAGATGACCACATACACTGATGACCCAAAACATTATGACCACCTCCTTAATAGCTTGTTTGTCCGTCTTTGGAATGAAATATATCACACATTCTGCATATCAGGGATCAGACAGTTTCTTGGTAGATTTGGGGAGGTATGTGGCATTATATGTCTACGCACAGGTCACGTAATTCGCATGAATAATGGGCCGCTGATTTGCGTACCCGGTGATGGATTCCGATGGGTTCCAAAGGATTTACATCAGGCAAATCTGGTCGTCCAAACATCAACGTGAATTCAGTACAATGCTCCTGAAGCCACAGAAGCACGGTTTTAGCTCCAAGACACGGACAATTATACTGCTGAAAGATGACATCACCGTCGGGGGAGAAAAAGTGGCTCTAAGCACTATGGGACTTAACATCTGAGGTCATCAGTCCCCTTGAGCTACTTAAACCTAACAAACCTAAGGACATCGCACACATACATGCCCGAGGCAGGATTCGAACCTGCGACTGTAGCAGCAGCGCGATTCCGGACTGAAGCGGCCGGCGTCGGTGGAGACATCAGGCATCAAGGGATGCAGGTGGTTCGCAGCTGTCAGCGTGTCTTCGATTACTACCACAGGTCCGATGCAAGTGTGTCTCCCATGGCATAATACTGATCCCAGCAGACTGTGTCCGTGGCATGTTGCACGTTTCGAGCCACTGCTCACCTCGATGACAGCGTCTGTGGAGACGACCATCCACCTAGTGTAGCAAAAATGTGATTCGACCGGAGAGCCAACACTTTTCCACTGATCGATGGTCGAATCCCGATGGTACCATGCCCACTGCAATGGCAATTGACGATGCCATTGGTCAATACGTGAACACGTAGTGGTCGTCTGCTGCGGAGCTCCGTGATGAGCAATGTAAGATGAACGGTGTGCTCCGAAACATTTGTGCGTTCACCAGCGCTGTGCGCTTTTGGCAGGGATGCCACAGATCACCATCTATCCTGCTTTACAGAGCAGTCAAGACTCCGAACCCGACGTTTTGTGAAGAGTCGTGGACGTCCAACCATTTAGCGCCTAGTTGTAGTTTAACTGTCCTTCTACCTCTTTCCATAGATGCTCACGACAGTAGCACGTGCACATTCGATCTGCTTCGCCGCTTTCGAGTCACTCGTTCGCAGGCTCTGCCTAATAACAATCTGTCCTTTGTCAAAGTCGCTTATCTCAATGGATTTTCCCATTTGGAATCCATATCTTCGCTAGGGTGATCCCTTGTCCGTATCTACCCGCCATGGCTACTGGTCATAATGTTTTCGCTGATCAGTGTTGTGTCCTTTTGTAACATAAGCCAGCTTGGGACAGAGAGTTATGCACTCAGAGCGTGATATGTGTCCAGAATGCCATAACGTATAACCTGTTTTTTAGGATTCCGTACCTCAGTCTGTAAAATTGGAACACTTACAGGATCGCTTTATTGTACTTCCGTCTGTATGTCTGTCCATCTGACCGCCTGCCTGTCCGGCTGCTGAGAACCCTTTAACTCAGGAACGAGTAGTATCACGTTCAAATTTATGTCACATATAGATGTCTCTTGTTGGTGAAAAAATTTTAACCCTCTATGGACCACCTCGAAAAATTTGTAACGCTTTAAATATATCGCTGTATCTGCACAGCGTGAAGCTTTTTCTCGCAGGTGACGAGGGTAGCAGATTCGTAGCGCTTCAGACTACAAGTATTGGAAGTGACGCCGCTCTCAGGAAATTTTTTCAACTACGTCAACAGTTGCATCTTGGGAGTTGAGTGAAGCGTGGTCGTGTGCATTTCAGCTGTCTATATTTATTAAAATTTGTGTTGAAAAACGCAAGTTATCAACTATATGTAAATATTGTGTGATAGAGATTACTTTGAGGTATATCTGGATAAAAAACAATTACCATAACAATTACTGCCAGAATCTGAGAACTTATGTTTTAAACATTACAAATTTGTCAACTCAGGCACTTGCATGGAAACTATTGTTCTTTGTAGAAAATGAATCCTGAAGCATTTTATGGGAAGAAGAAGAGTGTTGTGGCGCGTGTAGCTGGTGGAGAGAGTGAGGACAGTTGCCTGAGTGCCTCCTGTAGCGATAATGACGAGGATTATGTGCCAGAAAGTAGGGAATCTGTGTCCAGCAGTTCTGAAAATAGTATGGTCTTTGCTTTTATCACTTGGTTGCACTGTAGCAATATGTACAGCTTTAGGACACTAAACTATGTGTTATATTTGTAACTTCCAGGCATCAGTGATGAGGATGATACCAATGTTCCTTACGCAGACAACATTTCGGCTCCTTTGTCATCAAGCGAAGACCAGTTTGGAGAAACATTAGCAAAGACAATAGTGCTCGTGACATACCACAGTGGCTAGGCTCCATCCCTGAATCTACTACAATCAAGGAACCAGTGGATTATTTCAATCACTTCTTTGACAGTCAACTATTGGAACATACAACGCAACAACCAAACTTGTATTCCGTTCAGAAGAAGCCAAATAAAGCTCTCCAACTGTCTGTCAGTGAACTGGAACAATTTATCGGAATAGTGTTTCATATGTCACTTGTCACTGTACCACGTACACAAATGTATTGGTCCAGCTTATTTGGCTTCTCTTGCGTATCGGACGCGATGATTCGGAACCGGTGGGAAGACATAAAATCCAATCTCCATTTCAATGACAACACCAGAATTTGCTCGAAAAATTCAACAAACTACCTACTGATAGAATGCTATGTGTCGATGAGCAGATGTCTCATGTCTAGTTTGAAACAATATATGCCAAAAAACCTTCACAACAAAGGAATTGTGTGCAATTTTGAAGTGTATTGTGGGAAACGTGATCCACTGGAAGGAATGGAAGATTTAGGGGCTAACGCCAATGTTGTTATGCGTCTTTGCAAGGTTATTCCACAACAAAGAAACCATTTGTTATATTTTGACAATTAGTTTACGACAATACCACTGCTTACAGAGCTTGCACGCATGACGATTTTTTGTCTGGGCACAGTTAGAGCCAATAGATTACCTGGATGTGTGTTGAAAACTGATAAACGTTTGAAAAAAAAGGGAGAGGTGCGTATGATGAACGAGAGGCAGATACTGATGGACAGTGTGTGAGAGTTGTAAAATGGTTTGACAGCAGATCTGTAGTACTTGCCTCTACTTTTTCTGCTGCAGAACCAATAAGGAAGGTGAAACGATGGGATAAAATGGCCAAAGCAAAGGTTGAAGTCGACTGCCCGTCAATACAATAATTCTTCTTTACAATCAATTTATGGGAGGAGTAGATCTTTTAGACTCGCTGATTGCACTGTACTGGATAAACATCAGATCATAAAAGTACTACCATCGTTTATTTTTTCACTTCCTTGATACGGTGGTAGTGAATGCATGGTTGCTGTACAGAAGAGACTGTGATTCTTTTGGTGTAAACAAAAATAAACAAAGGCAACGTTGTCAGTTCAAGGCTGAAACAGCTGAAGCGTTGTGCAAAATGAACAAGGACTTGAGTGGGAGAAAGAGGGGTAGACCTTCTTCAAGTATTGATGTCGAATATGTAAAGAAGAAGAACCTAGGACATGTGTCTAAGACAATCCCCCAAAGAGTTGTTCGTCAGGACAATGTTGGACATTGTCTGACAAGAGAGGTAGATGCAAAAAGCCAAACTGCAAAGGAAGTCCATCAATTCTGTGCGAGAAGTGTGGTGTTCATTTGTGTATCGAGAGAAAAAGGAACTGTTTTCTGGACTTTCATAGGGAATGAGAAGTATGCAAGTCAATCGTTTTAAATTCATACATATTTTCAATTTTAAGAAAAGTATATATGTTTGTATTCACTCTCCAACACTTAATTATCCGGTATCCTTAAATGTCTACCGTAACAAATTTGTAATGTTAAAAATATATATTGTTTAAACATGACTTTTTGCATTTTTAATCAAAATATGTTTAAAGTGATCCCTAAGTAATACCAATATAGTATTTAGAGTTTTTTGTTTGTATTATGTCATAATTCTGTCCATAGAGTGTTAAGCTTCTAAGCCAGTTCCATCAATAGATAAGGACATTTATGTCACACATTTTGACACTCGAAAACTCACTCATCAAAACGTATAGGTTATTTCCCTTTGACCTTTGGCAAGTAGTAAGGTTTCACAGCACTAGTAGATAAAAAATCCGAGAACTGTAAATTTATAATTATATCTCACGAAAAAAACTGTAATTTTTTCCGTCCTTCAGTTTGTCCGTCGGTTAAGCCAGTTTTTCTCTGGAAAAAGTTGGCGTATCAAATTCGTATTTATATTATATATTGACGTCAATGGTCCCTTGGCGGTATAAAAATCTTAAACTTCTAAGTCTATTCATTCAAACGATACGGCTATCTATCTCACATATTTTGATAGTCAAAAACTCACTTATCAAAAGCTTTAGGGTGTTTCTCGTTGCCCCAAAGCCATGAAATTTGGCAATCAGGAAGATTTCACAGTTCAAGTAAATAAAAGAAATCCGAAAATGTTAATTTGTAATTACCTAACACGAAAAAATATTTCTTTTTTATTTGTTGTGCGACTTCAGACATGAAGTTTAAACATTCTTGAATATCTTGGAATCCCTGGGATCGACATTTCGCCAGTGTCAATATTGGTAATTTCCAATAGTCCTCAATATCCTCGATTCCAGGATGGATAAACTGTCCAGAACCATAATTAAATTTGTACGGAACTCCCAGTGCGCGAGGCCTACTAGCATGTGGTCAATTTTATTTAATATTACCTTAACGCCCGCTGGTTCGCTCGAATTTGCTCAGTAATTGCATCAAAAATAATTTAAATTATGCCTACTAAAAAATTATCAGCCGTTTCTTTTTCCACGCTGTTATGACAAAGCCAGTTTTCCGTAGTGACTGTTAAATAGCTTTCTTTGATTTAGTTCAAAAACTGCAAACCTTCTACACTTCTCACGCTCATTAAGAATACTAAAGCATTTATTTTTCGAATGCGCTTCTGATCACCAAGCGATTCTGGTCGCTAGACCCCAAGGTTTTTGCGAACCATCTCTTTTGCAGTCCTGTCGGGAGATTTCCATATAAACTTTCATCCTCTAATACATATTTCTTTACATCTGCGGCGAGATGTGAGATACCAATTTTCATGGAATTAGCTGTTTTTATATAACGAAATATTTTCTTAAAAATTCCCATCCCCTAATTCACCCCCTCGTGGTTCGATTTTCAAAAACAGTGAGACACGTATTTTTTTATTTCTAATAGAAATACCAAATAACAATTTTTATAGGTTTAACTTCTAAACGGCTTTCACAATGAATAATTTCATAAAACTTTTCATCCCCAATTCACTGCCTTATGGAGTTGAATTTCCGAACACACTGGAAGACGTATTTTTTTTTTCTAACTTAGGAGTCAAATACAAACTTTCAAAGATATAGTTTTAAAAAGACTTTAGTAGTTCTTTAATAATTATTTAATGTTTAGAAAAACTTCACCCAGTATTTAACCCCATTAAAGGTTGAATTTGCAAAAATGCTGAAACAGTTTTTTTACTTTTGACTGAGAAACCATATACCAATTTTCATAGTCCTAGCTTAAAACTGTCTCAATAGCGACATATTTTCATAAAGATTTCATCCCATATTTCACGTCTTAGGAGTGGAGTTTCAAACAGTTCCTTCTTAAACAGTGCTTGCAGTATAAATCATCTCCCTTTCCAAGTTTCAAGTTCTATTCTTAGAGGTTTGGGCAGGGCAATGATGAGTCAGTGAATCAGTCTGGGCCTATTCCATCCCCTTAGGGGCAGAAATTCCAGAAAAAAAAAAAAACAGAGAAACACGTAATTTTTCATTTCCGACAGAGAAGCCAAATACCAATTTTCAAAGACTTAAGTCTAAAAATGCTCTCACAATGAAACATTTTCATAAAACATTTCACCCTTATTTCACCCCCTTAATTATTGAGTTTCCAAAAAACACTCAAACACGTTTCTTTTTACCAAGAAGTAAAATAAAAATTTTCATAGATGTAATTTTAAATATACTTCAGTAGCTCTTCAATAATGGTTTACTTTCAAAAAAATTTCACCCTCTATTTCGAAGCCATAGGGGTTACATTTCCAAAAATGCTGATACATGGATTTCTTCACTTCTGACCGAGAAAACAAATACCAATTTCCGTTGTTCTAGCTTCGAAAATGTCTTAATTGCGACGTATTTCTAAAAAGAATTTCGTCTTCTAATTCACTCCTTTTAGGATGGAATTCCAAAAAAATACTAAATTCTCTCAGACGGATTGTCTGATAGGCCTGGTGATCGCAATACACCTTGATATGTTTACCATAAACGTAATAATTAATTTTCTTAAAAGCCCAAATGAAAGCAAGAGCTTCAAGCTCGTTAGCTGAATATCCACGTTCATATTCATACAAAGTCTAGCTTACAAAACTGATCATTTCAATCTCAACTCGCTGACGTCTGAAACAGAAAAGTTCCGATTCCTGTAAAGGACGAGTCAGGGATAATACAGAAGTCTAACCTCATGTCAGGGTGACACAGGATATTAGAATTCACAAGTGCGTCTTTAACAGTAGGAAAATATGTTTGACAGCTGTCTGGCCAGAACTAGTCTTCGCCGTTCTTTAGTAAATATAAGAGTGATACGCTATTCAGTAATTGATCAGTCACAAAACAACGAAAGAAAAAAATTTAAACCGATGAAGGCGTGTAACTGTAGTTTAGTGTGTGTTGCAGAAAAATTCTTGATTGCACTTACTTTGTTGCGTCAAGTATTATACCTATAGGAAAAATGATATGACCTAGAAACTTAATCTTCTCTCTGCCAAATTTAGAAATTTGTAGATTATCACTTCACTTTGCGAAAATTTGCGCAAAATTCTGTGTAGTGAATCCCAGTGTTTTTTCAATGTGGCAGTAGCAGTTAAAGTGTCATCAATATATAACGTTAGCTTGCCTTCCAAATCAGGCCCGATCATAGTGTCTAGTGCTGTAATAAATACACTAGAGTTCGCATTTAGAGCGAAAGGCAAACCACAAAACTTACAGCTTCTTCCAGCGTAAACAAAACTGCGTATTTTCTTGATATTAGTGTTAACGGGATCTGCCAGTAAGAAGATCTCAGACCGAGGCTAGATGAATAGTATACCATAAAACTTTTGTAACAACTCCTCCAAATTTCATAATGTGAACGTACTGATATTATACTTTTATTAATCGCACATGCATCTAGGACCACACGTTCTTCTCCATTATGTTCCATTACAGGTAGTAAAGGACTACAATACAAAGTGTGTGAAAGCTCGATAATATTCGATGGTAACATCCTCTTAATCTCGTGACCTACAGACTCATGTTCGACAGGGGACAGGGTATGACTTTGTATAGAAAGTATTATGTGGTGCTACGTCCATGTTAATATGTATAAGTGTATATCTCTCCAGGTTCTTCATCGAATACATGTGAATATATCATTATTAATTCTTTCTATTGTTGTCGTTGTTGCTCATCAATATGTAGTGATTTAAGTACATCATCAAGCGTACTAGTGTTATCTGTATAATTCTTACTCCAGCAAGTCGGCGTATCGTCAACACGTGAACTCTTGGTCTTTAAAAATCGTACTGTTATTCCTTCATGGTATTTATCAGGTTTAACTGGAACACTCACCTTGTTAGAAGTTTATCGTTGCATCATCGTCCCTTAAAAACTCAACACCTGTCAGACAGTCAACTACCAGATTCCTTACAGATAGGAATGGCATACAATCACTCCTATTCCTATCAAAAATTTTGCTTGAGTTTGCCATTTGATACACTGAAACCTTGTTATCCGACAAATCTGTACCGTCTATATTGGTACTTGTATATTTCGTTAATTTTATTATATAATATTTGTGGTATGACTTTCACAGAGGCACAAGTATCCAGGATATTCGTGGCAGGGATTATTCCTACAGTAGTATTTACAGACGCTTGTACCATTGCTTGAATTTCATTCGAATCTGTATGCTGATCGTTGCACAGTTCTTCTCTAATATTATTACCTTCACTATAGTGCAGCATGTTCACGTGACTGACAACATTGCCCGCACTCTGTCATACGACCAACATCGGAGGGCTTAGTGAGGTCGAATCTAGTTTGTTGAACCTTCAATACGAGGAGTGGGAGGTGGTTCAGTCTCGATTTCTATGATATTTATAAAATGACCTTGATTGGGCCAGCCGATTTCGTTCGGACCGGATGGTACCTGACTATGCTGTGGATAAGTACTGTTTTTCATTTCTATGGCTCTGGTTTGTATGGCGAGCATGCCAGGAACCAATATTTTTGTTCCTGTAATTTCGTCCACTGTCATTTCCTTGATTATCGGTATGATACGGAGTGTTATTGTTGTATCTCCTACTGTTCCTGTTCACGTCTGGTAGGCGATCGCTTCGCGTCATACCTGAATGACGTCGACTGTGACGTCACCGGCTGATCGCGGAAGCCATGCGGCCAGCCCTTGCCATGCTGCTACGCGCGCGGTTGGCTCGGCGATGGCGCACTGTTATAGTCGTTGTATAGTAGTTGGGCTTCACATCTTCGTGTATAAGATCAGCTGAATCTAGACCTTCAAAATTCTCAGCACATCTTTGTACAAGATTGGCTCACTCCAGTAACGTGTTTTATTTAAATGCTTTTTGAAGGGCCTGCGGAGACTGCCTTATTTACAAGTGAATTGTCTTGACTTGAAAAAATGTTTTCTTTCTTCCTGATAACTACGAGACCAATATTTTGACAAAAAGGTTCGTTCGAATTGTTCATAAATTTGGCAGCACTTAGCCATTCGTGTCACCCAAAGGGCTCCGTCTCCTTGTATGTATCCTGTCGTGAAGCGTATCTTTTGCTCTTCCTACAAGGAAGACGATACGTACCTTTGAAGGACTTAATGAGTACAACTGGGTGTGGAGAACTGTTTTCTGTTATATGAGGCTGGAACTGCCTGTCTTTAAGTATACTGTCTTCAAGTAAGGCGTTGTGCAACGTAAATATTGCCGGTAATTCTACAGTACACTGCTTGGTAACAAACCACTAGAAGTCATAGCATTAGAGTACGGCGTAGGAGAAACAGTGGGATCAGTAATTCCATTACATCTATGGCTTGCAGCCGATCTGCACCTCGAACTCAACTTTTGACTGAACATACTTCTTGTTATATGCTAGAAAGCTACGTATTCATCTGGCCACGGCATTTTGGTATATATTTAAAGTTTGTATAATCTGTTCGAGCTTTACTTTAATAGAGTCACCAGATTTGATGTAATTCGGCTCGGCGGCACTGGTCGTTTCACTCACAACTCTTTCGACTTTGAAACACGTATGTAACATAGCAGCGATGGCGAGGCATTGTAGCATCTGTGACCAGAGAGTATGCGCTTGACCGCGCGAGTGTTGCGAGCGGTTCTCAGTCTGTCAGTAGTCGTTGCGAGTCTGTAGCTCTGTCTAGTTGCAGAGCAGTACGTCAGTAGTCGTCATGCAGAGCGGTCGGTCAGTAGTAGCAGCCCAGTGCGGTTGTGTGATGTAGGCGGTCGGCAACACTGGTCAAGATGCTGAATGAGGTATACTGTTAATTAATATAATCATTAGACAATGTAAAACTTATTTATTGTAATCAATCTCTAACAAGTCCCCCAATAATAATTTTGATTTCAAAAGCATTTTTCAAAAAAATTTTATTTTTTATTGAACTAAAGATTTCGTTGCACTTCCCATTTCATTCCACTTCTTCTGAAGAAAAATTTCAGTAAATTCACAAAAAAAAGGAATATTATTATTTGCAATGCAGTTCCTCCAAGCCGTGCGCAAAGATAAGAGCAGAAATTTGACATCCAGTTATACTGAGGTAAGACTTTAATTCCGATTGTTTTACACAGGGCCAAAGACCGATGTTTCGGTTTAATTGAATTTTCTTATCACTGAATTGACCTTAATTTTTTGTGAGGAATTTATATTTGAGTCAGATTGCGAATTTCACATTTTTGTTGCCATTGTCAATACATTTCATTGTGGGCAGGTTACGCTTAGCACAATGTCCATTGGCACTCATAATTAAATATTGTCATATTTCTTTCTTTTAAAAGTTTTGTGGGGAGGTTACACTCGGCTCCCATTTGTATTAAGTATTATTACTTTCTTTTAAAATTTTTGTGGGGAGGTTACACTTGGCGACACCCAGTCCAGGATCGTATTTCATTGAGAGTCTTTTGAGCAACAGTCAGATATCTGCTCTTATTTCCTTAGATATAATTAGGATTTGGCGCAACGCTTTTACTAATCTTGTGACTTTCCTTCTACAGGTCAACGGCAATTTGTTGCTTTGTTGTATTTGTGTGTTGCTTTTGCATTGTGTTTATTTGTTTTGTGAAAAATTTTGACTATTGTAAAAATGCCGCGAAAGACTGTGAATAGTGTATCGCGAGGTATTATGAATGAAATTACCGACTCAAACAACTTTACCGATAGGACATGTGACACGCAGTGTAATGATGACAATCCTGCGTTCACTAACAATCAGTGCATTCCAACCACTAGTGATGACTTTTACCCTGATAATGAACAAACGAACTCAATTGTCTCGTCTGTTAATTGGACGACAATTGATGACGCAGAACGCTCTAGTGTAATGAGCGCTGCCGAGCTTAACACAGCCGATTTGGAAAATTCAAGTAACGTACAGACAAATTTGTCTAGTGAAAATGAACAGTGTACTGAAAGTAGGACGGATTTATTTAATTCCGAAATAATGTCTGACAGTGTACATCCGACTGACAAACTTTTTTCTAAATCTCAGAATAACCAAATGGTTACAGTAAGCGAGAAAGTTCCAGATCCACTATTGAACAGCACAGAGAATAGAAATGCTAATCTTGAATCGGATCTAATTATGGCATTTTTGCGGCAAAATTTCGAACAGTTTAATGAAAAATTTAATAAAAATGACGAAAATCTCAAACAACAATTTAGTGAAGAGAATAAAAAATTAGACAAACAGAGTGAAGATTTCAGACAACTTAGGGAAGATAACAAACAACAGAATGAAAACCTCAAGCAACTTAGTGAACAGGTCAGACAACAAAATGAAAAATTTGACGACAATTCGAGGCAGCTTAGTGAACAAATTAGAGCGGTTGCCGCGCAGTGCCATGACACTAAGGAACAGTTGCGCGCGGAAATTGAGGCGTGTTCACAAAAAAATAGCGAAGAAATTAAATCTGTTGCGCAAGAATTAAGAGAAATGCAAACAGTCGCAACAGAAACACTCAGAGACGAAATTAGCGGAGTCGCTAAACAATGCTCTGAAAAAGCTGCACAATTACGGGACGAGTTTAAAGCAATGACGGTAGAACTTTCGCGCACTATGGACGCAAAGATAGACGCGAAATTCGAACAGCAGAACACTCAGATTAACGAGCGCTTTAATCAGCACATACAGAACAGTGATACGTGTTTCCGCAGATTTATTCAAGATCAAAACAAAGTAAAACGACAAGTCATGGAAACAATCACTGCACAAAGACAAGAGGACAAACGTAAAATATTCGCGAAAGCGAAGACGTATGTAGACAATAATATTACTACAGTGTCCGACAAAATTAATACCATAGAACAATTGAACGCGGAATTACGGGATGAAATTTCTGACCTTAAATCAAAAACAGATACACACACAGTAAATATTCAAACAGTGACAGATAGATTCGAACAATTAGATCTAACACAGGATTGTGATGTTATCAAAGCTGATGTTAAAAAACTGAGCGAAACTACGCGCAAGTTGCAAAAACAGATTAATGCGTCTGATTCTAAAACCGATGATCAGGTTAAAATACTGACTGAAAAATATGATGAATTGGCCAGTCGTATTGATGTTATCGAAAATACTAATGACAATAAATCAGACGATACTGCACCGGTTTCATTTATCCAAACACCTGAATTTCAAAATTTACAGCAGACAATTAATGAGATCGATTCATCTAACAACACGTTACGTAGGAAGTTATCAAATTTACAACAAGAAGTAACAGAGATGAAAAACACTTCAGATAATAACATACCACAACAGACGCCACTTTATGAACATTTGTCAGACTTACGCAGTGCGTATAATGTGAACAATTTACAGAGACTACGCGAATTAAAATCCGAAAAGCCACGCGACTTAAAATCTGAAAAGCTATGCAACTGGAAATCCGGAATGACACAGACGAACAGATTCACATACAAACCTGAACGTGTTCTCAAATTCGGTGACGAGAACATAGATTATGAGCAATTTTTACCCGCAAGAAAATGTAAAGAATTTAATAATGACAGAAGACAGGTACACGCTTTGAGCTGTATACGACAATTTATCTTTGTACATTCCCCGCCATTACCTGTAATGCAGAAACTAGCTTTGAACCTGAGGCGACAATTTATTTTTGTATTTACAACAGCATTGCCTATAATGAAGAAACTAGAATTAGCATGCAGACAGCAATTTATTTCTGAATTTGTACCGCCATTGCCTATAACACAAAAGCTAAAATTTATTTGCAGTGCGTAAAAGACCTCAGGGGATTCATTACGCTTTAATGAATATGTGCCGTAGCGAGCATAGGGCCCCGAGCTGTAGTAGTGCTGTTTCATCTTTAGTTTTCTGCACTGCTGCCTTTTCTTCTACTATCCTTTATATCTATCAAAACTGCTCTTCAACTATTGCTCTATCTAGAATTAAGAAACATTGTAATGAAAACCCGATGTGACAAACTTTTACCGAATGTGACAATTTTCAGTAGGCACTCCCGTAATGACAACTACCGCCGTAACTTTAATTACAGATAAAATCGTAATCATCAGTATGTATAAAATTTTGAGCAATCGGAACCATATTTATGTAACAATAGATGTTTTTCACCACAATAGCATGAAAGTCAACCGCTTAGCATACCTAACCAACAATGCAGTCTACAAGGTCAACCAGGCTTTAATGTTTCGCCGCGTGCATGTATAGTCCCAGCTCCAACAAATAGTAACGCATGGCAGCAAAGAAATAACTACGTACAGACAACACTCTATTTCAACTCGTATCGCAATACACCGTATAGGAATGACTATCACGACAGACGCAAAAATAATGAGCACAATTCTCGGCGTACATTTAATAACAGTCGATCTTATGAGCAGCAACAACATCAGCAACAACAAATAATCATGAATGAAACAGACAATAGGTGTCATCCATAGCGTAACACGTCAGTAAGAAATAACAAAGCAGTTCATATAGTGGATATGCCACAATATTCTCCCGTAAATAACAGCACGTACGATGGAATTTAACCAGATACAGCACAGATTGCATATTACAGTAACACAAACATTACTTTTGACACGCAGAATTTTGCTCACGAGAATGTTATTTGAAACATGCTTTGTTGAATGCTCCATTTTTATCGCACCCAGATCTTACCAGAAATTTTTCCATTGCTACCGACAGTTCCAACACCGCTTTAGGCGTACACATTTTCCAGGAAATAGAAGAAGATGGTTCAACAATAATTAAAAACATCGCATTAGCAAGTCGCATTTTGTCACCTGCTGAACGAAATTATTCCGTCACAGAACTTGAAACATTATGTGTTGTATGGGCTTTTACGAGATTTCGGGACTTTCTTTACGGCAGATATACCACCGTCTACACAGACCATAGAGCGATACAATTTTTACTTTCAGCTAAATTTACTCACGACAGATTAAGCAGATGGAAACTATATTTACAAGAATTTAATTTTACGATTGTTCACATTCCCGGCACACAAAATGTTATAGCAGACGCACTATCGCGTTCTCTCGGCAACAATCAGCAAGACGTAGCAACCAACTTCTGCAAAACAAATTTCAGTGTCATGTACATTCAGCAAGTTGCATTTGAAAACTTTATTTCATCGTCATTACAGGACATAGCAAAGGAGCAAAATAAAGACAATGTGTGGAAAGAAATTAAACACCTTTGGCAAGATAGGAAAAATGTTACGATTAGGAACCACTACACTGTACGCAATGACATTCTGTTTCGCCGCTCTCATCCTGACAGCAACAATTGGTTATTATGCATTCCTGACGAACTGGTCAACAAATTAATTTGGTACACTCATTTAAGCTACGCACATTACGGAGCACGAAAATGTTTTCTTATACTGAGACAGAACTGTTATTTTACTAACATGGAAAAACGTATACGACGAGTTTTAGCGTCTTGTAAAATTTGCCAGAAAGCTAAATCAGACACCCACTTCACATATTCCTCCTTTATATCCCATTGTACCTGTTAAATTAAGACATATGACCGCAGTAGATATTTTTGGTCCTATTCCGAGAACTAACAGAGGTTTTTGCTACATCTTTGTCGCTGTTGAGCTCACTTCAAAATTTGTTACTTTCACTCCATTACGCAAAGCTACTGCTAAAACTGTTTCGGAAGCATTTGTAAAACATTTTCTATTTCATGTAGGGCATGTAATGAAAGTAATTTCTGATAATGGATCTCAATTTCGTAGTAGCGTATGGACACGCATGTTACGAGCTAGAAACATTTCTCCGATTTATATATCCAAGTACCATGCTTCTTCGAACCCCTGTGAAAGATTAATGAAAGAAATTGGTAAGCTGTGCCGAATATACTGCCACAAAAGACATATTGATTGGGATACACACATACTCTCATTCCAAGATGTAATTAATTCCATTCCAAATGAATCCACTATGCTATCTCCGACTGTTATACTAAAAAACGTTGAACCACCAAACAAAATTAAAGAATTAGTAAAATTCCCCAAAAGTCGTCGCCTACGACACCACGAAATAATTGACATTGCGCTGAACAACATCAAACGTGCCGCAGAGCGCCGGAGAAGACAGCAAAAACAGGTTTGTACACGCCGCGACTTTCACGTTGGACAGAAGATATTGATACGTACACACTATTTATCCAGTAAATTAAAAGGTAAGTGCAGTAAATTTGAACTTCTATACGCAGGTCCATATCGGATTCGCAGCATCCCTCACCCCAATGTTGTACACGTCGAAACTTTGAGAACCAGAAAATCGAAAGGCAATCACCATATCTCAAACATTAAACCGTTTATTGAGTGAAACCACTGTATGATTCAACACACTATGATGTCATTTACTAATGCAATTAATTCACCTGACTAATTACTGATGATTATCGTATTTTTTCTTGGCAAGTGCCCGGCAAGGTAAGGTTAGCAGGTCGCTTTTCTTGTCGTTACACATCAGACCGTGCACATTTTCCACTTTTTTGTGTATATGATTGTACTCCAGTTTTGTTTTTATGTATTGTGAAATAGTTAAGATATAACACACACCAGTCGACTTTGACATTTTTTTTGCCTTATGACATCTCAACATCGTGACTGTTTTACATTTTTTTTTTGCTGCTGCATTGTAATATTATCTGTACATTTTGCCTCTGAACACTGTCAATGCCTTTGACATATTACGTTTTCTGTCATGTTATGCTGTACGGTTAATTATGTTACCATAAACCAGTCATTATTTAATGGGTATATGATTTAAATGTAAGACATTAATCTTTGTTCATCAATTTCAGAAAAAAATGATGCGTGTAAGAAATAAATTCAACAGAAATGGGAATTTCACCTACGGAATAAACGAAAGAAGATGCAATAACTTTATGAGGAAGAGTAAATGGATCAGGATTGGCAGGCATTAACAAGAATATACTATACTCATCACAGAATAGCAGTCTTAACTAATTTTTTCTTTCAGAATACAAGGTGATTGATGCAGGCTGTCAGACAGAACTACACATCTTAGTTTTAATGATGAAATATGCTAGAGATAAGGAATAGTTATGTAATGAGTAATGAAGTGATTTTTTGCAGATGATAATGAATACTGATGAATAATGATGAAGGAAATGGTATTATGAATAATGAAGTTTTTCTTTATAGGTGATGATAATAGTGAAGTTATGATGATATGGATAATGAAGTTTTCTTTACAGATGAGGATAATGTTGAAGTTATGTATTTATGCTATGTAGTTATTTAAGTATTTGTTGCAGTTTGCTTTGACAGCAGGTGTTATATTGCATAGTAGGATGACAGAAAGTTTTGGAAAGGACAGCTATGGAACACATTTTATACACATTTCACTACCTGTTAATTCGAAGTTCACTACTTTTCAGCATAGTGTGCGTTTCTTCTTTCAGGTCAATAATCCATTTTGTATTTTTTCCAAGAGAAGCTTTTCATGATACTTACTAAACCTGTTACTTATTATACCTGTTCTTGCATTTTTATTTTTTACCCATTTGTGTTTATCATTTATAAATGTGATCACATATACTGCCTTGTTACATAATCTTGCTACAGCTGACTCATGACGAATGACGTTACCTATCCTCATTTGCTGCAATAGGTCAAAAGCAAATAGTGTTATGTTTCAGCAATTAATTATCGATCCCAACGCAATGCATTGCTACCAAAAAAAAAAATGTATTACCAGTCCCACATAATGTCACTAGTTTATGATAATTCTGAATAATACTGATTAGCTCTGAATAGTATGTCGCTTCAGTAATGACTTCTTAATGAGACAAAAAAAAGTATATATTTAAGATAATGCTTTGTCAATAGCTAATAACTGCCACTGTTTATTGTAATGAGACTACTTATAATGCCCATGATTATTAATGCTTTGATTGTAACTAGCTGATTTTTAATAATGACTTTGTAATGATCAGAATATTACTGAATGAGGAACACTGTTTATTGTAATGAGACTACTTATAATGCCCATGATTATTAATGATTTGACTGTAATTAACTGATTTTAATAATGACTTTGTAATGATCTGAGTACTACTGAAGGAGGAACACTGTTTATGGTAATGAGACTACTTATAATGCCTGTGATTATTAATGCTATGCCTGTAAATAACTGATTTTTAATAATGACTTCGTAATAATCTGAATGATGATTCTATTCAATACTTGCTGGCCACTGAGTGCCAATAATTAATGTCACTCCACGAATTGTTATTAATTATGCCATTAATTATCTCTTGTTTTCAATGTTCATACTTTGTTATTGGAAAGGAATGTGACTGTTTAATAATGCTTTATAATTAGGAAAAGACTAATGATTCTTACTATTGGAATGACAAATGATTAATTAACGACAAATGATTAATTATCTGTAATTAGACAAATGATTAATTAACGACAAATGATTAATTAACTGTAATTAGACAAATGATTAATTAAAGACAAATGATTAATTAACTGTAATTAGACAAATGATTAATTAACGACAAATGATTAATTAACTGTAATTAGGAAAAGGCTAATGATTATTATTGTAATGACAAATGATTAATTAACTGTAATTAGGAGAAGGTTAATGATTCTTAATTATACTCTGTAACTGAAAAGAATGCGATTTTTTCATAATACTTTGTAACCAGGAAAAGAAGGCTACTGATTCTATGTAAAACAATTAATGAACATTTTTCTGTAATACTACATACTTGGTACAGAAATGTTCAATAACTGGGCTATGAATGCCACAAACTATCAATGAAGACTGTAATTGTCAATATTATGTGACATAATGTCCTTCACCTCATGAGTTAACTACCTTGAATTACTGCAATGTCCATTTGTCCTGTTTATCCCACTGATCATGGAGCACTATATTTGGTTTTTGCACTAATTCTACGTTGGTGTGCCTTGTAAGAGCGTGGTGTTGACACGACATGCTGTCCACCACCGTGAGCAATGAAGACGTTATTATGGTCCCACTGTTTGGTGTACCTAATGTACTGCCAAAATGAAAACATGGAACATTACTACGACAGTTCAGTGTCTTGGCTACACTGATAAATTCTGATGGGAAAAGAACTTCAAGTTGTGTCACTTGGTGTTGTACTTCTGTGGAAAGATATGGACTTTCAGAACAGCTGTGTGCAATCTAAAGTGCTACAACCATGATGCAATCCTTCCCTTTCCTATCCTAATTCTTGTCACATAATGAAAATCATTTTTTGGTAACATCATTTCTGTTCGTAGGTTATACATATTTTTCGATTCCTGAACTCCAGTGCGAGTACACTTATGTCACTGGTCGACATGATGTTTGCCATTATGTTTATTTGTTGTGAAAATGCTAAAGACATTTTTCAGTGCATGTGCACTTTGGACATGATTTTCTTGCCATTATGTTTATTTATTGCGAAAATGCTAAAGACATTTTTCGCTTTGTTCTGAAGTACAGTATATGTACACTCTTGTCTTTTATATTGTATATACATTTTTTTATTTTCTGAACTACAGTGCATGTGCACTCATGTCACTTGTCAACATAATATTTTGTCAGTCTGTTTATTTGTTCTGAATATGCTAAAGAATTTTTTCAGTGCCTGTGCACTTTGTTATCTGTCAAATAATTTGTATATACATTTTTCTGATTTGCTACTATGTTTTGTACTCACATTTTGTCTTTGTCTGATATATTTTGTACTTAGTGCGTGTGCACAACATTTAAATATTCTGTAAGTTGTAGAATTTTGTTAATTAAAGAAAAATTTTGCCACGCTTGGCAAGTCCAAATGACTCACCATCGCTGCCAAATTTTTGCCCCCCCAGTGGAGGGTTATGAAACACGTATGTAACATAGCAGCGATGGCGAGGCATTGTAGCATCTGTGACCAGAGAGTATGCGCTTGACTGCGCGAGTGTTGCGAGCGGTTCTCAGTCTGTCAGTAGTCGTTGCGAGTCTGTAGCTCTGTCTAGTTGCAGAGCAGTACGTCAGTAGTCGTCATGCAGAGCGGTCGGTCAGTAGTAGCAGCCCAGTGCGGTTGTGTGATGTAGGCGGTCGGCAACACTGGTCAAGATGCTGAATGAGGTATACTGTTAATTAATATAATCATTAGACAATGTAAAACTTATTTATTGTAATCAATCTCTAACAAGTCCCCCAATAATAATTTTGATTTCAAAAGCATTTTTCAAAAAAATTTTATTTTTTATTGAACTAAAGATTTCGTTGCACTTCCCATTTCATTCCACTTCTTCTGAAGAAAAATTTCAGTAAATTCACAAAAAAAAGGAATATTATTATTTGCAATGCAGTTCCTCCAAGCCGTGCGCAAAGATAAGAGCAGAAATTTGACATCCAGTTATACTGAGGTAAGACTTTAATTCCGATTGTTTTACACAGGGCCAAAGACCGATGTTTCGGTTTAATTGAATTTTCTTATCACTGAATTGACCTTAATTTTTTGTGAGGAATTTATATTTGAGTCAGATTGCGAATTTCACATTTTTGTTGCCATTGTCAATACATTTCATTGTGGGCAGGTTACGCTTAGAGCAATGTCCAGTAGCATTTCTATTAACTATTGTCATTTCATTTAAAATATTGTGGGGAGGTTACAACTTCGAAGTTCAATTATCATTTCTCTACGTGTCCTTTTTGTGACAGCCATTGCGAAAAGTCGTCAACAATGTTTTCCACTTTCACCCCCTGCTCATCAACGAAAATATTTGTATTTTCCAATTGTTTTGCGTTACCATGTATTTGTTTTTGTCTTTCTTCAAACGTGACATTACTCCCGCAATATCACGATAAGCTGTTTTAACTGAACACTCCACTTTCTACGCTATTGTACTGTAGCAGCTAAAATCGCTAATTCATTGGGTTGTTTTTCCTGTTCTGTAGGAATAGTCTTAAATCTTCACGCAATTCACATTGTTTAGTCTTAAACTCTTCCCGTAGCTTATGTTGTTCAGACAAAAAGTCTCGTTATTTAGGTAACAATTCATTAGGTTTTCGCAACACTAGCTTGTCTGTTTGCATGAAGATCGTCCTCAAACAGAAAATTTTCAGGTAAAATATGTACCTCCGTTTCAGAGCTCCATCCTGATTCTGGCTCGGAAAAATCTTTTACGTCCATAGTGTGAAGTGAAGCCATTTTGTTCCCTATCCTATCTCCACATAACAAACATATTTAACGAAATAATTTTGAAAAAAAATGTAAAAGACTAAAATTTGAAGATATAGCTACACAATTAAGCTGAGAATAAATAGTGGCTAGCATGAGCAATTTACAGGGTTATTACAAATGATTGAAGCGATTTCACAGCTCTACAATAACTTTATTATTTGAGATATTTTCACAATGCTTTGCACACACATACAAAAACTCAAAAAGTTTTTTTAGGCATTCACAAATGTTCGATATATGCCCCTTTAGTGATTCGGCAGACATCAAGCTGATAATCAAGTTCCTCCCACACTCGGCGCAGCATGTCCCCATCAATGAGTTCGAAAGCATCGTTGATGCGAGATCGCAGTTCTGGCACATTCTGTCTGTTCACTTCACCATTAAGAAAAAATGTTGCTTCATCACTGAAAAGAAGTTTCGCACTGAACACATCCTCTTCCATGAGCTGTTGCAACCGCGCCGAAAATTCAAAGCGTTTGACTTTGTCATCGGGTGTCAGGGCTTGTAGCAATTGTAAACGGTAAGGCTTCTGCTTTAGCCTTTTCCGTAAGATTTTCCAAACCGTCGGCTGTGGTAGGTACGTTTAGCTCCCTGCTTGCTTTATTCGTCGACTTCCGCGGGCTACGCGTGAAACTTGCCCGCATGCGTTCAAACGTTTCTTCGCTCACTGCAGGCCTACCCGTTGATTTCCCATTACAGAGGCATCCAGAAGCTTTAAACTGCGCATACCATCGCCAAATGGAGTTAGCAGTTGGTGGATCTTTGTTGAACTTCGTCCTGAAGTGTCGTTGCACTTTTATGACTGACTGATGTGAGTGCATTTCAAGCACGACATACGCTTTGTCGGCTCCTGTCGCCATTTTGTCTCACTGCGCTCTCGAGCGCTCTGGCGGCAGAAACCTGAAGTGCGGCTTCAGCCGAACAAAACTTTATGAGTTTTTCTACGTATCTGCAGTGTGTCGTGACCATATGTCAATGGATGGAGCTACAGTGAATTTATGAAATCGCTTCAATCATTTGTAATATCCCTGTACTTCAGGCCCCACAGTATAAAGTTGGATATTGGCCATTATACATAAGTCAAACAAAGAGTGGCCATATTATGACACATAGCTCATCAAAAAATCCTCATAAAGTTCTCCACAAAATTAATGTACAAGGCCAATCCTCTCACCTGTCAAATAGCAAAGCTAGCGTATCCTATCTTGCTCCTGAGATGCCTTCCTCTTCATCTATCTCTATTAGCTATGCAGTCTTCTTTTCCTTTATATTTCCTTAATTATGTTTCGTCATGTCTCTCTATTCTTCTCCTCCCTTCACCATGAGTCTCCCTCATACTCCCTGCTGCCAGCACTCCTATATAAAATCTGTCTCTTCAATAATGTCTAATTGTAACAGTACTTATGATCTACGAACATAAACTCTATATGTATGTATTTTTCCAGGTGTACCTTTCTAATTGTTTATTTCACTTTTTGTACTAGATGTAGTTTAACGTGCCTACTAAAACATATGAATGTAAAATAAGTAGAATGCCTGGTTAGATGTAAGAGAGGGCCTCATGGCCCTAAACTTGCCAGGTTAAATAAATAAATAAATAAATAAATAAAATAAATAAATAAATAAATATACACACAATTAAATTCATTAAATTCAATGAAGGCAAATTTGATTTATCACACACTGATGGACGAATGCCTTAATGATATTAATTGTACCGACCAGAGGAGAAAGGTTGCCATGCCTAATGTCCGTACCTGAAATAGGGATGTTATTGCGTCGTCTTCTATAACTGGTTCCTCATTTAAGGTTGCTTTATCTATCTGCGTCCAGTTCTTTTTTCTTTTTTTTTTGTAAATTATCGTTTTCTTCAGTTTCGAAATAACAGTACTTTCGTTCCACACCTGTGATGCGAAATTCCATGAAGTGTAAAAGAAAACAATTATTACTTTACACGTTCCGATGCGGTCTCCATGAACAACAAAATTTTCCGAGAGCGAAAAATTTTACTGTAACGACGAGTCTATGTAATGAAGAAAATTCAACATCAGTGTAGCTGGTTTCTGTGATCAGTCCTTAATAGCATGATGCTAGACCATGTGTCAGAAATAAAGATTTTAATCGCCAGTGATGGCGCGCATAAATATGCTTTCAGTAAATCGTAATCGGTCTTCGTAAATAATGAAAAGATAATGAAGGCAGGTTCTTTGATTGATCGTACAAATCTGCATATTGGCAGCTATAATGGCAGCCGATCAATCTCATCAAGGTATCGAGACTTCCGCACCATCTGGTCTTTCAAATTCTGAAACAAATAAAAAATTGGTTAAGACAAGGAAAATAAATATGTTAGTAAACTTTAGTATTCTGTTTTAACCTATGTATTGTCGTGAAATGCACAAGCATGGGAAACTATCGTACCTCCTTATTACAGTGTGTGCCTATCAAGAGACAGAAAACAAGAGAGTGAGTGACTGACTGCGAAGGAGACAAAGTTCATCGCTAAAGAAATTGTCATTTGTTTCAACGGTTACAACATAACATTGTTCCATGTATGGAATGGTCGATAGTGGAATTAATTTTGAAGATGGTATATTACAAGTTATACCATAAAACCATTTTTGTCTGAAATTCTGCTCATTACTTATTCAGCGTTTATCTGATCTGCTCTTTTCTGTAGTGATCTAAAACAGATTTGTATGCTGGTTGGAAATAAGGGAGTGTTTTGGAAGTACACTGGGTGACACGGGTGCAGAGCCAAGCGCCAGAACAGTGAGGGACGCTGCTTGGAAAGGCAGAAGGGCAGCAAGGGCACGCTGTCATTGCCACAGTTGGGCCCCCACATGCAAGTTTGTTACACCCCACGATGCCACCGGGAAGATGGACAACATTACGATATCCTGTACAGATGTTTTTACGAGGTGAGGTGAGGAGGAACCTTTAGTTAAAGTCGGCATTGTCAGCCAAATACAGGAAGCCGACATTTTGGACACTGGAGACCGTTGTCTTGCAGGGGAAAAAAGCTCTTAGTTAGGCCTCTGAAAACCGTGGGGTGTAACTAAATGCTTAACTCTTACAAGAAGCTTTATTTAGGGATATAATATTTATGGTTCATCTAAACTTTTTCCAGAGTGACAAAGGAGTATTACAGTGCCAGAGGGAAGCTGCCTCACTGGCTGAGGAGAGAAAGAGGAGCAGTGGAGAACAATTTCTTCAGAGGAGAATGGTAGAAAGGCAATCATTGTTTAACCAAGTAAAACATAGCCGAGAGATGGGGACACAGACACTCTCTCAGCAGCATTTTTATCTGTTGGATCTTGGAAGATTCAGAGCCCAGATGTTCAAATTGAGCATGTCGGGCATTCTACACACAGGAATCACTTCTTTGTCTTCTACTTCAATTCTTAGTCACCTCTAGATCTTGACATCTCGCCTCTCGTCTTGGAGCACTGCTGCCAATCCATCATCTTTGTCAGCTTGAGCCACCAGTTGATCTCGTACGTTTGAGGGCTTTGAAAATTTTTGGGGCACTCAACAGTTAGCCGCAGCAGAGCGCTGCGGGAGCTGCCACTGATTGAGGGTGAAGTATTTTAGTCACTGACAGTTCCACTATGGTGAGACTGAGACACTAACGCGCGAGGTGTAGGGAATTTCGATTCACTTTATAAAATTACAATCTCAGAGCCTGACTCTGAAGATTTGCTATGAAAAATCGTAAAAAATTTGCTTCCAAAATGTGCAACAAGTCTGATGCATTAACTGCAATAGTTCCGTGCATTTGGTCTCGGAAGCTGACATACGCCCTGGACAGCGGTGTGCTGACTACATGACCCTCCATATCCGCATCCAGTGACGCTTAAGCACTTGGCAATTGCGTGATTTATTCTCGGTCCCATGTTACATTCGTCAGATATGTGTTTGCATTGGTTGACATTGTTAAAAGGTATTTAGAAGTTTCCACAGGTTGCCATTCTTGTCTATTAAGAATTATTCGTCAGTGAGAGTACTTGAATACCATTTCGCCTTAATTGTTAATTACCTAACATTTGATATGCAGTTAAACCCAATTAATTGGAAAATATGTATCACTTAACATTTTATCGACTCCTTACAAAAACAATATAAGTTCTATGGACAACCCTAGAGAAATAATTACGAGCATTATTTAATACCGTGTAATTCGGCCCCCGGACTTGATGATCGCCTGGATTCTGTTAGGAAGTAAGCCCATACTGTTTTGCATGTACGTCGCATCCACATTAAGCTGCTCGTCGAGGGTCTGATAGGGAAATTCCACCAAATTGCGTGGATGCTGATGTCGACGTTTTATCCGTTGTTCCAGCATGTCCCACAGATTTTCTATGTGGTCCAAGTCAGGTGATTTTGCAGGCCAATCGAGATGCAGTTGGATGAGAGAACATGCACAAAACCAGTCACAGCCTATGAGCTTCGTTATTATCATTTTGAAAAATAGGGGTATCAGTAGCATACTCATCGTGCTGACTGAAAGGCATCACCTGATTATTCAGAATGTTTAAGCAAACATGCTGGTCCTTGATAGTGGGGACCTCAGTGAGCTGACCAAATTTCATAATATGCGCACTTCATCATCAACAAACTCAAAATCATCCTACAAAAGTAAATGATAATGTTTTGTTGTGCAAACAGTCACAATTTTCACATGATAGGACTCTTTTTTGCAGTAACATGACGTTCTTATGCTTTCTTTAAGCAGTGAATGGAAAACGTATATAAAATGTAGCACTAGGCGTTTTTAACGGATATAAAGCAAAATGAATATAAGCCTAATGCTTCGTCTTAATCAATCCGAGCAAAACAATATCATAGTTAAACCGAGGATTAATTCATACATATTACAAAAGTGTATGTACGTATGAACGACTGGAACGACTTCAACCAGATTTGGTACACACATCACTTACTGTCTAGAAAGAATCGCTGTGGGGGTAACGGCCGTCTACCTGCGAGAATGAATGAGGGTTAGGCTGAAAAAGAAGTGTAGCCCATGACGCGTGATTACACAGACTTTATTCATTCAGTATTTGAGAATGGGAGCAGTCAGTTACTTGCAACAAACATTACGCATAGCTTTAAAATTTTATGAAACTTTTGTCGGTGACAGCTCGACGAAATGAAGGAAGGAAAAACGTTTATCACTTACTACATTTTCTCTGTTCATGGAGTATAACTGCCGCATCAGGCATGATGTTTCAAGTTATTACTTCTTTACTACTCACTGTATTCGTGACGAATTTTGTAGAGAAAATTCACATATATCACTAAATGTGACTGCAAAATCGTATCATTGTGCGAAATACAGTTAAGCAAATCTGAAGACATAAACACTAAGGTGCGTGAAAAGCTGTGGCATCACGCATTGAGACGTGGGACACACGCTCAAGGATACTTCAGCTCAATAAGGACAAGGCAATAATTACCAATCAAACACAAACTCTGGCTTGTAATTTTCAAAAGATTTTATTTAACAATACCCCAGAATAATATACATAATTCCTCTAGAATTTGAAACATTACTAAACAGCCAAACCGTCTACGACCGTCAAAGCTCACCCCTTAACAATAAATAATTTTAAAACCCTCTTTACATAAATCTTAAGAACCATTTAAACAACAAATGGTTTACCGAGAAAAACTCCCACAGAAGAAGGACATCTTTTAAGATATAACAGATGAAATAACTCACAATATCAGTCTCTGAATAAACATCAAAAACCAGTACAATGAACGGCATCTTTCAGGTATTATAAAATTTCAATGACAAGTAATGGCACGTCAGAGGTGCGCGGAACTACAATTCAAATCGAGCCTGAATGAAAATTAAAAGGAACGGTAAGAAGAAAAGACGGACGCCTCGGCGTCACCAGGAAAAAATAATGAAATACTAAACTTAAATTCGCCGAAGAACGAGAGTCTACTGATAAACACATCGACTGCGCTATCGATTACAATTCAAACGGACGACATGCACCTTTGATTATACAATTGAAACAACACCACAAAACCACACAGCAACTGTGCAGTACCCGGAGTTACACAATCCTTAAAACATTAGAAAAATTTCAAAACAGGAATACGGCTGCAAGGGACCACAAGCCATTCACATTCAGCTCTTCCTAGAAACATGAAATAGTGATGATATGAGACAGAACAAAGTTATGTGTAATACTACTCGATGCCACGGTTCTGCAGTATACTATACATAACAGCTCTTCAGACAATATTGGCTACATTGCAACAAGGCTGTCGCTGTTCGCAATTATAAATTAATAATTTAAATTTTCACAATATAATCACGTTGCAAATAGTGAAATTATTAATTGTTCTGTCGTTCCTCTATTTACAACTTCCTCACCGAACTTAAGCAGGAAAAGAAGTCGCTCATTGAGACAATACAAACCCACGATTATCTTCTTCCGGTAACTGTGATAGATTAATAATAAGCTTCTCACATTCTCTCACGTCGTACAGCAGCACAGATGAGGCCATCGCACCCTCACCAGACGCAGTACACACTCGCCGACCTCAAGTACGTTTCCGTCAGCAGCCCACTCCCCACGTGACAGAAGGGAGCAGAGCATGCGCAAAGAGCGACCGCCGACGACCAGACTGTACACCCGAGCGTCAACCAACTGACCGAAAACCAGCGCTCTCCCCACAGCGTCGTGCGCTTAAGAGTTGATCGCAGAGATCTTAAATGAATACAGAGAAGCGACTGGCGCCAACAGCGCCACGTATCTTGTGTGACGTTAAAAACTTTTACTTCTTTGGTACTAGTTCTATTCGCAAGACATTTCGCAGACAGTATCCACAATGCCGCTAGAGGCATCTATTGCATTTTATCATTGTTTGACACATAGCTGAGGAGACGTGACGTCATAAACAATGGCAAGGGTGAAAAACTGACACATCATACATAATTTTTAAATTTATTACTTCTTTGCTGCTAGCTCTTTTCGCACCACATTTCACAGACAGCATCCACATATGACATACAGTTCAGGATATATGTCATAAATGCTGACAAACGTGGTAAATTGCTGCATTATGCGTGATGTTTAAATTTATTGCTACTTAGCTACGAATACTATTGACAACAAATTTCGCACACAGTATGAATAATTGTCGCTGAACGTACCAAAAAAATTATATCATTGTACATAGTTCAGGTCAGATGAAAAAATGAACATTGATCTGTGTGAAAACAAAAATTGCAGGCGAAAATCGCAAGAGATACAGATGGAGTGTGTGTACAGGGGTATGTGAAACATGTTAAATACATGTTACGTACACTGAGATGACCCACTTCACGAAACAGCGATATACAGGCTGGTCCATTGATCGTGACCGGGCCAAATATCTCATGAAATAAGCGTCAAACGAAAAAATTAAAAAGAACGAAACCTGTCTAGCTTGAAGGCGGAAACCAGATGGAGCTATGGTTGGCCCGCTAGATGGTGCTGCCATAGGTCAAACGAATATCAACTGCGTTTTTTAAAAATAAGAACCCCCATTTTTATTACATATTCGTGTAATACGTAAAGAAATATGAATGTTTTAGTTCGACCACTTTTTTCACTTTGTGATAGATGGCGCTGTAATAGTCACAGACATATGGCTCACAATTTTAGACGAACAGTTGGTAACAGGTAGGTTTTTTAAAATGAAAATGCAGAACGTAGGTACGTTTGAACATTTTATTTCGGTTGTTCCAATTTGGTACATGTACCTTTGTGAACTTATCATTTCTGAGAACGCTTGCTGTTACAGCGTGATTATCCGTAAATACCACATTAATGCAATAAATGCTCTAAATGATGTCCGTCAACGTCAATGCATTTGGCAACACGTGTAACGACATTCCTCTCAACAGCGAGTAGTTCGCCTACCGTAATGTTCGAACATGCATTGACAATGCGCTGACGCATGCTGTCAGTCGTTGTCGGTGGATCACGATGGCAAATATCCTTCAACTTTCCCCACAGAAAGAAACCCGGGGACGTCAGATCCGGTGAACATGCGGGCCATGGTATGGTGCTTCGACGACCAATCCATCTGTCATGAAATATGCTATTCAAGTACCGCTTCAACCGCACACGAGCTATGTGGGGGACATCCATCACGTTGGAAGTGCATCGCTATTCTGTCAAGCATTGAAACATCTTGTAGTAACATCGGTAGAACATTACGTAGGAAATCAGCATAAATTGCACCATTTAGATTGCCATCGATAAAATGGGGGCCAATTACCCTTCCTCCCATAATGCCGCACCATACATTAACCCGCCAAGGTCGCTGATGTTCCACTTGTCGCAGCCATCGTGGATTTTCCGTTGCCCAATACTGCATATTATGCCGGTTTTTTTTTTTTAAAAAAAAAATCTTTATTTCATCATTATTATGTTACAATATAACCTACTACCTAATACATTAGTAGGTCCTATATTTTACTATTTCTAAGTTTTATCTGCAGCTATGATATTTAACACTACAGGTTTATTTTACTACACTCCATCACCACTATGGGATTAATCTACCTACTCACTATTCTATGTTACTGTTAGTCTAATATTCCTAGATTTTAGCTTGTTTTGCTTAATTTGTTATGATACTACTTGCTAATAGTTGTTGTTATTATGACTACTCTACCTGCAGCGTAACAAGTGTGCCAGAATAGATACAAACCTACTTGTTGGCCGTTCCCACTGAGCTAATCCCAGTGGGAGTGCCCCTAGCACTGGGCTGGCCGGTGACGTATTCGCTGCAGTTCTATACTATTTCTATTACCCTAGTTTGATCTTATAACTAACCTTATGTCTAATGTCATGATCGGTGCATAGTCAAGTCCGATTTAGATGTACTACCCCCCCCCCCCCCAACCTATTCCGAAAACCTGGCGGATTCCAGCCGTGAGGCGGCTGGCCAAGTCCACGTCCCGGCGGAACAGGGGGCCGTACGCGACAATTCCGGTGTGTGTTTATTTATCTATTGTTACCAAGATATTCTCTGAGGACTTTGCTCGAGATTTTGTTTGTTAAGTGGTTCAGGACGTTAAATGTATTTTCGTGCCTGAGCAAGTGGTACGTGTCATTGTTCGGCAATTGTTCCCTAAGTTGTTGTGCATCATCGTCGAAGAGGGGACACTCGTACACCACATGGTCTGGAGTGCCCAGCACTGCTCCACAGTCACACGCTGGTGTTGCCCTTTTCCCGAACCGACAAAGATATGTCGGGTAGGGTCCGTGCCCAGTAAGAAAGTGCAGCAATCCCCTTGTTGGTTTGATGTATGTGAGTTCTAGCCGTTCCTTTATGTTGGGTAGCAGTTCGTGTGTTCTTCGGCCAGTTTCGTCGCTGTCCCAGAGATTTTGCCATAATTCCATGCCTCTTCTTTTGATACTTTGTTTGTCCCCTACATATAACCCCATAATTTCTTCTATTTTTTCCCTTCGATTTTTCTTTATCCAATACCAGGCGGCCTGTTCCCTGATTTTTATGTCCAGTGGACATAGCCCCATCAGTACTGAAAGTGCCCCTCCTGGAGTTGTTCTGTATGCGCCCACTGAACGTAGGAGCATGTTTCGCTGCACAGGCATGACCCTCGTGAGCCTGTGTGCCCAGACCGCTGACCCGTAACCTACTATGGATGTGAGGATGCTATTATGGTATAATTTAATAAGATCAGGTGGGAGGTGGAATCTTTTATGTCCTATTCCTATTAGGTTGTGTAATACTGTGAGAGATCTTTGTGTTGCTGTGTCTATGTGCGATGCATAGTTCCACCTCTCGTCGACGATGACACCAAGGTACCGGGCTTCACGGCGCCTAAGGACTGGTAGACCATTTATTCTTACAGTAGGATTTCTTGTGAGTTGGCCTTTGAGCAGCAGGTAAGTTGACTTACTGGGTGCGATAGTCATTTTAGTTTTGTGACACCATGTGGTCAGTATTGTAATAGCTCTTTCTATTTTTGGTTCCAGATCTTCGCGGCTGCGGCCGCCGACCAGCAGGAGGAGGTCATCTGCGTAGGCTATGACCTCTAGCACATCTTCACTGTTCTTTAGTTCTTCCAAGAGTGGTTCCATGTTTATATCCCAAAAGAGTGGCCCCAGGACAGATCCCTGAGGACACCCCTTGGTGATTTTCTTACTGACTTCGCCGCTAGGGGCCGATAGCCAGACCTCCCTGTCATCACAATAGCTCCTCAGACAGCCATATAGCGGCCCTGGGCATTCTTTCTCCCGCAAGCAGGAGAAGAGCGAAGGCCACCACAGGCTGTCAAAGGCGCCACTAATGTCCACCATGATGCCGACTATGTACTTGTGCGGGGCAGAGCCACAGACATCCGCAGCCAGGGCGATTGCGTCAGACGCCGATCGCCCCGCCCGAAAACCGAACTGCCTGTCACTCATCCCGCACATCCATGCCACATCGAGTTGCTGCATTACGAGCGCAAAAGGAGGTCCCACACGATATCAGGAGGTATCCACGACTGTTTTCACTTTAGTGTATGAGCAACATGTGTGCGCTTCGACAAAGCCATGCGTTAAGGACTCCTCCTAACCCCTGCGTCGATTTCAACCAAAGCTGGTACACATACTACACTGAAGCGCCAAAGAAACTGGTATTGACATGCGTATTCAAATACAGACATATGTAAAAAGGCAGAATATGGCGCTGCGGCCGGCAACGCCTATATAAGGCAACAAGTATTTTTCCCAGTTGTCAGATCGGTTACTGCTGCTACAATGGTAGGCTATAAGATTTAAGTGAGTTTGAACGTGGTTTTATGGTCGGCGCGCGAGAGATGGGACGCAGCGTCTGCGAGGTGGGGATTTTCCCGTACGACCATTTCAACAGTGTACTGTAAATCGTCAAATCTCCGACATCGTTGCGGCCGCGAAAATATCGTGCACCAGCGGGACCACCGACGTGACAGATGTGAAACCCTTCAGCAAATTGCTGCATATTTCAATGACAAGTGTCAGCGTGCGAACCATTCAACGAAACATCATCGATAAGGGCTTTCGGAGGCGAAGGCTCACTCGTGCACCCCGATGACTTCACGACAGAAAGATTTACGCCTCTCCTGGGCCCATCAACATGAACATTGGACTGTTGATGACTGGAAACATGTTGCCTGGTCGGACGAGTCTCGTTTCAAATTGTATCGAGCGGATGAACGTATACGGGTACGGAGACAACCTCATGAATCCATGGGCCCTGCATGTCAGCAGGAGACTGTTCAAGCTGGTGGAGGCACTATAATGGTATGGGGCGTGTGCAGTTGGAGTGACGTGGGACCCCTAATACGTTTAGATACGACGCTGACAGGTGACACGTACGCAAGGGTTCTGTCTGATCGCCTGTATCCACTCATGTCCATTCTGCATTCCAACCGCCTTGGGCAATTCCAGCAAGCAAATGTGACACCTCATACGTCAAGAATTGCTCCGGGAACACTCTTCTGAGTAGGACACTTCCGTTGGCCACCAAACTCTCCAGACATTAACATTATTGAGCATATCTGGGATGCCTCTCAACCGCCTCGTACTCTCGACAGGCCTGCAGGATGCATTGTGTCAATTCCCTCGAGCTCTACTTCAGATATTAATCGAGTCCATACCACGTCGTGTTGCGACACTTCCGCGGGCTCGAGGGGGCCCTACACGATACTAGGCAGGTGTACCAGTTGCTTTGGTTCTCCAGTGTATTTACTATCTTGAAAGAAATGCTGTGGGGGTAAGAACGAGCAGCCTCGAGGCTGGGATAGGGGTGATTACGTGAAGAGAAAAGAGGGAAACAGGAGATGAACAGATAGAGGGGAGGAGAAATGGACAGAAAGAGAAGAGGAGGAGGTGGACATAGAGAGGGGAGAGGAGGAGATGGACAGGGAAATGAATGAGGAGGAGACAGAGAGAGAGGGCGGAGGGAGGAAATGGGCATAGAGAAGGGAAGGAGGATATAGCAGGGGTGAGGAAGAGATGGACAGAGCGGTGAGGGAGCAGTTGGACAGAAGAGGGTGGGCAGATGGACAGAAGAGGGCGGAGCAAATGGGCAGAGAGAGGGGAAGAGGAGATGGATAGAGATTAGAGATGGGGGGAGAAAGAGGTGGATATAGGTGGGGAGAGGAAGAGGTGGATAGAGAGAGAGAGAGAGAGAGAGAGAGAGAGAGAGAGAGAGAGAGAGAGGAGGACCAATTTGACTAAGAGAAGATTGGAATACCCGCGCAACATCGGGTACTCAGCTAGTCAGTCTTACCTAATACATTAACAGCTGCATCTATTATTTTGACGAATAGAGCTAATCGGCTTTTAAGACCAATGGAAAGTGCAGCGTAATATCTAGTGCTGGAAACTAAACAAATACGGTGGACGACATCTGTAAAAGACTGCCTACATTGAAATAATATTACCAGTACAAACTGTAAGTTGGCAGTAATTATTCATAACAGGTACAGGAGGCGTCCAGATTGCATTACAAAACTCTGTATTGTGCGTAGGTTGGGAGACTCTGAGAAATAATTACAGCTTTGCGCAGTAGTAGTGAAATAAACATTATGTTGCACTGTATACTTCACAAGTGCTAACGAATAGCTCAATGTTTTGATCTGATACGCTAACAAAATGAGAGCTCGGCGTTCATAACGTTGTGTTGCACAGGTGCAGCTCTTACCACAGTCGTCCATAAAACTCGTGGATATTGACCACTTGCATATGTTCTCTTTCAAGCAGCAATGTACGCGACCAGTAAAGAGACGGGAATTATTTCTGCGTCATCTTTACTTTGAGAAACTTACTGTCTCTCCTCTTCAATTTCCTCGCAGCTTACGTTCTGGGGAAAGACGCGAAGGTGTGTTTGGTACGCAACTTAGCTGTTTCATATGCATAAGCGTAGACTTAATGGCACGAAAATGTGGCAGGTCTCGTTCTCCAGAGGACGTAGGTGTGATATTGTGCTGAACTTTAGCACAATATGTATGCACAGAAGCTGTTGTTCGGTAAAACCTGCTCAGTCGTCCGAGATGTCCGAATAAATTTTATTTTATGACCCGTAGCACGTACGAGCCGACTACGCCTCAGTAGTTCGCCTTAAATTCACTGATTTGCGCTTTTACCTAAGCGACTGTTGCAGTACCACTCGAGGTGGCCTACCGGAACATCGTGATGTTGACGGAAGCCACTGTCGTACCTCTCCCTTCCAGGGAAAACTTTTGGTACGATTTATTCGTAAAAAGAAATTTGATATGCTAATGAGTTATTGAACTGGAACCGCTTAATTAAAAGTGTAAAATATTCTCCTCCTCCGTGAAGTCACAAGGAAGATGTGGATCTGTAGCAATGCGGGAACAAAGGACCCATTGTTCTCCTTATGTAAACAAACTAGTCACTTGTCCTCTTAGCTTTGTTTATCGAGGATGCAATTAATGGCCCATAAATGTCATTTTAATTACAATTATTTATGATCAAAGATGGTTGCTGAGTAGTGCCTGTGACCATGTTTACCCAGGTGCCTCAATGTGTCTAAACGTAATGTTAATGAGCATAATCTATAACCCAAAAATATCGGCCTCGCATCCCCCACTCGTTTAGTGTGTTCCTATTGGTCCCCCCCCCCCCCTCCCACCAGACCCACCATCGCTAAACATCACGAGATGGGACTCAATACTCGTGCTTTGTAACTCGGCCGATAAGTTATAATAATAATAATAATTATTATTATTATTATTATCGTTTTGTATTTTCTCTCTCGCACGGGACAGTGAATCCCTGAAAATGATGGTAATGCAGTCAGCCTACAAGATTTATGACAGCCAATTGAGTTTCTGGAGCACCTACCTGATTTATCAGACTTCAGGTTTCCGTCACCTGATTCTTCTTCATCCAGCTTTGAGCTCCATTGTGGCAGCGGTGCACAAGTGATATATAGCAGCAGGACGCAAAAGAACTCTCCTTACCGAGGAAGTTCCTGTCATCACCAACGTCGACGCCACCCATTGTGCATTTACAATGCATACCTCACCTATTAAGGTGCGGCTATTCTCATTTATGTACAATCTAAATGTGAGCGGGAGTAGGTGTGTGTCAGTGAGCAAGTCCTCTAGTCCCAAGTTCAACAATGTCCCACTGAAGCTGGCAGCAGCAATCCTCCTTCCATTTCGATTTAGCTTTCACAGCTACAGGATCTGCATGGTGTCTGTTCTCGCGAAGGAACAGATACCACACATTCATATACTTGATAAGCCTGGCAGGGCAATAGATCCACTTTCTTCAGTGCGAATGCATGCAAGAACTCCGACCTCCTGTCGGAATCACTGAGTAGCGAACAGGAGTATAATGGACAGAGGCTGTGGACAGGAGGCGCTCGGTAGCAGTATGGATCGACCAGGAGGCATATCGAGATAGTCAGCGTAGTTGCGATAACGCTGTGCCTCGGACGGCGCAGTGTCACCTAGTAAGCAGGTGATCCCACGTTCGAATCCCGGTCCGGTACACATTTTCTCTCGACGCCACTGATTCCGCTTGATATCCCACTGCAGCTGACAGCAGTGATCCCCCTTCCATTTACATGTAGCTTGTACTGTCTGAAAAGCTGCCACAATGCGTGCGTGGAGAATAGATTCATCCACAATAGCAGTCGAATATAGGAGAGACCTTACATGCCCCCGAAGGTGAAAATCCAGGGGTCTAAGCCAATCAAACGGGGTGGCCAAGCAGTCGGTTCACCTCTACCTATACAGCACTCTCCGAGCGAGGTGGCGCAGTGGTTAGCGCACTGGACTCGCTTTTAGGAGGATGACGGTTCAAACCCGCGTCCAGCTATCCTGATTTAGGTTTTCCGTGATTTCCCTAAATGCTTCAGGCAAATGCCAGGATGGTTCCTTTGAAAGGGCATGGCTAATTTACTTCCCCATCCTTTCCTCATCTCAGCTTGTGCTTCGTCTCTAATGACCTCTTTATCGATGGGACGCTAAACCCTAATCTCCTCCTCCTCCTCCTGTACAGCACTCTGTAAACTGTGTATTCATATGCCTCTGGGCAAACAGACTCAAATACAGTTGTTGACAGGATGCAAGTGGCGTGTCTTCTAAATAATCAGGCAGTACAGAATGCAAGAAATCTGTGTAGTTCTGTCCAATAAATTTACCTGGAAGAACATAGGATCTCAACAAGAAATCGCCAACGAAGGCTGCCCAGATGTTAATGGAGAACTTCTGTTGGTGAAACGATTGGATAGTCTTCCATCCCTAGTCAATATCGTTTTATTTGTGAATAAAATAACAGCTGCCAAGTTGGGCGTCATAATACATGGCAAAACGTTACTCTTGGAGGAGAATCCGCAGGAGACAAGGCCTGCACACGATGCGTATGGCATGGATACAGCACGTTTTCACGTAAACGTCTCCAGATCATCACGTGTGGCACATTCCTCTGCAAGCCTAAACATCTTGTGCTGATTCCAAAACTTTCCTCCAGAGCTTCGAGTAGACCTTCCTCATCCTCTGGTGTTGTACATCTTGGCCGACCCATACTGCCTGATGGACGTGTGAAGGTGGCGAAGGACTCCTTCAAATGCCTTTCGGTCTGGTAATCTGCGCATTGGGTAGCGTTCCTGGTATAAGCAACACGCCAAACCATACATTTAATGAACGGTCACGAGCTCTCGGTTGGTGTACGTTTCCACCACTGATGCTGCAAACCACTGATACTGGCAATAACAAACGACTTCATACACATCCTTGACAGTGGTTACGGATACATTTAACAATCTTAGCATGGAAGTGAAACTTCCGAGCAGACGGCGCACCATAATTAAAGACCAGCTACGCATGTAACTGGCGATCACTGTACTTCATCTGCACGTGCTGAAGGATATTCAGGCCCATATCACATCGATTGCCGGCCGGTGTGGCCGAGCGGTTCTAGGCGCTTCAGTCTGGAACTGCTCGACCGCTACGGTCGCAGGTTCGAATCCTGCCTCGGGCATGGATGTGTGTGATGTCTTTAGGTTAGTTGGGTTTAATTAGTTCTAAGTTCTAGGGGACTGATGACCTCAGATGTTAAGTCCCATAGTGTTCAGAGCCATTTGAACCATTTCACATCGATTCACAATTTGGTTACTTGTGTAACACATGTAACTGCCCCCGTACATTTTCCTCCGGCAAGCAACACTTGTCAGCGTGCGATGTGTAACAGTAACATACTCGAATAACTCGGTAACTGTGCATTTCCGGACCCATGTTTACATAGCCTTTTTTTTTTTTTTTTGTTCTTGTTATGTAAGGAATCCATTCCTAAAGTTTCACTGCCAAGTTTTGAAACACTCTGCATACGCACACATGCACATACAAGTCTTAAGACATGTACTCAGCACACATAACTTAATACACAATTTACATTCATATGTGGTGCGCATTCAACTCTATACACCCACACATATATAAGCACCTATTTACACTAAGACAAACAGATCAGAAAACTATTCCACATACACTCACACACACGAACACTACGAACACATCCACTCTCTATCACTCAAATGAATAGTGTAAGTATGGGAGGCTCTTTCCGCATTGTCACAAATGAATCCGATTTTTAGTTGCGATACCGTATGCACATCATGCTCTCAAGATCGACTGTTAACTTGGCTCACCATACCCAGAGAAACCTCTGCACAACCACGCAGGCACTGTTATAGTAAATCGTCAGAACCACTGAGGCCGCACAATGCACACCTTTAGCCCACCTTGTTGTGGTACTGATTTCTGTAAGGCATGCGTATATCTTGGATCATAGACCCACAAACTACACTGCCTGTGACCAATTCACTTCGTCCTTCATCAGCCTAATAACCCAGTTTTAGCGTGTAATACCATATGAGTTATCGGCTACTTATCCAGACGTGTGGAATTCATCAGGCCAGCACCTTGTTACTTCATATGGATAGCAGGCTTCCACCCAGTGGATGGAACTGCCACATCCGTATGAAGTAATTTTTGGTCTGCAAAATGAGTTTTCGTAAACCCTTAATGAAACTTGTACATGTGGAGCGCCAAAAGGCCGTGAAGACACGGTCTACCGTATCAGAAATGCCTGTGCTGACATCCCCGCTGAAATGCTTATGTCCTGTGTACCGTCATTTGAAAAGCTAATAGCTAAAGTACAGGAGTTGTTGGTGCTACGTTTGAACACTTACTCTAATTGGAAAAGTGCAGCAGCGTTCGCTTCGAGCAACAGCAACAGTGGATGGCCGAGAAGTCCGCTGTTCGATATGTCGTAGGAATACAACATTGCGAATGGGATTCCCAATTAGAAGTTATGAAATGCTGGTCCGTCCTATCCTCGCAGCATAGAGGTAAGGTCCCACGTGTCATTGGATATTCAAAGGCCATTGACTAGCATGCCATAAATTACGACTGTGTACACATTTCTATTCCTCCGATTACAGCGTCATCTGTGGCGACACGAAGAAAATGCTTCAGACAAAACGTCTGTAGATTTTTGCCAAAGAAGTGTAATCTGGAATGAAAAACGGGGATTTCTGTTGAAGAGTGTAGTATCATTGGATGTCCCACTCAGAGAACAAAAATGGAATTATAAACTTTTTTTAACCTATGTGTGGTTTTCGAGATATTTCAATGCCTTCAGTTAAAATGAATACCCTACCGATTTCAACCAAACTTCGTACACTTGTACCTTTCTGTGAGGCAACAATCGCTGTGGGAGCAAGAACCACCTATCTGTCAAAGGGATGGGGAAAGGGATAAAAAAGAAGGGTAGCCCGTGGCGTGTGAATTCCCAGACTTGATGGTCCAGAATTTTATAGAACTAGAGCACTTAGCGAGTTTCAACAAACTTTACAGATAATTCCAAACCTTTACAACGCTTTCACTCGCTGGCAATCCCTACAAAATCAGGAAAGAAAACATGTTTATCGCTTGCTCCTTTTCAGTTCTTCATCCTGTAAAAGTATCACATGACTCATGACATTATATTTTATAACTACGACTAAATGTATTCGCGATACATTTTGCATGTACACACATCAAAATAAGTTTTGCCTCACCTCGGTTCCGAGAGTTCCGGAACCTATACAGAAAATTGGAATAGAGATCAACATAAACATCATCTCCGCACTTTTTATTGCTCATGAAAACCACACATTGCATGCTGTACCACGATACAGCGAGACCTTCAGAGGAGGTATCTCTAATACCCAGAAGCAAGTCCTCTTGCATTGATGCATACCTGTATTCGTCGTGGCATACTATCCACAAGTTCATCAAGGTGCTGTTGGTCCAGATTGTCTCACTCCTCAACGACGATTTGATGTAGATCCCTCAGAGTGGTTGGTGGGTCACGTCGCCCATAAACAGCCCTTTTCTATCTATCCCAGGCATGTTATATTGGGTTTATGTCCGGAGAACATGCTGTCCACTCTAGTCAAGCGATGTCGTTATCCTGAAGGAAGCCATTCACAAGATGTGCACGATGGTTGGCAGTCACTTATCGTACAGCTGTTACGGCGCCTTCCATGACCACCAGCTATGTACGTCGGCCCCACATGATGCCACCCCAAAACAGCAGGGAATCTCCACCGTGCTGCACTCGCTGGACAGTGTGTCTAAGGCGTTCAGGCTGACCGGGTTGCCTCCAGACACGTCTCCGACGATTGTTTGGTTGAAGCCATATGCGACTCTCATCGGTGAAGAGAAAGTTATCCCAATCCTGAGCGGTCCATTCGGCATGTTGTTGGGCCCATCTGTACCGCGCTGCATTATGTCGTGGCTGCAAAGATGGACCTCGCCATGGACGTCGGGAGTGAAGTTGCGCATCATGCAGCCTATTGCGCACAGTTTGAGTAGTAACACGACGTCCTGTGGCTGAACGGAAAGCATTATTCAACGTGGTGGAGTTGCTTTCAAGGTTCTTTCGGGCCATAATCAGTAGGTAGCGGTCGTCCACTGCAGTAGTTGCCCTTGTACGGCCTGAGCGAGGCATGTCATGGACAGTTACTGTCTTTCTGTGTCTCCTCCATGTCCGAACAACTTCGCTTTGGTTCACTCTGGGACACCTGGACACTTCCCTTGTTGAGAGCCCTTCCTGGCACAAAGTAACAATGTGGACGAGATCGAACCATGGTACTGACCGTCTGGTCATGGTTGAACTACAGAAAACACGAGCCGTGTAGCTCCTACCTGGAGAAATATCTGGAACTGATCGGCTGTTGGACTCCCTCCGTCTAATAGGCGCTGCTCATGTATCATTGATTACATCTTTGGACGGATTTTAGGACATCTGTGAACAGTCAAAGGGAGTCCTTGGAACCGGGGTGACGCAAAACTTTTTTTGATGTGTTTAGTATCCGCAAGTGCACCTGAATGCACCTACAACATTATATGATTCTACGACAAATAGTTCAGATGTGACGTCATAAACATTAATCCCAAGGCCAGACGCTGCGTGGCGCGGGCGTTGACGCACATCGTAAAATAAATAACTGGACAACGTCGGGTTTGTTCGCTAATTTACAAACATAATCGTTGCACATAATACAGATTGTAGGAATTATCGTACTTATTTCACGGATCAAATCGCCGGCCGCTCTGACCGAGTGATTCTGAAATGTCCCCTTTTTAACAAATTATACACGACTGTCCTTAAACTGATACACAATATTTTTGTTAGCGCAACGCAATCTGACTTTCAAAAATCCCTACAAAAGAATGGCCCTGACTAACATTAAACTATACCTTTCACAAATCACTTACCTCACAAAAATCTTCCCTGCTCAAGCTACTGCAATACAGCGAGCGCCACTACTGCCAGCTAAATAAAAGATTCAAACTATGGAAGGCACTAACTACTGATTGGGATAGTTAGCAAATGAAAGATATTAGTAGAGAACAAACAATGTATTTACCCTGATATCATCATATATAAATATAGCAGTTCATGACAAGTTACAAATCTCCGCCATCTCTCTCCCCACATCCACCACTGCTGGCGGCTCACCTCCAACTGCGCAATGCTACGCGCTGTTCACATCCAGCTGCCGCTGCCCAACACTACAATGGCGAGTATTACAACAATGCAAAGCATCCGCAGACTGCACACAGCACAGCCAGTGATTTTCATACAGAGGTGGCGTTACCAATAAAAAAACCTAAACAGCCTACTTACATAGCCCCCATGCTCCCCACAAAAAATTTTACAAATTGGATTGGGCAGTGGCCAATACAGATTTGAAAAAAATTTTTCATAATTACAATAACAAAGAAATCAAATGCACACACTTATTGATACAATGTTGGTCAAAAGCTAAAATTTTCTCACAGTCCATAAAGATAGTCCTGATCATTCATCATAATAGTAATTACAGGTTTTTTTTCACAAAGTCTCACTAGTAAAAGAAATTGCACACAGAAGTAGTGGATTTCCATGCAGTCTTGAAGAAGTAGTGTTGTCCTTCCAACGGAAAGACAGTGCTGACTCTTGACATGCTGACAGGTAATGGACCACAATGGAGCAAACCCACAGCGGAGTCAGTCGAAGTTTTGAAGAATATTGGTGGGTAGGTCATCACAGAGCAGACCCACTGTAGTCCTGGTAGAGAGGGCCAGCAGCCATCTGTTGCGACTGTGCAGGTGCACAATCACCATCGAAGAGTCTTGCAGTCAATATAGCAAGTCCATAAACCACCACTTGTGCACTCACAAAGTTTTTGAAATTGTCCTTAGATCCAGCAATGCTGTTATCCAGTCCCTTGCTGAATCATTAACACACGTGCAAACACTATCAGTCCCTACTTCTCACATATTGTCCATGTACTATGACCAACAAAAATGTGTGCAGTGAAATGTAACTAACAAGTTAATAATATCATGAACTGGTGACAATTACAATTTTATAACATAAAAATACAATAACAAAGGTACAAAATACATCATTAAAAACATAACAATACAGATAACATTTGTAGTACAGGCTTTACAAAAGAATCGAACTAACATATACATCAGTGGAATTATGACATGAGTACATACATGAAAGATCACAATAACTTTTGAAACATCAACTTCACACATGAGCATTAAACAGAACAGAATTAATAATGTCTAACATCTTTACAGAGTAAATAACATATTATTAATGCCAATTATATTCGAGGATAACAGTATTCCTCATCATAGTGAATGCAGCTTAATATTAAAAGAAGAAAAAAGTCTATGAAACTACACAGAGACAGGAAGAAAACAAATACACAAGGGTACACAAACATATAGTGGGATAACACAAAAGGGAAAGGACAGGGTTTGTTTTACTGCAGTATTTTGCATGGAGATCTCCCTTTGTTCATCATTATTCCCAAAAGTACTATCTATACCTGCTTTCTGTACTTTTTTCGTTTAACTTCTCAATGCATTTCTTCCAATTCATCGCAACTCATTCTCTTATATAGTCTACCCCCTCTTAAGCTAACTTAAATCTACTGAGCTCAGATACTAAACTAAGAGACGAGGCAATGCAGCAGCACAAAACAAGTAACACAAACAGCAATGATAAAAAATACAAAAGGCAAAGCAAGCAGCATAAATTACAACTAATATAAGGCAATGAGCAGCAAACAAAAAAATAAATCTGGCTTAGCAGAGTAACACAAATTAAAGTTCAGTAGCACTATGCCTGGCAAACAGCATAGCTCGAGCAGAAAAAATATTACAGTAAAAACAACAATGCAGATAAGGGAAATGTATATTCACATCTTAATGTCTATGTAATGTCTATGTAATTAAAGTGGTGCACCACAACAACTTATTGTAAAAAAAATATTACCATGTACTTGAAAAGAAAATTATGTGTCCAGTTACTGTTACTAGTCCCTTCTTATTGTTCTTTCCTTTCCAAGTGCTCCTTTTTTTAAAGAATGTGGATTACAAAATTATCATTTAATAGATCTGTTGACAGAAAGTGTTCACATTAGCAAATGCATCTAAGTTTATTTTATAAAACTAATGCTGTAACACAGCTGGAAAGCAGGTATCAAATGAAATAAGCAATTACGCAAACCAAAGCATACAAATATCATTCAATAGTCATGTGACATTTCATAAGTCAGTAGCTCTCAACTCTCGTAGAAAGACACTTGTCATTATCAGGTTTGCAGATGTAAGAATATTTCCCATCAGTTTATAAGCATTTCAGTAAGTAGCAGAAAGTAGGCGCTCCACAATATAATCATATGTTTCCAAGTAATGAGCGTGTCTTATTTGCAATGTTTTCCACAAAGGAATGTCAATAGCGAGGTTAATGGTCTCTCCTTTTTTTTTTTCTCCACCTGCGCCTCTGAAAGGCTAATGGCTTTTTTTTCGGGCGGCCGTCGCCCAGGTGGGTGCCCGCAACGCATTACGTGCAGGTGGTCACTTAACTTTCTTACGGAAATATTTACGACAGCAGTTTCCGCTACAGTGACAGTCTCACATAAAAATATTTCACAGGTCAAGAATTAGCGTTGCAAATCTGTAGAAACAAAATCCTATAAATATAAGTGTCCAAAAAAATTTTCGTCAGCATTGTGATACAGTCACGAATTTACGCACATTTCATAACTCTTAAAGTACGATTCTTGGTTTCCAACATACTTCTTATTCCTCATATACGGTAGCATCATCTTATTGATCATAAACATATCTCAACAGCATAGTACACATCGTCGTCGTAATAATAACATCATAACACCTCAGTCAAATCTCAAAAACGTCGTAGCTTTCTGCAATAATTTCAAAACCTAAAAAAAATTCTCTGCTCATTTCAATAGCATTATCTACCTCAAACGCACTTTAAAAATCATCATCCCATACCAAATACATCATTCAGAGCTCTCATAATATCACAATGGGTCCGAAAAAATATGAACAGTTCACACAGTACAGACAAAATACAATTTCGTAAGTGTGAAGTTATACAACGGTGTAAATACGTAAACATGTCACTGACGTAATAAAAAAGTTTGTCTCTCTCAGTTAAATGATCAGATAGCTGTGTAATTTGTGTTAGAGAAATATGGTACCGATGTGTAAAATTGTATAAGCAAATACCATATTAGCTAGGGCTCCTTGTGGTTGCCACACACATGGTACACAAAGTAAGCGTGTACCCCCCTGAGGATTAATGTAATTATACCCTCAGGTGTTACAGATTACAGCAATGGAATGAAATGTATCACGGAAAACTTTCTTTGTAATTCAAAATCTTTAAAAATAAATGTTTTAAGTACAAAATTAATGACTCAAATACGTGTACTGTAGCGCTAAATGTGCCTTTTGCTGTAAGATAATCTCTGTGGAAGTGCCGTAGTTATTGTCCTCCGAAAGCTAAGTTCTGCAGAAGTCAATGTACTTACCTCATGATAAACAAAAGTGAAATGCTTTATGTATAGATATCTTAGTTATTACGCTTATTGCCATGATGAAGAAAGTACTGTGCTGTAACGTATTGTTGTGCTACGGAAAAGGCAATCTCATTGTAGCTATACCACAAAAGTTACTACTAAAACCTGTTTTACTTTCCAGAATAAAACAGAAAAACTGTGCAGAAATAAAACAGAAACACTACAAAAGCAACATTGTAAATTGTCACTCATTAGAAGCGTCGTGATAAAACCGTGTAGTTGTCACTTAAACTAACCACTGTGCCATCTGGTATCTCACTGAAAGTACTTTAAATCCAGAATACATTTTCAAGTAAACCAAAATGTTGCATTAAAATCTCATTAGCAGTACTGGTAAATGTTCTAAGTATGTAAGCCTTATAGTCGTTCCATAATCGTGCAACTAACAAGCAAGAATGTACACACGCAATAACACTGTGACGTCTGTTCACTCTAACAATGCATTCGTCATTTCTGTTTCAATAAGTTCTCTTGGTTCTTGACTGGATATTTAACTTCAAACATTGTTGCATGTTAACAGATTCTAAGTCTGACAAGCATACTAGTAATGTAAAGTGAAAAGTTTTATGGCAATGACAAAGTTAAAAAGCAGATTATCTTTCAATAAACGGTTTTACATGTGAAATGTGGTGTAAACCTTTACTCTTCCTAGTACGCAGAGGTTCAACTTAACGGAATTATCATGCGGTATACGTCGGTGAGGAATGCTAAAATTTTTCTCAAGGTTAGCGTCAATGTTATTTTTCTCTGAGCCAGCCAGCGCACGCGGCTGCCTGCGGTGCTAGTCATTGTCTGTTCCATTGTTGGCGCGCGTCGTTATTGGGATTAGGAGATCTAGCTTCTACAAATTCACGTTGTCGAAAGTGCCCTGCTCTGTTTGAATCCCGCCAGTTCTGATGAAATTCAGGTCTGTCGTTATGATTATCTCGTCTGTCGTCATGTCGGTAGATTTCATAATTTCTTTCTTGTCGGTCACATGGTGGTGAATTTCTCCCTGAATCGTAACTGCGCGCTGGTCCGTTGCGTCTAAAGTTATTCTGTCTCCCTTGATAGTATTTATTTTGGTTCCCATATTGTCTGTTTCTCTTATTGTCTCTGTGATAGTCATTACCACGGAGAGGTGATCTTTCCCTGTAGTTATTACTCTGCCAGCGGTTGTCATATGGGTGGTGTCTGTTTTGGTCACGATTTGCATTGTAAGAATAGCCTTGTCGTGTCAAGTTATTACTTCTTTCATCGCGGTATTGCGATGGATGTGACCTGTAATTGTTGTGTTCCTGGTTTCGCGTTCCGCGATTGTCAGTGTCAATTTCTAATTCTTGTAAGAGTCCCTGAAATGCTTCAATGTCGTCTTTGCAACGTCCTGCCAAAATAATATGTCGTAAATGTTCAGGCAATTTCATTAAGCAAATGCGGATGAGTTCTGAAGGGCTGTATGGGTTTGAAAGATATTGATTCTTATGCAACATGTCTTCAAAATATTTGACAAGACTGGAAAATTCAGATTGTTCAAAGTGTTTCATCATCATGATGCTATGTTTTACTCGGTCTTGTGTAGCTTGAGACCAATATGCTGAGAGGAAGGCATGATAAAATTCTCCTTCACTGTGACAATCGTGAATTACCGATCACATTCTTACAGCTGGTTCATTCTCCAAGTAGCCACACATAAATTCTAATCTGTGTTCTAACGACCAGTTGGGAGGAAAACAATGCGAGAATTGATGGAGCCATGCTTGTGGATGAATGTCGTTGCCAGAATTTTTAAATGTTTTGAATTTACGTGTAGTCATGAACAGCTTATAGTCAAAATCATCATGTCGGCGAGTCGCATATTGGTCATTGTTAGGTCGTGTCGGCCGTTCCATCTCAAAATTCGGTGCACATTGCCAATTTCTTTCATAACTTCCGAAATGCCCTGTGTTATTATTTTGTGGCTGTTTCGTATTTCTGTGTCCCTCTTCCCGTATTGGGGCGCGAGTATCCTCTGAAATACGTAAGTCTTGTATTACCTGTGTCAGCTGATCTTGTACTTCCCGGATTTCTCTTTTGTACTGTGTATTGATTTGATTTTGATTTTGTTTGAATTTTCTTATTTGTTCATACTCTTCTGTGTCAGTGAAAGCTACGGGTCTTGTGTCATTCAGATCATCATCTACCTTTGTAGATAAGTTAGTGACCTGATCCGAAAGTTCGGCTACTTTCTCCGATAGTGAAATTATTTCCTCTGTATGTTTCTCTGAACCAAGTTTCAGAGTATCTACTGTGTCCTTTAAGTTTTCCTGAGTTTTTGCAAGTTGCGTAACCGAATCGGTAGATGCAACTGAGTCAATTTTAGCCCACAAGATCTCATGATTTTCATGAACAATGGTTTGCAGTTCTTTTATGGCTGCTTCGTGATTCTGTAATGCATTTTCATGCCGCGAAAAAATAGGTTGAAAATGCTCACAAATTTGTGTTTTTACGTCATTACAGACTTTTTGACATTTCGATTCAATGTTATGTAACTCAGTAGTTAAATCTTCACGTGTTTGTTCAAGTGTTTGTTCCAATGAGTCTAACTTTTTAAGATTTTGTTCCACTGTGTCTAACTTTTGAAGCTTTTGCTGTGTTTGTCTCTGATTTTGTTCCATTGTGTCTAACAGTTGCTGTGTTTGTCTCTGATGTTGTTCCATTGTGTCTAACATTTCAAGCTTTTGTCCCATTTGCTGCACTAATTGTAATAACAATGCACTGGTGTCTGAAACATGTTCCTCAGTGCTTTTCGGCAGTGAAGTTGCACCGGCAACATTCACATTTTGACAAGTGGAAAATGTGTCTTGACTCATTTGAGAAAACGGTGGGAACCCAAAACCTGAGTCTGCAGTATTTGCAATATTGTGTTCTGTCATTCCCGATTCCTGAGGCGAGCTGTTGCCGACCAATCGATCGATAACGCTTCCCTGTTCACTACCTGTTTCACTGTCTACACCATTGTTTGCCGCCCGCTCCATTTCCCTATGCGCAATTACCAAATTACTACTTTGAACATTAGTTAATTCATTACTCTGCGGCGCTAACACACTGCTTTCGTCTTCACTGTCATTTCTCAGTTTACTTTGGAGCCTAGTATTACGTTTTTCACACACCATAATTGTCACAGTATTTCACACGATAACACAGAAAAGCGCAATTTGAAGAGCAAAATAAAATAACATAGCAATGGAAATAATGTCTACTTAATTGCCAGCGCAGCTGCGAAATACTTGGTGCAAATCTACATGCATGCCACAACTGTTTTACTGTACAACAATGAAAAACTACAACTACAAAGGAAATTCTCTCTATAATTACGCGCTAGCAATAAACAATAGCTACACTAATTACACAAACTACAAGAAAAAAATCAGAAGATTCCAGTGAGGTATCCTAGGCTAAGGGTCGACATATGAAACGTCCCCTTTTTAACAAATTATACACGACTGTCCTTAAACTGATACACAATATTTTTTTTAGCGCAACGCAATCTGACTTTCAAAAATCCCTACAAAAGAATGGCCCTGACTAACATTAAACTATACCTTTCACAAATCACTTACCTCACAAAAATCTTCGCTGCTCAAGCTACTGCAATTCAGCGAGCGCCACTACTGCCAGCTAAATAAAAGATTCAAACTATGGAAGGCACTAACTACTGATAGGGATAGTTAGCAAATGAAAGATATTAGTAGAGAACAAACAATGTATTTACCTTGATATCATCATATATAAATATAGCAGTTCATGACAAATTACAAATCTCCGCCATCTCTCTCCCCACATCCACCACTGCTGGCGGCTCACCTCCAACTGCGCAATGCTACGCACTGTTCACATTCAGCTGCCGCTGCCCAACACTACAATGGCGAGTATTACAACAATGCAAAGCAGCCGCAGACTGCACACAGCACAGCCAGTGATTTTCATACAGAGGTGGCGTTACCAATAAAAAAACCTAAACAGCCTACTTACAATTCTAGGCGCTTCAGTCCGGTACAGCGAGGTTTAAGTTGCTCTAAGTCTAGGGGACTGATGACTTCAGATGTTAAGTCCCATAGTGCTAATAGCCATTTCTGAACGGATCAAATTGCACAATTTAAGCTTACTTACTCTATGCTGTGTTCGCAGAGTCATAATTATCTATGCGGAACACCCTATCTTTTAAATATCCCCACGGAAAGAAATCGGGTGACGCTAAATCCGGCGACCTAGCGGGGCAATTAATACGGCCACGTCTGCCAATCCACCGACCAGTATAAACACGGTCTAGTGCCACCCGTGCTTCAGTTGCCTAAGGCATTGTGCAACCATCGGGCTGAAACTACATACGTTGCCAAACGTCCAGTACTGCCAGTAGTTCCTAGTCCAAAACCGTTCGATATGAAACTGAAATTTGTGGTAAGGTCTTATGGGACCAAACTGCTGAGGTCATCGGTCCCTAAGTCTACACACTACGTAATCTAACTTAAACTAACTTACGCTATGGACAACACACACACTTATGCCCGAGAGAGGATTCGAACCTACGACGGAGGGAGCTGCACGGACCGTGACAAGGTGCCCTGCACCGCGCGGCTACCCCGCACGGCACCATTCGATATTTGCGTCTATTCATCGTGCTGTCGATAAAATACGGATCAATGACTTTGTTCTCTATGATGCCACAGGTTGATGGTCAACTTAACGTAACCAGTGGGAATTGTCCATACACCAGTAACGCATATTATGCCGGTTAACGCTACCATGGTTTGTGAATACTGACTCGGCAAAAAGTGGGAGTCGTTTGCATTTGTTGACGTGCTCATTCACAAAAAACTACCCGGCTATGGCAATCGGTGCCATGAAGTTCTTGATGCACTGACACGTGGTCTGGATGATAGTTATGGCGATGCAGTATTGTGACAATACTAGTTATAGAACAGCGGTGTAATTGACGGGCGATTATCCGTGGGTTCTGGTGCACTGCCGCTAGTCGGACTATTTCGCTAGCTTCATTTGTTTTGTTTCCTTTTGCCGGTCTGTCTGCTGCCATCAGACATAAAGGCGTTCACAACATCGTTAAAGAACGAACAAGAGCGACCTTTCTCTGAAAAATTCTCGGCATACAAGGTAAAAGCTACCTCAACACCTCTCCTACAATCTCCGTGAATCAGGTTTTTTTTTTTTTTTTTTTTTTTTTTTCAACATTCATCGTCCACTTGCACGTCTGTTCTCCAAATAATAGGTAAGTGTGCAGGCAGTAAGCACTGAGCAAGTGTTGTAATGTTTAGATCCGCTATCTGTTCTACGCTTGTACGATACGTGATCTCCGGTCACAGTGTACTGCCTGTTATGGTATGTCATAGTTCGCTACTTGGCTACATTGGCGCGTCGACTAGTTCCCTGATCGGTATGTCAGAAGAATAAAACATTGCGAATGGGGTTTCCAATTAGAAGTTTGAATTACTGGCCTGTCCTACCCTCGCAGCATGGAGGCTGCTCCGACGTGCCATTGTATACTCAAATGCCACTGAGCAGAATGACGTAAATTAGATCGCGTACCCTTTTCTGTTTCTTCGATTACATTGCCATTTGTGAAGAAACGAAGGAAATGCTTCAGTCAAAACGTATGTAAATTATGCCGTTATCTGCAATAAAAAACGGGGGATCCTATGGAAGATTTCAAAGTTGCCCCCATCACCCAGGCATGGGGCAGGGTGGAGGGTCAAGTGTGCTATCAGTGGATGCCCCTTCCGAGACAAATAAATTGAAATTATAACGTTTTATAACCGATGTGTATGGATTATATGGATTATATTACTTATATTCCAATAAACCTCTGGATTTTATTTTTCATAGGCATTTACGACCGCTGATTGCAGATTTCCATTCATGTACTTCACACATTCATGATTTCGGCTTGCAGCCATTCTCAAATGCAATTTGAAATCTCAAAAATTATCCGATCTGTCTAAATGACATGTCATCGTCTAAATAATATTTAAACCAGATAAATGTTGTTTCGGGGGTCAAATGTTATTTAGGCAGGTCGGAGATTTTTGAGATTTCATACTGCGCTTGAGAATGGCTGTGAAGTCGAAAACATGATAGTGCGGAATAAATGAAGAGATATACACACTCAAATGGCGAATATTGCTTTCAAAAAGTTCTACAAAACTGTGTCAATGCACGGAGGGAAAATTCTGGATTTACGTTTTAATAGCAATGGGCATTAGCCAATTGAAGAGTAGTTCAGATAGAGCCTGACAGAAGAGGATTCGCGGTCTTCATGCCACCTTTGTGCAAAGCAAGAACATCACTTAAAGAGTCAGCTGGGTGACATATTCAGGATTTCATTGTTTATCTTCGATATGGAAAGACCCAAGTAGGCCCCTTACAAATCCCGTTACTCCAGTGTAAATGGAGACAGTGACGTCTAATTTGTGGTAACGCAGAATCCTCAAGCGGATTCGCTGTGATGACTCATAGTCAACCGCGATAGTGTATTTTATATTCATGCGTTGTAGCGTATGTTCGCCCTGTTGTCTTTAACGAGATGACGTCGATCCTCAAGTGTCTACCAGTTCACGATTTCTAATATTACTGTGCTGCTCCACCGTGAATCAAGCAAACGTGTGACCATTCATGCCGACCTTTTCGCATATGCGTCAAATGTGTCCCGTTAAATCTGCTTTCTACAGGTGTCACACACTTCAGCAGTACTCTGAGTCACATGACTTTTTTGTAAGCAGTCTCCTCTAATTGTATTTTCCCAGTTTCCTGTGCTGACTGTGCTGAAGTCTGCCACCTGCGGTACATATTAATGAACCCATGTGGTCATTCCTTTTCCAAATTTTTACGCTTACTTATCTACAAAACTAAGTTACTATTGAAACCACCTTTCACTTCATTAATGTAAAAGATCAACAATAGGATTCAACGAAACGGCGATCAGCAGCAACTGCAGCTACAGAACTCTTAATGAAGGCAACTGTGACAGTCACATTCACTATTTAGGTGGAAAATTAAGGTAAGACTTGCGCAAAATGCAGGCTATCTTGAAAGGAGTGAAACTTTCGTATAATTTTCTGGTTTTATGAAGTTCTATAGAGAGTCTTTTATCTGCCTGTGTTTTCTCGCATTTTTTTTTCCATGCCAGGGAGGAGACCCAAGCTGGGATCCGAAATTAAGTGCGATTTCCTCGGAGTAGTAAAGCATCTTACATCAATAAAAGCAAGTCCTTCGGTTGAGACTGCAAACCAGTTAGGTTCCTTTCAGGTTATGTTGATGCAATAGCTCCGTATTTAACAATCATATACAACCGCTCGCTCGACGAAAGATCCGTACCCAAAGTCTGGATAGGTGCACAGGTCATATCAATATTCAAGAAAGCAATGAGAGTAGTTCACTAAATTACAGGTCCACATCTTTAAGGCGATATGCAGTAGGATTTTGGAACACATATTGTTTTCGAGCATTATGAATTACCTCAAAGAGAACGGTCTATTGAGACATAGTCAACACGGATTTAGAAAACAATGCTCTTGTGAAACACAACTAGCTCTTTACTCATACGATGCGTTGAATGCTATTTACAAGAGATATCAAATTGATTCCGTCTTTCTAGATTTCCAGAAGGTTTCTGACACTGTACCACACAATCGGCTTGTAGTGAAATTGGTTGCTTATGGAATATCGTCTCAGTTATGCGGCTGGATTCATGATTTCCCGTTGGAGAGGTCACACTTCGTAGTAACTGACGGAAAGTCATTGAGTAAAACTGAAGTGACTTCTGGTGTTCTCCAAGGCAGTGTCATAGACCCTCTGATGTTTCTTACAGGGTGTTTCAAAAATGACCGGTATATTTAAAACGGCAATAAAAACTAAACGAGCAGCGATAGAAATACGCCGTTTGTTGCAATATGCTTGGGACAACAGTACATTTTCAGGCAGACAAACTTTCGAAATTACAGTAGTTACAATTTTCAACAACAGATGGCGCTGCAAGTGATGTGAAAGATATAGAAGACAACGCAGTCTGTGGGTGCGCTATTCTGTACGTCGTCTTTCTGCTGTAAGCGTGTGCTGTTCACAACGTGCAAGTGTGCTGTAGACAACATGGTTTATTCCTTAGAACAGAGGATTTTTCTGGTGTTGGAATTCCACCGCCTAGAACACAGTGTTGTTGCAACAAGACGAAGTTTTCAACGGAGGTTTAATGTAACCAAAGGACCGAAAAGCGAAACAATAAAGGATCTGTTTGAAAAATTTCAGCGGACTGGGAACGTGACAGATGAACGTGCTGGTAAGGTAGGGCGACCGCATACGGCAACCACAGAGGGCAACGCGCAGCTAGTGCAGCAGGTGATCCAACAGCGGCCTCGGGTTTCTGTTCGCCGTGTTGCAGCTGCGGTCCAAATGACGCCAACGTCCACGTATCATCTCATGCGCCAGAGTTTACACCTCTATCCATACAAAATTCAAACGCGGCAACCCCTCAGCGCCACTACCATTGCTGCACGAGAGACATTCGCTAACGATATAGTGCACAGGATTGATGACGGCGATATGCATGTGGGCAGCATTTGGTTTACTGACGAAGCTTATTTTTACCTGGACGGCTTCGTCAATAAACAGAACTGGCGCATATGGGGAACCGAAAAGCCCCATGTTGCAGTCCCATCGTCCCTGCATCCTCAAAAAGTACTGGTCTGGGCCGCCATTTCTTCCAAAGGAATCATTGGCCCATTTTTCAGATCCGAAACGATTACTGCATCACGCTATCTGGACATTCTTCGTGAATTTGTGGCGGTACAAACTGCCTTAGACGACACTGCGAACACCTCGTGGTTTATGCAAGATGGTGCCCGGCCACATCGCACGGCCGACGTCTTTAATTTCCTGAATGAATATTTCGATGATCGTGTGATTGCTTTGGGCTACCCGAAACATACAGGAGGCGGCGTAGATTGGCCTCCCTATTCGCCAGACATGAACCCCTGTGACTTCTTTTTATGGGGACACTTGAAAAACCAGGTGTACCGCCAGAATCCAGAAACAATTGAACAGCTGAAGCAGTACATCTCATCTGCATGTGAAGCCATTCCGCCAGACACGTTGTCAAAGGTTTCGGGTAATTTCATTCAGAGAATGCGCCATATTATTGCTACGCATGGTGGATATGTGGAAAATATCGTACTATAGAGTTTCCCAGACCGCAGCGCCATCTGTTGTTGAAAATTATAACTACTGTAATTTCGAAAGTTTGTCTGCCTGAAAATGTACTGTTGTCCCAAGCATATTGCAACAAACGGTGTATTTCTATCGCTGCTCGTTTAGTTTTTATTGCCGTTTCAAATATACCGGTCATTTTTGAAACACCCTGTATCTACATAGGAGACAATCTGAGCAGCTAGCTTAGATTGTCTGCAGATGATGCTGTCGTTTATCGTCTAGTAGTCATCAGCAGATCAAAACAAATTGCAAAACGCTTTAGACAAGATATATCTATGGTGCGGAAATTGGCATTTGATCATAAATAATGAAAAGTGTGGCGTCATCCAAATGAGTGCATTTAGGAATCCGTCGAACTTCAGTTATATGATAAATCAATGGAAAATAAAGGCCCTAAATTCCACTAAATTCCTAGGACTTACAATTAAGAACAACTTAAATTGGAAAGAACCCATAGAAAATGTTGTGGGGAAGGCTAACCAAAGACTGCGTTTTACTGGCAGATCTGTTAGAAAATCTAACAGATCTACTAAGAAAACTGCCTATACTACGCTTGTCCGTCCTCTTTTAGAATACTACTGCACGGTGTGGGATCCTTACCGGATAGGCTTAACGGTGTACATCGAGAATGTTCAGGGAAGAGCAGCACGTTTTGTATTATCGAGAAATAGGGGAGAGGGTGTTACAGACTTGATACAGGATTTGGGGTGGACTCATTAAAACAAACGCGTTTCTCGTTGCGCAAGAGCTTCTCCAAAATTTCAAACACCAACTTTTTACTCCAAATGGAAAAATATTTTGTTGACGGTGACATCATCACAACATAAGAGAAATCAGAGCTCTGACGGAAAGATGTGGGCGTTTGTCTTTTCCGCGCGCTGTTCGAGAGTGGAATAATTGTCAGTTATGGTGAAGATGGTTCGATGAACCCTATGCCAGGTACTTAAATGTGATTTGCAGATTATCTATGTAGACGTAGAGGTGTGGATGTGGATTTATTTTAACTTTCATTACATTTGATATTCTAAAACAACACATACCGGTAACCCATGTCATAACCATGGGTGACCATTGACGGGAATTAATGTGGGTATAATTGCAAGAGCATGTAACTTACTGAGTTCAGATTGACTTTCTTGGCTCAGTTTTGCAACGGAGGACTGAGAAATGCAGTTGAGTTTAACTTTCAAAGCTGGCTTGAGGTACCACTTGTTGGGGGCGTTTCTGCAGGGGGTTTCTCACTTTGCGTCCTCACGATTGGCTCCTTCAGACTCACGCGCAAGGGACACATTTGTTAAAATTTTAGACAAACCGATGAAAATTTCTGAGTACGAGGAAACAGGCGTCGTCTGCTCTGCCTTCTGATTGGAGGAGGTGTCGTGTACGATTGAGAAATTCATGTTGTTGACAGGTCAGTTCGCCCTCCTAGTTTATTTGGCATGTGTGCACGGAGGCAAGGCAGTTTACATTTTGCACAGAGAAATCGCTGAGCTGGTGTGTGCTGAGTGTGGTGAACCGCTCCTGTGCGCACTTGGACAGTGATTTTGGACGTGAGTCACTTCAGATTTTTCGACTTAGGATCTTCCTGTCTTTAAAGTCATTTACGAAGGGGTACCTACAAGAAACAGAACTCACTTTTTGGCGAGCAGAGATTATGTAGTTCCACGTTTTGCCACTAGGAGCAGATAGAGCAAACATTCCAGAGTCATAAAGCCGAGTGCCATCGCTGAAGGAGATCAGGACTCGTTTCGACAAAGTTTATAGTATCAACTATTTTGTGTGATTGTCACACAAGAAAGCTCGTCAGGTGAACGCAAACATTAAGGGAATGCTGACTTTTTTTTCGGGTCGACTATTCAGAGTTTGTTTCGCAAGCTTAGACAGGTAAACAGGCTTTCTGCTTGAAAATTTTGCAGACTGCACAATTGCGTGCGGCGGAATCTGCCTGACCTGTGGCAGTCGGCTGATTGGTTTTTTCATCATGACAATGCCCTACTCACATAGTCCCCTCTGTACGACAGTGATATGACTCCTGTTCCTCTCCCCCCATACACATTCGAACTTGTCCCGTACGACTTTTTTTTGTTTCGTAAAACAATGAATTAAGTTAGGTTTCTTTTGGATACCCCGGCTGATTTTCGTGAACTGCGTGGGGCGGTGACATTCTGATTTTTTTTCTCGAAAGAAGTGGAACAGAAACTCTTGGAATGATAAAAACGGCGTACAAGGACAATGCTATGAAGAAAACTCAAGTGTTTGAGTGATTTTCCGCTTTCAAAAATGAAATGTCAATTGATGACAAACCTCAACCTGGTCGTCCTTCCAAGGGCCGAACAGATGTAAATGTCAAAAATATTCGTGCAGTGATCAACGAAGATTGACGATGGACCGCTAAAGAAATTGTGGTGCTTTCGGAAGTGACTTGGAGTTCAGTGCAGGGAATTGTGACAGAAGCTTTGGGAATGAAAAGGGCCGCTGCCAAATTCGTGTGACTGCTGAACAAAAACAGGGTCGCGTGGAAGCATGTTGTTCTTTGGAAGACTTCCGAAATGATCCACAGTCTGTTTTTTAAAAGTTATGACAGGTAACGAAACTTTGTGCTATGCTTACGATCGTGAAGCAAACCAACAATCAAGTCAGTGAATGACTTCAAGTTCGCTTCGCCACAAGAAAGCTCGTCAGGTGAACGCAAACATTAAGGGAATGCTGACTTTTTTTTTCGGGTCGACTATTCAGAGTTTGTTTCGCAAGCTTAGAAAGGTAAACAGGCTTTCTGCTTGAAAATTTTGCAGACTGCACAATTGCGTGCGGCGGAATCTACCTGATCTGTGGCAGTCGGCTGATTGGTTTTTTCATCATGACAATGCCCTACTCACATAGTCCCCTCTGTACGACAGTGATATGACTCCTGTTCCTCTCCCCCCATACACATTCGAACTTGTCCCGTACGACTTTTTTTTGTTTCGTAAAACAATGAATTAAGTTAGGTTTATTTTGGATTCCCCGTCGGATTAGAAGCGTTATGGGGGTTTCGCAAGCGATAATTATGCTTCCATTTAACTAAATACAGATGGGGCAGTATTTGTTGTTTACCTGGAATGATTCGCTTCACACATTGTGATTCCGATTGTGTTACTTGTTCCTTTGCACTGCAAGGCAGAAAGCAATTTTGAAGACTCAACTTTTGGTAGAAAATGCTGAATATTATCTCCGTTCGTTCTGTGAGTGTTTGGGTCTCCGTGTCTGAGCACATGTACGTCCGTGTTGGGTTTTTGAGCCAACCTAATCCTCTCTGAACAACGATGACTAATACAGATTCTTCTTACGATTGCATACTTACTCCTTGTTTAACGACGTTTAGGAGTACACTTCACTTTTTTGCATCAATTTTGCTTTAAACTTTTCCCCAATGTGCATGCCAGCACGCCATCCTTCCTTCTGTGATCACTACCTCCATGAGCCCTGTGAGAGAAAGGTACTAAGAAGCGTTTAGTACAGCTGAAGCCTTGATCGGTCGAACAGAAGTTCGGTAGCCAGATTTCCGCTGCGGGTTTCATTTATGGTGGAACCTAGGGTTAAATTCGCTTAATGTCCCTGGGACATCAGACGACTTGGCATTTAGTGGGGGGAGGGAGGGGGGGGAGGGGGGGTAGAGAACATTAAGCACTGTTCTGTTCAACAGGAAGCTCGCGGCTACGAAAACTTCATGTTATAGGGCAAACGATCGTCCCACCAAAGAAACGACAACCAACATTTAGACGTTTTGGATAGTCAAAAAACAGTGGATATCTTCTAATTTCTGAGCAGTTCTAGCTTATACTGTTTTTGTGCTTAGAACTTGTACCCTGATTCTGCCGTTGTCTTCGCATTTCAGCAGAATGATACTCCAATATCAACAACGGTAGTAAACCAAATAGTAGTAACACTCATCTTTGGTAAATGTTTTCAATATACTGCACTACTCGACGCTGCAAGGGAACTAGCCCGAAGTTGGGGGTGTAGTGGTAGTGGAGAACGTTAGCGAATGACGATATACGGTGTCACTGAAGGCAATCAATCCTACGGTGTGTACCAGTTTGGCAATGGAGTGGAGGCTGGGTGTCAAAAGGTAGTCTAACGCTTTCAAGCGTTTATTAAAATTAAAAATTAATTGCATTTTTCTAATTTACACATAAAAGGCGCCAAATTAAAAAAATTAAAGACTTTTATAAAAACCTTTACTTCCATCAGCCGAATTTAAAAAAATAAAATTAAAAGTAATTCACAAGAATAAATTTACACCACAAATTATAAATTCTTACAACACTTCTGTCTTTGAATAATAGGCTAATCATGTAAACAAATTCCATAAGCAATCCTTAAGAACTGAAGAATAAAATTTTAAGCGACTATTTACGCAGCCTGAAAGCAAGTAAATATTCAAAATATATGATACTCTCAAAATGCAATGACAGTGGTTTAAACTATTCTAAAATACAAGGCTCCGCCCGAGTAAGGTAATTGCCTATGACCGTACGTCATTCAACGCAATCAAGCGGTCCCAGTACGCTGTGGGCCCGGTATTGCCATCAGCCGTAGTTGCCCGGTTGGTGTCAAATGAATAGGATCATTTCAAAGCCAGACATTTACTCGGCCTCCAATGCCCGTCCGAATCCTCACAAATGAGTCATTCCTTTGCACAATCGGAAAAGAACAGTATTGCAATGACAGCATTATCAAGAATTTCCTCCTCCTCGGTTTCACTCACCGTAGTAATCACGCAATAGTGTTCATGATCAGTTAAACACATCCACAATATTAGTCATTTAGATAGCCCGAACATACATAATATACGGTATTAAACCAAGCCCCTTGAGCCGTGCGGGACTCGTGTTCGTGCCATATCTCATTTGACCTCCTGTTTTTCTGTACTACCACCTCGTTATGTTAATTTCAATTGCTGGTGTCACTGAGTTGCCGCTTTGGTGCCCGTGAGCGGCAGCAGCGGCGCTTATCGTTATAAGCCCTAGCGTATTGTCTTTGTTGACTGCTATTACTTTCCTGTTGTCGTGTGTTTGGTGGTGATTTCGGATCTACCATTGAGTTGGGAGGCGCTAACAGTGCGGTTTGGACCTGGCAGTCGTAGAGTTGGGGCGCGGCGGAAGTCGGTCTGGTTGAAGCAGTAGTAAGGCTTGGATAGCCGTCACTCATGCGACCGTCGCCGACACACAAGACTTGAACTGGGGATAGTCTTGATTGATCGTCGGTTGGTCGACTTACTGGAGGACGTATATTTGCTCGCTGGTCGATTATGGTTGGCGGCGTGTGTCTCAACTCGTAGTTCGGCCGTGTCATTGCTCGGTCACTGCTTTTAGCATTGGTTGCGTTCTTCTTCCTAGTGTTTGTGAAACTGTGTGTAGCTTGTGATGTCGACTGCTGTTATCTTAGTGCTGTCTCCGTGCTGGTGTACGGGAGGTCGGTCGGTTGGCGCGGAGCAGCGAGGAAACCTCCGCATGGTGTAGTTTGGCCGGGCCTGTTGGTGGTCTCTACGCAGTTTCGGAGTGTGTGGGGATGTTCCCATTGCTACGAGGTCCGTGGCCCACCGACCCTGGACGCGAAAGTTGAGTATGAATTCAATTTACCAGCAAGTAAAGACTGTTCACATTGTGCCGTTTGGTTCTCGACGTTGGCTGTTGGGGCATTTCCGCGAGCAAAAACGTATGTGTTCTAGCTGGCGAAAGTTTAGCCGCTGCCCGGTGGAGTCTAACTCAATTTGGTTATTTGCAATTGAAGTGCACCAGTGGAATTTTCTGCCTTGTGGCCGTTAACGTTCCGGTTACCTGCCTGGCCGTTGACGTAAATTCAGGCAGTTTCCTTTCCTCACCGTGTTCTCGCTGTCCAGCACGGTGTGTAGTTTGACAGCTTAATGTATGTTGGTTGTGGGCGTCCATGCCTTTTTCGTTTTGCATTGAACTCCCAGTTGTGCGCTGGTCAAGTGGAGAGCAAGTTACCTTGACGGTGGGTCCGTTGACTGTCTGTTGCTTGGGATGTCGTCGGATCGAGAATGGTTGGCCCAACTGCATGTCTCACCTAAGTGAATGTTAGTTTTTCGGCTTTTAGCTGCTTTTTTTTTAATTAAAGTGGTTGTGCCCTTAAAGCATAAGATAGTGTGGCGTATTCAGCCGATAACTAAGTTCAAGAATTTGTACTGTAATGTTTGGTCAAATAAATAAAGTTACACTACTGGCCATTAAAATTGTTACACTAAGAAGAAATTCAGATTATAAACGGGTATTCATTGGACAAATATATTTTACTAGAAATGACATGTGATTACATTTTCACGCAATTTCGGTGCATAGATTCTGAGAAATCAGTACCCAGAACCGCCACCTCTGGCCGTAATAACGGCCTTTATATGCCTGGGCATTGAGTCAAACAAAGCTTGGATGGCGAATACAGGTACAACACGATACCACAGTTCATCAAGAGTTGTGACTGGCGTATTGTGACTAGCCAGTTGCTCGGCCACCATTGACCAGACGTTTTCAGTTTGTGAGAGATCTGGAGAATGTGCTGGCCAAGACAGCAGTCGAACATTTTCTGTATCCAGAAAGGCCCGTACAGGACTGGCAACATGCGGTCGTACATTATGCTGCTGAAATGTAGGGTTTCGCAGGGATCGGATGAAGGGTAGAGCCACGGGTCGTAACACATCTGAAATGTAACGTCCACTGTTCCAAGCGCTATCAATGCGAACAAGAGGTGACCGAGACGTGTAACCAATGGCACCCCATACCATCACGCCGGGTCATACGCCAGTACGGCGAAGACGAATACACGCTTCCAATGTGCGTTCACCGCGATGTTGCCAAACACGGATGCAACCATCATGATGCTGTAAACAGAACCCGGATTCATCCGAAAAAATGACGTTTTGCCATTCGTGCACCCAGGTTCGTCGTCGAGTACACTATCGCAGGCGCTCCTGTCTGTGTTGCAGCGTCAAGGGTAACCGCAGCCATGGTCTCCGAGCTGATAGTCCATGCTGCTGTAAACGTCGTCGAACTGTTCGTGCAGATGGTTGTTGCCTTGCAAACGTCCCCATCTGTTGCCTCCAGCACGGCGTTCCGTATTGCCCTCCTAAACCCACCGATTCCATGGTCTGCTAACAGTCATTGGATCTCGACCAACGCGAGCAGCAATGTCGCGATACGGTAAACCGCAATCGCGATAGGCTACAATCCGACCTTTATCAAAGTCGGAAACGTGATGGTACGCATTTCTCCTCCTTACAAGAGGCATCACAACAACGTTTCACCAGGCAACGCCGGTCAACTGCTGTTTGTGTATGAGAAATCGGTTGGAAACTTTCCTCATGTCAGCACGTTGTAGGTGTCGTCACCGGCGCCAACCTTGTGTAAATGCTCTGAAAAGCTAATCATTTGCGTATCACAGCATCATCTTCCTGTCGGTCAAATGTCGCGTCTGTAGCACGTCATCTTCGTGGTGTAGCAATTTTAATGGCCAGTAGTGTATATGTGTTGGAGTGTAACTGACAGCCACTCATTGGCCTCTTTCCATAGTTCCAACCACCTGTCCTGTCCTGAGGGCTTAGCAGGGCGTTTCACTCCTCGAGTGCTATCAGTACTCCTTTTCTGTGCCCTTATGCCAACAAGTTGGACAAGCTTCCGAATTCATAGTACCTTTTCCTACACACAATAGCGCATGACGTATCAGACCAACAAAAGTAGGTAATAATGTGAAATTCAGAAAGTCTATGGCGAAATGAGAACAATATTAGGCGACACAGAGTAATATCACATATTGTCAATTACTCGATACCACCATGCCCATCGCCCTTAAGATTCCTAGAGTGAATAATTTGTGCACTTCCAATACTTAAGCCACCCAATGCCGGACGTTCATAAACACTGCAGAAGTACTGGATGTAGGAATGTTCACATTAACGTAGGAAACTAATCCTTTGCGGGCTACCAATATGGCTTCGTATTACTCCTGTTCGGAAGAACAAAATTTTTCAATCTTCTCCGTCTCGATTCTCTGTTGTAAGACATCTTCACATGCAGATTTAATCAACCTCCAATCCACGTAGGCACTGACGTAGTCCAAAACCCAAACCAGCGCTATTCGTCAGACAATTACCTTAAGAACTCAGCATTGTCCGTATACCGGGACACCGCTGTGATGGCGTAACTACCTCCACCACTTCACTTCGCACAGTCTGCGCACGCCTTCCCTTTACGACACCTAACGGCGTCACCAGCGCGGATTCATGGAGGGAAGACTCGCAGATGTGCCACTCTTCGGCACGGGGGTGAAGTGTCAGTAGCAAGTAATGTTAATCAGGCAGGAGTTTACCCGCTATGGCCGTCCAGCGGGTCTACTGGGGGGTCCCCGCAGTGCGCTAATGACGGCGGCGGCAGCGCCGGTCTCCGCCTCATTACAGGGGACACTTAGCGGCTGGCTGCTTCATTAGGCACGCGCTGTCGTAGACGACGTCGCTCCGCTTCTTTATTCGGTGTTTGCACTCTGGAGCCCACCATCCGCGGGAGATGTGAGGCACCGCCTGGATCGCTTCCTCGATTGCGGCCTAACGATCACAAGTACCGATGCTCTCGGGCGAGGACGCCGTCAGGGTATCTAAATGAGAGCTCCTCTTCCAGCATTCGGCAGACGCTTAATTTCGTACGTGTTCTACCCTCGGACCATGTGATCCACTAATGAGCAGGGAGCTCGGAGATACCATGGTGCTCTAACCACTTTAAGGTTAATCGTAAATTAATCCTTATTTTAGAGGCAACTGTGAAACAAGTTTATCCGTAGTCGAAGTGGAACCACCAAAGCAAAACACTTTGACTTACAGATACGTATAACCTCAGTTGGGATGCGTATTGTCTCGCCTCAGTATTTAACCAATGTTATTGAGGCGAGAAAAGTCATGGCACAGCTCTTAATATCGTGGCGGGCCCTCTTTTGCCGGCATAGTGCAGCAGCTAGACGAGGCATGGACTGAGCAATTAATTGGAAGTCCCCTAAAGAAGTATTGAGCCGTGCTGCATCCACAGCCGTCCATAACTGCGAAAGTGTTACCGGTGCAGGATTTTATGCACGAACTAAACTCCCGATTGTGTCCCACGTCGACAGATCTGTGTGGCTAAATCATTCTCTCGAACTGGCCACAATGTTCTTCAAACCAATCGCGAACAAGTGTGAACCAGTCACACGGCGCATAGTCATCTGTAAATATTCCATCGTTGTTTGGAAACATGATACCAATGAACGTCTGCAAATAGCCTTCAAGTATCCGAGCATAGCCATTTCAGTCAATTACGAGGGTCACTCCAAAAGAAATGAACACTATTTTTGTAAAAATATATTTTCATTCTGCATGTGTGAAAGTTTTACAGTGTGTAGATACATCCTTCTCGCTTGTTTTGAAACTTACTTCAACCTGTTCCCGTGAGTTGCGCCGTCACAGCATGTCTTCAAGATGGCTGCTATACTTGACGTTCGTCAGAAGCAACGTGCTGTCATAGAATTCCTGTGCTGTGAAAACGAGACAGTGGGAAACATCCACATGAGGATGAAAAAGGTGTATGGAGATGCTGCTGTCGATCGTAGTACAGTTAGTCGGTGGGCAAGCAGGTTACATGATGAAAGCGGGCACGGCAATATTGAGGATTGTCCTCGCAGTGGCAGGCCTCATACTGCACACACTCCAGACAATGTGCAGAGAGTTAACGAATTGGTGACTGCTGACAGACACTTCACAGTGAACGAATTTTCACGTTACATTGGGATAGCGGAAGGAAGTGTTTGCAGAATACTGAAAGTGTTGGGGGTAAAAAAGGTTTGTGCCAGGTGAGTTCTCAGGATGTTGACAGTGGCTGATAAAGAAACAAGAAAAACGGTATGCAGGGAACTTTTGGAACAGTACTAGAATGGTGGAGATGAATTTCTTGGAGGAATTGTGACAGGTGATGAAACATGGCTCCATCAATTTTCACCAGAGACGAAGAGGCAATCAATGGAGTGGCATCATGCAAATTCACCCAAGAAAAAAAAAATTAAAAACACAACTTCTGCTGGAAAAGTTATGGCTACTGTGTTTTTCGATTCCAAAGGACTCTTGCTTGTGGACATCATGCCAAGTGGAACCACCATAAATTCTGATGCATTACGTGACGACACTGAAGAAACTTCAAGCTCGACTGAGTTATGTTCGACCACATCGGCAAAAGCAGGATGTTTTGTTGCACGACAATTCACGACCACATGTCAGTCAAAAAACCATGAAAGCGATCATAAAACTCGGACGGACAACACTGAAACACCGACCTTACAGTCCTGACCTGGCTCCATGTGACTATCATTTCTTTGGGAAACTGAAAGACTCTCTTCGTGGAACAAGGTTTGAAGATGATGACTCCCTTGTGCACGCTGCCAAACAGTGGCTCCAACAGGTTGGTCCAGAATTCTGGCAGTTGAGAGGGATGGAAATTATGTGGAGAAATGAAAATATTGTTCCTAAAGGATGTATCTACACACTGTAAAACTTTCAGACATGTAGAGTAAAAGATGGATTTTAAAACAATAGTGATAATTTCTTTTGGGGTGACCCTCGTATATGTTCAGTTGGACCAGAGAACTCAATCCATTCCTGTAAACACAGTCCACACTATTGTGAAGCCGCCACCAGCTCGCACAGTGCCTTGTTGACAACTTGTGTCCACAACTTCGTGGGTTCTGTGCCACATTTGAATCCTACCATCAGCTCTCACCAACTGAAATCGGGACACATCTGACCAGACCTCGGTTTTCCAGTAGTATAGGGTCCAACCGAAATGGTCACGAGCCCAGGAGAGGCGCTGCAGGCGAAGTCGTACTGTTAAAAAAGCCACTCGTGTCGGTCGTCTGCTACCATAGCCCATGAACGCCATATTTCGCCGCACTGTCCAAAAGGATACATTCGTCATACGTCCGATATTGATTTCTGCAGTTATTTCATGGAGTGATGCTTGTCTGTTAGTGCTGACAGATCTACACAAACGCCCCTGCTCTCCGTTCTTAAGTGAAGACCGTCGACCACTGCGTTGTCCTTGGTGAGAGGTACTCATTTTGAGTACTTTATGATAGGTTAGGACGACTTAGTGCAGAAGCAATTGAGATGTATCATAAAATAGTTTTGTAGCTCTGTCTTCTATCTAGGCATGACATAAGTAAGTAATAGCGGTTCAGGAAGACATGCTGCCAGAATGAATACGCCTACTGTATCGTAAAAGCACTCAAGCCTGTCTCATGTATACCTTCAAATTTGTTAGTTTGCATTATACAGACATCAAAAAAAGTTTTCCATCACCCCAGTTCCCAGAGCTCCTGAAGATAGAAGATGACTGTCGATATTGTATCTGTGGATATTCTTCAACGCATTTAATTAGAAATCTCCATTCACATCGTGAGTCATATGTAAACAAGTATAAATATCCTATACTTTGTGGGAAACATGGTGGATAATTCAGCTTAGGTAATAGGAGTATTTCACTGACCCACCCAGACACAGAGTTTATCACAATTAGGGGAATTATCTCGGCACGCCTCCCAGCTGACCCACACTTCCACCTAGCGCCAACTGTCTGCAGGCCCACCCATGTTCTTCACTCTCGCTGCTTTGAGATTCCCGCAGGAGGTCGAAAGTAGTTGTGCATCGGCACTGAAGGAGGTGGATTCATCAGTCATCGACGCGGATCAATGCGACACGTCTGAAAGAATAGACACCACGCATTCATGTAATTGATTTACCTCGATGGGCAATGAATCTACAGTCCCTCAGCGTGGGTGCACGAATACGTTCGACGTCCTGCGGAAATCTCAAAGTAGCGAGCGTGAAGGACGTGGACGGGGACTGCAGATAGGTGGCGCAGGGTGAAAGCAGAGGTCGCCCGAGCTGCGTGCTGAGACAGTCCGTGCAATTGCGATAAATAGTGTTTGTTGGTGGGAGAGTGGTTAACCCAACTGCCTAGCAAGCAGGAGATCCCGAGTTCGAATCCCGATCCGCCACTCATTTTTACTCTTTGCTGCTGATTCCACATAAAGTGCCGATGCAGCTAACATCAGTAGTTGCTCCCTTTCTTTTCGTTTCTCTCCCTCCCTCCCCCCCCCCCCCCCTGCTCTTGAATTTACGTAATATACACTCCTGGAAATTGAAATAAGAACACCGTGAATTCATTGTCCCAGGAAGGGGAAACTTTATTGACACATTCCTGGGGTCAGATACATCACATGATCACACTGACAGAACCACAGGCACATAGACACAGGCAACAGAGCATGCACAATGTCGGCACTAGTACAGTGTATATCCACCTTTCGTAGCAATGCAGGCTGCTATTCTCCCATGGAGACGATCGTAGAGATGCTGGATGTAGTCCTGTGGAACGGCTTGCCATGCCATTTCCACCTGGCGCCTCAGTTGGACCAGCGTTCGTGCTGGACGTGCAGACCGCGTGAGACGACGCTTCATCCAGTCCCAAACATGCTCAATGGGGGACAGATCCGGAGATCTTGCTGGCCAGGGTAGTTGACTTACACCTTCTAAAGCACGTTGGGTGGCACGGGATACATGCGGACGTGCATTGTCCTGTTGGAACAGCAAGTTCCCTTGCCGGTCTAGGAATGGTAGAACGATGGGTTCGATGACGGTTTGGATGTACCGTGCACTATTCAGTGTCCCCTCGACGATCACCAGTGGTGTACGGCCAGTGTAGGAGATCGCTCCCCACACCATGATGCCCGGTGTTGGCCCTGTGTGCCTCGGTCGTATGCAGTCGTGATTGTGGCGCTCACCTGCACGGCGCCAAACACGCATACGACCATCATTGGCACCAAGGCAGAAGCGACTCTCATCGCTGAAGACGACACGTCTCCATTCGTCCCTCCATTCACGCCTGTCGCGACACCACTGGAGGCGGGCTGCACGATGTTGGGGCGTGAGCGGAAGACGGCCTAACGGTGTGCGGGACCGTAGCCCAGCTTCATGGAGACGGTTGCGAATGGTCCTCGCCGATACCCCAGGAGCAACAGTGTCTCTAATTTGCTGGGAAGTGGCAGTGCGGTCCCCTACGGCACTGCGTAGGATCCTACGGTCTTGGCGTGCATCCGTGCGTCGCTGCGGTCCGGTCCCAGGTCGACGGGCACGTGCACCTTCCGCCGACCACTGGCGACAACATCGATGTACTGTGGAGACCTCACGCCCCACGTGTTGAACAATTCGGCGGTACGTCCACCCGGCCTCCCGCATGCCCACTATACGCCCTCGCTCAAAGTCCGTCAACTGCACATACGGTTCACGTCCACACTGTCGCGGCATGCTACCAGTGTTAAAGACTGCGATGGAGCTCCGTATGCCACGGCAAACTGGCTGACACTGATGGCGGCGGTGCACAAATGCCGCGCAGCTAGCGCCATTCGACGGCCAACACCGCGGTTCCTGGTTTGTCCGCTGTGCCGTGCGTGTGATCATTGCTTGTACAGCCCTCTCGCAGTGTCCGGAGCAAGTATGGTGGGTCTGACACACCGGTGTCAATGTGTTCTTTTTTCCATTTCCAGGAGTGTATATTACAGCTACACATTCCGCATGGTGGCTGTTTACTCGGGCATTTCCGAAACAACAGGCACCACACATTCACATAACACACTTTACCTAACCAACTAAAAAAAAGTAGCACTCAAAATACATCTTGTTTGGCTTCATTTATGTCAGGCGACACTAGAAACGTAAGTCGTGCGCATTATGCAATAACTTCATTGAAGTAAACAGTCTGTAACCAAGCAAAGTGCTACAAATAACATCAAAGAAGAACAAGCATTTCTAAAAGTTATTTTTCCCTGTGCTTCCAAGTCGAAGTGTATGAATATTGAAATGTGCTTGCTGTTTAGGTACCGAAGTAATCTAACTTAAAAACACTGAGTAGATAAGTATCAATATTCCGGATTTTCCATTGTCTGATATCAACTTTCTGTGACATACTAAGTTTTGTGTACTTCTTCGCAGATTTAACGCCTAGTGTACGACACGTTTTCAAATTCGCCGAATCAGTTACATCAAAAGAAGTTTTGAATCTTTCCCGCCTTGGAAAAATTTCTGCGGATGCCCATCCAATGTCCAATTTATTCTCTGTCCTCAAGCTTGCAGTCAGAATTTCGTGCTCCTGCCCCGGGTTTGTATCTCAGGCTCTGTGAAACACAGCAATATTTTGCTGAATGCAATCGAGGATCCGAGGTGGTGACAACCACATCATGGAACTAGATCACAGTACTAGGCAATTCGTCAGTAGAAAATTCTAGAGTTCGGGAAAAGTAGTAAAAACGCTGAGAGGAGGAATGATATTTCTTGTATCGACAAAGTTAAACGACATATCTATAAAACAGCAGACTGGATAAAAATGGTTCAAATGGCTCTGAGCACTATGAGACTCAACTGCTGTGGTCATAAGTCCCCTAGAACTTAGAACTACTTAAACCTACCTAAGGACATCACACACATCCATGCCCGAGGCAGGATTCGAACCTGCGACCTTAGTGGTCGTGCGGTTCCAGACTGTAACGCCTTTAACCGCTCGGCCACTACGGCCGGCAGCAGACTGGATACCCGTAGGTTACATGAAATAAGTGCATTGCCAGATTCGTAAAAGTATCGCTTACAATTCGTGTCTTTTATATTGTTATTGAATATGTAGTATCTCTGTACTTTAATATTTTGTACAAAGAAGTGAGTTTTTAAATAAGCACCACGAAGGGTGCCAGGGTGTGCAATGACTATGAAGTTGTCGGGTACTGTATATTTTATAAATTTCAGTGAAATGTGCGGTTGGGTTCGACTCCTTCTACGCTTCTTTCTAAACTACCGACTTCTTTTGTAACAATAATGAAACTAGTTATGGTAAGCAGATTGTAATTAAATTGCCAATATACGCGCACTAACTGAAAAATATTGACACTGAGCTATGCAACCGGTTGGCTGATTTTTACATATTTTTCAAAAACTGTTGTCTTGGTTATTTTAAATTATTATAAGCAGCTGTCTGTTCAAAGGACAAAAAAATGTGAAAAAACGAGGAAAGAGCTAGTTAATACCATAAATCTGATAACTGGTGCCAATTTTAAGACTTGATGGTCAGTAAGCGTTGCTTAATGCAGTGTATTTCCATTTAAAGGTTTCATTTTTGGCGCAGATTATGGAGTACGCAAAGGTCCACTAGTACGGTAGTGGTGGTAAGTTCCTATGGGACCAAACTGCTGAGGTTATCGGTCTCCACTAGTGCTGTTGTGGCGGGGTAGTCGTAACAAATGTTTTCTTCTGATAATTCTTTCAGATAAGGGAGCGCATTTCTCTGGATCGCTATCGGAGGTTCTGACATTTTCATCACGTAGAGCGGTGAATTCCTGCCGTGTGTGTGTGTGAGTGAGTGTGTGTGTGTGTGTGAGTGCGGGTAGGAGGGTGACGGAGTCAAGGGCCGAGGAGCAAACAGCGCCGGCCGCCGTGTGCAGGGTGGGATATTGGTCCCCACGGCACTATCTCCACCTTCTTCTACTCCACGGGGAGGTGTAGGAGCGGGGCGGAGCGGCGGGCGATATCACGTTAGCGAATTGACGGTCACATCGATTATCGATGTCGACGGCCGGGGAAGCCCCGTGGAAGCCGGCGCTTCGCAGGGCAGCACCGTCGGTCTGAACTTTCTCACACAGCCGTTTCAGAGCAGCTGGAGTGTCTCCCTCGGCGATGGGACTTCTTCCACCGAGACATAGTTCCATAATCACCCGACGCTATTTTTCCCTATAGGACGGCCCTCTCTTCGGCCGACGTTATGAGACAGGGTAGTTTTTTTCACATATCACTACGACATATAGCTTCATTCACCTTTTTATCTACCATATCGTGTAAGTCGGTGAAGCTTCAGTATTTCCGCAAAGTCGAAATAATTGTTGAGTCGAATGCATGATGCAAAAACCACAATCGTAGTAGTACTATTATACATAGATACAAACTAAGATTTGGTCTACCTTTGGCTCTTATGCTACCACTTATGTGGCTTGGGATTGGTTGGTAGAGTTGTTGGATGTTCTCCTGCAGGATATCGCGCTAAAATCTGTGCAATTGAGCGCTGGATCGTCAAAATTCCGAACTGGTTGGAGAGCCTGCTCATGACACTCGAAACGTTCTCGATTGGGAAGAGATCTGGTGACGTTGCTAGCTGATGTAGAGTTTAGCAAGAACGAAGGAAAACAGTAGAAACTCTCGCCGTGTGAAGGCGGTCATTATATTGCTGAAATATAAGCCCAAGATGGCTTGCCGTGAAGGGCAACAAAACTGGGCGTAGAATATCGTCGACGTACCGCTATGCTGTAAGGGTGCCGCCGATGACAACCAAAGGGGTCCTGCTACGAAAAGAAATGACACCCCACACCGTCACTCCTGGGTGATGGGATGTATGGCGGGCAGCATTCAGGTTGGTATCGCATCACTGTCCAGGACATCTCCAGACACTTCTTCGCACGTATGTCGACGATATTCTACACCTTGTTTCGCTGCGCTTTATGACGAGTAATCCTGTGCTTACATTTCAGCAAGTTAATGCCCTCCCACATGTGGTGAGTTTTACTGCTTATCTACAGGGCTATTACAAATGATTGAAGCGATTTCATAAATTCACTGTAGCTCCATTCATTGACATATGATCACGACACACTACAGATACGTAGAAAAACTCATAAAGTTTTGTTCGGCTGAAGTCGCACTTCAGGTTTCTGCCGCCAGAGCGCTCGAGAGCGCAGTGAGACAAAATCGTATGTCGTGCTTGAAATGCACTCACATCAGTCAGTCATAACAGTGCAACCACACTTCAGGACGAGGTTCAACAAAGATCCACCAACTGGTAACTCCATTCGGCGATGGTATGCGCAGTTTAAAGGTTCTGGATGCCTCTGTAATGGGAAATCAACGGGTCGGCCTGCAGTGAGCGAAGAAACGGTTGAACGCGTGCGGGCAAGTTTCACGCGTAGCCCGCGGAAGTCGACGAATAAAGCAAGCAGGGAGCTAAACGTACCACAGCCGACGGTTTGGAAAATCTTACGGAAAAGGCTAAAGCAGAAGCCGTACCGTCTACAATTGCTACAAGCCCTGAAACCCGATGACAAAGTCAAACGCTTTGAATTTTCGGCGCGGTTGCAACAGCTCATGGAAGAGGATGCGTTCAGTGCGAAACTTGTTTTCAGTGATGAAGCAACATTTTTTCTTGATGGTGAAGAGAACAGACACAATGTGCGAATCTGGGCGGTAGAGAATCCTCACGCACTCGTGCAGCAAATTTGCAGTTCACCAAAAGTTAACGTGTTTTGTGCAATCTAACGGTTTAAAGTTTACGGCCCCTTTTTCTTCTGCGAAAAAAACGTTACAGGACACGTGTATCTGGACATGCTGGAAAATTGGCTCATGCCACAACTGGAGACCGACAGCGCCGACTTCATCTTTCAACAGGATGGTGCTCCACCGCACTTCCATCATGATGTTCGGCATTTCTTAAACAGGAGATTGGAAAACCGATGGATCGGTCGTGGTGGAGATCATGATCAGCAATCGTGTCATGGCCTCCACGCTCTCCCGACTTAGCCCCATGCGATTTCTTTCTGTGGGGTTATGTGAAAGATTCAGTGTTTAAACCTCCTCTACCAAGAAACGTGCCAGGACTGCGAGCTCGCATCGACGATGCTTTCGAACTCATTGACGGGGGCATGCTGCGCCGAGTGTGGGAGGAACTTGATTATCGGCTTGATGTCTGCCGAATCACTAAAGGGGCACATATCGAACATTTGTGAATGCCTAAAAAAACTTTTTCAGTTTTTGTATGTGTTTGCAAAGCATTGTGAAAATATCTCAAATAATAAAGTTATTGTAGAGCTGTGAAATCGCTTCAATCATTTGTAATAACCCTGTATATGCTTCCCAAACCCTACCTTGGCGAGTATCTCTCCCCAACTGAGAACGTTTGGAGGGTTATGGGCAGGACCCACCAACCAGCACTGGATTTTGACGATTAAGGCACCAGTTGGACAGAATTTGACATGAAGTCCCTCAGGGGCACATCCAACAACTCTACAGTCAATGCCAAACTGAATAGTTACTTGCTTAACGGCCAGAGGTGGACTGACGAGTATTTGACTCGCTCAGTCTATGAAGCTCTTTCTTTTGTATACATCATCCAATAATTCCAAAATTGTGATCATTTGTTTGCCTGCGCATATACATCATATCTATCGATTTCCGCTTCATTTGGACAATTCCTTCGTGGAGGGTCACTTTTTTTCATAGAGTGAACTAGAGAAACACTGAATTTTGCATCCATCCAAGAAATGATGTCATGAAATTACAGAATTGTTGTCAGCGTGAGAGTTCACACTGAGGTTCCATAAGTTGTCTCTGTAGATGCGACGCGGGAACGTTTCACAACAGAACTACGAATGTAATCTAAGTTGTGTGATTTAAGTTGACCCTGAAATACGACACGATTGATATATACGTCCATAAATATACTCCACCCGCCACTTTATTGTGTGTGGCAGGAAGCACTTCGTGTACCACCCACCCACCACTCCTCTCCCCTTTTCCAGTCACGAAAGATGCTCCGGAGGAACTATTGACCATAAGCCTCTGTATGAGCTCGGCACAACGTTTCGCTTGAAACGTCGGGATCGCTTTCGTGCTTATCAAAGGAACCAGCACGATACGAGCTGCTCTCTCTTTGGGTTTCCTACTTCCTCTATGAAACATTTCCTGGTGTGAGTCTCTGAATAATGAGCAATACTCAAATACAGATCGAAAGAGAGTCTCGTAATCTACTACACTTTCTGAGATTTCTCCAGTGAATATGTCGGTAATCCGGTTTTCATACAATCAGTTTTATGTATTCGTTCCATTTTAAATCTGTCTCCCCGCATATTCCCAAATATCGTTCACGAGCGGTGTGCTTTAACGTCCAGAACAAATACAAATTAATTTGATATAAAGGTGATTCTGTGATGGCGTTCCAAACTTTCAAGGACGATGGTGAAGAGTAAATGTATAAATTCGAGATGACGTAAGACCGAGTAGAAAGATATGAACCAAAATCTACCCAAGCTCCGACTTAGACTCATGCAGTGCTCAAACTAAGGGCCCCAGATTCCAAACCCTGACAATGACGTACAGAATTCCAGGTGAATACTCCCAAATACCCTCACCTACATCTACTCCGAAAACTAGCTAACGGTCTGTGGTGGAAGACATTTCTGGTACCAATAACTGATCCCTTCTTCCCTAGCCGACCGCGGTGGTCTAGCGGTTCTAGGCGCTCAGTCCGGAACCGCGGGACTGCTACGGTCGCAGGTTCGAATCCTGCCTCGGGCATGGATGTGTGTGATGTCCTTAGGTTAGTTAGGTTTAAGTAGTTCTAAGTTATAGGGGACTGATGACCACAGATGTTAAGTCAGATAGTGCTCAGAGCCATTTTGAACCTTCTTCCCTATTCCACTCGTGAATGGTGCGTGGGAAAAACATTGTTGTTAAGCCTCTGTATTAGCTCTAATTTCGCGAATTATTTAATTTACCCTCGGTGTACGTAACTTGACGTCAGAGAGACAGAAAATCTAGAGTTTATCGTGCACTTATAATGAATTCCATTTACATTTACAGCGTTCACAATCTGCTACTTTTGCAACAGTTCTTCATAACGGCGTCCCCCCAGCGTCAGTCCAGGCATGGCATCGTTTCACAAGGTAATGTACCCGTTCCAATATCACCGATATCGATCGGATACTGTCGCAGTCAGCGAGGACTCCGGCCAAGAGATCCTCTTCATTCCCGACCGGCGTTTGGTATACGAAACTTTTCAGGTGCCGCACAAGAAGAAATCATGTGGAGTGAGACGAGGTGAACGTGCCAGTTATAAAACAGGATCTCCTCTGCCTATTAACTCTTCAGTGAGTTTCTGTCCTAGGTGTTCACGAATCTTCAGTCCAAAGTGAGCTCGAGCTTAATCGTATTGGAGGGACATCCGTTGACTAGTAACAAATGAGATATCTTCCAGCAACTTGATTGGAATGTCTTTGACATGTATATCGCCGTCAGAGATATAAGAACGATTTTCGTTTATAACTTTCGAATCGGTCGTTTCAGACCAGGGTCCCTATCCTCAAATTGATACATTTACACTTCTTCACCATCACCAGAAGCTTGTAACATCATCACGGAAGATTAATTCTAGTGAAAGAGCTTCACAAATTGAGCAACTCATTAACACGGTGGTCCACCTCTGGACCTTATGCAAGCAGTTATTTGGATTGGCACAGACTGACTGTGCTGTAAGGATGCTCGCATAACAAGCAAAACAGTCCTGATATGAAAAGAAATGGCATACTAGACCATCACTGCTTGTTGTCAATTCATGTGGTAGGCGACACTTAGGTTGCTATCCCACCATTGTCTGGGGCATCCCCAGACAAGTCCTCAGCCTGGAATATCTTTGACTGGGGTAGATTTTTCTTCAGTGATGAGTCCCGCTTAGAGTTGAGGGTCGACGACGAGCAAAGAGGTGTCTGGAGACGCCCCAGACAGCGGTGGAATACCGACCAGACTTTCGCCTGGTATACGGCCCAACACCCACAAGTGGTCTAGGGTGCCATTTCGTTTCATAGTATGTCATCTGGGGCACCTTTACAGCGCAGCAGTACGTCGACGATAGCCTATGCTCCGTTTTGTTACCTTCGTTGCAAACCATTGTAAGATGGCAAGAACTATGCCCCTTACATGAAGTCATTAAAGATCACTGAACTCACATTGAGCGAACAGTTGGGAGGAACAAAACTGACTGACAAGGCACAATGCATCTTGTAGAGGGTACAGTATGGACGTATTGGAATAATTAATGTTGGGTGATGGTTTTGAAGTAATTCCCGTGACATGAAAGTTTTGTGGAAATGTGTCGATTTGCAGGAGGCTAGTTTATCCCAGGGAAGTATTCAGAGTTGACTGCGGCCGGGTGGTGGCATGTGGCTGGGAGTGGCGAAGGGAAGCGACAATAGGCAGCTTAGGGCGGCTCAAACTCTGAGAAAGTGGTAAGGGGCCGTGGCCTCCAGCTGCCTTAAGATGAGTGACAGTGAGTGGGTGGTTGACCCCATGCTGGTGTACCGGGAAGCAGACGGAGAACTTGTATGCCTGTTGATAAATGTCCGTAATCCCATTTTCAATGAAACATGGGAGAAAGCCAAGGAAAGCTATGCTGGAGCGGTCAACAGAGGCCGAAATATGCGTGTTTGTGAGTATACCAACTTCAGGCTGAATTCACGGTCCACAGAGTCTGAAGTAAATCAGGTGAAGAGCGACAGAATGAAATATGCCAGCCTCCGATGGGAACGGAGGACCAAGGAATTTGAAGTACTCTCCTGGGAGCGAGAATTTCGGAAAAATTGGTGTTTTGTGCTGATGTTAACCTTTATGAGCGGCATGGGAGGAGCTAAATAGCAGAAGTTGAGAGGAAGGAAAATTTTTGGGAATTTGTTCAGTTCCCAGAGCAGGCATTGCTCGGCGCTGGGAAGCAACGCATAATTAACGCGACTTGCGGTGCAATTGGCGTAAGTGATTTTGCTGGAGGGGAAACTGAGGCAAAGAGCGGACTGACAGAAGTCTCCGTAGAGGTGTTCCATTCCGAGTTTGCCTAGAGTGCAGACATGGTGTTCTTTACTCAGCTTGCCCGAGAGAGAGTGAGCATCTCTGCAGTTTAGGACTTAGCAAACGGATTGCGCTTGGAGATAGAAAGTTTTCGTTCAGCTATGTACTGAGCAAGATAGCTAGGAGTGAATAGACGAGCGCAGCCTTGCAGCACCACGACGACGACGTCCCACCACACTAAATTTGGTGATATTGCTCCCGCCCCGGATTGAGTTAGGCCACTGATTAATTTGTTGGATCATGTCGGCAAAGATTCCACGAGGGTTTCATGGGCTGTGTATTGTAGAACTCTTCTCGCACTTCGCATTACGCCTGGGTCTGTCGATAGGAATTTATTTTGATTTATCGCGCTTTACTCGATGTAAACGCAATTTATTCCCACTGCCTGTTAGGAGAGTCATGTAATGTGATGATTGAAGGTCGAGGGTTAAAATAAATTTGTGCTAATCGGCTGCATCCGTTTTCAATCAAGTAGCTGAAATCCCAAGTCACTTTCTTAATTAATTTTATGTTCAACATTTGCATGTGGTGTTCAATAGTTGAATATAACATCAATGTGTACCCCTTTTAATTAAAAGGGATCAGTTCTGAATCAATTAATGTCAACACTGCCACCGCAGTTCAATCAGGAGTCACAGGGCCTTATTACTTTCTTTGTGTTATCTGATATTGCGGTAGTTTTGCACACTCTGTTGATCTGCTAGTCAATTAGCTGGGGTGAACACAAGCCAAAACCAGGTAAGTGACGGGTGGGGTGTTACACCATCATGGGCTTGCAATTGAGACAGATACTGCCCGCCTGCAGAAGCGAGAGTCTTTCAGCTGCTCTTCTTCATACTTGTCAAACAGTCTCGTGAAGCAAGGTCGCCGGATCTCCCCACCATTGTGAACGTTTGGAGCAATATGAGCAGGGCCCTCTCACCAGCTCTGGATTTTCATGACCTAGTTCGCCATTTGAAGAGAATCTGCCGGGATTTCCCTCAGGAGGACATCTAACAACTCTATCAATTAATGCCAAGCCGAATATCAGCTTGCATAAGAGCCAGAGGTGGACCAACGCGTTATTGACTTGCTGAATCTGTGAAGCTCTTTCTCTTGAACAAATCATCCAATATTACCGAAATTGTTATCATTTGTGTGTATGTGCATTTACACAGCATCTACCGATGTCCTACCATTTGGATGATTTTTGTCATGGTAAATGAATCAATACAGTTTCAGTGAGATCTTGTCTGCAATAGTTATTAGCTTTTTTAATGATTAATAACAGATCTTGGCATTTTTGCGCCTATATTATTTGCCCTTTCGTACCGTAACATGTGTAAGTGGGCTGCTTCTGTGTTGGCAGCGCTGTATAGTGCTTTGCATTGGGTCTCTGACTGCCCTTTTTTTTTTGTAAGAGACTTTGTGTCTGGTCGGACTCGTTGTTGGAGGCTAATCGACAGCACTGTTGGGCAGTTGGAAGTTAGTCGCCAGCAGTGATGGAAGTAGGGCAGTTGGAAGTTAGTCGCCAGCAGTGATGGATGTTAGACGTGAGAAGTTAGCATCAATGGAGGGTAGAGGTCTTAAGTGTTAGCGTTTTGTACATGTTAGACTTGCAGATTAAATATTATTCATGATTATATACCTTTGTACTAGATGTCAATAACGATTTATATTCGGGTTTGAACTGGATGTCACATTATAAAGACAAAAAAATACATTATTTGGTTTGCAGAAAAATCTTTCCTTTGCTAACCACATGTCTATTAGTAGTTAGTGGCTTTAGTAGTTACAATCTTTTATTTAGCTGGCAGTATCGACGCTTGCTGTGTTGCAGTAGTTCGCGTAATGAAGATTTTTGTGAGGTAAATGTATAGGTTATTGCTAGGATTTCTTTCTAGTCAGGGCCATTCTTTTGAGTTAATTTGGTAGCAGTCAGATCGTGTTACAGTTGTATATTGAGAGTAATTAAGGAAGACGAAAAGTTTGAGTTCTGTTTGCCAGGGCAAATTCAGTAGGTCAGTGTTGTAAGCATAAAGGCTAGCAAAGTGACACTTGCATTCAATTTCACTCAGTAGTTTAAATAAATATTTCATTAAAGAAGTTTCACATAGTCACTGTTCTTTCTCAGTTTAGGTAAGCCCAAACCCAGCGTCAGACAACTTTAACTCAAATGAGCCACATGTGTTTCTGTTGAGTGTTAACTAACGGAGACGAGCTCGTACAAGTCGTCTTATTCGTCTTCTTTTATTTCTATTATACTGTATCTACTGCACTCTCTTGATGTCAGGTGAAATATATGGAATGTAATGAAATAAAGAGAAAATATAATTTACGCAATGGAGTTGTCATAGTGTTTCCTAAGCAACGTTTTTTTTTTTTATGCTAAATGCCTTTTCACAGAAGCCGTTTAATGAATCGAAGCCTGCGATTTGCTTTACCGAGAACGAAGCCTATATCTTTGTTCCACTTCTTGTCTCTACACATTGCTACCCCCAGATATTAGTTAAATGACCTAGTTTCCGCTAGTTAATAGTGTACGTGAAGGCTAACATGTGTTTACTTTTAGTAAAGTACACAACTTGATTTTTCTTTTCATGAAGACCCAGTAGCCAATCTCTGAAACAAGTTCAGTTTTGTGAAAATCTAGCTGAATTAAGATCTCACTTTTCTTAGATAAGTCTTTTAGAAAGGAAAATCGTTGCTGTTAATAATTAAAACTATCCGCTAAGTCGTTGATATATAACACGAGCAGTAACGATCCTACTACGTTTTCTAGTGCCTTCCACATACGTCTCGTCCAACTCCTTTTGTGATAACGTGCTGCTTTCTGTCTGTCGAGAAATATTGAATCTGATCTCAAGTCTATTAAAAAATTCCATATGAACGTATTTTCAACTGAATAAACGGCTATTCGAAAGCCCAGAAAATCATTGAGTATGGCTGCCTGTAGCCATACTGCTTAGGTTAGAGTTCTCGAAGAGTTAGGTTTCACCTGATATATATTTTTACAATCCATGCTCTCTTACGTAGAGGATGCCAGTCTCTTCTTCCGAATATATCCTTGTGTCCTGCTATGAAGTTGAGTGATATGCACCAGTTTTGTCGATCACTTCTATTGCATTACTTTGCAGCTGGATGTGATGTGAGCTCTTTCAGCTGCTGTGAAGAGTTCTCTGCTCAATAAATCTTTGTGGTCAAGAGTGTAGCTAATTTACTTGCAGATTCTCTATATAACCCGAGGGGAACTGTTGAACTGTTGGGCCCTAGTGTCCTTCTGGGTTTTAGCGATTTCAGTTGCATCTCTCTTAATAAAAATTTATATGACGTCTATCAGTCTGTGACTTTTCTTCAAAATGGGTTCAAATGGCTCTGAGCACTATGGGACTTAACATCTGAGGTCACTAGTCCCCTACAACTTAGAACTACTTAAACCTAACTAACCTAATAACATCACAGACATCCATGACCGAGGCAGGATTCGAACCTGCGACCGCAGCGGTCGCGCTGTTCCAGACTGAAGCGCCTAGAACCGCTTTCTTTCGTTTCAACAGAATATCGGCCGTCAGAGCTCATAGGCCACTTTTGATCAGCACCTTAACGAAAAGGGAAACAATATTACTTGAAATTAGAAATTGCAGCAAATTAACCACATTCTACGTAGTTTATCGACAATACCATCGCATTTAATCACTGTAATCAACCATTAGTATCAAATATTCGCGACAAATTTTGCAGACAGTATGCACGTATATCACTGAATGCAGCTGCAAAATGATATCATTGTACGACACGTGATTCAGAAGATTGGATGTCATTCACAATGACCTGCAGGAAAACGAAACTGACAGGCGAAATTCGCTGAGTGAATTATGTTTACTATATGTGCCGAGTGCGTACGCGGACAAAGCCACGGGTAGAAATATGCACGTAAAACCCTGGATCGTTTTGAACCAAACTATATACACTTACTACTTACTATCTGGAAGAAATTACTGTGGGAGTAAGTACCAGTAACCTCCTATTGGGGTGTGGGGGTGATAATGTGGAGAGATAAGGGGAGGAGGAGATGGACAGACATGAGTAGATGGTCACATACGGGGAGGAGGAGGTGGATAGAGAATTAGGAGGGGGGACAGGGAGGAAGAGATGGAGAGAGAGACGGGGATGGACTAATAGAAGACTGGAATAAATACATAACCGAGCAACGCTAGGTACTCAGCTAGCTCCAAATAAGATATTCGTTCCACGAAAGAAGTGTTATACAAAACACTCTTTCGGCCGATTCTTGGATACTGATAATTAGTCTGGGATCGTTCACGCAGCGCTCGAGCGCTTGCTCATAAAACTCTAGTGGGGCACACTGTAAGTGAGCCGTTGTGCTTCACTATCGATTTCCGAGAGCACGTAGTCCAAGAAGTTGCAGTCAGCACATTACTTCCTCTCATGTACGTCTTGATAATTACCATCACTGGAATATCAGGTTCGAGCCCATACTGCGGCTTACCAGCATTCTTTCTTCCCTTTCACTATTCGTGAATAGAACAGGGAGGCAGGAAATGGTAGCATTGGAAGCGCTGTTCACGACAGTCTATAAGGTGGATTGCTGACTATATTCGTAAAAGCAGGAGTACAACATTGAAATTTTAATTACGGAACCCACAGTAAGAAGAGAATTTTCTGAACAGATTTCGTAAGTAATGGTAATGCTGTACCCACAGGACCGATGGCGCTAATCAGGGGAATACGAGCTGCGATCCACCAATTAGCAAGCAATTAGTACCGCAGATATGCATTGATTGCGGAGCCTCTCCCTTAATGTGCGAACCACGTAATTGTCTATCGAGTATCAGCGCAAAGCTCTGGTGTAATTTCTATAATGAGCTAGCCACAAGATATTGATAAACCGATTGATTACAATATGTGGTGAGTAAAACAGCCCTTCACATAGCTCTTTCTCTGCTAGTGCGAGTTCTAGCGTACATTTGAAGCTCATACTGTTTGACTAAAAATTAGCTTATCGTTCTACTTTAAGAAATCACATCTGATTGAATTTTCCCACGTTGAGAAATGAGAAGGAGCGGTGGCCATGTTAAATAAATACCTGAAAATTTCTGTTAAAAAACTTGTTTATTGTGAGTTGGAGCCTCGTGCCAAGTTATTGTATTACTGAATAAAATGTAGCACATTATACAAAGCTTTGTCAGAAATAAAACATTTACAGTCAAAATGCACCTTTTGCACATGGCCACATCATTATATGTAGAGCTCATAGATGACAAATCTTAAAAAGCACAATCACAGTAAACTGTACATTAGCACATCTGTTTACTTTAGCTTGACATGTTCCATTCATTGATGATCCACCTTAGATGGCGTGTACAGTATAGCTCCATGTACTCTCCTAGTTTATTAAATACACCTTTGGGTTTTTCGGATTTTAGCGAATCCAACCGGAACAGGAGATCAGTAGAAAGTGGAAACTGTATGTAGGACAGCTAATCTGACAGCTATCTGAGACTACGGTCAGTATCGTAACCTGAACCCTGTTACGGTCTGTGGCACAGGCGCAGTATCTCCCTACCCTTTCCCACTACTTCGTCCGTCGTACACACCCAAGGTGCTTTCCCTACAGTCTCTCCATCGAAAGTGCGTAGTAAACTTTTCCACAATTCGAAATGCTGCACTGAAAATTTGTAGCGTGGTTTTACGGTCTTACGTGCCACCTATTACGGTTTACAGCGTAAATAAAGTGTATAAACACAAATGAAATGATACAGAACGTCCTTTGCTGTCCACGAGATTTATTCAACGACAGTTCAGGAGTTGCTCTGAACTCGAAATATCAAGGCCGCCGTCGTGGAAGCTCTTGCAACATAGTATAAGTGTTACAGATATCCCGCGAGATGTGGAACACTAGAATGATTTTCAGTATCGTTTAATTTCATCGAAATGTTAGGTTTGATGCCTCAGGATCAACTAAAGTTTGATGTGTATTGATTCATTGTGATATGTAGCTACGTGGTTTTCTATGGGCGTAGCTTTGTGCCCGTGTTTCTAAGATAAATTATGATCTAACCAGGCGGGTGTTAATATTCGTCGTCCGTAAAGTCTGCAATTAGGATCTTCTGGTGCTAGCTCCGAATGTCGTTCAACTGATGAGGCTCCCACAGGATGGGATCTGTTTGGCTGTATTACGTCACGATGACCTTTCGGAGATGATGAGTGCTGAAGCGTTGTCCTCTGTGTCCAGAGATAAAGTTTGTGCTCGCTGTCCAGCTTTGCTTGTGACATCATCATTAACATCAGCTGGCAGAGTGTGTGAGGTCTTCCTATGTGACCTTTCTTTGTCAATCACCCGCTTGGACGCGTTGCTAAGTGCACAGCCGGTATCTTCATTGGTGTTACTATCACTCTGATTTCCAACACCTTCGTTAATCACATTTTCAGGGTCTCAGTGCGTAAGCCACAACCCTCGTCTTTTCAAACATAATCTTTTGTTTATTCATTAGATGCGCTCGGCATCCGATGACTTTTCAAAATATCTGGACTTACGGTGACGACGTTTAAGGCAGGTCCGCCTCGGTAGTTGCGCGATCAGGGCGACGGAGTGCTAAACCAAGACGTCCGTGTTCGATACCCGGTCGGGTAGGCGAATATTTCCGCTCAGAGACTAGGTGCTGTATCGTCCTTACGTTTGTATCGTCATAACTGACATTCCGCTAGTGGCTGAATGAGCACGTTCCGAAAGCCAATAAACTCAAAAAAAAGCTCTGAATACAAAAATGGTTCAAATGGCTCTGAGCACTATCGGACTTAACATCTGAGGTCATCAGTCCCCTAGAACTTGGAACTACATAAACCTAACTAACCTCAGGACATCACACACATCCATGCCCGAGCCAGGATTCGAACCTGCGATCGTAGCGGTCGCGCGGTTCCAGACTGAAGCGCCTAGAACCGCTCGGCCACCACGGCCGGCGCTCTGAAGACAGCAGTAGTCTGTATAGACTGGTCCACGTAACTGATGGCACCCTCGCACTACACTCTCAAGCCGAAATTCTTTTACAGGTTTCAACGCTTCTTTAATTTCTCTGATTACCCGGAAGACAGGTCGGATTCCTTGTCTGATTAAGAAACCACCTATCTTGCATGTTGTCTCATCGCAGAATGGAAGTCGCACCATGTGCTGGTCCTTCTGGAGTGGGTTTTCGGTATCGTCTTTGGTTTCTACAAACAGCCGATTTAATGCCACGGACTGAATACCCCTTTCTTACGAACACCGTCGTCAGGTAATAAGGACCCGTGGTGGTCCTTGTCCGAAATTATCAAATGGTTAAAATGGCTCTGAGCACTATGGGACTTAACAGCTGTGACCATCAGTCTCCTAGAACTGCGACTGTAGCGGTCGCGTGGTTCCAGACTGAAGCGCATAGAACCGCTCTGCCACTGCGGACGGCCCGAAGCCTGCCGGAGTGGACGAGCGGTTCTAGGCGCTACAGTCTGGAGCCGCGCGACCACTACGGTCGCAGGTTCGAATCCTGCCTCGGGCATGGATGTGTGTGATGTCCTTAGGGTAATTAGGTTTAAGTAGTTCTAAGTTCTAGGGGACTGATGACCAAAGAAGTTAAGTCCCATATTGCTCAGAGCCATTTGAACCATTTTTGACGGCCCGAAATTATCCTGGTTCATTGTGTCAGTATGTTGAGCAAAGTTCACTTTACAGCTGGAGAATGAAAATCGCTATGGTTTCTCTGTAAAGAACACGGCCATCCACTCTCTGTGTCGTATTGCTTCTCTAATGAAATCATTGTCGACGGGACGTAAACCTCTATTCTCCCAGCCTTTTCATTTTTACTTCATATTCCAGGCTCAGCGATCCACATATCAAACGCCCTGCCGTCGAATACTATGAAGTAACGTCTAAAAACATGGAAAAGTTGGAAATATTCTTTGAGCTCTCATTGTTTTTAGAGGGTGCGCCATCTTGTATGCTGTACTCTAGCGATACTTTCCTAAGGAAAACGGCGCTAAACATGATGCGAAAAGCATTGCAGGGCAAACGTCATTGCTCCACAGTCACTGCCATCCTCGATAATACGAACTTCAACGTTTTTCACTCGTATGTTCTGCTACGGTGTTTGTGGAATGTCATTGCAGAAAATTTGAAGCTATCGTGCAAAACAAAGGTAGCGGAATTTGGTCAGTGGCTAAGGTTTTCTGAGCAGACTGTCACACTCCCGGCGTTCCAGTGAGTACCAGTGGAGCTGCGGAACGGACACGTCAATCCTTGGGAGGTGCTCGGTCCGGCGTGACATAAGGAGCTGCGCTGCCGCGGCCGAGGCGTTTTTATTGTTACCACGGCCGCGCAAGCGTCCAGAGGTGGGCGTCAGGCAGGGAGGAGGCAAGAAGAAGACTCCTGGGAGGTGACGGAGCTCGTGTCCCGAGGCGCTGGCGGCCGTCTGTGAAACCGCAGCGACCGCAGCGACGCGCCGCGCCGCTACTTAGCGGCGCCCACTTCTTCCCCAGAGCGCCCTGCACTCGTCCGTGACGCACGCCTAGAGGCTGCAGGAAAGAGTAACACTGTCACAGTCTTCATTTCGATACCCCGCTGCAGCTTCCAGCTAATAAGTGCAAGAATTACCACAGAACTAGGTAAATATTCATGGGGTTGAAAGAAAAGTGGAGACATCACGAGAAATGCACGTTTGAACGCAAATGCAGATGCTAGCCAATCCTGAAAGCTGCGCTGTTATATTTGAACGCGAACGGCATCTCTGCAGTTTCCTCAATACGTTGCAAGTGTCTAACGTGATCAGAACAGTCGGAACTAAGTGTGTACGAAAAACGGCAGTTCATTGGTGGGTGCTTTCGTAACCAAGGTAGGTGAAGCATTTGATGTAGGGTAGAAGGACGGATCCTCAAAATTACAGACCAATATCCTTAACATCGTTTTGTTGCAGTATTCTCGAATATATTCTCAGTTCGAAGATAATGAGTTTCCTTGGGACAGAGAAGTTGCTGTCCATGCATCAGCACGCCTTTAGAAATCATCGCTCCTGCGAAACGTAACTCGCCCTTTTTTCACATGTTATCTTGCGAACCATGGATGAAGGGTATCAGACGGATGCCATATTCCTTGACTTCCGGAAGGCGTTTGACTCGTTGCCCCACTGCAGACTCCTAACTAAGGTACGAGCATGTGGGATTGGTTCCCAAGTATGTGAGTGGCTCGGAGACTTCTTAAGTAATAGAACCCAGTACGTTGTCCTCGATGGTGAGTGTTCATCGGAGGTGAGGGTATCATCTGGACTGCTCCAGGGAAGTGTGGTAGGCCCGCTGTTGTTTTCTATCTACATAAATGATCTTTTGGATAGGGTGGATAGCAATGTGCAGCTGTTTGCTGATGATGCTGTGGTGTACGGGAAGGTGTGTGACTGTAGGAGGATACAAGATGACTTGGACAGGATTTGTGATTGGTGTAAAGAATGGCAGCTAACTCTAAATATAGATAAATGTAAATTAATGCAGATGAATAGGAAAAAGAATCCTGTAATGTTTGAATATTCCATTAGTAGTGTAGCGCTTGACACAGTCACGTCGATTAAATATTTGGGCGTAACATTGCAGAACGATACGAAGTGGGACTAGCATGTAATGGCAGTTATGGGGAAGGCTGAAAGTCGTCTTCGGTTCATTGGTAGAATTTTGGGACGATGTGGTTCATCTGTAAGGGAGACCGCTTATAAAACACTAATACGATCTATTCTTGAGTACTGCTCGAGCTTTTGAGATCCCTATCAGGTCGGATTGAGGGAGGACATACAAGCAATTCAGAGGCGGGCTGCTAGATTTGTTACTGGTAGGTTTGATCATCAAGAGAGTGTTACGGAAATGCTTCAGGAACTCGGGTGGGAGTCTCTAGAGGAAAGGAGGCATTCTTTTCGTGAATCGCTACTGAGGAAACTTAGAGAACCAGCATTTGAGGCTGACTGCAGTACAATTTTACTGCCGCCAACTTACATTTCGCGGAAAGACTACAAAGATAAGATAAGAGAGATTAGGGCTCGTACAGAGGCATATAGGCAGTCATTTATCCCTCGTTCTGTTTGGGAGTGGAACAGGGAGAGAAGATACTAGTTTTGGTACGAGGTACCCTCCGCCACGCACCGTATGGTGGATTGCGGAGTATGTATGTAGATGTAGATCTAGGCACCGATCAAAGTTTTATACCGCGTAAAAAGAAAGCGAAAGGCCATCTACAGCTAAGACACAACACGGACTGAAGTGTGTGTTTAGTGATCGTGACAGACGGTCATTGAAAAGGATTGTGACGAGAAACAAGACGATTACAGCTGATGACTGTCACTGCAGAACTGAATGATGCACTCTAGAACACTGTCAGCACCAGAACAACTAAAATAGAGCTCCTTAAGCCAGTAAATACAGCGCCATCTGCAATTTCAAAACCACCGATCAGTACTGCAAATGTCTGCAACAGGAAAATGTGGTACCGCAGCCATAAAACCTAGACTGCGGAGTAATGGAAGAAACTCATGTGGTGAGATGAGTCTTTTTTCACACTGTTTGCAATTCCTGGCAGAGTTTACGTTCCGAGAGTGAAACGTGGCAGAGGTTCGGTAATGGTTTGGGCAGCTATATCAAGTGCCCACAAAACCAGTTCTGGACGATGCGAGGTGTGTTGACAGATACCCTGTCGTCTTGGAACATATACTGTGGGATCAAAAGTATCCGGACACTTGACTGAAAATGACTTCCAAGTTCGAGGCGCCCTCCTTCGGTAATGCTGGAATTCAGTATGGTGTTGGCTCACCCTTAGCCGTGAGGTTCCACTCCCGCAGGCATACGTTCAGTCAGGTGCTGGAAGGTTTCTTGGGGAATGGCAGCCAATTCTTCACGGAGTGCTCCTCTGAGGAGAGGTATCTGTGTCGGTCGGTGAGACCTGGCACGAAGTCGGCGTTAAAACATCCCACATGTGTTCTATAGGATTCAGGTCAGGACTCTGTGCAGGCCAGTCCACTACAGGGATGTTATTGTCGTGTAACCACTCCGCCACAGGCCGTACATTATGAACAGGTGCTCGATCATGTTGAAAGATGCAATTGCCATCCCCAAATTGCTCTTCAGCAGTGGGAAGGAAGGAGGTGCTTAAAACATCAATGTAAGCCTGTGCTGTGTTAGTACCACGCAAAACAATAAGGGGTGCAAGCCCCCTCCATGAAAAACACGACCACACCACAGCACCACCGCATCCGAATTTTACTGTTGGCACTACACACGCTGGCAAATGACGTTCACTGGGTATTCGTCATACCCACAGTCATATCACCAACAAATCTACACTTCATATCTACAGCACGACCACGAAAAAATAGACAAATGTTATCATCATGACCAAGTTTACAAGATCTGCGAGTCCTAACACACAATGGTTTATCAATAAAAAAAATTGTCGATGTTTCTCCAACACCACGAACTTGAGACATTGTAATCATGAACATCCTCGAAACACAGTCTGTCCTTTCAACACATCAACCAGAACGGACGAACTGACGTTCATATTATATTCAGCCTCGACGTCCAAAATAGACTTGTAAATAGTAGGCCTCCATCGGAAGACACGATGTATCCGGCGACGAGGCATGCTGCCGACTGCGCGCCAGCTACCGGAAACACGCTATTTATAGCCGACACGTCACCCAATGTCACGGACTTAGAAAAATTCGCAGCAGTAACGTGCGCTTATCCCATACTATTATATACAGTCATAACCCCAACAGATTTACACTTCATGTCTACACCACGACCACGAAAAAACAGACAAATGTTATCGTCATGGCCAAGTTTACAAAACCTACGAGTCCCAACACACAATGGTTTATCAATAAAAAACTTTGTCGATGTTTCTCCAACACCACGAACTTGAGACATGGTAATCATGAAAGTCCGATAACTCAAAACATCACGAGGAGGTACCTGCTCCAAATACGTAGCAGTAGACTTCGTAGTTGAATCAATACGAATTATTGCAACAGTAATCCATCACTGACCAACAGGATTGTCAGTAACAGAAAATGAAAAGTCAAAACGACCTCCTCGAAACACAGTGTACCGTGATTCGTCACTCCACACAACGTTTTCCCACTGTTAAATCGTCCAATGTTTACGCTCCTTACACCAAGTGAGGCGTCTTTTGGCATTTACCGGAGTGATGTGTGGCGTATGAGCAGCCGCTCGACCATGAAATCCAAGTTTTCTCACATCCCGCATAACTGTCGTAGTACTTACAGTGGATCCTGATGCAGTTTGGAATACCTGTGTGATGGTCTGGAGATGTCTGCCTATTACATATTACGATCCTCTTCAACTGTCGGCGGTCTCTGACAGTTAACAATCGAGGTAGGCCTCTACGCTTTTGTGCTGTACGGGTCCCTTCGCGATTCCACTTCAATATCACATCGGAAACAGTGGACCTAGGGATGCTTAGGTGTGTGGAAATCTCGCGTACAGACATATGGCACAGGTGACACCCAATCACCTGACCACGTTCGAAGTCCCTGAGTTCCAAAGCGCGCCCCACTCTGCTCTCTCACAATGTCTAATGACTACTGATGTCGCTGATGCTGAGTACCTCGCAGTAGGTTGCATCACAATGCATCTAATATGCAAAACGTATGTTTTTGGTGGTGTCCAGATACTTTTGATCACATAGTGTAGCATCGCCTTTCGGGAACAAACATTATTCCGTTGGGTGGAGCTCATCAGCAAAATGTTCACCTAATGCTTGGCAGTAATGCTTCTTTCCAGAGTAATCAGCGGGCCGATGGAATACCACCAGACATTATTGAGCCTCCCTGGTGTACTTTCGAGAGAGGGGTGTGTGATCACTATCCACCTTCACCACAGTTACCTGAACGTGCCACTGTTTTGCAGGAAGAATGGTGTAAGATTCCCTTGTAAACCATGTAGGACCTCTGTTTATCCATTCCGAGATAACTGGAAGCTGTTTCGAATGCCAACGACTTCTCTACACTGTATTAGGTGTGGTAATCTGTTTTTGGTGTTCCCATATTTCTGTCCAACCCTTGTATTTCAGGCAGTGTTCTTGAACTGCAGCGCTTTAGAGAAGCAAGGCGCATGTATTAATATACTACCTAATCATGCTACTCACATAATGTACACACTGTAACAGATTTATCCTTCGACACAGGTTCATTTTCCGATTCTTAACCCCCACTGACACACACGGCTAATGTACGTAACCTATCAGCTGATGGATAAGTAACTGTATAATGCACCTGGTGATGGCAGCATGTTGCCGAAATGCAATGTGCTAATAAAATATTAGTAAAAGTGACTGCAGCGGCATAAGTTATTCTACATAATGTTCTAGCTGTTGTTGGGCCTTGCCTTACTTTAATTTCAAGAGATACATGTTTTGTTACGTTCTTACTTAATGCTTATCCTTTTGCACTTTACTTATTACTTCTTCTATCGCCGTTCGTTTTAATCTGTCTGCTTGCACCAGTCTCTGAGGTATTTAACCTTTCTTATGTTTGCAGCTTAGCTATATGTGTTGCCACCTAGTTTCATTCATTGTTGATAAGTGTATTTGATTTTTTTCATCTAAAATTCGTAGGTCTCTTCGGTTCGCTACGGTCTTTACTTCTACAAGATGGCTCTGAGCACTATGGGACGTAACATCTATGGTCATCAGTCCCCTAGAACTTAGAACTACTTAAACCTAACTAACCTAAGGACAGCTCACAACACCCAGTCATCACGAGGCAGAGAAAATCCCTGACCCCGCTGGGAATCGAACCCGGGAACCCGGTCGCGGGGAGCAAGAACGCTACCGCACGACCACGAGCTGCGGACTTTATTTCTACAGCTAATTCTGAAAATACAGCAGTCACCCGCAGAAGCTGCAAACTGTGGTAGACTCTGTGATTTAAAACAGTCAAGTGGCAAGGGCAATCTCTGACTTGTAACCGTTTTGATTTTGAATAATCGAAATTTTTCTCTCCTAAATTTTAATTTAGATAGAGTACTATAATTATTGCATTTTCTGAATTATGTTCACAAGTTTGTGAAGAAAAATCTTTTCCAGATGTGTTGACTGTTTAAAAATCTAACGGATCTAGCTCTTATGGTGTTTGTATATCTGCTACATTTGATACCAGTTCTCTGATGGTTTCATGTACGGTTTGTGTAGCTACTGAGTCAATGCTTTCTTGAAGTATTACCGGTTTGCTGTTTAATATTCCGGGGGGGGGGGGGGCGGCAATAATTGATTTTAAATTGTACAAGTGTGATTTATTTAACCTTACTTGCAGGACGACGGACTGCTCTGGACCTAATGACACGTTAATAACAGACAATATAATCAGAGCTTAACCTGTACACTGGGACCGACTGCAGTATAAGTAATTAAATGATTTCTGAGCATTTGTATTTGCGTCGACAAGCACGGATTAAGGCATATAAATTTGTGTTACGAAATATCAGTGACAGTTTTCGCAGAACGTTTGCCAATAGACAAGACGCACAATTATTGATTAACAAACGTAATTCAGAGTTGCACTTACACGTGGTGTAGTTTTGACTTTCCTATTCACTGTTAACAAGAGTCAGGTTGTACCATTCCTCATTTTATTTGTATTCTGACCATTCCTAAATAATTTAAATCATTTGTGATTTCCTTTGTTATGTCACGTGGTACGTAACAAAGCTTACAAATTTTGGAATGCACTTCCGAGTGATCACGAAAGAGCCAGATGTAAATAGGCTGGTCTCTCTAATTATGTTTCTGGTTGGTGCGTAGTGACCAAAATATGGCGTTTTTACAGATTCTTCTTCAGAATCATTCAAAGTAATAGCATATTCCCCGTTGCAGAAACGAAAACTGCACACTATCAAAGTAATAGCATATTCCCCGTTGCAGAAACGAAAACTGCACACTATCAAAAGATCTAAAGGACTGTTCCCAATGCGGAACAAATAATTTGTTCTACAGGATTAAATAATCGATGTATTCGACATGATATCATACCTGATTCCTGTGACTATAATGTTTGTTCAAGGAGGAAATTAAAAGTGATTCTTATAAACAATGGAGATACGATATCGAAAAATGACCCACCAGGAAACTCATACGTCTCCGTAAATTTCAGGTTTTCAAGCCACTAAAACGCAAACTTATCAAAAAATCTGATTTAACATTTTCTCGCTCAACTCTATATATACCGGAGCAGTAAAGGAAACTGTTTATTGCAAAAGTTTCACACTCTTGTAATAGTATGAGGCTCTCAGAAAATAATTTGCACAATATTGCATGCCCATTATAGTAAATTCTTGACGCCGTAAAGTACGTATATATTCGCTCTGTGATTACTCGAACCCATTCACTTTTCACAACCAAGTCCCACGTGCTTCCTCGTAAAATTAAACATTGCAACCCGTGCCAAATGTAACGCAATAAAGCACCGAGCGTAAAAATCTTAGTAAAGTGGTCATAAAGTAAGAATTTCATTACTCAGTACTGAACACCTACGCGGCTGCATACACCCACGTCACAGTTACTGCTTTTTCGTTGACACAGCAGGACTTTAGTACGGTCTGGTGCGTGAATGTCAATATTTCCAGCCCGTTGGCTACTTCTCTTCTCAGGTGACATAAATATCTACCTGTAATGAACATCAGATCAAGCAATTACGACAAAAATGGTTGTAGGGACTTGTTCTATGATGTATAGGTATTGACAAAATGATATCTAAGACCAGTGTCCAGCAAATTTCAGTAGAACCAAGAACAATAATAAACGTGTATATACTATTGAATCAACACACCCATTCATAGATCAAAGTTCGCACCATATAAAAGGATTTGTAGTTAGTTAACAAAGCGTAGTAAATCTCTCGCTGAAAGCTCATTAGACTTACTTCAAACATATCATACGCAATATTTTTTCGGTGGAGTAACATAACTGGAGAGTCACCCTTACTCAAGACATTTAATCTCTGAATCCTACCATGTTGACAGCTTGCACAAGAACTCGCCTTTCTTAGTGATATTACACAACGACGGACGAAGGGAGAAAAGTTCTTATCGCTTTGCTGTGGAGATTTAGTGCCCTTCGTATGGGAAGTGGCAGTTGGATACTGGTAAAACTTTTTTTCTAAAAACTAATGCTAATTCTAAGGTGCTTAGAATAAAATAAATGTTCTCATTATAAAGCAAACAAAATTTACATTTTTCATTTTCTCTTTGCTTCGTTTCAATGCAACTCAGTGCCTGAAATTGTTCTGCTGTTCGTGAATGAGGCATTTATTTCTTTGTATGAAGGCTTTCACGACCGGATGAAATATCTTCTGGTAAACCTTGCGGGATGTAAGGTCGTGGTCCATGAAACTCTTCAGCTCCTAACGTTTCGTCCAGTGCTTCGCTGGACATCTTCAGAGGGGTGTTTCTCCTCCGGCAAGACTCACCGGAGGAGAAACACCCCTCTGAAGATGTCCAGCGAAGCACTGGACGAAACGTTAGGAGCTGAAGAGTTTCATGGACCACGACCTTACATCCCGCAAGGTTTACCAGAAGATTTATTTCTTTGCCCCGACTGTCTTCCTAAGGCCACAGTGTCGTTTGAATCGGAATGCGAGAAGTATCATATCCTCTAGCTGTCTCAGAATTGCATAAATTCTGTTTCATATCTTTTCGTAATTTAACTTTGTGCTGTGTTACTGTCCCACATGTTGGCCACCAACGAGTGTGCGAAACTAAGAAGAAGTCCGCATATGATTGGCGTTAACCCGACGTGCTGGCCAATATGAGTCATGCAAATTACAGAACCTGTACTGCTAACGAACAGCTGCGTAGGATTGAAATTCAGTGCTTCTTAGAAGGTAGAGAGCAGAACTGAAAACTGTTGTTTCGACTACGTACTTTAAGAAGTAGCAAATTATGTCCGAAAAAATGGCACTATGGGACTTAACTTCTAAGGTCATCAGTCCCCTAGAACTTAGAACTACATAAACCGCACTGACCTAAGGACATCACACACATCAATGCCCGAGGCAGGATTCGAACCTACGACCGAAGCGGTCACGCGGTTCCAGACTGTAGCGCCTAGAACCGCTCGGCCACCGTTAATGTTCGAACAAGCTGCTGAATGACGAATTAGACAGCTCTGGCTTGTGTCCGTTCTAAGCGTAATGAACAGCTCATGAGTTGTCTTCTATAGCGTGCTAACAAGTAAGAATCTACATGGTTAGCACGTAATATTTTTCCAACGTTTTACCATAGTGCGCTACAAGAAAGACAGGTCGACGCTACGCATTTAAACGTCCACTTGGTGTTTTGTGCTGCAAGGGGTAACAACACCAACGTGTAATATTGAGTACTTTTAGTACATTATTTTTGCGACAATGCCATCTCATTCTCCGTATAACTACTTTATTATTTATTGACAGTTATATGCCATCCGTATCTGTAACCAGAGACAAAACAGACTCATGAACCGTATCTCGTACGGAGACGTGTGAGTCCGTCTGAACAGTGTATTCTTGCGAATCATGAACAGAAATACCTATTCTCAGTTCGAATATAATGAATTTCCTTGAGACAGAGAAGTTGCTGTCCATGCATCAGCACGGCTTTAGAAAGCATCGCTCCTGCGAAACGCAACTCGCCCTTTTTTTCACATGTATCTTGCGAACCATGGATGAAGGGTATCAGACGGATGCCACATTCCTTGACTTCCGGAAAGCGTTTGACTCGGTGCTCCACTGCAGACTCCTAACTAAGGTACGAGCATATGGGATTGGTTCCCAAGTATGTGAGTGGCTCGAAGACTTCTTAAGTAATAGAACCCAGTACGTGGTCCTCGATGGTGAGTGTTCATCGGAGGTGAGGGTATCATCTGGAGTGCCCCAGGGAAGTGTGGTAGGTCCGCTATTGTTTTCTATCTACATAAATGATCTTTTGGACAGGGTGAATAGCAATGTGCGGCTGTTTGCTGATGATGCTGTGGTGTACGGGAAGGTGTCGTCGTTGAGTGGCTGTAGGAGGATACAAGATGACTTGGACAGGATTTGTGATTGGTATAAAGAATGGCAGCTAACTCTAAATATAGATAAATGTAAATTAATGCAGATGAATAGGAAAAAGAATCCCGTAATGTTTGAATACTCCATTAGTAGTGTAGCGCTTGACACGGTCACGTCGATTAAATATTTGGGCGTAACAATGCAGAGCGATACGAAGTGGGACAAGCATGTAATGGCAGTTATGGGGAAGGCTGAAAGTCGTCTTCGGTTCATTGGTAGAATTTTGGGAAGATGTGGTTCACCTGTAAAGGAGACCGCTTATAAAACATTAATACGACCTATTCTTGAGTTCTGCTCGAGCGTTTGGGATCCCTATCAGGTCGGATTGAGGGAGGGCATAGAAGCAATTCAGAGGCGGGCTGCTAGATTTGATACTGGTAGGTTTGATCATCACGAGAGTGTTACGGAAATGCTTCAGGAACTCGGATGGGAGTCTCTGGAGGAAAGGAGGCGTTCTTTTCGTGAATTGCTACTGTGGAAATTCAGAGAACCAGCATTTGAGGCTGACTGCAGTACAATTTTACTGCCGCCAACTTATATTTCGCGGAAAGACCACAAAGATAAGATAAAAGAATTAGGGCTCGTACAGAGGCATATAGGCAGTCATTTTTCCCTCTTTCTGTTTGGGAGTGTAACAGGGAGAGAAGATGCTAGCTGTGGTACAAGGTACCCTCCGCCACGCACCGTATGATTGATTGCGGAGTATGTATGTAGATGTAGATGAAATGTGCAGACTGACGCAGGGTAAGGAAGAGTCAGACGAGGAAAGGTCAGCACTGCCCTTCTTCTAAACCAACATAGCTGCATTGACAGTACACCTGTCACACGAAATCAACCTCTTGTAGCGATAATGACAGCTGTTGGTCGATATGCGTCCATAAATTTTATCTGTAGGCGCTTCCATCAAGGGGAAACTGCCATGTGCTCCAACTGTCTAGCTTAACAATAGACGGTGTTATCAGTGGGAGATATCACTTGTGAAATGAACCAACGTGTAGGGAAAGACAAGGCAGACCGAAGTCAGAAACAAAGAAAAGGTCAGAAATGTTTCACTTATCGCCCCTACTCGAATTCCACAACTTGACCTGCAGGCAAAGAACGCGTTTCCACTGAGGGATCGGTCAGCGTCCTGTATGGGCGACGGACAGCGCGCGTCTAGATTTGCGGCTCGCCAGCTACGACATGCCCGGGTGCCCTGCGTGCGAGCGACAAATTCCCACTGCAGCCTGAGCAATCTAGCTGACTTAAAATGGCGACCCGGGCCCGAAAAATATAGTTTCTCGAAATTACAACGCCTAAATTCGCCTTAACTGAGAAAATAAGACGAAAAACAACGAGTGGCATGTTCATGGCGAATTTCGCCATTTTTATCTGCAGATATGAAAACCACCGTGCAAATTCTTCGATACGCACAAACTAAAAACAGTGTACTTCTTATAGCAGTCAGTATGTATCGAATAAAGATTAATCCTTGCTTTAAATAAATTACTCATCCAAGTCGTAATCAGATTTTATACTGCGTACATGCATTTCTAAAGTAGTAAATTATTACCAAATTATTACCAACTGTCACCTTGCCTGGAGGAGAGATGTTGGTTGTCCCGCTGGCACAGCTGACGCAGCTACTGTGCAGGGCAAGCCGTGTACTTACTTGTCCTAAATAAAATCAAATAGCTCTAAGCGCTGTAGGACTCAACATCTGAGGTCATCAGTCCCCTAGATTTAGAACTACTTAAACCTAACTAAGGACATCACACACATCCATGCCCGAGGCAGGATTCGGACCTGCGACCGTGGCAGCAACGTGGTTCAGGACTGAAGCGCCTAGATCCGCTCGGCCACAGCGGCCGGCTACTTACTTGTCGCTGCGTGCAGTACGTTACACATACTCTCTATGAATCTGAGGAAGTATTATTAAATATTAATCTATTTTTTCATACCTAGTGTACCAAACTCTATGGATAATAAAATCATACTGCTAAAATTTCAGACCAATCATTTCACTACTTTCGGAAATAGAAATTTGTACCTAAACACTTAATAACCGTGCCGGCTGCTTGTGCAGCGAATAAGGTACTTTAATCTGTTTATCTATAGTATCAGTTGAAACTACAACCAAGCGGATAGGTTCATATAATCTGATTTTCTGGAATTTTCTTTGGTTGCATTGCCACAGATTTCTGACCTAACTGGAAAATTATTATTTCATTGTGTTTTGGAGAGGTTGAGAGAGTGAATGGAGGACACATGTTAAGTGCGAATGTGAGATTCTACAAAAACTGTGCAAATGTTATCGTGAGAAAGCTGTGTAACAGGGGAATTTGTGACGTATGTCCGAGTGAACTTGATTTTACAAAAGGCAGCCAGAAGGGGCGTTGAGTATCAAATTCATTAGAAATTTATTTTGTGGAAAGATATAGTGTTTTGATTCATTGTATTTTATCTAGTTTCAGAATTACGAAATTTCTAGTCTAAATTGCTTGTGGTAATCGGATTAGCACACATTAGAAACACAGCGACAATAGAAGTGCTCGAGATGATCTGATTGGCTGCTTAGCTTACTAGTCGATAGGAACTCAACATTTCCCGGGTGTTTGAGTAGCGCTTGGTGGCTCAGATGCAGGAGTAGATAGAGTTGCTCGGGAGCCGTCTTCTAGTAAAACATCTATGTTAAAAAGCACTGAACAAATCTGTACCAAAATGAAGAAATCTTCGCCTTTGATCGGTTCTTCTGCAGTTGATGAAAAGTGAGTACAGTGCTGAGTATTTTGAGAAAGTTTGACGTTTGTGAGTGATTTATTTTAGAATATTTCATGCGTGAACGTTTCAAGCCGTACATAAACTCCGCGTGGCTAGTTTCCTGCAAATTACGAGACATTATGGCGAGTACTTCTGTACAAGAGGCCTACTGAACGACTGACTGTGTCAACTCGCAAATAGTCGTGGGTCAGTGACTGTCAGGACGTTTAAAATATTGGGTCGGACTAAATATCTTCTAGCTGCTTTTGTCCGTAATATCGCATAATTAGTCTTGTGATATTAAATACGTACTTGATAGCCGTTTTCCTTGTTTTAAAGACAATAAACCAACAAAAATAAAATTTTTGACGATTGTTATCAAACAAGTCATGCAAGAATCCCGAACAATCGATAGTTTAACTAACTTTCAGCTACGATCCATGGACTGGAGTTATGTGGCGTATTTAACTGCCTTTTCGTCTACGCTGATTTTATCAGCTAAACCAGCATCTACCAGCGCAGAGTAAAGGGGCAGACAACCTGAAACCTATCCAGGTAGGTGGATTGACTGTTTAAAGGATAATGGGAGAGCAACCCGCCCCGCCGCACATTAAAGATCTAACATGCAAAATGCGACAACCAATTTCATGTGCCTTTTTCATTTAATATGAAGATGGTTCGGTAATTGGAGGATAATAATGGTCAGGGTATCAGTGAATACATTTTTGTTAAAGTATATTGGATCGCAGTGACTCTACATACTGAGCTTTCTAGCTTTGTTTCTTTACATTTAACATGATGCCTGACAAACTTGTTTTTTGGATGATTTCTGAGAGCATAGAAAGGCATAGCATGCTGGATTTGAGACAGGCAGAGCAGAAAATGCAGCGAAAAAAGCCCAGATTGGAGTATGAGGTAGTGTCTCTTGCCACCAAAAAAATGGCTCAGAGCACTATGGGACTTAACATCTGAGGTCATCAGTCCCCTAGAACTTAGAACTACTTAAACCTAACTAACCTAAGGACATCACACACATTCATGCCCGAGGCAGGATTCTAACCTGCGATCGTAGCGGTCGCGTGGTTCCAGACTGTAGCGCCTAGAACCGCTCGGCCACGCCGGCCGGCCTCTTGCCACCCATGCGAGGTAGCAGGCTACTGTGCGTTTTACAACCGAGCCCTGTCCAGCGGTCTAACTGAGGCCCGGAGACGACACTAGCACCTGGAGAGTGGCGCTTTCTCATGTGTTGAAGACAGCTCTTTAAAGATAACCATGTCATGCTTTTCAGAAGAAACACTGATTGCAGAAAACAATGGCCTCGCCTCATGAGCAGCGTTCTAATTCCAGAGGTCCTCTGATATGAGGCTAAGTGTTGGGCACGAAAGTGCACCACTGGTAAATTTGTCAGTGACATCACGGAGATCGAGTTGAAGTGAGTTTTTTAGAAGTAGTAGAGTCCAAAGCCGCGCGGTGTAGCCGCGCGATCTAGGGGTCTTGCCACGGTTCAGGCGGCTGACCCCATCGGAGGTTCGAGTCCTCCCTCGGGCATTGGTGTGTGTGTTGTCCTTAGCGTAAGTTAGTTTAAGCTATGTTAAGTAGTGTGTAGGCTTAGGAACCGATGACCTGAGCAGTTTGGTCCCTAAAGAATTCACACATATTTGCAAATTTGAGAAGAGTCCATTCTAATGTGGTTGGCAGTTTATCACATGCATTGTCTTGGCAGAATTTTGTGTGTCTGAAGGAATCTCGCTATTGGGCGGCGGTGTATGCGTTTTCCGCTGTTGTCGGGCATGTCCTGTTTGCCAGGAAGAAATAGCAGTGTGTAAGGTCGTGCTAAAAATTAAGAGAACCGGCGGGAGACATGGGGGAGTGTACATTTTGTGCACATCTCGAAATTAGAGACCAAAGGGGCGATGAGGAGCTGTGCGAATTTTATGCATATCGGGTGTATACGTCAGAGATGGACGGCTACACGCATCTTGGCAGACAAGAGGTGTCCAAAGTTGTTGGGACAGCGCGACACTGCTCCTCTAACGCAGAGCCATTCTCACAATGGCGGCGTTCTACACGGCTGTCGGTGAACAATTATCGTGATCATAATTAGGACCACGATCGTGAAAGGGCTTTTCTCGGTCTGCACTCGCAGAAATCAGTATGAACACCTGTCTCAGGTCCAAAATTGATGTAGTGAATGAACGAGTTTCTCAAAAATTACCAGGGCCACAGGCACTTCTTTTCGTTGGGGTCAAGGAGATTCGAGGGTAATTTTCAGAGCGCCATTAGTGGCATAAGGTCACACTTATTGTTGGGTCAAGTAACGCTGCACCTAAAAAAATCCACTACTTACAGCTTGCATGAAGACTTTGTGAATAAATTCATACGCATTCATGATCTGTTTGAAATAAATATGTTTTTAATGGTGTTTCTGTTAACACATTCCATTCATACTAGGCTCTGTTATCCGCTAAAGAAGAATTTCATAAATTCGTACAGCAAAAGACTAAACACTGCTTTGCTAGTATGTATAGCACGATTATGGGATCTAGAACTAAAGGCAATTATTATATATTTCGTATCTCAGTTTAAAATGTAAATACATTGTCATAGATCAAATATTATCCATTCCATGACAATTATTCTAATCGCATTCAATTCTCTGCAGTCCCCACCCCGACTAACAACAATCCCATTCTCCCTATCTCTTAATACAATGTTGACATCTCTTTGTAACCTCCCCTCCACCGCCACTCCCCAAATACTCACCCATAGAGAGACAGAGAGAGAGAGAGACGACGACGATGTCGACAACAAAGAGAGAATAGAAAGCGACAGTCGTCAGATTGTGCAACACTTAATATAAACGGTTAGTCAAGAAGATAGCAACTGAAGAAACAGTGTTAAGACGGAAATGGCCCACAGTTCCTGTAAGGGAACCCTGTAGTTCTTGTCCGATCAACAGTGGTATTTGGCAGCAGTGCGGTAACTGAAACTACAAAGCAAAAAAGTCGAGAAGTGAAGATGAGTCGAAGTTTCGTAAGTGACAGTGCGATATCTGGTGAAAGTACGATCTCTGGTCTATGACCATATGAGAGGAAACGCATATTTGGTCAAAGACACGAGCAACTGCGCTTAATAATTTATTAATTTATAAATCATGACACGAACTATTTTCTGATCCATCGGTGTCACCTATAAAAACAAAACTGTATTATTCCAGTTTTTACCTACTAAAGGTGCCGTAATATACAATTGAAAACGAGTGTGGCACATAGATAAATATTTATTGCAGTAGGAAAATGGCGTTTGAAATTATAAAATGCATATTTAAATACTACCGTTTGCTCAAATATATCCTCTAAATAAAAATACTTGCAATTAAAGTGCAGTATTATGTAATTTCCTTCATTTATGCACTTTTCATCACCCTACAGGTAGTTTTGGTGTAGAAGATAATAGTTTACCTTTTGTAAATTATGTAATAAAAATGTAATGATGAACGATAGTCTTCAGCTAACATTATTACACTCCTACGATAACGATTACCAATATGTTACAAAGAGTGAACACGAGAATATTGCAAATTTGCTGAAAGTTGCGGAGTTCGGGTACTGAGAGTGTATGGACAGCATGGCCAAATTACGAAGTTCATATGTATGGCACGTATAACTTGTGGAGTCCTTGTGAACCAGTTACATGGTGCGCTGAATACATGGGGCACTGAAATTTGATTCATTACTTCACTATCACTGTGGTGTCACCGCCAGACACCACACTTGCTAGGTGGTAGCCTTTTAAATCGGCCGCGGTCCGCTAGTATACGACGGACCCGCGTGTCGCCACTGTCAGTAATTACAGACCGAGCGCCACCACACGGCAGGTCTAGAGAGACTGACTAGCACTCGCCCCAGTTGTACAACCGACTTTGCTAGCGATGGTTCACTGACAAAATATGCTCTCATTTGCCGAGACGATAGTTAGCATAGCCTTCAGCTAAGTCATTTGCTACGACCTAGCAAGGCGCCATCACCAAGTTATATTGAAATGATAATACTGTATCTACAAGACCAATGTTCCCCAATTGTGGATTAAAGTTAAGTATTCCAGCAGCTACGTACTTTTCTTTATAGCATTCATTACGTATCCTGTTTCAGACCTCACGCCATCCTGCGTGAGCTTATAGCGTGCATTTCGGCTTCCTCAAACAACACGGTGTTGGCACTTCTGCCGACACTTCAATCACTAGCATATGACGTTTGTAGATTTTATCTATAAGTCCTATAAAGAAAGGGAAATCTAGATTAGAATGACTTCCTACGTGTCAACCAGCGTATATTCGGGAAACATCTTTCGTGCGAAGTCCCGACACGCTTTTCCCACATAACATGTTGAAACCATGGATCAAGGCAGTCCGGCAGATGAAGTATTTCTTTATTACAGAAAAATGATTTAGTACTACACTAATTGACGAAAGTACGATCATACTGGTGTCAAACGACGTTTTACGTTTTAAAATTGTAGTGAAAGACGTTGAAAACTGATCCATGAGTAATTTTCACTTTTTCAACTACCACTCCAAATGCTGATACATCCGTCTTCGAGCACCTGCACCGCCTCCTGCGTTTCTCGATTCTTCACGGAGAGATGATCCATTTCCTCTTCATCATGCAGACGCGTTAGACCACACTGGAAACTTCAGTGTCACTGTCTTATGATTGGTCAATGTTGCCGTACTGATCCAAGAAGTCAGCATGCATTGTTGCTGTGTTTCTCCCCTTCAAATTCAGAAAACGAATTACTGTACAATACTCGACTTCATCAAAAGGCTAGGCCATTTTATCTTGGGTCCTCTAGCGTCTGGCTGTGGCAATGTACATGGGAATTTCAGAGTGTACCAAGACTACAAACATTTGCCTGCACAAAGAAACATTCATTACGTAACTTTATTTTCTCGAGGTGGTACTTAAAACTGTATGATTATCCTTCGTATATCACGCGAAAAGAATACTGCGGTATATCAGTCGTCATCTTTGCAAACACATTCTAATTTAATAATTGTTTCATAATGTGGGTCACAGTCATAATATGTTTCTTTATATACTCAGTGATATACTCACTGATAAAACAAAGCAGTAGGCTTTTACCAGAAATATTGACCCTTAGACAATGTGTCTAGTAGCGTATTTTAAATACGACAGTATGCCATCTTAGGCACTGTATAACATTAAAACACTTGATTATGGCACTTAAAAGCCAAAGTCATGATCGTGTAAATGTAACACTGCAAATAAAAAACAGTCTAATGGCGGTACTGACTTTAAAGAAACATTCTAATTTGTCTGCTTTATTCTCGGCTGGACTCGACAGACCAGCAGCCAACTGCCCGGACAAGGACCCGTGCATCGTACGACTATCGGAGTCCTTCTATGAAGGTGTTGGTTTCCGCGCTGCGCCAGAGAAAGAAATTGAGGCGTGCGTGAAACATTCGGCACTAAGGGCGCTATCACTTAACATAATTCGCCTTGTATTGCCTACTGTCCTGCATGGGATCACGACACTCGCAAACATTGCAATGACGGATAGGACGCTCTCTCTTAGAAGAGGAACAGGTGTCCCGTACCGTCAGCATCGACTGGTCAGTGCAACACTGAAGATTAGGGATTCACATCTCGTCGACATTGACTTAGGATTTAAGTGATGTACTCTCTGGCAAGTGTGGAGACATCGATGATGGTGATATCTCTCAGAGGAACAGCGCGAATCTGCCGGAAGAGGAAGGAGCGGTGGACGGGTCGTCGACCAGGCGAGGCGGGCTCGCGCCCACGCAGCCGCGTCTGCAGCCGACAACAATAACCGCTCTTCGCGCTCCGCCGCCTCCGCGGGCGGGCACGCCCCCCCTACTGGAAGCTCAGGTCTTCTCTGGTCGAGCTCATGTTGTCCTCGACCAGCAGCTTCTGGTACACTGCTGGCGAGTGATACTGCAACACCACGAATCTTAACAAATGCGGAAAATTGGCGTATGAGGCATCCTGAACACTTCAGGATTATATGTGTGGGTGATTTAGGTATAGCCTGGGTATGAAGTGTAGTACATACGGCTGCCACCTCTGAAGCAACAACGGCTCTAATACGGCTGGGCGTCGAGTCGAACAGCTTGGATGACAGAAACGGATACGTCATTCCGTGTTGCTTGAAATCTAAGCCAGAGCTCGTCCGTCGTAGCGGCTCGTCAGTGGCTCGGCAAGCCATGACCAGATGTTTTAAATGGGCGAAATATCTGCAGAATGTTCTGTTCAGGTCAAGAGTCAACCATCCTCTCAGTCGAGGCATCTCAGGACAGCGCGGTCAACAAGTGGTCTTGCACTATCTTGCAACAAAACTTACAAGGTAGGACGTTTCTACCAGCCTTAACACGTCTGAAATGCAACGCCTGCTTTCCAGATTAACGGCTATCAAACGAAATGAGATTGTGTTATGAGCGTCACTTCACACCATACTATCGTACCGGGTTTGGGGCTACATACCGTTGAAGAACGCAGTGTCGTAACTTTCGTGCTCCTATGACCACTTGTATGTCCGTCATGATGCTGTGCACAAAACATGTAATCGTCTGAAAAAACGTGCAATTTCTATGTCGTTTGGACCCACGTTCACGTGGAGCCTCATTATGCTGCTACCTCAGCGGAAGTCACATAAATGGTCGCTATGGTGACAGTCGAGGGCACTTCAGACGTCGTCGCAATGTCCGTGTGGATACTTGCTCTAAACATTTCCTGCAGGCCCACGCGAACATTGGTGACTTCGGCTCTTAGATCTTCATTTTGACCAAAATTTTCTCTTGACACAATGACACAATAAAAAAATCTTTTTAACAAGGAAATTACTTTCCGCTTAGCTTCTCCATTTGCTGCCACCGACATTACCAGTCTCTTTTATTGTCTAGTATATTTCCTTTATTTGGAATCACGTCTCAACAGTACACTGTAATATTATTTTTTGTCAGTTTTTTCCTGCAAGATTTTAACATGTTAATGTACACAGTATTAACATCAAGGGCATCACCACCGTTTTTTACATCCCCTTCCGTTACTTCTTACTGGATTTTGTGAAAAATAGTTAATGAAAGATGTCAACTCGAACCACATTAAAAACATGTTCTGTTCGGTTTTATGTTGTCCAGTATTAATCTTCCTCAAGAATAAACGGGGAGAAGCTACACTTCACCTATCATTTACACGAAGACTATTGAACTAAATTAAAATTACTTAACTTTTCTCTCGTTGTCCATTGTACACGCTGTGTTCGTTTGTGTTCGTTGTCAGGACATGATTCTGACTTCGCTTGGCTGCGAAGGTGCAGTTGGGTTCTGCTTCTCTGATTTATATCAACATGATGAATGAAAGTTGCAGTTGCTTATACCACGTTTTCCAGTCTTGCTGTAGACCGACATCACTACTTCACATATACACAGCATTTAACCAACCAATATGTATCTCTTCTATCTAGGAACAGACAGACTCACATGCAAAGTGAACGACATTAACACGCCCCAAAAATCAAGCACTTGAATACAGTAACAACAACAGTCGTTAGATTTATGCATATTCCTATCAGCTCTCTGCTGATATTGTACTCTACTGTATCTACATAGTCTAGATCTTTGGTTGCGTAAAATATAATAATTATGTTAATTATTTTGCCGTTTTAGGAAATTATGTTGTAACTGTACCTCTGATTTTATATGTAACAGTCTGCGAATGTAATTATTGGTAAAAGTTCTATATATATTCTTTTTCTGGTCACCAGTCTTCTGACTGGTTTGATGCGGCCCACCACGAATTCCTCTCCTGTGCTAATCTCTTCATCTCAGAGTATCACTTGCAAAACATAAGTCCTCAATTATTTACTTGTTATATTCCAATCTATGTCTTCCTCTACAGTTTTTTTAAAGAATCTCTGTCTTCCTCTACAGTTTCTGCCTTCTACAGCTCCCTCTAGTACCATGAAGTCATTCCCTCATATCTTAACAGATACTCTATCATCCTGTCCCTTCTCCTTATCAGTTTTTTCCACATATTCCTTTCCTCTCCGATTCTCCGCAGAACCTCCTTATTCCTTACCTCATGAGTCCACCTAATATTCAACAATCGTCTGTAATACCACATCTCAAATGCTCCGATTCTCTTCTGTTCCGATTTCCCCACAGTCCATGTTTCATTACCATACACTGCTGTACTCCAGACGTACATTCTCAGAAATTTCTTCCTCAAATTAAACACGATATTTGATATTAGTAGACTTCTCTTGGCCAGGAATGCCATGTTTTCCATTGCTAGTCTGCTTTTGATGTCCTTCTGGCTCCGTACGCCAGTAGTTAGCTTACTTCCTAGGTAGCAGAATTCTTTATCTACTTTGAGACCATCAATCCTGATGTTAAGTTTCTCGCTGTTCTCATTTTGCTACTTCTCATTGCCTTCGTCTTCCTTCAGTTTATTCTCAGTCCATACTCTGTACTCATTAGAGTGTTCATTCCGTTCAGTGGATCATGTAATTCTTCTGCACTTTCGCTCAGGATAGTAATGTCGTCAGCGAATCGTATTATTGATATCCTTTCATCTTGATTTTTAATTCGACTCCTGAAGCTTTCTTCTATTTCCATCACTGCTCCCTTGATGTACAGATGGAACAGTAGGGGCTAAAGGCTACATCCTTGTCATACATCCTTTTTAATACGAGCACTTCGTTACCTCTACTTTTCTCAGAATTTCGAGCATCTTGCACCATTTTACATTGTCGCACGCTTTTTCCAGGTCGACACATCCTATGAACGTGTCTTGATTTTTCTTTAGTCTTGCTTCCATTATTAACCGCAACGTCATAATTGCCTCTCTCGTGCCTTTACCTTTCCTAAAGCCAAACTGACCGTCATCTAGCGCATCCTCAATTTTCTTTTCCGTTCTTCTGTATGTTATTCTTATAAGGAACTTGGAAGCATGAGCTGTTAAACTGATTGTGCGGTAATTTTCGCACTTGTCAGCTCTTGCCGTCTTCGGAATTGTGTGGATGATCCGTTTCCGAAAGTCAGATGGTATTTCACCAGATTTGTACATTCTACACACTGAACGTACTCAGACATTTTGCTCTTTACCTATTCTGATCAACACTAAACTGACACACAATATTTTTAGCGCAACGCAATCTGACTTTCAAAAATCCCTACAAAAGAATGGCCCTGGCTAACATTAACCTATGCCTTTTACAAATCACTTACCTCACAAATTCTTCGTTACTCGAACTACTGCAATACAGCGAGCGCCACTACTGCCAGCCAAATAAAAGATTCAAACTACTGAAGGCACTAACTACTGATAAGCATAGTTAGCAAATGAAAGGTTTTGATGGAGAACAAACAATATATTTACCTTAATAGTGTTCAAAAGTGATAATATATATATATATATATATATATATATATATATATATATATATATCAGTCCATGATATCCATTCTTACAAATGTACTGTTTCTGATGGACACACGTACAGATCATGCGCTATCAAAAATCCGCCATCTCACTTCCCCACATCCACCACTGCTGGCGGCTCACCTCCAACTGCACAACGCTACGCACTGCTAACAGCCAACTGCCCAACACTACAGTAGCCAACAACAATGCAAACCAGCCACAGACTGCACACAGCACAGCCAGTGATTTTCATACAGAGCGCTACGTGGCGTTACCAATAAAAAAACCTATACAGCCTACTTACATAGCCCCCATGCTCCCCACAAAAAATTTTACAAATTGTTTTGGGCACTGGCCAATACATATTTGTTAAAATTTTTCATAATTACAATAACAAAGATATCAAATGCACACACTTAATGATACAATGTTGGTCAAAAGCTAAAATTTTCTCACAGTTCATAAAGACAGTCGTGATCATTCATCACAGTAGTAATTGCAGTTTTTTTTCTCAAAGTCTGAGCAGTAAAAGAAAATGCATACGGAAGTAGTGGATTTCCATGCAGTCTTGAAGAAGTATTGTTGTCCTTCCAACGGAAAGACAGTGCTGACTCTTGACATGCAGACAGGTGATGGGCCACAACAGAGCAAACCCACTGTAGAGTCAGTCGAAGTTTTGAAGAATATTGGGAGGTAGGTCGTCACAGAGCAGACCAACTGTGGTCCTTGTAGAGATGGCCAGCAGCCATCTGTTGCGACTGTGCAGGTGCACAATCACCATTGAAGAGTCTTGCGGACAGTATAGCAAGTCCATGAACCACCACTTGTGCACTCACAATTTTTTTTTTTTTTGAAACGTCCTTAGAACCAGCAATGCTGTTGACCAGTCCCTTGCTGAATTATTAACACACGTGCAAGCACTAACAGTCCCAGCTTCTCACATACTGTGCATATATTATGACCAACAGAAACGTGTGCAGTGAAATGGTACTTAATTTGAAGAACTGGTGTCTATTACAATTTTATAACATAAGAATACAATCACAAAGGTACAGAAAAAGTAATTAAAACACATAATAATACAGATAGCACTTGTAGTAATATGGGCTTTACAAAAGAATCGAAATAACAAATGCATCAGTGTTACAGGAATTATGACATAAGTAAATATAGAAAAGGTCAGAATAACTTTCGAAACATCAACTTCACACGTGAGCATTAAACAAAACAGAATAAATAATGTCTAAACATCTTCACAAAGTAAATAACATATTATTAGAAAAATTCTACAACATAACTCTTATCAGCTAAACACATAAAGACAGGAAGAACACAAATACACAAGGGTACACAAACACATAGCGGAATAACACAAGGAAAGGACAGCGTTTGTTTTACTGCAGTATTTTGCAAATAAAACTTTCTTTACTTCTTGGAGATCTCCCTTTATTCTTCATTATTTCCAAAAAGTAATATCTATACCTGCTTTCTGTACTTTTTTCGTATAACTTCCCAATGCATTTCTCCCAATTCATCGCAACTCATTCTATTATATAGTCTACCACCTCTTAAGCTAACTTAAATCTACTGAGCTCAGATGCATAAACTAAGGGACGAGGCAGTGCAGCAGCACAAAACAATTAATAAAAACAGCAATAAAAAAAATGCAGATTGGCGAAGCTAGCAGCTGTAAATCTAAATTAGCAAAGCAAATGTAACATTACAACTAATATGAGCCAATGTGCAGCAACAAGAAAAATAAATCAATAGTAAAACTGGCTTAACAGAGTAATACAAAGTGAAATTTAGTAGCACTATGCCTGGCAAGCAGCAGAAGAAAATGCAATGACTTATAGCTACACATGACAAAGCTCAAGCAGAAAAAATATTACAGTAAAAATGGCCATGTTTAATACATATGTCACATCTTAACACTAGAGTGATGCATCAGCTTGATTTATCTACGAAACAAGTTACCCAGTCATTGACAAAAATTATGTATGCAATTCCTGTGAAGGGAAATGTCTTTTTGTGCTCCATCGTTTTTTAGGAAGTAGATCATAAAATTATTATTTACTGGATCTGTAGGCATAAAATATCTATATTAGTACATCTATTAAATTTTATTTTAACCAATGCTGCAGTGCAGCTAGAAACTAGATATTAAACGAAATAAGCAACTATGTACAAAGCATAAAAATATCGTTCAATAGTCATGTGTATTTCATAAGTTAGTAGAAATTCTCTCAATTCTAGTATAAAGACACTTGTCATAATCAGGTGTGCAGATGTAAGAATATTTCCCATCAATTCATAAGCATTTCAGTAGGTAGCACAAAGTACGTGCTCCACAGTATAATCATATGTTTCCACGTAATAGTGTGTCATATTTGTGATGCTTCCTACAAAGGAATATCAATAGCGAGGTTAATGGCATCTTTCTTCTCCACCTAATGGCTTTTTCTCAAGGCGGCTAGCACACCTGGCCACTCACAACGCATTACACTACGGTCACTTACCTATCTTACCAAAATATTTACGACAGCAGTTTGCACTACAGTGACAGTCTCATATAAAAAATTTCACAGGTCGAGAATTTGCGTTACAAATGTGTAGAAACAAAATCCTGTAAATGTAACAGTGTCCAAAAAATTTTCGTCGGCATTGTAATACATTCATGCATTTACATACATTTCATAACTCTTAAAGTACGGTTCTTGGTTTCTAACATCCTTTTTCACAAATCACAGTACCTAACCACTACTCATTATTCATATACATATAAACACATAATCACATTCCTCATACATGGTAGCATCATCTTATTGATCATAAACATACCTCAACAGCATAATACACATCATCATCATAATAATATCATAACACCTCAGTCAAATCTCAAAATCGTCGTAGCTTTCTGCAATAATTTCAAAACCTAAAAAGAATTCTCTGCTCATTTCAATAGTGTCATCTACCTCAAACGTACTTTAAAAATCATGATCCCATGCCAAATACATCATTCAAAGCTGTCATAGTATCACAATGGTTCCGAAAAATATGAAGGGTTCATACAGTACAGACAAAATACAATTTCATAAGTGTGAAGTTATCCAGCTGTGTAATTGCGCAAACATCTGTCGCTGACACAGTAAAAAAAATGTTTGTCTCTCTCAGTTAAATGATCAGATAGCTGTGTATTTTATGTTTTAGAGAAATATGGTACCGATGTGTAAAGTTGTATAAGCAAATACCATAGTAGCTACGGCTCCTTGTGCTTGCTACACACATGGTACACAAAGTAAGTGTGTCTCCCCCCCCCCCCCCCCTGAGGATTAATGTAATTATACCGTCAGGTGTTACAGATTACAGCATTGGAATGCAATGTGTCACGGAAAACATTTGTATCTTTATGATTCAAAAATCTTCAGAAATAAAATTAATCACTCAAATAAGTGTCCTTTAGCGCTAAATGTGCGTCTTGCTCTAAGACAATCTCTGTCATTACTTGAGGGTAAAAAATGTGCCAAGTGTCGTAATTGTCGTCGTCCGTAAGCAAAGTTCTGTAGGAGTCAATGTACTTACCTCGTAATAAACAAAGTGAATTGCTATGCGTATAAATATCGTAGTTATTACGCTTATTGCCGTGATGAAGGAAGTACTGTACTGTAACGTATTGTTGTGCTACAGAAAAGGCTGTCTCATTGTAGCTATACCACAAAAGTTACTACTAAAACATGTATTCCTTTCCAGAAGAATTCAGAAAAACTGTGCAGATATAAAACAGATACACCGCAAAAGCAACCATGTAAATTGTGTCACACATTAGTAGCGTCATGATATAGTCGTGTAGCTGTTAAATAAACTAACCACTGTGTCATCTGGTATCTCTCAGAAAGCACTTTAAATCCATAATGTATTCTCAGGTAAACCAAAATGTTGCATTAAAATCTCGTTAGCAGTACTGAGATATGTTCTAAGTATGTGAGCCTTATAGTTGTTACATAATCATACAACTAATAAGCAAGAATGTACACACACAATAACCCTGTGTCGTCTGTTCACTATAACAATGCATTCGTAATTACTGTCTAAATATGTTCCCTAGGTTCTAGACTGGATAGTTCTTTAAAACATAGTTGCATGTTAATAGTGTCAAAGTCTGACGAAGCGTACTAGTAATGTGAAGTGAAAAATTTTATAGCAAAGACTAAGTTAAAAAGCAGATTATCTTTCAATAAATGGTTTTACGTGTGAAATGTGATGCAATCCTTTACCCTTTCTGGTACACAGAGTTTCAACTTCAAAATAATTATCATGTTGTATACGTCGGTAAGAAATGCTAAAATTTTTCTCAAGATTAGCGCCTATGTTATTTTTCGCTGAGCCAGCCGGCCCACGTGGCTGCCTGCGGTGCGAATCATTGTCTGTCTCTTTGTTGGCGCGCGTCGTTATTGGGATTAAGAGACCTGAATACTACAAAGTCACCTTGTCGAGAGGGCCCTGCCCTGTTTGAATCCCGCCCCTTCTGACGAAATTCAGGTCTGTCGTTTTGTCGGTAGTTTACATAGTTTCTATTTTGTCAGTCATGTGGTGGAGAATTTCTCCCGGAATCGTAACTACACGGTGGACCGTTGCGTCTGATTTATTCTGTCTCCCTTGATAATAATTATTTTGGTTCCCATGTTGTCTGTTTCTCTGATTGTCTCTGTGATAGTCATTACCGCGGAGAGGTGGTCTTTCCCAGTAATTCTTGCTACTCTGCCAACGGTTGTCATACGGGTGGTGTCTGTTTTGGTCATGATTTACGTTGTAAGAATAGCCTTGTCGTGTCCAGTTATTATTTCTGTCATCGCGGAATTGTGACTGATGTCATCTGTAATTGTTGTGCTCCTGCTTTCGCGTTCCGCGATTTTCAGTGTCAATTTCCAATTGTTGTGACAGTCCCTGAAAAGCTTCAATGTCGTCTTTTCAGACGTCCTACCAAAATAATATGTCGTAAATGTACAGGCAATTTGATTAAACAAATGCGGATGAGTTCTGAGGGGCTATATGGGTTTGAAAGATTCTGATTCTTATGTAAAATGTCTTCGAAATATTTGAGAAGACTGGAAAATTCAGATTGTTCGAAATGTTTCATCATTATGATGCTATGTTTTACTCGGACTTGAGTGGCTTGACACCAATATGCTGAGAGGACGGCATGATAAAATTCTCCTTCACTGTGACAATCGTGAGTGACCGATCGCATTCTTCCAGCTGGTTCATTCTTTAAGTAGCCACACATAAATTCTAACCTGTGCTCTGATGACCAGAAGGGAAGAAAACAATGAGAGAATTGATGAAGCCACGCTTGTGGATGAATGTCGTTGCCAGAATTCTTAAATGTTTTGAATTTACGTGTAGTAATGAACAGCTTATAGTCAAAATCATCGTGTCGGCGAGTCGCATATCGGTCATTGTTACGTCGTGTTGGCGGTTCCATCTCAAAATTCGGAGCACCTTGCCAATTTCTTTCATAATTTAGGAAATGCCCTGTGTTATTATATTGCGGCTTTTCCGTATTTCTAAGTCCCTCTTCCCGCGTTGGATCGCGAGTGTCCTCTGAAATACGTAGTTTTTGTATTGCTTGTGCTAACTGATCTTGTACTTCCCGGATTTCTCTTCTGTGTTGCGTATTAATTTGATTCTGATTTTGAATGAATTTCTTAATTTGTTCACACTCTTCTGTGTCAATGATGGCTACAGGTCTTGTGTCATTCAGATCATCATCTACCTTTGTAGATAAGCTAGTGAACTGATCCAAAAGTTCGGCTACTTTCTCCGATAGTGTACTTATTTCCTCAGTGTGTTTTTCTGAACCATGTTTCAGAGTGTCCATTTGTGTTGAAATCGTATCTACTGTGTCCTTTAAGTTTTGCTGAGTTTTTGCAAGTTGCGTAACAGAATCGGTAGATGCAATTGAGTCAATTTTAGCTTGCAAGGTGTCGTGATTTTGATGAACAATAGTTTGCAGTTCCTTTATGGCTGCTTCGTGATTCTGTAATGCATTGTCATGACGCGAAAAAATAGGTTGGAAATGCTCATAAATTTGTGTTTTTACGTCATTACAGACTTTTTGACATTTCGATTCGGTTTTATGTAACTCAGTAGTTATATCTTCACGTGTTTGTTCAAGCGTGGTGTCTAACTTTTGTAGCCTTTATCCTATTTCTTGCATTAACTGTAATAACAATGCACTGGTGTCTGAAACATGTTCCTCAGTGCTATTCGGCTGTGCATTTGAACCGGCAATATTCGCACTTTGAAAAGCACAAAATGTGTCTTGACGTATTTAAAAAAACGGTGAGGACGCAAAACCTGAATCTGCAGTATTTACAAGATTGTGTCCTGTCATTTCGGATTCCTGAGGCGAGCTGTTGCCCGCCCGATCGATCGATAATGCTTCCCTGTTCACTAATTGCTTCACTGTCTACACCATTATTTGCAGCCGACTCCATTTCCCTATGCACAATTACCAAATTACTATGTTGAACATTAGTTAATTCATTACACGGTGGCGCTAAAACACTGCTTTCGTCTTCACTGTCATGTCTCAGTTTACTTTGGAGCCTAGTGTTACGTTTTTCACACTCCATAATTATCACGTATTTCACACGATAACAAGAAAGGCACAATTTGAAGAGCAAAAGTAAGAAAACACATTAACATAGCACTGAAAATAATATCTAGTTAATCGCAAGCGCAGCTGCGAAATACTTGGTGCAAATCTACATGCATGCCAAAACTGTTCTACTGTACAACAATGAAAAACTACAACTACAAAGGAAATTCTCTCTATGACTACGCGCTAGCAATAAACAATAGCTATACTAATTACACAAACTACAAGAAAAAATCAGAAGATTCCAGTGAGGTATCCTCGGCTAAGGGTCTACATATGAAACGTCCCCTTAGAAAAATTATAAATGACTGTGCTTAAACTGACACACGATATTTTTAGCGCTACGCAATCTGACTTTCAAAAATCCCTACAAAAGAATGGCCCTGACTAACATTAACCTATACCTCTCACAAATCACTTACTTCACAAAATCTTCGTTACTCGAACTACTGCAAAACAGCGAGCGCCACTACTGCCAGGTAAATAAAAGATTCAAACTACTGAAGGCACTAACTACTGATAGGCATAGTTAGCAAATGAAAGGTTTTGATAGAGAACAAACAATGTATTTACCTTAATAGTGTTCAAAAGTGATAATATATATATATATATATATATATATATATATATATATATATATATATATCAGTCCATGATATCCATTCTTACAAATGTACTGTTTATGATGGACACACGTCCAGATCATCTGCTCTCAAAAATCCACCATCTCACGTCCCCACATCCACCACTGCTGGCGGCTCACCTCCAACTGTACAACGCTACGCGCTGTTTACAGCCAAGTGCCCAACACTACAATAGCCAACAACAATGCAAACCAGCCACAGACTGCACACAGCACAGCCAGTGATTTTCATACAGAGCGCTACGTGGCGTTACCAATAAAAAAAACCTATACAGCCTACTTACAACACAAACATGAATAGTCGTTTTGATGCCATTTCGCTCAATGATTTTAGAAATTCTGATGGAATATTATCTATCCCTTCTACCTTATTTGATCTTAAGTCCTCCAAAGCTCTTTTAAATTCTGATTCTATTACTGTCTCCCCTACTCTTCTAAATCGACTCCTATTTCTTCTTCTATCACATCAGACAAATTTTTCCTCTCATAGCGGCTTTCAACGTATTCTTTCCGCCTATCCGCTCTTTCATCTGCATTTAACAGTGGAATTCCCGTTGCATCTTAATGTTGTTACCATTGCTTTTAATGTCACCGAAGGTTGTTTTGACTTTCCTGTATGCTGAGTCTGTCCTTCCGACAATCATTTCTTTTTCGATGTCTTCACATTTTTCCTGCAGCCATTTCATCTTAGCATCCCTGCACTTCCTGTTTATTTCATTCCTCAGCGACTTGCATTTCTCTATCCCTGAGTTTCCAGGATCAATTGAAGTATTTCTTCTGTTGCCCATGATTTCTTCGCAGTTACCTTCTTTGTACCTATGTTTTCCTTCCCAACTTCTGTGATGGCCCTTTTTGAAGATATCCATTCCTCTTCAACTGTACTGCCTGCAGAGCTATTCCATATTGCTGTATTCTTTACTGACCCATAAGTAGGGAAGCGAAATGTAAAACGTGTAGTAAAGCCCCTCTGCTACGGAAGTAGTTTGGCGGGACTGGGAAAGGTGGACTTGGTGCGCAAGATGTTTTGGTGTGGAGTGGTATATTATTCCGACTGTGATACTGAGTGATCAGCGACAGCCTTTGTCATCTGCTATGGTTAATTTGGATGTATAAACTGAGTCAAGAAGACCTTGCGAGCATGTAAATTAGCCTCTTGTGGAATGTAAAGTGGCCTATTGACCATGGTATCATTATTGGCCCTGCTTTTATAAATTTACGACGCCAAGAAGAGTTACATCTGGGCAAGCCTAATGTCGAGAACCATAGTTGCTTTACCATCAATTATATAGCCTCTGTAATATGCGACAAGGGCTACCACGTTCAGCAGAATTGTCATGTAAATATGTACTGATACCGCATTGTCTAAAAACGCTGGCGACAGCATGTATACACAATCACAGTTTATTTCGTGTTAGTAGAACGCAAGTTCAAAACCTGAATACTTTGCTGTTGTTACTGTTTCACTTACTCACTCACTTTAATTATAATCCCTTTAATTATAATGCAATTCATTGTCATTAGGTACAGTCACTGTCAGGCTAAACCCTGCACAGAATGTCAAGATTATCGGCGGTTGCCAGCTTGATAAGGGCCGGTAGTGTTACAATATAAAGTGACTAGCAATGTTCATGTCGCGCCGTAATTCATAAATGTTACAGTTACACATCTATTATTTACGCCGGAAGATATAATTTGTAATTCAGTGACGTTCGATGGTTGTGAAGAGCTACTGTCTTTTATATAGGGAATGACAGCTAGATGCTGGTGAAACACAATAAAACTTTTTTTTCTGGGAAAGGATGCTCATTCTGTTGTATATGTCGCTTAGAGTAAAATAAATGTTGTCAGAATTAAGAAAACGTAATTCAGAATTTCATTTGCGATTTCCTTGCTTCCGTTGCAGGTCTATGCCTGAAACCGCTTTGCTGATCGTGAATGAAACACTGATTTCTGTGTTCCCACAGCCTTCCTGAAAGCAGAGTGTCGTTTTAATCTGAAGGCGAGGAACACTGCGTTGTCCGGCTGCCTGAAAATCGTGTAAATTCTGTTTCATAAGTGTTAGTAATTTAACTTCGTGTTGTGTTAGTGTCCTAGATACTGGCCACCAACAGTTACGCGAAACCAACAAAAAGCCCGTTTGGGGTAAGTGTTAACCCAACGTGCCGAGCAATACGAGTAGTGGTTACCTCCCAATCATGCATATTACTGCTCCTATTTGCTAACAAAGAGCTATGCACGATAGAAATTCACTACGTGTCAAGTTACTGAGCAGCCTTATCCCTCTGGCAGACTCCAGCTAAATTGCCTGCAGATGCAGATGCACGATTTTCCGAGCACCGCGATGGAGCATTACCCTCGCATTTATCGCCATGCGTGGAAGGCACGACTACTTACAACCAACACTTTTCTGCAACCACCAACCCAACCAAAACAAACAGCGGAACGACCAACAGCAAGACGAGAGTCATTCCTGGCCTTCGAGACTTTATTTAGTCTCGGTTTCGCAGACAAGAGCAGAATCGTCTCTTGCGCTAGTCCAGAACATTAACAACCTCACCTATCATTGGGCGAGAGCCACTTGGAGCAGTCAGTCAAACTTTGGAGGCGTTCTGGCCCTGCAACTCGAGCGTTGCCGACCCTGCCACCTAATTTGGGTTTCAACAGCTGGACCCGATCAAAATCTATGTGTCCGGTGCCTTCAGTTTGTATTCTGGCTGCCATTTGCAATTTTTTTTATCTTTTTCGTAACTAATGGTCGATTCAGGAAGTCCTTTTTCTCCTCTAAACAATTTAATTAGTAATGGTCACTTTACGTTGAACAGAACATCAGCAGTATTTGAGATAAGGTTTCATTGGTTACTAATCAATCAGACAGCACTAATTCCAATTACACTACGAGTTTGGCCATATTAATTGTATTCAAATTACTGATGACGCTTTTAGATGGTGACCTTATAAGGGTGTACTACTACAAACTCGTATGTCTTCTTATAAAACTCCAAATGCCATGTGGAAAACATGTGGAAAAACAAAACTTCAACGGCACCACTATCGAGTATCACTGCTTGCCGTAGAATCAATAGGTATTGCACAATATTTGCTCTCTGGCAATGAAGTAGATAACATGTTCGTAAACCTTGACGTCATATTGCGACAGATCATTATGGTAGTTTCGATCGTAAAGACACTTTTTGTAAATGTTCCGGTTGTCTTGAATAATAATCAAGTTGCAACATTCTATCCTATCCATTTATATTAATCCATGGGATTGAAGCAAACAAGGCGACTCAAACGCCCTGGAATACGAGACATCAACACGGGAAAAGAAGCTCTGGTCATATATCGTGTAATCAAGACATTCGGTTATGATAGTTCAGCACATGTAAATATAATAATATATACAGTGATGAGTCAGAACATTATCACCATTGCCCAGAGCGAGACGAATGTCTGGTGACTTTATGGAGACGTGATACGGAAAGGAGAGCAGGGACAAATGGGAAACCTTTCTAGCCACGTTACGATCCGCAAAATGGGAAATACTTTGACGTAAGAAGCTTTCACAAAGGTCCGGCACCATCGAAGAAAGTGTACCTCAGAAATGGCGAATCTGGTCGACTGGTAGCGTGCTACTGTCGTACACATATCGGCTGAAGGAAGGTGAAACAACGTGTAGGTGAGCTAGCGTTGGATGTCCACGCCTCATCACAGAACGTGGAGGGTGGAGGCTTGTCAGCTCTGTAAAGCAGGGTGGTTGGCCATCTGTGGCCTTCTAAGGACACAGTACATTGTTGACGCAGGAAATTTTGAGAGCAATTCGTGTAGCATACATTGTTGAACATGGGGCTCCGCAACAGACGACCCCTACGCGCTCCCATGTTGACCCAACAAAAGCATCAGTTACGATTACATTGGACACGGGATTATCGAGATTCGGCCGTAGATTAATGGAAACGTGTCGCCTGTTCAGATGAATGACGTTTCGTTTCTTGCTATACCAGGTCGATGGTCGTGCCGAGATACACGGTTATCCAGGTGAATGGCTGCTCTTAATATGGACTGGCCCCGGTCGTAACCCAGTGTGAGCATCTTTATGTTACGTGGGACATTTAGCTTTAAATGGACGTCGATGAGAGCTGTTGTAGTAAACTGCAGTACGACACCAGGACAGCTGTGGACTACGCCAACATTATTGTGGTCCACTTGCAGCCCTTCAAGCTATTTCCCATACGACGATGAAATCTTCCAGGAGGATAAGTGTCAGTGTCACAAAGCCAGAACCACGCTACAGCATTTTGAGGAACGTGATAGTGAACTCACGTTGATGTCACAGCTAATATACTCCCCTGATGTGAACCCGATGGAACACCTCTCGGATTCTGTACGGCGCAGGCTCTGCACCCACAAATTACTGGGCCGTAATTTGCGGGAATAGTGTGACCTGTACACAGACATCTGGTGCCACATATCTACTGAAACTTGCAAAGCACTTTTAGACTCCATCGCACTCCCAGTCTCTGATGTATCGATTAGTGAAACTGAACCAAAACGCTATTAAGCAGATGGTCATAATCTTTTAGTTCATCAGTGTGTACGCTGTGTATATTGACAAGAGAGTGTTGATTTCGTTAATCTCAAACTCAATTAACAAATACTCGCCAGTAATGTCGATAACCGATGACCAGTGTTATTAACTAAACTTTTTCAAGACTAATTGTAAGATGTCGACGCCTATTCGCCTGACTACACCTAATGTCCAATACTATTTACACACTCTTAGTCAAATGTGCGGTCAATAAATTGACCTAGCACCCATCTCGATGAGTTTAGGCTAGGTGCAAAACAAACCACGTAAAAACAGTGAGGTACATGAAGTTTCAACACTTTGATAAGTTGTATCAGGGGAATGAAATCATGGAGCATAGCAGAGCTACGAATGTCTCTAGAATCATGGACTTAACAAGGAAACAATATGCACAAGAGACACGCCAATGATTTTGTCAACGGAATAACTGGAAGAAGTTAAGAAGCTTGCTACTACTTTCGTCAGACATTCACACCAAATGAACTGCTGCCAATACTGTTTTGTAATACAGAATAAAACTATGGCCGTATATTCTCGCTATAGTGTGTGAGCCGTTTACCGAAAGAGAAGGAAACAACAGGCTCAATGATTTTCGTTTAACACTTGAACACATCGCGAAATTCTGTATCACATAGTAAGAATTTCACATTCTCTAATTTAATATCTACTCTCTCTCTCTCTCTCTCTCTCTCTCTCTCTCTCTCTCTCTCTCTCTCTCTCTCTCTCTCATACGATTCTGAGAGACTAAATGATTTCATTGACGTGTAAAATACTGAATTAGGTGGCCAAAAGTCAGGAGCAGTGTTGTCCCATTCGAAAATGACACCCGAATGTAGCGGCCAGAGCCATCGTAAGGTGCGACAGTTGACACGATATCTGATCCTTCTATCGAGACAGCTGTATAGTGCACACGGCTATACGTCGCAAGTTAACGGACTTCGAACGTGTGAAGACACACAATACAAGACTAAACGGATATAGCATTTCGTAGATTACCCAAGAATACTTCAAAACTACCTAGGGTGGATCTTCAATATCGTAGTGTTACCACGTGTGCATTAAGCCACGCAGAACGATCTTAATTGTCGGGTGAATGGTCGTCACATCGCCTCCCCCCCCCCCCCAAAAAAAAAGCCACACAGTGCCTTCTAGTGAGTTTTGGCCACTCAGTGCATATTGACGACAGGAAACATGGTAGCTTGGCGTTACTTTAGAACAGAAACGATACCACACTGTCACAGAATGGAAAGATCTAGTTTGAAAGGACTGCTGGCTGCATGAGGTGTGAGCAGGTTTTGCAGTGAGATCGCCCGTAGCGAGCGGTGCTCACAGGACGTTACGCAAGTCGAAGTGCCCGTTTCCAGGGTAACACCAATTAGCGACTCCTTGCGTGGATCCGCTCCCATAGCGCCGCCGTTACATCATCGTTGCGCAACAGATGACTGGAGCCGTCTATCCGAGGAAAGGGTTTTACGAGTGCCAGAGTGTCTCTGTTCACGCTTTCTAGTCGCGTTAAGTCACGGACACTGCACAGATATAACAGCTGATCATGAGCATCTGATTGTGTAATGTCGTTCCTACAACCAGTAGACTGCGTACCGCAACTTTGTAACAGATGGGCAGTAAAATCTTTCGACGTTAAGAACTAATCAGCAGTTTCACAGTAATACTTTTCAGTGGAATATGTGAAGCAGAAAACGGTAGGAATTGAAAGTGGCTAGGGGTAGTGTGAGCGAAACTACTTAACAACTTTTAAAAATATTTATTAATAACAGAATTCAATAAATCGGAGCATATGAGTAAAATCAAAACACAAGGAAAATGACCATCGTTCAGTCTATAAACACGCATTAACTTAATACCTAGCATAAGGTGCCAAACGGTGAACTACCTGCCCTTGAATATAATTTTAGCTTAACAGTAACAAAGAGCACACAAGACATTATGACAACCATGCTCCTAATAAATATACATGCTGTAAGGACGACAAGAAAAATAAGGCAGCAAGGTTCTAGCTCAGGACGCAGTACCCAAAATGAAACTAAGGCCCAAAGCTAATACTCATACGACTTATGAACAACATAAATAGTAAATGCATAACTGGAGCACGTTACAGAACGCTGGCCACAGGACCAGACAAATCAGGTCAGTAATTCTACAAGGCCCAGCAATCTGGAAGTGAGTAAGGTAAAACAGTTAAACACAACTGACAATAATACAAGGGGCATCCACAGTACTTAATTCACATAGAGTCTTCTCCCACTGAATTTATTTCAGATAACAGAATTGTGCCTTGCACTGACTCAGGCGTTATGACCATTGAACAACTCGCACAGTTTAAGATGAAACACAGCCAGACAAAGGTTTCTACAAGCAGAAGTTTCCACCGAGCACCACTAGTACTACAGCCCTCTTATACACCGTTCTCCACGAAAACACTCCACGGTTAACCTATGCTTGTGTCTCGTCCGGTGGACCTCCTCTCGAATTAATATGCCAAGCACTATCGCCTCGCGCAGAACGGGAACCGACGCCTCATGTTATCAAATTCGTGCTGTTCGGACTCAGACTCCAGCGGGTTGCTTTAACTGGTACACCTCCTGTACAGCCAACGCACGTGTCTTTAGCCAGCTCGCTGTGCTTCCTTTCCGGCTATCTGCTCACTGCCTCGATTTTTCTAGTGAGTCTCTGTTAGCTGATAACAGGGGCCACCTCATCCTCCAGAACATAACGGCTGCTATCAGCCAGCTGCCAGTAGCCAAACGCCTCACCTTCCCAGGCATCACTGCCTACTATCCAGATCCCTGAATCAGCCACTGGAGTGTGTAAACAAAATTGGCCGGATCACCATCCATGGCCCAGCATTACATGAATAGTCCGTCCTCACACTGCTGTCCACAGCCCCCAGTGCAGGCTCTACATAGTTTCCACTTCCTTGTCTCGCACCATCTTACTCACTGCTGCGACTTAAGCCCATCCATCACGACGCTGAGGTTCTGTGCTCAGCTATTTTGCAATTTCGCATTTGCTCTGCTGCGATGGGAATGCATCACCAGCACTGGCGCCAACTGTCAATCAGGGCGGGACTTTAGCTATGGCTTGAATCGTTAATTCAGAGCACTAATGCAATAAACATATTTCGTCTTAATTTTTTCAAATATATGCGGGGTGCAGAAAAAAATAATGAGGTCACATCAGGTTAGGCATTCGAATCGATCAAGATTTTCCAGATAACCATAGGTTGGTAATTTAGCGTTGTGAAGAGGCGCTCATGAAAGGACAGCCAATCAGCAATGAGCAAGCGAGAGTGTGTGTCTTTAAACTAAGATGCTCAGGATGATACCTGTTGTCTTATAAAGAGCCAATACTACTTACGTCAGTGGAAGGTAATGGTTTCAGGTGAAAAGTAGAGCTAGGCAAATCTTAAATTCCTGTCCTTTAAATTATTATCCATGACTGGTTATGCTAGATGCGAATTTTCTTTGATGTCTACTGGATAACGTTTGACCAGCTTCGTTAAAAGTACCATAATACCATTAATTTTTTTGGGATAGTAATCTGTACTGCAGAAACAGCACTGCAGTAAGATGTATATGCAACATGTGGTACTGTAAGGTTCAGTCTTATTAATAATGGAATTCAAGGGCCACATTTATTAATTTTTGCTAATGTACAGAAAGTATGCATGAATTTTTATTCTAGCAATTGCAGCTCCGGACAACGTCTACAGCTAACACAAAAGTAGCTTTGTCGTACGAAACAGCACTGACAGACACGCCTGAAACTTTGGATTACCTGACAAACTTACTCGCCTTCGCTGCTGACTGTTGTTTCACGGACGTAGCTCCACGAAAGTACATTTCCTATCTATGGCTGTTTGGAAAATTGTGCTTCATTGTGATTCCTCTACCCTGCACCGACCTTTTTTTTCTCTGCACTGTACATAACGTCTCAAATGATCGAATGAACATGTATTCTTAATATAACTGAGGTATGCCTGCAACACAAAACGTGCCTTTAACTCAGACACAGCAAACACTTGGAGAAATCCCTACAGAGGTAAGATTGCATTTTGCTCCGTATTACCAGTAACTACACTGGTATGCAAAACTTAAGGACGAAACTAACTTTCGCATGGTCGCTGCCAAACAACACATCTCGACGAAACTTGGACCATACGTAGAAAGAATGCTACGGTAAAGTACAGGAGGTAACTGAAAGAACTACTCAATGAGACGAACCGAAATGACAGTTTTTTCCCCAAAAACTGAAGTTACACTGAAGCCATCCCGATTTCTGGTGGTCTCCTGGACATTATAAAAAGCGGATCATGGTTCATAACAGAATCTGCATGCTCTGCAACGTGCTCCCATTCCGGACGAAAGGTTGGAAAAGAGCTCTTGTAGTAGGCCTTTCGATTCCTCCTTTCTCCAACAGAACGGTTGACAGCTGCTGTATGGTCATTAGTGCATGAGAACGTGCTGTAGTACTTCCCTGTAACGCAACGAATGTCATCAATACTAGTTTCCACACCTGACAATAAAAAAAAAAAAAAATTATTCAGAAAGTCATGTGGGTGGTTAGCCCCTTTGCTCCAATGCGTACATTGTACAACTGTGTTATCGATTTATGAACCAGTATAAAGCGAGGAATATAGGATTATTCTGTAGTCCCCTACATATTACCACCGCAGGGACCGTAAAGACCAAATTAGACTTGTTACGGCACGTACAGAAGGATCTAAACAATCATTCTCCCCCTGACCTACACACGAATGAAAAAGGAAGAAGCACTAGTACGTGGTGGAATGGGAAGTCCTCTTCAGTCCCACTTCACAGTGATATGTATGGATGTAGATGCACTTTTAAATTTAGATGCGGACGTGTGAGTGCCAAAGCAGACTTTTTGGGGTTGGACTAGTGTTTACCATCCCGTTGACGACTAGTCATGATTAAATTATACTCCGCTCTCTTTGTTGGCGTTCATTGTTCCGTGCTGTCGCCTCTGGGAACTATCCTGTTGTTCATAGAGATGAAGACAGTCAGATTACTTCCTGTAGTCATTAGATGAGACAGGACATAATATACACGAACAAAGCTACTAAATGCCTCAGTGACACGTGTTCAATATATAAGAAGGTAAAACCATTTAAGGTTTATGACTAGCTTACATCATTTAACTATTTGTCAATAACTACTTATAATTGCAGATTCAATCTCAAGTTAAAGTCTTTGTAGTCTCCTCTCTAAAAAAAAGCAAACGACAATAAGTAAAAAGACTGAAGCAGTCTTCTCATAATTAAATCAAAACTGATATATTAGATTTCGGGCGTACAACTTCAGAAACACTATTCCTTTATCTAATAGTTCGGTCGTTTATCTGTATCCTATCTTCCGAGTGATGCGACACAGAGGCCATCGGCTCCTTCGGAAGTTGGCAGAAAGTTGTATGGCCGAAGTGTCAGTGAAAGAAATAGGGTTTCTGCGGTTGCACACCCCAGATCTAATGGGTCACTCATTCCGCCACGAAAACTTGAATATGCACTAAATCAAAATAAGTAAAAAGGAAGAATACGTAGGTCATAGAGCCGGTACACGAGCTGGGATTAAATGGAATAGTGATGAGAATCGAGCATGTTTTTTGTAAAGGGATTTGCCTTCATGCATTTAAGGAAACAAAATGAACCAAAAATTATGATGGTCGGACGGAGGAACAGAACAGCAGTACATCCGGATGCGATTGCGATATACCCTCTTCTGTGTGAATTACTTGAGTAGAGTTAAGAAAGCTAACGACGAGCAATATCGGGTATGATGTACGTGCCATAAAGCAGTTGTTGCCCGTCTCCAGAGGAAACCGCCCAGGAGATTTACGTGTGGTGACCTTACACGCTAGAGAAATGGGTCGTAAAACGGTAAACTGCTCATCGTCATAACTAGCTAGGCGAGCCCGTTCTGATGTCACAGGAAGCGGTCCTAGCGAAGTTCAATTCACCACGCGTTCGGTGACCGTTTTACTCTTCTTTAATACTGTGAAACAGAATTCGGTGGTCATAGATGATTCTCCCGTACAGTAAGAGTTTACCACTTACGAGGGAACCCTCCATACTGTAAATCACGGATTTTTATGCGCTTCAAATATATTGTAGAGGCACTTAGCCTGAGTACCTGGCTATCCGGTTTTTTAGCGAAGGGCTTTGAATTTTGAAAAAATCGATTTTGAAGTTCATAGCGAGCTTTGTATGCCCGTAACATTACATATATTCCGAGCCAGTCAGCGTAGCGCAGCGGTAAAGTTTCACGGCTAAGGTGCTGGAGGAATCATACTCCCATATGTTTTTATTGTGTATGCAAGAACCGTCAGGAAAATTTGGCCCTAACGTTCAAAAACGAGTAGACAAATTTACTGGGAAATACAGATATGTAGTCGTTTCCTGCACGAAATCCGGGAAGTTCACAAAACTGGTGTACGAAGAATTTTTGCGTTCTGTAATTCTCTCGTAAGGGGAAGGAAAAAATTTTTGAACATTATCGAATCGTGGGGAGGGCAAACCGATTAAACTTTATACGATCATCTATTCACTGCTGAAATGAGCGAGCACCTGAACCCTAAAAGCGGTCCCACCAACGTGCACTCCTTATTGCCAGCCCTTCGATGTTTATTTTTACCGACAGGTGAAAATTTCGCGACAATTATTCAGAATGCTCCCGACTTGATGAAAGACAATAGAGAGATCGCTTCTAGGGAAGATTCGATAAAATTACATTCACTAATCCTACATCAATTCAGCGCACCTAATTTTCAAAGCTTGATTAGATACGCATGTTCGCATCGAAATTAGCGGATGGAAAAGAAATCTTTTTGAATTGCAAAACAATTGTGTTTCCCGGTATCGCTCATGAAGAAACCGTGCGCCTGCAAGACGGTTGCTTCCATAAAATGCGCGTGGTGCTGTGAAAATTTGTGCTTCGGTTGTTTCTATGTAAGTTTGTTGTTGTGGTCTTCCTGAGACTGGTTTGATGCAGCTCTCCATGCTAATCTATCCTGTGCAAGCTCCTTCATCTCCCAGTACCTGCTGCAACCTACATCCTTCTGAATCTGTTTAGTGTATTCATCTCTTGATCTCCCTCTACGACTTTTACCCTCCATGCTGCCCTCCAATGCTATATTTGTGATCCCTTGATGCCTCAGGACATGTCCTACCAACCGATCCCTTCTTCTAGTCAAGTTGTGCCACAAACTTCACTTCTCCCCAATCCTATTCAATACCTTCTCATTAGTTACGTGATCTACCCACCTAATCTTCAACATTCTTCTGTAGCACCACATTTCGAAAGCTTCTATTCTCCTCTTGTCCGAACTATTTATTGTCCATGTTTCACTTCCATACATGGCTACACTCCATACAAATACTCTCAGAAACGACTTCCTGACACTTAAATCTATACTCGACATTAACAAATTTCTCTTCTTCAGAAACACTTTCCTTGCCATTGCCAGTCTACATTTTATATCCTCTCTACTTCGATCATCATCAGTTATTTTGCTCCCCAAACAGCAAAACGCCTTTACTACTTTAAGTGACTCATTTCCTAATTCAATTCCCTCGGCATCACCCGACTTAATTCGACTACATTCCATTATCCTCGTTTTACTTTTGTTGATGTTCACCTTATATCCTCCTTTCAAGACACTGTCCATTCCGTTCAACTGCTCTTCCAAGTCCTTTGCTGTCTCTGAGAGAATTACAATGTCATCGGCGAACCTCAAAGTTTTTATTTCTTCTCCATGGATTTTAATACCTACTCCAAATTTTTCTTTTGTTTCTTTTACTGCTTGCTCAATATACAGATTGAATTACATCGGGGAGAGGTTACAACCCTGTCTCACTCCCTTCCGAACCACTGCTTCCCTTTCATGCCCCTCGACTCTTATAACTGCCATCTGGTTTCTGTACAAATTGTAAATAGCGTTTCGCTCCCTGTATTTTACTCCTGCCACCTTTAGAATTTGAAAGAGAGGATTCGAGTCAACATTGTCAAGAGCTTTCTGTAAGTCTACAAATACTAGAAGCGTAGGTTTGCCTTTCCTTAATCTCTCTTCTAAGATAAGTCGTAAGGTCAGTATTGCCTCACGTGTTCCAACATTTCTACAGAATCCAAACTGATCTTCCCGGAGGTCGGCTTCTGCCAGTTTTTCCATTCGTCTGTAAATAATTCGCGTTAGCTGTGGCTTATTAAACTGATAGTTCGGTAATTTTCACATCTGTCAACACCTGCTTTCTTTGGGATTGGAATTATTATATTCTTCTTGAAGTCTGAGGGTATTTCGCCTGTCTCGTACATCTTGCTCACCAGATGCTAGAGTTTTGTCAGGACTGGCTCTCCCAAGGCTGTCAGTAGTTCTAATGGAATGTTGTCTACTCCCGGGGCCTTGTTTCGACTCAGGTCTTTCAGTGCTCTGTCAAACTCTTCACGCAGTATCGTATCTCCCATTTCATCTTCATCTACATCGTCTTCCATTTCCATAATATTGTCCTCCAGTACATCGCCCTTGTATAGACCGTCTATATACTCCTTCCACCTCTCTGCTTTCCCCTCTTTGATTAGAACTGGGTTTCCATCTGAGCTCTTGATATTCATACAAGTGGCTCTCTTTTCTCCAAAGGTCTCTTTAATTTTCCTGTAGACTGTATCTATCTTACCCCTAGTGAGATAAGCCTCTACATCCTTACATTTGTCCTCTAGCCATGCCTGCTTAGCCATTTTGCACTTCCTGTCGATCTCATTTTTGAGACGTTTGTATTCCTTTTTGCCTGCTTCATTTACTGCATTTTTATATTTTCTCCTTTCATCAATTAAATTCAATATTTCTTCTGTTACCCAAGGATTTCTACTAACCCTAGTCTTTTTACCTACTTGATCCTCTGCTGCCTTCACTGCTTCATCCCTCAGAGCTACCCATTCGTCTTCATCACCCACAATATTGTTTTGGCACATCAAGCAATGTGGACGATGAAAAATAAGATTTTGTAATATTGTAAGCCAGAAGAAATTAATAACTCAATATATCTTTATAATTTCATACACCTTGCTTTGTTTGTTGATATTATTTGAAATAAAATTGAAAAATTCCGTCGATTTTGAAAAAAAAAGTGCACGAGTAGTAGACGACCACGGTATCTCCAGCGCAATAGCCATGTACCCTTACTGCTGTGCTACGCTGACTTGTACGGAACGCATGTAATTTTACGGGTATACAAAGCACGCAATGAACTTCATAATTGATATTCTCAAAAACCAAGGCCCGTCGCTAAAAAACCGGATATCCAGGTACTCAGAGCAAGTGCCTCTACAACATATTTCAAGCACATCAAAATCCGTGATTTACAGTACGTTGGGACTGAATTTCGGACAGGGAAAGTTAATTGGTTTCCTCTGGCTATGACCAGCTGCTTTTTCATCTAGATATTTCGTGAAAATTCTGGCTACGTCATCGCTTCTTCAGTGATATCTGAGAACGATCGACAGGACTTACAAGTGATATTGAAACTTCACGACAGATTAAAACTATATACTAGATTACATTTGCATATAAATACTCTTGAAAGCGTTGACCTTGCAAGCCATACGTCCCAGTTCGAGTAAAGTCCCGACTTAATGTTTTAGTTTGACCGTAAGTTACATTGCACTCAACATTCCGATGTATAAATAAAGCTCCATTCTCGAAAGAGTCTCCACGTAACATCTTAAAAACTGTACTTCATACAATTTCTTCCAAAACTGCTATTCCAGTAAGTGAAGAGCGCTTCGGTAGAACTTCCAAAATAGAAGAGAGGTGCCAGATGGAGTGTGTATTTGGTTCAGTGGTTACCCGTGGAGTCAAAGGCCACGTTTCAGACTCAGACCGTCACATGGTTTTAATCCATCAAGAAGTTTGAAAATAGCGTACAGGTCACTGCAAAGTAAAAGATTCCTTCTTCCTTCTGGAAATAACTAATTAGTCACCAAAGTGTAAAGACACAGATACCTCCATCAAAAGAAGTATGGGAAAATGATATGAGTAAAAGTAGTTGTTCAACAGTCAAGTGCCGACGATCACATCAAAAGAAAAATGTCATTGATGCACAACACGAAGGAAACATTTATTCTGAATTATCGGACCCTGTCGTATTTTCTGTGACGCCATTTTCAGGAATTCTGCAGTTATATATTTCATTGTTTGAGTATTAAAAGTAATGAGTATACAAAGATCTCTAAATTTAATAATCACCCAGAAAGATTTATGTGTCATTACCTTGTTAATTTTGAGAAAAGCATCATGGAATCATGATTCTTGGTCAGAAAATATTGTGTACATAGTTCTGCATAGTCAGCGCGTACACAACTTTCCCACTAGAGCGCGCCCCGCTAAGCACAACAGCGCAGGCGCAGCGTTCGTCCACCTCAGCACTACGAGATGGCGCTGCCTTAGAGACGGACCAAATTCTGCTTCCGCCGATCCACGTATTAATATGTAATGCAGCCAATGAGATTGCTGCTAACGTAGAACCTATTCTCCTCGTGGATCACACTCGCGCAGTGGTACATGAACGCGCAAGGTATTATAACGAGTGTACAGACCTCCGATTAGTCAGTCTGCATCAGTCTGTACCAGTCTGTATTAGTCTGTACCAGTCTGTATGAGTTCTACATTTGTCTGTACCAGTCTATAGTCAAGTTTCAGTCTGCACCTAATAAGATTACCATATTCTTGTACATAGCCATGAAGATAAATGTATAGACACTTTTGTCAAGTATCAGAGATATATGTGAGAATAAGATTAACGTACCAATACCAAAGGAACAGATTGTCAATTGTAAATAGCATCCAGAACCAAGTTAAGTAATTTTTATGCTTGTTATTATTTTAATAAATGTGTGTGAAAACTAATCAAGTTCTGTTTAAAGTTGGTCACCATCAATGTGCTACTCTAAGCGTGCAAGTGGCATTTCTATTGTCTGACCTAACGGCTGAAGATAAACACGCCACGATAAGACCACGAGACATATTGCTGAAACTCGCCTACTTCGTTAGAGCGACAAGTCAAGTAACCTGATGGTGTGTGTACCGAGGTCTTACAGTACGCACACCACACAAAATGATATATTTCTCTTTCTTGATTATCACAAACAAAACTAAAATACAAAAACGAGTGTTATCGCAAGTCACCACGGAAATAACCTACCGTATGTGGCCTGTCGCATGCTCTGTTCGAACGTGGGGCAATGCGCTATGAGTAGAGGCCGAAACGAAAGAAATCAATAGGAAACACAGAAAAGTTTGTTTCATAACTCGTTGCAAGACGTAGAGTGCGTTTAGGTGAGAATTGTCTTCCACTCTGTAATGTTATTGGATTTCAGATACTTTGCATATGCGATATTTGTCATAAAAGAAAGGACAGCCAACGAGCTGTAGTTCGTAAAGATGCTAAGCATCATAACGCGAGAGTAAATAGACGAAATATTTTTTTAATGTGCGCCTATACTAAGACTCGCGTCCAGCGTTTAAATACTCTAAAGAAACACTATGTCCCGCTGGGCTCAGATATTTAAAATCATTGGCGCAGCGCTTGGTAGCAAGAAGCTGCGAAACAGAAGAAAGAACAATATATCTTTTGTTAAGAAATATTCTAGAGACTTCATCATCCCTTGTACTTTTGGTCGCCGACATGTTAAGACGTACTACATAGCATTGCTACAAGTTGTATTTTTATTTTGTGTCAAAACTATGTGAAACGACGAACAAACATTTCGGTAACTCGGGTGTGGATGCAATGTACTTACGCACACGCAAGGACATTTAATTTTAAGAAGGAACGGACTGACGAAGCAGTGATTACTGGACTGCGCCACGTACAAAAGAAATATCAGATGTAAGTCATGCATTTATTGTGTATTTGTCAATATCTAGATGTTTAAAGCCAAATTGTTCAAAATATATTAATACACTCCTGGAAATTGAAATAAGAACACCGTGAATTCATTGTCCCAGGAAGGGGAAACTTTATTGACACATTCCTGGGGTCAGATACATCACATGATCACACTGGCAGAACCACAGGCACATAGACACAGGCAACAGAGCATGCACAATGTCGGCACTAGTACAGTGTATATCCACCTTTCGCAGCAATGCAGGCTGCTATTCTCCCATGGAGACGATCGTAGAGATGCTGGATGTAGTCCTGTGGAACGGCTTGCCATGCCATTTCCACCTGGCGCCTCAGTTGGACCAGCGTTCGTGCTGGACGTGCAGACCGCGTGAGACGACGCTTCATCCAGTCCCAAACATGCTCAATGGGGGACACATCCGGAGATCTTGCTGGCCAGGGTAGTTGACTTACACCTTCTAGAGCACGTTGGGTGGCACGGGATACATGCGGACGTGCATTGTCCTGTTGGAACAGCAAGTTCCCTTGCCGGTCTAGGAATGGTAGAACGATGGGTTCGATGACGGTTTGGATGTACCGTGCACTATTCAGTGTCCCCTCGACGATCACCAGTGGTGTACGGCCAGTGTAGGAGATCGCTCCCCACACCATGATGCCGGGTGTTGGCCCTGTGTGCCTCGGTCGTATGCAATCCTGATTGTGGCGCTCACCTGCACGGCGCCAAACACGCATACGACCATCATTGGCACCAAGGCAGAAGCGACTCTCATCGCTGAAGACGACACGTCTCCATTCGTCCCTCCATTCACGCCTGTCGCGACACCACTGGAGGCGGGCTGGACGATGTTGGGGCGTGAGCGGAAGACGGCCTAACGGTGCGTGGGACCGTAGCCCAGCTTCATGGAGACGGTTGCGAAAGGTCCTCGCCGATACCCCAGGAGCAACAGTGTCCCTAATTTGCTGGGAAGTGGCGGTGCGGTCCCCTACGGCACTGCGTAGGATCCTACGGTGTTGGCGTGCATCCGTGCGTCGCTGCGGTCCGGTCCCAGGTCGACGGGCACGTGCACCTTCCGCCGACCACTGGCAACAACATCGATGTACTGCGGAGACCTCACGCCCCACGTGTTGAGCAATTCGGCGGTACGTCCACCCGGCCTCCCGCATGCCCACTATACGCCCTCGCTCAAAGTCCGTCAACTGCACATACGGTTCACGTCCACGCTGTCGCGGCATGCTACCAGTGTTAAAGACTGCGATGGAGCTCCGTATGCCACGGCAAACTGGCTGACACTGACGGCGGCGGTGCACAAATGCTGCGCAGCTAGCGCCATTCGACGGCCAACACCGCGGTTCCTGGTGTGTCCGCTGTGCCGTGCGTATGATCATTGCTTGTACAGCCCTCTCGCAGTGTCCGGAGCAAGTATGGTGGGTCTGACACACCGGTTTCAATGTGTTCTTTTTTCCATTTCCAGGAGTGTATTTTACGACGCAGTAATTTTCTTCTTATTCTTTTCTTTCACTAACCAGAAATAATGTTCAAATAGTATATGAGCTTTGTTACAGGTTCGCTCTTTATCGCGGTGTCTCGATTGTATTTGGGAGACCATTAATGAGTTCAACTTCCGATCTGTTAATCTTTCTCTTACGAAATTCCACTAATTTGCTTTCATTTCCATTTTTATATTCAAATAGGTCCCTTAGGTATTTTGGTCGAAGTTTCTGATTGCGTGAAGGCAATTCGGCTCAGAAGGTCAATTAAGAAAACCCCTTCACGTAATCAATCAGTTCGTCTCCTGAACACAATCGAGAACCGACTCATCGGTGGTCAATTAATGATCTCTCTTTTTAAGTCGTACTCACACAGGATAGCCGTAAGTACGCAATCTAGCGTTAGGTCGCATTTTGTCAGTAAATATTACCAACCAACAGTTACAGCATCGCTATTATTATTTACTACTCTTTCTTATACAGAATAAGCAAGTTCTTAACGTCAGAACTCGGAAACCGAATTTGATCAGAAGACGTTATCACTTTAAAATAATGGATCACGACTAGATAATAGATCACAAATATTACAGAAGAAGAAATTTTCGTCGTCCATTGGCGAAGAGAAGACAACGTAAAAGTGCTGACCAACAGCATGTGCGTCAAACCTCTAGGGAAAAATCCAGATGTCTGTACAGTGTGTTACAGAATGAAGAACGTAAAAACACTGTGGATGCAGATACCTAAATCGAATGGAAATGTTAAGCCTTGCGACCAGCTTCGTGTCATCGAAGAAGAAGAAAGTTGAGTTTCCTTGTCACAGGCATCTACAATGTACAGATATAGTTAGGATTTATTTGTCGTACTGTCGTACCGCAGTAAGATTATCTCAGCAAATGCGTTAACTCCCAGCCTCGTGTACCCTTTTCATGCGCCTTCGCTTATACGTGTGTTCAGTATCGCTGTTTCGGTCAACCCGTGTTCAGAGTATAGCTCCCCATCATAAGAAAGTGTGACTAAGTGTGGTATCAAAGCAGGAACCCCTGCATCAGTAGCCAGTGACCGCGGGCTAGTGGTCATTGTCGTACTTACATAAAACATATCCAGTCCGTCTGGTGAATAACCGCAACGGGTCTGCCAATCAATAGTGCCTCCCGATTGTTTCCTTTTTACCCTTTACGTGTAAGTTCGTGCAAACCACCGGCACTCGGTTGTGGCCGCACAGACCAATTTCTTCTTTTTAGAAGGATAATGATGGACACAGTCACTAGGACAGGCTCAGTCACGAAAGCCAGAAAGAGCTGACTTGGGTGACGTGACAGCTAAACACAGGTTTCTTTAGAAAAAATGTGGCGTGTTTCTGACGATTTGTCGACGGCATTCCAGGGAGTTCGTCCGCCAGGTGCAAGTCTTTTTATTTGACATCATTTCAGCGACTTGCGCTTCGTTGTTGGTAAAATGATGATAAAAACAACACATTTTTTCCAGTTCCGAGCGGATAAAATATCGATGTCGGGAATCGAACACGTGGCCCCGTGATCGAGAATGAGAAAGCTAACCACAAGACCACGGGTCGCTAAGCTTGGCGGTGTCGTGGTATTAGTGGTACCTTGACCAATGTCACACGGGATCTTAACCCTGTGGCAAGCAGACGGCTCCTAGTGGTGCCTGATGACACAGCAGGTGCAACATTTACACATATTTCTTCCCTGGATAATGATCGGTCGACCATTGCTGCTCGCATAATGCTTTGATCTTGACGAAAGTCTGCACTACGCGGATGTGCGGAACCTGATCTACAGGTGTAGGCATGTTTCACAGACCACTGTTGAAATCAGAAACACACAAAAATGGTTCAAATGGCTCTGAGCACTGTGGGACTTAACATCTGAGGTCATCAGTCCCCTAGAACTTAGAACTACTTAAACCTAACTAACCTAAGGACATCACACACATCAATGCCCGAGGCAGGATTCGAACCGGCGACCGTAGCGCTCGCGCGGTTCCAGACTGAAGCGCCTAGAACCGCTCGGCCACACCGGCCGTCAGAGACACACAACTGATACATTGTGGTGTACAGCTATCCGTCGATACATCCATCCACCTCCCGGCAACCTCACAATGCCACCCCATTCATATGGCTGAAGTGTTCAAGAGGAGAACCTACTCCTCATTGAGGTATGGCAGTTTCCTAGTATGAATCTTGCAATCACTGTTCAGCTCTAAACTTAGCACAGTTACCTCCTGCAGATTAGAAACAGAGGGTGCGCAGACATATCTGTGCATCATCTGATCGCCGATGGCTGTAAATCACAAATACTAAGAAGCTTCAGTACTCACGTGTTATACGCTCGCACCACTGGAAGTTCTTGACGGTGCTTCATTTTCTTTCTGGCAGTGTATTTTCTCGTTATGAGACAAAGAACTGAATTTCCCAAGTATCTACACCTAACGCTTGTGTTAACTTACGAAGATAAACAAGAATGCAAGAGTACCCTGGTGGAATAAACCCACCCGGCTAGCCGCACGGTCTAACGCCCTGTTTCCCGAGCGGGAAGACTTGCCAATTCTCGGCACGAACCCACCCGGCGGATTAGTGTCGAGGTCCGGTGTGCCGGCCAGTCTGTGGATGGTTTTTAAGGCGGTTTTCCATCTGCCTTGGCAAATGCAGGCTGATTCCCCTTATTCCACCGCAGTTACAACTGTGTCGGCGATTGCTGTGCAAACACCATTTCTAAGTACACATACACATATCAACATTACTCCACCACTCAAACATTTTGGGTTACACTCTTCTGGTATGACACATTTCCCGGGGGGAGGGGGGGGGGAGATCCACTGGGGGCCGAACCAGACCATAACCCTTGGTTCAGTGTAGGGCGGCGGTGGGGTGGGTGGACTGCTGTAGCCTGTTGTGGGGTTGTGAACCACTGAGGGCTACGGCGGAACGAAACCTCTCCGTCGTTTCTAGGTCCCCGGTTTAATACAATACAATATAACACCCTGGTGGAAGCTTTGACCATGGAAAAATGAATCATAGTCTGGTAAATGTTCATGGAAAGATACCACTGTGTGATAAAAAAAAAAAAAAAAAAGATCGTTTGGCATTATTAGCCAGGATTGTTCGATGGCCTGCGGCATGTCTTTCTATTTGACGCCACTTAGGCGATTGGTGCTTCGTTGAAATGAGAGGATAACACCCTGTCCCCAAGCGAAGACAATCTCCGACTGGGCCGAGAGTCGAACCCAGCAAACTGCGATGCAGAGATAGTGACGCAACCATAAGCATATGGTTGGCAATGTATTCTGTGAAGTCTAGCTGAGGCCGATGGAAACATATTACCGCTTAAGTGTCCTTGTACTTCTGCTACTGCTCTCCACAACTAAGCGTAATGGAGGTGTACGACACAACATGTTCAGTGTTTGAACATTCATTTGATTGAATACAACACCGATGAACTCCAGCATTCGCCTCAGGAGATCTGCTCCGGCCACGGCCAATCTCCGTGAGTTATAGACATTTTTCACATCACGATGTTGTTTCACTATGAGTGGGGTAAAATGTGAAGCGACGCAGCACTAAAGATGCTGTGCCGGTGCGTAGTGATGTAAGCGATGCTGATGAGATGGAGACAGCAACACTGGCCGCGCCGCCGAGCAGGTCACGTAATCGGTGATTTATGTGACATAGGCCATACCTCTCGTTACGGAGTGGTCTTAAGCCCGACGCGCATAACAGACTTCTATTCCACGCTAACAGGTTTAACTCGTGCCTATCACAACTGTCATTACAATGAGTTGCGAACACTGCTTGTGTTCCGAGCACCGTTTAGACTTTCTGAACTACTGCTGCAAGATTACATTGTGTTCTGTTGAAACGGGGTCGTCTAGTTTCTGGTGAGTTTACTTGCTATTGTAATCCCGCTTTGCGCAACGGAAAAGAAAGGCTACTAACTAGAGAAATTATCCTGCTGTTCTTTACTGTTCATACATTCAGAGCTACGCTGTTATTCTGTGAAATGCACTACCTGGTACTACCAACACTACGTGCAAGGCGTAGGAAACAAGAAAACTGAAAAACAAAGAGAATTTCCCGAAGCAACAGAAATGGACGTCTTAGCAGTCCTTTACATTTATTGACAGTTCATAACAAAATTGGACGTTATAAGCCCTTCTAGCCAAAAGTTCGTAGACTGTTTCACAATCAGTGAGAGGCATCAAAGTGCCTGGTAAACACAAGGAGCTGAAGTCTCAGGCTAACGAAATGCATGCTCAATAAATAATGTATTAACAAATAGTCGTACGTTTAAATATTCTCTGTTCTGGAAAAGAGGATCCTGTCGCATATATGAAATATTTGTCGTGTGTATCACAGTCACACCTAATCCCATCTTCATAAACCATGCCAGAATGAAGAGAGAAAGCACAGTAGATTTAAAAGGAATAGCATTACCAAAGTTGTTAAACAATGAGACACAATGGTCCCACCTGCAGCTCCAGATAAACCGTGAAAAGGAAGCTAATCATATAAGAACCAAAAATACGAGTGATCAGCAATGTAATTCAACAAGTACCCTGTGAAATTTACAGGGTGAGGAAAATAAAAGTGGCCCGCACGAGTGGATACGATTGAACGTGAATGTACGTATATAGCCACATCCCGTGACGGGTGCACGTCACGTGATCCACACCGGATCAGAGTGTCGTGCGGGCTGTGTCAGTGTGAGTGGAGCAATGCAAAGGTAAGGATGGTACTCACTCTGGAGCAGTGGGTGTTCGTTGTGGTAAGTTACGTGACAACATAGTCGTGGAAACGGTGCGATCAGGTGTTTGCTGAGAAGTGTAATGGTGTCAGAGTGCCAGCAAAGAGTGCCTTGAAACGCTTAGTTCGAAAAAGGCGTCCGACGTGATCTCTTTTGAACAAGTCAAAAAACATTCCGAAATATGCCGGCACGCCAGAAAATGTGGCTGGAGCTCACCAGAAAATGCTTCAGAGTCCTACCAAACCAATTTTACGACTGTTGCAAGAGGCCGGAATATCACGTCGATCATGTGGAGCTGGCCGGGGTGGCCGAGCGGTTCTAGGCTCTACAGTCTGGAACCGCGCGATCGCTTCGGTCTCAGGTTCGAATCCTGCCTCAGGCATGGATGTGTGTGATGTCCTTAGGTTAGTTAGGTTTAAGTAGTTCTAAGTTCTATGGGACTGATGACCCCAGACGTGAAGTCCCATAGTTCTCAGAGCCATTTGAACCATTTTTTTGCTTTTTATCATTCGGACGAATAGTCCACCTGTACCTGCATATGCATCCCTACCGAGTGTCTGTTGCTCATGCATTAAAACCAGCAGATACTCCTCAGTGCCTCCAGTTTTGTGAGTGGCTGTTCACTGACATAACAATGAATGGTTTGGACACTGTGTATGATGGAGCATGGTATCACTTGAGTGGTTATGTCAGCTCACAGAATCACAGGTTCTGGGCAGCGCAGAATCAGTGTAACTTCCACGAAACACCATTGCGTGATCAAAAGTTTTAGGTTTGGTGTGCAGTGTCTACACGCCGCTTTATTAGTCCCATCTTCTTTCATCACACGCTGATTTCGGCGCGTTACATTGCTGACATTTTGAAATCATTTGTAGCATCATTAACGGAGGATGAAAAGACTTACAGTTAGTTCAAACATAATGGAGAAACTGCCCATACAACCGGCCGAACCTTGGAGCACATTTACACAGTCTTCAAGGCTGACGGAGTTGTTAGCAAAATTGTTCTAATGGCTCTGAGCACTACGGGACTTAACATCTGTGGTCATCAGTCCCCTAGAACTTAGAACTACTTAAACCTAACTAACCTAAGGACATCACACACATCCATTCCCGAGGCAGGATTCGAACCTGCGACTGTAGCGGTCACGCAGTTCCAGACTGAAGCGCCTAGAACCGCACGGCCACACCGGCCGGCAAGTTGCTGCATCCCGAAGGAAAAAGAACTCTCACCTGAGAGAAAGCGAGGACTAAGTGTTCACTGGAAATCGTGATACCACATCACGCGATGACGTGTACAAAGCGAATCGTTGTCTAAAGCACACACCACAGGTGTCAATCAAAGGCAACTGACAGAAGAGGTCTGAAAAACAATTAACTCTAACAACTTAGGCAATCTGAAGTTTAAAAAATTTACATAGAAATGTATGTTGGTGACAACGAACTGCGTCTTCCTTTTCTGATGACACAACTGTCTACGAAATTTTAAAAAGATTTAAAAAAATTTATAGTCTCATGAATGAAAGTATCGCATTATTTTTTTACAACTGAAGGTTTGAGGTTAAAACATTGTCACTGCACATGGAACGTAAAAAATGCAAGTAAAGCTGGTGAGTCTCTAAGGAACAAGCCAGATAGTTCTGAAAGACGACACCACGAACAGGGGTTGGCGTTAAAGACATTTTATTGACATCTACATACATAATCCGCAATCCACCATACGTGCGTGGCGGAGGGTACCTCGTACCACAACTAGCATTTTCTCTCCCTGTTCCACTCCCAAACAGAACGAGGGAAAAATGACTGCCTATATGCCTCTGTACGAACCCTAATCTCTCTTGTCTTTGTCGTCTTTCCGCGAAATATAAGTTGGCGGCAGTAAAATTGTATTGCAGTCAGCCTCAAATGCTGGTTCTCTAAATTTCCTCAGTAGTGATTCACGAAAAGAACGCCTCCTTTCCTCTAGAGACTCCCACCCGAGTTCCTGAAGCATTTCCGTAACACTCGCGTGATGATCAAACCTACCAGTAACAAATCTAGTAGCCCGCCTCTGAATTGCTTCCATGTCCTCTCTCAATCCGACCTGATAGGGATCCCAAACGCTCTAGCAGTACTTAAGAATAGGTCGTATTAGTGTTTCCATAAGCCGTCTCCTTTACAGATGAACTACATCTCCAAAAAATTCTACCAATGAACTGAAGATGACTATCCGCCTTCCCCACAACTGCCATTACATGCTTGTCCCACTTCATATCTCTCTGCAATGTTAACACCAAATATTTAATCATTTAATCGACGTGACTATGTCAAACGCTACACTACTAATGGAGTGTCAGACATCACAGGATTCTTGTTCCTATTTATCTGCATTAATTTACATTTATCTATTTTATGTATGGATACCTGCAATATAAGTGTAAGTTTTAACAAAAAAATTGAAACAAAGAAATATAAATATTGCCGTAATCATAGAAACAAAGCAGAAATTGAGAGGAACAAAAGATTTAAATAATTACAAATTAATTTGCAGTGGATTCGGACCAACCCAAAGAGCAGTGAGTTCGTAGGTATTCTTATAGATGAAAAAAGGGAAAGAAAAATAGATTTTTATGATTATATATATAGAGTGTTGGATTTAGAGCGGATAGAGCACTTTTATGCATCATGACAGTAAATGCTCGTGAAGAAGGAAAACGTTGTTGTTGTTATGGTCTTCAGTCCTGAGACTGGTTTGATGCAGCTCTCCATGCTACTCTATCCTGTACAAGCTTCTTCATCTCCCAGTACCTACTGCAACCTACATCCTTCTGAATCTGTTTAGTGTATTGATCTCTTGGTCTCCCTCTACGATTTTTCCCCTCCACGCTGCCCTCCAATACTAAATTGGTGATCCCTTGATGCCTCAGAACATGTCCTACCAACCGATCCCTTCTTCTAGCCAAGTTGTGCCACAAACTCCTCTTCTCTCCAACCCTATTCAATACCTCCTCATTAGTTATATGATCTACCCATCTAATCTTGAGCATTCTTCTGTAGCACCACATTTGGAAAGCTTCTATTCTCTTCTTGTCCAAACTAGTTATCGTCCATGCTTCACTTCCATACATGGCTACGCTCCATACAAATACTTTCAGAAACGACTTCCTGACACTTAAATATATACTAGATGTTAACAAATTTCCCTTCTTCAGAAACGCTTTCCTTCCCATTGCCAGTCTACATTTTATATCCTCTCTACTTCGACCATCATCAGTTATTTTGCTCCCCAGATAGCAAAACTCCTTTACTACTTTAAGTGTCTCATTTCCTAATCTAATTCCCTCAGCATCACCCGACTTAATTCCACTACATTCCATTATCCTCGTTTTGCTTTTGTTGATGTTCATCTTATATCCTCCTTTCATGACACTGTCCATTCCATTCAACTGCTCTTCCAAGTCCTTTGCTGTCTCTGAGAGAATTACAATGTCATCGGTGAACCTCGAAGTTTTTATTTCTTCTCCCTGGATTTTAATACCTAACTCCGAATTTTTCTTTTGTTTCCTTCACTGCTTGCTCACTATACAGATTGAATAACATCGGGGAGAGACTACAACCTTGTCTCACTCCCTTCCCAACCACTGCTTCCCTTTCATGTCCCTCGACTCTTATAACTGCCATCTGGTTTCTGTACAAATTGTAAATAGCCTTTCGCTCCCTGTATTTTACCCCTGCCGCCTTCAGAATTTGAAAGAGAGTATTCCAGTCAACATTGTGAAAAGCCTTCTCTAAATCTACAAATGCTAGAAACGTGTGTTTGCCTTTCTTTAATCTAGCTTCTAAGATAAATCGTGGGGTCAGTATTGCCTCACGTGTTCCAATATTTCTACGGAATCCAAAGTGATCTTCCCCGAGGTCAGCTTCTAGCAGTTTTTCCATTCGTCTGTAGAGAATACGCGTTAGTATTTTGCATCCGTGACTTATTAAACTGATAGTTTGGTAATTTTCACATTTGTCAACACCTGCTTTCATTGGGATTGGAATTATTATATTCTTCTTGAAGTCTGAGGGTATTTCGCATCTCTCATACATCTTGCTCACCAGATGGCAGAGTTTTGTCAGGACCGGCTCTCCCAAGGCCGTCAGTAGGTCTAATGGAATGTTGTCTACTCCTGGGGCCTTGTTTCGACTCAGGTCTTTCAGTGCTCTGTCAAACTCTTCACGCAGTATCGTATCTCCCATTTCATCTTCATCTACATCCTCTTCCATTTACATAATATTGTCCTCAAGTACATTGCCCTTGTATGGACCCTCTATATACTCCCTCCACGTTTCTGCTTTCCCTTCTTTGCTTAGAACTGGGTTTCCATCTGAGCTCTTGATATTCATACAAGTTGTTCTCTTTTCTCCAAAGGTCTCTTTAATTTTCCTGTAGGCAGTATCTATCTTATCCCTAGTGAGATAAGCCTCTACATCCTTACATTTGCCCTCTAGCCATCCCTGCTTAGCCATTTTGCACTTCCTGTCGATCTCATTTTTGAGATGTTTGTATTCCTTTTTGCCCGCTTCATTTACTGCATTTTTATATTTTCTCCTTTCATCAATTAAATTCAGTATTTCTTCTGTTACCCAAGGATTTCTACTAGCCCTCGTCTTTTTACCTACTTGATCCTCTGCTGCCTTCACTACTTCATCCCTCAAAGCTACTCATTCTTCTTCTACTGTATTTCTTTCCCCCATTCCTGTCAATTGTTCCCTTATGCTCTCCCTGAAACTCTGTACAACCTCTGGTTTAGTCAGTTTATCCAGATCCCATCTCCTTAAATTCCCACCTTTTTGCAGTTTCTTCAGTTTTAATCTACAGTTCTTAACCAATATATTGTGATCAGAGTCCACATCTGCCCCTGGAAATGTCTTACAATTTAAAACCTGGTTCCTAAATCTCTGTCTTACCATTATATAATCTATCTGAAACCTGTCAGTATGTCCAGGCTTCTTCCATGTATACAACCTTCTTTTACGATTCTTGAACCAAGTGTTAGCTATGATTAAGTTGTGCTCTGTGCAAAATTCTACCAGGCGGTTTCCTTTTCATTTCTTAGCCCCAATCCATATTCACCTACTACGTTTCCTTCTCTCTCTTTTCCTACTACCGAATTCCAGTCACCCATGACTATTAAATTTTCGTCTCCCTTCACTACCTGAGTAATTTCTTTTATTTCATCATACATTTCCTCAATTTCTTCGTCATCTGCAGAGCTAGTTGGCATATAAACTTGTACTACTGTAGTAGGCGTGGGCTTCGTGTCTATCTTGGCCACAATAATGCGTTCACTATGCTGTTTGTAGTAGCTTACCCGCACTCCTAATTTTTATTCATTATTAAACCGACTCCTGCATTACCCCTATTTGCTTTTGTATTTGTAACCCTGTATTCGCCTGACCAAAAGTCGTGTTCCTCCTGCCAGCGAACCTCACTAATTCCTACTGTTGTGACGTGGCAAGGCAGCCAAGCCACTAGGAGAGGAAGCCGAAAGGCACGCGTTTATGCTCACGCAGGCTGGCGTGAGGTCTGGAACTGGTAAAGTAATTGAGACTAGCAAATAAAGTACGAAGCTGCTGGAATACATAACTTTAATCCATAATTGGTGAACATCAGTCTGACGACACATGCATCACAAGATAAATAGCAAATGATAAAGGCGCCTTGCTAGGTCGTAGCAAATGACGTAGCTGAAGGCTATACTAACTATCGCCTCGGCAAATGAGAGCGTAATTTGTCAGTGAACCATCGCTAGGAAAGTCGGCTGTACAACTTGGGCGAGTGCAAGGAAGTCTCTCTAGACCTGCCGTGTGGCGGCGCTCGGTCTGCAATCACTGATAGTGGCGACACGCGGGTCCGACGTACACTACCGGACCGCGGCCGATTTAAAGGCTACCACCTAGCAAGTGTGGTGTCTGGCGGTGACACCACACCTACTATATCTAACTTTAACCTATCCATTTCCCTTTTTAAATTTTCTAACCTACCTGCTCGATTAAGGGATCTGACATTCCACGCTCCGATCCGTAGAACGCCAGTTTTATTTCCGCTGATAACGACGTCCTCCTGAGTAGTCCCCGCCCGGAGATCCGAATGGGGGACTATTTTACCTTCGGAATATTTTACCCAAGAGGTCGCCATCATCATTTAACCATGCAGTAAAGCTGCATACCCTCGGGAAAAATTACGGCTGTAGTTTCCCCTTGCTTTCAGCCGTTCGCAGTACCAGCACAGCAAGGCCTTTTTGGTTAGTATTACAAGGCCAGATCAGTCAATCATCCAGACTGTTGCCCCTGAAACTACTGAAAAGGCTGCTGCCCCTCTTCACGAACCACACGTTTGTCTGGCCTCTCAACAGATACCCCTCCGTTGTGGTTGCACCTACGGTACGGCTATTGAGGTATTGAGGAAAGGTGAAGCGCCAAACCGGAAAGTGGATTTGGAAATTCGAAGAACAAAAATAGCCAACAATATTAAAGAAAAACAAAATGCTCATAACGTCTACTTGGAAACAGCGGAGAAGGAAGCCTGGAAAATATATAAACAGTAAAGAAATAAAACAAAGTATTTAATAAAAAAGACACCATAGTGAATAGGGATAAGATTTATTATTAATGTTGAACATAACATTTATGGAAGACTGAATACGGCGTTTGAACTTATGAAACATGAGAAAAAATGGAGAGAGATACTGGAAATATAATATAATAACAGAAAATCGATTAATACAACATTACTGGAAAATATATTATGAAGACAGTGAAGAAAGTAACTATATAAAACTGACAATAACTCTGTACATTCTGTAGACGTTACAGAAGTTAAAGCCGCTCTAAATGTACGAGTAACAAAACAGAAAAGCTACTTGCCTAATTGGAATTTGGAATCATCTTTGAATTCTGCTTCCTCAGGTTTTTGAATATGTGTTGGAGGAACTGTTCTATATATACAGTATGGTACACGGCTGAAGTTATTATGTGGGTCCGCCACCATATTGCCATTGTTGTTTCAAGCTACGCAGAAGTTTCGCTGGGAAACATTTACACATCCTCCATATACACTCCTGGAAATGGAAAAAAGAACACATTGACACCGGTGTGTCAGACCCACCATACTTGCTCCGGACACTGCGAGAGGGCTGTACAAGCAATGATCACACGCACGGCACAGCGGACACACCAGGAACCGCGGTGTTGGCCGTCGAATGGCGCTAGCTGCGCAGCATTTGTGCACCGCCGCCGTCAGTGTCAGCCAGTTTGCCGTGGCATACGGAGCTCCATCGCAGTCTTTAATACTGGTAGCATGCCGCGACAGCGTGGACGTGAACCGTATGTGCAGTTGACGGACTTTGAGCGAGGGCGTATAGTGGGCATGCGGGAGGACGGATGGACGTACCGCCGAATTGCTCAACACGTGGGGCGTGAGGTCTCCACAGTACATCGATGTTGTCGCCAGTGGTCGGCGGAAGGTGCACGTGCCCGTCGACCTGGGACCGGACCGCAGCGACGCACGGATGCACGCCACGACCGTAGGATCCTACGCAGTGCCGTAGGGGACCGCACCGCCACTTCCCAGCAAATTAGGGACACTGTTGCTCCTGGGGTATCGGCGAGGACCATTCGCAACCGTCTCCATGAAGCTGGGCTACGGTCCCGCACACCGTTAGGCCGTCTTCCGCTCACGCCCCAACATCGTGCAGCCCGCCTCCAGTGGTGTCGCGACAGGCGTGAATGGTGGGACGAATGGAGACGTGTCGTCTTCAGCGATGAGAGTCGCTTCTGCCTTGGTGCCAATGATGGTCGTATGCGTGTTTGGCGCCGTGCAGGTGAGCGCCACAATCAGGACTGCATACGACCGAGGCACACAGGGCCAACACCCGGCATCATGGTGTGGGGAGCGATCTCCTACACTGGCCGTACACCACTGGTGATCGTCGAGGGGACACTGAATAGTGCACGGTACATCCAAACCGTCATCGAACCCATCGTTCTATCATTCCTAGACCGGCAAGGGAACTTGCTGTTCCAACAGGACAATGCACGTCCGCATGTATCCCGTGCCACACAACGTGCTCTAGAAGTTGTAAGTCAACTACCCTGGCCACCAAGATCTCCGGATCTGTCCCCCATTGAGCATGTTTGGGACTGGATGAAGCGTCGTCTCACGCGGTCTGCACGTCCAGCACGAACGCTGGTCCAACTGAGGCGCCAGGTGGAAATGGCATGGCAAGCCGTTCCACAGGACTACATCCAGCATCTCTACGATCGTCTCCATGGGAGAATAGCAGCCTGCATTGCTGCGAAAGGTGGATATACACTGTACTAGTGCCGACATTGTGCATGCTCTGTTGCCTGTGTCTATGTGCCTGTGGTTCTGTCAGTGTGATCATGTGATGTATCTGACCCCAGGAATGTGTCAATAAAGTTTCCTCTTCCTGGGACAATGAATTCACGGTGTTCTTATTTCAATTTCCAGGAGTGTAGTTCCGATCCCTCCCCATGTGATTTTCGTATTTTTGGTGCCCTGAAGAAAGACATTCGAGGTCGTCGATTTGCTTCGGAAGAAGAGATTGTCCCTGGGTACAATCACGGTTCGCAGACCAACCACAAACATTTTACCATGATGGCATTGATCGTCTTGTCTCATAATGGGATAAATTTATCAACAGTTACGGCAAATATATTTGGAATAATAAACAGTTTACTGACTTTTTTCAATCTGTCTCGTTTTCATCTGACTTGCTCTTACGATACTACAGTTTAACTATACTACAGTTTAACTATATCTGCTAATAAGATAGAGATAATGACATTCAAAGGGAAGAATACAATCAGATCGAAATCAACAGTAAATGAGAAAATTTTAGAACAACTATCCGACTTCAGTTACCTAGCATGTTACGATAGTTTTAATTGTGACAAAGACATTAAGAAGAAGGTTAGTAGATTTCAAGCTATATGAGGAACAACTAGGATAACGTTGGGAAGGAAAACAAGAAAGGAAACACAAATGATAATCTATGAATTTATGGCCGTACAAGAGTTACTTGCACTTGTATATGATTCGAATCATAAACAGTAAGAAAAAAAAATCACATATACAGGCGCCACAGATGAAGTTCATGGGATATGTGGGGGGCTGTGATAAAATGGAAAAATAAGGAATGAAACAATAGGATCAAATACAAAAATCTTTTCACTTACTAACAACACGGAAGTGAACAGAATGAAATGGCAGGACCAAGTTGATAAAATAATAGAAAAAACATTACAAAAATATGAATTATTGGTCGATTGGAAAGATTTTGCTGCTGAGTAAGTATTGAAGGAGACCAAACAGCTATGGTCATTCTTCTTTTCGCCCCCCCCCCCCCCCCAAGACGGAAGCAGTGTACCCAATGTGTCTTTGTAAAATGTAAATTCTGTGTGCAAGTGTACTAAAAGTTCGCATGGATTGTTTCTGAGGCGCAATGTGGGAACCAGCCAGAAGGGACGTGGTAAACCGCCTAAAAACCACATCCAGGCTGCCCGGCACACTGAACCCTCCTCGTTAACTCGATGGCGGTATTCGGTCCGGGACAAGCATACCTCCCCGTGCCGGAATGACCGGACCAATGACTGGAAAGAGAGAACTAGGAAGACATCGTAAGAGGAGAAAGGAAGATAGAGACCGCAACAAGTGACTATTCTTGCAAGGAGATGATGGTGATGATGATGATGACGAACTTACTGGTCGTTAAGAATGTGTCGCATGTACTACAGTTTCACAAAGCATCAAATTATTAGCTCAAACATAGATATGAATAACTGGTTTCCATGAACAAGGCTTCAGTGACAGCATTAATATCTATGGAATTAGGTTATGCGTGATGTCATCTTTCATAGAGATATTCAACACCGATTTTTCAGTGACAATTCAACTATGTTGTTGAAGGACCGATTCGGCCGATTAACTGGGTGGTAACGTGCTCACCTCCCATGCGAGCGGACCAGCGCTCGGTTCCCGGCCGGGTTGGAGATTATCTGCGCTCGGGGACTAGGTGTAGTGTTGTCCTAATCATCATTTCATCCTCATTACCGTCGCGCAGGTCGCCCAATGTGGCATCGACTGAAATAAGACTTACACTTGGCGGCTGAACTTCCCCGGATGGGGCCTTCTGGCCAACGATGACATACGCTCATTTCATTTTTTTCCAACAAGATTTCGTTGATCATATGCACAAATGCTGTCCGCCTCCCCAGCTGAGTGGCCATCACACCTGAATGCCATGTGGGGGACACGGGTTCGATTCCCGGCACTACCAAGAATTTTTCGTTGGTGGGAGGACTGGAATGGAGTGCACTCAGCCCCGAGCTGGCAAATGAGGAGCTGCTTGGCCGAGTGGTAGTCCACATCGTGTCTACTAAGCCGACAAAGGTAGGGGCAGTTGTGTCCTGACCCCACGTCCTTCCATATTGCATCTCGATGACGCCGTTGGCTGAGGATGACATAGTACCTAGTCGGATCCGGTTGACACCTCTGTAACCAGAACGGCGGTGATTCGAATAAATTTATCTCACTTTGAGATAATATGGTCAGTTTTCGGTTGCCTACGGAATGATGATGGAGAAAGTGATCAAATTGAGCGATATGTGACACATGTGCAGACAAAGGTTTGCGTAAGACTTAATGAAAGGAATGGAAAAAGTGCTTAGAAGGGAATATGGGTTAAGGATTAACAGAACAGAGCTGAAAGTGACCAAAAAGTAGACTATAAAGTAAAGAGAATACCGATAGGTTCAGCATTCAAATTAAGAACGGCACAGTAGTATGATAAATAAAAGATTTCACCCGTATAGAAAGCAAGATTAATCAGACTAGTCGAAGTAAGGGAAATATCGTAAGTACACTACCTGATCAAAAGCATCCGGACACCATTTATTGGTCCTTGGGGTGTGTTCACCCTTTCCCAGTGGCAGCCCACAGCTCCACAAGAGCCGAAACAAGAGAAGATAGTGATGTTGGACACTGCGACCTTGAACGAAGTCGACTTTCTGACTCATCCCAAAGGCCTTCTACATCTACATACATACTCAGCAAGCCACCTGACGGTGTGTGGCGGAGGGTACCTTGAATACCTCTATCGGTTCTCCCTTCTATTCCAGTCTCGTATTGTTCGTTGAAAGAAGGATTGTCGGTAAGCTTCTTTGTGGACTCTAATCTCTCGGATTTTATCCTCATGGTCTCTTCGCGAGATATACGTAGGAGGGAGCAATATACTGCTTGACTCTTCGGCGAAGGTATGTTCTCGAAACTTTAACAAAAGCCCGTACCGAGCTACAGAGCGTCTCTCCTGCAGGGTCTTCCACTGGAGTTTATCTATCATCTCCGTAACGCTTTCGCGATTACTAAATGATCCTGTAACGAAGCGCGCTGCTCTCCGTTGGATCTTCTCTATCTCCTCTATCAACGCTATCTGGTACGGATCCCACACTGGTGAGCAGTATTCAAGCAGTGGGCGAAGAAGCGTACTGTAACCTACTTCCTTTGTTTTCGGATTGCATTTCCTTAGGATTCTTCCAATGAATCTCACTCTGGCATCTACCTTTCTATGTATTCGCAGCACATTGCACTTGTCTACGTTGAGATTCAATTTCCATTCCCTGCACCATGCGTCAATTCGCTGCAGATCCTCCTGCATTTCAGTACAATTGTCCATTGCTACAGCCTCTCGATACACCCCAGCATCATCTGCAAAAAGCCTCAGTGAACTTCCGATGCCATCCACAAGGTCATTTATGTATATTGTGAATAGCAACGGTCCTATGACACTCCCCTGCGGCACACCTGAAATGACTCTTATTTCGGAAGACTTCTCTCCGTTGAGAATGACATGCTGCGTTCTGTTATCTAGGATCTCTTCAATCCAATCACACAATTGGTCTGATAGTCCATATGCTCTTACTTTGTTCATTAAACGACTGTGGGGAACTGTATCGAACGCCTTGACACAAGATTCGGGTCGAGAGTCTGGGCAGGCCAGTCCACTTCAGGAACGCTATTGCCAACAAACCACTGCGCCACAGCTGCTGCTTTATAACAGGGTGCATTATCAAGTTGATACACACAGTCATCGTCTGCGAACTATAAGCAGTACGCAATGCTGTAAGATGTATTCACATCCTTTCGCATTTAGCGTTTTCTTATGCTCAGTAAGGGGCCACACACTAACCATCAGATCACACCCATTCTGTAACAGCACCTTCTCCGTACTTCGATGTTGGCACTATGCTTCCTGGCAGATGAAATTCCCCGTCATTCCCAAAATCCAAACACTTGCATCGAATTTCCACAGTGCAATTTATCACTCCAAACCCCTCGTTTCTAGTAAGCCATTATCCATTGTCAACACTCCGCATCCCACAACAAAAATTGCTTAGCGTTGATTTTTACCTCATTCTTTTCAACTCCCTACTCAGAATCATTGTGTTGCAACCATTTTGCAATGCACTACGGTTCCTGTCCATCAGTACATGAGGTGTGCTGGTCTTGGTTCAGATGTGGTTGTGTTCGCGTTCGCACTTAACAGTCACATCGCCAACAGTGGACTTGGACATATTTAGAAGAACTGAAATACCCTTGACGTATTTGTTACTCAGGTGAGATCCAATGACTCACCGACGTTCGAATTCAATGATACATCCTGACGGACCCATTGTGCTGTTACTGCTTCTTTACTAACAACACAGTAAACGCCGCCTTCTTTCATATCAGTTGTTCCTCGTCTCGTGTCACCTAGCGTTCAGTTTCGTATTGCATAGGGGATTCCAGATACTTTTGATTAGACAGTGTAGATTTTCACAGATGACAAAATGGTAGATATCGAAATAGATGACAGAGGGGTAGAGAAACAATTAAAATCGCTCAAGAGAGGAAAGGCCGCTGGACCTGATTGGATACCAGATCGAATTTACACTGAGTACGCGAAGGAACTTGCCCTCCTTCTTCAAGAGGTGTACCGTAGGTCTCTAGAAGAGCGTAGCGTTCCAAAGGATTGAAAAAGGCCACAGGTCATCCCCGTTTTCAAGAAGGGACGTCGAACAGAACTATGGACCTGTATCTCTAACGTCGATCAGTTGTAGAATTTTGGAACACGTATTATGTTCGAGTATTCTGGAGACTAGAAATGTACTCTGTAGGAATCAGCACGGGTTTCGAAAACGACGATCGTGTGAAACCCAGCTCGCGCTATTCGTCCACGAGACTCAGAGGGCCATAGACAAGGGTTCACAGGTAGATGCCGTCTTTCTTGACTTCCGCAAGGCGTTCGATACAGTTCCCCACAGTCGTTTAATGAACAAAGTAAGAGCATATGGACTATCAGATCAATTGTGTGATTGGATTGAAGAGTTCCTAGATAACAGAACGCAGCATGTCCTTCTCAATGGAGAGAAGTCTCCCGAAGTAAGAGTGATTTCAGGTGTGCCGCAGGGAAGTGTCATAGGACCGTTGCTGTTCACAATATACATAAATGACCTTGTGGATGACATCGGAAGTTCACTGAGGCTTTTTGCGGATGATGCTGTAGTATATCGAGAGGTTGTAACAATGGAAAATTGTACCGAAATGCAGGAGGATCTGCAACGAATTGACGCATGGTGCAGGGAAATGGCAGTTGAATCTCAATGTAGACAAGTGTAATGTGCTGCGAATATATAGAAAGAAAGATCCTTTATCATTTAGCTACAATATAGCAGGCGAGCAACTGGAAGCAATTAGTTCCATAAATTATCTGGGAGTACGCATTAGGAGTGATTTAAAATGGAATGTTCATATAAAGTTGATCGTCGGTAAAGCAGATGCCAGACTGAGATTCATTGGAAGAATCCTAAGGAAATGCAATCCGAAAACAAAGCAAGTAGGTGACAGTACACTTGTTCGCCCACTGCTTGAATATTGCTCACCAGTGTGGGATCCGTACCAGATAGGGTTTATAGAAGAGATAGAGAAGATCCAACGGAGAGCAGCGCGCTTCGTTACAAGATCATTTAGTAATCGCGAAAGCGTTACGGAGATGATAGATAAACTCCAATGGAAGACCCTGCAAGAGAGACGCTCAGTAGCTCGGTACGGGCTTTTGTTGAAGTTTCGAGAACATACCTTCACCGAGGAGTCAAGCGATATATTGCTCCCTGCTGCGTATATCTCGCGAAGAGACCATGAGGATAAAATCAGAGAGATTAGAGTCCACACAGAGGCATATCGACAATCTTTCTTTCCACGAACAATACGAGACAGGAACAGAAGGGAGAACCGATAGAGGTACTCAAGGTACCCTCCACCACACACCGTCGTTTGCGGAGTATGGATGTAGATGTAGATGTAGACAAAGAAAGCTTTCCTGAGTCAAACATCAAAACTGATATCAAATATTCCAATGAAGCTGAGAGGAATATGTTGAAAGGCTAAGCCTGGAGCAAGCATTCTGCGGAAGTGAAACTTAGGACATCATAAATCCGAAGAAGTATTTGGAAGCATTTGAAATAATGTGCTATCAAGAAAAACTAAAAATTAAGTAGACAAATAAAAAAAGGAACCGAAGAATAGCTAAAAATAAGAGGTAAGGAAACACGTCTACAGAAAACTCCTACCAGAAGAAGTGACAGAGTTATAGGACACATAGTAAGTAAATAGTTAACCTGTTTATGGAAAGAGCAGCAGAAGGGAAAATAGTGGGACCAATCCAAACTAGATTGTACAAATAAGTTTACACTGAGGTGATAAAGTCATGGGACAGCGATGTGGACATCTACAAATGGCGTTAGTATCGCGTATTAAAAGGCGTTACATGGGCACCGCTGTCATTTGTACACTGATGATGCATGTGGAAAGGTTTCCGACATGATTATGGCCGCAAGACAGGAATTAACATGCTTTGAACTCAGAATCGTTGCTGGAGCTGGATGCATGGGACATTCCATTTCGCAAATCATTACGTAATTCAGTATTCCAACATCCACAGTGTGAAGAGTGTGCCAAGAACACCAAGTCTGAGGCATTACTTTTCACTACGGCCAACGCCATGACCGACGGTCTTCACTTAACGACCGAGAACAGCAGCATTCAGGTAGAGTTGTCTGTGCTAACAGACAAGCAACACTGCATCAAATAGACGCAGAAACCAGTGCAGGACAGCGAAATTCGGCATTAATGGGTTGCGGCAGCAGATAAAAGGCACTAATGCCTTCGATTACAGCACGACATCGCCTGCAGTGCCTCTCATGGGCTCGTGACCATATCGGTTGGACCATAGACGACTGGAAAACCGTGGCCTGGTCAGCTGAGTCCCGATTTCAGTTGTTAAGAGCTGGTGGTAGGGATCGAGTGTGGCGCAGACGCCACGAACCGCTGACCCACGTTGTCAACGAGGCCCTGTGCGAGCTGGTGGTGGTTCCACAAAGGTGTGGCTGTGTTTACATGGAATGAAGTGGGTCGGTCCTCTGATCGAAATGAGCCGCTCATTGACTGGAAATGATTATGTTTGCTTCTTGTAGATCAGCTGTTGAGAATTTTTCCGGGTTGTATGGCCGTAGTCCATGGAACTTTTCAATCCTTCAGGTTTCGTCCGAGGCTACGTTGGACATCTTTGGAGTTTCTCCTGGTGCTTGGACGAAACATCAGGGATTAAAGAGTTTCATGGATCACGGCCATGCAACCCGTAAAAATTCTCAGCAGCTGAAACATTCGGTCGTGAAAGCCTTCATTGTTCTTGTAGATCACATGCAGTCACTCATGGACTTCATGTTCCGAAAAAACGATGGAATGTCACCGTGACACAGTTGCCAGTGACTGGTTTGAAGAAGAACAACTCGAGCGAATGATTTTCCTCCCAATCGCCCGATACGAATCCCATCGACAATTTCTGGGACATAGTCGAGAGATCAGTTCGTGTACAAAATTCTGCACCGCCAACACTTTCGTTTTTATGGACTGATTTAGAGACAACATGTCTCGATATTTCTCGTGCCAGTGCCAGTGACTTTTTGAGTCCATGCGTCGTCGAGTTACTGCACTACGCCGGCAAAAGGAGGTCCGACACAACACTAGGAGATATCCCATGACTTATGTCACCCCAGTATGTAGAGGACGTTGAATGTTGTCGTTCAGAAGCAATGAAAAGATTAGCGGAAGATGAAAAAAGATGGAAGCCTCCGTTAAATCCGTCGCAAACCTAATGTCAAACCAAAACAACAGGCATGTTGATAATTTTTACTTATGGACTGTCTGACAGCAACTGAATAAAACACAATTTTAGTGCCATACGCGTTTCGCCTTTATTTTCTGCAAGGCATCATCAGTGGTCTGGAATATGTACATATGTTAGCTATTTAATTTGCATTTTTGTCACTGACAACAGAAACCAAAACATTACATTGAAACAAGCGTTCAGTTCATAGTGCTGTGGAATTTGGGCAAAAAAAAAACACAAATTGGCATTCATAAGAAGAAGAACAACGTCAAAAATACAACAGGAGTGTAATATGTAAGAAATTGTCCACGCAACCTGTAAGTACAGTTCAAAACATTACTATTTAGTAGGAAATACCAACCACCAGAACTGTTTATAGCCTATAGGCACAGTGATAAAAATGTAAATTAAATAGCTAACATATGTACATATTTCAGGCCACTGATGATGCCTTGCAGAAAATAAAGGCGAAACGCGAATGGCACTAAAATTGTGTTTTATTCGGTATACCGTAATATTACACGCAACTGGGGAAGACAGGACTACAAATGTTGAAGATGTAAAAACAACAGGCTTTATAAATTCACTGCCATGTTTTACGAATCAGTTAACAAGTAGCCAGGTGCTACTTAAAACAGACGGAGAGAAGCAGAAACAATGAGTCTCATCAAGCTGCTCTGAATGATACCAAGTCAAATATTCGTGAAGTTACTCTTATCCCCATCTGAATGCTTCATCCTACGATACGCGCCGAAATCTGCTCAATCGTAGCGTCGTTTTGAGCAGAGACATAAATTTTGCAACAGGCGACTTAAACCTCCCCTAAGCATACAATTATAATTATACATGGGTCACTTTGTACCGAATTCGAAGCAAGAAGAATAATTACAGGGCACTTAGTCAAGAGGGCGATACGCGTATCTAACACGTAAATTAATGGGCGTCAGCCACATGTGTAATAATTGCCGTCCCTCTGCTCAGGCCGGTAAGCCGTGGGCAGCGCCGCGATTCAGTGTCACGATACAGGCACGCTGCTTTTGCCTCTCAGCCACTCCGGCCTCGCATACTTCAATGTGCGTCGTCCACACTTAAATGTAAACACGAACTGTTTCTTCCTTCTGCAACAATGCTTGAGAGAAGTTACTGCATTTAGCATTATTAAGAGATTAGTAAAAAAACGCCTTAGACCAATTGCTGTCTCTATGAGAATTAACTGATTAGTTTTCCAACGTAGATACATTACGGTAACCAGCTCATCTTTCCCAGTCACCTGTTAACATCCATTATTCAAGGTGTTAGGTTGGATCTCCCTTCTTTTTTTGTCTGGTCTTCTGGCTGACTGGATGCGACCCGCCACGAATTCACCCTGCGTGACAACTTCTTCATCACAAAGGACCATCGGCACCCAGTGTCCTCAATTATTTGCTTAATGTTGTCCAGTTTCTCTTTTCCTCTACAGTTTTTTTCCCCCTACAGGTTCCTTTAGTACCGTGGAGGTCATTCAGTGATGTATTAATGTATGTCCTTCCTTCTTCTTTTTAATATTTTCCATATGTTCCTTTCTTCGCTGACTCTGCAGACAGCCTCTTCATTCCCTATCTTTTCAGTCCACCTAATTTCAGCATCCTTTCATAACACCACATCTCACACGCTTCCATTCTTGTCTTTTTCGATTTTCCCACAGTTCATGACTCACTATCGTACAATGTTGTGCTCCAAACGCACTTTCTCAGAAATTTCTTCCTGAAATTAAGGCTACTGTTTGATACATTACTGGCCATTAAATTTGCTACACCAAGAAGAAATGCGGATGATAAACGGGTACTCACTCGACAAATATATTATACTAGAACTGACATGTGATTACATTTTCACGCAATTTTGGTGCATAGATCCTGAGAAATCAGTACCCAGAACAAGCACCTCTGGCCGTAATAATGGCCTTGATACGCCTGGGCATTGAGTCAAACAGAGCCTGGATGGCGTGTACAGGTACAGCTGCCCATGCAGCTTCAACACGATACCACAGCTCATCAAGAGTAGTGACTGGCGTACTGTGACGAGCCAGTTGTTTGGCCACCATTGACCAGACGTTTTCAGTTGGTGAGAGATCTGGAGAATGTGCTGGCCAGGGCAGCAGTAGAACATTTTCTATATCCAGAAAGGCCCGTACAGGACCTGCATTATCCTGCTGAAATGTAGGGTTTCGCAGGAATCGAATGAAGAGTAGAGCCACGAGTCGTAACACATTTGAAATGTAACGTCCACTGTTCAAAATGCCGTCAATACAAACAAGAAGTGACCGACACGTGTAACCAATGGCACCCCATACCATCAAGCCGAGTGATACGCCAGTATGGCGATGACGAATACACGCTTCGAATGTGCTTTCACCGCGATGTTGCCAAACACGGATGCGGCCATCATAATGCTGTAAACAGAACCCGGATTCATCCGAAAAAATGACGTTTTGCCATTCATGCACCCAGGTTCGTCGTTGAGTACACCATCGCAGGCGCTCCTGTCTGTTATGCAGCGTCAAGGGTAACCGCAGCCATGGTCTCCGAGCTCATAGTCCGTGCTGCTGCAAACGTCGTCGAACTGTTCGTGCAGATGGTTGTTGTCTTGCAAACGTCCCCATCTGTTGACTCAGGGATCTACATATACATGACTACTCTGCAATTCACATTTAAGTGGCAGAGGGTTCATCGAACCACAATCATACTATCTCTCTACCATTCCACTCCCGAACAGCGCGCGGGAAAAACGAACACCTAAACCTTCCTGTTCGACCTCTGATTTCTCTTATTTTGTTTTGATGATCATTCCTACCTATGTAGGTGGGGCTCAACAAAATATTTTCGCATTCGGAAGAGAAAGTTGGTGACTGAAATTTCGTAAATAGATCTCGCCGTGACGAAAAACGTCTTTGCTTTAATGGCTTCCATCCCAATTCGCGTATCATATCTGCCACACTCTCTCCCCTATAACGTGATAATACAAAACGAGCTGCCCTTTTTTGCACCCTTTCGATGTCCTCCGTCAATCCCACCTGGTAAGGATCCCACAACGCGCAGCAATATTCTAACAGAGGACGAACGAGTGTAGTATAAGCTGTCTCTTTAGTGGACTTGTTGCATCTTCTAAGTGTCCTGCCAATGAAACGCAACCTTTGGCTCGCCTTCCCCACAATATTATCTATGTGGTCTTTCCAACAGAAGTTGTTCAAATGGTTCAAATGGCTCTGAGCACCATGGGACTTAACTTCTGAGGTCATCAGTCCCCTAGAACTTAGAACTACTTAAACCTAACTAACCTAAGGACATCACACACATCCATGCCCGAGGCAGGATTCGAACCTGCGACCGTAGCGGTCGCGCGGCTCCAGACTGTAGCGCCTAGAACCGCTCAGCCACTCCGGCCGGAAACTGATGTTGTTCGTAATTTTATCACCCAGGTACTTAGTTGAATTGACAGCCTTGAGAATTGTACTATTTATCGAGTAATCGAATTCCAACGGATTTCGTTTGGAACTCATGTGGATCACCTCACACTTTTCGTTATTTAGCGTCAACTGCCACCTGCCACACCATACAGCAATTTTTTCTAAATCGCTTTGCAACTGATACTGGTCTTCGGATGACCTTACTAGACGGTAAATTACAGCATCATCTGCGAACAACCTAAGAGAACTGCTCAGATTGTCACCCAGGTCATTTATATAGATCAGGAACAGCAGAGACGTGGGATCGAGACGTGGCTGCACGATCCGTTACAGCCATGCGTATAAGATGCCTGTCATTTCGACTGCTAGTGATACGAGGCCGTTGGGATCGAGCATGGCGTTCCGTATTACCCTCCTGAACCCACCGAATCCATATTCTACTAACAGTAATTGGATTTCGACTAACGCGAGCAGCAATGTCGCAATACGATAAACTGCAATCGCGATAGGCTACAATCCGACCTTTATCAAAGTCGGAAACGTGATGGTACGCATTTCTCCTCCTTACACGAGGCATCACAGCAACGTTTCACCAGGCAACGCACTGTTTGTGCATGAGAGATCGGTTGGAAACTTTCCTCAGCTCAGCACGTCGTAGGTGTCGCCACCGGCGCCAACGTTGTGTGAATGCTCAGAAAAGCTAATAATTTGCATATCACAGCATCCTCTTCCTGTCGGTTAAATTTCGCGTCTGTAGCACGTCATCTTCGTGGTATAGCAATTTTAATGGCCAGTAGTGTATTAATAGACTTCTTTACGCCAGGAATGTCCTCTTTTCCTGTGCTAGTTTATTATTTATGTCCTCCTTGCTTCGTCCGTGGTGTGTTATTTTGCTTCCAGGATAGCTGAGTTCCTTAACCTCGTCTACTTCGTAGCCATCAGTTATGATGTTAATTTGTCGTTAATCTCGTTTCTGATACTCCTCATTACTTACGTCAGTCTTCAATTTACTCTCAGTTGATAGTTTCTGCTCACTAGACTGTTCATTCCACTCAATTTTTCGAGGATAGCGTGTCATCAGAGAATCTTACCACAGATGTCCTTTCCCCGTGAATTTTAATTCCACTCCTGAACATGTCGTTATTTCCATCATTGCTTCTTCGACATATAGACCGACGAGTAGGGTTTGACATCTAACAGATGCTCATTTTCCCTCTTCATTTTTCTGTATATTATCCTTGTCAGCAACTTTAGTCTCCTAATACTTGCATTCATAATTTTCATATTTAGCTCGTGACGTCTGTTACACGATAATTTGTACTAGCGCACTATAAATTGTGTCATTTTCCGTCTACTGGATTTCGCTTTGTTTTCTAATGTGGAATAGTAACAATGAAACTTATGTTATAAAAAACTTTTTACCCTGTTTAACTTCGTATTTTTAGTTTTCTGTAGGTGTTGTTGCAGATTATATGGGTATTTAATAGGTTACGTCAAGATACTTCCGACTCCTTCTAAAGTCATGGACTAGGCTTCAAGAGCACTATCATGGTCCTCAACTTTCCCAAGGACGTTTGAATACGCTCCCCAATTTCGTCTACGTATCTCGCAAAGTATCTACGGTTTTAGATGGTACCTTTGAAAGGACACTACCGTTTTCCTTTCCCATCCATCACGAAATCGACCTTGTGCCCCATCTCTAACGACCTGTTGACGACGGGACGTTAAGCCTTAATCTCCCTTCTTCTTTTCTTTATTTTCGTATTGCATTGTTGTGTAGTGTTAAAGACTTACCCCGTGAGCCTTACTTATTATGATATACAGAGTGGTCAAAAACAGTCTGAAAATGATGTAAGGGAGTTGCATGATGGGTTGTGCTGAAATAAAAATATGATGCGCCGTTTCCGCGTTAATTCCCATTGAAGTTAGCCAATCTGGCGTTGCGCGCTTAAATTCAAACAGTCGTGCAAAGATGGTATCACCAAAAGCGTTTTTGTTTGATTCCCTAACACAGAACAAGAGAGTGATATAAAAACTGGACATGGGACGGTAGGAAGGATCGAACCAGACCCAGAGGCACAGCAGTCTCATGCGCTATCATCTACGCAATGAGAATAAGTGACAGTAATTATTGTATCTGCGGGCCACTTGAATGGCGCATGCAATGGCCTAATTGGCTAAATTAGACACTAATTAACTCGCAAACGGTGCAACGTATCGAATTTCTTCTCTTAAAGATTATTTCTTAACACCTCCATTTCCTATGTCTGGTAAAGCCCCAAAGCAACGATCTCAATTTGGTACTTTATTTGAATGTTAAAATTTTCTCAATTGACGTTTATTTATATTCCACATTGTATCGTATTTTTTGTGATTAGTAATTGCATTTAAGCAGCGAGGAGCCATCAATTTCAAGTTTAATTTTCAGGTCATATACCTACATCTTCGTAAAATTTGTAGAATTTTTATTACAGCTTATTAATAATGTAATGAGATCATGAATTACTTCCAAAATATTTGAAAATACATTTTAACTATTGTAAGTTGCGTATTACACTGTATCTAAATTTTTATATTTACCATATTAGGCACAATTAGGATAATTTAAAACCAAATTTTAGTTAATGCTCCATTATTGTTATTGATTTGTTTGTAAAAAAGAAATGTTCATTATTTATTAATCTAATTCTTTAAGAAAATATAAATTTACCTTCTTTTTATTTTATTTGTAAGTTCGTTTTGTACTCGTGAAGTCTGCAGCCAAACACCTGTTAAAACCTTCAACTGAACATTGGGGGTTTATTTGAAGTGATATGGTAAACGAAAACTGAAAATATTTCGCCTGTTTTCCTTCGATATGTGAAACATGAATAGCAAAAACGTCATATAATACGAACTGAAACAGAAATAATAGGTTATCTGTTAGCAAACAAAGGAATTGTGGGTCTTTAACGCATAAGCAGCACCTGCATCTCCAACACTATTACAGGGTTCGTAAGAGACAATATCAAATGGAGCCGCCGTTTTGCGTTAATCCTAATGGTTAAAAACCTGGACACATATTCTATATACGTATTAGAATCAAATGAGATTGGAAGCGACGTTCAGCCACTTTGGTTGTGTTTTACGAAGTTTTCTTTAAACTACAGGGTGCGTCAAAAAAATGCATACAAACTTTCACAATTTATTTCCCGTTCTACAATGTTAAATTTCTGGAAATGGAAAGCTTAAAGTCCAATTAGAAAAATAAATGTACTTTGCAAATGTGATAAATGTTCAAACTGGTGGCCTTCAGCATCAATACATTTCTGAGTACAAGTCACCACTGATTCCATACGTCGTACCAAAGTGTCCAATGAGATTTCTGCGCACACCGCCCGAATCTCATTCCAATGTGTGTCCAGGTTACGTGGTTTACGTTTGTACACCTCATCTTTTACTGTGCCCCATAAGAATAAATCCAGCGGCGTGAGGTCTGGAGAGCGTGCAGAAAACTCGATTGGTCCCCTGCGTCCTATCCACTGGCCTGGCACATTGTGAACCAGGTATGCTCGTACGTCCCTATGACAGTGCGGCGGGGCGCCATCTTGTTGGAAATGAAACTCATCATTACCGTATAATGCACGAATGGCAGGGAATATGGAGTCAGCAAGCATTGTTAGGTACGTTTCTCCAGTAACAGTACCTTCAAAGCGGAAAGGCCGAATGAGTCCCCTAGCAGACAAACCACACCACACATTTGCACCAGGCAAATTCACAGCCTTTTCAACTGTAATGTAAGGATTATCTTCAGCCAAGTACACATAATTGTGCCTATTGACAGTTCCCTTGAGTTTGAATTGGGCTTCATCGGACCAAATTATGCTACCCATAAATCCCGGTTCACGTCTCTAACCTTCGATCTGGGTCGTCGTCACTTAGCTGTTGCACCAGCCTTGGAATGTACACACGGAACTTGCCTTTCTTCAGAATGCGTAGCACACTACTAGCATTTACATTACTCTCAAGTGCCGCTTGCCTTGAAGATTTTTGAGGCGAACGCTGAAACAGTCCCAAGACCGCAGTTGTGGAATCATCACTTGTAGCTGTACGAGGTCGCCCTGATTGACCTTTATGCACATCACACTGTTCCATGAATTTCGAATTTGTCTCGTAGACGTGTAATTGTTAACCTTGGAGGTGGTTCTGTACCATACTCACTTCTCCACTGTCTTCGAACCACAGCTACATTTTCAAACTTCCAGTACCACTTAATTATCTGCTTCCGCGCTTCAAAGCTCAAACGCACGTCCGCCATGTTGCAGTTACTTCCTTGCCACTGCTGCCGCCTGCTGAAGAAACACAACATTACTTTCTCACAGATATTTAACCTTGTAGAACGGGAAATAAATTGTCTATGACAGTTCAAAGTGTGTATACATTTTTTGACGCACTCTGTATTTCAGGCAAATAGTTTTTTCTTTCTTTTAAACGCAACAATCTGTCCTTCCTCTATTCTTATCGAACTAGGTCAGTATACTTTTTTCCAATCACTTCCTTGTTGGCGAGACTTAAAACTACAATCTGGTTTTTTTAATTTGATGACACACACCAATACATAATAATTTATCTTCAAGAGAATACGATTTTCATCTCGAAAACGTCATTTGTTATTGTCATGCCAGCATGTCGAATGTGTGTGTGTCAGAACTAGACCTCGTTTGTGAGGTTGTGCAGCTACCCCTAGAGTCCGCTGTGGAAAGTTAGCTACCAATAATTAAGCTCCAACCGATTAATCGTGACCCAACAGGCATATCGACAGTGCTTCGTTAATTTGCAGCGATGATGGATGGTTAGCCGATGTGAGAATAGTTTGTGGCTGACCGTAATGAGTTAGCTACGATATCCCCCCGCCAGTGCACTGCACGATCTCTGCAGTCGACAGATGTAAATCTCTACAAGGAAGCAATTAAGAATCACTCAGGCAAGGAACGGTATCTTTTCTGCTATTGTCATGGGAGTGCTCCCGTTACTGCGGGCTGATTCTTGACAGAGATATGTAGGTTGTCTGTTAACAGTAGCAGTAACCTAGCTACATGAGAAAGCTACTGATCTACTCGCTTAGGTCTTGGTAGGACTGTGACATGTGCTTGGCTACTCAGGGAGAGAAATTCAAAGTATTAGTCCGGTATTCGAAGAAGAAAAATATCTCTATATAGCGTACTGACGCACTGGTAGTGACTAGATACGTCTGATACTGTGAACCGTAGTAATGTTTGTTATATGAACAGCTTGTAAAAGAATTTCTAAGTGTAAGAATAAAGTGAAATCTAATATAGTGGGCCCTTATTCAATTTCTCTTAGCCTTTTGTAAGAAGTGTCAATCGATTGCGAGATGATTTCATTAAGAAGGCCATCACTGATACCACTTCAGAAATCCGTCCAGCAATTGAGTTGGAATTTAACTTCCGATCGATACGCTAAGGAAGAAAACGAAATACTGACAAGCAAAAATCGTTCACTATCAGTTCACGAGCTCCTTTAGGTAAGGTGAAACAACTGCGTGTACCGCATGAGAACGGTAAAAGCCGACGTATGTTGTCTCCAGATGGACAAAATGAAGAGTTCCGAAAAAAGAAATTTGTCCTCGTCTCAAAAAATTTTATCAGAGTATATGTCACAGCGCCTGTATCAGGCCGGCCGCGGTGGCCGTGCGGTTCTGGCGCTGCAGTCCGGAACCGCGGGACTGCTACGGTCGCAGGTTCGAATCCTGCCTCGGGTATGGGTGTGTGTGATGTCCTTAGGTTAGTTAGGTTTAAGTAGTTCTAAGTTCTAGGGGACTTATGACCTAAGATGTTGAGTCCCATAGTGCTCAGAGCCATTTGAACCATTTTTGAGCCTGTATCAGAGGAAAGGTGATCAGAGCAATGAGAATGTTGGAGAAAACCATGACTACTACAGATGATAGAAATACAGAAACCGAAATGGATAACGATTTAGCTAGCTTTGCATGAGCCTACGAAAGAGTTTGAATACAGTCCAGATTGATCTCAGCAGAACGATAAGGATGTAATTAGTAACTTCACAATTTCTATACGGCTGAGTAATCGAATGCATACCGCAAGAACCTGTATAAGAGATGTTGAGTGCTGTTGACACCACTAGAAACTTTAGATTTCGTCTATAGTCGTGTCCTCACACATAAGTATTGAAAAAATTTAAAAGTATGAAATTTTGGTGTTGTTGCCGTTGCAGTTGCAATTCTACAGTTGCAGATGAATTTACGATGTGCGGCAGACTTTTTTGAGAATAATATTGACTTAATCGCTTGATGTTTTCTCTATTACGACATGTTCTGGCTACTGCCATCCTACAATGAAGATAAAACCCAATTTAAGCGTGAAGAGCTTATAATTCTTAAGTTACTTCTAATACCAACTGCAGGCTATGATGATAGTAGTAGCCAAAACGTAAAATAATGTAATAAGTAAATAAAAAGCCATGCCACTTAAACAGTATCTGCATTATTCGCTAAAATACTTTCCGCCATTAGCTACAGCAACAGAACTGCAAAGTTCGCAATCATCGCTTACTCATTCCGAGACTTCCTTTATTAATTCACTTGAGATATTTGCAGTTGACTTAATGAGAAATCTTGGTGAAACGGCTAAACTGCAGTCGTCGCTGGAAAGGTACTCTGTGTTCGGTAACCCATAAGAGTATTAAATTACTTTTTTCCAGTCTGTTTTAGCAGAGAACAAGCTCTCATATCTCTCCCTCTAGAGGACGTATTTAACCTAACGCACGTTTATAAAAAAGATACACAAGCCACAGTAATGACGAGTATATTGCTGTGTGGTTTTGTTTGCTAAGGACGCTTGTCACAGTTTGGTCATTCCTCTTCATGTTAGTGTAGGGGCAAACGAAGTTTATGCATTAACAGTACTATTTGAGTCATAATTACTACGGAAAACCAGTGGATAATTATCAAAATTGATCTTGACACAATCTAAATCGCTATTTTCACATTCGCTGTCCTTCAGATCAATTTAACAGCCGCGGTGGGGCCGCGGAGTTGGTATCATCGATGATATAACGCCATCTATAAGATATCAGTTGGTTGTGAAGAGTACACAATAACCTAAACCAGTCAGCAAATACAAGAAGAAATAACCATTTGGCCAGTTTTAGGACCAGATCACCATTTGTTATATTAGCCAACCACCACGTAACACTCTCGAATTGTTGCATTTTGCTGAGGTCATCAAAAAAAATTTTCTACCATAAAGAGATTTTGACGCACGTATACACACGCCCCAGAAGTAAGTTACAGAAGAGTTCACTCTAACCAATGGCACCTGTGTATTAAGAAAAATAAAAACAAATCAATGGCAAAGGTGCGTCTTCAGCCATTGAAATATCGCTTTATTAACCTTCCCTTGCAGTTGAACGGGAAACCAGCTACTGCTTTCTTAGCGACCATTTTCCTGTCCTACTTCATACGAAACTGTAGAGATTAAAAATAAGGATATAATATATTTGAATGGAAAGTGAGCGTTCAAGAGCAGATTGGTCCCATTACAACTTCGATTTATAACTCCGTTGATGTTATCAACATTGATCCCTGAGCCTCGTGGTCGCGTAAGGAGACGGCCAGGCGCCTGGCAGGACGACGCGCCTCGCTGTTTCATGTCGGACAGACGGACAGCGAAGCTTCTTCAGCTGTAGACCATCTGTACAGAACTTGGTGGCATTCAGGTCATGTTGGCGAAGTCATCAAAGAAAGATGAAAAAGGTTATGACCGTGACCTGTTCCAGATTGCCACGACGGTGAGGCAAAGCAGTAAACGTACTTGTCATTAGACAACAGCTAATTTTTCCTTTTGGGGCTTGTAATTACCACTGAATGAAACACAATTTTCGTGCCAAATGCATTTCGCCTTTACTCTTGGAAAGGCATCTTCAGTGGCAAGTTTCGTGAATGTTGTTCTGCATGTTTTATTTTTGTTCCATTTTGCCTTTTATCTTCTTCTTGTAACTGCGATTTGAAACTCTGTTTCTCATATTCGACAGCAATGGGAAAAGAAAACTTCTTCTGATATTATGTTTTGGTTGGTGTTGCTCTCCAGTTGCAGTTAGATGGTCCAAAAGTAAAGAATTAACAACACACTATAATTTTATACTCAACTGAGGACGACAGGACTACATAAGTTGAAGCTGTTAACTTCTTCACGACTTTTACTACGTGTTATGCCGTGTGACGTAGAGAGAAGGTACAATACAGATTGACAGTAGCAAGAGAATCCTTTGTTAACACCGTGTATAAATTTAAATGTTAGGATTCAAAATGAAATGTAGTAACTACAGAGGCATCAGCTTGTTGAATGTAACCCATAAGGTAACGTCTATCATTAGCCTCATAAAATTACAACCATTCATGAAGAACAACATACAGGAATACCAAACTCGTTTTCGACTAAACCGATCGTCAATAGACCATATTTTCAAATGGTTCAAATGGCTCTGAGCACTATGGGACTTAACTTCTGAGGTCATCAGTCCCCTAGAACTTAGAACTACTTAAACCTAAGGACATCACACACATCCATTCCCGAATCAGGATTCGAACCTGCGACCGTAGCGGTCGCGAGGTTCCAGACTGTAGCGCCTAGAACCGCTCGGCCACTCCGGCCAGCCCATATTTTCATCCCATGAGAATTGTCTGAAAAACCTGGGAATATGATAAAAATATCTATAGTCTGTTCATCAATTTTTGACGTGTATACGACAGCACGACAGCATCCATAGGAATATCCCATACGATGTACTGCGTGACTTCGGAAACCCTGATAAGCTAGTGAGAACGGTGCAAACTTGTATGGATGTGTCAAAGGCAGCAGTGCGTATCCGAGGGGTCACGTTAGAAACGTTCGAGTCAGGGACGCGTTTCAGAAAAGGGAAAACTTTCACGTGTTAGAGAAAGTAATAAGGGAATTTAGGCAACAAGAATGGGCTGGAGTACAGATGGATGGTAATTTCAGTTGCCTCGCCTATACAGGTGATACAGTACTGCTAAATGAATAGAACAATGAGTTGAAAGAAATGTATAATAAAATGGACAACCACGCACTGAAAGTTGAGCTAAAAGCGAATGAAGACAAAACGGAGTTTTGGACGTAAGAAGAAGACAAGAGAAACAAGAATTTCTTGAGATAAATGGCGTGAGGTTCAAGTGTGTTCCGACGTCAAATACTTGAGATACTAGTTTACCGGGAACAACAGCATACAAATGTACAAAAGGGAGAGAACAGCAGTGGGAATAAAATGAATTTACTCCCTCAGGAAGACACTCAGCCCAAAATCATTATACTAAATGAGAAAATATATCACAGTGATATGCCCAGCAGGCATGCGCAGTTCAGAAACAGAGAGAAGGAAAAACTGTTAACATCTGGAAGAAGAGCAATGAGGAAGATATGAGAATCAATCTTGGATAAAGGAGAAGGGAGACGGAGGGAGAATGAGGAAACCTACTTCTTGATGCAAATGCCAACAATCCTACAGAAACTGACGAGCAAAAGAATCCAGTGCGCGGGCCACGTAGCCTGTTTGCCAGAAGAAAGACAGGTGAAGAAAGCACCTTGAGGGGAAGCCAAAAGCCAGACGCCTCACACGACGACCAAGGCAATGCTGGATGGACGACCTGCCGAAGGGACCTGAGAACTGAAGACAATTGGAGGAACCGAGCATAGACAAGAACGGAGGCAGTTGGCGGCAGCGCGTTGTCTGCAGACCCTGTGGCCGCTCAATATGTATGTACGTGAGCAGGAAGTGTATTTTGAATGTAGTTTTCTCGAATGTAGCTTTATACGAAAGGGAAATGTGGATGATAATCAGTTCAGATAAGAGAATAGAACCTCCTGAACTGTGGTGCTACAAAAGAATACCGAAGATTAGATAATAGATAAGTGCAGTAAGTCGATCGGATAACTAATAGAACGGTGGGGAGGAGACTGGAGGGAAAGAAATGTATAGCACAACTTGAGGTAAAGAATGGATCATTTGGTGAACAGATCCTGAGACATCAAAGAAACGTCAATTTGGTAATGAAGATAACTGCGTGTGGGTGTAGAAGGGTGAGGTGTAGGAGGTACAGAAAAATTTTGGCTCAACTACAGTAAGCAGTTTCTATAGGATGTAGAGCCTTGCATCACACCATTATTCGGGCTGCAGATCGCAAAACGACATTGGATGTGACTGTTGAAACGGGTTTCTTATACAGATCGACATATTTTATTGAAATACTGTAAGACTTCTTATAGCCATGCTTCATAGTTCATACGTGGCCGTCCCCTTACACCAGTCCTTACAGAGCGGTCGTCATGTACATTTCGCTCATCATTTATTTGTATTTAAATCATAAAAAAACCAGTTTTCCTTTGAAAAACTTACGTAAAATGTGGCAGGCAGTTTGCTGTCAGCTAATTTTCAAAGAGAGAAAAGTATCTATATAAACCAAACAAATGGAAATACATGTATGAAAATGCGGGATATACGCGTGACCCGCAGTTGGCGACATTAAAGTACTGAAGCAATTGTCGGAGCTACGGATCAACATAGAAAGCTTGAGCGTGGCTCCTGGAAACGAAAGTACGCCGGATGAGTGTGAAAACATATTCTTAGCCACAAGCTATCATCTTGCGCAACGAGCTGCTTCCGTCGCGAAGACGACGACTGACCTCATTGTCGGTGCCTCTCTCTTATTTCGCAGTGATTCCTGACGTGACAACACGCTTAGTTGCATGCGATTAATCTGATTCACAAATTTCCATTGAGCCCTCCAAATTGCGCTAAGTTCCAGTGAAATTATCATTCCCGCAAAATTACGATTGCATATCGATTCTCGTAACTACACTCAGCCACACAGTTTTCCAGCGATGCCGTGACTTGACTCGAAACCTGTTGGAGCAGTACTCAAATACGTGTCAGGTCATCCTGAATCACGTTTTCCCTAATTTCCCCAAAATCATCTCAAGCAATTAGCAATGTGTTTTGTTTGTAAAAGTCAAGGCTGAATACCTCCATCCCACCCCTCCCCTGAACAACCACGCGTATTAGCACGCCGCTCTCGGGATTCGGGCAGACGCGTCGGCCTCTTATTGGCCTACGTTTGGTGACTAGCTGTGGTGTGGTAGTTCCATCATCTTGGTAGCAAGCACGTGTACATTCAGTCAACCTGAGACGAAACGTTTCGCAGTTGAACGCTCGGGGCAACTTCGTTCGTGATCAAGGGAGAACGACAGAGTGACGGTCGAAAACGGTCGAATTTTTTTTTTTTTACTACGGAATTCGAATAAATATACATTGAAGAATTATGTACCACCATATTATGTGCGAATTCCAAAAAGTAACGATGCTGTGAACATTTGAAGCCGAGCGTGAGCGTCACGTCTTGGAGTTTAGAGAAACGGATCCGTGCTCACGCTCCCTTTGTTGCGTCCATGAAATGTTTAGGGCTCTTCTAATGTTGCAAATGTTTACCAATGTCTCGAACACATAGTAGACTTTCACTTTTCTCATATTCCCCCTGGTAGACGCTCCGTCAATGTATTATGGCAAAGCTATTCGTGATAACATCGACTCTGATGAGAAAATGTATAATGCTGTTTGGGCCACGGTACTTCACAAAAGTTCATCGGATCGTAATTCTCAACATCAGTTCTGTCCTGGCGGCGAGCAATCCTGGTACATTTGGCAGCGCCCTACTGGAAAGTTATGAACACAAGACGCAATACCCAAAAATCGTTATCGGTACCATCAACCCTATTTATACGGATTTCAGTAAACCTGATAGGCTGGAGCGGTATTTGGACGGTTTTTCTCAAAATGCGAACGAAAGTTTCAGTACTGTCATTTCGAGATTCGCTCCAAAAATAACATCCAGAGGAAGCGAAATTGTCAACATTGCTTCAAAATTTTTCGCTTGTCTATTCACTGTAAGCCATACTGCACTAATGCACTTTGCGAATGCTCTTCAAATCAAAATCGGCTATGAAATACGCCGATTCTGTGAAGACGGAGACGCCAGTGGCTTATCATTCAGCGACGAGAAGGGCTTTGATGACGAAAATGAGGGCTTATCAGTTCAAAGTAGTAGAAAGCGGGCTCCACAAGCCAGGGCTGTAGCTGTTATGGACCAGGCATCGATGTTGTCCTGTAAGTTTCAAGCTTTGTTCCTTTTTGTTACGTGTTAAATACTTGTCAAACTTTAAACGCGTTTATCTCAAAACCAAGATTTTCGGAATGGTTGCCGTCGCCCACGCTACAGTTTTCATCCGATTTTAATGATTCTTGGGCACCCTTGAAGCAAAGTGAATTCACTTCGGTTCATGGTGGCCGATTTTTTTTATATTTAGCATTTAGCATTTTTCAGCCAAAATAGAGGGATCCAAAAATAGCCATTTTTCTTCAAATATCAACAATTTCCTTTTTATTTATTTATTTATTTATTTATTTATTTATTTTTTTTTTTTTTTTTTGCAAATCCTTAGGAGGAACTAAAATTACATCTTGTTTCACATAGCAACAACCGCAGTTACAGCGAAAACCGTGAGAAAATCCCAAGTACACTGCAAAGATACTAATATTTTTCAAATAGAAAATACCAATAAAAACATCAATGTATGGTTTATTCATTGCAGCAAACCCCATTTGTCTACTGCATTCCAGTACGGAGAAAAAGTCCTGAATTTGATCAATATTTTCGTCCGTCCCCTGTTATTCCCCAGAAAGATGCAGATACTCGATTTGCACGGCGACCAACTAATATTAGTTCCACGAATGATATACCGACAGGCTTTGTCGCCCTGACCCTGTGTACTCCTGTTACGTGACTGCTCATGGCTAACTGCATTCGTTCGTGATTCTCAGTTTCCAAGAGTTATCTCTGGTTTTCCGATTATTACTCTCTCTCTCTCTCTCTCTCTCTCTCTCTCTCTATGCACTGGCCGAGTTATATACATATCAACAAGGTGCGACGACCAACGATCCGGTCTTTCACTGAGGTTGCTCGCCGAGCCCGATTTTTTGCGGGAATCCAAAATGGCAAGTGAGGGGTTTATGGGTAGGTGTCACTCTCCTAGTACTAACAGGCTGGCAATTCGGGTGGGATGGGAAGCAACGGCTCGCGCTAAGAGGGAGAGCCGGTTTCGAGTCCGGTACACGTTTTCCCCTGTGATCATCGATACATTTCGATACCTAAATGCTGCTGTTGTCGTTGAAGACCTTTGAACTGCACTAGTAGTTGTTTCTCGTTTGATTCTGTACCTGTTTTATGAACATTCAGCTTGACCTACTGCAAGCCGGTAGCTCGCCATATAGCCCGGAATTGTGAGGTGACTAAATCCAATTCTTTGCAACGAGATTAACTTGTTTTTTTTTTTTCAAAAACATACCTAATTTAATTACAGCTCTTTGTCTGCTGTTTCCTGTTTCCTGTTTCTTCCTGTTCATAAACTGTCATCTACCTCGGCAAAAGTATTCCGTTCTATTGGTAATGTAGTCTGATGTCTCCACGGTCCAGGGAACAGAAGATTAACAGGTGAGATACTTATTGTCTGGTGCTAAGTGTGAGTTTGCTTCCGCCTCCGCTCACTAAATGGATACCGAAGCAGTAAAAGAATGCACTTTGTAGTTGCCTCAGACTGATGTTCGGAGCAGAGTAGCTAAAGACGTGAACTGACGAAATTTTTGAAAACGCAAATCGCGTACTGCGATTTGATAACCGCTCTATCCTGTGTGAGTAATTAAAATTGTCGGACGTTTTCTTTGAATGACTGCAGGTTCATGTTTACGATAAAAGAAAAACAAACTATATTCAAAATTAGTAACAAAGTTACGCCAATGGCGTACGGGTACCATGTCGAAGTGTTGTGTCTCTCCCACAAAAAAAAGCTGCAAATGGAATTAGCAGTACAATCATTATCAAATTAATATCTAGACTAGTATTGTAATAAGCTATTCAAACACATTTTGAATGAAAGTTAGAAAGTTATATTAGGAATTATTCAAGGCTACGGACAACGAATCTCACATGACGAGATCAGGATGGTGAAAGACAAAGCGTACAGTCAGGCTTCTCCTACCTGCCCTCGAAGAAAAAATTGAAGGCGCGCCCTCGTTTTTTGTACAGGTAGTATAAGCATTCCCTTATGGACTCTCTGGACTCCCTCGTCCTTAATCGATGTATCAGTTATATCTTCCTTTACAAGGAAGGAGGTCTTACATTGTCCCCTTGAGTGACTACGAAAAAGCTTTTGCTCTATTGTGAGTGGCCATTCAGCTCGTAGAAATGATAGATTCCCTGTACAATTAGAAAGGAAAAATCAATATACACATTTTTCGGTTAGTCAAAAACAGTCCCGCAAGTGGACGAATCATTGGTTGTCAAATTCTTAGCACAGGCCTTCCTATAGATAAGCATCCTTTATATGAGGTATTACATAGTGTAAACGGTGACAGGCAGAACTGCACATTTCCATCCCACCAAGCATCTAAAATAAATTTTAATTGGCGGCCGGAGTGGCCGAGCGGTCCTAGGCGCTACAGTCTGGAACCGCGAGACCGCTACGGTCGCAGGCTCGAATCCTGCCTCGGGCATAGATGTGTGTGATGTCCTTAGGTTAGTTAGGTTTAAGTAGTTCTAAGTTCTAGGGGACTGATGACCTCAGAAGTTAAGTCCCATAGTGCTCAGAGCCATTTGAACCATATATTTTAATTGATATTTCTATTTTCCAGTAACTGGGATGCGGCATAATGTCATGAAATGACATATTCACAGCACAACATCATTAGAGTGTGACTTCATTCTTATTATGAAGTTTCTTCGGACTGTTCGTAGGGAGCATTTGCACCCTAATTATCTAGGTATCACGTATGGTTGCCGTCAGAAGTTATCGTTTTATAAACAACAAGATAACTAAAATTGTTTGCTTTATGGTACACAGTTTAAGACCACCGCTTCGTCAAGAGAGGGATCAGAGAAGTGCATAATCTTGTCAGAGAGCAGCACCGAGTAACTTTCAAAATGCACATTTTTATGATGAAACCTTTTATCGAAACAACTTAAATCGCTGTTATTTAATGTTTCCCGTTTCAGTTTATTCAACGAGCCGATCAAATTTCAATATATCAAAGAGTTAAGAAATGTATCACGTGAGATGAAGAATAGGAATTTTTTATTGAGAATGTATCCATTTTTTATGATTTACATAATGAAACGCTACACAGTTACCTATTTTTTCATACCTAGTATGATACGTGTAGAAAATTTATTCTATCAAGATCAAATATTTACATAGGTATGTTATGTTACGTTTGCGTGTGTTGTTCTGTCTCTCTTTCCTTGCAGTCATCTTTTTGTGGTTTTAAGATAATGTACCTATTTCATGATGTGTTGTTTGTTTTTTAATTGAATACGAAATGCATTTGTGTCAAATCTGATAGCGCAAGTTACCTGTAGTGCTCCGTGACGGCTCTTGCAAATGACAGCTCCTATTGACAGGATAGCAACATCAACTTCGGTCGCAATTTAATACGGTAAGACTTATTGATATACAGTCGCAAAGGAATTACTTCAGTTTGTTAGCTATAATAAGATTTTGTAAAAATATTGACGAAATATAAATAACTACATCAACAAGACACAAGTGTGAATGTTACACTTCAGGAATTAAGAAGGTCTATTGTTTTATCACATATGTCCTCCGCACGATTTTAGCACACGGGCAAAAAATTAAAATGGTTAAATAAACAAATAACTTACAATAAATAACAGCGATCTGGACTGTTTTCATAAAACTTTTTACTACAAACATAAGTAACATGTCTAAAATTACAATCCCTAAGATGGTCCGCAACGAGCTGCTTTAAAGAAAACGCATAATTTGTTACATTTTATTGGTGGCAAGATTGAATTAAATTTCACAGCAACAAAAAACTTCTCACTGTCAGACTGAACTTTCCAGGGCAGAGAAATACAGAGAGAGAGAGAGAGAGAGAGAGAGAGAGAGAGAGAGAGAGAGAGAGAGGGAGGGGGGGGGCGGCAGGGAGTTGGGGAGGGGGGGGCGGGTAGTGACAGAGTTAGGAATCGTTGATAGACTATTTTACCTCAAACACGAATATATAGAACTAAGAGACGAACAAAGTGTAAAACTGTAAATTCCGAAATCAATTGTATGACAATGGACAAATTTTAACTAAGAAGGAAGAGACAGGATCAATAGTAAATTAACATACACACGATGAAGAAGTTCTTGGAGCTCCGCAAAATAAAGAAGCTTCCAAACAGCAGTCGGTAAATGGTGTGAATAATAAAGTTTTCGACCACTCTTATAGTGCCACCGTCAATTTTTCTGCGATTCCGCGGTGTATTCTTCGAAATGGCCGTTCTTTTCTTCATGAATTCAGCTCCATTTTTAACTGTCATGTGTAACAATCTACATCTACATTGATACTCCGCAAGCCACCCAACGGTGTGTGGCGGAGGGCACTTTACGTGCCACTGTCATTACCTCCCTTTCCTGTTCCAGTCGCGTATGGTTCGCGGGAAGAACGACTGTCTGAAAGCCTCCGTGCGCGCTCTAATCTCTCTAATTTTACATTCGTGATCTCCTCGGGAAGTATAAGTAGGGGGAAGCAATATATTCGATACCTCATCCAGAAACGCACCCTCTCGAAACCTGGCGAGCAAGCTACACCGCGATGCAGAGCGCCTCTCTTGCAGAGTCTGCCACTTGAGTTTATTAAACATCTCCGTAACGCTATCACGGTTACCAAATAACCCAGTGACGAAACGCGCCGCTCTTCTTTGGATCTTCTCTATCTCCTCCGTCAACCCGACCTGGTACGGATCCCACACTGATGAGCAGTACTCAAGTATAGGTCGAACGAGTGTTTTGTAAGCCACCTCCTTTGTTGATGGACTACATTTTCTAAGCACTCTCCCAATGAATCTCAACCTGGTACCCGCCTTACCAACAATTAGTTTTATATGATCATTCCACTTCAAATCGTTCCGTACGCATACTCCCAGATATTTTACAGAAGTAACTGCTACCAGTGTTTGTTCCGCTATCATATAATCATACAATAAAGGATCCTTCTTTCTATGTATTCGCAATACATTACATTTGTCTATGTTAAGGGTCAGTTGCCACTCCCTGCACCAAGTGCCTATCCGCTGCAGATCTTCCTGTATTTCGCTACAATTTTCTAATGCAGCAACTTCTCTGTATACTACAGCATCATCCGCGAAAAGCCGCATGGAACTTCCGACACTATCTACTAAGTCATTTATATATATTGTGAAAAGCAATGGTCCCATAACACTCCCCTGTGGCACGCCAGAGGTTACTTTAACGTCTGTAGACGTCTCTCCATTGATAACAACATGCTGTGTTCTGTTTGCCAAAAACTCCTCAATCCAGCCACACAGCTGGTCTGATATTCCGTAGGCTCTTACTTTGCTTATCAGGCGACAGTGCGGAACTGTATCGAACGCCTTCCGGAAGTCAAGAAAAATAGCATCTAGCTGGGAGCCTGTATCTAATATTTTCTGGGTCTCATGAACAAATAAGGCGAGTTGGGTCTCACACGATCGCTGTTTCCGGAATCCATGTTGATTCCTACATAGTAGATTCTGGGTTTCCAGAAATGACATGATACGCGAGCAAAAAACATGTTCTAAAATTCTACAAGAGATCGACGTAAGAGATATAGGTCTATAGTTTTGCGCATCTGCTCGACGACCCTTCTTGAAGACTGGGACTATCTGTGCTCTTTTCCAATCATTTGGAACCCTCCGTTCCTCTAGAGACTTGCGGTACACGGCTGTTAGAAGGGGGGCAAGTTCTTTCGCGTACTCTGTGTAGAATCGAATTGGTATCCCGTCAGGTCCAGTGGACTTTCCTCTATTGAGTGATTCCAGTTGCTTTTCTATTCCTTGGACACTTATTTCGATGTCAGCCATTTTTTCGTTTGTGCGAGGATTTAGAGAAGGAACTGCAGTGCGGTCTTCCTCTGTGAAACAGCTTTGGAAAAAGGTGTTTAGTATTTCAGCTTTACGCGTGTCATCCTCTGTTTCAATGCCATCATCATCCCGTAGTGTCTGGATATGCTGTTTCGAGCCACTTACTGATTTAACGTAAGACCAGAACTTCCTAGGATTTTCTGTCAAGTCGGTACATAGAATTTTACTTTCGAATTCAATGAACGCTTCACGCATAGCCCTCCTTACGCTAACTTTGACATCGTTTAGCTTCTGTTTGTCTGAGAGGTTTTGGCTGCGTTTAAACTTGGAGTGGAGCTCTCTTTGCTTTCGCAGTAGTTTCCTAACTTTGTTGTTGTACCACGGTGGGTTTTTCCCGTCCCTCACAGTTTTACTCGGCACGTACCTGTCTAAAACGCATTTTACGATTGCCTTGAACTTTTTCCATAAACACTCAACATTGTCAGTGTCAGAACAGAAATTTTCGTTTTGATCTGTTAGGTAGTCTGAAATCTGCCTTCTATTTCTCTTGCTAAACAGATAAACCTTCCTCCCTTTTTTTATATTCCTATTAACTTCCATATTCAGGGATGCTGCAACGGCCTTATGATCACTGATTCCCTGTTCTGTACATACAGAATCGAAAAGTTCGGGTCTGTTTGTTATCAGTAGGTCCAATATGTTATCTCCACGAGTCGGTTCTCTGTTTAATTGCTCGAGGTAATTTTCGGATAGTGCACTCAGTATAATGACACTCGATGCTCTGTCCCTACCACCCGTCCTAAACATCTGAGTGTCCCAGTCTATATCTGGTAAATTGAAATCTCCACCTAAGACTATAACATGCTGAGAAAATTTATGTGAAATGTATTCCAAATTTTCTCTCAGTTGTTCTGCCACTAATGCTGCTGAGTCGGGAGGTCGGTAAAAGGAGCCAATTACTAACCTAGTTCGGTTGTTTAGTGTAACCTCCACCCATAATAATTCACAGGAACTATCCACTTCTACTTCACTACAGGATAAACTACTACTAACAGCGATGAACACTCCACCACCGGTTGCATGCAATCTATCCTTTCTAAACACCGTCTGTACCTTTGTAAAAATTTCGGCAGAATTTATCTCTGGCTTAAGCCAGCTTTCTGTACCTATAACGATTTCAGCTTCGGTGCTTTCTATCAGCGCTTGAAGTTCCGGTACTTTACCAACGCAGCTTCGACAGTTGACAATTACAATACCGATTGCTGCTTGGTCCCCGCATGTCCTGACTGTGCCCCGCACCCGTTGAGGCTGTTGCCCTTTCTGTACTTGCCCAAGGCCATCTAACCTAAAAAACCGCCCAGCCCACGCCACACAACCCCTGCTACCCGTGTAGCCGCTTGTTGCGTGTAGTGGACTCCTGACCTATCCAGCGGAACCCGAAACCCCACCACCCTATGGCGCAAGTCGAGGAATCTGCAGCCCACACGGTCGCAGAACCGTCTCAGCCTCTGATTCAGACCCTCCACTCGGATCTGTACCAAAGGTCCGCAGTCAGTCCTGTCGACGATGCTGCAGATGGTGAGCTCTGCTTTCATCCCGCTAGCGAGACTGGCAGTCTTCACCAAATCAGATAGCCGCCGGAAGCCAGAGAGGATTTCCTCCGATCCATAGCGACACACATCATTGGTGCCGACATGAGCGACCACCTGCAGATGGGTGCACCCTGTACCCTTCATGGCATCCGGAAGGACCCTTTCCACATCTGGAATGACTCCCCCCGGTATGCACACGGAGTGCACAATATCAGATAATGCACGATATTGTGGTAATAATAATGAATCTCATAAATCAGGCTTCCATAACAAACTGCAGCAAATATGAGCAGCGAATACGTTCGAATATTCACACTTAAAATTTATGAAGCTATTAATCGTGCTTCACGATGTACATTATTTAGCAAAATCTATAGCGAAATTATTCTCGCGTGTTTTCTCATGTGGAGTTGGATTAAGACTTCATTTAGCCCACTCGATTCCCTTCCAGTCACCAGGCTTGAGGGCTACACCAGACCAAAAACAAAAATTTTCAACGAAACACTGAAGTGCGTAATAAAATATGGCGTATCATTCTCAGTTACACAAGTCCATCACACAGTGTAAGAGGTACCTACAGGGCGCAATATACTTAACTGAGATGCTATACGTTGTATGCGGTTTGTACATGTTACTTTCTGTCTGGCTTGTAACGTTCAGATACGTGGGAATACTTCATATTTCAGGATAATGCTCAGAGTGTCACATGGAACTGATCATCAGTACCTCTTATCCCTGTACGCATTTAATATCGCTGATATTCGAATGGCTGACGTTGATGCAACAGGCGTGACCAGCATTTCAGGATAAATAGTAGAACCACTTTGAAAGTAGGCTCATTAGCAGGCAAACTGGTGTTTCTCAAAAGGTTATCATGAAATCAAACTCGATTTTTGTTTTATGTACGAGGGGCGTTCAGTAAGTAATGCAACCCTTTTTTCTGAAAGCAGGGTGGTTCTGTTCAGGATTCAAATGCATCATACTATTTCTTACTCTTTTGGCTACAAAACTCTATTTCTCAATACAATCTCCATACAATGCGACGTTACGCCACCTTACCAGGAAGGCCTGTGTGCCTGCATGGTACCACTGTATTGGTTCAAATGGTTCTGAGCACTATGGGACTTAACATCTGTGGTCATCAGTCCCCTAGAACTTAGAACTACTTAAACCTAACTAACCTAAGGACATCACACACATCCATGCCCGAGACAGGATTCGAACCTGCGACCGTAGCAGTCGCGCGGCTCCGGACTAAGCGCCTAGAGCCGCTAGACCACCGCGGCCGGCCCACTGTGTTGGTCGAAGTCAGTGCCAACGTCTTGTTGCATCAATAACCTCTCCATCATCCACATACTGGTTCTCCCGGAATGCATCCTTCACTGGGCCAAATAGAAGGAAATCGGAATCACATTTAAGAGCCTGGCAGGGGTTTCATCAAACCACTCTAACACTAATTTTCGAACAGCGAGCGGGAAAAATGAACACCTATATTTTTCCGTGCGAGCTCTGATTTCCCTTATTTTATTACTATGATCTTCTTATGTAGGTCGACGTCAAGTCAATATTTTCGCGTTCCGAGGAGAAAGCTGGTGATTCAAGTTTCGTGAGAAGATCCCGCGGCAACGAAAATGCCTTTGTTTTAATGATGTCCATCCCAAGTCCTGTATCATGCCTGTGACACTCTCTCCCCTATTTCTCGATACTACAAAACGTGCTGCCTGTCTTTGAACTTTCTCGACATACACCCTTAATCCTGTCTGGTAAAGATCCCACACCCGGCAGCAAATCTCCAAATGAGGACGGTCAAGCGTAGTGTAGGCAGCCTCTTTAGTAGATCTTCTGCATCTTCAAAGTGTTCTTCCAATAAAACGCAGTCTTTGGTTCGCCTTCCCTGCAACATTTTCTATGCTTTCTTTCCAATTTAAGTTGTTTGTAATTGTAATTCCTGGGTGTTTAGTTGAATTGACGGCGCTTTAATTTGATTGATTCGTCGCGTAACCGAAGGTTAACGGATTTCTTTCAACACTCATGTGGATGACTTCACACTTTTCGTTATACAATGTCAACTGCCAAATTTAGCACCATACAGACATCCTTTCTAAATCGTTTTGCAGTTGGTTTTGACCTTCTGATGATTTTACTAGACGATAAACAAGAACTCCATCTGCAAGCAACCTAAGGCGGCTGCCTGCTCATATTGTCTCTCATATCGGTTATTTAGATAAGTAACAGCGGAAGGCCTATAATACTGTATTGGGGAACGCTAGATATTACTTTTGTTGTACTCAGTGACTTTCCATTTACTACTAACTATGAGCTCTCCGATAGAAAACCACGGATCTAGTCGCATAACTGAGACGATATTCCACAAGCATGCAATTTGATTACATGCCACTTGTGAGGCATGTTGTCAAAAGCCTTCTGGAAATCTATAAATACGGAATCAATTTGACATTCTTTGTCAGTAACACCCAACACTTGGTAAGAGTAATGAGCTCCTTGTGTTTCACAAGAACAATGTTTCCTAAATCCGTGTTTACTATGTGTTAATGGACCGTTGTCTTCGAGGTAATTCATAATGTTCGAACACAATCCTGTTGCATATCGGGGTTAATGATATGGGCCTGTATATTATTTGATTACCCCTGTTAGCTTTCTTTAATATTGCATAAAAAGTTCTCGGTTTACTTGCCGCGTCAAATTTGGATAACATCCCAAGCTTTCGATGACTACCTCCGTCATCTTCGTCAGGAGTAAAACTGACTGTCGTGCATCCTTGTCGTGTTGCATCCTTGAGCCCCCCATTACCAGATTCACATCTAGCGGTTCTCGGTTGACGCCCCCGGTTACAGAAGTCAAGGATAACACTTTATTAACAATTATAATACAAAGTAATATTACCAGTTACAGTTACATTCTCGGCAATTACACCAAGTCCTTTAACCCATACATGTATTTTCTCATCATTAATAACTTTTCTACAAGAGTGGGTATACAGAGTAAAAGGCATATTACTATACACAAAATTAGGTCTACTTTGGGTCTTCGGGTCGATTCCACAATGCCGTGTCTCGTAAGCGATAACATCTCGGTCGGCGAAAGATTCTAGTCCAGGTAGCGATGCGTTTTCACAGCGGCCCACGACCGTCAGTTTTACCCCTGACGAAGATGACGGAGGTAGTCATCGAATGCTTGGGACGTTATCCAAATTTGACGCGGCAAGAAAACGGAGAACTTTTTCTGTAAGGACTCCGTCACGAAAGACTTCGTAATCATATTCTTTAATATTGGTCTGACCTGTGTTACTATCCAGTCTTTGGGTCGGATCTTTCGTCGCGCGAGCGATTGTATATGATTGTTAAGTATGGAACTATTGCATCATAATCCTCTGAAAGAAACAAAACTGGTGTAAAACATGGACGGGAAAACGTGCTGTTATTAAATGATTTACGTTGCCTCACTACCTGTACTCTGAGGATATCTACTTCGAAGTTTTTCATGTTGGTAGTTGTTCTTGATTCGAACGCTGGAATATTTACTTCGTCTTTTTTTATGAAGGAAGGTTGTGTATAGTAACTGCTTTCTTGCAGCACTGTCGTCAATAGTATTTCCATTGCTGTCGCGGAGAGGAGGCATTGATTGGTTTTGCTGCTAGCATACTTTACATACAACTAGAATCTCTTTGGATTTTATGCCAGATTTCAAAATTAAGTTTCGCAGTAGAAATTATTATAAGCATCTGGCACTGTAGTCCGTGCTAAATTTCGAGCTTCTGTAAAATATCACCAATCTTGGGTATTTTACGTTCGTTTAAATTTGGTATGCTTTTTTCGTTATTTCTGCAACATTGTTCTGACCTGTTTTGTGTACCATTGGTAGTCAGCACTGTCGTTTGTTAATTTATTTTGGATAAATCTCTCAATTGGTGTCGATACTGTTACTTCGAATTAAAGTCACATCTGGTTTACAGTTACATAGTTAATTTGGAAGGAGTGGAGATTGTCTTTCAGGAAGGAGTCGAGCGAATTTTTGTTTGCTTTGTTGAATAGATCTATTTTTCGTTTATTTTGAGTCTTTCTTGTAATGTTAGTAATTTTCGCCTCACATACATTAATATACGCTCAATAGTAAACGCCTGATGGCCTAAAGTTATCGAACAATTGTAAACTAAAAGAAATGAACCATCGCATAGCAGTGACAGAATCTATTATTCTTTATCTTTGCCGTTTTTACGCGGTGCCTGTGAATCTCTATGTACATGTATCGATCAATGATATAAAAAAGAAATTTTGTTGTTTCAAGACAAATGAGGCATTTGGCGCCTCACCTTTTACTGTTTGTATTCCATGAAAGGCGGACGCGGACTTGCTGCGTTCCGCAACTGCATTTTATATTTTATGTGAAAATATTGAGTGAATATGCTAATTGTTATTTTTTCCAATCAGAAAACATGTAGTTTCTTGTAAGTGATTACGAACAGACAGCATCAAGAGGACATTTTGACTGTTATGTATAAAGTATTTAACCACAATGGTTATCTATTGTAATTTAATACGAAAAGGTACGTAGCATAAAAAAAGTGTGTTAAAGATAAGTGTGCTTATTTTAGTAAATTAACCGTGATGATTTCCATCTCCTCATTTACTTAATTGATAATTATTTGGTGTTAGTTCATCACCAGAAATTACTGTGACACTGATGGGCCGAACGCAGCGTGAGGCAGAAGGAACATTACCGTTTTCCTATTATTTCTGAACCAACTTTTTTAAAATTGTGTAGTGTTGCATTTCTTTTAAAGTATATAAATCTTCTGGTCCCTTAGTGTTGTTCCGGGTATGACTACATCGCGAATATAAAAATGCACACAAATGATAATGTTTCTCTTACTCAGGTATTTAATGCTCAACGTATGTTATTATAATAGTGTAGTCAATCCCTGACTCTGTTGCCAAGTGACCCACCAAAATATTCACTTTTTTGACATTTTTTTTAAAAAAAAAAAAAATTAAATAACAATTCTTTTTCTTTTTGCCCCCCAATGGCAACGCTACAGTCTGTGAGTTATGGTATTCAGACTCGTTACGACAACCTTTGTTCACTAATCGCTATAACCGGTTTGTTGCTCGTTATTAGCTCAGGATTATTTGTTGCTACTGGGGCAAGTGTGCTTTCACAACCGTTTACAATTCAGGTGGGCTCATGAACTAATTGCTCGAAATAATTTTCAGAGAATGCGTTTAGCACAGTTTCAGATGATGTTTTATATGTATCTCCGGATTTAAACTTGTATTTTCGTCTGCGTATCGAGGATAAATTGAAGTCATCACCAACTGCAGCTGTATGAGTCTGGTACGTGTTTTTAATTAAACTCAGTATTTCTGTGAACCTTTCAGAAACTGTGCAACTGTATCATCTTAGTTGGGAGATCGATAAAAAGATCCAATGATTATTTTATTCCGGGTGTCGGGCACACATTTACGTTTTGCTTCAAGATAAACAGCAACAAACGCGCCACTACCACCTGTATTTAGCCTATAGTTTCCGAACACAGTTAGGTTCTTCGCAAACATTTCGTCTGAACCTATCCCTAGCCCTAATCAGATTTCGGCGCCTATAACTATCTGACCATTATTGTTTTCTGTTAGGGCTTGGAGCTCTGGTGCTTTCCCAATATAGGTACGACAGTTTACAACTGTTATACCTATGGTTCCTAGGTCTATGTTCTTCCTTTCTTCGACCTGCACTCTTTGAGACTGAAGCCTAGTTTTCTCAAGGAGAACTAGAAGTTCGCCTGCAATTTTTTGGCAACGAACACACAAACACACAAAAGTTGCTCCTTAGATATCTTGAGGGTCGCACAGAGCACGTAAGAGAAGATCGTTGCTCCATAAGGAAGGGCATCAAACAGAATAATCCCTTCAGAGCCCCTGAAGACCGTCGCCATGTCTTTACCGGCTGAAGATCCGGCTTTAAACTTTTTCTTCGGAGGAGTGAGGGTGTAGCGCGTAGCGCCAGTCCATGGATTGCCGCATTGTTTCAGGTTCGAAGTGATGAACAATATTTCATCGACTGTGACAGTGTTCGACAAAAAATGTCATGCTCAACCTAATAAAGCGCAAGCAGTTTCGCTCAGGTTGTCGTTCGTAGCTCTGTATTGTCTTCTGTCAGGTGGCGAATAAACTAGCAGCCACACACTACTGAGTGCCCCAGTTGGTGGACGAGTGCGTCAGCACTACCAATACAGAAGTCCAGTTGGGCAGCGGGGTGTCTGAGTGTGACCCGTCGATCATCTCTAATGAAAGTGTCCGCACGTTCTAACACTGATGGAGTCACAAGTATGTGTGACTGGCCGACACGCAGGGGATCTGACATGTTTGAGCGGCCTTGTTGCAATGGTGATCGACGTCTTACCCAACGACTCACCACGCTATTGTTCACCTCCAGATCTCTTTATACATTCTTCGAATATCTGCGATGCCCTGGTTTTCCGCCAAAAGAAACTCAATGACACCTTGGAACGCAGCTATGTTACAGACGCCAATTTGAAGGCTACGAATAGCGACGCCATCTATTGAAACTTCATGAAACTACAGGGGCTACTCGAAGGTTTTCTTCAAGTTTTGGAAAGAAATGAAAATCTGATGCGGCCAAGTCGGGAGGATGATCAATGAAGCGAACACAAGGCGTCAGTTTGTTATAGGTGCCGCAGCGCTCGTGTGTGATCTGCCACTGTCATGCTGAAGGAGTGGACGAACTCTTCGAATTCGTGATTCCAGTTCAGAGTTTGTGGTGCCGCCTTCAGTCATGAATTCCAGCTGCAACACTCCTTGAACATCCCACAACCCTGTGAGAACGGCTTTGCCTGCTGATGGCAGAATCTTGAACTTTTTTGGCATTAGTGATCCTTTGTGGCGAAAATCGGTTGATGCTCTCTTGTTTTCGGGGTTAAAATAGTAACTCAGCTTCCGTCATCTGTCACAATGTTGTTAAGGAACCTATAACTCTCATGCTCAAAATACGAACGAAATTGTTGGGATATGTCCAGTCTCCTCTGTGAGTGAGCACGCGAGGCACCCACCGCACACACAGTATTCTGTACCGCTGTGTTGTAATCATGGCCTGTACAAGCTCTTGTTACGTGCCACATTTAGCTGACGGCTGAATCTCTGTTATCCGACGATTTCCTCTGATTAGTTCATCAACCTGACTCCGATTAGTCTAGTCGGTTGCCGTAAGCAGTCGTCCACTGTGCGCTCTGTAACATACGTTGCCATTAGTACCATCGATACCGTTTAGGAGCATCAAAAACCCAACGTCGCACATTACTGATGTCGATGCCATCACGGTACACAGATTTCATTCTTCTGTGGAATTCAATTAGAGGCTCGTTTTCTGCTGCTAGAAACTCAATTACATCATTCAGTATCTCACACAACGACATATTTATGTTACACATCATCGTGTTACTTGCTATAATTCGGAACCCTCTAGCGGAAGAAAGTTGCAACTTCCGTCAGCTAATTAGACAGAGTAATACGCATGGCTTGTGATACCTCAACCGGTATCGCGAACAAAATCAAAAATTCGGAGGCATTACTTTGCGTATATAGTATGTTGTTGTTGTGGTCTTCAGTCCTGAGACTGGTTTGATGCAGCTCTCCATGCTACTCTATCCTGTGCAAGCTTCTTCATCTCCCAGTACCTACTGCAACCTACATCCTTCTGAATCTGCTTAGTGTATTCATCTCTTGGTCTCCCTCGACGATTTTTACCCTCCACGCTGTCCTCCAATACTAAATTGTTGATCCCTTGATGCCTCAACACATGTCCTACCAACCGATCCCTTCTTCTAGTCAAGTTGTGACACAAACTTCTCTTCTCCCCAATCCTATTCAATACTTCCTCATTAGTTATGTGATCTACCCATCTAATCTTCAGCATTCTTCTGCAGCACCACATTTCTAAAGCTTCTATTCTCTTCTTGTCCAAACTATTTATCGTCCATGTTTCACTTCCATACATGGCCACACTCCATACAAATACTTTCAGAAATGACTTCTTTTCTTAAGAAACGCTTTCGTCCCATTGCCAGACTACATTTTATATCCTCTCTACTTCGACCATCATCAGTTATTTTGCTCCCCAAATAGCAAAACTCCTTTACCACTTTAAGTGTCTCATTTCCTAATCTAATTCCCTCAGCATCACCCGACTTAATTCGACTACATTCCATTCTCCTCGTTTTGCTTTTGTTGATGTTCATCTTATACCCTCCTTTCAAGACACCATCCATTCCATTCAACTGCTCTTCCAAGTCCTTTGCCGTCTCTGACAGAATTACAATGTCATCGGCGAACCTCAAAGTTTTTATTACTTCTCCATGGATTTTAATACCAACTCCGAATATTTCTTTTGTTTCCTTCACTGCTTGCTCAATATACAGATTGAATAACATCGGGGAGAGACTACAACCCTGTCTCACTCCCTTCCCAACCACTGCTTCCCTTTCATGCCCCTTCATTCTTATGACTGCCATCTGGTTTCTGCACAAACTGTAAATAGCCTTTCGCTCCCTGTATTTTACTCCTTCCACCTTCAGAATTTGAAAGAGAGCATTCCAATCTACATTGTCAAAAGCTTTCTCTAAGTCTAGAAACGTAGGTTTGACTTTCCTTAATCTAGCTTCCAAGATAAGTCGTAGGGTCAGTATTGCCTCACGTGTCCCAACATTTCTACGGAATCCGAACTGATCTTACCCGAGGTCGGCTTCTACTAGTTTTTCCATTCGTCTGTAAAGAATCCGCGTTAGTATTTTGCAGCCGTGACTTATTAAACTGATAGTTCGGTAATTTTCACATTTATCAACACCTGCTTTCTTTGGGATTGGAATTATTATATTCTTCTTGAAGTCTGAGGGTATTTCTCCTGTTTCATACATCTTGCTCACCAGATGGTAGAGTTTTGTCAGGACTGGCTCTCCCAAGGCTGTCAGTAGTTCTAATGGAATGTTGTCTACTCCCGGGGCCTTGTTTCGACTCAGGTCTTTCAGTGCTCTGTAAAACTCTTCACGCAGTGTTATATCTCCCATTTCATCTTCATCTACATCTTCTTCCATTTCCATAATATTGTCCTCAAGTACATCGCCCTTGTATAGACCCTCTATATACTCCTTCCACCTTTCTGCTTTTCCTTCTTTGCCTAGAACTGGGTTTCCATCTGAGCCTTTGATATTCATACAAGTGGTTCTCTTTTCTCTGAAGGTCTCTTTAATTTTCCTGTAGGCAGTATATATCTTACCCCTAGTGAGATAATCCTCTACATCCTTACATTTGTCCTCTAGCCATGCCTGCTTAGCCATTTTGCACTTCCTGTCGATCTCATTTTTCACACGTTTGTATTCCTTTTTGCCTGCTTCATTTACTGCGTTTTTATATTTTCTCCTTTCTTCAGTTAAATTCAGTATTTCTTCGGTCACCCAAGGATTTCTACTAGCCCTCGTCTTTTTACCTACTTGATCCTCTGCTGCCTTCACTACTTCATCCCTCAAAGCTACCCATTCTTCTTCTACTGTATTTCTTTCCCCCATTCCTGTCAATTGTTCCCTTATGCTCTCCCTGAAACTCTGTACAACCTCAGGTTTAGTCAGTTTATCCAGGTCCCATCTCCTTAAATTCCCACCTTTTTGCAGTTTCTTCAGTTTTAATTTACAGGTCATAACCAATAGATTGTGGTCAGAATCCACATCTGCCCCTGGAAATGTCCTACAATTTAAAACCTGGTTCCTAAATCTCTGTCTTACCATTATTTGAACTATCTGAAACCTGTCAGTATCTCCAGGCTTCTTCCATGTATACAACCTTCTTTCATGATTCTATCTATTGCAAAAGACACATATCGTCACGTAAATACCCTTCGGCGATATTTTGCTGGTGACTTACTGCATGTATGTCTCCTAGCTATCACGATGGTCGATTATCTGTTCTCGTTTTGTATCACTTTTCTTCGTAGTTGTTAAATATTTCAGCTTTCACGTAAAAGATTATTAATGCATGAACATTGTGATTTGTTCCAATATATACACACAACCTCCATCAAGTATCTCCTCCCCAGAGACCGGAGCAACTATTGTACGGATTCGAGAGAGAAATCTGTGTGTCCACTTAAACATATATACCAAACGATCGTATCGCTTTCACGATTATTGTGATTACAGAATTCGACTCTCCTTCAGATCGAAGCACTTCTGCTGTCCGTTTGCAAAATACACTGGATCTCATCCGTTAAGATGTCGGTTCAAAAATGGTTCAAATGGCTCTGAGCACTATGGGACTTAAAATCTGAGGTCCTCAGTCCCCTAGACTTACAACTACTTAAACCTGACTAACCTAAGGACAGCACACACATCCATGCCCGAGGCAGGATTCGAACCTGTGACCGTAGCAGCAGCCCGGTTCCGGACTAAAGTGCCTTGAACCGCTCGGTCACAACGGTCGGCAGAAACTGTAAAACTGAGTATACTTCACTTACGTTGTGCAACAAATATGTTTTTAACATTGTGAACTAAACTTTAATCAATGGGTTTTGTGTATTTTAATTATTGTGTTAATATTGTCCATTGCCTAAAGTTAAGTTTACGATGTTAAAAAACATGTTTGTTGCACAACATAAATGAAGAGTGCTGAGTTTAGCAGTTCCTTAGCCAATGTCAAGTCCTCACAAACTTCAGGAGTATAAGCATTTTACCCGTAATATTGTATAGTTTAATTACTTATCGTACTGAACATTGTCTATTCTGTAAGGTGAAAATAACGACATTAAGAAACAAGCGGATTTTGTCTTTGCCTTTAACGTTTGGTTACCTAAGAATTGGTGTCCCTTTCACACACTAGACTGAAAATGGCTCAGTAAGCCGAAAACTAGTTTGAAATAAACAAAACTCAGTAGAAGAAAACTGTGTACTTGCTCTTCGACCATAAATATGGACTGGTTCTACCAAGAAGTAACGGAATAGTCCATAAATAATATTACAAGCTGTATTTAATACAGCAGACTTGTCAGTTGTTTGTCTGTGAGCCTGGCTACGTGGATAGCCTTGCAGCCTGATTGGCCAAGAACAAAGCGTACATTCTCAGAGTGGCCGTAGCTAACCTCAACAAAATATCCGACAGAGCTTTCAAGTCCACAGAAAGTTGAATGAGGCCAGACAGAAAGTGTATGACATTACACCAATAAAAAAATTAAAGAAACAATTGTTTTCCTATACGTTGGCGAAAACGTCTGAAGAAACAGCATTCACGTCATTTTCAAGCCTACCTATGTACGGGGTGTCTGATAAGTCACTCTCTATTTTTAAACAGTTATAAATTCTTTATTTATGAACCAATTTTCTTAGAATTACTTTTGCTAGAAACAGCACTCCTTGAGGTTGTGTTTAACATCATTTTAAACCTCCACACGGGCTCCAACATTCTCTACGCATTTTTAAACTAACTGGTACCTGCGAAAGTGCTGCCTGCAACATATTAGGTGGAACATTGGCTGACATATCCGATAATACTGCTTCCAATTCATCCAGGTTCCGAGATTTTCTCCTGTACACCTCCTCCTTAGCCCATATGCAAAGAAAAAAATCTCAAGGCGTTAAATCGGAGCTGCGGGCAGCCCATTCATATGTACCATGTCTGCCAATCCAACGACCTGGGAAATGATCATGCAGCCATTCGCGGACGTCATTTGCAAACCGTGTAGGTGATCCGTCCTGCATGAAGTGAAGCTACGGGTTGTACCATTGTAAAATTACTGGCCATATACGATCTTGCAACAGTTTCAGGTATCTTTCGCCATTCATTGTGTTCCTCAGAAAGAAAGGACCAAAAACTTCGGATGACGTGACACCACACAATACTGGCACTTTCGAACGCCCCTGTGCTGTTTCAGCACATTCGTGTGTGATTCCGGTTGCCTAATAATGACACTTATGCCTGTTTACAAATTCTCCAATGTGGAAAATTGCCTCATCAGTCCACAGAATATTCTCAAAAGTTCAGATCAATCATCACTATAGGCCACTATTCTGTTACAGTCATCGCCGACCGGTGTGGCCGAGCGGTTCTAGGCGCTACAGTCTGTAACTGCGGGACCACGACGGTCGCAGGTTCGAATCCTGTCTCGAGCAAGAATGTGTGTGATGTCCTTAGGTTAGTCAGGCTTAAGTACTTCTAAGTTCTATGGGACTTATGACCTCAGATGTTAAGTCCCATAGTGCTCAGAGCCATTTGAACCATTTTGTTGCAGTCATCAGGAAACAATTGCTGCACGTAATGTGGCTTTCACGGCGAAAAAGTGATATCTAAGTCAAGAACTATTACAAATGCGTAGCGTGAAAGACCATTTTCACGGGATCCTTGACGCAATGATTTTTTAGGGTTCCTAGTGAACATTTCACGAACACTGTCAACTCTCTCTCGTGTCCTCAAAGTTGATGGTCTTCCTAACCTTCTTGCCTCGGCTACACTTCCTATCTTTAGTAATTTGGAATGGCAATTTTTAACTTCTTTTGGATCCAGCGTTGCATGAAACTCCCGTTTAGCCCTCCATCACGTTTGTGCTCGTACCACAGATGCGCAGACTCATAAGGAGCTCCTATTTTGGCCCGTTCTTCCACAGTGAGTATATGCGGCATTTTTCAACAAAAGAAACAAAAGAAAAAAAACACGACATCAAGGAGTAATGTTCCTAACAAAGGTAATTCTATAAAAGTTGGTTCATAAATATCGTAGTTATAGCAGTTTAAAAAGAGGTAGCGACTTATCAGCCTCTCTGTATAGTCTGCGTACCTCTGTGCACAATTGCAGTGCTGAGGGAAATTCTGATAATGCTAGTGGTGGATACACACGTAGATTTTATACTGCGGAAATTTTGGTGTCGTAAGAGTTTGTCGTTGTCCTTAATTATTGTAATAAAACATTACACATCCCATCAGTCGAAGAAGTTTCGGCACTGGTTTAATAAACAGTAGAGAAACGTCGAGATAACAGTTTTAATGCTTCATGTGTTCTACATAATCCTCCCTAACTTGAGAGGAGTTACAATGCCTCATAAAGGTAACAAGTCCCATTTTCAGTTTTTAAGCCTGTAAAATAATTTGAAATTTTCTGCTTAAAATTGTGTAAAATTTGTTAAGAAATTAGAATTAGATTTTTTTTTCATTTCTCAAAACTATGTGCGCTCACGAAAGTTGTAAGTAGACTGTATAGGTTTTTTTATTGGTAACGCCACATAGCGCTCTGTATGAAAATCACTGGCTGTGCAGTCTGTGGTTGGTTTACAGTGTTGCTTTTGCAGTGTTTCTGTTTTATATCTGCACAGTTTTTCTGTATTATTCTGGAAAGTAAAACATGTTTTAGTAGTAACTTTTGTGGTATAGCTACAATGAGACTGCCTTTTCCGTAGCACAACAATACGTTACAGCACAGTACTTTCTTCATCACGGCAATAAGCGTAATAACTAAGATATCTATACGCAAAGCATTTCACTTTTGTTTATCATGAGGTAAGTAGATTGGCTTCTGCAGAACTTAGCTTTCGGAGGACGATAACTACGACACTTCCATAGAGATTATCTTACAACAAGACGCACAGTTTAGCGCTACAGTACACGTATTTGAGTGATTAATTTTGTACTTAAATCATTTATTTTTAAAGATATTTGAAGTACAATGATACAAAGGTTTTCTGTGATACATTTCATTCCATAGCTGTAATCTGTAACACCTGAGGGTATAATTACATGAATCCTCAGGGGGGTACACGCTTACTTTGTGTACCATGTGTTTGGCAAGCACAAGGAGCCCTAGCTAATATGGTATTTGCTTATACAACTTTACACATCGGTACCATATTCCTCTAACACAGAATTACACAGCTATCTGCTTATTTAACAGAGAAAGAAACATTTTTTTTACTACGTCAGTGACAGATGTTTACGTAATTACACAATTGGATAACTTCACACTTATGAAATTGTATTTTGTCTGTACTTTGAGAACTGTTCATATATTTTTCGGAACCATTGTGATACTATGAGAGCTCTGAATGATGTATTTGGTATGGGATCATGATTTTTAAAGTACGTTTGAGGTAGATGACACTATTGAAATGAGCAGAGAATTTTCTTTAGGTTTTGAAATTATTGCAGAAAGCTACGACGTTTTTGAGATTTGACTGAGGTGTTATGATGTTATTATTACGACGACAATGTGTATTATGCTGCTGAGGTATGTTTATGATTAATAAGCTGATGCTATATGAGTTATTTGATTATGCTACGTATCCGTTATGATGAAATATTGAAGAAGTGTCGACAAATATTTCTATGTGTAATAAGGTAAGGAATAATGAGTAGTGGTTAGGGACTCTGGTTTGTGAAAAAGGTTGTTGGAAACCAAGAATCGTACTTTAAGAGTTATGAAATGTATGTAAATGCGTGAATGTATTACAATGCCGCCGAAAATTTTTTGGATACTGTTATATCAATAGGATTTTGTTTCTACACATTTGTAACGCAAATTCTCAACCTGTGGAATTTTTTTATATGAGACTGCCACTGTAGCAGAAACTGCTGTCGTAAATATTTCAGTAAGAAAGGTAAGTGACCTTGACATAATGCGTTTTGGGCGCCCAGCTGAGAGGTAGTCGTGTGACAAAAGAAAGCCATTGCGCGTAGAAAAAAAGAAGCCATTATCCTCGCCATTGACATTCCTTTAGAGAAAGCATCACAAATACGACTCGCTCATTACTTGGAAAGATACTTACATCTGCACACCTGATTATGATAAGCGTCTTTCTACGAGAGTTGAGAGAATTTCTATTAACTTATGAAATGTCACATGACTATTTAATGATATTTTTAAGCTTTGCTTTTCATAGTTGCTTATTTCATCTCATATCTAGTTTCCAGCTGTGTTGCAGCATTGGTTTTATAAAATAAAATAAAATGCATCTATTAAATAATAATTTTGTGATCCACATTCTTCAAAAAAGGAGCACTTGGAAAGGAAAGAGCAATAAGAAGGGACTAGTAACAGTAACTGCATACATAATTTTCAAGTACATGGTAATTTTTTTTTTTACAATAAGTTGTTGTGGTGCACCACTTTAATTACATAGACACTAAGATGTGACATAGGTATTAGACATGGCCATCTTTACTGTAATATTTTTTCTGCTTGAGCTTTGTCATGTTTAGATATAAGTTATTGCATTTGCTGCTGCTCTTTGCCAGGCATAATGTTACTGAATTTGACTTTGTATTACTCTGTTAAGCCAGTTTTACTACTGATTTATTTTTATTGTTTGCTGCACATTGCCTTATATTAGTTGTAATATTGCAATTGCTTTGCTAATTTCTATAATGCTGCTTGCTTCACCAATTTCCATGTTTTTGTCATTGCTGTTTGTATTGTTTTGTGCTGCTGCATTGCCTCGTCCGTTAGTTTATGCATCTGAGCTCAGTAGATTTAAGTTAGCTTAAGAGGGGGTAGACTATATAAGAAACTGACTATGGACAATAGGGAAAGAATGCATTGAGAAGTTATATGTAAAAGATTTGGGGCAAAATGAGTATTGTACACTGAGAAATAATTATTTTGAAAGAAATATGAATGAATACAGAAAGCAGGTATAGATAGGACTTTTTGGAAATAATGATGAATGAAGGGAGATCTCCAAGAAGCAAAGACAGTTTTGTTTGAAAAATACTGCAGTAAAACAAACCCTGTCCTTTCCTTTTGTATTATTCCGCTATATGTTTGTGTACCTTTGTGTATTTGTGTTCATCCTGTCTTTATGTGTTTATCTGATACGATTTATGTTGTAGAATTTTTCTAATACTCAACTACATTCACTATGATGAGGAATACTGTTATCCTCAAATATAATTTGCACTAATAATATGTTATTTACTTTGTAAAGATGTTTAGACATTATTTATCTGTTCTGTTTTGTTGCTCATGTGTGAAGTTGATGCCGGCCGGTGTGGCCGTGCGGTTCTAAGCGCGTCAGTTTAGAACCGCATGACCGCTACGGTCGCAGGTTCGAATCCTGCCTCGGGCATGGATGTGTGTGATGTCCTTAGGTTAGTTAGGTTTAAGTAGTTCTAAGTTCTAGGGGACTGATGACCTCAGTAGTTAAGTCCCATAGTGCTCAGAGCCATTTTGTGAAGTTGATGTTTCAAAAGTTTTTCTGATGTTTTATATAGGTACTTATAATTCCTGTAACACTGATGTATATGTTGGGGTGTCACCGCCAGACACCACACTTGCTAGGTGGTAGTTTTAAATCGGCCTCGGTCCATTAGTACATGTCGGACGCGCGTGTCGCCACTGTGTGATCGCAGACCGAGCGCCATCACAAGGCAGGTCTCGAGATAAGGACTAGCACTCGCCCCAGTTGTACGGACGACTTTGCTAGCGACTACACTGACGAACCCTCGCTCCTTTGCCGAGCAGATAGTTAGAATAGCCTTCAGCTAAGTCAATGGCTACGACCTAGCAAGGCGCCATTAGTAACATTGCATGTATCTAAAGAGTCTCACTTGTATCGCCACAATCTCCAGATGTACCACAAGGATGGATTAAAGTTAAGTATTCCAGCAGCTACGTACTTTTCTTTATAGCAGTCATTACGTATCCTGTTTCAGACCTCACGCACCCTGCTGTGGCTTAGCGCGTGCCTTTCGGCTTCCTCTCATTGCGTCTAGGCTGTCTTGTCTAGACACAACATATGTTATTTCGATTCTTTTGTAAAGCCTGTATTACTACAAATGTTATCTGTATTATTATGTTTTTAATGATGTTTTCTGTATCTTTGTAATTGTATTCTCATATTATAAAATTGTAATTGTCGCCAGTTCATCATATTATTAACTTGTAAGTTACATTTCACTGCACACGTTTCTGTTGGTCATAGTATATGGACAATATGTGAGAAGTAGGGACTGTTAGTGTTTGCACGTGTGTTAATAATACAGCAAGGGACTGGATAACAGCATTGCTGGTTTAAGGACAATTCCAAAAACCTTGTGAGCGCACAAGTGGTGGTTATGGACTTGCTATATTATCCGCAAGACTCTTTAATGGTAATTGTGCACCTGCACAGTCACAACAGATGGCTGCTGGCCATCTCTACAAGGACTACAGTGGGTCTGCATCTTTGATGACCCACCAATACCATCATTTCTACAAGGACTACAGTGGGTCTACACCTTTGCTGACTCACCAGTACCATTATTTCTACAAGGACTGCAGTGGGTCTGCACCTCTGGTGGCCCACCAATACCGTAATCTCTACCAGGACTACAGTGGGTCTACTCTGTGATGACCTACCTACCAATATTCTTCAAAACTTCGACTGACTCTGCTGTGGGTTTGCTCTGTTGTGGCCCATTACCTGTCTGCATGTCAAGAGTCAGCACTGTCTTTCAATTGGAAGGACAACACTACGTCTTCAAGACTGCATGGAAATCCACTACTTCCATGTGCATTTTCTTTTACTGCTCAGACTTTGAGAAAAACACTGCAATTTTACTGTGATGAACGATCAGGACTGTCTTTATGGACCGAGAAAAATTTTTAGCTTTTGACCAACATTGTATCAATAAGTGTTTGCATTTGATTTCTTTGTTATTGTAATTATGAAATTTTTTTTAAAATCTGTATTGGCCACTGCCCAAAACAATTTGTAAAATTGTTTGTGGGGAGTATGGGGGCTATGTAAGCAGACTGTATGGGTTTTTTTATTGGTAACGCCACATAGCGCTCTGTATGAAAATCACTGGCTGTGCTGTGTGCAGTCTGTGGCTGGTTTGCATTGTTGTTGGCTATTGTAGTGTTGGGCAGTTGGCTGTTAACAGCGCGTAGCGTTGCGCAGTTGGAGGTGAGCCGCCAGCAGTGGTGGATGTGAGGAGAGAGATGGCGGAGTTTTGAAATTTGTAAGACTGGATCTCATGAACTGCTATGTATATTATGACTTTTCAACACTATTAAGGTAAATACATTGTTTGATCTCTATCAAAATATTTGATTTGCTAACTATGCCTATCAGTAGTTAGTGCCTTCAGTAGTAGTTCGAGTAACGAAGATTTTTTTGAGGTAAGTGATTTGTGGAAGGTATAGTTTAATGTTAGTCAGGGCCATTCTTTGTAGCGATTACTGAAAGTCAGACTGCGTTGCGCTGAAAGTATTGTGTGTCACTTTAGTGAATGTTTGAGTACGTTCAGTTTTGCTCAGCTGTTAGAAAAGCAAATAATGTAAGAGGTTTATCAGCACAGTAATTCATAATTTTTTCTAAGGGGACGTTTCAAAATTACCTAACTTATGATGGGTCCGTATGCAAACCTTCGCTTTTCCGAAAACATAATATATAGAAGGCTGTGGATTTCACTTTGCCGTTGTAGAAATTTTGATCTTTCAGTCTATACCAGTGTCACAGCAACTAGCCGTGATTACGGTTCGATTTTTGATCTGTATGTTAGCATTTTGAGCCTTGAGTTCCATTTGCGCATCATTCAGAGCTCGTTATCTGTCTTCTTGTTGCTTTTAGTGCTCAGTATCACAGTTTCTACGAAGCCTAGGAGTGGGAGCATCCAATCATCAATTGATGGTAATCCTCTTCATTTTGATTGCCCAGACGATCTTCATTCAAGATGCAAGTTACTGGTGTTCCTTATCGTCATAAAAATTCCATCCCAGCGGCTGTTATGGAAGCAATTAAGCCAATATGTAGAGACTTGGGGGTATCTTGGTCTTCACAGAAAATGTCTTCATGGTTGCACCCACAATCAAAACGAGTCGTTCAGCAACCTTACATGGTCTCGTGTACATAATAATGTGTTTGTCTGGATGAAAACACTGAAACGGGTAGTCGTTGGTGTTGTTATTTTATCGCAGAAGTTGATTTACGTAGATTGAATGTTACAGAAACGCTCGGCACTGTTCCTGGTGTTAATACCAGGGTTCTGGAAAAAATGCGAGTAAGCAAGCCTCAGTATGTGGCTTAATTTAACAAGCAGAAAGCAAGGGCAGCAAGGAGGAGAAGGTTCTAGGTGAAAAAAAAGAACCACAAGGTGACCCTGACTACCATGCTGAATGTTTTTCATAATAAAATAAGAGATACTTGCGAATTTTCATAATGAATTACTTTAATTGGATTTTCTGACATTTTCACTGTTATATGTACATTCACATCACAAATTATTAAACCAATGCTGTTCGAATTTTCAGAAATGCGACGAAACAGTTAAAAGGTGCCAAGAACCACATTCATGACAAGAACAGGCTTATTCCCTGAATCAGTGGGATTTATACGAATCTTGAACGCAGTGCAGCGCTTTAGCAACCGTGAATTGTTCAGAAAATAAGAAATTCAGACTTCAGTTGCAAGGTAAAATTTTATTAGCTTACCTAGGTTTCAATGCCAATAATTGCAACTAAAGGCTGAATTTCTTAATTTCTGGATTTATACGAACTTTCCCCAATTAAAAACGGTTTAAGGCTACAAAACTCATAGAAATTATACCAAAAACACATTGATTCTAATTCAGTGAGCTAATAATACATGACCAAAACAGCTTCCAAAGTTGTAGATATAACACTTACAGAGAAAAAGGTATATGCAATTAGCATATTTGACATTGGAGAGATAGGGCTCTCCGACTCCTCATCGCCGGCCTCTGTGGCCGAGCGGTTCTAGGCTCTTCAGTCCAGAACCGCGTGACTGCTACTGTCGCAGGTTCGAATCCTGCCTCGGGCATGGATGTGTGTGATGTCCTTAGGTTAGTTAGGTTTAAGTGGTTCTAAGTTCTAGGGGACTGATGACCTCAGATATTACGTCCCATAGTGCTCAGAGCCATTTGGACCATTTTTGACTCCTCTTCAGGAAAATGCATAGAGCGTTCATAGCACCATGTGAAACTGTCTGAAAAGTCTTTCTTTGGGACGTTACCCATCCTGCGCGTCACATTGGTTTGACTGTTGGTTGTGTGATCAGAGCGTTGGCTCTTCATGAGAATACCTCGTTGTTTGTAGTAGGTTCGTATTGACAACAGAGAATCTGGTCACTGCTGATGACTTTTTTTTTTTTTTTTTTTTTTTTTTTGCAGAAATCTGTTGTCCACGTTTTTCATTTCATTCAAATCGCGGCTGGTGTCCACGCGTCCTTGTTTTCGTTCGGGAGGTGTGCCGAACGAACTTTACACACGCTTCCCTCTTTTTCAAAACATTTCTGAGAATATCTTGAACATTTCATTGTTACTGCGTGACTGCAATGGCGCTGTGGGTTCTTTTATGCCCCACAAAGAGCGTAACAACAAGTGCTGTCAATGTACATGGTCCATAGCTCTTATCTAAGAACAACGCAAACACGAACATTCAACTACAAATGTAGCGGTGCTCTCTACCACAATTTGTCCTGGGAATTGTTGTCTAGACGCCATCCGACAAAGTGCGATATGTCACACAACAACGTTGACACACTAAGATCGCGCGTCCACTACTTAACACTGCCTGCTCATAACTGACTGATCATATGCACTTCTGTTGTTTACGGTTGTTAGTTTCAGGCTGCCACCGTAGTAACTGAGCTGACGTTGCTTGTATGCCACGAATAAAATCAGTCACAGATCTTTCTGGACAGACGGTGTACTTTATTGCTATCAAAATCGTATGCACTTGTGGCACATTATGGGTCGGAGGTTGGCAAAAAACTGTGAACCCCAGGTCGTAACCTGTAGATTCGAGCCTAAATTCAATAAATTTTTTCTGGGTTCGTGATCGTCGTAATTTTTCTGAATTTGTGATCGTTGTGAATCAAAATTCTCGAACATTTCAGTAACTATTCCAGAAGTGGAAATGGAGTAACTCCAACATGACGTAGTCACTCCCTCAAGAAATGGATCTCTAGAAACCTTAATAAGCTTCAAGAGAGATGTGTCGTCACAGGATGTCAGACGCAGCGTTCCACATACGGGATATGTGAATGAAAATTTGTGCCGAACCGAACTTCGAACCCGGATTTCCGGGTTTGCGCGAGCGGTCGCCTTAACCGCTTCGGTTAGCCCAGCATGAATCACGGCCAGACCCAAACTTCCATATGTCGTCGTCCATGTGTCACAATCTACACTCGTACGTAACGTACATTCTCGTCAGGGAAGGATATATTTATTTTGTTATATGAAAACTGCACCTGTTCTTTCGGACGTGTCCTAAAGAATAGATGCCATTGGTGACCGTGTAGCTCCCTAGAATGAAACTGCAATTAAATCAATACCGTTAGCTGCTGACGGGCGTTGATATACATGAACGGGGACAGTTGAAAATGTGTGCCCCGACCGGGACTCGAACCCGGGATCTCATGCAGGAGCACTAAGAACGTACAACCGGGGGCACAGAGGATAGTAAGACTGCAGGGGTTTATCGCCGGCACGCTCCCCGTGAGACCCAAATTCTCAACTTATAGACCACACACTACATTCGTAGTGCCCCTGCAGGAGATCCCGGGTTCGAGTCCCGGTCGGGGCACACATTTTCAACTGTTCCCGTTGATGTATACCAACGCCCGTCAGCAGCTAATAGTATTGATTTAATTGTAATTTCATTCTCGAGAGCTGCATGGTCACCAATGGCATCTGTTCTTTCGGACATGTCCGAAAGAACAGATGCCGTCTTCGTATTGTTTAAGGCTAACCGGCTGATGACCTTCTTCAGTGCCGATGCACACGATTTGCCTGGGAGTAGGCATTAAGAGTGATTTAAAATGGAATGACCATAGAAAACTAATCATCGGTAAAGCAGATGCCAGAGTGAGATTCATTGGAAGAATCCTAAGGAAATGCAGTCCGAAAACAAAGAAAGTAGGTTACAGTACAATTGTTCACCCACTGCTTGAATATTGCTCACTGGTGTGGGATCCGTACCAGATAGGGTTGATAAAAGTGATAGAGAAGATTCAACGGAGAGCAGCGCGCTTCGTTACAGGATCAATTAGTAATCGTGAAAGCGTTACGGAGATGATAGATAAACTGCGGTGGAAGACTCTGCAGGAGAGACTCTCAGTAGCTCGGTACGGGCTATGGTTGAAGTTTCGAGAACATACTTTCACCGAGGAGTCAAGCGGTATATTGCTCCCTCCTGCTTATATCTCGCGAAGAGACCATGAGGATAAAATCAAAGAGATTAGAGTCCACACAGAGGCATACCGACAATCTTTTTTTTCATGAACAATACGAGACTGGAATAGAAGGGAGAACCGATAGAGGTACTGAAGGTACCCTCCGCCTCACATCGTCAGGTAGCTTTCGGAGTATGGGTGTAGATTTAGATGTAGATGCCTGAACTCTTACGGGACTCGGTGGATTGTCTGCCTCGAGTAATGGGTGTAATGACAGGGGCGCTACGAACGTAGTGTGTGGACTATAAGCTGAGAATGTGGGTCTCACGGTGAGCGTGCCGGCGATAAATCCCTGCAGTCGCACTATCCTCTGTACCCTCGGTGGCTCAGATGGATCATCTGCATTTCGGTAGTGGGGTTTTGTGCCGCATATCTGCAATTTAAAAGCTCAAAGTTGTTTCTCGATTCTGTTATTTACACGTTCGTCATGAGCGCCATCGGTGGTAATGATGAAATGGCAACGAACAGACTGAAAGACTTAACAGAAAAGCTTGAAGAAATGGATGCAAATTTATTGAGAGTTAAGAGTGAATATAAAGAATTTCTGGAACTTAACAGGACTGTTTGCAGTTATATTCGAGCCTCGGTCAGAAGTGTCAGCTACGATGAAGAAAATCATGACACACGAAACGCTGGGAGTCAGCTACGATGAAGAAAATCCTGACACACGAAACGCTGGGAGTTAATACAGCAGAGTTTTGGTGCATTTCGTTGGTATTATCAGTTCTGAATTTGTGCACACTCAGCGGCAAGCAATGTATCGAGATGTTCAAAAGTTAAAATTTGTTTCCGATACCTCAGTAATTGCTTCTACATTAGGTGCTTCATTTGGGATGTCGTTTTATTTATGAAATGACATTAATTACGGTTAACATTGTGCTGATAATGCACTTTCTGTAGAGATATATAAGTAATTCCAGGCCTTGTTGTCTTTCATGTGTAATCGAAAAGTTGATTGTGACTGCGACATAAAGTAGCAAGCAACAGCTGTTTTGTATAAGTTGGTTTGTTATTAAGCAGCGTGAACCAAAATGTTTCCATGTTTCTTCCAGTGCAGCCTGATGAAGACAGTTCCATAATTAGAGAAGCATAATTGCAATTCTATATATTAACGGATGGATGAGGTGAAATATCGACGACATGTGTGATGGTCTCTGTACTTTAAGTTGCCTTTGATATGAGGCTGTTAAAGTAGGCCTAGCTTACAAGCTGATAGATCTTGCACACATACTTATTCAAATTTCATTGGACATACATGTTAATATGCAGCTTACAGCTTTTAGTGAGTTTGAGTATGTGTGATTTTTAGTTTGAAGGTGTGTGCTTTGCTTTATGTTAGTGTCAAGGAGTTGCATGTAATGAGATTGAAATAAAAATATATGGACACAAAAAGAAGATGGATAGAGAGTCTGCCATGTAAGCAGGATATCCCGGGATCAAGTCGCGGTCGGGGCACGCATTTTCGACTGTCCCCGTTGATGTATATCAACGCCCGTCAGCAGCTAATGGTATTGATCATATAATGTAAGCTTTCACGGCCGGTATTGTCTTCATTTAAAACTTCCGGGCTGATAGGCCGTGGTCTAAGTGTACAACTCTCTCCTGACGTTTCGTCTCCGACTGCGGGAGACATCCTCGGAGGTAAAGCGGCGAACTGCGAAGAGAACTCGAGGAAGCGCTGATTATGTAGGCAGTACAGAGGGCGACACTGTCGATCACGTGGCGTTGGCTATGAGATTGTCTCTGGTAATGCCAACATTCTCGATTGAAAGTAATCAATCGTCACGCTTGCGGTGCAACACTGACATTCAAATTTTATACAGTTTAACACCTTCGTCTTTCCTGTTAAAATTATTACGATGTTTATCAATCTCGATAGCCTCGCTGTACAAGCCTGCATAATAATGCGAGGTTTTTGATATGACGCTCAGTCCTGCTGTGGCTAACTTATTTATGGAGACTTTTGAACAACGGGCGTTGCAGACTGCCAGTAAGAGACCAGCCAGATGGTATCGCTATGTCGATGACACGTTCGTAGTATGGACACACGGAGCAGAGGAGTTGGATGCCTTCCTGACACATTTAAACAGCATTAATCAGAAAATACAATTCACTATGGAGACGAAAAGGAATGAGCACCTGAACTTCCTGGACGTGTCTGTGATTAAACGACGGGACGGAACGTTGGGCCATAAGGTGCATAGAAAGTGCACACATACTGATCGTTATCTACACAAAGAATCAAACCACCACCCTAGACAGAAAAGAGGTGTAATGAAAACTTTGGTAGACAGGGCGTACAAACTTTGTGAACCTGTTTATTTAAAAGATGAGATTGAACATCTGCGGTCAACTTTCGTGAAGAATGGCTATTCTAGCAAGGATATAGATCGAGCACTTCACTCTAGGCAGAGAATCAGGAGTAACGTCGAACAACAGTCGTCCAAGGGCAAAGTTTTTCTTCCGTTCATTAGTAATGTCACAGACCGCATTGGGAAAGGTTCAGGCAAGTATGGGGTGGAAACTATTTTCAGACCCACCAGAAAAATAAAAGAATTTTTAAGGTCGGCAAGAGATGCACGACACCCTTTGGCTACACCGGGGTATATAAAATTCCTTGTAGTTGTGGACAGGTTTACATCGGTACCACAAAGAGAAGTGTGAACACCCGTCTTGTTGAACATAAGAGGAATTGCCGCCTGGGTCACACGGATAAATCGGCCGTAGCGGAACATGTTTACCAGGAAGGTGATCATGAAACAAAGTTCAGTGAGACGAGCGTCATATCAAAAACCTCGCATTATTATGCAGGCTTGTACAGAGAGGCTATCGAGATTGATAAACAACGTAATAATTTTAACAGGAAAGACGAAGGTGTTAAACTGTATAAAATTTGAATGTCAGCGTTGCACCGCAAGCGTGACGATTGATTACTTTCAATTGAGAATGTTGGCATCACCAGAGACAATCTCATAGCCGACTCCACGTGATCGACAGTGTCGCCCTCTGTACTGCCTACATAATCAGCGCTTCCTCGAGTTCTCTTCGCAGTTCGCCGCTTTACCTCCGAGGATGTCTCCCGCAGTCGGAGACGAAACTTCAGGAGAGAGTTGTATACTTCGACCACGGCCTATCAGCCCGGAAGTTTTAAATGAAATGGTTCAAATGGCTCTGAGCTCCATGGGACTTAACTGCTGTGGTCATCAGTCCCCAAGAACTTCGAACTACTTAAACCTAACTATCCTAAGGACATCACACACATCCATGCCCGAGGCAGGATTCGAACCTGCGACCGTAGCAGCAGCGCGGTACCGGACTGAAGTGCCTAGAACCGCTCGGCCACAGCGGCCGGCTTTTAAATGAAGATTGATTCAATTGTAATATCACATTTGCTCTGAGTCGAGGACCCGGTACTGGCGAATAAATGCGAACTATCAGTGCCTGTGTCGCATGTCCGAAAGAACATTGCACTATATTTCTTATAAAACAGGCGCAGCTATTTCGTATTCCACGAATACATTGGAACGACTTGCCACCCGTTCCGTTCATTGAGTCCGGGGCCTCCAGTGATCTGTAATGGCGTTCCGGAGCGGCCTGATAGCCAGGTGAGCGGACATCGGCTCCGAGAAAACACGAGTCGGAGGCGGCCGCTGACAGGTTTTTGTGACTCGGCCGCTGGCGGCGTCCGCGATAACCAGCCGGCCGGCCGGAAGCTGCGGTCCGCGACTTCTGCGGACTGGCAGAGGCGGCGGCGGCTGCGGCGGTGGTGTCACGGCAGGCTCTTTGCGGTTCCGTGCACGCGGCGTGTGGTCCGCACGGGAGCTTATAAATATGCACCGCCTCATAGTGCGAAATAAGCGCCCGCGAGGTTGCGGCGAGACAAAGAAGCGAGCGGGCTCAAAGGCGCCGAAACGGCCACGCTGGGGTCGCCCGTCTGCGGTGAATCACCGTGGTCAGCTTTTAAGCGTGGCCGTTCGCCGTGAATCACTGCCCGAGAACTTTTATCGCCACATCCCACACGGAAACCGTGTCGACTACTGTCGACGTAAATGGTGGACCCCACGACGTGAAATATAATATTACTTACTACCTGCGAGAACATAAGCGCGGACAGCAGGTTAGGTCGCACAGTGGGCATGGTTCACATGTAGGAGGAGGTGCTGCGTCTGGCTGATGTTCGTCCCTTTCAGTCGCAAACTACAACGAGTTTTAGCATGCACTGCGAGTCACGTCACTCGCAGGAGCTGTATTCGTTCGACTAATACGAGGGTCACTCCAAAACAAATGCACACTACTTTTTTAAAAATCCACCTTTTATTCTACATGTTTGAAAGTTTTACAGTGTGTAGATACATCCTTTAGGAACAATATTTTCATTTCTCCACATAATTTCAATCCCTCTCATCTGCCTTACGCTATCTTGGAACCAGCGCCTGTATACCCGCACGGTAAAATTCTGGACCAACCTGTTGGAGCCACTGTTTGGCAGCGTGCACAAGGGAGTCATCATCTTCAAACCTAGTTCCACGAAGAGAGTTTTTCATTTTCCCAAAGAGATGACAGTCACATGGAGCCCGGTCAGGACTGCAAGGCGGGTGTCTCAGTATTGTCCATCCGAGTTTTGTGATCGCTTCAATGGTTTTTGACTGACACGTGGTCGTGCATTGTCGTGCAACAGCAAAACATCCTGCTTTTGCCGATGTGGTCGAACATGACTCAGTCGAGCTTGAAGTTTCTTCAGTGTCGTCACATATGCATCAGAATTTATGGTGGTTCCACTTGGCATGATGTCCACAAGCAAGAGTCCTCCGGAATCGAGAAACACCGTAGCCATAAATTTTCCAGCAGAAGGTGTGGTTTTGAATTTTTTTTTTTTCTAGGGTGAATTTGCATGATGCCACTCCATTGATTGCCTCTTCGGCCCTGGTGAAAAATGACGGAGCCATGTTTCATCACCTGTCACAATTCTTCCAAGCAATTCATCTCCACCAGTCTCATACTGTTCCAAAATTTCACTGCATACCGTTTTCTTGTTTCTTTGTGAGCCATTGCCGTCATCCTGGGAACCCAATTGGCACAAACCGTTTTTAACGCCAACAGTTTCAGTATTCTGCAAACACTTCCTTCCCCTATCCCAACTTAGCGTGACAATTCCTTCACTGTGATGCGTCTGTCATCAGTCACCAATTCGTTAACTCTCTGCACATTGTCTGGAGTGTGCGCAGTACGAGGCCTGCCACTGCGAGGGCAATCCTCAATACTGCCGTGCCCGCTTTCATCACGTAACCTGCTTGCCCACCGACTAACTGTACTGCGATCGACAGCAGCATCCCCACACACCTTTTTCAACCTCTTGTGGATGTTTCCCACTGCCTCGTCTTCACAGCACAGGAATTCTATGACAGCACGTTGCTTCTGGCGAACGTCAAGTGTAGCAGCCATCTTGAAGACGTGCTGTGACGACGCCACTCACGGGAACAGGTTGAACTAAGTTTGAAAACAAACGGGAAGGATGTATCTACACTCTGTAAAACTTTCACACATGTAGAATGAAAACTGTATTTTTACAAAAATGGTGTGCATTTCTTTAAGAGTGACCCTTGTACAACGCATTGACGAAAGTCGTGGGATAGCGATACGCACATATCCAGATGGCGGCAGTATCACGTGCAAAATGCATTGGCGGAGCTGTCATTTTTACTCCGGTGTTTCATGTGAAAAAGGTTTTCGGCGTGGTTGTGGTAGCGGACCAAAATTAACAAAATGGTTCAAATGGCTCTGAGCACTATGGGACTCAACTGCTGAGGTCATTAGTCCCCTAGAACTTAGAACTAGTTAAACCTAACTAACCTTAGGACATCACAAACATCCATGCCCGAGGCAGGATTCGAACCTGCGACCGTAGCGGTCTTGCGGTTCCAGACTGCAGCGCCTTTAACCGCACGGCCACTTCGGCCGGCTACCAAAATTAACAGACTTTGACCTAGTTGGAGCTAGGCGCATGGGACATTTCCGAACTCGTTAGGAATTTAATATTCCGAGATCCATAGTGATAAGAATGTGCCGAGGATACCAAATTTCAGGTATTACCTCTGACCACAGAAATACAGTGGCTGACTGCCTTCACTTAACGGGCGAGGCAGTGACGTTTGCGTGGAGTTGTCAGCGCTAACAAACAAGCAACAGGGAATGCAATAATCGCAGAAATTAGTATGGGACGTATGACGAACGTATCGGTTAGGAGAGTGTAGCGAAATTTCGCGTACACTACTGGCCATTAAAATTGCTACACCAAGAATAAATGCAGATGATAAACGGGTATTCAGTGGACAGATATATTATACGAGAATTGACATGTGATTACATTTTCACGCAATTTGGGTGCATAGATCCTGAGAAATCATTACCCAGGACAACCACCTCTGGCCGTAATAACGGCCTTGATACGCCTGGCTATTGAGTCAAACAGAGCTTGGATGGCGTGTACAGGTACAGAGTTTTGGTGCATTTCGTTGGTATTATCAGTTCTGAATTTGTGCACACTCAGCGGCAAGCAATGTATCGAGATGTTCAAAAGTTAAAATTTGTTTCCGATACCTCAGTAATTGCTTCTACATTAGGTGCTTCATTGGGGATGTCGTTTTATTTGTGAAATGACATAAATTACGGTTAACATTGTGGTGGTTGGTTGGTTGGTTTGGGGAAGGAGACCAGACAGCGTGGTCATCGGTCTCATCGGATTAGGGAAGGATGGGGAAGGAAGTCGGCCGTGCCCTTTCAGAGGAACCATCCCGGCATTAGCCTGGAGTGATTTAGGGAAATCACGGAAAACCTAAATCAGGATGGCCGGACGCGGGATTGAACCGTCGTCCTCCCGAATGCGAGTCCAGTGTCTAACCACTGCGCCACCTCGCTCGGTCATTGTGGTGATAATGCACATTCTGTAGAGGTATATAAGTAATTCCAGGCCTTGTTGTCTTTCATGCGTAATCGAAAAGTTGACTGTGACTGCGACATAAAGTAGCAAGCAACAGCTGTTTTGTATAAGTTGGTTTGTTATTAAGCAGCGTGCACGAAAATGTTTCCATGTTTGTTCCAGTGCAGCCTGATGAAGACAGTTCCATAAGTAGAGAAGCATAATTGCAATACTATATATTAACGATTCAACACGATACCACAGTGCATCGAGAGTAGTGACTGTTGTATTGTGACGAGCCAGTTGCTCGGCTACCATTGACCAGACGTTTAGAATTGGTCAGAGATCTGGAGAATGTGCTGGCCAGGGCAGCAGTCGAACATTTTCTGTATCCAGAAAGGTCCGTACAGGACCTGCAACATGCAGTCGTGCATTATCCTTCTGAAATGTAGGATTTCGCAGGGATCGAATGAAGGGTAGAGCCACAGGTCGTAACAGATCTGAAATGTAACGTCCACTGTTCAAAGTGCCGTCAATGCGAACAGTAGGTGACAGAGACGTGTAACCAATGGCACCCCATACCATCTCGCCGGATGATACGCCAGTTTGGCGATGACGAATACACGCTTCCAATGTGCGTTCACCGCGATGTCGCCAAACACGGATGCGACCTTCATGATGCTGTAAACAGAACCTGGATTCGTCCGAAAAAATGACGTTTTGCCATTCGTGCACCCAAGTTCGTCGTTGAGTACAGCATCGCATGCGCTCCTGTCTGTGATGCAAGGTCAAGGGTAACAGCAGCCGTGGTCTCCGAGCTAATAGTCCATACTGCTGCAAACGTCGTCGAACTGTTCGTGTAGATGGTTGTTGTCTTGCAAACGTCCCCATCTGTTGACTCACAGATCGAGACGTGGCTGCACGATCCGTTACAGCCATGCGAATAAGATGCCTGTCATCTCGACTGCTAGTGATACGAGGCCGCTGGGATGCAGCACGGCATTTCGTATACCCTCCTGAACCCACCGATTCCATATTCTGCTAACAGTCATTGGATCTCGACCAACGCGAGCAGCAATGTCGCGATACGATAAACCGCAATCGCGATAGGCTACAATCAGACCTTTATCAAAGTCGGAAACATGATGGTACGTATTTCTCCTCCTTACACGAGGAATCACAACAACGTTTCACCAGGCAACACCGGTCAACTGCTGTTTGTGTATGAGAAATCGGTTGGAAACTTTCCTCATGTCAGCACGTTGTAGGTGTCGCCACCGGCGCCAACCTTGAGTGAATGCTTTGAAAACCTAATCATTTGCATATCACAGCATCTTCTTCCTGTCGGTTAAATTTCGCGTCTGTAGCACGTCATCTTCGTGGTGTAGCAGTTTTAATGGCCAGTAGTGTAACTGGTCTACGGCAGCAGACGACCGGCGCGACTGCCTTTGCTAACAGCATGACATCGCGTGCAGTCTCCCTGGACTGATGACCATATTAGTTGAAGGTCACATGAGTCCCGATTTCAGTTTGTAATAGCTGATGGTAGGTTTCGAGTTGTGGTGCTGGTGCCACAAAGCCATGGACCCAAGTTGACAACAAGGCGCAGTGTAAGTTGGTGGCGGCTCCACAGTGGTGCGGGCTGTGCTTACATGGAATGGACTGGGTCCTCTGGTCCAAATGAACCGTTGACTGACTGGAAATGGGGATGTTCGGCTGCCTGAAAACCATTTTCAGCCATTACGGACTTCGTGTTCCTAAACAACGATGGAATTTTTATGGATGACAATGCGCTATTCCATCGGGCCACAATCGTTCGCGATTGGTTTGAATAACATTCTGCACAGTTCGAACGAATGGTTTGGCCGTCCAGATCGGCCGTCATGAATCACATCGAACATTTATAGGACCTAATCGAGAGGTCAGTTCGTGCACTAAATCGTGCACTGGCAACAGTTTCGCAATTATGGATGGCTATGCAGACATTATGGCTCAGTATATCTGCAGGGGACGATTTGTTGAGTCCATGCCACGTCGAGTTGCTACACAATGCCGGGCAAAAGCAGCACCGACACGATATTACTAGGTATGTCATGACTTTTTTCAGAGTATGTTGGGTGACTTTTTCTGAATGGATACCACAATCTCGAAAAATATGAGGCATGAAATCTTTTCCACCCGGTTGTTGACTCGAAATATTAATGTATCAGCATTACTAGATAGTTTCGAGGGTTGCTCGTTGTCAAGTGCGTGGATACATTGTAAGTAGGCTGTTTAGATTTTTATGTTGGTAACGCAACGTAGTGCTCTGTATGAAAATCGCTGACTGAGCTGTGTGCAGTCTGTGGCTGGTTGGACTCATTGTTGGAATATTCGTTAGTGTAGTGTTAGGCTGTTGGATGTGAACAGGGCGTAGCGTTGTGCACTTGGAGGTGAGCCGCCAGCAGTGGTGGGTGTGGGGAGACAGCAGACGATCTGGTCGTGTGTCCGTCAGAAAAAGGAAATTTGTAAGACTGGATGTCATGAACTGATATATATATTATAATTTTTCAACACCATTAAGGTAAATACATTGTTTGTTCTCTATCAAAATCTTTAATTTGCTAACTATGCCTATCTCTAGTTAGTGCCTTCAGCAGTTAGAAACTTTTGTTTAGCTGGCAGTACTGGCGCTCGCTGTATCGTAGCAGTTCGAATCACGAAGATTTTTTGAGATAAGTGAGTCATGAAAGGTATAAGTTATTATCAGTCAGGGCTATTCATTTGTAGGGATTATTGAAAGTCAGATTGCGTTGCGCTAAAATATTGTGTGTCAGCTTAGTGATGATCAGAATAAGTAAAGAGAAAACTGTCTGAGTACGTTGAGTTTTTCTCAGTCCTTTGAAAATCAAATAACGTAAGAGTTTTTCCAGCACTGTCATTTTTTTACATACAAAGGGGAAGTTTCAACATCAACGTCATAAGTGGATCAAAACAAAAGTCAAATTCCATTTACGGTTTAGGAATGGCGTTTTCATCAGTGTACAGGGCTTCGGAATAGTTCGGATAGAAACAGCAGTTTGCAGTTCCATCATATGAAGGGCTTATTTAAATAGTGGTAGAAGTCCATTTTTGTTCATTCTGAGATACGTAGTCCTAAAGCTAAATGAGCACTGAAAAATTTGCAGTTGTACTAGAAATATTCAAGTATATGAACAAAAATGGACTTGTACTACTATCGAAATAAGCCCTTCATACTTCTGAATCTGCTTAGTGTATTCATCTCTTGGTCTCCCTCTACGATTTTTCCCCTCCACGCTGCCCTCCAATACTAAATTGATGATCCCGTGATGCCTCAACACATGTCCTACCAACCGATCCCTTCATCTACTCAAGTTGTCCCACAAACTTCTCTTCTCCCCAACTCTATTCAATACCTCCTCATTAGTTAGGTGATCTACCCACCTAATCTTCAACATTCTTCTGTAGCACCACATTTCGAAAGCTTCTATTCTCTTCTTGTCCAAACTATTTATTGTCCAATTTCACTTCCATACATGGCTACACTCCATACAAATACTTTCAGAAACGACTTCCTGACTTTTAAATCTATATTCGATGTTAACAAATTTCTCTTCTTGAGAAACGCTTTCCTTGCCATTGACAGTCTACATTTTATATCCTCCCAACTTCGACCATTATCAGTTATTTTGCTCCCCAAATAGCAAAACTCCTTTACTACTTTAAGTGTCTCACTTCCTAATCTAATTCCATCAGCATCACCCGACTTAATTCGACTACATTCCATTATCATTGCTTTGCTTTTGTTGATGTTCATCTTATATCCTCCTTTCAAGACACTGTCCATTCCATTCAACTGCTCTTCCAAGTCCTTTGCTGCCTCTGACAGAATTACAATGTCATCGGCGAACCTCAAAGTTTTTATTTCTTCTCCCTGGATTTTAATATGTTGTTGTTGTTGTGGTCTTCAGTCCTGAGACTGGTTTGATGCAGCTCTCCATGCTACTCTATCCCGTGCAAGCTTTTTCATCTCCCAGTACCTACTGCAACCTACATCCTTCTGAATCTGCTTAGTGTATTCATCTCTTGGTCTCCCTCTACGATTTTTACCCTCCACGCTGCCCTCCAATACTAAATTGGTGATCCCTTGATGCCTCAGAACATGTCCTACCAACCGATCCCTTCTTCTGGTCAAATTGTGCCACAAACTTCTCTTCTCCCCAATCCTATTCAATACTTCCTCATTAGTTACGTGATCTACCCATCTAATCTTCAGCATTCTTCTGTAGCACCACATTTCAAAAGCTTCTATTCTCTTCTTGTCCAAACTATTTATCGTCCATGTTTCACTTCCATACATGGCTACACTCCATACGAATACTTTCAGAAATGACTTCCTGACACTTAAATCAATACTGGATGTTAACAAATTCCTCTTCTTCAGAAACGCTTTCCTTGCCATTGCCAGCCTACATTTTATATCCTCTCTACTTCGACCATCATCAGTTATTTTGCTCCCCAAATAGCAAAACTCCTTTACTACTTTAAGTGCCTCATTTCCTAATCTAATTCCCTCAGCATCACCCGACTTAATTAGACTACATTCCATTATCCTTGTTTTGCTTTTGTTGATGTTCATCTTATATCCTCCTTTCAAGACACTGTCCATTCCATTCAACTGCTCTTCCAAGTCCTTTGCTGTCTCTGACAGAATTACAATGTCATCAGCGAACCTCAAAGTTTTTATTTCATCTCCATGAATTTTAATACCTACTCCGAATTTTTCTTTTGTTTCCTTTACTGCTTGCTCAATATACAGATTGAACAACATCGGGGAGAGGCTACAACCCTGTCTTACTCCCTTCCCAACCACTGCTTCCCTTTCATGTCCCTCGACTCTTATAACTGCCATCTGGTTTCTGTACAAATTGTAAATAGCCTTTCGCTCCCTGTGTTTTACCCCTGCCACCTTTAGAATTTGAAAGAGAGTATTCCAGTCAACATTGTCAAAAGCTTTCTCTAAGTCTACAAATGCTAGAAACGTAGGTTTGCCTTTCCTTAATCTTTCTTCTAAGATAAGTCGTAAGGTCAGTATTGCCTCACGTGTTCCAGTGTTTCTACGGAATCCAAACTGATCTTCCCCGAGGTTGGCTTCTACTAGTTTTTCCATTCGTCTGTAAAGAATTCGTGTTAGTATTTTGCAGCTGTGACTTATTAAGCTGATAGTTCGGTAATTTTCACATCTGTCAACACCTGCTTTCTTTGGGATTGGAATTATTATATTCTTCTTGAAGTCTGAGGGTATTTCGCCTGTTTCATACATCTTGCTCACCAGATGGTAGAGTTTTGTCAGGACTGGCTCTCCCACTGCCGTCAGTAGTTCCAATGGAATATTGTCTACTCCAGGGGCCTTGTTTCGACTCAGGTCTTTCAGTGCTCTGTCAAACTCTTCACGCAGTATCATATCTCCCATTTCATCTTCATCTACATCCTCTTCCATTTCCATAATATTGTCCTCAAGTACATCGCCCTTGTATAGACCCTCTATATACTCCTTCCACCTTTCTGCTTTCCCTTCTTTGCTTAGAACTGGGTTTCCATCTGAGCTCTTGATATTCATACACGTCGTTCTCTTATCTCCAAAGGTCTCTTTAATTTTCCTGTAGGCGGTATCTATCTTACCCCTAGTGAGATAGGCCTCTACATCCTTACATTTGTCCTCTAGCCATCCCTGCTTAGCCACTTTGCACTTCCTGTCGATCTCATTTTTGAGACGTATGTATTCCTTTTTGCCTGTTTCACTTACTGCATTTTTATATTTTCTCCTTTCATCAATTAAATTCAATATTTCTTCTGTTACCCAAGGATTTCTACTAGCCCTCGTCTTTTTACCTACTTGATCCTCTGCTGCCTTCACTACTTCATCCCTCAAAGCTACCCATTCCTCTTCTACTGTATTTATTTCCCCCATTCCTGTCAATTGCTCCCTTATGCTCTCCCTGAATCTCTGTACAACCTCTGGTTCTTTTAGTTTATCCAGGTCCCATCTCCTTAAATTCCCACCTTTTTGCAGTTTCTTCAGTTTTAATCTACAGGTCATAACCAATAGATTGTGGTCAGAGTCCACATCTGCCCCTGGAAATGTCTTACAATTTAAAACCTGGTTCCTAAATCTCTGTCTTACCATTATATAATCTATCTGATACCTTTTAGTATCTCCAGGGTTCTTCCATGTATACAACCTTCTTTCATGATTCTTAAACCAAGTGTTGGTTATGATTATGTTGTACTCTGTGCAAAATTCTACCAGGCGGCTTCCTCTTTCATTTCTGTCCCCCAATCCATATTCACCTACTATGTTTCCTTCTCTCCCTTTTCCTACACTCGAATTCCAGTCACCCATGACTATTAAATTTTCATCTCCCTTCACTATCTGAATAATTTCTTTTATTTCATCATACATTTCTTCAATTTCTTCGTCATCTGCAGAGCTAGTTGGCATATAAACTTGTACTACTGTAGTAGGTGTGGGCTTCGTATCTATCTTGGCCACAATAATGCGTTCACTATGCTGTTTGTAGTAGCTTACCCGCATTCCTATTTTCCTATTCATTATTAAACCTACTCCTGCATTACCCCTATTTGATTTTGTGTTTATAACCCTGTAGTCACCTGACCAGACGTCTTGTTCCTCCTGCCACCGAACTTCACTAATTCCCACTATATCTAACTTCAACCTATCCATTTCCCTTTTTAAATTTTCTAACCTACCTGTCCGATTAAGGGATCTGACATTCCACGCTCCGATCCGTAGAACGCCAGTTTTCTTTCTCCTGATAACGACATCCTCCTGAGTAGTCCCCGCCCGGAGATCCGAATGGGGGACTATTTTATCTCCGGAATATTTTACCCAAGAGGACGCCATCATCATGTAATCATACAGTAAAGCTGCATGCCCTCGGGAAAAATTACGGCTGTAGTTTCCCCTTGCTTTCAGCCGTTCGCAGTACCAGCACAGCAAGGCCGTTTTGGTTAGTGTTACAGGGCCAGATCAGTCAATCATCCAGACTGTTGCCCTTGCAACTACTGAAAAGGCTGCTGCCCCTCTTCAGGAACCACACGTTTGTCTGGCCTCTCAACAGATACCCCTCCGTTGTGGTTGCACCTACGGTACGGCTATCTGTATCGCTGAGGCACGCAAGCCTCCCCACCAACGGCAAGGTCCATGGTTGATGGGGGGGGGGGGGGGGGGGGATTTTAATACTTACTCCAAATTTTTCTCTTGTTTCCTTTACTGCTTGCTCAATATACAGACTGAATAACATCTGGGAGAGACTACAACCCTATCTCACTCCCTTCCCAACCACTGCTTCCCTTTCATGCCCCTCGACTCTTATAACTGACATCCGGTTTCTGTACAGATTGTAAATAGTCTTTCGCTCCCTGTATTTTACCCCTGCCACCTTTAGAATTTGAAAGAGAGTATTCCAGTCAACATTGTCAAAAGCTTTCTCTAAATCTACAAATGCTAGAAACGTAGGTTTGCCTTTCCTTAATTTATTTTCTAAGACAAGTCGTAAGGTCAGTATTGCCTCACGTGTTCCAACATTTCTACGGAATCAAAACTGATCTTCCCCGAGGTCGGCTTCTACCAGTTTTTCCATTCGTCTGTAAATAATTCGTGTTAGTATTTTGCAGCTGTGACTTATTAAACTGATAGTTCGGTAATTTTCACATCTGTCAACACCTGCTTTCTTTGGGATTGGAATTATTATATTCTTCTTGAAGTCTGAGGGTATATCGCCTGTCTCGTACATCTTGCTCACCAGATGGTAGAGATTTGTCAGCACTGGCTCTCCCAAGGCCGTCAGTAGTTCTAATGGAATGTTGTCTATTCCCGGGGCCTTGTTTCGACTCAGGTCTTTCAGTGCTCTGTCAAACTCTTCACGCAGTATCGTATCTCCCATTTCATCTCCATCTACATCCTCTTCCATTTCCATAATATTGTCCTCAACTACATCACCCTTGTATAGACCCTCTATATACTCCTTCCACATTTCTGCTTTCCCCTCTTTGCTTAGAACTGGGTTTCCATCTGAGCTCTTTTCTCCAAAGGTCTCTTTAATTTTCCTGTAGGCAGTATCTATCTTACCCCTAGTGAGATAAGCCTCTACATCCGTACATTTGCCCTTTAGCCATCCCTGCTTAGCCATTTTGCACTTCCTGTCGATCTCATTTTTGATACGTTTGTATTCCTTTTTGCCTGCTTCATTTACTGCATTCTTATATTTTCTCCTTTCATCAATTAAATTCAATATTTCTTCTGTCACCCAAGGATTTCTACTAGCCCTCGTCTTTTTACCTACCTGATCCTCTGCTGCCTTCACTACTTCATCCTTCAGAGCTACCCATTCTTCTTCTACTGTATTTCTTTCCCCCATTCCTGTCAATTGTTGCCTTATGGTCTCCCTGAAACTCTGTACAACCTCTGGTTCTTTCAGTTTATCCAAATCCCATCTCCTTAAATTCCCACATTTTTGCAATTTCTTCAGTTTTAATCTACAGTTCATAACCAATAGATTGTGGTCAGAGTCCACATCTGCCCCTGGAAATGTCCTACAATTTAAAACCTGGTTGTTAAATCTCTGTCTTACCATTATATAATCTATTTGATACCTTTTAGTATCTCCAGGATTCTTCCATGTGTCCAACCTTCTTTTATGATTCTTGAACCAAGTGTTAGCTATGATTAAGTTATGCTCTGTGCAAAATTCTAACAGATGGCTTCCTCTTTCATTTCTTAGCCCCAATCCATATTCACCCACTATGTTTCCTTCTCTCCCTTTTCCTACTCTCGAATTCCAGTCACCCATGACTATTAAATTTTCGTCTCCCTTCACTACCTGAATAATTTCTTTTGTCTCTTCATACATTTGCTCAATTTCTTCGTCATCTGCAGAGCTAGTTGGCATATAAACTTGTACTGCTGTAGTAGGCATGGGCTTCGTATCAATCTTGATCACTATAATACGTTCACTATGCTGTTTGTAGTAGCTTAACCGCACTCCTATTTTTTTATTCATCATTAAACCTACTCCTGCATTACCCCTATTTGATTTTGTATTTATAACCCTGTATTCACCTGACCACAAGTCTTGTCCCTCCTGCCACCGAACTTCACTAATTCCCACTATATCTAACTTTAACCTATCCATTTCCCTTTTTAAATTTTCTAACCTACCTGCCCGATTAAGGAATCTGACATTCCACGCTCCGATCCGTAGAATGCCAGATTTCTTTCTCCTGATAACGACGTGTTCTTGAGTAGTCCCCGCCCGGAGATCCGAATGGGGGACTATTTTACCTCCGGAATATTTTACCCAAGAGGACGCCATCATCATATAACCATACAGTATAGCTGCATGCCCTCGGGAAAAATTACGGCTGTAGTTTCCCCTTGCTTTCAGCCGTTCGCAATACCACAACAGCAAGGCCGTTTTGGTTAATGTTACAAGGCCAGATCAGTCAATCATCCAGACTGTTGCCCCTGCAACTACTCAAAAGGCTGCTGCCCCTCTTCAGGAGCCACGCGTTTGTCTGGCCTTTCAACAGATACCCCTCCGTTGTGGTTGTACCTACGGTAGGGCTATCTGTATCGTTGAGGCACGCAAGCCTCCCCACCAACGGTAAGGTCCATGGTTCATGGGGGGGGGGGGGGGGGTGTATACCGGTAGGATTAGATAATAAAGTACAGCGAAATACCTGTAGACGCTTTATTCTCCTTAGGTTTATAATAGGTAGTAGCAAATAATTATAATTTTGAACATTTGACTGAATAATATGAAGATAACCCAAGAAACAAGGAGCTCAGCAAAGAGCTTTTGCCACCACGCAAAACCTGGGAAAATTCTAGCACTAATTCTTACGTAATGTATACGAGCGCTAATGTAATATAATTATATTAGTTGTATAAAGTTCATGCACAAAAATGGAAAGACTATATGTTACATTTACTGATAAAAATAACGGAACACGCATTTTAACAGCTCAGAGGAATCAATCTGCAAGCGCAACTTAACTAAAGTGTTTAGATGCGTATATTTTTATACTAATCTTCACTTTACGTGTAATTTTGTGGGGACTATAAGGAAGTATACTGTCTCCAATTCTGATCAATATATACACAAATGACCAAAGCATAGCACCCGATGTCAGAGGCTTCTTGTATGTTGATCACCTTGCTCTAGTTAGCTAGAGAGCAAATTTTGAATCAATGGAGAAGACCCTCACCAATGCCTCTGATCAACTTTCCAATACTATAACACAAACCAACTTAAACTAGATCCCACAAAGACACAAGTACGCGCTTTTCGTTTGAGAAGCAATGTAACTAGTCCCAAACTGAAGATAGTATGGTCAGGTGTTGTACTGGAACGCTATGAGACCCCAAAATATCTAGGAGTGACACTTGCGATTTTCTTGCTTTTAAGAAGTACTGCAAGTCAAAAACTTCCACCAGGAACAATCATCTACGGAAACTGGACAGATCACGGTGGGGTAATCAACCCGAAACTCTACGAACCTCTGCAATAGCGCTAAGCTAACCTGTGGCAGAGTATGCATGTCCTGTTGGGTACAATTCAGCACTTGTCAAACAGATGGACATAGCTCTCAATGACGCCTGCAGAATCGTAACAGGTTGCTTGAAATTCATTCTATTCGAATAGTTTGATCTCCTCGCAAGGTTAGCGGCACCGCATATTCCAAGAGAAACAGCCGCGAATGAGGAAAGAAAGAAAGTGGAGCAAGAGAGAACGAATCCTCTGTATGGATGCGAACCGCAACGACTGAAGAGAAGCAGGAATTTGCTAAGAACATCGACAGCCCTTGGAACCACTGCTGATACAGCTACATCGCAACTATGGAGGACTACGACCTACCTTCCGCCTGACAGAAATGGAGTTTCAGAAACGCTACGTCTTGCCTATGACGAGAAATGGACGACCTAGAAGTGCCTGGACAGACAGAGATCTGGAGTTGGTAGATCAGCGGTTAATTTATCAAGTTGAGCCTACAGAATCAATATTATATTCAGTGTGACTGTAAAGAACAGACTGTTCGCCATATGCTTCAGTGCCAGTTACGTCCAGCCTTTTGCACAGAAGATGAACTTCTTCAAGGAGTAGAAAACGCAACGCAAGTGGCAAAAAATTGTGCAAAAGTAATAGAGTCATAAGTGCGTATATAATATTATGTTTCGAAAAGAAAATAAATAAAAAACGCCAAATAGAGTCTCTAAGAAGGTTGTGGCCATGACGACCTTGGCAGTAGGCTGCTCACGATCGGTGAATCAAGACGGCGCTGATAAGCGGCATGTCAGTTGTGATTTAGGTGTTTGATATTTTTCGAATGACTCTTATATGGGCTTGTAGATTTATACAAGCGCTCGGTGACTCAGAGAAGTTTTTACAATCGCATTCGTGAGCTTTAACTTTAAACAGCACCATTTTATTTAAAGATTTGTGAAATTGGCTTATAAGTTTATGAATACGGAAATGCTATGCCCAGCCGATTTTTAGAATCTTCGTGTTTCAACAATAATGTGGTGAGCCGGACTTAGTGCATTCTTGATGAGCTCGCATCATTGTACTCACAGTATTAAGTAAAGGCACAATAAACATTTTAGAGCAATAATCAGTTCGTGTTAAGGAGACTTATTCATCCTGCCAAAGATACTCATGCCTGCAAGTGATGTAAATCATAGGAAGTAACGTACAGTACCAGAACAATGCCACAGGTGCGCGGCCGGCTCCTGCACATATTCAAAGCCAACAATCTTTAAGAAACAGTCACGCACTCAGTTAATCACAATTACGCAAAGATAGTATGTAAAGAAAGAGTAAGTACTGCGAAAAGTGCGTTGAATGACCTGGCCTCAAGCAAGATAGGTCTTGAAAACCGCGGGAGATGTGGGAACGGCATTGTTTGAATTAGTGATAGAAATCTTTAAAGCAGTCGTCATATGAGATTTTTAGGACGGCGTTTGGTTTCAGGAGAGGAAACGGATTCAGATGACTTAGATACGACATCTGTACGACGCGAGAATCGGCAGTTGTCTCTAAATAAGTGCCAGGTCATCTATATGAGTAGTAAAAGAAAACATTTAAATTTCTGTTACACGATAAATCACACAAATCTAAAGGCTATATTTGAACTAAAAACCTAGGAATTACGATTACAAAGGTACTAAATTGGAACGATCAAATAGTTAACACTGTTGGGAGGGCAAACCAAGGACTACATTTTATTGGTGGATCGTTTAGAAGATGCAATATGTCTACTAAAGCGACAGCCTACGCTATGCTTGTCCATCCTCTGCTGGGCTACTGTCGTACGGTATGGGATCCTACCAGATACAATTGACGGAGGACATCCAAAAAGTCCACACTAGGGCATCTCATTTTGTATCATTGCGAAAAAGGGGAAAGGTGTCACGAATATGATAGCGAGATGGAGTGACAATCATTAAAAGATATCGTTCCAGTGAGGTATTTTCTCGAAATTTCAATCGCCATGTTCTCCACTGAATGTGAAAATATTTTATTGATGGCAACCAACATAGGGAGAAATGACCATCGTAACAAAATAAGAACTCGTGCGAAAGTTATTTTTGCCACAATAGAAAATAAAGTAGTCTTGGAGGTGGTTCGACGAACCCCCCGCCGGGCGCTTAAACGTGAATTGCAGAGTAGTCAGGTAGATGCAGTTTAGAGAATCGCTTCTCACTTTGCGGCTAATAAAGCAAGGGAGCCTGAAGAAAAATCAGCAGCAGTACATCTACGGAAAACTTTCTAACATGCAAGGCGGATTAAAATATCCAAAATTCTTAGAAGATTAGGGCTAATATACAGAGAGAGACGAATTATCTACATCTACGTAACCCCGCTGAGAGTAATAAATAACGAACTTTCCTATTAAGAAGTGCATAAGGCAGGACTGCAAATTAAGACGTCATATTCAGTTTGTCTGAAACAGTGAATGAACTGAACGAAAGTTTCAGAATAGGAATAATAGCTTAAGGGGAACAGATAACGATGTTAAGGCTTGCAGACAACCTAGCCATGCTGTCCAGATACAGCAAAGACTTAGACCTCTTGAAAGGAAAGGACGACACTGAGGCATTTCTGACCAAGCGAGCCGCAAAATGCATTCCCAAACTTGTCGTCACCGTTGAAAAATAAGCGTTTTCTGACGCATGATGCCCGAAGGTGGGCCGCGCGGGGTAGCCGCGCCGTCTGAGTCGTCATCTCACGGTCCTCGCGGCTTCCCCCGTCGGAGACTCGAATCACCATTGGGCATTGATGTGTGTGTTGTGCAAAGATAGACGTTGACTGTGGAGATTGTATCACAGACACAGTCCCTTTGACTGTTCAGAGATCTCACTAAACCAGCCCAAAGGTGTAAACAACCATGCATGAGCAGCGCCTATTACACGGAGGGGGTCCGACAGCCGATCAGTTCCAGTTATTTCACCAGAAGGTCGTCTTGTCTTTGTTCAACCATGCCTAGACTGTCAATACAACGGTTCCATCGCGTCTGCATTGTTACTTCGTGCAAGGAAGGGCTCTCAACAACGGAAGTGTCCATCGTCTCGGAGTGAACCAAAGCGATGTTTTTCGGATATGGAGGAGATACATAGAGACAGGAACTGTATATGACATGCCTCGCTCAGAACGCCCAAGGGCTACTACTGCAGTGAATGGCCGCTACCTACGGATTATGGTTCGGAGGAACCATGAAAGCAACGCCACGATGTTGAATAATGCTTTTCGTGCAGCCACAGAACGTCATGTTATGCTTGTGCAATAGGATGCATGATGAGCAGCTTCAGTCCCAAGGTCCATCTTTGCAACCACGACACCATGCAGAGCGGTACAGATGGGCCCAACAACACGCCGAATGGACCGCTCAGGAATGGCATCACGTTCTCTTCACTGACGAGCGTCGCATATGCTTTCAACCAGACAATTGTCGGAGACGTCTTTGGAGGCAACCAGGTCAGGCTGAACGCCTTAGACACACTGTCCAGCGAGTGCAGCAAGGTGGAGGTTTCCTACTGTTTTGGGATGGTATTATGTGGGGCTGACGTACCTCGCTGGTGGTATGGAAGGCGCCGTAACGGCTGTACGATACATGAATGCCATCCTCCGACTGATAGTGCAACCATATCGGCAGCATATTGCCGAGGCATTCGTCTTCATGGACGACAATTCGCGACCCCATCGTGCACGTCTTGTGAATGACTTTCTTCAGGATAACGACATCGCTCGACTAGAGTGGCCAGCATGTTCTCCACACATGAACCCTATCGAACATGCCTGGGATAGATTCAAAAGGGCTTGTTATGGACGACGTGACCCACCAACCACTCTGAGGGATCTACGCCCAATCGCCGTTGACGATTGGGACAATCTGGACCAATAGTGCCTTGATTAACTTGTGGATAGTATGCCACGACGAATACAACTTGCATCAATGCAAGAGGCCTTGCTACTTGGTATTAGAGGTACCGGTGCGTACAGAAATCTGGACCACCACCTCTGAAGGTCTCGCTGTATGGTGGTACAACAAGCAATGTGTGGTTTCCATGAACAAAAAAAAGGGCGGAAATGATCTTTAAGTTTATCTCAATTGCAATTTTCCGTACAAGTGCCGGAACTCTCGGATCCGAGGTGATGCAAAACTTTTTTTGATGTGTGTAAATAAAATATTTACTTAATTTTGAGAGAATCTTTGCCACATGAGCACGTAGAATATTTGTAGTTGTCAGTGACTATGAAAGAATCACTTGATGATAACGATCACAAATTGTTTTCTTGAAATACTGTGTTTGACATTTACAACAGTATATGAAAATTCCTGGAAAATTAAAACTGTGTGCCGGACCAAGACTCGAACTCGGGACGTTTGCCTTTCACGTGCAAGTGCTCTACCATCTGAGCTATCCCGGCACGACTCATGCCTCGTCCTCACAGCTTTACTTACGCCAGTTCGTAGGAGAGCTTCTGTGGAGTTCGGAAAATTAGGAGACGAGATACTGGCGGAAGTAAAGCTGTGAGGACGGGGCGTGAGTCATGCTTGGGTAGCTCAGATTGTAGCGCACTTGACCGCGAAAGGCAAAGGTCCCGAGTTCGAGTCTCGGTGCGGCACACAGTTTTAATCTGCCAGGAAGTTTCATATCAGCGCACACTTGGCTGCAGCGTGAAAAATCTCATTCTACAACAGTATATGTTCATCTGAAACTTAACTACTCGTTGGTCCTACACTGTGGTTCTGACTGTTGTAGCTGAGTTCTAGAACTGGGGATGAGCTCTCGCGTGCTCGACACTGTATTAACCTCAGTTCGAGGCCGCTGTAGTGATAGGAGAGTGGTCACCAGTAGCACCTCCCATACGGCTTTGAGGACTGCAGCGAGTCCCCGATAACGTCTGTGGCGTCGACTCGCGATGCCGACTTTGGTGTGCCACCGCCAACTCTGGTCGATATCGCAAAGTCGAATTTCCGCATGTGTCATCGGCTTCGCGCCGAATGATCGCCCAGTGAAGTGATCCGCGCCGCCACTTTGTTGGGGATGGGGAGCCGAACAGAACATTTTTAGTAGAGATGCTGCATAGCACCGTACTAAGAAATCGTGACCGTGCAAACAAAGCAGAGAGTAATTACACAGTAGAGAGTGTAATTTGATTTGTGAGTACTATTTCTACGATGTTCATTAATGTACAAGAATTATATTTGTGAAGTATATGGATGTTTAGTTATGTCACATTTGACTTTTGTAGACATACGTATTTTAATAGTTTAATGAGCCTTAGCCATTTCATTAGTAATTTATTTACAGCGTCACAGCAAGAACAACAAAATGGTTCAAATGGCTCTGAGCACTATGCGACTCAACTTCTGAGGTCATAAGCCGCCTAGAACTTAGAACTACTTAAACCTAACTAACCTAAGGACATGACACACATCCATGCCCGAGGCAGGATTCGAACCTGCGACCGTAGCGGTCGCTCGGCTCCAGACTGTAGCGCCTAGAACCGCACGGCCACTCCGGCCGGCCAAGAACAACAGACTCTCGATCTAAATGCTACTTCCGTGCAGGGACCGGAATATCATTTGCAGACGGCAGGCAGGTGGGTATATTAGAATTTCTGTATTTTGCTTTGATGCGGCAAGGCAGAAACGGGCCCTACGCACTTGCTGCTACCCCAGTACAAATGGAGACAGTTACACTCAACCTGTGATAACATAGACGTGGAAACCGCAATGCGCACAGGCTCTAATTGTTCGGTTATGTCATACTCAGTTGCGACAGTGTATTTTAACATACACACGCGTTATACGGAGAATTGTCGTAACAAACTTAGCACGGAATACGGCTTAAGGAGAAATGAAGCAAAGACGAAGGAGATGAAGAGTAACAGAAAAGAGAATAACGACTCCCTTAACGTTATCATTGGCAACCGATACAATAGCGGAAGAATTTCTCTATGTAGGAAGCAAGATTACACGGAAATGCTGAAGCAAGGAAGAACAATATTGTACAGAAGTGAAACGTGGTCTCATGGTAATCTGGAGAGGACGAAACTGGAAATAGTTGAAACGTGGTGGTACCGAAGAATAGTAAAAGGGAATAGGTAGATAACAAAATATTAAGACGAATAGCGGTGGAAAGAAGTCTGTGGGTGGCCCTTAGGTTAACGGACTGGTTAATGAGTTATCAGCTACAGAATCCAGTAATCGTTAATTGGCATTGACGGAACACTAAAGGGGGAAGTAATAGGGCAGAGAAAAACTGGAATATGCAAAACAGATCATAGAGGGCGTTGGATATCTTAGTTACGTTATCACTGGGTAGAAATTAATGGAGGATAGCATCGAAATAGTCAATAGGCGGTCTGAGGATGTACGAGGGGCGTCACAACAAGTAATGCAACACTTTTTTTTCTGAAAGCAGGTTGGTTTTATTCATCATTCCAATACAGCATACTATTCCCCACTCTTGTGGGTATAAAATCCGATTTCAATATAGTCTGCGTTCAATGTAACGGCCTTACGCCCCCTTACTGGGGGTGCGTGTATGCCCTCTTGGTACCACTCCACTGATCGAAGTCGGAGACAACGTCTTGCTACATCAATAGCCTCCCCCAACAACAACCCGTGGGGTGCATCCTTCACTGGGTCAAACAGATGGGTGTCGGAAGTTGTGAGGTCTGGGGTGTAGGGTGGATGAGGAAGAAGAGTGCATTGAATTTTTGTGAGCTGCTCTCGAGTGCGCAGACTACAGGCCGTGGGTTGTCACGGAGACGGAGAAGTTCGTTTGCAGTTTTGTGCAGGCTGATGGGAATAGTATTATGCTACGGAAGACATTTTCCTGCGGTTGCATGGGACATCTCGTTGTAATCGAAGACACGCTGACAGCTGCGAACCACCTGCAACCCTTCATGCTCGATGTCTTCCCCGGTCCATTAGAACGTGGTACGGTTTTCTTCAGCTTGTTCTTTTATCTGTTTCCTTCCGATCCCCCCATTCCAAATTATTTTAATGGTTTGTTTGTATTGATTTTTAGGTTCATTCTTTTTTTAGGTTGCGGCTATTGGCCCCCCTTCTACATTTGTTTATCTTGGTGATGACATGTCTTTTAGAAGGGAGTAAATTCCTAGAAATCGGAGGTAAATTTAATATTAGATGTACTTCAATACCATGTTATTGTCGATAGGTGTTTTGTATCATTTTGGTTCATGAATTTTTGGTAACTGAATCGAGTGTGAGCGAGCAGTGTTGTTGTAAACTGTATCGCAGAAGTTAAGTGAGTATCTTTGAGCTGCGTGAGGACGCAGTCGAACAGACAATGTTTAGCTTCGGTAGAGAGTGCAGCCGAAGTTGAACTGTGTTACAGTTAATGAATGTAACTCTATCTTCTGGTGGAGTATGAGACTACGGCCGTTCAGTGTTCAATAAAAACAACCATTCGCCATTATATAGGTTTATTTATAGGCAACCAGTTTCGACGTTAATGTCATCTTCAGGCCAAAACTGTGGACGATATAACACAGCAGTAATTACATACTGAAATACAGACCATATTGACTAAAGAAATCAAGTGTTGCATATTGCTTTACGTAATGAGAATTATACAATGAATGTTATATCAGAGCAGTAAATCACATTAAAATACAGAGCGTATTGCTTAAAAACTGCAAGTGTTGCATGTAAATTTACTTAACTAAAAGAACTTGGTCTTCATAAAACTCCATAATACACCGTAATATACACTGTCAGATTTAATTAGTTATTCATACATAATTGTAAAATCTTTAAAAAAAAAAAAAAAAACAGGTTCAAATGGCTCTGAGCACTATGAGACTCAACAGCTGTGGTCATCAGTCCCCTAGAACTTAGAACTACTTGAACCTAACCAACCTAAGGATATCACACACATCCATGCCCGAGGCAGGATTCGAATCTGCGACCGTAGCAGTCGCACGGTTCCGGACTGCGCGCCTAGTAAAATCTTCACTATGGTCATAGACGTATTAATAAAACAGAAGTGTTATGGTAACGTAACCATCAGTCCAGCATACATGTTGTAAAACAGTACCATGATCATATGACAGGTGAAGTAAAAAGGGGAGGGGAGGGGGGGGGTCGCTACAAAGACTGGGACTATGTAAAGTAAGTGTATACAAAGGACGAACCAATAAAAGGCATTGCAACTATTGAACCGCCACAGTTGTACTCAGTTAGGATGATAATGTTAATTAACAAGATTATGAAACTGATTTGTAATGGAAGAAATCTAATGACGGGGTAGTCGTGCGGTCTCAGACGCCTTGTCACGGTCCGCGCGGTTCCCTCCGTCGGAGGTACGAGTCCTCCTTCGGGGCATGTGTGTGTGTGTGTGTGTGTGTGTGTGTGTGTGTGTGTGTGTGTGTGGTCCTTAGCGTAAGTTAGCTTAAGTAGTGCGTAAGCTTATGGGCCGATGACCTAAGCAGTTTGGTCCCATAAGATCTTATCAAAAATTTACTTTTTTTCACTATTCCTCCGCCATCGAACTAACTTGGTTACTGTACTGAAAGTTGTTAGATTTGACAGACAGTCAAGTGTATTGTTTGGATGTTGATTTAAAATCTGCCTTGACCACTTTTTCTCAAAATACGAAAAAACATAGTGTTGTCATTTTTGCGCGTATTTCATTTTCGTACCAATCTTTCTCTTGAAATTCTTTTTAATGGATGATCCAACCAAGTATGTTCGATAAACTGTTCGTTTTGCAATTAACAGAGAACTCATTGCACCTCTCGAGTGTCTCTGTGTAGATGTAGTAATTTTCAGCTTTAGCATAGCGGCGCGCAAGACAGAGCAGTACTGCAACGCGTTATCCAGATTTGCGCAGAATAGAGGTAAGGAGAAAAAATTATGATTTTTTTGTTTATTCAATCAGGGCCAACTTAGGTTTTCTGATCAAATTTTGCAAAGTCAATTATTCTAAGTTTTATGTCCAAGTTATTCAGGCAGTATATACTATTCAAAATTCTTGCAGTCAGACTGCTAACTTCTACAGTATGAAATACTTCCCGTTTCATTATGACAAATAATTACTTTTACAGTGTAGCATAGGTTTCACATTACGACAGTACAACTTTCATTACGACAGTTCGTCTATTATCACAGCTCAGACTTACAATCAGAAACAGATTACTTCAGTCTATGTTTTTATTTGTTTAGATAACTTTCACTATATTTTTATTTATTTAGATATCTTTCATTGTTAGTATTCGCCATTGCCATGTTTCATATTACTTCCATTCAGCCAATTTTGACAATATATCTGATCTTCTTTGGTTCCAAGGCTGTGACTTTCTCGTTTTCTTTCCATTCAGGACTTCAGCTGATGGTATAATTAACTTTCGTGCTTTTGTAATAAAATAACCAAAACCCGCAACGGAGACCTTGTTCAACACACTGGAATTGCCTGCACCGCTTAAGTACTGTGTCATAAGACGGAGTTTCACTGCAGTTCTCTTCCACGAACTCAGCATTGATTGTCGCAGCGTTGTTCCCCATCTGACTCCGATTTGGGCGTAACGAGGCTCAGAGCCCTCATGGGTTCCTTAATCAATTCAGACGAAAGGCAGCCGGCCGCCGTGGCCAAGCGGTTCTAGGCGCTACAGTCTGGAACCGCGCGACCGCTACGGTAGCAGTTCGTATCCTGCCCCGGGCATGGATGTGTGTGATGTCCTTAGGTTAGTTAGGTTTAAGTAGTTCTAAGTTCTAGGGGACTGATGACCTGAGAAGTTAAGTCCCATAGTGCTCAGAGCCATTTGAACCAGACGAATGGCAGCATGACTCCAGCAATAAATCCAAGACCGATTTCTTCTCGAACTCGTGTTGAACTAATGACCTCGAAAATGACGAAACCTTAATTTCAGATCTACGTTTTTTCGAATACAATCATACAGTAGTAGATTAACAAAGAAAATTCTTGACAAAGTTCCCAAAATGCCTTGACGCAAATGGTCCACGCGGAAAAATGCATCGAGAAAGTTATCCACAGAAGCGGAAATCATGAGAGTTTCTTTTGTGCAGATTACAGTGCTGAGCACATAGAAAGGTAAAGTTCCACTTACGTGTCAGGTATTGACAGTAGGAGCACGGAGAGCAGTTATTGAAACCAAAAGAAGCTAGTCGTCACACAGGAAGCAACTTCTGTATCATACACAAAAAGCGGCCATTCAAGGAGCAGACGGGGCGCCGGCGTCCTAAGAGTCGCGTTGCGTGCACGGGCTGCAAGTGCCGTCGTGTGCTGCGTACGTGCGTGTACGCGTGAGTGCGTGCGACGAGTATAAGACCGCTGCAGGAGCAGGCGGCAGCCTGGCGCCGCCACGCGACACTAGCTCACCAGTGATCTGCGAGTTCCACGGCGCACGACCGATCTCAGGGGCAAAAAACAACGACGTGTCATCGTCCTCACTCCGATGCAAGATTGTAAGCGCACCCTGCCTCTTTAACAACGCGACGACTGGTTGTGCGAGGGGCAGTCGGAATATTTTATGTATGTCTGTAGTCATGGTTCACTTTGAAATCCCCGAGCCACAGTACAGCAGCATGCCACTACAAGAGCAAAAAGAGACTGGAACAGCACACGGCAAAAGTGAAGCACAGTGCGGTGTTTAATTTCTGCATCTGCAGGTGAGAAACGCTGCAACAGTCGCGGCAGACTGGGTAGACGTGTGCGGTACAATGACACAGCAGCGCAGACGTTTCCAGTGTAGTCAGACAAGGCTGAATGAAGAAGAACAAAGTGGAAGACCGTCTCTCTGCGAAGAACCAGGAGTCACAAGCGCAGTTAAGGATCTGCTGATTGGTGATCAGCGAGTACAATGACACAGCAGCGCAGACGTTTCCAGTGTAGTCAGACAAGGCTGAATGAAGAAAAACAAAGTGGAAGACCGTCTCTCTGCGAAGAACCAGGAGTCACAAGCGCAGTTGAGGATCTGCTGATTGGTGATCAGCGAGTGACAGTCGCGGCAACAGTCGAGAAAGTGAAAATCAATCATGGGTCAGTTTCCCGTGTGTAACACGATATTTTGAATAAAAGGTCGCCGTCCGCTGGATTCCGTGACATCTAATGTATCTAGCGGGGCATGTGGCTTGGTCTGCAAGATCACCTCACCTCACTCTTGTACATTTTTCTCGTTCAGACTCATTGAAGACCTGGAGTAGCGAATTCTGCAGTCTCTTCAAGCTTTATGAGAGATTTGAAAGAATTCAATATTCACTGCAAAGATTGGTGCAGTATCGCATCCAAATGCGAAGAAGGCAATCGTACACTTGCTTTGACAGATACTACTGTTCAGTAACTTGCGGCAACTCTAAAGCCTTCTACGTACGTTTCAAATCTAGACTTCAATAATAAAATGGGAAGGTACTGTTAATCAGAACTCAGGGAGAAGTTGTGATCTAAATGACAATAGATTTATTCATCCTTAACATCACAAGACAACAAAAATGACTAATAAACATCACACGAACATTTTTGACAAACGCTCTCACTAACATGGGGTCTATGGTGGACAAAGTGATCAGCTGGGGATCAACACATGACACTAATCGGAACACTAATCGCTTTAACTGACTTCATACACGTGATTCCGTGTTATGGCACAAAAACTACACCTCCAACAACCATCTACAATCTACCATTCCAAAAAAAAATATGATTCGAAAGAACAGGGTGCTGAGAAACATATATTGGAGCCCTACGCCATAGCAGCGAATACCTTACCCTCCTGCCAGTCAGGGAGGCACATCACGATGCGTTTGTCGACTGAAGTCAAGGACGGCTGCAATTTGTTATTAATGGCACGCGCCCGAAAAATGCAAGTACACAGTCTCGCGTTCAGTTAATTCAGAACGCAGGTACTTCCCTATGAGCCTCTGAAACCCCGATGGATTCCAGTGTGCAGGTGGGCCCATTCGCTGGTCTGCCAAAACAATTTGACTGCGTGCCACGACTATGTGTGACAGAATATGTAAAATGTTAAGATGGCCGACTCAAGACAAATAAGTACACCAACGCATCACTCGTTAAGTGCGTGATGCTAGAAGCAGTACTTCTGACAGTTCAGAAGCTGACTGGCACAGACTCTAAGTGGCACACTAGCAAAGACACAAGTCTCACCGTTTAGGTAGAGACCTGCAGTTCTTTACTAGCGAAGCGCCAGTACAAGAGTGAGGTTCTCTTTCTGTCCACTTTAATCCTCAGCTCGGTAGCAAAGCACATTTACATCTTAGACTTCCCCCACTTTAGCACAAGCCAATCACGAGCTGGAGCGCAGCGTTCGAAGCTGGGAGAGCGCCCTTTGCTCTGCATACACTGATTTGACCAGTCAGAGACTTTAAGGTTAATTGGGAGAAGACTCAGCTTCGTGGCCTCTTTCCCACTCGTTAACTCCGTGTCTTTAGCTAACAACATGACCAGGATGGAACCACACCCCTCCATAAAAAGCTTGTTATCTCCCTCATTGTATCCATTTCAAAGGTTCCAAAGAATGGCCATAAACTTGCTAAAAGCCTTGTGCTTTCACCATAAGTCTTGTAACAGAATCTGGACATCTGGGCGCCAGTGACCTATCCCACAAAATTTCGCAGAACGCTCAAGTAGTTTTGTCGGCTTCCTGCCTAACAAGGGCCCATTGCAGCAGCGGCTTCTCGGCGCTAGTCTACCAGAATGCACCTGCCTCACGACCGGCGGCAACCAATGAGCCTGCACAATGAGACTGGCTCCAACCAACGAGCCTGCTCAATGAGACTGGCGGCCAAACAACGAGCCTGCAAAATGAAACTGGCGCCAACCAACGAACCTGCACAATTAAACTGGCGCCCCCAACGATCGAGCACAATTACACTGGCGCCAACCAATGAGCCTGCACAATGAGACCAGCGCCAACCAACGAACCTGCACAATGAGAGCGGCGCCAAACAACGAGCCTGCACAATGAGACTGGCGCCAACCAACGAGCCTGCACAATGAGACCGACACTGACAAACAAGCCTCCACAATGAGACGCGCCAACCAATGAGCCTGAACAATGAGACTGGCGCCAACCAACGAGCCTGCAGAATGAGACTGGCGCCAACCAAAGAGCCTGCACAGTGAGACTGGCGCCGACCAATGTGCCTGCACAATGAGACTGGCGCCGACCAACGAGCCTGCACAATGAGGCCTGCACCGACAAACAAGCCTGCACAATGAGATGTGCCAACCAATAAGCCAGCACATAGAGACTGGCGCCAACCAACGAGCCTGCAAAATGGGACTGGCGCCAGCCAAAGAGCCTGCACAATGAGACCGGCGCCAACCAACAAGCCTGCACAATGAGACCGACGCCAACCAACTAGTCTGCACAATGAGACCGGCGCCAACCTACGAGCCTGCACAATGAGACAAGCGCCAACCAACGGGACTGCACAATGAGGCTGGCGCCGACCAACGAGCCTGCACAATGAGACCGGCGCCGACCAACGAGCCTGCACAATGAGACTGACACTGACAAACAAGCCTCCACAATGAGACACGCCAACCAACGAGCCTGTACAATGAGACTGGCGCCAACAACGAGCCTGCACAACGAAACTGGCGCCAACCAACGAGCCTGCACAATGAGACTGACGCCAGCCAACGAGCCTGCATAATGAGACAAGCACCAACCAACGAGCCTGCACAATGAGACAAGCACCAACGAACGAGCCTGCTCAATGAGACCAGCGCCAACCAACGAGCCTGCACAATGAGACCGGCGCCAACCAACGAGCCTGCACAATGAGACCGGCGCCAACCAACGAGCCTGCACAATCAGACAAGCGCCAACCAATGAGCCTGCACAATCAGACCGGCGCCAACCAACAAGCCTGCAGAATGAGACTGGCGCCAACCAACGAGCCTGCACAACGAGAATGGCGCCGACCAATGAGCCTGCACAATGAGACCGGCGCCAACCAACAAGCCTTCACAATGAGACCTGCACCGACAAACAAGCCTGCACAATGAGACGTGCCAATCAATAAGCCTGCACAATGAGACTGGCGCCGACCAACGAGCCTGCACAATGAGACTGGCGCCAGCCAACGAGCCTGCACAATGAGACCGGCGCCAACCAACGAGCCTGCACAATGAGACCGGCGCCAGCCAACGAGCCTGCACAATGAGACCGGCGCCGACCAACGTGCCTGCACAATGAGACCGGCGCCAACCAACGAGCCTGCACAATGACACTGGCGCCAACCAACGAGCCTGCACAATGAGAACCCCGAGAACCAATGAGCCTGCACAATCAGACCGGCGTCAACCAACGAGCCTGCACAATGAGACCGGCGCCAACCAAAGAGCCTGCATAATGAGACTGGCGCCAACCAACGAGCCTGCACAATGAGACAAGCGCCAACCAATGAGCCTGCACAATCAGACCGGCGTCAACCAACGAGCCTGCACAATGAGACCGGCGCCAACCAACGAGCCTGCACAATGAGACCAGCGCCAACCAACGAGCCTGCACAATCAGACAAGCGCCAACCAACGAGCCTGCACAATCAGACCTGCGCCAACCAACAAGCCTGCAGAATGAGACTGGCGCCAACCAACAAGCCTGCACAACGAGAATGGCGCCGACCAATGAGCCTGCACAATGAGACCGGCGCCGACCAACAAGCCTTCACAATGAGACCTGCACCGACAAACAAGCCTGCACAATGAGACGTGCCAATCAATAAGCCTGCACAATGAGACTGGCGCCGACCAACGAGCCTGCACAATGAGACTGGCGCCAGCCAACGAGCCTGCACAATGAGACCGGCGCCAACCAACGAGCCTGCACAATGAGACCGGCGCCAACCAACGAGCCTGCACAATGAGACCGGCGCCGACCAACGTGCCTGCACAATGAGACCGGCGCCAACCAACGAGCCTGCACAATGAGACCGGCGCCAACCAACGAGCCTGCACAATGAGACTGGCGCCAACCAACGAGCCTGCACAATGAGACAAGCGCCAACCAGTGAGGCTGCACAATGAGACCGGCGTCAACCAACGAGCCTGCACAATGATACCGGCGCCAACCAAAGAGCCTGCATAATGAGACTGGCGCCAACCAACGAGCCTGCACAATGAGACTACTGCCAACCAACAAGCCTGCACAATGTGACTGGCTCCAACCAACGTGCCTGCACAATGAGACTGGCGCCGACCAACGAGCCTGCACAATGAGACCGGCGCAGACCAACGAGCCTGCACAACGAGACCGGCACTGACAAACAAGCCTCCACAATGACACGTGCCAACCAATGAGCCTGCACAATGAGACTGGCGCCAACCAACGAGCCTGCTGAATGAGACTGGCGCCAACCAACGAGCCTGCACAATGAGACCGGCGCCAACCAACGAGCCTGCAGAATGAGACTGGCGTCAACCAACGAGCCTGCACAATGAGACCGGCGCCAACCAACGAGCCTGCACAATGAGACCGGCGCCAACCAACGAGCCTGCACAATCAGACAAGCGCCAACCAATGAGCCTGCACAATCAGACCGGCGACAACCAACAAGCCTGCAGAATGAGACTGGCGCCAACCAACGAGCCTGCACAACGAGAATGGCGCCGACCAATGAGCCTGCACAACGAGACCGGCGCCGACCAACAAGCCTTCACAATGAGACCTGCACCAACAAACAAGCCTGCACAATGAGACGTGCCAATCAATAAGCCTGCACAATGAGACTGGCGCCAGCCAACGAGCCTGCACAATGAGACCGGCGCCAACCAACGAGCCTGCACAATGAGACCGGCGCCGACCAACGTGCCTGCACAATGAGACCGGCGCCAACCAACGAGCCTGCACAATGAGACCGGCGCCAACCAACGAGCCTGCACAATGAGACCAGCGCCAACCAACGAGCCTGCACAATGAGACCGGCGCCAACCAACGAGCCTGCACAATGAGACCGGCACCAACCAACGAGCCTGCACAATCAGACAAGCGCCAACCAATGAGCCTGCACAATCAGACCGGCGCCAACCAACAAGCCTGCAGAATGAGACTGGCGCCAACCAACGAGCCTGCACAACGAGAATGGCGCCGACCAATGAGCCTGCACAATGAGACCGGCGCCGACCAACAAGCCTTCACAATGAGACCTGCACCGACAAACAAGCCTGCACAATGAGACGTGCCAATCAATAAGCCTGCACAATGAGACTGGCGCCGACCAACGAGCCTGCACAATGAGACTGGCGCCAGCCAACGAGCCTGCACAATGAGACCGGCGCCAACCAACGAGCCTGCACAATGAGACCGGCGCCAACCAACGAGCCTGCACAATGAGACTGGCGCCGACCAACGTGCCTGCACAATGAGACCGGCGCCAACCAACGAGCCTGCACAATGGGACTGGCGCCAACCAACGAGCCTGCACAATGAGACAAGCGCCAACCAGTGAGGCTGCACAATGAGACCGGCGTCAACCAACGAGCCTGCACAATGAGACTGGCGCCAACCAAAGAGCCTGCATAATGAGACTGGCGCCAACCAACGAGCCTGCACAATGAGACTACTGCCAACCAACAAGCCTGCACAATGTGACTGGCTCCAACCAACGAGCCTGCACAATGAGACTGGCGCCGACCAACGAGCCTGCACAATGAGACCGGCGCAGTCCAACGAGCCTGCACAACGAGACCGGCACTGACAAACAAGCCTGCACAATGACACGTGCCAACCAACGAGCCTGCACAATGAGACTGGCGCCAACCAATGTGCCTGCACAATGAGACTGGCGCCAACCAACGAGCCTGCTGAATGAGACTGGCGCCAACCAACGAGCCTGCACAATGAGACCGGCGCCAACCAACGAGCCTGCACAATGAGACCGGCGCCAACCAACGAGCCTGCACAATGTCTGGAAATGTTTCCACCCTGATTCTGCAGAAAATCCGCGCTTCCATTGGCCCACCATCGTCGTTCTGTTACTGCAGTCGTTTAAATCCGCACCCAATTGATTTGAACGCAGGTGAAGCTTTAGTTATTCCTTCCCTAGAGCACACAAGCAATAGGATTAACTACAGCCCACGATTTCATCAAGTTGTATGAAGTCAAATCGCAATAAAACTCATATTCCCTGCCGGCCTGAGTGGTCGAGCGGTTGTAGGTGCTACAGTCTGCAACCGCGCGACCGCTACGGTCGCAGTTTCGAATCGTGCCTCGGGCATGGATGTGTGTGATGTCCTTAGGTTAGTTACGTTTAAGTAGTTCTAAGTTGTGGCGGACTGATGACCTCAGAAGTTAAGTCCCATAGTGCTCAGAGCCATTTGAACCATCATAGTCCCTAAGAACACGAAGTGGCGTAACACCGAATCAGAAGTGAGAGTGCCCTGCAATCTCTGAAAGTAGTACACTTAGTTGACAAAATTCGTGGGACCTCTCCCATTTCTCCTGGCGTGGTGGAGGATTCTGCTTGGCGTGCATTCAACAAGTCGTTGGAAGTCCCCTTTACAAATACTGAGCCATGATGTCTCTATAGTCGTCCATAATTGCGTAAGTGTTGCCAGTACGGTATTTTATGCACAAATTGACTTCTCGATTATGTCCCATAAATACTAGATAGGATTCATGTCTGGCTATCTGGGTAGCCATATTATTCGTTCGAGTTGTCCAGAATGTTCTTCAGACCAATAGTGAGCAACTGTGGCCTTGTGACCTGGTCCATTGTCGTGCTTAAAGATGATGTCCATGAATATCTGCAAGTGATCTCCTTGTAACTGAGCATAACCATTTCCAGTCAGTGATTGGTTCAGTTGGACAAGACAGTCTAATCCATTTCAGGTGAAAACAGCCCACACTATTATGGAGCCACCACCACCTTACGTTGGCCATTGTTGACAGCTTGGGTCCATGGTTCCATGGTTTAGTGGGGTCTGCGCCACACTCGAATCCTACCATAAGCTCTAACTAACTGAAATCGGAACTCGTGGAACAGGGCACGGTTCTCCAGTCACCTAGGTTCCAATCGATATGATTACAAGCCCAGGAGAAGCACTGCAGGTGATGTCGTACTGTTAGCAAAGGCACTCGGGTCTGTCGTCTGCTGCCACAGCCCATTAACGCCAAATTTCGCCGCACTGTCCTAACCGATACTTTCGTCGTAGGTCCCACACTGACTTCTGCCGTTATTTCATGCAGTGTTTCTTGTCTGTTTGCAATGACAACAGTTCACAAACGCGCTCATCTCGGTTGTTAAGTGAAGACCATCAGCCACCGCGTTGATCGCGGTTGTCCTGATATTTGGTATCCTGGGCACACTCTTGGCAGTGTGGATCTCGGAATATGGAATTACTTGACGATTTCCGAAATGGAATGTCCCATGCGTCTACCTCGAACTACCGTTCCGCGTTTAAAGTCTGTAAACTCCCGTCGTGCGGCCACAATCATGTCGAAAGGCTTTTCACATCAATCGTCTGAATACACATGACAGCCGCATCAATGCACTGCCCATTTATATCTTGTGTACTAGATACTACCACCATCTGTATATGTGGATATTGCAATCCCATGATTTTTGACACGTCCTTGTGTACTGATATGGTATTGTACTTCTTGTTATAGAGGCCACGGTGAAAGATTGACAAAACTAAATTCAAACTTGATAGTATAACTTGCATTTCAAATACGCTTGTAGTAGGTAAGAGAAAATTTCATATTCAAGTTCGACGCAACTCGTAACCCTACGTTAGGAGTTATCTCGCAAAAGGCTCGTTTGTGCAGCCATTTTTACTGGAACATTTTTGTTTGTATTTATTACAGGTCTACTTTCACTCAAGTCCACTTCCCCCGTTAATTACTATACATCCTGTATAAAAAGAGTGTCATATCTAATCAGGAAATCATGTAGACATGCCATCCTCAAAAAAATAAAAACTATTCAGCTAAAACGAATCATTAAGACGTTAATCAGGGATCTGAGGATAATACCTGTCAAATTTTGTCATCAATACCCACAGTTGTCTTCTTTTTACATCTCTCAGGTGTGTTTTCCGATATACTAGCGCCGTTTCTTCGGCTCATATAGCCATGATCTACACAGAAGCGACGAGTTGAACCTTTCGGCAACTAATTATGATCTTTACGCATAAATAAAAACCATAGGGACAATGGTATATACAAATGCTGTTAGTGTGGCATTGATACCAGTATATGGAAAATTACATGTTAGCCATGTTAGAAGATTACAATTTAGATCCATAAACTGATTCCGATGACTGGTCGAAAAGTCGCAAAGACAAATAGAAAAGTTGTTATTTTTTATACTAAGCACAAAATTTTGGATTTTTATGTTTTTATATAACCTATACTAGTTTAAGTTCTTGCTTTAAATGACAGTATTGCATTGTGCACACTCTATATAAATCTAAATCTCCATCTACATACAGGTTTCTGTTGGTATAAGTGCAGACATTTGTATTAGTGATTGAGAACTGTGTATTGAGCAACAGTACATCATCAGTGTTTAGTTCATTTGCAGACTAATAATTATATCTTTTAGGAGTAGTATATCTATAAGTTGGTTAGTACTGTAAATGTGGAAACAGCAAGCAGTTTTTCCATTCTCTTCTGGGTAGCAGGCCGGGTGTTGAGTGTGAACGCGCGAACACAAAACGGTTGGTCTATACTGACAGGTGTGGTCCACTTAGAGGTGCAGTTACGACCGCCCAGAAGATATCAGGTGGTAAATTATGAGACACGTTTGCGAGAAGAATGTCAGACGCAGAGGAAAAGCAGTTAACACAATGAAGTGTGATTACTATATCTGTGATTACGATATCTGCACTCTAACACCACATATATATGCTCTGCAAACCACTGTAAAGCGCATAATCGATGGTACATCATTCTTGTACCATTATCATCGATTTTCTTTCCTTTTGCATTTGCACATTGCGCGAAAGAGAATGACTATATGTGTGTGTAAATATCTTCAACATTTCGCGGCCTTGTCAGCAACTGTATAAATATTAATTTTAATTTGAATAATCAACAGCCTCAGTTGCACCGTTTACCTAGAATTTACCTAGGTTTCAATCGGGATAACCCAACCTTCTTCTGAATAACAGTTGTTGTGTTGGCAGAAGAGCCAACACCGTGTTACTAGAGGAGGCCGAAATGCACGCGTTTTAGCTCACGCAGGCTGGCGTGAGGGGAGAACTGTACTGACGTGAGGTCTGGAACATGACAAGGAATTATAATTCAGAAAGCGGACGTAATTAGTTTGATACTTAACTTTAATCCATTAATGATGAACGTCGCTCTTGACGTTACATGATTCACAATATTATCTGTTCAGAATACATTCTTGGAGAATATGGCGCCTTGCTAGGTCGTAGCAAATGACGTATCTGAAGGCTATGCTGAACTGTCGTCTCTGCAAATGAGAGCGTAAGTAGACAGTGAACCATCTCTAGCAAAGTCGGCTGTACAACTGGGGCGAGTGCTACGGAGTCTCTCTAGACTAGGCCTGCCGTGTGGCGGCGCTCGGTCTGCAATCACTGATAGTGGCGACACGCGGGTCCGACGTATACTAACGGACCGCGGCCGATTTAAAGGCTACCACCTAGCAAGTGTGGTGTCTGGCGGTGACACCACAACAGTAACTACCGTTTGTCCATAGTGGACATCGACAAGCTAAAACTACAAATCCATAAACTATCGTCAGACTGTAAAACTTCTTTAGAACTGCCTCGGCCCCACTTCGCGACCGCGATGCGGCAGCCACGAGTGCTGTACTGGAGTTCCAGTGTATATAAGTGTCCTAATATCTCGCATCTTATTCTCATAATCTCAACGCGAGAGGTGACAAAAGTCGTGGGATAGCGACACACACATATAAAGATGGCCGCAGTGCCGCATGCATTGGCCGAACTGCCATTTGTTCTCAGGTGATTCATTTGAAAACAATTCCGACCTGATTATATTAACAGACTTTTCACCTGAAGTGGTAGTTGTCAGTGCTAAGAGACAAACAACATTGGGTGAAATAATCGCAGAAATCAGTGTGGGACGTTAAGCGCGGCGAAATTTGGAGTTAATGGGCTATGGCAGCAGACGACGGACTCGAGAGCCTTTGTGAAAAGCACGACGTCGGCTGGAGGGCCCCTCCTGGGCTCGCGACCATATCGGTTGGTCCATAGGCTACTGGGAAACTGTGGACTGTTGAGATGAGTTTCGATTTCAGTTGGTCAGAGTTGATGGTAGTGTGTGAATGTGGCGCAGACCCCACAGTCTACCTCGATGGACATATGTTGTCAACAAGGGATTGTGGGCTGTGTTTACAAGTAATGTACTGGGTCCTCTGGTCCAACTGAACTGACCATTGACTGAAACTGGTTACTTTCTGCTACTTGGAGACCATTTTCAGCCATCCATGGGCTTCATGTTCCCAAACAACGGTGCAGAATGTCACTGAGCCACAATTGTTCGCGATTGGTTTGAAGAGCGTCGTGGACGATTTGAGTGAATGATTTGGCCGCCCAGCTCGACCGACAAGCTTTGTGGACAATTCGAGAGAATCGTTAGGCTGCCTACATGGTCAGACACGAATCTCATTGAACATGCATGGAACATAATCGAGAGATCTATTCGTGCACAGCATCCTTCACCGGCAGTTATGGAAGGCTACAGAGGCAGTATGGCTCAATATTTCTGCTGGGGACTTCCAACGACTTGTGGAGTCCATGCCACTTCGAGTTTCTGCGCTACACCGAACAGAAGGAGGTCCCACACGATAGTGGGAGGCGACTTTTGTCACCCCAGTGTACGATAGTGGCAGTATAATGGTTGCATAGTCCACTTGGAGTACATGTTTCCCAGTTTCACTCAACAGGAGTTCGCCAGAACCGTAGTGAACTCTTTCCACGTCTATGTGAAGGGACCCCAACATCGGAACAATACAGAACTAATTGCTTCAGCGTGTTGGCTGCGATTTCCTTCACAGATGTATTACGTTGCCCCAGAAGCGCTCCAACAAATCTGAGTCTCAGAGGCGCTTCCCTAGTTCTGATATACTCTGATTGTCCCATTTCATTTCGTTTGTTAGCTTACCCCCTCTCCCCCATATACTTATACGATGCGAAAATATTCACGACTCTACTTATAATCAGATTCTACCGGATCTTTCTTCTTTTTATATGCATTATCACACATTAATTAGCCTTTAAACAGATCTGCCTTTCAAAACACCAAGCGGCAATTTTGTCCAAGTCCTTTTGTAACTCCATACGACCATGTCACCCCGTTGATTCCCGCCTGTAGACTAGTCTCTTCCACAGAAACCTGCAGCCACGTGGGCGCCGGCCACTGAGCCGGAAGACAGCCCGGAGCGTATCTCGCAGACAGGCCATCAGCAGCAGCAGGGGGCGCTCCCCCGATCGCATCCGCCCATAATAATTACCCCGGCCGCCCCACCCAATTTCCTATCGCGAGAGGAGGGGGAGGGGGGGGCAGGTGCAGTTAATCTGCCCGTCACCCTTCTCCCCCCTCCCCACTCTCCGCATTTCGCTGCATCCTGATAGGGAACCGCCTTCGCGATCTAATAGGACTCGCGCTCTCCGTTAATTACTGCCGCAGGGCGCAATCGATGTCGGACCGATATTCATCGCGAAACCCAGCAGTCTTCCACAAATAACTTGTGTTTGATGTCGGGACAGGTAGGAAATTAACAGGGGGCGTAAACATTAGTATTGCTTATAGCTGCAGAGGCTCAGTCCAACGCGCCCTGGGAATCCAAGTTTATTTCTACGCCAGACAAACATACTGATCAGTTGAGCTTTACGTTTTGGAAGAAAAACGGTCCATTTTGTAAGGATTGGCGGCAAGACCAGTGAGATTTTATGTTTTCTTTCTTTATTGTAATGGACTGGCAGTAGGACAATACTCCGTTGAGCCAAAAGAGCGCGCCGGCCGGGATGGCGCTTCAGTCTGGAACCTTGCGACCGCTACGGCCGCAGGTTCGAATCCTGTCTCGGGCATGAATGTGTGTGATGTCCTTAGGTTAGTTAGGTTTAAGTAGTTCTACGTTCTAGGGGACTGATGACCTCAGATGTTAAGTCCCATAGTGATCAGAGCCATTTGGTCCATTTTTGAGCCAAAAGAATTTAAAAACACTATAATAAAAATTTATAGAAGATGAGGTAAAAAATCGCAACACCAAGTTCGAGTTGTGCGACCTAAATGAAATCTAGGATTAGTGTTTCTACATATGAATGATGATGTCTATTCAAATTTTGCGCCAGTCACGTAACAGTGGTGCTAGTAGCTCCATTACGAGGATGCTTTAAGTACACGTTGTAACGGTCATGAGCGTTAGTTACCTGTGAGATTGATCGCGGTGAGCTGAAGTTAGTCGAGAATGCCTTTAGGGCGACAAAGATGCCGTTATCAACGCCTCACTGAATTTCAGCGAGGTCTTGTAATGGGGCTACGAGAAACTGGATGTTTCTTTTGCTATATTGCAGAAATAATTGGCAGGAATACAGCCACGTTCATGGTTGCTGGCAGCGGTGGTCACGATAACGTACGGTCCCAAGTAGAACGGGCCCCGAACAGCCACGTAACACTACCGAGAGGTAAGACAATCTTGTTCGGCGTATGGCTCCGACGCATCGTAGTTCAGCTGCAGCAGCAGTTTGAGCAATAGCTGGCACAACAGTGACACAACGGACTCCCATAAATCGGTTACTTCAAGGATAGCCTACCAGATTGACGCCCTGTAGCGTTTATTCCACTGACCCCAGACAACCGCCATTTGCGGCTTTAGTGGCGTCAAGCGAGAGCTCATTGGAGGGCAGGATGGGGGTCTGTTGTGTTTTCTGATGAAAGCTGGTTATGACTCGGTGCCATAATGGCCATGTTTTGGTTAGGAGGAGGCCAGTTGGAGCCTGCACAAATCCTGTCTGCTGTCTAGACACACTGCACCTACAGCTGGAGCTACGGTCTGGGGTGAGATTTCGTGTGACAGCAGGAGTTCTCTCGTGGTTATCCAACGCACGCTGACTGCATATCGGTACGTCAAACTGGTGATTCGAACTGTTGAGCTGCCTTTCATAAACAGCATTCCAGGCGGTGCTTTCCAACAGGATAACGCTCTCCCATATGCCACTGTTGTAACTCAACATGCTTCTCGGTGTGTCGACATGTTGGCGGGGCCTGATCAATCACCAGATGTGTCCAGTCGAACACATATGGGACGTCATCGGACGACCACTCCAGCGTCATCCACAAACAGCATTAACCGTCCCTGTATGACCGACGAAGTGCAACAGGCGTAGAACTCCATCCCGCGAACTGACTGTACAGTACAAGGCAAGCGCTTTTGCATGTTTGCTTTCAAGGTTATTAATGTACCAGCATTTCACATTCGCAATGGCTTGCGCGCTTACATTAACCTGTGATCTTGCAGTCTGTGGAAATATGTTACCGCGACAACTGTATTTCAGAAAATTCTTTACTCTACTTTTTTTTGTGTTGCGATTTTTTTCCGTCACTGCATATACAGGTGTTTCAAAATATATATGATGCTCTTCACAGGGAGCATTTAAAATAACACAGAGCAGTACATTGTAGAATATTTCAAAACAGTGAATTAAGGGAGAGTTAAAGCAAACACTGCATTCTATTACATCTCATTACTATCTGATAGTAGGGACCTGCATTTGAGTAAGGTAATGGAGAGAGGGAACGAGAATTGGTCCTTTGTGGTAGTTAAATTGTTTAAGGAGCTACTGGGTTCTGGTGAGCTGGGTTGTGGGGATAGGTATAATGTGGGATGATAGTTGCTAGGGAAATATAGATTGAGGGGGAGGGGGGACGCCAAGATGAAGAGGGAGGGACCAGGCGGTAGGGAAACGCTGCAATAGAAAGGGATAGGAAGTAGTCGGTTAAGTATAATCGGAGGGGTAGATGTCAAGGCGGGTTTCATCGTCGGCAAGGGGAGAGGATACGTAGAATGATACTCACACTTTTTCATATTAGGTGCATTGTGCTGCCACCTACTGCCAAGTACTCCATACCAGCGACCGCAGTAGTTATTAGACACCGTGAGAGAGCACAATGGAGCGCTCCGCGGAATTCACGCACTTCGAACGTGGTCAGGTGATTGGGTGTCAGTTGTGTCCTACGTCTGTACGCGAGATTTCTACACTCCTAAACATCCCTAGGTCCTCTGTTTCCGATGTGATAGTGAAGTGGAAACGTGATGGGACACATACAGCACAAAAGCGTACAGACCGACCTCGTCTGTTGACTGACAGAGACCGCCGACAGTTGAAGAGGGTCGTAATGTGTAATAGGCAGACATCTATCGAGACCATCACACAGGAATTCCAAACTGCACCAGGAGCCACTGCAAGTATTACGACAGTTAGGCAGGAGGTGAGAAAACTTTGATTTCATGGTCGAGTGGCTGTTCATAAACCACACATCACGCCGGCAAATGCCAAACGACGCATCGCTTGGTGTAAGGAGCGTAAACATTGGACGATTGAATAGTGGGAAAACGTTGTGTGGAGTCACGAATCACGGTACACAATGTGGCGATCCGATGGCAGGGTGTGGGTGTGACGAATGCCCGGTGAACGTCATCTGTCAGCGTGTGTAGTGCCAACAGTAAAATTCGTACACGGTGGTGTTATGGTGTGGTTGTGTTTTTCATGGAGAGGGCTTGCACCCTTTGTTTTTTTTGCGTGGCACTATCACAGCACAGATCTACACTGATGATTTAAGCACCTTCTTGCTTCCCACTGTTGAAGAGCAATTCGGGGATGGCGATTGCATCTTTCAACTCGATCGAGCATCTGTTCATAATGCACGGCCTGTGGCGGAGTGGTTACACGACAATTAAATCCCTGTAATGGACTGGCCTGCACAGGGTACTGACCTGAATCCTATAGAACACCTTTGGGATGTTTTGGAACGCCGACTTCGTGCCAGGCCTCACCGACCAACATCGATACCTCTCCTCAGTGCAGCACTCCGTGAAGAATGGGCTTCATTCCCCAAGAAACTTCCAGAACCGGATTGAAAATATGCCTGCGAGAGTGGAAGCTGAGATCAAGGCTAAGGGTGGGCCAACTCCACACTGAATTCCAGCATTACCGATGGAGGGCGCCACGAACTTTGTCATTTACAGCCAGGTTTCCGGATACGTTTCATCACATAGTGTACATATGCGGTAGCACACCTGGGTTTATGATTAGCGAGGAACGATGGGGTGTTGGAGTCCAGTTTACGGGAAGTATAGAACATAAGGAGGTGTTAAATGTCGGCGAAGAGTGAGGAAAAAGAGATGAGTTGGTAAGTAATTCTTGTAGGGAAGAGTGTTGCGTGAAAATAACATTCAAGAACTGTTTTCGTAATTTGAAGATTGCACTACAAAAATTTTTGACAACCTCTGCAACCATATGTTCGGCCGAGCGCTCTTCCTCACTACTCAAAAGACTCAAGAATTATTTGAGATCATCCATGTTGCTGCATCGAATAGTCTTGCAGTCCTGAATTCTGTTATAACGCAGGAACCAGGCAATGAAGATGTATTCGACGAATCGGCTATAAGAAAAGCACTCCGTATTTAGTTTTTTCTGACTTGAGTATGGTGAGTTGACTATGCACGTATTTATTATTATCGGTATGAACGCGGATTCCAAAACGCTGCACGTAAAATTGGTATTTCCCGATGCCTATACCTCGGGTTCTATTTGCGATAAAAAGGGAGAGTGAAATGAGTTGGATAGCCCTTGGGCTAGAAATCATTTGTAGGGCCAACAGAAAGACAGACACGGCCAACCGATTCGTCTCAAATTTGGCAGGTCGCTTGTATACAACCTAAAACGAAGAAATCTACGATATTTTGGGTCAACACCCCCGATTTTTTGAGAAAATCACCCCTAAATGTTATGACGAGCAATCAAGTCAAAATTGGCGGAATCGATAAATAATTGTAAATAGAGCATTTTTCATGATCAGGTATGGGGTCCGAAAACGCATACTTTTCCAGAAATCGACGTAAGAAACTTTTAGAACCTACTCTTCTGTATCCACACGGTAGACGATTTTCGCCGACAGCACCGATATCGCCGGCACGATAGCTCAGCGTGTTCGGTCAGAGGGTTAGCAGCCCTCTGTAATAAAAAAACTGAGTTAACCGATCAAAGACGAACTTAAACGGATGTCTTACGACGTCCACCCCGAGCAAATACAACGAACGAAAACGAACAAAATGAGAATTAAAAAATTAAAAAAAAGCGCAACGGCTAAGGTAACTGGCTGGTATTTAAAGAACCCGGGTTCGAATCTCGAAGAAACCTAGCGGATGTTCGTCCTTTCGTTTGTATTTTTCCATGTCTCAGTTGATAGGGATAGGAGGGTTAACAAGATAAGTAAATCAACAAGGAATGATAATAATAATGTAGGCAAATAACCCTCCTACTCCTATCACTTGAGATATGGAAAAATTACAAACGAAAAGAATAACATCCGCTAGGTTTCTTCGAGATTCGAACCTGGGTTTTCCGAATCCCAGACAGTTATTTTTTTTTCTTTTTCTTTCTTTCCTTTTGTTCGTTGTTGGTCGTTGGGTTTGGTCGTTGCGGAAGTCACATAAAATCCGTTAAGTATGTTTGTTGATCCTTCCACTCAGTTTTTTTTTATTACAGAGGCCGACCAGCTCTCTGACCGAACACACTGAGCTACCGTGCCGACCTTACCTTGGCCGTTACGCTATCGGCGCTGTCGGCGAAAAGCGTTTACCATGCGGGTACAGAAGCGGCAGTTGTAAAAATTTCTTTCCTCGATTTGCGGAAAAGTTAGCGTTTGCGGATCCCATACATGATGATGAAAAATGCTCCATTTAAAATTATCTATCGATCTCTCCAGTTTTGAGTCTATTGCTCATCACAACCTTCACGGGTGAGTTTCTCAAAATCTCGGGGGTGCTGACACAAAATATCTTAGAGTCTCTCGTTTTAGGTTGTACACAAGCGACCTGCCAAATTTGAGCCGAATCGGTTGGACGTGTCCGAGGCCTTCCTCTTGTTAGACAAATGGAGTGTATCGGTTCGTTCTTTTTGCAGTTGATGTAATCTAGGTTGGCTTGATGGCTTTTATGGAGGCACCATAAATTTAATTTCAGTTTTTATATTTCTGGCCGAATAAATTTGGTTTATAAAAAATAGGTTTATTTGCTTAAATAATATAACCATAATTAATCTTAATAGTGAGTAAATAATAAAATATAGTTCTCAGATGTTTTCTCTGACTGTTAGGGATCTAATTATTCACCCTATATGTCTAATTGAAGAATATGCTAGAAGTTGGCGTAGAGCGGTTCCTAAGAAAACATGAAAAGATGATTTTCTTACAATATTTTCGCCGTAACCAGCGGACCAAAACGAAACCTAGAGTTCCAAGAGAACTATGCACAGAAAATGGCTGACTTTTTGTTTTGGATATATACCTAAGATCCAGATCTCGAACAAATCTGGAAATTTTCTTCATATCTTTATCTATTTTTCAGGTACAGAGGTTCGAAGTTACCCTACTCGTACACGTAAAACATGTGTGAAAAAATTAAATAAACTGATTGATGACGGCTATACTCGTGATAAACCCACGATTTAGTAAAACTAAAGGATATACTTGTGAATTCATAAATTCATAACTGGTTCCTGAGGAAACCCCAAAAAAAGCGTTTTTTATCAATTTTTCGCCGTCAGTAGCGGACCAAATACCAGCCGCTGATTCCAAGACTAATTTTTACGATATATCCCTGCGATTCCGATCTTGAACAACCTTGTTTTTCTTGCTATATTTATCCATTTCCACGACATGGAGATTCAGAGTTACTCTACTTGTGCACGTAAAACACTCAAGTGAAATACGATGCGAGATGAAAAAGTAGTTCATAAAATGACGTAGCACAAAGAAATATAATATACAGTGTCTCCGTTGTCATCAGAAGGGTTCAAGGGTTCTGTGAATTCCGCGTTGTCGTACTGAAGCACATGTAAAATTTTTGTGCACATAGAATCCGGTCTGGAGTGTAAAATCAGATTTGCGTTATTTCGATTTCATATACGTAAATTATCTAATTTTACTGAATTGTCAAGTCCTTTTCATATGAGTGGCATGCCCCGCTGTGGCAGAGAAAAAAAAGGGAACCAGTGGAAAAATGATACTGTCGGAGCACAAAAGAGACGTATATGCTCCTCTTTATTAAAAGTTTCTGACTGAAAAGCGGGTACCAGCTGCTTCATTGTACCTTCCTCAGCAACTTTAAACATTTTCGCAAACATATAGGCATGCGAACATATTTGCACTTTCTTATGGTGGAAGAGAAGGAGACGGTGGCAGCGGGAAAGAGACAGAGAAGTAATAAACACAAGAAGATAATAGACAGTGGTGGTATAGAAAGGGCGAATGAAATATGGCAGTGCGAGGGAAAGAGGGCACAGTGGCAGTAGAAAATAGCAGACAGTGAGAGAACAGTGCTAGGAAAAGAGTGAAGGAGACAGCGCCATTTGGAGAGGAATAAAGAGACAGCGGAAGTGGATTAGACCTAGTTATAATGAGTGTCTATGACAGTGACAATGAGGGAGAGAGAGAGAGAGAGAGAGAGAGAGAGATAGTGGCTGTGAAGAGAGACAGCAGCAGTCAGAAGGAATGAATGAGACAGTAGCAGTAAGACAAAAGTAGATGGAGACTCTGACAGTGAGAGAAGACATTAGTAGTAGGACAGAGCAAAGCGGACTGTGACTGTAAGATAGAAGACAATGACTATTGGAGAGCCACAAGGAGATAATGACGGTCAGTTGGACCTAATGGATGAGTGAGAAAGGGCAATTGGGAATGGATGGGCATGACAGGCTTACAGCGATGGTTTAGTGGGTATGAGCGAGTAACGGTTAGGGCAGATTGTGGGAGCGAGAGGTGAGACACATGTTAAAAATAACAGGAATATGTTCGCATGCCAACATTTCCGCAAAATTTTTAAGGTGCTAAGGTTCAAATGGCTCTGAGCACTATGGGACTTAATACCTGACGTCATCAGTCCCCTAGAACGTAGAAATACTCAAACCTAACTAACCTAAGGACATCCATACATCCATGCTCGAGGCAGGATTCGAACCTGCGACCGTAGCAGTCGTGCGGTTCCGGACTGAAGCGCCTAGAACCGCTCGGCCACCGCGGCCGGCTTAAGGTGCTAAGGAAGATGGGATGTGATAGCTGGTACCCCACTTTTCGGTCCGAGTCTTTTAATAAAGAGGAGCATATTCGTCTTTGTTGAGTATGCTTTTCCTTTGAATTAGTGAAAAGATAGACATCTGTAAAAATTGTTGCAGGTCGTACATTCTCCGAGTAGAAAACTCGTAAATAATTTTATTACGGCCTATAATGAATAGAAACTGAATGGCTAACTACAAATTTTAGAAAGCTGTTAAGACGTACAGAACATAATACGAAACTTCCTGGCAGATTAAAAATGTGTGCCGGACCGGGACACATACCCTGAACTTTGGCTTTGTTCCACGAGTGCTTGCCACACAAAGTATGCAGGAGAACAAATATGAAATTTGTAAGTTAAGTGAGAGGTACCTGCGGAAGTAGGGCTGTGACGATCGGTCGTGAGACTGCTCAGGCGATAGAGCACTAGCCGGGAAATTCGAGCTTCCGGGCTCGAATTCAACCTCGATGCAAAGTTACAGTCTTCCAGGAAGCTTCAAAACAGCAGCCAGCGCCATTCCAGAGTACATATTACGTTAAGTGGTTGCAAAAAGGTCTAATTAGAAAGCTCCTGGGTATATGCATTTTTGTACATGAAACTGACCTAAATGACGTAGTCCGCAGAAACAGTGATCCCAAACAAGCTTCAAACGTATTTTGGTTGATAAAAACAATGTCTAATAATACAAAATCAAGAGAGACCTGCTACTATGTCCCTACCGCTGCGACAACAAATCCAATCGAACCGATTGGAACATAAATAAACAAATGAAAATAAGTGCAAAACATCGCCGATCTCTCGTCGAAATTATTTAAAGAACTGAGTAAGTCAGTCGGCATTTATAGGTTTTTAATCGACAAATTGTTTCTGTTCCGGTATTACTCTATGGTACAGAAGGGAGTCTGTCATCTGTAGGTGGACTATCAAAGCTTTTTATAGCAAAATACTGCATCCCTTTTCGTTAGGTTTACTGGACGAAAGTGCAGATCGTTTTTCCACTAGTACTGTATTTGTGAATATCTTAATTCCTGTGAAACTGCAGTAGATTGTTGGGGTGAATAAATGTATTGTGATGTTGTGTGAACGAGGATAACGTTAATATGTACAATTGTTTAAAAAAATGCCTGTATGATTTACATGTGTGAACTTGACTTGCTACACTAATTACTTGCTTTTGCACAAAGAACACTTCTCGCGTAAGTGAGTACTTATTCCCGAATACTACCTCATAGAACCAGTGAATCAAAACATGCAAATTAAGTTTACTTTCTGACTGATTTGTATGTCACAAAAGTTAGCAATTCTTCTTATTGCAAAAGAAGCTGAATCTAACGTTTTAGCGCATCTGTTATATGGTTTCTCTAATTTAAGTCTTCATTAATATGTACACCAAAGAACTTAGAACTTTCTACCTTTATACTACATTATATTGCTACATTTATAGTGGTTGGGATATTTTTGACAGTAGAAAAGAAGATGAACTGTGTCTTTTCAAAACAAGTCCATTTGTACGAAACAAATTAAGTACTTTGCAAAAACATCGTTTACCATGTGAATCCTTCTTTGATCAGCTTGAGGATAATACTTGTATAATCAGCAAATAGGACCAATATTACCTCCTCATTAAGAAAGTACATCTTTAACATAAAATACAGTATTAGACACATGATCGAGCACAGCGGAACGCCCTTTTTGCTTCTCCTCATTAGTATAATACGACGCCCCTATTTATATTCCTAAAACATCCTAGTGTAACTTCTTGCATCATATTTCTTAAATCGGAACTAATCCGGGTATATGCTGAACCATATATTCCACAAAAACTTATCTTTCTTATAGAATATAATGACTGACGTAGTCAGATGGCTTTGATAAGTTGCAGATGATCCAGCTGATGATGTTTTAACATTTAAAATTTGTATTACTTGTTAAGGGTAGATACAGGCCCCTCTGTAGAGTAGGCGTTTGGAAATGAAAACTGTGGTTAGCGAATTATCTTAATTTCCTGTCCAGCATATTGAGCATCTTGGTATAGGTTCCGCCAGTGTTAGTATTGGTTCTGAATACAGTGTCAGCAGCAGTTGGTCATTTCTTTCTATATTAACAACCGCGATCGGTTTCAAACCCCGATATCACTCTTCATGCTACTTTATCGTGTACAACTCTCTTCATGTACAAATAACTACTACAGCGTACACTCTTTTGAATCTGCTTACCGTATTTATCTCTTGCTCTCCCTCTAAAACTTTTAATCCCTCCCCTCCCCCCCCCCCCTTCCACACTTAACTCCAGTACTAAATTAATGATCCTTTGATGTCTTAGAACGTGTCCTATGAACTGATCCCTTCTTTTAGTGAAGTTGTGCCACAAACTTTTTTCTTTCCGATTCTATGCACTACCTCCTCTTTAGTTATAAGATTTACCCATCTAATCATCAGCATTCTTCTTCAACACCTCATTTCAAAAGCTTCTTTTCTATTTCTGTCTGAATTGCTTTTTGTCCATGTTTTACTCCCATACAAGGCTGCACTCCAGACAAATACTTTCAGAAAATTCTTCCTAACAATTAAATCTATACTCAATGTTAACAAATTTCTCTTCTTCAGAAATGTCTTTCCTTCCATTGCCAGTCTATATGTTATGTCCTGTCTCCTTCGACCATAATTAGTTATTTTACTGCCCCAGTATTATATCTCATCTAATACTTCTAGTATCTTGTTTCCTGATCTAATTTCCTCAGCATCACCTGATTTAATTCGGCTACATTCCATCCCCCAAGTCGTTTTCTCCCTTCCAAGTTCTTTGCTATTTCTGGCAGAATCTCAGTATCGTCGGTAAACGTCAACGTTTTTATTTCTTCTCCCTGAACTTTAACCAGCTTTCCAAATTTCTCCTTGATTTCCTTTATTGCTAGCTCAATGTACAGATATAATAACATCAGGGGTAAGCTACAACCCTGTCTCACTCCTTACTCAACCACTGCTTCCCTTTCAAGCACCTAGGCTTATAACTGTCGTCTGGTTTTTGTAAAAGTTGTAAACAGCCTTTCGCTCACTGTATTTTGCCTTGCTACCCTCAGAATTTCAAAGAGCGTATTTCATTCGGCACTATCGAAAGCTTTCCATCAGTCTATATATACTATAAATGCAGGTTTTCCATTTCTTAACCATCTTCTAAGAAGTCGTAGGGTCAGTATTGACTCACGTGTTCCTAAATTTCTCCGGAATCCAAACTTATCTTCTCCGAGGTCGGCTTCCATCAGTTTTTCCATTCTTCTGTAAAGAATTCGTGACAGTATATTGCAGCCAAGACTCTCTAAAATGGCAGTTCAGTAGTATTCACACATGTCAGCACCTGCCTTCTTTGGGAACGGAGTTATTACATTCTTGCTGAAGACTAAGGTTATTTCGAATGTCTCATACACCTTGCACACCAGGTGGAGTAATTTTAACACGGCTGACTCTCCCAAAGCTATCCGTACTTCTGACGAAATGCCGTCTACTTCAGGGCCTCGTTTCTGATTACGTATTTCGGTGCTCCGTCAAATTCTTCTCGCAGTTTCATACCTCCAATCCCATTTTCATCTATGACCTCTTCCCTTTTTATAAAACTGCCTTTGACTTCACTTAGCCTGTATAGCCCTCTATATTCTCAATCTATCTTTCAGTTTTCCCTTCTGTACCACTGGATTGGTCCTGCCTCGGGCATGGATGTGTGTGATGTCCTTAGGTTAGTTAGGTTTAAGTAGTTCTAAGTCTAGGGAACTTATTACCTCAGATGTTAAGTCCAATAGTGCTTACCTCCCCATTGCACCCCCCTCAGATTTAGTTAAAAGTTGGCACAGTGGATAGGGCTTGAAAAACTGAACACAAATCGAGAAAACAGGAAGAAGTTGTGTGGAATTATGAAAAATATAAGCAAAATATACAAACTGAGTAGTCCATGAGCAAGATAGGCAATATCACGGATACCGTGAGGTTAGGAGCGCCGTGGTTCCGTGGTTAGCGTGAGCAGCTGCGGAATAAGAGGTCCTTGGTTCAAGTCTTCCCTCGAGTGAAAAGTTTAATTTTTTATTTCCATACAGTTATTACCTATCCGTCCGTCCGTCCGATTCGATCACTTTTGTGGGAGTGATTATCACATCCACAAGAAAACCTAAATCGGGCAAGGTAGAACAATCTTTTTATCCATTTGCCAAGTGTACAAGTTAGGTGGGTCGACAACATATTCCTGTCATGTGACGCACATGTCGTCACCAGTGTCATATAGAATATATCAGACGTGTTTTCCTGTGGAGTAATCGGTTGACCTATGGCCTTGCGATCAAATGTTTTCGGTTCCCATTGGAGAGGCACGTCCTTCCGTCTACAAATCGCACGGTTTTGCGGTGCGGTCGCAAAACACAGACACTAGACGTGTTACACTGAACAGAGACGTCAATGAACGAACGGACAGATCATAAATTTGCTAAAATAAAGAAAGTAAACTTTTCACACGACGGAAGATTTGAACCTAATATCGTGTAGGGCCCCCGCGAGCACGCAAAAGTGCCCCAACACGACGTAACGTGGACTCGATTACTGTCTGAAGTAGTGCTAGAGGGAACTGACACCATTAATCCTGCAGGGCTGTCCATGAATCCGTAAGAGTACGAGATGGTAAAGATCTCTTATAAACAGCACGTTGCCAGGCATTCAAGATAAGATCAATAATGTTCATGACTGGCGAGTCTGATGACCAGCGGTAGTGTTTAAACTCAGATGAGTGTTCCTGGAGCCTCTCTGTAGCATTTTTCAATGTGTGGGGTGTCGTATTGTCCTGCTGGAAATGCCCAAGTCCGTCGGAATGCGGAATGGACATGAATGGATGCAGGTGATCAAGCACATACGTGTCATCTGCCACAGTCGTATCTAGACGTGCCAGGGGTCCTATATCGTTCCAGCTGCACACGCCCCATACCATTACAGAGGCTCCACCAGTTTCAACACTCCCCTGCTGACACACTGGGTCCATGGATTCATGAGGTTGTCTCCATACCTATACACGTCCATCCGCTTGATACAGTTTGAAACGAGACTCGTCCCACCAGGCAACATGTTTCCAGTCATCAGATGTCCAATGTCGGTGTTGACGGAGCCAGGCGAGGCGTAAATCTTCGTGCAGTCATCAAGGGTAGACGAGTGGGCCTTCGGCTCTGGAAGCCCATATCGATGATGTTTCGTTGAATAGTTCTCACGCTAAGATTTGTTGATGACTCAGCGCTGAAATGTGCAGCAATATGCGGAAGAGTTGCGCTTCTGTCACGTTGAACAATTCTCTTCGATCGTCATTCTTGTAGGATCCTTTTCTGGCTACAGCGATGTCGGAGATTTGATGTTTTACCGGATTCCTGATATTCACGGTACGCTCTTGAAATGGTCGTACGGGAAAATCCCCACCTCATCGCTGCCTGGGAGATGCTGTGTCCCAGCGTTCGTGCACCGACTATAACACCACGTTCGAACTCACTTACATTTTGACAAGCTACCATTGTAGCAGCAGTAACCGATCTGAGAACTGCGCCAAACACTTGTTGTTTTGTATAGCCATTGGCGACAGCAGTGCCGTATTCTGCCTTTTTGTATTATCTCTGTATCTGAATACGCGAGCCTATACCAGTTTCTGTGGCGCTTCAGTGTGTTAGGTGTACACTCAGCTCTCGCACATTTACATGTATATATGCAGCAGCGGCAGACAATCTCACAAACGTGCCCAGAGTAAGTTGATACAACTGCAAGAACCATGCAAGGTACATTTAACGTGCACGGTTTTTTTTCCGCAGTTACAGAACACAACAGTTGCTGATAACCCCCTCTTATCGCACCAAAATAGCACAATTTATATTAATTCGAGTTGCATTAGTCAAGCATCGCTTCGCATACTGTACGCAAACATAGGATGGATTTTACTCTGCGTGAAACAGAAAACTAATGGAAGGTACGCTATCCTGCAGTGAAGTCTTTTAACAGAGTTTACGTACTTTTTCGACACAGTGCATCATTCATCTGAGCAGGCTCAGTCCTTCACGCAGTCCCACAAGGATATCATTGACAATGTCCGTCTGCTTAGCTGGGTGATAACAGCTTGCCTCCCGTGCAAGCGGGCCTGGGTTCAATTCCCGGCAGGGTTGGAGATTTTCTCCACTCGTGGACTGGGTGTTGTGTTGTCATTATCATTTCATCCTAATCTCCGGCGCGCAAGTCGCCCAACGTGGCGTCGACTGAAATAAGACTTGCACTTGGCGGCCGAACTTTCCTGGATGCGGCCTCCTGGCCAACGACGCCATACGCTCATTTCACTTTGTATCATTGATAGAGTCGCCATCGAACACAAATTAGTTTTATCCGTCAGTTCTGTTACGTATTGAAGTGCTTTCCAACTTAGCGGTCAACACATCTGTAAAAAATTGCACATCTGATGCATCTTGCCACGGTTCGTTCGTAGGACTCCCCCCCCCCCCCCCCCCGTTGGAGGTTCGAGTCCTCCCTCCTCGGGTATGGGTGTGTGTGTTGTCCTTAGCGTAAGTTAAAGTCAAATTAAGTAGTGTGTAAACCTAGGGACTGATGACCTCAGCAGTTTGATCCCATAGGCACTTACCACCACAACTAAGGCATAACGGATCACTACCGCAATTAACTGAGCTATGAATTTGAGCTACTTGTTTACTATTATACCCACGTACTGTGTTCCGTCCATCCTCATGAGGAGAGAAAGACATTGCATTGTCTGATCCTAATGTAGATAAGTTCAACAGACCTGATGTTATCCCTGCTTCAAGCTCCCATGTATATGGACTCACTATGATTTTAGCAAAACCCTGTTGTATCACGATATTGTAAGAAACCGTATATTTATCATTTTTCTCTCTAATGTTAGACTATATACTTGGAGCCTGATTTTTCCAGAACCATTGCTCATCAGTCACCACTACCGCAGTTCTGGAATCTAATAATGCACAAATGGGCTCCTTGTTGGATATATCTTTATACTGCTCTGCAGCTACAAATTGTATAAAATGCAATGTAATGATATTCCACCAGAACACCTATATATTGCAACCATTTCGAGTATTGCTCTTTTTCAAGTGACACCCACCAGCCAATTTATAAAATCAACCATGTTGAACCCCCCCCCCCCCCCCCCACACACACACACACAACCCTGTGGACTTCAAAGGGAACTAACTCTCACGACCGTTGCAGTGTGTATTTAAAGCAAACTTGATTTGCATCCCCATAGCGGTGCTGCTAGCGCCACTCTTATGCGGCTGGCGCAAAATTTAAATAGATATCATCTTTCATATGTAGAAACACGCCTAATAACTTTCGTTTATGTCGTACAACTTCTTCTTGGTGTTGCGATTTTTTTCTGACGGTATAATTTGCAGAAGATAAGGAAATATGGATGAGCGTATCAAGCCGTCAAAAGCACACCTTACGTAAGGAGACTTGACAGATTTCATCAGGCTTCCCCCTTCATTCTGTAGTAACGACTGTAGTACGAACTTCGCACGCGCTTGGAACTGGAAAAATCACAGTCATTGTAAACTACTTTATCGAGAGCAACAATTCTGCTTCATTCACAGATAACAGGGAAAGTGTCTGTACCGCCAGCCATTAAAAAATAATGTTTCTTCCATTTTCATTTGCATTTTATCTTTGAATGTCAAAACTGTCACTGTCCTGACAACCACATCACTCGAAAGAGGCTCTCCGCCAACGCCCAGAGCTCAGAGTTAAGGACGGCATTTCAATCTGCAGTGCGAGGACTAACAGAGAAAGCAAAAAATGAGCTTTTACAACGACTATAAATTTTCTCAATACTCGCAACGATAAAAATTATCTCTTCGCGTCTCGACACACATGGTCTGAGGCCGTTTTACAACGAAGTCGTTTTAATGCGTTCATCATCGGAAGCCTTGGCGAGCGGCCCTCCCAGGAAAGGTTGCGGCCTGTCACTGCGGGCGGCGGCAGCGCGCCACTTTGTCGGGAGGCGCCCATTTAATCTCTGCAGCCTAACTGAGTCTCGCCCACGCGTTGGCGTCGTCTCCAGGCGCTCGTTTTACTGAAGTGTCCAGCAAGCGTTTATGGAGATTTCAGACTGTTCCAGGAACGCTGTTCTGGTGCTGATACTTCGACAGGCGAAGAGCAGAACGCGTAAAACAGATTGAGTGGAGCAGATATGCAAAGGCGAAAAGATTAACGTAATATGGGAAGCGGTGGTGCGGCATAAAGTCAATAAAAGATTCATTACTTCGAAAGCTACGTTAAGGCATCTGCGCCTACGCAGACGTCACCAAGTACTTTGTCTTTCACCCTGCTTCAACTGAATAACATCACACGTTGTTGTAACATTTAGTATCTGTCACCCATTCGGCAGACATTCAAGGCAACAATACGTAGTTTCTTTACCGACTCTTGCTTCAGCTTCCACAACCAGGTCGTACATAGCATTGTTCGAGGATACGGGGACGATAAATAGTATATGAGCGATAACAGAGGCTCTAGGAAATGGCTTTGAGATATTCCATAACTAACTTTATGACTTCAAAAACTGAAGGCAAATCCACGGACTTGATATGATCAAAGGCTTTAGACAATGCCTACGGCTTAATTAATTTTCGTATTTAACATTCAGAACTTGCTTCAATATATGGGCAATATTTAAAAAAAAAATAAGTGACAAATTTTTTAATATGAATATGAGAATTAGCTACCGCACAGAGAATAATCTAGGAACGAAAATAATACATAAAACAGTCAGAGCTCAGAAATATGACCAATCAGGAATATATAAAATTACATACAGTAACTGTAACTAGATCGACGTCGGACAAACACGACGAAAATTTACAATGATAGAAAGAACGTATAAACAAAAGTGAAAACAACGTCTCCACATGTAGTATCCATCTTCGAGAAAATCAACACTCTTCAGTAAATATAAACACTAACCTTTCTATTCCCAGTAAAGCCAAACAGGGAATCTACATGAGAATTTTGGAGGCAAAAATTCGAAATAATATCCTACATGAATAAACAGAGCGGAAAAAAATATATTGAGAACTTCGACAAAATCCAGAACAATACAGAACAAAAGACAGACCCAAATTTTGCGTATGATAAATTAGATTTTGATGAAAGGCAATACTTTTAAAAACAAACCGTATTTCCGGCAGATAGGTCCATAATACATAAAGACCATGCATGTGTAAATGTAAGAAAGCAAAAGTACATTCTATTTGAAAAAAAAAAATAGTTTTGTTGCCTAAGTAAAATCTTAAAGGTGAATAGTACACACACACACACACACACACACACACACACACACACACACACACACACACACACTTATATATATGTTCATGCACAGAACAAATCCTCAATCTGAAAATAATTCTACAATACAAAGCCATCAAGTATGCGCCAAACATTTGCACCTCCATAGATTTCAAGAACGCGTATTATTCTGTTGACAGACAGTCCTTGTTCAACGTCTTAGAAGATCAGGGACTCGACCCAAAAACACTACGATTAATCAGACATTAGCTGACACAACTGGAGTGCGCCAAGGCAACGGATTATCCCCACTACTATTCAGCCTAGTCCTGGAGAAAGTAACGAGGGTATGAGAAAAAGAACTGAAAACTTGAAGACACTGGAAACCAACACGACTAGGAAGATGCAGGGACAAAATAGAAATTTTAAATCTAGTTTAGCACACGACCTGGCCATACTATCAGACAACGTAGCAACACCAAACAAACAAATAGTGGTACTAAAAGAATGCGCGGAAAAAGTTAGGCTGCAAATCTCTTTCGAGAAGTCTAAATTGTTCTGCTCAAAATTAAACATAACAAAATTAGACACAATATACGGCAAAATAAACAGAGTTGCACACTTCAAGTATTTAAGTGAAATCCTTGAAGCTAGAGGCGGAGAAAACGTCGCACAGAAGACTCGACTACAAAAGATGAAGTGAGCGTTCGGCAAGTCACAGCACGTATATAATAAAAATGCATGTCCAGTCAAACACAAGTCAGACACTACAACACAGTAATCAGTCCTGAAATACTGAATGCAAGTGAGACGCAAACACTCCATCCGAAAAATAACATGGAAAGCATGCTGAAGGAAAAAAGGAAAATCATGAGGAAAATTCTCATCCCAAAGAAGACAGAAGAGTGATACAGATTACACTTAAGAAAACTATAGAGAAGATGTGAAACATATCAGCAGAGGTCAGAAAAAGAAGGTTGAAGTTCTATGGACACATCAGGCTATCACCAAAACGACTCATCATGAGAATTCTAACATACATACAAGGCGTCAAATCAACAATACGATAGATCACGCACGCCAAACTGAACCCAGAAGCAGCAAAAATCGATCCGATAGAAACTGAAGACAGAAATGTATACAGGGACAAGGTACACACGTGGAATGTGACGACTTGATACGCTCATCCATATTTCCTTGTCTTCTGCAAATTATACTGTCGGAGAAAAATCGCAACACCAAGAAGAAGTTGTACGACACAAACGAAAGTTATTAGGCGTGTTTCTACATCTGAAAGATGATATCTATTTAAATTTTGCGCCAGTCGCATGAGAGTGGCGCTAGAAGCGGTACTATGAGGTTGCAAATCAGGTTTGCTTTAAATACACGCTGTAACGGCCGTGAGAGTTAGTTCCCTTTCGTTGGTTCAAATGGCTCTGAGCACTTTGGGACTTAACTTCTATGGTCATCAGTCACCTAGAACTTAGAACTACTTAAACCTAACTAACCTAAGTACATCACACACATCCATGCCCGAGGCAGGATTCGAACCTACGACCGTAGCGGTCACGCGGTTCCAGACTGTAGCGTCTAGAACCGCTCGGCCACTCTGGCCGTCTTAGTTCCCTTTGAGGCAGTATCCTATGAGTAGATGTTGGTCAAGAATGCCTTTACGTGACAAAGGCGCCATTATCGACACCTCAATGAGTTTCAACGAGGACGTGTAATAGTTCTAAGAGAAGCTGGACGTTCCTTCTACGATACTGCCAGGAATGTGGCCACTGTACGTGATTGCTGGCAGCGGTGGTCACGAGAACGTACCTTTGCTAGAAGATCGGGCTCCGGAGAGGGAAGAACATCTGGATCGGCGTACGGCTCTGGCGCATCGCACTGCATCTGCAGCAACAATGTGAGCAGCAGTTAGCACCACAGTTACACAACGAAACGTTACAAGTCGGATATTTCAAGGACAGCTCCGAGACAGACGCCCTGTAGCGTGTATTCCACCGACCCCAAACCACAGTCATTTGCAACTTCGGAGATGTCAAGCGAGACCTCATTGTAGGGAACGAGAGAGATCTATTCTGTGATGAAATCTGGTTCTGACTCGGTGCCACGATGGCCGTGTTTCGTTTAGAAGGAGGGCAGTTGAGGACCTGCAACCACCCTGTCTGCGTGCTACGTACACTGGATCTACACCTGGAGCTATGGTATGGAGTGCGATTTCGTGTGAGAGCTGGTTGTTATCCCAAGCACCCTGTCTGCAGATTTGTACGTCAATCTCGTGAGTCAAAATGGCTCAAATGGCTCTGAGTACTGTGGGACTTACCATCTGAGATCATCAGTCCCCTAGTCTTACAACCACGTAATCCTAACTAACCTAAGGACATCACACACATCCATGCCAGACGCAGGATTCGAACCTGCGACCGTAGCAGCACCGCGGTTCCGGACTGAATCGCCCAGAACCCCTCCGCCACAACGGCTGGCGTAATATCGTGAGTCGACTTGTTGTGGTGCCACTCATGAACGGCATTCCAGGGAGTGTTTTCCACAGGAAAATGCTCGCCCACATTCCGCTGTTGTAACCCAACGTGCTCTACAGAGTGTCAACATGTTGCCTTATCCTGCTCGATCATCAAGTACGTCTCCTGTCGCGCATACTTTAACCTGTGATCTTGTAAATGTTAATCACTTGTCTGATTTGATCCATTATAAATGGTTTTTGAAAGCCTGCGACTGTAGATACAATAGGTTTGTTTATAAATAAATAAATCTTCTGCTACCAGTCACGATTTTCTTTATTTTACTATTCGCACGACGCGTTTCGAGAAATAATTCCCATTTTCAAGTGCGTTTTTTTGATGTGTGTTAATCCATTTCTTTTGATGTTGTCAGTCAACACCAGGTACACAGAGCACATTAGAGCATACACACACAACAAACACACTACATCAGCAATAGCATCACACATAAATAATACAGGACACCCATTTGGAAAAATAGAGCAAAATGTCAAAGTACTCCACCGACTAAATAAAGGACATAAAATGGATTTGCTTGAAGAACTGGAGATATATTCACTTTACAGAAAACATGAAGATAAAATATTAAATGAAAAACTTGAAAGTGAATCAGTGAATTTCTTCAGATGTTTCGATAATATACTTAAATAAACCTCCCCCCCATGAACCATGGACCTTGCCGTTGGTGGGGAGGCTTGCGTGCCTCAGCGATACAGATAGCCGTACCGTAGGTGCAACCACGACGGAGGGGTATCTGTTGAGAGGCCAGACAAACGTGTGGTTCCTGAAGAGGGGCAGCAGCCTTTTCAGTAGTTGCAAGGGCAACAGTCTGGATGATTGACTGATCTGGCCTTGTAACAATAACCAAAACGGCCTTGCTGTGCTGGTACTGCGAACGGCTGAAAGCAAGGGGAAACTACAGCCGTAATTTTTCCCGAGGGCATGCAGCTTTACTGTATGATTACATGATGATGGCGTCCTCTTGGGTAAAATATTCCGGAGGTAAAATAGTCCCCCATTCGGATCTCCGGGCGGGGACTACTCAAGAGGATGTCGTTATCAGGCGAAAGAAAACTGGCGTTCTACGGATCGGAGCGTGGAATGTCAGATCCCTTAATCGGGCAGGAAGGTTAGAAAATTTAAAAAGGGAAATGGATAGGTTGAAGTTGGATATAGTGGGAATTAGTGAAGTTCGGTGGCAGGAGGAACAAGACTTCTGGTCAGGTGACTACAGGGTTATAAACACAAAATCAAATAGGGGTAATGCAGGAGTAGGTTTAATAATGAATAGGAAAATAGGAATGCGGGTAAGCTACTACAAACAGCATAGTGAACGCATTATTGTGGCCAAGATAGATACGAAGCCCACACCTACTACAGTAGTACAAGTTTATATGCCGACTAGCTCTGCAGATGACGAAGAAATTGAAGAAATGTATGATGAAATAAAAGAAATTATTCAGATTGTGAAGGGGGACGAAAATTTAATAGTCATGGGTGACTGGAATTCGAGTGTAGGAAAAGGGAGAGAAGGAAACATAGTAGGTGAATATGGATTGGGGGACAGAAATGAAAGAGGAAGCCGCCTGGTAGAATTTTGCACAGAGCACAACATAATCATAACTAACACTTGGTTTAAGAATCATGAAAGAAGGTTGTATACATGGAAGAACCCTGGAGATACTAAAAGGTATCAGATAGATTATATAATGGTAAGACAGAGATTTAGGAACCAGGTTTTAAATTGTAAGACATTTCCAGGGGCAGATGTGGACCCTGACCACAATCTATTGGTTATGACCTGTAGATTAAAACTGAAGAAACTGCAAAAAGGTGGGAATTTAAGGAGATGGGACCTGGATAAACTAAAAGAACCAGAGGTTGTACAGAGATTCAGGGAGAGCATAAGGGAGCAATTGACAGGAATGGGGGAAATAAATACAGTAGAAGAAGAATGGGTAGCTTTGAGGGATGAAGTAGTGAAGGCAGCAGAGAATCAAGTAGGTAAAAAGACGAGGGCTAGTAGAAATCCTTGGGTAACAGAAGAAATATTGAATTTAATTGATGAAAGGAGAAAATATAAAAATGCAGTAAGTGAAACAGGCAAAAAGGAATACAAACGTCTCAAAAATGAGATCGACAGGAAGTGCAAAATGGCTAAGCAGGGATGGCTAGAGGACAAATGTAAGGATGTAGAGGCCTATCTCACTAGGGGTAAGATAGATACTGCCTACAGGAAAATTAAAGAGACCTTTGGAGATAAGAGAACGACTTGTATGAATATCAAGAGCTCAGATGGAAACCCAGTTCTAAGCAAAGAAGGGAAAGCAGAAAGGTGGAAGGAGTATATAGAGGGTCTATACAAGGGCGATGTACTTCAGGACAATATTATGGAAATGGAAGAGGATGTAGATGAAGATGAAATGGGAGATATGATACTGCGTGAAGAGTTTGACAGAGCACTGAAAGACCTGAGTCGAAACAAGGCCCCCGGAGTAGACAATATTCCATTGGAACTACTGACGGCCGTGGGAGAGCCAGTCCTGACAAAACTCTACCATCTGGTGAGCAAGATGTATGAAACAGGCGAAATACCCTCAGACTTCAAGAAGAATATAATAATTCCAATCCCAAAGAAAGCAGGTGTTGACAGATGTGAAAATTACCGAACTATCAGCTTAATAAGTCACAGCTGCAAAATACTAACGCGAATTCTTTACAGACGAATGGAAAAACTAGTAGAAGCCAACCTCGGGGAAGATCAGTTTGGATTCCGTAGAAACACTGGAACACGTGAGGCAATACTGACCTTACGACTTATCTTAGAAGAAAGATTAAGGAAAGGCAAACCTACGTTTCTAGCATTTGTAGACTTAGAGAAAGCTTTTGACAATGTTGACTGGAATACTCTCTTTCAAATTCTAAAGGTGGCAGGGGTAAAATACAGGGAGCGAAAGGCTATTTACAATTTGTACAGAAACCAGATGGCAGTTATAAGAGTCGAGGGACATGAAAGGGAAGCAGTGGTTGGGAAGGGAGTAAGACAGGGTTGTAGCCTCTCCCCGATGTTGTTCAATCTGTATATTGAGCAAGCAGTAAAGGAAACAAAAGAAAAATTCGGAGTAGGTATTAAAATTCATGGAGAAGAAATAAAAACTTTGAGGTTCGCCGATGACATTGTAATTCTGTCAGAGACAGCAAAGGACTTGGAAGAGCAGTTGAATGGAATGGACAGTGTCTTGAAAGGAGGATATAAGATGAACATCAACAAAAGCAAAACAAGGATAATGGAATGTAGTCTAATTAAGTCGGGTGATGCTGAGGGAATTACATTAGGAAATGAGGCACTTAAAGTAGTAAAGGAGTTTTGCTATTTGGGTAGCAAAATAACTGATGATGGTCGAAGTAGAGAGGATATAAAATGTAGGCTGGCAATGGCAAGGAAAGCATTTCTGAAGAAGAGAAATTTGTTAACATCCAGTATTGATTTAAGTGTCAGGAAGTCATTTCTGAAAGTATTCGTATGGAGTGTAGCCATGTATGGAAGTGAAACATGGACGGTAAATAGTTTGGACAAGAAGAGAATAGAAGCTTTCGAAATGTGGTGCTACAGAAGAATGCTGAAGATTAGATGGGTAGATCACATAACTAATGAGGAAGTATTGAATAGGATTGGGGAGAAGAGAAGTTTGTGGCACAACTTGACCAGAAGAAGGGATCGGTTGGTAGGACATGTTCTGAGGCATCAAGGGATCACCAATTTAGTATTGGAGGGCAGCGTGGAGGGTAAAAATCGTAGAGGGAGACCAAGAGATGAATACACTAAGCAGATTCGGAAGGATGTAGGTTGCAGTAGGTACTGGGAGATGAAGAAGCTTGCACAGGATAGAGTAGCATGGAGAGCTGCATCAAACCAGTCTCAGGACTGAAGACCACAACAACAACAACAACTTAAATAAAAATAGTAAAACATAGAAATAAGCACAATTGTAAAATCAGTATACGTAATTCATGAGCCAAATTGTAAAGATAAATTAACCTCTGTACAAAAGCATATCATAATCTGTGGAAGACCTATAATGTTATCTCTGTGAACTACCTATAAGAAGATCTTTGTAACTGTTTTGTTTATATAAGATATTTTCGATGTGTAAAATGTACAAGTTGTGTGTGATGTTAAGTGTGTGTGACTCTCTACATAAATGGACCATTAGAAAACTGTAAGTACAAATTGTTCTCAAACTTCAGCCACTAACCTCACAGAAAGAATTGATACCCAACTAAAAATCGCGTTTCTTATGTATTACAGTAAAAGTCAACAAAATGAAGCAGACTCACACACCCTGACAACATCAAAAGAAATGGCTTAACACACATAAAAAAAACGCACTTGAAAATGAGAATTATTTCTCGAAACGCGTCGTGCGAATAGTAAAATAAAGAAAATCGTGACTAGTAGCAGAAGATTTATTTATTTATAAACAAACCTATTGTTAATCACTTGAATATGATATCTAGACAGACGCGTTCCCGAAATTTCATTACTCTACATTAGTTATTTTTTGGTGCTGCGATTTTTTTCCGTCAGTTTATGTCGTCTTTACAGACCCACTAACCCAAGATCTTCCGTAATATACTTAGCGCATAGAAAGCTCCTTCAACTGTCTTATCTACAATTTATCCTAGCTCTGCTGTAATTACTACAGGACGCCGTAGTGTTCATAGAATGTAAAATTTTACCTGCTTTTAATGTCAGTATAAATAAGGCCTATGACTCGGTGCCACTAAAGAAACTGAAGTCCTGCGTGCCAGTGAGCTTCAAAAGAGATATTTTAAAGGCATATGCAACATACACAAGTTTGCAGAGGATGTAGCCAAAGTGGGAAATAAAATTTCGTCACAACCTTTCAGAATTACTAAAGGATTGAGACACGGATACTGCTTATCTCCTATAGTATTTGAAATATACATCCAGAAAGCCTTAGGCTTGTGCAGTAGGAAATATACTGGAGTGGTCATTCATATAACAAAAGATCAATGTTTTTACATCATGTCGTTGGCAAATGATCAGGCAGTGGTGGCCACTGAAGAATCTGGTATCTGATTTATGCTAAGAAAATTATTGTAGCATAATACGTGAGGACTGAACGCAAATTTTCAAATAACTGAATACCTATGTACTGGAGAAAATGTAGAATGTTTAATATTGGAGGGCCAGCACATCGAGGCATGTAAAAAGTTTACGTATTAGGGTATTATCCTGTTACAATATGGAACAGTTAACTGGGAAATAAACAGCAATGAGCAGACTATCGAAAACCATCCGTCCATAAATTAAACCTTTTGTTATGGTCTTCTAAGGTACGTCGGGAAGTAAAGACGATGTTCTATAGAAGCACTGTAGAGACTATAACGACCTAAGGATGCGCGTGCTGAGAGCTTACTGGAAAAAATAAAAACAAATTCCGAGTTGTAGAAATGGACTATCTCAGAAAACGTGTAGAATATCTCGGCGAGATCATATAAGGTATACGACGATTAGGGAAATGATCCAGACCCAAGAAAGCATCGCAGATAAAACAGAAGAACGACAGCTCTCCTGGTATGGACATGCAGTGCGAATGGCAGATGGCAGATGCCCAAAGATGTTGATGTACTATCCCCAGGGAAGAAGTAGAAGAGGAAGACACATGGGGCATGAGTACATGGGATAACGAATGACTTTAGAAAAAGAGAAATAGAAGAAGACAAAGAATCAAGGTAAGACGGAAACCGATGGCGACAAATACTTGGGATGTGGTGACAACTGTAGGAACCCCATAGAAGAGAGCTAGAGGAATGCTGTGGTAGATATTGCTATAACCTGGCCCATCGTTTTCAGCAATTTATTCGTTCCTTGTTCTTCCTTGTACCACCTCCTATTGTTCTTTATCTTCTTCCTGTTGTTCTAATGGACCACAATTCGAATGCTTCCAAGTGCCTTTATTCTGTTTTTCTCGTAGTCCAATTATCATTTTCATATAAAGCAGTGCTCTAGATGGGCACATTAGGAGAATATCTATTAATCCCATATCAGTATTTTATATCAGCAGAGATTATTAAAGAAAGAGTTCTTCACTAGTGCCAATCAGTTTCTAATATTTTCAGTCGTACTACATAATCTGGACTCCTGGGTAAATTATTCCATTTCTTCCACCGATTTTTTTCGAGTTCTGATGTAAACGAAGACGCTGTTCCTCTTTCTACTGCTATTCTTCTTTCTACTGATAATAAAAGCTGATAAAATTAAGGGTTTCGTGAATTTTATAAAGGAGGAAGTTGCGTACACCATGAGAGAACGGCAATTAACTGTCAGTTTCACCTATATATGGTCAAAGAGATATGAAATAATAATACAGGCTGAAACCCTTCAAAGTGCTGCATGGAGATATATCTTCACTCTCCCAGCGAAAGTCTGTAGTCTGCTTATCAATCGATAATCCGGGTTCAGAATGTGTTTGCAACAGTATAACGACTCAGAACTCGCGTGAAATGGATAGCTTAAAACGCGACGTTTTGAAGAATGGCTTTCAAAGCATGAAAATGATAAAAGCGTGAAATTTATATGTTTTATAAATAAAAATAACAATAATTTTCTGTGAATTTTTAAAACTTAAAAAGTCTTGTTGATCGTCTATGAAAATATATATAGGTTAAGAAGCTCATGCCTGTGGTGCCTCTGTTGATGGAGATAGAGGTGCTTGGTTTAATGAGTATACAGAAGTTGTAAGGAAGAGAAATGATAATTTGTTGACTGAAATATGTGTAAAGAAGAACAAGTAATGGGTTACCACAAGGCTCGGCGTTGGCGGTGTTGTCATCAATGCTGTTCCGTGTACTCACATCAGAGCTACATTCAGTGTTTCATCCAAGTATTCGAGTATTGCACTATGCAGGTGATTTTTTAATTTTTTTATAGTCATCAATCCTCTCACTGGTTTGATGTGGCCCGCCATGAATTTCTGTGTTTTACGTATGTTCTTTTCTTCCCCGATTGTGCGTAGATTGTCCCCTTTATTACCACCTCAGTCCACGTAATGTACAACATTATTCTATAGCATCACATCTCAAACGCTTCTGTTCTGGTTTCCCCACTGTCCATGATTCACTACCATACAATGCTCTACTGCAAACGAACATTCTTAGAAATTCTTCCTCAAATTATGGCCTATAGTTGATACCAGTAGACTTCTCTTGGCCAGAAATGCCTTCTTTGCCTATGCTTCTCCCCTTTATACTGTATGTCCTCCTTGCTTCGGTCGTCATGGGTTATTTTGCTTTCAAGGTAGGCTATTCAATCCATTCAACAGATTCAGTAATCCGTCTTCGCTTTCACTGAGAATAGCAATGTCATCAGCGGATCTTATCGCTGATATCGTTTCACCTTGAATTTTGGTCATAGTCTTGAAACTCTCTTTTATATCCACCATTGCTTCTTCGATGTATAGATTGAACAGTGGATACGTCTTGATCATCCAGTATTATTGTTCCTTTCTGTTCTTGTACATACTCTTTATTATCCGCTTTAGCTTACTCTTAACTTTCTCAGAATTTCGAATGTTATCATAATTTACAATGTTGGACGCCTTTTCTTGGTCGACAAATCCTATGAGCGTCTCTTGGTTTTTCCTCAGTTTTGCTTTCATTATCAAACGTAACCTCAGAACAGCCTCTCCGGTATCTTCCCCATTTCCAAAGCCAAACTGACCATCAACTAAAGGATCCTCAGTTTTCTTTTCCATTCTTCTCTTGCTAAAATGCATGAGCTTTTGATCTGATTGTGCGATGGTTCTCGCACTTATATGTTCTGGTATCCTCGGGATTGCGCAAAGGTTGTCGTATTTTTCCGAAAGTCTCACATATTCTGCACACCAGCTTAAGGGTCGTTTGGTTGGTGCTTCCCCCAGTGATTTTAGGAACTTCAGTGGAATGTTATCTATCGCTTCTGCTTTTTTTTATCCCAAGGCCTACAGAGATTTTTTTTAAATTCTGAATCTAATACTTGGTCCCCTGTGTCTTCCATATCGACTCCAATTTCTTCTTCTATCATGTCGTCAGAAAAGTTCTCCCCCTCATAGAGGCGTCCAATGAACTCTTTCCATCAAACCCCTCCCTCCTCTGCATTCAACAATGGAATTCTCATTGCACCTTTAATGCCGGGGCCCTTGCTTTTAATTTCACCGAAGCTTGTTTTGACTTTTCTAGATGCTGAATTAATCCTTTCAACGATCATTTCTTTTTAGATTTATTCACATTTTTTTCTGCAGCCATTTACCCTCGGCTTTCCTGCACTTCCTATTTACTTTATTCCTAAGTGATTTATATTGTTGTATTCTTGTCTCTCCCTGAGCATTTTTGTGCTTCCTTCTTTCATCGATCAACTGAAGTATTTTTTTCTGTTATCCGTGATTACTTCTCAGTTACGTTCTTTGTACGTATGGTTTTCTTTCCAACTTCCATGATTGCCCTTTTTAGAGATGTCCATTCGTCTTCAACTGAACTGCCTAATGAACTATTGTATATTGCAGTATCTATAGCCTCACAGAGATTTTAAGCGTATCTCTTTATTCCCTAGTACTTCTGTATCCCACTTCTCTGCGCATTGATTTTTCCTGACTAGTCTGTTCAGCCTGTTCTTCATCAGTACTAAATTGTGATCTGAGTCTATACCTCCCCGTATGTCCATGCCTTTTCCTCTTGTAATTCTTGAACAGAGTATTCGCTGTTACCATCTGAAATATATTGCAAAACTCAATTATAGTTTCCAATCTCTCATTTCTACTGCCAGCCCATATTCTCTTGTAGCTTTTCTACTATATCTTCCCCAACAAACTCGTTCCTGTCCCTCATGGTTATTAGACTTTCATCCTTTTTACATACTGAATTACTCGTTCAATATTTTCATACACTTTCTCTACCTCTACATCTTCTGCTTGTGACGTCGGCCTTTATACCTGAACTATCGATGCCGGCAATGATTTGCTGCCGAATCTGACGGGAACAACCCTATCACTGAACTGTTCACATTAGCTCACTCTCTCCCCTAATTCCCTGTTATTAAAGAAACCTACACCTATTGTATCATTTTCTGCTGCTGTTGATATTACTCTATATTTTATACCCAGAAATCCTTATTTTCTTTCCATTTCACTTCATTGACCACTCTATATATACATTGAGTCTTTGCATTACCCTTTCCAAATTTTATAGCTTTCCTACTCCATTAAAACTTTTGGTGTTCCACGCCCAGCCTCGTAGAATATTATTTCTTCGCTGGCTACTTCATCTTTTTCTCAAGGTCACCTCCCTGTTGGCAGTACCCTCCTATAAATCCGAATGGATGATTAATCCGGAACCTTTTGCCAATGAAGATAATTTTTCAATTATAGGTAACGTGTCCTGGGGATACACATTATGTATCTGATGCGGTGATTCCCATTGCCTTCTGCACCCTCATGCATTAGAGCGTTGCTAATTCTTCCACCTTTTAGGGGCAGTTTTGCACCCCAATGGCAAGACAGTGCCCCATAGCTCTGTTCGCTCTTCCGTTCTATTTGACGAAGTCGTAGTGAGAACTAGCGTGACTACTTTTGCCAGAAGTCTTCGGCCGCCATTGCTGATGATTTTCATTAAAATGTAAGCAGTGGCCGGGTTCGAACCCTGGACCCGGGACGTTTTGATTATGGGTCATAATCTGACCACTAGGTCACGGTTTTTTAATTTGCACTCGTAACGTTAGTTTTACTGTCAGAATTACATGATTAACGCTATTATAGCGTTCAGTGAATGGCTAAATGAGAACTGCCTCGACGTAAAGCTTCATCTGTAAATAATTAACCTATATGATTTCTCTGCAGTTTACTGTTAACTGCCAGGCAGAGTGTTCACTGAACCACCTTCAAGCTATTTCTCTACCGTTCCACTCTCTAAAACCGCACGGGATGAACGAATACTTAAATCTTTCCGAGCGAGCTCTGATTTCTCTTGTTTTATTATGATAACCATTTCTCCCTACGTAGGCGGGTACCAACAAAATTTATTGACACACTGACGAGAGAGTTGGTGGCTGATATTTCGTGAGAATATCCCACTGCATCGAAAAACGCCTTTGTTATAATGACTGCCACCCCAATCCGCGTATCGTATAAATGGCATTCTGTCGCCAATTTCACTATAACGCAAAAGGAGCGACCTTCTTTGAACTTTTCCAATGTCTTCCGTCAATCCCGTCTATTGTGCAACCCACATGCCACAGCAATACTCCAGAAGATGGCGAACAAGCGTAGTGTGAGCTGCCCCTTTAATAGCTCTGTGGCATTTTCCAAGTGTTCTGGCAGATGATGAATAGATTGAAGAACTGTATGAACGAAATAAAAGAAATTATTCGGACAGTGAAGGGAGACGAAAATTTAATAGTCATGGGGGACTGGAATTCGATAGTAGGAAAAGGAAGAGAAGAAAATGTAGTAGGTGAGTATGGAATGAGGGTAAGGAATGAAAGAGGAAGCTGCCTGGTAGAATTTAGCACAGAGCATAACGTAATCATAGCTACCACTTGGTTTAAGAGTTATGAAGAAAGGTTGTACACATGGAAGAGGCCTGGAGACACTGGAAGGTTTCAGATAGATTATATCATAGTAAGACAGAGATGTAGGAACCAGATTTTAATTTGTAAGACATTTCCAGGGGCAGATGTGGACTCTGACCACAATCTAATGGTTATGAATTGTAGATTAAATCTGAAGAAACTGCAGAAAGGTGTGAATTTAAGGAGATGGAACCTGGATAAACTGAAAGAACCAGAGGTTGTAGAGAGCTTCACAGAGAGCATTAGGGAACGATTATAAGAACAGGGGAAAGAAATACAATAGAAGAAGAATGGGTAGCTTTGAGAGGTGGAATATCGAATGTAGGTAAAAAGACGAGGGCTAGTAGAAATCCTTGGGTAACAGAAGAGATATGGAATTTAATTGATGAAAGAAGAAAGTATTAAAATGCAGTAAAGGAAGGAGGCAAAAAGGAATACAAACTTCTCAAAAATGATATCGACTGGAAGTGCAAAATGGCTAAGCCGTGATAGCTAGAGGACAAATGTAAGGATGTAGAGGCATGTATCACTAGGTGTAAGATAGATACTGCCATCATGAAAATTAAAGAGACCTTTGGCGAAAAGAGAACCAACTGTTTGAATATCAAGAGCTCAGATGGAACACCAGTTGTAAGCAAATACAGGAAAGCAGAAAGGTGGAAGGAGTATACAGAGGGTCTCCACAAGGGCGATGTACTTGAGGGCAATCTTATGGAAATGGAAGAGTGCGTAGATGAAGATGAAATGGGAGATATGATACTGCGTGAAGAATGTTACAGATCACTGAATGACCTAATTCGAAACAAGGCCCCGGGAGTATACAACATTCCATTAGAGATACTGATTGCCTTGGGGGAGCCAGCCCTGACAAAACTCTACCATCTGGTGAGCAAGGTGTATGAGACTGGCGAAATACCCTCAGACTTCAAGAAGAATATAATAATTCCAATCCCAAAGAAAAAAGGTGTTGACAGGTGTGAAAATAACTGGCTGTAAAATACTGACACGAATTCTTGCAGACGAATGAAAAAACTAGTAGAAGCCGACCTCAGGGAGAATCTGTTTAGATTCTGTAGAAATGTTGGAACACGAGAGGCAATACTGACCCTACGACGTATCTTAGAAGATAGACTAAGGCAAGGCAAACCTACGTTTCTAGCATTTGTAGACTTAGAGGAAGCTTGTGACAATGTTGACTGGAACACTGCCTTTCAAATTCTGAAGGTGGCAGGGGTCAAATACAGGGATCGAAAGGTTATTTACAATTTGTACAGAAACCAGAAGGCAGTTGTAAGAGTCGAGGGGCATGAAAGGGAAGTAGTGGTTGGGAAGGGATTGAGACACGGTAGTAGCCTATCCCGGGTGTTATTCAATCTATGCACTGAGCAAGTAGTAAAGGAAACAAAAGAAAAATTTGGAGTAGGAATTAGAATCCATGGATAAGAAATAAAAACTTTGAGGTTCGCCGATGACATTGTAATTCTGTCAGAGACAGCAAAGAACTTGGAATAGCAGTTAAACAGAATGGACAGTATCTTCAAAGGAGGATATAAAATGAACCCCGACAAAAGCAAAACGAGGATAATGGAATGTAGTAGAATTCAGTCAGGTGATGCTGTGGGTATTAGATTCGGAAATGAGACACTTAAAGTAGTAGCTGAGTTTTGCTATTTGGGGAGAAAAATACCTGATAATGATCGAAGCAGAGAGAATATAAAATGTAGACTGGCAATGGCAAGGAAAGCGTTTGTGAAGAAGAGAAATTTGTTACCATCTGCGTGAAATTAATGAAATGAAAATGACTCTCACTTCTAGCGAACATATTCGCACACTCAGTGTACTTTCACATAACAACCGTAACACCTCACACAGCATCTATGGATCTTCCGCGCGTCATATTACTTCTTAACCAATACACTCAATGCACTCCTTCTACTCTGCACTGTACGCTATATTGGTTCTCTCAGTCACCAAGATGCAGCCGTCAGCTGCTAAAGCACGTAGTTAGTGTTTATCTTGAAATTCAAAAACGCCTTTCTCCCTCTCCACTGGAATCGTCTTCCTCTGGCCCTATGAAAGACACTAACTGCTCCGCCGGGTTGTTTGTGTGCACACAGCGGCCAAGACCCACGCTGACCGTTACCGATGATCTGTTGATGCCTCTTTGTTGTACCAGCTTGGTGAATGCCTCTCGCTCTTGTTCGTATAGCAACTGTCACTCCAACAAACTTAGGTCCAGTCCACCACTACGGACACCTCGGACATCGCGTCAATACAGATCCAGAGAAGCGCGTAGGCTCATCCGCCGCTTCCACCGGGCGACGTCGATGGATCTAGAAGATGTTGTTGGCTCCACTTGCTATAGTTAACTAACTTCCATTCCATGCGTCACTGCTCCACCCCGGTCTCAGCGATTCTCGCAGCAGTCTCGTAAGCGCATAACCAGTGCGACACACGGCCAGTCATGACTGACTGCGGTCAAGGTGAATGTACTGCTTTACATTCTTCGGACTTCTCAAATCACTGTGCTCTCAGTTACAAGGAATTCTATCTGTTATATTTCCAATTCCGCACATTAGTCCTTGACAACCAGGAGAACAAATACGCATCGGTCCGCCTCTGACCATTTATGCAAACAGTTATTCGACTTAATATTGATTGACTGAGCTGTTGGGTGTCCTAACGGTTATCGCAGCAAAGTCTATTTAATTGGCGTGTTAAATCGTCAGAATTCCGGGATGGTTGCAGGGTCTTAGCCTCAAGGCTCCAAACGTTTTCACTTGGGGAGAGATCCGGCGACCTTCATGACCAATGTAGTACTTGGCAAACACAAAGACAAGCAGTAGAAGCTCTCGCCATGTGCGAGGGGGCATTATATTGCTGAAATGTAAGCCCAGGATAGCTTGCAATGAAGGACAGTATAACGGGCCGTTGAACATCGTCGACTTACCACTGTACCGTAAGGATGTCAAGGATGACAAAAAGGTGTCCTGCTACGAAGTGAAATGGCACCATGGACCATCACTACTTGTTGTCGGGCGAAGGTGAGGTTGGTATCCCACCGCTGCCCAGGGCGTCTCCAGAAACTTCTTCGGCCTGGAATCTCATGGACTGGAGTAGAATTACCTTCAGCTTGGAATCGAGCCCTGACGACCATTAAAGACGCTCCACACGGAAGTGGGATAGCAACCTGACTGTCGCCTGCCATACAGCCTGACAACCACGAGTGATGGTCTGGGGTGCATACCATTTCACTTCACTTCATACAAGGACCGGTTTGGTTATCATCAAACGCACCCTAATAAGGACCAGATGTGGACCAGTGCATTACGGATTTGCTCAATTTATGAAACTCTTTCTCTTGAATTAATCATCCAACTTTTCTGAAATTGCAATCATCTATTTTTCTGTTCGTGTATGTCACATCTGCCGGTTTCTGTCCCTTTCGTATAATTCCTCGCGTTGCATCGTCTTCTTTCTCTTTTTTCTTCCCTCAGTGTGTATTTGGAATTCTTGACTATGTTGTCTATAGACCGAAAGACTGAGTAGAAAATGTTAAATACCGTTTTCTTCTGAGAAGAAGATATGACATGAGAATTTCATTGGACGATACAACGTTCTGTTTGGATGTGTGGCTGTTTACTCTTTAGTGTATGTTGGCTGAAATAGAACGCAGTATTTTTTGCCCTATAAAATGTTCTTACTAGTTTTCTTAGACAATATGTAACAGATTTACGTTAAATATTCAGATACAGTTTTTCTTCTCCTATTGTTACTGCTCTGCTGCAATGTCTGTGGTATGTCAGTCGTGTCATCAGCTACATAACGTACTAAGTTCCTGTAGCGTTCTGTTTCCATAAGGCTGCAGTCGAAAGGCGTACTTAAAAACAGTAGTTATTTTCTGAGTGCAGAATTGTGTTTCTAATTAAGAAAGTGACGTTGCCGAAGAGATAACGCAATCTTTGAGTGGCACGCGGCACAGACACTGGACACATCCAGAGAGAGTCGCGGTGACCAAATACAGAATCTTGTCTCTGCTTGGGAGCCTGAGCGAGCAAGGAAGTCAGACAAGAACACTCAGTGGTAATTAGACCTACTGATGAAACCTGTTTCTGTGTGTCCGTAATTGTAATTCGCTACACTCTTGCATTAGAAGAAGACACCGTTCTTTATTCCATTCTCCTTCTTGCCAGAGATTTTCTCGTTAGAAAACTCTGCCGCTTTACCCATTATTGTGGTCAAAATATATTTGACGTGGGTAATGTAATGACAGACTGAAAAAGTTTTTTCTGATTTCGTAGTAACTTGCATAAGTGATTCTAAGTAATTAACTGGAATCCTAAGGTAGGCGTAAACTATCCTTGAAAGCTTTTCATCTTGTGCGTCTCTTGTATTAACTAGATTACTAACAAACATTTCATTCCCAAATCTCAAATCAAGAGAATCTTTATTCCCAAATCTGTGATTTCTGTTTTTAAACCCCCGTGTGAATCATTCCTTTTCTTTTCTGCCCTCTAATTGTCCTGTATTCTTAAACTGAAATTCCAGAACGTCCTGACGCGAGAGAGGTGAATAGGGAGTTTGAGGATGAACGCGCATGAATAAACACGTACGAAGTGCTAGCATGTGCTGCATTACTAGTATTATTGGAAGTGACTGCGAGTATTACTCATACACTTTCCACAAGAATAGCTCTCAACATAAATAAAAAATTTCTTGACATCCCTATAAATGTTTGATTATTCATTGCCAATAGCCAGGAAACCTATTAATCCCTACTAGTGATCCTCGTTGCAGTCAGGTTGAGAGATGTCATGAGACTTACAACCACGTGGTATTTTCTACATAATGGTCACACTTAAAAAAGTCACAAAGTGAGTGGAAAGAGCATTCGCAACGTGTAACTGAAGTGCACATGCCCACCTGCAACGCCCAAGTGAAATCTTGCAACCAGCTCACATCATCACGTTTTCAGCAGTAATGACGAACGGAGCAAAATTTTGAAAGAAGATAAATAATACACTGTTGGTCTTTGTTTACTCTGACGTTCAACTGCTATTAGTCACATAACGAACATAAAACTTTCGTTTTCTTCCAAATGGATTTTGTATTAGCGCAGCAGTCTATATTTGACTAGAAGAGCAAAGGAAGGAAGAATGGAGTTTAATGTCCTGTCGACAAAGACCTCGTTAGAGATGGAGGACAAACGGAGACTGGAGAAGAGTGGAGGAAGGAAATCGGTCGTGTCCTTTTCAAAAGAACTGTCCTGGAATTTGCCTTTAGCAACTCACTGAAACCATGGAAAGCGTCTATCCGGTTTTTTGGAAGAGGACTTTCGACCACTTTTCCCCTTAAGTGCGAGTCCATCGATGAGACTAGACAGGAGAGGTACTGATTAGCACCATAATTTCCTTAAGCCGCGCGGTATGGGACAGCATTGCCTTGGCAGACAGAATATTATTATGTAATAAATTTTATACGAGAGGATACGTTTGATGACATTGCCCGTAAATCATTTTTCTGGTCAAGTGAAAGACATTGTCGGTCAGATTGTAAGGTGGCTATAATTTCGCACCTTACAAGCACTCTTCCGCAAACTTTGGCGTGAACTACAACCACAATTAGGTGTCATTTGATACGTTGTACATCGTATGTATGAATATTTAAAGGAGATGACGTTATCACGTATGCCTTTTAAATAATTGTTAACGCTTAGTGCATGAAAGGTGACGGATTGTCTTTATTATCAGAACAGCGTAATGAATGATTGCCTATACTAGTAGAGGTTGGAACGCCAGTGGAGATGAAACTGCAGGCAGAACTCAAGTTCTGGGTGGAAGTCCCGCACAGGTGTTGGTCCTGCTTAAACACAGGAAGTAGCTAGACAGACGTCGTGGCACCTGAGCTCTGGAGCACAATAGGGTGACGGCCGGCCGCTATTGTAGCAGGACTGGAAGGATAACCAGGAACTCTGCAAATCTTGGACGTAGGTGAGAGGAACGAAGAAGCGGCACCTCAGAAACCACGCAGACTGGGTTATTTCCAAGGATTTTTACTCAGAAGCGTACCATTGTACGAGTATAGGATTTTCCTCGCAAACTTTCCGCGCTGGACAACAAAAGACCAAAATATGGTTGGTCGGCGTTCAGAAGAATCTATAGAGAGGGAGAAAATTCCGTGGTGTCGGGAATATGATTCGTTTTCTAAATTACGAGGATGGGGAGCCGAGCCTTGCTGGGAAGCCAGCAGTGGAGAGACGAGGTCTTCCATTGTGAGCGCCCGTATGTGACGGTCGCTTGGTATCAGCTTTGTTGGTACAGACGGACTTGCTGTCTTTGCTCTCAGGAGAGTTTATAGTTAGATCAGTTAGGCACTGTACTGTTGCGAACCTATACGATTCTGGACTTCACTTCCGGGTTGGAAGTCGTCGTTGAGTATGCAGCGTTCAGTAATTGAGAGCACTTCTTTTGCCTATACTTACGTTGAGACGTTTTGTGAACTCTCCTTGTGGCTAGGAGTTCGCGTTTCTTGTGTGTAGAACACAGAGAGGAGCAGATAGTATTAGAGTATATTAGTCAGAGGACCGCCGTCTGCCGTCCAGGTGTTTGAAAGAGTTTATTTGTGGCTGGAGTTGTTCCATCGTCGCAGACGAGTACGAGAACCATCACTTCGACGCACCGGACACAGTACATACGGTGATATCGCAAATTGCTTCGGCTTATTATGACTATAAAGCTAAACAGCAGTGGTCACGTTAGTTTATTTCCACTGAGGTTCCACACCACCGTAGATCATCTTGGAAAGTACATGTCTTCTAGTATTTGGTACGTAGATGATGTCAATCATTTCGCGTTCGTGATACTAGACCGCGCAGTCATAGTAAGAGGCAGAGTTGGGCAATTGATTAATAATTTCGTTTAGGAAATATAGACAATTGTACTTAAAGGGTTGATTTTAATCCATAGTAATTATATAATGAACAACAACGTTTATCATTTAGTATAATTAGTTGCCTTCATCATTTATTTATGTTTAGATTGTAGTTTATATGTAAAAAAGAGCATTAAGAGATCCTAAGATCTGCTTCAGGGGGTAGTCAGACAGGGCCAAATCATCATTCAGCGTTTATTATTTTCCGTTGCGCACATTCATTTTTACACCCGCCTGGAGTAGCATCTTGGAAGATAAGTAGAGCAACTTTCCGCGTTTGACACACCTGAATCCAAACTGTACTTAATTTTCAAGCACCATATTAGGCAACATTTTCCCTTTTACGTCTCTAGGTATTTCCTTATCTACACGGCTCCAACTTTCTCTTTTCTCTACAATTTGGTTAGACGACTGGTTGGCTCTGAGCACTATGGGACTTAATAGCTAAGGTTATCAGTGCCATAGAACTATTTAAACCTAACTAACCTAAGGACATCACATACATCCATGCCCGAGGCAGGATTCGAACCTGCGACCGTAGCAATCGCGCAGTTCCGGACTGAAGCGCCTAGAACCGTTCGGCCACCGCGGCCGGCAAATGACTGGTAACGTCTTTGGATCCATTTTCGGCATGTACTCGTATCATCTTCTGCAGTTTTCTTTAAGTTTTCTTCGTGTAACAGAGTGACAGGGGCGTGGAAGAGCTGGTTAATAAAGTGGGTTGTTTTTAATAACTCTTACTAAAACAAACAAGTTAGAAGAACAAAACTTAACCTCCGCCAGTGGGCACAATATAAAAAAATAAAAAAAATAAAGACAGTTAGGCGCAGCTGCCACGTCACGAAAATATTTCAATAATTAAATCTAACTAATCAGACATAGCAGGTACTGTAACAGGGAGCAGTTTTGTTCCGATGATTGCACCCAACGGCCACTTTACCAAAATTGTAAGAAAACATTTACAAATTAGATGCAACAACCAGAAATTTAAAACCTATACTAAAACTAATACAAAACAGAGAAACATTTTAACATTCAAATTTGATCAGTCATTTTAAACATATCCAGATTCATAGACCGCCTTCACTGCTTTGTACTACGGAAACTCTTCACGTATCCCTCTGAATAACTTGCAGTACATCAGGACTGCTGTTGACATGGCCATGCGGGACAGTCCCATCACACTCGGCAAGACGTCCGTAGCCAACCGTGGCAAAGCCGTTACGCAGCAGTCACTGGCCCGGCTGCCCGGCTGCTTGTCCACCCTCGACCTCACCAGCTCGACCACTCCAGTCGTTCTGGTCGCCTGTGTTTGCTGGTCCACCTTACGGCTCGCCGCCCTTTAGAGGCTAGACAGCTCCCATCGTGTTCGCGCGGAATTCAAGTTGCTCAGCTGGCAGCCGCGGTACACGGCACACTTTACGCGCAAGCTGTGTAAAGTATTGTCCTTGCTCTTAGGTCATTTAGCAGTTTTAAAAACATAGCATTTCTGCACTTCCCATTCACCATTGTTTTCTACTTAAAAGTAACGAGCCACTTCCACACAGCAACAACTGAATAACGACCAATAAATGAAACTTTAAACCTATTTATTTCTAGTTCTGTTTCTTCAGATGCCTGCTGAGTGATACGCGTATGCTGCCAACACTGCTCATTTCGTTTGGTGACTTCCTATTCTAATCATAAGTGATGTCACTGGTAAGGGAGTCAAAATGTATCATTAGTTCCAGTCTTTATCATAAAACACTAATTACAGCTTGTACCACCATTACCGGTATTACCTACGTTTAACTTATGTACATTCTTTGTCTGCTTTTACTCAGTGCGACTTCCGCATAACACGCTCTTTTATGTAACATGCACGTAAATGTTTTATTCATTGTTTATGACCATTTATGTAATTGTAACTAATCTATGGGTGTAACTTCAAAAGTAATGTGCTGTAAAAGAATGGAAATTTTAAAACTTTACATGTAATAGTGGTTCATGCACAGGGAAAAGTAGGCTTGCAGTCATGTAAAACTTGGAGGGAAATCCCTTAGCTATTAAACTAGTTTTGAGGGAACAGGAACGGTGGATATAGCGGTAGAACTGCAAAGTTACTTTGTGGCAAGAGTTAGTCGATGGCTAGGAGGCAGAGTGTTCACATCTTGTGAACTGAACAAGGCGAGAAGAACTGCAAGACTATACGAGGGTGAGTCAAATGAAAACCTTAAATATTTTTTTAAATATTATTTATTGTGCAGAAGTCGTACAAAGCTCTATCACTTTTCAACATAATCTTCCCCACGCTCATTGCAAGTCCTCCAACGCTTACAAAGTGCATAAATTCCTTCAGAAAAAAAATTCTTTTGGTAGTCCCCGCAACCACTCATGCACCGCGTGGCGTACCTCTTCATCAGAACGGAACGTCTTTCCTCCCATTGCTTCTTTGAGTGGCCCAAACACATGGAAATAACTTGGGGCAAGGTCTCGTGAGTATGTTGGATGAGGAATACACTCAAAATGCAGGTCTGTGATTGTTGCAACTGTTATACGGGCAGTGTGGGGCCTTGCATTGTCATGTTGCAGAAGGACACCTGCTGGCAGCAATCCACGTCGCTTTGATTTGATTGCAGGCCGCAGATGATTTTTTAGAAGATCTGTGTATGATGCACTGGTGACAGTGGTCCCTCTAGGCACGTAATGCTCCATAATGACGCCTTTTTCGTCCCAAAAGAGAGTCAGCATAACCTTCCCTGCTGATGGTTCTGTTCGAAACTTCTTTGGTTTTGGTGATGAGGAATGGCGCCATTGCTTGCTCGTTTTCTTCGTTTCCGGTTGGTGGAAGTGAACCAAGGTTTCGTCCCCAGTAACGATTCTTGCAAGGAAGCCATCGCCTTCTCGTTCAAAGCGCCGAAGAAGTTCTTCACAAGCATCAACACGTCGTTCTCTCATTTCATGAGTCAGCTGCTGTGGCACCCATCTTGCATACACTTCGTGAAATTGGAGCACATCATGCACAATGTGGTGTGCTGACCCGTGACTAATCTGTAAACATGCTGCAATGCCATTCAGTGTCACTCGGCGGTTTTCAAATGTTCAAATGGCTAGTTCAAATGGCTCTGAGCACTATGGGACTTAACATCTATGGTCATCAGCCCCCTAGAACTTAGAACTACTTAAACCTAACTAACCTAAGGACAGCACACAACACCCAGCCATCACGAGGCAGAGAAAATCCCTGACCCCGCCGGGAATCGAACCCGGGAACCCGGGCGTGGAAAGCGAGAACGCTACCGCACGACCACGGGATGCGGGCCCAAATGTTCAAATGTGTGTGAAATCTTATGGGACTTAACTGCTAAGGTCATCAGTCCCCAAGCTTACACACTACTTAATAGAGCTCTGCGTTTCGATGAGAACAACCGCTCGAGCATTTCCCATTTCGTGCCGCTGCTCGACGGCTGGGAAAGACCCACGCTGCGATACGGCTGTGGCCGTCTAATGCACCATGTGGCCGGTTGTCGTCCACCTCTCGGTTATCGGTTGGACTGTCGAGCACTGCCGGGCGCTCGAGCGTACTCACAATCTCGGCCGGTGACAGTACAACCGCCGCGCGCTCTACAGTGCCGAATCGCATTAGAAACCGTGTGTAAACGCAGTTGACGGCCTGGCTTTGAGCAGCGCAGACAGCGTTATGGGTAAACCAAGTATAGGTCGTAAACGTTCCATTCATGAAACGAAGAAAAGTATTATGGAGAGAATTAGGAGCGGCTCATTAGTCCTGAAGAAGAAAGACATGTCGGAAGAGGAGGCGAAAAGTGAAGCTTGGAAATCGTTTGCACTTGTAGTGGATCGTGTCAGGCAGGCTTCTGCTGGTTTCGTGCAATGTACCACATGTGATACCATACTTTCGTACCAGGATTAATTATTGTGCTGGTGTGGAAAGAACAGTCTGTATACTTTCAGTTGTACATAGTTAATAGTGTTTCTCATATTGTGTTATAACTAAAATGTTCATCCTTGGTATGAGCCTATTGATAATTTGTTTCGGAGTTCCTATGCTTATTGGTGAGCCAGATTTAAGTTTCATATTACGACTACATCACTGATGAAGTACGCTAGGCAGTTTTCTACCAACTGTGTGGCATTAATAAGCAACTAGCTACAACTGTTCAAACTGTACAGGATCCATTTCAGCTAAATAGAATGATGAAATGAATACTCCTCGATAATATTTATAATAATCAGTGCAGATGATACATTTATCTGAAAAACGTTTCAAAGACAGTATTTTCCAATAATGAAACTGATAAAAGAAACTGATGTGCAAGTTAGTAATGCCCCACCATCAGTAAATCGTTTACTTGCAATTGTCATCAGTTTGCTGCTTTGATATACAGATAGAACTGTTACTGAGCGTCAGTTGTTGCAAAAACGGTTACTATTCCTTCTGTTTTGTTCATGGCAAACTACTGTTACATTGCTTGAAAAATTGCGTTACTGCTTGGTATCTTCTTTGCATAACATAATTTCAGTATCAAGTAAAGTCAGTCCCTACAGTTAAATTTCTTTATGAACCTTGTACAATTTTGTCTAATTACGCTGGCGACCGTTTTCTTCAACGTAACTGACAGTTTACTTGATAACTTTAATTTCATTCGATTCCCGTTTGTTCTGCTGCTGCTTCCCTTGTATAGAAATCATTGTAAGAATAAAAATAGTCCGATCCCTTATTCGTAACACAAAGTCACTGTCAGAATTAAGATCCTTTTACAGCAATAACATTATCGATGTATCGCTAATTTAGTAATAGTCAAAGTGTTATAAACTAGACTGAAATTTTACGACTGAAAGCGATTAGTCTTGTTCTTCCATTTCTTGACCTCTATTTTCTTATTATAATGGATACCTACGTTGTACATATGTTCCCATCTGCGTACAGGCGTCTTTCCTAAAAATCAGTGTGAGATCGTTAGTATAAAGAAATGATTTCTGCGGGAAGAACAATATTATAAACAAGGTGAAAGGCGACTGATTAGATGATATTAGTTGTTAAATAGTGAACGGTGATCCGTGGTGCCGTACAAAAGCGTTCGGGTTTGTTATCAAACGTTTGCTTATTTTCACGAATCCGGATATCAGATTTCTGCATTTCCGTCCAAGGTACGCTCAGTACTCATGATGGTGCTTTAGTTCTGACAGTCGTTCCGGTGCTGTAGGTCGACAGTTCTTTGTGTCAGTAATGTGTACAGTTCGTTAAGCATATGATTAAGTGGGTTTCCGTCGATTACGAGTCTTGATCTATTAGGTTTTACGACATCATGAACAACGTTATGGCATTCAAAACAAATCTTCTCAACACGTCTTACACGAGCTGATCCTTTCGACATCGATATTCAACTAATTTCTTCTGATGTATTCATTTTTCTAATAGATTTTAATCTCAGATACAAATTTTTGACCACACCTTGATATGCTTCTTTCCATTTTGAACAAACTTCCAAGTGGCAACCGTACACTGAAAGTTCACACTCTATTCGACGCACGATACTTCACTATTTAATTGATGATGATGACGGGTCCCATACTTCTTTACAGAGCGTAGGGGAACGCCTTGCCAAATAAAGAATGCGTTTCATTGACGGCTTCATGTCAGTCTCCTACACTTCGACACTAGAAATCCGATCTGACAGGTGACGCCGGGCTCGCTGTGACTGTGAGACGAGGTTGCACAGCTACAATTCGTACACTGCCGCATTGAGTAACGTTTTGTCTGACTGCTTTTACATTGCTCACTGGACCAGATGTTATACGCGGCAGCTGTTTTCAGTTACGTAGCTGGTTCTTTCGAATATCCTTAAAACAAAATCCCGGGAGTCGCTCAAATGGAAATCGCGTTTGCGTCTATAGAAACAACGCACTTCACTCACTTCTAAAAATACATTTATGTATACACATATACTCCCTAAGCCTCTATACGGCGGGTGACTCAGGTTAGACAACTTCCCGCCCATGTTGTCGAAATCCTGTCCTATTCTATTTCCTTATTAAAGGAAAATTGGATGTCTATGTGTCTTTTATATGCACCCTTACTTCACCTATCTTATTCCACGTGAGACTTACCTTGGTAGCTGGAGGGCGGTTGTACCATCTTCAACGATGATCAGTTCTTTAAATTAAGTCAAAAGATTTTTGCAAGAGCAAGTTCCTTTTCTTCCAAAGATTTCCGTTTGAATTCCCAACAATTTCTCTTGTACTCTCGTAAGGGCTATACCGCCCTATTACAGCCCTAGCAGCACGTCTCCGAATTCGTTCGATATCTGATGCCTAGCGTATTTGACATGGCTTCCAAACGCTATGCCTAGATTTGTTCGTCCTAACGTCTTGTATGCAGTTTCCTTCCCAAAAGGCACCACACTTTCTCACGCTCCCAACAAATCCAACACTTCAATTCGCCTTATCTACTACAGATTTTCGTCGTTTCTCGTAGCGATTCTTAATGTTGTGGTTGACAGGAGAGCCAACACCGTGTTACTAGAGGAGGCCGAAATACACGCGTTTTAGCTCACGCAGGCTGGCGTGAGGGCTGGAACAGGACAAGGAAATTAGAATTTAGAAAAACGGACGTAGCTGGTGGAATACTTAACTTTAATCCATTAATGATGAACGTCGCTCTTGACGGTACATGATTCACAATATCAATAGTAATTGAATATGGCGCCTTGCTAGGTCGTAGCAAATGACGTAGCTGAAGGCTATGCTAAACTATCGTCTTGGCGTATTTTGTCAGTGAACCATCGCTAGCAAAGTCCGCTGTACAACTGGGGCGAGTGCTAGGAAGTCTCTCTAGACCTGCCGTGTGGCGGCGCTCGGTCTGCAATCACTGATAGTGGCGACACGCGGGTCCGACGTATACTACCGGACCGCGGCCGATTTAAAGGCTACCACCTAGCAAGTGTGGTGTCTGGCGGTGACACCACACTTAGTATTACCCGTAAATATAAGGGGTGATCAAAAAATTTCCGTTCGAAGGTTACACAGTGCAGAATCGGTGCGCCAATTAAACAAAGTCGTTGTGAGTACTGAGGCAATCATCTCGCCTATGCACCAGGCTGAAGATACCCGTTTGGTAACACACCGCGTCATGCGGTATTCAACAGTCCTTAACTGCCTGCTGCACATTCTCGTCCGACAGGAATCGTCGAACCTTGAGGGCCTCGTTTTCGGGACCGAAGTCTTGATAATCCCATGGGGAGAGATCGGGACTACAGAGCGTGTGTTCGAGTACCTCCCACTTGAGTTGGTGTAACTTCTGCGTTACGACGTTTGCAGTATGAAGACCGACGTTGTCACGAAGCAGTAGCAGCCCACGAAACTTCACGAACCGTTCCTCAACGGTGGTTTTCGATAGAAATAATCATTGTTCATTGTACGATAGATCTGTAAGGGTTTTTGCACTCGGCAGCCGAGAAAAGAGTAACAGCACGGTTGTCTTGTTAGGCTGCATTTGTTAATATCGTCGCCATAGTTCACGTTTTCCGCATTACCGCGCGCACATTGGAAAGACACAAATATCACGATAATCCCTTGCCTATTCGTCGGTGGTTATATACCCGCATCGGAGTAGCACCATAGCACTACGTGGCATAGACGGCACAGCGACTTCCTGCTTCCCTTATACTTGAATGATGTGGTGTCCTCTAAATCACTAATAATCTGGTAATCGCATACTACAGAGTCACATTTAAATACACTAGTGACACATGACTGCCGGCCGGGTGGCCGAGCGGTTCTAGGCGCTACAGTCTGGACCCGCGCGGCCGCTACGGTCGCAGGTTCGAATCCTGCCCTGGGCATGGATGTGTGTGATGTCCTTAGGTTACTTAGGTTTAAGTAGTTCTAGGGGACTGATGACCTTAGAAGTTAAGTCCCATAGTGCTCAGAGCCATTTGAACCAGACCAATGGCAGCATGACTCCTGTTCTGCGGCTTCACATCTAAATACACCGATGAGCAAAATCATTATGACCACATGCCTCGATAACGTGTTGGTCCTCTTTTGGAACACAATACAGAAGAGTTTCTGTGTGGCACTGACTCGAAAAGTCATTCGCAGTTCCGAAGACGTGTTGCACTAGACGTACACGTAGGTCAAGCAGTTCCCGAAAATTACAAGTCAGTGGTTTGGGGGCTCGGTGCTGGCAGGTCGTGTGCCAAGACATCACAGTGAGTTCACTGTATTGCTTCTCAAAACAGAGTATGACAATTTTGGACTAGAGACAGGCACAATTATCCCGCTGGAAGATGCCATCGCCGATGGGGAAGACATTGCTAGATATCTGCTGTTGACTGTTTCATTTTCTCAACACCTGTTTTATCTTTTTAAAATTGTCTAATACCTATTTTGCAACAACCTATGAGATTTTAAACTGGTCAGCACAATTACGTATCGATTCTCGTTCGTTCGTGAACTGGAGGTGGTGTACGCCATGTGCTTTTGGTTCGAAAAGGAAGCCATTCTTCTCTTAGTATTCTCCTGGTAAAGTCAGTTGCTGTTACCTGGAATAACGAGACGTGCGTTTCACTGAAGTCATATTTGGAAGAATATACTGCATGATGAATTTATTTGCCTGAGGGTGGGCAACGATGTTCAATAATTTTACGTATCATCATATTACCGGTATGACAATTCCAAGGTAATTTTTCGTGCGGAATTCTGTATTGTTGTGTGAGGCAAATGACAGGCCGCGATTTTGTACCACTTCGCGTGCCATTCCTCGTGAACGTGTACTTACATGCTGCGGTGTAGGTTACGAGAGATTACGAAATATTAGGCACTGAACAACGGATTACTGAACCATTTTTCAAGTTTATTTCAAGTTATTTTGTGCTGAATTTATTCATACTAAGTGGTTGTAGCCTCCCTACAAAAATAAAAAATATTATGAATAATATTCACATTTAGTGTAACCTCAAAACAGAAAAATTCCTAAACCTCTCAACAGTAAAAAATATAATTATGTCGTTCACATTCAGTATAACCTACCAACAGGAAAATTGCGTAAGCTATCAATAACAAAATGTCACTAAGCTCTCAATAAAAAAATGTGACTCACTTATAACCTTTCAATAATGACTGCGAATTTAAACTGGTGAGTTTTGGACGTCAGCAGTGCTGCGTCATGGCCCTGAAAGATCATTCTGAATAAAAAGAGAAAATTCTTACCTCAATGAAGTCGCCAGATAACGCATATATATCTGCTCTTACAATAAATTCTTGTGGCACAGCCCAGTGCAATGCTGGTCGATAGATTTGTCATGTATGAAAGGAACAACTGGTTTTTCTTTGCAATAATCGGAATGGCCAAGGATTGGAGAAATTAGTAAATTCTTTAAATTGAAATGAGTGATTGTCAAAAATTACTTTTTATGAAAAAAGATTATTATTAAGAGATTTTTTTAAACATTTACTTGGGACTAGGTATAACAATACTACATATGCGCGAGGCTGCTTTTACCTTACATTATAACGCTCAGGCTCCGCCATCGCTCCCCACGACCGGCCCAGCCAACTCCATACACACGACTGCTCGCTAGCAACCACTTACTCCTACTGCTACACAGTTCCTACTGCACTCAACACTGCTCTTTGGTCTCAGATTCTCTTATAGCTTACATATCGCAGGCAGCGCGTGAGCAATCCATCGAAAATTCCTTCTGCTCGAGTGCGCTAACAACAAATTTCTTAATCATGGACCTCTTACATGGTACATGAAAAACAAGATATACTTTGGCCATTAGTTCAGGATGTGCATCCGATTCGTAAGGTTGTTTTCTAAACTCAAACTTAGTCACAATTCTCTCAGTGAAACTGTAATCTTGTGTTTTCAATTGATGAAGAACGATATATAGATTTTAGTCAAAGTTTTCGTGTTGAACAGCAGTTTCTAGCCTTCATTCATACTTCTACTTAAATACGTGGAACGTAGGCTTGAACTGAGGTTAAACAGATGCTGAGGAAACTGATTTGAGGATGATGATCCGAAGAATGTGTCATGAGACAAGGATAGAACCAAATAATATAATGTACAATTAATTAATACACAAGTTTCGTGGCCAGGAATACTGTTCAGGCTTTCGCTTCTACACAGCTCTTTAATACACGTTTAATAGATTTTCTTATAACATTTTGAAATGACAGCATCCACTTTATGAACGCTGCAGTATTTGTCTAAAATTACAAAAATTACTCGAGAAAAGTAAGGTTGCCGGAAATGTGAAAAACTTTTCCGAGGTACAATATGATCATGTACCTAGAACAAATATTCCATTTAAATTTAAAAGTGTTGCAGTCGAGAAAATCTTGTCAGAATTGTATTTAACAGTATTTGTGTCACATTAGTAGTCTACTACACACCGTGACGAAATCTTATTAAGAAGAAATATTATCAAAAACCAATTAGAAGTTAAAACACTTTGAAATAGTAGCTACTGACGAGTAACAAAATTTTCACTCTCAAGACAGGTAAAAACTGTACAGACATCAAAGGAACTTAGTTTATCTGCAGATATTACTTATTCCACGGTAAAAGACTTCCCCTATTTTCAGTACATAAGATGGTGGACGATAGATGAAGTAGGCTTAACCGTATATGTGTTATATAAGTACACTGACGGAAAATATATAATTAATGTAGAATAACGAAAATGGTTCAAATGGCTCTAAGCACTATGGGACTTAACATCTGAGGTCATCTGTCCCCTAGAACTTAGAACTGCTTAAACCTAACTAACCTAAGGATATCACACACATCCATGCCCGAGGCAGGATTCGAGCCTGCGACCGTAGCAGCCCCGTGGTTCCGGACTGAAGCGCCTAGAACCGCACGGCCACCCGGGCGGCTGTAGAGTAACGAAATTTCGGGAATCCGTCAGTCTAGGTAACATATTTAAATGAATAACATCGCAAGATCACAGGTTAATGTAAGTGGGAGATAATGCATTTTAAACGTGAAGTTCTGGTACATTAATAACCGGTGTAACCGCCAGAATGTTGAATGCAGCCATGCAAATGTGCATGCATTGTGTTGTACAGGTGCCAGATGTCAGTTTGTGGCATGAGTTCCATGCGTGTTGCACTTAGTCGGTCAATACAGGGACGGTTAATGCTGTTTGTGAATGACGCTGAAGTTGTCGTCCGATGCTGTCCCATACGTGCCCGACAGGAGACAGATCTGGTTATCGAGCAGACCAATGCATCATTTTGACCCTCTGTAGAGCATGCTAGGTTGCCACAGCGGTATGTTGGCGAGCGCCATCCTGCTGGAAAACACACTGTGAAATGTTTTTCATGAATGGCAGCTCAACAGGTCGAATCACAGATTGACGAAGAAATTTGCAGTCATGGTGCGAGATTGCTCCTGCTGTCATACGAAATCGCAGGTGTAGGTCCAGTGTGTGTCGCACGCAGACAGGTTCGTTGCAGGCCCTCATCTGGCCTCCTAAGCAACACGCGGTCATCACTGGCACCGAGGCAGAACCAGCTTTCATCAAAAAACACAACATACCTCTCCCCTACCCTCCAGTTAGGTCTCACCTGATAGCACTGAGGTGACAAATGGCGGCGGTTTGGGGTCAGTGGAAAACAAGCTATAGGGCGTCTGGTACAGAGCTGTCCTTGAAATAATCGATTTGCAACTTTTCGTTGTGTCACTCTGTTGCTAAATGCTGTTCAAATTGTTGCTACAGATGCAGTACGGTGAGCCAGAGCCATGCGCCAAACACGATGCTTTTCCCTCACGGTAGTGCCACGTGGCCGTCCGGAGCCCGATCTTCTTGCGGCTGTGTATTCTCGTCACCACCGCTGCAAGCAGTCATATACAGTGGCTACGTTCCTGGCAAGTCTTTCTGCAAAATCGCAGAAGGAACACCCACTTTCTCGAAGCCCTATTATAAGACCCCGTTCAGACGCAGTGAGGTGTCGATAACGGCGTTCAAAAATGGTTCAAATGGCTCTAAGCACTATGGGACTTAACATCTGAGGTCATCAGTCCCCTAGACTTACAACTAATTAAACCTAACTCACCTAAGACATCACACACATCCATGCCCGAAGCAGAATTCCAACCTGCGACCTTAGCAGCAGCGTGGTTCCGGATTGAAGCGCCTAGTACCGCTCGGTCACACCGACCGGCTGATAACGGCGTCTTTGTCGTCTTAAATGCATTCTCGACTAACGTCAGCTCACGACGTTCAGCGTCAAAGGTACCTAACGCTCACGACCGTTACAGCGTGTATTTAAAGCAGACCTAATTTGCATCCTCATAGTACCGCCACTAGCGCCAGTAGCGCCTCAATTTTGCGACTGCCTTGAAATTTGAATAACTATAATCCTTCAGATGTAGGAACGCGCCTACTAGCTTTCATTTATGAAACACAATTTTTTCCCGTCAGTGTAGTTTTAAAAATATACAGAATTTTACTCAGCATAAAAATCTATAGCTTAAGAATTAACTATAACTTCCAGAAATTTTTAATGTATTGTACACTACTGGCCATTAAAATTGCTACACCACGAAGATGACATGCTACAGACGCGAAATTTAACCGACAGGAAGAAGATGCTGTAATATGCAAATTACTAGCTTTTCAGAGCATTCACACAAGGTTGGCGCCGGTGGCGACACCTACAACGTGCTGACATGAGGAAAGTTTCCAACCGATTTCTCATACACAAACAGCAGTTGACCGGCGTTGCCTGGTGAAACGTTGTTGTGATTCCTCGTGTAAGGAGGAGAAATACGTACCATCATGTTTCCGACTTTGATAAAGGTCGGATTGTAGCCTATCGCGATTGCGGTTTATCGTATCGCAACATTGCTGCTCGCGTTCGTCGAGATCCAATGACTGTTAGCAGAATTTGGAATCGGTGGGTTCAGGAGGGCAATACGGAACACCGTGCTGGATCCCAACGGCCTCGTATCACTAGCAGTCGAGATGGCAGGCATCTTAACCGCATGGCTGTAATGGATCGTGCAGCCACGTCTCGATCTGTGAGTCAACAGATGGGGACGTTTGCAAGACAACAACCCTCTGCACGAACAGTTCGACGACGTTTGCAGCAATATGGACTATCAGCTCGGAGAACATGGCTATGGTTACCCTTGACGCTGCATCACAGACAGGAGCGCCTGCGATGGTGTACTCAACGACGAACCTGGGTGTACGAATGGCAAAACGTAATTTTTTCGGATGAATCCACGTTCTGTTTACAGCATCATGATGGTCGCATCCGTATTTGGCGACATCGCGGTGAACGCACATTGGAAGTGTGTATTCGTCATCGCCATACTGGCCTATCACCTGGCGTGATGGTATGGGGTGCCATTGGTTACACGTTTCGGTCACCTCTTGTTCGCATTGACGGCACTTGGAACAGTGGACGTTACATTTCAGATGTGTTACGACCCGTGGCTCTACCCTTCATTCGATGCCTGCGAAACCCTACATTTGAGCAGGATAATGCCTTGCCGTTGGTGGGGAGGCTTGCGTACCTCAGTGATACAGATAGCCGTACCGTAGGTGCAACCACAACGGATGCGTATCTGTTGAGAGGCCAGACAAACCTTTGGTTCCTGAAGAGGGGCAGCAGCCTTTTCAGTAGCTGCAGGGGCAACAGTCTAGATGATTGACTGATCGGGCCTTGTAACACTAACCAAAACGGCCTTGCTGTGCTGGTACTGCGAACTGCTGAAAGCAAGGGGAAACTACAGCTGTAATTTTTCCCGTGGGTATACAGCTTTACTGCATGGTTAAATGATGATGGCGTCCTCTTGGGTAAAATATTCCAGAGGTAAAATAGTCCCCCATTCGGATCTCCGGGCGGGGACTACTCAACAGGACGTCGTTATCAGGAGGAAGAAAACTGGCGTTCTACGGATCGGAACGTGGAATGTCTGATCCCTTAATCCGCCAGGTAGGTTAGAAAATTTAAAAAGGGAAATGGATAGGTTAAAGTTAGATATAGTGAGAATTAGTGAAGTTCGGTGGCAGGAGGAACAAGACTTCTGGTCAGGTGAATACAGGGTTATAAATACAAAATCAAATAGGGGCAATGCAGGAGTAGGTTTAATAATGAATTAAAAAACAGGAGTGCGGGTAAGCTACTACAAACAGCATAGTGAACGTATTATTGTGGGCAAGATAGACACGAAGCCCATGCCTACTACAGTAGTGCAAGTTTATATGCCAACTTGCTCTGCAGATGATGAAGAAATCGATGAAATGTATGATGAGATAAACGAAATTATTCAGGTAGTGAAGGGAGATGAAAATTTAATAGTCATGGGTGACTGGAATTCGAGAGTAGGAAAAGGGAGAGAAGGAAACATAGTAGGTGAATATGGATTGGGGGTAAGAAATGAAAGAGGAAGCCGTCTGGTAGAATTTTGCACAGAGCATAACTGAATCACAGCTAACACTTGGTTCAAGAATCATAAAAGAAGGTTGTACACATGGAAGAATCCTGGAAATACTAGAAAGTATCAGATAGATTATATAATGGTAAGACAGAGATTTAGGAACCAGGTTTTAAATTGTAAGACATTTCCAGGTGCAGATGTGGACTCTGACCACAATCTATTGGTTATGACCTGTAGATTAAAACTGAAGAAACTGCAAAAAGGAGGGAATTTAAGGAGATGGGACCTGGATAAACTGACTAAACCAGAGGTTGTACAGAGTTTCAGGGATAGCATAAGGGAACAATTGCACAAATGGTGGAAAGAAGTACAGTAGAAGAAGAATGGGTAGCTCTGAGTGATGAAGTAGTGAGGGCAGCAGAGGATCAAGTAGGTAAAAAGACGAGGGCTACTACAAATCCTTGGGTAACAGAAGAAATATTGAATTTAATTGATGAAAGGAGAAAATATAAAAATGCAGTAAATGAAGCAGGCAAAAAGGAATAGAAACGTCCCAAAAATGAGAACGACAGGAAGTGCAAAATGGCTAAGCAGGCATGGCTGTAGGACAAATGTAAGGATGTAGAGGCTTATCTCACTAGGGGTAAGATCGATACTGCCTACAGGAAAATTAAAGAGACCTTTGGAGAAAAGAGCTCAGATGGAAACCCAGTTCTAAGCAAAGAAGGGAAAGCAGAAAGGTGGAAGGCGTATATAGAGGGTCTATACAAGGGCGATGTACTTGAGGACAAAATTATGGAAATGGAAGAGGATGTAGATGGACATGAAATGAGAGATACGATACTGCGTGAAGAGTTTGACAGAGCGCTGGAAGACCTGAGTCGAAACAAGGCCCCCGGAGTAGACAACATTCCATTAGAACTACTGACGGCCTCGGGAGAGCCAGTCCTGACAAAACTCTGAACAAGATGTATGAGACAGTCGAAATACCCTCAGACTTCAAGAAGAATATAATAATTCCAATCCCAAAGAAAGCAGGTGTTGATAGATGTGAAAATTACCGTACTATTAGTTTAATAAGTCACAGCTGCAAAATACTAACGCGAATTCTTTACAGACGAATGGAAAAACTGGTAGAAGCTGACATAGGGGAAGATCAGTTTGGATTCCGTAGAAATATTGGAACACGTGAGGCAATACTGACCTTACGCCTTATCTTAGAAGAGAGATTTAGGAAAGGCAAACCTACGTTTCTAGCGTTTGTAGACTTAGAGAAAGCTTTTGACAATGTTGACTGGAACACTCTCTTTCAAATTCTAAAGGTGGCAGGGGTAAAATACAGGGAGCGAAAGGCTATTTACAATTTGTGTAGAAACCAGATGGCAGTTGTAAGAGTCGAGGGGCATGAAAGGGAAGCAGTGGTTGGGAAGGGAGTGAGACAGGGTTGTAGCCTCTCCCCGATGTTATTCAATTTGTATATTGAGCAAGCAGTGAAGGAAACAAAAGAAAAATTGGGAGTAGGAATTAAAATCCATAGAGAAGAAATAAAAATTCTGAGGTTCGCCGATGACATTGTAATTCTGTCAGAAACAGCAAAGGACTTCGAAGAGCAGTTGAACGGAATGTACAGTGTCTTGAAAGGAGGATATAAGATGAACATCAACAAAAGCAAAACTAGGATAATGGAATGTAGTCGAATTATGTCGGGTGATGCTGAGGGAATTAGATTAGGAAATGAAACACTTAAAGTAGTAAAGGAATTTTGCTATTTGGGGAGCAAAATAACTGATGATGGTCGAAGTAGAGAGGATATAAAATGTAGACTGGCAATGGGACGAAAGCGCTTCTTAAGAAGAGAAATTTATTAACATCGAATATAGATTTAAGTGTCAGGAAGTCGTTTCTGAAAGTACTTGTATGGAGCGTAGCCATGTATGGAAGTGAAACATGGACGATAACTAGTTTGGACAAGAAGAGAATAGGAGCTTTCGAAATGTGGTGCTACAGAAGAATGTTGAAGATTAGGTGGATAGATCACGTAACTAATGAGGAGGTACTGAATAGGATTGGGGAGAAGAGATGTTTGTGGCACAACTTGACTATAAGAAGGGTTCGGTTGGTAGGACATGTTCTGAGGCATCAAGGGATCACAAATTTAGCATTGGAGGGCAGCGTGGAGGGTAAAAATCGTAGAGGGAGACCAAGAGCTGAATACAATAAGCAGATTCAGAAGGATGTAGGTTGCAGTAGGTACTGGGGGATGAAGAAGCTTGCACAGGATAGAGTAGCATGGAGAGCTGCATCAAACCAGTCTCAGGACTGAAGACCACAACAACAACAACAATGCACGACCGCATGGTGCAGGTCCTGTACGGGCCTTTCTGGATACAGAAAATGTTCGACTGCTGCCCTGGCCAGCACATTCTCCAGATCTCTCACCAATTCAAAACGTCTGGTCGATGGTGGCAGAGCAACTGGCTCGTCGCAATACACCAGTCACTACTCTTGATGAACTGTGGTATCGTGTTGAAGCTGCATGGGCTGCTGTACCTGTACACCCAAGCTCTGTTTGACTCAATGCCCAGGCGTATCAAGGCCGTTATTACGGCCAGAGGTGGTTGTTCTGGGTACTGATTTCTCAGGATCTATGCACCCAAATTGAGTGAAAATGTAATCCCATGTCAGTTCTACTATAATATATTTGTCCAATGAATACCCGTTTATCATCTGCATTTCTTCTTGGTGGAGCAATTTTAATGGCCAGTAATGTATTATACAGCACTTAAATACGTAGATCTCATAATATGTACAAAAGCTGCACACAACACAAGCCCACCACTGACAACAAGAAAAACAGTAGAAAATGCCAGAGACTCTTTTATCGCAGTTTCTTATGAGCATTCCTTCATGTATTTCTAAAACCAGTCACTCCACTGAAAGATGAACAGGGAACACCATGTGTGCCTAGCTACACTATCCTCCAACTGCAAAACTCTCCCCTTGCTAGTTATTTTCAGCCATTAGCTGTTGCCGAAAATCGTACTGCTCTGAGTGACGGCACTGGTTGCTGAATCACATTCATTTTACGTTTGATAAATGCGAAAGTGTTACTGAGTGACTTCATTCAGAAGTTTAAGCTGCTGTGCATTCACTGTGACTAGATGAATACATATTCAGAGAAACAACCCCTTTGCAATGCGCATCGGTACAAGAGAGAAGTTGACACGAAGTAGTGACACCTATTGCCATTCAGAATCTGGATACTTACGTATTGTATACTGTACTGAGATATGCTAGCTTTTTATTAGACTTAAATATATGTTAATTTGCGTTGTGTGTCCACTCTTTAAGCTTATTTCGGAATCAGATTGCGTTAATAATCTTTTACTGCCTCTGGTACCGCGCGCCGCGTAATTTGAATCCCCGCCAAACGTCATGGATGTCGAAGACCCCTAGAGGTCTCTGCACCATCGCGCCGTAAGCTGTGGCGGCGCGCGCCTCCTGGCCCGCTTTTAGAGTGAGGGCGCCAGAGTGGAACACGTGGTCTCAGCGGCAAATTGCGGCGCCCCCGATAGAGTACTCGAGCGCCTGCCTCTCGCTCTGCCAGCCAGTCTAACCTTGCGTACGTCTCTGGAGACGTCGCCTCACCTTAAACAGCTTCTACATCTAGCTTCTACATCTACATCCATACTCCGCAAGCCACCTGACGGTGTGTGGCGGAGGGTACCCTGAGTACCTCTATCGGTTCTCCCTTCTACTCCTTGTATTCCAGTCTCGTATTGTTCGTGGAACGAAGGATTGTCGGTATGCTTCTGTGTGGGCTCTAATCTCTCAGATTTTTTCCTCATGGTCTCTTCGCGAGATATACGTAGGAGGGAGCAATATACTGCTTGACTCATCGGTGAAAGTATGTTCTCGAAACTTTAACAAAAGCCCACACCGAGCTACTGAGCGTCTCTCCTACAGAGTCTTCCACTGGAGTTTATCTATCATCTCCGTAACGCTTTCACGATTACTAAATTATCCTGTAACGAAGCGCGCTGCTCTCCGTTGGATCTTCTCTATCTCTTCTATCAACCCTATCTGGTAGGATCCCACAATGCTGAGCAGTATTCAACCAGTGGGCGAACAAGAGTACTGTAACCTACTTCCTTTGTTTTCGGATTGCATTTCCATAGGATTCTTCCAATGAATCTCAGTCTGGCATCTGCTTTACCGACGATCAACTTTATATGAACATTCCATTTTAAATCACTCCTAATGCGTACTCCCAGATAATTTATGGAATTAACTGCTTCCAGTTGCTGACCTGCTATTTTGTAGCTAAATGATAAGGGATCTATCTTTCTATGTATTCGCAGCACATTACATTTGTCTACTTTGAGATTCAATTGTCATTCCCTGCACCATGCGTCAATTCGCTGCAGATCCTCCTGCATTTCAGTACAATTTTCCATTGTTACAACCTTTCGACAAACCACAGCATCATCTGCAAAAAGCCTCAGTGAACTTACGATGTCATCCACCAGGTCATTTATGTATATTGTGAATAGCAACGGTCCTATGACACTCCCCTGCGGCACACCTGAAATCACTCTTACTTCGGAAGACTTCTCTCCATTGAGAATGACATGCTGCGTTCTGTTATCTAGGAACTCCTCAATCCAATCACACAATTGGTCTGATAGTCCATATGCTCTTACGTTGTTCATTAAACGACTCTGGGGAACTGTATCGAACGCCTTGCGGAAGTCAAGAAACACGGCATCTACCTGTGAACTCGTGTCTATGGCCCTCTGAGTCTCGTGGGCGAATAGCACGAGCTGGATTTCACACGACCGTCTTTTTCGAAACCCATGCTGATTCCTACAGAGTAGATTTCTAGTCTCCAGAAAAGTCATTATACTCGAACATAATACGTGTTCCAAAATTCTACAACTGATCGACGTTAGAGATATAGGTCTATAGTTCTGCACATCTGCTCGACGTCCCTTCTTGAAAACGGGGATGACCTGTGCCCTTTTCCAATCCTTTGGAACGCTACGCTCTTCTAGAGACCTACGGTACACCACTGCAAGAATGGGGGCAAGTTCCTTGGCGTACTCTGTGTAAAATCGAACTGGTATCCCATCAGGTCCAGCGGCCTTTCCTCTTTTGAGCGATTTTAATTGTTTCTCTATCCCTCTGTCGTCTATTTCTATATCTACCATTTTGTCATCTGTGCGACAATCTAGAGAAGGAACTACAGTGCAGTATTCCTCTGTGAAACAGCTTTGGAGAAAGACATTTAGTATTTCGACCTTTAGTCTGTCATCCTCTGTTTCAGTACCATTTTGGTCACATAGTGCTTGGACATTTTGTTTTGATCCACCTACCGCTTTGACATAAGACCAAAATTTCTTAGGGTTTTCTGCCAAGTCAGTACATAGAACTTTACTTTCGAATTCATTGAACGCCTCTCGCATAGTCCTCCTCACACTACATTTCGCTTCGCGCGTAATTTTTGTTTGTCTGCAAGGCTTTGGCTATGTTTATGTTTGCTGTGAAGTTCCCTTTGCTTCCGCAGCAGTTTTCTAACTCAGTTGTTGTACCACGGTGGCTCTTTTCCATCTCTTACGATCTTGCTTGGCACACACTCATCTAACGCATATTGTACGATGGTTTTGAACTTTGTCCACTGATCTTCAACACTATCTGTAATTGAGACAAAACTTTTGTGTTGAGCCGTCAGGTACTCTGTAATCTGCTTTTTGTCACTTTTGCTAAACAGAAAAATCTTCCTACATTTTTTAATATTTCTATTTACGGCTGAAATCATCGATGCAGTAACCGCTTTATGATCGCTGACTCCCTGTTCTGCGGTAACTGTTTCAAATAGTTCGGGTCTGTTTGTCACCAGAAGGTCTAATATGTTATCGCCACGAGTCGGTTCTCTGTTTAACTGCTCAAGGTAGTTTTGAGATAAAGCACTTAAAAAAATTTCACTGGATTCTTTGTCCCTGCCACCCGTTATGAACGTTTGAGTCTCCCAGTGTATATCCGGCAAATTAAAATCTCCACCCAGAACTATAACATGGTGGGGAAATCTACTCGAAATATTTTCCAAATTATCCTTCAGGTGCTCAGCCACAACAGCTGCTGAGCCCGGGGGCCTATAAAGACATCCAATTACCATGTCTGAGCTTGCTTTAACCGTCAACTTCACCCAAATCATTTCACATTTCGGATCTCCGTCAGTTTCCTTCGATACTATTGCACTTCTTATCGCTATAAACACGCCTTCCCCTTCACTGTCCAGCCTGTCTCTGCGGTATACATTCCAATCTGAGTTTAGGATTTCATTACTGTTTACGTCTGGTTTCAGCCAACTTTCTGTCCCTAGTACTATATGGGCGTTGTGACCGTTTATTAATGAGAGCAGTTCTGTGACCTTTCTATAGACGCTCCTGCAGTTTACTATTAGCACATTAATATTGTTATTCCCTGTTGCACTTTGTCTACTGCTACCATATTTACTTTCTTGTTCTGTGTACGAGTGGACGTGGTTGTTAGATTTTCTTGTGACTCCGTTGTTTCGATCTTGTTATTGTTCGTTCTGTCCTTCGTTGGTCGTGTCTGTCCCCTGCCGTTGTGTTGTTGTTCGCGGGCCGCACCGCGGGTCCTGCCGCGTTTTCCGTCACTTCAACCCCGCCACCGTTCCGGTCGCCGTTACAACACTGCCTTTGCATTTTAGTTAAGCAAATCGCTGTAACAAGATGGTTAGCTCCTCATTACCACAGGGAGTGACTGACGCCACTTTCAACTTCAAGCATGAAGGGACGCAGATGGTCCGCAGTAATGTCTATGTAGCCCACAGCTGTCATAGCGGCTTTTATTAGCACCACAGGTTTCAGGGAAGCTCAGGTGAATACCTCCTACAGCATAATACATCCAATCTGCCTGCGTCCGTGATGGGGTACATGTTTCGGGCAGCCTGGATGACGGGGTATTCAGACATGACCATCGACCTGGTGTAACAAAAAACGTGATTCATCCAACCATTACACAAGCTGCCATTGAAACGTGGTCCATTCTCAATGAATACGTCACCACTGCAATCGTAATTGACCATTTCGTTGCGTCAGTGTGGGGTCGTCTGCTGTGGAGTCCAATGTGTGCTGAACGGTGTGCTATGGAGCGCTTGTGCCTGCATCAGCACAGGCTTCGACCTCCATATTCTGTAATGAGGGGTGGATGAACAACACTTTGTAGCCTACTCTGGTTGCACAGTCCGTCACCCACTTTCGATATTGGAGTATCGGCCACTTTCCTCTCGGCCGTACTTTCAAATACGCGTGCCACCAGTTACTCCGCTGCGTTTCCTGCAGCCGTCACCGCGGCACGAGGGCGCTTCCACGAACGATTACGCCGCTACTAATGAGATAAAAGCATTCCCTCTCCGGAACTCCAGCTGTGGGTGTACTTAAGTTCGAACATTTTTGCGCTGAGCCCATCTTGTGAGTTTGCCTGTTGAATAGTATTCACAGCATTTCGTAGTAGCCAGGGCCCGGCCTCTTCTGAATAGACATTGTATTGACGAGTTACAGATTTCCATATTTTTTTGTATATATATATATATATATATATATATATATATATATATATATATATATAGGGTTAGTCACCTAGCGTTACCGCTGGATATATTTCGTAAACCACATAAAATACTGACGAACCGATTCAACAGACCGAACGTGAGGAGAGGGGCTAGTGTAATTGTTTAATAGAAACCATACAAAAATGCACGGAAGTATGTTTCTTAACACAAACCTACGTTTTTTTAAATGGAATCCCGTTAGTTTTGTTAGTACATCTGAACATATAAACAAATACGTAATCAGTGCCGTTTGTTGCACTGTAGAATCTTAATTACATCCGGAGACATTGTAACCTAAAGTTGACGCTTGAAACCTCCGACGTTCAGTTGCGTGTTGTAATAAACACGGGCCACGGTCGGCGAGCAGCATCTGCAGGGACATGTTTACGATGACGACCGTGTTTACGAGTGTGGCTGTAGTGCACTGTTGTGGTTTGGTCTAGCTGTCGCAGTGTCCGCATGTAGCGCTTGCTGCTATCGTTATTCTGCATTCGTCTCCGCACGCAGACCAACTGTAGCACATCGTGTTACCAGACGTCTGTGATAGTGTATTGTTGTAGAAACTGTGACCATGGTGTATTCGAACTCTGAAAAGGCGGAGATGATACTCATCTATGGCGAGTGTCGACGAAATGCAGCTGAAGCCTGCAGGGTGTATGCAGAACGGTACCCGGACAGAGAGTATCCAACGTACCGCACTTTGCAAAACATCTACCGCCAAGTGTATGCAACAGGTATGGTCGTAGCACGCAAACGGGTCCGTAACAGGCCCGTCAAAGGAGAAGCGGGTGCAGTTCGTGTGTTAGCTGCTGTTGCCATAAGCCCACACATGAGTACACGGGACATTGCGAGAGCCAGCGGACTGAGTCAAAGTAGTGTCATGCGCATACTGCATCGTCACCGCTTTCACCCGTTTCATGTGTCGCTACATCATCAATTACTTGGTGATGGCTTTAATCATCGAGTGCAATTCTGTCAATGGGCATTAACAGAGAATGCGTTGCAGTTCTACATGTTTACCTATGAAGCGGGTTTCACAAACCACGGGGCAGTGAATCTACGGAACATGCATTACTGGTCCGTGGACAATCCTCGCTGGCTCAGACAGGTAGAGCGACAGCGACCGTGGACTGTAAATGTATGGTGCGGAATCATTGGCGACCACCTCATTGGTCCTCACTTCATTGCAGGGCCCCAAACAGCTGCAACATACATCGCGTTTCTACAGAATCATCTGCCAACGTTGCTCGAAAATGTCCCACTGGAAACGCGTCGACGTATGTGGTATCAGCATGATGGTGCACCTGCACATTTCGCAATTAACACTAGCTTGACCCTTGACAGGATGTTCGACGGGCATTTCATAGGACGTGGAGGACGCATAAATTGGCCAACCCGTTCTCCTGATCTTACACCTCTGGACTTCTTTCTGTTGGGTACGTTAAAGGAGAATGTGTACCGTGATGTGCCTACAACCCAAGAGGATATGAAACAACGTACTGTGGCAGCCTGCAGCGACATTACACCAGAGGTACTGCGGCGTGTACGACATTCATTACGCCAGAGATTGCAATTGTGTGCAGCAGATGATGGCCATTACATTGAACATCTATTGGCCTGACATGTCGGAACACACTCTATTCCACTCCGTAATTGAAAACGGAAACCACGTGTGTACGTGTACCTCACCCGTCATGGTAATGTACATGTGCGTCAGTGAAAAAGACCAATAGAAAGGTGTTAGCATGTGGACGTAATGTGCTGTTCCAGTCTCTTCTGTATCTAAGGTCCATCACCGTTCCCTTTGGATGCCTACGTAATTCGGTGTTCTCCGATACACACGATCGAACAGCGGAGGAGTGGTACCCAAGCGTCAACTTTAGGTTACAACATCTCCGGATGTAATTAACATTTTACAATGCAACAAAAGGGACTGACGTATTTGTTTATAGGTTCAGATGTGATAACAAAACTAACGGGATTCCATTTAGAAAAACGTAGGTTTGTGTTAAGAAACATACTTCCGTGCATTTTTGTATGGTTTCTATTAAACAATTACACTAGCCCCTCACCTCACGTTCGGTCTGTGGAATCCATTCGCCAGTATTTTATGTGGTTTACGAAATATATCCAGCGGTTATGTTAGGTGACTCTCTCTCTCTCTCTCTCTCTCTCTCTATATATATATATATATATATATATATATATATATATATATATATATATATATATATATATATATTTCTAGTCGAAACAAGGCCCCGGAAGTAGACAACATTCCATTGGAACTACTGACATCCTTGGGACAACCAGCCCTGACAAAACTCTACCATCTGGTGAGCAAGATGTATGAAACAGGCGAAGTACCCTCAGACTTCAAGAAGAATATAATAATTCCAATCCCAAAGAAAGCAGTTGTTAACAGATGTGAAAATTAACGAACTATCAGTTTAATAAATCACGGCTGCAAAATACTAACACGAATTCTTTACAGACGAACGGAAAAACTGGTAGAAGACAACCTCGGGGAAGATCAGTTTGGATTCCGTAGAAATGATGGAACACGTGAGGCAATGTCTGACCTTACGACATATATTAGAAGATAGATTAAGGAAAGGCAAACCTACGTTTCTATCATTTGTAAACTAAGATTAAGCTTTTGGCAATGTTGACTAGAATACTCTCTTTCAAATTCTGAAGGTGGCAGGGGTAAAATACAGGGGGCGAAAGGCTGTTTATAATTTGTACAGAAACCAGCTGGCAGTTATAACAGTCGAGAGGCGTGAAAGGGAAGCAGTGGCTAGGAAGGGAGTGAGACAGGGTTGTAGCCTATCCCCGATGTTATTCAATCTGTATATTGAGCATGCAGTAAAGGAAACAAATTAAAATCCATGGAGAAGAAATAAAAACTTTGAGGTTCGCCGATGACATTGTAATCCTATCAGAGATAGCAAAGTACCTGGAAGAGCAGTTGAACGGAATGGACAGTGTCTTGAAAGGAGGATATAGGATGAACATCAACACAAGCAAAATGAGGATAATGGAATGTAGTCGAATTAAATAGGGTGATACTGAGGGAATTAGATTAGGAAATGAGACACTTAAAGTAGTAAAGGAGTTTTGCTATTTGGGGAGCAAAATAACTGATGATGTTCGAAGTAGAGAGGATATAAAATGTAGACTGGCAATGGCAAGGAAGGCGTTTCTCAAGAAGAGAAATTTGTTAACATCGAGTATAGATTTAAGTGTCAGGAAGTCGTTTCTGAAAGTATTTATATGGAGTGTAGCCCTGTAGGAAAGTGAAACGTGGACGATAAATAGTTTGGACAAGAAAAGAATACTTTCGAAATGTGGTGCTACAGAAGAATGCTGAGGGTTAGATGGGTAGATCACATAACTAATGAGGAGATATTGAATAGAATGAGGAACAAGAGAAATTTGTGGTACAACTTGACCAGAAGAAGGGATCAGTTGGTAGGACATGTTCTGAGCCGTCAAGGGATCACCGATTTAGTATTGGAGGGCAGCGTGGAGGGTAAGAATCGTAGAGGGAGACCTAGAGATTCACAAGGATATAGGTTGCAGTAGGTACTGGGAGATGAAGAAGCCTGCGCAGGATAGAGTAGCATGGAGAGCTGCATCAAACCAGTCTCTGGACTGAAGACCACAACAACAACAACATATATTTCTACATTCAGCTCTACTGTTAGGAACTGCTGCTGCTACTTCAGCAGCAAAGTTAGGTATTATTTTTATTATTTTATGTTAGATGTAGAATAAATAAATTCAGAATTCTCTGTTCATGAACAGTAACTGTTCCTCTCTCCTGTACTCACACAACAACCACACAGCACGCTAAAACACACACAATAGCCCACGAAGAGCCGACCAGCTTTGCCTTTTCTGAGTTGCTCATTTCGAGACGCAGGGATGTAACTGGCTTCTCTTTGTCAGAGTCGCTTACGTAAGTGGATTTCCTCATTCGCAACGGGCATCATCGCTAGAACGATTCCCCGTTTGTCTCTGCTTCGCCCATACACTTTCCTGCTGCGCCTCATGCTCGCAAGGCCACTTGCCGGCATTCGGTCTCGCGGTGGGCAGTGGCCATAGTGTTATGGTTCATTAGTATAGGGCTGGCAATCATTATACGAAATGAAGCTTGTATCCAAGTCTTTCATCACTTATAAACGACTGTTCAATCAAATTACTTTTCTGTAAACAACAGCAACGTCAGTGAATACTCCATCTGATTAGTTGTTCATACACAGGATGATTCACCTGTCGTTTTATGCAACCCGCAATGCCACAGCTGGTCTACATAAACCGTGCGCTGTCTACACGCAAACTATTACTCCTACAAAAAATAAAAAATGAACAGAACCTATTGTAGGAAATTTAGTATAGTCTTGTGCTGGAACATATTTTCGCTAGAAGCCGTAGTTCGCGAGTTATTCAAGAAAAACATACAAAACTGAACTTCAAACGCACCCACAGTCCCACACTCGGCCCCCATCGGACAAGAATTCTAGTATGCTGATCATGTAACTCCCTCCTACCACTGTACAAATATTTGCGACTGCACGAATTGTTTCCCGCTTTCAACCGTTTTTGGTCTTCATTGACCGTCCTTATTACGCCTCCGGATTAGTCGAGCTCTTATAAATTGTTAAAACTACTTTCGTATAAATTTTATCTAACAATTTTGTGAATTTTAACAACATATAATATTAGGAATTACATCGTTGTATTCGCCAGTACTTCTGACTACGAAACGTCTGTGCTTGTAATTATTAGGTTTGGATCGAATTGGCGACGTAATTAGTTTAGGGTAACGTTTACGGGAGTCTTTTTACGTTAATTATCCTCACGGCCACGATTAAATCAATAATGTTAATAAGGTAGCCCTCTATGTAAGTGGCGTAATAGCTGGTCAGAGTGGCCGAGCGGTTCTAGGCGTGACAGTCTGGAACCGCGCGACGCTACGGTCGCAGGTTCGAATCCTGCCTCAGGCATGGATGTGAGTGATGTCGTTAGGTTAGCTAGGTTTAAGTAGTTCTAAGTTCTAGGGGACTTACGACCTCAGAAGTTGAGTCCCATAGTTTAAAAAAAATGGCTCTGAGCACTATGCGACTAAACTTCTGAGGTCATTAGTCGCCTAGAACTTAGAACTAATTAGACCTAACTAACCTAAAGACATCACACACATCCATGCCCGGGGCAGGATTCGAAACTGCTACCATAGCGGTCGCTCGGCTCCAGACTGTAGCGCCTAGAACCGCACGGACACTCCGGCCGACTGAATCTCATAGTGCTCAGAGCCATTTGAACCATTTAAGTGGCTTAATAGTCCAGTCGATATAGACCAAGAAAAAGGTAGAATATCTGTAGCAGTTCGTGTAGTCGGGAACTATTGTACAGTTTTGGAAGGAATGTCACGAACAACATAGTAGAAATGCTGACTGGTGAGGGATAAGTGGGGGGTGGATGTGCGCTTAAAGGTCACTTTTAATTTTTCTTGAATAACTCGAAAACCTTAGCCCCTCTAACGAACACGTACCCCAGCAAAAAATTTAACTACATTAAATTTCCTTCAGAAAGGTCCTCTTCATTTTTTCTGCAGGACGTGGTTTATGGAGGCCAGCTATAACACTGTGGGTTGCATAAAACGACAGCGGTAAGGTAGCTGAATCGTCCAGTATGCTGAGAGTATCGTAGGTCCTATAATGCTTCTTGCAACACACCCTGTGTTACTTTCCTTTCTGTTGAATGGTTGCCGTCCAGTACAGCGTACTGGGTTCTGTTAATCAAAATTTACGAACCGGTCACGTATTAGCGAAGATTCTCCATGTGGTTACACCTTAGGTACTAGCCGACAATGTGGCACAGTGTTGACCCGTTCCGGAAATCTAGGAAGACGTAACCTACCTGTTTATTGCCGATACGGCACGGGGTGTGAATAAAGCGAGCTGCGTTTCTTACGAATTGTTTTTGCTTAAAACCTTATTAATCTTCTGGATCCTGTAACAGACGTATGTTAGCGATATTGGTTTGTAATTATGTACATTTGTACTTTTACACATTTTGTAAATATTTTTGACCAACGTTCTTTTCTGATCTGCACAAGAGATTCTCAACTTATAGCGTGTTCAACATAAATTCTAATAGGAATTCCGTCATCGCCTGGTGTCTTGTTCACTTTTGTACATTTAACCATTTTTCAGTGAGGTAGATGCTTATACCACTATCTCTCATTTGCAGATTGTGTTATGGTCAAGCGTTGGTACTGTAATGTCCTCATGTGTAAACAATTTTTAAACGAGAAATTCAGAATTTCTGCTTTCTGTTTGCTATGAGCAGTTTCGCACCAGACTGATTCACGAGAGATTGAATGGAAGATTAGGACCCGTTCATTGACTTTGCATGAGAACAGAATTTCATAGAGTTTCCTGAAATAAATTAGGAAATTTGTCGTAAGGACTATGGGACCAAACTGCTGGGGTCATCGGTCCCTAGACCTACGAACTAAATCTAACTGAAACTAGCTTACGCTAAGGACAACACACACAGCAATGCCCGAGGGAGGACTCGAACCTCCGACGGGGGCATCAGTGCGAACCGTAACAAGACGCCCAGAGACCGCACGGCTACCCCGCGCGGCTAAAAATACATTTTATCAGTAACTTTCTGTGAAAACTATTGTAAGCCTCACGCATAGCCCTTTTTTACTGACGCACGAGTTGATAGTTCTGTTTTCTCAGTTTCCCTGTAGTCTTTTGTAGCAAGAGTGGTTTTTTGCTAAATTCCTTGGAGAAACTATTGACCAAAGATGGGTCTTGGTAGAGTTTATGCAGTTATAAGTATCTCCCGGGATTTAGATGACGGCTGCAAGAAAACTACAGGATATACAGAAAAATGAGACCTATCAATGGATAGAGCGGCTCTCCAAGTTTAGAATTTTAGTAAATGAAATTAATTCGTGCCTAAATTTAAGTAAGTCCATGAACAGATTTCTAAGCTGTCGCACCTTCCCTATCAATTCGTCTGAGCTACTTCAGTGAAGTACATGCATACATCGATGTTTTCCCTATCACAAAGAGGCTATAATCTGCTTACCTCTTTAATATCATGCGGATAATCTGGTAACCGCTATAATCCACTTCGACAGAGGCGCCAACTAAATCGATGTGTGCGATGATGAATTACTTAACATGGTATGGACTTGCACTGGTGTTGCGACGTTCTCTCTCCCTCAGTGGGAAAGTCGTCCTTCATTCACGGATTGTATGATCGTTAATACTAGTTCGTAGGTCGTACAAAAAGATTACTTAGGCGAACTGAGATCAGACGCCATCAATAGACCTATTACGACCTAAGTAAAGACTCTGCCCTATGTTGCTTGTTTTTCTATACGATTAAGTAACTTAAATATGTCTGATAGCTGTTAAATTTTCTATTCTTGTTGTGCTATCAGATACCAACTCATGTGAGGACACGTTATGCGTTATACCACTTAAATTCTCTTTCTGCCACGGACAAAAAAAAACTAGTCTTTCCTCTTAAGTTTCGATGTAGTCCAACCAGTTCAACACATAATTGACTGATTCTTTAGTACTTCTAATCACTTGTGCATTTGCGTTGCTCTGACATAATAACGTAATAAGGTAATAAGTTCGATAGATTTTACTGCAGTACCTACAAGGGTGTTGTACTGCAATAAAAAAAATAATACGAAAACAAGAGTAATAATTTTCATGTGGAAACAATCGATAGCGTTCAACGAAATGCGTGCATGTGTCGGTACGAAGCTCGTCATTTTTATCTTCAATCAAAAGTAAATTTAGTCTGAAAGCCTGTCAGTGTACATGGAATTCCGGTTCCATGTCTTCCGCCTGCTAACGTTAAACGAGCTGCAATTCTTTGCTTATTTAGAGCGACCGTAGCCATACCTTCTAGATTAAGATATTCAGTCACTTTATTAGTCTACCTCTGAAAACAGGCCCTGGTTATAAGAGCTTCAATTTTACAGTATTCGGAAGCCGATAAGCCATCATCAACTTATGTCTGAAGGTTTCTGCCGACAGAGTTAATTTACATAAAACTCTTCTTGATATCAAGCGCTTCATAGTAGGAAACCAGTTTCAGATCAAGTTAATAAACATCTGTGTTCATGGATTTGTAAACTTTTTTAGTCATGTAATGTTTAAGAAATGGGTCCCTGTCCTGGAAGCACTAATACTCGATGAGTTATCACTAGGTACAAAGAATAACTGTTTCGTTTTACATTACTGGAGTTACATTACGAAACGCTTCAAAACTTGTGAATATTTTATGCATTTCGAGCTCTAGAGCGGTAGAAATGCCACTGTTTTCATTATGTACAGATGATATTGAGAATTGTTTACTCGGCTATTAGTTACGATCTTCAGATCTAGCAGTAGTAATGTTGTGAAACTGTAGCATATCATACTCATAAACCTGTCGGTATGCATGATTAGCGCATTAACATTGCCCAAGACATCATATCGCTACTGCCACAGACGTCGTCACTTCGGAATGCGACATCTCACGAATGCCATATTTACTTTACGTCAGCTGCTTCTTCCCACTTACGTTCATTACAAGAAGCTCGGTTTATTTTCTTCCATAGTCTTTTGACTCCATTGTAAGTTAACACGGAATAAACATAATTAAACGGCCGTTTTTTTTAGTTTGCTTCCACAGTCTTTAAATTCCTCGAGAGGTGTCATACCGTCTAAGAGTGTTTATTTGTAAGAGGGGCGTTCAATAAATAATGCAACGCTTTTTTTCTCGGTGAATTTCGGTTGTGGGACGACGTGGGATTCCCACTTCAACCCATATATTTCCATGAAGTTGAGATAGGTGGCAGCGCTATATGTAGCCTTCAGCATGGCATCTGTAAGAGACGGGAGAGAGCTGTCATTGAATTTCTTTTTGTGGAAAAGTACGTTTTTAAGTGTACGTTTAGGTTAGGTTAGGTTAGTGGTTTTTAACGTCCCGTCGACAACGAGGTCATTAGGGACGGAGCGCAAGCTCGGGGTAGGGAAGGATGGGGAAGGAAGTCGGTCGTGCCCATTCAAATGGCTCAAATGGCTCTGAGCACTATGGGACTCAACTGCTGTGGTCATAAGTCCCCTAGAACTTAGAACTACTTAAACCTAACTAACCTAAGGACAGCACACAACACCCAGCCATCACGAGGCAGAGAAAATCCCTGACCCCGCCGGGAATCGAACCCGGGAACCCGGGCGTGGGAAGCGAGAACGCTACCGCACGACCACGAGATGCGGGCTGCCCATTCAAAGTAACCATCCCGGCATTTGCCTGAAACGATTTAGGGAAATCACGGAAAACCGAAATCAGGATGGCTGGAGACGGGATTGAACCGTCGTCCTCCCGAATGCGAGTCCAGTGCGCTAACCACTGCGCCACCTCGCTCGGTTTTGTGGAAAACCAGAGCATCATAGGATAAATAGAAGTTTGAAGAATATTTATGGAGACCTGGCAGTGAACAAAAGCACGTTGAGTTGTTGGGCACGGCGTCTGTCATCATAGCATAAGGTTGAGCACCGTGTTCAATCTCCAGCGTGCTGGCCGGCCGCACACAAATGTGATGCCTGCAATGTTGGAACGCGTGGACACACTCATTCGAGGTGACTGACGAATCACAATCAAACACCTCGCTGCTAAACAGGATGTCTGTCTTGGTAGTGCTGACACGTTCGTCCACCAGTTGGGGTATTGTATTGTATTGTATTGTATGTTAACCGGGGACCTAGAAACGACGGAGAGGCTCCGTCCTCGCCGCAGCCGCTGTGGTCCACAACCCCACGACGACTACCGCAGTCCACTTCACCCCTCCGTCTCCCCACATCGAACCGAGGGTTATTGTGCGGTTCGGCCCCCGGTGGACCCCCCAGGGAACGTCTCACATCAGGCGAGTGTAACACCTATGTTTGCGTGTTAGAGTAATGGTGGTGTACGCGTACTTGTTGCGCAGCAATCGCCGACACAGTGTAACTGAGGAGGAATAAGGGGAACCAGCCCGCATTCGCCGAGGCGGATGGAAAACCGCCTAAAAACCATCCACAGACTGGCTGGCTCACCGGACCTCGACACAAATCCGCCGGGCGGATTCGTACCGGAGACCGGCGCTCCTTCCCGCCCGGAAAGCCGTGCGTTAGACCGCACGGCCAACTGGGCGGGCCACCAGTTGGGGTACTCAAAGGTGTGTGTGCCCGCTAGTATCCTCGCCGCCTAACGGGAGACCATAAAGGGCAACGAAGGACCAGCTGTGCGGAATTGCTTGTGCGTTGAGAGGCTCACTGAGACAATTTTTTGTCGAGCAGCGTCACAGGTAATGAAACATGAGTTCATCGCTTCGAATCAGAAACAAAATACCAATCTATGGAGTGGAACCAACTACATCTCCTCTGAGTAATATGTCCAAAGCTCCAACCTCTGCCGGTAAAGTCATGGCGACGGTCTTTGAGACACTGTTTGATTTCCGCCCTCATTGTGGAACTATCAACTCTGAAGTGCATTGCGCTACCTTCGGGAAACTAAAGAAGCGGTATCAGTGTGTTCGTAGCCACAAAAATGCAAACGAACTGCTGTTGATCCATGGCAACGCAAGGCCTTACAACTCTGCGCCGCCGAGAGGAGCTCACAAAATTTCATTGGACTGTGCTTCCTTATCCACCCTACAGCACGGGTCTAACACCTTTAGACTTCCATCTACGAGGGTTGGAACTTAAACTGTGGCAACTATTTATTCACAACCGATACAAAAGAGATACATGTTTTCACCTGTTACTGTCCTTCAAAGTAGTCACCAGTGTTGTGTAAAACCCGTTGCCAGCGAAGTGGAAGGCGTAGTATACCATTAGCAGAGCCTGTTCTGTTGACGGTGCGAATGGAGCGGTCCGCTGCCTGTCGAATCTCTGGAACAGTTGGTTGGTTGGTTTGTTTGGGGAAGACCAGACAGCGTGGTCATCGGTCTCATCGGATTAGGGAAGGATGGGGAAGGAAGTCGGCCGTGCCCTTTCAGAGGAACCATCCCGGCATTTGCCTGGAGTGATTTAGGGAAATCACGGAAAACCTAAATCAGGATGGCCGGACGCGGGATTGAACCGTCGTCCTTCCGAATGCGAGTCCAGTGTCTAACCACTGCGCCACCTCGCTCGGTCTGGAACAGTTCTGAAGCGAATGCCACGAAGTGGTTCCTTGATCTTTTGAATGAAATCAGTCACCAAGAATTAGGTCCGGAGATTGTGGTGGATGGTACAGTACTTCCCGGTCTCATCGACCGAACAGAGCAGCCACAGCTTCCGCTGTTTGCGCCCGCGCATTGTCGTGAAAATGATGGGTGGGTTGCGCAGAAAGTGTCGCCGCTTCTTTCACAAAGCAGGACGCAGGTGATGCTCCAAAAACGAGCAGTAATACTGTGCATTGACGGTCTGCTGTGGAGGAACATAATCCGATAGGATAACACCATCACAGTCGTACACGAGAATCACCATAACTTTAGACTGCTCCATTCGCATCATCAACAGAACAGGTTCTGCTAACGGTATACTATGCCTTCCACATCGCTGGCAACGGGTTCTACACAACGCTGGTGACTACTATAACAGTAACAGCTGCAAACATCTAACTCTTTTGTATCAGTTGTGAATAAATAGTTTCCACTATTTAAGTTCCAACCCTCGTATTTGCTCTAACGAAGGATGCACCATTCCACGAGAAGCAGTAAGTGGATTATGGGGAGGTTATTGATACAGGAATACGTTGGCTCCAACGTCGACCAGTAGAGTGGTACCATGAGGGCATACAAGCCCTTCCACTAAGGTGAACTGAGATTATGTTAGAAAATAGAGAATAATATGGTGTACTGGAATCCTGAACAAAACCAAACTGCTTTCAGAAAAAAATGTGCTGCATTACTTCTTGAAATGAGACACTCTTGGTTGTCAATTGTTTAATATGTTTATTGGCAAAGATGCCTTTAATCTTTGTGTCATTGCCAATAAATAGACAAAACAATTTGCAACTAAGACTATTTTATTTCAAGAAATTTATTATCGATCGCTGCAACAGTCGTCCAGCATGGAGTAGGACCATTTTTTTTCTCCTTATTGAACGACCCTCGTATTTATTGAAGTAATTATTGGCCATTCTCGGCTATATATCCGTTTTCAAACACTCTTCTTGCGCCAAACGTAACGACTTGCTGCTGCCAATGGACTAATTGGTTATCGAAACTATGAAACGATATTACAGATGATAACTGCTGAGAAAGCCTTTTGATATAAGAGGAAGTGAAGAAAGCATTGTGTCACATCATCAAAAGTTGAACACAAAAGACTGTTCTTACACGGTTAAAAAGTGATTGCAGTAAAGAGATTGTAATAAAATGAAAGGCATTCCAGCCAAACATAAGGTACAGAAAGATGAAGGTGAAAATAAGAAGCGTGGAAAAGAATAGGAAGAAAGAGGAGCTGCAAAATATCACTTGAGGACGTAAAAAGGATCCTTTTGAAAACTCTTGGACGTTCCGATTGCAGTGAAAAGATATATAGGCGAATGACTCGCTTGTGATTCTTCGGACCCCGGATTGCAAATTCTCAGTGACGATGAAATCATTCAAAGTTGAGACAAGAAACTGATGGCCCGAAGAATGACATTGTCACTGAACCAGGCGCGGGAGGCGTTTCCGTGTCTTGACACTGAGCTGACATGGCTGGAGTGGCTGCCTGAGTGTGACCATACACAGCTGTTCACCGTCAAGCGGATGCAAGACTTGGCTGCACGAAAACGATTGAAGACAGGAAAAAAATTTACTCTGACCGGTACGCTGAAGAACTGAGACTGTACGTAGGTGCAGTACTGTACAAACTCTAAACAACACCGTTTTGTAGTCATTAAAGTAATCTTACATTAGTATGTATACACAAAATTATCTATTTTTAAACAAATGACGTGTTTTCATGGTTTATCCAATTATCCGGAAATTTGACTATCCGCATCGGGTCGTGGCCGAGCGGTTCTAGGCGCTTCAGTCCGGGACCGCGCTGCTGCTACGGTCGCAGGTTCGAATCCTGCCTCGGGCATGGATGTGTGTGATGTCCTTAGGTTAGTTTTTTTAAGTAGTCCTACGTCTAGGGGACTGATGACCTCAGATGTTAAGTCCTGTAGTGTTTAGGGGCATTTTGAACCGCTTCGGGTACAGTCCCGAGTCATTCAGATATATGGAGTTCTATTTTATTTTATTTGCAATTTTTGAAATGCGTCATTTTACGTTTCTGTGCATATAAAGCAAGTTGCTAATCTTTAGAATACTGTGAAATCTGATCTACATCTGACTGGATATTTGTGCAGCTCTTAAATAGTCTCTCATTAAAGATAACTGCATCATCTGCAAACGGTATGAGGCTGCCATCAGTATTGTCTGTCAGGTCGGTAATATACAACACGAACAATAGCGGCCTCAATACTCGTCTCCGGGGCACCTCTGAAGTTACTTCTGCTTCTGTCAATGACTCTCCGCCCAAGGTAACGTGCTCTATAAGAAGAGATTCCACATTATCACAATAGTGTAGTGAAGTGCATAACGTCTTTCGAAATTCTAGTGTTACCCTGCATTTAATATCGGCAATAAAAAAATTTAACTGTATTTAAAACTATATGTCGTCTGATGTTTTCCCCATCTATGCAAGGCGTACAGTCCGACCGATTGCTCAGTATCACCACCACTGTCCCTTCGTCTGCAGCGTGATGTGTAACAGACTGCACAAAATGTGGTGGGGACTGAAATTTGAATTTCTCACCATGTTACACAACTCACGTTACACTGTGTACAGTTCTGATCATGAAAGTAAAGAGCACTTGTAATTTTGAGTTTAATTGAGCTTGTTACGCCTAATTAACACAGAAAAAAGTACATACCCTTTAACACCACACAATAAAGTCTGCACCGTGTCATTCCTAGGATTTCAGATGTGGAAAACACATTTTAACAACAGGGAGCAATACATGAAAAACACAGCATTTAGCGTACGGTCATCGCAGTTCGTTGTCGTATTCATCAGACTGCTAAGCAGCAGCACGGTCTGCATATTCTGGACATATCTCACTTTCGGCGACAATTTTTCACTTTAGTCAATCTATTTGATTTATAGAATAGTCGAAATTAACAGAACGTATAGTCCAGGATTCTTATTAAGAGTTTTTTTTCTTCAAAAAAACACTGAATGTAATTCTTTTTACCAATTAATAACTTGTTCAAAACGCTTAGACTTCAATGACCATCTGAATTCTACGTGGAAGAGAATCTATGAGGTGACTAACAAGTTTCTTTCTGCCACCTCCTCCCAGGCAGCTAGAGTGACATTCGAAAGATCATCGGTAGTTCTTAGCACAGTGGGAATCCAGTTTTCTTGCACGGTCCGTTTCGTCTCTGCCTGTACGGTTCCAATGAGGCCAGTCGAGAAGATAAAATTTTATTCTGTTCGCCAAACCGCTGCTGCAGCGTATGTGACATGTGTACTGGATACTGATCTTCCAGAGAACAATGAATACAGTACGCTCATTGTTGTGTTTATGGCGTCCATCATTCAGCGCGGCCTACACTAGTCTATATCGTGACCTTGCGTATACTCTGATTTGCCGCTATGCGTTCCGTCTTTCGTTTTGTTTCGTGCTTGTGTTTTAATTTACAGTGCCGCATATGTATTACAAGAGAAAACGGGTTGTTTTATTGTTGGCAGAGAAAATAAAAGTTCTTGAACAATTAGACAAAGACGAAGCGCTTAGCTGAGATTTTAGCGTAGGAACAACAACAATTTCAGACGTAAAAATGGAAGTCCCCAATTTTAAATGTTGTGTCTGTTCTTGGGTAAGAAGATGGGAGATCGGCGAGAAAATCGATGAAAACAGGAGAAAACAAAGAGCATGAAGAGGTCGTATTCAAGTGATGTCTGTAGCGGTCAGCATTAGGAAACCCTCTGATCTTGAAACAGATTGATCCTTCAGGACACAGTTGTCGGACTGATATCATTACGTTATCCATAATGTTTTACAGGGAAGTATCGAGTCGTGAATCTGTCCTATGAAGCATGAAGTCAATTGGAACACATCCCATCTCAACTTACCATAGACACACGGCCACTGCGAGATGATTCGCAAATAGACATGCGATCTATACACTTGTAGTGGACCATCACTCTATGGGGATAATACTGATTCGTCTGATAATATTACATTCAACCAGTCACGACAGGTTTTTACCTCAGCATATGCCAATAAACACAGGTTGTGATCACCATGGAGCAGCTTCCTGGTGACCGCATGTGTGTTTTGCAGTCTAGTCGCAAACCGGTATAAAACCTTGTCAATCGACCCTGGAAACGTCAGCTGGATTCTCCAGTATCTCGACATCATTTTACCCATCACAGCACAGTGCGCTTAGGAACATCAGACCGTGCACCAGCCTCCGACACTGTCAAATTCCCTTTCTCCACAGGAACAATCATCCAGCCTCGAACAGCCTCTTGATGATGAGGAATGGCTCACGAAACAAGTGGCTGGACTCAAATCGAGGTGTTTCGTGTATTAACCTCGAATCTTTTACTATCATTGTCTACTGCAGAACAAATCGTGCGATGACAGACTAAACTAGCCACCCACCTTGGACATATCAGTCAGTACAGCAGAACACTGTCACAAAAGGCGGACGTATCACCTAACGTGATAAACAGCTCCAGAACGACGTTTCTCTTAGTGTAATGTGATATTCGGAGGCGATTAATCTGTTCAGTATCTCTAAATGTGTCCAAAAAATGATTTAGGCCAGAGTCCTCAGTTTCCGAAACAAATCAAGGTTAAAAATCATCAAGAGTGAATCCTTTACTACTTTCATCTCGAGAGTTGGTGCGGCAGTGCTTACCTACCAGAACTTCGAATATTCAAATCCCAGCATTTTCTTTTAACACGTGGGTAATTTAAAAAACTTAACAGAACTGGACATTAACTCCGCCATTGGCGGTCGCCAGTCCGTGGCCTCATCACGAAAGTGATGACGAAGGAGGAGGATGACGAGTAACAACTACGCTAAAAAAAAAAAAAAAAAAACCGGAATCCATCTAGTTCGGGATGGTGTCCCCTTGTGAGGGCCCCTGCCTAAGGTCACAAATGGACCTCCAAAATTTAGGAACGTCTGTGTGGAAACCACCGGTACTCTGGTCAGCCTCTGTTGGCTCTTTGAGCTCGGCCGCGATTCTAGAACTCGAAAGTCCAGTCGAAATTCCTGTGGATCGCGCATGTCATGCAGAGAAGAATCGGAACTTCTCAAAAAAACCCTCAAGGCTTAGAGAATATTTTGCATCGAAACACTCAACACAAACACACTACTGAAACAAGGTAAACTGAAACAAGAGACCAACACGATGGGCAAATTCAATATCAAAATTCTGGCAACACAGGAAACACGATTCTCGGATGAGAACCACTTTGACTCGTAAAACTTCAGAACACACAAGAGGAAATCAATCATAACCATTCCAGTAAGATATCTTACACTCTTCGGAAAGGGATTTATAGTACACGCATCGACACTGCACTCTGTGATAGATTTCACACAAATATCGGAAAGTATCAACATCCATGAAATGAAACGGTCTGGAAACAAAGCCTACACGCTAATCAATGTACGCGCCCCCACAAATAACTAGAACAAGAAAAAAGCACAGGTAGTGATTTGGAAGAAACCATCAACAAAACCGCCATGAAGCACGAAACGTGTTACTAGGAGATTTTTAATGCCCGATTAGGGAGAGAAAGAAACAACAGAGACACAACAGGAAAATACACGGCGCACAAGAGGACAAACAAGAATGGAGAGCATACAATCAACTTCTGCAGAAATTTCGACCTCAGAATCATGTCAACGCAATTCCAGAAACCATACAAGAAACTACGAAATTGTAAATCCCCCAACAACGCCCTAAAAGAATTTCAGACCGACCACATAGCGATATCTAGGAAAAATGCCACAGAAATTATGAATGTAAGAATAAAGAAAGGATGTTTTGAATCCGACCATCACCTGCACCAAATCAAAGCGGAATTTATACCCAACAGAAAAAAACAATAGAATCAATAGAACTTTCAGAAGAGAGTCAAAGTACTTACAGTCAAACGAGAAAGAAATAACATAAAATATCAGGAAAATCAACAGTAATCTCTGGTCAGAACTGACAAAATAAATAAATAAACGCGCTTATAAAATTTGTGCAACCACTGAGAAGAAAGAAACACAGATGGTCAGATGTTGGAACATGACATGCGACAGAACCATAGAACACAGAATCCCAGCCTGGAAAAAAATTAACAGTAATAGAACATCCGAAAAAATGGAAAAAATTCAACAGGATACGGAAGATTACTTCTACAATCATTAGTAGAGGAAAAAGAAGTTACGAAAACAATAAGTTGAAAGACACAGAAGAAAACTTTAAAAAACACAAAATTTGTGCATGACATTTAGAGGAAATACGGCAGAACAACAGCCACTCAGCTCATGCTTCAAAAGACAGGACGGAACAATGGAGACAAATCCAAAAGCGAATAGTGAAATTTTAGTGTAATACTTCGACACACTATTAAACTGTGATAAACGGACAAACAGTCTACACCTCGGGAAGCCAAAGCCTAATCTGGATTCCAAACTTCCAACACACGAGAAGATCGTGAATATAATAAAATCGTTGAAAAATAAGAGAGTACCTATAGAAGATGGAATGATTTCGGAAATCTGGAAATTTGACCACGTAAACGCTACACCCAAAACACGCAGAATCATATAAGATAAACAGAAAATGTACCAGAACAGAAGAACTAAAATCAGCGTTGTTACAACCCCCCCCCCCCCCTTACATACAAGAAAGGAGAAAAACCAGACCCAAATAACTACAAGGAAATTTCAGTACGTCCAGTGACATACAGAATTTATCCAAAGCCATGTTAAATCGTCTAAGGCTCCAGATAGATCTAGGCATGGGAGTATACCAAGGAGGGTTAAGAAATCGTACACTGAAAGGATATGATGTCAGAGATCAATATTAACAACGAGAAATTCCAGAAATACCACAATAACATTCGTCAACTTCAAGAAGTCCTTCTAGTTCATAGACAAAGGCACACTCTTCAGCACATTGGAAGAAATGAAGTTGGACTATAAGACCACAAAGCTAACCCAGGAAACATTAGCGAATACAACATCAGAAGCGAAGATAATGGGACAGATCTCTGAACCACTCAAAATCAAGACAGGAGTGAGACAGGGAGAAGGTCAGTCATCCATTCTATTTAACACTTTTTTTTAATAATCAGTACATGGTACAAAAGAGTCAATGGCGTAAAGATACGGAAACTCAAGGATAGAACCCTCAAAATAAAATGTCTGGCCTTTGCTAATATAGCCATGATAACAACTGACAGAAAAGAAGCCAAAGATGCTCGAGAGGCACTACACGACATATCAGCAAATTTATAAACGGGTTATAAAACTCACACGAAAGAAACGTAGTACATGGACACAAAATCCTCTGGCAGACAACTACTGTTAACAAAATATGGAAAGATGACACAAGTAGAAAGTTTCAGGCACCTGGGAGAGATGTTAGAGAAACAGTTCTGAACTCGACATACAATGAAAAATTGTTCACAAAAAGCATACAGACTTATATGGAACCTTTACAACAACAGAAGTATTTCCACATGTGTCAAATAAGGACACAATAGTACAATAGTCTTACCAGAGGCCGTGTATGTCTCAGATAGCCGTGTATGTCTCAAAAACAACGGCAGTTAAGGGAAGGCCGAAATTCAAGAGGATGGAAAAAAGAAGACAGTAAAATAGTGAGAAAGATCAACGGGCCAGTTCAAAGGGAGGTGCTATGGATAAGGAGACTGACAAAAGGGCTGTACAAATAGAGACCATTATAAACAACATCAGGAAAAGAACGGCAACGTTACACGGACACATACATAGAATGAATGAAAACGGATTGATCAAGAAGATTTTTAACATAGTGACAACTAATAATGTGAGAACCAACCAGGTAAAGGAAGCCACGGAAAACCTCAAGACACTAAACATCTCCATAGAAGACATGACAGACAGGAAAAATACAGAGAAAAAATCAGAATACAGAAATTTCAGCTATCATCCAAAGAGAAGAAAACAGGAAATAAGTGGCCAAAAGAGAGGAAGAAGAACCACAATGAATATATGAAAGATTTTAGAGAAAAAAAAGAGAGAGACAAAATTAACGATAATAATAATACAACTGGGTATTAATTTTACTTTGTGCGTTTACAAGATAATATGATGAAAAAGGTAAGAATAATTAAGTATGCAGTTATTTACAATCATAACGCATATCGTTTCATATTAGCATTGAGGTAGCAACGGACGTTGTGTAATTACGCACAGACACGTTTTCATGAATATAATTCAAGTTTCTTGTCCAACATCTAATAATTTAAGGAATTTGCATGCCCCAAGATGACTTTTCCTCATCACGCCAATGTATATTGCGGAAGATTTGTCTATTTTGAATGTTTTTGTGACTTCTATCGCGTGATACGCCGGCAAGACTCCGAGGTTGTCAGTTGAGCTGTTTAGCATACCCGTAAGGTGCTATGGATCTGATCCCCAGGGACCTACAGGGAAGGGAAGGATCTCAGAACATCATGAAGGTTTAAGAGAAACAACGCCATACCTTGGATAACGTCTTATTAACAGAAAATTAAGGGGTGGTGCAATTAAGTGTGAATGTATTAAAGAACTACAAAAGGAAACCATCTTTTACTAGACAATTTCGCTTATTGTCATAAGTCATCAAACAAAATAATTTACCCACTAGACCAAGCACATAAACATTTAATATGTACACAAGACGTAGCAAATACGAATTGTAACCTTGGCGCACAGTAATACGAAACACTGCTGTGGATAAGGCCAATGACTGCGAAGATTCTTCGTGATTTCAAGAAGGATATGCAGAAAAGTAAAAGTGAACACCAATACATTCGCTAAAGTAAATGCTGGGTGCAACTATCTGGCTGTGAATGTTAAAGTTGCGTGATGAAACCTTCATGAAAGATTAACTGACTGTGTTTCTCCGCCTCAGTGGCTGCATCATTGGCACGTCCTTACCACTCTTGAACGGTTCGAGTCTAGAAGACGGCTGCAGCAGCGGCTGGAAACTCAGAGTCCAGTGGAGCTTCTGTATTTTGCTGTGAGCTGCAGTTCTCTGCCAAGACCTGGATCAAGCCGACTATTCATTGTATTACGCCGTTGTAGCAAGTATACTCTTCGATGTCTTTCCCTCAAGAGCTTTGTAACTTCTCTCTCCAAAACTTTGATGCTTCTGCAGCGCCGGAATCTTTCCAGCTGGCTGCACAGACACTGCATGTTCTGACCAATAATAATATTATAAACAAGATTAACAATTTTCCTATTCTTGCGGATTTTTACATGATTAACCAATAATGGTATGGCATGGGAAAGAAAGCAGAAAGTCTCCCCCGCTGGAAGACAGTTTTCCATCCACAACCAACCAAAAGCCTCGCACAGAGGAATTCACGCCTCCTATCGACATAATTACTGTGAGCCTATCACAAAATTTCTTGCTTGGATTTTAATGATTATTCCTGTGTGGCATAGAAGCATCCAATGGCTGGTCCCACAATCTAAAATTCTGTGTTTTCAGCTGGCCTTCAGATCTTGTCTAGACAAAAACGATGCCATTTAGCGTCTCGCCAATGCAGATTTTATGGAATGCAGTGCACCGTCTACTACACTCCTGGTGTGTGAACACGGAAGACTACTACTTCATTGTTCTGTACCTGTGTGGAGACGGCTTTCAGCACCAAACAATTTTACGACACTCCAGTCCTTCTACATTAAATTCTCTGTTGTGAACCAGCAAAAGAAAGCCCCCAAGGTTATAGAAATAACAGAGCTCCCTCAGTATTAAAGGGAAGGACAAGTAGTAATTAGGAGTACAATCGTTGGCAGCTGCGAATATTTTCAGCAATTTTCTTGCAGCATTAAAGAATTGACTGTGCCGACTATTGGATCTACTTATTACATTATAAAAACAGGTTACGTGACAGTTTGGGCATAAATTGCCTCATAACAAAAGGAAGTTCAGGAAGAGATTGCCTGGATGGTTATATGAAACGATAGCCTTTACGATTATCTATAATGTTTCCGAGAACTAAGGGTTAGTGTCCTGAATCCTTTCACATAATGTGCTGAAGTGCGTCAAACGTGGTGGGTCGTCGGGTGTGGCTACTACTACCAGGGTTTGTTTGACGTCTGAGTTTCCTGCCGTCTTAGTGAACGCGTGGGCTGTCGATCGTGTTTTGCTTTTATCCGTCGATGCAATATGGCGAAGGACATTTAATCTTTGATTAGGGACCTCCGCTGTCTCTACGGCATATTTTATGGACCTTACTCCAAAGGGAAGTCCTTGTTTTTAGCTCTCTTTCCTCCCGTAATTTGACTTAACGCGTAGTCGCTTTTAAATTATTTTACTTATTGGTGTTCCAGGATCATGACATGGGCAGTTATGACCTCAGTTGTTTTTGCGCCCTAAAACAAAACAAAAAAAAAGCTAATTGACAGACTTTAGTTGTAGAATCGTAAACAAGCCTCAGTGTTTGTTCTGCTAGTGTTGCATAGACTGAATAATGAGTTTTTGATAATCTTTGAACTTCTGCTAGAATATGATGGAATTAATCCATATTTCTATATGATCAATGTCATTACTATTATTATTATTATTTATAGTATTGCATTGTATTGAACTGGGGACCTAGAAACGACGGAGGGACTTGGTCCCCGCCGTAGCCCTCAGTGGTTCACAACCCCACAACAGGTTACAGCAGTCCACTCACCCCACCGCCGCCCCACACCGAACCCAGGGTTATGGTGCGGTTCGGCCCCCAGTGGAGGTCCCCCACCCCCCACCCCCACCCCCTCCGGGAAAGTCTAATTAACGTCTCATTCAAGACGAGTGTAACCCCAATGTTTGCGTGGTAGAGTAATTATGGTGTGCGCGCACGTGGAGACAGTGTTTGCGCAGCAATCGCCGACATAGTGTAACTGAGGCGGAATAAGGGGAACCAGCCCGCATTCGCCGAGGCAGATGAAAAACTGCCTTAAAAAGCATCCACAAACTGGCCGGCACACCGGACCTCGACACTAATCTGCAGGGCGGATTCGTGCCGGGGACCGGCACGCCTTCCCGCACGGAAAGCAGGGCGTTAGACCGAACGGCTAACCGGGCGGGCTTTATTTATAGTAGTCAGAGCTATCCGTTAGGAATGGTCTAATAGTAAATGTTGACGTCAATTTTATCATAATGTCACCACAAGGGACTGTTGATGATTTACGCCCCACAAACTGTCACGCGTATGGTGGAAGATTAAATGCTCCTCGCCGGAATATATGGATTATTCCCAAACGATACGTGCCTCCTACGGCAAGGAATAAAAATAATTAAATCTCTTATATCTTATCTCTGGATCATAGAATCCCTGCATGTTGACGATAGAGTTACTGTTGGTCAAGGAATATCACTGGAAATTCCGATTGTGTCGAATCAGAGGTATACCTCTTTGTGTGAGCCCGCACTTCCTTGGTGATCGCGAGTCCCCAGACTGTATGCGCTGCTAGCTATGGGTAACGAAAGCTCCATTATTCTTATACGTACTTCGCGGTATGTGTAATTTTATAGGATGGATATGCCCTACCACACTGCAGTAATGCCGTACAAAACGTATCCTGGCTTTTTCCTGTTATGTGCAAAGTAAAGTATTGTAAAGAAAATTGGATAATATTGTATCACTATGCGAAATACGTCACTTTTTCCTAATACGCGCCAACAATATTGTAACAAGGCATCTGAAACGGTACTCCAGTTCTAAATACTTGTCAGTACTTGGCAAATATTTTTTCATCTTTGTCTTATTTGGAATGGAATATCGACAGAACAACACTTGCTGTAATAGTACGAGAGCCCACGACGAAAATTTTTGACTAGCAGCAATACGATGAAAAACATATAAAATCGATAGAATCGGTTAATCTAAACGAAAAAATACTAATTTCAAAAATTTTTCGCGTCATATCTGATCCGACAGCATTTTTAAAAATGCCAACAGATTTTACCGAACTGTTTCGTAACATTGCGTCTGTCTCATGGAATGTAGATGAATGATGGATTTACGATACCAAAACAAGTTTTCCAGACGCCTGCAGCAGAGCGCAAACCTGGGAAACCACTTGAAAAAATGAAAACTGAAACCATACAAAATCATAGCGAACAATCCTAAAATTTGTTTTACTAATAAATTTGGCTCAATTAATACGCAAAAATCATACCATCCGTTTTGAGACCGTTATTAACACGTTGAAAAATTTACAGTTCGACAACAAAGGAAACTGTTTGGTATGATATAATAAGTTCCCAAGATGGAGAAAAATTCATATCTGACAAGTTTAGTGCAGCACCTTACTGATCAGATAATTTTTCGGTACTTAAACATCAGTTCAGAGAAAATTTGAGTCTCGTAACAAATAAATACCCCACTAATACGGTTATAGTTGGTGGGGACTTCAACCTTCCCTCGATATGTTGGCAAAAATACTTGTTCAAAACCGGTGGTAGGCAGAAAACATCTTTCGAGATTGTCCTAAATGATTTCTCCGAAAATTATTTCGAGCAGTTAGTCCACGAACCCACGCGAATTGTAAATGGTTGCGAAAACACACTTGACCTCTTAGCCACAAACAATCCAGAGCTAATAGAGAGCATCATGATTGATACAGGGATTAGTCATCACAAGGTCGTTGTAGCTAGGCTAAATACCGTTTCTTCCAAATCCACCAGAAACAAACGCAAAATAATTTTATTTAAAAAAGCTGATAAAGTGTCACTAGGAGCCTTCCTAAGAGACAATCTCCATTCCTTCCGAACTAACTATGCAAATGTAGACGAGATGTGGCTCAAATTCAAAGATATAGTAGCAACAGCAATTGAGAGATTCATACCTCATAAATTGGTAAGAGATGGAACTGATCCCCCATGGTACACAAAACAGGTCCGAACGCTGTTGCAGAGGCAACGGAAAAACCATGCGAAGTTCAGAAGAATGAGAAATCCCGAAGATTGGCTAAAATTTACAGACGCGTGAAATTTGGCACGGACTTCAATGCGAGATGCCGTTAATATGTTCCACAACGAAACATTGTCTCGAAATTTGGTAGAAAATCCGAAGAAATTCTGGTCGTATGTAAAGATGGTACTGTTACCGACGACTGTGCCGCTAAAGCGGAGTTATTGAACGCAGTTTTCCGAAATTCCTTCACCAGGGAAGACGAATGGAATATTCCATATTTTGGAACACGAACAGCTGCTAGCATGAGTTCCTTAGAAGTAGATACCTTAGGGGTTGCGAAGCAACTCAAATCGCTTGTACGGGCAAGTCTTCAGGTCCAGATTGTATACCGATTAGGTTCCTTTCAGATTACGCTGATACAATAGCTCCCTACTGAGCAATCATATACAACCGCTCGCTCACCGATAGATCTGTACCTACAGATTGGAAAATTGCGCAGGTCGCACCAGTGTTTAAGAAGGGTAGTAGGAGTAATCCATCGAACTACAAACCTATATCATTGACGTCGGTTTGCAGTAGGGTTTTGGAGCATATACTGTATTCAGACATTATGAATCACCTCGAAGGGAACGATCTATTGATACGTAATCAGCCTGGCCTATGGGGTATCGTCTCAGTTGTGCGACTGGATTCGTGATTTCCTGTCAGGAAGGTCGCAGTTCGTAGTAATAGACGGCAAATCATCGAGTAAAACTGAAGTGATATCAGGTGTTCCCCAGGGAAGCGTCCTGGGACCTCTGCTGTTCCTGATCTATATAAATGACCTGGGTGACAATCTGAGCAGTTCTCTTAGGTTGTTCGCAGATGATGCTGTAATTTACCGTCTAGTAAGGTCATCCGAAGACCAGTATCAGTTGCAAAGCGATTTAGAAAAGATTGCTGTATGGTGTGGCAGGTGGCAGTTGACGCTAAATAACGAGAAGTGTGAGGTGATCCACATGAGTTCCAAAAGAAATCCGTTGGAATTCGATTACTCGATAAATAGTACAATTCTCAAGGCTGTCAATTCAACTAAGTACCTGGTTGTTAAAATCACGAACAACTTCAGTTGGAAAGTTCACATAGATAATATTGTGGGGAAGGCGAGCCAAAGGTTGCGTTTCATTGGCAGGACACTTAGAAGATGCAACAAGTCCACTAAAGATACAGCTTACACTACACTCGTTCGTTCTCTGTTAGAATATTGCTGCGCGGTGTGGGATCCTTACCAGGTGGGATTGACGGAGGACATCGAAAGGGTGCAAAAAAGGGCAGCTCGTTTTGTATTATCACGTAATAGGGGAGAGAGTGTGGCAGATATGATACGCGAGTTGGGATGGAAGTCATTAAATCAAAGACGTTTTTCGTCGCGGCGAGATCTATTTACGAAATTTCTGTCACCAATTTTCTCTTCCCAATGCGAAAATACTTTGTTGAGCCCAACCTACATAGGTAGGAATGATCATCAAAATTAAGGAAGAGAAATCAGAGCTCGAACAGTAAGGTTTAGGTGTTTGTTTTTCCCGCTCGCTGTTCGGGAGTGGAATAGAGAGATAGTATGATTGTGGTTCGATGAACCCTCTGCCAAGCACTTAAATGTGAATTGCAGAGTAGTCATGTAGATGTAGATGTAGATGTAGATTACAATATCGTATTGAGGCTTATGAAAGTCTGTGTTGCAAGCCAATGAATAAGCTGCAACCTTCAAACTCTGATAGGATTAAAAAAGAGCTTACTCGAAGGTATCATACTGTAGTATTTTTTAAATAAATTGTACAAAAAGAAAGTGGAATAAAATTCGGGAATCACAGTTTATTTAAAGAAAAACCCTTGTGAGCGTTTTTATTGTCATACTCATCAACATTATCGTCATCATCAAAATCACTCTAGAAGTCATTGCGAACTTCTTCAACGTCTTCTTGTGGAAAATAAATACAATTGAGCGACATCATTCGTTAGTTTATTAAAATCTTACTGTGAAATCCATGTCAGCAAAACCTTCCGTGGATGTTGATTGTTCATCTAAAGTAAAATTGATCATTTCCGGTATTTTGCTACCGAGAACCACAAAAACTGTTAGCTTCCCTCGTTGTCATATCGAGATATCTGTGGGATTTAGATGTGTTAGATTTTTCCTATGAGAGCTGCTACATACTTACTGCAGGCATCAAAATTAGACAAATTCAGATTTACAATTGTAGAAGAATTTTAGCTTTTCATTTGATATGTTTGTGTGAAAATTTTTGGCCTAACTGAATCGACATGATTAATGACTTTCGTTGTATGATCTGCACGTGAATTCTTCTAACGCATTCAATATATTCCCAGTGTCAGAAGTACACCTGCCTAAATCCGTGAAAGCCTTTTGGTAGCGTGTAGAATTTTTCGGCTTTCTCAATGGGCTTTCTTTTCCTTTGCGATAGAAATATGGATTGTAATCGCAGTCGGTCACAGCATGAAAACCAAGTACGGATTTTGCTAGAGCAATCCGGTGGTTTCATACAGACGCGAAACGTCAGTGTAACACGTCCATCCAAATCTTTCCGAAAGTTTTTCAAATTCCATATTCCCAAGCATTACAACTAAAATATCAGTGTTGAATATTGAATATATTCTCGACCTAGTTATCTGCCTCTTCGTGTTCAGGTGAGATCTTTGATTAGCAGTACCATATTTAACCCAATATTCGTAGCATATGTGGTTAACATGGATGGTTTCGTTCGCTCTAATCTGCAAAATCCGAAGGTCTAATTTACAGCGTTAACTTACAGCAAGGGACAAGTGCTTAACAAGTAAATAGCAGCTCTCAAAATAGGAGAGTAACAAGCGCGGGAACATTCTGTTCGTTTTTGAAAGTTCAAGTAACATCGAAAATTTCTTAAAACAGTATTTCGGTAATCGTTAAAGCCATTCTTTTTTCTTTTTACCAAATTCAACCGGATTGTCAGGGCACAGTTCATTAAACTTCGCCGATATTTTTTGAAAATGCTTTCAAGCCAAATGTTACGCGCAATATATTTGAAAACAAACATTTTCGTAGTAAAATGACAGAATCTATATACATTTTTAATATCAGACGTGTTGTAATAATACCATCTGCTTATTTTTTTGTCGTAACTGAAAAGGCCTTCGGCGGAGCTATGACTTTTGACTGTTATTACCCACCTATTCGAGTTCAAGATCATCTACACTAATGATTTTGTGTGGTTTTGGCCACAAAACGATAAGACATGGTTCTGTTCGTAGGCTCTCGTATTGTAACGGTAGCTGTAACCAGTCCTACATGACCGTATTACTAAGCCAGCATACCCCACATAATTACATATATACCATCTTCTTCTTACAAACATTTACTGTTTACCGTTTACTCATACCCGTCAGAGCATAAATAGCTATAATAGAAAATGAATTACCTTAATATCACTACTATGTCGTGCCTCTGTTTCACGAATTGGGATCTATCATTTACAGCTTTGACTCTATAAATATAAATCGAGAAGACAGAGACTTAGCGTTAAGAAGCTTGGAAAATATACTCCTTAACGTCAGGTAGTACATAAAATGATAAATTTTAATGTTACCGATTTACTTGCTTATTCCCGTTGCCGCAAGACTGGATATATTTACTTTGTCTTTTGTTCCTTAACGATTTCTACCAGCAAACAAAGATATATTTTTGCTTTTTTCAGAGTCAGCAATAAACCATTTACATTTCTTTTGGTATTTCATTAAATTTCGTTGTGTATATAATATATCTTCCAATAGTGTTGAGTCAATAGGTGCCTATTGTCTTGTGTATAATTATTCATCGTAATTATATTTTTCCCAATTTCGTTAACGGAATTGGAATTGTTCTAACGCAAAACCAATTACTCAGCAGTAGAATTCAGAACTTTTTGTGCAATACTGTCTTTCCTATTGTTTTCAAATTATTCTACCATAAATTTTAGTACTATTTCTCTCTTATTAAATGCATCTGAGGCTATTTCTCACATACTTTTACCTCTCTTTTATTTTACTTCTATGATCTCTTTCCACTACTTGCATGGATATTCAAAATAGATAGTGAAATTATTTTTTTAGTATTTTACGTTGTTCAGTGACGAATTTGGAAATCTAGGATTTTATTTTTGTAAATAACACGTTCTTTAGTTTTTAAAGTGCTAGTACAGTCAAATGCTAAATTATAAATAACCGTAAAAAAGTCATCACCGCCATTATGACCCTACGCTCAACAGTATTAAGCAAAAATCTCAGCCTCTTCAGGCATTGACTCCAGACTAAATCTTTACCTCGTGAACTGTCAACATTCTGACACTCACCAGAGATTTTTCCTTTAATGTATACTAGCACTGTTCGTGGCTCATCCAATGAGGACGAATAAATGAAAAACACGATTAGCACATTTAACAATTTCAGATTGTCGTGGTATGCCGTCGTGACTTCAGATAGCAGCCAGCTGCAGCTTTCAGTAATATCTTTGCTGCTCAGGATGCTGCTAGGCTGGAAAGCTCGCCACCACCGAATTCCAGAGGCCTTTTCAACTCTCGCACTAATTTCCGTAATGAGTTCAGGCGAAAAGTTTGCCCGTAAAGTCTAACACAGAATTGTGGTACGTTACAAATGCCTTTGCTCATTTCTATTATTTGTGTAGTTAGCCAAAGTAAAGTGAATTTCTGGGCGTAATATGGTCGCAGAACTTCGATTCGCTGGTTACTGCGAATATTGTACTGCATGATTCGACACTTTTCCTGCCCTCACGATCTTTATTGCTACCCATATTCTTTCTTTGTGTTCTCTTATGCCCACTCTCAATGCGTTTTTCAAAGTGTTTTGGTTATCATAATTATTGTTAGTGTTCGTGAGGCTTGAATTTTCGGTAACGCGTGGTCATCCACTGTGTGCCGTTAGTATTTGGCCATCTGGATGCTTACATTGTGGTTGGAACGGCTGTTGTTTTTTCTTATTTTCGACTCAATATAAATTTAATCGAAGTTAATGTTACTTATTTCACACACGCTCTGTATAACCAACCCTAATATTCGTCGTCACTCTTTCTCCTTTTATCTAACAGATTAAGCTATGAACATTGCACACAGGTTTATCGATGTTCTCTTTCAGCGTATGAGGTAAGAATTGTCACTGTATGAGTCTACGGGATGTGAGACAGGTGCACAGCGAGATTCTGTTGCGCAAATTGTGGACTTGTCGTGTTGATTCATTTCGGGGCTATGATTAGTATTGTGGACTATTAATGCAGATTAATTGTGGGTGTCATCCACTCGTAGAGGTAATGCCCATTAACACTAAGGTGGGCAGCTAAATATCTATAAGAAACTAAGCGTAAACATACGGAAGCTTCACAGTGACGACCAGAAAAACTTTATGTACTAAGGGCCTGTATACTGTAGTTATGGCTAAAAACGGCGCATTTCATTTGCAGATGAGCTTTCATGCTTTCTTTTAACAGGTCTCAAACACAGACAGTCCTGTGTTTGCGTAATACTTGATGTAATAATTCCTCTTCAGAGTTTTCTCAACGCTTTGAGGAAAAATGTAATGTTGCCTTTCATTTGAGTAACTGCTGTGCTACAATTTTCCGCCGTCACTTCTTGTGCTGAAAGGAGGGGTTTCCCCCAATAGGTGAGACGGATGTACCGCCAGGGAGCCTGCTTCTCCACCATCACGCGCCTGTACGTGACACAGGTTTGTATGAGCGCTCGCCAGGAGACAAGCGGGCAACTGCCACTGGATTCGTGCCCAGGGCAGGGTCGTGCTTCCTTTCTTCTTCGTCCCACAGCAGCCGTTTTCTCCATCGACACAGATATTCGCGACTCTTTGGAGGTAAGTAGACTATAGTTTCACCCGCCGTGATCCACGAAAGGCATACACCACTGAATCAACAAATAAGCATAAAAAACCAAAAATCTGTGTCAAATCTTATGGTACTTAACTGCTAAGGTCATCAGTCCCTAAGCTTACACACTACTTAACCTACATTATCCTAAAGACAAACACACACACCCATGCCCGAGGGAGGACTCGAACCTCCGCCGGTACCAGCCACACAGTCCCTGACTGCAGCGCCCAGACCGCTCAGCTAATCCCGCGCGGCAGCATAGAGAATCTTTTAATTTTTTGCACAGCTGCCTATGATTTCTGTTAGCTTCATTCCAAGCTGTAACTCAAGTAGAACTGTGATCACCTATACATATCATCCTCACATCTTGTTCATGACTGGATACATGTGATTCTTCTGATTGATAAACAACGTTTTGCAGAAATATAGCCCTCATTAAAATATATACTTACAAATAATTTACTTCTCGTTTTATGTCCAGGTAACGACAGCCACTCAATCACTAAGGGTATGATTTGTTCCATGAGTTTGATTTTGTAACCAAGTTTATCGGGGCCTAGACGCGAATAGGTAGCAATTTCACCCCATGTTCTGAGAGTGCTTTACGCCTAGGACATTTGGATTTATGTTAACACTTCATAACATTAAGCAATCCTGTATCAGATATTATATTTATTTATCTAACTAATTATTACAACGATTTGTCTACGAGAAGAATTCTGATTACACGTTTAGTTTTAGGGAACGTTATCAAGGACATAATTCGTGTAATATCACTCAGGTTGTGGCAGATGTCTTGTAACACATAAAAATATGCTACACCTCGCATCTTGTAGTTTCTAGTAAAACCTGATAAATAATAACAATTTCTTTCACATAATTATTTTATCCCACAATCTGAATCGTATTACACACATGATACCCCAGATAACGGTGCCAAAATCTGTACTTTCATTCAAAATTCGTTTCGTAGGCGAATTTTTGTAGTAATTAAACTATCATATATATATAAATATAATTTATAATACTACTTTACCTAGTACTATGCAGTGTTGACATATACCCACAATGCTATCGGTCCACATCCAGCTCTCCTTCATGCTTTGTGGAGTTTAAAAAAAAAAAAAACCACTTTAGTTCGGTTGTTTTCAGAATAGTACTCGTTCCCAAACATGTTACAATATTGCCAACACAAAGTCGCATATGCAGTATCAACACATTGTACAAATTCATACTCACACCTGATCGCTTTAAAGTCATTCTGCACTGATGTATTTTCAAAACGTTTTGGCATTACATATATTTTTAAACAGTGGACAGATTCTCATTTTTCAGACATTCAGAGGTCTGCAGAAAATTAGCAGCTCAGACTCAGTAAACGAAACATTATTTCACAGTGGAATTGTGATGACATTAACTGCAAGTAACAAATAGTTTGGAATACAGCGTCGTAGAAAACATGCTGGTCTCATTTTCACAACAACATGCGTCATATTTGTCTATGGTAAAATGATAATGAGCTGCATGAGAACTACACTAGATTACCCCATTTAAGTAAAGTTAACCAAATAAATATGACTTTTCATCTAAACAAACTCTAGAATAATAACATTGCGCTACGGTCGCAGGTTCGAATCCTGCCTCGGGCATGGATGCGTCTGATGTCCTTAGGTTAGTTAGGTTGAAGTAGTTCTAAGTTCTAGGGGACTGATGACCTCAGATGTTAAGTCCCATAGTGCCCAGAGCCCTTTGAACCCAACAACATTGCTATCTAATGCCCTTCAGTACTGTTCTGTATAATTAGGTATAATTTGAAATACCGTGCGGCCTCCTTAGAATCTATCTAATCATTGTACGTTTAGCACAGTGAATTTCACCAATACCAGTTAGTTAATTCAGATTCTGTTTATTTCAGAAGTAGGCATTCGGGAGGACGACAGTTCAATCCCGTCTCCGGCCATCCTGATTTATGTTTTCCGTGATTTCCCTAAATCCTTTCAGGCAAATGCCGGGATGGTTACTTTCAAAGGGCACGGCCGATTTCCTTCCCCGTCCTTCCCTAACCCGAGCTTGCACTCCGTCTCTAATGACCTCGTTGTCGACGGGACGTTAAACACTAATCTCCTATTTCAGAAGTAACTGAAAACATATTTTCTTCTGTACAAAAGAGTTAAGTGCAATACATCATTCGACAGCAGAGTTTATCTAGTTTACCTAGAAGTTAAAATTAACAATTGTCTGTACCGATTTTCCATCTATTTCGTATAAAATTCTCTAATGTTCTTAGGCTACGCATCCATATACGGAATTACTTGAACGAAATGCAGAAAACAAAACAAAAAGAGATGCCAGACTGTTTTAAGTGTCCGTAGTGGTTGAGGGCAGTTATATCACACAGAAGTCAACAATGTATAGAAAATGCCGTAAAAGTGACGATGTCCCTTTTAGAAAAGGCGATACTTTACCTCTTATTAGTTATAATTTTTCCTTGTCTTATGGTAAAGTTTATAATCTTGGGTATCAATATTTGAACCATAGTCACCATGTCAGTATTTCATGTAATAAGTGACTTATCACACAATCAGAAGCTCTTTCAGAGTCGACTGGTGGCATACAAGAAAGTGATCCGCAAAAATTTTATATGGAAGTCTGACTGTGTATGGCCAGAAAACGATTTCATTACTGCTCCTCCTAAATATGGCCTGCCTCTGAAGGTGTGTGGTCAGTGCGGTTGACTGCCATCCGGTGGGACCCAGGTTCGATTTCCAATACTGCTTGGATTTTCCCTTAAGGGGGTGAGGAGGGGGGGGGGGGGAAGGGAACTGGTACTGGGTATACTCAGCCTCGTGAGGCCAACATAGAAGCTACTTGACGATTACTAGTTCCAAGGTAAAGAAACCCGATAACGACAGGGGCAGAACTGTGCTGACCACGTGCCCCTCCATACCAAATCCAACGACGCCGTTGGCAAAGGATGACACGGCGGTCGGTCGGATCCGACTGGCCCGTTTAGAGACAGAACGCTGAACTTTATCTTTTTTATGTCCTAAATGTGAGCCCAGTGTATTCACTTTCAGCCAGTCTATCGCCATGTTTGGAAAATGTAGCTGTTGCTATCTGTTCAAGGAATGTTTGACTCCAGTTGTAGGGCTGGACAATGGATATATAATTTGTGCGATACTACTTCGAGGAACATGACAGTTTAATTTGTTATTTGACTTAGTACTCCAACAATACGTGTGAATCAATTGCAAAACTGTAAAACCGTGGTTTGAATTTTGAAACTGTGTTATACTGGAAGCGAAAAATTTACAAATGTGACATAGCTTCCAGTCTGGTACAAGCCTTTCGATACGACCCCACTTTGGTAACTTGCGCGTCAATAGTCCCGCTCAATTTGTCGCACACCTTCTCAATTGGACTCACTTAACTGAGTGGACCGCACGCTAGATATCTCTACTTACGAAAAAACTCCGACAAATTCAGTACATTTTTTGTAGCAAGTGGTTACCCTAACAATTAATCCACTTAGGCAGTCCACTTCGCAAACGAAATTAAAACAAACAGCTAGAATAATAGTACTGAAACAGTTCTACATCTACATCTACATGGATACTCTGTAAATCACATGTAGGTGCCTGGCAGAGGGTTCATTGAACCACCTTCACAATTCTCTATTATTCCAATCTCGTATAGCGCAGGAAAGAATGAACACCTATATCTTTCCGTACGAGCTCTGATTTCCCTTATTTTATCGTGGTTATCGTTCCTCCCTATGTAGGTCGGTGTCAACAAAATATTTTCGCATTCGGAGGAGAAAGTTGATGGTTGGAATTTCGTGAGAAGATTCCGTCGCAACGAAAAACGCCTTTCTTTTAATGATTTCCAGCCCAAATCCTGTATCATTTCTGTGACACTCTCTCCCACATTTCGCGATAATACAAAACGTGCTGCCTTTCTTTGAACTTTTTCGATTTAATCCGTCAGTCCTACCTGGTAAGGATCCCACACCGCGCAGCAGTATTCTAAAAGAGGACGGACAAGTGTAGTTTCCTTAGTAGGTCTGTCACATTTTCTAAGTGTCCTGCCAATAAAACGCAGCCTCTGGTTAGCCTTCCCCGCAACATTTTCCATGTGTTCTTTCCAATTTAAGTTGTTCGTAATTGTAATGCCTAGGTATTTAGTTGAATTTACGGCTTTTAGATTAGACTGATTTATCGTGTAACCGAAGTGTAACGAGTTCCTTTTAGCACTCATGTGGATGACCTCACTTTTCGTTATTTAGGGTCAACTGCCACTTTTTGCACCATTCATTTTTTTTTTACTAAATCGTTTTACAGTTTGTTTTGATCTTCTGATGACTATTAGTCGATAAACGACAGCGTCATCTGCGAACAAGCGAAGACAGCTGCTCATCTTGTCTCCCAAATCGTTTATATACATAAGGAACAGCAAAGGGCCTATAACACTACCTTGGGGAACGCCTGAAATCACTTCTGTTTTACTCGATGACTTTCCGTCAATTACTACGAACTGTGACCTCTCTGACAGCAAATCGCAAATCCAGTCACATAACTGAGACGATATTCCAATTTCACTACGAGCCGCTTGTGTGGTACAGTGTCAAAAGCCTTCCCGAAATCCAGGAATACGGAAGCGATCTGAAATCCCTTGTGTGTAGCACTCAGCACTTCATGTGAATAAAGAGCTAGTTGTGTTTCACAGAACGATGTTTTCTAAACCCGTGTTGACTGTGTGTCAATAGACCGTTTCCTTCTAGGTAACTCATAATGTTCGAACACAATATATGTTCTAAAATCCTGCTGCATATCGACGTTAACGATATGGGCCTGTAATTTAGTGGATTACTCCTACTACCTTTCTTGAATATTGGCGTAACCTGTGCAACTTTCCAGTCTTTGGGTACAGATCTTTCGTCGAGCGAACGTTTGTATATGATTGTTAAGTATGGAGCTAATGCATCAGCATACTCGGAAAGGAACCTAATTGGTATACAGTCTGGACCAGAAGATTTGCTTTTATTAAGTGATTTAAGTTGTTTCACTACTCCGAGGATATTTACTTCTACGTTACTCATGTTGGCAGCTGTTCTCGATTCGAATTCTGGAATATTTACTGCGTTTTCTTTTGTGAAGACATTTCAGAAGGCTGTGTTTAGTAACTCTGCTTTGGCAGCACTATCTTCGATAGTATCTCCATTGTTATCGCGCAGGCAAGGGTTTCTAAATCTTGCACGTTACGTCTTCACCCATGTGTGGTTCTTTAAACAGCTAAAATGTTGCTGTGGTCTTCTGTCCGAAGACTGGATTGGTGGAGCTCTCCTCGGTAGCCTATCCTGTGCAACTCTTTATCTCTACATATTCCAATACAATGCCATTTAACCCCTGTTACTGTGTACAAGCTTTGGTTTTATAACCCGGTCGTCGGGATTTACTATTTAATTATCCTGATTTATTAGAAAATATGACGGTGAGCAGCAGATTACCCAACACCGTGTTATAACAAATTATCAAGTACACGTGCTGATAATATTTCACTTTCACGAGCACGAACTAACAGCTTGAAATCAGAATGAAGTAAAGCATTGACGATAATTGGAAGACTGGCGTAAGTACTGCTAATGATGTAATGTACTGTAGCACTAAATCATATAACAATCTGGTGTCATAACACATACAGAAGTTATTCACGCAATCATTCACACGAACTACACTGCTAATTATGAAGCAAGCAAAGTTGAAATTAATACAAAAAACAATGTGCAGCTAATAAACCTATTCGTTTACTGCAATGACTGAAAAATGCATTTGCAGGGTGTCAAGCTTCGATTAACAGCCAGTATAAGTTTATGATGACGGTTTGCAAAGTAGTCGATTAAAGATACAAGTTCTTTGCACCATACTTAATTTTAAATTACACCTGAGAGGAAAGCGTCATCGAGAGACTGAAATTTAGAAAAGTATATCAAACTTAGCTGGGTTGATGTCGTGGACATCGTGAGTCACAGTCAGTGGCAGATAAACAATCTCTCATATGGTCCCTCAGTCCTTCTGCTATTGTGTTACATTATATGACTCACAGTGGCAAATCGCTTCTTCTGATCATCTCAGCATATTGCCACCATATATGCATTTTGGCACATGTATTTCTTCGAACATAACAAACGTACACAGCTATACTCGAAGCACACACGACGTCTGACTGCCAGCCACTACTACCGATGCTGTTACGACGAATAAAGTCTCTGGCCAACTAGTGCTGGTCTATCTTAGCCATAATAAAATGTTTTACCTACTTTGTTTCTTTTTATTACACATTCTACTGTTTCTGTGTTGTTTAACTTCAAAGAGCTGATAACAAAAGTAATAATATCTATAATTGCTAATTTGGTCAACATTTATGCAAACAGTTCCCTACGCTACTCGTTACATTTCTCAAATATCAAAATACCTCAGACTGAATTTTCAGTTGAAACTAACAAATAACGAACGTTTTGAAAGATTATGTCTCAAATGTATATTACTATCAGTAACTAATTGTGGGACTACAGTTTCCTTCTACTAGTTTACGTCTCACGTTTCTCTGCATCACCATCTTACTACACATGATGTGTCATATCAACCAACTCCTTCTTTTAGTCAGGTTGTCTCGTATAAATCTTGTTTCCCTGATTCGATTCAGTGTCTCTTCATTGGTTAACTATTCTAAGACAGTTAAAATACAACAGTTAATTCTGGATGTCATACTTGGTTAACCCGCCGATATAATTGTACTATTCCCGCGAAAGGAAACAGCTTGGGTTTGGTTAACAGTCTAACAGGACTGTTGTTGATAGTTTTGTGTTGAACATTTGGTTTCTGGAGTTATATAATTTTGCTTATTAATAGCCTTAGAATTTTCAACAATGGTTTAGTCCAATATTTGGCGTATAGAGTAAATATGAAGAACCGAAAAAGAGTAATTTCGATAGATGTTTCTAACTGTAAGATTACATAATAAAATCTCAAATGAAGTTCTCTTTTAATTTGTCAATGCATTCACAACCTTTGGTTTCTTGATTTGTAAGCTATTTTTGACCCATTATATTTGCGTATAACATCTGTATTTTTATTTATATGACACATATTTCTGTTATTTGTTGGTCGTAAGTGAACCTTTATTTTCCTATGTGTGGCAAGGGATTCCTTTCTACAGATTTGTCTGCGCTGTGTAAGAGATTTCCGGAAGGCTTTTGACACAAGCGACTTCTAATCAAGCTACGGGCCTATGGGGTATCGTCTCAGTTGTGCGACTGGATTCGTGATTTCCTGTCAGGAAGGTCGCAGTTCGTAGTAATAGACGGCAAATCATCGAGTAGAACTGAAGTGATGTCAGGTGTTCCCCAGGGAAGCGTCCTGGGACCTCTGCTGTTCCTGATCTATATAAATGACCTGGGCGACAATCTGAGCAATTCTCTTAGGTTGTTCGCAGATGATGCTGTAATTTACCGTCTAGTAAGGTCATCCGAAGACCAGTATCAGTTGCAAAGCGATTTAGAAAAGATTGCTGTATGGTGTGGCAGGTGGCAGTTGACGCTAAATAACGAAAAGTGTGAGGTGATCCACGTGAGTTTCAAAAGAAATCCATTGGAATTCGATTACTCGATAAATAGTACAATTCTCAAGGCTGTCAATTCAACTAAGTACCTGGGTGTTAAAATTACGAACAACTTCAGTTGGAAAGACCACATAGATAATATTGTGGGGAAGGCGAGCCAAAGGTTGCGTTTCATTGGCAGTACACTTAGAAGATGCAACAAGTCCACTAAAGAGACAGCTCGTTCGTCCTCTGTTAGAATATTGCTGCGCGTTGTGGGATCCTTACCAGGTGGGATTGACGGAGGACATCGAAAGGGTGCAAAAAAGGGCAGCTCGTTTTGTATTATCACGTAATAGGGGAGAGAGTGTGGCAGATATGATACGCGAGTTGGGATGGAAGTCATTAAAGCAAAGACGTTTTTCGCCGCGGCGAGATCTATTTACGAAATTTCAGTCACAAACTTTCTCTTCCGAATGCGAAAATATTTTGTTGAGCCCAACCTACATAGGTAGGAATGATCATCAAAATTAAGGAAGAGAAATCAGAGCTCGAACAGGAAGGTTTAGGTGTTCCGTTTTCCCGCCCGCTGTTCGGGAGTGGAATGGTAGAGAGGTAGTATGATTGTGGTTCGATGAACCCTCTGCCAAGCACTTAAATGTGAATTGCAGAGTAATCATGTAGATGTAGAGATAGTGACACTTGGTTACATGTACTAAGCCAACTGTACTAATAATGAAAACGCAAATTCAATATAATGATGAAAAATGTCAAAACAGTTTCCATATACAAAATTAGAAAATATATTTTTATGTTTTAGTAAAGGATAGCCGCCTCGTTGCGGTCTTGACATGTGGGGGGTGGGGGTGGGGGGTGGGGGGTACATATACAACAGAAACGGAAAGCAACTCTTGCAATTGCTTTAATTCGTGTCACATTGACTGTGTTGATTTTCCATGTTCACGAAGAGCTTCAGACTTTGACGAAGACTACTGCAGCTCAAAATTTTACGGTAATCGTAAGTTAGACAAATTTTCTATGCGTAACCAGCGCGTTATTTTCTTCAGTGTGAAGATTTGAGAAACGATAATCGGTTACTGCAGCCTTTCCTCGGAAGCCACATACTTGAGGGCAGCCATCTGTGTCTCATTGCTTCCTCGCTATTTCATAACGTACGTCGGTAATTCTCACACAGAGTTGCTACCGTTGACGAGATATTATGTCTTCGTCGACTATTTTTTAATAAATGACCGACCATTAACAAAAGTGCAGCTCCCTGACAATAATAAGTGTCCATACAGAACAGACAATGTCAGATGTATTTTAGGATAAAAATAGCGTCATGTTATGAGTACCATTTCTTAGTATTCAACTATGATTGACAATATTTACGGGTGGTAAATCAAATGCAGTCTCGTTTCAATAAAATTGTCCGGGAGGATTACCTCTACTACCCTCGTACTCCTGCTAGCACAACAAAGCATATAATGTTACGTTAAAGAATGTTAACCAGGAGGTTTGTTGGTTTATTTTCCCCTCTATGAGAGTGCTCTCAGGGTCCATCGTTCCTTTATGAACTCTACAGTACTCAAGACGAACTTTTGACTAAAAGACGCCTCCCACCACACACTACTAGCCGACTTGTGACAGAACTGAATTAATATATCATCGCTGTGATGCTTGTTATTCACAGATACGGTAGGACGTTGCGTCACTCCTGAGACGGTATCTGCTTTGTATGTATAACGTGAACTCCAATAAATTTTCGGAGCGATGTGCCCTCAGTAGGACAGCCACAGTGATTATGCAGGCGGTTTAGTTTCGTAGCCTACCTGGAACGCCATCAAAACCGAAGTACGGCTGAGAGTAATTCCTTGGAACTGGACGTGCAGGTGCTCGGAAAACCCAGATTTCTTTCCGCGAGCTGCTGGAGGTGGGGAGGCTCAGAATGAGAGTGTTCAAGGAAGATCTTCTCACTTCATCTGCATTTCTTTGCAATAGGTAACAAGCCCTAAGCGTGATTTAAACTCTAGATTACAAGTTTATCGTAGTATAGCCGTGATTTGAAAACTTTCACAATACACATACGTACGTTATGTCTCTATGTTTTTGTTATTAATTTTCTGTAACTACTACAGGTTTTGTAGATTAAGAGCATGCTTTCGCGCACGCTTTATTTCACCGTAGGAAACTGAAAATATTCAAAATCAAACAACATGCAGAAGAAAATAAGCAAAACCTGTTAAACAAAACTGTTGAAATGAAAGTTACGCCTACATTTGCTTTACATTTTTTGGAGTTTGGCACTATGTACTGAATGCTGAAGCAGAAGGGTGGAGAGAAAGGATAGTTTGCTGGAGTCATCGTAGTTTTATTTAGGGGCTGTACGGTTTTCAAAGAAATTAAATATAAGGAAACTTTTCGAAAATAACAAAATTATTGTCATTTCTTGGCTTGTTCTATTCAAGAATCATCAGTATAGTCGAAGACTGAATGACAGGATCAGCATTTGTGATCGGGAAAAATCATGATGCTAGAGATGCGACACAGGTTTTGCAATGTATTTACCGAAACATATGTACGTATGTTACAGATTTCGGGAAAAAAATAATCGGGTATCCGTGACATACACCAAGCATTCAGCAAAGTAACCGTTCAACAGCGTTCAAAATCCTGAGTATAATGTCAATAAGGTAAATACAATGCGAGTAATGTAACCCGATTTAACTAATAAAAGTGAAAAATTAATAAAAGTACCCCGTATTTTGAAGGATGAAAGGCTGAATTCCAGCTTGTAATTACTTTTGTTTGCTTGGCTAATGAAAGAGACAACAAAAGAAAGCAGATTTCAGAACAGAGGTGGAATGGGAAGCACATTAAAACCAACGCAATGGTTCCCAATCGACAGAGCCCTTCCGGCGAAAACCGTCTTGAAGCAACTCAAATGATTTTACAGTCTACCTCTCATAGAAACTCAGAATTGCGGAACGTAGTGTGTCCTATATAAGACACAAGGCGACCGGAGCAAGAATTATATAAGGAGTAAATTGGTGCAGGCAAAGTAAAGGACCTCTATAATTATTGGTAATTGATGGGGAACTGACAAAAAGCATAGTATAGCATAGCATTGAATGGAAGTGAAAAGTAAAGCATGGGAAAATGGAGGACAGTAAACTATAAGTGTTTTTTGAAGCGACGTTAGAATGTTCTTAAAAATTAGACTTGTGAATAAAGCATTAAAATGAGAGAAAAGTAAAACAAAAGACGAAGATCTAATTCTACAAGGAACAACTAAAGCGAGTCTGATGTCCTGCTTCAATGATCGCACAAGGATTTTCATCTGCTTGCATGTGCTTATTGTGGTAATTTCCTATCACACTCTGTTTGGACCCCACTTCATATGTAAATATAATGCAAGTTTGGAACTACAATCGTCATCAAGAAAGTTGTTCATGCCTCCAGCAGATGCAATTCTCTCATAGTTGTTTCAAGATCATCTACTCGTCGCAAAATTTACTTTTCCATATCGATTGTGCCAACTGTGCGAACTACCATAACACCATGTCTCTTTTCCGAAACATCTCGTGTTTTTAAATAGTTGGAATAACTAGCTGTACATTTTTTTTCAGAGGGAATGCGGCATTACGTATGCAGCGTGGCTGCTGTTTCGTCTCGTTTAACCACCCGTACTTACAAGGAAACGGCGCCTACGCGTCATCACCGATTTCGTCCAAATTTAAGGTAACTGTATGCAGGGCTCAGTCAGAATTGAAAATGATTGAAGTGGGAGCTCCAGAATGACAAGCATTCAGAAAAAAATTTTGCTTTTGGAGCACGTCGGAGGAGGCATGAACCTTTTATGTTAGGGGAGTTTCCAAGCGACGGTTGGTGCAGCGGAAAGGGTAGGGAATGTTAATGTGAAGGCGGTGGCTATGATTCCCTACGCAGAATTTTTTATTTGTATTTTTTACGTCACTTATACCCAAATAAATCTAATTAATGCTCAGTTTTATTTTACTTTTTTTTTAGTTATCAGTCTTCTGATTGGTTTGAAGCGACCCGCCACGAATTCCTCTCCGGTGCCAATCTCTTTATCTCGAGTAGTACATGCAACTTACGTCCTCAATTATTTTCTGGATGTATTCCAATCTCTGTCTTCCTCTACAGTTTTTGCCTTCTACAGCTCCCTCTGGTACCATGGAAGTCTTTCCCTGATTTCCTAACAGATATCCTATTGTCCTGTCCCTTCTCCTTGTCAGTGTTTTCCACATATTCCTTTCCGATTCTGCGCAGAACCTCCTCATTCTTACCCTAACAGTCCACCTAATTTTCAACATTCGTCCGTAGCACATCTCAAAAGCTTCGATTCTCTTCTGTTTCGCTTTTCCCACAGTCCATGTTTCACTACTACACAACGCTGTTCTCAGAACGTACATTCTCAGAAATTTTTTCCTCAAATTAAGGCCTGTATTAGATACTAGTAGACTTCTATTGGCCAGAAATGACCTTTTTGCCAGTGCTAGTCTGCTTTTGATGTTCTCTTTGCTCTGTCCATCAATGGTTATTTTGTTGCCTAGGTAACAGGATTCCTTACTTCATCTACTTCGTGACCATTAACCCTGATGTTAAGTTTCTCGCTCTTCTCATTCCTGCTACTTCTCTTTACTTTCATCTTTCTTAGGTCAACTCTCAATCCATATTGAGTACTCATTAGATTGTTCATTCTATTCAGCATATCATGTAATTCTTCTTCACTTTCACTCAGGATAGCACTGTCATCAACGAACCGTATCACTGATATCCTTTCACTTTGAATTTTACTCTCACTCCTAAACCTTTCTTTTATTTCCATCACTGCTTCTTCGATGTATAGATTAAACAGTAGGGGTGAAAGACAAAATCCCTGTCTTACACCCTTTTTACTCCGACCTCTTCGTTTTTGGTCGTCCAATCTTATTATTCCTTCTTGGCTCTTGTACATATTCTATATGACTCGTCTCTTCCTATAGTTTACCCCTATTTTTCTCAGGAGTCTGAACATCTTTCACCATTTTCCATGGCTTTTTCCAGGTCGACAAAGCCTATGATCGTTTCTGGATATTTCTTTAGTCTTGCTTCCGTTATCAACCGCAACGCCAGAATTGGCTCTATGGTGCCTTTACCTTTCCTGAGGGCAAAATGATCGTCATCTAACACATCCTCAATTTTCTTTCCCAGTCTTCTGTACTTTGTTCCTGTCAGCAACTTGGATGCATGAACTGTTAACTGATTGTGCGATAGTTGTCGCACTTGTCAGCTCTTGCGTTCCTCATAATTGTGTGGATGATATTTTTCCGAAAGTCGGATGGGGTGTCGCCGGACTCATACATTCTACATTCCGACGTGAATCGCCGTTTTGTTGCCACTTCCCTCAATGATTTTAGAAATACTGATGGAATGTTGTCTATCCCTTCTGCCTTATTTCAAGTCCTCCAAAGCTCTCTTAAATTCTGATTCTAATATTGAATCACCTATTTCTTGTAAGTAGACTCTTATTTCTTCTTGTATCACATCAGACAAATCTTCCCCCTCCTATAGGCCTTTAAAGTACTCTTTCCACCTATCCGCTCTCTCCTCTGCACTTAACAGTGGAATTCCCGTTGCACTCTTAATGTTACCGCACTTGCTTTTAATTTCACGTAAGGTCGTTTTGACTTTCTTATATTCTGAGTCAATCCTTCCGACAATCACTTCTTTTTCGATTTCTTCACATTATTGATGCAACATTTCGACGTGCACTTCCTATTTATTTAATTTTTCAACAACTTGTATCTCTGTATACCTGAATTTCCTTGAACATTTTTGTACTTCCTTCTTTCATCGATCAACTGAAGTATTTCTTCTGTTACCCGTCGTTTCTTCGAAATTTTCTTGTTTGTATCTATGTTTTTCTTTCCAACTTCTGTAATGGTGCTTTTTACAAATGTCCATTCCTCTTCGACTGTTCTGCCTACTGAGCTATTCCTGACTGTTGTACCTACGGCCTTCGAGAATTTCAAGCGTGTCTCGTGATTCCTTTATACTTTTGTGTCCCACTTCTTTGCATATTGATTCTTCCTGACTAATGTCTTAAACTTCAGCCTACTGTCCATCAGTACTAAATTGTGATCTGAGTTTATTCTGCTCCTGGATAAGCATTGCAATCTAGTATCTGATTTCGGAATCTCTGCCTAACCATGATGTTGTTGTTGTGGTCTTCAGTCCCGAGACTGGTTTGATGTAGCTCTCCATGCTACTCTATCCTGTGCAAGCTTCTTCATCTCCCAGTACCTACTGCAACTTACATCCTTCTGAATCTGCTTAGTGTATTCATCTCTTGGTCTCCCCCTACGATTTTTACCCTCCACGCTGCCCTCTAATACTAAATTGGTGATCCCTTGATGCCTCAGAACATGTCCTACCAACCGATCCCTTCTTCTCGTCAAGTTGTGCCACAAACTTCTCTTCTCCCCAATCCTATTCAATACTTCTTCATTAGTTATGTGATCTACCCATCTAATCTTCAGCATTCTTCTGTAGCACCACATTTCGAAAGCTTCTATTCTCTTCTTGCCCAAACTATTAACCGTCCATGTTTCACTTCCATACATGTCTACACTCCATACAAATACTTTCAGAAATGACTTCCTGACACTTAAATCTATACTCGATGTTAACAAATTTCTCTTCTTCAGAAACGCTTTCCTTGCCATTGCCAGTCTACATTTTATATCCTCTCTACTTCGACCATCATCAGTTATTTTGCTCCCCAAATAGCAAAACCCCTTTACTACTTTAAGTGTCTCATTTCCTAATCTAATACCCTCAACATCACCCGACTTAATTCGACTACATTCCATTATCCTCGTTTTGCTTTCGTTCATGTTCATCTTATACCCTCCCTTCAAGACACCATCCATTCCGTTCAATTGCTCTTCCAAGTCCTTTGCTGTCTCTGACAGAATTACAATGTCATCGGCGAACCTCAAAGTTTTTATTTCTTCTCCATGGATTTTAATACCTACTCCGAATTTTTCTTTTGTTTCCTTTACTGCTTGCTCAATATACAGATTGAATAACATCGGGGAGAGGCTACAACCCTGTCTTACTCCCTTCCCAACCACTGCTTCCCTTTCATGTCCCTCGACTCTTATAACTGCCATCTGGTTTCTGTACAAATTGTAAATAGCCTTTCGCTCCCAGTATTTTACCCCTGCCACCTTTAGAATTTGAAAGAGAGTATTCCAGTCACCATTGTCAAAAGCTTTCTCTAAGTCTACAAATGCTAGAAATGTAGGTTTGCCTTTCCTTAATCTTTCTTCTAAGATAAGTCGTAAGGTCAGTATTGCCTCATGTGTTCCAGTATTTCTACGGAATCCAAACTGATCTTCCGGAGGTCGGCTTCTACTAGCTTTTCCATTCGTCTGTAAAGAATTCGTGTTAGTATTTTGCAGCTGTGGCTTATTAAACTGATTGTTCGGTAATTTTCACATCTGTCGACACCTCCTTTCTTTGGGATTGGAATTATTATATTCTTCTTGAAGTCTGAGGGTATTTCGCCTGTTTCATACATATTGCTCACCAGATGGTAGAGTTTTGTCAGGACTAACTCTCCCAAGGCCGTCAGTAGTTCCAATGGAACGTTGTCTACTCCGGGGGCCTTGTTTCGACTCAGGTCTTTCAGTGCTCTGTCAAACTCTTCACGCAGTATCGTATCTCCCATTTCATCTTCATCTACATCCTCTTCCATTTCCATAATATTGTCCTCAAGTACATCGCCCTTGTATAGACCCTCTATATACTCCTTCCACCTTTCTGCTTTCCCCTCTTTGCTTAGAAATGGGTTTCCATCTGAGCTCTTGATGTTCATACAAGTGTTTCTCTTATCTCCAAAGGTATCTTTAATTTTCCTGTAGGCAGTATCTATCTTACCCCTAGTGAGATAAGCCTCTACATCCTTACATTTGTCCTCTAGCCATCCCTGCTTAGCCATTTTGCACTTCCTGTCGATCTCATTTTTGAGACGTTTGTATTCCTTTTTGCCTGCTTCATTTACTGCATTTTTACATTTTCTCCTTTCATCAATTAAATTCAATATTTCTTCTGTTACCCAAGGATTTCTACTAGCCCTCGTCTTTTTACCTACTTGATCCTCTGATGCCTTCACTACTTCATCCCTCAGAGCTACCCATTCTTCTTCTACTGTATTTCTATCCCCCATTTCTGTCAATTGTTCTCTAACGCTCTCCCTGAGACTCTGTACAATCTCTGGTTCTTTCAGTTTATCCAGGTCCCATCTCCTTAAATTCCCACCTTTTTGCAGTTTCTTCAGTTTTAATCTACAGGTCATAACCAATAGATTGTGGTCAGAGTCCACATCTGCCCCTGGATATGTCTTACAATTTAAAACCTGGTTCCTAAATATCTGTCTTACCATTATATAATCTATCTGATACCTTTCAGTATCTCCAGGTTTCTTCCATGTATACAACCTTCTTTCATGATTCTTAAACCAAGTGTTAGCTATGATTAAGTTATGCTCTGTGCAAAATTCTACCAGACGGCTTCCTCTTTCATTTCTTAGCCCCAATCCATATTCACCTACTACGTTTCCTTCTCTCCCTTTTCCTACACTCGAATTCCAGTCACCCATGACTATTAAATTTTCGTCTCCCTTCACTATCTGAATAATTTCTTTTATTTCAGCATACATTTCTTCAATTTCTTCGTCATCTGCAGAGCTAGTGGGCATATAAACTTGTACTGCTGTAGTAGGTGTGGGCTTCGTATCTATCTTGGCCACAATAATGCGTTCACTATGCTGTTTGTAGTAGCTTACCCGCATTCCTATTTTCCTATTCATTATTAAACCTACTCCTGCATTACCCCTATTTGACTGTGTTTATAACCCTGTAGTCACCTGACCAGAAGTCTTGTTCCTCCTGCCACCGAACTTCACTAATTCCCACTATATCTAACTTTAACCTATCCATTTCCCTTTTTAAATTTTCTAACCTATCTGCCCGATTAAGGAATCTGATGTTCCACACTCCGTTCCATGGAACGCCAGTTTTCTTTCTCCTGATAACGACATCCTCTTGAGTAGTCCCCGCCCGGAGATCCGAATGGGGGACTATTTTACCTCCGGAATATTTTACCCAAGAGGACGCCATCATCATTTAATCATACAGTAAAGCTGCATGCCCTCGGGAAAAATTACGGCCGTAGTTTCCCCTTGCTTTCAGCCGTTCGCAGTACCAGAACAGCAAGGCCGTTTTGGTTATTGTTACAAGGCCAAATCAGTCAATCATCCAGACTGTTGTCCTTGCAACTACTGAAAAGGCTGCTGCTCCTCTTCAGGAACCACAAGTTTGTCTGGTCTCTCAACAGATACCCCTCCGTTGTGGTTGTACCTACGGTACGGCTATCTGTATCGCTGAGGCACGCAAGCCTCCTCACCAACGGCAAGGGGGGGGGGGGGGGGGACCATGATATAATCTAACTAAAATCTTCCCGTATCATCCGGCATTCTCCAAGTATACTGTCTCCTCTTGTCATCTTGAACAGAGTATTCGCTATTACTAGCTGAAATTTATTACAGGACTAAATCTTTCTCTTCTTTAATTCCTTGTCCTAAGCCCATATTCTCCTGTAACCTTTTCTCTACTCCTTCATGTACAACTGAATACCAGTTCCCCATGACTATTATAATTTCAGCTTCTTTTACGTATATGTATAGTTGTACTTTCGTTGTCGGTATTGGTTTGCCGTCGGACCAGAACAACCCTATCACTGAACTGTTCACAGTAACTCACTCTCTGCTGTACCTTGCTATTCATAACGAATCCTACTCGAGTTATACCATTTTCTTCTGCTGTTGATATTACGCTGTACTCATCTGACCAGAAATCCTTGCCTATTTTTCCATTTCACTTCAGCCCTACTATATCTAGATTGAGCTTTTGCATTTCCCTTTTCAGATGTTCTAGCTTCCCCATCACGTGAAAACGTCTGACATACCACTTCCCGACTGGCAGAGCGTTATTCTTTCGTTGATTATTCAATCTTTTTCTCATGGTCACCTCCCTCTTGCCAGTCCAGTCCCGGAGATCCGAACCGAGGACTACTCCGGAATCTTTTGCCAATTGAGAGAGCATCATGACAATTTTTCATTTACAGCCCACATGTCCTCTCGATACACGTTATGTGTCTAATGTAGTGGTTTCCATTGCCATCTGCATCCTCATGCCGTCGATCATTGCCGATTCTTCCGCCTTTAGGGGCCGTTTCCCAAAGACAAGCAAGTGCCCTGAACCTCTGTCTGCTCTTCCACTCTCTTTGACAAGGCCGTTGGCAGAATGAGGGTGATTTCTTATGCTGGAAGTCTTCAGCCGCTAATGCTGATTATTAATCAAAATTTAAGCGGTGGCGGGTTTCGAACCCGGGACGGATGACGTTTTGATTACCCGTGAAAGACGCTACCCACCCCCTTTTTTTTAAAAAAAAATATCTTTTTTGTGCGGTATTTCTCGTTGCCGTTTTCCGGGTTGGATGTCCCATGACACCCGTTGAAGTTCATCGTTGACCCATTTACCCAGCTTTTTTATTAGAGAGGGCAGCTAACCCTCTGACCGAACATGCTTTTTTTTCATTTTGTTCGATATAATTCGTTGCATTTGGTCTGGGCGGACGTCACAAGACATCCGTTCAAGTTGATCGTTGATTCTTTGACTCAGTTTTTTTATTACAAAGGGCTGCTAACCCTCCGACCGAACACGCTGAGCTACCGTGCCGGCGACCTCTAGACCACAGATGCATCTCACTAAGTTGTTTTTATTAATACTTTTATAAACGGTATGAAAAGACAAAGCAAAGAAAAATTTAGGATTCTTAATCAGTTTAGAGGAATTAATTGTCAGGTGTACACGAGGCCTTCTAATTAAAATTAGATACTTTTATTATTTTACTTTTGACAATTTCTACTTTCTGGTGTGACATTCACAGTAAAAACAGAGGAAGCAATACTTCTCCCGATATCTAAGGCACGCTGTGTCACCTCATTACAGTTTCCAGGTTTCTGCAGAAAATCAAACATGTTTTACATTCATAAAAGTGTCTCTCACATCGTACAGTTTGGCAGTAACGCCTAACGCTTCATTTCACCAAATATTGGAGAGGATAGCTGACGATGCACACTGGAATGTGCTTTGATGCAGTCTGCTTGAAGGCCAAAATAAAAACAAACGGGTTACTAATTCCTCAACGCTTTGCTTACAATTTCCTCTTGGAAGGCTACTTACAGAGTCCTAGTAGACGCTGTAGGCACAACCCTTTCTTGGAAATTTATTTCCAATCTCAAATTTTCCTTTGCCCTTCTCTTTCATTCCATAAAGAGAATCGACCTCACGATCCTGTGGTTACCGTTCTCTACTCTTTTCGCTGCGCCAACTGCTGCCTCCAAACAACGCTGATATAAACGGCTCTTACTTCGCCCGCCTCGTGCCAAAAACGCTACATTTTGTAAACGTTCAGCCATCTGGAGCTCCCAGTTCTGTCACATTCATTTCTCGATAATCTCCGCATATACATAAATCTGGGCGAAATCGGTGATGACAAAAATGCGTGGTCCCCTTTTTAGAGTAAGTTGGTAACTGCTATAAAATTTCAAAGTCGATTCTGTGCGTGGTGCTGCGCCTTGTGCGACTATCTTTGCCTGACACGTGGCCGGGTGACGGTAGTGCCTTGCAGTGCTCTGTGGAGCGGCAACCAATCGCGATTTAGACTGCAAGGACCGGTTTTTGCTTTAGCAAAAGTGATGTAGTAGTTTCTGAACTTGGCGGACACAGATATAGACAGAGCTGCATGCTGCTTTAATGGGTTAGATCGCACGATACCTTTGCACTTAGGGAATGCGTAGCTATTATAATTTTCTATATCAATTTACAATAAGTCGTTCTCTTTCTGACGTTTCTAGCAAATTCAACCATTTTATTGGCGCTGGCGTGGACCAGAACTCAGTGATTTGCTACAGGATGTGAGCTTTGTATCCATATGGGCGAGGAGATTCATTTAGTCTTTCATCACCAGTTATTATAAGATTGCTACGTGGCCTCGATCAGCTGGAAGTAAATCAATTAATGGTGCCAGTAGCTTTATGTTCAGAATTATTTACGGGTGTTGTGAAAAATATCACTATATTGTTCTCTCTTTTTGTGGAACTGCAATCCACGTGTATGAATAATGGGTACATTTATTTCTGTGCCCATTGCACCAATACTTCAAGAATAACATACGCTGTTACTTCCTGACATCTCCACTGTTGGTGGATTTTCACGTTCTCTGGGTGTGTTCTGTATACTGTTACTTAGTAAGCCCACCTGATATGACAGTGCTGTTTAGAGAATGTTGCCGAGTAAACAGAGAAACTGAAATAGACCTCGTCCAGGTGTGAATGATTTGCTGAATTAAAATAACTGGCAGTCAGTGACGTATCCTCTTTTGTTTATTTTTCAATGTATCCAATATACACTCCTGGAAATGGAAAAAAGAACACATTGACACCGGTGTGTCAGACCCACCATACGTGCTCCGGACACTGCGAGAGGGCTGTACAAGCAATGATCACACGCACGGCACAGTGGACACACCAGGAACCGCGGTGTTGGCCGTCGAATGGCGCTAGCTGCGCAGCATTTGTGCACCGCCGCCGTCAGTGTCAGCCAGTTTGCCGTGGCATACGGAGCTCCATCGCAGTCTTTAACACTGGTAGCATGCAGCGACAGCGTGGACGTGAACCGTATGTGCAGTTGACGGACTTTGAGCGAGGGCGTATAGTGGGCATGCGGGAGGCCGGGTGGACGTACCGCCGAATTGCTCAACACGTGGGGCGTGAGGTCTCCACAGTACATCGATGTTGTCGCCAGTGGTCGGCGGCAGGTGCACGTGCCCGTCGACCTGGGACCGGACCGCAGCGACGCACGGATGCACGCCAAGACCGTAGGATCCTACGCAGTGCCGTAGGGGACCGCACCGCCACTTCCCAGCAAATTAGGGACACTGTTGCTCCTGGGGTATCGGCGAGGACCATTCGCAACCGTCTCCATGAAGCTGGGCTACGGTCCCGCACACCGTTAGGCCGTCTTCCGCTCACGCCCCAACATCGTGCAGCCCGCCTCCAGTGGTGACGCGACAGGCGTGAATGGAGGGACGAATGGAGACGTGTCGTCTTCAGCGATGAGAGTCGCTTCTGCCTTGGTGCCAATGATGGTCGTATGCGTGTTTGGCGCCGTGCAGGTGAGCGCTACAATCAGGACTGCATACGACCGAGGCACACAGGGCCAACACCCGGCATCATGGTGTGGGGAGCGATCTCCTACACTGGCCGTACACCACTGGTGATCGTCGAGGGGACACTGAATAGTGCACGGTACATCCAAACCGTCATTGAACCCATCGTTCTACCATTCCTAGACCGGCAAGGGAACTTGCTGTTCCAACAGGACAATGCACGTCCGCATGTATCCCGTGCCACCCAACGTGCTCTAGAAGGTGTAAGTCAACTACCCTGGCCAGCAAGATCTCCGGATCTGTCCCCCATTGAGCATGTTTGGGACTGGATGAAGCGTCGTCTCACGCGGTCTGCACGTCCAGCACGAACGCTGGTCCAACTGCGGCGCCAGGTGGAAATGGCATGGCAAGCCGTTCCACAGGACTACATCCAGCATCTCTACGATCGTCTCCATGGTAGAATAGCAGCCTGCATTGCTGCGAAAGGTGGATATACACTGTACTAGTGCCGAAATTGTGCATGCTCTGTTGCCTGTGTCTATGTGCCTGTGGTTCTGTCAGTGTGATCATGTGATGTATCTGACCCCAGGAATGTGTCGATAAAGTTTCCCCTTCCTGGGACAATGAATTCACGGTGTTCTTATTTCAATTTCCAGGAGTGTAGATCTGCACAATATGCAGACTGCACTCACATGCGCATTGCATACATGATTCCTATTAAGGAATAATTCAGCTATGTTAAAGTTATCTGTTGCATGTTATACATTTCCAGGACCTAACGACTCATGTACTGTTAGTATCTTCATTTATCACAACACAAGGTAAGTAGCCGGATAAAAAAGATCTTTAGTAGTTCCTTTGTGCAAGGTATATACGAGTATTTAGAACGAAGTCAGATGCGTAATAAATGGGCTTAAACCCCCCCAGAACGCTCTATAAACATAATGCACAACTACCTTACAAGGATGTCATTTGGAGTAGGTGAGACCGGGTGTTTCCGACATACCAGTCAAGACCATACCATAGTTATCTCAGCTGAGTAGCAATGTAATCAGTGGGACAGAATTCTGCAGCACAGTGAATGTTGCAGGTAGTAAAGTGCAGAAATTATGAGTGTTATTATCGCGCAAAAATTAATTTTTATTGTATTTGATGTTTTTTTGGTTTATTCTTAGACTGCGGTAAACATTTCAATACCTTTTTAACGGTAATAACTATAACGTAGATAGGGAGAATGTTTTCTGGTACACATTTTGTCAGCAGTAGCAAAGCAATTATAGTCTGGGGTCTGTCGTGATGCCTGAGTGGGGTAATATTGACAGATGAATATGGTGCAATGTGGCTAGAGTGTCGATATTTTACCAATTTTTAAACTTCAGTAAAAAGATGTTTACACTTGTCTTATATTTAATTTCAGATGGTGAGAAAAGGAGAAAGAAAGAAAGAGAGAGGTAAATATACTGGGTAACTCCTAAAGAAGCCATTGGCTTTAGTGAAGTCAGAGAGATTACTGAACTGTGTATCACTGGGACTGAATGAACCAAAAATTATACTAAATGGTCGATTAAAATCATATTCAAACAAGAACTAGTGAACCGAGTTATTACATTGGCACAGTTATTCTGTGGCATTTCCCTGGTTGTAGCAAATTATCTATGGTCGTGACAAAAAACAAGACCTTAAACACACTTTCAATAAAATTACCAAAATCGTCGGGGAATACTGGGTTTTAAAAAGATAAACCGTAAAATAAGCTTAAGAAAACCATCAGCAACAAGTGTCAACGGAGTTATAGGTCTCAATAAAGCTGAAGTTCATTTGATTTTTGTCCAACTTGAACGCCATTTTCGAAAAACACACTGTATGTGTTTTGATACATGTTAAGATAATTAAATGTGTTACTTTCTTAGAACAGGGGTCTTATGCTATTTGTAGTTCATACTGTTATTATTACTCTGTAAAGGTGTCGATATTACCCAGGTGCTTGGGGCAATACAGACGTGTTGGAGACTTGAGAAAATATTTATATAGCTCTGAAGGTATTAATCATTTTTCGAGTTTGCTAGTAAAGCTATATGTCTAATATTTCCGGGTCACACAGAGTGCCATAAAGTTTTCTGTGTAAGTAACATATTCAAACAAAACTAAATATGTCTTAAGGTATCGGCATTTCCCCAACCTCCCCTACATGAGTTCTGCCTCTTGATTAACACCATTAACTAAACCATAGTAGAATATCTCATCTGCTATTTTTCACCTGAGAGAATGGAATTTCGTTCTGCTCTTTACGTTGTTCAAAAACATGGCTCTCAGCACTATTGGACTAAACATCTGAGGTCATCAGTCCCCTAGAACTTAGAATTACTTAGAGCTAATTAACCTAAGAACATCACACACATCCATGCCCGAGGCAGGATTCGAACCTGCGACCGTAGAGGTCGCGCGGTTCCAGACTGAAGTGCCGGGAACCGCTCGGCCAGTTCTTGGAAATTAAGAACAACGCCTTACACATACACAGAATAAGGGAAGGTTAGCAGAGTGGAAAAATTCAAATATCTGGAGGAATGTATATAAATAGGAGGATCAAACAATGCAACCAACAAAGAGCGAACAGAAAAACTTCAGAAAATATACAAACTGGCATGAACACACTACATTAAGAAAAACATTTTAAGATAGGTCAAATTCAGACGCTACAATACAGTTGCACTACATGAAGCTCTCAACGCATCAGAAACGACCCCACTCGGACCATCAGGCATCAGAGAGAAGAAAAATATAACGTAAAATGCTAAGAAAAAGTGTTTGCAGCAGAGACGGCACACGGACACATACACTGAATGAACAACAAATGTAGTACACAGTTCATTCAAAAGAAATCCAGTTGGTTTTAAGATTATTATTTTCAGTTTTTCTATATTTTTCCTTACTTTTTATAGACAAGTAAATTATCTGTAATATTTTTTCGCCAACTCATAAGAAAAATAAAACTTTACACTATACTCAAAAAATAAGAAAATACAAAATGAATGTTCAAAGCTTGAAGTAATACAATAATTGACAGCCCTCAATATTTCTTTACGTTTTCTATTGCATTGTTTCATATTGTCGAATCTGTTCTAATTAATTACGTTACAATGACACTCTATATGAAACTCTCTTATACAGAAATACTTAAGTAACGCAAGGGTTTGAGAAACTGCACAAACCGGTGGAAATTAATCAGATTTTCATCCATAAATCTTATGTGCATGTGGACATAGTACCATCATGTATACACTGACGGGCAGTTTACTTAAACACAGTTGCACGATTATCTGGCACTTGTATCGCAAACACGGGGCCATAAAATCCAGAGATTATCTCTACAATGCGAGACATTATAATACCGTGTCTCCGTATTTTTCAACGCATACAGTGCCTCGTACCAATATGACATTTAAAATTATGTATTTGTTGCACACACCTGTGAAAAGTAACTGGTCCTACTTCCAAATACTTTGCTAAACATCAATAACAACGATAATACTGTACCATAGCTGTTACTAAAACGCAAAAATGCAGAAACGTATATAAAACAATGCGAAAACGTGAAACATTCAAGTTTTGCTATTACCGCAAATTGCAGACAAGCAGTGTCATCCCGAAATCACGTGACTAGCCCCGTTTGATGTCAAGACTATGCGTACTAGGCTAGGCTTACTCCGCAGATACATGTGCTCTATGGCTGCAACGGATATTGGCTGGCTATAATGTACACTGTTATAATCGATCTGTCCTATTCGAAACAGTGTCAAGCTTGTTCAAGTGCAAAATATTGTCCTAGTTGCTACAAGCGTAATGAAAATGTAAACTTTTAAATTTACCCGTTATCTAACTGGCCTCAAATTTCATCCTGACACTTCCTTAACTATAAATGCGGTACTACTTCGGCATGTTCCAGTTTACTATCTATTCGTAGGCGTTAAATGAGATGCTCCTCATATAGTCCTCGCATTTGGATTCAATACCACACTCGTCTCTGCTGTGAGTTATGAATACTTTCAAATTCGCCCAAATCATCTCGAAGATCTTGAAAACACTATACAAGTTTCTGCTCCAGTTCTTCATCCTTATCAACAGTAATGTTATACACTTCATTTCTGAGACGATTCCAAACAGAAAAACCCAAACTACTTGGATGATCTTGGAAATCAAGAAACTCGTCTTGGCCGACCACACTGGAGCGTTAAATCTCGTCTTACACCAGCAGAAAAATGTCCTGCTGTCCCATTAAACTTGTCGACATTCTCCAACCGTGCGCCAAAGGTGAATCTGCAATCTTAATCAAAAATTTTGTTTTTCAAATACATGTGTACAATCTAGGACAATATTTTATACTGATTTCAGTGGCAGCTCATAATCGCACATTCATAGTTATATCACAAACAGCTCGTTTAGGCATACATACTCCGCAGCTCATGGTCTTGCGGTAGCGTTCTCGCTTCCCGCGCACGGGGTCCCGGGTTCGATTCCCGGCGGGGTCAGGGATTTTCCCTGCCTCGATATGACTGGGTGTTGTTGTGTGGTCTGCATCCCCATCACGGTTGGAGGAAGGCAATGGCAAACCACTTCCGCTACTACCTAGCCTAGTCGGCGGTGCGGGTCTCCCGCATCGTTCCCTACGCTCCACAGAGGATGGGACCTTATCATCATCAACACTTACTGGTACGCTTCTCCGTCTATTATCGAATGCTGCAACATGTGTCCATTCTTGCTATTAGTTATGATACACGCTGTATACGCTATTATAGTGTTTTAAATCTATTAACAGCTTGAATTTAGCCCTTAAACAAGCAAATCATTTACAAATAGTTTGGTAATTGTCTCGTTCGACACCATTACGATGGATGGAAATGATCTTTAAATACCACAATGGAATTTTAAGTCCTCCCAGCTAGCCTCGCGGTTCTATCGCGCTGCTTCCCGAACGGGAAGGCGTTCCGGGCCCCCGGTACGAATCCGCCCGGCGGATTAGTGTCGAGGTCCGGTGTGCCGGCCAGCTTGTGGATGGTTTTTAAGGCGGTTTTCCATCTGCTTCGGCGAATCGGGCTGGTTCCCCTTATTCCGCCTTAGTCACATTGTGTCGGCGATTGCTGCGCACACACCGTTTCCACGTACGCTTACACCATAATTATTCTACCACGCAAACATCTGGGGTTACACTCGTCTGGTATGAGACGTTTCCGGTGGGGTCCACTGGGGGCCGAACTGCACAATAACTCTGGGTTCGGTGTGGGGCGGCGGTGGTGTGGATGGACTCCTGTAGCCTGTTTTGGGCTGTAAACCACTGAGGGCTATGGCGGGGCGAAGACTCTCCGTCGTTTCTAGGTCCTTGGTTTAATACATACATGGAATTTTAAGCTATGGTCACGTGCTTGCAGAAAATAGTAACGAATTAAGCAGGGCCCGCCTTCGTGCAAGAAGACAAGTTTTATTAGTTTAATCTCAAAATATATTTTATCATAGTCGTCGCACTGTCAATGGGTTTTCTTTCTTTTATTGTTTCTCAATTATATGCATACAAATTTCGTGCAGGTTAGGAATATGTTGGCATCAGATTTTGCTGTTATGGTATGTTACATATATATATATATATATAATCGTTTTTATTTATACTGTTTGTGCTTTGTGGCACGCAAAATAGTTTTCCAAACCAAAGCCTCAACAAAAATTTACCAACGTCCACACAACATTTAAAAATATAAAAGCACCAACAAGACATTTAGATCAGGCAAATAAAAACTAAGTGGAACTGAGAGCAGATCAACTTCAGTAATGGTGGGTCCCGAAGAAAGGGAAATGTGACACTATTTTACTGGAATAAATAGTTTAAAGTTTATATTTTAAAAAAGAAGTTCAATTCAGGCGTTGCCATGACATCCATCTGTTGCAGGCATCATGCTGCAATTAATTTAGACTTGTGACTGATTCCTACAGCAGCCACAAGCCACACATATATAATTAATTATTTAACAAAAATGGTGAAGTACATTTGTAGTCAAACAAAGTCAGATCTCAATATATTCCTAACGTACACAAAATTTGTATGTATATATTGCAGGAACAATAAAAGAGAAAACACATAAATGCTGCCTTAACCGTGGCAAAACATGTTGGGAGAAATTTTTTTTTTAAAAAAAAGGAAGAAGAAGAGAGAGAGAAGCTGTGTTCATGCAAGAAGGCAGACCAGTACTTATTCATTATTACTATCATTAGATATGAATGACCTAACTGATATCCACTTGAAACCTCATCAGTCTAGAAGCATACCCTCCAAGACGTTTTCTTCAATCCGAGCTTTGTGACCTCCTTCTAGACAGGTCGTTGAACCCAGGACATAAAAGAGAGGGCAGCCTGCCTGATGAGCGAGATTTGTTTTCCCCCGGGGACGGAATTTTCGTTGAGTCGCGGCGCCGCCGCCGCCCACACGTCACTGACGACGGCGCCGTCGGCCGCGCGCGCCCCGCCCCGTCACCGGAGCGTAAACAGAGGCCGGAGAATTTTAACAACCTGAGCCTTTCGGTAAACGAAACAGTGGTGCATTAAACGCCGCCGGAAGTCTAGCCGAAGAGATATACTGTGCTGGGAAAATAAGCTGTCGTGGCTGTGCGCCGGCGGCACAATCAGAGCTCTCTGCGCTCCTGACAGGCCGTATACCAGCCGCGGGACGAGACAAGGCGCTCTGCTGTTTATGGCGGTCCGCCTTACGGAGGAGCTGCCCCGGAGAAAGTGGCTGCGACCGGCGGCCGGCTGAATCACGCATAGCGTCATTGAGGGCGCGCCGTAATAAGATTGGCGAACACCGCGCGGCGCGCCTCCTGGCGTAAATCCGACGCCCCTTAACCTCTGTTTGTGAACTGGCGGTGCAGTGAACGTGGCACTTAGTTTCTACCGCTAGGTAACATTTTCATAGACAAAGCTGCTTTACACTGCGGCTAGTAGATGCAAGCGTATACATTATCCGGTCAAAAGTATCCAGGTGCCACCATGTACCATGTAATTGAACACTAGACGTCACATGAGGCGGATCCGCTGGAATAAAAGGAGGCAGGGAGTGTTTTGTTGTCAGTAGGGAAGCAGTAACAACAGAATGCATCAGTCGGGAAAGCTCCGTGTGTGGTACCACGTATCGAAACCCGTCACAGGCGTCAAAGTTGACAACGGAATTGTAAGTTTCCATCAGGCGCCGATAGCGAGCGTGCAGGATCCGTCGGACCCAATGGAGCATACCTGCTGGCCACACTGAAGCAGCTCGGTTCCACGAACGTCCTCTGCAGCCGCAGTATAGGACGGACCGGTGGCAGCCAGACAGCCCACTCGCACTCGGACCCTCTTCACTACATTACGATATGCAGACGCCATCTAGTCACGGCTCTCAGACCATCGTTCGTCATTAAGAGAGCCTCATCCTTGTTGTCACTGAGAGCTGGGCTGTTTTTCTACATCTACATCTACGCTTATACTCCGCAAGCCACCCAACGGTGTGTGGCGGAGGGCACTTTACGTGCCACTGCCATTACCTCCCTTTCCTGTTCCAGTCGCGTATGGTTCGCGGGAAGAACGACTGACAGAAAGCCTCCGTGGACGCTCGAATCTCTCTAATTTTACATTCGTGATCTCCTCGGAAGGTATAAGTAGGGGGAAGCAATATACTCGATACCTCATCCAGAAACGCACCCTCTCGAAACCTGGACAGCAAGCTACACCGCGATGCAGAGCGCCTATCTTGCAGAGTCTGCCACTTGAGTTTGCTAAACATCTCCGTAACGCTATCAGGCTTACCAAATAACCCCGTCACGAAACGTTCCGCTCTTCTTTGGATCTTCTCTATCTCTTCTGTCAACCCGACGTGGTTCAAATGGCTCTGAGCACTATGGGACTTAACATCTGTGGTCATCAGTCCGCTAGAACTTAGAACTACTTAAACCTAACTAACCTAAGGACATCACACACATCCATGTCCGAGGCAGGATTCGAACCTGCGACCGTAGCGGTCACGCGGTTCCATACTGAAGCGCCTAGAACCGCACGCAACCCGACCTGGAACGGATCCCACACTGATGAGCAATACTCAAGTATAGATCGAACGAGTGTTTTCTAAGCCACCTCCTTTGTTGATGGACTACATTTTCTAAGGACTCTCCCAATGAATCTCAACCTGGCACCCGCCTTACCAACAATTAATTTTATATGATCATTCCACTTCAATTCGTTCCGTACACATACTCCCAGATATTTTACAGAAGTAACTGCTACCAGTGTTTGTTCCGCTATCATATAATCATACAATAAAGGACCCTTCTTTCTATGTATTCGCAATAAATTACATTTGTCTATGTTAAGGGTCAGTTGCTACTCCCTGCATCAAGCGTCTATCCGCTGCAGATCTTCCTGCATTTCGCTGCAATTTTCTAATGCTGCAACTTCTCTGTATACTACAGCATCATCCGCGAAAAGCCGCATGGAACTTCCGACAATATCTACCAGGTCATTTATATATATTGTGAAAAGCAATGGTCCCATAACCCTCCCCTGTGGCACGCCAGAGGTTACTTTAACGTCTGTAGACGTCTCTCCATTAAGAACAACATGCTGTGTTCTGTTTGTTAAAAACTCTTCAATCCAGCCACACAGCTGGTCTGATATCCCGTAGGCTCTTACTTTGTCTATCAGGCGACAGTGCTGCATTATTTCTAATAAGTCTTCGTACGCCCTGAGAAGTACAAGTAAATCTTCTGTTTACCGTGCTAACCTGTTCACTAATCATTTCTCTTCGTCTCCAGTTTTCCTATGACATCAGTTGCCGCGCCACTCTGTAGCGCACGAAATCGTACACAACACAGTGACTTCTAATGTTGACTAGTCGTTGGGTGTCACCTGAATAACCAATTTATCACGAATATTTCGACCCTTCTAAGGCTGCCCAAGCCGACTTATGATGTGATCGTGAAATGGAAACGCAAAGGAACAACCACTGACAAACTAAGACCAGGCAGAACTCATGTAGTAATGGACAGGGACTGTCGAGAACTGCTGAGGGTTGTTGTATAAAGCGCACCAAATCAGAGGGACAAATCACTTTTGAGTTCCGAAATGCTACCTGAAGTCCAGGTTCTGTAAGTAGGGCGTTAAAAAGAATGGGGTAAAACGGTCAAGCACCACCTCATATCCCTCACACTCCTGTAGTAAATGCTGAACAGAGACTAGAAGGGGTGTAAAACATAGCGCTACCGGATACTGAATGGCTGGAAACGAGTGATTTGGATTGACGAATCACGATTTACGCTGTGGTGAATCGATGGAAGGGTTTGGGCTTGGAGAGTGCCTGGAGAATGCTACCAGTCATCATGTCTAGTGCCAATAATGAAGTACAGAGGAGATGATGCTACAGCATGGGGATGTTTCTTGTGGTTAGGATGTGGTCCTTTTATAGAGATTAAGAAACGCAAAATACGGAAGGATATAAACACATTTCAAACATTGTGCACTGCATGCAATAGGGGAACAGTTCGGAGACGATTTTTGTCCGTATCATCATGGCAATGCAACCTTTAATAAAGCTGTGAGGCTACGGCTTGTGGACAGTAATATTGCTTAAATAGACTGATCTGCACACAGTCCCGAGTTGAACCCAATGGAACACCTTTGGGATGAGTTAGAACATGGACTTTGCTCCAGACGCCAGCATGCAGCTTCGCTTCTTTCTCTGGTTTCAGCTATTGAGGGAGAATGGGCTGTCACTCGTCCATAAACATTGAAGTACCTCATCTAAAGTGTCCCACGCAGATATAAAGCTGTCATAAAAGCGAAGGGTGGGAAACTTCTCCGTAATTTCCATAAACAGGTGTACACATATTTTTGATCAGGTAGTGTAGTCATATCGCTGCCTCCAGCCCACATCAATATCGTGTTGCCACTGGGAGACTGAATCTAATCGTTGAAGGGAGCATTTGCTGTCAGATGCTAATAGATGTTGATATGTGCTCACGACCGAACGTACTGACAGCAAGCGCGTTATGCGAGGCTGCACCGAGGGGAGGACGAGATAGGTCCCCGCGAAGATCAATGGCACAGGGGGGGGGGGGGGGAGAAGGGGGGGGGCTCAAAAACCAAGGAAGAAAGACGCTTTAAGAGTTAACCGGGAAAGTTTAATAACGTATAATGTTGTTTTCCTTTGCCTACAAGAAGAAGCCTTTCCCTCGGCTCACAACGGCAAACGCAGGCTGTTGTGAGAGCGTTATTCCTACAGTATCATTTCGTCCACCTAGCATCATAAATAAATGAGTACTACCAGCAGACGTCCATCGCTACAATAGATTATGCGGCAACAGTAGCCACGATTTATATAGTCGTAGTTCCCACTCGCATAGCTCTCTCGTGTTCAACAATGGAGATCTTTGTGCTACTTCGCTCCGATATTACAAGGTCAGAAAGATGGACGCGCAGGTGCTAATGCAAGTATCCTGTTTTACCGATGGATTTGATATCTGCCGATTGAGGTCTGGAGGCAGAAAAGACGGTGGGGAACCGCGCTGACAAGAAGGGGTTGTATATTTGAGTTTTAACTGCAACCATTACTTGTAAGTTTCGGTTGGAACCGTCTGATGGAAAATGAAAAAGTATTTGAGACATTCCCCCTCTAGCTGATAAATAATTTTACAGTTGTTAGTCGATGTACCTATCGACAAAGTTCACCCAGCTAGCCGCGCGATCTAATGCGCAGCTTCCCGAGCGGGAAGGCGTTCCGGTCCCCGGCACGAATCCGCCCGGCGGATTAGTGTCGAGGTCCGGTGTGTCGTCCAGCCCGTGGATGGTTTTTAAGGCGGTTTTCCGTCTACCTCGGCGAATGCGGGCTGGTTCTCCTCATTCCGCCTCAGTTACACTATGACGGCGATTGCTGCGCAAACACTGTCTCCACGCACGCGTACACGATAATTACTCCACCAAGCCAACATTTTGGGTTACACTCGTCTAGTATAAGACGTTTCCGGTGGGGTCCACTGGGGGCCGAACCGCACAGCAATCCTGAGTTCGGTGTGGGGCGGCGGTGGAGCGGGTGGACTACTGTGGCCTGTTGTGGGGTTGTGGACCACTGAGGGCTACGGCGGGACGAAGCCTCCTAGGTCCCCGGTTCAATACACACAATACATAATACACCTATAGACAACTATACACTATAAGTCTAAGTTGAACCATCGTGTAAACAAACGTAGGAGGCAGGCCATACTCTTCTGCTATTTGTTTCGTTGCTATTGTAGTGTGAATGGAACTCTTAACGCATACTAAGCATCGGTAGTCTTACTTTTCTTCGATACTGTGCAACATCGTACTTGTGTCAAATCTGACTGAACTATCGGTTTCATTGTGCTTCGTATTTACTTAACAAATTCATAAAATTTGCTAAATCTGTGTTGAAAAATTTTTCATAAAAGTAGTTTTACGCGAATAGCGAGAGGGGCGCGGGAACAGGGGATAGGGAACAAAGACAACAGACTTGGCAGTTCTGCACGGATGCAGGATCAGCTCGTGAACAATACCCCTTGCCGGGTGTCTGGGACCTGTTTAGACGACAAGGTTCTTTAAACTACAAGAAAACCATTTTGGTGGACATAGTAGGGTTATCATCTTCCAGACATTTTTTTCTTTTTTTAATATAACTGGGCAAAGTAATTTTTATTGGTCCTACGTTAATTTGAAATTTTTCCAGTGGGTTCATAAAATACCCCACGTATATAGTACGTGACTTTCTATGTTATATTTCAACTTCGTTACGAAAACAAAAAAGCGCAAACAATACTCCTTCTCAACCAAGACTCATATGTCCGCTGTTGTAACCAATTCATAGAAAATACATTCAGGTAAATGGCTGGAATAAATTCACAGTTAGGAACTGCGTTTTGTATAAGTAAGGCGTGGTATTATTTTATTCGTAATGGATCGTGATACACGCTTTGAAAGGGGCTACATCCTCGAGCAGATTTTAGCAGATATATGTAAGAGTGATAGTGATAATGAATCAGTTTTTGGAAATGGGGATGAGAGTGATGCTGATAATGATGTGAGCGGAAGATGTACAGGTCGGCGATGCGGTGGATGTTAACGAATGCGAAGAAGATAATAATGATATTCAACAAATCAGTGCGCCTACTCTTGTATCTAGAAGTGTACAGACAACATATGACATAGTACCATCTGATGTGCGCAGGCAGGGTTCCAGGAGTATAATACGTCCAACTGTTCATATTCCGCGTTACCATAGGCCAAAAATACGGACAAGAGCAGACTGTCTCAAACTTTTTATCACCTATCACATGCGAGTGTAATAATAATCCAGAGGACAGTAAAATTCTACACCCATGTTTTGAAAGCTAGATTGAACTTGACTCTACAGAACTAAAGGCATTCTTTGCTCTACTAATAATTGGTGGTTTACACAAGATACATGGGAAACCTGCGTGCGAATTTCAATTAGGTGAGTATGACTTACCCTTGTTTTGAGTCACAATGAGCTTTTCAAGACTTGCGACTTTGTCATTCCCCTCCAATTCGATGACAAACTCAAAAGAGAAAAAGAAGAGCAGTTTCTGGATCAAAAGTTGAACCTATATGGGCTGTGTCTGAAATGTTGAGTGATGAATGGATTTCGTCTTTATCCCTTGGCGTTATATTACAGATGACGAGCACCAGTGTGCTTTCAGGGGACGGTGTCCATTCAAGGTGTACATTCCTCCAAAATCTGGACAGTATACGATAAGAGTTTGAGCTGCTGTAGGCTGTGAGACCATTACCTCATAAATACACAACTTTATACAGGTACAAGGAATCTGCTGAATGAAAGGAAATGTACCATGGGAAACGGGTGGTACATGAGTTGTTTGATCACATGCTGGTAAGTAGTAGGAACATTTCCACTGATCATTTTTTTCACATTTTTGCAACTTAATTATGGCAGGCAACAATGGAGTTTTAATTTCAGAACTGTGCATTGGCCTCACAATAAAACATTATTATTTTTGTGAAAATATTTTACATTTTATTGCCATGCAGTTGTTAGAACCACTTTGTGGTCAAAAAAGAATCCACAACACATAGCATGTTTTTCAAGACCTGACACCATGCGAGGAATATAATCGTTTTCAAATGCTTCAATTCGTGGTGTAGAGAGTCATCTTGAGATATCGATTATATCTAATCCTTCTGGAATAACTGCATGAACTGTTTAACAAATACTGTTGACTTTCGAGTAAGTGTGTTGCATCGTGTCATAGAGATTAGCAGTCACCAGCGCTGGGACGGTTTCGGGAAACGTGGAGGACGGAGAGACATAGTGTCTTCGTTTGAACTTCGTTTGAACTTTCACGAGTCGATGAACATTCGGTTCGTTATCCTGTCGAGGATGTACCCGCATCCTGACCACTAGACATGCCCTCGTGAACACGAACTGTCTTTTGTGTGTACTGGTCCAGAGCTGCCATGAAATTCTTGAGGAAACTGATTTTCCTTTTAATTTCATTTTAAGAGGATGATCAAGCCATGTGTGTTTTCACAGTGATAGTTACACTAACGTATTTTAGTGTGTTTTAAGCTGGCACAATGGCAAAACAAATACAGTGTGAGCCTTTTTTTCCGTTTTATGTATGGGCTTCACCTGCTATGATAGGTGCATTTTATCTGTTTAGCATAGGGATTGATTTCTGGCGCTATGTTCTGTACTTCATGTTCAACGTGCGAGACGGCAGCCGAGAGACTTGCTTCCAGAGCGACCTTGAGCCGACCCACAGAACTGGCAGTTAAGCGACCGTGTGGCGGAAGTCTGCGAAAGCAAGATGGACCGACTGCGTCATCAGAAGTGAAAAATTAGAAAGCCTATTCTAATTCAAATGAAATATGTTGGTTGCTTTTAAGACGCTCTTGTGCTTTCATCAAGTAACATTTAACAACCCAACTTTGTACAAGCTTATGCAAAGTGCTTTTATAAGAATATAGTTATTGCACGAACAGTGTAGTGCTACGGTGATTTATTATAAAGTAATCTTTTTATTTACCAAAGTGTGAGTCTTAAGTAGACAGTATTTTCTTGAATTTTATTTAATTATCATCTGTCAACGTAAGTGAATCAGAGAAAAGAGCATTTTTTTATACTCGAAAGGAAAATAATTTGTTACGCGAAATTTTACAACAGAGATATTGATGGGTTGGTTCGACTTTACGACGACGACCACATACCAGAGCAGAAGTGTTGGATTATGAAAGATCTCGACGTATCCTCCGAATAACTGTTCTAAAGGAACCTGGCATGAACAGAAACTAATTTAAAAATTCAATGAAAGCGAAATCGTACAGAAATATACAAGCAAATTTCGAAGCCTCTGTATAACCAATATCGTGTCTGATCTTCAGAAACGGCTCGAAAATATATCATACCTCTCAGGATGAACTTTGGTTCTTACAAGACTCATAACTGAATGAACATTTTTACATTTCTTGTGCTGATAGTACGTCTCTCATAACAAAGACAGTTTTCAAAACCTACCAACAAAAATGTGTGGTATATGCTTGCACAAAGCGGTGTCGTAGTATTGTGGAGTGGACGAAATGCTGAATTCGCATAGCAAAGACCATTAAACGTACACTGTGACATCAAGATAATGCCCGTATCTCGATGGACGGTGGGAATTAAAAATACTACGACGCCACAGCGCGCGTAACATCACAATTCTCTCCTTCTACAGCATGTTCCGAAAATATTAGTTCAAATTAGCACAACAGTCAGAGAATATCAAAGCAGGTATAATTAGTTAAATTTCTGATACTAGGGACGATTTACGCCAAAGGCTGTTCAGCATGCTAATTACAACAGCGGCATTCACAGAAACTATTCGAATGCGCGACCACGCAGTACATCGTCGAATCATTGATTGTTGTGTCCGCTCGAAGATTCCTGGCATGCCCGCAATGGTACCAGCAGCGACGGAAGTTCTAGCGACGAGCTCTTCTTCTGTTTCCACAACGGTTTCATACACCGGCTGTTTCATATGTCCAGAGGAACAACTCTATACGCATGACGTCACGTCACAGGACAACTTCGGCCGATCCATTGATTCCCGAAGGAGGCTCTGACGTGATACCTCACACCTATGCTGAAATGAGCTACACCCCGTCACGCTGGAAGTACATTCCCTGTCTAATATTCAGAGGCACATCCAAGCAGTACGGACATCCGTCAGTACGCAGACCAGTTTTAAATGTCAGTACGCATTCCCGGTCAGAGACACTGACACAACAGCTAAAAGTCAGCACCACGAAAATAAATGTTTCCTAAAATTACAAGTTGATTTCAGAGGCCACACGTGCTTATCGAAGTATATTTGTTTAATGTTCTCTACTTCCGATATTAATTTGAAGAATAGTTTCGGAAAACACTGTATACCTACACTGAGATTTTACATTTCCTTTTTTAGATTTTCTAGATTCTGTACACATTCAAACTTCTAGCTTGGCACTGTCCGACTCGTGGAATGTTTCGCTTTCTTTGGTTTTCAGCCTTTTCTTCATGGCATCTTTCGGAGACCTGAATTGGGAACTAATACGGCACTTTATGCGAAACGAGTGACAATGACACTTCTTTTCGATTAAAGATCACACTTCTGGTGGATCCACGATTCGTATCCCTAATGGAGCGTATGTGAACCAACATTTTTTGTTGTTGATCAGTCCAGATTCTTTCACCTTTAGGGGGAGTTTCTCGACCCAGTAACATAGTAAGGCGACCTGAACATATTTCTGCCACTCCAGAATCTTTGAAAAGGCATTTCGGTAGAATGAGGGTGACTCATTATACCGGAAGTCATCGGCCACCGTTTATGATTATTTTTATTACAAATCGAATCACTAGTTAGGTCGGAACCCAGGACACAGAGCGTTTTGAGTAAAAGTCAAAGACGCTACGCATACATCAGATAATAACGTCTCACTGAACTAAAACAAAGGCGTATAATGCAGTAGTAGCATGAGTGGTAATATCTAGCACTGCGACCAACTGTGACCGTCAGAATCACAAATGTAGATACTACTATTACAATTTGAACAAGAAATCTGACAACTACTTTTGCCCCAGTGGACAAGATACACCTTCACTTAGATCTACATTTAAATTTCACAGGGCACATTTCGGTTTGTGGTGGAAGGTATTTCATGTCTCACCTTAAATTCGCCTTTTCCAGTTCTAAGAATGGTACGCGGAAAGAAAGATTGTCATCAAGTTTACCTAGAAACAGACTCAAATATTTTTGGTTTACGGTCAGTTTCTTCTCGCTATGGTCCGTGCTTGGGCTGTACAGCATAAAAAATAATTTCGAGGTGCTCTGCGGTGCGTTATAATATGAATTGAACGTTAGTGATTTTGCCTACAAATTAACTGGATCGTCCTGAGTGACGCATGAAACTTGGATATACCTGCATATTTGACAGTACTACAGAGAAGAATATCCTGGGCTCAAGACTGTAGTTTTAGTGGAACATTTGTTAATGGTGGGAGGCAGTACGACACAGCAATAGTTTACTAAAACACGGACTGTCAGGTGTATCGTAGACGATCTCTTGGTGGAAATGTATATTACGCTCCTGCTATACGTACTGAAGTAATTCTCTGCTTGCCTTTAGTTTTAATTTAATACATATAAGCCAGGAGGAGTTTGTTAACACAGATGGCATGGGTATAATCTGTAAGAGTTATATTTTAGCTGGGGAAACATTTTTTTCCCTCAATCCACGATCTTGTTAAAGTGATACAACAGACGTCGAAATTCTATACCGATACGAATAAAACCTAAATTGCATTTTAGGGGCGACAGATTAAAAAGCCGCAGCACTCTTCTGTGGCCCACTGGAAAACATGATTGGAGATTTGAGCGAGAAAGACATGGCTGAAAGACTTGTTACGCGTATGTTTCGACAGTAGCTGCATCAAAGCTTTACAGAATCTCTGCAACGGAAATTTATGAGTAATATTGATATGTCATCCATATCTACTTCTCCAACCACACGCCGTAATCATTAAAAAGTAAATGGTTTAATCTGTCTAAACATAATTGGTAAAGGATGCTGGAATTTAAATTTGTAGCATGCTCCAATTACCGTGGGTGATGTTCAGTGCTTGTTACCAGTCGTAAGACAACCGAAAACCTTTCTCTCTTGATGCACTTGATTTCTGGGAAAACCGAGGGAAACCTGGTATCCAGAAACTATATAAAAAAGTAATCATCAGGCTAGATGGCGACCTGAGCAAGACCATCGAATGTTACTACCTTCTAAGTCGTGAACTGCTTGCTAAAGTAGATAACGGGGAAGTTCAAGCAAGCGATTAAAAATAAAAAATAAAAAGCTGTAGGAAAGCAAACTATAAAATTAAATTGTCACTTATAAGGATTATGGGCATCTACCTGATGAGAAGTAGAGCATTTTAACACCTTACATGGGAACGAAAATTATGTAAGCAGACGTATAGGGTAAGTCAGCGTGATATGATGAATCGAGTGAAATGGTGAATTGCTTTAATTCTTTACTGGTTAAATAGATGTCTCTGTATGTCTACATGCCAACAGTCTCTGATCATCTGTGTAGTGTGCACGTGTTGAAAACCAGCTCCGTTTTAAAAACCGCAAGTACTTTGTACAAAACTGTTTTCGATGCTACATAATTTTTGTATGCTGCATGTATTTGTAGATGTTACTTCAGGTAGCGTAGTCCGCGGGGTATTTTATGATATATTCTGCCTTCTTATACTGCTTATGTATACATGGAAGAACCCTGGAGATACTAGAAGGTTTCAGATAGATTATTTAAAGGTAAGACAGAGATTTAGGAACCAGGTATTAAATTGTAAGACATTTCCAGGGAAAGATGTGGACTCTGACCACAATCTATTGATTATGATCTGTAGATTAAAACTGAAGAAACTGCAAAAAGGTGGGAATTTAAGTAGATGGAACCTGGATAAACTGAAAGAACCAGAGGTTGTACAGTGTTTCAGGAAGAGCATAAGGGAACAATTGACAGGAATGGGAGAAATAAATACAGTAGAGGAAGAATGGATAGCTTTGAGGAATGAAATAGTGAAGGCAGCAGATGACCAAGTAGGTAAAAAGACGGGTGCTAGTAGAAATCCTTGGGTAACAGAAGAGATATTGAATTTAATTGATGAAAGGAGAAAATACAAAAAAAAAAGTAAGTGAAGCAGGCAAAAAGAAATACAAACGTCTCAAAAATGAGATCGACAGTAAGTGCAAAATGGCTAAGCAGGGATGGCTAGAGGACAAATCTAAGGATGTAGAGGCTTATATCACTAGGGGTAAGATAGATACTGCCTACAGGAAAATTAAAGAGACCTTTGGAGAAAAGAGCTCAGATGGAAACCCAGTTCTAAGCAAAGAAGGGAAAGCAGAAAGGTGGAAGGAGTATATAGAGGGTCTATACAAGGGCGATGTTCTTGAGGACAATATTATGGAAATGGAAGAGAAGGTAGATGAAGATGAAATGGGAGATATGATACTGTGTGAAGAGTTTGACAGAGCACTGAAAGACCTGAGTCGAAACAAGGCCCCGGGAGTAGACAACATTCCATCAGAACTACTGACGGCCTTGGGAGAGCCAGCCATGACAAAACTCTACCATCTGGTGAGCAAGATGTATGAAACAGGCGAAATACCCTCTGACTTCAAGAAGAATATAATAATTCCAATCCCAAAGAAAGCAGGTGTTAACAGATGTGAAAATTACCGAACTATTAGTTTAATAAGTCACAGATGCAAAATACTAACTCAAATTCTTTACATACGAATAGAAAAACTGGTGGAAGCCGACCTTGGGGAAGATCAGTTTGGATTCCGTAGAAATATTGGAACACGTGAGGCAATACTGACCTTACGACTTATCTTAGAAGAAAGATTAAGGAAAGGCAAACCTACGTTTCTAGCATTTGTAGACTTAGAAAAAGCTTTTGACAATGTTGCCTGGAATACTCTCTTTCAAATTCTGAAGGTGGGAGGGGTAAAATACAGGGAGCGAAAGGCTATTCACAATTTGTACAGAAACCAGATGGCAGTTATAAGAGTCGAGGGGCATGAAAGGGAAGCAGTAGTTGGGAAGGGAGTGAGACAGGGTTGTAGCCACTCCCGATGCTATTCAATCTGTATATTGAGCAAGCAGTAAAGGAAACAAAAGAAAAATTCGGAGTAGGTATTAAAATCCATGGAGAAGAAATAACAACTTTGAGGTTCGCCGATGACATTGTAATTCTGTCAGAGACAGCAAAGGACTTGGAAGAACAGTTGGACCGAATGGACAGTGTCTTGAAAGGAGGGTATAAGATGTACACTTGACAGAAAAAAAAGTTGTCACTGCCGAATACAACCAACATAACGTAGCTGAGTTGCAGGTCCTCTAAACACCAAAACCCCGTGGGGAACAGTCGTTTGACTACACACAATGGGTACCGCAAGAGACTACTAGAGACCAAAGGTCTTTATGGCTGTCAGTCTAAGCGTCAACTAATATCGTCATACAAAACATATTAGAAAACACGTTCTTAGCGATGAGATACCCCATAACACTCATAAACTGACCTTAATTACAAGTGACATTCCAAAAGTTCTGAGAATACGGGTTATTTTACATATATCGTACAGTAATCCTTAGTCAAAATTAAATACTTGAGACAATATACGGAGTTACAAAGCTGTACGGCAATTGGAAAAAAGTTTTTCGCACTCGCAAAGGTTTTCCATCCACGTGCTGAACGTCGCTCAACGGCGAGTGGCTCTGGAAACTGGGTATTGGACGAACCAGTAAAAAAACGCTATTAACGGCAACAAGCACTCTACGGAAATCCCAACATTAACAGCGAATCACCAGTAATATCATTGTTCTCGTATCACATCAACAGCTACGTGTACACAAATTTGAACTTTAAATGACATGACCAACGTTGTCGTTCTGGTCATAGCCATTGCTAACTATAGCCATTGCTAACTAAGCTAAGCTCTGTTTGTGCTTATTGATCACTACGCATAAAGAGACGTGAAGTATAGACGTTTGCACCAGTATCAGTTATCAATTCTGATCCTGCAAATAAATAACGAAAATTTTGTACTGAACTGGGAATCCTGTCATAAAAGTCCTGGGAACTACCCCCAAAGACGTTTAATATATCATTCACAAGGAACAAGGTATGCTCATGTTTAAATTTGAAATGCCATCATGTAAAGCTTGTGACAGGGATGCGAACCCAGCAACTAACCGGATTGTTAACGAAGTACGTAAAATTAGAAGTTAAATATCAAATGTTTTCACCAATAGCGAGATGTTTGAACCTTAAATGACGGTAGAATTGTTTTTGCCTGACTGGGATTCGAACCCAGCATCGAGCGCCGTCGTTTTCTAGGCAGGAACAGACGATAAATCGCTATTGTTGGTTCACCAGTAGCGAGATGTGCGTATGTTTAGCTAGACATCAGGCCACGGAAAATTCTGTGCTGAATGGAATTCAAACCCGCACACGTGGTCATGAAGACACTTTGTCAAATTCTTTTCCAATAATAGCTAGGAGTGGCATGTTTGTACTTTCAATGATGTGATGGAAAATACTCTGCTGGCTAGAAGTTGAATCCACAACATATCGTCGTTGGTGATCACAACGAACACAACCTCAAACCCAAATCCTTTTTCGCCAGTAGAATGGAGAGGAATGTTTGAACTTGAAAAGATGTAAGGAAACGTTTGATCTTGTAATGTTGTGATAAAAAGCTCATCATTTGGCTGTGAGCTGAAACGAACACGTTACAGCTGACAACGCACGAAGAGACGTTGAAAATGCAACTATTTTTCACTAGTACTTCGGAGTGCACATGCTAGATCTTGAAATGAAATAATGAATATTTTGTGCTGATGAGGATTCGAAGCCAGATAGGTGCCTTTCGAGAAGGCCTAGAAGAGTTTGCAATCTTGGGGAACAGAGTGAAACCGAATTCAAATCCCAGTCCAGCACCACAATTTTCAACGTCTCAGTTTCAAATAAAGTAAGAGCCTTGAGAACTTACATGGCCATTGGTTCGTTAAATGAAATACTTTTTCTAGTTTACGACGACTTGCTGGTGACAGAGTCTCTGCCTTCCAGGGTTTCTCCATCTGTCACAGCTCAAACGAATGCCGCTTTGCCCCAGTCGGCAGCGAAGGGATGTTATCTTTACTGCGGATATTGAACTACGAAGCTTACTGGCGTTACTAGGGGTGAAGGAGAATTACTTGTGTGTGTTAAAAATCTACGCCTGACATGAGATGTGAACCTACACGCTTTGCACATCAATACAAGTTAATCCACCAGACCACAGAACCCCCTGCCAAGAACATAATTATGAATTGCAGAGTATTCATTTAGATGTAGATGTAGATGTCAAGGGACGGGTAACAGTAAGGAAGGCGGGATCTGGGAATGGATAGAAGTGCAGAAGTGCAAAATATAAGCGTGAAATGCTTGCAAAGTATTGCTTACTTAGATGTGTGCCACAGTTCGTTTTATCTTAGGTCCGAGAGATAAGGAAGGACTGTTTTCAGAGCGAAGAATGGGTTATAGGGAAGGGGAGATCAAAGAATACGGTTTCATAGGTGTTGAGAGGAATGATAGAGAGTAAAGACAGCAACAATTAAAAGAGAAAATATAGCGTTAATGGAAACCGCTAGATTTGTTTATAAAGTTTTGGAGGAATGGAATAGAAGGGCACTTGCGGCGATAGTGTCAGAGAGAGAGAGAGAGTGTGACAAAGAATAGAGGAGATATTAACAACGAGTAAACATAATATGAAATCGTTTGCGTATTGTGTGGAGGACGGAGGGTGTATTCATGGGTGGAGGGGAAGAGAGAGATGTATTTGAAATAACGAAAACTACTGTGACAGAGTCCATCTACGCTGATTAGTTTGTAAGTATCTAGAGAGGGTATAAATGAAATCAAAATGCAATATTTAACAAACTGTATATTCAAAAGAAACCCACTTGAATTAAAAAGGCAACTCAAACGAAAACTAACCCATATTGTATCTTTTATGTTACCACGCGATCTTCCATTAGCTCCCAATGAGGAAAATAAAAAAACATCTCTAATATTTTATCCAGAATCCTTCATTACTTTGTACTGCTATCAAGCGTCTTTGCATACGTAACAGCCTGAAGAAGCAACTTCCTGCCAGGCTTCCAGGACGCAGTCCCAAAGAGCGTCCGCAGTAGTTAGTTGGTTTCGTGGCCAGATCTCTGTTAATGTTCTGGTGACCTCAGACAACATGTTTTCCATGGGGTTCATATCAGCCGCCCGTGGCGGCCGGTCCATGACATTGACGCCAATCGTGGAGAGCCGCTGCTGAACAAATGCAGACTTGTGAATGGGAGAATGGTCCCCTTGCAGTGTGACGTCCCCTTCTGCGTATAGCATTCGTACTGACGGAAGCATCACATTTTCCAATATGTGGGAATACTGCACGCTGTCCAGAGTTCCTTCTATCCTGTGAAGAATTCCCACCCTTCTCGCAGAAATCAAACCCCAGCAGGTAACAGATAGCCGGCCACTTCTTCTCGTCGTGGTTACATATTCGCGTCGATGGTGAGTCCCTTGCGGCCTGTAAACGATTCGTGGATCGTCGTTACTGGTGGAAAACACGTTCTCATCAGTGAAAATGACGCTGTCTCACGACGCCCTCAGATGGAGCTCCGCAAATGCTAGCCGGTATAAAACGTCGTCTTCGCTGAGCTCTTGTTTCACGGCGGATCGTCGTGCATGCAGTCCAGCGTCCCTCAGCCTTCGGCGAGTCGTGTCTCTGGAGCCGGGGAAGTTGGTCTCCCGCCGCAACTGCTTTGCGTTCATAAAGGGATTTTCTTTGCTCCTAGACACTAGGTCCCTGTCTTCCTGCTGTGAGCTCTCTCTCTTCCTGCCTGAGCCAGGAACCCTGTTGGTGGTGCCTCTTTCAAGGCAAATCCTCCATCATCTCGTTGCAGTGGTATGTGGTACGCCATACCGTTTGCCAGCTTCTCTGATGGAACATCCTCCTTCTTCAATGAGAGCGACGACTCTATCTCGAATAGACATCTCCCAGTGAGCCATTACGGCAGACAGCCTGATGTGTATTTCTGCATGCCGCTCTCATACTGATGCCAGGAGAGGAGATAAACATATTTACGTCAAATGAAGCGGCAGAAGCAGAGACATGCGGCGCAGCCGTGCTGGCTCGTCCCGGGCTGCTGGCCCACCAACGCCACCGCCAATTCGCTCACTTCCGTCTCGCCTCGGCCAGCCTGGCTGGCTCGTAGCTCGCGAGCCGCGGCTAGTACAGAGCCGGGCCGCAAGGCCACGATCACTCCTTGAAGGATCAAAAGTTACACCTAACCTACCCAAGTCTGTAGTATAAACTAACGCAGCTACAGCTATTCTGCTATATAACATGTGCAGGCACACCTACAGTTGACGATTCATTCCAATATTTGACGAACAATACGTTCAAAAATACATTCATTTTAAACATAGCTACCACAAAATAGCCGGCCGCTGGTGGCCGAGCGGTTCTAGGCGCTTCAGTCTGGAACCGCTGACCGCTACGGTCGCAGGTTCGAATCCTGCCTCGGGCATGGATGTGTGTGATGTCCTTAGGTTAGTTAGGTTTAAGTAGTTCTAAGTTCTAGGGGACTGATGACCTGAGATGTTAAGTCCCATAGTGCTCAGAGCCATTTGAACCACAAAATATTTCACCTAGCTAGCAATAGCATGATTCAGGAAACTATTCTTTCTTGTAAGCGCTCTGCGTTAGATATAGCCTTAAGAAAACGTGTATTCAACCACAACAAGTAAGCGGAATGTAAAAGTGAATAGGTTTGGCGGCAGCTTCTCCAAATAATAGTATATACGTAGTACATAAGACACGTTTTGTGCACTTATAACATGTACTCAGTGTCTCTGAAACAATACGTGCTGCACGACGGAAAATACTTTCTGCTGAGGCACATCATTTACATCTCAGTGATACACGACTGCTAGAGAACATTGCTCTTTACGGCAGTCAATCCACTTGTAAATTAACACCATGATGTCGCAGATATTAGGCAACACGTTACTAGGGATGAGAAAGGCCTTAAGGTTTGCAACTAAACATGCTACTCCTAGCTACTATTGAATAAGAATTTGGTTATTAACGTGTCCTCATAACCATGTGTGGGGCGTTCGATTCTCAGTCAGCATAGACATTTTCGTCGCCTTGTTTCTAGTTAAACATGCGCACATCTCGCTGATGGTGGACCAACATTGGACATTTCTCGTCTGTTCCTGGTTAGACAACGACGGCGGTACGCGCCGGGTTCGAATCCCGGTCAGGCAATACAACTTCAGTCGTCATTTAAGGATCCAACCTCACTACTGGTGACAAACTGTGATATCTACATTCTGATTTTACCTACTTATTCAACAATCTGATTAGGTGCTGGGTTGGCATCCTTGTCACCAGCATTACATGATGGCATTTCAATTTTAAACATGTGAATCCTTTGTTCCTTGACAATGCAATAATATACAACGTCTTTCGAGGTTAATTACCAAGAAGGTAATTGCCATGTTAGGGTTCCTGGTTTCGTACAAACATTATCGTCATTTACGTCCAAGTTGAGAATTGATAATTGACACTGGTGCAAACGTCAGTATTTGACGTCTCTTTCTGCCTAGTGATCGAGTCTCGATAAGGCACAAAGCTTTGCTTGGTTAACAATGGCTTTACGCTCTGGGTTTGCATCCGGATCCAGAACGAGGACGTTGGTCATGTCATTTATAGTACAACTTTGTGTATAGCTAACTGTTGGTGAGTAATGTGAACAATGATATTACTTGTGATTCGCTGTTAATGTTGGGATTTCCGCAGAGTGCTTGCTGCTGTAAATTACGTTTTCTTTTAACTGCTTAGCATTACATAAAGTTAATGGGAAACGACTCCCCGTTGAACGTTGAATGACGTTCAGCATGTCTTGGGTAAACCTTTTAGACAGCAAAGAACTTGTTTCCAATTGCCATACAATTTTATAGCTCCATATACTGACTCAAATATTTAATTGTGCCTAAGGAATACTGAAAGATTTATGTGACAGAACTAGTTGTCCCATAACGTTTGAAAAGTCACTTATTGTAATTAAGTTTACTTTACAAACGTTAAGGACTGTCTGATCTCTTCTGTACTATCGTGGTGTTACTTTACATCTGGACGGACTGTCATAAAGACTGGTGTTCTCTAGTAGTCTCTAGTGGAACCCATTGTGTATCTTACAACGACTGTACTGTGGAGGGTTGCGACGATATGCAACACAGATATGCTATGTTGGTTGCTATTCAGGTGCAGCCTACACGTTGGATTCAGGCGCGACCCACTTTTTTTTCTGTCGAGTGTACATCAACAAAAGCAAAATGAGCATAATGCAATGTAGTCGAATTAAGGCGGGTGATGCTGAGGGAATTAGATTAGGAAATGAGACACTTAAAGTAGTAAAGGAGTTTTGCTATTTGGAGAGCAAAATAACTGATGATGATCGAAGTAGAGAGGATATAAAATGTAGACTGGCAATGGCAAGGAAGCGTTTCTGAAGAAGAAAAATTTGTTAACATCGAGTATAGATTTAAATGTCAGGAAGTCGTTTCTGAGAAAGTATTTGTATGGAGTGTAGCCATGTATGGAAGTGAAACATGGACGATAACTAGTTTGGACGAGAAGAGAATAGAAGCTTTCGAAATGTGGTGCTACAGAAGAATGCTGAAGATTAGATGGGTAGATCACATAACTAATGATGAGGTATTGAATGGAATTGGGGAGAAGAGGAGTTTGTAGCACAACTTGACTAGAAGAAGGGATCGGTTGGTAGGACATGTTCTGAGGCATCAAGGGATCACCAATTTAGTATTGGAGGGCAACGTGGAGGGTAAAAATCGTAGAGGGAGACCAAGAGATGAATACACTAAGCAGGTTCAGAAAGATGTAAGTTGCAGTAGATACTGGGAGATGAAGAAGCTTGCACAGGATAGAGTAGCATGGAGAGCTGCATCAAACCAGTCTCAGGACTGAAGACCACAACAGCAACAACATGTAGTACATAACTTAGAAAGCGTTGCGTCTAGTGTTTTGAAGTTCTTGCCGTGCTGTTCACCGTTTCACCCGTAGCAAATGGGAGAAATGGTGAACTCGGGCAGGGGTGATACTGTGAAGGACTTTTCTTATGTGTAAAGTGTAAAGCTTTTATTTGGGTACATCCCAGCCAGGGTTTTTGACAAGTCATGAAATGTTAGCGTTTCCTATCCCATGCGAGAGTTATATTCTGTTTTATCCGACGTCTCATTACAATCGTTAATTTAAAAATTAGTTTTCGTATATTTTTTTGCGAGTACAGTTTGGTTTGTCAGTGATTGAAAAAGCAAATGTTCTAACTATCGCCATTGCTCCAGGCAAAGATGCCTACGTTTTACAAAAGACAAAAAGGATCCAGCCGTGCTGATTATACAGAGGAGCAACTTACCGATGCCGTAAGAGCGGTGTAAAATGGAATGAGCCTGAATAAAGCCTCAAAGGAGTTTAACGTTCCATGGTCAACGCTGAAGAGACGATTAGTAAACGGGTGCTTTACGAAAAAACCTTTGGGTGGGCCGCCTGTACTAACACAAGAATGTTAGAAAAAGTTGGTAAAACATATCATAAAACTACAAAACTTCGGATTTGCACCGACAAGCACAGAAGTACGTACCATGGCATATAAACTGGCTGAGTAATATAACCAACATCACAAATTTAACCGAGAAAAAGAAACTGCTAGTATGGACTGGCTACATTTACTCTTAAAAAGAAATCCGGAACTCTCAATCCGCAAATCGGAAGGAGTTTCACAAGCATGGTCAAGGGGTTTAAGTACGAGAAACGTTTCAAACTATTCTTCTTTGCTGCAGAATATCTCGGTAGAGCATAACCTCCTTGATAAGCCGGGAAATATATTCAACGTAGATGAGTCCGGACTTCATCTGAATAATAGACCGGGTTACGTATTGGCAGAAAAGGGATCTAAGTGCGTTCCAGCGATAACATCCGGTGAAAAGGGTGAAACCATATCTGTAATCGCTTGCTGCAATGGAGAGGACATGTTTTCACCCCCAGCTTGTGTTTTGAAGGGAAAAAAATGAAAATACCGAGTACAAGGACGGTATGCCGCCGGGTTCCACGATTTTCATGTCACAAAAGTCGGCGTACGTAACAACTAATATCTTTCTTTTGTGGCTAAGAAAGATTTTGCACCGAAGAAGCCTGAGGGAAGAGTCGTGCTTTTTTTGGATGGACCAAAGGAAAAACCGTAACCAAAGAGACTACCAAAGGAATTATCAAAAAGAAGATGCCTAAGAAACGAAAAGCGTCTACCACTGACACCGAATCCGACTCGACGCTGGATATCCAATTTTGAGACGATGATGACGACGCAGATAATGAAGAATGTTGTTGTGTAGGGTGCGGTGAACAGTACAGTTGCACTAAAAAGGATGTGGATTGGATCAAATGTATTAGCTGCCAACGTTGGCTGCATGAAGACTGTTCAAAATATGAATCTATGTGTGAGGTATGTGCAAAAAGCAGGGGAAATAATTTTTAACAATTTCACCATTTCACCCATATCCATGGGTGAAATGGTGAAATTGATAAAAATAAGTATTCTTTTTCTTTTAAATTTTGTAGTGCCTTAAAGAGGATGTAGTACTGTTAATCTATTACTTATGTATTTTGTGAAAGGAGAGTGTTTTTATTTTGTTTAAAGAAACAATTTCTTGTCTTGTAAGAGGCCCAAATTTTTTGTTCGCCATATCACCCTGATTTACCCTATAGGTAAATATCCTATCTGTAGAAGGGAACGAAGGATATTAACCAGAAATCATCTGATGATACAATTTCTCAGTCCAGAACATAATACTGTCAAATACACTGGCGGAAAAAAATCACAACACCAAGAAATTTGTGCGACATAAGCGAAAATTGGTACGCGTATTTCGACATCTTAAAAATGAAGTCTTTGAAATTTCGTGCCAATCGAATAAAACTGGCACTAGCAGCGCCACTACAAGGACTCAAATCAGGTGTTCTTCAAATACACGCTATAACGGACGTGAGCGTTAGTTACCTCTGAGATCGGACTTGGTGAGTTGATGTTAGTCAAGAACGCCTTTAAGGTCACAAATACCTCACTGAGCCTGAACGGGGTCATGTAATAGAGCTACAAGAAGCTGGATGTTCCTTGCGCGAAATCCCAGAGAAACTTGGCAAGAAACTAGCCACTGTACATGACTGCTGGCAGCGTTAGTCACGAGAATGTACGATCGCAAGAAGACCGGGCTCCGGATGGCCTCATGGCACTACCAAGAGCGAAGACTGTCGTGTTTGGCGTATGGCATTGGTGCATCGTATTAGATCTACAGTAGCAATTTCAGAACCATTTGGCACCACTTTGACACAACGAACTGTTACAAATCGGTTACTTCAAGGACAGCTCCGAGCCAGACGCCCTGTAGCGCGCATTCCACTGACCCCAAACCACGGCATTTGCGACATCAGAGCCGGCCGCAATGGCCGTGCGGTTCTGGCGCTGCAGTCCGGAACCGCGGGGCTGCTACGGTCGCAGGTTCGAATCCTGCCTCGGGCATGGGTGTGTGTGATGTTCTTAGGTTAGTTAGGTTTAAGTATTTCTAAGTTCTAGGGGACTTATGACCTAAGATGTTGAGTCCCATAGTGCTCAGAGCCATTTTTTTTGCGACATCAGCGGCGTCAAGCAAGAGATCATTGGAGGGCAGGGTGAAGGTCTGTTGTGTTTTCTGATGAAAGTTGGTTCTGTGAGAATGAAGTCTTTCGTGACGGCATCATTGTATGAAATATTCTCTTACCTCTTGCCGCCTCAATTCGGGGTAAAACATCATGCTTTCGGCGATTACCTCCGTCGTCTTCGTCAGTTGCTCCTGACCAAGACTTTGGAGGTAATCGCCGAAAGCATGATGTTTTACCCTGAATTGAGGCGGCAAGAGGTAAGAGAATGTTTTATACAAAGCTGGTTCTGTCTCAGTGCAAGTGATGGCCGTGTGTCGGTTAGGAGGAGACCATTTGAGGGCCTGCAACCAACCCGTCTGTGTGCTAGACGCACTGGACCTACACCCGAAGTTATGGTCTGGGGTGCGATTTCGTATGACAGCAGGAGCACCCCCTTCGTTATTCCACGCACCCTGACTGAAAATCTGTACCCTAGTCTGGTGATTCAACCTTTTGCGCTGCCTTTCATGAACAGCATTCTAGGGCATGTTTTCGAATAGGATAACACCGCATATGTCTCCAATAGAGCATATACGAGGGTTGGAACTTTAATAGTGGCAACTATTTACTTACAGCTCGTACGAAATAGATACGTGCTTCAAAGTTTTACTGACCTTCAAAGTAGTCACCAGCATTGTGTATAACCCGTTGCCAGGGATGTGGAAGTCGTAGGATACACTTAGCAATAGCAGCTGTGTTGACAGTTCGAGCGGCGCTGTCTATTGCCCGAAGAATTTGTAGCAGTTCGCCAGACGCTGTGACCTAGCGGTTCTAGGCGCTTCAGTCTGGAACCGCGCTGCTGCTCCGGTTGCAGGTTCGAATCCTGTCTCGGTCATGGATGTGTGTGATGTCCTTAGGTTAGTTGGGTTTAAGTAGTTCTAAGTGTAGGGGACTGATGACCTCAGATGTTAAGTCCCACAGTCCTTAGAGCCATTTTGTAACAGTTCTGAAGCGAATGCCGTGAAGTGTTTTCTTCAGTTTAGAAATCGAGTTGAACTCACGAGGGCTGAAGTCAGGGCAGTGCAGTAGGTAGTATGGCACTTAGCAGCACCATCAGTCAAACAAATCAGTAACAGGTTACACTGTACGTGCTTGAGCAAATCAAATGTTCAAATGTGTGTGAAATCCTATGGGACTTAACTGCTAAGGTCATTAGTCCCTAAGCTTACACACTACTTAACGTAAATTATCCTAAGGACAAACACACGCACCCATGCCCGAGGGAGGACTCGAACCTCCGCCGGGATCAGCCGCACAGTCCATGACTGCAGCGCCTTAGAGCGCTCGGCGAATCCCACGCGGCGTGCTTGGGCACTGTCCTGCAAAATGATGATCAGGTCCCGCAGAAAGTGTCAATACTTCTGTCTCTACGCTGTTCATTTTTGGAAAACAACCTACGACCAGCTTAGAGACAGAAGTGATGACACTTTCTATAGGACCTCACCATCATTTTGCAGGACAATGCTCAAGCACGTACAGTGCAAGCTGTTACTGATTTGTTTGATGATGGGGCTGCTAAGTGCTAGAGCACATACTGCACTCCCCTGATTTAAGACCTCGTAAGTTCAACTCGATTTCCAAACTGAAGTAAACACTTCACGGCATTCCTTCAGAACTGCTACAAATTCGCCGGGTAACAGGCCGCGCTGCTCGAACTGTCAACACAACTGACACTGCTAAGAGTATCCTACGACTTCCACATCGTGAGCAACGGGTTATACAAAATGATGGTAACTACTTTGAAGGTCAGTAAAACTTTGAAACAAGTATCTGTTTTGTACTAGCTGTAAATAAATAGTTGCCACTATTAAAATTCCAACTCTCGTATGGGGCATCATGAGATGACAACCTTAGTGTCATCCACAAACACCATTAACCATCCCTATATTGACCAACCAAATACAATAAGCATGGAATTCTTTACCACAAACTGACATCCGGCACATGTTCAACAGAATGCAATGCATGCAGATTTGCATGCCCGCATTCAACATTCTGGCGCTTACACAAGTAATTAAAGTACCAGCATTTCAAATGGCTCATATGGTTCTGAGCACTATGGGACTTAACATCTGAGGTCATCAGTCCCCAAGAACTTAGAACTACTTAAACCTAACTAACCTAAGAACATCACACACATCCATGCCCGAGGCAGGATTCGAACCTACGACCGTAGAGGTCGCGCGGTTCGGGACTGAAGCGCCTAGAACCGCTCGGCCACAGTGGCCGGCACCAGCGTTTCAAAAAAAAATGGTTCAAATGGCTCTGAGCACTATGGGACTTAACATCTATGGTCATCAGTCCCCTAGAACTTAGAACTACTTACACCTAACTAACCTAAGGACATCACACAACACCCAGTCATCACGAGGCAGAGAAAATCCCTGACCCCGCCGGGAATCGAACCCGGGAACCCGGGCGTGGGAAGCGAGAACGCTACCACACGAACACGAGCTGCGGACACCAGCGTTTCACATCTGCAATTGCTTATCTTGTGTTTTCATTAATATGTGATCTTGCAATATTAATAACTTAAATGTGTTAGCTAGACAAAAGAATTCACGAAATTTCATTGCACTACATTAATTACTTTTTGATCTAACTTACTCTGCGTCAGTGTATATATCCAAGGTTCGTTCACCATGGAGGAAGATGCAGTTAAAATGTAGGCAAAATGAAAATACCGCAAGGCACTTGAAAATTATTTTATGTGTGGTAGACAACCCAGATGTGGACCACAGCCATAAGCACATTGTTTATGCAACTGAAGAATATTACTGCCTCCTACACGCATGTGGCCGCGCGGGGTAGCCACGCGGTCTCAGACGCCTTGTCGGGCTTCGCGCGGCTCCCCCCGTTGGAGGTTCAAGTCTTCCCTCAGGCATGGGTGTGTGTTTTGTCCTTAGCGTAAGTTTGTTTAAGTTAGATTAAGTAGTGTGTAAGTCTAGGAACCGATGACCTCAGCAGTTTGGTCGCACAGAAGCGTACCACAAATTTCCAATTTTCTACACGTGTCTCGAAAAGAGAAAATCCAGGAAATTAGAGAATGCAATGTAGGTTAGCCAACAATCACTCTTTAGGTTGGTTAATGGCTTTTTTTAAACCTGAGGAATAATTATAATGAACGAGCATTTGTTTTGGTAGTAGAGAGGTAGACTACGTGGAAATCGATCACACAATATTTACGATTCTCCATCCAAATTACTCAGATCGGATCCTTGTTAAATTCGCAATCGAAGCAAGACTTGGTTAGATGATTATTTGTGGTGATGCACTGGTAACTATGTCTGTTAACAACTCCACCTGTTTGTTGATGGTAGGCATTCTGATCGTGTTGCTATGCTAAACGCCTTCCCTGCACTAGAAGATGTATGTACGAGTGGTGAACTAGCTGAGACTGCTTTCGTGGAGCTGGGTTTACTTGGGATAGGCCAATCTTCACTAAGCAGCCATCGGAACATTTTGCCGTTTAGTCAATAATTCCTGTGCGCGATCACAATCGTCGATAATGTTGCAGATCCATGTGGGTTTTACAGCATGTATTACTTTACCTTTCAAGCTACGATTCAGGCAACACTTTAGTACATCTTTCCTCCCTAGGTGGCGGCGGCTGTATTAGAGGCATTGTGTATAATGGAGAGGATTCCTGCTGAGAAAAAATCCAGGAGAGTATGGTACGATGATATATTACGAGGGTGAGTCAAAACCTTAAATTTGTAATAACAAATCGAAATTTCGCGCCGTTATGCTGTAATTTGCTAAGCGGACTACAAACAGCGTGCACAATGGCCTGTAGGTGGAAGCATAGTGCAGATGCACACATACCGTCGCAGTATCAGTATGAAGATGGCCGCCCCACCAGGGAAGAACAGCGTTCTGTTATTCGGTTTTTGCGTAGTGAAGGGGTGCAACCTATTGAAATTCATCGACGAATGAAGGTTCAGTACGGTGGAGCATGTTTGTCACAGCAGCAAGTCTACGAATGGAGTAGGAAGTTCGCAAATGGTGTGACTTCAGTGGAAGATGCTCCTCGTCCAGGTCAGGCACAACGAGTTGTGATTCCACAGAGCACTCCATCAGTTGAAGCCATAGTGAAGGAAAACCGCCGAGTGACACTGAATGACATTGCAGCATGTTTACAGATAAGTCATGGGTCAGCGCACCACAGTTTCACGAAGTGTCTGCAACATGGGTGCCACGGCAGCCGACTCCTGAAATGAGAGAACGACTTGTTGACGCTTGTGAAGAACTTCTTCGGCGCATTGAACGAGAAGGTGATGGCTTCCTTGCAAGAATCGTTATTGGGGACGAAACCGTGGTTCACTTCCACCAATCGGAAACGAAGAGAGCGGGCAAGGAATGGCGCCATTCCTCATCACCAAGTGATTTCCATATGTTTGGACCACTCAAAGACGCAATGGGAGGAAAGAAGTTCCGTTCTGATTAAGAGGTACGCCAGATGGTGCATGAGTGGTTGCGCGGACTACCAAAAGAATTTTTTTCTGTGCGAATCTATGCAGTTCGTAAGCGCTGCAGGACTTGCCTAGAGCATGGGGGAGATTATGTTGAAAAGTGATACAGCTTTGTACCACTTCTGCACAATAAATAATATTTAAAAAAAATATTTAAGATTTTCATTTAACTCACCCTCGTACATCGTAGCACAAATGTCTTGTGAAACATCACAACGAGAAATCACGTATGTTTACCAACATCAATTCTTTCCACGAGAATAAAACAGGATGGGTGTCAATGTTCTACCTGCCACATACCGTAAGATGGTATGCGGATGTTATTAATCTTTATGGAAATAATCAGCAACCAGGTACACATTAGAAATTTTGTTTCCTTAACCGGTTTCAGGCACTTAGGTCCTTCTACAGAAGGTTATAACTACAGTATTATTTGCCAGTGTCAACAATAAGACGCAAGCAGCATATTGCTATGGTCAGGGGGTTCATAGTTCTTATACAAAAATGGCATAAAGGTTCTCATTTCTCTACACAATCCTCGGACATTGACACTAGGATTATCTCAGAAAGCTATTGTATCTCTAATGTTCAAGTTCTTAAAAAAACGTATGTTCTTAAAAAAATCCTCTTTCTCATTTTGAAATTCTATTACTTTATTTTCTTATCCATCTTAACAGAATGTGGATATGTTTCGAATAGACTTAGGAAGATTCTCGCTAAAGAAATTACTTCGCGTTGCTGCAGGGGCAAAAGAGGTGAGTGCTACTCTCCCCTAAATGCAGTATTGAAGTAATTGACTCTCGACCAGCGTGACGGAAAATGAAAAATGCACTAACTCTTTACATATCTTGCTATTCTCTTTATGGTATTGCTAAGCAATACAGACATCTACTTCTTATCTCATTTATCTCATCTTATCCTATGGCCTCTATGCCAGATATACAATTACTGGGATATACACTAATGTTCAGGAAAAAACAGAACACCTTTAACGACTAGAGATAGGAATTTCATATTCACAGAACATGTACATGAGTATGTTCTGCAGAAATGATTAGCGTTTCAACCTTGTCGATCCCCGGGTTTAAGGTCAATATCAATATTGCGGTGCAACTCAACCTAGCGGTAAAATGTTCCTGCGTCTCTCGTTGTCACTATAAACCGAAGGTAATGGATCAGTGTGACTTGAGCAGACGTGCAATGTGGCTCTCAGACGTATGCATGAACCGTACGGTCAAATCAGTGAGTCTGAATGGTTCAAATGGTTCTAAGCACTATGGGACTTAACATATGAGGTCATCAGTCCCTATACTTAGAACTACGTAAACCTAACTAACCTAAAGACATCACACACACCCATTCCCGAGGCAGGATTCGAACCTGCGACCGTAGCACCCACGTGGTTCCGGACTGAAGCGCCTAGAACCGCTCTTCCACAGCGGCCGGCGATGAGTTTGTTTTATTGGCATGAAATAATGTGATGTATCAGTCCGAGAAACTCCTGCTCGACTGGGACGAGGTGTTTCGGCAGTGCAACGGGTGTGTGCAGAATGATTCACGGAAGGCCGTAGAACACAAGATGGGTTATGTCGTACCACCGAGGTCACCCTGCGAGAAGATCGACAACTCATCCGAATGGCATTACAGGAGAGATCTGCGTCCTCCTCGACTCTGGCGCATGAGTGGAGCAGTATAACACATCGTACACTATAAGGGATGATTGTCCATCGCCTTTAGTACGGCACAGGTTATGTGCGCGTCGTCCACTTCTCCGCCTACCTTTGACGAACGTGCAGAAACATGCCAGTCGTGCGATGTATGGAACGATGTCACTGAGGGCAGGAATGACATCAGATAGTGTTTTCGGACGAATAGCGGTTCTGTTGGTGGCTGCATTTTGGTTCGCCGCAGACAGGGGGAGCGGCATTCGCAAATGACATATAGCGCCAACTCAAGGCCTTATGGCACGGGATGCTATTGGGTTTAACTACAAACCACAGTTGGTGCGTGTCTAGGACGTTATGACCAGTGTGACCTACGCGAATGACATCCTGCACAACACCTTACACGCCAATTATCAGCAAGACAATGCAGGACCACAAGTTTCTGCACCAACACGTATCTTCTTGGTGTCACAGGATGTCAGCTATTGCCCTGGCCGCCAGATCGCCAGACTTGTCGCCAACCGAACATGTGTGGAATTGGTGAAACGACGGATGCAGCACTGTGACACAATGCCAACAGATGAACTTTGGAACCAGGTGAATTCAGCATGGATGGCTATTCCAGAGGACGCCGTTCGCGCCTTATACGCGTCGATGCCATCAGGAATAGAACAAGTTATCAGGGCCCATAGCGGACCCTGTGTCTACTAGGCAATAGGACACATGCTGAAATGAGATGACTGAAATGCTAATCATTTCTGCAGAACTTACTAATCAACATGTCCTGTGAATATGAACGTCCTATCTCTAGTCATTCAAGGTATTCTGTTTTTCTTTGTTTTTGTTTTTTTTCTGAGCATGAGTGTAAACATCGCTCCGTCTACCACAAACACGCATTCCCTAAAATTACCCAGCAGTGTTTCGTGGAAAATATGTCGTCGCTCTTCCATGGAACCATATTCTACTGCAGAGATGAGAAACCAGTTCAGGAAATGCATATGTGTAATTATGCCCGATAAACTATCAGACTGAGATGTGTAATAGCTCTCGCAAAATACGGCACACATGTCAGTCATCTACTTTTTTTCATGTTCGACCTGTGTTTCGACGGGAAGAGACGCCCAACATTGACGTCCACTAGTATGGATCTAGATACTAACCTGGAGCATTGTAAGATGTTATAATAAGAAAACGCTAAAGTTGCAAATGAGGAATACGTGTATGTATCGAACTGGGAAGCTGACATGCACATATTAGCGCTTTGCTATGTTCCGAGTATTGACTATTCTCCATTTTTTAATGGTGTGTGTGTGTGTGTGTGTGTGTGTGTGTGTGTGTGTGTGTGTGTGTGTTGCAGTCAACATTGTCAAAATCTTACTATAAGCCTACAAATCTCTTCGAAATTCTGAAACCTGCGGAGTAAAACACAGAGAGTGAGGAAGGCCTATTTACAACTTGTACAGAAACCAGAAAGGCAATTATAAGAGTCGAGGGGTAGTGGCTGAGAAGGAAGTGTTAAGGATTGCAGTCTGTCTCCGACGTTTTTCAATCTTCGTATTGAGAAAGCAATAAAGCAAACCATAGGAAAAATTTTGGAGTAGGAATTAACTGCCAGGGAGAAGAAATAAAAATTTGACGCTTGCCAGTGACACTGTAACTCTGCCAAAGGCAGCAAAGGACTTGGAAGAGCAGCTAAACGGAATGAACTGTGTCTTGAAGGGAGGGAATAACATGAGCATCAACAAAAGCAAAACAAGGCTAATGGAATGTAGTGTAATTAAATCAAGTGATGCTGAGGGAATTAAGTTAGGAAATGTGTCACTTAAAATAGTAGATGAGTTCTGTTATTCAAGCAGCAAAATAGCTGATGATGGCCGAAGTAGAGAGGATATAAAATGAAGCCTGGCAATGGCAAGAAAAGCGTTTCTGCAGAAGAGCAATTTGTTAACAATGAATACAGAAGTAAGTGGTAGGAAATCTTTCTGAATGTATTTGCCTGGAATGTAGACATTTATGGAAGTTAAACATGGACGATAAACGGTATAGACAAGAAAAGAATAGAAGCTTGTGAAATGTGGTGCTACGGAACAATACTGAATATTAGATGGGTAGATCATGTAATTAATGAGGAGATACTGAATAGAATATGGGAGAATAGAAATTTTGTGTCACAACCTGACGAAAAGAGCGGATTTGTTGATAGGGCCACATTCTGAGATATCTAGGGATCACCAGTTTAGTATTGGAGGTAAGTGTAGGGGGGTAAAAATCGTAGAGGTAGACTAAGAGATGAATACAGTAAAGAGATTAAGAAGGATGTAGGTTGCAGTATTTATTCGGAAATGGAGAGGCTTGCACAGGATACAGCAACATGGAGACCTGCATCAAACCAGTCTTTGGACTTAAGACCGCAACAGCAACAATACATCGATTAAACGAATACCGATCTAGATTAGCGCTGAATCGAATTACTACATAAAATTCATTTTTAAAATAATAATTTTCGTAATGGGTTGACGATTAAAACTTTATTATTTATTTCGGCTTTCCTAGGTACTAAGACTGACAATACTTTGTAGAAACTGACGTGGGGATGCATCTTGCACGATGATATGTGATACAATAATCATGCCTAAACAATATGGAAATTTAATGATTCCATCATGATCGTGCTGTCGTTGTGAAACAGCTCATTATCTAATTGTCATCATAATAATAAAAAAGTTTGCTGTACATGAGAATTTTGCTAGCAGCAGTAGTAAGTTGGTAACGTTCAATTTCTGGGAAAACATATTTGATTTTTTTAAGAATGCTGCTTGGCGTGTGTCCTCAAATCGTGTCTAGCTCCTATTCTCGGGCAGTACTGGCTGTGACCTGCTGACGGGTATCTTTCTTGTGTAATATGATGCTTAGCAGCATCTACATCTCCAGTACGTAGATACTCCGCAAGCCATCATACGGTGGGTGTCGGAGGGTACCCTGCACCACTACTTGTAATTTCCTTTCCTGTTCCACTCGCAAATACAGTGAGGGAAAAACGACTGTCTGTTTATCTCCCTATGAGCCCTAACTTCTCCTATCTTATCTTCCTGGTCCATGTATGGTGGTGGCAGTAGAATCGTTCGACAGTCAGCTTCAAATGCCGATTCTCTAAATTTTCTCAATAGTGTTTCGCGAAAAGAACGTCGCCTTTCCTCCAGGGATTCCCATTTGAGTTCCGGAAGCATCTCTATTAACACTCACACGTTGTTCGAGCCTACAGGTAGCAAATCTAGCATCCCGCCTCTGAATTGTTTCTACGAGGTGTGATTCAGAAGTTTCAAGACTGATTCATTTCTAAGTAGGGGAGCGCGAGCGGACCCGTTCCGACGGTTTGGGGAAGTAGTGGGGGGTCTCAGGGAACGAACTGACGCTGCGGAAGTTGCCTCTGGAACCATGGAGAGTGCGCATCGCTTGCAGCGCGAGTGCGTGTCATTGACCTCGCTCTAAAAGTGGGAGAGGCGAAAGGGGAGCAGTACTTGGAGCAGCGTTATGCTATTAAGTTTTGCGTGCGACTGAACAAAACCGCCACGGAGACTCTCGGTATGATTCAAGAGGCCTTTAAGGAAGAAGCTACGTCCCATGCAATGGTTTTCATGTGACACAAACGTTTCAAAGTTGGCCGTGGGAATGTTGAAGACCACGACCGCTCTGGGAAGCCATCATCAAGCTGAATGGATCAAAATGTGGAGAGTGCTCCGCCACTTGCGAGATAGAGTTCGCCGCCTCCTCCCGGCGATCAAGGGCTATTGGATTCTCCACCACGACAACGCGCCCTCTCACACGTCGCACGCCGCTGCTGAACTTTTGGTCAAGTTCAACGAGACAACACTGCCGCAGCCACCCTGTAGCCCCAACTTGGCTCCAAGTGACTTTTTCCTCTTACCCCGAATAAAGACAGTCCTAAAATGGAAGCGATTCGACTCCATAGACGCCATCCAGCAGGCTTCGACGAGAGCCCTTGGCAGCATGACGCCCGAGGCCTTCCAGAAGGGCTACAAACGGTGGAAGACGCGCTGACAGCGGTGTGTTGATGCTGAAGGATCATATTTTGAAAAATTATAGTCCGCTGTGCTTAAATGTCCAATAAATTTCTAGTTCTGAGTTAAGTCTTGAAACTTTTGAATCACACCCTGTATGTCTTCCTTCAGTACGACCTGGTATGGATTCCATACACTCGAGCAGTACTCAAGAATAGGTCCACTAGCGTCTTATATGCGGTCGAACTCCGCCGACTGGCAGTGGTGGCTTTGGACCGTAGACCACTAGTAGTTCGGGGATCCTCCATTTATCAGGTGTGCATAGGAAGCTTCCGGCAGTTACCGGGGCCAGTGCGAGTTGAGTCCTGTTGCTTGCAGATACACTGGTGATGGGCAGCAGGAGTGCTTTCCCGGGCTTCCTGATGTGACGAATCTGTGACCGTCGTGGCGGCCGCCGTGCTCACTGAGCCAGCTGGAGACTCATGCAGCCAACGTGGCGGTGGCCACCTCTGGCAGCACTACACGCCGGGCTGGTTATCTGCAGAGTGGTGCATGAGCGCCAGAACAACTACGTTTGGGTCTTCTTCTCGCATTTTCAGATTAAGTACATTTCCTCTAACATTTCTATCCTATGGTGTTGACATTGTTTAAAATGTAGATTTATCGATGTATTGTAAATAGGCCGTGACAGCATTAAATTGTAATAATTTTGTCAAATACATTAACGTCAACGACTCTTACTTCATACATTATGGTATTATTTCCGGGTTTTTTTTTGTGATCATTTCTCTCACAGCGGTGCACAAAGCACAAATGATCAGGTTCATGCTATTGAACTAGAACTAAAAGGGGAAGGGGGGACGCAGTTTCCTCCCCACAGGGGTGAGTGTAATCTCGACAAGTGACAGCTTCATTTTCCCACCAAGTTTTAGTTGCAGAGACGTGAGCGCATCCTCTAAATCTGGGGCCTCACCTGAGGGGAGAGGGGTGGTAACTGGGTTTCCCAGAAGTTTTATCTTACCACTTTGTGATAAGATCGTTATGTGCGCCATTACCAGCCTAGTATCCTTCTTATGAATATTAAGACAGTTAGTACTGCGCAAAGCCTCTCTTATCACGTCTATCGCGGAGGGCTGATGAATGTGTCCATCAAGTTCTTGCAATTATTAGCCAACCCATTACGAAACCATCACTTGTTTTAAAAAATAAAGAATCCCCATTTTCACTATTAGGCCTAACAGACTCATGAGCGGTGTTCAAGAACCGTTTGAACAAAGATTTTATAAGCATCGTATTTCGTATTTAAAATATATGACATTAACGATTCTTCCAGTGAATTTTGCCTATCATCAGCCTTTTCTGCAATTAATACAGGGTGTTTGAAAAAGAAATCCCTAGTTTTAAGTATAAATTTAACGGGGAAATTACTGAAAAATTACATCAATGACTACATATCATGAAAGAGAATTCTTTCAAGTTTTGTTTAATGTCAGTATACGTCAACATGGGATCCATTTGTTGCCCTGCACACGTCGAGACGGTATTCCACTTCTCTTAAAACACTACCGGTTTCCTTGAAAGACTTTAGCCAATGACGGACAGTTTTTGGTATAGGTAATTTACCACCATACTGACGTCGAAAATTACGTTATACCGTTATAAGTGACTCAGTTTTCACAAGCCAAATAACACACTGCGCTTTCTGTTGAGGAGTACATGTTGTTGCTGAGTTGCTCTGCGCTGCACTGCACTCACGCCTCGACTGAACTGAGGGAACAGAGGAAAAAAAGCAAGGTCAAGTAGACCTGCCAACTGCAGGGGGGCCAAACTTGGAGAGTTGATGCATCTAACACCACAAACTAGATAGTGTATGTCACTTTGTACAAATTCTAGGACACATTAAAATTAGGAAGTTCTTTTTCAAACACACTGTATTATGAAGTCGTTCTAGGTTAAGACGCTCGAGGTGCAGAGTTACAGACATTTTACCGTTGTGATCAATCGTCTACAATGTATTATAAGAATAATGAGTCTTTGCTCCAATTTAAGCGCAATACGGTGCATTTGTTTGCATAGAAGGACAAGCACTAGTCCCTGCAACATTATTGTGCTCCACAACAGTACGGTAAAAACTGAAGTTCTTCCATCTTTGCTCCACATACCTTACATTGTTCTCCATGGCAGTGTAACTGCTATGTAAAATTTGAGTTTCATGGAATTATATTTAGAGGTCGCTCATGTTCCTTTTTTATATCAGGCGAAATGAATATGTCTACTACAGCCACTAGTCTGAGATCTCCTCTTGCAAACTGGTTCCTTGGAAAGCCAGTGCCTCAACCGTCAACAGCAAGAGTGCCTTGTGCATTAGACATGCCCCGAAGTGTCCAGTTCCATCACTTAGAGGAACACGAGACACTCCCGGATAGTTATAAACTGACCTGTGAAACTGCAGTTTCAGTATGGAAGCGTGCAAGGATTCCAACACAGTGAATAGATTCGCCTGTTAGGAAGCTATCTAAGCTATATGAGCAATGTCTAAAATTTAAGAAAAACAGAAATAGACGTACAAATGTTGAAATATTAAAACAAAAAAATCTAAACAAGTTATTTGATACTGCTACAAAAAATGCAATAAAAGACATTATTAATTAAGAGGACAAACAATTTCTTCAAAACCGAGGAGGAGATGTCTTTTTTTGTAGTACAGCAGGAGCTGATCTGAAGACAACAAGAAGAAAAACCAAGAAGAGCGAGCGAAGGTAAAAAGAATAAAGCGAGCTCGGTATGAAGAGGAAATGAATTTATCCATGACACAACCTTCAGTACTCCTTTCTTCTACTTCTTTATTATCATGTTCATCACCTATTGAAACTGATGAAAAAGAAGAATATCGACCATCCAAATCATTAAGTAGACCTTCAACATCATCTGCTGCAGGTGTTCCCTCCGTTACCACCGAATGTGCATGTAAACATATTCGAGTCACCTAAAGTTGTTATGTACTTTGGACACAGTCAGTCTTCCAAATCGTGGAGCTATATATAGCTATATATATAGATGGAGCCACTGCACAGGCGCTAGGACATATCCTGATTTAGCTATCTCTTAAAGTTCGATCAGGAGGTTTACAAGGAAAACAAGGCAAGCAGCTGTAGAAGAAGAAGAGAAAAGCACAGATAGTGGAGTGAACTGCATAATAATATCAGAAGTGCTTACGATGATATTAGACTTGTTACTGTAATCAATAATTATCCCAACAAAACTGTTGCTAATAATACACATAAGACTCTTTGCAGACATCTTTGGTTTCTCTCTGAGCACATGCTTTCCCTAACCTTCTTTGATGATAAAGCAGAAACAGAGGCAAAGGAAAACTTGGTAAAAACTTGCAACGCTCACGAATATCAGGTACTCCTCGTCGACTCTAGATAATGAATCAGTTGGAAGAGTTAGAAGACTTGAAATTAAAGCATCTTGTGACTGAAGAGACCACTTGCTTTTTCTATGTATTGACTGAAGGACGAAGAATGAAATCAGCGTCTTTCCCACTTATCTCCTAGAGATCAGCATCTTTCCTACAGTTATCTCCTACAGAATGATCGGATCATCAGATGCAAGTAGTAAATGACAGACCAGAATGCGCAATCAGCCAGATCCAAAAGTACAATGAAACACTGACGAAGGATGAGGAGCAGAAAGTTTTTCATCAGATTATATCCAGACATCGAATAGTTCTCCCTACTTCTTCAAAAGCCGTTCTAATGGCACAGTTTACACATTTATCAAGAGAATGATTTTATTCTTATACTTTAATACCTTTTTAGGTATTAAAAAGGCCCAGGAGTAGACAACATTCCGTTACTACTGAGAGCCTTGGGAGAGCCAGCCATCACAAAACTCTTCCATCTGGTGAGCAAGATCTATGAGACAGGCGTAATACCCGCAGACTTCAAGAAGAATATAGCAATTCCTATTCCAAATAAAGCAGGTGCTGACACTTGTGAAAATTACCGAACTATCAGTTTAATAAATCACGGTTGCAAAATACTAGCAGGGGTACTTTACACAAGAATAGAAAAGCTGATAGAAGCCGGCCTCGGAGAAGATCAGTTTCGATTCCGGAGAAAGTAGGAAGGAACATGCGAGGCAATACTGACCCTATAACTTCTCAGAGAGGATAGGTTAAGGAAAGATAAACCTACGTTTATAGCATTTGTAGAGTTCTAGAGAAAGCTTTTAACAATGATGACTGCAATACTCTCTTTCAAACTCTAAAGATGGTAGGGCTAAAAATACAGGGAGCGAAAGGCTATTTACAATTTATATAGAAATAAGATGCGAGTTATACCAGTCGAGGGGTACGAAAAGGGAAGCAGTGGCTGAAAAGGGAGTGAGACAGGGTTGTAGCCTATCCCTGATGTTATTCAAACTATATATCGAACAAGCCGTAGAGGAACAAAAGAAAAATTTGGAGTAGAAAATTAAGTCCTGGGAGAAGAAATAAAAACTTTGAGGTTTGCTGATGACATTTTCATTCTGTCAGAGACAGTAAAATGCATGGAAGAGCAGTTGAACGGAATGAACAGTGTCTTGAAAGGAGGGTATAAGGTGAACATCAACAAAAGCAAAACAAGGAAAATGGAATTTAGTCGAATTAAATCAGGTGAAGCTGAGGGAATTAGCTTAGGAAATGAGATACTGAAATCAGTAGATGAGTTTTACTATTTGGAAAGCACAAAATTGATGATGGTCCAAGTATGAAGGATATGAAACGTAAACTGGCAATGGCAAGAAAAGGATTTTTCAAGAAGATAAATTTGTTAACATCGAGTATAGATTTAAGTGTCAGGAAGACCTTTCCGAAAGTATTTGTATGGAGTGTAGCCATGTATGGAAATGAAACATGGACGATACACAATTTAGACAAAAGGAAAATAGAAGCATTTAAGATGTGATGCTACAAAAGAATGATGAAGATTAGATGGATAGATCATGTAACTAATGAGGAGGTACTGAAGAGAATTGGGGAGGAGACAAATTTCTGGTACAACCTGACTAAAAGAAGCAATCGGTTGGCGGCACACATTCTGAGGCATCGAGGGATCACAAATTTAGTACTGGAGGGAAACATGTGGGGGGGGGGGGGGGGGGGTAAAAATCGTAGAGGGGGACCAAGAAGTGAACGCAGTAAGCTAATTCAGAAGGATGTAGGTTGCAGTAGTTACTCGGAGTTAATTACGCTTGCACACGGTAGAGTGGCATGGAGACATTCATCAAACCAGTCTTTGGACTGAAGACCACAACAACAACATTAAAAAACCCGTGTGCCCTTGAGCGACCTTTAAATGTAAATATATTGATAAAATTTTGTGTGTGTGTTACTTTTAGACATAAAAACACAATATAAGCCTTGTGGGGGTATTAAATTTAAAACTTCAGTTTTTTTTACCACCCTACTGCACCATGTCTCGGCCCTCTGTAGTCCTTCCTGGATTTATACGCTTGTCTAACGTTGCAAGTATTTTTTTTCTATGTGACAGCGTCGCCCACGAACAGCCTGACGGAGCTTCCGGCATTATACAACAGTTCATCTACACACATGTTGAACAAGAACGGTGCTAAAACTTCTGTATTCTCAGACTTAACATCTGTGGTCATCAGTCCCCTAGAACTTAAAACTACTTAAACCTAACTAATCTAAGGACATCACATACATCCATGCCCGAGGCAGGATTCAAACATGCGACCGTATCGGTCACGCGGTTCCAGACTGAAGCGCCTAGAACCGCACGGCCACACGGGCCGGCTCCGTATTCTCACCTTCTGCTCTTTCCCTCTCACTACCACCACGCCTCCAACGAAGTTATTCACGTATCTCACGATTTCCCTTCGTTAAAAATAACGTGTTGAATTCTGTCTGCTAGGAAGTTCTGTATCTAAACACAAATCTGGTCCGATGTTCAGTAAGCTATTAATTTCGTCACCCGGCGACATTGCTGAACAGCATCGAATGCCTTTTCGAAGTCAATGGGCAAGGCATCAGCCTTGGCGCCGATAGTTCCTGTCCTTTGGGGAGCATCGACAAAAAATTTTCGCGGTGTCGTTTGGATCTTGTGGACGAACGAAACTACGAACTGCTGGGATAGACTCTAGAACAAATAACTGCAAAAAATTAAATGTATATTGAGGTTCGCCTCGACAGTTATAAGAAACGATGTTTTTATATGTACCATGAAAAGCTGCAGGTAGTTCTGACAATTTTCCTAATCTTATGGAAGACTTTTAAAGCTGAAAACTGTGGGTACCGCAAGTGAATTATAGCAAAATATATTCTATGTATAGTTAAAGATGAGAAAGCAAGTGGGCTAGATGTATGGCACATCCAACCCCCAACAAGAGTTGCTTCCACAGCGTTAATTAGACACGTAACATATTTTTTAATAATGATATACACTATATTAAGCTTTAAAAATATTGCAGATGACAACTTTAACTATTGAAAGTAGTTACAGAGAAAAGAAAACAGCATAATAAAGCTTTCATCAGCTTATGGTGATCTACGCAAAACTGTATCAATTTATACGCTGAAACGCCAAAGAAACTAGTACTGCCATGCGTATTGAAATACAGAGATACGTATACACGCAGAAGACGGCACTGCGATCGGCAACGCCTGTATATGACAAAAAGTCTCTGGTGCAGTTGTTAGATCGATTACTGCTGCTACAATGACGGGTTATCAAGATTTAAGTGAGTTTGAACGTGGTGTTATGGGTAGCGATGAAGTGGGGATTTTCCCGTACGACCAGTGTACCGTGAATATCAGGAATCCGGTAAAACATCAAATCTCCGACATCGCTGCGGCCAGAAAAAGATCCTGGAAGAATGAGACCAACAACAACTGAAACGAATCTCTTAGTGTGACAGAAGTACAACCCTTCTGCAAATTGGTGCAGATTTCAATGCTAGGCCATCAACTAGTGTCAGCGTGCGAATCATTCAACAAAACATCATCAATATGGGCTTTCGAAGCCGAAACCCCACTCGTGTACCATTGATGACTGCACGACACAAAGCTTTACGCATCGCTTGGGCCCTTCAGCACCGGCATTACACTATTGATGACTGGAAACATGTTGCCTGGCTGGACGAGTCTCGTTTCAAACTGTATCGAGCGGATGGACGTGTACGGGTATGGAGCCTACCTCATGAATCCATGGACCCTGCATGTCAGCAGGGAACTGCTCAAGCTGGTGGAGGCTCTGTAATGATATGGGCGTGTGTAATTGGAGTGGTATGAGACCCCTGATACGTCTAGAAACGACTGTGAGAGGTAACACGTACGTAAGCGTCCTCTTAACACCTGCAGCCATTCATGTCCATTGTGCATTCCTACGGACTTGGTAACTTCCAGCAGGACAATGCGACACACCACAAGTCAGAACTGCTACAGAGTGGCTCCAGGAAAACGCTTCTGAGTTTCAATATTTCCGCTGGCCACCAAATTCTCTGGTCATGAACAATATTGAGCATATCTGGGAAGCCTTGCAAAGTGCTGTTCAGAAGAGATCTCCAGCCCGTCGTACTCTTACGGATTTATGGACAGCCCTGCAGGACTCATGGTGTCAGTTACCTCCAGCACTAGTTCAAACATTAGTCGAGTCCGTGCCACGTCGTGTTGAGGCACTTCTGCGTGCTCGCGGGGTCCCGACAGGATATTAGGCAGGTCTACCAATTTCTTTGGTCCTTTAGTATATAAATGACGAGGAAATTAAAGAGAGAAAATATCGATGCAACACATTGTCTCGAGTACTGATCACCTTCGAGAGAACGTTATGATGGTGGTATGAGCAAAGGGAAAATACCTCCGCTTGGCAGATTCCGGAAGCTATGGGTGAACGAATGCTGAAAGGTATAAAAGTGATAGAAGTCGTAATTAGCTGGATGGAAATAACTCTGGTACATAGTTATTAGAGCCAAGCTGTGTTATGTTTACACGATTACAAGGGCGATAAATGCTTTCTGTTCTTCGTTGCTGTTGTTATCTTTCGGCCAAAGATTGGTTCGGTGCAGTTCTGTACACTGCTATATCCTGTGGAAGCCTCTTCATCTGCATGATTACTGCAAACCTACGTCCACTGGAACCTGACTGCTATATTCAAATCTCGTTCTTCCCCACACTTCCCCCTGTTCTAAATTGACTATTTCTTGATGCCTCAAGATACGTTCTGCCAACAGATCTCTTCTCTTAGTGAAATCGTGCCACAAATTTCGTTTCGTCTTAAAATATATCTCACTCCCAAAACGACTGATTGATACTAATGTGTTGGCAGAAGAGCCAACACCGTGTTGCTAGAGGAGGCCGAAATGCACGCTTTTAGCTCACGCAGATTGGCGTGAGGTCTGGAACAAGGTAAAGTAATTATCCTATAAAGAAAAGAACGTAGTTCTTGGAATACTTAACTTTAATCCACAATTGGAGAACATCGCTCTTGTTAGACATTATTACACTGAATATAAACTGGTAATGGCGTCTTGCTAGGTCGTAGCAAATGACGTAGCTGAAGGCTAAGCTAACTATCGTCTCGGCAAATGAGAGCGTATTGGTCAGTGTAGCTTCGCTAGCAAAGTCGGCTGTACAACTGGGCGAGTGCTAGGACGTCTCTCTAGACCTGCCGTGTGGCTGCGCTCGGTCTGCAATCACTGACAGTGGCGACACGCGGGTCCGACGTATGCTAATGGACTGCGGCCGATTTAAAGGCTACCACCTAGCAAGTGTGGTGTCTGGCGGTGACACCACAGATACTGCTCTTATTTCAAGTCAAGACAAAAGGGTATTCGCTTAAATCCCTGACTGTGCAAGTCTTTATAATTGATTTATTCGAGGCGATTAAAAAGCCCCTGAACATTACTAGTCACACAAAAATGCAAATGCTGCTTACTGTTCAATCCTAGAAACATTCTTCTCATAACACATGAAACTAATCCTTGAGAAGATACTTTCTATTTGCATTTCAAGAATTTAATGCCCGCCCGCACGCGGCGAGTGTTTCTGCTACTTGCCTTCGTGCTTGCCAAACCCTGCCTCGGACAGCAAGGCCACCGGATATCTCCCCAGTTGAGAATGTGTGGAGCATTATTGGCAGTGGCGTCCAACCAGCAGCGCTTTTTGAGTATCTGATGCGCCAGTTGGTGAAAATTTTGCACGGTATCCCTCAGGACGGCACGTAATAACTCTGTCAACGAATGCCAAGCCGAGTAACTGCTCGTGCAAAGGCCAAAGGAAGAGCAACGCGTCATTGACTTGCTCAATTTATGAAGCTCTTTGCCTTGAATAAATCATTTAATTTTTATGGAACTGTAATCATTTCTTCGTCTGTATATGTACGTCACAGCTACCGATTTCTGGTCTAGGCGGATAATTCCTTCGTGGTATATAGTTTCTCTGCAGCTGAACAGGGACAGAGGAGAAAAATTTAAACTCTGTGCGAGCCACGGATAGCACTTCTGCGCAAATACCATCTGCAGTTGATGAAGTCACTTTCGCGTCTTAATGTTGGTAAGTTCTGGCAACAAAGCAAGGTGAGAAGTTAGTCATGTGACAGGAGCAGGCGCGTTTCCAGTTAAAGCACGGGGAGGCATTCAGCGACCTAACCATGACTCACCTCCTCTGGAATATTTTCCAATAAACGATGTTCAATAGCAACACACAACATAAATTCCGTCATACAACCAAGGAAACTCAAAATTTGGGCAGACAAGTGGATAGCAAAGAGATTCTAATAACTGGACTTCATAAAATGAGAAACATTGACCAAAAACCAGTAAAATCACAAGAATATAGAATTTATAAGGGAATACCAGGAAAAAGAGTAATACAGCACTGTCCACAACTTGGAATGAGATTTGTAGTCAGGTTTAAGATCATTGAATTCGTAATAGAATTTAAACCAAGATCTTCCAGGATACCAAAATTAACTAGAAAAGCTGCGAATGAAACATACACAATAATCAGTGCCAAAGCCCAGTTAACGATAAAAGTAACGAGAAAGAACACAGAGAAGACGTGGATGAATTTTGGGAGCTATTAGATGAGACGGCCAACGGCCTTGCCTCCACGGTGACACAATATCCCGTCGGATCACCGAAATTAAGCGCTGTCGGGCTGGGCTAGCACTTGGATGGGTAACCATCCGGTCTGACGAGCGCTGTTCGCAAGCGGGGCGCACTCAGCGCTTGTGAGACCAACTGAGGAGCTACTTGATTGAAAAGTAGCGGCTCCAGTCTCGTAAACTGACATACGGCCGGGAGGGCGGTGTTCTGACCACTTGGCCCTCCATATCCGCATCAAGTGACGCCTGTGGGCTGAGGATGACACGGCGGACGGTCAGTACCGTTGAGCCTTTCGAGGCCTGTTCAGACGGAGTTTAGGTTTAGGTTTTATTATATGAGACGACAATAAACATAAATAAAAATCACACCAAAATTTTAATTACGGATTTAATGCTCATTTAGGAAAAGAAAATATATGTGCAGGTTGTTTAAAAATTAACAGTACACACTTTGTGGGTATAATTTACGCATCAAAATAAGTTAAAAATATTAAATAAGGCTTTGTATGAAATTGTTCTATTTTCGAGATATGAGTGTAGTACGGATCGCAATGCATCACAAACAACATAAAATTAATTCTAGGTGATTTAAAAGTAACTATTCTCATCTCTTAAGTCAGACGTATGCATCAAGACAAGCGTAAAATCTTAAATAAAGCCTTGTCTGAAATTGCTTTATTTCAGAGCTATGCAGAAGAGTAGCGATCACAAATGCGCCGGCTGAAAGGGCCGCGCGGTTCTAGGCGCTGCAGTCTGGAACCGCGAGACCGCTACGGTCGCAGGTTCGAATCCTGCCTCGGGCATGGACGTGTGTGATGTCTTTAGGTTAGTTAGGTATAACTAGTTCTAAGTTGTAGGGGACTAATGACCTCAGAAGTTGAGTCCCATAGTGCTCAGAGCCATTTGAAGCCATCACAAATGCAACACAAACAACACAAAATTAATTCTTCTTAGAAACAACACGAAGGGATCCGAAATTCAAGACAGTGTTCATTTACCCCAGAGCAGTCTCAAAATGATGCAGGCGAAGGCGACACGCCAGAAGTTTGTACCGGCCCCATGATATTTAATGCCTACCACCAGTGTGCATCGAACTCAGAAATAAAGCATTTTCAGACAAAACTTTATTTAATATTTTACTTTTACTCTTATTTTGGAGCATACATTACACGAACTAAGTGTCTACAGTTACTTCTGAATCACACTGAAGAGAAGTAATAGGAAATGGTCAGCACAGAGAAGAACAAATACGAATGGCTTGAGACTCGTGGAATTCTGCAGAAACCGTGAAATGATCTCGAAGTCAACATGCTTCAAGAGAAACCGAATAAATTCAAAACTTGTTAAGATCCAGATTGGCAAACAGGAGAATGGCAACTGGATTATGGCGATACAGACAAAAATTTCCACAGGGAAGTCTACAGCTTGAAACTTCTTAGAGGGACACATAATGTATCAGATCATTAGATGATGATAAAAATACAAATTTAATTCACGTCGTTGACAAATAAAAAATCCCACCACAAAAAGAAGAAAATCGACGATACTCATAAATTGATAAGTCAGAAGAAATACGATTTCAGACAATGAATATAAAAATAACAGAAGATCTAGAGGAAACAGTTACCCAGTAGCAACAAATAGGTGAACAGATAGCTTCAATAAACCCAAGGAAAAGACACAATGGTGGAACGATGAGTGTGATAGTGGTAGACAGACACCTAGGTGTAAGAGACGTAAAAAAGAAGAATCATACTTGGAACTCACAGAACAAAGAAAGATACAACAAAAAGCTATAAGAAGGGTAAACCGTCAATATGAAAACTTCTTATGGTAGAAACAAATAGCGAGAAGCAAACTCAAGGGATTATTACATAATATTTAGCGAACAACTACAAAGATATGACTCTCCAACATTAATGTTAAAGGATAAAAATAATAAGATGGTCCACAAAACCGTAGAAAAATACAGAAATTTTAGCAGAAACATATAGTAAATTACGAAACTGCGGAGGTCCTCGTAACTACTTCAGATATCCACAGTACCTCTGTATATGTACGTCACCTGCAACCCATGACGCCTACAAAGCTTTGAAAGAGCTAAAAAAGTTACGAAGCAAGTGGAGAAGTTTAAAAATTTGCATAAATTTGGAAATTTCCTGTAGAACCAGTAAAGATGTCACTACATCAGTTCACAGTGATAATCTGGAACAAAGAATAACTACCAGAACATTAGAATACAGCTACAATTGATCCATTACACAAAAATGACAACCGTAGAGAAATTTTCCTTTTGGATGTCACATGTAAAGTCGTGTAAAGAAATCTATACAGTCGTTGTCAAGATCAACTTGACTTGGAACTAGGAAAATATCAAGGAGGATTAAGCTCCTGGAGAAACTGTCCAGAACAGACAATCACTATGAAACTCCTAATGGATTACTACTAAAGAAGTCAAAAACAACTAATTATAACCTTTGTGGATTTCGAAAAGCTAATAATTGTAGCGACAGGTCTTCAACGATGAAGATATCAAGGGATTTCGGTCTTCGTCCCAAGTTAATAAAAAGGATAAATTAAACTCTAGCAAATACCAAATCTAAAATAAAGCTCAGAGGAGAAACATCTGAGGCATTTACGATTAAAACATGGTTAAGACAGGGAGATGGTTCATCGCCATTACTTTTCAACTATGCTCTGGAGTACGTGAATAGGGGATGGTGCAAGGAGAAGGATTGGCACCAGAAAAGATTAAATAAAGTTAAATTGCTTGTGATCCGGGGGTAACTTAGCGTTACTAGCTAATAACATTCAAGAAGCCAGAAATGAAATAACAAGCCTATGACACATATCACAAAAATGGAGCGTCATATATCATTCGAAAAGACTGAAGTGATGGTTGTAGATCCACTAGTAATCAACCACAGAACGGTAAATAATAAGAAAGTTAAAACAGTGAAGCTCTTGATATACCTAGGATAAATAATAACAAACAACTTGGACGGGAAAGAACTAATAAAATGATAGAAGCTCAAAAATTAACATGGTTTGCTTACAATAAAAATCTATATCAATCAAAACTAAATTAAAACGCTGTAAGACGGTGGTTCAAACAAAGGTGACACACGGAAGTGACACTCTTTTCAGTCACCGAGAAGAACAGAATCGTCAAAGTCGTTAACGCGAAGCAACAAACAGGAAGAATAAAGAAAATCAGGGATGATATGAGAGAGTTAGAATTAACTCTCGACAATTTGCAAAACAAAACGGAAAATGTAAAGAAAGTGAGAAACATTAAACAGGTTTAAACCAAAAATAAATAAACGACAAACGATAAAAAGGGTATTTACAGATGAAGAAAGACAAAAAAGATCAGAAAGAATGAAAAGATACTGGGCAATTCTGAAGGAAAACCTTCTGAAGAAGATGACCAGAAAATTATTAACTGAAGTAGTCCAGTGAGGGCGTAAAAGCAGGAGAAGAAACGACGGTCAAAGTTACCCTTCTTTCACTTCAGTATTTAGAGACGATCGCCTTTATACCTATTAGCACTATTAGCTTCAGCAATAACCACAACTACGTCTAACTTGTTGGGGCCACACCTTCTCTTTTCGGTTCCTTTGCGCGCAGTTTATTAATATCTAGATCGTAGCGAGGCAGCCTGCAGATCGAAAGGGTTCATTAGGTTTATGTTTAGGTATAGTCTAGTGGCGTCTTGCATCAGATGAACTGATACAGCTGTGCTTGATGTTTCTTTGTATCTATCTTAGCTATTATAATGCTGTTCAGAGTAGTCACACGCACTCCCATTTTCTTATTCGATATTGGTCCTTCTCCCACATTGCAGTTAACTGATTTTGTGTTTATAACCCTCCATTGAGAAGAAATAACAACTTTGAGGTTCGCCGATGACATTGTAATTCCGTCAGAGACAGCAAAGGACTTGGAAGAGCAGTTGAACGGAATGGATAGGGTCTTGAAAGGAGGGTATAAGATGAACATCAACAAAAGCAAAACGAGGATAATGGAATGTAGTCGAATTAAGTCGGGCGATGCTGAGGGAATTAGATTAGGAGATGAGACACTTAAAGTAGTAAAGGAGTTTTGCTACTTGGGGAGCAAAATAACTGATGACGGTCGAAGTAGAGAGGATATAAAATGTAGACTGGCAATGGCAAGAAAAGCGTTTCTGAAGAAGAAAAATTTGTTAACATCGAGTATAGACTTAAGTGTCAGGAAGTCGTTTCTGAAAGTATTTGTGTGGAGTGTAGCCATGTATGGAAGTGAAACGTGAACGATAAATAGTTTAGACAAGAAGAGAATAGAAGCTTTCGAAATGTGGTGCTACAGAAGAATGCTGAAGATTAGATGGGTAGAGCACATAACTAATGAGGAGGTATTGAATAGAATTGGGGAGAAGAGGAGCTTGTGGCACAACTTGACTAGAAGAAGGGATCGGTTGGTAGAACATATTCTGAGACATCGATGGATCACCAATTTAGCATTTGAGGGCAGCGTGGAGGGTAAAAATCGTAGAGGGAGACCAAGAGATGAATACACTAAGCAGATTAGGAAGATGTAGGCTGCAGTAGGTACTGGGAGATGAAGAAGTTTGCACAGGATAGAGTAGCATGGAGAGCTGCATCAAACCAGTCTCAGGACTGAAGACCACAACAACAACCCTCCACTCACCTGATAATAGATCCAATTCTTTCTGTCATTGGTCTTCAATAATTCCCACTACATGTGCCTTCAGCTTACCGATTTCCGTTCTCAGGTTCCCTAACTTGGCTACCCGATTAAGTGACGGAAAATTCCGCACTTCGACTTTAAAATAACAGATTTGTTGTTCCTGATCACAAATCCTCCTGAGCTGCCCCACATCGATATCATAATGGAGTATTATTTTTCCTCTGGAATACTTCAACCAATGGAGTACTAGACCTGCGTGTCATCAGTAAGTATAACTACTGCATTCTCCTTTGCTTTCAGCTGTTCGCAAAACCACATAGCAAGGCCATATCGTCGAATGTTACAAGACCTGATCAGCCAGTCATCCAGACTATTATCCCTGTAACTTTTGATAAGGCTGCCGGCCGAAGTGCCCGTGCGGTTCTAGGCGCTGCAGTCTGGAACCGCAAGTCCGCTACGGTCGCAGGTTCGAATCCTGCCACTGGCATGGATTTGTGTGTGATGTCCTTAGGTTAGTTAGGTTTAACTAGTTCTAAGTTCTAGGGGACTAATGACCTCAGACGTTGAGTCCCATAGTGCTCATAGCCATTTAAACCATTTTTTGATAAGGCTGCTACCGCTCTTCAAGAGTCACGTGTTTAAATTGGTACAGTTACTTGTATCGCTGAAGCATGTAAGGCGCTCCATTGCAGCGAAGTCCATGGTTCTTGGGGAGGGAGGAGATACAAATGTGTGATGGTGTAATGACCCGAGGTGTGATAGTCCACTTGACAGACGCGTGACGGTGGAGGGAGTGTTGAAAGATTTAGTACTGATGGCAGTCGTTATTACTTGGATGGAAAGAACTCTGGGACGTAGTTATTAGCTGTTTGACAAGCACAAGATATTCAAGGTGGATAAATGCTTCTGTTCTTTACTGACCAAACTAATTCCACTTCCTGATTTGAGATCACGTTCTCCGTGGATCAGGAATGAATCCACATCTCGTGCGAGAGCGATCTCGGCCATCCGTGCCCTGATCGCGGCCTTCCCGTCGGATGAACCCCACCTCCCGCTCCGACCAATCCCGGCCTCCGACTTCCCCCCTCCCCTCGCGGCTGCCACCTGCAGGCTTCCAGCGGCACCGCAGCCACCAGTCGGCAAGCGGCGCTCGCACAGTGCGCAATACCCGTGTGCCTCCCGTCAGCGGCTCTTGTGTTTGTGTTGCGCGTTCTTCCTCGAGTCGGCTACAACTGTGCGGATCTGCAGGAATGACGCGGGCTGCACTCGCCTGAGAAGATCTACCTCTCCGTTACTTTTCCTTCCACTGCTGTCAACACAAGAGCCGACAAACTGCCTACCTACAGGTGAGTAACTTAAAGAGCTATGAAAAAAAATGCGCGTTCGCCCTCTCTAGCACACACAACCTGATCTATCGTTTCCTGTTTATGTCTACAAGTAGCCGAATGCGCTTAACGCCAAATATTTATGCACTGTACGGTGCTGATCTCACCATTACAATAAAATTGCGAGACTGTTCTCACAGAACATGCTACTGTCAAAGTCAACCTACCCCTGTGGAATTTGACTTTTCGAAGAGATACCGCTGTAGATGTTAGATAACGTTTCATGGAGAAAGAAAATACTTTGCATCCCCTTTCGAAAGTTCTAACACACCTTGGGGAACCAGTGGCCAAAGTAGTAAGCTTCCTCCGTTGTATTCAGTGAATCCATGAACTCTGTGCTGAAGACATTGGCCTCTAATTCGCGAGATGTAAGTTTCATTTTTTGTATGTAGTAGACCATCTCTATACACATATTCGTCGTAATTCAGACACAGAATGTTCAGTCAAAGAGTGTGTCAGAATTGGTCCTCCAAGTTTCGATTATACTGGTGGGTGGAGAGGAGGGGGAAGGTTACTGAAAGGAAGTAGCAATAGTACTTGCAATTACACAAAATGTTTATTACAAATAGTAGGACGTGAAACTAATTTAACGGTATAGCAGTCATTCGGTGGTTATTTAGGTTCATTGAACTGTCCTCGATAACCCCTGCACCACTTAATGAATGAAGTACGGGAGTTTCCTGATTTCCTTTCTTTAATAGGCCTACTTCTGTCTTCCATATGTTAGTTGACTGCTGCTATATTTAAAAGGTAAAACAGGATTTTTTAGTTAAAAAGTTAAGAGGCAAAAAGATCATTTTCACTGGTGTTATTTGTTTGACGACAGGGGAGATAATGATGCTCAGTTGCGTTTGTGGGTGTAGTTGCAGTGCGAGAAATTATGTATTAATTCTGGACTTGTGTGAGACGCAAGACTTCGTTTTTTGAAGGAGAAATGAGAAATATGCAGGTGAGACTTCGTTTTTGGAAGGAGCAATGAGAAATACGCGGTGACGTCATTGTACGGGAGGCTGCTGACAGCAACTTTCGCAGAAGCTTTAAAATGCTATCCTACTATCCACGAATTACGTGCCATTCACACAATGTTACTAAGTTTCATCTCGTCTGTCCTTCAGGCGTTGAGAGTAAAATTCTGGGAAATCACCTGCGTCATATCCCAAGAGCCTGTGGAAATTATTTACCTGAACGCGTGGTCCAGCACAAGTCAGGTATTATTCTGGGCCGCAATAGATTCAGAAAAGAATACCGAAAAGTTTTAAGGCTTTAGAGTAGCTCATGACGACGAGAGTTTGAATGCATTAATCTTTCTCAGAGCCTTGAGTGACGTGTGGAGGAGGCAAATTTAAAGGACACATTTAGTTTCATATTCCATGGATTACATGTTCGATAAATCGTAATTATGTGAATCGAGTCATTTTACATACAAGTCGCAACGTAATTTTTAAATTGGCTACATGCTAAACATTTAAAAAGTTTTTCAGTTTTTGTGTTTCAGTTGCACAAGAGTTCTTTATAAGACTGTTTTACCGCAAGGAAATTCGATGTAAAATCCGCCTTTTCTTGGTCTAGTCTGCGTAAATGAATTCGATAAATTTCATTTAACCTTTTTCCCACTGGCTGCATCATGGACGGCACCTAGTGCTTTCATTGCTTTTCGTATGCTGTAGACTTTTCTTCCATTTGTCAGCTCATTCTAATTTAACAATAAATAGTTTTTGATTATACCGCGAGGGTCTACTTTGTAGAACACTTTAGACATTGACAGCCTGCATTTTTTTTTCTCGACTGTGGAGAGCAAGGTGCCTTCGTCTCACCGCTGATTACGTAACTGAAACAAGCCTCTGTTTACCCACACTTTGCATCTGTTGGCGGTAGATAAGACACGGGCAGAGTAGGTGCTTAGCAACAGGCGACGCTGTGTATTTAGGCTGGGCATCGTCGATCTAAGTAGACCGCGAGTTTCCTGACTTCTTCTGCCGTTTCATTCGCTGAATAGCGGAGAGCATGATGTTGCTTACAGGCAGTTAAGTGGTGTGATCTTCATGCAAGGCACCTCTTAGTGAAAAAGCCAACACTGTGGAGGATTCAAATAAAATGCATCCCAGCACGAGTCCCATTATCATAAGGCTCCAGCGCGGTCCATGTGTATTACTATCTTCATCTCTTTTCGTGGAGGTGCTAACACACAGTGGTAAAGTTAATAACGCAGCCAAATATTTCAACAAAAACGCATTTTACTGTTGATCCAAATTTGTTGTCGGTCATACGATAGGGCGAAAATAGAGGCAAGTTTATCACATCAAAAGTTTTCCAAAAACGCTTAGTGACTGAAGGAACCATTTGTATATCTTTATAGAAGACAGTTTGCCGATATTTTCTTCCATGTTTAGTGCAGTGAAGTTCGTGATCACACTTTGAAAGCAATAGTAACATTCATAAACTTTATACTAGGAGAAACAATTTGTGCTATGTCACTGTTTCTACGTGGCATAGAAAGGAGTTAGGTGTTCAACAACAATAAGTTTTTACTACGTCTATGGTTTGCTTCCGGCCGTTCTGATGAGTTGTTTTCATTTTACGCAGCAGCTGAAGAAGGCGGCTGGGTTGTTCGCCGCAATAGTGTCCAAAAAATGGAAACAACAACTTTGCAGAACACACGGATGTACACCATTAATCACCCAAGCCAAGAAATATTGAGAGAACGTGTTTTTACCATTCACCGAGTGTTACAGAATTTCAATTATCAACGCGTCATGAAAACCTAAGAAAGCTTTAGACAACATGTGGGAGTCTTTGAATGGTTGCGAAGATCGTTATCCTAAGAGTTCGTGCATATACAGAAAAGAAGACATTAAGAATATTCGAGATGAGTCGGTGGCATTGTAAAAATTTGAGTTAGCAGTTAATGTGCCATTTTCAGCCGTTATCTCAATGCAAGAGGGTGAAACATTTCCTGACATATGCGTACAGGACCTTTTCCGGCCTAAACATTCTCTGCATTTCGTATGCATCCTGTAATACGCTTACTGTAAAGGTTTTAAAATGAACGAGGAGTTAGTAAAACTGTCTCCCATTCCGACTCCTCATAGAGAAGCAGCAAATTATCTGGGTGCTCAACCTATTACTGTCATAGGTACGTCAATTTGTTTATTTACGGTAATCTTGGAAGCTCATGTATTTTGAACCGACGACTCACAGAGTTCACGATCTATCTCTTGAGCTCTTAGAATAGTTGTATATTTTGCAGCTTTAGATTTAAGAAAAGAAAGGTGTTGGCTATTTAGAGTAACGTGTTATGTAAAGAGATTATTGTTGGGGTGTGTGTCATAAATCTAATATACTCGCTTTCCGGGTTTCACTGTTCTAAAGCAATCTCTCTCTAGTTTACAAACGCCTCGTATCGAAAAAAAGTGACCTATGACATTTCTTGTCAGCTAGTATGAGTTCTCAATGTTTTGCTGCACATAGCCACATACTCCTAATGTGTAAAGCTGAGAGAGGAACAGGAAAGTGATCACGAAACGTAGATAGGTGGGATAACACGACTACTAGCTGAACCTTAACAATGTTTCAGTACTGGTGTCTTAGGAAGACGTCGATGACATCGAAACACAGTTTAGACCTGAAATAGAAAATTCTTTGTGTCAAGTCACGCTTCTCTCAACTGTACGTGCATATTGTACAGCTGACAGAAGTCGCTGCCTCCGTGTTCACTGAGAGAGGTTCATACGACTTTCCTTATTTAAAACCGACTAAAATAGTGTTGAGGAATCGATAAACATTAAAGGGTCGTAATGAAGAATTTGAGGAGTTTGCCTAAAGCTTTGAACAACTCGATTTCGTTACGAAAAATACTCTTCGAAGCGTTACGTGAAGATGTCTTGTCAGTGAAGCCGCTCAGGGCAAGAAAGTGTTCTCTATAGTATAATGGTTCCGGCATTATCCGGAAGAGTAACAGAAAAAACTGTATAGCATTCAGCAACTGTGTGATTATAAATAAATGTTGAAATGGGCAGTGTGTGATGCGATGGCTGCATAAATTGTTGCGTAAGCAAGTTGCCCTTGAAAAGGACTGGCTTCCTCGTTCGTCGCTGTTGTATGAAAGGCAAGGTAATTCATTTTCTGTGATACCTATATTCCTCCTTGTGGAGCGCTAGGCGAATACTGGCACGCTTATCTATGCGGAAACGTGGGTGGACTTGCAAGTGTGACGAATTACGTCGGTAACATGCATTGTCGCCGTGGAGCGCTGTGGCTAGTCAACGTCGGAGAATAATGGCAGCTGACTGAATTGAATTGTCCTGAAATTTTAGAATGTATGGAAACTTCCATTTAAAAAAAAACAACAAAATGGTAATAGCTTAATGCAGACTAAGTAATTGCAGCAGTCGGGCTCAGACAGATCTGTCTTAGCTTCCTTACGTAGTTATGCATACGGAACAATGTAAGACGATCACAGTGGGAACTAATTTTCTTTTTTACCTGTTACTAGTCATGTTTCTAACCTACAAGTAGTACAAAGACTCTTAATGAGATTCGAGTAGGACAGTATTGTTTTCGTTCTCCCCCACACCGTACACAGAGATTTAGATTGCTGTGGCGGACTGATGTATAGTATAGCCCGATGTCTAGTTAAATTGAAAGTTGAGAACATATTTCGCGCTATCGACCACAACTGTGAATGCGAATTAAGTTGCGGCGATACTGACCAGTAACGTGGCTCGTCGTCTATATCCATCTTTGGCAACATTAGCTCGATATTTAATGCATGTCATTACGACGACGTGTTAACCCGTCTTTGATTGGTTCAGCCATTTATAATTTTGGAAAGAATCCTTGGCAAACTATCGTTCCGTACTTAACCCGCTTTATAAATAACTAAATTGCGAGTTAAATTCAGAAAGTTGTATTTCATTACAGAGAAATATCCAACGAGTATTTTGGTGTTTATTCAATCACTTGTTAAACATCACTATAAAGATAATTGGTGCGTGACATTTCGTAATTCCTTCTTTCAATGTTATTAAGGTTCAGAACTTTTGTACCATTGCTCACTGAGAAAGAGCAGTGCGTCACAATAGAATTTCACCTATGAAGTGACATCGAAATTAAGACATTAAATTAGCATCTGAAAACGGTAGTCATCCAGGTTTCGGTCCGCCTGGTTTGTCATGCCACTTGCGGTGAATGCTGAAATGGTTCCTCTGCGATTACGATCGACAATTCCACCCTACCTTACCGTATATTACCTAGTGGTCCACCGGCACTAACCTTCTTTACTTCCTTTCGTAGCCCTCCAGAGTGCGTAATTTCAACAAGCTAGTTGTTAAGTCTACGTCCATTGTACAGTTACTAAGGCACTGTCCTGTCCCATTCAGGTGTGGAGCGCTGAAAGAGTAACTGTTTAAAGGTCCCTCAGAGCATTGTAATCAATCTTATCCTATCTGCGCGTTCCCTCTAGCAGCGATCTGTAGGGGATCGTGCTATATTCTCCCAATAGTAGTAAGGAAAAAGCTCAACAACAGTCAGTTCCATTTCCTGGAAGTCGGAAGCAGTTTGTTCTCCAGTGTCAGCAAGTTGGAGGAGATCTGAATCCGAATGGGGACATGGAAAGTGGAAGGTGCCACAGGGCCTTGTTCTTCACCTGTTATTTATTTTATTGTATTGGTGATCTGCCACTAAACGTGACAGGTGACTCAAATTTTCTCTTGGTTATCGCGTAAGACGTGGAGTACAGTGTAAATGATCTAGATAAGAGTAGCCGGTAGCATCTGTACGTGGCTTTCAGAGAACGTACTAACAATTAGCTGCTACAAAGAGCTATGCATTTAGTGTCTAACACGGACACTTGTAAAAGCGAAAGTGGTTGGTCAGTGAAGTCTGTCATTTTAAATTCTTAGGACTGAAATTGGATGAGAAACTTTCTTGTAAGCATGACGATCAAGATCTTATGCAGAAACTGAGTCCTGCTGTTTCTGCTCTTAGAATAATCTCAACTGTCTCTGACACTGAAACGCGAAAGTCTGTTTACATTGCTTGCTTTCATTGCTTTCTCCTATGGTTCCATATTTTGGGGCTATTCTGTGCACGCACCAATAATATTCTCAGACCCCCAAAGCAGTTATCTGGCGGATGTTCAGCGTCAGTTCGGGAACTTCGTGTTTGCCGTTGTTCAGGTTTCTGAGCTCTAGCTCTTCCATCTCTGTACGTACTCTATCATGGAATTTGTTGTTGACAAGAATGACTCATTCAGAAGAAACTGAAACATTCATTCAGCGAACCCTAGACAGAAAGAGAATTTACACTTAGATAACATTTTCTTAAGCATGTACATAATGCTGCACGCTATTCATCAGATTTTATTTTCAATAAACTTCCAGCAGTACTGAAGGAATTGATTGATAATTTCCAGTTCTCCAAATGTAGTAAGTTGAAAGGTTTTCTTGCGTATAAGAGTTCTTCACAGTAGTTGACAACTTTCCTCTTTAATGTATTATTCATATCATGTCATCTCTGACAATTGTTTCCGCGTTTTATTGACTTATTTGTTTATTAAGTTTGTAGTCAGCATCCTGTAAATTATGTTGCTGTCTCCCTTCGTGACCGAGAATCTTTGGTTCCACAGTATCTAACGGATACATAAACTGATGGTCCTAAATTCAAAACCTGAAATTCAATCGCGGAACTGCAGTTGAAATTAATAGTAACTAACGATAAATCCACAATCTGCGAATAAAATGGGGATAGTGAGAGAGAGAAATACCTGTACATTTAGTATATGCTAGAGTTTTTCACACGCGCTGTGCTAATGCAGTACTTGTTTTAGCCATATTTTGCAACTTGTCTCATTGTAGTAGCGTGGCTTCTAGTCCGTGCATATCAAAGGCGAGAGAAGATAAAAAACCGGCGATAGCACACATGGCTGACGATGACTGAGATGTGACTGCGCAATCGTTTCGTTTCGTCGCCTCTGTGTTGATGATCGCGTCATCGAAGACGAGCCAGTGCGGCCGTCCGTGCGGTATCTGCAGCAGTCGCTTCCGCGCTGACGGCCGGCGCGGCCGGTCGCTTATCTGAGCTGTCAGCGGCGCGTGACGGCTCGTTTTCCGCACAGCCTTATGTCGTCGTCGAGTTCTTAGTACTTCCAAGATTCCAGACCTGTCACGAGGGGACATTTTGTTCCCGGTGTAATTTGTTGTTACACTTTAGTACACATTTATCTTGACACAAAGCTAGTAATTTATTCCCCGGTGTTGGGCAGTAAAAGAAACACAGGCGTCGTACCTCGTTAAATGTTCGTAACGTTACCAGTGTTAAAGTCTTTAATACTATTTAAAATTCCGCACTGATGTTAATTTATTCGTCCATGAACTCTTATCAGGAAATATGTAGCTGTAAATCGGCCGCTCTCGCGCTGTTCAGCTGACTCGCGTCTTACATTCCTGTACTGTTCAAAATTTTAATGGTCATTTCGGGGCTACAAAATGTTTCATTCTAATTTACAGTCGGCAAAAAAGTATGGAAAAATGCTGCTGGTATAACAGGTTGCTCTTTTTCTGCAACAAATTTAGTCCACAACCATGGAACACAACTACCCTTCTTAGGTATAAATTCATGTGTGGAAAATTAGTTTCTCAACAACAGTTTACAACTTCGCTTCATTTACAAGCAAAGTCCTCTTGAGGTTTCATCTTTTGCATACGTGGTGTTCAGAACAGGATGTCACATATTCTTACAGTAGTAGTATTGGACAAAACGGAATAAGGTTCCTATAATTACACGTTCAGAAACCAGTACCTTTTGAGATATGGCCTGTACTTCTTGTGACTAGTAATGTATTTAAAGACGTAGTATTCACAAGACATATTACCACAATAAGCACGTGTGGGCAGATGCAAATCCTCGGCCAGTCGTGGAATCAAGCTTCAGGACCGCCGCAGTATCAGTTTGTGAGCAGGAATTGTCGTAACATTAATAGAGCTATACACTTCACCAAACAGCGCGACGAAGTACCATCCCTACTAAAGAAAGCTACAATTCCAGGAACACGATACTAGTTGATGCACGGTGAGACACAAACTCATTTTGTACGGATCCTCCAACAGCATCTCGCCGCATTTGTCTCGTGGACAATGGATTGGTCGAGGACGTTCAGCTGCTTGGCCTCACTGTACACCGGACCTGAATCCGTTGTTTATGGTTATGGGGACATGTCTGCTGTATGCCCAGCTATTCAATGTGCAGACCTTACAGAAGCGTGTATCCAATGCAGCCAAGCGATTGGAAACACTGCGAAAAAGGGGGTGCAGGATGCGTCAGAATGCATCGTAACCACATGCAGTACTGCCAGTGGTATTTGCTTCTACACAGTAGACAGATGGGAATCAAAGGACACACAACTCAAAAGGGGATTGGTTTCTGGACATGATTATAGGAACTTTTCTTCCAGTTTTGACTAATACTATCTCTTCTTTTTTAACATCATTTGTATCCACATTGAAGAGCCAAAGAAACTGGTACAACTGCCTGATATTGTGTAGGTGCCCCACGAGCCCGGAGAAGTCCCGCAGCACTAAGTGGCATGTACTGGACTAATGTCTGAAGTAGTGCTGGAGGGAACTGACGCCTTGAATCCTGCAGATCTGTCCATAAATCCGTAAGAGTACAAGGGAGGGAAGATCCCTTCTGAACATGCCAGTTAAGCTCAGTAGCATTGTCTAGGGAGTTTGGTTGCCAGCGGAAGTGTTTAAACTCAGAAGAACGTTCCGAACGTTCCTGGAGCCACTGTTTACCAATTCTGTGCATGTGGAGTGCTGCATTGTCCTGCTGGAATTGCCCGAGTCCGTCGGAATTCACAGTGGACATGAATGGATTCATGTGATCAGACAGGAGGCTTATGTACGTGTCACCTGTCAGAGTCGTATCCAGACATATAACTAACTGCACACGCCCCACACCACTACAGAGGTTCCACCAGCTTGAAAAGTTCCCTGCTGACATGCAGAATCCATGGACTTATGAGGTTGTCTATACGTGTATACTTCCATCCGCTCGATACAATTTGAAACGAGATTCGTCCAATCAGGCAACATGTTACCAGTCATAAACAGTCCAGTGTCGGTGTTGGCGGGCCCAGGCGAGGCGTAAAGCTTTGTGTCGTGTAGTCGTCAAGGGTACACGAGTGGGCATTCGGCTCCGAAAGCCCATATCGATGATGTTTCGTTGAATGGTTCGCACGCTGACACTTGTTGATGGCCTAGCACTGAAATCAGCAGCAATTTGCGGGAGGGTTACACTTCTGTCACGTTGAAAGATTCTCTTCAGTCGTCGCTGGTCCTGTTCTTGCAGGATCTTTTTCCGGCCGCAGTGATGTCGGAGATTTGATGTTTTACCATATTCCTGATATTCAATCTACACTCGTGAAATGGTCATATGGGAAAAATCCCACTTCATTGCTGCCTCGTGCGCCGAGTACAACACGACTTTCAAACTCACTCAAATCTTGATAACCTGCCATAGTAGCAGCAGTAACCGAGCTAACAACTGCGCCAAGACACTTGTTGGCCTATATAGGAGTTGCCGAGCGCAGCGCCGTATTCTGGCTGTTTATATATCTCTGTATTTGAATACGCATCCATGCCTATAACAGTTTCTTTGGCGCTTTAATGTATATTGCCGTCATCAGATCAAAGGGAATAAAACCCAAGCTCTAGACTATGTTTTTAGATTATGAATAGATCATGGATAGTGACATGAAATTATTTCACCCATGACTTAGTACTCGCTATGTTTATCATTCAGCAGAAGTTGGCAATTCAATCCTGGGCATCTGCCTTTTACTGAAAGTATTGGGTAAGTGGCTAAGACTCTGGGCTTCCAGTTGGAAGGAGAGGAGTTTAAAGTCTCAGACAGTTCAAATGGTTTAAACGGCTCTGAGCACTATGGGACTTAACCGCTGAGGTCATCAGTCCCCTAGAACTACTTAAACATTACTAACCTAAGGACATCACACACATGCATGCCCGAGGCAGGATTCGAACCTGCGACCGTAGAGGTTCCGAACTGCTTCTACGGTCGCAGGTTCGAATCCTGCCTCGGGCATGGATGTGTGTGATGTCCTTAGGTTAGTTAGGTTTAAGTAGTTCTAAGTTTTGGGGACTAACGACATCAGAAGTTAAGTCCCTTAGTGCTGAGAGCCATTTGAACCAAGAGTCTTAACGTGAATGGGGTCGGTTGCGGATGAATCGCTATACGATGGCTCTGGTTCTCGTTGCAGATGACACCAACCGTATTGCCAAATGTGCATGACTGCACAAGCTCGACTGTCAGCAGCTGGAGCACTGTCAGTTAGGTATGAGCATCCACTATGGCAAGTTCGTACCGTACTGGAAAAATAGGTTTCAATTGTACTGGGGCCTAAAATCACATAAGAAGCAAGATGACATCGGAAGACGGAGTAAAAAGTGAAGTGACATCGGTTTCTAATTGTCGTGAAACTGGCGCAGGACGTGTTGAACATTCTGTCTACTGTCTTCGGCCACAAGTTGAAGTGCAGAAAAAATGTCCCACAGCAGGGCTGAGTGTTTTAGGGATCACGTTCAGAATGCGTTGCACAGCGCGTGAAATGTGCGCACCGCTGTCATTAGAAAGCTTTGTCAGCAGCGGCATCCCTTCGTAGAAGCAGTCATGTTGGGAGTCTGGGACATAATTTGAGGTACAGACGCGTGCCGCACTTCTGTTGGTGAGCATATTCTGACGCTTACAGCGCCATCTATTTTGTCAGATTTTCACTAATTTTTTGTTTCATGTTTCCCTGCGCCATAATATGCTATTGAAATTTGACGTTGTCGGCGCATTTTATCGCTGTGGCATGCCGATTGGGCTGCACTTACGGACAACAAGCTTCGGGCCTTGAAACCTCTTCCTGCAACCTGGCCGTCCTCCTCACGCCCTTCTCGGCGGGAGGAGGTCGTTTTGGCCCGGTTACGAATTGGACACTGCCGGTTCAGCCATCGCCATCTGCTGACGGCTGCGCCGGCGCCGTTCTGCCCATGTGGGCAATTGCTGACGGTCCGCCACATTTTAACGTCCCATCCGGATTTTAACACACTGCGTCTTGATCTTGGCCTGCCATGTACTCTAGATGCCATTTTAGCGGATGACCCACGAGCAGCTGCTCGCGTTCTTCGTTTTATCAACTTGACAAACCTCTCTAAGGACATTTGATTATGCTGTTTTTTTAATCCTGTGCCTGTCAGTCTGTCTTTTATCGTGTTTTCCCTTTTAGTTGCTGTTTTAAACTTGTGCCTCGCGGTGCCTTCCTAACGTAGTCTGGGCGCTAATGACCGTTTAAGTTGTGCGCCCTAAAACCACAAAAAAAAAAAAAAAAAAATTGACGATATTCCGAGTAGTGGTTCTCTTTCCACGGCGTTTCGAAACTGAAACTTAAATTACGGACATGCGTAGGTAGTACACGAGCTTTTCACTAACAAGCAACATTCACAATATTCAAATGACGAATGAGATATGCCTTAGAAACACGTTGCGTAATCATAACATGTAAGCTTTCATTAATTAAAACTTCCGGGCTGAATTGCCGTGGGCCATATATAAAACTTCTTCTCTTTCCTGACGTTTCGTTGCCTACTGCGGGCAACATCTTCCGAGGTGAGTCTGCGACTGACTACTAGGCGCTGGAGGTCCCGCTTATATAGAGCGCTTAGATGGCGCCACCACGCATCACGTGATTTCGACTTTAAAACAATCTCTGACTAGTGCCATCTCTCTCGATTACATGTAATCGATTGTCACTTCGTTGGCTCAAAGTCGACCGCCATATCTTGTCTAGTTATAATCCTTCGTCTTTTTTATTAAAATTTTTTTGTGCTTGTAGATCTCTATAGCTTCGCTACACATGCGGGTATAATAATGTTTCTCTCACTAAATTTTATTTCGTGATCACCGTCTCTGAAAACGTGTTCCACTACAGCTGATTTGTCAATTTGTCCCAATCTACAGTTCCTTTTGTGTTCCGTTCGACGGCTATTAACAATCATTTTAGTTGTTCCAATATAACCCATGCCAAAGCTACACGGAATATTATAGACACCTGGGGTGGCTAACGGGTGTCGTGCGTCTTTCACCGATCTTAAACTTTCAGTAGTTTTCTTGGTAGGTTGAAAGATTGTCTTCACTTGAAACTTGGCCAAGAAAGTTTAAGATCGGTGAAAGACGCACGACACCCGTTAGCCACCACAGGTGTGTATGAAATTCCGTGTAGCTGTTACATAGTTTATATTGGAACAACTAAAAGTAGTGTTAATACCCGCCTAACGGAACACAAAAGGAACTGTAGATTGGGACAAATTGACAAATCGGCTGTAGCGGAACGCGTTTTCAGAGACGGTGATCACGAAATAAAATTTAGTGAGACAAACGTGATAGCTAGGACCTCACGTTATTATACGAGTACCCGCTAGTATAGAGAAGCTATAGAGATGGACATGCACAAAAAAAATTTTAATAAAAAATGATTATAACTAGACAAGATATGGCGGTCGACTTTGCACCAACGAAATGACAATCGATTAGCTGTAATCGAGAGAGATGGCACTAGTCAGATTGTTTTATAAAGTCGAAATCACGTGATGAGTGGTGGCGCCATCTAAGAGCTCTATATAAGCGGGACCTCCAGCGCATAGCAGCCAGTCGCCGACTCACATCGGAAGATGTTGCCCGCGGTAGGCAACGAAACGTCAGGAAGGAGTAGTAGTTTTATATATGGTCCATGGAAATTCAGCCAGGAAGTTTTAATTAATGACGTTGCGTAATTATTCGTGTGTTAGGCATGTAGTGTTACCAGTTTTGTATGGTTGCAATGAAATGCTAATCATTTCGTTATTCAAACGTGTCAGTGCGACGTTTGTCAGCAGGCGACTTCTATTGTGCTGCAGTTTTAATTATCAGCGGCGCAGCTGCCTTCATCGAGGAAGTAAATGTGTCGACGTCAGCACTGCAGCTACGGCTGTGTTGACAAGCTGGTCAGGACAGTCCTCTGGCAACAGTGAGCGGAGCACGCCCAGAAATCGCAGCACAGCGCGGGACAGGATCCTGGCCGGCGGGCAGGCCGCGCTACGTGGAGTCCGCAGCCTCTCGAGCATGACGCATAAACAAGCGACGACGAGAGCAGAGCTGCAATTCGCCTTCCATTCCGTCCAGTCCCGCGACCCCGGCGGCCGAGTTACCGTCCGCGCAGACCGCAGCGCTCGGGGCCGGGCCGCGGCGCCATTAATCGTGATTACTGCCTCTGCGAGAGCGCCGTAACAGCGTGCTTCATGAGTGGCGTACACAAGGTCTCAGAGATTGGTATTCTCGATCTCGTGCGGCTACTGGAGATTGCGAGTCGGTTAGAACCTGCAACGTTCATCATGCGCTATCTGACGGTCATCTGAAGTCTGTATCTGCGTTTTGTGATTGCTAAGGCTTTTCCCTGTCACTTTTCATTTCCTGTTCAAGCCTAAAAACCGTGTAACTACTGGTTTCAACCATTTCCCAGTAACCAGGATATGTTAACAGGTAATGTTATCAGAACAGCTTCAGCTTCCTTACACTGAAATCAAAACGGTCCTACAGCACAAGCCTGGATTCTACAACATAACTCCTCCCACACAGGCCATGAGAGCCCAAAGGTACCGACTGGCTGCCGTGTCATCCTAAGCCCACAGGCGTCACTGGATGCGGATATGGAGGGGCATGTGGTCAGCACACCGCTCTCCCGGCTGTATGCCAGTGTCCGAGACCGAAGCCGTTACTTCTCAATCAAGTAGCTCCTCAGTTTGCCTCACAAGGGCCAACAGCGCTCGGCAGACGGGATGGTCACCCATCCAAGTGCTAGCCCAGCCCGACAGCGCTTAACTTCCGTCATCTGACGAGAACCGGTGTTACCACTGCGGCAAGGCCGTTGGCATTTTACAACATAATCCTTTAATAATTCCGGTCCTACTGCGGTAGCGTGCATTTAGTTTCCTGTGAATGAGAACGAATTTCCTCAGTCTGTTACAAAGGAAACGACGTTTTGTATATTGATGCTGTCTTTCAACACTGGATGAAGCACTGAGCCACAGGTGTTCGTAATGATTAGTGGCAACGAAAACAGTTCCTTGGAGCAGCTGGATTTTGACCCCGCCGGAGCAAGATTTCTATTACGATATATTTCAGTAATGTCAAAAGTTCTGTACAGCTGTATGACTAATTCATGAAATTCATGTAAAATCGATTCCAAGAGTATATACTTCCTATATGGTACTAGACGTGTCACAAAAATGTTTGAAATACCATGTTCCTGAAACTTTTGGCGCTTAATCTACACCCCTGGAAATGGAATAAGAACACATTGACACCGGTGTGTCAGACCCACCATACTTGCTCCGGACACTGCGAGAGAGCTGTACAAGCAATGATCACACGCACGGCACAGCGGACACACCAGGAACCGCGGTGTTGGCCGTCGAAAGGCGCTAGCTGCGCAGCATTTGTGCACCGCCGCCGTCAGTGTCAGCCAGTTTGCCGTGGCATACGGAGCTCCATCGCAGTCTTTAACACTGGTAGCATGCCGCGACAGCGTGGACGTGAACCGTATGTGCAGTTGACGGACTTTGAGCGAGGGCGTATAGTGGGCATGCGGGAGGCCGGGTGGACGTACCGCCGAATTGCTCAACACGTGGGGCGTGAGGTCTCCACAGTACATCGATGTTGTCGCCAGTGGTCGGCGGAAGGTGCACGTGCCCGTCGACCTGGGACCGGACCGCAGCGACGCACGGATGCACGCCAAGACCGTAGGATCCTACGCAGTGCCGTAGGGGACCGCACCGCCACTTCCCAGCAAATTAGGGCCACTGTTGCTCCTGGGGTATCGGCGAGGACCATTCGCAACCGTCTCCATGAAGCTGGGCTACGGTCCCGCACACCGTTCGGCCGTCTTCCGCTCACGCCCCAACATCGTGCAGCCCGCCTCCAGTGGTGTCGGGACAGGCGTGAATGGAGGGACGAATGGAGACGTGTTGTCTTCAGCGATGAGAGTCGCTTCTGCCTTGGTGCCAATGATGGTCGTATGCGTGTTTGGCGCCGTGCAGGTGAGCGCCACAATCAGGACTGCATACGACCGAGGCACACAGGGCCAACACCCGGCATCATGGTGTGGGGAGCGATCTCCTACACTGGCCGTACACCACTGGTGATCGTCGAGGGGACACTGAATAGTGCACGGTACATCCAAACCGTCATCGAACCCATTGTTCTACCATTCCTAGACCGGCAAGGGAACTTGCTGTTCCAACAGGACAATGCACGTCCGCATGTATCCCGTGCCACCCAACGTGCTCTAGAAGGTGTAAGTCAATTACCCTGGCCAGCAAGATCTCCGGATCTGTCCCCCATTGAGCATGTTTGGGACTGGATGAAGCGTCGTCTCACGCGGTCTGCACGTCCAGCACGAACGCTGGTCCAACTGAGGCGCCAGGTGGAAATGGCATGGCAAGCCGTTCCACAGGACTACATCCAGCATCTCTACGATCGTCTCCATGGGAGAATAGCAGCCTGCATTGCTGCGAAAGGTGGATATACACTGTACTAGTGCCGACATTGTGCATGCTCTGTTGCCTGTGTCTATGTGCCTGTGGTTCTGTCAGTGTGATCATGTGATGTATCTGACCCCAGGAATGTGTCAATAAAGTTTCCCCTTCCTGGGACAATGAATTCACGGTGTTCTTATTTCAATTTCCAGGAGTGTATGTGACTTGTCTGGTACCCTAAGATAAAGTATACAGTTTTGTAGACCCTCGTCGCCAGTTTTGTAAAGTCCTCGTCGCTACTGCTGTGGAGGCCGAGTTGCCACTGTTCTTACGGTAGGCCTAGTTTGTGCATTCGTTAAACGCCTTCTGATGCAGTACGCTCCCTGCCACTTAGCTATGCCCCATGGTCAGGTAGCAGTATAGCAGAACGAAGGTTCTATAACACTCCAACAAATTAGTAACAAAGTCTCACAAATGGCTTCAAAAGGTTTACTTATCTCTGTGACTTGTTGAATAATGAAGTCTGCAATACTGCTTGCAATGTAACAAAAGAAAGGCCCTCAGTGACCAAGGGCAAATAATAGTAGGTAAACTTTACAGTACATAACAAATGCAATTTAGAGCTATCTGTTCACTTCCAAGATTTCACTAAACGACGTTCCCTGTCCATGTCAGCCGTGGACTATGATCTATAGCCAAGTGGGCGAGAGCTGATCTATCATCCGCGTAGGTTTCTATCCGTTGTCGTCCGGTCATTGACGGATTGTACTAGGCCGGCAATCGGTCGAGGCGAAGTCGATGTCTTCATCCTCAATGCCGCCTGTGGCGCTGGTGGAACCCGCGCAAGTGGCGAGTCTCTATGGGACTGGCACCAGCTCTCATCTTTGCGCCTTTGGTGCATTTACCCTTGCTGTGTCTTGTTTCGACTACACAGAATACAGTCTTCAAATCAATTTTGCATGAATTAAACGCAGAATACATGATGGAAATATGTATAAGTATCGATTATGTTGCTGCAAATCTTTTTACCGCTTTCGTTTCCGACTCATGAGAAAAGAGCAGGTTGTTGTAGGATTTCCACCTGCATATACAATTTGTAGTCACTATAACTATGTATTAACATAAATTAATCAATTACTGGGATGGAGATGGACATCGCACCATAGCGGCTGCTACGGTCGCAGGTTCGAATCCTGCCTCGGGCATGGATGTGTGTGATGTCCTTAGGTTCGATAGGTTTACGTAGTTCCAAGTCTAGGGAACTGATGACCTCAGATGTTAAGTCCCATAGTGCTTAGATCCATTTGAACCATTTTGAACCACACCATAGCAGTCAGAGAGAATGTGCACTTTCAACTTACCGCCAACTTTCTAACTTCCGGAAAGGACGAATCATTGGCATAAGGGACATAGGAGCATCATACCGACATCTCGCACGGACTGTTAGTTGTAGTGGAATGACTGCAGAACTAGGGTTGACGAGAAGGACGTAGGACAATAACGTGACAAGAAAAGCGTGCATTAGTTGTTCCAGGACTACACGAAGAGAAGACCGTAGGACTGTTAGACTGGGTTTGGCAGATGGATGAATGACAGAAGTTGGAGTCCGGAAGGACGATACAGTTAACGTGTCACCTCGAACTGTTGCGAACAGATTACTGAAAGCTGGGATGAGATCTCGATTTTCCATGCACCGTTTATCGCTGACACCATACTTACCCAAAAAATTAAGATACATATAAAAATAAAATTATCACCCTAAAAATGGATCAGTAAAAACAGTAAACTACAAAAAGTAAAGTTGCATGATAAACCGCTAGGAAACCATAGTTACATCGTGTCTAAATGTGAAAGACAGAATAAAGCAGTATGTAATAGACAAAGCTCCGTGGTAGGTGTAGTGTGTGATGTCAGAGCAAGGATAATATTGATCGGATTCAAGCTCTGTACGAATAAAAGAATTTACTAGTCTATTAACGGTCTGTGAAGAAACCAAAGGCACAGAAACAAATAATGTGGCTTCTCAGATCCGTCAACATTTCGCTATGTGTGCGACGCGTCATCAGAACAGAAGTCTGCAACACTACTCAGCATCACGATGTGACAGACAGACGGGCTACAAGGATTAAAAGAACGGTCAGGAGCCCCAGAAACAGTAGAAGCGCAAGACATATTTTCTAAGTTACGAGACCGAAGATCAACTTCTCGTTGACACCTGTATGTAACCGCAAAACCACGACGTACATATCGCTGAACTAAAGTATATAAAGCATATCCATTATATCTGAGAACAAGCAAACGTCCTATTATGATATAACATCATAATAAAAGAACACATGTAGCCACCTGCTTTCCACAGTAAGAAAACTAAAGTCGCAAACCATTTCACTGCGCAGCCGCGGCTACATAACAGCGGATACGGAAACCATATGTAGACGAATACATCACGGTATATAAACATCTAGTCGATATCGCCGAATGATGCAAAACCTTTGATAATACGACTTCAATCCGTAAACTATATACAATGTGAAACTTCCTGGCAGATTAAAACTGTGTGCCGGACCGAGACTCGAACTCGGGACCTTTGCCCTTCGCGGGCAAGTGCTCTACCAACTGAGCTACCCAAGCACGACTCACGCCCCGTCCTCACAGCTTTACTTCTGCCAGTACCTCGTCTCCTACCTTCCAAACTTTACAGAAGCTCTCCTGCGAAGAGCACTTGCCCGCGAAAGGCAAAGGTCCTGAGTTCGTGTCTCGGTCCTGCACGCGCTTTTACTCTGCCAGGAAGTTTCATATCAGCTCACATTCCGCTGCAGAGTGAAAATCTCATTCTATATACGCTGTGGTGACAAGTCATAGGATAGTGATATGAACATACACAGGTCGCGATAGTATCGCCTACACACGGTGTGAAAGGGCAGTGCATTGTACTCGGGCGATTCACGTGAATATTTTTCTTACATGATTACGGCCACACACCGGGAAGAACCAGACTTTGAATGCGGAATGATACTTGGAGCTAGATGCATGGGACATTCCATTTTGGAAATCGTTAGGGAGTTCAATATTTCAGAGATCCAGTGTCAAGTGTTTGCCGAAAATACGACGCTGCAGGCATTACCTCTCATCACGGACAATGCAGTGGCCGATGGCCTTAAATTAACGATCGAGAGTAGCTGCGTGTGCATAGAGTTATCAATGCTAACAGACTAGCAGTGCTGCGTGAAATAACCGCAGAAATCAATGTGGGACGTACGACGAACGTATCCGATAGGACGGTGCGTCGAAATTTGGCGTTAATGGGCTGTAGAAGCAGGTGGTGAAAGAGTGTGCCTTTGCTTACAGCACAATATCCCGACAGCGACGTTAATGGGATTGTGACCATTTCTGTTGGACCCTAGATGGCTGATAACCGTAACCTGGTTAGACGAGTCGCGGCTGCGTTGGTAAGAACTGTTCGTACGGTTAGTGTGGCGCAGGTCCCAAGAAGCAATGGACCCTAGCTGTCAACAAGGCACCATGTAAGGTGATAAAATGTAAATGTCGTGTGACTAGGGTCTCACGTCGGGTAGACTGTTCGCCGGCTGCAAGTCTTTCCATTTGACGCCACTTCAGTGACTTGCGCGTCGATGGGGATGAAATGATGATGATTAGGACAACACAGCATCTAGTCCCTGAGCGGAGAAAATCTCCGATCCAACCGGGAATCGAACTCGGCCCCTTAGGATTGACATTCTGTCGCGCTGACCACTCAGCTACCGGGGGCGGACATATAAGGTGGTGGCTGGCCCGTAATGGCGTGTCCTGTTTTTAAATGGAATGGACTGAGCCCTCTGGTCCAAATGAACAGGTGACTGACAAGAAGTCGTTGCGTTCGGCTACTTGGAGACCTTTCGCAGCTATTCATGGACTTCATGTTCCTGACAGACGATGTCATTTCACCGGGCTACAATTGTTCACGATTAACTGTGTACAGTTGGAGCGAATGATTTGATCACCGTGATCACCCGACTTGAAACTCATCGGGAAGTCAGTTCGTGCACATAATCGTGCTCCGGCAACACTTCCGCAAATGTAGTCGGCTATAGGTACTTCGAAGGGCTTGAGTCCACGCCACGCCCGGCAAATGGGGGTACGATACGATATCAGGAGGTATCTCAAGCCTTTCGTCACCTCAGCGTATATCCCATACTAAAATGGAAAAATAAACTTTGCTTTGCGTAACTGTTCGTATCTATCAAATCGAAGCCAACACATCTGTGGACGACCCAGTGAAAGGTCACGGGGATCAGCAACTTTAAACCTCTCCAACTCCCGGAATCATTATGTGGGGAGTATAATTTAATACGCATTGTGTGATGAACATGTGCACAAAGTTAGATAAATATTTCATTAGTGCCTCGTTGGGTAACACTTTCCACCTCCGTCCGTGTATTGAGGACACTGTCGCCTTTGAAACATCGTTCGTGGTCTACTGTCGTGGACAACCACTGCCCCGCAAGTGAATTTATGACTTATGTATGTTGGAAGAATAATTTTCCAATTTTCTCCGGTAGAAGTTTATCTGCATCTGACCCACGCCGCTAGAAGACAACGAGCTTCTGTTCAAAGTGGAGCGCTACCGTAATGATGTATGACCAAGAAAAGACAGTGTGGGCGGTGAGTGAAAGCTGTGCCGGTGCCGCTGCTCGTGCGACTGTGTTTGGGGGCGGCGGGGGCGACGGCGGGAGCAGGCTGACCGCCGCCTCGTTGCGTAAGCAGCCGCCCGCCAGCTCACCGACGCCTCCGCAGGGACGGGCTGGAGCGCTCCCATTGTCGATGCGGGCTCCTGTTGCTGGGCGACGACCAGCGTGTCGCTTCAACCGTAGGTTTACAGCTGCATTTCCTGAACTTCGCGAGAGAACAGTTGTCATCGGTAAAGAAGATGATCTGGAGATGTTTGGGTGTTTAAAAGAGGGCGTAACTATCTACAGTGACAAGAGCAGTATTGCTCCCATTGCGAGAGTGGCACTTGGGAGACACCTCCTGCAACATGTACACGTGTACGGCAAAGTTTTAACACGTAAGTAGCTGAAGTATTAGTGTTTCTAATGTTAAGGTAGTTGATTGCTGAAATATGAACACAGTTCGATGGAGAAATGATGGATATGTTTACATTTCGAATAAATTTGTACTAAGTACACTGTCTAGTCACAATGTGAACACCTGTCAGAATCCTTAATAACCAACTTTCGTAGCGTACACCTCTGCGAGATGTGCAGGAAGAGTCAGGGTTTCTGGAAGGTAACGACAGGGATGTGGAGCCAAGCTCCGCTTGGTTTTTCAATTGAGAATCTATGGCGTGAAGAGCCCAGTCCAGGACGTTCCACAGATTCTCCAGATCCAGGGAGTTTGGAAACAAGGACAGTACGGTTAACTCATCCTTGTATTCTTTGAACCACGCATTGTCCTGCTGGTTGATGCCACTCTGGTGGTGGTGGTGGTGGTGGTGGTGGTGGTGGTGGTATTATGACTCTGGTGCGGTGACTCTGGTGCGGTGACTCTGGTGGTGACTCTGGTGCGGTGATGCTGATGGTGACAACACAAACACCCAGTCCCCGGACAGGGAAAATCCCCAACCCGGCCGGGAATCGAACCCTGGACTCCGTGATCCAGAGGCAGCAAAGCTAGCCACTAGACCACGAGCTGCGGACCCACTCTGCCGAAGAAAAACAAAATTGCATGTAGGGGTGGGCATAGTCCACAGCGATAAATGCATGCCAGAATGACGAGATCACCCAGGGGATGCCACGAAAAGATTCCCCAGACCATAACGCTCCGACGATTTTTGATGGGTGTTTGTTCTTAAATGGTTCATGCCGTACACGTCACCGATCATTTGTCCGATAGAGCATAAAACCTGATTCATCTGAAAAGGAGAAAAGTTGAATTAATGAAGTTTCCCAAATATTGTGAGTTGTCACAAATTTTCTTCGATCTACAAAGAATGCAGTCACTAAGGATTAGTGTCGTTCATTAGCATTCTTTGCTGACTGAGTTTCTCATCCGGTTCATGTGAGCTGTCACAAAGCGTTTTTGCACCTCTCTCAATATAGCTAATAAATTGATCCACCGTAGCCTTCGGTCCAGTCCAATGTGCGTCATTGGTGTGTCCTAGATCAAACAAAAGATAAGAATATTAGAGTTCTAACCTAGGGGACCCGATTGCAGTAAGGGACGCAGGCTTCAACTAAGGGGCTGAACTTTTTCAAGTATGAATGTAAGACAGTAACACAGGCGAAATAAATTTACCCAAGTTTCAATATAAGGGAAGCAGAATTCCACCACTTTTGCTTCGTTAAGCAACAAATAGAGGATGGGACAATTACGAGTAATATTAATCGTCCCGTGAGAGAGTCAAATTATGGGTGTTTCAGATTTTTGTATGTCGTAGATAAGGGAACGTCTCGCTATAAGACAGAAACGCGTAGCAGTGACAGTAAGATAATAGAAAAATTAATCATCTGAAATTACTTAAAGGTTCCAAATTGAGTGACTGATTTCCACTTCGTCTCCTAAATACAGCTCTTAAACAGTAAGTAGGTAACATTTTCTCAGACATCTGTGTTGATCTAAGAATCTGACTCTCTTCGTCTGAACACACGGGAAGGAGTTGAGAACGTTCTACGATCAACAATGTCGCGAAACAGCTTGTAAGATTCAAGAGTACTGGTAACAAAGTAGTTTAGGGTAGCGTCTTTGACTAGTAATAAACACCTCCTGGGTTGTAGGTTCCCTCCGAAACACTGCATGAATTATGAATAAAGTGTCATCACTATTGGCGGCCCAGTCTTCCAGTATAAGACGGCGTTCTGCCAATGGTCGTGTCAAAAAGAGGGAGAGGGAGACAGAGACAGGAGCGGATAGTGTTTGATAGCTACGTCTTTCCATTGCAGTTGGGAAACTGCCCTTAAAAGGCGGAAGCATCGGCACTGATCGACGGCACGAGGATGCAGAAGGCAATGGAAACCACTGTATTAAGGATAAAAAGACGCACAATGTGAGTCCACAGGACATGTGGCCTGTAAGATATATATATATATATATATATATATATATATATATATTTATTTATTTATTTATTTTGTGTGTCCTTAGCCAGACGTATAGTGTTTCAATGTGGGCTCCCAAAATTATGAACAATGATAACGTAGTTTTGTTTTTGTATTATATTGTAAACGCAGGGATGTGTGTACCACCGTTATTACAGTCCTGTTGCACATGAACAATATACACGTTGTAGGCGGTAGCTTCTTGCCAGCATCCGAGGGAAAGCTAGGACCGCGAAGCGGAACGAGGCCGTTTGCACAAACTGTTGAAGAGCCGAGCAGAGCACTAACCATTCTCCGGCACGCTCCAATTATTCTGCGCTAATAAATCAACAGCGACAGCTGCAGCAACAGGTCAACAGATCCAACATTTACATAATTCCAGTGGCGTGGCCTCTTACTCAAGACCCGTGCCACATTACCCACTTTTCAGGTCTGTCCCAGCCCAAGCGTGATTCACTTTCTGACGGGGAATGTCCTATGTAGACTGCGCACTGAATCCAGTGACGGCATCCATCGTGCAAGCACTACAGAACGAAAGGTATCCCACAAACTTTTCCAGTTGGAATGACCAATGGTCAAGGTTTGGTGGCATATCCGCACCACTGTGAGTACTCTATTTCCAGGTATGTACATTGAATTTTCCTTTGTATGAGATGGTGGATATTATTATTTTACGGTTTTGACAGATTTTGCACTAAGCTACACCTGAAGAGGAATGTTTAATTTAAATGTGAATCACACATGTGCACCAATGTGATAACTACGATAAAGACAAGAAACAATTTCGGTAACGGTTCACAGCACCTGAAGAGATTTTTAAGATGATACCTCCTTAAACTGACTCTCATGAGCCTCCACTTTCCCTCAGTCAAGTATTTCATTGTACCTAAAAATATCAATTCTTAGAACGCTTTGACGATATGGAGCGTATTTCCCATCGACGGGTAATGTACGTGTTATACAATTTCTATTTGATGCAAGCCTGTTTCAGTACGCCCCAAGCAAGATGTTACTGATTTGTTTGACTGATGCGGCTGCTAAGTGCTATACCACCTACTGCACTCCCCTGACTTAAGCCCTCGTAAGTTCAACTCGATTTCTAAACTAAAGGAAACACTTAACGGCATTCGCGTCAGAACTGCTACAAATTCGTCGGGCAATAGACCGCGCCGCTTGAACTGTCAACACAACTGGCACGACACCCACATCGCTGGCAATAAGTTATACACAATGCTGGTGACTACTTTGAAGGTCAGTAAAACTTTGAAATACGTATCTATTTTGTACGAGCTGTAAATAAATAGTTTCCACTATTAAAGTTCCAACTCTCGTGGTATTTGGAACAGAAAGCTGGTTGAAACCGGAAGTATATAGCAACGAAATCCCAGGTTTAGATTGGAATATTTACCTTGAGGATAACTTGGTCGCCCCTGGCGGCGGCGTGCTTATTGCAGTAAAGAACTTAATGCAATCGAGAGAGTTTATCATGGAAACCGAATGTGAATTAAACTGGGTGACATTAAGCGTCAAAGTTCGGTCAAAAGTGGTAATCGCATGCTTTCATAGACCGCCTGGGTCATGGTCTGTAGTGGTAGAGCGCCTCAGAGAGAACGTGAAGAATATCGTTAGTAATGTTACTGATCATGCTATTGTGATAGGGAGGGGGGGGGGGAGAGGAGGAGGGTGGTGACTTCAACTTGACAGATATAAATTAGGAGAGACATGCTATCTAAGCTGGTGCCAGAGACGGGGATTCGTGTGACATTCTGAATGTCGTCTGAAAATTACTTTGAGCAGAAAGAGCACCAACTCGTGAAGCTAACGTCTTATACGACCTAGAAACAAGGAGACCTGAACTTATCGAATCATTTAACGTAGTGGAAGGTATTAGGGATCATGAGGTTGTGACAGCAACTTTGACGACGTGTTTTACAGGGAATATTAAGAAAGATGGGAAGATTTTTTTACTTAGCAGCAGTGACAGGACACAAACTGCCGAATATCTAAATATTTAGCATCAAATATTCAGTGATGAGGACGAAGATGTGGAGCACGAATGGAAAACATTCAAAGACATCTTTAAATATGCCTTAGAAAAGTGGGTTCAGAGTAAGACCTTACCGGATGGGAAATACGGACCGTGGTTTAATAGCAGCTTTGTTCCGTAAATAAAGAGAGCTTCATCTCAGATTGAAGAGACGTCAAAACCGAACTGACAAGAAGAGTTGAACGAAGTGAAGATCAGCGTAAGGAGAACAAAGAGAGAAATGTTCAGTGGCTTTGAAGAAGAGATTTTGATCTTAGACAAAATCAGTAACTCAGCACGTCGCTTGTAACAAAACAAAATCGACAGATACAAAGTAAACTTCCAGAGTATCCCAAGGCAGCATGACAGGACCGTTATTGTTTAGTGTGTGCAAATCCTCAAGTAGAAAGCGTCGGATGCCCTTTAAGACTGTTCGCAGATGATGCGGTTATCTATAACAAAGCAGCACTGCCAGAAGACAGTATCGATCTGCAGAGGATTGATGAATGGTGCGGGCTTTGGCAGTTGACCCTGAAGGTAAATAAATGTAACCTATTGTGCATACATAGGAAAAGAAAGCCAATACTGCAGAACCACACTATTGATGAGAAACTTCTGGAAACAATATCTGCCATAAAGTAATTATCAGTAACTATCCAGAGTGACCTTAAGTGGTATGAGAGATAGTAGGAAATAAAGATGCCAGGAATTTTAAGGAAATGTAACTCGTATAAGGCGCTTGTTTGACCGATTCTTGAGTATTCCGCAATATGAGGGCCTTACCAGGTAGGATTCATAGAAGAGAGAGGGAAGATTCAACGAGGAGCGGTGCGTTTCGTCACTGGACCGTTTACTCGATGCGAGAGTGTTACCGAGATGTTAAACAAATTCCATTGGAAGTCGTTACAAGAGAGACGTTGTGCTCCACGGAAGGGTTTACTGTTGAAATTTCGAGATCATTTCTCAGGACGAGTCGAACAACATATTACTTCTTACCACATAAATATCGCGTAATGACCACGACGAGAAAATTCGAGTATTACAGAGGCTTACCGACAGTCATTCTTCTTATGCGCCCTTCGCGAATGGAACAGAACAACACTCCGTCAAACACCAGCAGGTCGCTCGCGGAGTACGACGTGGATGAATTTCGTCCGACGAGTGATATTTCTTTTCTTTTGCAACATTCGCGGCTAACATTAACCCGTATGGACTGTCTGCGTCCTGCCCTACAGCGACATGGCGCAGTTTTCAAAGCAGGATTCAAATCTCCGCTCGACAGCTATAAATTTCGTACAATTACACACCTTAAAGAAGGGCCGATGTGATATCTTTGAAGACCACGGTACAATCCTTCGCCCATTCTTGTACACCGTAATGACTCCGATATGGAGTAGGCACTATACACGCACGCATTCATCTCGGTTTATTAAGCATGCAAATGTGAAGATCTGCATCGCAGTCATGGTGCGCTATTAATCGTGTTGCCCAAAAACGATTTACAACGAAGGATTAGGTGAAAATTTCTGGTTACGGCATATGTTGTGAGGTAGACGTGATACATAGTGGATCGAAGACATACGGCGCTGACGTCTACTTCGAGACAAACGAATGTGTCCCTGAATGCTGCCAACGATCCAAGACTTCGCGCCAACAAGAGACAGGCTGACAAGCTGTATTTGCATACATCTGCTGACGAGTTGTCCGTGAGAACGCCACTCACTGCGTGGGTTCACGACTCAGGTGCGTGTGTACGCAGAGAACACGAGGTAACGCAGGTGCGTAAAGGGAAGCAGCGTCCTTCCGCTGTTTTTCAGCCTTGACCCACCCGAGCAGGCTCGCGCGTAGTTGATATCATTACTATTTTGCGACCTCGCTATCGTGAAGTAACAGTGGAGTTAAGACGATTGCGTTCAGACAAGTGGCTAACTCAGAAGCTGGCCATAGACAGGACACTGGCACCGTAAACAGCTTCCGTAAAAACAGCTTCCGTAAAAACAAAAGAGTACACTTTCGTAATATAAAATTCCTAAAGCGGTATCCAAGCACACGTCATGTAGTAGTAATAGTTTGCTGTTCTGTATACACCTTCCGAGCAATGTAGAAATTAAAAATCATTATTCTGTAGAGAGTTCTTGTTGGGATGTTGTAACTGAATGTTACTACAAATTCAACCCAAACATCTTCGAAAGCAGAAATCGTATTTCTATTATAGGTCAAAAATAGGTGGCACTATCCACGCAAGTAATATCTAGATTGAATTTTCTCTTGTTGGGAAATAAGAATGCGTGATTTGTTTTACTTGGTAAAAAACTTCCTAAAGCCAATATAGGATAAATATTTCTTTATTTTCAACTACCATTTTCGAAAGTCAGGTCCGTACAATAGTGCACATACATGTATTATATCTTCTATCATGATTTATGACTCAAAAAAAGCTCTTTGTTTGACTATACAAAAACCGAAAACTAAATTGTGCATTGAAATTTTTAAAACTATGTAAATGCACAGTTTTCATTTCCGTTTCTTGTAATGTCAAACAAAAACTCTTCATTACGTCGTAATTCATGATATGAGATAGATTCCTTGTATGTATACTGTGTTATAGACCTGAAGACGACAGCAAAATCTGTCGAAACGGGTTGTCTAAAATAAATATTTATGCGATCTTGGTTTTAGAAAGATTTTTACCTAGTAATATCTAATTATACACCTTTTTGACATGGCAGCACTAGAACAGGAATGTGGCAATATAATAAGAAATAATAAATGATGTTCGTTAAGAATAAGGATACACAGTTGTGTTTAACGTTGGTAACAATTTGATATGCGGCACCTGGTGTTCCATACCTAATACGATGAAATCTAAATAACCTGGCTTAGTTTTGTAGGCTATGATATAGTCACTGTGACTCAAAGTATTATGCAGACGCTTCTGTTAACTTCCTATTGCTCCATAAATAATGGCTGCTAAGTCCGAAGTGCTATCTGCAGAAAGCGACTGCTGGGGCTGAACTTAGAGTACCTCGTATCAGCACAGAGTGCAGACACACTGGGTAACGCTACTCGTCTACTTGCTACAATTCAGAGTAAACAAGTAGAAACACAAGGAAAACGTCCGGCGGTGATTTGGTCAACTGTCTTCCGTTGAACGTTTGTGAGAGTACGAGGTACACAAAGACGAGCTAAAAACGCTACTCATGGATGAAGAATGGAAGTTGGCGAAACATTAATTGCAATTTTATACGGGTAGATACAGCACAGTAATTATCACTTTCAAACGTATGTTGTGTACAATAAAGGCAGTCCTTGATTAAAAACTGCATAATCAATTCTTCAGTTTCACTCTCTTCGTTGATGGACAGTGTACTCATACAAACGTCCAACTCAAGACGGTTGAGTGAATGACCACTGAACATTTTGCTTGTGTTTACATTTGTTTACTGTCAGCTCCAGCAGGTGGACGATTTGCGTCACTCTGCCTACCTGCAATTTTTGTGGTACAGGAGGGCCATTCATTTTCGTATTAAAGTTTTGATAATGGCATGTTTAAGTGAATGGAGTAAAAGTTTGTGAACAGATGTTGAGGAGAGAAAGTGGACTACCGAAAAAAAGATGCAGGGCGCAGTTTGAAGTAAAAAAAAGTTTTGCTTTTGGCATCTTCATAACGAACAAAGTTCAAAGAAAGGCAGTCGTTCTGCTTAACGACCGTCTGGTAACTAACAATGAGAGGCCACGACGTCGGATCACAGCTTTACTTCTAACTTCGTTCACCTTTAGTAGGCCATTAAAACAACATAGTGAGCAAATAGCTAGGTGCACTGCTCTGGCAATTCCGAGAAAATCGCAAGAGAAGTTCTACGCTTATATTATGTGCCTTGTATATCTGTGCTTAGGTGCCGGGCGTTAGGGTTAATTGTGTTCAAGTGATTGGTGCTTAAGCTTCGTAAGACGAACGTGTAGGACGGTTAGACTTCCACTAAAACTTATTAATCTATTTTTTATCACTGGTCATATTATTTAATTTACGACATTTGAGAGGCAATAAAATAAAAAAAAGTAACCACGTATATTTGCATGAAATTTCAATTTACGTTTTCCACGTCTGTGTGACAAGTACCATCTTGCAACGCGTTTGATGTCGAGAGAACATCCGGCGAGTAATTTTACATTACTCTTGTGGTCTGCCACATTGCGACTTACTGTATTACTGATTGTAAATAACGTCATTCGCATCATTATTTATCGAGGTTAGACGTGGGCTTTCCAAGCCTCTCCCTCGTCCTTGAAAATTTAATTACGAACAGTAAATAGTCAAATAACACAAGAAATCCACAAAAACTTCAAGAAAATCCACACAGCGTTTTTTTTTTCACTTTATTACCTCTCGAATGTCGTACAAATTAAATAATTCGACCAGTGATGAAAAAAATATAGGTCGCTTCGTGAACAACTCTCTTGCTAAGTTCAAACGCTAACCATTAGACCACAATGACTTCTTACTTCTGGCAGCTTTGCACAGATACATCAGTTACATAATAGACGCGTAAAACTTCTCTTGCGATTTTCTCGGAGTTGTCGAAGTAGTGCACCTTATACTTGAACGTTTCATTTTTTTCATGGCCTTCAAAAAGTGTACAAAGTTGGAAGTAAATCCGTGATCCCAAAGTCGTGGCCTCCCCTTGTAAGCAACGTTTGCTTGAACATTGCGGTGTTTTAAAATACCGCTCGAAGGACGGGCACGGACTCCCGTAGGATGAACTGACGGTAGTACGCAGAAGTTAGGTCGCATTTATGAATGGTTCAAATGGCTCTGAGCACTATGGGACTTAACATCTACGGTCATCAGTCCCCTAGAACTTAGAACTACTTAAACCTAACTAACCTAAGGACAGTACACAACACCCAGTCATCACGAGGCAGAGAAAATCTCTGACCCCGCCGGGAATCGAACCCGGGAACCCGGGCGTGGGAAGCGAGAACGCTATCGCACGACCACGAGCTGCGGACGGCATTTATGAATACTGTATAGTGTAAGGACTGCGCTTGTTTGTTGTTAAGTAGGCAGACGGCGACTATCGTGGACAAAGATCGACCGAAATGGTTTTGGTGGAAAGAAGGATTCGAAATAACAAGATTCTCGTGAATATTTAACACTGATGTGTGGTCAAGAAGCTCCTGCGCACAAGACGGTTTACAGCTATATCGATGGGTTCGCTAGTGAAAGTGGAAGGGAACCTGCTTGCAAGAATGTAGGTACTCGTCATAGTTGAATGTCACAGTCTCCAGGAAACACTAAGGTTGAGTCCTCGTGTCAACAACAGCGTGTACTGTTACAGCCTTACACGACTTAGACCTGAGATTCAACAGAGGCGACAGAGAAAGTGACCGAAAGTTCTACTCCAGCACAGCAATGCGCGACCCTATACCAGCAATGCCACGACTGCCAAGTCCACCTCATTAACGCTCATTGTTGCGCCACACCCACTGCATCTCGCTGCATCTTATTATGCTTTATTCAATAACACGAACGATGCGCTACGATTTAAGAGGTTCGGCAATAACGAAGAATTGTTGACATCAGTCCATGGGTAAGTGGGTAGTATCCGCGAACAGTGGTTCTTAGACGCAATAATGAAGTTTCCAGGAAGATTGCACTGCTGTATTGAGGATAGTGGAGAGCATATTGAAAGATCTCATGTACATTGACTGGTGGTCGTTAATAAGTCACAAAGAACTACTATCTTCTGTCATTTCCGAACGCCCCTTGTATTTTGCACCTGGAGAAAGTCTGTCGGTGCAGTCAACGTAAATGAGACGTCGTGTGTGTATATACAAAATGTTTCAAAGTTTTCGCATCAAACGACTAGGGATGACAATCACTTCATGAGAAACAGCATTTTTTAGACAAAAAATGTTCACTGACGCTTCGCGGCGGTGCTCTCACTATTCGCTCGCCACGGCAGATTATTTCATCCAGCTAGTAGGGTCTACTAACAAGGTGTGCTGCGTACTACCTACCATAGTAAATTGATAGAAACACTTATTCTTGACGCTTTCTTGTTTAAGTGGCGAAATATGTATCAGTAACTTTAATTTTGCTAGGCCTCTCCATATCATACAGAGCAGACGAATGGACTGCTGGCGCCGGCCGCAACTGGCCGAGCGGTTCTAGGCACTTCAGTCTGGTCCCGCGCGACCGCTGCGATCACAGGTTCGAATCCTGCCTCGGGCATGGACGTATGTGATGTCCTTAGGTTAGTTAGGTTTAAGTAGTTCTAAGTTCTAGGGACTGATGATAGCTGTTCTGTCCCATTGTGCTCAGCAACTCATATGGCATATGTACACCACGAAGTGCCTATGCCCTGCTACCTCTCAGGGACATAATCAACACAAAAGGATGCCAAATGTCTCTGTAAAGCCTCAATGAACAGTTTATCTGTAACAGAAGTTGTTCCATATTGTTGTATACTACTTTGTAGATTTCGCAGCTCGTGGTCTTCCGGTAGCGTTCTCGCTTCCCGCGCACGGGGTCCCGGGTTCGATTTCCGGCGGGGTCAGGGATTTTTACCTGCCTCGAAATGACTGGGTGTTGCCATCATCATCATCATTGATCACCATTACGCTCGGAGGAAGGCAATGGCAATCCACCTCTGCTAGGACCTTGCCTAGGCGGCAGTGCGGGTCTTCCGCATAGTTCGCTACGCTCCTCGGAGTATGGGTTCAAATGGCTCTGAGCACTATGGGACTTAACATCTGAGGTCATCAGTCCCCTAGAACTTAGAACTAATTAAACCTAACTAACCTAAGGACATCACACATATCCATGCCCGAGGCAGGATTCGAACCTGCGACCGTAGCGGTCGCGCAATTCCAGACTGGAGCACCTAGAACCTCATGGCCACTGCGGCCGGCTCGGAGTATGGGACTTACATAAAATATACTATGTAGATAACGGTAAGAAGGGGTGGGGCTACGAAGTGGTGCAGTAACTGTCGTCGTACAGAAGCTGGACAGGACCAGAAATGATAAGCGAACAAGTAGATACAGTAAAAAGAAATTTTACTTAAGGTATAGGTTTTTCCAAGCATTGTGAAGAAACTTTACAAAAGAGCACATAGCAATAAAGTACAGCTATTACAAGAAGCAAGCGAAACAGCATTGTTCAGTGTAAGGCTCCTGCTACTAAGGCACAAGCAAACTGTCGAAAGCTCACTACGACTGTAGAAGACTGCGACTGAGCCCGGGGAGTGCAGCTGCTGACGCCCATCCTATATCGTGACGTCAGAGGGTGCTCATAGTCGCAGCCACCGAAGGTGTGGCGCAGCGGGCATGCATCATTGGATCCGCCGAGTCTCCGCGTGACTGCTAATGACGTCTGTCTGAAACGTGAGTTTCCATTGCGAACTGTGAGACGCTGTTGAGGGTGGCATCGATTTATGATTGCTCACCGATGATATGATTCACCACCCCTTAGACATTTGACGCAAGACTCAGAAATTGTGTGTGTGTGTGTATGTATGTGTGTGTGTGTGTGTGTGTGTGTGTGTGTGTGTGTGTGTGTGTTTTTCTACATGAAGCCCAGTGATTTCTACGTAGTGGGTATAAATCGCGTCACAGCATCCCAGTTGGGTTGCCGATCGTCCATTTTCGTGATACACGCAATTAACAATAATTACCAAATCCACACACCTCAGTGCGCAGCTGCCACGCCTAACAGCTGACACCCCTCCAGCCGCCAGGCGTACTTGTCCTGACGGTCAGGGACGAAGGCCGCGTTGCTAAGATCTGCAGCAGACGCTCACATTGATGCGAGATTTCATTAACACGTGTGCCCGCTCTTTGTTTTTGCGCTGTCTGTCATGCATATGAATGAGTATGTAAAATTGATCCTCATCGCTAATTAAAACACACTGCAAAGGGACGTCTCATTTGTAATGTAAAACTGGTGCCGCAGCCTAGCCCACTGCGGCGGCCGTGGTGCCTGTTACCCCGTACAGCAGCGTCTTTGCAAAGAAAAAAAAAAAAAAAAAAACCTGGCGTTAAGTCAGAAATTAATGATCGCTGTCGTTCATATCTCTGGCCCAGCCTGTCGAAGCTCGTGAAGCATTCCAGAGCTAACGAGGTTCGTTAATCCTGGAAGAGCGGGCGGCAGCCTGCTGGAACGCTCGGCCGCGGACCAGTATTTCGCGCAGCAATTGAAACAAAACCGCGCTCTTACAGCTGGCTGCACCAGGCGTGGCTCGGCTGGTTCGTTCCGTCGCCGCCCAGATTCGTGTAGCGCTGCCGGCAGCCGAGCTTTCCGCGAGCCGACCCCCATAAATAAGCCGCGGATCCGCAGATTATTTCGCCAGATTTGTTGTGCGCGCTCAGACTTTGTCGGCGAAAAGTCGCTGCTCCATTGTTCGGTAAAAATGTGCCTGCGATATGCGAATAAATCGCGCTGTTTCACAACGCAGTATAATGGGCATTTTGTACTACGGACCGTTTCCTCCTAGCGCACGCACACGCAAACAAGCGGGCGTTATAGCGGTAGAAATGGAAATAAGAGGGTAGTGGGGCTTGGGAGTGAGTATAGACGCAAGGTTTTATGGAGTTTCCAGTAAGCAAGATCTTAAAATGAGCTATGTACAGAACATGCCAGTTTAGTCTGTGTCCAAATCATTACTTCTACGCCTCATTAATTCTTCCTTCGATTACCCTGCTCCCTGTTACCACGAATAACATGTGTCTTCATTTGCACTGGAAATCTAGGATATGCGAGAGGCCTAACCGTGTTCTGCCACTTCAAGTTAGAACACAGACTTCCTGATATATTTCAGTAACGTGATTTCTGGTACTAACGTCGTTGTCCCAGCTCAGTTGTCCTGCACAGGTTGTGAGTTTGTTGTCCTTGAAGTGAGGCTGTAAAATAACTGGTGAGGTGGCTGAAGCTCTCGATTCTACTAAAATATCTGAGAAGTACCAAATTTTGGATGCAAATAGCAGGTACAGCTATAAATTGGTAATAAGACGCTTTGCTTCCGTTAGATGACAGTCACATATTTGACAATTAATATTACACTAAAGAGCCAAAGAAACTGGTAAACCTGTGTGGGGCTCCCGTGCGCACGGAGAAGTGCCGCAACACATCGAGACATGGGGTAGACTAACGTCTGAAGGGAACTGACACCATTAATCCCGCAAGCTGTCTATAAATCCGTAAGAGTACGAGGGGCTGGAGACCTCTTCCGAACAGCACCTTCCAATGCATTGCAGATATGCTCAATGATGTTCATGTCTGGGGAGTCTGGTGGCCAGTGGAAGTGTTTAAACACAGAAGAGTGTTCCTGGAGCCACTCTATAGAAATTCTGGGCATGTGGTGAGTCGCATTGTCCTCCTGGATTGCCTAAGTACATCGGAATGCACAATGGACACGAATGGATGCCGATGTTGAGACAGGATTCTTACGTACATGGCACCTGTCAGAGTCGTATCTAGACGTATCAGGGGTCCCATGTCACTCCAATTGCACACGCCTCACACCGTTACAGAGCCTCCACCAGCTTGAACAGTTCCCTGCTGACATGCAGGGTCCATGGATCCATGAGGTTGTCTCCATTCCCGTACACGTACATCCCGTCGATTCAACAACAGTCCAGTGTAGGTGTTGAGGGACCCAGGCGAGGTGTAAAGCTTTGTGTCGTGCAGTCGTCAAGGGTACACGAGTGGGTCTTCGGCTCCGAAAGCCCATATCGATGATGTTTCGTTGAATGGTTCGTACGCTCTCTTGCTGATGGCTCAGCTTCGAAGTATGTAGCAATTTGTGGAAGGTTTGCACTTCTGTCACGCTGAACGATTCTCTTCAGTCGTCCTTGGTCCTGTTCTTGAAGGATCTTTTTCCGGTGGCAGCGATGTCGGAGATGGGATGTTGTACCGGATTCCTGGTACGGTAAACACGTGAAATGGTCGTACGGAAAAATCCCCACTTCATCGTTACCTCGGAGATGCTGTGTCCCATCGCTCGTGCGCCATCTATAATACCACGTTCACACTCACTTAAATCTTGATAGCCTGCCATTGTAGCAGCAGTAACCGATCTGACAACTGCACCAGACACTTGTCTTACATAGACTTTGTCGACCTCAGCGCCATATGGTGCCTCTTTACATCTCTCTGTATTTGAATACGCAAGCCTATACGAGTTTTCTGGAGCTTCAGTGTAGAATCAATCCCAGTCCTATTACATTAAGTGTTGCAGAAAACATGGTAATAAAAATTATATACACTGTTACTCTGTTGTTCTATGCTCAGAATATTCCCAGACCCGAGATCTTATTTATGCTGCTAGTAACGGGAACTGTGGTGGTGTGTTGGGGCTTATGGGCGCTCAACATCGAGGTCATCAGCGCCCTGACACATTAAAAGGAACGAATGTGGACAGACCTAAGAAAACTGTACCGTTTAATCCCTCGCTGCAGGGTGACCATCCAGCCTCAATCACTCTGCTTCCGAGCGCAATTTTGGTGGGAGGCGAAAGTGCACGAAATGTTTCGTCTATATACCGTTATTCTAACATTGATGAAAACTTTCATAAAAATGGGATATGAATTTAGAGGATCCGCTGCAGAGTGACAGTTTCGTTCTGGAAACATCACCCAGGATGTGGCTAAGCAATGTCTTCGCAGTATCCTTTTTTCCAGTAGTGGTGGTTCCGCAAGTTTCGCAGGAGAAATTCTGTGAAGTTTGTAGTGCAGGAGACGAGGTGCTGGCGGAAGTAATACGGGTAGTGAGTCGTGGTTGAGTAGCTCAGTCGGTGGACAATGACCGGTATTTTAAGTGGCACATTAACAAACAGCGTCAAACCTGCGACAGACTTAACTGATCGGCAGGATAACATCCGACCGACGGCAGTAAATATCTTCTGAAGATGTATTCCATAGCACACTGTAACACATTATATTGCAGCAGAGAACTGACAACATGTGACCTGCCTAATTTAATTCCATGACTTGGACTCCGTATGCTGCGCTGATGAGATTGTCTAGAAGCGCAGTTGGGAAATGCTGCAAACTGTTTGACAGTCGGCTGAACGTAGAGAGCTGTAATAAACGTCAACGGAGAGCCATGGTACTGCACGGACGTTCAATTTGAATGTCGACGTAAAGGTAATTAAATCAGGGAAATAGGGGGTTACACCTACAAGTCTTCATCACTAATCGGCAAGTCACTAGGCAGCGCATGGCGGAGGTTACTCTGTGTCACCGTAATCATAATGTCCCCTATTCCACTCGCTAATGGAAAAATGATTGCCTTTACACTTCTGTGGGAAATTAAAGTTGAAGCCAAATCTAGTTGCTTACGACAGGCTGTTCGCCATATAATACTCATTTTTCTGAGAAACTATTTGCTTTCACTATTTAGTGTTTCCTATATACGAGCATTTCCCTTTATTGGTTACGGATGGTTTCAGATCTATCTACAGAAAGCAATCAGAAGTGCTGTTACTCACTGGCATCATCTTTATTCTCTTTATAAATGCGGTTGCGGAACCATAAACAAAATGCATTGAAAACAGTCGCACACAAGCGATTTTAGTTATATTTCTGTCTCGTTATGCCTTTTTTTCAGTCTTGTTCTCGAAGTCAGTTCTTCTATATTTACGTTCTCAAACATCATACCTTTCTTTACGACTGGATTTTCCGCTTGTAACCCAATTCCACAACGTTGAGCAGCGAAGGCCACGGTCGGCGAATCGAGGTGCGCCAACACGTCCTCCGGCTGGTAAATTAAACGCACACGAAGTCGGCTTGCGGACAGCGATTTATGCGGTGAGGAAATTTGATTCCACAGCTTATTTGCAAGGATGAGACGCCACTTCGGCTAATCCCAGTTATCTGTGTATTCGCTCTCCGTTGCATATGTCATCGTCCTTACCTGTACTGCTTGACGTTTAATTGCGGTTACACGACAGCTTCAATAGCGGCTATGTTTTGATTGCACGTGACAAAGTGAGTGATAGGCTGAAAACCTTAGTCGTGTTAGTCAAGAAGGAATCACTTTGTGAACAATGATATCTGCTTAGTCGCAAGTACCGCCGTTAGTGCTAACATTTTCTTTGCTTAAAATTGGTTAAACATTACTATAAATGATGAAAAAGAAGCTACAGACATGGCGCACAAGTGTGCTACAGATTAACATGAACGTGACACGTCAGTGTGCAAGATATGAATTCTCATCTGGGTAACACAATTCGAATAAAGTATTATTGCTAAAGCAAAATCGAACTACGATGACGGAGGCTATATTACGTAATACGTACGTCTGCTCGAACAAAGTAAAATAAGAAATACAAATTTTCTTTTGAGAAACTGGGAGATACCAAGCTAAGAGTTTATCAAAGTGTTTATGAATAACTTTTGACGTATCACGACGAAAATGTTAAAGTATGTATGCTGAAGACGAATTGCAAGTAGTGAAAAAATTAAATGACATCGGAAAACACGGAAAATGTTCAGTTTTTTGCATTAGTTAGTAACTTGTTCGGTGAATGAAGTGTCACACTCTCATATCTTGTTAAATGACCCGGTACTTCGACCATACATTTATATTCGAATCTGTGTACCATACTACGAAACGTGCCAATGAATTTGCCAATCTAGAATCTGTCATTGTGTGAAAGTGTAACATTGGCAGTGTGAATATTGGAGAAAGTCATTTGAAGAGCTGTGCTACAAAAGGATATTAAAAATTGAGTGACTAATTGATATAGAAAAATGAAAGCTGCTAATACCGGTAGGCGGGGAAACATGTGGGAAAGATTACCAGAGGTTAGCATAACACCTGTGGATGTATCCATGTATAGACAGAAACAGTAAAGGAAATATTTTAGAGCTAGACAACTATCAGAATACGGGAAGCTGTTTGCTGAGAACGTTGGCTATGGTACATACGCACATATGGAAAGATTTGTTAGTGAATAGTAGTACAACAAAAAGTGATTAAATGAATCGTTGACAATGAATTGATTTTGTTCCGTGCCACTGAAGTGTACTCAACCTCTTTGACGTAACCTACTTTGCAGCTGAAACATTTTTTATTGACGATGGAAGTATGCCAAGAAATGTCATGCGTAAGCATAAAATTCATTGTAAGCTAGTGTTGAGTTATAACATTTGCCTTCTGTGCATTGGGTTTCAGCATCTTCCCTTTCTCACAATACTGCGACCGCTGTACCTCTCACGCATGACATGACACACCACCAGCTTTTGCATACCACGTACTTTTCCCTTATCTACGTGATCTATCACTGATACAAAGCGGGAAAATTATTGCGCAATGTCTCACGTAAATATGTCCTAGCCCTATACCAAGGGAGTACATTTCTAAATCGTAGACTGTGAGGTATTCGCAAGGTCAAAATGTTTTCAGAACTAACGCGATTTAAACAATGACAGCAATTTACTGCCGTTGTTTGAGTATGAAGGATACTTTATCTTGGGCATAGAGCTCTCACGTAAAGGTCTTCATACAATTATGGTTCTTTACCATCAGACTATGACTTGAAAGTATGGATTCTCCACGGCAATGCAAGACCCTGCATTCAGCCAAGTTGCACCTGCGTGATTCACGAGCACCGAGTGATCAGCTTTGCACATCTCACGCGGAACGTCGGAACCGGTAGTTTCGCTGCGTCGCATTCATGGAAGTGATGATTCATGCGGTGGGCAAGTGTTTCTCGAAAAAGATTTTCAACATCCTCCTGTGGTGCAATCTTTGCAGTAAATGCAGAACGCACCTATATTAGTATAAAGATATTTCGAATTTTCAGTTGTTTTAAACTGAAGCCGTAGACTTTCCATGGCCCTACCACATCACCTTCCAACGCGCAAAATTCTTCTTACGATAGCCATAAGAAAATTCATAGTAAAGAAAAAAGAATAAATTTTGAAAAATTCGCGAAAACGTCCGCAGCTATGGCATCCGCAACTGTATTGTATTTTGTGGGAACATGACATACACAACACTTGCAGCGTACTCAGCAAGTGAGTGCAGTGGCCGTGATACTGGACTTTTATCCTGAAGGCCAGATGGAACGTGGTTCAGGTCCCCGCCCGGCCATTCACATTTACAGTTTTCGTGACTTCGCTAAATCACTTAATGTGAATGTCGAGAAGGTTCGTTTAGGAAGGTTACGCCTGATATCAATATCCAACCTTGTTCTATCCGAGCACGGGTTCGATAAGTAAGTTATCCGAACGAAAAAAAAAAATGGAAGAGAAACATTAATCTAGCTGTATGACAAGGCAATCATCAAGAAAACTTGAGTAATGCTGATCATTCGGGAAGCCTTACTGAAGTGATAAGTCAGTCAGCGTGATAGAGAAAGGGGAGGGGGGGGGGAGATAGAGAGATGGAGCTATTAGCAATACAGGGTGGGGGGCGTTAAAACGATAGTTAAAAATCTCAAACGTGATAGTTTCCCGTTGTTTCCCTAAATCATTTCAAGTAAATGACAGTATATTTCGCATTAAAAGCGTACGACTGGAAGTACATCATTGTCCACTTTGAGCACGTTGTTTCTCACTGATTACCTTGGCATCGATGGGAAGTTAAATAGGAGTCTACCTTGAGAATAGACAGATAATATTCCGAGAAGATCTCCATGGTTAGTAAACAATTCGCTTAGCGCTAGCGTTTACAACAGAAAAAATGAGTGCATTCATCACGCACAGCTATAGTATTCAAGCTAAAAGTGAACATTCGAAAATGATACCTGACATATTAGACATAATCTCCATTATCTAGAGGCAGTGAGACTCTAGCTTTCGGGTGATACACATCTACAGAGCAGCAAAAAAATGATTCAAATGGCTCTGAGCACTACGGGACTGAACTTCTGAGGTCATCAGTCCCCTAGAACTTAGAACTACTTAAACCTAACTGTCCTAAGGACATCACACACACCCATGCCCGAGGCAGGATTCGAACCTGCGACCGCAGCGGTCGCTCGGTGTCAGACTGTAGCGCCTAGAACCGCTCGGCCACCCCGGCCGGCACAGAGCAGCAAGTAAAGTGAATGTCTTCTCCTCGTAATATATTTTTGAAATTTCGTGCTTGTTTCTGTTTAAGAGGTGAAAGCTCGCATTTTGTAAGTGTAAATTCAGGCAGTCTGCAGTGCAGTTTTCATTTCTTCTGAACAGCCAGCTACATATTATTTGAGGCACCAGTGTCCGTTGGCGATACGTAAGGACGGTAGCAAGTTACATCTCTAGGATTCTGTCTACTTTTATAGTTTACTTCTCAGGTAGTCTTGCTAGGTTGGGTAGGATAAGTGCATGCTATGTGTGGATGTACGAGGAGCTGTCCGCAGTTCGCGAACACCTGAATGCGCTTTCGGCTACGGTCAGTCACCTTCAGGCTGCCGTCTCGGGGTGTAGCGCTGGTGGATGATTATCGAAGCACACAAAATGAACAACAGTGCAGCTCGCGAATTCCTTGACCGTTTTTAGACTGAAGGCGAGGCTTGTCTCCACTCTATAAATACAGGAGATGAAACTTGAGCTTATCACCATACTTCAGAGAGCAAACAGCAATCAGTGCTGTCGCCCATACTCATTCTCCTTCAGCCAGAAAATTCAAAAATCAGCAAACAGCGAGGAAAGTCATAGTGTTAGTGTTTGAGACAGAAAAGGGGCTCTGCTCATTGATTTTTGGGAAGAGGTGAAACAATAAATGCTGCAATATATTGAGAGACCATGAAGAAACTTCGCGGAGCCATACAAAGGAAGCTGACAATGAGAGTCTGTCTCCTTCGTGACAACCAGCGTCCACACAGCTAATGCAACACAAGAGCTGTTGACTTCGTTTGGTTGGGGTGCTTTAAGCCACCCCTCTCACAGCCGCGATCTGGCACCTAGTGACTATCACCTTCATGAAAAACACTTTTCCGACAACGACGAGGTGAAAATCGAAGTGAAGAACTGGCTGAAAAAGGCGTCGGGAGACATCTATGACACGGAACTCAAAAAACTCATCCCATGAATGACAAAATGTGTTCAGGTAAATGGTGATTATATAGGAAAATAGTGCAAAACCTATACTACAATGCATGTAAATTTTATTAAAATAAATTCATTTTTTTTACTTCAAAAAATTCTTGTAACCTTACTCTCCGAACAAGTCTCATAGATTGATATTGGGCTCCGACGTAGCGTACTCGTTACTGTGGAAACAGAAGCTGTGGTGGTGACTGTACAGTCCCACCAAGCCATGTGTATCTTTCGAAGATCTGTTATGGATTTTTTTTACCTAGTCCAGGTACAGTAAATCTAGGGGTTCTTGTCATTGTATCATACTGCGTTGTATGTCCTCTCCAGAAATGAGGATAACAGGGACCTTAACATGTTACACACAGCTTGAATGTGAATGTGTTAGGTTTTTCATTATCACTGTGTATAAACACCTCCATTTGTATCTGCTTTCATCACGAGACACATGCGCAAACACAGCTTCATCGGATTGTATGTTGCAACTTGACAAAACTCTTGTACGTAACTGTTTACTAACAGGAAGCTCCTCAAAACACGGCCACCTGCTTGTAAAGTAGAACACATCTTGCTTATAAAGTGGAACACAGCTGGGGCTGTGCTGCGGATATCTGCCGTAGCAAAATGGCTCTCAGAACAGATGGAGCCGATGCAAAGAGACGATGACAGCCATGTCTGGCGTGATCTGGTTAAGAATACAGATAGAACATCAAACCTTTTCATTTGGGTCATCAGTCCACGCTATTAGTAACTGTACATGAGCCAAGACTACTGGAAAGTCTCAGCCAGTATTTTCTGACTCTTTTGCTCTGTGGTGTCGCGACAAACACTTGACAATGTCGCCTGTGTGTGGTACAGCATCCGATTTGAGCTACGCAAACTAACTGCTGACAATAAAATTTATTGCAGTCAAATGCTCACGTAAATTCTTTAATGGCTGAACAGGTTTCCACTGACAAATCATTTTCAGTAGCCCAGAGATAATTCTTGGCCGATGAGTGCTTCAGATCACGTGAGAAGTCAACATTAAAGTAAACATTGACTCTCCCGCGTGATACAATGTAGCCATTGTCAGGGAAGTATCTGTGGTTTATTAAAAACGAAGTGTCAGTTGAAACCTGTTTAGCCATTAAAGGACTTACGTTAACAATTGACTGCAATACAGTACACTTAATTGTTAAAGATAGTGTACTCGCTGTTGCTCTCTGCCAACATATCAGCAAATATGATCAAATTGCTTAAATTTGACAGCTTCAGTCCTTCATATTTTTCGATATTTCGAAGAAAGTTGGTATTAGCCTATTTTCGGAATCGAACTTCGCCCTCAGTTTGACGACATAATTTTAAGAAAGAGTTCTTCGTCGCAGAGCTCTGTCATCAGACACTTTGTGGTGAAACTTCCTTCATCATTACGAACACAGCTGAATACCTGCCAATAGAGCTTACTGCCTATCAATAGAACGTCACTGTTTCGTCACGACGTAACAACTAATATCCGACTGTTGTCTAGTTAGTAGATAGAGGGATAAATAGACAGAGATATAAGATAGATAGTACAGGGTGAACAACGGGAAATAGTAAATTTTTAGTTGGTCATTCTGCTAAAACGTAGATGTGCTCCCGACGTCTACCGCGTCTAACAGAATACACATACCATGTCATTCAGTTCGATGTGCAACGTTAGCCAGTGCAAGTGTGTACTGAGGAAGTTTGCCATGTGCAGAGCCCAAACCGTCGTGGAAGAAACCGAAATTTCCGTTTTGCAGACAGAACAACAAAATCCAGATGAATAAAACAACGGCGTTAGATGTATTCTGTAACCAATGTGAAGCATAAGAGACCTGAAACGACTGCTCGAACGTAGTGTTCGTGCAGATGTGCAATGAAGCACAGAGCGATCAGTTCGTCCTCATTCCATAACATTACAAATCTCTCGCCCGTCCTTACAGAGGACTGGGAGACAAGATTTTAGCCTCGCGGAGTGGGACCGCGCGGTTTGAGGCGCCGTGTCACGAATTGCGCGGCCCCTCCCGCCGGAGGTTCGAGGCCTTCCTCGGGCATGGGTGTGCTAGTTTAAGTTAGTTAAACTAGTGTGTAAGTCTAGGGACCGATGACCTAATCAGTCTGGTCCCTTAGGAATTCACACACAATTGAACATTTTACAAGATTTTAAGTTTCACCCTTATAAGCTGCAAGTGGCTCAGCTGTTACACCTGAGATATAAGGCGAGTAGGTGCATTTCTGAACAACATTAACGGACAGAATTGACCAGGATGAGTCATTTATGACAAATATTTTCCGATGAGGCAATCTTTATTTATCAGCTAAAAAAAGCTTTCGATATCATCCTGGCACAAACCCTTCCATGAGAAGGTCCAGCGTAGCCCGAAGGTTGTCGTCGGTTGTACTGCTGGATAGTACGTTGGAATCGTTGGCCCATATTTTTTTGAAAACTGCAACGGTCCGCCAGTGAGTGCCAGTTACGACCGTTATACGATCCTGATTAACAATTTTTTCCTTCCACAGCTGCAGGGACATTGTCAACAGATGATACGATGTGAGTAAGAAGGGGCTACAGCCCACGCGGCCCCTAATTCAATGGCTACACTGAGGCGCCACCTCCCACGTAGATTATTCTTACCATTCCGAGATAAACCGTGGCCGGCAAGATCACCTGATATTTCAAGCATGATTTCTTCTTTTGTGGGGTCATCTCAAGAATAAATTTTCCTCACGGCGCTCCACACTGATGATTTGAAGGCCACAGTCCAGGAAGACATAGGGGCCATTCCTCCATAAATGATTGATACGGTAGTAGAATCTTCCGTACCGTCTTCGGTAATGTACCACCAACAACGAAAGTAATTTGTGCGATGTACTTTTGCAGAAGTGAAACTAATGGAAATGTGTGTAGAAGAGTTACCTATACTTTAAGTAGATGGAAATACAGCGTGTTCGGTAATTCCAGTTACAAACTTCTGCCATTACTAGAGGGGAGTGACTACGTAACATTTTGAGTAGGAATTCATCTCCGAAAACGTCATCCAATGACGCTGCAGATCGTCAAAGTTACAGGCGTCGCGTCTTTAAATGTATGTGTATACATGTTGTTTCTGTGATGTTGCGAAATTCCTAGGATGATGCAGAAGGATATATTTATTAATTTGAGCTAAAGCTCCCTGTACCTGAAACGAACGAGTTGGGAGCTATAAGCGAAAACCGTGTGGATGCCTTCGACGGTGAAATACATATACTGGTACTGTTGTTACTGCCATTGTAGGATAGGCAGCTTTCGGAGGTGGTAGTATGTACCGAAACAAGAAAGAAGTCCACTAAACGTGGGCTTTAATGCATACCTCAGGAGCTGTGAGCAGTTGTTCATTTTCACTACTGAGAAACACATCTCCTCAATACAATAAGTGCTCATAGCTCCTCGGATGTGCATTTTAGAGCTCACGCATGGTAGATATTCTCTCTTCTTTTTGTCCATACTATCACCTCTGACAGTTGCCTACCCTGCAATCTCAGCACGACGACACCAGTACAAGTGTTCCACTGTCAGAGACATCCGCTTGTAATTTTCGACTCGTTCGTTCCGAGACAGGGACCATTACCTCAAATTGATGCTGTTACTCTTGTCCGTCACCCTAGAAAGTTTATAACCTTATCACGGGATCACCCTTTGTACATAAATTTACAGGTGCCGGTGCCTATAGTTTCGACGGTCTGTAGCGTAGTTAGATGACGTTTCCGGACATGGGTTCCTGTTCAAACTATCATGTACTCCTTCCCTATAAAAGTCCTAGAAGTTTGCAGCGGCAGTTTCAGAATACCTTGCATTGCTGTAACCCATAATATCCAAATGAAAACGTAACTCTTTCCGTGGGACTACTAGGTAGGTAGGTAGGTAGATAAAGTACTGCTTCAAGTGGTCAGCGGGAATTCAGAAGAAAACTTTGCAGTGGCTTTGTACAAATTCTTCACCAATATCGTGAACATACAGTTATTCAAAACAGTGTATCTTCGTACATTTGGTCCCTCGTACTCTCATGAGAACTGCTGTTATTTGCCTGTATTAGCTGCATTAACTGTGACACTTCGCAGAAAGGAGTCAAAGCAAAATGCTTCCGAACTGAAATGTGTAGTTAGCGCTCCTTAGAAGAAGGGAAGCAGCCCGTCTGGCGAAGACTTCCGCGTATCCCACGCTCGCCTCACCTCGCCGCTGGCTTGTGAATCACGCCACCTCTGCATCAGGAAGGTCTGCAGAGAGGACACCGGCGAAACGTGGCCGCGGCCTGACTCACGCGGAACAGCTCGGCAGAGGCCCAGGATTTTAGGCAACTCGCTGCAACAAGTGGAGCTCTGTTTCTAGATTGTCGATGTTAATGGAATATCATCTTTGCCCATCTACATCTACATACATACTTCCCAAGGCACTTTACGGTGCGTGGCGGAAGGTACCCTATACCATCACCAGTCATTTCCTTTCCATTTCCACTCGCAGACAGACTGAGGAGAAAATTACTCCTGTGTGCCTCCATATAAGCCCTAACTTCTCGTATCTTATCTTCGTAATCCTTATCCAAAATGTGTGTTGGTGGCAATGGAATCGTTCTGCAATCAGCTTCAAATTCCGTTATCGAAATTTTCTCAATAGCACTCCTCGAAAATAACGTCGCTTTATCTTCAGGGATTCCCATTGGAGTTCCCGAAACATCTTCGTAATACTTGCGTGTTGTTCGAACCAACCCGTAACTAATCTAGCATCCCGGCCCTCAATTGCTTCGAAGTCTTCCTTCAGTCCGACCTGGTTGCGGATCCTAGACACTCTACAAGTACTAAAGAAAAGCGTCCTATACGCGGTCTCCTTTACAGATGAAACTCTCTTTCCTAAAATTCTCCCAATAAACCGAAGTCGACCACGCGCCTTCCCGTACCACAATCCTCACATTCTCGTCCCATTTCATATCGCTTCGTAGTGTCACACCCAGATATTTAAACGACATTACTGCGTCAAGCAGGGCTCTACTTATCCTGTCTTCAAACATTACATGTTTGTTTTTCATACTCATCCGCATTAACTTACATTTTTCTACATTTAGAGGTAGCTGCCATTTATCACACCAATTAGACTTTTGGTTCAAATCATCTTTTATCCTCCTACGGTGGCGCAGTGGTTAGCACACTGGACTCGCATTCGGAAGGACGACGGTTCAATCCCGCGTCCGGCCATCCTGATTTAGGTTTTCCGTGATTTCCCTAAATCTCTCCAGGCAAATGCCGGGATGGTTCCTTTGAAAGGGCACGGCCGACTTCCTTCCCCATCCTTCCCTAATCCGATGAGACCGATGACCTCGCTGTTTGGTCTCTTCCCCCAAACAACCAACCTATCCTCCTACAGGCATTCAACTTAGGCCCTTTCCCCGGACATCACAGCAACATTAGCAAACAACCGCAGATTGTTGCCAACCCTGTCATCATTTATGTACACACATCAAGAAAGTTTTGCATCACCCCGGTTTCCAGAACTCCTGAAGAGAGACGTTGGCTGTGGATATTGTATCACAGACACAGTCTCTTTGACTGTCCAGAGATGTCACTATAATCGCTCAAAGATGTAAACAACCATGCATGAGCACCGCCTATTAGACGGAGGGAGTCCGACAGTTGATCGGTTCCAGTCATTCCACCAGGAAGGAGGTACACGGCTCGTGTTGTCTGTAGTTCAACCATGCCTAGACGGTCAATACCGCGGTTCGATTGCGTCCGCATTGTTACTTTGTGCCAGGAAGGGCTCTCAACAAGGGAAGTGTCTAGGCGTCTCGTAGTGAACCAAAGCGATGTTGTTCGGACATGGAGGAGATACAGAGAGACAGGAACTGTCGATGACATGTCTAGCTGAGGTCGCCCAAGGCCTATTACTGCAGTGGATGACGGCTACCTACGGATTATGGCTCGGAGGAACTCTTACAGCAACGCCACCATGTTGAATAATGCTTTTTGTGCAGCCACAGGACGTCTTTTTAAGACTCAAACTGTGCGCAATAGGCTGCATGATGCTCAGCTTCAGCCCCGACGTCCATGGCGAGGTTCATCTTTGCAACCACGTCACCATGCAGCGCGGTACATATGCGCCCAACAACATGCCGAATGGACCGCTTAGGATTGGCATCACGTTCTCTTCACCGATGAGTGTCGCATATGGCTTCAACCAGACAATCGTCGGAGACATATTTGGAGGCAACCCGGTCAGACTGAACACCTTAGACACACTGTCCAGCGAGTGCAGTAAGCTAGAGGTTCCCTGCTGTTTTGGGGTTCCATTACGTGAGGCCGACGTACGCCGCTGGTGGTTATGGAAGACGCCGTAACGGCTGTAAAATACGTGAATGCCATCCTCCGACCGATAGTGCAACCATATCGGCAGCATACTGGCAAGGCATTCGTCTTCATGGACGACAATTCGCGCCCCCATCTTGCACATCTTGCGAATGACTTTCTTCAGGATAACGCCATCGCTCGACTAGAGTGGCCAGCATGTTCTCCAGACATGAACCCTATCAAACATGCCTTGGATAGATTGAAAGGGCTGTTTATGGACGACGTGATCCACCAACCACTCTGGGCAATCTACGCCGAATCGCCGTTGACGAGTGGGACAATCTGGACCAACAGTGTCTTAATGTACTTGTGGACAGTATGCCACGACGAATACAGGCATGCGTCAATGCACGAGGACGTGCTACTGGGTATTAGAGGTACTGTTGTGTACAGAAATCTGGACCACCACATCTGAAGGTCTCGCTGTATGGTGGTATAACATGCAGTGCGTGGCTTTCACGAGCAATAGAAAGGGCGGAAATGATGTTTATGTTGATCTCTATTCCAATTTTCTGTGCAGGTTCCGGAACTCTAGGAACCTAACCGAGGAGATGCAAAACTTTCTTTGATGTGTGTGTGCGCCATAAAAAATAGTAACGGCTCTATCACACCCCTGCGGCTCTGCTGGCAGTATCCTTGCCTCTGATGAACACACGCCGTCGAGAACAACATACTGGGTTCTGTCACTTACGAAGACTTCAAGACACTCATAAATCTGGAAGTCCATTCCATAGATTTTTATTCTACTGTAACAAACGTGTAGCGGAATCGTCCACCAAAGCTGTCTCTAGCTTGTTACCCGTCGCACGAGTCGAGCAAGTTGGTGTAGAGCATTAGCGCAGTGGACTAACATTCAGCAGGACAGGGGGTGAAATCACCCACCAGGCGACCCTGATTTTGTTTTTTATGTTCCTCTAAGTATACTAAGACGAATGACTAAGTAGTTCCCTTCAAAGAAACACCCTCTTTCCTTCCTCATCCTCGCCCTATCTTCCTCAACCTTGCTCCACCTTCCGCCTCCGTAGCGTTGCGGTCGGCGCGTCAAGTTACTATGCAAAGCACCGTCGTTTAAATCCCTGTACTGCCAAGGATTGCCCCCCTCCCCCCCGTGGTGGGAGGACTGGAACAGTGCACACTCAGCTTCAAGGTGCTTCTGAGGAGCTACTTGAAAGATAAGTAGCAGCACCAAGGTTCGAACAGCTGTGAAAGACTGGTGGGTGAGCGATGTGGTGGACCCATCCTCTCCACACATCCACCAAATGACGCCACTGGCAGAGGATGACACGGTGACCGGTCAGCATTGTGGAGCCCTCCTGGTCTGATGCGGACTTAGTTACCTTTGTCTGACAATGAGCTTGCACTGTGGGAACCTAACCTACGTTCCTTTTTTTATGCGTCTGTTCCACAGTCTGTACAAACTAAACCCATTTAAAATCATTTTATTGACTAGCTGTCTGTCCATCTATCAGTCTGTTAAGACTCATTTATCTCAGGAACGGGTAGAGGCATCAAATTGAAAACTGTCACATACTTAGGTCTACGTTTCATTGCCGGTGTAAAAAAAAGTTGAGCTATCTCACCGCAGTCATAAGATACGTCAGTTTGTGGTATTTATTTTGATACTCGCAAACTCACTCATCAAAACCTGTCGATGAACTGTTCTATACAAAATTAACTTTCTACGGAACCCTCAGGACACGAACTCTACTCACGCTTGTCCGGTTTATTTAACTAGGCAACCTTTCTCAAGGCTGCCGTCCTATTGCAATACTCTCGCAGGATGTCATAGCATTGGCTTTGGAAATTCATAACTAACGAAAACTATTACTTCTGGCGATTGTCACAGTAACCCACACACCTACTACTCTCTTCAAAGCTTAGTAACCTACTAGCTGGTTACGCACATGTAAACTAGCTCCCGCACTTAGTTTAACATTCATCCTTTCAGCCGCTTAGCAGTGACAGATACGCTTTTGTCGTATTAACGAGTATTTCCCTTCAGCTGCTAATTACACCCCTTTGTTAAATTCTTTCTTGTGATGGAACCTTCCCTTCCTTTAATTTTCATTCTAATACTCAAAGGTTTCCACTGACGCAGTGGGAAACACACTTTTGTTTAGGACGTCACTGAAACTAGCTGAGATAATTTGCGAGGGATTGCCCATATTGTTGGCTTCTCAAGGATGCATGATCAAACAGTTCTGCAAGCATGCTTGGCCGTATACAACGTAATTTTGCGCGAGCCTTCAGACTGTTAAGGCTGTTTGAGGCTCGATCGCTTTTCAATCGTCTAAGTTTCTGAAATCACTTAATGCACATAATGTAATAAAATCTTCGTGTTTATAGTCGTATAAAATCGCAGTATGAGTGTTCCGTCTGGGAAAGGCTGTTCACTTTCTTTCCATCTTCTTTGCTAGGAGATGGAAAGGGAATAACATTTCCCAAAACGTCACTCTTACACTGCGATTTTAAATGGCAAAAAAAAAAAGAGTGAAAATTCTTTCATTGATACGCTGCGGAAACCTATAAAGATTCATCATACCAAGGTACTGACAACAGGCAAAGTCGTACAAGAAAATTTCATTTCTGTGCCAATCTTTATAGCGGCACTGTATAGAACAAACTGCTGAAAAAGATTATTCGAATACAACCAAAAACACAGCTTGCTTTAGTGCATGCAGTCGAAATCCTATCACGATAGGGCAACGAGTGGTGTTCTTTGCCTTACACGTTTAATAGACTACAAAACGGTTAAACCTGCCGTACACATATAGGTCGTTATTAAATAGATATTTACTTATTTATTTTATTTATTCAACGTATGGCTAATACAGACATATCATAAAATTAAATTGCATATATATATACAAGAAACTTAAGTTTGGCTTTGCAACTAAATACCCAGTCCTTCAATCCAGCGCACTGCATCTGGAGTTGCTATCAGGAACTCCTCTTCGGCACCGTGATAGGCTCGAATCCTGCATTCACTGACAATGTGGTAAACGGTCGGGTATGGAGCCCTTCAGTCACAGGCTAGATTAGACAGCGTCTTCCACTTAGAGACAGCATCCCTGCATCGGACATGGCCGGTACGGATTCTCTTGAGGGTAGCGCAGGTCTTGCGTGGTACCTCGAATCCACTTGGAAGTTTAGCACCTGAGAAGATGTTATGCAGGCGCACATCTGTCACTGCTTCCCACAGACCCTTCCATTCTTCAAGGGGGTTTGAAACCCTTAGCAACCATGTCAGCAGCATCGCACAGAGCTGGATGGCGTGATTTCAGAATCTTGCTATTTAAAAGTGCCAGATCGCCATGCACGGGTATGTTAGAATTCCTGGAGATCTTGTAGAATTCCCTCATAAGGGCAATACATCTGAGTAGTTTAGGAGGCACCTATACCGGTTAACAGTGGAAGCCAATAAACTGGAGTAGCTCTCATTGCGCCGGATATTATGCGCATTGTCGTATTCAGCTGGGTGTCAACAAGCTTTGTATGATGACTGTTCATCCAAACAGATACACAGTACTCAGCACTTCAGTACACCAAACTCAGAGCTGAAGATCTCAGCGTGGTTGCTGAAGATCCATAGGATATCCTGGCAATGATATATCAACTAAATAGCAGAAACAGTTGTTTTCAGAGCTCATTAACAAGAAACATTGGACCAACTATCAGACTCCTTCAACTGAATTGAAAAGCTAAATTTTATAAGAACCAACTACAGGAGGGAAAAGTCGAAGGTATTTGTTAATTTGAGGAAGATTTGGGGCAGATAAATAAAAAATAGTGTAATTGAGTAATCATTGTCTCTTGATTTTGCAAAACATCATAATACTGCTCTCAGTCTTTGATATCGTGTTACAGCTTCTCCCATGATTGTATTTTGCTTTTTAATCAGTGGTATTGTGATATGAGGTCGAAATGTTTTTCTCTATTGATACTGAAATAATTGCGCCAGTTATGTGGATAGACTTTCAACTCTTGGAGTAACTTAATACGAGAATACGTATTTATTTTCTACGTTTTTGCGCCACATACAGCGTTTGCTCTTTCTTTCGGAAACCCGGCCGAAATCACCAAGTCGATGCTGTCTTCGTCTTCGGTAGGGCGCCATGTATTAGGAGCAGAACCTAATGTTCGTAAAGGCAAATGGGATTTCCCCACCCTTCCGCCTATGGTTGTTGACAGAAGATTCCTCCCTACAAGGAAGTGGTAAAGCCACTGAACGGACGCTACATGTTAAGAGGGATTATTCTTATACTGCGACAGTATACACCGCCAGAACTAAAGTTTGTAAAATTATTTCCCACGTCTTTCTTACAAGGTAGGAAACAATATGATAAAGCTGCCATACTAACTGCACCGCAACAAGCTCGCGAACTCCTGGTAGTGGACCCAGCCAAAATGTAGACGCCACAAGGAGGCGACAACGTAAGCAGCTGCATAGGAGCCGTGCCTTTGTTTTAGGCCCGTGGCTGCAGGCGACACGCCGCCAGGCGCAGCCCACACTGCCGCGACCTTGGGCCTGCTGAATGAGAATTATTACCGGCGGAGGGGTAGGCAGGAAGGCTGCCGCCAGTTCCGGGTAACGTGAGCCAGACCAGCACCGTAATTTTGGAGGCGAACCCACCGACAGACGGACTCGAACAACCTGCCCTGGGCCGAGCCACTGATTTAAACAGCTAACACCGCCTCTGACCGCTGATAGCATCAGCTGTCGGCAGCGCGTTCAGCGATCCGCTCAAACACAGCCGCACTTTGTGTACTCCTCCCTCTCCCCCTCGAGTATTGGGTGCAGCAGTGTTACGATGTTTGGAGATAGCATTCTCTCGAAGTTGATCCGTGACTGACGTATCTACATCTACGTACATATGTACAACTCTTGCAGTGATTCCCTTATGAGTTCCATCCACAAATGGAGCGAAGGGAAAAGACTAACTACATATTTCCATATTAGCCTTGATCTTACTTTATTTTCAGGATCCTCACTCGAGACGCATATTAGTGACAAGAAGATCGTTTTGCAGTTTGTTGCAAATGATGATCCTCTTAAAATTCCTCAGTAGCGAATAAAATCTTATTAGTTTCCAGACCGCATCACTTCGAATAATACTTCTAAGCTTTCTCAATAGCATTTCACGAAGAGAACGTGTCCTGCTCCCCAGGGATTCCTAATGGAGTTCACATAGCATTCCGCAATGTTTGTTGATAAAAAGCACCAGTAACAAATTAGCACTGTCTGTGATTTGCTTCGATATCTTCCTTCAATATGATGTGGTAGGGATCCCTCCAGTAGGATTCAAGAGTCTACAGTCTATTATATACAAAAATGAGTGTCTTGAGTATTGGCACTGTACGTTTGTAACCATCAAGCTACAATAGGCTGCCCAGTACGACTTGCATGTTGTGCAGGCACAGTGTCGGTCTGCCAAACAGACCTGTTTTGCATGGCAGCCTATATACAGGAGCAAGGAACACATTTCTGGCTCTGATATAAAGGCTGTCTTGCATGACAGGCAAATTACGTTGGAGCAATATCGACCTGCTTTGCATGGCAGTCTGTACGTCGTGGAAAAATAAATTTTCAAATCCATGGTGTTTACCCTGCCCTGCATGACAGGTGTATTGGCTGCATCATTGAACTGCATAGCAGGGGCTACAGGCCCTGATAAGCACAGCTGGGGACAGGTTGAGAGGGACAGAGGAAGGGGGATGGATAGAGCGAGGGGAAGAGGGGAGATGCGTGAGGCATGTGGAAGTTGTAAAGGGGTAATGGGCAAGTGGGAGATTAAGAAGAGAAGGCAGAGACTGAAAGAGAGAAGGGAATGAGGATAAGCTCCGAGGGAGAGGAAGGAGGAGCTGAAGAGAGTGGGGAGAGGGAGATAGAGGTGGGAAGGAGAGGTGGACGCACAGGGAGACGAGGAGGTGTGTTCAGTATATGTCAAATACATACTTCGGTAAAACTGTGGGGAAGCTGGCCAGTTGCCTCCTTTCTTGAGTAATCAGTTTTCTGACTCGTTTGATATGGCCCGCCACAAATTCCTCTCCTTCCTCATCATCTCAGAGTAGCGCTTGCAACTCACGTCCTCAATTATTTGCTGGATGTATTCCAATTTCTGTCTTCCTCTACAGTTCTTACGCTTACAACTCCCTATAGTACCATGGAAGTCATTCCCTGATTTCTTAATAGATGTCCTATTATCCTGTCCCTTCTCTTTGTCAGTGTTTTCCACAGATGCCTTTCCTCTCCGATTCTGCGCAGAACCTCTTCATTCCTTACCTTATCAGTCCGCCTACTGCTTCGATTCTCTTCCGTTCCGTTCTCCCACAGTCCATGTTTCTCTACCATACAGTGCTGAGCTCCAAACGACCTTAGATGCTCGTTTAATTTCATGTTACTTTGCGACACTGTGTGGCCGTGCTTGTTTAGTGGATAGAACACTGGAGTCTGGCCCTGCCGATTCTGGTTTCATTCAAGCTTGGGGCGAGGATTGTTCCTCGTTCCAGTCCTTCCAGGATGGCCCTAGGTTAATTCAGATTTCTATCAAACGAGTACCGGCGATCTTTCACGAGGATAAAAGACAGCCAGGGCGCTGGGCTCGCTATCCGCCGCCTCCTGGTATCTACTCTACCTACATTCAGGCCGATACCCCATTCATGGGCTAGCGTCAGAGACTTTACTTACTTCCAACTTTACGCCTACATATTTAATAGACGTGACTGTCCGACAGCGCACTACTGATACTGTATTCGAACATTAGGAACTGTTTCTCCGACTCAGGTGTGTTAACGTACATTTTTCTACATGTAGAACAAGCTGGCACATACATCAAATATTAAGTCTGCCCATCTCATCCCGTATCCTCCATCAATCACTGAACGACGATATAACCCGTACACTTAAGTGCCATCACCATACAGTCCCAAACTACTGTTCACGGTATCGGGCAGAGCGTTTAGGCTTTTCTGTTCATGTATACAGAGAACAAGGATGGCCCTGTCGCACTTCCTGGGGCACTCCTGATTGCACTATTGTCTTTGAACACTCACCGTCCAGGCAATGTCAGAGTACTAGGTCCTTTTACTTCGGAAGTCTTCGAACCAGTAGCAGATTTATTCCGTATGCTCGGATCTTCGTTAACAGTCTGCAGCATAGCACTGTCAAACGCTTTCCGGAAATCTTCCTTTTTTTCTGTACACGCTCGTATCTTTTGACAGAACTATAAGAAGTTTCGCTCTACATTGGCCGTCTTCTGATGCAGTGCGTTCCACAAAGAATGCAGTTTTTGAAATGTCTGCCGTTTGTGTTTCAGTAAGCTGGCAGCACTAAACGTTGCACGGCTTCCATCTGTTCCCACTTCGGTTAGTAACTGACCGCTTCACGACGGAACAGAATGTTGTCTTAGGGAAAGCTTATTTAAAATGTGCTGAATGTTGTGCCTAGACCGTAGAATGTTTGGTCAACGTGATGCATGAATAATTCGATTGTGAAGAGACTAACTGACAAATCTGTGAAAACCTGTTCGGTTACCGTGCATTAAACCCTCCGGACATCCTATCGTTAGACGTTCTGCGAAAAAAACCGCCATCATGAGTGCTAATGTTGCTGCAAATCCAGTGAAATCCATTCGCTGGCGTTTATAACTGGGTAATCCCAGAACCAGCAGGAAACGAAATCTGGAAGATCTGTACCTTCAGATCTATAAAATCCAGCTGGCGCAAGAACCGCAGCTAAACGTTCACTAAAATCTCCAAACATTTGTCATCATGCGCTTGCGAAACAGTGGGAAACCTTTTCATCGCGGAAATAATGTTCACTGATGGGGAGTACTTTCTGTTGAATGGCTTTATGAAAAAGCCAAATTGCAGGATTTCTTGTACAGAAGACCCTCGTGTAATTGTGGATCGAAGTCGTTACATCCGCAACGGGTGTGTGATTGCTTACGAAAGTGTAATTGACCCGTACTATTTCGAAGATAGCGTCAGAAACGCAATACTTGAATGATGATTGTTACCACAATATCAGGCTAGAGTTTTTGTGATTTGAACTAGATCATGTGAATGCTGAAGAGGTCACCCAGATCTTATGATTTGACACCATGTGATTTGTATCGTGTTATACCAACAAGCCACAATCACTTCCAGATCTCAACGCCGAGATTCAGCATGTAATTTCATCATAAGAGGTGCAAAATGCCCAAAAGTTACGGAAAATTTTATCGAAAGGACGAATGTGTAGCTGCAAAATTGTGGAATGCTTTACTATTACACCCTTTACTGTTAGTTATGGACGGCATTTGGTGAACAAAACGTTCATTACAGGCGTTCTCAAACATAGTTTTTTGTAGTTTAACAACGCATATGATGAACGTTTTGTTCACCAAACTCCACCCATGACATACAGTATCTGAAGATGATCAATACACGCCGTAATCGGTTATGCTTGTGTCATAAGACGTAATTGTGTCAGAAATAAGTGGTTCATATATTGTGGTGTGTCATGAATTCTGATTCAGACATAAGTAACAAAGATCACTTTCACGGCCCTTGTCGATGTTGAGAGTTCTTAAATTTTGGTACACTTCATTCTTCCATAGTATTCTGATCAGATGTATCTGCCTTCTTGCTGAGGACTTCCTTCTGAATCGGCTGCACTCTGTGCCCAACGGAAACGGCGTCGGGACGAGGCAAAAACGGTGGGTCATTACTGACATGCGGTACTGAAATGATTTACTTTGATTTTCTTCTTATGAATCCATCTTCAACGAAGTATAAACTATCTATCTTCCTGTTACCCATGCTATCTTTTGTGGGTCGGAGTTTTGTTTCTTAAAACGGATTTAAATGGTTTCGGAGAGTTTTTTGTTGTAAACTGTTGTGTGCGCGTCGGGGGGGGGGGGGGGGGGGGAGGGGGGAGGGAGAGGGGGAGAGGGGAATTCAGGGTGAAGTGGCTATAGAAATTCATGAAAGTATGTAAGTGGAGAAGCAAGGGTAGAAATTTATAAACAAACTCAAATAAATCAGTGGAGTCATCTCCATCTGATTTATGTTACATCCTAATACGATAATTTCGCATTTCTTTCTACAGAGGATACGTACTTAAACATACCAGTTTCCCAGTGGATATATTGCTGACGCTGCCTACAACTACTACACTCCATTTACTTTAACATCAGAACTTTCGTGTAAATAGTTTTTCATCGTGAAGATACTAGAGTCCTAGCTGACAATAACTGTGTTACTGAAATTCTCTCCCACATAAAATAGTTGCAAAAGAAAGCAGGGAATACCGGTTTCACTTCCCTGTCTGTCGCAGCATACCTCATTTGATGCGGACTAAGGTTTCCAGATACGTGAAAACCTGCCCGCTGAGTCGTGCGTATTGGGATGTTGCCAGTGTTCTGACGTGCCTGCACGAAGTGAAGGGGTACTATTACTCCTAACGGGAAGATGGGACAGAGTGATGAGGAAGACGAGACTAGAAAGGCATCATCTGTTAGTGTCAGACTTTCCCTTTGACGTCATGGTATTATGCTCATCCATTGCGTCTGATTTTTCACTTTCTGCTGCGGTTTTGCATCGTCCAGAAGTGAGTACTACTTGTCTCTCATATTAACTGTACACATTCTGATTGAACGAGGTATTCGACAGAGGAATTAAATCATTCAAAATATCTCTTATCCTGGCGTTTTATTTAAGTTTTTACTACTACTTTTTACCACTCTTCAGGGATTCATTGTAAAGCGAAACCATTGTTACCGTAACTACATAAGACTCATCCCTCTTCCCTCCACCCTGTAATCAACGCTGTTTCTTTAAATTTATACGCCAATTAGGCATACTAAAAGAAAAACACGAAGTAAAATAACTGCCTTTTGTTAGAGAATAAGGTCTTTCATTTGATTACTCTGCGCCTTGTAGTCTGGGGGATAAACGAGCTCGTCTGGCAGCCAGCGTGCCTGCCGCGTTCGGTTTGGCGTCGGGTTGGTCTTTCCCTACCCAGCTTCTTACTAGCCGTTCCAAAGACATTAGCTCACCTGCGTAACGAGTTTCTTTCTGCTGACTCCGTAAAAAGCTGTCGGTGGCAAACGGAAGCCAGCTGTCCTGGAGGCATTTAATCAGTGGCGGCTGCTGTGTAATAGCACTAGGGCATGTTAACACCCCAACTTTTGACACCTTGCGGATGTGTTACTTTTCTTTGAATGCTGTTAGACGTAATGTAGGTGCGGTAATCTGAAATACACGGCACTAAATCTGCCGCGCTATGCTACATGTTACTCCTCTCGACTCTGTAAAACTTGGTATCAGGGTCGCAAACACACCTTCACTTGTGCACTTTTTAAGAAGCTTCTGCGCATGTGCAACTGGTATGCCGTAATCGTCTTACGGGTCAAATATATATGGATATGATAAACAATGTGCACTGTTCTCAGTGTGCACTGCTAGCCCTTACCACTCAAATACAAGTGTATGTCAATGCGACTACTTGATAGTCACACTGCAGCAGACATATCTATGTTCGCTTCTCATAAATCTCGCTAGGTGGTAGCACACGCCACGGACATGCGATTTCGCTCACTGTATAGCAAAATTAGGTCGGACATCAGTATACGTTATACCGATACAAAAACACATTTTGTGGGATTCTAATAAGATGTAGTACATTGATTTTTAGATTTTGACGTACGGCAATCCATTTGAGGCGCTGAGAGCCACGAAACACATCGTCGATTGTGAGACTGTAGCATTCATTCATGCTTCTGACATTTGTTGATGTTATCGTGTGTCAGCTTTATCTGTACTGTAGGCCCACATTGTACATATATACATGAACATCAACGAAAAGTTATCTCATTGGGTCTCCGGCCATCCTGATTTAGGTTTTCCGTGATTTCCCTAAATCGCTTCAGGCAAATGCCGGGAAGGTTCCTTTGAAAGGGCACGGCCGATTTCCTTCCACGTCCTTCCCTCACCCGAGCTTGCGCTCCGTCTCTAATGACCTCGTTGTCGACGGGACGTTAAACACTAAGCTCCTCCTCCTCCTCCTCCTCTCATTGGGTTCTCTGATACTCATTATATATGGAGGGGCGAAGACGGAATGCTTTTGGCACTCAGCACCTCATTTGTATTCTAGTCAAGTGACCTTGCTGGTAGATAGTACTACTTGAATTTATCATTTCCGCCCATGAAAGTTTGTGTTTGAAGTTGATTGTCTACAGCGCAAGAATTGGCTTTCCTCTGGAGTGTCAACACGAACTCTGTTAAACCTGTATTAAGCGCTAACAGAAAGGAAAATTACCAGGAAAAGTTAGCCACAAAGAAACTAGGGCATTCCAGACCAGATCCGTTGTCTGAGAAAGTGACGAATTCAAATTAGCGTGACTACAAGCGAACATGCAACAAAGAACTGTATAATAAGAGCAAGCTGCTGTTGTGGGTGCACCATAAGAATCCCTGATTTTCAGTCCAGAATTTAATTCGTTAATTAATACATGAATTTGGGATCTTCTACATTTGTCCGAAAAAAATGAAAAAGCACGAGAACTCCCTCTTACACGAAAATGTGAAACGGAGAGTAGCGAAAGCGTAAACATTATTTCGTTCTTTTCATAAATTGTACTTAATTGTAAACAAAACAACAAAATTCCACAAAAAACAATTCTCATTTCTTCAGACAGTTTATGCATATTATTATTATTATTATTATTATTATTATTATTATTATTATTATTATTATTGACAGCGACTGAAGTTGTATACATATGTTGATAAACATAACTGTTGCATAACAGTTGCTATTAATTTCACACACTCAAACTTACGTGAATTTAAAAATTTCAGAACATCCAGAACGTATACATACGAGCCACCGTTGCATTTAACAATTTATAAAAGGAGTGAAGCGTGCTGATGAAGACCGAAATTGAGAATTATAAGAAACGATTATTAAAGTAATTCGTTGGAGCGTAGAAGAAATTGTGACATTGAGCATCTTGTATAGAAAAGGAAGAGAAAGAAAGCGCAAAAGCTTTGGGACTAATAAAAAGTGAAAAAGGAAGAGTCAGACGAAAACTTCATAACAAAAGTACACGTTCGATATAGTTGTTGTGTAGCGAGATTAGTCTTGGTCTTCTAGAATGAAATTTTCACTCTACAGCGGAGTGTGCGCTGATATGAAACTTCCTGGAAGATTAAAACTGTGTGCCGGACCAAGACTCGAACTCGGGACCTATGCCTTTCGCGTACAAATGCTCTACCAATTGAGCTACCCAAGCATGACTCACGACCCGTCCTCACAGCTTTACTTCTGCCAGTGAGTTCGAGTCTCGGTCCGGCACACAGTTTTAATCTGCCAGGAAGTTTCATATAGTCTTAGTCTTTTCAAAAAAATGGCTCTGAGCACTATGGGACTTAACATCTATGGTCATCAGTCTTAGTCTTTTCAGATAAGCCATTCTGGTACTGGCCTTAATGTTTTTAAGGGAACTGCGAAAGTCCCAAATGTAAATCAATGAACGGCGATCTGAAGCTCATTTCTCCTGAATGTACCACCTGCAGCACTTCACCTGATGGCGAAAGTTCGAAGTGCAGCAAAAAATGAGAAAAAACAGTTAGACAGAAACAGACAAAGTTTGAATGGCTCGCAACGGAAGGTCAACAAATAACTGAAGCAAAACTACGTCGCCTTCTGCATTAGGCTCCGACTGGACGAATGAACAAACGTTTAGCTAGCAAGTGCGGAATGCAGACGTAGGCAGTCAGTGAGCGCATCGAAACCTTCTAATCTGTCTCTGACCATACTGGCACCAGAAGGCCGAAATACTAAATTCTATCTTCTGAAACTGTTTCATCGCGAAAGATTGTACCAACGCCGAAATATCAGATATTGAGATAAATGATAGCGGAATAGAAAATCAACTAAAAGCGCTCAATAGTGGAAAGGCGTAGGACGATATTAGAAACCTGCGAGACTGTAGAGAGAAATGTGGCGAAAATACTTTCTACCCCCACCCCTCCCTCCCCACCCTCCCCCTCCCCCACCCAGCAGCAGTTCATCGTAGTTTTCCCCACGCACCTTACGGTAATGGAACACGGAAGAGGAAACACGGCGTAGTACCAGAAGTAAGGTGGTTTGCGCAGTAGGTGTAGATGGAAAAATCCAGAAATTATTTTTTAACGAAGAGAATATTTCCTGTGATAAACACTGGGATACTGAAATAGGGCCGCTAAAATCAGAACGAAAGTCAGTTCCCAGGTTTTGCCGAATAATCTTCGTTAAGAGCGCTCTTAAGCCACCTTATATCAGTAACTTAAAAATAAATAGAAAAAACGCTGCCTTCTCTATCCTTCTGCCACGACAGTTCATGTTACTAACAACGTAGGGTACTTGAGAAGTTGAATTCATTTTTAGGGCTCCAGTCAGTAAAAGCTGAACTGTTATAGGATCACTCTCTCTCTCCGTCTATTAATAAACTCTTTTTCTCAGGAACGGGCAGAGGTGTCAACTTGAAATTAATTTCAGATACTTGAGTCCACGATAATTTGGGGGTGTAAAAAAAAAAATAAAAAAAAATAATAATAGTAATTATTATTATTATTATTATTATCTCCGAAGCAATGCAGTCAAAACATAATGTCATTTCTTTTGATTGTCTTCATCCAGCATCGGCGCAGGGTCGTTGCAGTTACTAACAGGCTTGGCAAGGGTAATTTAAGCGATAGCCGGGGATGCCACCCCTGTTGTCACCTCGTTACACACCCCGCTCTCCCACCCCGGGGCGATATATGTGTACCTCAATTTTCTCCGTTTAACGTTATTCACATGAAAGTGAGCGGAAGTTTTTTTTAAGTATTTGTGAATCTTGAAGTGAGAGGTGGCTCGGGTACCAGATCCGTATTCACATAGTAGGATGTGGGGAAACCGCCTATAAAACCGCATCCACGCTGGCCGGCACACAGACCCGCGTCAGACTGATCGATCAGAGGGTTGGAGTACCTCCCCGTCCCTGAAATGACCTTTTAACACGCACAGCTATCCGGGAGGGTAAAAGGTACGGTCATGTACGTTACATACGTTGATATTCACAAACTCGCTCTTCAAAACCTGCTGATGAACTATGTGTATACATACCGAAGTTCGTACGGTACCCTCAGAATGCGAGCTCTGCTTGCACTTGTCCGGCTTTTTAAAGTCACTCTACGTGTTTATTTTTTACGGTCTGCTACTGTTTTCTGTGAATATTTTTTATGGAGACCAAAGTTGGTCATCTTCGTTCATCTGGATATTTACCGGCAGGGAACAATACTGTATACAACATAAACCCAATAACTTTGGCAACGTCTTAGCAATCATGCCTTACTGGACCTGCTCATACAGCACTTGAAGAGAACAAAAGGCGCAAGTTGAAAAGGCAGCTTAACTCTCTACAGCGTTTAATTAAAGCGCAGTCTGCTTTCGAGGAGCTTAGAGAGGCCTTGTCCTAAAGCTCATCTTATCTCGTGAATAAGCTTACTCTCTGTCCTTTGTTCCTCTGTTACCATGGAGAGTTGCACTTGTTATAAATTCTGTCGACACACACACACACACACACACATGACGGGGGGGGGGGGGGGGAGAAAGAGAGAGAGAGAGAGAGAGAGAGAGAGAGAGAGAGAGAGAGGGGGGGGGGCGAGGGAGGGAAGGAGATGGGGAGAAAGCGGGGAAGAGGAGGATAGTTGTGGGAACAGAAGATTGGAAGTTTGTATGTGGCTCACCAGGCTCGTCTGTCATTAATATCTGCCAACTGAGAGGAGATCAATAGCCACAGAGGAGGTGCAGCATCACTGCCACTGCCCGCCCCACTTTTCCCACGCCGGTGCGTGCATCAAGAAGCCAGAGGACCAACTTCAGCTCGGCGTAATTACTGCGCAGCGTCGGTGGCGGTAGTCTCACTGTTCTTGTGGCGACTAGGGTTCGTCCATGTGGGGCAATTAGCTACGCCCCATCTCCGGAGCCGGCTACCCGTCAGGAAGCTTTCGCGGGTCGCGTCCAGCGTTCCGCAGCTCAAATAAGATACCCTCATTTTTTTCCGTTTGCGCTTTCTTCAGTTGCTCGCTTCTAGACGGATAACCGTGCCCATCCCATTTTCTCCCTTGTCTCTCTCTTCCCTAGCAACTGGACCCGCTTTTTCAGGGTTGGGCAATATTTTTATTTTTTTATTCTTATATAACTGGGATCGTCCTGACGCCAAAGCCTAAGGGAGGAAAGCCGTGTGTTGTTTTATTTGGTGTGTCGGTTGTTGTAGAAGCATACCCCCAGAATGCACAATAACAGACTCTGGTAACCAACGAAGTGAAGAATTATCCCAAAAGATCATCCAAATTAATTTAGAACAACTTTACTGTCACACAACGGGAAATGTCTTATTTAAATGAATATCAAGAGGTAGCGCAGTTAAGCATGAAATAAATTGGTACCATACCACTCACATAGATACATCAGTGGCAGGAGGTAGCTCCTAGATGTGAATTGAAATAAATGGTCGCTATAACAATCAGATTTATTGCCTCGATATGAGATTGGACCACTAATATTTATTAACAAGCAGAAAAGGGATTCTAGAATCAAATTTTCACTCTGCAGCGGAGTGTGCGCTAATATGAAAGTTCCTGGCAGATTAGAACTGTGTGCCGGGCCGAGACTAGATCTCGGGACCTTTGCTGTTCTCTTGTGGTTTCGCAGGAGAGCTTCTGTGAAGTTTGGAAGGTAGGAGACGAGGTACTGGCGGAAGTAATGCTTAGAGAGCGGGGCGCTAGTCGTGCTTGGATAGCTCAGATGGTAGAGCACTTGCCCGCGATAGCCAAAGTTCCCGATTTCGAGTCTCGGTCCGTCACACAATTCTAATCTGCCATGAAGTTTAAGAAAAGAATAACCTTGGCGCAGCTGAGTAGGGAGGATAAAACACAGACACGTTAATGATTCGTGAAAACGGTGTAAGGTACCCCTTATTTGCAGAACAGAGCGCGTTTTACTTTATTTCCAATTTTGCTATTATACGTGAAGTGGATGTATCAGCGCTACAGTACGTACGGCGTAAGGAGTGGGCGGTAGGTTCCCACGCTGGGTAGCAGAGGCGGTTGGCCCGTCAGGCGCTCTCAGAGCCAGTGTGATGAGGTGCCGATGCAGAAACCGCTTGTGACTTCAGCAAAGACATGTGTAGGGAAAGTACATTTATTCAGGTGCCAGTCAAGTAATTGTTATTAATAAATACTTGATTTAAAGAGTTGACTTTTGCTACTCAGACGTTAGTAGTTGTCGATGGTTCATAAATACTAACTTTCAGTAATGTTACACTGCCAGGAGCCATTGATATTAATAAATAAAGAAGAACATTGGCATAACCGAAGACGTACGATCTCATATGAACTATACCGATCGTACGCTCAAGTTAGACTGTGCGCCATAGCCGACAGTGGTCGATAGGTTGCCTTCGATCTAGTCATGCGGTAGACCAAGCTCTCATACCCTTAATAGTTAACTTATAATCAGTATGAACAAGTTCATTTTGCGGTGTTTCTTATTAAACAAACACACCATGATTGCATCCCGTGTAAGAATTATCTGCACAGAAATCTTCTTACCATTTCATTATGTAAGTCATAGATAGTAGCATTGCACTTTCAGAATCCGACGACTCTGCTAAGACTCAGCAAGGGGACATAAGACTACTAGAGCATCTCCACATAACAGGTAGGAAGAATTCCTATGCTGCAGCTCACTGTCAGTTCAAGGACGTACTGGCTTAATGATTGCAAAATTCGGGTGGGAAAGCGTATCCAGTTATGCTGTAGGCCTCTTATACCCTTTACCATCATATATGGACTCACTGGCTAAACTGAGACATTTCTGGAAGTTTAGTACGAGTGTGTGTGTGTGCGAGGTGGTGGGGTGGGGGGGGGGGGGGGTTCTTGCAACGGCCAATGACTGTTTAAGTTGTTCTTTAGATATAGAAAGTGCACGAAGGTAGGACCGAACAGCATAGAATTGCGAAAACCCACATTGAGAGCAACAAGCTGTATACGAACTTTGACAATGCTTACTCGTCTCCGGAAGGGAGTGAATTAACTTCGCGTCTGAGTGACGTTGGCGGATGCGATGACGGCTCACCTTAGCAAAGCACGCAGAGCCTGTATAAGGTAGGCGGCGGCAGTAGCGGCTGGAGAATGACTTCCGCCCTCTTTTTGTACTTGGTGCTTCAGCAGACATCCTTCCAGCGGCAGCAACGCTCATCAGTTCTCTCCTGTCATAACCTGAAGTCTTAACAAAAGCCTAAATCGGAGTGTGTTCTCAAAGATATCAATCACAGTTGTCTTGCTGCCAGAACTAGAAATCGCTCCGCAATGATCGAGAAAATAGTTGACGAAATAAATCTCGGGTGAACAGCCTGGTATGAGTGCGCATGGGACACAATATTTCGGCAATCGACCACGTTGCCATAATCAGGTGCGCTGATGTCAGTACATCAGCGTACCTGATGACCGCAACGGGGTCGATTGCCGAAATATTGTGTCCCATGCGCACTCATACCAGGCTGTTCACCCGAGATTTATTTCGTCATAAAATACGCCTGGAGAAATTGAAGAATCACGAGAAAATAGTTCCTTCGAATGAAAAATACGTAACAATATTAAACAGTCTCCTACTCCTTTCTGTCTCATTATTAGGGCCTAGATTTTCATGCAAATGCACATCTTTTTCTATCATTCGAGAAGTATGCTATTTGGATAATACGTACGAATTATTTCTTTCCTTACGTTTTTGGCATGGATTTATGGTGCATATAAATGTGTATTTTGACTGTTTCGTGAATAAGCATAATATTTTCTAAAATCTCTAGTTGCGCTGAATATTTTTTTGGTTTTTGCGTGTTATTTTAATTAAAATACTTGTCCTTCAAAAAATATGGACATTTTAAATAGTGTGTTAACTTTTGGATGGTGTGAAAGCTTATTTTTGTGTGTTTACAATGTTCCTTTCTTCCCGATTCGCCGCTAGGAGTTACCCTCCGCGCTTGCTCGTGTAGTAAGTGGCCTCGTTTGCGGGACTTCCCCGGTCTCCCTGCAGAGTTGCACCAACAAGGTTATTAAGGGATTAGTCAGAATTGACTTTTGGAGCTGCTTACATTGGAACATCAAGCAAAAGTCTTAAAATTATTGTATATTTTTAATATGTTTTTTAAATGCTTCATTTCATAACATACATAACATTTAAATTAATACAACGCTAAAGTGGCGAATGACTCATTTTCGTCGTTTCCTTCAGTTCGCCATCTTCAGTTGACTCCATGTCCTGTCTACGGAAATTCACTTAATATTTTTTGTGAGCTGTGAGTACTGGTTATTGGCTTGGTAGCTTGTTTTCAAATGTTCAGATGTGTGTGAAGTCCTAAGGGACTAAACTGATGAGGTTATCGGTCCCTAGACACTCACAGTACTCAAACTAACTTATGCTAACACACACACACACACACACACACACACACACACACACACACACACACACACACACACACACACACACACACACGAGGGAGGACTCGAACCTCCGGCGGGAGGGGCCGCGCAATCCGTGACATGGCGCCTCAAACCCCGGGGTGTGTTTTCAGTTCTTCACAATTCAGTGCGATGCCAAAAGTGAAAACAAGTAGTAAGTCTAGAGTTTAACATTTTGAGCGGGAGTTAGAAGGGGAGATGACAACGGATGGCAAAATACTTCATTGCCTTGCTTGTGAGAAAGCAACTGGTAGTGAAAAAAGCATCAGAGTCGTTCAGCTCGTGTACACCATTAATCAAAGAGAAAGTGAGACGCATATCCACGAAAAGTGCTCCCGTCCAGATGTTGTTAGATGCATGTTCTAAAAGTACTTCTTTGCAGTTTTCTTTTGATTTGTGCGAAATCTTTTTGTCGGTACACATTCCACTGTGGAAATCAACTAAACCTGTTCTGGGTAATTTAATGGAGAAATAAGAGTGTAAAGTGCCAGACGAATCCAAATATACGTAAAAATTACGTACAGCAGTGCTACGATCAAACTATTACTAACATAGGCTATCAGGTTCAAAATAAATGGATTTTGAGTGTCAATCGACGAAGCACAGGACTGTGAGGGACGGTTTATTTAAAATATTGTAGTGGAGTACTTTTAAAAAAATGTACGGTCTACGCCATTTCTACTTGTAATAAAGCAGTTTCAAATGGGAAAAAGCTCCGCATTTCTACCATTTCTATCGATTCCATGAATTTACTACAACCAAACGGCATTCAGTACGAGCGTTTAGTTCATTTTTTAGCTGATGCAGCAAGTTACATGCTCAAAGTTAGTACCGCTCTGAAAGTTATGTTTCCCAATATGATACATTTGACATCGCTTGCCCAAGGATTTCATCAAGTTGCTAAACTATTCGTGCAAAGTTTCACCTTGGTGACAAGTTGGCGTCTGCTGTGAAGGAGGTGTTTAGTCACCTATAGAAAACAAGCCTTCAGAGCAGTCTCACCTGACATTCCCTCGCCACCAGAACCAATCATGCATGAGGTTGTATCCAGTGATTTACTACATCGAACGTTTAGAAATTAAGAGCGTCGTTTCTACATTTGATTCTAAAAGTGCAGCCTCAATTCAAATTGCCCAAGATGTTCTGAACACCCCAAAAACAGGAGCAAATCTTGCGTACATATCTGCTCATTTTTCTCATATTCCTGCTGCAGTTGTTTCTACGGAGACAGGCAGTTCTCCACTTTGTGATTTATTAAGTGTGTTCGGAACCACTGTTCTGAACTTGGTTCTGTCCCTGTAAGAATTGGTGAAATAGTGAAAGAAAAACTTCAGAGCATACTTCAAAAAATCCAGAATACGAACAGATTTGTCAAATTGAAGAAATTTTAACCGGTAAGCTTACTGGACTTAAGAGCAATACGTCGCTAACAGCGGAACAAGCAGTAGGTTTTGCACATGCACCCCCGAGTTCCTGTGTATAGAGAGAAGTTGCTCCCGCCACAAGCTCGTTTTACGAGGCAACAGCAGACGCCTTATTTTCAAACACCTGAAACGCACAGTGATTGTGAAATGTAACAGAAGTGGAAAACTAATTGTGGCTACGATTTCCGTAAATTAATCTAAAGTACTAGGTTTTTTGCATGTTTGTTAAGGTTTCTTTGTGAATCATTTATAGACATTTACGTATGCCTTTTTTGTACTAAAACGAAGCTAATTCAGTTTTCATATCATTTCATATTTTAGATTTTTTGCTGTATAAATGCATACATATTTAATGAATTATTACTGCATGAAAATCCGGTCCCTGTTCACATTTCAGCCAATCGTTCAGACGGAGGCAGCCAGAGCCAGGAAGCGTCTCTCACACCATGACATGATCCTCAAATTGACGAATGGAAAATTGTGCATGTAGGCACAGCGTGAAAGAAGGGCTCTCTAGAAAAACGCAGTATAGCCCAATGAGAAGGCTGTGTTCTGAGAGGTTAACATAGAATTTCTCCGAGGCACTGTAACGAAAATTCACATTCCCTAAGGAAGCCACACATGACTAGAGATTTCTTCTCTGGTTAAAAGGCTCCTGCGAGGAATTCCATGTTTCTTTCAACAGAACAACACGTATTCCACAACCCTCCTGACGACTGAACTGGCGGAACTAGATACCCATTCCCCGCTTTTTTTTCTTTTTTGAATGTTCATTTTGTTCACATTAGTTCGTTGTATCTGCTCGGGGCGGACGTCGTAAGACATCCATTTAAGTTCGTTGTTGATCTGTTAACTCAGTTTTTTTATTACAGAGGGCACATGACCCTCTGACCGAACACGCTGAGCTACCGTGCCGGCGGCACTGTCCGGTGCACAACAGTTTTACAGCGGCAAATTCCTTTTAAAAGGACACTTAACTCGCACAACCTTCGAAACTCCCAACTACACAGGAGAAGCAAAACAACAAAAAGTGAAATCAAAAACAGTCCCTGGCCATGCTAATCCAGACCTACAATTACACAGCAGTGTAACTGAACGTACACTTGATCAAGGGAATTTGCATATCGTCCTCCAAAATATGTTACTGTCCAGTTTTAGGGAGAAATCGTCACGTTAAAGTTCCACCAGTTTGTGAGTCTTGTAAACTTCGTTCTGTGTCTTAGTATCTTTCAAAAGACCCTGCGCGCGCGCGCACACACACACACACACACACATACATACACACACACACCATCTGTTGCCAATACTAGTTAGTACACATACATACACACACACCATCTGTTGCCAATACTAGTTAGTCAGACCTTCAATATATTGGACCAACCATCACATCAGCAATAATATTGTCAATAATGTCAGTTGGCAACGCGCTATAACAAAGTTAAGATCTGGAATATCCAGAAGAAAGCATTTGCTGTAATCATATTAGCTACAGCTACCAAGAAACAGGAAACAAAAATAAGGAAATAGCTCCAAGAATGAGTGAACATATGGGTGATACTTGTCACATGTTAGTTTACTGACCGAAATTAGGACCAGTGACACCAAAATTTCATAAAATATTTTCGGTTGAGTCCTGCATCGTACGACAAATTATTTATGTTGATATAACATAAAATAGAGAAGTAAAATAAAGTACACGCAGGTCAGTCGAATGTCTGAATCTGACTAGTGTAAACCCACAAAATTGTTATGGTAACGTGTGAAACAATTATGTCTGCCCTAAAGTGATATTTAGTAATGAACGTAAAGTTAAAAGTTTTGTGTGGTATTTCAGTAAGAGTAGAATACATTTCGCAGACCTATAGTCGTTATATACACGTACGGTTTATTGACGTATTTTTCGAAGACCTGGAATCATGAAGTATGCACATTATGCTGTGTGGCTAGTTCATGAAACTCTCAACATCTGGATGATGATATTGTCAAACCGTCAATACTTGATATTCTGCTTATTCGGTACGTATCGGGAGTGCTGAGAATGTTTTTGAGACCACCAGTAGTGCTCGTCAATGTTTCTACAGTTGACACTATGTCGTCACGCGCCTTTTGACTGCCAATATATTGACGTTTTGACAATATTATTTAACTTGTGAACACCGCTTGACTGTTTCCCTATCTTATTGTCTAAGGCTGACTTTGGGGAGCAGCCTAGCATTTTTCTAAAAGAGCATGGGAAGCCGCCTAAAAACCACACTACGCTGGCTGATGTACCAGCAGATCATGGTTGCTATTCCGCTGTGAGGAATCGATCTGGGTCTGCTACTCTTTTATCTCGCAGGGCACTATATGGGCAGATATTTTCTCTTGTATATTTACAATACTTACTTTGTTTGATACTACATTCATCCATTAATTAGAATTGTTATGTCATCCTCCTTGATAACTCTTCTGCTTGAAGTAGCAAGAAACTGGTTTTAGTATTCTGTAGGAAACACTCATTTGTAACCAGGCTAAATGTTCTACTAACTACTTAAGATTATTCCGAATTAAAGTAAAAATTATTTAGTCCCCACCCATAACTTAATTTCCGAATCCAGATCTCGAGTTCAGACTTGAGTCAAGAAAATTTTTGCTAAGCGAGTTTCTTGTATGCGACTGAATAAGACTTACGTGTTAGTTCGTAAACGTTCCATTTCTTTTCAGTTTCGATGTGTTCTCGGTGTACATGAACGTACTTACCGGTGCCACAAAAAATATAAAAATAGTGAAATATCCAGTACGAACTCTGAAAACAGCCCAGTATCCTGTAACACAAAGTAGGAACCATGGGCAGCACAGAACGATGATCTCGGTGAAACGCCCGTGAGTTTCTGGCTCACATTTAAATGCCTTTTCATCCCAGGTTAATTTCGGCACTCAAGAGAACGTCTCATCTGACTTGGGAACGGAATGATGACAGTGCAATAACGCATTCTCAAACAACTGAGCTGTTAATCTAGAAGGTAAATAAGCTGAAAAGTTACTTGTTGTGCTGCGAGAAGTTGGAGCTGCTCTGCCCTCTACGATTCTTTCTCTTGTGCGTGGTCTTGTAAGGGCAGTAGGAAATATTTACGTCACAGCAAGAAAGAGTGGGAGAAAGGGCGTAAAAGAGACAGAACTATGGTATGAGCACTGCTTTTGGCCAATAGGTGGTGAAAAAAACTTTCTTTTGCTTGATGCTAGGGTTGCGTATAAAAATCACACTCCTTTAGAACAAAGACTCCGTCCTGAAAATTGCGTGACCATGCCGTTCGTACCATCTGGAATGACTGGACAAATTCAGTCTTTGGATATTTGTTTTTTCCGTGCCTATAAAACTCACTATCGCACTGTCTGCAGCTGAGTCCCAGAACAAGTCAGTGAAGAGCACAGTTGCGATCTTGGGACAATGTGGCAGCAGCGGCTGGACTACCACGCTAATTGAAGTGATACGAATCATCACTGCAGATCTAACGTAGATTCATCAGTTTCTCCCCCACACAAAATAAGAGCATGTAACGAGTCCCCAGACACTTTTGGTGTCTCTAACTTCCAGGATTTCTTCCCTATGCATTTCCTTTTCAAATCCCGATTGATCGGAGTTGAAAACAAATTACTTACTGAACGATTGCATAAGTGTATCTCATCTACAAATTTTCGGGCCAATTTCGCAGTTTACTGTGCGTCGTCAAGTTGACGCTTTGTTTAAAATTTCGTTATCTTTACGTCTTCCGATTCAGTAACGCTGAAGTTGCGCAACAATCCACTGCTTTCCTTGAAGTCACCGTGATCTGATGTGCATGACATAGTAGGTACCATGCACATCCTGTAAATCGTATCGAGCATTCTTGCAACGCGCAAACACCTGTCTCTGTAAAAAGTGCACCTTGTCCTCCCTTGAACATCCGTAGCTTTTCTTATACACTACACGGTAATATTGCGCCTGACTCACTCGAAATCTGTTCATAGTTGGTTGTTTTATTATTGTGCGGATGATCTTCCATGTAGATAGTTACGTTTAATGCCCGTTTGTTGGACGACGCTGTCCTTCACTACGTTTCACTGGAGACAGGATCTATGGCTCCACGTCCAACAAGGATGACTAATACATGGCTTAACACCGGTTTCAACATCACTTTCACTTGCTAAGCACGTGTCATCATCATCATGTATATTGCCCGCACAGTTGAGCCTATATACCACACATTCCACAGACTCATGCTGCAGAAACGCTTTCTCACTCCGTGGAGCTCCTCGGGTTCATTTCTGGGGAAATGTCAACTTCGACAGCTGTTGTTGTGGGTATTATGCAATGTTTGCTTTATCATTGCCATTGGTCTGTCTTGTACAAACACCACTAACTCTGTAGCACTGTTGTGAATTACTCGTCGACCAAGCAGTTCAAGCACGCTCCGTGACCTCATCATGCAGTGCTTACCAACGGATACATCCAGTACCTCCCCCTTGTTGCCACTAGCAGCCAATATTGTGGTTTCATGGTAGGCAATATGTGAAGGCGTCGAATGCCGTCAACGTGATTGGCTTTTGAGACCTCGCACTGAAGGGGTTCCTTGGGAGGCAATGCACGCGGTTCTGATAGTAGTCAGACTTGCGCTGACAGTGTGGCTGTGTTCATCTAGTCCAGCGGGCCTCGTGCAGATGCACCTTGTTACTCCAGCGCGCGGCTCTCCTGCCGCCACCTGCGCCGCCCTCCAGAACCCCCCTGTAGCTGGAGCTGGAGCACCTGTCTGGGCCCTCAGCACGCCACGCCACCTGCCGCGCCCTCACAGCCCTTGCCCCTACGCCACGCATCCAGCCTGCCCCGCGGCTCTCGCTTGTTTCAAGGACTGCGTGTCCTCAAAGGCTCACCCCGCAACCAGCCGCCTCCACCACAGGACTGCGCGGGCGAGCCTGCACGCTCAGAACCTCTGCCTCCTCCTGTCTCGGAACAAAATTCATTTTATAGAGTATGGTTGTTCGGCGCATTAAAACGCTCTCATGGATTAATTCTAGTGTGCCTTGATCAATAATGATATCCTCCAGTTTCATCAGTTGTTAAGAGAGTAAGTCAACAAGTATCTGCACTTTCCTTCTACTCGTCTTTAAGTTGGCAGTTCTGCTTTGTGAGTTAGCCAGCCAACAAAAAGCGCACTTCACTTCCAGCAGGTTTTAGCGTTATCACATCAGATAGATTTGCGGCTCTTGCGACGTAAACATGGCTTCACCACCATGTTCGCATCAATGAAAACAGCGTTCTTTAATTTATTATTTTTTGTGATCTGTCGGTTTATGAGGAGCTGAAGTCCAAACAAGACTTAAAGCGAAGTCTTAACCAATGGACTGAACAAATAAAAAGTGGCCGCATGACGAAAGAGCAGGGCGTCCAGTTACGTTCACTACTGATGCAAACACTGAAAAAGTCCATGACTTGACTTTGAATGCCAGACAGGTGACTGCTGATTGTCATGTGAAATGCACACTAGTCACGTTCCGCATATATCTGTAACAGGCTCAGCTTTCGTAAAGTATCTGGAAGGTGGGTCTCGGAACAAGTCAGTGAAGAGCACAGTTGCAGCCTCGTGACAATTTCCCAGCAGCTGCTCGACTGCGTTGCCACAGAACAAACAGCGTACACGGAACATACGCCTCAGGTACTGCGGAGGGGTGGGTCCATTCTCAGTACGTCTAACAGTTCATTCCACCAACCTCAGTAGGCTTCTTGTTCTCTCTCCCCTTGACTCTGCATTGGTAGATACTGGTTCAGCCGACAGAAGCAGCGTTGAAGAAAATTCGACTAAATACCTACCAAGCAAAGGCAGCCTAGTTTGATAAGCCTAGAAGCAGCGTTTGTAAGTCTGTAAAAGTATCGGGCGTTCGGGATTTTAAATAACTTACGTGAAAAGGTATAAAGGTCAAAGAATTGGGCTTTATCCAAAACACGTTGTAAATGGCTATCGAATCAGTATTGACTGTTATAACTATTACTGGTGCAAGTAAGTTAATGTTTTCACACGTAGGCAGCCAGAAGCTCACCAGTTGGCGTTGTATGTCTTGTGCAATTTTTAGTCACTGTGATGACGCTCCCCCTGTATGCGGCGAACCAAAATGCGACCATCATTTTAAAACAAACAGAACATGAATTCGTACCAAAACGCTGTCTGACGCCATTCCTGCCTCCAGTGACGTCCTTCCATACTCCACTGTCGTGTAGCATGTTTATGCACTTTCGTCAAAGGTATGCGGAGAAGTGGACGACACGCACGTAACCCACGCCGTAATAAACGGCGATGGACAGTCACCCCTGAAATAAAATATCGTGTGTCGAGGGCCTCCCGGCGGGTAGACCCGATCGCATGGTGCAAGTCTTTTGAGGTGACACCACTTCGACGACCTCCGCGTCGATGAGGATGAAATGATAACCATGAAGACGATACAAACACCCAGTCCCTGAGCGGAGAAAATCTCCAACCTAGCGGGGAATCGAACCGAGGCCCCACGGCATAAGTCAGCGCGCTGTCCACTCAGCTACTGTCACGCACACAGTCACCCCTGATAGTGTACGATGTGTTACACTGATCCATTGTTGCGCCCGAGCCAATGAGGACACAGATCTCTCCTGTAACGCCGTTCGGATGAGGTGTCGATCTTCTCGGGGGGGGGGGGGGGGGGGGGGCTCTGTCTGCGTGGTGCGACCTGATCCATCTCGTCGTGTTCTACGACCTTCCGTGAACCATTCTGCAACACCCGTTGCACTGCCGAAACACTTCGTTCTACACGAGCAGCAATCTTCCGGATGGGTGCACATCACATTATCTCATGCCAATAATCCGCTCTCTTTCAAACTCATTCATTTCATGGTATATTTCACACATATGTCGGCGTGTCATCCCGCACATCTGCTGAAGTCACACTGATCCATTACCTTCGGTTTATGGTGACAACGAGAACCGCAGGCACATTTTACCGGTAGGTGGTGTTCCGCCGCGATATCAATACTGACCTTGAACCCGCAGACCCACATGGTTCAAATGCCAATCGTTTCTGCAGAACATTCCAGTGTACATGTCCTGTGAAAACGGACATCCAATCTTTAGTCGTTCAGGTGTTCGGTTTTTCTGAACGTAAGTGTGTGTGTGTGTGTGTGTGTGTGTGTGTGTGTGTGTGTGTGTGTGTGTGTGTGCGCGCGCGCGCGCTGTGATTACACATTGACGCATACAGTAAGACGGTTCTCAAACGACTCATAGTGACACAGAACTGTAGCCCTATACAAACTGCGGTAACTGCTTAAGCCCCATTGGCTGATGATTTAGGGAGCCAGTCGAAACGGCTCCAGCCTTAAATATTCGGGACAATTCCAAAGTCATCCTACAGCATCACAAAGAGCAGTTTATAAAAAAAAGCTCTGAATTTACGAAAACAAATTTAATTTAAATAAAACAAAGAACGATCTATCCCCACAAAGGAGCTACTAATTGATTTAACGCGGTTATTCACCAGCGGCTCTTACATTAAGCGTGCGTACTGGAAATACGTCACATTTGTCACATGATTTGTGGTCGCACAATAACTTTACCGTGCATATCTTTTACATTGTTTTTAGCAAAAGAAAATGTTCTCTCTCTCTCTCTCTCTCTCTCTCTCTCTCTCTCTCTCTCTCTCTCTCTCTCTCTCCACGGCATGACATACACTTTATGATCACGTACTTCACTGTAAAGTGTAAAGACTCGGAATAAGTTTTTTTTCTACGTCCCAGTGCCCTAAGGCACTCGTTGCTGATTACTTTAGTGATCGAAAGACGTAATGAATGAACAGTGTTATTGTAAAAGAACTGAAGTTTAGTGCTCTGTACCAAGATATTTTACGGTTGTGCAGAGGTCGTACGTCAAACGCAGAAATAGCGAAAAACAACTATAGGCTCTAAGATAATTTGTGTTTCTAACCTCCTGTGCCAATCTTAAGAAAACACAGCAGCAGAATAATCTCTACCATTAAAGAACTTCATTGTATTTGCAGAGCATTAAAGAATATTAGCTAGAAATTCCGACTGTAGATTGTATAGGCCAGAAGGACATTGCAGCAAGAAAACAGTTCATTAACACACAACTACCAATATTTCAAAGTTATTACTGCCAGGGATAACAACTTTATTAGTATCTCTAATAATAGCACCGCTAATTGGAGGTCGTTGACCTTTTCAGTATTCTAAAAATACGCTTCGGTGAGGTCTCAGTTGTCCTTCCCGGTGTTACATCAAGATTTGTAAATCAGTCCTGCCTTCAGTGAGGAACTAGCTGGAAACACGCACTATGGTCCCCCAAACTACAAATTCAGAAAAACGGTCTTAAATTTCCTTTTAGTTGTCAGATTACGTGCGGAGCTGGAATCACATAACACTTCCACTCCCTATCAGCTTGTTGTCAGACCCACGCGGGTTACTGATCCACTTTCTCCGTTTCTTGTTCCTGTGCTGTCTCGAGGTGCGTCGTCAGTATAAAATTATAGCGGTTTTAAATTCGTATTTCTCCGCAAGGGGCCAGGCAGTAAAGTATCTTAATATCAATATCGCCCAGATACATTAATTGGGTTGTTGAATAGACAACGTATACCATACCCAAAAACAATAGCAGCCGTTGGTCCTCCCATGTGTTTGTATGCTAAGCAGGCCAGGCGAGTTTCAAAACAGAAACTCGTTCGCGCCAGATTGTTTACAAACAACTGCTGTGCGTTGGCTCATCGAATGCCGTATACAATCTCGGCCCATTTGTCTAGCGCCGATGATAAACGTCAGTAAATATTTGCCGTTCTATGACATTTCGTAACCATTTGACGTAGAGCGAGTTTATAGCCCAGCAGCAGATACATTCTACATTGTCTGGCGAGTCGTGATAACGAGTCACAATCGCACTGCTGTTATTTGTGATAAAGGAATCCCTGTGAACTTTTTCAGAACATAAAAGGAGCTGTGAAACTCTACGACCAACAAGATGGTTCCTAGCTTGTTAACAAAGTCGTAATCACGTCATTGGTAGTGAAGCAGGCGTTAAAGAATACGATCTACTGAAAAAATGCAAAGTTTTGTGATCTTGAAAATCATGAAAGAACTGAAAAAAAGTGGGATAATTTATAGAATATTGACCTCTTGAGTTGTGTGATGATGAATTAAAATAGCTTTCAGCTTTTCAAGGAGTAGTTGCAGATTAGCATGTTATTAATTTATCCATGATAATAGTAATGGAGCTCGGTGGCAGAGCAATAAATTTTTGGATTCAGCTGGCTGTGCACGGCATGATTCTAATGAGGAGATTAAATGTATTTGTTGTATTCAGCCGCATGGGATGATCTTTGATCCCGAAACAGGCTGAAAAATTATTGGCTCCTTGCAGTGCCCATTGAGCGCAAATGAGACAGTTTGGGATTCGTACTTCAAATTAAAAGTCAGCAAATTGCGGAAAATAAATACCAACATGTCATCTTCGAACGTGTTTACACGTCACCCTTTCTTAATGTCACCCCCACCCTCCGCGGTAGTAATAGTATTTTTGTACGAATATTGATGTATAAATCAAATTTGGTGGAAATTGCTCTAGGCGCTCCTGAGTAACTCTGGTATGTCACGCCTTTTCACCCCAAACGCTAAACCATAGGGATACTACGTGTGTGTTAATGTCACAGTAAATTCTTCCAGGCAGCGGGTGTTACGTGTGCCAATTTTGGTAGAAATTTCTTCAAGCGTTACAGAGATAAGCTGATATCACTTTCTTTGCAGCCCCCTTCTCCATCTCTAGGGTGAACCGTCATCGTGATTTTCACTAATAAGTTACCTACGAAAGTGATAGAATTGATACTAGTGCTGGTCGTTATCGGCTATTTTTACATGTCACTTCTTCTCACCCCCACGTCAACCTCTAAGTGTGGCTCTGGTATATGACTACACAATATTTTTGTACAAATAATTGTATAAATCATGTATATACAAAATGTGATTGATATTGCTCCAGACGTTAAGCTTCTGTTTTTCCCCCTTTTCACCCCCAACCACGATGGTTGGTAGGTGGTTCTTACCCCTACAGAAATCATTGCCGGGCGTGAGCACGAAACTCATCAGTTTCAGCGTAAACGGAGAAATGAAATAGGAGCCCACAGAAGACGAACGGACAAATACCATTCTTTTTTGTGTAATAGGTTTATGCCTAGCCGCGTTCTGTGTTTTCTCACATCCTCAGTTACATTAATATATTGTTTTTGTCGACCACATGTAGAAAGCTTAAATATAAAAATTCCTTTATCTATCACTACACATAATATTTAATATACAGCAAACCTACTGTAAACGCCGGCCGGGGTGGCCGAGCGGTTCTAGGCGCTACAGTCTGGCACCGCGCGACCGCTACGTCGCAGGTTCGAATCCTGCCTCGGGCATGGATGAGTGTGGTGTCCTTAGGTTAGTTAGGTTTAATTAGTTCTAAGTTCTAGGTGGCTGATGACCTAAGAAGTTAAGTCCCATAGTACTCAGAGCCGTTTTGAACCTACTGTAAACTAAACGTAAATAAACAAATCGCGAAGCGACTTAGCAAAAGAAATTGTTAGGTTTCACCAAACAGTTTCAACGTTCAGAATGCGTACGACAAAACTTATTATTATTGAGATGATGATGATGATGATGGGTGGTGGTGGTGGTGGTGGTGGTGGTGGTGGTGGTGGTGGTGGTGGTGGTGGTGGTGGTGATGATGATGATGATTAGTAAATGTAGAGAGGATCAGACCAACATTTCCCGGTAATTGGGTATTGTCAGAGGTTGACGCAAACAATCCACCTCATTTAACCTGCGGAATGCGATGGAGTGCGCTTGGATTTACACATTTCTCTGTAATTGCTAAGAGTGCATTCACTTGCAGTCTGAGCCGCAACCCGTTGTTGAGTACACGAAGGTAATGGAGGAGGAGGAGGAGGAGGAAGAAGGGCGCGAGGGTTGTGTGCGCGATATGGCTGGAGGGGTCTGCCGTCCGCTTACGCAAGGGGCTTCCCTTCCCTCGGCTCTCGTAATGCCATTAGCCGGATTAATAAAATCGACTGCCTCCCTTCTATTTACGCAAGACTTCCCCAGCACGGCCAGAGTAATCTGCGAGCGACTCGATTCTGCCGAGTCCCCCCACTATCGCTGACGATCGAAGCGTAACGCTGAGTATATCTCTGAGTGGCTAAAATACACATTCCGCTACGTCATGCTAATGCGTGATCTGTTTGCCGATGGGAAAAAGTGAGTGGTTCGCTCACTGCTGTAGGTTCTACAAAATCAAAACAGTCCTCTCGGATCATGAGTATCGCTTACGATTTGCTTCTATTTCGAAGGACTAAGTGCTGAGTCACTGCTTCAATCAAAAGTTTGTCGCCGGCGATCTCATTAATGAGGACGTTCTTCTTTCACTTTTTATGACCTGCAAATAATTTGTACCGGATGAATCGTTCAAAAGTAATTCTCACTACTTTCTTTACTGGTGTCCCCGATAAGCTCAATACGGTTTAGGTGACGTGCATCGGGAGGTAAAGTAGCACTCTTATGGCATTGTATTGTTCCTGTTTAACTATACCGATGGCGTTCTAGAGGTATGACACATTTAGTTCAAGGTACAGATCCCTCCACCACTCACCACACGGTGGCTTGCTGAGTGTAGCCCCAAATACCTGTAGATGATCGACTGTAAACTGCTGCAGACGAATAAACGGATTCACGTGATAGGCCAGTATGTTTCCCATTTTGTTCACCAGTGAGAGACTGTCAGTGTCCCAATTTCAGACATCTCCACACGAGAACACCTGGAACACCTGCCATGACGATGGCCAACTGGCAAACTGGATACATCACCTCATATGAGGGTTGATATACTCGGTCGCTCAACTGTCATGTTTTCAACTGGATGAAGAGATACCGTCTGCATAACTATTTTTATTACTAATGGCAATTGGTTTCGCTCTGCCCAGCAGGTGATCTTCAGATCTGACGCCGGAAGGTGCAGTTCAACAGTGGTATGAATTACATGAAAATTACCACTGTTGACTAACTGTACCTTAATCAGAGAAATAGTGAACTTCATGGTGTTCGTTCATTATTCATAATAACTGAGACCACGGTTCGTGACATGTGGTGTCAGTTACGAAACGTTCGAAAGAATCACGCGTTGATGCCAATCTCCGTGACCTGAGCGGACGTAATATACCGCTGGCAAGGCAAGAAAAAGGAGCAGGTCCTCTTATTTTACGAGGATGATAAAGGAAATAAGCAGTGTGCTCTGCAAATGAATCAACCGACACTCCCCTAAGTGATTTTTGGCGAGGCACGAGAGGTATACGTATGTGGAGGTATCGGCTTTCGAAAGCTATAACGATGAGGTGGACCTAGATCGAGCGACGTAAATAGTGTATGCGTGACTTGGCGCTTCTGCCCCCTTCAACACCCCCCCCCCCCCCACACCACCTCCACCACACACACACACACACACACACACACACACACACACACACACACACACACACACACACACGGCCTCATTTTTTATTTAACCTTCATCGCTTCTTAGTCTGTTTATTCTCATATGAGACTCTACATTAAAAATACATGAAAGGCACACATTGCAATAATTCTATACGATAGGATTCAAAACGTGGAATAACACACAGTTCACAGTCGCATTGCTCGCAACACTAACGCGATGATGTTTTCATTTTTGATTGCCAAGTATCGTAAAGCCTCACCAACAAGCAAAACAACAAACGGAAAGTACGCTTTTCACACTTTCGTTGCGCTGGTTCACGCAGCGAAACATGTGGCGCCATCTATCAGTGAGAAATAACCAAATCAATTTTAGGCAGATGTAAATCTTATGGATTATATATATATAATGTGTGTGTGTGTGTGTGTGTGTGTGTGTGTGTGTGTGTGTGTGTGTGTGTGTGTCTGTGTCCACGCTTCACCTTTTTGCCGGCGTGATCTCCGCTGCGGAGACATTTTCAATAAGGTGCCTGAATCTCTGCGGGTACATGACAGCCAACTCTTCCTCAAGAGCCGAAACCAGAGAACATAATGATTTTGGAGGGCTCTGAGCACTATGGGACTTAACATCTATGGTCATCAGTCCCCTAGAACTTAGAACTACTTAAACCTAACTAACCTAAGGACATCACACACATCCATGCCCGAGGCAGGATTCGAACCTGCGACCGTAGCGGTCACGCGGTTCCAGACTGAAGCGCCTAGAACCGCACGGCCACACCGGCCGGCCTATGATTTTGGACGCAGGGGTGTGGAGCGAAGTGGACCTTATAACTCATACCAGAAGAGTTCCATTGGGCTCAGGTCGGGGCCCTGGGCAAGTCATTCCATTACAGCAATGTCATAGACCACAAACCATTGCCTGACTGGTGTTGCTTCTACATCTACATCTACATTGATACTCCGCAAGCCACCCAACGGTGTGTGGCGGAGGGCACTTTACGTGCCACTGTCATTACCTCCCTTTCCTGTTCCAGTCGCGTATGGTTCGCGGGAAGAACGACTGTCTGAAAGCCTCCGTGCGCGCTCTAATCTCTCTAATTTTACATTCGTGATCTCCTCGGGAGGTATAAGTAGGGGGAAGCAATATATTCGATACCTCATCCAGAAACGCACCCTCTCGAAACCTGGCGAGCAAGCTACACCGCGATGCAGAGCGCCTCTCTTGCAGAGTCTGCCACTTGAGTTTATTAAACATCTCCGTAACGCTATCACGGTTACCAAATAACCCGGTGACGAAACGCGCCGCTCTTCTTTGGATCTTTTCTATCTCCTCCGTCAACCCGACCTGGTACGGATCCCACACTGATGAGCAATACTCAAGTATAGGTCGAACGAGTGTTTTGTAAGCCACCTCCTTTGTTGATGGACTACATTTTCTAAGCACTCTCCCAATGAATCTCAACCTGGTACCCGCCTTACCAACAATTAATTTTATATGATCATTCCACTTCAAATCGTTCCGTACGCATACTCCCAGATATTTTACAGAAGTAACTGCTACCAGTGTTTGTTCCGCTATCATATAATCATACAATAAAGGATCCTTCTTTCTATGTATTCGCAATACATTACATTTGTCTATGTAATGACTGGAGGCACTGTTATGCTGACACAAACGCTCAGAACTGTTCCGCTACTGTTGACATCACACAATACTGTAAAAAGTGAGCGTGTCAATCTGCAGTCAGCATTTTTAAGCTCAATGAGGAGAAAACACCCTAACCACAAGAACTCCCCCATACCGTAATAACACCACATCCGTACTTCGCTGTCGGCAATACTCACAACAAGTGTCCGCAGCTCGTGGTCTCGCGGTCGCGTTCTCGCTTTCCGACTACGGGGTTCCGGGTTCGATTCCCGGCGGGGTCAGGAATTTCACCTGCCTCTAGGTGAATGTGTGTTTGTTGTGTCCTCGTCATTTCATCATAATTCATGAAAGTGGCGAGATTGGACTGAGCAAAGGTTGGGGATTTGTACGGACGCTGATATCCGCGCAGTTGAGCGCCCCACAAACCAAACATAACAAGCGACGGTCTCCAAGCATTCACCAAACCCAAACAATCACATCGGACTGCCACAGGTTATAGACTAAATCGTTACTTCATATCACTAGTATCCGGTCACTCACTGTCCGATGGCGTCGCTCTTTACACTACTTCAAGCACCGCTTAGCCGGCCGTTGTGGCCGAGCGGTTCTAGGCGCTTAAGTCTGGACCCGCGTGACTGCTACGGTCTCAGGATCGAATCCTGCCTCGGGCATGGATGTGTGAGATGTCCTTAGGGTAGTTAGGTTTAAATAGTTCTAAGTCTAGGGGACTGATGACCTCAGATGTTAAGTCCCATGGTGCTCAGAGCCATTTGAACCAAGCACCGCTTAACGTTGACAACCGAAGTGTGTGGCGTATGAGGAGCTGCTCGACCACCTTACCCTATTCTTTAAATTCCCTGTACTCAAACAATGTGCTAACTGGATAGGTCGTAGTATTAGGGAACTCAGGAAGAATTCCTTCTACTGATTTAATGCAAGTTTTCGCAGCCACCGTACGCAATGCTCGGCGGTCCGTGCCAGTCAGTACTTGAGATCTTCCTGGTCTTGTTTTAACTGTGGTTCTTCCTTCACGTTTCCACTCCACAATCACATCACTAACAGTAGACTGGGTAGCTTAAGAGAGTTGAAATATCAGTGAAGGATTTGCTGCTCGCTTAATAACAGTTTCGTGTGTCTCAGTGACCAGGTGAAGTCTTCCAATTGGACGCAATTTCGGTGACTTGCCTGTCCCTAACCTGCCCCCGTTATCTAGCCGGAGAAAGGGGAGCTACATTTTAACGTGGAATCCAAACCACGTGTCGTTTCTGGTGACTCTTCACGTCATTGAGAAATGAAGGGTAGGTAAAACGCAGACTGAGAAAATCCGACTGTGATTCGATCCCGTGACCTTTCAGTTTCCAGACACGAGAGACCACCGGGCCTGATTGTTACTCAGGTGACAACCAATAACTAGTCCACGTTCGAAGTCACTGGGCACTCTTGACTGACTCATAGTGCCTCTTCACTGACAACACAATACCACCCCCCCCCCCCCACCCGCCTCCTCCTCCTATACTGGCGAGTCCCCCTCGCTTGGCAAGTAAGTCATCCCGCATTAGTAGAAGTGTCCAAATACTTTTGATCCGATAGCGTTGATGCTACACTTGCATAAGTAATTCTCAGATTTTGTAGTTCCTCCAATAATCTCAAGGCCTGGCATAATGAACGGGGGATGGAGAAAAACATGGAAACACGGCAAGCTTCAAAATACCTGCAAATAGTAGCGCTTTTGTATTTGATCACGAACGGCACTCGTGGAATTTCCTCAATACTTCGTATCAGTCGTGGTAAAAGCAGGGTTCTGTGTAATTGTCAGTGCCTTATGTCAGAAGTGAGTGAATGCGAATGTGGGCAAATTGTTGGAGCACGTACGGTGAGTGCTCCTCTAAACAAAGTAGGCGAAGTGTTTCGTGTTTCGTAGGGACAGCAAATCGAAGATTCATTCCGCATACAGGGAACGCGGCAACACATCATCCGCTAAGTCATAAAGCGGACGAAAATGTGTTCTGAGTGATTGTGATGGACGGTCATTGAAGAGGATTGCTACGAAAAATAAGAAAATGAAAAGTCATTGCAGTACTGAATGTCACACTCGTGAAACCCTATATGCACCAAAACAACTTGAAGTCAGCTTCATGAGCGGGGAATAGGGCAGAGATTTGCAATTCCAAAACTACTCATCAGCGGTGCAGATGTCAGTAAATGGAAAACGCGGTGCCGAAGGAGAAAATCCACGAGGACCATGTGAGAGGTAAGGTCCGATCAGGGGCGAAATTGAAACCACAGTGAAAATCCGACTAAGCTTTGCACAGATACGTTGTGCAGTGTCTCTACTATGCCGCGCCACGTCGCTATTTTCAGTTCTGAGCGCACAGTGAGCATGTAAAAATGCCTGGGAAATAGTTCCTCCCATCAAGTATGTGGGTCTGCCGGGAGATTTCGCGTAATTCCGTGCAGCCCACGTAATGTAACTGTCATGAAGTTCCTTCTTCACGACAATTCAAATGGTTCAAATGGCTCTAAGCACTATGGGACTTAACATCTGAGGTCATCAGTCCCCTAGACGTAGAACTACTTAAACCTAACTAACCTAAGGACATCACAAACATCAATGCCCAAGGCTGGATTCGAACCTGCGACCATAGCAGCAGCTCGCTTCCGGACTGAAGCGCTTAGAACGGCTCGGTCACAGCAGCCGGCTTCACGACAATTCGCAGCCGCTCTCTGCAGGGGCAATGAAAATGCTCCTGCAGTGTTTTCAGTGGTAAATGTTTTATCACCCACAATACAGCACGTAACTTGCTCCACTGAGTTTCATCTCCGCTCAAAAGAATCTCTGGCTATGAAGACAGCATTTTGGCACAGGTAACGAACTGTAGACCGGCGTAGAGAATTAGCGGAAAGCCCTGGCGGGTACAGTCTATGAGGAGGGTACTGGGAAGTTGGGACAACGCTACGACAGAGGTCGAAGTTGGAGTGGCGACCGTGTAGAGAAGTAGCTTCAATATGTAGGTTACTCTTCCAAATAAAACATCTTTGATTTTGACAGTGGTTTCCATTTCGTGACCGATCGGACCATACTTTCCGAACAGTCCTCGTAGATTGACTGTGGAGCAATGGGAGAAAATAATTTGGTGGGAAGAGTCTTGTTTCACACTGTTTCCAACTTCTGGCCGAGCTTACGTCCCAAGAGTGCAACTTGGCGGGGGTTAGGTGACCATTGGGGCAGGTATAAAGTAGTATTCCGTGGGCCCTTTATTTGCTCTGCGTGGTCTCATTGGGATAATCTGCCATTTTAGTAGATGAGATCTGTCGTATGGTGCAAAGATTGTTTGCCAATAGTGACGCCGTGTTCCAAGGCGATAGGGCCCCTGTTCATATAGCTCGCATTGTCAAGGACTGGTTCTCTCTGATACATATTCGAGCGACTACTTCCCGTGTGTTATCCATCTCCTGCATCATACCCCCTCTCCGTGCTCAACTAGTTGGAACATCTCCAAAGCAGACTGGGGGCTCTTCTCTTCCAGGGCGACCTTTCAGGATCAAACCTTCACAAGCTGCGATAGTCAGGTCGCACACCTCACGGAAGTCATTCTCACTGCTGCTGAATATTCCGTCCCTCACACTACTACTTCTCCATGTCGCGTACCGGTCCCCTGGTGGACCGCAGCATGTAGAAACGCTTTACGTGCTCGTCGACGTGCTTTACGCACCTTTAAACGCCACCCTACAGTGACTAATTGTATCAATTATAAACGATTACGTGCGCAGTGTCGTCTTACTATTAAAGAAAGCAAGAAAGCCAGCTGGGCTGCTTTCACAAGCACCTTCAACAGTTTTACTCCTTCTTCTGTTGTCTGGGGTAGCCTGCGCCGGCTATCTGGCACCAAGGTCCACTCACCAGATTCTGGCTTGACGGTCGCGAATGACGTCCTTGTGGCCCCTGAGGATGTCTCCAATGCCTTCGGCCGCTTTTTCGCAGAGGTTTCGAGCTCCGCTCATTACCACACTGCCTTTCTCCCCCGAAAATAGGCAGAGGAGGCTAGGCCACCTAACTTCCGCTCCTCGAATCGTGAAAGTTATAATGCCCCATTCAACATGCGGGAACTCGAAAATGCACTTGCCCGGTCACGGTCCTCCGCTCCAGGGCCTGATTCTCTTCATATTCAGATGCTGAAGAACCTTTCTCCTGCGGGTAAAGGTTTCCTTCATCGTACTTATAATCGCATCTGGATTGAGGGACATGTTCCCGCACGCTGGCGCGAGTCTATTGTTGTAGCGATTCCTAAGCCGGGGAAGGACGAGCACTTGCCTTCCAGTTACCGACCCATCTCGCTTACCAGCTGTGTCTGTAAGGTGATGAAGCGAATGGTTAACTCTCGTTTGGTTTGGCTGCTCGAATCTCGACGCCTACTTACCAATGTACAATGTGGATTTCGTAGGCGCCGCTCTGCTGTTGACCATCTGGTTACCTTGTCGACCTTCATTATGAACAACTTCTTGCGGAAGCGCCCGACCGCGGCTGTGTTCTTTGATTTGGAGAAGGCTTACGACACCTGTTGGAGGGCGGGCATTCTCCGCACCATGCATACATGGGGTCTTCTCGGTCGCCTCTCTCTTTTTATTCTTTCCTTTTTAATGGATCGACAGTTCAGGGTACGTGTGGGTTCTGTCCTGTCAGACACCTTTCGCCAGGAGAATAGGGTGTCACAGGGCTCAGTTTTGAGCGTCGCTCTCTTCGCCATAGCGATCAATCCAATAATGGATTGCCTCCCAGCTGAAGTATCAGGCTCACTTTTTGTGGACGATTTTACCATCTATTGCAGCGCGCAGCGTACATGTTTCCTGGAGCGCTGTCTTCAGCGTTCTCTTGACCGTCTTTACTCCTGGAGTGTCGCCAGTGGCTTCCGTTTTTCTGCCGAGAAAACGGTCTGTATTAACTTCTGGCGCTACAAAGAGTTTCTCCCACCGTCCTTACGACTCGGTCCCGTTGCTCTCCCATTCGTGGAGACAACAAAATTTTTTGGTCTTACATTTGACAGGAAACTTAGCTGGTCTCCACATGTGTCATATTTGGCTGCCCGTTGTACCCGTTCTCGAAATGTCCTCCGTGTTCTCAGTGGTATGTCGTGGGGAGCGGATCGAACCGTCCTACTTCGCCTATATCGGTCGATCGTCCGCTCCAAGCTGGATTATGGGAGCTTCGTATACCCCTCTGCACGGCCGTACATCTTACGCCGCCTCAACTCCATACAACATCGGGGTTTACGTCTTGCGATCGAAGCGTTTTATACTAGTCCCGTCGAGAGTCTTCATGCTGAAGCCGGTGAATTGCCACTCACCAACCGGCGCGATATACTGCTTTGTCGGTATGCCTGTCGGCTACTGTCACTGCCCGACCACCCGTCTTATCGTTCCTTTTTTGACGACTCTCTCGACCGTCAATACGGGTTGTATCTCTCTGCCCTGCTACCGCCTGGAGTTCGCTTTCGTCGCCTCCTTCAACACCTTGATTTTTCACTCCCTGCAACCTTTAGAGTGGGTGAGAGCCACACGCCACCTTGACTCCAGGCTCAGGTTCGCGTCATTTATACAGATGACTCTAAGACCAATGACGGGGTCGGGTGTTCTTTTATTGTCGGGGCACAAAGTTTCAAATACCGTCTCCATGGCCATTGTTCGGTCTTCACAGCTGAGCTCTTTGCCCTCTACCAGGCTGTTCTTTACATCTGCTGCCACCGACATTCTGCTTATGTCATCTGCTCCGATTCCCTGAGCGCCATCCAGAGCCTCAGTGATCCGTATCCGGTTCACCCTTTCGTGCACCGGATCCAACACTCTATTCAGCAGCTGGTGGACGACGGTTCTCCGGTTAGCTTTATGTGGGTTCCTGGCCATGTCGGTATCCCTGGGAACGAAGCTGCAGATGCCGCGGCGAAGGCTGCGGTCCTCCAGCCTCCGACAGCTTCTTGTTGTGTCCTTTCATCAGATTGTAGCAGGGTCATTCGTCGGCGCATTTTATCGCTGTGGCATGCTGATTGGGCTGCACTTACGGACAAGAAGTTCGGGCCTTGAAACCTCTTCCCGCGGCTTGGACGTCCTCCTCACGCCCTTCTCGGCGGGAGGAGGTCGTTTTGGCCCGGTTACGAATTGGACACTGCCGGTTCAGCCATCGCCATCTGCTGACGGCTGCGCCGGCGCCGTTCTGCCCATGTAGGCAATTGCTGACGGTCCGCCACATTTTAACGTCCTGTCCGGATTTTAATACACTGCGTCTTGATCTTGGCCTGCGATGTATTTTGGGTGCTATTTTAGCGGATGACCCAGGAGCAGCTGCTCGCGTTCTTCGTTTTATAAACTTGACAAAACCTGTCTAAGGACATTTGATTATGCTGTTTTTTTTTAATCCTATGCCTGTCAATCTGTCTTTCATCGTGTTTTCCCTTTTAGTTGCTGTTTTAAACTTGTGCCTCGTGGTGCATTCCTAACGTAATCTGGGCGCTAATGACCATTGTAGTTGTGCGCCCTAAAACCACAAAAAAAAGACTGGTTCTGCCAGCACGAGGATGAATTTTACCTACCTGGCCACCAGTCACTATATATTACTCAGCCTTCGTCTACTTGTGAGAGAAGGACGTGTGATCGCTATCAACCTCCATGACAATTACCTGAAGGTGTCACTGTTTCTCTGGGAGAATGGTATAAGATGCCCTTGAAAACCATACAAGATTGGAGTTATCCATTCCGTGAAGATTTGAAATTTTTTAATGCAAACGGTTTAGCTACACCATATTAGGCATATGATACATTTGGAAAGGTCGTTTCTGTAAATAAAACATTGAATCCACTTTCCAGAGCGCATTCTATTATCCGGTATATTATTAATTATTCCTACGTCTCTCCGTGCACAGAGTGCATTGCGCTTTTAATGTGATTTTGCCAGCAACACTGTAACTTACGTAATGTTCTGCGCGTAAAAGTGACGTTATTAGACTAGTAGACATAATGTCAATGGACCTCGTAATGCACTGGTAACGTCAGGTGGTCTATAACTGTAAACAAGCAAGTGTGCATTGATTAACGTGTTCCACGTTAGCAGGTAGCATGAAGCAGCCACGCTTCGTTAGTGTTCTTGTGCTAACGAAACGACACGACTGCAACTATGTATCCTCTCAATGTACCACCTAGGTAGCCCATAATTGCCCACTCAAACTGTCGGCATTTCAGCCAACGGGTGGAGAGGCGCAACACAGCTCATCGATTCCGTGTTAAGCACAGTCAGGTACGAAATTTACACTCAGCTTCTTGTCGTATCCTGAGCGCTGCTAGAGGCACCAATTAAGACTCGGCGATAAATACCCTATCACCCGTATGGCTGAACGGCACTGCGGATTAACATCGTAAGGTGCAACTTGTCTGAAACACAATTATTTTTAACACGAGCGATATTTCGCTGTGTTGACACCAGATTTGTTGGCTGGTAATCATTATTATTTACGAAACGTGTGATAAGAAGCTACATCTGCTTAACCCAATATGAGTTTCTTAAAATACGATACGCAGTAATTCCTTCGCGTTCATGAGGAACATCTGCATAGTGCAATGAAATGTAAAAATTCATAATTTTCAGCTTTAATTCGAACGGCTTAGCAAACATTACTTAGCAATTGATACGTATTTTGTCAGTCTCATTTTTCAGGTGCCTGTATTCCCTTTCCCCTGCTTCATTTACTGACCTTTTATATTTTCTTCTTTAGTCAGTTTAATTCAGTATCTCCAGAATTAACCAGGCCTTTTGTAGATATGTGATATTCTACCTTCCCTATTTCCTTTCTCAAAGCTATCCGTTCGTCTTCTATTCTGTTCCTTCTCATTTGTTACAGTAGGAAGAATGTAATAATTCCAAGCCAAAAAAAGCATCTGCTTTTAAGTATTAAAATCAAGGATGCAAAATACCAGCCGGCTGGAGTGGCCGAGCGGTTCTAGGCGCTACAGTCTGGAACCGCGCGACCGCTACGGTCGCAGGTTCGAATTCTGCCACGGGCATGGATGTGTGTGCTGTCCTTAGGTTAGTTAGGTTTAAGTAGTTCTAAGGTCTAGGGGACTGATGACCTTAGAAGTTAAGTCCCATAGTGCTCAGAGCCATTTTACTGATACCAATTAGTGGCAAAACAATGGAGAAAGTGGTCGATTATCTTGAAAATCAGTTTGGGTTCCGTAGAAATGTAGGAACGCGCACGTCAGAAATGACCCTAAGGCTTACCTTAGAAGATAGGTTGAACAAATACAAACCTACGTATGCACTATACTCTTCGAAATTTTTGAAGTCACCGAAGACAGAATAAGGGAGCAAAAGGTTCTACACGACTTCCACAAAAACTAGACTGCCGTAACAAGTCCAAGTCCATGAAAGGGTAGATATAGTTGCTGTGAAAGAAATCAAGGAGAAATTTGGAAGGATAATTAAAATTCATGGAGATGAAATAAAAACTTTGCGGTGGCTAATAACGTTATTCCGTCAGAGACGACTAGGGAGTTTCAAGAGCAGTTGAACGTAATTGATAATATGTTGGAGAGAGATTGTAAGATAAACATAAATATAAGTAAAACAAGGGTAATGGAGTGTGGTAGAATAAAATCATGTGATATATTCTTCTATAGCGCCACGTTCCAAGCTTCTTTTCTTGTCTGCTCGGTTTATTTTGCGTTTTCACTTCTATATAAGGCTACATTGCAGACAAATATTTGCGGAAAAGAAATTCTAACATTTAAATTTATACTCTGTGTCAACAAAATCGTCCTCTTGCTGCTGACAGTCTGCATTTTACATATGCTCTGCACTGTCAACGATAGTACTTTCTACTGCCCAAATAACAAATCTTACGTACTTCTACTTTGCGTGTCAGTTGCCACTCTTTGCTGGGCATCGCTTGATTTGATTAGACTGCGTTCCATTATCGTTTTTTTTACATTTGTGAATAATGTTCTAATAATATGAGTTAAAGACATCCATTCCGTTAAACTGGTCTTCAAAGCACATCTCCGTTTGTTGCATAATTTCCGTGTCATCGGCAAAGCTCAAAGTCTTTCTTTCTTCTCCCTGAACTTTACTTTTCTTCCCTAATTCCTCCTCGGTTTCCATCACAGCTTGATTAATGTACAAATCGAATAATAGCTGGAATAGCCTACAATCCTGTCTCACTTCCTTCTGAACCACTGCTTACCTTGCATGTCCTTCTACAGTAACTGTTTTCCGTACAACTAACAAACTTTACCTTCTCAAGTGCTGTCAATGAACTTAGAGAATCCTCTGTTAAACACAACTGCCAAACTTAGAACTCGGATCATCATCTTGCGGACGCTTGCTGGCACTTCACTCGGCTCTTCAGGCACCACGTTACGTGCTTCAGTTTTGGGTCTAGTATATCAGGTAGTAGAAAACTGTGCACTGGTTTGGCTCAGCAGTACTCATACTAGACGCACCGCTGTCTAGCTTAAATTACGCGCCTTATATTAGGCACAATAAATGCCAACCAATCCGCTGGCTATTCACACCAAGCAATACAGCCCCTCCCCATCTGCGACGAAAGAAATCACTCATCAGAATACTCAAAAAGATCGAGAGCAACCCTCTTCTACAAATCTATCAAAATGTCCCCGACAGCGAGAAAACCAGACTGCACTCTAGACACCCATCCTTAATGAGTGCAACAATTCTGGATGAAAATGGATTCTTCCTAAGTGATCGCTGGAAAGAGGAGTGGACCAAACAGGCACCCCCTGCCTCTCATAAGATGCCTTGCCTCACTACCACACCACCAGGATTCGACAAGCCTCGAAAAACCCTGAGCTACATGAAATATAATACGAATGAATTGCGCCAGGTGTACTGACTCCCTGTATAGAAGGGAAAAAGTAGTTTCTCGAAAGCGCAACTGTGGCGCTGCTAGACATACCGTGCAACATACGGTGCAGCTTATACTGACACCCTTCATTGGCGACCATACAGAAGTCTTGCACGCTGCCTTAAAGACAGTAGAATACATCAGCAAAATTAACTTTCTGTTGTAGTTGTGTTCCAGTATATTCTGTGGTTGTAGACATTCTATGTATTTGTGCATCATTTCTTTCATTTTTTTTTTTTTTTTTTTTTTTTTTTTGGTATTACCTGTGCGTTATACAGTGAGGAGCCAAAGAAACTGGTACACCTGCCTAATATTGCGTAGGGCCCACGCGAGCACGCAGAAGTGCCGCAACACGATGTGGCGTGGATTTGACTACTGTCTGAAGTAGTGCTGGAGGGAACTGACACCATTAATCCTGCAGGGCTGTCCATAAATCCGTAAGAGTACGAGAGGGTGGAGATCTCTTGTGAACAGCACGTTGCAAGGCATTCCAGATATGCTCAATAATGTTTGTCTGGGGAGTTTGGTGGCTAATGGAAGTGTTTAAACTCAGAAGTGTGTTCCTGGAGCCACTCTACAGAAATTCTGGACATCTGGTGTGTCGCATTGTCCTGCTGGAATTGCCCTAGACCGTCGGAATGCGCTATGGACATGAATGGATGCAGGTGGTCGGATAGGATGCTTACGTACGAGTCACCTGTCAGAGTGGTCTAGACATATCAGGGGCCCCATATCCTTCCAAGTGTACACGCCCCACACCATTTCAGATCCTCCACCAGCTTGAACAGTCCCTTGCTGACATGCAGGGTCCATGGGTTCATGAGTTTATGAGGTTGTCTCCATACCCGTACACGTCCATCCGCTCGATACAATTTGGAAGGAGACTCGTCCGACCAGGCAACATGTTTTCAGTCATCAACAGTCCAATTTCGGTGTTGACGGGCCCAGGCGAGGCGTAAAGCTTTGTGTCGGGCAGTCATCAACGGTACACGAGTGGGCCTTCGGCTCCGAAAGCCCATATCGATTATGTTTCGTTCAATGGCTCTCACGCTGACACTTGTTGCCCCAGCACTGAAATCTGCAGCAATTTGTGAAATGGTTGCACTTCTGTCACGTCAAACGATTCTCTTCAGTCGTCGCTGGTCCCGTACCTGCTTGATCATTTTTCGGCCGCAGCGATGTCGGAGATTTGGTGTTTTACCGGATTCCTGATATTCACGGTACACACGCGAATTGGTAGTATGGGGAAATCCCCACTTCATCACTACCTGGCAGAAGCTGTGTCCCGTCGCTAGAGTGCCGACTATAGCACCACGTTTAAACTCATTTAAATCTAGATATCCTGCCATTGTAGCAGCAGTAACCGATCTAACGTCTTACCCTTTTTTCTTATATAGACGTTGCCGACAGCAGCGCCGTGTTATGTCTGTTTACATGTCTCTGTATTTGAATTCCCATGCCTACAGCAGTTTCTTTGGCGCTTCAGTGATCTTAATGACTGTATTGTCGATTACTTATATGTAATTGTGATGCACAATGCCATACGCTAAATAAATAAATCCCCGTTCATTTCAAAAGTTCAAAAAGAGCGTTGCCGCCAAAGGTGTTAAAACAGGTTTCTAAATCTAAGTGTTCTATAAATGTTGGTTTTTGTTGTTGTTGATAAATAAATATAATACTGTAGAGTGATCGTCCGTCACAAAATAAACCCTTGCAGAATGATGGCGTAATTAACCGCATAGCTTAGTAACCAGTAACTAACATTGACGGTTGCCCTTCAGCTCGCCAGCCAGACAACAGTGAGCACTTTGCTAGCACCGATGAGGCGCGCGGCTGTGTGTTTGCACAGCGTCTGCAGGTGGCGCGCGTGACTCAGGCGGCGCTATGGCGTGGGTGTCAGGTGCCCGAGGCTGAGTCACCGGGAAACAGCCCCTCCCCAACAGCACACACAACGGTTTTCCACCCTTGTCACGACCGGACTGCGCGTGGGGAGGAAGAGGAAATGCTGAAACATTAATACGCAAATATGGCCAGAATATGACCTCTTCATAGTCGGGGCTGCTAAGGCACGGTACAGCTGTGGTACTCCACACAGAATAAGAAGCGGTAAGACACAGCATCAGTTTTCGAAGGGATGGATCGTCACCAGATTTGGGTCAACAAAGTGGAGATGATGGGGACAGTATGAATGAATTAACCTGGGCTAAATGTTCAGTCTTTCCGCAGTGTCTCATGCATTTGGAAGACATATGATGCTGCAGATGATGCTACATCCATCGTCGTAGCGACTACGACGCTGCTGCATTCTGTGGGAGCGGCGATCAACACTCTTACGAAAGGGATACGGTAATTTTCTTCACTATCCTGATCCATTCCGAAACTGTGCTGTGACTAATGGGTTCGTTGTCGATGTAACGTCAAACCCTAATATCCCTTTCTTCTCGTCTTTGTTTTCTTTCTTCAACTGCCTCAAGATGACTGGATGTTTGTGTCGTCCTCATCATTTCATCATCATTCCTGAAAGGGGTGTGTTTGGACTGAGCAAAGGTTGGGAATTTGTACGGGCGCTGATAACAGCGCAGTTGAGCGCCCCACAAACCCATCATCATCATCATCATCATCATCTACCTTTCTTTCCTTTCTCTTTCCTACCTTCCTACCTTCCTTTCATCCTTCGAATGGGGATATTAAATTTGGCGGGCTTCTTGGTGTTACTATGGACATTGTGATAGGACATAATATGGGGAAACTTACGTGTAGTACTTACACCACACGGTTACGTGTTATACGATACACATTTCACAGTATGGAAAATGTTAAAATACTCATTTTGGTGCTCTGTATTATATCAAATAGCGTTGTACACGAGAAATATGAAATGTAACACACCCATAGGATCAACTACAGTTCATTTAAATACAGTTGATTGGAATCTTTAATTGGTGGAAAAGTATCTTACTGTAATCATCGATTTTACGAAATATCCAGAATAACTAATTATTTTGTTTGTGTAAGTATTAGATTTAATCACGTAGAAACGTTAGTGTTAAAATCAGTTCCGTCGTTAAATGGGAAATTGTCAAAAGTCGATTATTTCATAAAAAGTGAAAATTAGTATTTTGGGAACATTTCTGGCTAACTGATGCACTAACAGTTACGTTCATTCTCAAGACATTATGTTTCTATGAAAACTCAAATCAGTTTCATCGTAATTAATTCTGTAATTACGAATTCTAGAACTTGTCATAAGGAAACTATTATTTCGATCATTTGGTCAAAACGAGATTATTATGTAAAATTTTAACATAAAAACTATTTCCACATTATGTAACATACTCCAAAATATGTTAGCATCAAAATTCGTGTTGTAATTAACGAGAAATTACTTTGTATCAAGTACTGTTAGTCACATTACTCAAGCAGAATTTTCGATACTAAATTTGAAAAGCAAATTTACAAATCACGTTTGTTATCAGTCATTTATTATCTTCAAAATTGCACCTTAATTTCTTATGAAGCAATTGATTTTAATTGTAACTCAATGTGACTTTCTTGAACAATAATTCAAAGACAATATAAGCAATGAGCCTAAGGGCTCAGTTACGCTGGAGGTCGCAGTTCTTACCTCCGTCGCATTTACATCAAGAGAAAGAACGGGGTGAGATTTTGGTAAGGGGAAGTGTGACGACCCTCCCATTACGCTACACCTCCACGGGGCGTTGGGTAAATCTGTGAAATTTCATTGCAATGTGATGCAATTAACCCATGTCACATAAACTTTTGAGCTTTGGCCAGTTATCTGCTTGTGTCGGCGCCTTGCTGTTTGAAGCTTCGCGGGTCCGACGGTGACGTCGCAGGTCGCCGTCCTTGTACACATTAGGGGAGAATGTTGTAAGCATCTTAGAGCCAAATTTCGAACTTCTGCGTCGCAATGAGAGACAGTTACGGGGTTCCTTTTGCGCAGTGTATTATCTAACTATTCCTGAGTAAATAAAGTCATATTAAAGCTTCTTGGCGACCGAAATCTCTTTTTTGAAATAGAAAAGGGTAAATGCGCAACACAATATTGTGGTGTTCAGACCACTCCTTACGTCAATGATTGCTTTCTTACGATGGACTTCTTGAATGTAAGAATTTTTGTTGATGTGGTCTTCAGCTGGAGGGATGGTTTGATTCAACTCTCGGCGCCTGTTTGCCCACTGCAAGCATTTCTTCCATGCAGCCTGCATCCATTTGAACGAGTTATTGTAGTCAGGCTTTAGTTTCCCCTACAGCTTTTACCATCTCACGCTTTCGCACCATTACCAAACTGGGAATCTTCGATGCCTCTGGATGTTTCTCACCAACAAATTTCTTCTTTTTGTCAAGTCGTGCTACGAATTTCCTTTTATCGTGACTCGATTCAGTATCTCGTTAGATATGGATGTACCGATCTAATCTTGAGCATTGCACTTAACACCGCATTTCACAAGCTTCCACTTTCTTCTTGTCTGAACTGTTTATGCACTATCTGATGTTGACACCTATTATTAGATATTAATGCAAGTCGTGTCCATCCTTCGCCTTTGAACTCGGCTTGGGATACTTTCAGAGAGGTTTCTTAATGGCTCGAGATGGCAGTGTGGACATTCGGGTTTGAAACGAAGTCCGCGTTCTGACTAATTCTGAAGGTAATATATTAAGACTGATACAATCGTCGTCTCCTAACTTTCTCTCTACGGCTCGCTCTGTACAATTTTGTGAAATAGGTTCATATCATCCTGCATTTAGGGGTTTCCTTGGCGCAATAAAGGGACCATACCGTAAGCTCGAGAAACATACCCATATCGTGTAAGTAGGCTGTTTAGGTTTTTATGTTGGTAACACCACATATCGCTCTGTATGAAAATCACTGACTGTGCTGTGTGCAGTCTGTGGCTGGTTTGCATTATTGTGTATTTGCTATTCTAGTGTTCGGCAGTTGGATGTGAACAGCTCGTAGCGTTGCGCAGTTGGAGTTGAGCCGCCAGCAGTGGTGGATGTGTGGAGAGAGATTCCAGAGTTTTGAGAGCGGACGATCTGGACGTGTATCCGTCAGAAAAAAGGAAATTTGTTTAATTGGATGCCACATACAAATATTACGACTTTTGAACGCTATTAAGGTAAATACATTGTTTGTTCTGTATCAAAATCTTTCATTTGCTGACTATGCCTATCAGTAGTTAGTGCCTTCAGTTAGAATCTTTTATTTAGCTGGCAGTATTGGCGCTCGCTGTTTTGCAGCAGTTCGAGTAACGAAGATTTTTGTGAGGTAAGTGATTGACGAAAGGTATAGGTTATTGCTAGTCAGGGTCATTCTTTTCTAGGGATTATAGAAAGTCAGATTGCGTTGCGCTAAAAATATTGTGTGTCGCTTTAGTGTTGATCAGAATAAATAAAGAGAGTAATGTCTAAGTACGTTCAATTTTGCTCAGCTGACTTTGTATCAAATAACGTAGTTTACCAGCACAGTAATTCATAATTTTATAAGGGGACGTTGCAATCATACAACCACCTCCTCCGAACTTAGCTTTGGGCGCTACAAATAATATAGCAGTTAACTATCTCCAGGCATTCGGCAAAACCCAAACCCTTCAATCAGATTTCTACAGCGTGGCCGGCCGGTGTGGCCGAGCGGTTCTAGGCGCTTCAGTCTAGAACCGCACGACAGCTACGGTCGCAGGTTCGAATGCTGCCTCGGGCATGGATGTGTGTGATGTCCTTAGGTTAGTTAGGTTTAAGTTGTTCTAAGTTCTAGGGGACTGAAGACCTCAGATGTAAAGTCCTATAGTGCTCCGGGCCATTTGAACCATTTTTCCACAGCGTGAATAGTGATTTATCAATCTTTCCACTCATCCACTGGGCAGGGGCGTCACCCCTTTACACCACCTCATGCGTCGCTTAGCCATGACTACAGAAATGCGCGGGTTTTCAATTCCCTACGCATGGTGATCGTGGTAGCTGGGCTGCAGGTAGTCTCTGGAACTTCAGGTGATTTCATGCGATATTTTGCAGTCACCCCTTCCGCAATGCTCGACAGTCCAGTCTGTTAGTACACGGGGCCTGCCTTGTCTTCATTTAACTGTGGTTGTTTCTTCGTGTTTCCGGTTCACAACCGCATCACCAGCAGCCGACTTGGCAGCCTTAGGAGGGTTGAAGCGTCCCTAACGCATTTGTTACCCAGGTGACATCCAGTGAAAAGTCCACGTTCGTAGGCACTGAGCTCTCTTAACCGAACCACTGTTTTGTTGGTTCTCTACTAATAACACAATACTCGTCGCCTCCATTTACACTGGCCAGTCTGCCTCTCGTGATATCTAATGGTCAGTTCTGCATTACATTAGGGTGACGGGATAACTTTGGTCAGATGATCTGAACGACTTTAATTTTTTGTTATTTTATTTTCGAGCTAAATTGTTCCACGGCGATTTCTTGAAGAAAGTGTACAGAGCGAGCAACAAGTGGCGGGGAAGCCCCTGAGGGCGGAAGCGGCGGCGTGTCTCGAGTTGCTGGCGGAGCGGCGGGCCGGCTTCCGCCACCCACGTGGGGCCGTGGCCGAGGCGGAGTCCCAGCCGCCATATGGCCCTGCCTGCTCTGTGGTCGCACGCCTCTGCCTCCAGTCTGGGCCACGCAGGGACGCGCCGACGTTGCGAGACGCGCTCCTCACTGGCGCCACGCGGCGTTTCGAAATGAAATGGGAGAGACGAGACTATTAGTCCAGTTTCGCGGTTGCGTGAAGCTGTCTACCCACTGGATGAGACGCCCCCGTGGGTCGAATACGCTGGATACAATGGGACTGGCTCACGATATTTCTCCTCAGCAACAGCTTTTCGGCGAAACTTAAGTGAATATATTCTGCCTATTTACATCTCTCCGTATTTGAATAGGCATGCCTGCACCAGTTTCTTGGGGCTGCAGTGTACATGTATAGTCCCAAATGGATTATTCATATCAATGGCTGAGCTCAATATATAGGGTGTTACAAAAAGGTACGGCCAAACTTTCAGGAAACATTCCTCATACACAAAGAAAGAAAATATGTTATGTGGACATGTATCTGGAAACGTTTACTTTCCATGTTAGAGCTCATTTTATTACTTCTCTTCAAGTCACATTAATCATGGAATGAAAACACACAGCAACAGAACGTACCAGCGTGACTTCAAACACTTTGTTACAGGAAATGTTCAAAATGTCCTCCGTTAGCGAGGATACATGCATCCACCCTCCGTCGCATGGAATCCCTGATGCGCTGATGCAGCCCTGGAGAATGGCGTATTGTATCACAGCCGTCCACAATACGAGCACGAAGAGTCTCTACATTTGGTACCGGGGTTGCGTATACAAGAGCTTCCAAGTGCCCCCATAAATGAAAGTCAAGAGGGTTGAGGTCAGGAGAGCGTGGAGGCCATGGAATTGGTCCGCCTCTACCAATCCATCGGTCACCGAATCTATTGTTGAGAAGCGTACGAACACTTCGACTGAAATGTGCAGAAGCTCCATCGTACATGAACCACATGTTGTGTCGTACTTGTAAGGCACATGTTCTAGCAACACAGGTAGAGTATCCCGTATGAAATCATGATAACGTGCTCCATTGAGCGTAGGTAAAAGAACATGGGGCCCAATCAAGACATCACCAACAATGCCTGCCCAAACGTTCAAGAAAATCTGTGTTGATGACGCGATTGTACAATTGCGTGCGGATTCTCGTCAGCCCACACATGTTGATTGTGGAAATTTACAATTTGATCACATTGGAATGAAGCCTCATCCGTAAAGAGAACATTTGCACTGAAATGAGGATTGACACATTGTTGGATGAACCATTCGCAGAAGTGTACCCGTGGAGGCCAATCAGCTGCTCATAGTGCCTGCACACGCTGTACATGGTACGGAAACAACTGGTTCCCCCGTAGCAGTCTCCATACAGTGACGTGGTCAACGTTACTTTGTACAGCAGCAACTTCTCTGACGCTGACGTCAGGGTTATCGTCAACTGCACGAAGAATTGCCTCGTCCATTGCAGGTGTCCTCGTCGTTCTAGGTCTTCCCCAGTCGCGAGTCATAGGCTGGAATGTTCCGTGCTCCCTAAGACGCCGATCAATTGCTTGGAACGTCTTCCTGTCGTGACACCTTCGTTCTGGAAATCTGTCTCGATACTAACGTACCGCGCCACGGCTATTGCCCCGTGCTAATCCATACATCAAATGGGCATCTGCCAACTCCGCATTTGTAAACATTGCACTGACTGCAAAACCACGTTCGTGATGAACGTTAACCTGTTGATGCTACGTACTGATGTGCTTGATGCTAGTACTGTTGAGCAATGAGTCGCATGTCAACACAAGCACCGAAGTCAACATTACCTTCCTTCAATTGGGCCAACTGGCGGTGAATCGAGGAAGTACAGTACATACTGACGAAACTAAAATGAGTTCTAGCATGGAAATTAAGCGTTTCCGGACACATGTCCACACAACATCTTTTCTTTATTTGTGTGTGAGGAATGTTTCCTGAATGTTTGGCCGTACCTTTTTGTAACACCCTGTATATAAGTGGTAGAATTTTTTTAACTTACACTGCACTGAAGATGGCCACACAAAGACCGAAATCTGATTTGCAATAAATATCATTTGTGACTGTTTGCTTTTCTCTTTACCACTTGATCCATAAGGCTTATTAGACTGTATTTCTAGATGCAGCGATTCATTTTCTCTTTAGGCTATGCAAATTCTCATGTTATTTTCATATTAAGCTATACGGAGAGAGAACCAATGAACTCTGTTTACAAGGGTGGTGAACAACAACAAAAAATTTAATTGTAAGTACGAGTATTTACATTTGCGGAATCGTGCCCTGCATAAAGCTAGCATTGTGGGTTTCAGGCGAGGTTCTACGCGCTGTTGCACATTGAGAACACAATTACTCTCACATGGCGTTCTGCCCGGGTCTGAGCGGTAGATGCGGCGATAGGTCAGCAGACAGCACGGTCTCGTTCTCTTACGCAAGCCGGTAAGCTTCCGCGAGCGTTGTCAATCAGAATTGAACCTTTTGAACTGTGTAGCATCACCATTTCATGCCAACACGCCTCTTCGCTTCAGTCCTATTGCTGCGATCTTCAAGAGTAACTGTTCTTCAGATTACATAACATAGAGCAAGTGACCCGTTTAACCTGTAGTGGACAAGAGTGTGTTGCCTTGCAGAAAAGAAACAAAGTTCATTATTGTCCTAAGAGTAATTCAAACGTAGGTAAAAGGGGACTCCTAGGAAAATAGTGGCGAATAGTGGATGAGATTCCCTGGGCCGTGCGAACACGAGTGGCAACGAAAACTGCTGGTCTCGGTGGAGGTCTCAGCTTAAGATGTGGTCACAAAATTAACGGTGTGCGCTGACCGCAATCTGGCTTGTACAAGATTGTAGCAACCAGCCTGTGAACACTTTAGTGTAAGGAAGAATCCGCCAGAGAGGGGTCTGCAACTTCCCCCAGTCGATCAAACTGAGAATTTTTATTGCGATGTTAAAGGGAAATGAAAGTGTGTTACTGCAGCACGTTACCTCGACTGATAAAGTGTGGGTTTACTCAAACAAAAGTATTTTAACAAGCTACTTTACGTGTACAACTGTGCTCAAAAGGAATTTGAAAACCTGCTAACGTTTCAGAGATCCATGAAACTGCTAGAAAAGCCTTTAGAGAACACTAAGAATGACATAAATAAATTTTTATAAAACGAGAACATAGGCTATACTTTACACAGGAAAATAAAGACAAAAGCAATTCTTTTTAGATTTCCGTTCACTGCGAAAGGGAGTAAAGCGGGGCCGTTGTAGGATCCTTGGTTTTTTCCATGAAACCCTAGCCAGTGACTTAGCAATTCCCACTTAGGTATATACGGGAGTAGATTTCCACTTTTAGAATGCGCTTGCTGACGTAGAAAAGGTTTGTTTAGTCAGTTCGCCATGTGCCTACCGTAATATCTCGCAAGGACGATGATGTCTACGGTGTTGAGCTCTTATTACCGATACCGCCATGGTTCCATATTGTGGCGCTACACAAATCAACTTCGCCTCGTGCCGAGAAGCGGAGAAAGAGACACCAATTAATCAAGTTCAGATTTATGTACCTACAGAATATTGATTCCTCCATTACAATAACACCCTGAGGTATTGATTTTTTAACACTTTATTTCGATGTACGTACAACTTCACACACTGAATTTCCTCTCAGAGAAAAATCGGAGCGTAAACGAACATAATATACAGCAGACCAATATGTAAATTGATCAGTGACTGGTCAGTTGTATGATGCTCATGAGATAACTTTGTAGTTTCTCCACAAAACTAGTAGAAGCCGTTGAAAACTTGAATGGCTCCTAGTTCTTCAGAGACAAACTGGTAAACGAAACGTCCTCCTTCCCCTCGCCTGGTGCCTAAGCAGGGTGGGAAGCCTCTGAAAAGCGAAGGCATTATGTGCTTTTCGTGTCTCAATAGGCAGAAAATGGCCGTAACCTTTCTCAGAAATTGTCAGAAGCAGGCTTCCTTTTCAAGTCAGAAGCTTAGTGAGTGCCGATCATTCTGAGGCCAAACTTCGGGAAGAAGCCGTCTCAGCGCCCCATTCTCCTTGTTCTGACATCTTTGGTTATACGTTCGGAGGAAACCAACAGTAATCGCATTCGGCTCCAGAGAGCCACAAAGGGTCTAGTCAGAGTTTTGCTGTTCATCGCAATGGACGTGTAATGACACCAGCAATAAAGCGAGATTATTTTAACTTGGTGAAAGGAACAGTTAGTAGCAAAAAAGATTTAGCAGCCTGGTGGATGCTGCAAGCCACCTTAAACATCGCCTCGTTGTTGGGAGACATCGCAACCACTCCCATTTGTCGTTTCGTCAGAACTTCCATGATTCCAATGATTCTCTGATTTATATCGAAAGCTTTCCCCCAACTATATCTGCAGTTTAGAAGTCAAAAATATTTTCTAGATTAAACGCTTGTTGTCCATTTCTATGTAACCAAAACCTGTTTATTAATACATTAACAATGACGGTTTCCCTTTGAAGTATCAATGTTTTGCTTACGGTTGTCTGAAGTGAATTTTTGGCTGCAACCTTACTTTTGTGAAGGCTGTTCGCGGCGCCGTGAAAGCTCTTCGTTTTCTACACGAATATTTTAATAACCTTTCTCACTGCGTTGTAACCCCGTTGACCTACTCAATTTCTGAACTCATCAGCTGATAACACCTGCAAGTGGGGACAAATTTGATTGCCTTACGCGGTCAGTACTTAGTCCGGAAACATTTGATTCTCCTATGTACTGGGTACAAGGTGGAGATACTTCCCACCCCACTTCCCTCCCCTCACGTCGACGGCATGAGTCTCCCCGTCCAACTCAGTTTCAAAATCGGCATTAATCAGTAAACAGCAAGGTAGCTGCGGCATATTAAGACGCAGACAGTATGGGTAGATTTAAAGACCCATCTTTGTTGGGGCAAAGAATAAAGAAGACGACTACGGCGACGACGAGGAAACATTAGAGAAGAGTTGGGTGCCTCCTACGTATAGAAACAAAAGAAAATTTTTTTACGTTAATCATCGTTAAATGATTCACACACGGTAATGAGACTTTCCAGGATGGGGATGTGCACTGATGCACAATGCAGTGGAACAACTGAAGACAGTACATGCGTTGCTGTCCTCTGAAAGACATCCGCCTCCTTCGCCCTTCTAGAATAACAGTAGCAAGTAATATTGCGTTCTTACATTGGAAAATAAAGTACACAGAATATTTCCAATTTTTAGAATTGAAAACGAGTAGTAATATCCGTTGGTAGTCATTAAGCGATACTAGATAAAAACTGAATTCTGCTCCCGGTAACATAAATCGTGTTGTTATACTCAGGAATGTCTTTATTGCCTGTTTTCGTTTGCATTCTGAACTACACCTGTTTCTGCCGAACATAGGTCGGTAACAGTTTGTGAACCTCGCCAAAATCAGAATTGGTTTAATTCCGGCACGTAAGCTGTCATAGTCAATTACTCTTATGAAGAAATAGGCTGCAGCGTTTAAAATCTTTACACAAGACATGAAACGAATACTACTCCAGAGATTGTTTGAACTCTTTATGAAATCTACAGCGTTAAATTTAGCGGGCTTCAAACAGAATCATAAACATAAGCAATAGACATAAGATTTTTTCACAATTCATGTTGCGTATATGCTGTTTCTGTGTTGTCAAGCGGTAACAGTGTTTAGTTATGCCAGTATAATTTTATTATGTTTTCTTACTCTGTCTGGTTTGTACGAGGGCAGTTCATTAAGTAATGCAACATTTTTTTTTTCTCGGCCAATTTTGGTTGAAAAAACCGGAAATTTCTTGTGGAATATTTTCAAACATTCCCGCTTCGTCTCGTATAGTTTCATTGACCTCCGACACGTGGCAGCGCTGTACGGAGCTGTTAAAATGGCGTCTGTAACGGATGTGCGTTGCAAACAACAGGCAGTGATCGAGTTTCTTTTGGCGGAAAACCAGGGCATCTCAGATATTCATAGGCGCTTGCAGAATGTCTACGGTGATCTGGCAGTGGACAAAAGCACGGTGAGTCGTTGGGCAAAGCGTGTGTCATCATCGACTGTCTGATCTCCCGCGTGCGGGCCGGCCGTGCACAGCTGTGACCCCTGCAATGGCGGAGCGTGCGAACACACTCGTTCGAGATGATGGACGGATCACCATCAAACAACTCAGTGCTCAACTTGACATCTCTGTTGGTAGTGCTGTCACAATTGTTCGCCAGTTGGGATATTCAAAGGTTTGTTCCCGCTGGGTCCCTCGTTGTCTAACCGAACACCATAAAGAGCAAAGGAGAACCATCTGTGCGGAATTGCTTGCTCGTCATGTGGCTGAGGGTGATAATTTCTTGTCAAAGATTGTTACAGGCGATGAAACATGGGTTCATCACTTCGAACCTGCAACAAAACGGCAATCAATGGAGTGGCGCCACACCCACTCCCCTACCAAGAAAAAGTTTAAAGCCATACCCTCAGCCGGTAAAGTCATGGTTACAGTCTTCTGGGACGCTGAGGGGGTTATTCTGTTCGATGTCCTTCCCCATGGTCAAACGATCAACTCTGAAGTGTATTGTGCTACTCTTCAGAAATTGAAGAAACGACTTCAGCGTGTTCGTAGGCACAAAAATCTGAACGAACTTCTCCTTCTTCATGACAACGCAAGCCCTCACACAAGTCTTCACACCCGAGAGGAGCTCACAAAACTTCAGTGGACTGTTCTTCCTCATGCACCCTACAGCCCCGATCTCGCACCGTCGGATTTCCATATGTTTGGCCCAATGAAGGACGCAATCCGTGGGAGGCACTACCCGGATGATGAAGTTATTGATGCAGTACGACGTTGGCTCCGACATCGACCAGTGGAATGGTACCGTGCAGGCATACAGGCCCTCATTTCAAGGTGGCGTAAGGCCGTATCATTGAATGGAGATTACGTTGAAAAATAGTGTTGTGTAGCTAAAAGATTGGGGAATAACCTGGTGTATTTCAATGCTGAATACAACAACCCCTGTTTCAGAAAAAAAGTGTTGCATTACTTATTGAAATGCCCTCGTATAACTTTCTATACTTTCTTCAATATGCAATCTTGTATTCATTCACATATTTCAAAGTACTGCAGTTGGCGTGCACGAACTTATTAGAACATTAAACTCTCGAATACATACATTACATCCTTTCACTGAAATTAGATGTTCTTTTTGTATTTTGTTGCAGGTACGATCAGCACAAATACTCACCTTAACACACCAATCGAACACTCCTCCTCAGCACTGTGCTTTAAAGGTAACTTCTTTACTATCACCATACTGCGGTTTGCATTCTAAACAAGCAATATATATATATATATATATATATATATATATATATATATATATATATATATATATGCCTCGTTGGCATTTCTTGAGTTCACTTCCTCTCACTGTTAAGGTTTTTAATCAAAATCATAAGCTGCTACGGTGGTCGAAAACTTCCGCTGCTAAGAGTCTATCTTTCCATAACAGGGTGAAACGCAGAAAGGTTGTCAAGAATACTCTTGTCCTTAAGATGGGAAACTGCCCTTTGAGATGAAAGAATGAACAATGATCAAAGCCTTCAGAATCCATAGTAATGGAAACCGCTGCATGGAAGCCACTGTAACTGACGTCGCAGGAAATTTAATTTTCGCATGCGCGCCAAATTTAAAAGCATGTATGAGTTAGTGGCACCTAAGACAAACATTCAAAAGAATGTAACTTAGCACTGGAGGAAGTTTTAGAATTGAAGAACTGCTGATTAGAAGATGTAACATTAATGGTCGATGTTGTGTGTATTAGATACCCATAAATGGGGGATATGGGGGATAGCGCGATACCAAATGAAAATGGTAGAAGGGTGCTAAGTAAACGTGATTCCTCCACGAAATAGGTAGTTTATAAAATACTCAAACGACCTTTTGCTGTTCGTCGGCCTGCTATTCTAACTAGACGGGCTTGACACAGTTCTAACTGCTGAGATGTATGTATTCCATGATAGGTTATCAAAGAACTAGTTGTAATTGGCTGCATGTTATTGTTAGGTATCAATGTCCTACTGGTAAGGGGAAGCCTCTTAATGGTTTGCAGGATCCTTATTATTATATATGCACCTGCAGATTGTGCTATATTCAGGTTCAGTTGTTAACCCTCTGCTACATATTGTCACATCGAATTACGATTGCATGCAGGAAATTGATGTTCCCGAATTTTTTAATTGTGTTCTCAATATCGGTCGAGGTATTAAATGTCACGTAAATTACTCGGTCGACTTTCTTGCTTCACTGACGCAATTTGCAGTCCTCTAACGAGAGGGCTACGAATTGTGGCGTGTAACTTGCGGTTTGTAAAGTAACTACGATGGTGCGTGAGAAACAGCGTTCTGTAATCGTGATTCTAACCGTAGGAAACATGCCTTTAATTGAAATTCTGAAGGTAGCAGGGGTCAAATGCAGGGAGCGAAAGGCTATTTACAATTTGTACAGAAAGCAGATGGCAGATATGAGTCGAGGGGTATGAGAGGGAAGCAGTGGTTGGGAAGGGAGTGAGACAGGGTTGTAGCCTATCCCCGATGTTATTCAATCTGTATATCAAGCAAACAGTAAAGGAAACAAGAAAAATTTGGAGTAGGAATTAAAAACCACGGAGAATAAATAAAAACTTCAAGGTTTTCCGATGACATTGTAATTCTGTCAGACAGCGAAGGACCTGGAAGAGCAGTTGAACGGAATGGATAGTATCTTCAAAGGAGGATATAAGATGAATATCAACAAAAGCAAAACGAGGATAATGGAATACAGTCGAATTAAATCAGGTTATGCTGAGGGAATTAGTTTAGAAAATCAACTTCAAGTAGTTAATGACTTTTGCTACTTGGGGAGCAAAATAACTGATGATGGTCGAAGTAGAGAGGATATAAAATGTTGACTGGCTATTCCAAGGAAAGCGTTTGTGAAGAAATTGGTTATCATCAAGTATAGGTTTAACTGTCAGGACGTCTTTTCTGAAAGTATTTGTATGGAGTGTAACCATGTATGGAAGTGAAACATGGGCCATAAATAGTTTAGACAAGAAGAGAATAGAAGCTATCGAAATGTGGTGCTACAGAAGAATGCTGAAGATTAGATGGGTAGATCGCGTAACTAATGAGGGGGTAATGAATAGAATTGGGGAGAACAGGAATTTGTGGCACAACTTGACAAGAAGGGATCGGTTGGTAGGACGTGTTCTGAGGCACCAAGGGATCACCAATTTAGTACTGGAGGGCAGCGTGGAGGGTAAAAATCGTAGGGGGAGACCGAGAGATGAATACACTAAGCGCATTCAGAAGGATGTAGGTTACTGTAGTTACTTGGAGATGAAGAGGCTTGCACAGCGTAGTGTAGCATGGAGAGTTGCGGCAAACCAGTCTCTGGACGGAAGAAGAAGAAGAAGAAGAAGAAGAAGAAGAAGAAGAAGAAGAAGAAGAAGAAGAATTGAAATGCATAGAAGAACGAAAACAGTGTGCATTGATGATTGTATCTACATCAGCAGTGTGCGACGTTTTGTTGTTTCTGCTCGTAATGAAGAAAACGTTGGTGCTAACGTCAGCGTGTGTGACTGCTTTTGGAAATCGACGAGACTCGACGGATTCGGGATAATGAACTCACAAAATAAAATGGAGGCACTCACCATGCACACAGTTTTCTGTAACGCAGCTCTTGCAGTCAAGTCCTATACACGCTATCCAGATATGCACCACTTAAATGAGAGCTGTGTCTGTGTTATTTGGAGGTTTTCTCTCAGGAGTTCATCAACCCTATTCTGATGAGTCTCATCAGTGGCCGTACACGGTTGTCCACTACGAGCTTGTCCGCAGCTCATGGTCTAGTGGCTAGCGTTGCTGCCTCTGGATCACGGGGTCCCAAGTTCGATTCCTGGCCAAGTTGGGGATTTTCTCTACCTGGGGACTGGGTGTTTGTGTTGTTCTTAATTCATCATAATCAGGTTCATCATCATCATCATTCGTAACAGTGGCTACACTTGGCTGTGTAAAGATTGGACTGTGTAAAAATTGGACTGTGTAAAGATTGGACTGTGTAAAGATTGGACTGTGTAAAGATTGGACTGTGTAAAGATTGGACTGTGTAAAGATTGGACTGTGTAAAGATTGGACTGTGTAAAGATTGGACTGTGTAAAGATTGGACTGTGTAAAGATTGGACTGTGTAAAGATTGGACTGTGTAAAGATTGGACTGTGTAAAGATTGGACTGTGTAAAGATTGGACTGTGTAAAGATTGGACTGTGTAAAGATTGGACTGTGTAAAGATTGGACTGTGTAAAGATTGGACTGTGTAAAGATTGGACTGTGTAAAGATTGGACTGTGTAAAGATTGGACTGTGTAAAGATTGGACTGTGTAAAGATTGGACTGTGTAAAGATTGGACTGTGTAAAGATTGGACTGTGTAAAGATTGGACTGTGTAAAGATTGTGACTTCGTACGAGCGCTTATGACTGCACAGCTGAGCGCCCCACACACCAAACATCATCACTATCAGCTCAGTCACACTCATTGGGGTTAGCACCTCAGTTTCCTTCATTACTAGCATAAACAACCCAACATCGCCCATAAGTGATTTCGATACAATCGCCATAGAAAACCGCTTTCATTCTCCTAAGGATTTTTAAGCTGGGGGCATGTTGTCTGTGGTCAGAAACTCAGAGCCGCCATCTTCCACGCTACAATTTGGAGCTCTCTAGCGGCAGAGGGTTGCAGCTTGCACCATCGAAACGAGAAAGTCGATAGTTACATGTGAGACCTGTAATAAATCGACCCATACTGAGAACAGAATAAAAGGATTCGGAGGCATAAATTTACGACACGCCCTCGTAGCTCACACTTGCAGACAGGCAGCCCTCTGAATAATTTGCAAAGCGGACTGCTCTCATGTCTTCTGGGACACCTCGTGTCAATGAATTTCATGGATGTATTGACTTCTGCTGCTTAACAAGCGGTACTCTTAATGAGCATCCAGAATCTGAGTTAAGAACTTGCAGAGATGCCCTGTCCGCTGATTTGTGTTTACTCTCTCTTTGTAGTCATCTGAAACGCTGGCTGTACTTGACGAATAACCCTGTAGGTTCCACAGCTCCACGCTTTGGAAAACCAGACGGCGGAAAGTATTTTGTTTCATATTCTTACTTCTAAGTACGACGTCAATTGAAATAACCGAACATTCCAGAATGAGATTTTCACTCTACAGTGGAGTGTGCACCGATATGAAACTTCCTGGCAGATTAAAACTGTGTGCAGGACCGAGACTCGGACTCGGGACCATTGCCTTTCGCGGGAAAGTGCTCTACCAACTGAGCTACCCAAGCACAACTCACGCCCCGTCCTCACAGCTTTACTTCTGCCAGTACCTCGTCTCCTACCTTCCAAACTTCACAGAAGCTCTTCTGTGAAGCACATTAGCGCACACTCCGCTGCAGAGTGAAAATCTCATTCTGGAAACATCCCCCAGGCTGTGGCTAAGCCATGTCTCCGCAATATCCTTTCTTCCAGGAGTGCTAGTTCTGCAACATTAGCGAGAGAGCTTCTGAAAAGTTTGGAAGGTAGGAGACGAGGTACTGGCACAAGTAAAGCTGTGAGGACGGGGCGTGAGTCGTGCTTGGGTAGCTCAGTTGGTACAGCACTTGCCCGCGAAAGGCATAGGTCCCGAGTTCGAGTCTCGGTCCGGCACACAGTTTTAATCTGCCAGGAAGTTTCTTAACCGAACATTGTCCTTCACTCCGAAAATAACGGGCAGGGATAGGGTTAATGTAGGAGATGGAAAGCCTCCAAGGAAGAGCGACATGGTTCGTCGAGCGTCTAGTTTAGCAAGCTCCAGAGTGTCACAAACATGTTTGTCCGACTCTAGTGGCAGACACTACGAGAAAGGCGATGAGCGCCGTGGAGTGGTTTACTGTTTAGCTTTCCGAGAGCGCACGTTCCAAGGAGAGTCAACATTTACTTCCTCCTACACATCTCTCGAGAAATGACCCTGACGGTAAAATAGAAATTAAAGCTCATCCTCTCGTTCACTATTCGCGAAAGAGTGGAAATTAAAATGATACGAAATTGCCCCCCGCCACGCACGCCATAACGTGGCTCACGGAGTGTAAATGTAAAAGGAACAGCGGGAAGATAAGCCCCCAAGAAGTACTGATCACCGATTTGCAACACGTTAGGGACCAATAACGGCAGTGCGTGTGAAGCAGCCGCTGGTCAGCGACCGCCAAATACAGCGGTGCTCCGCGCCCCGCCTTGCAGAGCCAGCGCCGGCCGCGTGCTACTCTGGCGGCTGCGGTGCCGCTGAGTCACGCAGAGATGCCGGTTCTTCACCGCCGGTGAGCGAGATGAGCTATCGCCTGGTCCACTCACCGGCCAGCTGGGGACCGGTCGTGGCACGATCTTGCGGACCTGGTCTCCAGTACAGGCAGCGCTTCAGTCTCCAATTAAAACTGACGACAATTTACAACTCTGAGCCGGACCATTGGTACTGTACTTCAGTTGTGTTGGAATCGACGTCTTCACACACAATCGGTCTGAATCACGTTTAAAAACATAATGCAAAAAGTTGCGCTAAATGATTCAAACTGTGTTTGATGCAGCAAAAAATTTTAGTGACTGAGAAGAAAAAAATTGTTCAAATGGCTCTGAGCACTATGGGACTTAACTTCTGAGGTCATCAGTCCCCTAGAACTTAGAACTACTTAAACCTAACTAACCTAAGGATATCACACAACACCCAGTCATCACGAGGCAGAGAAAATCCCTGACCCCGCCGGGAATCGAACCCGGGCGCGGGAAGCGAGAACGCTACCGCACGACCACGAGCTGCGGACTGAACAGTCAGTAAACAGGGTAGAATGCTTCAAATTTTTGGGCATTTATATTAATAAAAACTTGAATTCGGAGAAGACTGTTAATGAGCTTTTCAAACAGTTGAGTCTAGCTACTTTTAATCTTCCTATAATTGCTAATCAGTCAAACAAACGGATCAACCTCCTGAGATATTTTACATATTTCCGATGAACATTGTTTTACGCAATAGTTTACTAGGGTAAGGCATCGCTTAAAAATAAAGTATTGATGGGGAGAGAGAGAGAGAGAGAGAGAGAGAGAGAGAGAGAGAGAGAGAGTGTGTGTGTGTGTGTGTGTGTGTGTGTGTGTGTGTGTGTGTGTGTGAGAGAGTGTGAGAGAGAGTGTGAGAGTGTGTGTGTGAGAATATAACGAGAATATAATATGTTGTCACCAGTAGTGATCATGCAGGTAAGTTATCAATGAATTATTATTTATTTAGCTTATGGCATGAGACACGACTTTGGAAACAGCATAAAAGAGAATGTACACTGTTAAAATATAAGACACAAACATAATAAAATAATGTGAATTAAACACATTGGCACATAACAAATGTATAACTATATTGCAAAACAATAAGATTGCTGAAAATACTGGAATCTGAACTTCATGCAATCATAATTCCACACTTAAATTCTGCAGCCACTACACAGCTTGCGGTGTTGCCCTTAGGAAGTCATCAGTGCCGGTGAACGCCCTTAGCGGACACTGGGTGACGATGTGGTGGATGGTTTCTTCTTTGGCACCACAGTTATTATCAATGAATTAGAATGCCTAACTGTAGCATCACAGTACATACACTCACTAATGAAATTTGTCATAATAACCCATCACAGCTGAGATGATGTCCATAACCACAACACTAAAGGAAAAATAACCTTTATTACCCATTATTAAAGCTATCAGTGTCTCAGAAAGGCGTTAAATATACAGCAACATAAATTGTAAATAATTTGCCCCATAAAATTAATGCCTGTTAAACAGCAAAGTAAGTTTTAAATCTGATCTAAAATCGTTTCTGCCGGACAACTCATTTATGTGATATACGAACTGGAATTTAAAAAGTGATAGCCTGTAAAAAAAAGCCTAGTTTTTAAGTGAAGTAGCATTCAAACAACTACAAAATATGTTTGTCAGCGTTAAATGTCTAGTTTAACATTTCAATAAAAAAAAAGCTCTTCAGATGATCTATGGAACTCGTAATTGTCTTGTGAAGTACCCCTTGATAGCTCATTTTAAAACTTGTAACGTAACTAATTATGGTTAAAAATGCATTTCCAGCATGGAATGTGAGTGAAATAAAGTTGGTACCAAGGACCAATGTATGTCAAACAATTACAATAATATTTTATGTGCTCCATTAAGCATAATTTGGTAAACACTGTTGTGATGATGGATTTATTATACCATTCAGCTTTCAGAACTACTACACATTAATTACATTTTTCTTTTTATAAATGCTACACTTCCGGTTAACATTGCATTCAGACTAATTTAGACAGTTAATCAGTGTGCGGCATTTAGAGTAAAAAAAAAAAAAAAAATCGTAAATGCGCTAACTGCAGGAATGTGAAGTCCACCGGAATTATTATCTACATGCGATTTTTACAGTTTGAACCAGAGCTGAATTGATAGTACCCGAGGATTTCAGAAACTACCAGTAAATTACCTAAGTCATCGCACGCGAAAACCACTGCGCCACAAGAATGGCTATTGTCACTAGAGTGTACGTCATGTTCTGGGTTTCCTGCATTCACAGTTGTGCTGGCATATGAACAACAGGTGCATTGCATTGTGGGAGTGAAGCGGCGCGGCAGCTGTAAACGCACAGCAAAATTGAAGTAAGTGGAACAGTACGGTTCTTGTGGGTGAAACGTCAACATTACATACAGATTCGCTGTGAAATTTTGGAGGTTTATGGACTAAAAGGAATGTCGAGTCCCGCCTTAGTGAAAAGATGTCAACAATTTGACAAAGGCGGTGCAGATGCGGGTGACGCTGGCCGGGAAGGAAGGCCGTGGACATCGACCACAGACGCCAATGTCCAGGCAGTGGAGCAAATGATCCGTAGCTGTTGCAGATTTTCCGACGATGACGATATCCACACAGCGGTGCTCAAATAGCTCCGTGAGCAAGGATCTGGTTCCTATCGTCAAGGAACTGACGGAACCGTTGCTTATGGGAACTCATTGACTATGTGGCAATATAGTATCATGCACCTGTGTCACTTTGAAGTGTAGTGCAGCATTCAGTAAAAATTATGTGGCCTGACATATGTAACACGCTTCTCGACTTCCTCTAGCAGTTGTCCGTTGTAAAGAAGGGAGGAAGATTGGGTTTAACGTCACGTGGACGTCAACGTCGTTACAGACACAGCACAAACTAGGATTGCGTCAATGATGAGAAGGTAATCGGCCATGGCCTTTCATCCCGGAATTTACCTGCAATGATTTAGGGAAATCACGGTTAACACAAATGTGGATGGCCGGTATCGGATTTGAACCGCCGTCCTCCCAAATGCATGTCTAGTGTGCTAATTACTGGCCGCCTCCCTCGGTTTGCCGTTACAAATTTTTTCTAACGTGCTTAACCCCGTAAGCACTTTCCACCACAAACAATGTGCCTATTTATTAATGACAAACGTAGGGTTACTTTCCTGGGTGTTAGCTGTTAACGAATTTGAAGAAAAGTGAACATTTGCATGCGGATGTGTGCTGATTTTCAGATGTGCACATATTTATCAGGCGAAGACTAGTGCGTTGGCCTCAAGTGTGTGGCGGTGTTGACATGACTGACAGTAGCATGGACTAGAATGGACCAGCCGTCTCCCAATGACTCAAGATGACTTTCATCGCTTAAACTCGAGGCCTAAATATGGAAAGACATCGACAGAAGTTGTATATCCTAAAATCAAACGTAGAAGCAAAGTGTCTCTCCCCACAAGAGTGCAGTTTTTTCTGCCGTCACACAGCCAAAGTTTGCGCTGGGCGTATCCTTGCTTTTCATTGGTCAGTTACTTTGTCTCTCGCCAGCAGTGTGCGATTTGCAGGGGGGCATGGGGGGGGGATTTCCCCCCCCCCCCCTCTGCATCAGACCATCCCCTCCTCTGGCTTTAGTTTATGCATCCCAATCTGGGATGTTTATTTCCCACGCACTGGAGTAAAACTTTACATATAATGTAAATTTGTGGAGCCGAACAATGAAAGTTTTTAATAAGTCTTACTATTAACGCTGTTAATATGTTTCAGTTTTCTACAATCAGAATAAGTACAACTTTTCACAAATGTGCCTCTACGTTTTGAATTCCCCTCGTACAACTGTACCCGTATGTAGATGATTTTGTAAATAAGCTTTACCTATAATGTACTTTTAAAGATACAACAAGAGATGGCTTTTCTGATAGTGCATACGCGTCAGTAGTGAGTTTCGGCATTAACATCTATTTACAAATAGCTGTTTAACAATGCGTAACGCCACGGTCCAAGCTAGTAACATATATAATTCTACTAACCCCCTAAGACATCCCCCCCACTGGCAGAGGCACAAACCGCACCCGGCTCGCCAGTCAAGTCGACTTTACCCCTACACTAAAAACCTATTCCCCAAAAGTATTCCCGCTTGAAAGGATCCCAGAATGACACCTTGCTGATACCTCTTCCAGAATCCGTAGTGTCTGTAACGTCATACCGTTACCTGCCGTCCGGTCACAGCTCTGGCGCGTTCGTTATGAACTACTGGTGACGTGCGGGTAAACACGAAGCCGGTCCCACCCGAAACTAAAATAACAATTGGAGAACTCGCCTGTGATATTATCTGCCGAGGTGCAATCTTTCTGTTGGCAGGTCCTCCCTTCTGAATACACACACTGCAATCTCCTTGACATAACTACGTAGGCTTCAGCAGCTGACATCAAGATTTTGTACACAGGAGAGACAGAGAGACCAGTCAACACCGGTGTGGCAGAACATGAACGTTGCGAGCGATATTAACAACACAATAAATCGGCTATAGCAGAACATCACTGGATAGTGGACGACCTGTCGTGTTCCTAGAGACCCGTGTACTGGCAAATGTTGTGGATGTGCCAACGCAAAATACGAGAAGCATCAATGAAATTATTCAGCAGCCTGATTACACTAATAGAGAGGATGGCTGCAGACTACTGGCGTCCTGGATGCCCGCTGTCCCATTCCGACGGGCCGCCAGCAGTTTCTGGGCAGAGATCTCACCGGGCACAGACGAGGCAGCCTAAACAAATTATATCAAAACTAGACATGATTGTCTTAATGGGATTTCCGCGAGCATTCATTAAATAAAAATACGGCATTTCAGTCTTTTGATCGCTATTTTTTATCGTCAGTTACAGAGTAACCGCAATATATGATCTTAAGATTGGCAGCTAGCCTGAAACTGGTCATTGAAAATAAAAAATAGCGATCAAAAGACTGAAATACCATATTTTTACTAAACAAATTATATATATGAACCGTCAGCGCATTTCCGCGCACACAAGGAATAACATTCCCATCAGAAGCCAAGCATAGGTCTGCGGACAGCCACCAATCATCGATAAGCCGTTAGTCGTCCAATAGTCTATTTCCTACATTTTCCCTCTCGCCGTGAGTAGCCTACTATATTGTATGGCCAATGAAGATCCAGAAATATGACGTACTTACAGTGATAATTTGCTATAAATAGGGACATCTTTTCTTCAACAGAACACCGAGGAAGGCCGCTGTAATACGGCTGAAATGTCGGTTTTACGGTTCATATATCTTAAAGTACTTTATATTTTATATAGCGGCGCGGTACAATACCCAGAAGAATTTTAATTATGCAATCTCCTTGTTAGGCGAAGTGTAATGTTTCACTTCAGAAATGCTCAGCAACGAGGCTACAGAAACCATCCAAAAAGCTAGCCAGTGGTGCAGAGGTTAGCACACTGGACTCGTATTCGGGAGGACGACGGTTCAGTCCCGCGTCCGGACATCCTGACTTAAGTTTTTCGTGATCTCCGTAATCACTTCAGGCAAATGCTGGGATGGTTCCTTTGAAAGGGCACGGCCGATTTCCTTCCCCAGCCTTCCCTAATCCGATAGGACCGATGACGTCGCTGTTCGGTTCCCTCCGCCAAACCAACGAACCATCCAACCAATGTAGCCCGGACGAAAGTTAATTCCGGCCGCTCTGCGGCGGACTTTCAACCTTCCCAGCGCTCTACCTACAGTGTAGGCGACAGTGCCTCAAGAGCAGATTTAGTTTTACGTTTTTTTTCGTGAGAGGGATTTTCATCGTACCATCTAAGGGTGGGCGTCCGGCCTTCTCTCAGAGGTCTCCACCCTCCCTCCATTTTAACTATGTCACCCTTTCCTTGCATTTGTTTGTTTTAGTGTTAGTCTTTTTACAACGTGTGTTCATCTCGCCCTGTCCTTTTGGGATGGACATTTTAGTGTGTTGCAGAGTGGCTGGCTCATCCTCTTCTATTCTTGTGATCAGCCAGCCCAGACCATCCGCTCTATGGTTTTAAAACATTCCTCTAATTTTCCTTGTGGTGTATGTTTCCCCCGTAATTTTTTAGTTTCTCTCGTTTTGTCTTTCGGTGTTGTTTCCCATTTCTTCTCCCCCCCCCCCCCTTACTTTCCTAAACTTATTCTGGGTGTTGTCTGTGTCAGGATGACGATGTAGTTTGGTCCCTTTATACCCCAAACTAACAAACCTTCAGTGGAGGCAGTAATGAGACAGCCCAATATAAAACAATCACAAAACTCACTTAAGATTTAGGCGTATACATACAGGGCTATTACAAATGATTGAAGCGATTTCATAAATTCACTGTAGCTCCATTCATTGACATATGGTCACGACACACTACAGATACGTAGAAAAACTCATTAAGTTTTGTTCGGCTGAAGCCGCACTTCAGGTTTCTGCCGCCAGAGCGCTCGAGAGCGCAGTGAGACAAAATGGCGACAGGAGCCGAGAAAGCGTTGTCGTGCTTGAAATGCACTCACATCAGTCAGTCATAACAGTGCAACGACACTTCAGGACGAAGTTCAACAAAGATCCACCACCTGCTAACTCCATTCGGCGATGGTATGCGCAGTTTAAAGCTTCTGGATGCCTCTGAGGGGAAATCAACGGGTCGGCCAGCAGTGAGCGAAGAAACGGTTGAACGCGTGCGGGCAAGTTTCACGCGTAGCCCGCGGAAGTCGACGAATAAAGCAAGCAGGGAGCTAAACGTACCATAGCCGACGGTTTGGAAAATCTTACGGAAAAGGCTAAAGCAGAAGCCTTACCGTTTACAATTGCTACAAGCCCTGACACCCGATGACAAAGTCAAACGCTTTGAATTTTCGGCGCGGTTGCAACAGCTCATGGAAGAGGATGCGTTCAGTGCGAAACTTGTTTTCAGTGACGAAGCAACATTTTTTCTTAATGGTGAAGTGAACAGACACAATGTGCGAATCTGGGCAGTAGAGAATCCTCACGCATTCGTGCAGAAAATTCGCAATTCACCAAAAGTTAACGTGTTTTGTGCAATCTCACGGTTTAAAGTTTACGGCCCCTTTTTCTTCTGTGAAAAAAACGTTACAGGACACGTGTATCTGGACATGCTCGAAAATTGGCTCATGCCACAACTGGAGACCGACAGCGCCGACTTCATCTTTCAACAGGATGGTGCTCCACCGCACTTCCATCATGATGTTCGGCATTTCTTAAACAGGAGATTGGAAAACCGATGGATCGGTCGTGGTGGAGATCATGATCAGCAATTCATGTCATGGCCTCCACGCTCTTTATGTGAAAGATTCAGTGTTTAAACCTCCTCTACCAAGAAACGTGCCAGAACTGCGAGCTCGCATCAACGATGCTTTCGAACTCACTGATGGAGACATGCTGCGCCAAGTGTGGGAGGAACTTGATTATCGGCTTGATGTCTGCCGATTCACTAAAGGGGCACATATAGAACATTTGTGAATGCCTAAAAAAACTTTTTGAGTTTTTGTATGTGTGTGCAAAGCATTGTGAAAATATCTCAAATAATAAAGTTATTGTAGAGCTGTGAAATCGCTTCAGTCATTTGTAATAACCGTGTATATGAGTTCTAGGAAACATTTTCCCACTGCAGTACACCAGACACTCCAAAGGCCTTGAGAGCTTTGTCTGTAGGTTAACTGATGCCATGCTCACAAAATGCAAACTTTCAAAAAAATAGTTCAAATGGCTCTGAGCACTATGGGACTCAACTGCTGAGGTCATTAGTCCCCTAGAACTTAGAACTAGTTAAATCTAACTAACCTAAGGACATCACAAACATCCATGCCCGAGGCAGGATTCGAACCTGCGACCGTAGCGGTCTTGCGGTTCCAGACTGCAGCGCCTTTAACCGCACGGCCACTTCGGCCGGCCCATGCAAACTTTACCAGCATGAGAGACACCGGTTGTTGTCGCACGCGCTATTCCGTGAAACGTGAGAAGAAGCCTCCTAATGGAGGCATTCAGGCTATTTTTATCATAGCTTCCAGAAGCTCGAAACGTAAAGTAACCAACGAAATCTGAAACTTTTCCTACATTTTATTAAGCCAACTCGCCTCAATTTGCATCCGGGAGGACGACGGTTCAATCCCGCGTCCGGCCATCCTGATTTAGGTTTTCCGTGATTTCCCTAAATCGCTCCAGGCAAATGCCGGGATGGTTCCTTTCAAAGGGCACGGCCGACTTCCTTCCCCGTCCTTCCCTAATCCGATGAGACCGATGACCTCGCTGTCTGGTCTCCTTCCCCGAAACAACCAACATCGCCTAAATTTGGCTATCTGAATTTTAGCAGGCAAATTGAAGTGATGGTTACGACAACTTGGAGGGCAAAATTACAACAGAGGTACACGTGCTAGTTCGAAAAAATTCTTAATCACACCTGCTCACACATGCCGTATCTGAAACTCCAGTAAATCTCATCTTAAGTCCCATCAAAATAGAGTATCATTATGATGATGGTGTAAGATAATAATACTAATTTGACAGTACTAGATTTTTTTGTACTTAAAACACAAGCTAGATTATTTCTATTGGCCTAATCACGCTCGCCCGGCGTCCATATTCATTCACTTAACATAGTTTGAATCTAATTAGTCATTGTTGCAAAATTCTCTAAATTTAAGAGTCGTTCCCTGAATTTGTAAATAACCTCAGTTCTACAAATTAATAATTTTTAATACCAGATCGCTCACAACGCTCACACTTACCACTGTTTCGTTAAGGAGGCTCAGGCCAGAGTTCCTCATTTACGCTCCAAACCGCACGTCAGGCGCTAAGCCGCCCCCTTCTAGTACAATTGGGCTTCCAGACAGCGACGCAAACTCGCTGGAGCAAAAACGCGTAATGGTAGATTCGATCTGTCCGGGACATAAATAAACACTATGTAAACTGAATGTCGAACATTTCATAACCAAAAATTGCGTCGAGACGACGACAAACTGTCTTGTTTGAACGACAAAGGAACAGAATTTCAAAGCGGAGAAGAGCACTCGAAATTCGCTCGGAGCGGCAAAATCCCTGAACGTTGTGCTCCAAAATACTTCTTCCTGCGTCAGCATTGTACTCTGGCGACAGACCTCACACAGATCGCCACCTATCCTGCTTTACAGAACAGCGAACCTCTGTCCAAAACGCTCTGTGATCATGCATGACCGTCCAACGCATTTTTATCCACTCGTGATTTCAACGCTCTTCGACCGCTTTCCACAGATGCTTATGACAGGAACTCACCAAGAGCCGACCGGCTTCCCTGTTTCCGAGACAGCTTTTCCGAGACACTGTCCCGTAACAAGCTGCCCTTTGTCAGTCGCTCACGTCAGTGGATTTCCACGCTGTGGCGCGTAGCGTCACTGGAAAGCTTTCCCTTTCGTCTCTACCCCGCTTATATACTTTACCGCGTCACGTGTCCGCTTCGCCACAAGGCGGCAATTTATCTCACAGTGGGCAGCGCTCTTACTGTTTTTGCTTATCAGTGTATTAAAAAATACGGGAATAATTTCGCGCGCAAAGGAGCAGTAGAAGGAAAAGCCCCAGGAACAAGCAAGCCAAGATTGAAATTCGCAAGACAAATTTAGAAAAAGTCTAGTAATACATAAACTGCATGTTTGACCATCAGCTGTTTTTATTTTAAACCCAAATATCAACCTGTTTCAGTCATAGACCATCTTCACGGATAAGAGATAAAATGGTTCAAGCCATCATGTTACATTTGTCATTACTGAAGTGATGTGCAGAGCATGTCATGAGTATCAATAAAAGACACAGGACTTATAGGAGCGACCATACTAAGTGCACACAGAGTCCTGTATACACTTAGTATGTTTGCTTCTACAAGTCCAGTGTAGTAAATTCATATTCAAAAATGGTTCAAATGCCTCTAAGCACTATCGGACTTAACATCTGAGATCATCAGTCCCCTAGAACTTAGAACTACTTAAACCTAGCTAACCTAAGGACATCACACACATCCATGCCCGAGGCAGGATTCGAACCTGCGCCCGTAGCAGCAGCGCGGTTCCGGACTGAAGCGCATAGAACCGCTGGGTCACAGCGGCCGGCAAATTGATATTCATGACATGCTGTACACATTATTTAAGTAATGACAATTCTTAAATCATTTTAACCTTACTTGTGAACATAGTCCATAACTGAAACCGGTTTATATTTGGATTTAAAATAAAAGCAACTGATGATCAACATGCATTTTATACATAAATTTAGAAGGCTGCTGGGTGTCATAATGACGAGGACGGAAGAAGTAAGAGAAATTGGGGGCTACAGACACGGTTCTGTGGTGCTCGCCATACGAGAATGGAACAGAAAGAAAGAGAAGAGGGGGAGGGGGGATGGTAGGATAGGAACCCTTCATCATGCAGTATACAATAACCCGCATTGACGTTGAAATTCAGGAGAATGTGTAGCAGCCGAAAATGAATGAATGAATGACTGACTGGACTGACTGATGGCCGGAAGTTCCCATCTGGGGAAGTTCGGCCGCCAAGTTAAGTCTTCTCAGTTGACGCCACGTTGGGAGTCTTGGGTGTCGATGATGGTGGTGGTGATGATGAAGAAGGAGAAGAAATGATACCACGACACAGAGTCCCCGAGGGCACAAAATCTCCAACTCATCCAGGAATCGAACCCGAGCCCGCTGCATGGCAGTCACAAACGCTGACCACTCAGCATACGGGGGCGGACGTCGAAACAAAACGCGAGTACCAGACAAGGCATCTGTAACTTGTCTGGTTTATACATGTCAGAAGAATTTCTTCTCGAATGCACTCAGCCGGATGCTAGATGCGGCCATTTAAACCTGTTAGCAGCTGACATAATTGTGGTGGACGGCGGAATGTGACGCTCTGCAGCGGACAACGCATTCCTCGGGGCGGCATCCAGGCCCGGCGTGGCGCGGCGAAACCTGGCGGGTGACCTTTAGCGGGCCAGCGACCGCTCGCCGCAGCCGCTGCTGCTGGCGACTCTCGGTTCGGCTGGGATGTTTCTTGGGTGAAAGCTTGAAGTTAACAGGGCACCCACCTCACACACACTAGCTACCGTGCGGGCGGCCCGATTGTCTGTCGCCCGTGTCCAGACTGGTCTGTGCAGGAATGTGGTCATTCTGTGTTACGCCGTCTCCCGCTTTCCCCACGGGGCGGACAACGCGGCGACACTTGGCTAACAAATACTCCGCTTAAACACAAATCGTATGATGGCTCATTCTTTAGGGGTGGCAAACTCTTACGGCACATCAGAATTAGGTTAATTAGAGATTAAGGATCTCTTGAGTCTAGAAATGATATAAATTAATTTGGAGTAAAATTTTATTTGTGAGTTTATGCTTGTTGCAAGAGCGAAGGAAAGATACCAAATAGTAATGATGGCCCAGTATGGAGATGGCGTTTTCGTTCCAAGGAAGCATTTTGTGTTAACTTTGAATGTACCTTCACACACGCATCAGAGAAGTGGTTATGGCCGTTATGAGAAGCTAGTGTCTGGCAACGTAACAGAACTAAGCATCTTGACCAAGACTGTGCAAATAAGCACAGTTCGGTTGGCTATGAGACGTAGAGCCCCCTATGAACGACAAGCGCCAAGCACGGACTTCACCGTGCTGTGACGGAGTGTTACTGTAGACGTAGGTTTGCAAAATGTCACCAGGCAGATACTTCTGGGCTTGCCACTGTACTACACACAAGCCTGAGTGTTGTATCTGTTAACTCCAAGCAACTACCCGGCGCAAGTCGGCGCTGCAGAAACTCTACTGAAGTCTGAGCACTGTAATGACACCATTCAGAATAGAAGTCTGGTGTATGGAATCCTACTTACGGTTCATTTTGATATGACGCTCCAAAGTGAGCTCTGAGAGTCTAATACAGCTCCCAGCAGACATCCGCAAAAAGGTCTTACACTGAAACTTCCTGGCAGATTAAAACTGTGTGCCGGACCGAGACTCGAATTCGGGACCTTTGCCTTTCGCGGGCAAGTGCTGGCGGAAGTAAAGCAGTGAGGACGGGGCTTGAGTCGTGCATGGGTAGCTCAGTTGGTAGAGCACTTGCCCGCGAAAGGCAAAGGTCCCGAGTTCGAGTCTCGGTCCGGCACACAGTTTTAATCTGCAAGGTAGTTTCATATCAGCGTACACTCCGCTGCAGAGTGAAAATCTCATTCAGGTCTTACACTATTGTAAACTAAACAGCACCGGACAGTGAGCCCCTAGAGAGCAAACATTTACATACATTTCTCCACCAATCATAAACAACGTTCTGAGGTAAGTCGCTAGAGCTACTGTTCTCCGTATGCACTATTTCGTCATCTGGTATTGGGTGCAGCATGTGAAATTCCGTACAGTTCTTTCTAGGAAAGAAAGTTATTCGTGACTCACTTGCTTGGATCGCACATTTATCGCAATTACCGCTCTGTTCCTTGATATTCATCGGACGTAATGCAGCGAGACGTAATTGAACCGGTTGTTACCTCGCCCATTTCGAATGGAATGCTTGTTATGCGTGAGTAGCTAGCTTCTGTCAGGCTCATCCATCCAACTTAATTTACCTGTGGAGACGCTGTCTTGTCACGTGAAAGGTCTTGTAACCAACACGACGGCCTTCCGCTGTTGCCAATGCCATGACTCGCCATTAAAGTATTGAATAACGAAGCTGAACGCTGCGTAAGAGAAACGTCAGTCACAGTAGCTAGTCATTATATTAGATCACAGAAATAATTGATACAAATGTAATGATGGCATTCGATATAGAAAAAAAGATTGAAATTTCTGATCTATGTACAGCAGCATATGACATATATATTGTGTGTCTGTCAACTATTTCCTTTATAATTTAATTTTCTTCTTCGTTACTGTATTACTAATATTTATTAGCACGGCGCGTTTAGGCCGCATGTTCCATCATCAGTTGCTTATAGTCACATATACATTAAATTCTGTTTTTAGGGTCTTTTGGACTGTGGTGAGGTCTATTTTCTGGGTGTGCCAGTGAGGTTATGTACCTAAATTTATTCCTGTACAGAAAGATCTACTTCAGTGTGTATGTTACGTGAGATCGATGTAATATAAGTAAACACAATGAGATGTTTTAAACAAGCAACTGATGTGAGGTACACAGCGAAATAAATTAATTTCTCTCTCTTTACAAGGCTAAATTTCCTTACATAACCCGACTGGAACACCCAGTATATAAACCTCGTCACACTCCAAAAGAATCTGTAGTTGACAGTTAATGGAAACCTCTAAAAACTTGACAACGGGAGTATGTTTCAGAAAAAGTCGTAATATTAATTATTATTATACTAAAACGTGACTGAAGCGGAACGGTCGTTGAACGAAATTGCATCTTGTTCCAGCTACTGACCGACGAACCACCTGTCTTATAAGTGTTGGTGGTGTCCCATACTCAAAGGAGCGTAGGGGACGATGCGGGAGACCGACCCGCATCGGTGTACTAACCAAGGTCTTTAGTGGAGGTGGTTTGCCATTGCCTTCCTCAGAGTCTTATAGGCAGCCACAATTTACCAGAGGTCGGTAAGCGGGCTAATATGAAGCAACGCACGGCTTGGTCCACTTGATTCTCGCCCCCCGTCTTCCATAAAAAATTAAATATTGCGTTTACTTCCATTAACATTTTCTGAAGTTATCAGAGGCACCCACATTACATGTTCAACGATTCTGTTAATCCTTTTGTCTCACGACTAATGTGATTCCGTTTCTCTAACAATGCTTGAAAAAAACAATAGAAATGTGCTACTAGTGTTCTTTTTCTTACTCTCCCGAAATTACGCATACTGATAACGAGGAAATAAGCTTGTGACTTGAAGGTATTTTTGCAATGTGAAGTTGTCTGGAACATACCTAGCCACTTAGGACTCCTTACTCGTGGCTCTCTTTTGGAACAGTTGAACCTAAACCAACCAAGCCCTGTTTGTGCTAGGCACCGTCACACGTCTACAAAACAAATATAAGGCATCTATGATCTGTTCGCTGTACAGGCTGTACGAGAGCTATCAAATAATATTGCGTATCTCGGTGATGTGATTCATGAAGTAGTTGTAAATATAACGTACGTGGTGGAATTATTTTCTCAGTGTGACTAACAAATACTTTCATATTAATGGATTAAATCCAAATGCCCAAAAAGAGTTATCGCCACCTCATAAGAATGTCTGCATTGCGCTGGTAATATTGACAGTAAATGGCAATTAATCAGAATGCAGTGGCATGTATTTTTCGAGTGATGGTTACTTTCTTCGGTGAATAATTTAGAAGCGGGGAAGTGCAGTCCACGAACACCATGAAGTTACACTTTGGTCACATTACTGGTCAGGCAGCAATAAGCATGTAGGTATTTATCCTAAGGTACTTCCAATCACCAGACTTAATCAAGTGCACTGTCGTATAACGACTCTTTCGACATCGTAGCCTTTACGACATATTTTGATTTTACGAAAGTAATTCACATTACATAGGCGGAATTATAAAAAGTCTCACTTTCGTCAGATGACGTTCCTCATTTGAAGCTATCCGCTATATGTGAGATGATACATAACCACACGAGACAAATCAATTAGTCACGTTTAAGGGACAAGTCACTAATACTTCGTAACACTACTTCCAGCCTTTTCAATGGATTAAAATCGGCGAGAAAGTGCGTCCGCAAGTATATTTAGGTACTGTCCGTTATGATCAGACTTCATCACATTATTCACAGTTGTGGAAAGGCGTTCTGGAAAGTAATGCCTCCGAATTTTTTGCGTGGAAGGTCTTTTTTAAATAAAATGAACGTTATTAATACGCTATTGGCCATTCACATTGCTACACCAAGAGGAAATGCAGATGATTAACGGGTATTAATTGGATAAATATACACTCCTGGAAATTGAAATAAGAACACCGTGAATTCATTTTCCCAGGAAGGGGAAACTTTATTGACACATTCCTGGGGTCAGATACATCACATGATCACACTGACAGAACCACAGGCACATAGACACAGGCAACAGAGCATGCACAATGTCGGCACTAGTACAGTGTATATCCACCTTTCGCAGCAATGCAGGCTGCTATTCTCCCATGGAGACGATCGTAGAGATGCTGGATGTAGTCCTGTGGAACCGCTTGCCATGCCATTTCCACCTGGCGCCTCAGTTGGACCAGCGTTCGTGCTGGACGTGCAGACCGCGTGAGACGACGCTTAATCCAGTCCCAAACATGCTCAATGGGGGACAGATCCGGAGATCTTGCTGGCCAGGGTAGTTGACTTACACCTTCTAGAGCACGTTGGGTGGCACGGGATACATGCGGACGTGCATTGTCCTGTTGGAACAGCAAGTTCCCTTGCCGGTCTAGGAATGGTAGAACGATGGGTTCGATGACGGTTTGGATGTACCGTGCACTATTCAGTGTCCCCTCGACGATCACCAGTGGTGTACGGCCAGTGTAGGTGATCGTTCCCCACACCATGATGCCGGGTGTTGGCCCTGTGTGCCTCGGTCGTATGCAGTCCTGATTGTGGCGCTCACCTGCACGGCGCCAAACACGCATACGACCATCATTGGCACCAAGGCAGAAGCGACTCTCATCGCTGAAGACGACACGTCTCCATTCGTCCCTCCATTCACGCCTGTCGCGACACCACTGGAGGCGGGCTGCACGATGTTGGGGCGTGAGCGGAAGACGGCCTAACGGTGTGCGGGACCGTAGCCCAGCTTCATGGAGACGGTTGCGAATGGTCCTCGCCGATACCCCAGGAGCAACAGTGTCCCTAATTTGCTGGGAAGTGGCGGTGCGGTCCCCTACGGCACTGCGTAGGATCCTACGGTCTTGGCGTGCATCCGTGCGTCGCTGCGGTCCGGTCCCAGGTCGACGGGCACGTGCACCTTCCGCCGACCACTGGCGACAACATCGATGTACTGTGGAGACCTCACGCCCCACGTGTTGAGCAATTCGGCGGTACGTCCACCTGGCCTCCCGCATGCCCACTATACGCCCTCGCTCAAAGTCCGTCAACTGCACATACGGTTCACGTCCACGCTGTCGCGGCATGCTACCAGTGTTCAAGACTGCGATGGAGCTCCGTATGCCACGGCAAACTGGCTGACACTGACGGCGGCGGTGCACAAATGCTGCGCAGCTAGCGCCATTCGACGGCCAACACCGCGGTTCCTGGTGTGTCCGCTGTGCCGTGCGTGTGATCATTGCTTGTACAGACCTCTCGCAGTGTCCGGAGCAAGTATGGTGGGTCTGACACACCGGTGTCAATGTGTTCTTTTTTCCATTTCCAGAAGTGTATTATACTAGAACTAACGTGTGATTACATTTTCACGCAGTTTGGGAGCATAGATCCTGAGAAATCAGTACCCAGAACAACCACCTCTGGCCGTAATAACGGCCTTGATACGCCTGGGCATTTAGTCAAACAGAGCTTGGATGGCGTGTACAGGCACAGCTGCCCATGCAGCTTGAACACGATACCACAGTTTATCAAGGGTAGTGACTGGCGTATTGTGACGAGCCAGTTGCTCGGCCGCCATTGACCAGACGTTTTCAATTGGTGAGAGATCTGGAGAATGTGCTGGCCAGGGCAACAGTCGAACATTTTGTGTATCGAGAAAGGCTCGTACAGGACAGGCAACATGCGGTGGCGCATTATCCTGCTGAAATGTACGGTTTCGCAGGGATCGAATGAAGGGTAGAGCCACGGCTCGTGACACATCTGAAATGTAACGTCCACTGTTCAAAGTGCCGTCAATACAAACAAGAGGTGACCGAGACGTGTAACCAGTGACACCCCATACCATCACTCTGAGTGATACGCCAGTATGGCGATGACGAATACACGCTTCCAATGTGCGTTTACCGCGATGTCGCCAAACACGGATGTGACCATCATGATGCTGTAAACAGAACCTGGATTCATCCGAAAAAATGATGTTTTGCCACTCGTGCGCCCAGGTTCGTCGTTGAGTACACCATCGCAGGCGCTCCTGTCTGATGCAGCGTCAACGTCGTCGAACTGTTCGTGTAGATGGTTGTTGTCTTGAAAACGTCCCCATCTGTTGACTCAGAGATCGAGACGTGGCTGCACGATCCGTTACAGCCATGCGGATAAGATGCCTGTCATCAGGACTGATAGTGATACGAGGCCGTTGGGATCCAGCACGGCGTTCCGTATTCCCCTCCTGAACCCACTGATTCCATATTCTGCTGACAGTCATTGGATCTCGACCAACGCGAGCAGCAATGTCGCCATACGATAAACCGCAATCGCGATAGGTTACAATCCGACCTTTATCAAAGTCTGAAACGTGATGGTTCGCATTTCTCCTCCTTACACGAGGCATCACAACAACGTTTCACCAGGCAACGCCGGTCAACTGCTGATCGTGTGTGAAAAATCGGTTGGAAACTTTCCTCATGTCAGCACGTTGTAGATGTCGCCACCGGCGCCGACCTTGTGTGAATTCTCTGAAAGGCTAATCATTTGCATATCACAGCAATGTCTTCCTGTCGGTTAAATTTCGCGTCTGTAGCACGTCATCTTCGTGGTGTAGCAATTTTAATGGCCAGTAGTGTATTCTAAATCTTTATTTTTTGTGCCTGCATATTTACAAGCCTCTGTCCCAAGGGGACTCCGAATTATAACGTGTAACGTGGCTGTGTGTAACGTAACAATATTGGTGCATGAGCAACAGTGTACTGTAATCGAGTTTCGAATCCGAAGAATTCGTCCACACATGGAACGCCCTCACACGAGCCCTGGAACATTTGCAACAACCTGACGCTTAGGTTGAGTGTCATAGATCATTCTCCATCCAATTTCCCTCTGTTCCTAGAACTTACGAAAAATCTTCGAGGACTTCACTTCGATAGGGATGAAACCTTGAAAGTAGAGGAGAGGTTGTGACTCCACCAACAAGTTCAGTCTTTCTACCGTGACGGTATCAAAAAACTGGTTTCTTTTCGTAAGAACTGTGTTAGTCACCGGGTGATGATTAGAAATATTCAGACATGAAGAATAAAGATGCACAATGCTAATAATGTTTATTTTATCTGAGGAGCTATGAGTTAACACACACAGCCGGAGGCATTACTTTACGGCACGCCCTCGTAACTCGCATTGTTCTTCAGGAATTCCATATCCGGCTTTAACCACTCACTGATGATGATGATTGGATCCCGTGGAACTGTCTGCGGTGATGTCGATTGCTACTTTTCATCCAATATTCCAAAGACGCCCACATATTTCCTATGGGGTTAAGACCGGGTGATTTAGTGGACCAGTCTTGGTGAGATATGGTGCCTTAATAAGTGTTCTTCAAAGCAGAAATGTATGCAATAAGCGCTGTGTACGCGGCTGTTGTCGTACTGGAAGGTTGGCAGTGTTCATCATGATGATGTAGAGGAAAGAGCAGCGTTTGGTAGCCGAGAATGTTTAAATAAACATACTGGTTCACACTGATAGCGTCCCGATCGCCTGGACCAAAGTCGTGCTACTAATAACACCCAAACTTCAAAGAACCACTTACAACCTGAACTATACCCACCGTACAGTGCAGATCAAGTGCCTCATTGGGCTGTCGATGACTCGCATGATTGTAAAGGAGGAAGCAAAATTATGACTCATCGGTCGGTACTATAGCCTCCTTATCAGTTACTGTAAAGTCCGTGTTATTCAGTGCGTTTAAGATCTGCAGCTTATGCGCCCTCTCAGAAATCACTTTGTGCGAGGTGTCAGACTGTAAATGTTCAATCGCAATATTCCGTCGGTCACGGTTGAATCAGATGTTGTTATGACTTCACGAAAATACAAATGGCCGGTCATAATTTGGGTTCCGGATTGCTCTGGGAGACGGTTGGTTCGATCTGCAACATACGAAATTTTAGTTCACATTATTAGAACAATTATGAAAACGTTCACTTAACTTTCTACTATCCTTAGCCACAGTAATGTGCCGAATATTTACAGCTGTCTTTCAATATTAAAACCCCACTTGATGTACACATTTACTAAACAATTCTCTCGGAGCACAAAGTTCTCAGTGTTCAAAAGTACATTTCCATCTATACATGAGCCACTCAACAGCCCTAAGTAGTCGATATTGTCTCCTTGATCGGAGGTCGCGAGCTAGACCGAGCAAGTCCATGCTGAGCCGTATATCGGCCTCCGTGCTGTGGCGTTGCGGCACTGGGAGCGAGTGTGTGGCTCCGCTACTGCCTCCCATTCATCGTTGCGGATTGCAACCAGACATCTATGACTTCTGTGATACAGATGCGAGTTTCCGACTTCGTTAGGTACCGCGATCCTTGGACGACGCCGTAGACAGACATTCATTGCCAGCAGCAGTTACTGTCGGATCTGAAACAGTTTGACAAGGCGTGACAGTCGCATCTGGTCATCGTTGGTCAGGAGGTTGTACGATCACTACACTTATACTACGTTACGTGAGTGCGAGTTGGTACACCATTTCTTGAAGACACTTCGACAATCCGCATTGATAAATCAACTAGTGTGGCAATTACGGTGTGATCAGGGGAACATCCAAGCATGGTAGGTCCTTTCTGTACCCCCCCTCTCTCTCTCTCTCTCTCTCTCTCTCACTCTCTCTCTCTCTCTCTCTCTCTCTCTCTCTCTCTCTCTCTCTCTCTCTCTCTCTCTCTCTCCCCCTCTCCCCCCCCCCCCATCTGTCATGATGTCAGACGTTTAGTAGTGAATGATACTTTGGTGACGAGGGCACGCTGCGTCCAGTTGCCAACTAACCCCCCTCCTACCTCCAACTGTTAAATCCTTTCCCCCCTCCACATTCTGCAGTTCCCAATTTACTATATTTTAAAAATTTAGACGGGCGGTCTGTAGTTCGATCTAGTTTCGATACCTCACGGATTGACCGCGACCTAGAACTGCGTGCAATCGTTAACCGAGAGGCCATTACCAAGCTAAATCATTGCACAAGAGGAACGGGAGCAGGCAGAAACAGTCAACGCTCCTGCGCCTGCGCCCACGGTTAATACCCTCCGCTGTCATACCGTATGCGTCGCCAACAATTACATTAAACTACGCAAGCTTTTAGTCGCACGTCCATTGTTTCAGTTTAGCTTTCCGTTTACCTGTACAGAGCTGAACGTGTTTACGACGTGTAGTGGGTAGTGGCCCGAAAAAACTATGTCGTTTCGTCGATGGCTGACCATCCTGGAACATTTACATATGACGGACTTGTTTTATATTGTCGAATTTGCGAGGAAAACGTTTCGTGCAAAAAGAAGTTTCAAATAGACCAGTATGTCAAGACAAGTCTTCATATCGCAGGAATGCAGAAGACATGACCACGACAACAACTTCTGCCAACAACAAGTTGCAGTTGCAGGGATTTGTCCTAAGATAACCACGTAAAGTCGGTTTAACATAGATCTATGTGAAGCATTTTCTGCAATCAGTATTCCTCTTCACAAACGTACAAACTCTATCCTCAAAGGCTTCCTGCGCAAATATTGCTTAAATCAAAAAGATACCAGATGAAACAACATCGCGTAAAAATTACATATCGACAATTTACGTAAGTGTTCTGGAAGAAATACGCAATGAACTCAAGTACACATTATCTGGATTTCAGTTGACGAAACTGCGGAGATGTGTGGATGTTACATTGCAAATTTGTTGGTGCTTTAAAATAAGAACCTTCTTCTTCCTATTTAGAGACGTGCAAAGAACTTCAACAAGGAAATCATTCTACGACCGCCAGATTTGTGGATGAAGGTATTAGAAAAATATTTCCAGAATCTTCTGCAGATGAAAGGTTGTTCGTGTTTATTTCAGATGCTGCTCCCTATATGACCAAAGCAGAAAAAACCCTCCAAGTATTTTATCCAAATTTGATTCATGTGACGTGCTTTGCTCATGGAGTACATCTCCTTGCTGAAATACATTCCACGTTTGTGAATGTAAATAAACTGATTTCATCCACAAAGAAACTGTTTCTAAAGGCTGCTGGTCGCTTCAAAACCTACAAAGAAAAACTACCAAACTTCCCGAACCAGTGGTAGCTCGGTGGGGTACGTGGTTCGAAGTGGTGTTGTTTTGCAATGAACATTTCGAGGCAATTAAAGGAGTAGTAAACGACTTCGATAGTGCAGAGGCTTTGGCTTCAGAGAGATTTTTATTTTTTGCCGGGGAGGGGATAGGAGGGAGACATTTGAATCGTTGCGTATAGTGCAGTGCCCGAGCAGCGTGAAATTGCACTTGGCTGACGTTACTGGGTAGGCTGCAACACCCAAGTCAAGTACGTAAGCCGGCCGAAGTGGCCGTGCGGTTCTAGGCGCTGCAGTCTGGAACCGCGAGACCGCTACGGTCGCAGGTTCGAATCCTGCCTCGGGCATGAATGTGTGTGATGTCCTTAGGTTAGGTAGGTTTAATTAGTTCTAGTTCTAGGGGACTAATGACCTCAGAAGTTGAGTCCCATAGTGCTCAGCGCCATTTGAACAATTCAAGTACGTATTTATCGTGATACAGCTACAATTTACAAGACTTGGAGAAAAAGTTCTCTGACACTGTTATAAAATCATTAAATTTGGCTGAGGTGACACTAAAAAAATCATAGTGATACATGCGAAAGAAAAGTTCGTCGTTGAAAGCTTAGGGAAAAATTAGCATTATGAACCAGTTTATAGCCAGAAACTTACTTAGAAACGGCGCGGGAAACTAAGACACATCAGACGAACAGGCGCGAAATGGTTGCATTGCCTATTGACCCTTTTCGAATGTTTACCGTGGTTTTTCGCAGTGTTGTACACAGACAACGCCACTGCTAGATTACAGGTTTCGAATAGTGCTTCATTACCATTGTTCTTCTGACACGTTCACGTCTGTCGTAAATGTAAGTACTGTTTATGAACTCAGTAACGTAAATTGTAAATGCAGCACTTTGTAAGTGTCTGTGTATGTACTTGTGTTCTTTCTCCAATAAAAGTTTTGCTTAAAGGCGTTAGTAGTCATGCTACTCACTTTTTTTCCTGTTTGAAAAAAAAAACGAAGTTAAACAGCCCCTAGCTGATAAGCGGCGATGACCTTAGTCTCATCTGTAACATCCTATCGTCTGTTACGTGGTTACCAAAAAGGGTTTCCATTTTTCATGGCTACCAGTACCGAAATGTAGTAACCTAAAGCGCACAGTTATAGAAAGTTTTTCCTGGAAAAAAATAGGAAGAAATCGATTTAGCTTAATCAATATGCAGTGAGTAATAGGTGTTCAGTCATTAAGTGGCCTGTAATGTAGTCAGACGTGCTGAAAAAGCGGATCCCTTCCACTACACGTATAGCCTTCTTGTCACGTTCTTAATGATCAATTACTTAACGGCTGCGCTCTGGCTACATCGCATGTCATCCTGGGCTGAGACACATGAATAGACGGTCACTGTCCATAGTATATGTAAATGAACGTGTGGGTGAAGTCGGAAGCTAAAAAAAGCTGTTGGTAGCTGATTTAGTTGTGACGTCGCAACTCCAGATATCTGTAACAAAAGGCAAGAACACGTACAGCACGTCAATCCGAAACTGATGCCTCCTATTTTTTTTTTTTTTTTTGTGTGTTAACTTCACGTGTCCGAACCAGGCTGTATTAATGTACTACTAATTTTTGAAAATGTCGATAATGCCCTGTTGGTTTTGTTGGTCTACGACAGATAGCAGCAGTAACAGTGCGGAAATTTCAAAAATAACATCTGACATAGCATTGCGTATGAAACAGGGATGTCATTGAATTCCACACTGCTGAAAAAATTTCGCCAATTGAAATCCATCGAAGCGTACCAATACTGTAAGGAGGCGGTATTGTGTACGTGAGTAATACGATGCAGTGGGTCCTGTCTTTCGGTAGTGTTGAAAAGGTTGTACGCAAGCTGCTAACAATGGTTAAAACAGTGGGTTCACACTCGGATGGGCGGAGGTTCAGATCCCCGCCGGTAATACAGAGACATGTTTTCAGTGATATCCGTAAATCGTTTAAGGCGATATGGATTGGGTTCTTTCGATAAAGTCACGGCTGATTTATTTTCCCGTCCGTCGACCCTCTCAACTTGTGATGTGTTTCTAACGACCTCCCAGTTGTAGGGGCGGTATACCCTAGTTTTCCGTCGTGTTTTTCTTTGTTGGATTCCCCTATACGTGATGTAAACCGTGATTGTTTCCATTGTACCGCATTGTTGCAGAAGAAGTAGAGACAATCAATTTCATAAAAGACGCTTGTTGTCCATGAGACCGGAAAACTACCACAAATCGCGTAAAAAAACTACCTCAGCTACAGCGCTCTATGCGTTCAAACTATTGAACTTAGAAAAAAATGAGTGCTACCTTTTTTGTAAGAAATTTAATATAGTTTGTTTTACACTGCGACACAGTTCTGCTAGAGACCGCGGTTTTAGATACACCCAGACATACAAAAGTAGTCTTTAAACGCATACCCATCGCCACTCTCACCCATCCTCTACCCATCCGGTCAAGGTTTTTAGTATGTTTTTCATAGCACTCCGTCCTACCATTGTACAAAAATTTGCGACTACACGAATTATTTCCCATAGTCGACAGTTTTTGGTCTTCATTAATTTAACTATTAAAGTCACCGGCTTAGTCGGCTGTTTTGTTAAATTATCAATTTACTTTCCACGAAATAAAAGACGTTTGTGAAGATTATACAAAATCTGGGTTTACAATTCTATATAAGCTTAACTCTTAAAGGCACAGTAGTTTCGTAGTAAGAAGACCAGACGAGCAAAAGGATACAGTTACTTTGGGTATTAATAAATGGTTACATTTGTATGTAGTTCTTAGCGGTTTCATGGCATTCAGAGCAACAGTGTATGGTAAACATCTGCATAACAATCAATCAAGAAGGAATAACAACCCTGCGACATCTACTGATAGAATATTCTAAAATTACATTAAGATTTTAATAATTCTTGAACTGTTAAAAACGTTGATGACAATAACGAAAAATCTTTACTTACGTAACCAAAACATTAGAGCTAAAAGGATTGGAACTTCGTACCCAACATTCGTAGTCTGACGGAATAAAACACACCTAAAAGGCGGTATATCAATGAATAAAACAGCCGGATGCATGAATTCCAATCCTGTATGATGGATGGGGCCTTAAAAAATTATACTATAGTGATCCATTGGCAAGGTGAAAATATACAAAAACGACTAAGACCTAATTTGCAACTACTGTGAAAAAAGTGGTTTGTAGCTATTGTGAAAAAAGTGGTTGCAGAAAAATGGAGAGATATTCTGAGTAACTTGGCCATAATGCGTCAAGCAAATAGCTGTTGACGGAAAAGTAGAACCTGAAAAACACACTGTTGCTCCGGTCTAGACGCAGTCGCTGACTAGGGGACACGACCACGTGTTCTCTCTTACTGGGGGCTTGCCTATAGACGGCTGGCGCATGCGTTCATGAAACTCGGGCTCAACCGAATGATCTGTGGTGACAAAGAACAAGGAGTATTGGGATAACAAGTACAGAAACTTAAAAAATCCGTAGAATATTGACTAAATACAGCTGAAGCGGTTTGTTAATACCCAAGATGATTATTCATGGCTGTGGTTGCCCTATCTCCAAGATTATCCGCAGATTTGTTAATTTTATGCTTTTAAAATTCTCGTAGTTGTGAGCTAGACAAACGCCAGTTTTACAATTCGTAAGCGAACAACTAAGTCGGTAGCGTAATATCCCACTCAGTGAAGACCAAAAACGATCGAATGTATGAAATAATTCGTGTAGTAATAAGTAACACATCCAAACAAAGTAAAGTCTTGTGAGTTTTTGATGTTGTGGCTCTTTTCAAATATGATGGCCCCTTGGGATGCACAGTTCATTGAAATCTAATTCATATAGGCTTAAATGTACGTGCAAATTATCCCACCACCCTTCCCAGACGATGTGTGTCCTCATAACTTTGGCCTATGCAGAAAGATGCATTGGCAACGAGAGCACTCTGCAGGATGAGTTTCTACACTGAAGGGGAGTTTTCGAAACAAACGGATATTCTCCGGTACAGATTCATCAAGCAGTATGAATAAAACCTAAGTTGGACTTACGAAACGAGGATGACGTAGTAGGAATATTTAAATCCATGGCGTATACTTGTATATGGGGGAAGCTTGTCGTCAAAAATTGGTCTGCTTCCCACCAAGCACAGAGTGATTTCTCGCTCTCCACATAAGACTGTAGTACTTTCGGATTCCATCAGATATACTCTGCAAAGGTTAACAAGATCCCCAGCGAGTGTGGCCTTTCATACATCCGGCAACCGACTCGCACAGTCCATGAAAGATGCACGTAACGCAGCCGGTTCTTACAGCCCAATAAATCGGTTGTGGCGGAGCACTGCATCGACACCTGTCAATCGACTGGGAATGAAAATACCAAAATTCTAGCGCCGACAACATCTTTTTGCGATTTAGTGGCGAAAAAAGCAACTGAAATTAGTTTGGCGAAGAATTCAGTTGATTCAGTCCGGACAAATTATGGAATCGGGCGGTTCCGTTAACTCTCGATCACGTCCTTACAGTATAGCTCATAATGATATATCGATGTCTCAGCTCTGATAGACTGCGTAGACGCATATTAAATTTATGCTTGGTTTTTTGCAGCCGCCGAACGAGGTGGCGCAGTAGTTAGCACACTGAACCCGCATCCGGGAAGACGACGGTTCAAATCCGCGTCCGGCCAGCCTCGCTAAGGTTTTCCGTGATTTTCCTGAATCGCTCCAGGCAAATGCCATGATGGTTCCTATAAAAGGATAAGACCGGTTTCCTTCTCCATGCTTGAAACATTCCGAACTTATGGTCCGTCTCTAATAACCCCGATGTAGACGAGTCTTCAAACCCTAATCTTCCTTCCCTTCTTCCTTCTTTGGCACCATTGAACATCCCTGGCCCTCGTGTATTTGTGGCCGCTTGGGCAAAAAGGACGGAACGAGTGCTGTTGAGTCATTCTGAGGATGGCAGTAAGGTATGTAGCTGAATTATTAGAAGAAGAAATATTGTTTATGCGGCTGCACGTCCGAAACTTAATTCATTATTTATTGGGACGAGAAAACAAGAGGCTGCACAATTACTTTTTTGTTTTCAGCTACTTGTCTGTAGTCCCGAGACACACTGCAGTCTCCTCCTCACAGCACCGTAGCACTCTGCTAGGGACCAAAACAAAATGCTGTAGCCTATCTCGACCCCTCCCGCCGGAGGTTCGAGTCCTCCCTCGGGCATGGGCGTGTGTGTTGTTCTTAGCATAAGTTAGTTTAAGTAATGTATAAGTCTAGGGACCGGTGACCTCAGCAGTTCGGTCCCTTAGGAATTCACACATATCTGAACATTTACAGCCCATCTACACTTGATCAATAGCTCCTCTAGCTGAGTGCTACGGTGCTGTCAGGGTATTCCGAAGTGTACCGGATCTGCACATATCTCCCTGGAAACAAATTAATTTCATAACATTAATTTTGGATGTGCTAATTAAAACTTTCACTACGCCTGGAACATAATGGCCATAACTGAAGGAGACTATCAGAAATCACGTGACAATGTAGGCGGTTTGTGACTGGGTCAACCCAACCCCGGTGCTTGTGCCCACAAAACCATCCACGGCGCGGTTGCCGCACTTGGTTACAGCGGTTGCCTAGCGACTGCTAGAGGGGCCTGTGTCTGCTGATACAGCTCGCAGAGGGTCGCGCGTCACGGCCCGCTCATTAGCCAAGCTCCTCGTCCCTTCTCCCACCCTCCCATCTTGAAGCCAGCCTGCCTTCAGATGCTGCTCCGTCGAGATCTGCGAAAATTGTGCGTCGCCTCTGCCGTCGTAACTGCTCAACAAGAAGCTGCTCTGTACACCTCTGTGAGAGGAAGCGGCATTCTGCTTAACTACCGGGTGGTTATAGTGTAAGTGCAGCTACTCACAGTGGGCCTGTGTGGGCTGTGATTATCGTACGGCAGCGGCACTTCGTTGGTATTGTAAATCGTTAATACGAAACTGATTTACTCTGGAAAAAATTAGTTCCAATTCTGGCCACCAGGTGCATATCTGGCGCTGTGAATCAAAGAAAAACGTACAGAAATTATTCTATATGTCGTGGATTAGGAACGGGACGTGGGTAGAAAAGATCAAACAAGTAAGAAAGGCATAATGTTGATTTCATTATTAACCATCTTGCATGAAAACAGAGGTTTACACACGGTTGCTCTCTTCCGTTGCAGGATTCACAAGCTGTACTCGGAGGTGTGGAAACCTGCAGACGTCATGGTACACATGACAAGCCCCTTGGCTTCTTTGTCTTCAGAGAAATACGGAACGAGAATAAAGGTGCTTGTGAATCACTTCACACTGTGACATGTCGTGATGCAGTGGCTCTCTGTACAGAAAACGCCGTTCAACAGTACCACAAATTCGGTAGTTGTGTGTATTCACTGTTGCCTGGAGCGTAAAATGTGCCTCGTCACTCCACAGAATATTGCATGGCCGCATGTCATCAGCTTCGATCCGTGCCAGAAATCGAAAAGCAAATTCAGAATGTTGCTGTTGAACACGAGGGTCCAGTTGCTGCACCGTCTGGATCTTGCACGGGCACCGGTGTAAAATAGACCGCAGAACTTTCCGTACTGTTGCCCATTGGATTGACAATTCTAGTGACACTGCACGGGAACTAGAACCACCGTGGGCACGCGCTGCTGAATCAGTTACATCGACTGCATGCTCGTCAGCACCTTCTACCGGGGTAGGATGCCTTTCTCCTCCAGCTGCCACACCAAACTCACTCGTTTTTTTCGAATTTCATAATGTTCTGAAAACCATGTAATGACACTGAAGCTCTCGTCATACTTTTCGGACGGAGATACTCTCTCGGGCAGCACTGTAATTGCTGCCATTTACGTAAAACAGTTTCGCTAAGGTATCTCTTCGCGACAGCCACACTGTTCATTCACATAGTTGTTGTTGTTGATGTTGTTGTGGTCTTCAGTCCAGAGGCTGGTTTGATGCAGCTCTTCATGCTACTCTATCCTGTGCAAGCTTCTTCATCTCCCAGTACCTACCGCAACCTGTATCCTTCTGAATCTGCTTAGTGTATTCATCTCTTGGTCTCCCTCTACGATTTTTACCCTCCACGCTGCCCTCCAATACTAAATTGGTGATCCCTTGATGCCTCAGAACATGTCCTACCAACCAGTACCTTCTTCTTGTCAATTTGTGCCACAAACTCCTCCCCAATTCTATTCAATACCTCCTCATTAGTTATGTGATCTACCCATCTAATCTTCAGCATTCTTCTGTAGCACCACATTACGAAAGCTTCTATTTTCTTCTTGTCTAAACTATTTATCGTCCACGTTTCACTTCACTCCACAGAAATACTTTCAGAAACGACTACCTGACACTTATATCTATACTCGATGTTAACAAATTTCTCTTCTTCAGAAATGCTTTCCTTTCAATTGTCAGTTTACATTTTATATCCTCTCTACTTCGACCATCATCAGTTATTTGGCTTCCCAAATAGCAAAACTTCTTTACTACTTTAATTGTCTCATTTCCTAATCAAATTCCTGCAGCATCAGCCAATTCAATTTGGCTACATTCATCTTATATCATCCTTTCAAGACACTTTCCATTCCGTTCAACTGCTCTTCCAAGTCCTTTGCTGTCTCTGACAGAATTACAATGCCATCGGCGAACATCAAAGTTTTTATTTCTTCTCCGTGGATTTTAGTTCCTACTCCGAACTTTTCTTTTGTTTCCTTTAGTGCTTGCTCAATATACAGATTGAATAACATCGGGGACAGGATACAACCCTGTCTCACTCGCTTGCCAACCACTGCTTCCCTTTCATGCCCTTGACTCTTATAACTGCGATCTGGTTTCTGTACAAATTGTAAATACCCTTTCGCTCCCTGTATTTTACCGCTGCCACCTTCACAATTTGAATGAGAGTATTCCAGTCAAGATTGTCAAAAGCTTTCTCTAAGTCTACAAATGCTAGAAACGTAGGTTTTCCTTTCCTTAATCTATTTTCTAAGATAAGTCGTAGGGTCAGTATTGCCTCACGTGTTCCAACATTTCTACTGTATGAGAACCATCCCATAATAAAATGTTTTAATGAGCCGTCATTCCCGCGTCCGCGTTCGCTGCGGTACAGGAGATACCATCCCCACATCCTGCAACATACATCATTCTGGGAGCAAAATTGGCCATCCTGCAAATATTTTGCCAGCGTAGCAGTCACATAACCATGACTTCATTACACAACGGTGCATAGCGCCTCTGCCACTGCAGTTGGATGCGCCTTCCTCCATTCGGATCCTCGTCGGAGAGTGGCGTGCAGTGATCTGGCGCGTGCTGCGGCCTCTCGTCCTCTCCATTTGGGCTACGCTCGCCGCGCGCCGTGGTGCGGGCGGTCTGTCCGGTTGTCGTGGAAGGGGACCGCCGGCCCGGTCCCACGCAGCGCACTGCTTCTGCTTATGGCGGCGGCGGGCAGGTGGGGGGCCAGGCCATTGACTCGGCGTGAATCTCGCTCCTGGCCACTTGCTGCGCCACGCCCTCGCGAGAGTAATAATCGTCCGCTGAAATAATGAAACCTTGTCCAGCATTTCCGCTTCTTCGTACTGCACACATTTATGCAGCGAGACACGAGTTGATGATATGTTACTTGACTTCCGCAAAGTCGTACACGCACTTCCTCGTTGCCTCCAAGTTTGACATGTCAAACCGGGTATGCGACTGGACAGAGACATTCTCAGCAGTGCAAGTAGTGTACAGGTTGTCATGTGAGCGGGAGTTCATGAAACGACGCGGCGCCTTTGCCATCAGGTTGAAAAGTAATGCTACACAACACTACATAGATGTTTCCATTTCAGTTACCGTAATAATACGTGAGAGAGAACCAAGACAAAGACCTAATGAAAATTAGGTAAATAGTATTAGAAACTATGCAGGAACAAAAAGGAAGCGCCTTGCAGAAAATCATGATTCAAGATCTAGAGGAAACGTTTCTCCAACCGTGGAATGATGATGCTACATAATCCTGTCAGCCATTCTTTCCTGTAAACATGATTTAAAGGTGAACTGAGCAGTGGCGGTAGAAGATCTATTCATACCCTTAATAAGTCACCTTTGCGTACCTAAGAGGAGGGGGTGCAACATACCTTCTTGGAACGAAGTAAATGGCTGTCCTCCAAATACGAGGGTGTTGTGACCTTAGAAAATTTTAATTTTTATTCTTGCTTTTGTGATCATAATTAGATTCCAGGCTCCATAGGCAAAAAGCCAGCCGACATTAAGAAATAGTCCACCAGGCTGTAGGGACAAGATAAGCGGCGGAGGCTGCCAAGTATGGCTTGTTGATCAAATTATTAATTCTGTTTGACTTCCTGCCAGAGGAAGCAGCTTGAATCAAACTTGCGCAATGGAAGACGCAAACACCAGGGCGATAATACAGCAAGATAGTGTGTCAGTCATGTGCGGAAAAGACCCGTGTGGAACCAAATTAAATTGTGTGCAGCTAGAAACGAAACTGTCTTGTGGAATCGAAGGCATTCTTGTGCAAGCCGACCAATTAGAAACGACAGTGTCGTGTGGAACCATAGGCATTCTCGTGCAATCCGATCACTTAGAAATGAAAGGGTTGTGTGAAACAAATTAACTCGTGCACCCAAGTACATGAGAAACGAAATAAAAGGCCAGGCAGCGGAATAGCTAGAAGCAGAGATTCAGATGCAGATTCTGAGCCAGTGCCGGCAGTTTGGAGATTCCGGACTTCAACTACGAGAAGACGGTGATAGTCTCTGGTGGACACACAGAAACTGCAGGTCAAGTAGGATTTTTAGAATTTCATTGGAAAAGTGTTGAACAGAGGCTGTCAGTCTTTGTCTCCATTACATAGAGATTTCAGTGCAAACCAAGAACAAGTGATTGCTTTGTAATTGCTTCTTATATGTACCAGCTATTAGCTTTGAAGTAACAAGTCTGAATAAATAGACTGAATCTTACTAAGGGGTTTATGGTCCAACACCTCACATAAGAATATGTGAGAATAAACTTGATAGAAACTAAGCAATCTTTTCTGCCTATTGTAATTCTGTAACCTATTTTCAGGAAACATATTTGCTTCAAACCAAGGAGATTCTCTCCCTCTTATCTCTGATATAAAGGTTGACAGCAATTTATAACTAACCCATTGTCGCTAACGTCCCGATTGCGCTACGCAGTTCGCACTTACTTCATTCTGGTATAGTGAGGCTGTGCCGGGATGCGACGATTGTTGGAACTTAAATAGTGGCAACTATTTATTCACAACCGATACAAAAGTGTTACATGTTTGCACCTGTTACTGTCCTTCAAAGTAGTCACCAGCGTTGTGCAGAACGCGTTGCCAGCGATGTGGAAGGCGTAGTATACTGTTAGCAGAGCTTTTCTGTTGATGGTGCGAATGGAGCGGTCTACTGCATGTCGAATCTCTGTCGAAGTTCTGAAGCGAATGCCACGGAGTGGTTGCTACATCTTCTGAATCAAATCAGCCACAAGGACTTAAGTCCGAGGAGTATGGTGGATGGTACAGTACTTCCCAGTCCCATCGACCGAACAGAGCAGCCACAGCTCGCGCTGTATGCGTCTGCGCATCGTCGTGCAAAATGATGGGTGGGTTGCGCAGAAAGCGTCGCCGCTTCTTTCGCAAAGCTGGTCGCAGGTGATGCTCCAAAAACGAACAGTAATACTGTGCATTGGCGGTGTGCCGTGGAGGATCGTAATGAGTTAGGATAACACCATCACAGTCGTACACGAGAATCATCATAACTTTAGACCGCTCCATTCGCACCATCAACAGAACAGGCTCTGCTAACGGCATACTACGCCTTCTACATCACTGGCAACGAGTTCTACACAACGCTGGTGACTACTTTGAAGGCGCTACAGTATGGAACCACGCGACCGCTACGGTAGCAGGTTCGAATCCTGCCTCGGGCATGGATGTGTGTGATGTCGTTAGGTTAGTTAGGTTTAAGTAGTTCTAAGTTCTAGGGGACTGATGACCTCAGCAGTTAAGTCCCATAGTTCTCAGAGCCATTTGAACCATCAACTACTTTGAAAGACAGTAACAGGTTCAAACATGTAACTGTTTTGTATCGGTTGTGAATAAATAGGTGCCACTACTTATGTTCCAACCCTCGTATATAAATCAGAGACGTGAAGAGGGAGGTTTAGGGATGGATGGTAAGAAAAATTTCCTCCTTACATTACCAGTGAAGCCGTTCGAACCTCACAACTAGTTCCCAGCAACATGCAAATGCTGAAGGAATTAGGTCGATCTACACAGCGTGAACGGTGTAGAAACGTTGAATATATTCTCAAAAACAGTGTCATTGAAGTCTGAACGCAAACCGAGTTAGATAAAGATGGGGAAAATACCTTTCCTGAAAGATGCAGCCTTAAACATCTCACGTGACATAGAAAAACGTAGAATGGCCAGGTAGGTATTTGATCTCACCCCTTTTCGGATAAATGTTCTGAATCTTCACCACTGCGCCACATCTGTTGTGTTTCTCCAGTTAATCTGTCATCCCTGATAAATACTCCTGTACTTCTTTTAGCTTTAGCAATTTATACAGTCACCAACAGCCTAAAGATGTGTTGGCACCTGCTATGTTCCTGAACATTTCGATTCTTCCGCATCAGACTTCAGAGTTTGTTTAAACTTTTTTCAGTAAAGAGTGTAAGGAACGTAGGCTTTTTTACTAAAGATGTAAAACAAATCATAGTAATATCTTTTAGTTTTGATGATTCTGTGTACACAATATTGAGGAGTTCGCTCTTGAGAAAGATACATTCGTAGTTATTATTTAAGAGATGAATTTAATTCAGTGAGGACATCCTGAAAGTTGGGCGGTATTTGGCAGTAACATTTCACTTAAATACATTTAATGTTTTCTCTGCTCGCATTCGGAAGGACGGTGGTCGAAATCTGTGCCCGGCCATACAGGTTTAGGTTTTCCGAGGTTTCCCAAATCACTTCAGACAAATTCCGGAATGGTTATTTTGAAGGGACACGGCAGATTTCCTTTCTCATCCCTAAACCAAAAAATCCGTCTGTAATGACGTCGTTGTCGAGGGGGCGCTAAACCGTGAGTTTCATTCTTTTATTCTTGTTTTTCACTATGATGACTTTCAGATAGTTTGATTCAGGACTGTAAGTTAATCAGTGATTTTGCCATAAAAGCCGCTGAAGTCTCAAATATTTTTTCTTCCATTAAATCTTCCTGTTTTACATTTTACTGAATACGATGATACATGAGGAGACATGTCTGTACTCCATACTAACACTGACATGATGCGGTACTAAGGGACTACGTCTAGTAATATTTTTAGCTTTGCTGTCATCATATTCAGCTACAAGAGGCTCTTCTTAGACCGGCTGAGAAGGCAGCAGTGGGAAGATGGCATAATGTGGTGTGAAGTACCTGTAACAGATGATTTATTCGATACGTGTTTCTTGGGAAAGACCGCCTAAATTGTGGTCCTTCTCCGCGACTGGTTACCGTGTGTTCGGAAGTAGCGCGCCAGAATGATAAACATGTATTACTAACACCAGAAAAATTAAACAGTGAATTTACATTCGTTTCATATGAAAGCATCTCTCAATAGCAGGCTAACATTCCGTTACTTCAAAAGTGTTAGTAACTAGCCAAGTAATAAACAATTACTAAACAAATAGGTAGACGAAGCACTTCAGAGACCTTTGGGTCTTGGATGGCGGGCGAGGTGATCCGGCATCTAGTCAGAGCTCGATCGGTAGTCTCTGAGAATATACATGTTGCCTGCAGCGGTCGCTATAGGTTAACAAGTTAATCAGCAATCTCCTTTTTTTTTTTTTTTTGGACGTTTGATTGAGAACTAGTTTGATAGTAATAAGGCAAACATGTAGTTCATTATTTTGTTTGTTCTCTGTGAAAAGTGTGGAGAATGGAAATTTTGTGGTTCATAAAGTGGATTAAAATTGTGCAGTTTCTCTTATCATGCTAGTACAAAGCGAGAGGCTTCTCGTTTAAACGAGCAAATTCGAAATTTAATTATTCATACAATACTAGTTCCTCGCTAATAGTTCATTGCAACCTCAAGATAGTGGATTTACTACATACGTGCTGTTCCCTGCGTAGGGGACAACTACTGTAGGAGACTGCAGGTTGGTAAGCATTATTCAGAACTTACATTCCACTCAGGACGGTGCAAGCAACTAGCCGCCTCGCGTGTGGTGTAGTCTTAGTGCAAATGAGATCAGTGATATGTCATATATGGTAACATGGAGGCAGTACGAAGGAGAGAGATTTTTGAACGAAGGGATTTATCACACACAAATATATTTTTTTTTTCTTCACTTGCCGCTGTCTATCGCCCGTCAGATTCGAATACCGACCGAACTTTTCTACTTTAATTATAGTCTCAATTACAATGCTTCTTTTGTGTTTAAGTACTCACTACAATAAAGTGCAAGAGAGATCTTAGTAATGCGCATTCCACATCCAACCTTCTCGTGGTCGCTGGCGTCGGCTAAACATGGTGGAGATCGGCGCTGCAAAACTTGGCCTCAGTAGAAGTAGTATTCCATGTTGTTACCACTCGTTAACTCCACGACAATCAGAAAACAGACAAGATCGTGTGTATGTTATGTAATAAAACTAATATAAAAACTCTGAAAAGCAAATGCATAAATGTTTACCTGGGAGCGGAAGACATCGGCTTTCCCGCCAATGCTTGTTGCATCGATGCAACTGAAAGCAAACATAAAATACTTCCATACATAGCAAAGAATTCCACTGTCTTTAGAACTTAATGATCCGTAAGAAAGGCTTGACTATTCACTGACTTTCACAAGCAACCCGTCGAGAAACTACATGCCGTATCGCAGCTTACGCTTGAGGAGTTGTTTTTGGGGACAGTGAGGTCCTGTGTACAGGATGCCAAGAGGTGATGGGAAAGTGGAAAGTTCAGTGGAGGGACAGAGAGAAGCGAGCGATGATGCTGTGGAGACTTAGACGACTGTGTGTATAATAGAGAATAGTCTGGTTTACATTGTGGAAGTGGATGATCGTGTCGTAGCTTAGGGACTGGAGCCGTTGGAACTGCGACGCTGTTGATCCTGTAACGTGAGAGGACGGCTGCGACGCGGTATAACGCCACGTTGTCTGCCTGGCCGGCTACTATGCAGCAGTAACGCCCTGACAACGGGCGGGCGCACTCGTAAAGACGCGTTTTAAGGCGCAATAAAAGCACGCCAGGCGGCGGATAGCACCGCAGCGGCTCGCACAGTGCCTAAGCTGCGGGCATTGGCTTCTGTTGCGCCCTCTTCTCCACAGATTGGCGAGCGTGGTTTTTTTTTTTATCGTTCTGAGTGCGGGATCGGGCCCATCGTTGGCAGTCGTAACTCTGATCCACTGCGAAGGCCGGCTCCTGTGTCAAGCGACATTTATCGCGCGTGCGCGGAATTAAATTTACTCCTGTGGCTCGCTTTATACGGCCGGGGCAATGGACTATTAACGCCGAGCGCGGGCTTACGCGCGCGATAATTCACAGTGCTCACGGCAGTAAGTCATCGGTACGGCAAGTGCAATTCCTGCCCCCACCGAGCACTGTACGCCTGTTCGACGGGACGTGCAACTCAGCGTTACTGGCTGCCTGTAAAGCACACGAATAAGTATGGAAAACAATGACAAGAAGCGCGGAATTAATGTAGAAAGCGCTTCTCCGCGGAGTTAAATCGTTCCCTAGCTCAGCTTGCCGAGATCCACTTGGACAGCGAAGACTACGGTGTGACTGAAAAAAGTGTCCCTATCACTGCTGCTTACGAAAAAGGAAAAAGATCGAATACAAAGAAATGCTGATCAATATCGCTGTCGTCCTTCCGTTAGATACCCTAAAGAACACAAAGAATCGTAAAGGTTCAGGAAGAAACGCGTAGGTGAACAAAGCTTTCTTCATTCATATACGTCTTGCAAACACGTGCAAGCGTTAGATTCTGTACTACATAGCCGAATACGTAGCGCGATACGATCATGTGAAGTCTATATCAAAATATGTGATTCGCTCCTTTTACACTCTGAAACAAAAAGAAAACGACGCACTACGAAGAAATTGTCCGAATCGGTTGGAATTCGGTAGATGAGAGGTACATGAACGGAAAAATAAAGGATTACAATCTCAGAAAAATTGGATGTTTTACTCAAGAACGAACAGTTTGACAAATTGAGCTAGTCAATAACTCGTTGGTCCACATCTGGCCCTTTTTCTCAGTTATTCGGCTTGGCATCGATTGATAGACTTGTTTAATGTCCTCCTCAGGGATACCGTGCCATATTCTGTCCAAATGGCGCGTTAGTTTGTCAAAATCCCGAGCTGATTGGAGGTGCCCTGCCAATAATACTCCAAACGTCATCTATTGGGGAAAGATCCGGCGACTATGCTGATCAAGACAGGGTTTGCCAAGCACAAAGACTCTTTGTCGTGTGTGGACGGGTATTATCTTGTAAGCGCAGGATGGCTTGCAATGAAGGGCAACAATACGGGACGTAGAATATCGTTGATGCACCACTGTACTGTAAGGGTGCCGCGGATGACAACCAAATGGGTCGTGCGATAAAAAGAAATGGTGTTCGAGAACATCACTCCAGTTTTTATGGTCGTATGTCACGCGAAAGTGAGTTTAGTGTCTGGGGCGTCTCAAGGCAGGTCTTCACTGGTCATCGGGGCTCAGTTCTAAGCAGGACTCACCAGTGAAGACAATTGTACTCCAGTCAATGACAGTCCAGGCCGAATGTCACCCACACCACTGCACACAGGCTTGTTGGTGTACTGATGTCAATGGTAGTCGGTCGAAGAGGGGCCGTGAGGTCTGTCCTCTATATGTGTGACGCCTATTAATTGTCCTTGGGGTTACTGAAGTACCAGTTGCTCGTCAGATCGGTGGTGATGGTGATTCCGGGGCTCTAAGTCCCTCTCTTGCTCGGTGCTCATGTTCCGTAGTTTCTCTATCTAGACCGCTTCTGTCTTTACGCCGTATTCGGCCTTCGTTCACCCATTCCTGCCGTCATCGTCGAATAGTGGAATCGCTCCTGTTCATATGTCGAGCGATTCACCGATTCATTCAAAGAGGTTCTTCGAACTCGCCTACAAGTCCTCTCTCAAGCATCGGCTTATGTTTTTCACGTGCCTGTCAGCGAGACATCGTTAATGTCCAACTAAGTACACGGAATGAAATTCACGAAGGCTTCCTGCACTGGTATCGACGTGTCCCCTGTTTGCTATCCATGCCAGCTGCGCGGTGAACAGAGGTGGCGATCGGACCACATGGCGCGATTCTGAATGACGAGGTTGGGGAGAAGTACTCGAGGCTTGAGTACAGCTCTTACTCGGCAGCCGGCCGCGGTGGCCAAGCGGTTCTAGAAGCTTCAGTCCGGAAACGCGCTGCTGCTGCTACGGTCGCAGATTCTAATCCTAGTTCTAAGTCTAGGGGACTGATGACCCCTCAGATGTTAAGTGACATAGTGCTTAGAGCCATTTGAAGCATTTTTGTTACTCGGCGTAAATACGTAGGGAACCCATTCGTTTTCTGGTGCAGAAGACTGATTTTACTTTGTTAAATACTAATGATAAAAATCCCCCTTTGCCATAACTAGGAGAAGCCTAAGGGTCCTCAGAGCTTCAGTACAATAACAACACAGTGCAGTAAACCAGTCAATTCAGTAAACAAAACAAATATTGTTCAGTTGCTGGAAAGCGCTACGAATTTTACGATATCAGCAAGAGATTTTGGCTCCATGCCAATCTTGCCAGTCACGATAGCATGTCGCAGCCTTTCCATACGTGATAGTCAACTTTACCATTCTTTCGGATGTTATTAACTTCTTGAGCGAAATCTTTTCCTGATACTAAACTCTACTATTTTACGATATTTATAAATATTCGCATCGTAATCCTGAGACATATTTCATATAAATTAGCCTACCCGCACCACCACTTAGAATCACAGGTTGCCTGCCTGCATCCTCTGAATAACTAGTGCATTAAAAGAGCTGCTTTGAGGGACAGCATCAGCGACGGATCCACAATGAAAGGCTCATTTTAAACAGTGCAGTATGCAGTGGGAAAGTTTGACATGTGCGCTGTACGTCACTGAACACTAATAATTACGGAATCGCGGCTGAACTGAGAAACTTGAATTGCGGTTTGGGACGACGAGGGGAGTTTGCAAGACTCCGATCAGTTACGTAAACTTGCGCAGGCCGCGTATAGGCTTACGTCGAACTGGCGGTTAAAGAGCGGCCACTGAAGAAGAAGGGTGAAAAACATAATCTTGGTGACATTCCTCACTTCTGACTAGTTTACCAATAAAACGTCGACGCAAAAAGATGCATAAACTCAGGCTAAAAAGAAATCGTCGTGCATCGTCTGCCATGAACTCGCAGGACAATCGACATAGGATTTCAGAAAATCCTGATCTGTTACGTGAAGATCTCCTCGGCATAATAATAGGAATGTGGAACGCAGGTAGTGCAACAGGAAGACTGACCCTGTCTTTTTTGTTCCAAACCATTACTTCTGATAGGTACGTGAACAACATACCGCAACATTTTTTCAGAATACAAATTACAAATAAGAAGACCTACACCTATCTCATGCCGGACAGTGCAAGAACACTGACCGCTCGTGTGTCTGTGACAACATCATTAACCTTTCTGATGATAGTTTGTTTGTAAGCAACACTGTTGTCATATGGTTCTGACACCGGTCTCAAGTGCTAAATAGTGCAACAATTTTCTCGATCGTATCGTTCGGCTAAAACAGATACGCCACCTGTCATGGAAATAGATATCGCTGGTAAACGGGCTCTGCTTCGCCGGAAAAAGCGCTTGCGTCATACCTGAAACATGCAGTATATTTCAGGATTGTGAACCCCCTAGCAGCTGTGTGCTATTTATCAACAAACTTTTTCACGTGAGCGCTACAAACAAATTCTGTAATCGTTTTGCTCAACTTTCTGATTTAATGAAGGGCGAGCGCGCGCTCGTGTGTGTGTGTCATTGTCCCTGCTTATTTAATTAGTCAACTTCTTATTCGGCCTCACGAAGCTAAGCGGATCAGATTACGGACTTTGTTATTCCAGAAACATCAGAGGTATCGCCAAAAACCGAACGGCGGGCACCGCGTCCGTATCAAGTGTCCGAAAGACGGCAGCGGCAGTCTTCCGCCGCACTAGTAACTGGTGCCACGTGAGCGCGAACATACCAGGAGCTGGCTGCAGCGGGACCAGGGCTACAGCTCACAGCGTTAGCGGCTGTTAAGCGCGCCGTCAGCCTCCAGGCGTCGTGACGCGTCACATCGCCCGGTAATGGAATGCAAATTGGTGCCACGGGCCTCCGCTAATGGTAGTGTCGGCACGCCGTGCTTCGCAGGCGATCAGACGTGGCGGTGGAGACAGTGGGGACGCTGGCTGTGGACTGAGGCTACGTAAACTGAAGTATTTGCGCTAGCGGAGTAGAAATGCTGAAAACACAAGTCCGAAAACAATTTATTGGACTCACCAAAACGAAACAATAATCCAGTCTCCAAAGGAACAATAGACTTGATCCCAACTGCGGATCGTCACAAGTATAAAATAAAATAATAGGAAATAAACGTCTCTTCATGGGGAAAGATCACAATAAAACAATTCTACAATGTCAAGAAGTTTGTCTACTATACCAAGTCCATCTGCAAGAGATCGGCCAGCTAGAAGAGGCATCTGGCCATGGCTGCCGGGGTGGCAGCTCTGTATACTTCCAGGTGGTCCGTAGAATTGCCGTTTGCCTTTCTTTTCCTTTATTGATTTTCGATTTCCCCCGACCTGGGGAGGGACGGGCTGATAGCAGCTTAATACGCTGCTATACAGCCGAGAGAATAGTTAAACAAACAATGGTGAGAGAACAAACAATATATAAAAACGCGATAAAACGGCGATTTCGTTAAAACAGTAAAATGGCGGAACGTAAAATACGAAAACACGGCGTTGACGATGCTGATGAAGACACAAAGGAAGGAGCCATGCACAATTAAAAAACACGGCGACAGTCTGGCTTCCGTTCGCATGAGATAAAAACTCAATTAGCGACAGTATGGTGGCTCTTCGCAACACTGACAGAGGACGCACAACATTGAACGCTCACTTAAACCAGCACTGTACAGGCGACACGGTGGCATATGGTGGTCGGGGGAGAGGAATCCGATCCGATCCGATCCAAGGGAAAAAGGGGGGAGGAGAGGTAAGGAAAGAAAGGGGGGAGCCGATGGAGGGAGGGCACCTAGAAAAGAAGGTGGGCTGGGCGGACGCAAGGAGGAGTGAGAAATGCAGTGGAGGGGAGAGCTAGAGGACTCGGAGGAGAGAAAGAAGGCAGATAGAGGGGAGGTGGGGAAAAACAGAATGGAAGGGGGGAGAGGGAGCCTGGGAAAAGGACAGAGGAAGAGAAGGGCAGATGAGGATCAGAGTTGATACAATAGATAAATGGAGGGAGAAAGGGCATCATCCGGGAGGGGGAGTCGATGGAAGCCATCTTGGGAAAGGCAATGAAGGGTGTAGAGGTGGAGGGTAGGGGGCACAAGACGGTGAAGGCGCGGCAGAGGGTGGGGGTTGGAGAGGAGAGGAGCAACCAGGGGATGAGGAGGCTAAAGGTGGCGGTAGGTGTAAAGGACGCGGATTTGTTCGAGGAATAGGAGCAGATGAGGGAAAGGAATGAGGTCGTAGAGAATCTGCGTGGGGGACAGGTGGTTTATACTGCCTTTTGCCGGTGGTGCGCTGCCCTATAAAGCCCGTTTGGCGGATGTATCTGGCGGAACTATTTGCGATCACGTGCCTGGTGTACCAAATTACTTCCTGGGCTAGTTTTGACCTTTGGTGAAGCTGTTCGCAGTCTCCGCGAACGGGTAGCGGTCCCTGGCGGCCATTGGTGGAGACCTGGTGTTATGTTGTGTTGTGGCCCTCTGTAAATATTTATGTTAACAACACAGAGGAAGTAGGATTTCCTGGTGAATATACGCCCGGTGATACAGGCATCTCGTGTTGGTTGGATCTGAAGTTGGATGTCGATGCAGTTGGCGCTACGATGTATGAAGTGGGCGGCCACAGCATAAACAGCGCGTGCATCACCGCTGCAAGTAATCTCTAGCCAACAGAGAGGAGAACTACTGGAACCGAGATGGAACCCAGATCGGCGGGGTCCCGCCTTGCAAGTGTTCAAAGTGTTTTGCACCATGCATGTTGGGTTCAAAACAACATATATCTGTAGAGTTCCGCAGTCCTGTAGTAAAGCGTGAGGTTGGTGACGAAGGTCACGGGATCGTATCCCGGTCAGACAACGGAATTTTTCAGTCTGTCTTTACGCAAGCCATCGCCTCTCAGTGGTATAAGATATGACAAGAGCGACACTTTAAACTGGAGGCCCTCTTTCCGCAGTAGGATTTCTGGTGTAGGTTAAGGGCTTGCAGGTCATCGAAGTGGCGTCAGATTGAAAGAGCTTGCAAACAGGTGGACGAACATCCGTATTGAGGGATTCGCAGCCAATCATGCCACACGAATTTAGTTTACTGGGTGTGCTGCCAGCGTACCGTTGGTTCCCAGGCATTCTAGTGTTATTTTTGGAATTCCGACACGGGGAAGGTACTACACGTACTCAAATTCGTTAATCGCACTTTAGGAAGCTATTTATGTCGTCGTGAACTTACTGCATAATCCAGTATGAATACTCACTTTATGTTAATTATGGAGGTAATTCAACAAGTAATGCAACACTTCTTTTCTGAAAGCAGGTTGGTTTTATTCACGATTCCAATAAACCATATTACTCCCAGCTCGTTTGGCTAAAAAATAGTATTTTTTTCAACATAATCTCCGTTCAATGCGAAGGCCTTACGCCACGTTGCTGAGCGGGCCTGTATACCAGCAAAGTACCAACCTACTGGTCGACTGTCTCTGATGACTTCGATGACGACGGGACGTCAAACCTTGAAGTGCCTATACTGGTCGACGTTAGAGTCGTCCCCTCGCAGCATCGATAACCTCCCCATCAACCACTTACCACTTACTGCGGAGTGCATCATTCATTGCGGAAAACAGATGGAAATCGGAAGGTGCGAGATCCCGGATGTAGGAAGGATGAATAACAACAGTCTAGTGAAGTTTTGTGATCTCTTCGCGAGTACGGAGATCTACGTGAGGCCTTTAGTTGTCATGGAGAAGGAGAAGTTCGTTTGCATTTTTGTGGCGACAAACACGCTGAAGTAATTTCTTCAATTTCCTGAGGGTGGCGCAGTACGCTTCAGAGTTAATCGTTGCCCTATGAGGGAGGACATCAAGCAGAATAACGCCTTCAGAGTCTCAGAAGACAGTCACTACGGCTGTAGCGGCTGAGGGTGTGGTTTCGAAATTTTCCTCCGGAGGCCAGGTGGTGTGCCGCCAATCCACTAATTACCGTTTTGTTTCCTGTTCTGAGTGATGAAACCATGTTGCATCGCCTGTAAAGATGTTCAACAGAAAATTGTGTCAATCAGCACAGCACGCAAGCAGTCCACACAGACGGGTCTTCGTTGCTCTTTATGGTCTTCGTTAGGTAGCGAGGAAACCAGGGGGCATTCACCTTTCAGTACCCCAACTGGTGGGCGAATGTGTCAGCACCACCAAGAGAGACGCAGAGTTAAGCAGCGTGGTGTCCGTGATTCGTCGATCACCTCCAATGAGCATGTCCGCACTTTCCAACGCTGTAATAGTCACAGCGGGAGATCGGACAGGTCTGTGCGACCTTGTTGCGATCATGATAGACGCTTCACTCAACGACTCGTCGTGCTTTCGTTCGCTGCCAGGTCTCCGTAGACATTCTGCAAGCGCCTATAATATCAGCGATGCTCTCGTTCTCCGCCAAAAGAAAGGCGATGAACACTTCTCTGCTTGCAACGCTTCTCCGTTACAGATGCCATTAAGCAATGTATAGCGCTGCCACCTATCGGACTTCGATGAAACTAGAGGGGCTAAAGCGGGAATATTTCACGATGCCCCACAATAAATTTTACGTTTTTTCAACCGAAATAGGTCGTGAAGACGAGTGTTATTGAACAGCCCTCCTAAATTTAGTAATTATGGATCGCCCACTTCATTGTTTCATTTGTAACAAAAGATAAACGAATGAAGTGCGACAGCTGCAAGAACGTATTTAAGGTACAATAACATGACTTTTATTTGCAGTTAATTCACCTAATTTGGGGCAAAGCTAGAATGCTGCAAAACTGTTTGATAACGATCTCTGAAGTGTTTGAATCAAAATAATCAGCAACTTTCCATTAAAATCTTCTATTAAATGTGTAGTAATAGTAGTTAGCATAATAATAAGTATTATTATTATTATATACCGTCTCTTACTAGTGATTCCAGGATCACTTTCCTAGCTGTTATTCAAAACTTCGACACCTTTATTAGTGCGCTTTACGGGATGTTATTACTGGGCTACACATCACCAGTGTTTAGGCATTGAGTGGCTCGTGATTTTCACGTTGTGGACATGAGGCTGCAACATATCCTCGCGCCAGTTTTTGTATACCTGAAGGCAGTTCAACTGTGGATGTGTTTAGGAGTCTTTCCACAATAAATCTACTTGATCGCCATCACTTACACGTATGTCCAAAGTCTTGGGCGAGTTCGCAGCAGACCTTGAAGTCCTTCATATTAGTCGTAACAGCAAAAGGCCCACTGCAGTAGTTTCTCCTCTCCTGACATTATGTAAAATTCTTCCCAGTGCATATCGCTATGTTTGAATGGCCAGCTCCCATTCCTCAGCACCCCAGCCACGTTATTTGTCATTTTTTGTTTTTACTAATACCCTGTTTACCACAGCTTATGTGATAGACACTTAACAGTATCTCTCCCAGAATAAGCAAGCTCTATCTCCTGTTATGTCGGTAAATTCTCTGATATTTACAATGGCTGCTCCACCGCGCGTTATCATCCTGACCTGGAGGAGATAAAAGCAAGGATCCCTCCTGCAAGTACAGTGGCTTCGGGGTAGGCGACTGGTGCAGTATTATCCAGAAACACATTTAATTTCCCGTGTCTTCGTCTCGCTCTCTCTCTCTCTCTCTCTCTCTCTCTCTCTCTCTCTCTCTCTCTCTCTCTCTCACACACACACACACACACACACACACACACACACACACACACACACACACACACACACACCACTTATATCATATATGACCTTATATCATCAGGGTAAATTAGATTCTAAACAAGTGATACGTGAGACCAATGTTGTAAGCAAAGCAATAGAAATCAGTGTAGGAGTACAAGGACCAGTTATGCCACGATCGGTCAGGTTCTAATATTAAATGTTTCGGGATGACTATAATACGATCAGGAATGCTATAGCAAAGCCATAAGCTACTGCGTTTCTTCTGGCCCAAGCTAGTTCTTCGATACCACTTTCATTAATCCTGATACAAATTGTTTTAAGATAGTCTGGTCCCTTATATCAACCCGCTCGTATATCTTTGTGCACCAGCTAGCACTACAAGGAGGTGACTCACTATCGAATCGGATGAATGTGGGAGACTAACGACCATTGTCTGGTACACTGGGCAGCCTGAGTGTTTCTTCGTTGGTTTTCCACTCTCCTGTAGGCAGATTCTGGACTAGTCCTCAATGTCTACCTTAGGAGACAACACAAGCAATTAAAAACGACAAATAGGCTATTCCAGCTCGTTTGACCACCAGCGGGCAGATGGGTGCCCGAACACAAGTGGGCCGAGTTGGTAAAATGGATGTACGGGCAGTAAGACTGCCGGGTCGTTGCGTACACGACATTTATGCGCTACGCAGACCCACGCAAACAGGGAAGTGCAGGGCGCGTGTTGTAGAACTGTCTGGTGGGTTGCCTATACCTGGCTGCGCCTATCCGCTAGCAACCTGAAGAGAGCCTGGCAGTACCCATGCCCTGTGGGGGCACCATTCGAACATAATATACTCTGATGAGCCAAAAAATTATGACGATCTGCTTGATAGCTTGTTTGCCCGTCTTTGGAACGAAATAAATCACTGATTCTGAATAGCATGGGTCAGACAGTTTGTAGGTAGGTTTGTGATGGTATATGGCATTAGATGTCGACGCGTAGGTCATGTAATTCGCATAAATAACGGGCCGATGATTTGCACACGGAGTGATGGCGCCCGACAGCGACCCACATGGATTCCATAGGATTTACGTCAGGCGAATTTGGTCCGTGAGACATCGTCAGTTCACTGTAATGCTCCTCAAACCAATGAAGCAGGGCTCTGAGTCAGAGACACGGACAATTACACTGCTGAAACATGATATCGCCATGGGGGAAGATATCGAGCGTGAAAGGATGCACGTGGTTCGCAGCTTCAGTGTGTCTTCGATTACTACCATAGGTCCCATGCAAGCGCAGGAGAATGTCTCCCATAGCATAATACTGCTCCCACCAGCCTTCGTCAGTGGTATATTGCACGTTTCGAGCCGCCTTTCACATCGATGACGTCGTTTATGGAGACGGCAATAGACCTAGTGTAGCAAAAATGTGATTCACCAGAAGAGCCGACCGTTTCTATTGATCGAGTGTCGAATCCCGATGGTCCCATGTGTACTGCAGTCGTAATTCATGAAATCGTTAGGTCAACGTGTGAACACGTAGGGGTGATGTGCTGTTGAGTTCAATGTTCAGCAATGTACTATGAACGGTGTGCTACGAAACACTTGCGCGCATGAACGAGCATTGTGCTGCTTCAGCAGAAATGCCACCTGTCCTACTTTGCAGAGCTGACAAGCCTCCGAACCCTACGTTCTGTGAAGAGCTGTGGACGTCCAACCGTTTAGCGTCTAGTGGTTGTTTCACTGTCCTACCCCTTACCGTAGATGTTCAAGGCAGTAGCACGTGAACATTCTACCATCTTCACCGTTTTAGAGACACTCGTTCGCAGGCTCTAGTAATAATAATGTACCCTTTCTCAAAGTCGCTTATTTCAATGGTTTTCCCCAATTGCAGCCCATATCTCCACTAGGGTCATCCCCCGTCTGTGCCTGTTCCACGTACATACTTCAGTTACCGCGTCACGTTCCCGCAACACAGCCAGGAGGCATCCAACGTCGCCGTGGGTAGTTTCCATAATGTTTTGGATTATCAATATACGTATAATGACAAGATTCAAAGACAGGTATCATGCATACGACTTCCCTCCCTCAGTATACGACTTGCCTGATAGCTGTGACTACTGGAAGGGCGTCCGAACAACAAGTTAAAATGGAAATAATATTTAATATTTTATCCATCTTCAGCAGTTGTTCTTCTGTTTGTTGAAATAACCAGCAACCAGTAATATTACTTCCATTACCGGTTTCAGGCGTCTAGTGCCTTTGTTCAGAAGATTATAACCATCGCATTACTTGCCAGTGTGAAAAATAAGACGCGTGCAGCATATTGCGATAATGCGGTTCACAATAGCTGTACAAAAGTGTTAGAATTCCTTACATCATATTTGTACAGCTCCTCTGAACCACATGACCACAACAGTATGTTGCATGCTTCGTATTTTCCACACTGGCAAATAGTGCAATAATTATGATCTTCTGGAGAATGGGACTAGGTGCCTGAAAACGGTCTAAGAAATAAAATTTCTTTTGTGGAACTGGTTGCTGATTATTCCAACAAAAGAAATATGTATTAGGGCATGAAAACTTATATCAAAACATCACCACATGAAATCAAGACAGGATTCACTAATACTTCAGACTTTATCTACCAGGATCGTTTTTTGCTCCAAACTACGTTGGGAAAAGACCATGCTTATACGGCACTGATTAGCTTGAAAAATTTTGGTGATGATACAGTCTGTTACCTAAAAAGTTGTTAATCGCCACGACAAATCGGATTTTTCATAATTGCATAGAAAAAGAAACGGATCTTTAATACATTAATTTTTTAGTAGGCCTAATATATGTTAATAAAACTATTTTTGTCCTAATTACTACGCAAACTAATCGTTACTGATGACAAAATAGATGTCACATTTAAATGCGATTCCGTGCGCAGGAATTCGAGATGAGAGAATTCAGTACCAGCCGGCCTTTGTGGCCGAGCGGTTCTAGGCGCTTCAGTCCTGAACCGCGCTGCTGTTACGGTCGCAAGTTCGAATCCTGCCTCTGGCATGGATGTGTGTCATGTCCTTAGGTTGGTTAGTTCGAGTAGTTCTAAGTCTAGGGGACTGATGACCTCAGATGTTAAGTCCCATAGTGCTCAGACACCCCAGAACTCAGTACCGGATGTAAGACTGTCGCTGAGAACTGTAGAACCACTTGCCAGTTTTTCTTCTTTTGACGCGCTGCAGAGAATTAAATCCGTTGGAACACTTTAATTACGAAAATACTGGCAGCCATGTAAAGGAGCACTAACTCTTGTGGACAGCAAGTTATTTGGTTTGCACAAGATACACCGTTTGAACACTGTGTAGATTTATACATGGACCGTGGGAGTGACAACATTAAAATTCGATTAAAGAAAAACGAAACAAAAATTTTGCGAGCAGTACAGCTTATGTGAACGAAGCAGCGGGCGATCTGATTTAAGGAACTCAAACATGCTGTTCATACAGAACTTCAGCAGCGATCTCTTTTCGTAACTTTTTTGTTACGCAGTTAACAGAAATATCCACAGTCGAACATTGAATTGTGACATGGGGTTATCGAAAACCGTAGCCTCAGCTACGTTACGGCTTCCTACTACAGCTACAGACAGTGGAGGAGCGGCCGTTGCCGTTGGCTGAGAGAGGCTTAAAACAGAGTCCACTTCTGGGACAGGCCACCCACAAGTCGCGGCTTGCGTTTGTGGAGCACCGGCCGATGTGGAGCGTGAATGCGTGTGCGCCATAGTGGCCGCCGTAACGAACCGCTCTCCTTAACTCGGCAAGCCTGACGCTGGCATCTGATACAGTCTCAGCAGTCCATGTACTAGTTTTGAATTACATCCGCTTTGCCGTGTGAGAAAGAGCTATCGTCCTTTACTTAAGGGTGAGTCAACAGTTCCGGTAATATGGGTAATATTAGCGGCGAGTATATAGCAGATGATACACAGTCTCACTTGTACGTTAAAATACAGGGTGTTCGGAAGTTCCAGTTACAAACTTTTATGACTTGTAGAGGAATGTGTGTACATAATGATGAGGTCCCATACTCAGAGGAGCGTAGGGGACGATGCGGGAGACCCGCACCGCTGTGCTAGGCAAGGTCCTAGTGGAGGTTGTTTGCTATTGCCTTCCTAATATTCTGAATATGAACTCATTTCCAGTAACGTCATCTAACGACGCTACGGAGCGTCAACATTATAGGCGCCGTCGCCTGTAAACGTATGCATAGGATCGGTGATTCCTTAATGATATAAACTTTCAAGGATGATGTAGACTGATAAATGTATCAGTTTCAGGTAAGGGTCCGTGGTTTGGAAAGGGACGAGTCGGAAAGTTACAAGCAACAGTTCCTCTGATATGTCTGATAGTGGAATACATGTGCCGGTACTGTTGTTAAGAACGTAGGCGACTTTCAGAGGTTGTAGTAGGGACCAATGCAAGAGAAAATTCTAGTAAACAAGGGCTCTAAAATGAAGACCTGAGGAATTATGAGCACTAGCTCATTTTCGCTGCTGTGAAACACATCTCCGCCATTGAACAAGTACTCGCAGCTCTTAAGCTATGCATTTTAGAGCCCATGTTTACTGGACTTTTTTTTCTGTTTTGGTCCATGCTACCACCTCTGAAAGCTGCCTATCGTACAATCTTAACAGCCGGCCGGGGTGGCCGAGCGGTTCTAGGCGCTACTGTCTGGAACCGCGCGACCGCTAAGGTCGCAGGTTCGAATCCTGCCTTGGGCATGGATGTGTGTGATGTCCTTAGGTTAGTTAGGCTTAAGTAGTTCTAAGTTCTAGGTGACTTATGACCTCAGAAGTTAAGTGCCATAGTGCTCAGAGCCAACAATCTTAGCAATAAAACCACCGCTACATGTATTCCACCTGCAGAGATATGAGAACGATTTTGCTTATAGCTTTCAACTCCGATTCCGGTACAGGGAATCTTGCCTGAAATTTATAAAGTTATCCTTCTCCATCATCCTTAAAAGTTTATAATATCATCACGGAATCAGCCTTCATAGTTGCTGCGGTCTTCAGTCCGAAGATTGGTTCGATGTAACTCTCCACGCTACTCTATCCTATGTGAGCCTCTTCATCTTCGAATAATTACTACAGTCTGCATCCTTTTGACTTTGCTTACTGTGTTCGTCTCTAGGTCTCCCTCTACGATCTATATCTCTCACACTTCCCTCCAGTTGTAAATTCATAATCTCTTGGCGTCTCAGAATGTGTCCTATCAACTAATCCTTCTTTTAGTCAAGTTATGGCACAAATTTATTCCCTCCCCAATTTTGTCCGTACCACCTCAGTAGTTGTGTGTTCCATGCATCTAATCTTCAGCACTCTTCTGTAGTATCACATTTCAAAACCTTCTATTCTCTTCCTGTCTAAATCGTTTATTATTCATGTTTCGTTTCCATACATGCTTACACTCCGCACAAATACCTTCAGAAGAGACCTCCTACCACCTAAGTCTATATTCGATATTAACAAATTTCTCTTCTACAAAAAGCATTCCTTGTCACTGACAGTCTACATTTTATATTCTCTCCACTTCGGCAATCATGAGTTATTTTGCTGCCCAAATACCAGAATCTATCTACTATTTTAAGTGTCTCATTTCCTAATCCAAACCGAGCGAGGTGGCGCAGTGACTAGCACTCTGGACTCGCATTCGGGATGACGACGGTTCAATCCCGCGCCCGCCCATCCTGATTTAGGTTTTCCGTGATTTCCCTAAATCGCTCCAGGCAAATTCCGGGGTGGTTCCGTTGAAAGGACACGGCCGACTTCCTTCCCTTTCCTTCCCTAATCCTATGAGACTGATGACCTCGCTGTCTGGTCTCCTCCCCCAAACAACCCAACCCCTAATCCAATTTCGTTAATACCACCTGATTTAATTTAACTGTATTTCATTCCCCGTCTTTTGCGTTTGTTGACGTTTATTTTGTACCACCCTTTATATATACAGGCTCTGGCACCTACAACTTCGACCTTCGGTAGCGCTGTTGGGTGATGGTTCAGGAAACGTGTTACTATTTTAAATATTATGTATTCGCTCCCGACTATAAATCCATAGAGGCCTATTTACGACCGGTTTGGCATGACAAACATCCATTATCAAGTTTCATATATTTATGAGACTGTCACTTTGTCACATACATCTGAAATTTGATCATAGACAGCACAATTCACCCAAGTGAAGAGTGGAAGTGAAAAGCGTTATAAGTGTCCAATGTGACATCTGAGAATGAAAAAACAATGTAACTTTGTACAACTGATTTGCATCTTTTTGTATAACTGATTTACATCCACAAAATTGAGAAGGTATTCTGATGGCATAGACTTACGCTACTTGCCGCATCACAGCAAAAAATGACACAAATTAGAGAATAAATATTTAATTAAGAAGGTTATAGAAAGTTGAAAGTGCCATACCAGATAACTGATTCTTGTAAAGAAGAAAACAGCAAAAAGCTACTGTCAATAATGATATTTTTCACAAGTATCGCCGTTCCAAGTTTCCAATAGACAGGTTTTTCTTCAAATGGCTGTTCACGTTTATATTACATTTGTTATTATTTGCATTAGTTGTGTGTTTTTTTTCCCTACAAAAACAAATATAAGCATGAACAGCAGTCCGAAGATGAACGTGTAGATTGCAAACCGGTAACGACGCTATTTGTGTAAAATAAATAGCATTATTAACAATGGCTGGTTGTTGTTTTTCTTTTTTTTGCAAGAATCAATTTGTCTTCTACACAGTCATAGTCTCAACAATGACCGTTTTCGACAAAATAGCAGGGGAAAAAACTTTTTTCATCTGCCATTAATACTGAGGCAGTGAGTACTGTGGTGATATAGATACAGAAAAGCAGTATTATGTTTTTAACTTGTAGAACTATTGCCAACGAAAACCATTACCCGTATACTTTAAATTTGAGAAATCCAGAGGGAGACCATGCTTCATCGCTTCATCCACTAACGCCTATTTGAAAGACTTTCTCCGTAGGGTGTCACTTGGAACAAATTTAGGGACATACAACAGACTAGCGAGAACAATAGCACTGAAAATTCGTTTTCTGAAGAAATGATATTTAGAAGGTTTCTGCCGGCCGGCGTGGCCGAGCCGTTCTAGGCGCTACAGTCTGGAACCGCGTGACCGCTACGGTCGCAGGTTCGAATCCTGCCTCGGGCATGGATGAGTCTGATGTCCTTAGGTTAGCTAGGTTTAAGTAGTTCTAAGTTCTAGGGGACTGATGACCTCAGAAGTTAAGTCCCATAGTGCTCAGAGCCATTTGAACCATTTTTTCGAAGGTTTCTCGTTTTCGTAAAGTTATCCGTGTGTTACGTGAAAATGTTGAAAGTTTCATGGTCTAAGGAAATCATATTTTATTCGGTTTGTATTCCTCTATTTTTGTGTTTTAAATGAAGATGTGAAAAGGTGGAGAGGAGGAAACTGGGAACTACAGTGAATTCACCCACAGCTAATCATTTCCTACGTAATGCATTGTAGTTGTTTTCTTGACCATCCATGTTTGGTTTCGAGAAGCGTGCCTTACCACGAGGTAACGTTTCACCGCATGTATTATTCCTTGTGTGACACTATAGCGTTTCCAGTCTCCCATACTCGTAGGTAACGGGCGTGAAATTCCTTGAATATTCTGCGAGGATGAGTTCGTGAAGAGGCATCTCGTACGAAGTCGCCCCTGGCTTTGGTGAATACCGCAGGTCGACTAATATGCCAACCGCACCAGTCAACTCGTTTCTCAGTGCTCCTTTCAAATCGTGTTCTCTTTTTGCATGGTTAGTGGGTTTTGAGATCGTTTTAGACAAAGATCATATCTACGGATCACGCCAAGTGGGGCATCAGTCTACCTGAGAGGTACAGGAGCCACAGTGTGTTCACGCAGTGATATTTTTGAACAATCGCACTGCCATGTGTAAAGTAGACTGAAACGTCTGATTGATCACAAGTAAGTGTTAAATATTTGTCTTAAAACATGTAAAAATTTTGCGTAGTTGAGTATAATCGGGGTAATTTGCCCTCCATTTTAAGCAACAGTTTTTCACGCTTCTCAATGTTCGTGGTGTAATATTTCCTGAACTGTGTGTTGTACAATGATACAATTTTGCAGGTGTCAGCGATGTAAAGTTCCGAGGATTTGAAATTATGTGTAAAGTTTGTTGGAAGTTGCTAAGTGCTCTCATTCTCAAATAATGGATGAAAGTAGTCCGGGTAATTTTGGCGCCGTCAGTTAAGCAGACTCAAGGCGTATACTTAATACACGTTCCTGAATGTAATACTGGACTTGTAGTGTTACAGCTTTAACGTGATCGAAGGCCTTAATGAATAGATTGTAAAAACCATGTTAAAATTTGATTTCGGTCATTAACTGTATGAAATAGTAGAAATAAAATTTTTCTTACCTCTAGAAGCCATTACATAGGCAGTCTGCAACTGATCCGAGCCCCGGGCTACCAGTTTAGTAATGCAGATAAATACGTTCTTGTGCGTGTGCGTCCCATTAATTATGCTTATTCGTGTATCCTGTGCATTATTGTCTGGCAATCGATGAAGAGCGTGTATAAGGCTACTCTTATCCTGATGTCCAGGTACTGACTTGTTAAATGCATTGCTAGGTGAAATTAAGAGAGCAAATACATATCAAACCCTTACGAATTCTGAAGCTGGCTTCGCAAGCAGCAATTGATACTGGTGGGCTACGGCCACCTGCTTAATAGTGTGTTGCATCACTTCTGGAACGCAGTGCAGCTGCTATTTTGCGTGGTACTTGTCCGACGAGTCGTAGGTTTCCGGTGCTGAGTGGCACCAGAAGTCTACTCACATGTCATGCAATTCCCGTAGGTTACTGGTCGGTAGTGTGTGTGTATCTGGCGCCCGGCAGCGTCCCATATGTATTACAATGGGTTCTGATCAGGTGACTACGGTCTCTGTGTCGCGAGTCTGGCCTTGTGATACAGTTAAGCTATTTGAAGAATTTACTGCCGTCGAGGAAGAAGTCAAGCGTGAATGGATGCAGGTGGTCCGAAATAATGTTGACGTTGTCAAAATTTGTCACTGTGCCTTCAATTACTACGATAGGTCACCAAGGAAGCCCAGATGAATGTACCTGTTCGTGTCGATCTCCCTGGCAAGCTGAATTCTTCGCCTGACTTCATTTACACTCGGCTGCTTGATGCTGTGACGGAGGGGGAAATCCAAGGTCATCTTCTCTGGTCAGGGCGTCACTGTTGTCCACCGGATAATGAAAAAGATTAATACGCACTTAGTCCCTACTCACCCTTTTTCTTACATTTGATCGAGTAGTGCTTCCATCGGAGATTAAGGCAGGCTATAAAGTCATCAGAGTTCGACCAAACATTCTGAACACAATGTGTTGTTATCAAGTTAACGTTATGACAACTATCGCGAGTCCTGTCAAAGCACGACCAAGTATGGTACTTGGGGTAAAGATGCTCATGGGGGTGATTGCCGGGCTGCTCCTCCTTTTATGTAGTTGTCGTGATAGTAATTGTTTCTTATGCAGAGGTAATAAGCATGTAGCATTACGTAAGCGTAATTAAATCACGCAAGCGGGAAGGCACGATGATACACGCAAGTTAAATTCTCGTTCGAAATAACAAAACGCAGTGTTGACTTCGGCCTCCTGGTGATACAGATGGAGCTAACGTAGATCTCCAAATATTCCAAAATCAAAACTTCTGAGGGTCGTCTTACATGCTGATCTTTCTTAACATTTACCTGGGCGCATTACCAGTTCTTACACAGCACAGAAAGAGGTTCTCTCTGTCCTGCGCAGGACAGCTTCCTCAGGCCTCCAAATTAATGGTGATCACGGGAGATAACAGAAAGAGCGAATGGCACGACGGTCAGAAGTGCTTACATAATTGGATATTCATCTCGTGATCTGCGAGTGCTGTGTGTGTGTGTGTGTGTGTGTGTGTGTGTGTGTGTGTGTGTGTGTGTGTGTGTTTTTAAAAGGTGGTGATGAGTGATTGAGAAGCGGATGGCGACGGGGCCAGTACCAAGACGTTACTGTCACAGCGAGACAATCGCAGCTTCTGGCGCGTCCACGAACAAGTCGTCGACCTTACCTCCGTATACACTTAAACAAATACAGTTTCACGTTCGCTAGTTTTCCATAATTTTTGTGTCGGACATATCGACCTAGAATTAAATTAAAAATAGCTCCCATACTGCGATTGTGGCAAGGTTTTCGGGAAGATTTCCCTCGGAGCGAAGGCAAATATCGAAGCTGTAAATACCCTATCCCTTCAAAAATACCCCAGATCTTTTTCGTGAAACCACGCGCACACGCGCGCACGCGCTAGTCAAATATTATCCCAGCAAGGAAATACCAGAACTGGTATATCTTTCAGATATGGTTCCAGTTCGGATTCAAATTTCCCACTCTCACCTGTCACGGAGTAGTCAGATTCAGCCGAGAATTCTACGATGCGTCACCCTGTGCAATTGCGTAGATACAGACGAAAGGAGAATAATACAGAGATTTGCGATCGATATGTTCGGAAAAGACACAATGTGATTTTTCTGTCTGCTTGTGCAGCCTAATTTAAAGCACTCCTGTAGGACTTTCGATATAGTTTTCATTGATAGATAGACTGACTCACCAGGAAGGTTTATGTATAATTATTACTACTCCGAAATAAAAGTTGTCTGATCATAAATATTTTGTGCTACCTCTGCGAAGGCTGGCTGTTCTAATATACAAAAATGAATTATGTATGTATGTATGTACGTAAGTTTGTTTGTCCGTTCGTTCGTTCGTCTTCTATGCATTCCTTTACTGCTCATCAGATAACAATAAAACTTACCTGAGCTGTGAGCGGGCCCAAGAAGCTTTCTGTGGGGATAAGAACCACCTATTTTCTGTGGGGATAAGAACCACCTACTACCCATAGGTATGGGAATAAAAAGGCGGGCGGGCATGCAGAAGTTTAACTCAAGAATATCTGGAGCAGTTTAAATCAAATTTGCTATATACATGAATCATTATAATAATACTGTGGATGTAAGGAACCTCTACTACTGCTAGTGGGTGCTGGGTGGGTTACGAGAAGAATGGGTGACATGTAGAGTCGTCCAGTGACGAACTATTGCCAATTATCTCCTGTAAATAGTTGGCTAGGAACATTTTGAAAGCATTCTATTTGCATAGTTCAGTGCATCAACCACATCGTGAAAACGAGCACTGCAACAGCCAATAATTTTGCGAACGTGATTCTGCGCCATAGATCATGCCACTCTGCTCGATACTACAGATGCATATAGCGTCGTCTGTGAAGACGCATAGTGAGCAAGTTAGAGAATCATCCAATTTTCCGCCACAGTCCTCTTTCTCGAGACAAGCAAAATTAAAAAGTTTCCTCACAGTTCGGATGAAATTCCATGGCGAAATTTGCTAGAGGTGCGGATGCAATGTGTGTACAAATATGTTTGATGTACGTTAGGTGACAAAGGCAAAAACTTATTACACTACTGGCCATTAAAATTGCTACACCAAGAAGAAATGCAGTTGATAAACGGGTATTCATTGGACAAATATATTATACTGGAACTGACATGTGATTACATTTTCACGCAATTTGCGTGCATAGATCCTGAGAAATCAGTACCCAGAACAACCAGCTCAGGCCCTAATAACGGCCTTGATGCGCCTGCGCATCGAGTCAAACAGAGCTTGGATGGCTTGTACAGGTACAGCTGCCCATGCAGCTTCTACACGATACCACAGTTCATCAAGAGTAGTGACTGGCGTATTGTGACGAGCCAGTTGCTCGGCCACCATCGACCAGAGGTTTTCAATTGGTGAGAGATCTGGAGAATGTGCTGGCCAGGGCAGCAGTCGAAAGGCCTGTACAGGACCTGCAACATGCGGTCGTGCATTATCCTGCTGAAATGTAGGTTTTCGCAGGGATCGAATGAAGGGTAGAGCCACGGGTCGTAACACATCTGAAATGTAACGTCCACTGTTCAAAGTGCCGTCAATGCGAACAGGAGGTGACCGAAACGTGTAACCACTGCCACCCCATACCATCACGCCGGGTGATACGCCAATATGGCGATGACGAATACACGCTTCCAATGTGCGTTCACCGCGATGTCGCCAAACACGGATGCGACCATCATGATACTGTAAACAGAACCTGGATTCATCCGAAAAAATGACGTTTCGCCACTCGTGCACCTACGTTCGTCGTTGAGTACACCATCGCAGGCGCTTCTGTCTGTGATGCAACGTCAAGGGTAACCGCAGCCATGGTCTCCGAGCTGATAGTCCATGCTGTCCGAACTGTTCGTGCAGATGGTTATTCTCTTGCAAACGTCACCATCTGTCGACTCAGGGATCGAGATTTGGCTGTACGATCCGTTACAGCCATGCGGACAAGATGCCTGTCATCTCGACTGCTTGTGATACGAGGCCGTTGGTATCCTGCACGGCGTTCCGTATTACCCTCTTGAAGCCACCGATTCCATATTCTGCAAACAGTCATCGGATCTCGACCAACGCGAGTAGCTATGTCGCGATACGATAAACCGCAATCGCGATAGGCTACAATCCAACCTATATCAAAGTCGGAAGCGTGATGGTAAGCATTTCTCCTCCTTACACGAGGCATCACGACAACGTTTCACCAGGCAACGCCGGTCAACTGCTGTTGGTGTATGAGAAATCAGTTGGAAACTTTCCTTATGTCAGCACGTTGTAGGTGTCGCCACCGGCGCCAACCTTGTGTGAGTGCTCTGAAAAGCTATTCATTTGCATATCACAGCATCTTCTTCCTGTCGGTTAAATTTCGCGTCTGTAGCACGTCATCTTCGTGGTGTAGAAATTTTAATGGCCAGTGGTGTATGTACACTCCTGGAAATTGAAATAAGAACACCGTGAATTCATTGTCCCAGGAAGGGGAAACTTTATTGACACATTCCTGGGGTCAGATACATCACATGATCACACTGACAGAACCACAGGCACATAGACACAGGCAACAGAGCATGCACAATGTCAGCACTAGTACAGTGTATATCCACCTTTCGCAGCAATGCAGGCTGCTATTCTCCCATGGAGACGATCGTTGAGATGCTGGATGTAGTCCTGTGGAACGGCTTGCCATGCCATTTCCACCTGGCGCCTCAGTTGGACCAGCGTTCGTGCTGGACGTGCAGACCGCGTGAGACGACGCTTCATCCAGTCCCAAACATGCTCAATGGGGGACAGATCCGGAGATCTTGCTGGCCAGGGTAGTTGACTTACACCTTCTAGAGCACGTTGCGTGGCACGGGATACATGCGGACGTGCATTGTCCTGTTGGAACAGCAAGTTCCCTTGCCGGTCTAGGAATGGTAGAACGATGGGTTCGATGACGGTTTGGATGTACCGTGCACTACACAGTATCCCCTCGACGATCACCAGTGGTGTACGGCCAGTGTAGGAGATCGCTCCCCACACCATGATGCCGGGTGTTGGCCCTGTGTGCCTCGGTCGTATGCAGTCCTGATTGTGGCGCTCACCTGCACGGCGCCAAACACACATACGACCATCATTGGCACCAAGGCAGAAGCGACTCTCATCGCTGAAGACGACACGTCTCCATTCGTCCCTCCATTCACGCCTGTCGCGACACCACTGGAGGCGGGCTGCACGATGTTGGGGCGTGAGCGGAAGACGGCCTAACGGTGTGCGGGACCGTAGCCCAGCTTCATGGAGACGGTTGCGAATGGTCCTCGCCGATACCCCAGGAGCAACAGTGTCCCTAATTTGCTGGGAAGTGGCGGTGCGGTCCCCTACGGCACTGCGTAGGATCCTACGGTCTTGGCGTGCATCCGTGCGTCGCTGCGGTCCGGTCCCAGGTCGACGGGCACGTGCACCTTCCGCCGACCACTGGCGACAACATCGATGTACTGTGGAGACCTCACGCCCCACGTGTTGAGCAATTCGGCGGTACGTCCACCCGTCCTCCCGCATGCCCACTATACGCCCTCGCTCAAAGTCCGTCAACTGCACATACGGTTCACGCCCACGCTGTCGCGGCATGCTACCAGTGTTAAAGACTGCGATGGAGCTCCGTATGCCACGGCAAACTGGCTGACACTGACGGCGGCGGTGCACAAATGCTGCGCAGCTAGCGCCATTCGACGGCCAACACCGCGGTTCCTGGTGTGTCCGCTGTGCCGTGCGTGTGATCATTGCTTGTACAGCCCTCTCGCAGTGCCCGGAGCAAGTATGGTGGGTCTGACACACCGGTGTCAATGTGTTCTTTTTTTCCATTTCCAGGAGTGTGTAATATGGCAGCATTAGCTTGGCTCCAAACTTGTAAATCCAGATATTGGCCTCGCTACCTCCCTTAACTTGATAAAGCACTCGTACACTTACGTGTAAACTTACGTGAAGTCCGGAAATGAAGCGACTGGAAATTTAGCACTCCTGCCTTCGGAATAGGTTCCCGAACGAGAGCCGCCTCAGAATGCAGCAGCTGTCGCTGCCCCGGCCACGCCTTTCCATTGAGCGCGCAGAAGAAATGCTGAGCTGGATAATCCATTACGGCGGCCCACGCCGGCGGTGGATAGACGCGGCTGTCTGCGAGTTTAACGACGACGATGGGCGGCCGGCCTACAGCCCTTCCCTTCCCTTCCGTCTGGAGACGCGCGATCCCGACCGCCCAGGTGCGAAGCGCCGTGGCGTGTTTCTTGAGGGGCAGCCAGCGACGGGGTGCGCAGTAAATCCCCGCCTCCGTGGTGCATAATTAGCGCGCTCCCGATAAATCAGGGCGCCGCTTCCGGAGTAGGTACGGCCGCGCCTCCGACACGGGGAGGCGTTACGCCAGAAAGCTCTCTTCGCGCCCAGTTTCGCTCGCAGCGGGGCGCTTCCACTGTCGAGTGACGCCCACGTAGAGTCGGCGCTGAGAGATAGAGTAATGCGAAGACCAGATGGAGTACACAGGTTGCCTGCGGCATCACTGTAGGAGAAAGGTTCGCAGGAGATGTGGCCATTGGAAAAGAAAGTGATGAAGCTGTGGCATGCGATGCTTCGTGTAGCCATTTTTAGGCTATTTATGCAATAAACTACTGGGAGATGAAGAAGCTTGCACAGGTTAGAGTAGCATGGAGAGCTGCATCAAACCAGTCTCAGGACTGAAGACGACGACGACGACAACAACAACAACAACAACAACAACAACAACAACATGCAATTAATTACGGGACGAATCGGAACCATCGGTCTATGAATTTTCCATTGGGTGCGTAATTTTTGTATATTTGGATTCATTACTGTAAGTTCTTTTTACGTGTTCAGTGGGAGTACTATTGCAGTGTTTAATAGTTTTGTTTACGTTAGCTGCAAATCTATTGGTTGGTTTGTGAGGCAGTTCTGTCATATTATTAGACTCAAAGGACGACATGACCTCGTCTATACAGGGTGGTCGACTGATCGTGACCGGGCCAAATATCTCACGAAATAAGCGTCAAACGAAAAAACTACAGAGAACGAAACTTGTCTAGCCCAGATGGCCCTATGGTTGGCCCGCTAGATAGCGCTGCCGTAGGTCAAACGGATATGGTGAATGACGCTCCGTCGCTAAATAGAACGCGTGCAAAAGTCTGTCATCGTTCCGTAATTCCTCTTGTGCCCAGTGGTAGAACTGTACACGACGTTCACAGTCGTCGCCATGCAATTCCTTGTGCATAAAAATATGGTACGGGTGCAATCGATGTTGATGTAGCATTCTCAACACCGACGTTTTTGAGATTCCCGATTCTCGCGCAATTTTTCTTAAACTGATATGCGGATTAGCCACGACAGCAGCTAAAACACCTACTTGCGCATCATCATTTGTTGCAGGTCGTTGTTGACGTTTCACATGTGGCTGAACACTTCCTGTTTCCTTAAATAACGTAACTATCTGGCGAACGGTCCGGACACTTGGATGATGTCGTCCAGGATACCGAGCAGCATACATAGCACACACCCGTTGGGCATTTTTATCACAAGAGCCACGCATCAACACGATATCGACCTTTTCCGCTATTGGTAAACGGTCCATTTTAACACAGGTAATGTATCACGAAACAAATACCGGCCGCACTGGCGGAATGTTACGTGATACCACGTGTTTATACGTTTGTGACTATTACAGCGCCATCTATCACAAAGCGAAAAAAGTGGTCCAACTAAAACATTCATATCTATTTACGTACTACACGAATATATAATAAAAATGGGGGCTCCTGTTTAAAAAAAACGCAGTTGATATCCGTTTGACCTATGGCAGCGCCATCTAGCGAGTCAACCATAGCGCTATCTGCTTTCCCCCTTCAAGCTAGACGAGTTTCGTTCTTTGTAGTTTTTTCGTTTGATGCTAATTTCGTGAGATATTTGGCCCGGTCACTACCAGTTGACCACCCTGTATAGTCGTTTTTGTTTAGTGTGACGATGCTACATTCCCTTTATCAGCTATTAATGCTCTAGCATCATTAGATAGTAGTTCATATTTTATATTATTCGGAATATTTTGTTCTGTTTTGGGCCGGAATTTGTATGCATCTTGTTCGCTGAGTTCCTTGTCTATAATGTTTCTTACGTTCACTGTAATGGCAGTCTGTTTCTGTATGACCAATTCATTATGTCTATTGCAACTTTAGTAGTTGCTGTCCAGTATTTTATGGCTTTTTTCTGTAATTTTCGTGAGGTGATTTGTTTTGTTATCTGTGAATTCTATATTTTTGAAATTTACTGTCGGCAGAGGTGACCGAGTGGTTCTAGGTGCTACAGTCTGGAACCGCGCGACCGCTATGGTCGCAGGTTCGAATCCTTCCTCGGGCATGGATGTGTGTGATGTCCTTCGGTTAGTTAGGTTTAAGTAGTTCGAAATTCTAGGGGACTCATGACCTCAGAAGTTAAGTCCCATAGGGCTCAGAGCCATTTTTTGAAATTTACTAGACGTTAATAAAATTCGAAATAAGATTCATATTCATGTGTAGGTTGTCATATGTGATGCTGAATGTGCAAAAGTATGGTGAATTTCTTATTATGGATATGTTAAATGTATCTGCTTTTGTTCTATAACAAGAAATATAAATCGTAAAAAGAATTTTATAAATTTAATTTTGCTTGCATCTTTATTTTTTAGGAAAACAACAATTATGCAAAATATATATATATTATGATTACATAGGTATTACATTCTGTTTCAGATACTAAAATAAACCTGAAATTTAATGTCTTTCTTATAATCCCATCAATACATTTAAAATATAATGATAAACTTCACATACATAGGACTCAAAAGCAGACAAATATAATTAACGTAAAAATAAATCTTCAATGCACCACTGTTTCGAATCGGAATAGAAAGTCTAAAATAATTTCTCCTAGCCATCTACAGATTTCTAATTCTATGCAGGCTGTTCTGAAAATTTGTGATTGTGAATTTTTAATAGCTATGAAAATAATTGTAAGATTTAAAACAAAAATGGGTGCATCTAACACATAATTGATGCATTAATAGTGCATCTCCTTACTATTACCTATTAAATGTACCCCATGTTTTTAGTTTTAAATCTTACTAGTATTTTAATAGCTATTAAAAATTAACAAATTTTGGTGACTCTGCGGGTTACAAACCTGTAAGAGGTTAGGAATCTGTGGGTTAAGGAATCTATGGAGGCCTAAGAGAAATTATCTTACACTTTTTACTACAATTTAAAAATGTCTATTAAAAATTTATTCAAAGAATTACATCTGAAGCCTCCCGCTCAAATATTTCATTTTTGTAGGAAGTTGGCGAAAATGGTAGCTTCAGAACAGGCTCAATATACTTCTCAAAATTTGGAAGAGGCAGTATTAACGAAAGTTCAACGATGTATCTGCCAAATGTATTCTGAGGTTATTTTAGAATATACCTAGTATTTACTACAAACTCACCAGAGGGGTAAACAGAAGAGCTGACAGCCTGTGTGTGTGAAGCACAGAACTATTGAAACAGACTCAATGCCCGCAGAAGCATAGGTTTAATTGCAACTGACACAGAACACTTTTCTATGAGTTCTAAATTTTTATGTGCTGGAAACAGCCGAAACGTAGTAATAAGTAAAAATACGTTAAGTGATCCAGAAATATTCACAAATATCTACAATGATTGCAGACTAATTCACAAAAATTAGGTCATTCACTGATAATTGAATATGACGATCCTATTTTCGCTCGCTTTTCCACCTGCGCCTGCCACTTTTCTCTTTCAAGGTCATTAATAGTGTTCGAGTCTTTCCCTGATTTAATGTTCTCAGTTCCTCGTGTGTATTTGAACATTAGATACGCATCTAGATATGCAGACTAATGATGTCGTTTACTTGTTGACTTTTTTACTGTCTTGCTAATGTTGGCACTCCTTTCACAAGTGTACTAAAGTAGTTCATTACAAACAAGTGATGAGCATACAGGCCAAGCATGTGTCTAAACTAACGCCGTATTGACTACAGATTGTGGTTTTCCGTTCCGGGTACTGACATATTTACATCTCTCTTCTACCCACGATTTACTAAATTTAGTTTGTTCGCTGGTCGGTTTATTTATCCCACCTAATTGTTCTTCGTTACGATCAACTTTGTTTCATCTCACGCGACGTGGCGTGTTGCCGGCATGGCAATCTTTTTAAATGATTCGCTGGTTTATCGTGCTACGTTAACACTGGTTCGCTGCTGTGCTCTTTATTCACCTACCTTACGGGGTAGATTTGCAGAGCATACGAAATGTTTTCAGCTCTCCCCGTCTGCAGTCAAGTCTGACTCACGCGGCCCCTCTCCTGCAGTGCATCTTCAAATACCTTCTCCTCTGCCTTTCTAGGCCACTTTTATCATGTCTTACCATTTACCCTTACATTCATAATCAACGCTGGAAAAATCGAAACCAGTGAAGCTGCTGCTCTAGGATAGTCTTCTGCAGAAACCTTACATCAAAATTTTCTACATTTATATCTACATGACTCCTGTAATGTTCACACATAAGTGCCTGGTGGACGATTCTTCGAACCATCTTCAGACTATTTCTCTACCGTTCCACTCTCTAACAGTGCGTGGAAACATTTGAATCCTGTACGAGCTCTGATTTCTCTTGTTTGATGATGATGATGATGATTATGATGATTATTTCTCCCTATGTAGGTTGGCAAGAATAAAATATTTCTAGGATAAAATTGATGACGGAAATTTAGTGAAAAAATGTCGCCTCCAAGAAAAACGCCTTTGTCTTAATGATTGCCACTCCTTCATTAAAACCCTGACGAGTAAGCACTGCGGAGAATGTGAAGAGATTTGCTTTATCCAGTAACACCAAACTTTGTATACAACAGGTTAATACAGTCATTAGCAGAAAGCTCCTGAAAATCTCTCTTGGGTTATCCATATACATCGCCGGTGATACTAGATGCTGCAAGCTGAAGACATTAGATTTACGTCTTGTGGATTCTTTCCAGCCGCATCTCTCGCCACTTCACGCAGGCGTGTGTGTCGTTTACTGAGACAGCGAGAAGTAGTGTTTAGATGTTGTTAGTTTGAAATGTTTTAACTTCTAGGTCTAGCCCAAGTTACTAGTTTGCATTCGAACATTTTGAGCCATTTTAACGGGTGTTGGAGAAATATTTTGAAATCCAAAGCGGTCCCTCCCTGCCCTCTCCCCCCCCCCCCCCCCCCCACCTTTTTCTTTTCTGAGTTGCGTGTGTCAAGGGCTTGCCTACGTCGAGTGCATCTTTTGATCGAGGCTCTTATTCTGTGTTGTGTTAGGGCAGACAATATGCAGATTAATAGGAAAGAAAGCGACGCGATACAGCGCTAAAAAGACCACTTTCTCGGATACCAGAAACGTTTCCCCGAGCTTATCTTACCCTGTCCGACGTACTACTCTGTTCAGTGTCACGTGAGCTCGTTCTATGAGGCAGTGAGGACAGTTTTGAGCTTTTGCGTGCGACACTAAAACACAGTTCGGTGACCAGGAACGGCACAACACCACGTGTCCTCCCCTTGACAAAAAATTTCGGGAAGCAAGTTTTTGTAAGTGAAGAATTCCAATCGGTGACTTCTGTATTCTGACGAAGAGATCAAGGTTCTTGGCATTTAATATAAGCAATGTAAAATGTGTCTACTAAACTGATTAGCAGTAATCGACCTAGGTCTTGTTTATCTCTCCCTGATCAATTTGGGAAGTGGGCTTAAATCCTCTTATGGACGTACTCTAATTTTGTACACACAACAAAAAAGGTTTTGCATCACCCCAGTTCCCAGAACTCCTGAAGACAGACGTTGACTGTGGATATTCTATCACAGACGCTGTCCCTTTGACTGTTCAGAGATGTCACTAAACCCATCCAAAGATGTAAACAACCATGCGTGAGCAGCGCCTGTTAGACGGTGGGGGTCAGACAGCCAATGAGTTCCTGTCATTCCACCAGGAACGAGGTACACGGCTCGAGTTGTCTGTAGTTAAACCATGCCTAGACGGTCAATACTGCGGTTTGATCGCGTCCGTATTGTTACCTTGTGCCAGGAAGGGCTCTCAACAAGGGAAGTGTCCAGGCGTCTCGGAGTGAACCAGAGCGATGTTGTTCGGACATGGAGGAGATACAGAGAGACAGGAACTGTCGATGACATGCCTCGCTCAGGCCGCCCAAGGACTAATATTGCGGTGGATGACCGCTCCCTACGAATTATGGCTGCAGGAACCCTAACAGCAACCTCGCCATGTTGAATAATGGTACTCGTGCAGCCACAGTACGTTGTGTTACGACTAAAACTGTGCGTAGTAGGCTGCATGAATCGCTGCTTCACTCGCGACATGCATGGCGAGGTCCATCTTTGCAACCACACCATGCAGCGCGGTATAGATGGGCCCAGCAACATACCGTATGGACCGCTCAGGATTGGCATCCCGTTCTCTTCACCGATGAGTATCGCATATGCCTTCAACCAATCAATCATCGGAGACATGTTTTAAGGCAATCTGGTCAGGCTGAATACCCTAGACACATTGTCCAGCGAATGTGTCCAGCGAGTGCAGCAAGGTGAAGGTTCCCTCCTGTTTTGGGATGGTATTATGTGGGGCCGACATACGCCACTGGTGGTCATGGAAGGCACCATAGCGGCTGTACGATATGTGAATGTCATCCTCCGACCAATAGGGCTACCATGTCGGTAGCATATTGGCGGGGCATTGGTCTATATGGATGACAATTCGCGCGCCCATCAAGCACATCTTTTGAATGACTTCCTTCAGGATAACGGCATCGCTCGACCACAATGGCCAGCGTGTTCTCCAGACATGAACCCTATCGAATATGCATGGGATAGATTGAAAAGGGCTGTTTATGGACGACGTGATCCACCACCCACTCTGAGGGATCCACGCCAAATCGGCGTTGAGAAGTGGGACAATCTGGACCAACAGTGCCTTGATGAACTTGTGGATAGTATGCCACGACGATTGCAGGCATGCATCAGCGCAAGAGGACGTGCTACTGGGTATTACACGTACGTGTGTGTACAGCAGTCTGGACCACCACCTCTGAAGGTCTCTCGGTATAGTGGTACAACATGCAATGTGTGGTTTTCATGAGCAATAAAAAGGGCGTATACGATGTTTATGTTGATCTCTATTCCAATTTACTGTACGGGTTCCGGAACTGTCGGAACCGAGGGGATGCAAAACTTTTTTTGATCTTTGTACCATGTGTATGATAGGTATGAGACACTTAAGAATTAATTGCTTAAATTTGTATGTTTTAGGTACGTGGCGTACGCTTCTACAAGTTGTCTGCTTCTGTTTCCGGGGTCTTTAAATGTATGGTAAGATTATTTTAACACTACTTTTTCTTTCTAGTTACACTATGTTGTTCCGAACAATGAATTTATTAAGATGTCTTGAAGAATATATTGTGCCATGTGCATCAGGCTTACAATTAAGAAAACTGTAACACCATCGTAGGAAACTTCCCTGTCTGCCAAACGAAAAGATATATAAACGGGTTCAAATAAAGCTGTGTGTTACCCTGACTATTTTTTGAGGCCGCAGATAGAGCTGCTGTAAGACTTTCTTCCTGTCTTCTAGTCAGAGAGACCTTAGGTACACTATTGATATATCCATTCAGTCACCCGATTCCCTTGTATCGACCTCCATGAATTTTTACATTAAGCTTATAAATAAAAAGACTCGTCGACGTTTGGAAATATGACAATAATTGACAACCAGATCAAAAACATATGAGATGGTTGTCATTCAGTCACCTATCGTCCTATACATCTCCTAGTACTTGACATTAACATTAGTTGCATGAAATAATATCTACACCTATTATAAAAATGTATGCACATTCCACATCTCCTTCTACACTACTGGACCGACTCCAACGAAACTTTGTACGTATTTCACTTACTGGCTGGGAATCATCACTAGGGGGCAAGAACAAACTACATATCAAACGGGTTAGCATAGGCGTGAAAAATCAGTGTAGCCAACGATGCACGAAACTCGGAACGTGTACTCACTCTTGAAAATGCGCCACTCTTGTTGCGCAGTGGTCTTAACATTGGACAATGTGTGTGACATACTTTCTGTGGTCCCTACGTATGTCCACATGCATATATCTTTAACTGTTTACTGTACAGACAGCATTAATCTGACAAGCATGAAAATCATACGAACCAGAGGGGAGGGGGGGGATTATCATTTTCAATTTCGAGGTCAGGTCTAAAACATGTTAAGATTAAAGACATGCTTTCGCATCTTCCCAGGCATAGCAGTGACAGCCGCACACTCGTCCGTTTCGCTATAGCCGCGCCACATCGCGTCTCAACGTCTTCCATTCGTATGTCATTTATGCTGTCATAATTGCGTCAAAAGTAAGAACAGTTGAGATACACTGATATAAAATAGATGCTCTTTCGGCAGGTGACCGATTTCGGTCTTGTACCCCTTTTCCAATCAAACAAGGCTGAATGAACATCTATTTTATTCGTAACTCCGTCTGTCTTTTCATTATAAGTCAGTAGGAGTCAAGTGTCCTGTAACGTCCAGCATGATGGAAGCATGTGAGAAAATTTGACTATTGGTGATGCTGCTTGTTTCATTGACTTCTTTTTGGATTCTGAGCACGTAGGTATCCCAGGCAATGAACTTAGTGTGTTCTTCACCTGGTGTTGAGCCCGTTGGATCGTGACAGTGATATGGTGCTCGTGTGGGGACGCATCGGTGGCTGTGCTGGTGCCCCACCGCACATAGCGTTTCTGGGGCACCCCTGCTCTCCCCACTTCCAGCCTCCCTTCCACCTCTGCTGTTCTTTCCTCTTCCTGCTGCACTGACTTCCCTTTCCGCTTCTTGTTTGCACGTTATGCCTTCCCCCTGACTGGTTAGTGCTGTTTGTCTTGTTGCTCCGTTGCTTTCTGCCATCCTCCATCATGGAACCTCGCTGTTAGGTCCCCTCTCCCAAACTAACCAATCAACCAAAATTCGACTACGAAGTTTGTTTCTGACGAGTCACAGATTTGCTTCTACACCGAAGCGCTAAAGAAACGAGTATAGGCATCTATTAAAATACAGAGATATGTAAACAGATATAAAATGGCGCTGCGGTCGGCAACGCCTATACAAGACGACAAATGTCTCGTGCAGTTGTTAGATCGGTTGCTGCTGCTACAGTGGCAGGTTATCAAGATTTAAGTGGATTTCAACGCTGTGTTACAGTCGACGCACAAGCGATGGGACACAGCATCTACGAGATGGGGATTTTCCCGTACGACCATTTCACGAGTGCACCGTGAATATCAGGAATCCGGTAAAAACAAAATCTCAGACATCGCTGCGGCCGGAAAAAGATCCTGCGAGAACGAGACAAACGACGATTGAAGAGAATCGTTCAACGTGACAGAGGTGCAATCCTACCGCAAATTGCTGCAGATTTCAATGCTGAGCCATCAAGAAGTTTAAATGGCTCTGAGCACTATGGGACTTAACATCTTAGGTCATCAGTACCCTAGAACTTAGAACTACTTAAACCTAACTAACATAAGGACATCACACACATCCATGCCCGAGGCAGGATTCGAACCTGCGCCGTAGCAGTCCCGCGGTTCCGGACTGCAGTGCCTAGAACCGCACGACCACCGCGGCCGTCAGCAGGTAACCGTTCAAGCTGGTGGAAGCTCTGTAATGGTGTGTGGCGTGCGCAGTTGGAGTTATATGTACTCATGATACGATTAGATACGACTCTGACAGGTGACACGTACGTAAGCATCGTGTCTGATCACTTGCATCCGTTCGTGCCCACTGTGCATTCCGACGATCTTGGGCTATTGCAGCAGGACAATGCGACACCCCACACGTCCAGAATTGCTACAGAGTGGCTCCGGGAACACTCTTTTGAGTTGAAATACTTCCACTGCCACAAAACTTCCCAGACACTAACATTATTGAGCATAACAATTTGACCATTTTATTTGGACTGTTGAGCTCCGTGGCCGTGGATAATGATATTTTACTATAAAAATACAGCGACCAGCTACTTTTTTAATGCGTTTTATTTATGCCAATATGCATTTCGGGTTTGCACCCATCTTCAGAGTTACCAAACAGAATATTTCTGAAAAACTTCCACGCTCTACTTATCAAACCACTTACTAAGCACAATCAAGAAATAACATAATTTAATATAAACACAACAAATGCATGTAATAATATACAAAATAAAAATCTTAATTCTGTCTTCGTTATATTGTAAATGTATGAATTACTGCTGTGTATAAATGTGTTATGTTAGTTTATTATCTTCAGTATTGCCTAAGTAACAAGAAAAACAAAAAAAATTGTATACATCGTACTTAGAATACTTCTATGACCCAAGTCAATGTTTAGTAAGCAGTAGCTTATCTAGAACCTCAAAACTTTCGTAAAATATAACTCTGTCCATAGATAAACTGCTTGTATGTGAACAAAAACTGTCAGTCGACAACTTGGCGGATAACGCAGTGCACCTGTGTCAAATACGTGACAAAACTGTTGTTACAAAAAAGAAGAAAAGCCCAGAAAAAAACAAAGAGAGGAGATTGTAGGTAAAATGACCAACTGATAGTGTGTAACTTTAAACTCGCGAAATTGAAGTAAATGATTGGAATCGTTGCTTTTGCACAGGCCAGCTGAAGCATCCAAACTGCTGTCGAGATTGTACCACTGTAGAAACTGAGGATACATGTAATTTGCCAGCTGAAGATGGGTTCAAACCCGAAATGCATTTTGGCATGAATAAAACGCATTAAAAAAGTGGCTGGTCGCTGTATTTTTATAGTAAAATATCATTATTGAGCACATCTGGGATGGCTTGCAACTTGCTGTTCAGAAGAGATCTCCACCCGCTCGTACTCTTACGGATTTACGGACAGCCATGCATGATTCATGGTGTCAATTCCCTCCAGAACTACTTCATATATTAGGCGAGCCATGCCATGTCGTGTTGCGGCACTTATACGTGCTCACGGGGGCCCTACACGATATTAAGCAGGTGTACCAGTTTCTTTGGCTCTTCGGTTTAATAGCCTGATACATCGGTAACACTCTTACAAAATAGTTTCAGACTTCCGGCATTTAAAACTTTGCACTGCAACGCGATTTAATTTCTTGGAATGAAGGACGGTTCTTACGCAGTTAGTCTCATTTCAAGTAGACTTGAGGGAACGGTACAAGCAGTGCCTCGCAGTTCCTACTCTGCGATTGGTTTTCAGATATTTGGGAACACGCGTATTCATTCCTGCAATGCAGCGTCAAGTCACTCAGCTGCTGCATTAGCTGCGGCTATTGCAAAGAAGATGCCGCATACGGGCATTGTGGCACAAAAAGACACGAATACGACCTGGTTGGGTCTGGGCTCGGTGGAGCATCGGAAGACGGCTTCCGCTTCCGAGGACGCAGCTTCCGCTCTTGATAGTAAACTCGCTGCTGCAGCATATGCGCTGCTCCGCAGCAACTTCAGTTCCTGTTTTCCATATAAAGCAAAGCTAATTACAGCAACAAGTCTGATCCTTAGAGGCAACTGGTCACCAGTGCGTCCCGCTACCTACAGATGGGGCAGTACTGCTTTCGGCCCCAGGCTTCAGTATTTAATATAGTAGACATCACTTTGTTGTTGTTTCTTGGTGTTAAATAAGGAAGTTGAAAGTAGAAATATTATGCTTTAGTGCAGCGTGTAATGGTACTTGAATTACGTAACCATTACGGCACCTCAACTTAACCTTTCGATACCAGCAATATTCTACTGTGTTTCTGTAGAATAGTTAACATATTTCTGAGATAACATTTAGATTTGATTCCATTAATGTAGAGGTACTTTGATAAATCGCAATGTTTATATTGCAATGACATTAATCTTATGTGAATTCTTCCTTTTGTCACTATGATCTTTGACGTACTTGTAACTCTGAATTTTGGGCGCGTAAGCGGTTATTAGTTTGTTAGAGTGTCGGACCTTGAGAGAGTCAAGTCTGGGATGTCATGTTGGAAAGACGCATATTGTAGTTAGCTTATAAAATGTGAGGAAGATGTTTTCAAGCATGTTTTGTATTGTGAAGTGATGTTTTGTGTGTTTCGTGATATTGCAACAAAAGCAATAAAAAGGAAGTGTAACTTAAATTCGGAGTGCTGATTATTTTTTTACATCACCATTGTGCTAACTTCGAATGTTTAATCTTCAAGAATGGTTAGTGAAGCGCTTCTACAAAACTTTTGAATATAGCAGAATAAAACCTAGGCCTCATTGCATCCGAGCTTGGAATCATCACCACCTAGATTTTCGACGATTGAGCCATGATTTTACAACGAGACCAGCGTGGGAAACACGAAAAGACGAGTGCCTAGTTTATTCATTATAACCTGAAATGACTTTATTAATTGTGCTCTAATAACAGCTGCCACATAATAACTTTGTTGTTGCCCGAAAATACAGTATTTAGCAGCGTGAGCAACACTACAATCATTATTAAATTTTGATCGTTGTTGTGGTAGGGTTGTTAGAAGCGACAGTGTATGAAGACTAATGGTCGAATTATGCCACACTTCTGTAATGTATTTAGGCTTAGTGCTTTCTCTCATTGTACCATAAAGTTATTATTGTTGTTGTTGTTGTATGTGATATAATTATCCGTGAATTCCTTGAATCTCTTGGTGTGTGTGTGTGTGTGTGTGTGTGTGTGTGTGTGTGTGTGTGTGTGTTTGTGTGTATGTAGAGACTAGCAGAGGCATGTTGACAGAAACAGGTCTCTAGTTCGTGACTTCTCCTTGAGTCACGCTATACAGAGAACTCGTAGACCGACCAATACTGTACACTTTCGCAAGGAAGACTGAAGTGTCACCTTGAGAGAGAAATGAACGTCACGTTATCCTAGAATGAGTGAAGGAAGCGGATATCTGACTCAGGAGCAGCAGACGAGGACGTGAGTCGTCCTTCCGCTCATGAGTCCGTAACTCACTGCCGCATTTGATATCGTTTCAATACGTCATGCCTCTAACATTTGAAACTAGCTTGTTTGAGGAAATATATCTGAGTAACCAGCATCTCATCTTGATCGCTTTTCTGATTAGCGCAGTTAAAGGAAGTTACCTCCGTAGAAGTTGCGTGAATATCACTGTCGGATATACTTTCGCGAAAATGAAGTATTTACTGTAGATAGTGCAACTGTCAAGACACAAACAAAGAACTGTGCATGATCTCTGACTTAGAGAATTCAAACTGGTGTGAAGCCCTCACGTGCCGCCATCGAGAAGGTCCTGACATGGCGTCGAACAGAGTCTGCGTATGTATCTGTGGAATATCCCTCCACGCATTTCGTATGGTGGTGAACGAACTTTCAACAGCAAACCAGATACAGAACCGTGCAGAGTTGTCGACCAACTGCATGACGCAGTTGTACGACAGCGACATTTCAGATGAAAATACAGATCTGGGGAGCAGTCACGAACGTCGTTCTTCATAGAAGATAAATTTCTCAGCTCATGTGGCGGTGCATAGTCCTCCTGAAATCAAGAGCAGTTGGCCGAGGGCAAGACAGTAGCTCAGCCTTGGAAACATCCTCATGCTGCTGTTGGTGTTAGTCTTGTCCTCCGTATGAAGAAGTGGAGATTAGGGTTAGCCAGCTAACGATGCAAGGGCAGCAGTCAGCACAATAAACATGGTACGAGAGATTGAAACAGCCAGGACTCACGTAAAACAATACCTTTTAAAACACAGCCCGTCAGCGACGACTTTTGCGTGCTCTTTCCAGTCCGAAGCGTTTGCGTTATTTGGACAACGTGTTCATGCAATAACATTTGTGACACCCAACCAGCCAATAGCAGGAGATTTCATCTCTTCAAGTATGTCATGAAATTTTACAGTTGTTCATTTGCTTCGTCTGTTCTGCGACATGTATGTAATTCCTGCAGTAAATCTGACCATCTTTCCATCAATCTGAAGAGGACCTAGTTGCCTAAGTGTCCACACCTGCTACCCTACTCCACCGCCGAACAACAAGGCTGAGGAATCTGTATTGTCTTTTATACCCATTCCAACAAGGGACCAGTCACTCCGTACCGTAGTCACATTGCACAGTCCAGTTTCTGCCTATATCTGTTACGACAGTCTCCTGTCCAAACCGATCCAGATGGAAAAGCACTAAGACACTAGACGTGCATTCGGAGGGCAGCAGATCAAATCTCAGTCCAGCCATACGGATTTAGGTTTTACGTGTTTTTCTAAATCGCCTAGGGGAAATCCCCAGACAATTCCTTGAAAAGGACACGGTTGGTTCCCTTTCCTACCCATCCTCGGTCCAAGCTTGTGGTCGGTATTCAGTGATCTCGTTGTCAATGGGACGATAAATCTTAATCTTCCTTCTACATCTACACATACACCTTCCACAAGCCACCGTACGGTGCTTGGCGGAGGGTACCAAGTACCACGACTAGTCATACCCTCTCGTGTTCCACCCCCAAACAGAGCGAGGGAAAACGTCTGTCTATAAGCCTGTGTACGAACCCTAATATCTCGCATCTTATCTTCTTGGTCGTTACGCGAAATGTATGTTGGCAGCAGTAGATTGAATCAGCAATCGCCCTCCGGTTCTGAAATTTCCGCACTAGTGACTCGCGAAAAGAGTGTCGTCCTCCCTCCAGGGATTCTCATTTGAGTTCACGAAGCATTTCCGTAATAATTGCGTGCTGGTCGAACCTACCGGTAATAACTCTAGCAGCACACATCCGAACTGATTCGATGTCTTCCTTTAATTCGACCTGGTGGGAATCCCAAACAGTAGAGAAGTATTCAAGAATGTCTCTCACTAGCGTTCTATGCGACGTCTCTTTTATATAGTATATATGAACTACGTTTTCCGAAAATTCTCCCCGTACAACATAGCGAGCATTCTCTTCCCCGACTGTCAACCTGACGTGCTCATTCCATTTCGTGTCGCTTTGCAGCTTTACGCCTAGATATTCCTTCCTTCTTTCCTTCCTTCCTTCCCTGTCCAGTGATCCCACACATGAAACTTCGTCGTAGTAGGATGTCCGGGACAAATGGAAAAGGTACAATGACGAGGGTTTTTCTTGGTGGCTGATTACTCTGCCGCATTCAAATTTGGTGTCAATTTTGACGTCGTACACAAATAGTTAGTAATTCAATATATCCGCCGAAGAAAGTCTGAAGTGTCGCATTAACCATGTACTGGTCTTCCCCTGCACTCCTTCAAATTAGCACTCATTCGGACTACCCTCTCTGCGTGTGCTGGAATGTATCCAGACATTGCTGTTGTTAGTCGCCCTGATAAGTTCTCGGCTTATGGCTGTAACTTCATGGAGAAGGATGCATGCCTAGAACCGTCTGTCCCCCGCCTCGCACGTAAGTGGAATGCGTTGTAGGGTCACGAAGTGAGGCTGCCATAACTCGGGACGGGTTCGTTACGGGCGGGATTTAATGAGCTACACCTCGGCTCGGCTCGGCTCACCTCACCTCGCCTCGGCTCCACGCTAATTCCAACAACTGTGCAGAGGGGCGGAACCAGACCGCCCCGTGTAGGCTGCATATCTTGGGGATTCCCCTCATCCACCTGGCGCCGTTTCTTAGTGCTCTCGCCAAGTCGTCAGAGGATGCTCATTAGACGCGGCCACAGACTCCTCGTATTATTCTTAAGCTTCAACTTCGTGGTGCCCTCTTCTCTTTCGGATACAGTACAAGTAGTAGAGACTTACTCCTCAGCTGTTCTCTAGAACATCGTATTATTCGTTATCGATAAAATAGTACTGGAAACTTAAATCCTTTAAAGTTGTCTGCTCAATAAATTCGGCAATGTTCATGTAGAATGTACAATACACAAATGGCTTATGAAAGGCTCATCGCCAATAGACACGCCATTCGATACGAATATGATAAGGTCGCGATAACAAATGGTAAGACTGGACTTGGTCGTAATATTAACGATAAAGTGCCAACATTCAACAATTCGTTGAAGTGTATTTATTCCAGTAAAACTCCTCAAGCAGTATAACGTTATGCAGGCGCGCGTTATTGACACCCAATCAGAATTCGGAAAAGTAAGGCCTGTACTCACGTTGCTTCCGTGATTGCAGTTTTTCAATTAACGTAGATTTGGCTATTTTTCTCTCTCCAGACAGGTACACTAATTGATATTAACCTGTGTGGACTAAATTCTAGTACCAGTCAACAACTTGATGCGAGCAGTTGGTACCTGTCAGGTCACACCTAGTGAGAGCCACTACCAGCAAAACACAGTTATGATATGACTAAAAACACTTCTCGATAAAACTTACTTGATTCCAGTCGCTGCCAAGAAAAAGATCCGTATAATGTATTTCTTTCATCCGCCTAACCCAGCAAGCAAACTAACAATATACGCAAAATTTGTAAAATCCCTCAAAATTAAGTAATGAACTAACGTTTGAGAAAAATATAACACTGAAAATATTGAGGCGAATCCAATCAAACTCACAGAGTAAGCGTAGAACACGGAAACAGCAGTCAGTCATCCTGCCACCATTTTTTTTGTTTGCAATTTCTAGTCAGTACCACAAAATTCTGTGTTCACGCTGCGTCAGATATGAGCAAGAACTCAAGCTTCAAAAGATTAACACAATTTCCGTCGTCGGGAAACGACACAGTGCTATAGTAGATGTGAGCCTCTTAACGTAGTTTCTTCTTACGTTACTTCGTTCTGCGTTACTATAGCTAGTCACCTGAAAATAGGCGGTGATTGTGATTAGAATGCACAAATGCAGGAAATTAGCAATGAAGTAGGCACAGCCTTCACCTCCCCCCCCCCCCCCTCCACACACACACACACACACACACACACACACACACACACACACACACACACACACACACACACACAAACCGATCATTCTCTGGGCCGGAAATATGGAACGGAAGGGAAATAGACACCTCCCTCGTAGCATTTTACGGAACTTCATATTAACAGCTCTAGTAATGATACTTGTTCACTAAGACAGCAAAAGAGGTAGTAGTAGAAATTCTCAGGTTAACCACAACATTTGACAGAGACAATGGGACGTGGAGCTAGAGTTGAAATAATCACAAAGAGTCAAAATTTAAAACTTGGAATTACACTCAGACTGCTTGCTTTGTGAGGGACGTTTCAGCGAGTCGAGTGGTAGGTGCCAATTGTAGTCCTTACTGACGACCACGTGTTAGCTATGTTGCCTGTTTCATAGGCTTGTTTACTGCCTTTGGAAGCGTGACAGACAGCAAGCCGGCAACACTGGCCCTCGCCACTGCGGTCTTTGTCACATTGTAGTTTGAATATATAAGTACGATGTCAAAGGGGTAGGAGATGTTCGGAGCTTTCTCTTTTGCCCCTCTCAGTTCACAATGCTGGCCCATTTCTTAGATTGCCGATTTCCCGCATTTCCACATGCGGATTTCGTCCCCATTTCCCATATTACATCACTCCACCTCCAGCAGGCAGAACGTCACTGCATAAATGGTACATCTTGATTGCGGCAGCAAAAATAGGAAGCCGTCGATAGCACGAGGTACGATCTACACAACTACATCGCACATTTTCAGAAAGTCATCGAATTTGTGTACAAATAAATTACACATACGCCTGGCTTTCAAAGTCTCATTTGAGATATGTCATCTCATAATTAAAATAAAAATATTCTTCATCTCTGATACCAATGTAAGTTTCCGAGTGTTTTCCCTAGGTTTTAAGGCAAACGCCAAAATTGGAAATCCGCTGCCTCTGCTTCACAATCAGCTCTCAGGGAATCGAACCTGGAACTTAGCGAACTGAGCTAGCAAAGCGCGACTCAGGACTGGCATTCATAGTCCCACTTCCCCCAATACCTCTCCTACCCTCCGAACTTCATCGGCATGCCTTGCGGAACTAGAACTACTGGAAAAAAATAGTAGCTCGGTGCAAATTTTTATTCTGCCTAGAAGTTTGAAATCAGTGCACACTCCTCTCCAGCTTCAAAATTCATTCTGGACCAATCCTCTAAGCTGTCACTAAGCTATTTCTCTGTAATACCTTCTCTGTCAGGAGTGCTAGTCCCACAACGTCTGCAGAAAAACTTCTGTGGAGTTAACAGTTCACGGGTAAACGGCCGGATGTCACATTCCGACGGGCACCATATTTCAAAGATCACATTCTCGTCAACGGAGATGAGTGTCTCAGCAAGCAAGAGCTTGAGCATCTGGAGAAAATATTCGGGAAGAACTGGTACACTGAGCGAAAAAACTGGAGCGTCTTCCGTCGTACACTGACGGTACAACCGACAGGATAGATGAGGAATCTCAGGGGGATGTGACCACTGAGTTTATTCCATTTTGTGGTGCATTATCGGGAAAGATGGGACGAATTCTTCGGAAACACCGAGTGAAGATTGTCTTGCACCCCCCCCCCCCACCACCACCTCAGATGAAACTACCAAGTAATGCCAAAGACGACCTTGAACTAGGGTAGTCTGGGGTCAATCAGATCCGCTACCAACGTAGCATAACACACACGTCAGTGGTGCGTACTGTCGACGATTGCTGCCGAGAACACCAACGGAACACAAGACTGCAGCAGCCTAAAAGTCGGAGTCGCGGAACACTGCCTGTGGGAACTACGCGCTGATGACTATGACCGTACTAAAATTCTAACAGAAAAACTAAGTTCTGGGACGGTATGGTTAAAAAATGTATCAACATTTTAGCAAGGGAACCGCTGATAAATCGTGATATTTGCTACATCGCTAATAAGACCTGGGAACCTGCAGAGGAAGGGTATATCCCATAGTGAACTGGCTTAGCAGCAGAGACGTCGACAGCGCACGTCCTTGGGAGCGAACCTCGTACTGAGCGATATGTTGGTGGAGGGGGGTGGTCAACGTAGAGAGCGCAAGCCCGGGGGGTGAGGGGGGGGGGGGGGGAGGAGATGGTAAAAACACTGCGCCAGCTTCTAGAGTATTTGTTCATCGGAGAACCTGATGATGGTACCTTGGTCGCTTGCAGAAATATTGTGCCCTTTGGACGCTGGCGTCCCCCGGCTGTTAACCCGCGAAGTATTTTGTCACGAGTTATACAGGAAGAAGTTGAAGAATCAAAACTTCTCTGGAGTTTGGAAGGTAGGCGGGAACGGTACTAGTGAGGATGCGAGGGTGAACTGTGAGTAGTTATTGAAAAACTGTCTGTAGAGCACTTGCCAGCGAAAAGCAAGGGTCCTAGGTTAGAGTCTAAGTGTGGCACTCAGTTACAGCCGTCAGTTTGAAATCCGACAATGCCTCGTCTTGTAAAGACACTTGAGTGCGAAATGGAACTCGTTAAACTTCGGTTACACGACAAATCAGTCTAATCTAAAAGCCTTAAATACAACTAATACCTAGGTATTAATTTAAATTGGAAGAAACACACAGAAAATGTTGTGGGGAAGGCTAACCAAAGATTGCGTTTTATTGGCATGGCACTTAGAAAATGTAACAGACCTACTAAGGAGACTGCCTACACTATGCTTGTCCGTCCTCTTTTAGAATACTGCTGCGCGGTGTGGGATCCTTACCAGATAGGACTGACGGAGTACATCGAAAAATTTCAAATAACGGCAGCACGTTTTGTATTATCGCGAAATATGGGAGAGAGTGTCACAGAAATGATACAGCATTTGGCTGGACATCATTAAAAGAAAGTTGTTTTTCGTTGCGACGGAATCGTCTTACGAAATTCCAGTCACCAACTTTCTCCTCCGAATGCGAAAATATTTTTTTTGACATCGACCTACATAGGTAGGAACGACCACTACGATAAAATAAGAAATCAGAGCTCGTTCAAAAATATATAGGTCTTCATTCTTTCCGCGCGCTATACGAGATTGGAAAAATAGAGAATTGTGAAAGTGATTCGATGAACCCTCTGCCAGGCATTTAAATGTGATTTGCAGAGTATCGATGTAGTTGAGATGACTGGTCTATTAATTGCAAGCTCAAGTATCTGCCCAAATGTGTTGCTACTTGAATATAAAGATAATTTCGCGTACTTAGTTACTGAAACTGCAAAAAAATGCGAAAGAAGGCCTTGCAATCCCACTATTTGGTGAATATTGCGCAAATCTGTCAACAATGAGCTTTCAAACTAAATGAAAAGTTGCAAACCAGGGTTCAGTTTCGCTCGCCAGTGATAAAGAGCGAAGACGGCAGATTGATAGTTCGTGACGTACATCGGTCGTATCGCGACATTTAGGTGCGTGCAGACCATATCGCTAACACACCCTCAGGGACCGACAGTGTTGTTCACGTACAAGTAGGAAGTTAGCGTCGCAGCTGCGATCCGTCTGTCTGTGTTGTTGAGCTGCATGGTGGAAAAATCCAGGTGTGGCGCGATCTGCCGCTTTTGGATGTAAAATGTGCTACCGGGTTCGGCGTATTGTGGGCAGTCCAAACAGCAACCGCTATATCACTGTTTCCAGCCCGACGTCCTACCCCTCCTTCGGACAACCGAACCTGTCGTATTATAGCAGGATAATGGCTGGAAATACGTGGCGAAGGATGTGCAAGCCTTCTCGAAAACTATGGGCTAACCACCCCTTCACTGGCCTAAAAGATCATTTGAGATGTCCTCTATAAACAGGGTTGGAATATTGTTGGTCGACAACTTACCCGTTACCATCTTGCAACAATCACTGTTGACCTTCTGCTTGCGTAGAAGTTAGATGGAGGTATATTGCTCAGAAATATTTCCCTACCCTCTTCAATTTCTTGACACCACATCGCTCTGACTGCAAAATGTGAAATGTAACCGCTACCTTGCCAGCATGAGAAGGTGGAAAGACGATAATATAAAGAATAAAGTCGTAACCATTTACCAATTTCTAGCAGGAAGTCAATTAATGTTAGCTGAAATTAGCCTAGTGGTGCTTGTTAATTCCTGTTGTAATTTTCTGTTACTGCAGACGGATTTTAGAGAGAAACGCATAACTACAGACTTGGCCCAACGTAATTTTGAAAAGTGAAGTGCTTAAAGCTATCGGTGAGTCGCGTTTTGCTGTATCGTTAACTGAGAGTCGGATTTCGTTTCTGAGAGACTGGAAGTTCATTAGTGCACGATAAAAGGTCAGATAGTTCACAAATCAGTATTTGGATCACACCAATGGCGGACAGACTCCACGTCAGCACTATCGCAACTCTTTCATGGATAGTTGCAAACAAAGCTGATAACTAAAAAAAATAATACATAAGGACATGCCGGTGTTATTAAGCAAATAAATTGGAAATGTATTAATTTAAATACACTCAAAATATTTGCGGTTCTTGACAGCTAATAAGACAGACGCGTACATAGCGAAAGCTGAAGGATGAAAGACGATGCGAAACAGCATGTCATCTCCTTGCTGGCCACAGAAAACACATACGAAGGCTGCAACTTCCTTTATTATCACAGAAAGTCTTACAAGCACTTATTAACATTTGAGAATTCTCTGGTCCATGCATTTCATATTTCATAAGCATAAAGGAAAGCAAAATTTCTTTGAGGTCATACAAATAAGTAATACTCAAACGCTACACTGAGCTACATCGAATCCTATGAGTCAGAAATAATGGGCATCTCGATAATAATAATAATAATAATAATAATAATAATAAATCTGTAATTATTGACACATGTTCAATTACCCGAAAGTTCCTAAATGCAATATAACATATACCGCACAGTTAAAAGGAAGTGGTGCTTGATCAAGGTCCGTGTCACTTTCCATTTTTAACCAGACTTAACGTCTGAGAAAGTAAAGAAATAATAATAATAATTTGTGTGTCGCCATGTACCCAAGTTTGACTAACAAGGAATTTCTTCAGACATTAGTGAACTACCACGGAGATCGCGTGTGTCTTTAAAAAGTTTTCTTAGATCCGTTGTAGGTACGTGAGCATTAAGTAATAAAACAAGTTCAGTAAGTTGGCGTACTTTTGCATCAGTTAGGGTGAATTTAGACGGAGATGTGACATCGAATTTTTTAAGCGCCTGACAGTTAAGACGTAGCTGTATGGTGTTACTAAAGGAACATGACTAGGGTGGGACACAATGTTTTCGAGGTACCAGATCATGGCAAGAGCGATTAATGTTAATTTGTGACCTCGAGGTGGAATTATTTTTAGTGTAGTTACGTAGCAAGGTAGCAGCTTCGCAATGAAGTCACTCGCCAGTTTTTAGAATTGGCTTCCTACGCCGAATTCCAGGCGCACCGTTATAATGATATGCACGATTGTGAGTGCTGACGCAAATGTGTGGGTATCGTAGCCAAACGCGTGCTGCCGTATATCCGCCACTGAAAAGTGAAGCATTCTGTCAGTTCACCGTACATTGCAGCTATGTATAGTTCTATGAGAGACACTACCACGCATTTGAAGTATCTTCCAAAATCTGCTAGAAACACTCAAAATTCTGCATACGTTGCGTCCTTGCGAAAATAGCCACCATTATTTTCAGAATCCGAACCATGTTTAGGTCCATATCACATTCCATTGGCATTTTTATGTGAATTAGTGAATAAGCAGCAGCTTTGACAGATTACGCACATTGAACAAAGTTATAAAGTCGCTGCTAAATTGTTTCAGCTTCTGTAGTTTAGAGACAGCGCATGCCTCTTCCTTTCAGCAACTGATTCTGACACCCAAATAAGACGCGCGAAATCGGTTACCTGAAAAAATCTTCGTGCTTTTGTTAGGAAATGAAACAATTTTATAAACTGCGGTAGTCATGGTCGTCTCCATACGGTAAAAGTTGGTTTCCGTCTTTTCTATTATTGTGCTTCTGATATCTTGAGTGGTAGTACCCTTTATGTACCAGACAACTTTTTCTAAGTTACCCTCAAATGGTTGACCTCTTGTTAACGTTTCCATGTCATTTTTGAAGCAGTTTTCGTCAGAGTTTATTTACGTTAAATTTTTCGTGAATTGGAGTTCTGTTGGAATAACACAAGGACCAGAGTGTCTGTTGTTCTAGTCACAGGTTCGTGCAGATAGTTCTCTCCGTTTATTAGTGCTTTGTTTATTTTCAGTTTCAGAAAATATATCGACAGGATCCTGACGGTGGATCGATTATATTAATGGGTGGTTGATTTTTTAACTCCAAGCGGTAGTATCCTCCTTTACCAAAGGTTTTTCTTCAAACTTTTAACCTCTTAAAATTCTACATTAAGCAAGGCAGTTTACAGGAAAATAAATGAAATATAGAAAATTCGCTCCAAGTTTCTGAGGGAAATTATACTAAAATGTACACATTCCATTTTCAGAGAAATCATAAAGACGAAAGACGATTACACATGTCTACGGTAGAGGCTACAAAATCCGTATGAAAACCAGTTATTAATTTTTTCCCTTACGCGTACAGTTGTACCTCGATTGCAAATTATTTCGTTATCCAGTTTTCCTTTTGATTTGGTTCTTCAGTCAGCATCAGAACTGTACACAACTGGAACACAAGCAAGCAACAAGTAAAATTCAACATGTGAGCGATTAATCTCTATTTTAGAAATGCTCCTTATTCTCTGTGTGCTGCAGCATCCATGCCAACGGACTGAGAAAATGGGCTTCCAAGGAAACGAGGCGCTACTTCGTGTCCTTGTGTAAGTACGAAAGCTTTATTATTGGTTAGGGCTATCCTCATATGCTCACAGACGATCAACAGACTTTGTTTGACAATATGTAGGCAAAAATACCATTAGGATTTACAATTTCTCAGTTCTTGAAGAAAGATCAAATGAATATTCAAATGCAAGAAACAATTACGATGTGACGTGAAGTGATACAGGAAAGTCACAAAAACGCCAATCTCGTCGTTCGAATCAGTGTTTTAGTGCGATAATTATCAGTATGCTCAGACAACTGACCATCGAAGTCGACAATCCTTAGGTTAATTGCGTTGAAGCAATTTTAAATATCGTATTATTAACGCTGAATCAAAATGTTACTTCTTGGATAGAAAAGTCTTCGATATACTGTAGTTAGCGTCTTCTCAATAGCCAGGATGTTCACACTCAACAGCATGTATTTGTGTAGCCCATCTGAAACTTAATAGCTTATATAGAGAAATTTTCTTGATTCATAATGCCACATAAGTAATAGGTGCACATACCGTACAGTTGATTTAAATGGCCATAATACGAGTTCTTTATCCTCTTATCTTAAATTGTCTAACGTCTACAAACAGGTTAGAAAAAAAGTGAGGTCTGCAGATTTCACTTTTTGTGATATAATCTAAAATTAGATATTAATTGTAAAAGGCCAGTGTAGAATAATACTTTTTTTAATCTCCCTGGTATATCAAACGTATGTTCCGGGCCACGATTTGAACTTAGGACCTGAGTCTCTGAATGGTAGGAGATGAGGTACTGGCGCAAATAAAGCTGTGGTCATCAGTCGTGCTCCGATAGCTTAGTTGGTGGAGCACTTGCCCATGAAAGGCAAAGTTCCCCGGTTCGAGTCCCGGTACGACACACAACTTTCATCTGCCAGGGAGTTCCAAATCATTCACTCCGAAATTTTTTTCTGCACCTGTTACATTTTTTACACAGCAGTGAACATTGTGTGTTGTAAGTCGACAACCTTACAAGGAAAGTAGAGCCGAAGCTCCTGTGAACGTTTGACGATACCATTAAGAATGAAAGTCCTCGCTTTGGGCTGGTAATCTCCTAGCATTTGCCACAATTAACTGACATAAAACCCTTGATACCTAAAACAAAGGGATGGAACCGTTCACCATGGAAGTACTCCACTTTGACGAAGAAGCGAACGTCTTGCAATTATTAAGAATTCATATATACTATACCATAAGCATTTTGTTTTATACATTTAAAACATTGTCAGTCGATCGGAATCAGACATTTACAATTTTAGTTTGCTGCTGTATCTAAAAGCAATTCATATACATCTGTTCTCCGCAAATCACCTTAGGGTTTGTGACAGAGGGTATTTTGTATACTACCATCATCTCCTCTTTTCTGTTGAAGTGGCGAATGTTTCGAGGGAAGAACGATTGTTGGTAAGCCTCCTTGTTAGTTCGAAACTCTCTAATTTCATAGCCTTTGTTGCGATGTTATCATAGGACAGAGTGTTACATAGGCTGACTCTCCTAGTAGGAACGCATGCTTTCGGAGTTCCAAACGTAAACCACAGCAGGATGCAGAACGCCTCCCTAGAGTTACCTAACCATCTACGCGACACTTCGGCGCTTACTCAGCTAACATGTGAGGAAACGCGCTGGTTTTGTTTGGCGCTTCTCTACTTCCTGTATCAATCCTGTCTGCTATTAATTCCAGACGAACGAGCAAGATTGATGTAGGGATCGAATGACAGTGCTGTAAACTATCTGCTTTCTCTATTTCAAAAGGTATGAAAATGTGAGTTTTAGTTATTGCACTTTCCAATTCCGCCTATCGCTGGAAATATGGTCTGCCATATTTTCGACGCGCATGTGTGCTCGCGTGCTCCTTTGTGTGTGTGTGTGGGGGGGGGGGGGGCGTTCAATTGAACTGCTGCTTCGTTCTTTCGATCTGTGCTCTACCATGTAACCCTCCCCCCATCTGCCAGTCAAGAAGTTCAGAGACTGGATTAATAGAAAACAGAACAGTTGAGATAATAGTTTCAATGCTAAAGGTCTCCCTCCCTCCTACTTGCGTAAAACGCACAGAAAATACATAAAACCTTGTGAAATCGTCAGTCCTTCTTTGGGATGTTTTTCAGCTCTCGCGTCACATTGGCTTGAATGTAACCTATGTCCTCAAACCGTTGACTCTTCACGTGAATTTCTGCACTTTATCATATTGTGGTAGGTTGTTATTGATGGTACCAAGTCAAGCAATTGTTCGCGTTTTGCACTTCAAGCAAGTCACCGGCAGGCGTCCACGCGTCGTTTTTGTTCCGGAGACGAGATGTGCGGAACAAACTGTGCCCACTCTTCTCTCCTCTTCAAAACATTCTGGAGAATGAGTTGAACACTTGCTTTAGATCCATAGCCATCAGTAATGTTGACACATCCCGGCCGTACGTCCACCACTCACCTGATTGATCTAATGAACATATGTTGTCTACAACTGTCAGTTCAAGTTGCCCCAGTAGTTACAGCACTGACGTCAGTTGTAATCCAGAAATAAATTATACTTTGTATACTTACCTACTTTCACTTATTTAAATATGTGTGTTCAAACACAAGTGTGAAAATTAATCATCTAAATAGGGAAAGCAGTATGTTGGGGATGGGGAGGCTAAAGCTTGTTTTTTTAGCAGGCAATAGGCACCTTACTGAATCCGACCCTGTGTCCTTCCCATGAGCTAGGTAATAAAATGGCGTCTCAGTAACTGCAATCGACTAAATAAAAGCCTGTGGCTTATTTGGTTTTGATACGCTAATAGAACGATAAGAATATGACAACTGGAAAATATATATATATATATATATATATATATATATATATATGGCGAGGAGGATTGACGTGCTTCCCTCGAAAATTTCTCTCCTTCATACCACCTCTGTGCTATCACAAATGACACATCACTGATCTTATTTGTACTAAGATCGCAATACACGCAGGTGCCTACACGATTCCACAACCCTGACTGGAATGCACGAGTTCTAATCAATTTTCACCAGTCCGCAGTCTTCTATAGTTGCTGTCCACTGCGCAGGAAACACCATGTAGGACGTGAAACCGTTATCTGGAGGCTGTAATAAACTCTTAGCGAAGAAATGACACTGTATGAATAATTAAATTTTCAATTACTCCGTTTATGAGGGATGTCACTTGCTTTTTATTAGCAGAACACGAGAAACTGCACAATTATATCTCACTTTACGAATCCTTAATAATTCCCATTCGTCACGCTTCCATAGAAAATAAAACAATGATGTCCGTGTTTGCGTAATTACCGTCAGACTCGTTTCAATTACATATCCAAATAACCAGGGATGACTAAGTTGTTAACCGATACCGATCAAGGCACACAACATGCCTGTCTTCCGAGACTGCCGAACCAGCTCTGCTCGTACAGCCGAACAACTTCGCCCACCATCCAAGTTACGCGCGATTCGAAGATCACGTTCCGCCTTTTCGTTTAGTAGTTATTATTCTGCTGGTAATTAAAGCATACAAAATATTGGATTCATAGCCTGCTATTGAGAGACGCTTTTATATGAAATGTGAGTAAATTCACTGTGTAGTTTTTCTTACATCAGTAGCAGAAGTTCATCGTTTTGGCGTGCTGCTTCGGAACACAGCAGCCAATCGAAGAGGACCACAATTTCAGCGTTCTCTCTCACGATACACGAACCGAATAAACCATCTGCGACTGGTACCTGACAACCGGTAGCTCACATCACATTGTTATCTTCCCACTGCTGCCTTCTCAACTGCTGTAAGAGCATCTAGTAGCTGAATATGATGGCTGCAAAGCCAGAAAAATTACACTGAAGAGTCAAAGAAACTGGTACACCAGCCTAATATCATGTAGGGCCCCAGTGAGCACGCAAAAGTGCCGCAACACGACGTGGCATGGACTCGACAAATGTCTTAAGTGCTGCTGGAGGGAAAGAACACCATGAATTCTACAGGGCTGTCCACAAATTCGTAAGAGTACAAGGGGTGGAGGTCTCTTCTAAACAGCACGTTGCAAAGCATCACAGGTATGCACAATAGTGTTCACGTATGGGGAGTTTGGTGGGCAGCGGAAGTGTTAAAACCCAGCCACTCTGTAGCAGTTCTGCACGTATGGGGTGTCGCAGTGTCCTGCTGGAATTGCTGAAGTCCGTCGGAATGCTCAATGGACATGAATGGATGCATGTGTTCAGGCAGGATGCTTAAGTACGTGTCAGCTGTCAGAATCGTCTCTAGACATATCAGGGGTCCCATATCACTCCAACTGAACACGCCCCACGCCATTAAGGAGCCTCCACCATCTTGAACAGTCTCCTCTCGTCCGACCAAGCAACATGTTTCCAGTCAACAGTCCAGGCGAGGCGTGCAGCTGTGGTTCAAATAGCCCTGAGCACTATGGGACTTAACATCTAAGGTCATCAGTCTCCTAGAACTTAGAACTACTTAAACCTAACTAACCTAAGGACATCACACACATACGTGCTCGAGGCAGGATTCGAAACTGCGACCGTAGCGGTCGCGCGGTTCCAGACTGAAGCGCCTAGAACCACTCGGCCACATCGGTCGGCCGTAAAGCTTTGTGTCGTGCATTCATCAAGGGCCCACGAGTGGGCCTTCGGCTCCGAAAGCCCATATCGATGATGTTTCGTTGAATACTTCGCAGGCTGACGCTTGTTGATAGCTCAGCATTGAAATCTGAAGAAATTTGCAAAAGTGTTGCATTTGTCACGTTGAACGATTCTCTTCAGTCGTTTTTGGTCCCGTTCTTGCAGGATCTTGTTCCGGCTGCAGCGATGCCAGAATTTTGATGTTTTACCGGATACCTTATATTCACAGTACACGCCTGAAACTGTCGTAAGCGAAAACCACACTTGATCACTACCTCGGAGATGCTGTGTCCCATCGCTTGTGCGCCGACTATAGCACCACATTCGAACTCATTTATATCTTGACAATCGGCCATTGTAGCAACAGTAACCGATCTGACTACTGCGCCAGACACTTGTTGTCTCATATAGGCGTTGCCGACAGCAGCACCGTATTCTGTCTGTCTACATATTTCTGTATTTGAGTATGCATGCCTATACCTGTTTCTTTGGCGCTTCGGTGTACGAGACATAGTTTGTAAATGATATCGCAGAGTGCTTTCTCCGTGGTTTGTCAATTTTTACAGCGTAATTGTGATCTCCTACCGTCAGAGTGTAAAGCCCTAGCTCGAGACGACTTCGAGGACAAAAGTAAAACCACTTTCCGCTCTCATTTTCGCGGTTGGGATGTGTGAAGCGATTGCTGTCGCACGCCGTTCGGTATGACGACAGTGGCTTCCGGCGTAGCATCGCGATGTGTTGGTCGCAGCGCTATTTCGGTGCCTGGGTATCCGGTGCGGCGAGCAAGCTGAGGCACGCGCCTACCTCCACCACGAGCGGCGGGGTGTCTACTGCCAGTCATTTGTCTCTCCTGAAGCATCCTCCCGCCAAATGTTGCGATCGTGTGTGTATCCCATTCATAAATACATGAGGCCAGTTGCCGGACACGTTAGATATCTTAATGTGAAGGAGAGCTCAGAACGCTGTCGTGTATATGTTACACGTAGGCTTTCCTAAGCTGTCATGTGTTACGTGATATTGTGCTTGATACTACAATAAAACTAATATAGGCTCTTCTTGCACTGCAGAAGTAATGTCACTGTCAAATATTCGCCGAATTATCACCCTGTACCTTAATGTATTAGTTTCACAACTTTGCTTCCGCCGTTTCGCAATAGATGGCAGTAGCGGCAAGTGATGGCGCTCGTGGTAAATGTCATACAATACGCCTAGGCGGTTCGTAAAAGTATCGCCATCAAAATAGTGGTCGATTTGTAATTGCATCATAAAGTTATTCTCGACTGAACACCTCAGTTGACGAGCCCAGTTGTCATTTGCGGTAAGTTTTTATTTTCTGCTTTAACACGAAGAAATCTGCGCCTGAGAATCATAAAAAGCTGGGTAAAACCTATGGTGAGGCAGCTGTTAGTGAAATAACGTGCTCGGAATAGTTTCAACGCTTCAAGAACGGTGATTTTTGACGTCGCAGACCGGCATGGCGGTGGGAGAGAGGTGGTTTTCAAAGCTACTGAAACCAACGGAAACAGTCACAAAAGATCGTTATGGAAGGCAGTTCATGTGTTTGAGTCGATCACTGAAAGACAAACGGGCACAATAAAGCGATAGGCACAAAAAAAGGGATGTTCCGTTATGTCAATGCTCGACTACATTTCGCAAAATCCGTGATAACAGACTCTGAAATGCGAAGTCCTACATCAAGCGCCGTATTCTCCACATTTTGCTGCCTCTGACTACCACCTTTTTCATGAATGGCACACGGCCTGGCTGAGCAGCCTTCCGGTCATACGAACAAGTGCAGAAGTGGATCGATTCATGGGTCTCTTCAAAAGACGACCAATTCTTCCACCGCTGGGTTATATGTTGCCCGAAAGACGGTGGAATGTAGTGGCCAGCGACGGCCAATACTTTGAATCGTGAGGTTTTTCTAATTTTTTTTACATTAAGATCTCTAACTTCGAGAAAAAACACCGGAAGCAAAGTTGTAGATTCAATAATTAGTCGGCGTCTGATGTTTAAGGTTCGAAGTTGGTTCGTTGTAGCAACAAGTACTGTCTCCAAGGATGCACATTACCAGAAAATCGCTGTTAAAAAAATCTCCAAAAAATCTGATATTATTGTTTGGTATAAATCGTTATAGCGTCTCTAAGCATTTCAATTTTATTAAATTAGAGCCAGATTAAGGTTAACGTTTAAACGAATGAAATTTTCTAGTTCGGAAAATGATTTCAAACTTACCACATCGTGTTTCGAAAACTACTGATCTCACTGAAATGAGTGTTTTTATTATCAAAATACTGTGTGGGCCAAAAGTCACGAAACGGTTATAACTGTGAATAACATTTTTAACGTTGCAAAGATCATCATTTCCGTCGTTGACTACATAAATTACTTATTTCACTATTTCAGTTTCAGCTTTAGGATATTATCAAGTGTCACTTCAAACGATTTTGCTTCAGCGCATGTCAGGCTTCAAAATCTTCCGAACTGTATACATTTCATCGTCGGAACTACAGTGAAAATGGCTTAGTTCCCACGATGACATGTATAATGTAGGAGGATTTTAAAGTCTGACATCCGCTGAAGCAAAATATTTTGCAGTACCTCTTGATAATGGGCCCAAGGCCAAAGCTGCAATAGTGAGGCAACGGTGAATATAATATCCTTTGAAAAATTCTACATTCTCATGAGTGCCCATTGAAACGATGCTGAATTTGTCCGTGATCAATCTCCTGTCCTTTATCTGCCAGATTCTGGAACAAAAGGAAGAAGAAGACAATGAAGTTACTCATTTACAACTCCTTCGTGACCTTTTGCCCACCCTGTACTTCGTTCTGCAACGTATCTATCCTAAGTATCGTATCGTATTGTGTTTGCTATGTGTAAGCTATGGAAAGCGGTTCTTTTCTTTAAATTTTGACAATAAGCACCTCCTAACAATTAAATCTGTCTTCTATCAAGAAAAGGTTGTAAACAGGTATCTTATAGATCGCTACAATATATGTTCCATAGATGAGAACCGGTGGGGCTCAATGGCTTGCACTGTAGTAACACAATGGGAGCCGAGAATGCGTCTCCCTTTTGTGTACTGCTTTCGAGATCAGCCCAACACTTTAGTAAGATGCCAACTAACTTAAATTGGACTACGCTGACTTATTGAGGCTCGAAACACGTCAATTTATTAACTGTTCAAGGGAAAAGTTGTACCAACACCACTGTTTAAAAACCACTTTCTAAATTCTCAGTATACTTTAACAGTGGGGATCACAGATACCTTTACGAGGATAATACGGGTCAAGGTAAAAGAATTCTATAGCAAATATTGTTTCTGATTTTTTTAAGTATTCCGGAAGTTTGGCTATACTTAGTCTTAAAATGAAAACTCCTCATCTGATACATGCTGAAACATTGCCCCAGATATGGCTGGTCGTGCACTTGGCCCTACACTCACTACTTGCAAAACAATTGCCTTCACCTAAGATCTAATTACATCGCTTGGTAAGATGAACTTGTTTGCGCTGGTAAGTGTAATGCTATTTATTAATGGTGTGATAGATTTATTAACTCACCTGTACTCATTTTATTCACCCACTGTGCAGGACACTTAATAACCGAAATTCAAACTGATTGATTTAAATGAAAACGGCAGCACAGAACTACTTAGCCTAAGGCTGCTTACAATAATTGAACTGAGGGAAATTCTTCGCATGTTCCCGACATAATTTTGACTCTAACAGCGGCCAGGACAATCTAAAAATTTATTTGCATTAGTCTAAATTTGAACTTTTATTTTGTTAAATAACTGCCGTTTCCGGTACCAAGTAATATAATGTCAGTCGTAAAACTCGCTTATCCAAGTAGGCATACCTTAATACTTGGGTAATTTGAAGACTGCGCCTCAGACTTGTGACCAAAACTGGTAGACATTTGACACAAAACTGCGACTGTAGACAACAGCAAATAATGTGTTCGCAAACTAGCAGTGCGCTCTCATTTAAATACATGGCCGAAACAGTCAGCCTACAGGAAATGTGAAACGAACCCTGTCGTCCAGGACCGCTTGCCTCAAAGAGCGCAGATTTACCTCGAGATGGGGAAACCGACAGGCTTCTATTGTCTATTGAGGCCTAAGCACTATAGTGTGCAAGTGAGACAGACGAGAACCTACGTCACAGGGGAACCCAGTAGAAGGCTTTTGTGCCCAAGGAGACATAGCAGTGTTAAATATGGCGGACCTAAGATCGGCCATAAAGGGAAACATTTATAAAAACTATTTAATTCTGTAGTAGTGCAGGGAATCAAGCCACAGTAATTTTAATCTGCCACCCTCCATACATTTTCATGGTGATCCCAATAAAACTTGAATATTGATAATATTTATAATAGTTTAGGATTTACTGTTAAAGTGAAATTCACAAGTTTTATAACAGAGACTTGAATGCTAAAATCTGAACGCTTTAGTCGACCTTAACTATCAACATTTCATATAGAACGCATCATTAAAATGACAAATGTTGTAAATATCAACTTTGTAACTTTGTTTGTTTAAAAGATGTAGCAAATGTAAATTGAGTATTTTCAGTTAACCATCAGATCATCATTTCCTCCATACAACACACTGAACGGTGACAGCATGACACCTTATTGAATAATTAGATAATAGAATATTTGTTTTAAAGTTTAGTGCATAATAGCTACTTTTGTTATTTATTTATCAGAAAGCACATTGGTGCAAGGCTACTGGCCGTTGAATTCAAAGCTAAGAAGGAAATTGTATTGGTTTTATGTAAAATAATTTAACGTTTATTATGTAATGGACACTATTGGTACTTTATTTAGAAGGTGAAATTGATTATTTAAATGTGTTAAAATGCAAAATAATGTAGAATAAGCTGTAGGCAATCAGATGGACGGCCTCAGGAAAGGGAACTGCCCTAGTCAGTTGAGTGAAGATGAAGATGTTCGGCGCGCGGGAAAACGCGGCCGGGGACGGGCAGAGGGAGTGCTGGTGGAGAGGCAAGTGCGGACAGTTCGGCTGGAAACACCAAAGGGTACAATTCGGATTGAGACGTGAAAGCGAACAGTCGCTCTTTAGGCAGCTAGGAAGTGAAACGACTTCGAAAATTTCGCGTTGTGCGGTATAGCGGGACTTAGTCTCTGAGCGGTGAGCAGTCGCGCGTCTGGTATGAACTCTAACTTTTCGCGTAGTTAACGAGGTGGAGTAGTGAACTTGTATTTCGCGATTAGATTGTGAATGATCGAACTGTGTCAAAAGGATATGCGCTCGAGTATAACAGTTACTCTACATACGACCACTTTCGCAATTAGTTTGCTTTGTGAATAAACATTATTCTAACCAAATCGCATCCGTGTGGCCTAAATCATTTATGGGCCTGTAATTTAGTCCCCGATGTTATTATTACTGTTATTATATGTTATGTTGACTTTGCGAAATACAAACTTGCCATCAGCCAGACAATTTAACCAAAGGGTCAAAAGTGTATAATTTATGGCGTGTAATGGGACACGTGCGGTTCAACCCCTAGATGAGTTTGAGCCAAGACATTTCGAGGAAGAGGAACCGCATGTGAGTTCAAACATCTATAGGATGTTAGCTCGCAATTTGTTTCCTTTATTAAAAGCATGACTTTTGTTTTAATGTGGATATCGTCGAAAGCCGAGGTACCAGGTAATTAAGAGAGTCATAACTAAAAGATTTTCCGTATTACCACCGCCAAATAAGAGCCTACACCAGTATCAGTAAACGATACTTGGATCTGCCAATTAACTTCCACTGTAAAACTTCCAGCGGTATAAACTGTCCAAAAGACAGTTGTGGAGTATCCTTTCTACACCAGTGCCTTTCGTATGATCTCTGGAGACATACTGGTCGTGTTGTTCCTCGGAATGCATGTACACCATACTTGGAGATAATGTAATAAATGGCAACGTTCTGAAAAAAAGCCAATAAATTTGCAGTCAATGAAAATATTGCTTTCATGAGATGTAACATTCAAGAATATTACTCCTTGAATACTTCGGCAAATAACAGTGCTGAAATATATTAACACTCAGACTCGTTTATCTCAGACCAGGGGACCTTTGCGAAACTTTTGCACTTCCATAGTTTCAAATAATGAAATATTTGGAATAAGTGTAGTGATTGGGTTAAAGGTAGTTGGAGGAATGAAGAAAAAACTCTTTAAAAATAATCCGAACGATGTGAAACAGTAATCTTGAATTTGATACATCGTTGTACACTCCTGGAAATTGAAATAAGAACACCGTGAATTCATTGTCCCAGGAAGGGGAAACTTTATTGACACATTCCTGGGGTCAGATACATCACATGATCACACTGACAGAACCACAGGCACATAGACACAGGCAACAGAGCATGCACAATGTCGGCACTAGTACAGTGTATATCCACCTTTCGCAGCAATGCAGGCTGCTATTCTCCCATGGAGACGATCGTAGAGATGCTGGATGTAGTCCTGTGGAACGGCTTGCCATGCCATTTCCACCTGGCGCCTCAGTTGGACCAGCGTTCGTGCTGGACGTGCAGACCGCGTGAGACGACGCTTCATCCAGTCCCAAACATGCTCAATGGGGGACAGATCCGGAGATCTTGCTGGCCAGGGTAGTTGACTTACACCTTCTAGAGCACGTTGGGTGGCACGGGATACATGCGGACGTGCATTGTCCTGTTGGAACAGCAAGTTCCCTTGCCGGTCTAGGAATGGTAGAACGATGGGTTCGATGACGGTTTGGATGTACCGTGCACTATTCAGTGTCCCCTCGACGATCACCAGTGGTGTACGGCCAGTGTAGGAGATCGCTCCCCACACCATGATGCCGGGTGTTGGCCCTGTGTGCCTCGGTCGTATGCAGTCCTGATTGTGGCGCTCACCTGCACGGCGCCAAACACGCATACGACCATCATTGGCACCAAGGCAGAAGCGACTCTCATCGCTGAAGACGACACGTCTCCATTCGTCCCTCCATTCACGCCTGTCGCGACACCACTGGAGGCGGGATGCACGATGTTGGGGCGTGAGCGGAAGACGGCCTAACGGTGTGCGGGATCGTAGCCCAGCTTCATGGAGACGGTTGCGAATGGTCCTCGCCGATACCCCAGGAGCAACAGTGTCCCTAATTTGCTGGGAAGTGGCGGTGCGGTCCCCTACGGCACTGCGTAGGATCCTACGGTCTTGGCGTGCATCCGTGCGTCGCTGCGGTCCGGTCCCAGGTCGACGGGCACGTGCACCTTCCGCCGACCACTGGCGACAACATCGATGTACTGTGGAGACCTCACGCCCCACGTGTTGAGCAATTCGGCGGTACGTCCACCCGGCCTCCCGCATGCCCACTATACGCCCTCGCTCAAAGTCCGTCAACTGCACATACGGTTCACGTCCACGCTGTCGCGGCATGCTACCAGTGTTAAAGACTGCGATAGAGCTCCGTATGCCACGGCAAACTGGCTGACACTGACGGCGGCGGTGCACAAATGCTGCGCAGCTAGCGCCATTCGACGGCCAACACCGCGGTTCCTGGTGTGTCCGCTGTGCCGTGCGTGTGATCATTGCTTGTACAGCCCTCTCGCAGTGTCCGGAGCAAGTATGGTGGGTCTGACACACCGGTGTCAATGTGTTCTTTTTTCCATTTCCAGGAGTGTATATACATATCCATGTATCCAAAAAATGTTTTGCATTCGGAATGTTCGTCCTGGTTTTGTAAGATTGGTAGATATCAGATACTCTCAGCAGGGCCACATAACCTATAATTTTTTCTCCACAAAAATTTTCAGGTACAGTAAGCACGTTAGACCGTAGTAGCAAGAGAGAAATTACAATTCAACGCGACAGTGGAAAATATGTTCGTCATTTAAGAAAGTATATTCGTTTGGAAAAGTCAACTTGTACAACGGACAGAGATAGTGGGTTACCGCCGAGGTCGCGGTTATTAGAATGAGATTTTCACTCTGCAGCGGAGTGTGCGCTGATATGAAACTTCCTGGCAGATTAAAACTGTGTGCCGGACCGAGACTTGAACTCGGGACCTTTGCCTTTGGCGGGCAAGTGTGGTAGCGCACTTGCCCGCGAAGGACAAAGGTCCCGAGTTCGAGTCTCGGTCCACCACACAGTTTTAATCTGCCAGGAAGTTTCTTGTCTCGGTTGTTATCTGTGGCAAAGCTGTATGCAAATTACCCAGTTAATAAGTGCTTTAAAACAAGTAAACTGGTATTCGTAATAAGATAATATGAAAAGGGAGATATGAAAAGGGAGTCTCTTATTAGTGATTAATAAACTAGCCTCGTAAAATACAGGTATGCAACTGGACATCCATGATCTGCTTTTGCCTCTGATAAAGTCTCTATTATGTTAAAACTGTCCACAAATAGAAAGTTTTTGCGCAAAATAGTATACATTGTCAGAAGCCGGATAATAAAAGTTTCTAACGATACCTCATTCACCCTTGCACGGTTAATATGCATTGAGATAGAGGGATGTTGACTTGAGAAATAATATCAGTGGTGTTTATAAATTTGTTATACAAAAGCAACCTGTAATTGCGCGAAAGGTAAATAACTTACAGAAATAGGTGATACAGCATTCAGTGCACTAAATCTTAAAGCTCTATTTACAAATGTTCAATGTAGCTACCTTTTGTAACACGATAAATGTTCCACGAGTAAGTAGCTTCTTGCAAATCCTACGAAGCAAGTCTTGATGTAGGGTGGCAACTGCTTGTGGTCTCTGTTGTCGCAGCTCGAAACGTTTTGCTGAGCCGGAGGAACAAACTCCCTGTCTTTAATGTGACCCTATACATAGAAGTCCACTGGGGTTAACTCAGGTGACTGTGGGGGCCAGAATGTTGTTCCACCACGTCCGATCCAGTATGGCATGTACCTATGGAGATACGTACAACTTCATGGTGATAATGTGGTGGCGCGCCATCTTTCTGTAAAACTAATTCTGTTGTAATAGAAGCTTTAAATAATGTTCAAGCATGTTCAGGTACGATATGACCGTTACTCTTGACATGGCAAAAAGCTTACTGCAGAAAAAACATTTACCACAGGCGAGTCGATTACGTGACATTGTTCCTACTCACCGTATATCAGAACGTTAAGCCGATTCACTTTACCGCTGGTACTGAAGGTGGCTTCTTCATCAGTGACGCCGGCCGGTGTGGTCGAGCGGTTCTAGACGCTACAGTCTTTAACCGCGCGACCGCTACGGTCGCAGGTTCGAATCCTGCCTCGGGCATGGATGTGTGTGATGTCTTTAGGTTAGTTAGGTTTAAGTAGTTCTTAGTTCTAGGGGACTGATGACCTCAAAAGTTAAGTCCCATAGTGCTCAGAGCCATTTGAACCATTTTTTTCATCACTGACAAGTTTAAGAAGAGAATCATCTTCCAACTGCATTTTGTTATCCATCTCTGCACAAAACTCAACTCGGTATTGTCACATTCTCTTAAGGTTAGCAACAACACCTATTTGTAGGGTTTGAATGGTTGGCTCTAAGCACTATGGGACTTAACCGCTCGGCCACAGCGGCCGGCGTAGGGTTTGAATGACAGGCGTTTCCATCATACGTTCCACAGTGTAACACGAAGTATATTCGGTTCGAACCTGGCAGCTCTTATTGATTTACCCAGAATATGAATGTAAGACTGCAGATCTTGTGCAGCAGCTACATCGGAGACTGCTGGCCGTCCCTAACCTGGCATCTTCTGTGACATAAAGCCAGTTTTGGTGAAACGATTGTACCAGTTAGTAACAGCTAGTGTTTAAGGTAGTGGCTTCCTGAATTGTTTCTGAACTATAGTACCAGATTTGGATTTACGGAACCACGAACACCCTCTGCACCGTCAAACGACTCCATGATGAGTGTTGGAGTAACTCATTCGGGCATGCCAACTAGCGGGAACGTCGGGCCTAACAGATCAGGGGGGAATAAAATATGAAAGTTACACTGCATTCAGTAGGTTATCACACATGTATATAAGTTACTTACCCTTCTCGCAATTACGGGATTCTTTTGTGTTACTGATTTATAAACACCCTGTATATGATCTACTGCAACGTAAAGTTCGAATGTTACTTGAATTAGTTGTTGGATTTAATTCAATTGTTAGACATGAAGACAACCAAGGAGTAAGAACAAGAAAGGGCATAATTAGGAGTAGTGGAGGAGGAATTGGAGAAAATGACGATACATTGAGAGGACAACGGCCAGTTAGTTCTGGTGGCCGCTCGCTGCGGGAGGCGGCACGTGGAGACCCCTGCCCCACACAAGCACTGCCCCGCCACCCCGTGACTTATGTCCCAGCATTCCAGCAACGGGCCGCCTCCTATGACGTCTCATTATTCAGCGCTCCTGGGCATTGCCCTTTCGTCCTGACGAAACCAATTCAGCGAACTTCACAGCTACGTGACTACACCATGAGCAATAAATGCAATTTAATGAACACAGACCCTAAAGTAAAATCGAATCATTAAATTTTTGTTGTTGTGGTCTTCAGTCCGAAGACGTTTGTCGCAACTCTACACACTTGTCCATCCCGTGAAGACCTCTTAAACTCTGCATAACTACAGCTGCAATCTGTCTCCATTTGAAACTGCTTGTTGTATTGAAGCCTTGATCTCTTTTTCCAGTTTTTACTCTCGCCTCCCCCAACCAATAAATACTACCCAACGTTACCAAATTAACTATCCCTTGACACCACGTAGCATTTCCTGCAAACAAAACTCTCCTTTTAGTGGGCTTCAGTAACGGAGTAGCCACAGAATATCATATACACTTTTTCCTTTTGTATGTGATGCACAGGCAGGGCTGAATGATAGCTTAATAGCAGCATCTATTTTCGTCGGTTTAATAAAAAAATTTGGTTGTGTCGGTCATACAATATTTTAGCAACAAGTTGTAACATCATGGGATTGGGGAAAGACCTCAAAGAGGTTAATTTCATATCTGGAAAGTATGAAGTAGACGGTAGTCCTTCAGTGCCAATTCAACAATCAGTGAAGAGGTCTGAATGTGACTCGGGTGGTGTAAATGAGGAGGGGAGGGAGGAGAGGGATGCCAAATAGCTCTTTTCCGAATCCATTGTATTTCCTCATATGTATCACCGATTCACCACTACACATCACACACGATTTAAAAAAAAATTCTCTATTCAAATGATACAACTGTTGTTGTGAGAGATTTTGAAGTAATATAAGTGATGTATGTACGAGGGGCGTTCAATAAGTAATGCAACACATTTTTTTTCTCGGCCGACTTCGGTTGAAAAAGAGCAGAATTTGCCGTGGGAGAGCCTGGAATATCCGCTCGTCAGCTCCTACAGTCCCTTTAAGTTCAGGTATCGCGCGCTGCTATACGTAGCCTTTCAAAATGGCGTCTGTGAAGGAGGTGCGTTCCAAGCAGAGCTGTCACTGAGAACCTTTCGACGGAAATTCAGAGCATCGCAGATAGTCGAAGGCGCTTGCAGAATGTCTACGGAGACCTGGTAGTGAATAAAAGCACTGTTAGTCTTTGGGTGAACCGTCCGTCATCATCACAACAAGGTCACGGAAACCTGTCCGATCTCCAGCGTGCCGGCCGGCCGCACACAGGCGTGCCTTAGGGTACGTTGGAACGTGCGGACACTCTCATTCGAGGTGATCGATGGATCACAAACGCCTCGCTGCTCAAGTGGTCCTCTGCTGTTAGTGCTGACACATTCGTCCACCAGTTGGGGTACTCAAAGGTGCGTGACCGATGGGTTCCCATCGCCTGACAGAAAACCAAAAAGAGGAACGAATGACCATCTTTACATAATTGTTTGCTTGTTAAGAGGCTGATCCTAACAATTTTTTGTCGAACATCGGCAGAGATGTTCCAACCTGGAACAAAACGGCAATCTATGGAGAGGTGCTGCACCACGTCTCCTCTGAAGAACTTCAATGCCACACATTCGGCCCGTCAAGTCATGTAAAACGTTTTCTGGGAATCTCAAAGTGTTATTCTGCATGATGTCCTCCCTCGTGGTGCAACGATCAACTCTGAAGTGTATTGAAGAAACGACTTCAGCGTGTTCGTTGACACAAATCATCATCATCATCATCATCATTTAAGACTGATTATGCCCTTCAGCGTTCGGTCTGGAGCATAGTCCCCCTTATAAAATTCCTCCATGATCCTCTATTCAGTGCTAACATTGGTGACTCTTCTGATTTTAAGCCTAATACTTCAAAATCATTTTTAACCGAATCCACGTACCTTCTCCTTGGTCTACCCCGGCTCCTCCTACCCTCTACTGCTGAACCCATGAGTCTCTTGGGTAACCTTGCTTCTCCCATGCGTGTAACATGACCCCACCATCTAAGCCTGTTCACCCTGACTGCTACATCTATACATTCCCAGTTTTTCTTTGATTTCCTCACTGTGGACACTCTCCTGCCATTGTTCCCATCTACTAGTACCTGCAATCATCCTAGCTACTTTCATATCCGTACCCTCAACCTTATTGATAAGGTAACCTGAATCCACCCAGCTTTCGCTCCCATAGTTGGCCGAAAGATTGAACGGTGCACAGATAACTGAGTCTTGGTACTGACTTCCTTCTTGCAGAAGAGAGTAGATCGTAGCTGAGCGCTCACTGCATTAGGTTTGCTACACCTAGCTTCCAGTTCTTTCACTATCTTGCCATCCTGTGAGAATATGCATACTAAGAACTTGAAACCGTCCACCTGTTCTAACTTTGTTCCTCCTATTTGGCACTCAATCCGTTTATATCTCTTTCCCACTGATATTAGTTTCGTTTTGGAGATGCTAATCTTGACACAAAAATGCAAACGAAATTCTCCATGACAACGAAAGTCCTCAAACAACTCTGTGACCCGAGAGAAGCTCACAGAACTTTATTGGATTGTTCTCACCCCATTCACCATATACAGTGGATCTTGGACCTACCGATTTCCATATGTTTGGCCGAATGAAGGATGCACTCGGTGGAAGCAGTACTTGGACGATGGAGAGGTTACGATGGGTCCAACGTCGACGAGTAGAGTGGTACCATGCGGGTACTCAGGCCCTGCCAGTAAGGTTGTCTAAGGTCGTCGCATTGAACAGAGATTATCTTGGAAAAGAGGGCTTTATAGCCGAAAGAGTGGGGAATAATCTCGGATGTGGAATCCTGAATAAAGCTAACCTGCTTTCACGAAAAAAATGTTGCATTACTTACTGAATGCCCTTCGTGATATGGCAGTAACCAACTTCTGCGCTTGACTTTCATAGAACAGATTAATGCTTAATTATAACAAAACGCAGTGCATATTGTTCCTGATAAGGAATTCTTCTAAAAGCGAAAATTTGAAAGTGATCAGCCAGTCAGCGAAGTCTACCATTCTAAATATTCTTGTGTCTGAAGGCGGATGGAAGGCTTTCCCGGAAGCATCACGTTCCAGATCTTGTGGCCGGCCGCTACGCTCGCAGGTTCGAATCCTGCCTCGGACATGGGTGTGTGTGATGTCCGTAGGTTAGTTAGGTTTAAGTAGTTCTAAGTTCTAGGGGACTGATGTTCACAGCAGTTAAGTCCCATAGTGCTCAGAGCCATTTGAACCAGACCTTGTGCAGAAACTGAATGCTGCTATCTTCGCTGCAAAAATGATCTCTACTGTCTCTAACGCTGAAACAAGAAGGCCTGTTTATGTAGCTTACTTTCACTCTATCTCATGTGGCGTTAAATTTTGGGGCGTGGCTGTACGCTCACCAACAGTATTCTTAGCCCAGCAACCAGGGATCAGCCTGATCTAGTTCGCGAACTTCGTGTAGGCTGTTGTTCAGGTTTCTTGGAATTCTAACTCTGTCGTCTCCGTACATATATTCCTTCCGTCTTGGGATTTGTTGTTCACAACATAGACCCATACAAAATAAACTGCAACATTTATTCAGTGAACACTATACAGAAAAATGACATATATTCTAGATAACACCGTGTAAAGCATTGTACAGAAATTTGTGTACTTTCTAGCAGATTTTATTTTAAATAGCTACCAGTGAAGCTTAAAAAATAGTGTGACGAACCCAAAGAATTCAGACCCTGATTCAAAATTTTGTGCTGCATTCCTATTCTGTACAGGTGTTCCAGGCAGTAGTTAAAGTTTCTCTGTAATGTGTAAACTTATGCGTAGACTCTGCTTCAGCGTTTTATTAATTCTTTAATTCTTTGTGTATAAATTTTGTAATCAGCATCCTGTAAACTATGCATTGGATCATGCCATGACGAAATAAGTGTGACCCGTATGGTCCCAAGAAACCTAATAAATAAACAAATAAATAAATAAAAGGTTGTTACAGATTCTGTTGTATTCTTATTCAACTTCAAATAGAAAAGGCAAAAACATCGCTTTTGTTCGTGACGATATCCGGCGAATACTGTTTGTTCGTTTTTTCTGCAGTTCTGTGCTTCCAAGGTCAGAATAAGAGGGAATAGGATCTTCGTGTATTTCATTTTGTCAACTTCTGCGAATAAACAAGGCGGCGACACAGATAAAGCTTCAGTGGCTGCATTGTTCTATGTGACCTGTCGTAGCGATATGTTGTATCTTATGTGTCTCAGGGAATAATTGTTTCAGCTGACCACAAATATTTAAACATTCGTAACAAGTGCAGGTCAGTTTCAAATCTGATATTTGCTCCAAACTAATGAGCGCCTTACTTGCCTCCGTTCTGCCTCCGTTCTCTTCGCTGTCCGCAGAAGCCGATGTAACGGGAGTAACTGAGTCTCTCTGCTCACCAGTGTACAACAGCTAAGTAAAAAGTGAACAAGCACTGAAACTTCTTGGCAGCCACTGGGATCCGAACCTGAAACTTCAGCCTTTCGCCTTTAAACTGCTGCACTGCAGAACGAGCTGCCCAAGCACGACTCTCGACTAGCCCCACCACTGACAGTGACAGTGCCTTTTCTACCTTCCACACTTCACAGAATTTATCATGCGTGCTTTGTGATATTAGTACTCCAGAAAGAAAGAATATTACAGAGAAATGGCTTACCCACAGCCTAGGGCGGCAATTGTCAACTTCTGAGGCGCGCCCACCTAGGGCGGTCTGATAACACTAAATGGGAGACCTGAGCTTATAGAAAATAAAAAAATCTGTGAATTCAAAAATCAGTTTACTGGAATGAAAGCAAAGCAAATAAATATACATTTTGATGCAACGAAAAATTTTAATTCGCAACTACACCTGTATATTGCAGTTACAAAGAGGACAAGATTGGTATACCACGATGTGTTTAGTAATTAACTTTTCAGTACTAAATTTAAAAGAATTAGTAACTATCAATGAATCCCAATGGCCTTGTGTATTGTGTATTTAACTGGGGACATAGCCCGACAGAGACGCTTCGTCCCGCTGTAGCCCTCAGTGGTTCACAATCTCGGAACAGGCCACAGCAGTCCACCCACCCCACCGCCGCCCCACACCGAAGCCAGGAGCCAGGTTTCCCCCGGGGAACGTCTAATACAAGACGAGTCTAACCCCAAATGTTTGCGTGGTAGAATAATTATGGTGTATGCGTACGTGGAGACAGTGTTGGAGCAGCAATCGCCAATATAGTGTAACTGAGTCGGAATAAGGGAAAACAGCCCGCATTCGCCGAAGTAGATGGAAAACTGCCTTAAAAACCATCCACAGGCTGGCCGACACACCGGACCTCGACACTAATCCGCCGGGCGGATTCGTGCCGGTGACCGGCACGCCTTCCGCCTTCCTGCTCGGGAAGCAGCGCGTTATACCGCGTGGCTAGTCGGCCTGTCCAATGGAATTGCTTGCAGAGCAAAGTTTGTCGAAGGATCGTTTTATATTAGAAATAGACACTCTGCGTTCTTTTGTATATCTAGCAATCTATATTTCTTCTTCAAAGACCCCAACGCAGAAAATCTTGTTTTGCAAAGGTGGGATGTTGGAAATTGTAATAGTACACGAAATGCTCTAGCTTTCAGAGAACAAACTCTTCCAAACCTGCTCAAAACTTAAAGAGCGACTTACTACCAAATTCTTTCTTGATTTTGCCTTTTCCCATAAAGTCCGCAGCTCGTGGTCTCGTGGTCGCGTTCTCGCTTCCCGAGCACGGGGTCCCGGGTTCGATTCCCGGCGGGGTCAGGGATTTTCACCTGCCTCGAGATGACTGGGTGTTTGTGTTGTCCTCATCATTTCATCATCATGAAAGTGGCGAGCATGGGCTGAGCGGAGGTTCGGAATTTGTACGGGCGCTGATAACCTCGCAGTTAAGCGCCCCACAAACCAAACATCATCATCACCATTTTCCCATAAGGTAAATGGAAGTTTCTCCTTCAGCACTTGAGAGACCTTCGGGAGTATCTTCAAATGGATCCATAGTCCACTCATGATGTGCTACCAGGCATCCGTGAGCAATAAATTTACGTACGCTTGATAATTTGCAAAGTTCGTAACCCTCTAGTTTTAGCGTCAAAACAATAAAACTAGGGTGACAGTATATAGTATATAAGGAAATGAGTGGAGGGGGAAATTTCGGAAATGGTCTTATGGGACCAAACTGCTGAGGTCATCGGTCGCTAAACTTACGCACTCGCACTTCTTAATCCAACCTATGCTAAGGACCCTACACACACACACACACACACACACACACACACACACACACACACACACACATATATATATATATATATATATATATATATATATATATATGCCCGAGGGAGGTCTCGAACATCCGACGCGGGGAGCCGCGCGGACCGTGACAAGGCCCACTAGACCGCGCGGCTGGGAGGGGAGAGGCGATGAAACTTGCGATTGAAAATTGGGCCTCGAATACTGAAAAGCTGAGAAACGCTGTCATAGTAGATTGTTTCCAGAATGAATTTTCAGATTGTAGCTGAGAGTGCGCTGATACGGAGCTTTCCGGCAGATTCAAACAATGAGGATGCGTTGTGAGTCGTGCCTGCGTAGGTCAGTCGCTAGGAAATAGCCCGCGAGAGGCAAAGCTGTTCTGTGTTAAGAGTCCCGGTCCGACACACAGTTACTGGTTATCGATTCATACCCAAAACAAAAAATAATTTCTTTAGCTGTACATAGTGTTGGGGAAATTTCAGTTGTTGGGATTATTGTGCTGCTGGGGAAAAGGCTCCCTTAGAAACAAAGCGCAGGGGCGTCGTTCCTAGAGCGCTTGTTTACCAGAGAAGCAGGTGGTCAAAGGCTGTGAGCACGCGAGCGCGTCGGCGCATTGTCCGCGCAGGACGCGGGACAGCTGTGTTTGCCGTTCTCATACTACCTGCCTGTGACATCACGCCAGCCGCTGTGGACCGCAACACGGCCCCGGACCGCTTCTCGGAAGCAGCGCCGCGCACTCGGCCTGCAAAGTGTCACGTCCTGCTCCACCGGGATATGCACTTGGGCCTTGCGTCATCCTGGGCCATATTTCAACTGCAATCCTCCCCCGTGGGAGAACTGTTCGCCCTTGTAATGTAGTTGCCTGGAATCAATTGGTGAAAGCCGTCTTCATCCGTAAAATTTGAGCATCCACGCAGTGAACCATATCGACACTAATTCTGATCAGAAAACAGTGCTCTAACATTCTGCACCAAATTCCAAACATTTCGTAAGTTCTAAAGTGACATTGGGAATACAGGCACTGTAGTTAATACGAATGGCGTTCAATAAATAATCAACACTTTTTTTCTGCAGGAGGGTTGTTTTTGTCGGGATTCCAATACACTGTTACGTTTCCCACTCTTTTGGCTACAAAATACTTTTGGAAGTAGCGTGAATAAAATGTCGCTATGTGTAAGGTGCGGGAAGCGCACTTTGAATAAGAAAATGCTATCTGACATTGAAGTCAACGTGAAAGATTGGGTCGCCACCAACTGTAGCCACACGACAAATAAAAGGTTGGGCTCAGTCGGAAAATTAATTAATTTATTCATAAGAAAACTCATAAAAGAACATTCATTGTGAAGTCACTGATAAAGAATGGGATGTAATTATTAATATGATCCAGGCATTGTTCCCGTGAATCAAATATTGAATAAAGTAAAGAGTGCGCGAACGCTGTGCATAAGTGCAGCTTGCAGCAACATTCCTGAAAGCAAGATCTATTCCAGAGGATTTATTTTGAATAAGAAAAGGACACTAATTATTGGACCTGTGCGCATGGAAACGCTACGGATGAGCTAACAAGGAACGCTAAAAGGTAAATGGCGTAGCTAACGGAGACGTAACATCGGTACACTGGATAAGATTGGAGGCCAAATTATTTATTCCTTAAAACATTGAAGTAATGCATCTATAGAACTGCTGTTGCCGGGTAACTAAGTACAACTGCCTGTGAAACGCTATACGTTTCACAACAGACTCTTGTGCCCACGTGGTTCGCGGAGACACACTTTCTACCTGCCGTGGCGAAATTTTAGTAAGATCAAAACACGCAGCCGCGAACAATTAAAATTTTACGGAGGACACATTTGAATAGACAACGGATAATGGGGATGAGCCAACAAACTCTAATATTAACCCACGTGTACGGTTTCCACCGGTTCAAAAATGGTTCAAATCGCTCTGAGCACTATGGGACTTAACTTCTGAGGTCGTCAGTCCCCTAGAACTTACAACTACTTAATCTTAACTAACCTAAGGACATCACACACATCCATGCCCGAGGCAGAATTCGAACCTGCGACCGTCGCGGTCGCGGTCGCGCGGTTCCAGACTTTAGCGCCTAGAACCGCGCGGCCACTCCGGCCGGCGTTTCCACCGGACATGAAGTAATGAGATAAAGAACATTCACAAAGAAGCAAAAATTACCAAGATTCGGGAAAGATTAGAATGCATACACACGCAGTTGCAGGCACACGCATTCACACTGACCCGAGGGCGCTTCAACATATACGGCACCTTTGTGCTACGTTGTTCTTACGGATCTAAGTCAAGTCTGCATTAGGAATCTGACTGACAGTCTGCAAAAGCCTTGCGTTCCTTGCTGCGACCCAGCAAATCAATCTTTGTAAGATGACACGCGAGACCAAATACTAAAAGCTCCCCTCTTGCTAAGAGACGACACTCCACGCGGTAAGTCAACTCACCCTTCTACGAAGAGACCTCGGCTGCAGACCCTCGGGGAGCTGGAAGCAGACTGACCGTCTTACAACCTTCGGTGTCTCCCGCGCGACCCCGTGGCAAGGAAAACCCAGAAATGAAGCTTCCTCCACCAACCTAAGACCGGTAGCTTTCACACAAGGGGAGCAAACCTCTTTGCCTACCTGAAAACTACGAGGATTGGACATTCTATACGACTACCGCTGATTCTCTGCAGCAGACTAAACGACCGTATAGCAAAATGAAACACACCCACATTCATTCATTCACTCACGCATGCCAGAGAGTTCTGTATTACTAGAAAGCAAATAAAATTATAATGAAAGGGGCCTACGGGACCCTTTCACTATTTTTCAACATAATCTCCGTTCAGTGCGACAGCCTTACGCCACCTTACTGGGAGAGCCTGTATGACCGCATGGTACCATTCTTTCGGTCGATGTTGGAGCCAACGTCTTGCTGCGTTAATAACCTCCCCATCATCCCCGTACTGGCTCCAGCAGAATGCATGCTTCACTCGGCCAAACAAGTGGAAGTCGGAAGGTGCGAGATCCAGGCCTCAGGGTGGATGAGGAATGATAACCCAATGAAGCTGTGTGAACTGCCCTCGGATGCGCAGACTTGTCATGTAGGAAGAGAAGTTCGCCTTCCTTTTTGTTGTAACGAACACGCTGAAGTCGTTTCTTCAACATCCTGAGCGTATCTCAATACACATCAGAAGTGACCGTTGCTCCATAAGGGAGAAGACCAAACAGAAAAACCCCCAGAGACCCAGAATACGTTTGCCATGACTTTTCGGTTGAAGCTGCGGTTTGAACTTTTTCTTAGGTGGTGTGGCACCGCTCTGTGGCTTGCCGTTTACTTTGCGGCTCGAAGTGATGATCTAATGTTTCATCACCTGTGACGAAGTTCGACAAAAAATTGCCACGATCAGCACGTAACGCACCAGTAATGCCGCACAGATAGTCCTTCGCTGTTCTTCATGGCCTTCTGTTAGGCGGCGAGGAATCCAGAGGGCACACGAATTTCATTAAACCAGCTGGTAGATCAGTGTCAGCATTATCAACAGAAACGTTCGGTCGTGCAGCACGGTGTTCCATTGTGATACATCGATCACCTCGGAAGAGAGTGTCTGCACGTTCCAACATTGCAGGAGTCACAGCTGTGTGCGTCCGAGCGGCACGCCTGAAATCAGACAGGTTTGTGCGACCTCGTTGGAATCACGATATTCCTCGCCGAACGACTCACCGTGCTTTTATTCGGTGCCACGTCTCCGCAGGCAGTCTACAGGCTCCGATGAATATCATCGATGCTGTGGCTTTACACCAAAGTAAACTCATTGACAGCTTGGAGCGCGAAACCGATTACAGACTTCATTTTGAAGGCTACGTATAGCTCTCCCACTTGATGAAACCATAATTGCTGACGCGCAATCATTCCACGATATCCCACAACAAATTCTGCATTTTCATCGGAAACCTACCAAGGAAAAAAGGTGTTGCATTGCTTACAGAACAGTTGTCTACGAACTTGATTTTTCTAGTGACTGTAGTGAAGCCACAGTACGGCTATTTTGAATTTGTATCAATTCGCTGAACCGGAAGTCCACGTGTGCATTTTCATAGCTACAACCGATCCTGGCGAGCAAAGATAAGTTTTGTTGCGATTAATAGAATATTACTTAGAGTTATAATTTAATGTTTTATTACGAGCCACCTCATCGTGCAAGAAGTCGGACACAATAGAGAGTGTCTGATGTTAGTGCGAACTTGGAAGTATGAGCCCACTTTGTACTATCACGATCCATCGCCACTTGTCTGGCTGCATGCACTCATTCAGTTGTGAAGGTTGTCATAAACTTGTTGAATCATCTCCTGTGCAAGCAGGCCCACAGCATTTGTGACGGGTCCTTATCTCCTGGATACTGACGCTGGGAACCCTGGGGCAAATTTGAAGCCCCAGCTGGTCCAACACGCATTCTATGCGGTACAGATCTGTAGCCAAAAATCTCGCGAACAGTTTGTAGAGACGCGTACCATGTATGAACGAGCATTGTCCTGTTGAAAAATGGCTCTACGATACTGTCGCACGAGAAGTAATACAGGAGGGCGCAAGATGTCTCTGGCGTACCATTGTGCCGCCAGTGTCCTCAGCTGCTACCAGCCGTGACATTATAATCGATGGCTCCCCGCATCAGAACACCAATAGTAATACCGCTCTGCTGTCCAAAATATTGGAAGAACGGTACGTCTCGCCAGGTCGGTGTCATACTCGCCGACGATTGTCATACGGAGTAGCACTGAACTCCAATTGATCGATGAACACAATGTGACGCCACTCATCGGCACCACAACGAACACAGCCGTTTGTGTCGCGGTATTAATGGCAGCTTATGCATTGACGGTAATTCCCTTGTCCAGCTGCTTCTAGTCTGCGACCATAACAAAGAATCTAGCAGGGAGTCCACTACTTGTTCTCGGAACCAAGGCACAGATGCTTGGTGCACAATGCAGCGATCTTCGCTTGAGACGCTCAGACATTGTCGACAGGAATTGATGACGAGTGTGCCTGCCCTCAAGTTACCATGCTGTCCAGCATCGGGCCACTGTCCAATCCGAAAGACCCACGAAACTCGATACAGCACGATCCGACCAGCCGACCAAATTGAGACCCATAATGAGCCCTCTTTCAAAGTCGTGTCCTCCACTGATCACTGAACATGTGACTTAGTTCACGCTTCTTAAATACTCTACCAGGCCTGGGAACAGCATTATACACCGACGCCACTAGTGAACTCTGGTTGGTCGTTACAGTTGTCGCAGAGAATCGTAAATCTAATCATTTTAATACCCAACAGTGGTGTGTATTTGTGGGAAGTTAGATTGGCATCCGATCATGTCTCCTGGGTGCTTCGCTTTTAATTCCTATAGTCATAAACATATCTCTCCAACTGCTACCCCTCATTTACATAAATACTCCACAAGACACAGTACACTGCATTTTCCCACTGATTTGATACCCTACCGCTAGGATAATGTAAAATTTATTACAGTCCATCGTGCTCGATCGTACAGCATCTTCTGTGGTGTCCTAGGTTGCAGGAACCTCTTTATTGGCTCAAACGCGACTCGTTTCACCTGGATAGAGAATCATCAGTTTATCTCGTGCAATGTAGGACATCAGTCACAGCAGCACAAAGTAAGGCCACGCTCAAAAACTGTAAACATGGTCCCGGGCAAATTGCTGGTGGCCGAACCGCGCTCCCACAGTGTACACACAGTACTGATACACTGTGAGAGCACGGATCGGCCACCAGCAATTTGCCCGGGACCATGTTTACAGTTTTTGAGCGTGGCCTCACTTTGCGGTGCTATATCTAATAACACATTGCCCGAGATAACCTAACGATGTCGTAGTAGAGTGAAACGCCCCTTTCCTGATCTGATAAGGAGCTTTCTGCAGCCTAGGACTGTCTTATAATATTTATATTACTAGAGTGATGTGTTCGCCGGTGTGGCTCTTTGCAAGAATCTCCCTAACCCTTACGTGAGAGAGACGATGGCTGCAATAGAATCGATCTGCAGTCCGCCGCAGATACTGGTTGTCTAAAGTTCCTCAATAACGTTTTGCAAAAAGGTAACCTCTCTACCACCTCGCCTATGAATTGTTTCGATGTCTGCACTTAATTCGACCAGATTGGGGTGCTAAACACAGGAATTGTCATTTGTAGCTGCACTAGACAAATCCAGTAAGCACTAACCGGCCATTCTCTTTACCTACAATTGACCTTAATACTCCTTACATTTCACGTAGTTTCGCAACGCTGTGTAACTGAGTCGATGAGCATAACATTAATTGCTTTCGAATATTACGGGAATGTTTCTTCTTACACCTTAACTAAATTTTGTCTACTTTAGAAGCAAGATGCAAAAAGTGTCTGTCACTGCTATCTCATCAGCAAACATTATTAAATTGCTATCCACCGCTATCCACCTCCGTCTCCAATACTCCCCCCCCCCCCCCCCCCCGCCTCTCTCTCTCTCTCTCTCTCTCTCTCTCTCTCTCTCTCTCTCTCTCTCTCTCTTGCTTGGCGTACAACAGCTATTACGTGTAAGGCATCGGATAACAGAAACAAACAGACAAATTCTTCCAAAACTTTTGTGCTGCCTGTACTGGAATGCTATTCTGAAGTGTGTGTGATGGCTGGGGGGGGGGGGGGGGGGTAGGGGAGCGGCGAATCGTTATCAGACATGGCTAACAAAGTATATAGAGCGTAAACTAAATAGACAGCGAATGATCACAGCTGTCTGGCCCGCACAAGAGCCTAAAATAAATGGTATTTATATTAGGTTGTAGACATACGAAAGAAACCGCTTAACATATCTCGGAAACGTACTAAAAACGAACCGGATTTAAACCTCTCACTTACCGAGCCCGAAGAGACTCTGAAGCACTCAAAGAAGCATGTAAGCATGTGAATGAAACGAGAAGAAACCTCAAAGTCGTGCAACAAAAAAATACCTTCCATTAAGTACTTCGTAATGATTGACAGAGCGCAGTACTGCAGTACGACGTCGGTAAACTTTCCCACGGACAGTGACGATATATCACACATGCACAGATCAATGAAAGAAATTGAACTTCCAGTGTGTGTGTGTGTGTGTGTGTGTGTGTGTGAGAGAGAGAGAGAGAGAGAGAGAGAGAGAGAGAGAGAGAGAGATATCTGCCAGCTGCAGGTGCTGCTACGTGGCTGCTGGCAGTGGCAGGCGTCGATCGTTCCAGGCCGTACCTGCCACCACGCAAGCTACACACACAGCACAGCACAGCATAGCGCCTCACAGCCACAATGTAAACTGTACTCGCAAGCCGCGGTTTTCTCTAGGTATTTTACTCGAAATACGAAAGCGATAGCTGATTGAAATTACCGCTGCTTTCCTGCAACAAAAAAACAATCAGTATTGCCCGGCGAAGGGAACTGAAGAACAGGTTAGGAAGACAGCATCTTCGTGTTTAGTGTGTAAACACAGGTAGGAGACGTTACAGCGTACACTCCAGTTTTTTCGCTAGTGTAGTCCTGTCATACGCATATATAGCATAAGTCAAACTTTGGCCGACACTTTCTTTCCACAATAGATCTACATCTATACTCCGCAAGCCACCCAACGGTGTGTGGCGGAGGGCACTTTACATGCCACTGTCATTACGTCCCTTTCCTGTTCCAGTCGCGTATGGTTCGCGGGAAGAACGGCTGCCGGAAAGCCTCCGTGCGCGCTCGAATCTCTCTAATTTTACATTCGTGATCTCCTCGGGAGGTATAAGTAGGGGGAAGCAATATATTCGAAACCTCATCCAGAAACGCACCCTCTCGAAACCTGGACAGCAAGCTACACCGCGATGCAGAGCGCCTCTCTTGCAGAGTCTGCCACTTGTGTTTGCTAAACATCTCCGTAACGCTATCACGCTTACCAAATAACCCTGTGACGAAACGCGCCGTTCTTCTTTGGATCTTCTCTATCTCCTCTGTCAACCCGACCTGGTACGGATCCCACACTGATGATGATCAATACTCAAGTATAGGTCGAACGAGTGTTTCGTCAGCCACCTCCTTTGTTGATGGACTACATTTTCTAAGGAGTCTCCCAATGAATCTCAACCTGGCATCCGCCTTACCAACAATTAATTTTATATGATCATTCCACTTCAAATCGTTCCGCACGCATACTCCCAGATATTTTACAGAAGTAACTGCTACCAGGGTTTGTTCCGCTATCATATAATCATACAATAAAGGATCCTTCTTTCTATGTATTCGCAATACATTACATTTCTCGTCGCAGAGAATCATTTGGGTACAATTTATCATGATAATAAACCACGATATGGCTGAATAAACCGCTTGGTGCTTTAATTCTGATCTTTAATTTTTTCGTTAAATGCTAATGTAGTATGCCTTCCTTGAAACTGTGCAGTCTCTTTCGCTAAAGGTGACTCGTTTATTTTTACATCTTTCAATACTAAATCCCAAAAACAAGAATAATTTTACGTGTTTCCTTGTTAGCCTCGTAGTACAGTCAAGTGCGAAACAATCTCTTAAGTTTTCTTATATTTGATGTATCTCTGCACTGTTAATGTCCCACTAATAAATATCCAAGGACACATCTACCCTTATTGTCAAATGCATATATGTTGTTTACACTTCCTTTTTTTTATTTTTTGGAGTAGATACTAGATTCTTATTACGCTAACCATTGTGTCCCTCCAGCTGGAATATGAGCACCGTCGACTTACTCAACTATACATTTTGCTCTTACTTACCGCCTTCTTTCCAATCGGCATTTTCATCTCTTTAGGCATTTTCATCTCTTTATACTTCTCATCCTCAGTTAATGTAATGACGTTAATGGAAAGCTGTTGCGGCTGATCCGCAGTTACATTTCCCGACATCACTTTCATTGACTGCACTGCGTGGTGGTCAGTGTACACTACTGTTGAGTGGAACGAGGAAGTACTTAATCACATGATGAGGTTAGCGAACCGTAGGACGACTGTAACGGAAGTTTCGTCCAATAATAATTCATAAAGCTCTCCCTTCGTCACAGATGGGACAAATCGATTAGTTCTTTTCAAAAAAATTAAGTCACGGCTAAACTCATTGATGTAGGATTAATTAGTTTTTCTTTCTTCCCAGAACAGAGAGAATGAACATGCAGCTTCGCAGCGGTTTGATTCGCACTGCTACGAGCTTGCCATTTGTGTAAATACACCTCCAGATTGTGGACATTGATATGGGGTGTGGTCCATACTTCGCCCTTACGATGGCGCGAGCTCTGCTGGGGACAGTTTCACTGGGGTCTCTGAATGTCTATGGAGAAATGGCAGCACATCCTTCAACAGCCGAACCGAGAGAAGGTAGTGCTCTTGTACGTTGGGGATCTGAAGCGAACTGTAGGTTCCAACACATGGCAAATGTTTCAGGTCTGGTCTGAGCAGACCAATTCACTTCAGGAATGTTACTGCCCACAAACCACAGAGACTGCTTGATGGCTGGGGGCACTATCATGCTGATAGAATTAGCGGCTCCAAGCTGTTCCTCTAGAGCACACATTACACACTGTTTTAAATGTGTTCATACCCTTACGCATTTAGCATTTTCTTAAGAGCAATAATAGGACCACACCCTAACCATGAAAACCACATCTATACCGTAACACGACCTGCATTACTGACAGCATGTAACGTTCTCCAGGCATTCGTGAAATCCAAACCTTTCCATTGGATTTATACAGGGTTTATGGCGATCGACCACTCCAATTCACTCGTTTCCACTCATCCACTGCCAAGTGGTGTCGGCCGGCCGCTGTGACCGAGCGGTTCTAGGCGCTTCAGTCCGCAACCGCGCTTCTGCAACGGTCGCAGGTTCGAATCCTGCCTCGGGCATGGATGTGTGTGATGTCCTTAGGTTAGTTAGGTTTAAGTAGTTCTAAGTTCTAGGGGACTGATGACCTCAGATGTTAAGTCCCACAGTGCTCAGAGCCATTTGAACCTTTTTTTCGTGTAGTACGTCTTGAATTTCATGAGCTGAAGTTAGGCTCTCAGCGAAAATATGTGATACTAATGAAGTTGGTTCAAATGGTTCAGATGGCTCTGAGCACTATTCGACTTAACTTCTGAGGTCATCAGTCGCCTAGAACTTAGAACTAATTAAACCTAACTAAGCTAAAGACACCACACACATCCATGCCCGAGGCAGGATTCGAACCTGCGAGCGTAGCGGTCGCTCGGCTCCAGACTGTAGCGCCTAGAACAGCACGGCCACTCCGGCCGGCTTACTAATGAAGTAATATTTTTTCCCTGTAAGCGCAGTTGAGGAAGAAAGGCAATTGATTTGCCTCAGAATATTTGTGCCGTCCGTGCAGAGAAATGGATATGTTGTATCCGAGAGGGTCTCTTTAGTATGAGCACAGCGTTCCGTGCAGGAGACACTCTGGCGCTTCTGAAGACTTTGATTCATGAGAATTCTTCCCAATCAGGGAGTAAATTAGTAGAGTCGATGCATTGCCACTGATCTAGTACCGACTAGCAATGTAGAAAGATACTAAATCGTAAATCTAAGCGGCACGTTACTTGTGCTTTTCCAGTCAACGTCAGTTAGTTAGTGAACTGAAGTGATCATTCACATCGAAACACGAAAAATGGTAGGAATGATTGAGCCGTAAAACAGGACCAGTATGTTCCGCAGTAGTTTTTGTGCATTACAAATTGCAATTATGTCTGACAGTTTGTTGAAAAAGTATGCCACGATTTAGTCAAAATAATGCATTACCGAGGACACTGACGCCGTGAAGTTACAGTGGAAGAATGACGAACTGGAAGACTGCATCACATGCTGCTGCAAAACCGATACTTCACGCGTGCACGCAGCCAACATACAACAAGAGCCAGTTACCCAAAAGCTTTCTGGAGAAAAAGATTCTTGGTAATCGACATTCTTCAGATATTGAGCATTCGTATTTGCACCTTTTTCTACTATCTCTGAAGTAATTGTCTGGCCTGATTTACATACTCACTCACGCTCACGGGCCGCCTAGTCACGCGACACGAGATTAACAGCATTGCTCCAAGCACATAAAATCAAAACTGTAGCGTCCGTCACGTTGATATTTACAAGGTAACTCACCGACTGAATAGAATCCTTGTTGTGAGATGCCACTGCAAGCCAACGAAATATGGCTCATAACAAACGCTTTTGGGAGTACACTCATTTTATGTTCACCCGGTATTTCTTCTACACGACGGATAGAAAGCAATCGCAGAACGACTGGGGCACGCGGGCCGCCGCCAGTTTCCCACCCGTGAGCTGGATTGTATGCGTGCCGAAATTTGTGTCACATCAGCAAACTTACCTCACACAGTATTTACTATTACATCATTTGTCTTCTTTCATTTTTAAAATATTCATTGTATATCATTCTTAAGTTTTCTCAAGCGCAGAAATAAATATTATAGCCATATTGTAATACCTCTACGGCAATACATGCACTAGCGAATATTATTAAAAATTTTCTGTTTATTAAGCAGGGTTGAAAAGATGTCCATCTTAACGTGAAGGTTTCGGCGCCAACTGAGGACTGCCCCTACCGTCCAATTCCTGCGAACAGGTTCATTTCCTCTACAGTGCTGAAAACCCAGCACCATTACTGTTAACGCCTCCCACTATCCGAATGAAATTCTCATTCTGAAGAAACTCTATTGCCTGTCGTGCAGCTATTAAAGTACTTGCGCGTAGCTGCTGCGACGTGCGTCTTACAAAATTGAATCCTTGTGGTTTCCCGAGTGAAACGCGTGTTCTTGTACAGCTGAACAATCAGTTGCCTTTATGTTCCTGTATTAGCCATCCCACCGTGCTCTTTTATAGCATCCATAACTGCAAGGTTCTCTGTACGGCCGGTCGGAGTGGCCGAGCGGTTCTAGGCGCTAAAGTCTGGAACCGTGCGACCGCTACGGTCGCAAGTTCGAATCTTGCTTCGGGCATGGTTGTGTGTGATGCCCTTAGGTTAGTTAGGTTTAAGTAGTTCTAAGTTCTAGGGGACTGATGACCTCAGAAGTAAAGTCCCATAGTGCTCAGAGCTATTTTTTTCTGTACGTCCTACTTTTTCCAGCTGTCAGCGAGCATTCTGGGAGAGCATTAAAAGCTTACATTTGCACGTCAATTTGTATACTACACCAATATGCCATTTTTCTAGGGTGATAACTGTGAAAAGTTTACAAAACCGTCGGATTCTGCACACACCTGTACCCTACCTTGGTCGCTTTGTGACCACCGTAACTCTCTTCAAATGCTCGACGGTAAGTACCTGTTCTTTTAACAACGCGCTGGTGAGGAGATATTTCATTTCTTATCTATTCAAGTCCGGTTCATAGCTGTATTTAGCTTTTTCTGCTGAAGTTTATTTGCTCTTACACTTTTGCCGTGGATGGTGATAAGAGACGCTAAGTACGGGGTTTTCCCTACCCATTGTGGATCGTATGTGCCCCAAATCAGCCAACAGGCATCCGCCGCGTGCAATAAACGAAGCCATACACAGCTCTCCGTCTCCACTCCTTCCCCACTCCCACAGTTACGTCTACCGCAGTTGAAGACGAAAGGCTGGCTTTAACAATAAAATCCATTCGACAGCGGCATAAAATCCCGGAAAATTTTAATAGCTAACGTTTACGGCTGTGAAAGCTTGGATTTTTCTGAGGACGTACTAATGGAACATCTGAAGTGCACGTGCATGCCCAAGTCTGGACGCCTGCGACCTCAGCGTCACGGGGTACGACGCCACACTGAGTCCAGGAAGCCGACAGCACGATTCCTATCATGCAAGAAATGTGGTCGTAGGATTAATCGGCTTGTTAGCCCACTAGAGTATTATAGTATGACTTAAAACATGCACTTCTTAATCAGACTCCACATTTCTACCAGCACAGCACTCGTTTTGGCTTGCGATTCCTCGAAGAGTATTGAGAGGAGCATGCAAGGTCGTCAGCACATTCTCTATGTGGAATATTCCAGGTGGTATGAGAGGCTGGAATCCAGGATAATTAGGCTACTTCCAGCAGTTGACCTTACGTGATGGTTAGGATGTCTCGTTTCATTTTCTTCATTGCTCAGATCAAGGGCGTATTCAGTGAGGGTCAGGGGATGGATTACTCCCTCCTCCACCCCCCCCCCCCCCCCCACCTTCTAAGCAAAAGAAAGAGCTTTACAAACTGGAAACACATCCTGACCCGCCAGACAGACAGACAAACGCATCAATTCAGCAAGAGTTCGAAGGAAACCGGAACATGCTATTGATACTGACGAGTAAAAAGTGTACCCAGATCCATTTGCAACGATATCGCCTTTAACGCAGGTTCTGAGTTCACTTTCGTCACAGATCATCCGTCCTCCGTTGCACCCGAAGTATTGCTTTTTGATTATCCAACTCAACAAAGCTGCCTACGCGTATCAGAGATTTATGATTTGGTGCTGTCCATGGCTCAATAATAATAATAATAATAATAATAATAATAATAATAATAATAATAATAATAATAATAATAATAATCCCCGTGGAGGCCCGGGAAAAGAATAGGCCTCCAGTATGTTCTGCCAGTCGTAAAAGGCGACGAAAAGAACAAACCACTAATAGGGCTAACCCCCCTTTTAGTGTGATTAGTTGGTTCAGGACAGAACTAAAGAAGCCTCGGACAAGCACCGTCATGGTCGGGGACGACGCTTGAACCCTATGCCCGCCCACAATGGTAACGACACTGCTAGCCAACTGGAAAATGATTTAAATCCAAATAGAGGTGTTTTGCAGGACATGCTTCCTGCAACCACCCTAGAAGGAAAACAAAGACAGAGGATGAGATGGTCAGATGAAGTTAATCGACACCTCATGTTCTGTTATTACCAAGCAACAAACCTAGGAACCAACACAACTGGATACAGATCACAAGTATGCACAACATTTATTACCATATACCCAGAATTAAAATTTTTAACAGAACAACGACTAGCTGATCAGATCCGTGTAATAATAAAAAATAACAGGATACCCCAGTCAGAATTAGAAAACATCAAACAACAAGTACAACAAATACTGGAACAAAATAATGCGCAATCAGAAGAAGAAGAAAATACAGTAATGGACTCAAACATCCCAGAGCAAACAAACAAAGAACAACACGCACCAATTAAACAATAAGAGGAAAACGAAATCTTAAGACAGCCACCAGAACAAGCACAAATAGAACACGAAGTGACACAGATGTTAGATATAGAAGAAAAATTTCAGCTGACATATATATAATACAAAGACACAAATACAGACATTAGACCATTCTTGCATAGACCACCAAATAACCCACAAGTCGAAACAACAATAAAAACTATCAACACAATCATACACAACAAAATAAATGAAAACACAACTATGGAAAGGTTACAACTACTGGTTTATATAGGAGCACTCACTACACTAAATATACACACTAGGCAGAGATCAGAACCAACCAACACACAGAAGAAACCCACAAAACCAGCATGGCAACACAGGCTACAGATCAAAATAGAAAAACTGAGAAAAGACATCGGACAGCTAACACAATTTATAAGAAATGAAATCTCGGAAAAAAAACGAAAAAGGTTAGGTAAAATCTCACAACAAGAAGCGACAGAGCAATTAGACGAGAAGAAGCAGAAATTACAAGCATTCGCCAAACGACTCAGAAGATACAAAAAAAGTGAAAATAGAAGGAAACAAAACCAAACATTCAACACAAACCAAAAGAAATTTTACCAGACAATAGATAACACACACATTGAAATAAACAATCCACCAAACATAACAGACATGGAACACTTCTGGAGCAACATATGGTCAAACCCGGTACAACATAACAGGCATGCACGGTGGATACAAGCAGAAACAGACACATACAAGATGATACCACAAATGCCTGAAGTGACAATTTTGCAACACGAAGTCACCCAAGCAATTAATTCTACTCACAATTGGAAAGCCCCTGGAAATGATAAAATAGCAAATTTCTGGTTAAAGAAGTTCACCTCAACACATTCACATCTAACTAAATTATTTAACAGTTACATTGCAGACCCATGCACATTCCCTGATACACTTACACACGGAATAACATATCTGAAACCTAAAGATCAAGCAGACACAGCGAACCCAGCTAAATATCGCCCCATAACATGCCTACCAACAATATACAAAATATTAACTTCAGTCATTAAACAGAAATTGACACATACAACACAGAACAAAATTATAAATGAAGAACGAAAAGGCTGTTGCAAAGGAGCACGAGGATGTAAAGAGCAACTGATAATAGATGCAGAGGTGACATATCAAGCTAAAACTAAACAAAGGTCACTACACTACGCATACATTGATTACCAAAAAAGCTTTTGATAGTGTACCCCACTCATGGTTACTACAAATATTGGAAATATACAAAGTAGATCCTAAATTGATACAGTTCCTAAACATAGTAATGAAAAATTGGAAAACCACACTTAACATCCAAACAAATTCAAATAATATCACATCACAGCCAATACAGATTAAGCGTGGAATATACCAAGGAGACTCATTAAGTCCTTTCTGGTTCTGCCTTGCTCTGAACCCACTATCCAACATGCTAAATAATACAAATTATGGATACAATATTACTGGAACATACCCACACAAAATCACACATTTGCTATACATGGATGATCTAAAACTACTGGCAGCAACAAATCAACAACTCAACCAATTACTAAAGATAACAGAAGGATTCAGCAATGATATAAGTATGGCTTTTGGAACAGACAAATGTAAGAAAAATAGCATAGTTAATGGAAAACACACTAAACAGGAAGATTACATATTGGATAACCACAGCGACTGTATAGAAGCGATGGAAAAAACAGATGCCTACAAATATCTAGGATACAGACAAAAAATAGGAATAGATAATAAAAATATTAAAGAAGAACTAAAAGAAAAATATAGACAAAGACTAACAAAAATACTGAAAACAGAATTGACAGCAAGAAACAAGACAAAAGCTATAAATACTTATGCCATACCAATATTGACCTACTCATTTGGAGTAGTGAAATGGAGTAACACAGACCTAGAAGCACTCAATACACTTACACGATCACAATGCCACAAATACAGAATACATCACATACATTCAGCAACAGAAAGATTCACATTAAGCAGAAAGGAAGGAGGAAGGGGATTTATCGACATAAAAAACCTACATTATGCACAGGTAGACAATTTAAGGGATTTCTTTCTAGAACGAGCAGAAACTAGCAAAATACACAAGGCAATCACTCATATAAATACATCGGCTATACGACTGCAATTTCATAACCACTTCTACAACCCTTTAGATCACATAACATCAACAGATACGAAGAAAGTAAATTGGAAAAAGAAAACACTTCATGGCAAGCACCTGTATCATCTAACACAGCCACACATCGATCACGACGCATCCAACACATGGCTAAGAAAAGACAATATATACAGTGAGACAGAAGGATTCATGATTGCAATACAGGATCAAACAATAAACACCAGGTATTACAGCAAGCATATTATTAAAGATCCCAATACCACAACGGATTAATGCAGACTTTGTAAACAACAAATAGAAAGAGTAGATCACATCACAAGCGGATGTACAATACTAGCAAATACAGAATACCCCAGAAGACATGACAATGTCGCAAAAATAATACATCAACAGCTTGCCTTACAACATAAACTTTTAAAACAACACGTTCCTACATACAAGTATACACCACAAAATGTACTGGAGAATGATGAATACAAATTATACTGGAACAGAACCATTATAACAGATAAAACAACGCCACATAACAAACCTGACATCATACTCACCAATAAAAAGAAGAAATTAACACAACTAATCGAAATATCCATACCCAATAAAATAAATATACAAAAGAAAACAGGAGAAAAAATTGAAAAATACATCCAACTGGCTGAGGAAGTCAAAGACATGTGGCATCAGGATAAAGTTGACATCATACCAATTATACTATCAACTACAGGAGTCATACCACACAATATCCACCAGTACATCAATGCAATACAGCTACATCCAAACATATATATACAACTACAGAAATCCGTAATTATTGATACATGTTCAATTACCCGAAAGTTCCTAAATGCAATATAACACATACCGTACAGTTAAAAGGAAGTGACGCTTGATCAAGGTCCGCGTCACTCCATTTTTAACCGGACTTAACGTCTGAGAAAGTGAAGATAATAATAATAATAATAGTAGTAGTAGTAGTAGTAGTAGTAGTAGTAGTAGTAAGTTGGTCACGTGACACCTTAGAAACAGTCCAATCTGTTTATCGATCAGTCAGCAAGAGTCGCCGTGACGCCCGGTCCAGCCACCGGGCGGCGGACATTCCAGAGGAGGCTGCGACACGTGTGAGCTGCGGGTGAAGGCAAGGCTGTGCCAGCAGCGGTAATGAAACAGAGCGAGACAATGGCGCTGGCGGGCGTAATGGCCGCCAATTACTGCCAGCAATAGCACTTCGCTTGGGGAAGGCTGTAGCCCTGTGACGTACTGAAAAGGAAACAGGGAGGGGACAGGGGTGAGTGACCGAGTAAGTTACATCCTGAGACGTTGTAGACATAATCATGGCCTTGCCCTCCAGAGAGAATTCTTTTCAGAGAGCCTACAGTGCATGCGGCTACATTCCGCAGTACCACTGACGTTTATTGGAAGTACTTCAGAACCGCAGTCTGTAAACCATGACCATGAAAAAGTATGCTAAAACGTGCACTGAGGAGCCAAAGAAACTTATACACCGCGTAATATCGTGCATGGCTCCCGCGAGCACGCAAAAGTGCCAGAACACGACGTGGCATGGACTCGACAAATGTCTGAAGTAGTTGGTTCAAATAGCTCTGAGCACTATGGGACTTAACGTCTGAGGTCATCAGTCCCCTAGAACTTAGAACTACTTAGACCTAACAAACCTAAGGACATCACACACATCCACGCCCGAGGCGTAGCGGTCGCGCGGTAACAGACTGTAGTGCCTAGAACCGCTCGGCTACCCCGGCCTGCTCTGAAGTAGTGCTGGAGGGAACTGACATGATGAATCCCGCAGGGCTAGTCATAAATATGCACCCATGTACGGTCAATAATGTTCATGTCTGAAGAGTTTGGTGGGCAGCGGAAGTGTTTAAACTCAAAAGAGTGTTCCTCGGGCCACTCTGTAGCAGTTCTGGACGTGTGGGGTGTCGCATTGTCCTAATTGAATTGCCCAAGTACGTCGGAATGCGCAATGGATATTCGTGGATGCAGGTGATCAGACAGGATGCATACGTACGTCTCACCTGTCACCTGTCACAGTCGTATCTACACTCCTGGAAATTGAAATAAGAACACCGTGAATTCATTGTCCCAGGAAGGGGAAACTTTATTGACACATTCCTGGGGTCAGATATATCACATGATCACACTGACAGAACCACAGGCACATAGACACAGGCAACAGAGCATGCACAATGTCGGCACTAGTACAGTGTATATCCACCTTTCGCAGCAATGCAGGCTGCTATTCTCCCATGGAGATGATCATAGAGATGCTGGATGTAGTCCTGTGGAACGGCTTGCCATGCCATTTCCACCTGGCGCCTCAGTTGGACCAGCGTTCGTGCTGGACGTGCAGACCGCGTGAGACGGCGCTTCATCCAGTCCCAAACATGCTCAATGGGGGACAGATCCGGAGATCTTGCTGGCCAGGGTAGTTGACTTACACCTTCTAGAGCACGTTGGGTGGCACGGGATACATGCGGACGTGCATTGTCCTGTTGGAACAGCAAGTTCCCTTGCCGGTCTAGGAATGGTAGAACGATGGGTTCGATGACGGTTTGGATGTATCGTGCACTATTCAGTGTCCCCTCGACGATCACCAGTGGTGTACGGCCAGTGTAGGAGATCGCTCCCCACACCATGATGGCGGGTGTTGGCCCTGTGTGCCTCGGTCGTATGCAGTCCTGATTGTGGCGCTCACCTGCACGGCGCCAAACACGCATACGACCATCATTGGCACCAAGGCAGAAGCGACTCTCATCGCTGAAGACGACACGTCTCCATTCGTCCCTCCATTCACGCCTGTCGCGACACCACTGGAGGCGGGCTGCACGATGTTGGGGCGTGAGCGGAAGACGGCCTAACGGTGTGCGGGACCGTAGCCCAGCTTCATGGAGACGGTTGCGAATGGTCCTCGCCGATACCCCAGGAGCAACAGTGTCCCTAATTTGCTGGGAAGTGGCGGTGCGGTCCCCTACGGCACTGCGTAGGATCTTACGTTCTTGGCGTGCATCCGTGCGTCGCTGCGGTCCGGTCCCAGGTCGACGGGCACGTGCACCTTCCGCTGACCACTGGCGACAACATCGATGTACTGTGGAGACCTCATGCCCCACGTGTTGAGCAATTCGGCGATACGTTCACCCGGCCTCCCGCATGCCCACTATACGCCCTCGCTCAAAGTCCGTCAACTGCACATAGGGTTCACGTCCACGCTGTCGCGGCATGCTACCAGTGTTAAAGACTGCGATGGAGCTCCGTATGCCACGGCAAACTGGCTGACACTGACGGCGGCGGTGCACAAATGCTGCGCAGCTAGCGCCATTCGACGGCCAACACCGCGGTTCCTGGTGTGTCCGCTGTGCCGTGCGTGTGATCATTGCTTGTACAGCCCTCTCGCAGTGTCCGGAGCAAGTATGGTGGGTTTGACACACCGGTGTCAATGTGTTCTTTTTTCCATTTCCAGGAGTGTAGATGTATCAGATGTGCCGTATCACTCCAGCTGCACGTGTTGGCTGCACACGCCCCACATCATTACAGTGTCTCCACCAGTTTGAACACTCACCTGCTGACATGCAGTGTCCATGGAATCATGAGGTTGTTTCCATACTCGTACACGTCCATCCGCTCGATACAATTTGAAACGAGACTCGTCAGACCAGGCAACACCTTTCCAATCATCAACAGTCCACTGTCGGTGTTGACGAGCCCAGGCGAGGCGTAAAGCTTTGCGTTGTGCTGACATCAAGGGTACACGTATGGACCTTCGGCTCCGAAAGCCCGTATCGATGATGTTTCGTTGAATGGTTCGCACGCTGACACTTATTCATGGCCTAGCATTGAAATTTGCTGCAATCTGTGGAAGGGTTGAACGATTCTCTTCAGTCGTCGTTGGCCCCGTTCTTGCAGGATCTTTTTCCTGCCGCAGCGATGTCGGAGATATGATGTTTTACCGGATTCCTGGTATTCACGATACACTCGTGAAATGGACGTACTGGAAAATCCCCACTTCATCGCTACATCTGAGATGCTGTGTCCCATCGATTGTGCGCCTACTATAAGACCACGTTTAAACTTACTTAAATATTGATAACCTGCCATTGTAGCAACAGTAATCGATCTCATAACCGCGCCAGCACTTAGTATCTTATATAGACCTTGCCGACCGCAGCACCGTATTCTGCCTGTTTACATATCTCTGTATTTGAATACACATGTCTGTACCAATTTCTTTGGCGCTTCAGTGTATAATGTATCATTGAAGCATATGACGCCTTCCGTTTGTTGATGTTTAAAATTATGAAATTCGTGTTAACAAATGCTAAAAGACTCCAAATGAGAAATTGAGAAACAGAAATAAGAAAATTTTAACCTTTACTTTTACAGAATATAAAATTTGCTATGCCTTGAGCATAAACACTCCATGTCTAAGCACAATTATTGAGATAGAATACATTACATTGTAGCCGCTTGCACATAGAAGACATGTTATTAAATGAAGTTTTGTGAATTCCTCAGTAGAATGTTTAAGCTATTTTCGTGAGCAATACTGAAGTTGCTACACCAAAAGTCATTTCTGAATAATAAACAAAATTTATTATTCACGGAAATGATAAAGACGTCAACTATAAGGTATTGCAGCTGTATCTAAAGCAGGAATACAATTGCAAATGAAAGAAAATAAAATTTGGCCCTCCCGCTAAGGAATGCTGAGAAGAAAATTTATTACTCGTATTTCTAATTCGAGGCTACAGAGTCAAGATACATCATGGCTGTAAACAGACGTCGGAAGAATTTTCATCAGGAGCGAAAGTAAAATAACCGCACAAGAGCTTAGTAAGAAGATAAAAGAAATTTCACACCCCGCACACGCGGTCTGCAAAATTGATCCAGGAATCAGTTGTAAGGATTTTCTGACATACGTGTAACTTTCCGAGATCATTCACACCGTTGTATCACTATCTACACTGAATAATTGCAGTATAATACGTAAGATACTCCATTTGGGACTCTACGTGGACATTACATAACTCTCGTTACTACTACTACTTCTTCTTCTTCTACCACCACCACATATTCAGTAATGTGTACTCATTTCGCTTACTTGCACTATATTATTTTATTTCCATAAAATAACTGCAGACTTAATAGTTATCAGTGCATCCATCTAATTACGCATTCTGGACCCTTTACTAATGACTAACCCATGAGTGAAATTGTTTCAGGGCTGTTCGTTTTATTTCAAACTTCCTTAAATTTCAGTTGCAAACGGACCCAGTTAGTTAAAATTGCAAGAGAATGGGGACTAAAATAAAAAGAGTACTGAAGCACTGAGGACCTGAAATACGGAAGCAGAATTCGGTTACGGTTATTCGGAGAAAAGTTGATAAATTGCTCAAAATAGCGGCAACCGTTAAAAAAATGTTGCAAACGGCTTCTTTATCTGTGGGGGCACAGGGATACATGATGACAGTTTCCGACGGTTGGAATTGAGGCAACAAAACATGTTCAGTTTGCTATATCATAGCAAGTAATCCTTGGCCTCTGTTCCTCCCCGTAGTTGTCAACAAACATATTTTTTTAGGATCGGAAGCTCACTGAAGCGCAGAGACTCCAAGGCCATAACTCGGAACTCAGCTGCCCCAGCCCGTATTCTGTTTGTTTGCTTTCAGACCTACAATCGCCGCGAGTCACGCCAACGCGAATGCTTTGCTCTTGGCACGTGCCCCTTCGCAGACAAGTCACAGTTTGCCTGTTCACTCCTTCCAACTGAACGTCGTGATGTCGGTCACGTACGGACATCACTGTGTTTACATGTCGTGCGTGATTTGGTCGCTCCTTGGCCAAACACCAACGGCGCCAGCTACATATAATCCGATTAGAATTACTTGATACTTGACGTCTGTCACCGCCGCTGCAGTGTTACCACATCGGCTACTGGCTACCGTTCGGTTGTAGGTGAGGCACAAACGCACAAGTCACTTCACAAATGCTTGTAATGTGTAACGCGGAGCAATGTTGGCATGGGCCGGCGCTAGGTATGTCGGAAATGCGAGAGGCCCTCACGCCAGGTGATTTTAAGTGACCAGTGGCGGAAGTGCGGCAGACAAAGCGTTTTGTAGCCCTGAACGTAGACTGGTATCCTAAGTTAGCCACAACCTCGTGATTTCCTGTGTATACGAGAAAATGGCGGTCGACAATCTGCAGCAGGACTAAAATCACGATAACTTTGTTCATGGTGTTTAAGCCTAACCTCCACGAGCAAACTGAAGACCGATTTTTTTCTGTTTCAATGCTAAATGCAAACAACAGTTTCCCTCTATCATTGGTTAGCTGGAACTATCCTCACACTGTCTACACGAGCTGCCGCGTTACCAGCCGATGAGCAGCCGTTGTTGGCACTTGGTTGCACATTATAGGCGACACAGGCAGATTACGTTCTACGCACTTCACGCGCTGGAGATGGTTTGCTCCAATCCCAGCACGCAACAACAAGCCCAAACCTTTCGCCGTTGTCGCATTGCCCCAGCAGCTGCTCAGTTCACTTCGCATATCTTATGTGACAGTGTTTCATGTTGTATGTTTCTATTAAATTAATTGGTTTAAAAATAATTTATTTACATCTAATTCTTTGGTTCAAATGGCTCTGAGCACTACGGGACTTAACATCTGTGGTCATCAGTCCCCTAGAGCTTATAACTACTTAAACGTAACTAACCTAAGGACTTCACACATCCATGCCCGAGGCAGGATTCGAACCTGCGACCGTAGCAGTCGCGCGGGTCCGGAATGAGCGCCTAGAACCGCTAGACCACCGCGGCGGGCTGTAATTCTTTATCGCGTCATTTTCATCATCGTTTTGACTCTTTATTTACCTTTACTTTTATTCCTATCTTTCTAAAAAAGAAAGAAAGAAAAATAGGAGAAATAAAAAGTCAATACGATAATGAAAATGACGCGACAAAGAATTAGAAATAAAGAAATTGAAGCATTACGTGAGTTTGTCAAATATAGTCGGATCTACTTCCCGGCACGTGAGTGTAGGGGAGTCGAAACAAGTAGTGACCCATCACGCCATATCAACTTGAGATTTTTTTATACATGCAATTCATTTCTAAATTATGATTACTTGCAGAGTAAAAATTTAATTATGTACAACATTTAATAGATAATGAGTTGTAATGAAATAGATATAAATGTGTTTTGACATAGCAAATCACCTTCTTGCATTATGCATGATATGTTTCCTCTTTGTAAGAAAAAAAACTTCCGTGTTTCTCTAGTGCGCGATCAAGTAGTCGTCGAGTGCGGATCTTCTGTAACTTTCATGAATTGTTAATTTACAACCCGGAGTTGATATAAAAATTATTCTAGGGAACCACGGCCCGACTTTGATGCAAACAAATCGCGCCCGAATTCTCAAATATCGGCGCGGAGTTTCAGATACGCGGCTGGATATCGGGCGTTTTCGCCGTGTGTAGGATTCAGTAACATTAACAGCAATTTATGGACATTAGCTTGGTAATAACTATCAGAGACTTAAATGAGTGACATAGTAATCGTCTTGATGCTTAAAGCAAGTGAGAAGCGATTTACAGTCGGGATACGACAAATATTAATCATTTCATAGTCAGTTTGTTGATACGTTGCTTAGCAACTCATAAACGGACAGTGATAGAATTACTGAAACTATCTTTTAAGTATCAATGACCACTACACATATATCAGAAACTAATTACTCTTACTATGAGTGACTTCTGGATTGGATGAGTTTTTTATTTCAGCTAATTGGTATTAATAAACTTCTTTCGAGGTTGGAACTTCATCGGCGGTGTCGCGCCCATTCAGTTTAGTAGATAGTACTAGCTACGCTACTATTTATAGTTTTAAAAGAAAAGAGAGCATATACCTGTTTTTCTTTTGAGTAATGTTCGTACTTCTGTCATCAGTCCTCAAACCAGACGCACGAGTGACGCTCCTTCACATCACTACGATATCGTGAACTACCACACACATGTGCCCCATTCTCACTACATTTCTACATTGAAAACTCTGAGATATAACCGCGGTACGAAGAAGGAAGAAAGAAGAGGAAAGATCAGCGAAAGAAATGGAGCAAAGAGAGAAGGGGAGGTCACAAATTTACATTTAAACCAATTAATTGAATTAAATCACCTATCGTGATAGAAGGTCGCACAAGGAATTTGAAGTGAATCGACCAATTGTTACGGGAGTATGGCTATGGCTAACGATTCTGGCGTGACGTTGAGTGCTCTGATTGGAGCAAACCAGCTCCAGAACGTGAAGTGTGAACTATCAAGTAACGTTAATCGGACTATAGCAAGAAATCACCGCAACAATCCCAACAATCCTTTTTGTTACTGTGATCATAATCTCTCAGGTTCAGTACTCTGTCTCTGGTATAACAGTATCTATTCATGCATTCGCTCCCAAGCACAGTATTTGTGTTACTTTCGTGTAAACAGCTTCGTATTTTTTTTTAATGTAGGTCCTAGAATAAAATTATTCCAATCCCAATGAAAGCTGGTGTTGACAGATGTGAAAATTACCGAACTATCAGTTTAATAAGCCACGGCTGCAAAATACTAACACGAATTCTTTACAGACGAATGGAAAAACTGGTAGAAGCTGACCTCGGGGAAGATCAGTTTGGATTCCGCAGAAATGCTGGAACACGTGAGGCAATATTGACCTTACGGCTTAACTTAGAAAATAGATTAAGGAAAGGCAAACCTACGTTTCTAGCATTTGTAGACTTAGAGAAAGCTTTTGACAATGTTGACTGGAATACTCTCTTTCAAATTCTAAAGGTAGCAGGGGTAAAATACAGGGAGAAGAAGGCTATTTACAATTTGTACAGAAACCAGATGGCAGTTATAAGAGTTGAGGGACATGAAAGGGAAGCAGTGGTTGGGAAGGGAGTGAGACAGGGTTGTAGCCTCTCCCCGATGTTGTTCAATCTGTATATTGAGCAAGCAGTGAAGGAAACAAAAGAAAAATTCGGAGTAGGTATTAAAATCCATGGAGAAGAAATTAAAACTTTGAGGTTCGCTGATGACATTGTAATTCTGTCAGAGACAGTAAAGGACTTGGAAGAGCAGTTGAATGGAATGGACAGTGTCTTGAAAGGAGGATATAAGATGAACATCAACAAAAGCAAAACGAAGATAATGGAATGTAGTCGAATTAAGTCGGGTGATGCTGAGGGAATTATATTAGGAAATGAGACACTTAAAGTAGCAAAGGAGTTTTGCTATTTGGGGAGCAAAATAACTGATGATGGTCGAAGTAGAGAGGATATAAAATGTAGACTGGCAATGGCAAGGAAAGCGTTTCTGAAGAAGAGAAATTTGTTAACATCGAGTATAGATTTCAGTGTCAGGATGTCGTTTCTGAAAGTATTTGTATGGAGTGTAGCCATGTATGGAAGTGAAACGTGGACAATAAATAGTTTGGACAAGAGGAGAACAGAAGCTTTCGAAATGTGGTGCTACAGAAGAATGCTGAAGATTAGGTGGGTAGATCATATAACTAATGAGGAGGTATTGAATAGAATTGGGGAGAAGAGGAGTTTGTGGCACAACTTGACTAGAAGAAGGGATCGGTTGGTAGGACATGTTCTGAGGCATCAAGGGATCACCAATTTAGTATTATAGGGCAGCGTGGAGGGAAAAAAATCGTAGAGGGAGACCATGAGATGAATACAATAAGCAGATTCAGCAGGATGTAGATTGCAGTAGGTACTGGGAAATGAGGCAGCTTGAACAGGATAGAGTAGCATGGAGAGCTGCATCACATCAGTCTCAGGACTGAAGTCCACACAACAACAAGTCCTATTAGTCTTTGATTAAGGTATCTATCAATGTACTATATGTTTTTCGGTATTGCTAAAACGTTAGTGAAGCCAGCTTATTTTGTGTCTTTCTAATATTAGAACGTATCTCATAGTTAATCATTAACCTGTTTTTAAATCTGAGTGTTATCCGTATTCGCCTCCCTCAGTCGCCCAGTTAATCAGGGACCCCCGGTAGTACTTGTAGTTACGAGGCAGACGCTTTCCGAGGTTGGGACTGAGCTGGAAGTTCATTTAAATCCCAGCAGATTTTTAATTTGTCTCCCATGCAGAATGGGAGCTACTGTCTGCGAGTGGCTGCTAAAAGCGGGAAAGAGATATACAAACACGCCTAAACTACACACAGCAAGGAAAACTCGCTGTTTACGAATAACAAGTTCTCGAAAATTTGGACCACTACAGACTTGAACTGTTGTTCACTGAAACGAGGTGGGCCGGATGCACATCCTCTTGCTTTCAGCATCTGGGAACAGTAAAATTTTTACCTCGCTCTGATTACAGGCAGGCACAACAATTTCCCGCCATTGCAGTCGTTGACTTGTGCTGGCTGTCTTGAAACTGGTTATAAATTATTGCAGCACTCTGCTAAAATGTGAAATGTATAGAACAAAACTTCGAAGTACAATCCATAGTTCTGTTGCACATCGTAAAAACCCGAATCAAAGGCTGAGAAAACCTGGCCTACGTTGTGCTTAGCAGCGAAATTTCGAAGGAGAAAATAAGCGCATTGGTCTATCTCAATGAAAAATTACGGAAGTGTGTTTAAACGTTGTAGACAAATCTACTGCATAGTGTAACACTGCATCCCAGTCTGTGTGCAACAAAGTTAATCATCAAGGAAAACAAGTGCATTTTATTTCTAAATATTCACCATCTTGCACTGCTTAAATATCATTGGGAAGAAATAACCACTTTCAAAATGTTTTACTTGTGTCCTCTCTTGCGTCCTGCTCGTTGTCGAAGGTCTCGTTTTGTTATGTGATAACTAATTCACATTTCTTCGCCATTTTCTTCATCTCCTAACGTCACAATTTCTACAGACATATGAGACAATTGCAAACATCTTTAGATTAGTGGCATAGTACCTTTACAGATCAAAATCAGATTCAATGAACTGACGCGCAACACCCGTATTTATAATCTCGCATTTCCTTTGAGAGTTTTCGCGCGACAGACACATCTCGATTACAATAATTTTATAATTATCACATGAATTCCGACAAAAGTAAACATTTTTAGGAACCTCAGAACTACGGTTGCAAGACTCCTAGCTCACTACTTTGTGTCGTGTCGTGTCGTGTCTTGTCGTGTGCTCTGGAGAGGTATGTATACACTATACTAACTCATTGTCTGCAATCGTTTTACTCGCTGGTGAGTAGTGTTGAATTCTCTGGATAGAAGTCTCTTGTAGATTTTTCACGCATCACGGTCAGTCTTTATGTATAATATAAAAAAAAGTCTACCGAACTTCAGTTTACTTGTCTTTTCTGTCCAAGTAATTCCCATACACTTAGCTCTCCATTGCTCGCTTAGTAACCCTCAGGTTACAGTGCTTTCCGAAATCTAGGTCCAGTTCTCCCATCCATAAATAAAAACTGGAAACGCACATTGCTTGAAAATTTCCTTTTTGGGGAGCATGGACAGTTTTATTTTGAAAATCCTTTACCAAAAGCAATCGAGGCCACTTACGTTCTTCTATTATTTAAGTTTCTCTCCAGAAAATTGTCTGCTTCTGTCTAGAATACAAAGTGCAAAGACTCGTTCCGTGACTTTATTCTCAATTTCTAGTATGTTATTTTGATGTGTTGGCTATACTTAATACTGTTCTTCTTGTAATTGATTTTCAAACCTATTTTCAAAATTCGACATTTAAGCTCCTTCATTCATTGTTGAAATTTGTGTACTAGACGCAGGTTTTTTTGCATCTAATTTTCTACTCGCTGGTGAGTAGTGTTGAATTCTCTGGATAGAAGTCTCTTGTAGATTTTTCACGCATCACGGTCAGTCTTTATGTATAATATAAAAAAAAGTCTACCGAACTTCAGTTTACTTGTCTTTTCTGTCCAAGTAATTCCCATACACTTAGCTCTCCATTGCTCGCTTAGTAACCCTCAGGTTACAGTGCTTTCCGAAATCTAGGTCCAGTTCTCCCATCCATAAATAAAAACTGGAAACGCACATTGCTTGAAAATTTCCTTTTTGGGGAGCATGGACAGTTTTATTTTGAAAATCCTTTACCAAAAGCAATCGAGGCCACTTACGTTCTTCTATTATTTAAGTTTCTCTCCAGAAAATTGTCTGCTTCTGTCTAGAATACAAAGTGCAAAGACTCGTTCCGTGACTTTATTCTCAATTTCTAGTATGTTATTTTGATGTGTTGGCTATACTTAATACTGTTCTTCTTGTAATTGATTTTCAAACCTATTTTCAAAATTCGACATTTAAGCTCCTTCATTCATTGTTGAAATTTGTGTACTAGACGCAGGTTTTTTTGCATCTAATTTTCTACTTGAAGTTATGGATAAAAGAAAAGATATATCCCAATAGCAAAAGGGAACGTGCACTGATTTTACAATATTGCAATATTTTTCGAGCTGTATGTTTCTTAACTTTGCACATGGTTTTTCTCTGCAAACGTGGCGTGAGCGTACTAACGGCAACATTTTTAATTACAGAAGTGGAATTTGCACAATATCACGTGTTATTCATGGCTGAAGTGGATGTTGTTTCTGGCTAAGCTACACTACACCTTACAGCGGAACAGCTCGCAGTGAAACCCAGACTATTGTATCCAGCTCATCTAAACCTGTAGCGTATTAGCAAATAGAGCAGTGTCTACATTCATTTTAAAGATGGGTGTCGATGAAAAAAAGACATTAATTTATTTGATGTTATCGAATCTTGACATTAAGTCGGTTAGCGTCGGGTAGCTTTAATCAACGAGTTGCCGATTTTGGTTGGTAGAATTGTAGTAAGACTACTGACGTTCAAATAGTTTCAGACCCTCCGTCGCATCGGTGTTATACCGTCCCCGTTGCCTGCATGTCTTGTCTCCTCCGAACATAAATGAATGATTTACTATCAAAAACAGTCTTGATCACGATTTATTTATCAAGATGACCGGTTTCGACCACTGCTGTGGTCATCTTCAGACCATTGAGTGGGAACCTCTTCCTGTTGGAGTTGTTGTTAGTAGTGATTCTCCAACAGAAAGAGGTTCCTACTCAATGGTCTGAAGATCACCACGGTAGTGGTCGAAACCGGTCCTCTTGATAAATAAATCGTGATCAAGACTGTTTTTGATAGTAAATATTTGTAAGACATTGATCACTGCCTTTCCCGTAATGTATTCAAAAGTAATAAATGAGTGAGACTCAACAAACGTCACATTGCGAAGTCCGCTCATAGTAAACGGTTCTAGCTCGACTTCTATGACGTGACTATTGCCAAAGTTATACGAAGTGTATTGATTGTTTCAGATTGTTTTAGTAGGCTTGAGATCAGCCTGCAGTGCGAAACTGCTGGTGATGCGCGTACAACGTACTGCGAACTGGTAACAAGTCAACTTTAATTGGCCCGATTATTTCATACTAATGTAACAGCGCTGCCTATAAGACACAATCACAGCTGGCGAAAACCGTAAGTTTAAAAAAAATGTATCGGATTTCCCTGGATTCTTTTTATATGAACGAGATAGAAACTTCTGGTGATTTCTAACGTAGGCAAAGAAGAGAAAGTTTGATTTTTAAACAGCACCATCCGTTTATACAAGGCATGTGCAATTGCTTTTAGGATCAGATTTTCATAAAACTTTCTCTAAAGGTTAATGTGTCAATCGGATGCACGACAAACATCCAGCCGGTCCTCCAACTACACTAATATTTTTTGTGGTCATTTCGGGAGCTATGCGGCGTCTTAGATAATACACAGTCGTTGGAAGGGGAGGCACATAGACGGAGTATTCCACAGAATCTCTCAAAAAGAGAGAATTCACTCACTGTGAGACCATGGGACCCTGAGGGCTCGTGTAGTGCCAGGTGAAACCCCCATGGAAACTGCTGGTGTCATCATATATGTTTTAAGCTGTGATAGATGCACTGCCGTACTTTCGACGAACAGAACGATGCATAGTTGTGACAGGAGTGCACCTATTCGAACGGAGAAAGAAAAAATCTTTCATTGCTGAGTTATAGCCCTCTCGATTCTGCGCACATTGGGTAATGAGCGATCGATCGATCGATCGATCGGTCGATCGATCTAGATGGATCAGGGGAACATCTACTGGCAACCACGTGGACCGTTAACTTAAAACTCGTACCAAGGTAAACTTGTGGTTTCTGTGTGCAAGTTAAAATTAACCCCAAGTTCCTATCATCTTTTATCCTTAACATACAATCTTGTGAAATCGGGAGAATCTTTTAGAAACAAGCAATATACGAGGGTGCTTTGAAAAGTCTGGTAAATTTCCATGAAAGAATGGAAGATTTTTGCTGCGCCTTCATGGTGGTACGCTTGATTATTCCAAGGATCGTATAAAGAATTTAAACAACGTACAGTTCGCAGGTCATTGTTGACAGCCGTCTGAATTGGTGAGTATGTCGATTGCGACTGAAAATTGAGAAAACGAAGTTTCGTACTGTTATTAAACATTTGCATTTGAAGTATTGGACCACCGTTCAAATTAAACAGCAACTATATGAGGTTAACGCGGACTCGACACCATCGCTGAAAAATATTTACTTCTAGATTAATGAACCTGAATGTGATCGGACAAGCACCGAAGGCGAAGCGCGCTCCGCCCGTCCAATTTAGGTCACCGCGGAATAAAACATTGACAAAATCCACAATGTGGTAATGCAAGAACGCCAAATAAAAATTCGCGAGATTACTAAGAGAGTATGCATCCCAAATGAGAGAGTGCATAATATCCTGCTTGGAGAACTCTCTATAAAGAAGCTGTATGCGAGGTGAGTGCCGCGATTGCTGACAGACTACCAAAAGTACATCCGGCACGGCAGTTCAACATTATGTCTGGCGATGATTGATCGCAATTCGCAAGACTTATTGCGTTGATTTGCGTCTGTTGTTGAAACCTGGTTCCTTCATCACACACCGGAGTCAAAACGGCAGGTGAGAGGGCACCCGAAGAAGGTTCAAAATGGTTCAAATGGCTCTGAGCACTATGGGACTTAACATCTATGGTCATCAGTCCCCTAGAACTTAGAACTACTTAAACCTAACTAACCTAAGAACAGCACACACATCCATGCCCGAGGCAGGATTCGAACCTGCGACCGTAGCGGTCACGCGGTTCCAGACTGAAGCGCCTAGAACTGCAAGGCCACACCGGCCGGCACCCGAAGAAGGCGAAGACCATTTTGTCAACTGGTAATGTGATGGCCACCCTTTCTTTCTTTTAATTTCCAAGGAATAATCACTATAGATTACTTGGAGAAAGGCAGAACCATAGCAGGACCCTATTATTCTTCGTTGTTGGATCGTTTGAAACTTGCGTTGGCTGAAAAAAGACGAAGGTTGGCATGCAAAAAACGAGGATAATGAACCGGCTCACACATCAGCAATAAAAATGGCGAAAGTGCGTCAATTGGGCTTTGAATTGGTTTCTCGTCCACCCTTTTCACCAACTTAGCTATTTCTGTTCCCCCGACTTAAAACTTTGGCTTGCTAGGAAGAAATTGCCATCAGATGAGGTGATATTTGTAGTCCACTAGTATTTTGCTGAGTTTGACAGAATCCATTTCTCTGTTGGGATGGAAAAACTGGAGAATCGCTGGATCAAGTGTATATACCGCAGATGAGACTGCCGAGAAGTAAGGTGAGTTGTTCAAGAAACATTTTTTCGTTCTATTTTACCAAACTTATCAAACCACCCTCACAACATAAACTTAAAAATGGAAGTGGTACTTAGTTGCGATTTAAGTAAATCAGATGGCAGGCTTCGACTGATTGTTAAGAATTTGTTTGAGAAACTGCAGTTTTCCTACAAAAGAGATTCCTTATAAAATATTTCTATGACTTCCATTAGAGTTTTGCTTGCGTGTGGGGGAACCAGATGGTACTCGCTTAAGGAACAGGCAATGGACTGGTAATTCAACAGAATCCTGAAAAAAAATTTTAACTTGACAAAGCGCGAAGAAATGCATCTGATACCCTGATAAAACTACTCAAAAGATTACAAGAACACGTTTCCTGTGAGAAATGTGGAAAGGTACTTCACTACGATACACGCAGCTATCACAAGCGTGCGTGAACGTGAGAATAAACTAAAAAATTCACATCGTAAAGGCGTTCATATAAGCATGGTTCTCATGTTCCAATGGTGAAATTAACGGGTGGAACTAATGTATCATACGGTAAAAATACCCTTCATCTCACAATGGGTTGCTGTTTGTAGTGTACAGCTGTAGATGCAGACCTATTAGCAAGGGAGTTCTAAAATGATCAAAAGGAAGCAGACGACGTCACACTGAAACCACGACACCAACGTCCGCACTCCATTTGCTAGATTTTCAACCGCGTGATCGTAAGAGCGAAAGCGGTTGCTGTTATCGTCCAACAGTTTCTTAGGGAAGTTCCTCCGTATAGGTGTGGGGTGGTTGTTGGCGTGGCGGGACCGCTAATAGAGAAACTGCTGTGCTGCCTCTAACAGGCTCGTTAGCAACCGTTGCTGAAATCAATGCTTGCGACGAAGTTCCTGCTGCTTTGTCCGATGTCACACATTTTCTCCTGGGGTCACGATGGGTGTCTCTCTACTTTCGGTAGAAAAGCGTGTAACTGAAGCCTCACATTAACACGCCGTTAGTTTGGTTTCTCCCCCTTTTGTTTAATTACCTACCTACCCACGCACTCTGAGACAAACTTTCTGCGAATCCCCAAGTCTGGTAAGTTTCATCTGCCGAGAGGACTATGTGAGGAAGGTCATTATGCTTTTCCTCCTGTGTCTCCTAATGACCTTGATGCAAGCAAGGCTTTAAATCACTCCCGACCTTTAACCCTTCTCAGAGTTCGTTCACTCTCTCTCTCTCTCTCTCTCTCTCTATCTCTCTCTCTTTTTCTCTTTCTCTCTTTTCCTAGTGTCCTTCAAAACGTAGGCAGATTGGAAGCTAATTAATTCACACGATCCCGAACAGCTACTGCACGGCATTGTCAACAGAAGTGAAAGTCACAAAAGACTTACAGACACTTGCTTCGAGCGGGCATTTATTTAAATCAATGCGGAAAGGCGAAAATTTTTGTCTCACTAAGTACATGCACTGACCGCGTCACCATCCGGGCTTAGTAGTCACCGCAAGTACACCAACTACTCTAGTACGCCTCCCGTCAGACCTAAATTCCCTACTTACCCACACACTACTATTGTAGTGACCCTCGCTCATTATTGTAACTACCCTTCAGTGGACTAATGCAGTTCTATTATATGTTTATTACCCTATAAACAAAAAACTTTTAATTCAGTGTACTAATGCGATCTTAGTGAGTGTTGTTGTATGAGCATTTCATATAGTGTTCATTAAAAAAAAAAAGACGATCATTCTACTTGGGACCTGTGGAAGTTACATTAGCTTATTTGTTTTAGTTGTAAATATTTGTCGTGTATTGTTGTTTTTCTGGTATATTCTACATCCTGGTGGACCTCCTCACTACGGATCAGTTGGAAAGAAAGTAAATCTAGTAATATGAACGTTAATGAAACCAACAAACTGCAGGGACGGATTCCTGACTGGAAATAGAGGGAAAAAAGGTCCTATGAAACTGTGTCCGGAAATGCGTCGTTGCTACACAGTAGATTTCGCTGATGAATGACAGTTTCTTGGGTGTTGGAGGCTGTGATTGACGCAGCGTACTGCAAGCAGCAGAATGGTAGGGTATTATGTGTGGAATAAGGAGAGATGATGATTGTTTACGGCCAAGCAGATGGAAACGGTCGAGGGGCAGCACGGCTTACACCGAAACAAGTACCCACACAGACGCTAAACAAATCGCACAATATTTGAAGCTCTTTTGGGCGTTTGTGTGATCGTAAGTCCTTTCAGACAGACGAACGTTTATGGAAGCGACGGATAGAGCGCACATCTGACTTACAGGGCCAGGTTCTACAGGATATTGAGAGGAACCCTAGTACAAGCTCCAAGCAATTGGCAAGTGGCCCGCCAACACTGTGCAAGCCAAAGTGTGATCATGTGTATCGTACATGACAACCGCTGCTATCGATATCACCTGCAATTCCATGGTGGGCACTTTGAACATCTGTCGTGACACGGATGCGATGCAGCTCTGTACTGTGTTCCGGTACGATCTGCTCAAGTTGCAAGCACACCGTCCATTTCCGGACACGTGCTCGTAGGACCTTTTTCTCCTCCATTTCCTGTCAGGAATCTGTCCCTGCAGTTTTCCGGTTTTATTAGCGTTCACACTGTGTAATTAAGGCGGGGATGGCCAGTGAGCCCTTCAGTGCGGATGCACACCTGAACTCCTACGGGAATCGGCGAATTGCCGCGAGTAATGAGAATAATGAGCGAGGGGCACCACGTTAGTAGTGTGCGGATAAGTCGGAATTTATGTCTGGTGGGAACCGTACTAGGGTACTATGTGCAGTTGAGATGACCACTGTGTCTGGATGGCGCAGCGGTCAGAAGGAGACCCGTGTTCGAATCACGGTCCGGCACAAATTTTCGATTTCCTCGTTGATTTAGATCAATGCCCGATCACAACTAATGCCTATAATTTGCGTGTGTCTTAATTCATAGTGGCTGTTGGATCAAAATGGTGTCTTTCATACATACATCGTTACCACGTGCAACGCTTCCTGTTTTCTACTTCTACGTATGACACAGATGGGAAAGAAATTACAGAGTGGTCCATACATTAGCTGGTTTACGGACATATCATAGCAGGAAATTTTCTTTTAGTTTTGACCATTACTACGCCCTATAAGAATAGGTGACACTTTTTCCCTTTTTTTTTCAGGGAGCATGCATTCTACGGATCTTGATATGATCCACCAAATATTAGAATTCCATGTTTTCACAAGCGAAGAGTTAATAGTTACGATAACCACCCAAACGAAAGGTTCTATCTGCCCTCCTATTATACCACTGTTACATTGGTCATAAGAGTATTTAATGTGCGAAGTATACGCAGAGTCTAAATAGTACTCGTTTACAACATAATCCGTCGTAAACAGATCATAGGATGTGCAGAAATAATCTTTTTCTTTGCAGCGTAGTGAGTGCTGTTTTGAAGTTTCCTAAGAGAAAAGGATGTCGGAAGGGACTCGAAAGCGGAAACTTAGAGCGAATGACCTAAGCTGTAGACTCTAAGAGAGTAAACAGTGATCCTTATAGGAGTCAAAAAATTTCAAAAATCTCGTACTTTCATCCTCTACCAATTCGTACTTCAGAAGTGTTCGTTGCCGCGATGACCAGTAGTGGCAAATGGTTGCAATATATACACAGGGTCTAAATAATTGTTAACATTGTATCACAGTGACGCAGGGGAAGTCGAGACGAACGATTTGGTACACGACACGTACGATTAATCAAGCCGGGAAACAACCCCAAATTAGCCTACAGCGCAAGCGTGCCGCCCGAGATTTTGACTATTTTCTCGCTTGTATTGTGTTGTACATTAACCGGGGGCCTAGAAACGACGGGGCTCCGTCCCCGCCGCAGCCGCAGTGGTCCACAACCCCATTAAGACTACCGCAGTCCACTTCACCCCTCCGCCGCCCCACACCAACCACTCTTTCAGGGTTACTGTGTGGTTTGGCCCCCGGTGGACACCCCCTCCCCCCCGGGAACGTCTCACACCAGACGAGTGTAACCCCTATGTTTGCGTGCTAGAGTAATGGTCGTGTACGCGTAAGTGGAGAACTAGTTTGCGCAGCAATCGCCGACCTAGTGTAGCTGAGGCGGAATAAGGGTAACCAGCCCGCATTCGCCAAGACAGATGGAAAACCGCCTAAAAACCATCCACAGACTGGCCGGCTCACCGGACCTCGACACAAGACCGCCGGGTGGATTCGTGCCGGGCACCAGGCGCTCCTTCCCAATCCGGAAAGCCGTGCGTTAGACCGCGCGGCTAACCGGGATTTTCTGGCTTTCTTTCGCTGACATCGTTAAAGCTTCTCGTGGGGATAACGGAAAAAGCTTTTGAAAAGGTTATGCAAAAAGTAATTACAAGTTAAGTTAGACGTAAGTTTAAGCCTCCCCAAGCACAGTATTTTCATAGTAAGAAGGCCAGAAAAACAAAACGATTTGATCGTTAATTTTTTACTGTTAGAATTGTAAATATTGTGAGGTAAAATTTACACAAACTTCAGTTTTAAAGTTGGAAGTGCGCGAATAAGAGATTTTCAATGTTAAAGAACGATTTTAGCCAAAACCTCGCTCAGCGCGTGGCTTTTGTATGCCGGTTTAAGGCTGTTTAAGTTATAGACTTCACCTACACGACTGCAGTATGCTGTAAGCAATTGCCGTTCACACCCTGTATATTTTGCATTTGTAACTTTCCTTTCTTTTCCTTCCGAAAGAAACGGAGCTTTATAACGCAATTCAAAATGGTTAAGTACTGTAATTCTACTGCATTAGGGGCCTGTTGACACAAGCAAGTTGCACGATTGTAAAAATCACGCTTCCTATGAACAATTTACAGTCGTTAAACCTTTATTGAACATTTCTTTGGTATTCCTTCACATCACCGTAACTAGTGTTTTTCATTTCTTTCGTATATTTGCGATAAACATATTTGTCTAAAACTGTTTTGAACTGCATATACAGGTCTACGTTACAGAAACCATAACACACGGGGCTTCACCTTACTCATGTTTCCCAGTGCCCAGTACTCATATACAAACCTACTTGGGTAACTAGTACTACCAATTTAATGTTTGTAAGGTTCATCAAAACACACGCAGATCACTAACGACTTATGGGACTCAAATTTAATCTTAGGAAGTTTCATGGCGCTGCAACTTCACCTTGTTTTTGCCTATTTCTATTGTCCTCAATTTTTAACTTAAGCTTTTCGACAATAGCAAAAGTAGTACAGCTTTTTTCCAAATGCGCGGCTCTGTAGTTAATGATTTTTTCTTCACGAGTGCAGCGGAGGTTTTATATGCCCCCTATGAGCGTGGACAATGCACGACCTGATTTGTTGACTCACTACATGATGAGTCGCTCTAAAGTCCCTTGCATTTAATAGAGTTGATCTTCTAACCCTGTCTTTAGTAATTAGATAGGTAAAAGAATAACATACACTGAAGCGCCAAAGAAACTGGTATAGGCATGCATATTCAAATAGAGATATATGCAAACAGGCAGAATACGGCGCTGCGGTCGGCAACGCCTATATTAGACAAGTGTCCAGTGCAGTTGTTAGATAGGTTACTGCTGCTACAATGACAGGTTATCAAGATTTAAATGAGTTTGAACGTGGTGTTACAGTCGGCGCTCGAGCGATGGGGCACGGGAGCTCCGAGGTAGCGATGAATTTTCCCGTGAGACCATTTCACGAGTGTACCGTGAATATCAGAAATTCTGTACAACATAAAATAACCGACATCGCTGCGGCTGGAAAAAGATCCATCAAGAACGGGACCAATGAGGACTGAAGAGAATCGTTCAACGTGACAGGTGTGCAATCCTGTATTTATGGGTAGCCCTGCAGGATTTATAGTGTTAATTCCCTCCAGCACTACTTTAGACATTAGTCGAGTAGCATCAATGTGAAGGACATGGGGAAGAGAAATAATGCAGAATCGATTCGATCGAAACACTTTTAGTGTGCTGCTACGGCACATCATACCATTACATACCAGTATCATTACTGCTGCAGAAGAGGCTCAATATGGCGCCCACCAGTTTCCAGAAGAATCTGAAAGCGCAGGATTGCATTCTGCACAGCAGAACGAAGCATGTCCGTGAGTAAGCTGGCTACCTCTCCTGATATTCTAGGCTTCAGATCAGCACATGTGTGCATGTTCCCCTGATAATTCCTGTCCTTCAGGTAGCCCCATAACCAGAAATCACAGGGTGTGAGAACATGTGATCGTGCCGGCCAAGCATTGGGAAACTATCGACTGGTAATTCGATCGTTTCCAAATGTGTTTCGGAGAAGCAGGTGAACATCAAGAGCAATTTGCGGTGGGTCCCCCATCTTGCAAGAAAACTGTTGAGTTCGATGTGTCTCTCTCCTGTATGGCGGGTATGGCATGCTAGCGAAGCATAAAGCAGTAACGCTGGCCAGTCACACTACACATCTTAGTTGCTTGAGCGCCAATCTGTTCAAACAGAAATGGGTCAGTGATGAACGTAGTCGTGAAGCCACACCATACGGTGACACGTTCACCATGCAGAGGAACTGCATGCACAGTGACTGGAGGTGAAGATCCCCACACTCGGCGATTCTGTGTGTTCACCTCACCTGTCAGCGAAAACTGAGCTTCACCTTTCCATAGGATGGTCCAGTGCCAGCCCTCGTCAGCTTCATTCCTTGGCTAGAAAGTGGAGAGCGAAGTCAACATGTCATTGTGCGTGCTGTGGTGCAAGCTGCTTTACGATATGGTACTGATACCAATTGAGAATGGTTCGAAGCACCTTCCGTACAGTGGATCACAGGATGTTCAAGTGTCGTGACACAGCACTGCCTGACGATTGGGAATTGCGTGCAGCATTGTCTGCACAGCAACAGCGACTTGATCAAACAAGTGCGGTGCAACCGGTCGTCGGCCTCTTCCCTGTGCGTCGCCCAACCCTTCAGTTGATTCGAATTTCATCATGCTCCGCGCCGCAGGTGGAGTAAGAGGATTCTTCCGTAATATTTTCAGCCGGCGATATTCTCGAAGAGCAGCTGCAGCATTTGTGTTGTTTTGATAATAGAGCTTCACCAATAATGCCTTGCTCCTTTTGCCCAAGCTCATGTTGACACGTCAACAAGCGCACTGCGACTGGTCAGGTGTGTGTGACTGTGAATTACGATGATTGATCACCGCACCTGGTGTTCATAGTTGGAACTGGACGATGGGGCTGTGACGCATTGAAATAAAGAACCTTTACTCTGGACATTAATGCTATTAAGTTTGGTATTCGTACGGTAATTAGTTTCCGTGCTATAGCTTGTTAAATAGGGAGACGTTAATTATAACCACTCGGTACATATTCATGTAATAAATAAGTTAATGGGTAAAAAAAAATCACATCATTTCCATTTGATGTCCCTGCACCTCGGCTATACAATTACATCGAATCTGCCCCTCTTATTTTTGGATACTTCGCTTTGGGAAGAAGAAACTGGACTGCTCGATGACTACCTAAAGACGAGAGCCACTGATCGGCTGCTGAGCTGCGAAGTTCAGCATCCCAGACCACCTCCGACGCGGCTGAACAATTCTGGGCGGATCGAGCTGGTGTCAGCCCAGACAGGGTCGTTAAGGCATCGGCGGTCGCGGACGTCTGGGTGTCTGCCCCGCCAGGAATGCAACAGGACAGGAACGCGGCACCGGGCTGCCGCTGCCGCCGTTCTGCCGGGTATTTCTGTCGCACTGAGGGCGCGCCGCCGCTTCTTGGGTCACTGCAGTGCCACGTGCCCAAGAGGCCCGTCTCCCCCCCCCCCCCCCCCCCCCGCCCCTCCCAAACCACCATTCATCATCCTCCAGTCCCCTCAGCCACGCGGCGCACGTACACACATACGGATACAATAGTACATTATATCATTAGATCTGATGTTTTGTGCAGATACTGCGATCGGTTAGTTCGTAATTTAACATATACAAAAATAAAAAAACCTCCTTCCACTACATCTGATATAGGAAAAGGTGCCTGTAAATTCCTGCTTTCTAAAGACGAGCTTGCTGTGCAGTGGAAGCTGCCTGATTCAAGAACTTTAAAAAAATATATTAAAGCAACTACTCGTAGTATCTATACAAAGCATTCGATGTTGTAACCAGGATTGCATGTCCACGTCATAATGGAGAAAATTATTACTTACCAACAACACTGTGCCTTAAATTGCCGGCCGGAGTGGCCGAGCGGTTCTAGGCGCTACAGTCTGGAACCGCGCGACTGCTACGGTCCCAGGTTCGAATCCTGCCTCGGGCGTGGATGTGTGTGATGTCCTTAGGTTAGTTAGGTTTAAGTAGTTCTAAGTTCTAGGGGACTGATGACCTCAGAAGTTCAGTCCCATAGTGCCCAGAGCTATTTGAACCCATTTGTGCCTTAAATTAATAATTACTTAATTCGTGTCTCGAGCGGTCAACAAACCTCAGGAGAATAAGGTACATACAAAACGTAAAAACGGGTGTTTCTCTCACTGGTGTTGACCTAACACAGCAACTGTGTTTAATAATACTAGGGTTTTCGATGATGATATCCCATTTCTGAAACGTGTAGTGTAAAAAATAATAATTCAAATTCACAATGTTACTAGGCACTTCCCATCAAAATATGTCGTGGCGTTTATAATACTGCCACAGTCGAACTTGTGTTCATATTAAACAGCTAAGCAGCTGTGAATTATTTTGCTCTATCGCTTAGATTGATTCAGTCTTTCACGTAGCTTTACCCAGACTAGAACGGAGCCTGCTTTTCCAGGATTTAGTAAACTGATTTTGTTCTTTAATATTGTGACCGGGCGCCCAACGAGATTCCACATCCAAGCTGATACGAGGCAGGGTAATAGTTTGCGCCACCTGTCAACAAACCGTGTAAACTTTGTTCTGAGTCATCGTGTTTTAACTGTCTGTGTATAGTGCTCAAGGAAGAGGGATTTAGGGCCCACCCCAGATAAGTCTGAACCAACTAGGGAAACAGACTAAAAGCAACAGTCCGGCGAGTGTACAAGACCACGATCGGTGATCTGTCACCTGATTCCTACTCTACTCATCCTTCGTTTTTGGGCTCATGCGGTCGCCTATGCCTGCATCACGGCACGTTGAGGTCTTGAGATTATTCGTAAAACGTGGTGTTACAACATTCTGCTTGTCAGATTTGGTAAACGATTATATTTTGCTCTTGCATTGTTGCGCAAGTTTTGTTTTTGTGATACTGCGCATCTCAAGCCCAAACAGAGTATTCGGTAACTGTGTACCGAGTTTCAAAATCAAATCATCCCGAAGAGTGCGAATCCGTTCTGTCGTTGCGAGTGGGAGAGAACTGTATTGTAGTGGTTCCTCAATGTTTTGTTTATTTATTATGTTTTTTGTTTTTTTACGGCAGACCAAACGGTCATTTCACAATTCAGTAACATATTTCGACCGGTCATCTACTGACTGTCAGTAGATAAAAATAGGAAACTAAGAATCATAACAGAATCTACACTCATGCTCATAGATTAAGGATAATTGCAGAATGTGGTGCCACACAACGTGGCACTACACGAAACTGGCGCTAACTGCATAGGCACGTAGGGAACACACACGACACAGATCTGCAGGTCCACCGTACTGGTGATAAGTTAAGAAAACCGCCCCGAAACATATGAGCTACAAAAAGCCACTGTTTCCTGCGCATGTACCCCGACATCAATATGGGATATGATTACCATGCACACGTACACAGTCCGCGCAACGGGTTGGCATACTCTGGATCAGGTGGTCAAGAAGCTGCTGGGGTATAGCCTCCCATTCTTGAACCATTGTCTGTCGGAGCTCCTGAGGTGTCCTAGGGGTTTGAAGACGTGCAGCGATACGTCGACCGAGAGCATCCCAGATGTGCTCGATGAGGTTTAGGTCTGGAGAACAGGCAGGCCAATCCATTCGCCTGATACCTTATGTTTCAAGGTACTGCTCCGCGATGGCAGCCGGATGGAGCCCTGCGTTATCATCCATCAGGAGGAAGGTGGGACCCACTGCACCTCTGAAAAGGCGGTCATACTGGTGCAAACTGACGTCCCGATACACCTGACCTAATACAGTTCCTCTGTCAAAGACATGCAGGGGTGTCCGTGCACCTATGATGATCCCACCCCACACCATCAAACCACGACCTCCATACAGGTCCCTTTCAAGGACATTAAGGGGTTGGTATCTGGTTCCTGGTTCACGTCAGATGAAAACCCGGCGAGAGTCACTGTTCAGACTATACCTGGACTCGTCCATGAACATAACCTGGGACCACTATTCCAACGACCATTTACGGTGTTCTTGACACCAGGTTTACGGGCTGACCTGTGACCAGGGGTAAGTGAAATGCACCTTGCAGGTCTCCGGGCTAATAAACCATGTCTTAAAAGTCGTCTGTAGACTGTGTGTCTGGAGAGAACTGTTCCAGTGGCTGCGGTAAGGTCCCAAGCAAGGCTACCTGCAGTACTCAGTGGCTGTCTGCGTGAACTGATGCTGAGATATCGGTCTTCTTGTGGAGTTCTTGACTGTGGACGTCCCGTACTGTAGCGCCTGGGCACGTTTCCTGTCTGCTGGAATCGTTGTCATAATCTTGAGATCACACTTTGTGGCATACGGGGAGCCCATGCTACGACCTGCTGTGTTTGACCAGCCTCCAGTCACCCGAGTATTCTACCCCCTCATAACTTCATCAATATGTGTTCTTTGAGCCATTTTCAACACACAATTACCATTAGCACGTCTGAAAATGTCTGCACACTGACTTGCTGCACCGTACTCTGACATGCACCAACACACCTCTGCGTATGTGGACTGCTGCCAGCGCCATCGTGCGACGTCCGAATGTGAAATGCACCGCATGGTCATACCCCGAGGTGATTTGAACCCGCAAACCGCCCCACTAGAGCGTTGTTTAACTATGTATCAGCATTATCCTTAATTTATGAGCATGAGTGTATAAAAACTGCCAAGCAAGCTTCTATGTAGAGTTGGAAAGAATGAAATCAATCCCAAAGGTAGACGCTGCAGGTCAAGTGGCTTCCATCGTGTTGTGAACAATACGAGATCGGGGTTTAGATGGTGGAGTGAAATCCTCCCATTGCTACTCGTACAAGTTACATATTCGAAAGGAAGTCTACTTTGGCATATTTCATAGTTGCATTCACGAAACTAATGATTTGACTTCTAGAAGCTTAGTTTAAAAGCCTTTCTTTTCTTTTTAATTTTCAGCATTCTTAATGGAAGGAGCGGAGGGAAACTCAGTTAAGTTAATCTTCATGAACAGAGTGTATTTTTATCGCATGAGTACTTCGTTTTTTGTCAGTCATTTTTGCTTAGCCACTGGGAACCTTACCCGCGAAAAGCACCGTCTCTTTCCATGAAACGTTATATGAATGATGCTTAGCGACCTCAGATGAACTTGGCCACTGAGAGGATAGGAAAGCTGCATGGACGGCAGGTGTAATTACAGCCGGCGCCACAGCCGTTTATCTTCGGGGCCGCCCGTGACTGCCCACCGAGCCATTACGTTCTCGTAAAGCAGGCCACGGGCGGGCTGGCTTTATGTTTGCCTAGCGCCGTCCCCTGCCACTGTGAATTACGCTTGGGGCCGCCGACAAAGGATGCTCACGTGAGGCAATCAACTGCTCCTAATGGGGGACGCTTTTCGTTCCGGTTTCATATTGTAGCCGCTCTGCCCATTCCCTACTCCGTGGAGTTTTGGTGTTCTTGTTTCTTAGAATCACTAATGTACGATATATTTATCACAGTATCCGCCACCATAACGAAGTAGCAAACACATGCCTTTACAGCGGCACTTGATTTGGAGGTACTCGGCTCGAACCCTAGTAATAAACCAAATTCCCATCAACGGTATATGACCGGTTAAGCGACGAGCCATTGTTACGTTCAGTCACGTTGGAAGTGTGTGTGTGTGTGTGGGTGTTTTTAGAAAACTGAATTATTCCCGTGAGCAATGGATAGGAAAGCCCTGAAGTTTGAGCTGTGAATTAAATATGAACCTAAGCCCCAGAATATTAATGGAAACGCAATTTGACACACAATTATTACCGGAAAAGTCTCTCCCTCCCTCTCCCTCTCTCTTCTCTCTCTCTCTCTCTCTCTCTCTCTCTCTCTCTCTCTCTCTCTCTCTCTCTCTCACACACACACACACACACACACACACACACACACACACACACACACACAAACGCGCGCGCGCAAATTCACAAGCAGCTGAGACTAGATTTTGCGTAGCTATCGCTTGAACTTAGAGTAAGCAATGATACACCAAGAAATTGACCAAGAATTAAATCAGTGATGTCCTTTTGCTTATAGCGTCCTCAAACATGTAATCATGAGCGCTAAACATGAAAAAATAGTTGATACAGCGTTATTAAGACACAATTTAATAATATGAACTGCTTTTAATGTTTGAGTAAGATGCCAGATTAGGTTGCAGCACATTTAAATAAGCACCGTTCGCCGGAACTTTAGTCGCCGACGTTCCTTTTAGTCTTTGCAACCTTAATTTCGTATCAGCATAAAATAATGAGAACTAATGCTAAGCACTTGCAACCGTAACTCAGTGAGTGGCCGTAGGTATGAGGATACTCGCGGTCCGCGATTAGAATTAACAAGTTAAAAGGGATATGGCGGTGCAGTAGCATGGATTATCACGTACAAGCGACAAGGAAGCGGCTGGATTTAGGCAGAAATAATTCAGAAAGAAGTTCAGTAATTACAGATATATTGTTACTAACACGATGGAATTAATTTACAAAGCCACATCGGTCCTCTAGGCAAGACTAACATGCGTGAATATCGCAATGACCAGTCGGATACTTGGTTCTCAGTACATAACATTTAATAAGATAGCAACTCTTCTACAATTCAGCTTAGGGTCGTAACTTCCAGTTTACAACACAACGTATTCTTTCGTCACTACAGCCAGCTTCCATTTACTCAAAACCGTGCAACCTGTGAATTTTCATTTCGTCATGCCGAAGCAAGCTTGTTGGCGGAATAGTTGCAGGTAACATACTCAGAAATTTAGCAAGAAGTTCTGAAACTTCGGAGAAGGCTGGGGAAGGTACCCGAAGAATCGAACTACTGCAGTGGGCGAATGTCCAGAGCGAAGACTTCGGATAATCGTGGCTCTTCGGTTGTATTCCGCATTTGTCCGTAACATCTCGGCCATTTTGAGGTCGTGACTGTTTAGTAGATGCCTATGGCTTTCAAGAACTCCAATTGCGACCTCTGGTAGAAATAAGATATGGCGGGAAACTCAAATTGAAATTTGTCTGGATTTTAGCGCCGCACCCTGTATTCTCAGTTCAAATATAATAAACTTCTTTGAGACCGAGAAACTTGTGTCCACAAATCAGCACTGTCTTCGAAAGCATCGCTGATGCGAAACTCAGCTTGCCCTTTTCTCACGTGGTACACTGCGAACTATGGATGAAGGAAGACAGGTAGTTCCCATATTTGTTGGTTTCCGGAAAGGATTTGGCACGATGCCCACTGCAGACCGTTAACTGAGGTACGAGCGCGTGCAATAGGTTCCCTGATATTGTGATTGGCTCTAACACTTCTTAAGTAATAGAACTCAGTATATTGTCGTCGACGGTGACCGTTCATCAGAGACAAGGGTATTGTCAGTAGTGCCCCAGGGAAGTGTGATAGCATCGGTATTCCTTCCTAAATAAATAAATGATCTGGCGCACAGAATGAGCTGCAGTCTGCAATTGTTTGCTGATGTTCCTGTGGCGTATCGGCAGGTGTCGAAGTTGAGTGGCTGCAGGAGGATAGAAGGTGACTTGATAAAATTTCTAGTTGGTGTGATGAATGGCAGCTAGCTTTAAATGTAGAAAAATGAAAGTCGTAATATTGCAGAGCGATAGGAAATAGAACGAGCATTTGAGGATTGCGGTACGGAACGCGAGTGGTCGACTTTGGTTTATTGGGAGAATGTTGGGAAACCTTGGTTCATTTGTAAAGGAGACTGCATATAGGACGTTAGTGTGATCTATTCTTTAGTACTGCTGGAGTCTTTGGGATCCGCACCGGGTCGGATAAAAGAACACACTGAGGCAGTTCAGAGATGGGTTGCTAGATTTGTTATCGGTGGGTTCGAACAACGCGCAAGTGTTGCAGAGATGGCTCCGGAACTGGAATGGAAATCCCTCGAGGGAAGACGACTTTATACTGTAGGAAAATTGTTCAGAAAATTTAGAGAATGGACATTTGCAGTTGACTGCAAAATGACTACTGCCGCCAACATAAGTTTCGCTTAAGGATCACGAAGATAAGATACGAGAATTTAGGGCTCTTGCGGTGGCATACTGACAGTCGTTTTTCCTTGCGTCTATTTGCGAGGGAACAGTAAAGAAAATAACTAGTTGTGATGCGGGGTACCTTCCTCCACGCAACGTACGGTGGCTTGCGGCGTTTGTGTGTACAGTGAGTCCAAAAAGTATTCGTCTAGTTGTAATTTAAAAAAAAACTAGGTATATGTCATGTGAAAGGAAAAGAACATAAAACGTGAGCATCCAGTCATATGCAACGAACCTTGGTAAGTCATTTTTATTGATGGACGAGGAAATAAATACATCCACAGCGATAACAAATTTGACAAAATGGAGAATTTATTCAACGGCTACCTCAAAAAGTATTCCTTCAGTCATTTTTTTGTAATTTACGATCTTAAAATATGATTTCATTACAAAAATTAATATCTAGTGGGGTTTCCCTTTGCAACTATTACTGCTTGTAGTCGTCTGAGCTTCGAATTGACCAAGTTCGCCGTCAGAGAGGCTGTCATTTTGTCTCATTCGTCTTGAAGTGCTTCTTTTAGGTCTCTCTTCTTAGAAATGTCTTCTCCTGATGCTATCTTCCAGTACTTTCCAAAACTGTTCAATAGGATTAATGTCTGGGCTCTGAAAAGGGGTGTTAAGTTGTTTTGGGGTATTGTACAGGAGCGACAACCTTGTATTTAGAGCCGCATGATTTGGGTCGTTATCTTGTAGAAAAATGTAATTTCCTTGCAGACCAAATTTATTTTTCGGCGCTAGAATTCATATTGCCCTTTAAAGTGTTAATATACATATGGTGATCCATTTTACCTTCTTTGAAATGCAATTTTCCAACACCTGCAGCATTCATACAACCTCACACCATCAGGGAGCCACCGCTGTGTTTAACCGGCGGCACAAGATTGCGTGGCAACATCTCCGTATCTTCTTACGCAACACCGTTCGCCTGCCATCCGACTCGAATACGTTGCATTTACTCGCATCAGAAAATATTACTCTATTCCAGAAGTCTTCCTTTCTGAATCTATGTCCCATCGCAAAATGAAGACGTTTCTTTCGATTCTGTTCACTGACTCAAAATTTCTTGCGCGGCTCCCGGCCGTGATACCCATACGTCTTCAAGGTATTTCTGATTGTGTTGGCATATACCTTCTTCCCCCTAGACTCTAACTCCCCAGCCATCTTACGAGCGCTGATTTTAGGTATCTTTTTCATTTCCATCATGATAAATCTCACATCTGCATCAGTCAAAGTATGATGGCGTCCGGTACGTGGTTGGTTTCTTAATGATTCTATTGCGCAAAATCGATCTATTATCGACTGAACTGTCGATCTAGGTCTACCGACTACTTTAGCAATCTCGTAAGATGATTCTCACTCATTATGTAAGCGCAGAACAAGTTTCCTTTCGAGCAGCGTCGTCTCACTACCCTTACGGTCCATGGCGCTAATTGCACTCTATTAGCGCCGTTCAGAACCACAACAGGCCATAGAGTGGGGCCGCGCACGTTTGACTGTAGTGTGTGCAGTGGGTCAGCATTTAATCACTGCTCTCAGAATTTCGGCATGTTCAGATGATGAACGAATACTTCATGAACTAGCCCGTGTATTAAATTTTTTGTTTCGTTAACCTTGCTGTCGACTTGGATGTATTTCTTTCCTTGCTTTTCAACAAAAATGACTTACTGAGGTACTTCTTACATGACTGGCTCTTTAGATTTTGTATACTTTCCATGTCACACAGACTGTGTTTTCTAAAAGATATGCAGCTAGACGAATACTTTTTGGACTCACTGTAGATGAAAGCAACAGTGTTATTTTCGTGGATAGATTCACGATCACCCATTCGCACTGTACCCCCTCCGAACAACACTTATCAGCCACTAGCACAACAACTAAATGTGGTGACGAGACTTCAACACATTACTGAACTGTCCTCTTACTTTCTACATCAGTCATTTAATGTTGTAATCGAACTTTTATAATACACTGTATTTAATGAAAGAAGCTTTGTGCTGCCGATAAGATCTTTGCTACAACTGACAGCATTCTTTCTTTTCCCAGGTAAGTCTGCTACCTGCATGGATCATGTGCAGAGACGATCATCCCGCTCGGCCGTGCCAAAGGACTGACGTGGGCGGGCTGCAGTAGCTGTGCGGCGGACAGACAACAGGTGTGTGTGTGTGTGTGTGTGTGTGTCCTGCACATATGGCGGGCGCCAGCTGCCGGCCTCGCCAGCGGCAACATGTTGCGCTCCCACCACGTAATTATCACCAGCCCTTTGTGGCCGCGCCTGACGCATAGACAGGTGCCCCAGTCAATAGCGTGCCGGCTGCCCGCCACACAGTACCCCAGTTTGTTTCCGGTGATCGGACAGAAGATTTCTTTTGTGCCAGCAAAGTAATTTTCTTTTCGTCCTAGCACTCTCTCTCGTACTAGGGGATCTCATAAAGTAAGTTGCTCGCGTCATCTCAGGCAAAGACCAACAAGAGAGACACATCGTCAGAAAGGAGTACGTGTTTCGGCTTACCTGCAGACCTAGTTCTGCTGCGGTACGGTTAATACTGTGGCAGTGAACGATGTGTGAACTGGGAACTTACTCGACAGTTGTACTACCAGAGACGGTACGATTCTTGTGGGCAAAACGTACACATTGCACACAGATTAACTGTGAAATTCTGGCGGTATGTGGTTAAAATGGAATTTCACGTCCAGCCGCAGAGAGATAGTGTCAAGAGTGTGACCAGGACTGCAGAGACGAGGGTGGTGATCATAGGGAAGGAGGGGTGTATACGAACATCGACCACAGATGGCAGGCAATGGAGGAAACGATTCGTAGCAATCGCACATTTTCAAACAATGAGGACGTTCACAAAGCGGTCCTCGAATGAATTTTTCGCTCTGCAACGGAGTGTACGCCGATGTGAAACTTTCTGACAGATTAACACTGTTTGTCTGATTGCGACTCGAACCGTGGACCTTTGCCTTTCGTGGGTAAACGTTCATCCTGCTGAACTACCCAAACACGACCGACGACCCGTCCTCCCAGCTTTACATCTGCATCTACATGTATACTCTGCAAATCGCAATTAAGTGTCTGGCAGAGGGTTCATCGAACCACCGTCACAATAGTTTGCTGTTACTCCTCTCTGGAACTGCGCACAGAAACAAGGGACACATATATCTTTCCGCGGGACATCGGATTTCCCTTGTTTTATTATGGTGATCGTTTCTCCCTGTGGAGGTCGGTGTCAACAAAATATTTTCGCATTCGGGGGAGAAAGTTGGTGATGGAAATTTCGTGAGAAGATTCCGCCGCAACGAAAATCCCCTTTGTTTTAATGGTGTCCATCCCAAATCCTGTATCATGTCCGTTACACTCGCTCTCCTACTTCCTATAATGCAAAACGTGGTGCTGCTCTTTGAACTTAGTCGATGTTCTCCGTTAATCCTCTCTGGTGAGGAACGCAGACCACGCAGCATACTCCAAAAAGAGGACGAACAAGCGTAGTGTAGGCAGTCTCTTTAGTAGATCTGTTGCATCTTGTAAGTGTTCTACCAATAAATTGCAGTCTTTGATTCCCCTTCGCCACAACATTTTCTTTGCGTTCTTTCCAATTTAAGGAGTTTTAAACTGTATTTAGTTGAATGTACAGCCTCTATATTTGAGTGATTCATCATGTACCTGAAGTTTAATAGATTTTTTTTAGCACTCATGTGGATGAGCTCACTCTCTTCATTGTTTAGGGTCAATTGCCAATTTTCTCGCATACAGTCATATTTTCAAAATCGTTTTGCAATTTGTTTTGATTTCCTTACGAGTTTGACGATAAACAACAGCACCATCTGCGAGCAACCTAAGATGGCTGCTCATATTGCCTCCTAAATGGTTTATATAGATAAGGACAACAGGGGGGCCCATAACACTACCTTGGGGCACGCCAGAAATCACTTATATTTTACTCGATGACTTTCCGTCAATTACTACGAAGTGTGACCTCTCCGACAGGAAATGACGAATCCAGTTACATAACTGAGACGATTTTCCATAAGCACTCAATTTCATTACAAGCCGCTTGTGTGGCACAGTATCAAAAGCCTTTTGGAAATCTAGAAATATAGAATCAGTTTGAAAACCCTTGTCGTTGGCACTCAACACTTCTTGTGTGTAAAAATAGCTAATTGTTTTTGTCCTTCCATCAAAACCTCAAAGAAGTTCGCTAGTGCAACTAGAGAGATTAGCGCTGATGGAAAGAAGGGATATTGCGAATATGTGGTTTCGTCGCAGCCTGGGGAATAGTTTCCAGAATGAACTTTTACTCTGAAGCGGAGTGTGCGTTGACAAGAAACTCCTTTTGTCCAGGAGTACCAGCCAAGCAAGTTACACAGGAGAACATCCGTACAGTTTAGACGGTAGGGGATAAGGTGCTGGCGAAAGAACAGCTGTGAGGCCGGCTCTTCCGTCGTTCTTGGGTAACTCAGTTCGTAGTGCCTTTGCCCGGCAAAGGTTCCGGTTTCGAGTCCCGGACCGGTACACAATTTTGATCCGCCGGGAAGTTTCGTTGCGATCGTTGTTTGCAGACGCACGGTGATTGAATTGAAAAATAATGTCGTGAATCTGTGTCCCTTTGAAGCGTAGCACACCATTCAACAGAAGTTACTTACCCTCCCGTAATAATGTGTAACTTACTTCATGAAGTCAGAGAGGGAGGGAGGGAAGAGGTTTTTTTATACATCGAAAATTATAGGTGGTGATGTCCTCACGGTAATCATATTACGTATTAATTAACAACTTAGGACAGTGAGACCTGTGAAAAAAAAGTGAAAATACACGCGAGTGTCTTTAAAGCGGAGTATTTTATTCATTACTAGTGTGCATATGAACGAAGGATAGCTCATCAGGAGTTTTCACACGAGGGAAAGGCCTGGTTCTGAATTTTCTTCTGCTTCCCTTCATACTGAATGTAAAAAGAGGTTTCAAATGGTTCAAATGGCTCTGAGCACTATGGGACTCAACTTCTGAGGTCATTAGTCCCCTAGAACTTAGAACTAGTTAAACCTAACTAACCTAAGGACATCACAAACATCCATGCCCGAGGCAGGATTCGAACCTGCGACCGTAGCAGTCTTGCGGTTCCAGACTGCAGCGCCTTTAACCACACGGCCACTTCGGCCGGCAAAGAGATTTCAACGCTACTTCGTTATTCACTCACATGGACTGCGGGTGTGTAGGGTACGTGAGTGCGGTTGTAAACAAAATGGTCACGAGTGATGCTGAAACATCCCCGTAGAAAAATTAATGAATTACTGTGCTGATAAACCTCTTACGTTATTTGATTTTAAACAACTGAGCAAAACTCAACGTACTCAGACATTTCTCTCTTCACTTATTCTGATCAACACTAAACTGACTCACAATATTTTTTAGCGCAACGTAATCTGACTTTCAATAATCCCTACAAAAGAATGGCCCTGACTAACAATAAGCTATACCTTTCATGAATCACTTACCTCACAAAAATCTTCGTTACTCAAACTACAAAAATCTTCGTTACTCAAACTACTGCAATACAGCGAGCGCCAATACTGCCAGCTAAATAAAAGATTCTAACTACTGAAGGCACTGACTACTGATATGCATAGTTAGCAAATGAAACATTTTGATAGAGAACAAACAATGTATTTACCTTAATATTCAAAAGTCTATATATAATTTCATGATATACAGTATGACAAATTTACTCTTCTGATGGACGCACGTCCAGATCGTCCGTTCTGAAAATTCTGCCATCTCTCTCCCCACATCCACGACTGATGGTGGCTCACCTCCAAATGCGCAACGCTATATGCTCTTCACATCCAGCTGCCCAACACTACAATAGCGAATATTTCAACAATGCCAACCAGCCACAGACTGCACACAGCACAGTCAGTGAGTTTCATACAAAGCGCTACTTGGCGTTACGAACATAAAAACCTAAACAGCCTACTTACAATGCTGAAGGGTATTCAACGTTACTTACATTTGATGTGTGATTATCTATTCATAAGACCCGTTGTTTTAGTTTCCTGTTATTACAATTAACAAATCCTATAGGATCATTTTGGATGATGTGGCACCAGCCGTTTTCTGTCTAGATGAACGACGCCATTTACACGGTCTGTACGAAACATGTTCCACGCACAGCCTGCACTGAGCTTTTGTCATGACTGTCAGTTTCAGTCAACCTCTGCAAATCGAGGTTTCTGATGCGGTCACATGCTAATATTTTGTTCGTGGAAATAAACACTGTAAATGGTGTTCAAGATTGGGCTAATCTTATCTTTGATAGGGTTTGTAGTGCCTCTAGAATGCTAGCACAGTAATACACAGTTTATTGGCGTACCGTATTTTGTATTGAAATGAGTTTGATCCATTTCGAACTGCGGAAGAAGACTGAAAGGAGTAGGATATGGGATTCTACACTCTTCTTGGTCCTAGGGAAGATTAATAATGCACATAAATTTACGTATGTTCATGTGGAAAACTGAAACACTCCGTTTCATAAGTAACGAAGTTCTTAGCTAACAGGAGCATTTTTTTTTTTTTTTTTTTTTTTTTTTTTTTCTGCCCATTTCTAAAGGGTAATGGCGAAAAGAGACGTAGTGCCATTCTGTAAAAGCAGAAGATAAGCGAGCATTAATGAAGTTAAGCCATATGTCAAAAATAAGCCATACGTCATAATTAATAACGCGACGTCCCTGATAAGACAGGAGGCTACGAAAAAAACGCTGATAAGAGAAGTGGGACGTAACGAGTGGAGGCCTCGGTCTGTGCACCACGCAGACGGCCGCTGCTGCGACGCTTTGCTAGGACTACCAGTCTGGGAGGACGCCTCGACATGGGGGCGATCATGGCCCGTCGGGGAGCCGTGCCAATGGACGGCGGCGACGCTGGTGCAGGCGGCGACGCCGCGTTCCACACGCACGTGTAAGTCTCGGTCCGCAGTCAGTTTCATACAATACTGCCTTACTTCGGGCCCAATCTGAGAACAGGGACTTGAGCTGATGATATATACATCTATAAAGTGTTTGCAATCAGCGTTAGCATCGTGCTATATATAGCCATTCGACCATGCCGACTCACTAAAACCTTTCTCGGCCTTATTCGCAATTACGAGGTGAATCACAATTTCTATGCATTCTGTATGAACCTGTGTCGCCGGAATGCATTCAATTTATTTTCTTGTTATCTGCGTAAACAGTTCTATAATATTTTAGAAATGACGGCTTTTTCCGCTTTGGCCATTATTAAACATGTTTACTTATTTACGATAACTATTTCGGCTGTCGTGACAGTCTCGTGTAGCAGCTGTAACAACATAAATTGCTAAACGACCATTTCAGTTTTAGGGAAACACTGTTCCCAAAACTCTGTAAGTCCGTCAATGATTTAAGAGAACGTAGTTCTCGCGTCAACCGCGCGAACGTACTTTGTATGCTTCGTAGAACAGAAATCGTCGTTGTCTACCCGAAAGGACGTAGCACTTCATTAAATACAAGATTATGTCAGACCAAGTTGCTAAGAACGAATTCACTCAACATATTGCAGAAAATAATTGCAAGTAATGTCTAAGACATTAGGTTAAGATGTAGACGTAGTATTGTGCTAAAATACTTATTCTGCGTAATTTTCTGTCTTTTAGTGAAGTGCTGTGTCTTTCTGTAGAATATTTTAAGAAATACAACAAACAGTCACTTTTTTATGTATTTGTATTTATGCCAGTAGGCGTTCCTGGCTATTGCCTATCTTCAATGTATATATAAATCTTAAGTTAGTAAATCGTTAAAAACATCGATTGCAATTTGAATGCTACATCTGCCCTGTGCAAAACACCTATTGTGTCAAACTACTGCACTTCGCAAGTTGCATATGTTTAATATATTGCTCGTCAGCTCTACTTTCTACGCTGTTTGTTTTTGCTCCAATTTTCCGCATATAGTATGGTGGCACAAACACTTCTCCTTTGTATCGTACACACACAAAAACAGCGTAGTATCCGCCATGTTGCCGACTGACGTGTTTGCTTACGTCGGAAAATTAGGTCTGAGGTGAATGAATTATGCTTGGATACTACTAAAGTCAGTTCGGTGTATACATTAAATATTTTTAATTTAAGATTCTGTGTCACTAAAAAACTGAAACTGCTTAGCATTAATATAAAAGGATAAATTAATCCCTCTATATAGACGACGAGGAGTCCTACAATGCATACAAAAAATATTAACATGGTTGACACGAGAATTATATCCTCCTAGGAGGAACGAATATGCATTGTTGCCCTTCAGTGAGGTAGGAAATAGTACAACTAAAAAAAATTGTTACAGCTGTTACTTCAGACTGGCTCAGTAGCTGATATCGCGATTCTAAATAAATAGACAGGTGGAAAAAACTGCCATTTTTAGATTACCGATTAGGGTTTCGATGCGTTCCGTAAGTCACTTCAGGTGACTGCCACGTTTGATTTCTGAAACTAGATAACAGCCTATTCACTTGTTTATACTTGTCTAAGATGCACTTGTGCTCAGTTAACAATATGTTTCTACACTACACAAGCTATCATGCTGCTACGAGCTGCAGATTCCCTCCCCCCCCCCCCCCCCCCACCTACGCCGGGTTCTGAATGTTTACCTCTGCATTGCGGGGAGCTCATTTACTATGTAAATTAATAACTCTTACCAAGTTTTTCCTGTTCAAAGCCTCCTCTGTACAGTTACTTGATTACATTTACCCATCAATTATTCTGTAGTTGTTACTACGTAATTATTTTCCGATTGCTCCATCCCCTTATTTACTCAAACAGTCTCATCACACATTCCAGAAGGCTCTTATCGATGGTGTGATACGCATAGCTCGATGCATGAAATAATGAACAAATTAATAGTGCAGTCTTGTGAAGAATGAGGTTTTATCCGTATTGCCGCAACGACCTGCTCGATAAACGATAGTTAATTTCGCAATATTGTCAGTATCGACCTTTATAAAGTGCGTACGCAGTTAATATACATAGATGTTTTTCGTACATTCAGCGTCAATCAGTCGAATCAGTTGAACATTGTGAAATTCGAACTGACGACTCTCAAATACACTTAAAAGCGAGAAACCTCGACTATCAGCCTCACAACGACCACTTCCTCCCATGAAACTAACGCGCAGCCAACGTACAGTACTTTCCCAGACGAGAGCAGTAAATCTGTGATAATGTACTCAGTGGATCGAAAACGATATCGTGCCTTTCTAAACATAAAACTAAAAAAAAGTCTTTTGCGTTGCTCCATTCAAACTAGAATTTTGAATGTTCTTGAAACAACTTTTTATCTAGGAATTTAACGTTGTTAAATAAAGAAAACTAAAGAAATTCAGCATCTTTTCTGAGCTAGTACCAAAACAGCTGCTTAAATAAAACTTAAGTACTATATGTCCTCAAATTCCCTTCGCTGCAGGCTGTGGCAAATAAGTCATATTGAGTGATAGCCTGTCATTCCACCAGGTGAAGTCCATAGTTCGTCACAATCGTAACTCAGATTGTATCCCTCGCCTCTGCGCCTCTGGCGAATTTATTTATGACAACTGAAGCGAGTACTTACGTTCCGAATAAAACATTCTATTTGTTCTCCAAAGTTTTCACGGAATGTAAGAGTCCGTAGCTGCGGCGCAACTAGAGTAGATTGACAAGTAAGCTGACGGGTAACCAAGGAAACACTCGAAAAAGCATTCCTTTAAGGTACAAACTGATACTTACAAAGGACACATAAATAATTCTTTATAGACATTAAAGGTGAACGCTTTCCGACATCTTACACTTTATCAATAATAGATAAGTGTTAGTTCTCATAATTTATAATTTGAACAAAAGAAGATACCACATTTCATGAAAAAAGTGTTTTTCGCGTAAGGGGAAATAGCTTTCTAGGAATGTTCGTTAAAACTGTGATGACATCCATGCTTTACAACTTAATGTCGGCTGCAGCTTTTATTGCGGCTGCTAGAAGGTAATTGTATGCTGTGAAGTACATCACTACTTCTTAACGACGAATAGCCCACCAGGCACAATGGAATCCGGTGCTATTTTCTTCCTTGGCCTCTACATTAGACCCTGTAACATTTCAAAAGTGATCGAAATTTTGTAACGGTTTTTGATAACTGTTTCGGGAGACCCTAGTTATCTTGTGTGTATATCATGGTAACATTTCTGACTGCCGAAACTAGTTTCTTTAAATTCGTCAGTTTTGTAAGTATAGCATCATCGCCAAGGATTCACCACTCTATTCCTCTCCACAAGAGAACACTTATGGTTTTAATAAATACATATGATACATTAACAAGCCATACCGGCTTCAGTGTGATGCCATATAAAGTTACATACATTAACTAACCCAAACAAAAAAAAAAAAAAAAAAAAAAAAAAAAAACGCTGATCCCGTTGAGTACTTTCTTTCGATGTACCGAACCATGTACAGTTTCAGGTGTTCTCCCATTACCTCTGCACGTCAAATCAGGCGTATAATTTGGCGGTTTGTGCCACTAGACGCTTTTCTATATCGTGTAGCCGTGCACTATCACATGGTAATAACACAAAGAAATTTGATTTGCGAAGGATCATCGCCATATGCAATCAGAACTACTCTAATATAGAAGTAAATAATTAGTCTCTAAAAATTATTCATCTTAAGAGAACGCTAGAGAAAAACAACATACCTTTCTATTATTTTTCCGTCTTCAATATTGGACCTGGACAAAAAAAATGTAATTTGGGTGACTGACTTAATGCTGTTATATGCTCATCATTCCTAATCTTTATTTATCAAATAATAGTAACGTTTATATAGACGAGTGTGCTGATTTTGCATTTTACTACTAGGTGCCTGATGTTGATATCAGAGCTACGAAATAGATTTTGATGATAAAGGGTCATCAAACTAAGTTACTTCGAATAATTTCAAAACGGAGAATAAATAGTTAACCACGCAATAATACACCAGCTGACGTCTCCATCTGGTCATCAAAATGAAAAATGAAAGAAAAGATAACACCTTCGGGCACAGCAGAAGCAAGCTAAAATTATCTATACCGTGAAAGGCCGCTCACTTCACTTTATCGAGTCATCTCGATCATACCAGGGGTTGTACAATGTCTTTTATACAGACAGCCGCAAGAAAGTGGTTAGGTGTAACATCACAGCCTCTGTGGCCGTAACTTGCTTTCAGTAGACGAGTGTGTGGGTGCGTGAGAACTAGCCGGTACACTGTTACCATGCTGGACATCGATGCACATATGCAGAGGAGATGCTGTGTTAGAAGTAACGTTACATTTAAGAATATTGAATCTATCTTGAATCTGCATCGCAGTGGATTGTGGAAACGCAGTCGGTTTTTGTTGTGATTCTAAATGAAATGGGCTCCGGCCAGATGCCATTACATTTATAGTTACTAATATTTGGTCTGTTTCATTTGTCCTGGGAAAATCATTGTATGTGGCGAATTCCTTGCATAATACAAGGTCTTCTAAGGAATCTGTTCCTGGCTTATTTAGTTCCAATGTTCAGATACACTGAATGATCTCCAGATAGAGATAGGTACCAGACTGCCAGTTAAGTAGCTACTAAATCGCAGTGGATAACGGTGCATGTCCGTTTGTCCATGGGGTTGGGTTGTTTTGGAGGAGGGGACCAGACAGCGAGGTCATCGGTCTCATCGGATTAGGAAGGGAAGTCGGCCGTGCCCTTTCGAAGGAACCATCCCGGCATTTGCCTGGAGCGATTTAGGGAAATCACGGAAAATCTAAATTAGGATGGCCGGACACGGGATTGAACCGTCGTCCTCCCGAATGCGAGTCCAGTGTTTTATCCATGGAAACACAAATTACGTATGTTACCCATATTCGAGACGGCTTGGAGATCTTTGAACAGACTAGACAATGTTTGGAGGTCCTTGAAAGGTTGCTGTAATATACGTTTTGAAGAGTTTATATCATCCTATGACACAATCAAGTGGTTAACAGTTTTTAAAAGTTCACCGTGACACGAAGATAATGTGCCAGTCTAGAATTTATGTAATTAGTAAAAAACGAAACATTTTCGGACAAATGTTAACAAGACGCTCATCCTTGTTTCAATGGGAGGAAAACCGTTCCCAAAGTCTGTAAAATTATTTGCAATAGCCCAGTACGTTTAGTATTCTACGGTAATGATCTCACATACTGTTTTGGGCATAGTTTTAGCATCTTTTATTCCACAGTTTGTTACCAAATTAATTATTCTTCTTAAACTCAAAATGTGTATTATTTATCGTGTCAGACGCGAACCTGTCATGAGATATATGTGAATTTTTTTCGTTCGACCAGCTTTTGGTACACCTCTACAGCTAAACGTAAACGACTTGTAGCCCTTTTTTACGTACTTATTTTCTTCCTCTTTTACAAAGTGTTACTCAATTTCACGACATAGTTTCAAATGAAATAATCATATCAATATTTCTCAGAAAGAAGCATGGGAGAAAGTTGAGCAGTTATTGTAGTCCTTCCATGTACTACGTTCGTGAAAAACAGAGATGTTTCACTTCATTTACCGCAACTTTAAGCAAATTATTACATTGAAAGCAAATTCCTCACTGAATCATTTGCTCAGTTGTTTCGAGACATAGTGATCGCTTTTCATCCTTTTCATTCGTACATTGTATAGAAAACTTGAATTCAATAACTACAACGATATTTTTACCAGACCAGTCCCTTATATAGTTTCATCAACGCATCCTTCTTCGCTGTATTGAAGTAAGCAGTGTCTAAAATTGTGAAGTTCCTACATCCTATCTTGCCTGGTACTCATCTGCTCATATTGTAGCTGGTAGCAGTAAGGAAGTTCATCACGGCCTCTGCGGAGGCACACACAGAGATACGGCTGTGGTACAGCCGCACAGCTTCCATGTTGACCCCCAGATACGTAATGATGACAGTGTTACGTCAGCGTTGAGTTTGTATCGCTAAACTTCCTTGCCCTTTCGCCTATGGTAACGGAACGATACTAGGCAATCAGAGAACCGTACATTCTCTCCTTTATTTTTCTGGATATATTGTCCACAAGTAAATGGTTCTCAATTAATACGCTGTGGCCGCTTCCGCAGTTCAGTGCTGTGCAGTATTGACACGGAAGTTCTTGAACAAGGCCTTACGCATGCGTCCTGCGTCAAAACTAAAGAGAAAGTAATTACCTCGTTTGTGTTGTGGGTAGTGCAAGCTGAAGCCCTGCCGGAAACATACTGCCGACGGCAGATGTGGCTGAGTTCAGGGCGTGTGCTGATGGAAGGACACGAAACAGTGTTGTTTCTTCTTCTGGTCTCCAGCCCGAAATATTGGTTTCGTGCAGCTCCCCTCGGTAATTTAGGCTTTGCCCTCTACATCTCTGCTTAACTAGTGCGTATCCATTACCATATTGACGATTCCTAGACGTCTCAGAGTGCTCTACAAACCGACCCATCCTTCAGTCGATCTGTGCCATAAAGTCTACCTACTTTCGTCATTGAAGATTACTTTGCTGTCCAGGTATTAAAATTTTGCTATTTCTTTCAGTATGTGACTTCCTGATTTATTTCCCCCGGTATCATCTGAGTTGATCTGACTACATATCACCCTTATTTTTCTTTTATTTATATTCATCTTATAAGCTGTTTTGAAGGCATATTTTGTGCTTCCTTTCTAAGCACGTAATACAGCAGCAGTCTTCGATACATCAACTCCAAGAGGTGGCAAAGGACTTCGAAGACCAGCTCATCGGAATGAAAATCAACCAGAGTAAAATAGAGCGAGTGGAATTCAGACGCATCAGTCGATGCTGACGGAATTAGCTTAGTAAATGAGGCACTAAACGTAGATGATCAGTTTTCCTATTTGGGCAGCAAGATAAATGACGACCGCCGAATTAGGGAGGTATAAAATGCAGACTGGCAAGAGCAAGATGGCATTTGTGAAGGAAAAGTAATTTGGTAACATCTAATATAAATTTTTTGGAGTGTGATCTCATATGGAAGCCAATCGTGGGTGGTAAGCTGATGGAACAGTAATGGGATAGAACATCTCGAAATGTATTGTAAGAGAACATCAAAGATTAGATGGATAGGTCGATTAACTTATGAGTAGGTACTGCATCGATTTGGGAGGGAAGAAATATATGAAACAACTTTATTACAGAAGGGATCTGTTGGTAGGACTTATCCTGAAGCTTCAGGAAATTGTCATTGCGGTAACGGAGGGAGCTGTGTGCGCAAAAATTGCGGAGGGACACTGTGGCTTGACTATAGTAACGAAGTTCGGATAATGTAAGGTGCAGTAATTAATCATAAACGAAGAGACTGCACAGGGTAGACGAGCGTGAAGAACTTCATCAATGGAGTCCACGCGCACACTCGAACATTAACTTTCTTCTGGGACGATTGACAGTATTGTTCCATTCTTCTGGTGTGCAGAACTTTATGATTCGTCACTACCAAGTAGGAAACCTCGATGAAACTCTAACTACACATGGAAATAACTGCCACAGTATAGTACAGAAGGTAACTGAAGTAAATACGCAGTGAGACAAACAGAAATGACACATTTATTCAAAGACAATAATTATGGTCTCATGGACACTACATGGTTCTTAATAGTGTGTCTGATCACCACGGACGGCAGTGCATGCTCTGCGACATGTTGTCATGCTGTCCACAAGGTCGGTAACGAGTTCTTGTGGCAGTGCGTTCCATTCCTCGGAATGAGCTGTTGACAACTGCTGGGTGGTCGTTGGTGCACGTATCCGCAAAGCATCCTACCCGCAGTCGATGGGATTTAAGTCGGGGCAACGGGTGGCCCATTCCGTTCACCAAATATCCTCTCGTAACAAGAGCTGCTCCACCTTCGCTGTTAAATGCGCTCGAGCACTTTCGACCACAAAAATGAAATCAAGGCCGAATGCAATCATGCATCCCTCAAAAGACACCCCTGGAGGGGGGATGGAGGGGGGTGGAGGTAAAGGAATACGTGTCATAAAGACGTCATGTCTCGTCACCAATAATGATAAATGTTAGGAATGGTTGATGGTGTTCACGAGCTAGATGATGACGAGCAAGCAGACAAGCACATATAATGCCCCCTCATATTAGTGATTTTGGCATAGAGCATGCTGTACCTATACCCCGATTTTTGAACCATCCCCATTGTATGCAAATGTCGCACGACGGTGGAATGATTATTGTTCCTTCATCACATTTGCCAGTTCTCGACTACTCTGACGTGGACTAATGGTTTTAAACGATTTTCATCAAAACCCGCAGGTCTTCTTCAACGTGGAGAGTCACTAATGTCAAAACGACGCTCCTTAAAACGAGAAACCATTTTATTGCCAGTGGCCTCATGTGCAAATGTTTCTGGCTGCATCTGCTGCTGTCACACCTGCACTGAGAGCAAACAGAACATCATTTCGGAGATGTTTAGATTTCTCCACTTGGCACTCCATTTTCTAGCGTTCACAGCTCCACTCACTACCTCCAAATGACAAAATGACAGTATATAAAATCAAATAGCAACACTGAATTACAAACAAAATATGAGAATCGATAAATAAAGCTATTGCGACCGGAATAGCAAGATGGGAGCTAACTCAAAAACTTAATATTTCCTTTACAGAATCGTCATCGCATTCCGAGAGACTGATTTGGAAAATACACTGAACAGCCAAAAAAACTGGTATAGACATGCGTATTCAAACACACAGATACGTAAAAAGGCAGAATACGGCGCTGCGGTCGGCAACGCCTGTATAAGACAAGTGTCTGGCGTAGTTACTAGATCGGCTACTGCTGCTACAATGGCAGTTTATCAATATTTAAGTGAGTTTGAACGTGGTCTTATAGTCGGCGCACAAGCGATGGGACACAGCATATCCGATGTAGCGATGAAGTGGGGATTTTCCCGTACGACTATTTCACGGGTATACCGTGAATACCAGGAAACCGGTAAAACATCAAATCTCCGACATCACTGCGGCCGCAAAAAGATCCTGCAAGAACGGGACCAACGACGACTGAAGAGAGCCATTCAACGTGACAGAAGTGCAGTCCTTCCGCAAATTGCTGCAGTTTTCAATACTGGCCGATCAACAAGTGTCAGCGTGCGAATCATCCAACGAAACATCTTCGGTATGGGCTTTCTGAGACGAACACAAACTCGTGTGCCTGGGCCTGTCAGTACCGACATTCGATTGATGACTGGAAACATGTTGCCTGGTCGGGCGTGTCTCGTTTCGTATTGTATCGAGTGGATGGACGTGTACGGGTATGGAGACAACCTCATGAATCCATGGACTCATGTCAGCTGGGGACTGTTTAGAATGTTGGAGGCTCTGAAATGGTGTGGGGCGTGTACAGTTGAAGGGGTATGGGACCCCAGATACGTCTAAATACGACTGTGATGGGTGACGCGTGCGTAAGCATCCTGTCTGATCACCTGCATTCATTCATGTCTATTGTGCATTCCGATGGACTTGGGCAATTCCAGCAGGACAATACGACAGCCCACACGCCCAGAATTGCTACAGAGTGGATCCAGGAGCACTCTTCTGAGATTAAACACTTCCGCTGGCAACCGAACTCCCCAGATATGAAGATCATTGAGCATATCTGGGATTCTTTGCAACGCGCTGTTCGAAAGAGATCTCCACTCCTCTTGCGGATTTATGGACAGCTCTGCAGGATTCATGGTGACACTTCCATCCAGCTCTACTTCAGACATCAGTCGAGTGCTTTCCACGTCGTGTCCCGGCACTTTTGCGTGGTCACACGTGTCCTGCATATTAGGAAGGTGTACCAGTTTCTTTGGCTCTTCACTGAGGAAAAACATAAACCAAAATGGCTGTACATGGCCTTTCCCTAAGATGTGAAGGAAGATGGTTTCCTGTGGGACACACGGTTCTCTCGCTGAGGCAGCAACGCTCGGAGTGGTCTGCGCGAGCTGACGCATTGCGCGTCCAGCAGTGGGTGGGTCAGCTGCCGAGGCGCTGTGCGTGCAGAGTGGAGCGCACCTGGGCCGGCCAGAACAGGTTCCCGCCGGCTCCCAATTGCCACCGCTGAGCTGCGGCCTGCCCCGCTCCGCTCGCGGCCCTGCCCTCCACCGGCCAAGGAAGGACACTTGTCTCGCCAGTGGGCAGTGGCCAGTGGCCAGACTCCGGACGACAAGAATCCGGATTCGCCAACAGGTGCTGTTCTCCAGCCAAGGTCGTTTTGCTCGTGAGAAGGGATCTGGCAAAATACTACTCTGGCAGCGACAAGCCTTTTTAAAGTTATATCACGTTAGTCGCATTCCGTGAATCCCGCAAGAGTGGTCTGTGAGATGTGCAAACCTGTCAAAGATACTTATTTTATTTAAGTGCCCGATACAATGAAATATTTCATTCATATACTGTTCAGGTTTGAAACTCTCAGTGGTTCCTACCCTTGTAAAGTTCAGAAACGCTTATCACGGAATGGCCTGTAAGTGTCTCTTAGAAATCATGAAACAAAACTAGTGCAATTATCAGCGATAAACTAAATGGATCAAAGTCTTCGGAAAAATTCAGGGGAGAAATTTTGGAACATTGCTCTAAACAGACTGAAACAACTTAATAAACTGTCTTAGTAACTTTTCAATTGTCTAATAGGACTTAGTGGTTCTGTGTCAGGATTTTTCAAATAGCACAAAAAGAAATAAACAGAAGGGAAAAAAATTACGTGGATAGCAACAACTCGGCACTCGAAAATCTAAAACGTAAATACTGGTAAATCGAGTGAGTAGCCCAATTAAGATATTTAGGCGAAACCATTTAGGAGACTGGCCTGGAAAAGACTGGTTACGAAATTTATTTTCACAGAGTAGAAACTGCTATGATTCATTAAAAAAGTTCTAAATGTAACAAAATTTCATATCACAATACACCAAACTGAGTCACAACAACATAGCCGTCAAAATGGTGTGGCTGAAATACTCGTTTTTAAACAGAAAGACAGACGCCGAAGAGATCCCAATGAGAGATCGGAAAGTGGACACGAAAAAGTGAGGTCATAATTATGCTGAAAAAGTAACATGCAAACTGAACGAATAGAGATTTTGAAAGCCACAGCACCATTTATTGAAATATGAAGAAACGCAGGCTGAAATTCTGTGCGTACATTTAAAGAATGAAACCAACTAGACTAACTACATATATTGTGAAATTCTACGAAACTCGCACTGAAGCTAAAATTTAAACAATGAAACTAACGTGGACACAATGAAGGCTAAAAGAAAATGGTTAAAATGCCCCGTGCTGTTTATCGCATGGCCAGTAAGGCCCAAATGTTAATAATAATAATAAATTCATTCATCCGTTTCACACATGGTATTGGATTCAGATCGTCGATTTAGATATTACACATATGAACCAGTAGATCTTAAAAGGGCATAAGTCCGCAAGCCGCAACTTTAGGAAAATTAAAAAAAAAACTCTTTCGCAAAAAGAATTGCTACAATACAGACGTTACTTTTCTTCGTAGTTACGTGTTGCGAAAAGACATATTCTACCATATTTTCACAAAAAATACATTTATGTGCAACACTTGTCTTCATAAGGTTTGATGTAATGCCTTTAATCAGCTTCTTCTACGTTATTAGTTGATCACTCACACACATCGTCATAGAAGGGTGTAATAAACTGTCCCGGAATATACTGCTCGATTTTTCTAATGTCCTCCACTTTTTTGGAGTTAATCGGACAATTCTTCAGCTACGTCTTTTCTTTAGGGAATAGCATACTTTCACATTTTGCCAACTTAAAACTATTTAATCTTAATCCGTCGTTAGTGATAAGTTTTCAGCACTCCCTTGTTGTGCTTGTTGCTTTCAAACATGTAGTATTTTGATATACCGAACTGTAATTATTCTTCTTCAGGAATATCCGTCCATGCATATTCAGCAGATAAAAAATTTTTGTCTTATAAAATTTCCTCCAGCTTTTGAAATCAACTGAAAAAAATTTCCTTTCCTCCACAGTTTTAACACTGTAGTTTGTGTTAGTCCTTTGATTTTGCACCATTTTTATCAGATTTTGATTAGAAGAATTTTTTATGCTTTTACGTTTTTAGAAACTATTTCCTCCTGCAAATCAAAGTCGGAATCAATCTTCCTGGAGCGGAGAAATATACCCTAACTAAAATAAAAATAACTATAATAGCTGCAAGGAATTAAAGGATTGACAGGAGTCTCCCGGATTATCACATGAGAGCACTAATGTAGTTGATCTGAATAGGGCATCAGCTCATGGACTGATGCCCCTTTCCAAAACATATGAACCCCCCCTCCCCTCCCCGTGGGGCTCGCCACTCTGGCAGGTTTGTGCTTGGCTACCACAGAGCCCCAGGCTTTTCAGCATTTTTTCCATTCCGTGCTGCATGTCTATCCTGTTGCTGTTCTTTTTCCCCTCTCTTGGGGAATATGTTTGGGACATTATTGGGAATGTTCTGCTTTCTGTCACTGACAAGCGAATAGTATCACCTCTGTTTTTCGCTCTCTTTTCCTTTCTTTGTTTCCCTCCTCCTCTCGTTCTTCCGCTTCGGCGTTTGAGGATCCTCTTTTTTTTCGTCTTCCTCCCTGTGCGCTCCTGAAGGCCAGCCCACGCATCTTCACGCGTAACAGATGACTGGGTAACGCGTAATTCCCAGCACCAGGTCGACAGGTAGGGTTTGCATGTACACCCTGGTACAGGTCAGGCCCAGGAAGACGTGATTGCCTGAGCTGTAACCTTCCCAAACTGCCAATTGGTCCCTCCGTCAGGTGTGACCTGAGGTGTGAACAATCGCCTGAAGTGGGTGCGCCACCTTGTGAAGAGGGGCCCCCAGTTGGAAGGAGCTTGCCATCGGAGACGATGGAAATCATGGGGGATTTCCTCGCTATGAGTCCCAGTCATCGTCTACAATACGTAAACGCAAGGAGGCCAATGTTCCAAAAACCTTTCCTGCTGCACCACGGTTCCTCGTGGTCTCATGTACTGAAGACGGTCAGTCCTTCGCCATGGTAAATCCGTTTATTATTCAGAAAAGTGTAGATTCAGTTGCTGGCCGTGTGAAATCCTGCTCTCGTTTATGGAATGGCACTCTGCTTTTGGAGACCACTTCTGATACTGTCGACCGCGTTTTACTTTTTATCCGCCAAAGCAATATGGCAAAGGCCATTTAATTTTTATTTTATTTTTGGGCCTCCATTTCTGTAAGGGGTTTTTTAGCCCTTTTTCCATGTGCCTGTTTTTAGTTGTCTCCTATTTTGCCCATTGGGACTGTCGTATAGACGTTTAACTCCTCTCTGTGTTCGTGTTCTACACTTTTGACTTGGGCGCTGTGATTCCAGCTGTTTTTTGCGCCCTAAAACAAAACATACGGATTTTTCAAGCCATTGGAACTATGATAATATGCAATAGCTTGGTTGGTAGTCATGAACGTGTTCAACTCCTAAGCTTATTTTCTTAAAAAAATGTGACTGATGTCCTTTCCAAAACAACTGGTTCAGTTATGTCTTCAGATGCCCTCGTGGTAGTCCAACTCCACCGTAACCTCGAAGTGCATAAAGTGATTGAGAACAGAACTATATCGAAAATCGATAGTACTCATGTGAGCATAAAATACGCCAACTGTGGGCATTCGGTGCAAATTGTACTCAGTTTTCTTTTGGCAGGCATGAAAATTCCGTTACAATATGTTTCGCCTTCATACTGGTTGCACTCAGGAACTGGCATACTTTATACTTACAGTAGCAAAAGAATGTCAATGTGGGCTACAGGCCTGACTGCAGCTATAGTGTGCAGCCTTTCTTCATCACGTCGTAAGAAGGGGGAGGGTGACGCCCCCTCCCCCAGCTGCATTTTACCACTGTGAAAAATCCCGGTTAGTCACTAGATAGCAAGCTGTGTTGACCTGGGAGCGTCCCCGAAGGACTGGAACGAGCAAAATTCTCCGCGTCCATCCGCGGTTGAACCCGTGACCTCCAGGACAGAGTCCAGTGCTCTACCCGCTGGACCACCACTGGCACTTACGTTGTTATATAAAGGTAAAACGTTAAGAGCTCTAGTAAAAACAAATTACAGCGCTGTAACACACCCGCATATTGCAAGAATCTCATTCGCTGGTGGCCCAGAAGGATTTCAACTTGTGACAGCGGCTCCTCGCTGTATTTCACAACGCTCATACGTTTTTACTACCGCTCATAAGTTTTTACGCGTATATAACAACAGGAACGTTCTTTTGCTTCAATATGTGATAATGGAATATCTCGTATGAATCTGGGAAACACTGGATTTTACGCTTTGAAATAGGGTACTGGAAATAAAACCCAAAATACAGACAGTGGACGGATTTTTATTCGTAAAAGTCTTCCATTATCTCTGAGTGGCATAATAAACCATCGCAAATTAATTAAAAATTCTGAAACATTAAATTTAATAATTTCTGTGGAGATTGCCGTCAGTGGAGTAGGAGGTTTTCCCAACTGACTTTAATTCAGTCCTCCACCACATTAGGGTACATAACATTTAGTATGCACTGGAAGATAGGTAGTTGAATACATTTTTAAGCAGACTGTTTTCGGTTCTACTGTTAGAACCACATATTTCGCTATTTTTTTAAGAACAGAGAAATTATAATTACGGTTAAGTGCAAGAAATACAAAGTTTTTTGAACAGGTCCCTGCACGATATTTCAGAATTTGCACCAAATGTAATTCCCATAATGATCTTCTGTTTCCTGAAAACATTCTCTAAGTTGAATTTCCCCAAAACGATTTCTTGACTCATTAGTGATCGGAAATACGCAGAATAAGCTAGTTTTTCCTTTTGTAAATTACTTATAGCGGTATCGTAACAGTAGCTCAAATAAGGTGCATCATTAATTCGAGGCAGTGGATTATCGAATGAAGGCTATGGCCTGTTTATGATTTCAAGAACTTAACACTTTCTACTTATCGTATTTTATTGTTAGAGAAACTTATTCTTGTAGCTTCTCCTGTGAGAAGTACTGAACTTTATGTACAGTGTCTTGACCAAATTCAATAATATATTTGACTTGACCATTTGTTGACGTTTTCAATCATTTTGGTTACTTCTTCAGTAAAGAGTCTCGTACTATTTTTTATTCCTACACATGCAAAGTCTGGAAAAAGTGATATTCTGCAACTATGAACGGAAGAGCGTTGTTATAAATCAGCAATTGAGGACCCGAAGTAGAGCCCTGTGACACAGCGTGACTGGCTGCTTCAAACTTGATGGCATTTAACGTTTAACAGCCAGCTTACACCTACCTGTAGGTAACCTATATGATGCTAGAAATAAAAAGAAGCTAAGCTTCTCAAAGATGATTTGCATTTAGTCGGAATCATAGCGACTTCTTGCAAAAACCGACACAGAGAATGGGTATTTTGTTCAGTAACGTACATGGCGGAAAATAGATTCATTTTCAGGGCTTCAGTTGACTATCAAAGTAGTACTGTCACGTCAAAGTGACAGAAATGCGTAGGTCTAAACTTGGCTGCTTTTCTTTTGTACATGGAATCGCAGTCAATAAGCTCAGCGAACAAACTATTAATCCCACGTTAAAAGAACAAAGTTGGTGCTTTGGAGAGTTTTAGCTGGAATATAACTGTTATTAGAAATGTGATCAACTGACGCACACTGTAAGTCATTGCAATGTAGTGTGTGAGTGTGTGTGTGTGTGTGTGTGTGTGTGTGTGTGTGTGTGTGTGTGTGTGTGTGTGTGTGTGTTCCAGTGATTATATCGAGAATGAATACCTTCTCCCAAAGTAACGACCGTGTACACACGTCTGCATACATACGTTACCAGTTTGACGAACATTACGCACTAACGCTCCCCATACTAATCCCACAGACAATATCTGGGACTACTTCGAACAGTGGGTGATACATAGCAATGAACATCCCCGCAGTTAGGTAACTCTTTGGGATCTAGTCAACAGTGAGTGGGTTTAGCTGGACGTGGCACACCCGGAGAAATTTATCGACCCGCCCTCTACGCTCAACTGACTGCATAATCAATACTAAATATGGTGCTAAAAGGCGGCTTAACTGTTAAAGTGTGGAATTATTTCAGACAGACTAGCTGCCCACATGTCTTACCATGGGAGAAAAATAAGAAACAGACCGCCACCAGCTAATTAGTTAGTCTCGATATAAAATGGCGAATAGCTCAGATTCGAAAGACCTACAATCTTAAAGAACTTCATCTGTGATACCCTGATCTCCTGTGGGGGTATGTCTGTTTCTTACGATCTGCTTTTCTCCGTGTCCTAATTTTTCGACTGTCATAACGGCTTCAGACCGTAAATAACTGATTTTACTGCGACATAAATACGTGGTTTTACATCTAAAGCGCCAGCATCCCAATTTATCATACTCGGTGAGATGTTCTCAGCAGTGTACGCGCCCGGAGATTAAGACCGCCCGCTCTATGCCGTTAGGCACGTGGACCACTCGTCGCCAGTAAACATCATTCCGGCACACGTGCTGGGCGCGCCGGAACAGAAGCGGCAGCTAGACGCCGATTAAAAATACGCGCCAGGAAGGGCCAATAAAAATTCCCGTGCCGACTACGTCCACGACTCAATGGATCACGTCAGCTAAGTTAACTGGACCTGGGCAGGAAAAGCCCACCTCCTTTCTTCGGAAGCGGCAAGTGGCGTATTTTCGAATTCGTCGAGGAATGCTGCTGCCTTGTGTGTCACCGTCTGACTGCAGTGATTTCTCATATTATCGCCGCGTAGGAAGCTGGCTACGTATGGTAGTGTTCGCGGTCTGCGCACAGTGGTATTAACTACATACGGGGTGTTAAAAAAGTATCTCCGCGGTGCCGTATGATTGTTAGCCGCGCGTGCCGTACGATTGTCCGCCTGCCTGGGTTACTTCCCTTCCAAGTGGACCCTCCCAACATTCCCCCGTTCCCTTCATCTCAGCCAGCGTCAGTAGTATCGTTGGTGCGTGTCGTTACGTGTTGACGTCAACGTTTAAGTTTAGTTCCTATGTTCGTTTGTTTCGTTTTTGTCACTGCTAAATGCTAACACTTGAAGAACGTGTGTTTTTAGTCGAACAAGTGTTCAAAGCTGGCGGTAAATACACAACTTCAGTTCGTCAAACATTTAGTTCATTTTTCCCGGAGACAACACTCCCACATGGTGATACTGTGCGAGATTTGATTAACAAATTTCGAAATACGGGTTCAGTGACAGATGCACCGAGAAGTGGTCGTACTAGCGTTTTGCCTGAGGATAAACTACTCGGTATTTCCGATAAAATGTCCAGGAGTCCGAACAAGTCAGTACGAAAACTCGCCCAGGAAATCGATGTTAGTGTCGGAACGACCCACACAGCTGTAATGAAAAAATTAGAACTTTTCCCGTACAAAGTGACAGTCGTGCAAGAACTGAAAAATACTGATCATGGCAGTGACTGCATTATTGTCAATGGTTCAAAAATTTCGTTCAACAAAATGGAAGGGATATTCTTAATGAAATGTTTTTCATTGCTGAGGGGTGGTTTCATTTATTCGGGTACATGAACTTGCAAAATACTCCATTGTGTATTCATGAGGAACCACCTCATTCTGTGAAAATAGGAGCTTGGATTGCAATTTCTAGACGTCGTATTGTGGGTCCCATATTTTCCAACGAGACAATAAACGCAAAACTATACTGCAGTGATGTTCTGTACCCATTCATAGGAGAACTTGGGTTAAGTGAAGTACTGAACGGTTATTTTCAGCAAGATGGTGCAACCGCGCAGACAGCTGGCGTTTCAATATTACTGCTTGCTGATATTTTTGGTGATGGCATAATTTCACAGGGACTTTGGCCTCCACGATCGCCTGACCTAACACCACCTGACTTTTTCTTCTGGGGTGCAGCGAAAGCAACTGTCTATAAAAACCGCCCAAAATCCATCGATGAACTGAAAAGTTCAATATCCACTTTCACTGCTTCTGTTACAGAAGAAATGTTCCAGCTTGTGTCTGGTAACATGACTAGACGGATTGCATTGTGTGTTCAACAACAGGGGGGACATTTTCAACATATAATGTAAAAATTTGTAAGTAAAAATGAATATTCAATAAATTAATAACTTGTATTTCACTGAGTTTCATTTCAGTATATCCACTGCGGCATACGGCACGCGCGACTTACAATCATACGGCACTGTAGAGAGACTTTTTGAACACCCCGTAGAAAATTTTACGCGGACAACAATTAGTTTATTATTTTATTTGTTTTATACTGTCTATAGTGAGCGACAAATATCTCTATAAAACCCACTGTGTGCGTTTATATACGTTGTACTGGGTCGATTTCAACCAAATTTAGTCTATGAAAAAAGCTCTGTGGGAATAGGAACCACGTCTTTCTCCTAGCTGTGAGGGTGAAAAGGGATTGACATAGTAACCTAACTCAGGAACGTTTGCAGCATTTTCAGCCAAATATTGTACACACATGACGCATATATATGCATGAAAATACTGTGGACTACTACTGCACCAAAAGGTGAGAATGGAAGTGAGAAGCCGGGAAATGTGAAAAAACTCTGTAACGACCAATGTTGGTATCGAGGTCGCTGGGCAGGTCAGCGTCAGTCCCGATGACGTTTCACCCTCCCTATTCTTTATCCGTTGCTACGCCAAATTATATAATGAACCTTCGACTGGGGACTTTCACTCCTGGCTCGTCACAACATAGGGCCCTAGGCCCTGATAAGACTCAAATGATCATAATCAAACATAAGTACATTACTCGAAGACTCCATCTACTCTATTTGGCTAGAAGATGTTTCCCCCGCATTGAGACAGTGTTATCGCCCAACCAAGCAATAACCCAACGTTCATTGACAGCCACAGACCGATTAACCTCATCAACGTCCTTTGCAACCTGAAAAGATAGCATTCCAACGATTATGATCAGTTCTCGAATCACAAGTCCTTCCGTTACAGTATATTTTCAGGAGATGGTGCTCCACAGCTGGTAAATGCTTCAAAAAAGTCGTAATCACCGCCTCAAGCTACTGATAAAATTCTTTATTTAACAATCAGTTTCGGTCGATAGACCATCACCAGGTTCTTAAAAGCATTTACGGCATCATATTACGCGAATATAAAAAAATTGACAAACTCGTTGTTTTATTACCTGTCGTCAGTGTTGTCACACCGAATGGTTGGAATGGCTCTAAGAACTATGGGACTTAACACCTGAGACTTAGAACTACTTAAACATAACCAACCCAAGGACATCACGCGCATCCAAGCCCGAGGCAGGATTCGAACCTGCGACCGTAGCAGCAGCGCGGCTCCAGACTGAAGCGCCTAGAACCGCTCGGCCACAGCGGCCGGCGTTGTCACATCGTAATATAAACAACACCGTCAATGTATTAACTGTGCAAGACGGTGCACTCCTTCACGTTAAATCAGCAATCGACGTTAACGTTATGAAGCACTCTGACGATGATTTGATAATTGTTTAAATTTCTGGATGGCGTCGTTAATTCCAGATGAATTCTCTCTTGATAGAGGGACTGGTGGCTCTCTGTTTAGTCTCTTAAATCCCAACCAACCGACGTTTTACCACAAGGAGCGGAGTCTGGGTGAAGGTCACAGTGTTAAATATCAGCATCTCTCTCTAACGCCTGAAGTAATTTCTATCGTTCTTGGTACTCGTAGCACTTGTTACCTGGACAAAACGTCTGTGACTGCAGAACATCCCAAGCACACCTAACATCCCAACCACACCTGTAACTGGGGATGGGCGTGAAATCGGATGACATGTAAAAACGGCCGCATGCGACCTAGTGGTATTTCTCTGTTCTCCACATACAAAACGAGACAGCCAATGTTTTACAAATATATTTCATAGGATATGAAGAGTAAGAGATCAAGGATCTGTGGCAGGAGCAAGGCATAACTTAGGACTAAACGTTCAAAGAATGTTTCACGAACACAACAATCTCATTGTTGTTGTTTGTAAGTTCAAATAAATGTTACTTTCATAACTCATCGACTTCGTTTAACCCAGACTCTGGCGATAAACAAAATTTAAATAAAAGCAGTAACATGACTAAAGTGTAAAAATCAGATTAAATTCTAACCTTGGTAACAAACATGCAAATTTTTTATTTCATTTGTACTTCTAAAAAGTGCCTTGTCCACAACTGCTAGCATACCTTTTATCCAGGCAGAATTAGAAGTTTTCTCAGCGGTCAGATAAAACTGCAGAACAAAATTCTCTACAGATAAAGATAATTTCATGTGTAGACTCCATATCAAAGTAACGAATGGTACTGCAGTGATGCTTGATCTAGGAGATGGGGGTTAGAAAACTGGTTGTAAAGGGTCCTTTCATCATCAGGGCTCATCAGGCAAGGGGACGAAAAGGACGGCGGGAAGTTTCTCATGACAATAGGTTGGGCCACTACCTTGGGTATAACCTCAGGCTTCTCCATCGTCTGTCACGATGTCAGGGCATGTGATATTGTTGGTGGTGACAGTTCCCTCCAACGCTCACTTGAATAATGGTGGAATGTGGAACTGAAACTGATTTAATAAAGGTCCACGGTATTAATAATCGACAAGCAGACTACATGGCCACAGTTATTTGTTTCACTTGAATGTCACCTATGTCGAAATTGGTGCCATTCTCAGGACGTGAGAGTTGTTGGCTAGGTGGATGGGTCCGGAAATTCCTCTCTGCCTACTTGGGAAAGTTCCTTGTGGAAATGGCTTGTTGTTACTTCCCCCGAGCAGTTATGCAGTTCCAGGTGCCTGTCTCTTTCGTGCGGATAACTGCTTGTACAGTGTAGTTCTATGTTCTTCCAGTCGCGCATCCTGGGTTCGTTTCTGGAGGAGGACACAGTGATTCAGAATTTGACGATGGTTTAATGCCGGGCAGAGTAAAAGTGTTTCTGAACACACATTGCACCGAACGCTTCTAACGATGGGCCTCCGCAGCCGATGACCCATGCATGTGCCAATGTTAACACCACGACATCGGAAACTACAACTAAAATGGGCAGTTGACCACCGGTACTCGACGTTTGCGCATTGGTAGAGCGCTGCGTGGTCTGATGAACTCCGATACCTTCATCATGCCGATGGGAGGGCGTGAATCCGCCGTCTTCCAACGGAACACTCCTTGATACTTGTACTACGGGACGGAGACGAGCTGGCGGCGGCTTCATTATGCTCTGGAGAACAATCACTTGGGCATCCATTGGTCCAGCGGAGCTCATGTAAGGCGGCATAATGGCCAAGGAGTGTTGTACCCTGGTTGCAGACTACTTACACCCCTTGATGACGACCATGTTTGCCGACGGCAGTGGAGTTTTTTAACAACATAATGCGCCATGTCACAAGGCCATGAGTGTGATGGAGTGGTTCGAGAAACACAGTGTCGAGTTCCAATGTGTAATAGTGGTGTCGAACAGTGCACTATCACCTCATAGGCCTGATGTTCGTAGAGGGAGCACTGAATTGCCCAAGTATCTCAGCTTCGTAAAGGACCACCTTCTACGCACGTTCGATGCTCTCCTTCAGACTAGGAGGAACTTGTAGTATCAACATAGTGGATATCCGGCCCACAGTTCACGAATTACGACTGCGTGTCTTTTCTCTAAATCGATGGATTGGCCGAAGAAGACCAGTACCTTGGCCGGTCCGTTCGCCAGATCTGATGCCACTGTGTTCTTGCTGTTGGAGAAGCTGAAAGACAGTACAGTTGCCATAGAAATGCTAGAACGTGTTCAGCAATCATTTTATGGCAGACTGCTAGCTTGTGTTTAAGTTGGTGGTGGTCATTTTTAGTACAGGCTTTGAGGGTATTTCGTTCTTTACGTGCAGACTCCACAGAGGTACTATATTCATCTTTCTGTGTCTTTCGTTTGTCCTAGGCAATGCCCCATTTAACAACGCGACACCTCCGGAGACGTAATAACTTCTGTGTAGGTCTGCACATAAGCACTCATGTCTAATTCACATTCGTTTGTGCTACCACATGGAACAAACATCAATCGGTACTTACAGTGTTCTAACTACGATATCTCGTAAACTGTTTGCTTTAGACACATGAAACAATACCATTGACATGCCAATTTACTGTACTCTGATTGTGGTACTGTCAATAGGCATTGTTCCAGTGATATATTTGTACCTTTTGTAAATAACTACCCATTCGGAAGTGATAATACTCCGTTTATGGTCTGCAAAGACGGATCCTGCCCACCATTTCAATATGTGAAATCCGCATATCAATGGGGGCCTTAGGTTCATGAGATACCTGCGGTGCAAGTTATAGGTGAGTCGCCTTGTATCACGTAAAACCAAAATTAGGGAAGGCGAAAGGAAGGCAGATTTGTTTGGAGGGTTTTTGGAAAGTGGGATGCATCTCTTCAAGAAATAGCATACAATACACTGGTGTGACCAATTCATTTGTTGCAGTATTTGGAGTCTCTATCAGGTAGGTATTACAGATATACAATAAATTTAAGGACGTGTTGCTGGGTTCGTAATTTGTCGCTGTAGTTGATAGGAAAGTATAACAGAAACGCTCGGCGAACTTAAATGAGAATTCCTGAAAGAAGAACGACGTAGTTTTTGCAAAACGTTTTGCGAAAATTTGAAGACCCTGTATTCGAAAAATGTTGTGCGAAAATTAGGCGGCCAAAATCTTATCGTGTGAGGAAAATTGGTGCACGTACAAACGCATATAGGAAATCATTTATTCTATTCTATAATACTCGAATGGAATTGGACAGAAAATCGATAATATTTCTCCGAAGTACCCTCAGACATGGACTTCATGGACTTCACAACTCCTTGCAGAATATGCGTGTAGATGGAAATGAACTGCGCGAACCAAGGATCGTGTAACAAACTGGATAGTTCTTATGGCATGCAGTTCGTAGCAGATTTAAAACGGAAAAATTGCATTCGGATTGTCTGTAGTGCACGTCTTCATTTGCCACAACAGCGGAGAAATAATGCTTGCTGTTAGACGGATCCCCGATCAACGCTGCAGCTGCTGAAGGTAAGTGGGGACTGGCTGCGTGGAGCCGCTCCAGAGGTTAAGCCGCGGCAGTGGCTGTCGAAGTGAGTGCTGCCAGCCTGTCTGCCTGCCATATTACATTCAGGAATGCGAGCTCCAAGGTCGGTCGACTCGCAAGGCCGTAGCGGATACAATTCATACCAGTCGGATATGCTCTTGCGTAATATCGGCGCCATGTGGGAAGGAGCTGTAAAGTTACGCGCTTTAAAGGAGAGTTAGTTATATGAGGTAACAGAAGTAATCTCTACCTAAAATAGATGTTACTCTTTGAACGTTTCTGCCAGAGACCCACAGATTTCGTTTCTTGATAAACTAAAACATAGCGGTCACGAATTGTAACCAGATTGCAAACTGAAATGCACTGAGTCTGCACACGCATCAGCCTATTGCACAGAGTTTACCAAAATACGAAGTAGTTTTCACGAAAATTTCAATCATTGCATTATAAACAGTCTAAAAAAACTATGTTGGGTCTCGGGAACCACGCCAATAAACAAAATTTTTAACAACAGCAACAAAACAAACCGATGGGCTGCTATCAAAATAAAGACGCAGCAACACAATGCGTCAAGACCTGGGACCGTAGAAAGCTGCGGCCGCTGGACGCACGAGTCATCCTTCTACACGGAGTGGGGCTCCCGGGGTCACCTACCCTCAATTAACTTCATAAAGTTCCAAATCATTTTGAATATACAAGGGTGAATTAAGTAAACGAGATGTTCCAAAATTCCCGTTAGAAACTTCTAGGACTTGTAGAGGGAATAAGCACTTTACTTTGAATAGGAACCCATGTCCAGAAAAGTCAGCCAACGACGCTATAGAGTGTGAAACTTATAGGCGCCGGCGCCAGTAAACTTATTTATATACAGGGCGACTCCATGATGACATTACAAACATTTCTAGTATAATGGAGGAATGTATTAATCAGAGGTAAGGGTCGCTGTACCGCAAACGAACGAGAGGAAAGTTACAAGCGAAAACAGTTTCCATATTTCTGACTGCGGAAGACGTGTACCGGTACGGTTGTTGCTAAGATTGTAGGGTAGGAAACTTCAAGATGTGGTAGTATGGGCCAAAACAAAATGTGTCCAATAAACACCGGTTCTACACTACTGGCCATTAAAATTGCTTCACCAAGAAGAGATGCAGATAATAAACGGGTATTCATTGGACAGATACATTATACTAGAACTGACATGTGATTACATTTTCATGCAATTTGGGTGCATAGATCCTGAGAAATCAGTACCCAGAACAACCACCTCTGGCCGTAATAACGGCCTTGATACGCCTGGGCATTAAGTCAAGCAGAGCTTGGATGGCGTGTACAGGAAGAGCTGCCCATGCAGCTTCAACACGATTCCACAGTTCATCAACAGTAGTGACTGGCGTATTGTGACGAGCCAGTTGCTCGGCCACCATTGACCAGACGTTTTCAATTGGTGAGAGATCTGGAGAATGTGCTGGCCAGGGCAGCATTCGACCATTTTCTGTATCCAGAAAGGCCCGTACGGGACCTGCAACATGCGGTCGTGCATTATCCTGCTGAAATGTAGGGTTTCGCAGAGATCGAATGAAGGGTAGAGCCATGGGTCGTAATACATCTGAAATGTAACATCTACCGTTCAAAGTGCCGTCAATGCGAACAAGAGGTGATCGAGACGTGTAACCAATGGCACCCCATACCATCACGCCGGGTGATACTCTAGTATGACGATGACGAATACACACGTCCAATGTGAGTCGTCAAACACGGATGCGACCATCATGATGCTGTAAACAGAATCTGGATTCGTCCGAAAAAATTATGTTTTGCCATTCGTGCACCCCGGCTCGTCGTTGAGTACACCATCGCAGTCGCTCCTGCCTGTGATGCAGCGTCAAGGGTAACCGCAGCCATGGTCTCCGAGCTGATAGTCCAAGCTGCTGCAAACGACGTCGAACTGTTCGTGCAGATGGTTGTTGTCTTGCAAACATCCCCATCTGTTGCCTCAGGGACCGAGACGTGGCTGCACGATCCGTTACAGCTATGCGGATAAGATGCCTGTCATCTCGACTGCTAGTGATACGAGGCCGTTGGATCCAGCACGGCGTTCCATATTACCCTCATGAACCCACCGATTCCATATTCTGCTAACAGTCATTGGATCTCGACCAACGCGAGCAGCAATGTCGCGATACGATAAACCGCAATCGCGATAGGCTACAATCTGACCTTTCCCGAGGTCGGAAACGTGATGGAACGCATTTCTCCACCTTACATGAGGCATCACAATAACGTTTCACCAGATAACGCCGGTCTAATGCTGTTTGTGTACGAGAAATCTGTTGGAAACTTTCCTCATGTCAGCACGTTGTAGGTTTCGCCACCGGCGCCAGCTTGTGTGAAAGCTCTGAAAAGCTAATCATTTACATATCACAGCATCTTCTCCCTGTCGATTAAATTTCGCGTCTGTAGCACGTCATCTTCGTGGTGTAGCAATTGTAATGGCCAGTAAAATGCACACCTCGGAATCTATGAGTACTTAGTGAATAGAAATGTGATGTGATGAAAAAGTGCACATAGCCCGTCAGGTATGCATTTTAGAGCCCATTTTAACTGGACATTTTTTCCTTGTTTTGGTGAATACTACCACATCTGAAAGTTGTCTACCCTTCTGTCTTAGCAACAAAAGAACCAGTACACGTATTCCACAATCAGAAGTATACTTTGTGATCAAAAGTGTCCGGACACCCCAAAAAACATGAGTTTTTCATTTTAGGTGCATTGTGTTACACCTACTGCCAGGTACTCCATATCAGCGACCTCAGAAGTCATTACACATCGTGAGAGAGCAGAATGGGGCGCTTCGCGGAACTCATGGACTTCGAAGGTGGTCAGGTGATCGGGTGTCACTACTGTCATACGTCTGAACGCGAGATTTCCACACTCCTAAACATCTCTAGGTCCACTGTTTCCGATGCGATAGTGAAATGGAAACGTGAAGGGACACGTACAGCACAATTTGTTTCTGGTACAGGGACCCTTATCTCAGTTTAATATATTCATCCTTTATCATCCTAGAAAGTTTGTAACTTCTTCACGGAATCACCACCATACATACACACATACATTTACAGACACCGACGCCTATAACTTCGACTCTTTCGCGTTGTTGGGTGACGTTTCCGGATGAGAGTACCTATTCAAAATATCATGTACTCATTCTCCTCTAAAACTCCTAGAAGTTTGTAATGGGAATTTCCGAACACCCTGAATAACTTCATTAGATTACAATATAAGTTCATTTAAAAAGTTCAACATTTATGGAGATGAACGTAGTGGTTTCATAACTAATGCGAAATTTGATGACTTACCTGATATATCATTTTCAAAACTGTAGCGTGGTCTGACTGAGGGAGTTGGCGTAGCGCCTAACACACTGGACTGGCATTCTGGAGTGCCGCGTTTGAAATCCCCATCGTACATCGAGAGTTAGGTTTCTCATGATTTCCAAATATCGCGTAAGATAATGGTTCCTTGAAAAAGGCAAGGCCAGTTTCGTTCCCTAGCGTTTCCCAGTGTGCAATTGTGCTCAATCGCCAAGTGACATCGTCGTCGACGAACCCTACTGTGCATTTAAACCTTTAGGTACATTTAATTCGTTAAATGAAACGTCGTGAACAATGCAGGCGTTTCTTCAACAAAGTTGACACTGTTTTCTCAGACGCACCACTACTGCCCACAAAAATTATGAATAAACTAAGCAAGGAATCGTTAAGTATAAAATGATATTAAAATGTGCGGTGGCACGTATTGTTAAATCTAAGCGAAGTAAATATTTACGTACAACTTTATCACTTGTGTCTCAGAACTTTCGTTCCAACTCAGAAACAGAGGCATTTATTGCAAATGCAACAATTTACTTTTTCAACGGGACATAAAATATCAAGTAGCCTTGAAGATTATCAGCATTTCTGAACACTACATCTCGCGTATTTCCACAACATATATATATATACTCGTGCAAGGTGGCAGGCAACGAAATTCGGGAATAACACAGACAAGCATTTGCTATTGACCACTGAATAATTACTGCAAACATATAAATCTTGAGCGCTAAATTTTCTGTTGTAATTTTGCAGAAACAAAACGACAAGGGTGACTGTAAAAAAAAAAACAGCTTACAGTATGTGATCCAGAATGAGATTTTCGCTCTGCAGCGGAGTGTGCGCTGATATGAAACTTCCTGGCAGATTAAAACTGTGTGCCTGACAGAGATTCGAACTCAGTATGTGATGTTGGCAATTACTCTAGATATGCGTGTGACTTCTAATACAACACTTAAATATTGTGAAATCTGACTGTTAGCTGCTTCAGACGTTGTTATTGTAAATCACAAAAGCTTCACAGCCAGAAATAAGTGAACGACCCAGAGCAGAGCATGTAGACCGATGGGAACGTTTCCCCTAGCTGCAATATGGCAGACACTGTACACGGCAAGGATCTGCGAGCATGCTCAAGTTCTATGCCACGTCACTATAGTCCTACATCCATTTAGTACAAAGACCATTACGTAACACCGACCTCAAAGCTCAATTACCTAAGAACATCACGAGAAATAATTCACTTCATAAATTACTCATACGGGTATCTACGAAGTAAAATAGCTTACCCGCAAACAACAAAGACCCATCACACTTTCTTGGGACATTCCTGAAATTACCTTTACGACTGTCGATTTTATTCTGTTAAAAGCGGCGTGATTCGTTCTGTCTACAACCCAGTCATCATATGGTTCGATACTCGGTAAGCTCGTATTTTTTTCAGTAAATGAGAGGTGCGTATCAACTGCCTTCCTCCAGTAATGGATTACGGGATGAACCTGAGCGCCGATATCTACGGCGCACTAGATCACAGGGACGGACAGAGCGGGTTGAGTTTCGCAAGATCTCTGTTTTCGGAATTCATTTTGATTTCGCAGTGGAGATTTTCGTTCACAAAAAATTCATAATAATTGAACATAAAAGGTGACAACAATACAGCGCATCTGGCCCATGTCCCTTCTTGAAAATGGAAATTACTTGCACTTCTTTCCAGACGGTAGGGATCCGTCGTTGCTCTAGCAACCTAAAACAATCCGCTGCTAGCAGGGGCGCAAGTTGTTTCTCATAGTCTCTGATTGAAAGGTGGGACCATATTACGATGTTCCTCGGGGAACCAGTTTTCGAAAATAGAATTCAGTATTTCGGGCTCAGTTGTCATTTTCTGTTTACGTGTCAGCATACTGACATGTATGAATGAATAGACGATTTCGATACATTTATTGATTTTTACGTATTTTTACGTAAGATCAAAACTTCTTAGGGTTTTAGTCAGACCTGTTGGCAAAATTTAACTTTCAAATTCATTCATACTTTCTCTTTTTCACATCCTTACGCTAATTATCGCTTCGTTCGGCTTTTGTGTAAACTAGGTTTAGACCTCTTTTAAATCTTTGACGAAACTCTCTTCGTTTCCGAAGAAACTTCCTAACACGGCGATGAGACGACGGTGGGTCTTTCCTATCCCTTAAAACTCCGCTCGGAACTTAGTTGTCTAAAAAATATCGATGTTTTTCAAATTCATCCACTTTTGCTCCAGATCTTCGTCCTCGGAGTCCGCAGCTCGTGGTCGAGCGGTAGCGTTCTCGCTTCTCACGCACGGGTTCCCGGGTTCGATTCCCGGCGGGGTTAGGGATTTTCTCTGCCTCGTGATGACTGGGTGTTGTGTGCTGTCCTTAGGTTAGTTAGGTATAAGTAGTTCTGAGTTCTAGGGGACTGATGACCATAGATGTTAAGTCCCATAGTGCTCAGAGCCATTTGAACCATTTTTCGTCCTCGGAACTGGATGTTTCATTTTAACTGCTTAGATACTCTGCAGTTTGTATGCTGTTACTCTTTCTAAACAGAACTTTTTCGTGTCGTCCTTAAGGTTCCTTATAACTCCCGTACTCACTAATGTCATCACACCCTTATCATCACTGATGTACTCCCCCACTTTGATTAGAAAGGTTCAGGTTTCTTTGTCTCTCGGAGCCCTAAAACGTTATCTGCTCGAAGACATTCAGAATAATGTCACACGAATAATTTTCTGGCATAAGTTTTGATCCCATTCTGTAACAGTGGCGCTGAAGTCTCGCCTCATGACAACAGCGAGATAAAAATATTCTGCAAGTTCCCTGCGGAGGGTCCTGCCGCTACAGCTCCTGATACAAGCGGTCTCTGGAAGCGTCCGATTACCATGTCTGACCCACCTTTGATGCTTACCATCACCTAGATTCGCGATTACCGTGCCTGTCCATCATTTGATGCTTAATTTCACCTGTATTTGCGATTCTCTCTTTTATGGATGATAATCTTCCTCTTAGAGCTCAACTGAAGGTGTCACTGAAATTCTGAAAACTTCTTGCTCCCCTCACATAGATGGTACTGTCCATGGTTACGTTGCGAATACATGTACCTCTTACGACATAGATGGAGATTCCTCTTCTGGTGGAGTGAGAAAAGATTCTCGACGAACCCATCAATAAACTCAGCGAAAACATACAGAAGAAGTGCGATTCAAGGTCAGTTTTCGTGGTCAGTGAACACCATATTAGGTGATATTGCTGATTCAGTTGATTATGTGCTATCAGAACAGTGCAATGATGGCAATAACTGGTCTTATGTCATACACACAAGAATTACAAAATATCTATATCAGTATACAAGTCTGCATTTTACTGTACTTTATCTGCAAATATATCCTCACATTACGGTAATTTTTAAGTAGAAAAGTGGTATAATTTTTGTCTGATTGCCCAACTGTTTTGATAACTGTAGTTGCGACTTACTGTAGGCAGTTTAAAGATATAGAAGTAATTCAGGAACAGCGATGAAGGTACAACCTGCTGTACGAGAGGTAGCTGTAAAGTTTTAACTATCGGCGTGAAATAAATAGTTATGTAACTAATGTTCAGACGTCTGCAGACGTGGTACACATGGAAATTCCCGCATTACAGTAAGACAGTTCGCCGGGCAGTGTAGCCAAAACCAAAAGGGCAGCATATTGGTGCCTCGTTTTCTGCATTTGAAAGGGAAAAATACTGTAACAGTCCATTTTGAGTTAGTGGTATTCTAAGGCGACAATGCACGATTTTTTGACGCAGTGTTTAGGTGGCGCAGAAGTTCTTACTTTAATCAAACAGTTCCGATTGCGAATGACCGAAGTTGCAACCACCTCTCTGTCAAACGGTTGGAATTTTCCATAGAAGTGGAGGTTCTGGTGTTCGAAAAGGAAGGAAGCTGATGGTTTAAGAGCCGTCAACATCGAGGTCATTAGAGACGGATGACAAAATCTAATTGTTTTCGAAGATGGGAAAGGAATACGGCCGTGTCCTTGGAAGGGTACTACCCCGACATTTACATGGAGCGATTTAGAAAAATCGGGGAATATCTAAATCTGGATAACCGAAGCGATAGTTGAGAAAGCGAAAAAAAGTGATGGATCAAGTTTTCATCATCTTTCACGACGTTCAGAACATGAAATAGGTCACGACCCGCTGAGTTCGCGACTGTTCACACCCTTGCGAAACACCCGCCTAGTCGAGGCAGCAGCTTCAGTACTGCAGCTGTGTCAGGCCAGTCCAGATCTCCTCCTCAGCTGCGTATTCACCGTGAACGAGTGCCGAGTTTTCCGTATGGGCCAGGGACAAATGAGCAGACCAAGCATTCGAAACATGTAGACCCATCACAAAAGGAAAGGCGAAAACCAAACCAGGTGATGCTGAGTCTTCCGTGGGAATGGGTTATGTGGTGCTAACAGCGTGTACGAGGTGAAAACCAGTCAAGAAATACACTCCTGGAAATGGAAAAAAGAACACATTGACACCGGTGTGTCAGACCCACCATACTTGCTCCGGACACTGCGAGAGGGCTGTACAAGCAATGATCACACGCACGGCACAGCGGACACACCAGGAACCGCGGTGTTGGCCGTCGAATGGCGCTAGCTGCGCAGCATTTGTGCACCGCCGCCGTCAGTGTCAGCCAGTTTGCCGTGGCATACGGAGCTCCATCGCAGTCTTTAACACTGGTAGCATGCCGCGACAGCGTGGACGTGAACCGTATGTGCAGTTGACGGACTTTGAGCGAGGGCGTATAGTGGGCATGCGGGAGGCCGGGTGGACGTACCGCCGAATTGCTCAACACGTGGGGCGCGAGGTCTCCACAGTACATCGACGTTGTCGCCAGTGGTCGGCGGAAGGTGCACGTGCCCGTCGACCTGGGACCGGACCGCAGAGACGCACGGATGCACGCCAAGACCGTAGGATCCTACGCAGTGCCGTAGGGGACCGCACCGCCACTTCCCAGCAAATTAGGGACACTGTTGCTCCTGGGGTATCGGCGAGGACCATTCGCAACCGTCTCCATGAAGCTGAGCTACGGTCCCGCACACCGTTAGGCCGTCTTCCGCTCACGCCCCAACATCGTGCAGCCCCCCCCCCCCCCCCAGGGGATCCACAACTCTTTTGTGGATACGTGTGTAGCGAGCACGGGACCCCGAGCTAATGTGGCCTTCCTTCCTTTCCGGGCTGCATACCTTCCCTTTCCGTATCCTTCCCCATCCCCCGTCTTCGCCCCCCCCCCTCACCTCTGGCTCTTTCCTTCCCCTTCTCCCCCCCTGGGGAGTATGGTTTGTGCCTACGTCCGGAGACGGACGCTTGTAAATGTACCGCACTCTTTGCCTTCCTTGCTTGTATGTCTTCATCTTTCTTCGTCCTTCTCTTTTCCTTACCTCTTCTCTTTACCTCTTCTCTTTACCCTTTTCTCCGCTGCGGTGTTTGAGACCTCTCTTCTTTCCTTTCCCTGTCTCTTTCTTCCTCCCTGTGCGTGTCTGAAGGCCGACCCACGCACTTCCTTGCGTAGCCGGTGACGGGGTAACGCGTAATTCCCCGCCCCGGGTAGACAGGTAGGACACGTACGTACCCCCTGGTAACGGCCAGGCCCAGGGAGGGGTGATTACCCGAGCTGATACCTTCCGAAAGTTCCGATTGGTCCCTCCGTCCGGTTGTCGGGAGGTGTGACCTGAGGTGTGAACAATCACCTAAGGCAGGTGTGCCCTCGGTGAGGGCCCCCACAAGGGAGGAGCGCGCCATCGGAGACGCCGGTAATCATGGGGGATTCTTCCGCAATGGTTTCCTCACCTTCCACTCTGTCTGCTCACAAACGTAAGTTCACTGAGTCTCAGCCACAGACGGTTCTTCCATCGTTGCCACAGTTCCTTGTTGTTTCTCGGTCTGACGAAGGTCACGACTTTTCCACGGTCAACCCTTTCATTATTCAGAAAGGTGTCGACGCAATTGTGGGTCCTGTAAAGTCTTGTTCCAGATTACGGAATGGCACCCTGTTGTTAGAAACACACAGTGCCCTCCATGCTCCAAAATTGCTGCGTACTTCTCTGCTCCACACCTTCCCTGTCCGGGTGGAACCGCACCGTACCTTAAATTCCTCGCGTGGAGTCGTTTATACACGCTCTCTCGATGGATTGTCTGACGAAGAAATTCAGCACTATCTGTCTGACCAAGGCGTCACGGCTGTTCATCGGGTTATGAAAAGGGTTGACTCGAACATCATTCCAACCCGCACTGTCTTCTTGACATTTGACAAAGTTCAACTCCCATCAAAAATCAAAGCAGGCTATGAGATAATTTCCGTTCGCCCTTATGTCCCAAACCCTACGCGTTGCTATCGATGTCAGCGGTTTAATCACACCAGCCAGTCCTGTTCCAATCCGGCCAAATGTGTTACGTGTGGTAGGGATGCCCATGAGGGTGCTTGTCCACCTCCATCCCCTCGCTGCATCAACTGTTTGGTTGACCACGCTGCTTCCTCTCGAGATTGCCCTGTTTTTAAGGACGAAAAGCTGATCCAGGAAATCAGAGTGAAGGAAAAGGTGTCGACCTTTGCTGCTCGAAAGTTACTCGCCAGTCGACAGCCCACCGTGCCTCAGAAAGGAAAATACAGCACTGTCCTTGCTTCTCCTCGGCCAACAAAGGAGGCGGCCACGCAGACTTGCGACCTCACATTTAGTACCACGGTCGTCCGATCGGCCAGCGCAAAGATCGCCCGTTCAACCTCACCTCTTTCGCCTGCACACTCTATGGCTCACCCTTCGTCGGGTTCTGCTAAATCTCGAGCCCAACAGTCAGACGCCAAGTCTTCAAAAAAAGAGCATTCTCGTGAAGAGTTTTTACGTACTGCAACTTCACAACCATCGGTTCCTCCTTCATCTAAACATACCTCCAAGAAGGCTACGAAGAAACACAGTTCCTCTCCTTCTCCGCCAAGGCGTGTCCCATCTACAGCACCACCTGGCGGAAATCGCCCTCGGCCATCTTCTGTGTCGCCGAGGCGCACTGTTGGTGGCCGGTCAACTGGCCGATCGTTGGTGGCAGGAGCTGCTCCTGACCAACCTATGGATCAGGATCTTCTGCCTTCGACTGAATGCCATTCCATGCTGTCGGTCGCAAGCTCTGAGCAGTCGTTGAGTTGACAGCACCCTTGGTCACGTTCCTCCATTTTCTGTTGACCCTATGTCCATTATCCACTGGAATATCCGCGGCATTCGCGCCAATCGGGAGGAATTGTCGATCCTCTTACGATCCTACTCGGCGGTCATCTTCTGTCTTCAGGAAACAAAGCTGCGTCCCCATGACCGCTTTGTTCTCCCTCATTTTCAGTCCGTCCGATATGACCTCCCCTCTGTTGAAGGCACTCCAGCCCATGGAGGACTCATGATTCTGCTCCATGATACTCTCCATTATCACCCAATCCCCTTAAACACTTCCTTCCAAGCTGTCGCCGTCCGTCTTTCCCTTTCTGGATACACGTTCTCTCTTTGTACGGTATACATTCCATCGTCTACACCAATGGCACGAGCTGATCTCCTTCATCTTCTTGATCAGCTTCCACCCCCCTATTTGCTGGTTGGGGACTTCAATGCCCACCACCCGCTTTGGGGATCTCCACATCCTTGTCCACGTGGCTCACTATTGCTAGACGTCTTCCACCAAGCGGATCTAGTCTGCCTCAACACTGGGGTCCCCACATTTTTGTCTGCCTCCACGGCAAATTTATCCCATTTGGACCTTGCGGTCGGTACTGTTCCGCTAGCTCGGCGCTTCGAATGGTTCGCCCTTGATGATACACACTCGAGTGACCACTTTCCATGTGTTCTTCGACTGCAGCCTCAACTGCCATATATGCGCTCGCGACGCTGGAAGTTTGCCCAAGCCGATTGGACACTTTTTTCGTCTCTAGCGACATTCGATGACCGTCGCTTTCCCAGCGTCGACGATGAGGTCACACATTTTACCGACGTTATTCTCACAGCTGCGGAACGTTCAATACCACGCACCTCCGAATTGCCCCGGCGCCCTCCAGTTCCTTGGTGGAACGAGGCATGCCGTGACGCAATACGTGAGCGGCGACGTGCTCTTCGCATTTTCCGTCACCATCCAACTTTGGCCAACTGTATCCGATATAAGCAGCTCCGGGCGCGATGCCGTCGCGTCATCCGCGATAGCAAGAAGGCAAGCTGGAAATTCTTTACTAGCTCATTTAACAACTTCACTCCCTCCTCGGAAGTTTGGAGTCGGCTTCGACGGTTCTCAGGCGCGCCTAGTTTCTCCCCGGTCTCTGGGCTCACTGTCGCGCATGATACCTTAGTGGACCCCGTCGCAATTTCTAACTCATTGGGTCAGCACTTTGCTGAGATTTCGAGCTCTTCAAATTACCCGCCAGCGTTTCTCCCGAAGAAACGTGCAGCGGAAGTGCGACATCTTGCTTTCTCCTCTCAAAATCGCGAAAGCTATAATACTGTTTTCTCCATGCGCGAACTCCAACATGCCCTCTCTTCTTCTCGCTCCTCCGCCCCAGGACCGGATGGTATCCATGTCCAAATGTTGCTGCATTTATCAACCCATAGCCTGCGTTACCTCCTTCGCCTTTATAATCGAATTTGGACCGACAGTACCTTTCCCAGGCGATGGCGGGAAGCTATTGTCGTTCCCGTTCCGAAACCTGGAAAGGACAAACATCTCCCCTCTAGCTATCGCCCCATTTCTCTCACGAGTAGTGTCTGTAAGGTTTTGGAGCGTATGGTGAATTACCGTTTAGCTTGGTGGCTGGAGTCCCGCAGTCTTTTAACACCAGCCCAATGCGGATTCCGAAAGCATCGTTCTGCTGTTGACCATCTTGTTGCTCTCTCCACTTATATCATGAACAATTTTCTCCGGAAACGCCAAACGGTAGCAATATTTTTTGATCTGGAGAGAGCGTACGATACCTGTTGGAGGACAGGCATCCTCCGCACACTGTTCTCTTGGGGCTTTAGAGGCCGGCTGCCCCTTTCTCTTCGCGAATTTATGGCAGAGCGCACATTTAGGGTGCGGGTGAACACTACTCTCTCCCGTACTTTCTCCCAAGAAAACGGGGTACCCCAGGGCTCCGTGCTGAGTGTTGTACTGTTTGCCATCGCCATTAATCCAATTATGGATTGTCTCCTCCCTGATGTCTCGGGCCCCCTCTTTGTGGACGATTTTGCGATCTACTACAGCTCTCAACGGACCAGCCTTCTTGAAAGACGTCTTCAAGGATGTCTCGATCGCCTCCACTCGTGGAGCCTCGAAACCGGCTTCCGTTTCTCACCCAGTAAGACCGTTTGTGTTAATTTTTGGCGACGTAAGGAGTTTCTTCCGCCCTCCTTACATCTAGGTCCTGTCAACCTTCCGTTTTCCGACGTCGCTAAATTCTTGGGTCTTATGTTTGACAGAAAACTGTGCTGGTCCTCCCACGTTTCCTATTTTTCGGCTCGCTGTCTGCGTTCCCTTAACACCCTCCGTGTCTTGAATGGTACCTCTTGGGGAGCGGACCGAGTGGTCCTTCTCCGCCTCTATCGCGCCTTAGTGCGCTCGAAATTGGACTATGGAAGCATAGTCTACTCCTCTGCTCGGCCGTCTATTCTTCGGCGTCTCGACTCTATCCACCACCGTGGATTACGTTTAGTGTCTGGAGCTTTTTACACCAGCCCTGTGGAAAGCCTTTATGCTGAGACTGCTGAACCTCCGCTGTCCAATCGGCGGGCAGTCCTTCTGAGTCGTTATGCTAGCCATCTGTCTTCCATGCCTGCTAATCCAGCCCATAACCTTTTTTTCGACGCCTCCTTTGATGTCGGGTATGCCGGCCGCTCCTCCTCCCTACTACCCCCGGGAGTCCGCTTCCATCAACTGCTCCATTCTCTTTCCTTCCGCTTTCCTAAAACCTTCTTGACAACTTGGGGTACAGCACCGCCTTGGCTCCGTCCCCGGATCGACTTGCTCAGAGACCTATGTCAATTTCCCAAGGATGGTACCCCTACACTTGTTTACCGTCGGGCATTTGCTGCTCTATGTGCACAAATGACGGAAGCCACATTTATTTACACCGATGGCTCGAAAACATCGTTAGGTGTAGGGAGTGCCTATATTGTTGGCGACACCCCAAATCACTTTCGGCTTCCCGACCAGAGTTCGGTTTATACTGCGGAGCTTTACGCTGTTCTCCAGGCTGTCCACTACATCCGCCGCCATCAGCGGATACAGTACGTAGTCTGCTCAGATTCTCTCAGCTCTCTCCTAAGTCTCCAAGCTCTTTACCCTGTGCACCCTCTGGTCCACCGGATTCAGGACTGTCTGCGCTTGCTCCACCTGGGGGGCGTCTCAGTGGCGTTCCTCTGGCTCCCGGGACACGCTGGTATCTGTGGAAATGAGGCGGCCGATATAGCGGCCAAGGCTGCAGTCTCTCTTCCTCGGCCAGCTCTTCAGTCTCTTCCGTTTACCGATCTACGGAGCGGTTTATGTCGCCAAGTTACTCATTTATGGCATGCGCATTGGTCAACACTTCCCCACAATAAATTGCGGGAAGTGAAAGCCCTTCCTTGCGCTTGGACCTCTTCCTCCCGAACGCGTCGTCGGGAGGAGGTAATTTTAGCTCGACTCCGGATAGGGCACTGTCTTTTTAGTTATCGACATCTTTTAAGCGGTGACCCTCCCCCACTCTGTCCCCACTGCTCTCAGCTGTGGACGGTCAGACACCTTTTAATTGAATGCCCCTATTTTAATCCGTTACGCTCCCGTCTACAGCTATCGCCTGATCTATCGTCGATTTTAGCAGATGACACGCGCTCAGCTGACCGTGTTTTACAGTTTATTAGTGACAGTGAAATGACGTCAGTCATTTGAAGTTTTTTTTTTGGGGACAACCAACCCATTTCTATAGTGGACTTTTAAGCATTCCTTCTGCCTTTAGTTTCTCAAATTTTCTGACTTTGTTTCCATTGCTGCTGATTTTAAATTTCGTTTTTTTCCTGTTTTCTACGTCACGGGCTGGGCGCTAATGACCATAGAAGTTTTGCGCCCTAAAACCACAAACAAAAAAAAAAAATCGTGCAGCCCGCCTCCGGTGGTGTCGCGACAGGCGTGAATGGAGGGACGAATGGAGACGTGTCGTCTTCAGCGATGAGAGTCGCTTCTGCCTTGGTGCCAATGATGGTCGTATGCGTGTTTGGCGCCGTGCAGGTGAGCGCCACAATCAGGACTGCATACGACCGAGGCACACAGGGCCAACACCCGGCATCATGGTGTGGGGAGCGATCTCCTACACTGGCCGTACACCACTGGTGATCGTCGAGGGGACACTGAATAGTGCACGGTACATCCAAACCGTCATCGAACCCATCGTTCTACCATTCCTAGACCGGCAAGGGAACTTGCTGTTCCAACAGGACAATGCGCGTCCCCATGTATCCCGTGCCACCCAACGTGCTCTAGAAGGTGTAAGTCAACTACCCTGGCCAGCAAGATCTCCGGATCTGTCCCCCATTGAGCATGTTTGGGACTCTATGAAGCTTCGTCTCACGCGGTCTGCACGTCCAGCACGAACGCTGGTTCAACTGAGGCGCCAGGTGGAAATGGCATGGCAAGCCGTTCCACAGGACTACATCCAGCATCTCTGCGATCGTCTCCATGGGAGAATAGCAGCTTGCATTGCTGCGAAAGGTGGATATACGCTGTACTAGTGCCGACATTGTGCATGCTCTATTGCCTGTGTCTATGTGCCTGTGGTTCTGTCAGTGTGATCATGTGATGTATCTGACCCCAGGAATGTGTCAATAAAGTTTCCCCTTCCTGGGACAATGAATTCACGGTGTTCTTATTTCAATTTCCAGGAGTGTACTTACTGCACAGTAACGTCGGCTGTGCCTACCTGACACAGGCTGCCTGCCTTTCAGAACCGAGGTGGTTCTGTCAGGTTGAAGCTGCTGACAAGACACCCCTTCAGCGCTCTGCTGAAGTTGGCAGCAAATTCACGTCATCGGTTTGGCTAATAGTGTGCGTGGGAGCAGGTCGCATATATGCACGCTGGAGGGATTCTACAGAGCAGAACGCATTTGCGTCTATCTTTTGTGATCCAGGCCTTGAATAGAACAGACGTCTTCCTTGATAGGCAGGAGCCTCCAGCTCTGCGCCCCGTCACTGGCCACCAACAGTTTTTAACGGGAACCGCCTCCCCTCCCGTTGCCCACTTTGTTCAGTTTGTCTGGCCTCCACGACTGGCCTACATCTGGTAACTTCCTTCACTAGGCGCTCCCCTCACATCCTGTACATTGAAATATATTCTCTTCATTTAACTTAATTTCCTGTTCTGTTATTTCACATCAGCCCTGGATTGCCCACCTGATAAGCCCTAACCTCTCGACCATCTGTACAACTGTCGTCACTTGGGGTATGCAACAGCCTCCCTCTCCCCGCACTTGTATATATGCCTCTCAGGTGCAAATCGTCACAGGAACATGTTTACGAAATCACTTGACGAGGCTACAGGAGGCTACCAAAACGGTGTCATGATGAATTGTCGAAGGAGATGTCTTTGCTCAACGATAACATCCCAACCCATTCTGCACAGAAAGCACACTTGCTGCTGCTTTGGGTCGTCAAATTTTGCCTCACCACCGTATACTTCTGACATGGCGCCCACTGACTACTTCTTTCCTCGATTGAAGAGACCGTTGAGTGACAGGCATTTCAAGAATGACCACTGTGTGATTTTTGCGAGGTTTAAAGCTTCTTGAACAGCCAAAACTGTAGAGTTTTACAGTCAAGACCATGTCACCCATAGTTCGGTATGTGCTTTACTACCTTTCATACCGTTGCTGCACAGCAAACCTTGACCTGTATTTAAAAATGATCGTTCTGATCCACATGTTGCGAGAAATGTTTAAAGAGTGTAACACTACTTGATTCAAAATAGTTACTCCCTAAGTCACCCCTTCTCTCGAAGTCTTCTCCAGTGAACAAAGGTGGATTATCTTACGAGAGCTTCTCACCTACAGCCAATCGTGCTGTTTATCTTACTCTAGTACAAAGTACTTGTAATGCTTTGAAATATGGTAAGACGTTCTTCAATACGATGTCACGGAGGGTTCTGTGGCATCCATTTGATTTGATTTTAACAGGACAGCTAAAACAGCTTAGCTCTAACCCGCCACTGCCCGCACCGAAACTAGGTTTATTGTGCGGTATCGCTCCCGGTACATCTAGTAAAGCGAACCAGTGCCCTTAAATAGTGCAAGGAGTCCCTCTACCAGTTTTTTGTTACACAATTTCTTCAGGTCTAGTTGTCCCGAAGATTCTATATCTTTTACTCTCCAGTGCCATGCATTCAAAGATTAGGTGTGATGCAGTTTCTTCACCCTCATCACAGATCCTACATTTAGGGTCCTCTTCCATTATACCCATTGTATGTAGGTGTTTTTTGAAGTTCCCATGGCCGGTCATCAGTCCAGTCATGAGTTTGATCTCTTTCCTGTTCAATCCCAGGCTTACAGAGCTTCTTTTAAAACATGGCTTGGCATCATTACCTTACCATGTTTTTGTTTATGGACCTTAGTCCAATATCCTATGTGCTGTTTCCTAAGCCAGTTCCGTAGTTCTAATTTGATCATAGGCTTGGTGATTGTCAAGACAGGTTTCGGTCCAATAAATGGAGTTGTTGCCCCCATCCTAGCCAATCTATCGGCTTGTTCATTGCCACAGATCCCTGAGTGGCCAGGGACCCATACTAGGTACACCATATTGCTTCCCCCTAGCTCCACCAGAGCCCTGTGGCAATATGCAACAATCTTAGATCTTGTTGGAGGAGCTGCCAATGATTTCAGGGCTGCCTGGCTGTCTGAATAGATGTAGATGCTACGATCATTGTAGCACCTACTCATATTCTCCTCCACACATGCCCTGATTGCAGTAATTTCGGCTTGGAATACAGAGGCCAGTTTCCCTAGACAGGTGCTGCTCTCCAGTCTTGGCTGAACCCCCTACAACCCTGCCCCAACGCCTTGATCTGTTTTCGATCAATCGGTGGACCAAACGATGTCCCCTGTATGGTGACGAACTGTTTTCTCCCACTGCTCCCTACTTCCAATTATTATATTGTATAGCTTGTCGAAGCAGTTAGGAGTTATTATATAGTCAGCGGGCATTTCCCCAGCCATACCTATATTTACCTCACTCACTATGTTAGTGTGTGATTCTGAATATCCAAATGAGACCCAGTTTTGGCCAGTTTTAGGTCTGTATGCCCCAGCTGCTGCCTCCATCTTAACCCAAAGGTGAAGTGGAGGCATGTCCAGCATGGGTTCCATTCCAGCGGTTGGTGTGCTGCTAATTCCGCCCGTTATGGCTAAGCAGGCCAATCTCTGCACCTTAGCAAGCTCTTTAGCAGCAACCCGCAGTTCTACCTTCTTCCACCACACTATAGCCTCATAGGAAATCTTAGGTCTAACCACTGTGGTGTATATCCAGTGCGTACCCCTGGGGCTCAGGCCCCAGTTTTTGCCACAAGCCCTACTAGTACTCACTAAAGTGCTTTTTGCCTTGGAGCAGATACTCTTAATATGAGGAGTCCAAGTTAGCTTCTCATCCAAGGTTACCCCTAGATATTTCACTGTCCCCTTCACAGGTAGAGTTTCATCGAAGAGCTTTAGATTCCAACTTGCATGCTGAATATCTCTCTTCATAAATGGCACCACAACAGTCTTCTTAGGATTAACACTCAGATCCTGTTTAATGCACCATTTTTGCACAATGTCCAACCCTCCTTGTGCCGCATTCCTAACTGTGTCAGTGAATTTGCCAAGTATTACTATGACAAGGCCATCTGCGTATCCTTGGCAGAAGCATTGTCTGGAATTTAGTTCCTCAATGAGTTCGTTCATCACTAGATTCCACAATAGAGGGGATAAAACTACTCCTTTTGGGCAGCCTCTAGTGGTCTTAGGCATCCATTGATGGGAATAACATGTCGCATTGGAGGGTAAATACGTGAAGGACACCATCACCAAATGTCAGGGTCGTGAACTTGGTGTTTCGAGGTGATAAATAAAATTTCGGCTACCCGCCGTAAAATATAGTATTTCAGAATGTCATTTATTATTTTAGGCGCTGTCCGTAGCGGGCGGTGCCTCTACCGATTGTTACACGCGTTACCGCCGAGAGCGCCGGGCATGAAATGCATAATACAAAGTGGAGCGTTTCGTCACGGAGTGGCACCTCACGCCTCCACGCCGCTATCGGGCGCGCAGAGCCTTCATTATGCAAACAGGAATGGGAGGAGGAGGAGGAGGTGGCGGCGCCAGGGCGACGGTCGGGGCTGGCTGCCAACACGAGCAACGAGACGGCGGCGAGGCGAGGCGCACGTAGCTGTTTAGTCCTCTTCCGGCCCCGAGGGTCAAGGTCGCCTGCAGGACGGCCACGTGGGCGACGGCCCACACTCTCCAGTTCTCAGGACTGGACTTTGAAGGCTCCTCACAGATGCCGAGGAAAGTGAGTCGCTAGCAGGTTCTTCTGCGTTTGTCGCCAGTTTAGCTGATATTGACACGCAGCTAGTTACGTGATCAGTATATTACTTCTGTCCAAAAGTCCAGTAAAATCGGGATATTATTTAATTTTTCTCGAACAGCATAGAACAAGATACGGCTTAATCGAAATACACTGAAACAAACAAACAAAAATAAGCTACCATGTAGGAATTGTCCATATGGTTCGAGTCCTTTCCCCTTCCTCCATCCTTCCGGCCCTCTTCCTCTACCCCTCCTTGGTCCCTCCCTCGCTTGCGGCTTTGCTTGGATAAGTCCTGCGACGCCAAGTCCTCCGTTCCACCTACCAGTCTTCGTCACCAATTTCTGGCTCTTCTTGCCTCGTTTCGCGATGCAGATGTAGTCTACACCGATGGTTGTGTGGTCGATGGACGCACTGGGTTTGCTTTCATCCACGGCGACTACGTTGAGCAACATTCCCTGCCTTGTGGGAGCAGTGTTTTCACTGCGGAGCTGGTTGCTCTTTATCGTGCACTCGCTCACCTTTCCTCCTCCCAGGGGAGTCATTTGTCATATGCAGTCGCTCCCTGAATGGATTGCAAGCACTCGACCAGTGTTTTTCTCGGGACCCTTTGGTGTTCGGTATTCAGGATGCTGTTTTTGCTCTGGCCGAGTGTGGTCGTTCAGCGACGTTTGTGTGGACCTCGGGCCACATCGGCGTTCCAGGAAACGAAAGTGTCGATCGGTTGGCCAAGCAGGCCACCACTTCGCCACCCCTGGAGCTTGGTCTCGTGGATAGAGACTTCCCGTCAGCCCTACATCGCAAGGTCCGCAATGTCTGGAGCTCTGAATGGTCCGTCTTGGTCTGTCTTGAACACGCCAAATAAGCTCCGCATGGTCAAGTCGTCCACGGTCGTATGGAACTCATCCTTGAGATGCACGCGTAGAGACTCAGTTGCTCTCTGCCGTCTCCGAATTGGACATACGTGGTTGACCCACAGTTATCTCCTTCGTCGTGAGAACCTGCCCAAGTGTCGCTGTGATGCAGGGCTGACAGTGTTCCATTTTCTGATGGACTGCTCCCTCTTAGCCCCCTTGCGGCAGTCCTTTAATTTACCAGGTGCACTTCCTTTAATTCTCAGTGACGATGCCGCTATTGCTGACTCAGTTTTACGTTTTATCCGTGCAGCTGGGTTTTATCACTCGCTCTAGTGTGGGCGCTCTCACATGATTTCTCAGGCTACACCCACTCCAGCGACTTTTAATTGTGACGTGGATACCAAAATAGTGTCTTTTATGGTAACAAGTTGTGTTGGTACCTCTATCAACGTTTTCCAGCTGGAGGTTCTTCGTTTGTCGTTGAGTGTTGACCTTTTACCTGATCCATCAACCACTGTAGTCTGTATTACTCTAGTTAACTATTTGCTCTGCTCCTTTTAAGTGACCTCTATTTTGTGTTACGGCGGTGTTCATTTTAGCTCTGTACACCGTGGTGTTCCCTCCCTCTGGGTGCAGAGGTTACGCTTTTACTGTATAGGCCTTTTACAAGTATGTCTGTTTGGAACTGGGGACTGATGACCTCGATGTTTAGCCCCCATCGAACCCCAAAACCAACCAACCAACCATATTGTACGGAAATCAGTAGATGTGATGTATATGTTCAAATGAGTACAATTTCAGAAAAAACGGATGATTTATTTAAGAGAGAGAGAGCTTCACAAACTGAGCAAGTAAATAATACGTTAGTCCACCGCTCGCCCTTAATCAAGCATTTCTCGGCTTGGCATTGACTGATAGTTGTTGGATCTGCTCCTGAGGGATATTGTGCCAGATTTGTACAATCGGCGCGTTAGATCGTCAAAATCCCTTTCTGGTTGGAGGGCCCTGCGGATAATGATCCAATGTTCTCAATTTGAGAGAGACCCATAGACCTTGTTCTCCAAGGTAGGATTGGGCGAGCACGAAGACAAGCAGCATAAACTCTCGCCGTCTGCTGGTGGGCAATATTTTGCTGAGATGTCAGGCCAGGATTACTTGTCACGAAGTGCAGCAAAAAGTGGGATGTATAATATCGCTGCCGAAACACTGTGCTCTTAGAGCGCCGCAGACGGCAGCCAAATGGGTCCGGCTGTAAAATAGTACTGCACACCATTACTTCTGGTTGCCGGTCCATATGGCGAGCGATAGTGAGGTTGGTATCCCATTGCTGTCTGCGACATCTCCAGATACGTCTTCGCAGGTCATTGAGGCTCAGTTTGAAGCCAATTCTACTCCAGTCATTGGGATTCATCATCGAGCAGGCTGGAGGTTGCGCGTAGGAGTGATGCCTCTCGCTGCATCGCTGCATATGAGCCCTGAGACCCCCCCTCTCCTATCTTTTTCCTGGGCTTCAAGCCGCATCAGTCCGACATTCACGTCCCACGCAGCTACTCTAACCTCCAGCGTCGTTATTGCCGCAAATACCTTGACTCTACTATCACTACATGCCACGGCAGTAAGATCAGGAGATCGCTATCAGAAGCCAGCGACACTACCGTTTTTTGGCTTGGTTTGTGACCCAGGGACTCATCACGTCTTAGTTTGATCTCCTATCTTAACAAAAAAAATAGTCTCCTTTCTAAGAAGAATTTAACTGGCGGTTTATTAGCAGTAAAGTATTTGTTCCAGAAATCGACGTTTTCACAACAGCTACACTGTCTTCATTTTATTTCTTTCGTTCAATATAGCCCACACAGAAGAAATCTGGACCAGTTGCGTCTCTGAAGACTAGCTTGTGTGGTTGAAGAACCTGAACTTTCAAACTCTGGTTTTACCTGAATCCCACTGACTAACGAAAATGTGCACTGTACGCCTGTCCATCACGATCTCTACCCACATCACGAGCCCATAGCACAAAAGTCGTCTAGCTCAAACTTCCTAAATCCGCAACTCTGCAACAGATGTGAGAGAGACATAGGCCGTTTTATGACTGGTACACGGACTATTCACTCTGCCCCCGTGTACGTTGAACACACATTGCTACATAGAAGTCATATGGAACTTTGTCTACAGTTGAATCCTCGGACGCAACTTTTGAGACAGCTGCAGACATTACTGAATTTCATGATGTAGTTAGGCAAGGTACGAGATTTCATGGGGAACTGTTACAGTTGATCGACATTGAACTGGGCAGTGATGAACATTTTTTTGGTACTGGAACCTCGAACCGAACTAGGTAGCTAAGATATTAGATTATCATTCGTAATGAGCAGTGATCGCATCCCCGTCCGACCATCCTGGCGTAGGTTGCCCCTAATTTCCTTAAATTACTTAAGAGAACTTCAGGACTGATCCTATGAAAAGGGCACTGTCAGTTTCCTTTCCTCACCCTTGCGACTTGCCTCTAACAACCTCGTCATCGAGGGGATATTAATCTAACCTTCCCTTGAAAGACATGAAATGATGATTTTTGACACACTCAACGCTGCTGAGACTATTAAGTGTATATCATCCGCTCCAAGGAGTGTAAGGATTTTACCGTGCAGACACGGCTCCATACAGAGCCTTTGTGACATTACGTTGTAAACTTCAGTCCCAAAACTATATAAGTAATACGAGTTATTTGTTTTGAGCCTATTGCCAGTATTTGAATAAGCTGCTTATTCGAGTTGTGAATACGTACTTCAGACTTACTGAGATATTAAGGAACTGTCAAATTGGTGATGGAGGGAAGTGCGGGGGATAAAAATTGTAAGGAGAGACTAAGACTTGACATCAACAAGGAGGTTGCCGTAGTTAAATAGTTATGTAGCGATGAAGGGGCTGGCGTGGAGAGCTGCTGCATTTAACTAATCTTCGCACTGAATAAGACAGCTTATATCGACAACAATGAAAACTACACACGTCCTGTAGATCGGATTCCTTATTTACCAGCGCGGATCCCAAAGTGAAAATCTCGGTTATGAGGTAGTCGTTGTCAGTAGGTCAGTAGAAGAAGCTGTTCATTAAACACGTCATTCTGTGCATCTTGTTAAGGGTCAGAGTATCTCTCACAAACTGTTCAAAGTAACGACGTACCGCCTGAATGCAGAGCTGAGCTCGCCGCCACTGTTTCACAGGTTTCACTACAAGCCAGTTGTGTTGCACAGGGTCAAAAGCCTTTTGGAAATCTAGTAATACAGAATCACTCTGAAATCCCTTATCAAGTAGCACTCAGATCTTCGTGTGTGTAAAGGGCTAGTTGTGCTTCATAAGAACGATTTAAAAAAAAAAAAAACCGTGTTGATTGCGTGTCAATAGATCGTTCCCTTGGAGGTAATTGATAATGTTAGAACACAATATATGTTTCTAGAATGAAATTTTCACTCTGCAGCGGAGTGTGCGCTGATACGAAACTTCCTGGCAGATTAAAACTATGTTCCGGACAGAGACTCGAACTCGGGACCTTTGCGTTTCGCGGGCAAGTGCTCTACCAACTGAGCTACCCAAGCACGACTCACGCCCCGTCCTCACAGCTTTGCTTCTGCCAGTACCTCGTCTCCTACCTTCCAAACTTTACAGAAGCTCTCCTGCGAACCTTGCAGAACTAGCACTCCTGAAAGAAGAGCACTTGCCCGCGAAAGGCAAAGGTCCCGAGTTCGAGTCTCGGTCCGGCACACAGTTTTAATCTGCCAGGAAGTTTCACAATATACACTCCTGGAAATTGAAATAAGAACACCGTGAATTCATTTTCCCAGAAAGGGGAAACTTTATTGACACATTCCTGGGGTCAGATACATCACATGATCACACTGACAGAACCACAGGCACATAGACACAGGCAACAGAGCATGCACAATGTCGGCACTAGTACAGTGTATATCCACCTTTCGCAGCAATGCAGGCTGCTATTCTCCCATGGAGACGATCGTAGAGATGCTGGATGTAGTCCTGTGGAACGGCTTGCCATGCCATTTCCACCTGGCGCCTCAGTTGGACCAGCGTTCGTGCTGGACGTGCAGACCGCGTGAGACGACGCTTCATCCAATCCCAAACATGCTCAATGGGGGACAGATCCGGAGATCTTGCTGGCCAGGGTAGTTGACTTACACCTTCTAGAGCACGTTGGGTGGCACGGGATACATGCGGACGTGCATTGTCCTGTTGGAACAGCAAGTTCCCTTGCCGGTCTAGGAATGGTAGAACGATGGGTTCGATGACGGTTTGGATGTACCGTGCACTATTCAGTGTCCCCTCGACGATCACCAGTGGTGTACGGCCAGTGTAGGAGATCGCTCCCCACACCATGATGCCGGGTGTTGGCACTGTGTGCCTCGGTCGTATGCAGTCCTGATTGTGGCGCTCACCTGCACGGCGCCAAACACGCATACGACCATCATTGGCACCAAGGCAGAAGCGACTCTCATCGCTGAAGACGACACGTCTCCATTCGTCCCTCCATTCACGCCTGTCGCGACACCACTGGAGGCGGGCTGCACGATGTTGGGGCGTGAGCGGAAGACGGCCTAACGGTGTGCGGGACCGTAGCCCAGCTTCATGGAGACGGTTGCGAATGGTCCTCGCCGATACCCCAGGAGCAACAGTGTCCCTAATTTGCTGGGAAGTGGCGGTGCGGTAGCCTATGGCACTGCGTAGGATCCTACGGTCTTGGCGTGCATCCGTGCGTCGCTGCGGTCCGGTCCCAGGTCGACGGGCACGTGCACCTTCCGCCGACCACTGGCGACAACATCGATGTACTGTGGAGACCTCACGCCCCACGTGTTGAGCAATTCGGCGGTACGTCCACCCGGCCTCCCGCATGCCCACCATACGCCCTCGCTCAAAGTCCGTCAACTGCACATACGGTTCACGCCCACGCTGTCGCGGCATGCTACCAGTGTTAAAGACTGCGATGGAGCTCCGTATGCCACGGCAAACTGGCTGACACTGACGGCGGCGGTGCACAAATGCTGCGCAGCTAGCGCCATTCGACGGCCAACACCGCGGTTCCTGGTGTGTCCGCTGTGCCGTGCGTGTGATCACTGCTTGTACAGCCCTCTCGCAGTGTCCGGAGCAAGTATGGTGGGTCTGACACACCGGTGTCAATGTGTTCTTTTTTCCATTTCCAGGAGTGTATGTTCTCCGTGTGTTCACCACCCGCTTGTAAAAGCAGAAGGAAAAACATTCGCAATGTGTGGTGTGTCATAAGACTCGAGAATCGACCCGTCGCAGTGAGGAGACAGTGTCCGCCGGACGCCCCGGGCCATGCTTTCGCCGTGTCACACCGCGTCCACGGCGCCTGCCGATCGGCCACACTTTCGCCCTCGCGACGGCGGCTATCGAGCATTAAGTGAGCACATTCGCCGCGCAGCCGGCGTGCCTAAAGCGGTGTCCAGTCCGCGTCGCGGACTCGAGAGTCCCGCGCAGAGAAATAATAACGGAACGGCCGCCTTTTGCTTTCTTTTCTCGGTAGTGCCTCTCGGGGCGTGTTCCCCCGCGTGCTGTGCTTTGCCGTGGCGTGGCGTGGAACGAGCCTGCTCGCCTTGACTGCCGAGCCTCGCTTGTCGCCACGAGTGACTTGGTGCGCGCCGGTACCGTTGCGACAGGCGCTGCCCGTGCCGAAGAGAACCACGCACAGCCTACCCTTTTACTTCCTCACCTGCTAATACAGAAACTGCGCTAGCTGATCAAAAGTAAAAGTGTAATGTGCTGCGAATACATAGAAAGATGGATCCCTTATCATTTAGCTACAAAATAGCAGGTCAGCAACTGGAAGCAGATAATTCCATAAATTATCTGGGAGTACGCATTAGGAGTGATTTAAAATGGAATGATCATATAAAGTTGATCGTCGGTAAAGCAGATGCCAGACTGAGATTCATTGGAAGAACCCTAAGGAAATGCAATCCGAAAACAAAGGAAGTAGGTTACAGTACGCTTCTTCGCCCACTGCTTGAATACTGCTCACCAGTGTGGGATTCGTACCAGATAGGGTTGATAGAAGAGATAGAGAAGATCCAACGGAGAGCAGCGCGCTTCGTTACAGGATCATTTAATAATTGCGAAAGTGTTACGGAGATTATAGATAAACTCTAGTGGAAGACTCTGCAAGAGAGACGCTCAGTAGCTCGGTACGGGCTTTTGTTAAAGTTTCGAGAACATACCTTCACCGTAGAGTCAAGCAGTATATTGCTCCCTCCTACGTATATCTCACGAAGAGACCATGAGGATAAAATCAGAGAGATTAGAGCCCACACAGAAGCATACCGACAATCCTTCTTTCCACGAACAAATACGAGACTGGAATAGAAGGGAGAACCGATAGAGGTACTCAAGGTACCCTCCGCCACGCACCGTCAGGTGGCTTGCGGAGTATGGATGTAGATGTAGATGTGGAAAGTACAAGGGGCGTTCAAAAAGAAACGATCCGGAGGCATAACTACAGAAAGCAGTAGCTGTATGTTAGAAGTATTGATCCTGGCTATTGAGACACTTGTCCCACTGTGACAAAAGGCGGTGAATAGCTGTCTCATAAAATTCCCGCGGCTGCGTTGTTAACCACTTCCGCACGTACAGCTCAACGTCGTCGTCAGAGGTGAATCGCTTGCCACTCGGAGCCTTTTTAATGGGACCAAGAATGGCGTAATCACAGGGAGAGGTCCGGGCTGTATGGATGGTGGCCGAGAACCTCCCATTTCAATTTCTGCAAGAGTGCCGCGACTGTGTTGGCCGTATGGGGCTTTGCATTGTCGTGGAGCAGGGATTGCCTGGTCGTTCTGATTTGATCGCTTGGCGAAGGGTGGTAAAGGTTTGCGAGTAACGCTGCGCATTCACTGTTGTCCGGTGCTGCAGGAAGTGAATGAGAAGATTACGCCGTTTTTGGTCCCCCTTAAAAAGGTTCTGAGGAGCAAACGATTCACCTCGGACGACGACGTCCAGCTGTACGTGCGGAACTGGTTAACATCGCAACCGCGGGAATTTTATGAGACAGCCATTCACCCCCTAGTGTCACAGTGGGAAAAGTGTCTCAACAGCCAGGATCAATACTTCTAACATACAAGTACTGGTTTCTGTAATTATGCCTCCGGATCGTTTTTTTATTTATTTTTTTTGTGCCCCTTATATGACGGAAACTCATCGAGTAAAACAGAAGTGATTTCTGGTGTTCCCCAAGGTAGTGTTATAGACCCTCTGGTGTTCCTTATCTACATAAACAATTCAGGAGACAATCTGAGCAGCCGTCTTCGGTTGTTGGCAGATGATGCTGTCGCTCATTGTCTAGTAAAAACAGCAGAAGATCAAAAGAAATTGCAAAACGATTTAGAAATGATATCTAAATAGTGCGAAAATTGCCAATTGATCCTAAATAACTAAAAGTTTGAGGTCATACGCACGAGTACTAAAAGGAATCCGCTGAACTTCGGTTACAGGGTAAATCAGTCAAATCTAAAGGCTGTCATTTCAACTAAATACCTGGGAATTACAGTTACGAACAATTTAATTTGAAAATAACACACAAAAAATGTAGTGGGGAAGCAGTAAGAAAGACTGTTTCATGGGCAGAACACTTAGAAGATGCAACAGATCTATTTTTGCAGTACTGCTGCGCGCTCTGGGATCCTTAGCAGATTCGATTAACGGAGTATATCGAGAAACTTCGAAGAAGAGCAGCACTTTTGTACTACCGCGGAATAGAGTAAAGTGTCACGGACATAATACAAGAGTTGCGGTGGACGCCAAAAAACAATGGCATTAGTCCTCGTGGAGGAATCTTCTGCCGCGCGGGATTAGCCTAGCGGTCTAACGCGCTGCAGTAATAGACTGTGCGGCTGGTCCCGGTGGAGGTTCGAGTCTTCCCTTGGGCATGGGTGTGTATGTTTGTCCTTAGGATAATTTAGGTTAAGTAGTGTGTAAGCTTAGGGACTGATGACCTTAGCAGTTAAGTCCCATAAGATTTCACACACATTTGAATATTTTTGAGGAATCTTCTCATGAAATTTCAATCACCAACTCTCTGCCGGCCGGGGTGGCCAAGCGGTTCTAGGTGCAACAGTCTGGAATCGGTCGACCGCTACGGTCGCAGGTTCGAATCCTGCCTCGGGCATGGATGTGTGTGATTTCCTTAGGTCAGTTAGGTTTAAGTAGTTCTAAGTTCTAGGGGACTTATGACCTCAGAAGTTAAGTCCCATAGTGCTCAGAGCCATTTGAACCATGTTTGAACCAACTTTCTCCTACGAATTCGAAAATATTTTGTTGACGCCGACCTACATAGGGGGTAACGATCATCATAACAAAATAAGGGAAACACGGGATGATGTAGGTGTTAGAGAGTGGAACAATAGAGAATTATCGTGAAGGTGTTGATGTTTGGTTTGTGGAAAGCTCAACTGCGCGGTCATCAGCGCCCGTACAAAGTCCCAATGTTTTGCGCAGTCCAATGTTTAACTCAACCCAATCTTGCAACTGTCACGAAAGATGATGACGATGATGATGATGATGATGATGATGATGATGATGATAACACAAACATCCAGTCCGCGGGCAGAGAAAATCCCCAACACGGCCGGGAATTGAACCCGGAACCCAGTGAGCCAGAGGCAGCAACGCTGGCCACTAGACCAAGAGCTGCGGACTATTGTGAAGGTGGTGCGACGAACCTCTGCCAGGCATTTGCATTTGGATGTGATGTAGATGCAGCAGCATACGTATACGGAGATCCCTGTGTAATGGAGTTTTGACCACTAGATGCCACCAGAAGCGGACCTGCCAGTATAAAATGAGACAGAGAAAACTGTGTTGTCAGTACAGCAGTAACAGCAGAATGGTTCGGTCACGAGAGCTCTGCGACTTCGTTCGTGGACTAGTCGTAGGATGTCACCTGATTAACGAATCCTTCTAAAGCCGCCGAAGTCAAATGTTGGTAGTGTGACTGTGAAGTGGAAACACGAAAGAACGATCACAATTAAACCAAGACCCGACAGACCTCCTGTGCAGATGGACAGGGACTGTCGAGCATTTCAAAGGGTGGTTGTAAAATAAAAAGGAAAAAAATCGCATTAAATCAGCGGTAGGAATCACTCGTGAGTTCTAAAGTGCTGCCAGGAATCCAGCTAGCGCAATGACTCAGAGTAGGAGGTTTAATAAATAGGGTACAATGGCTGAGTAGCTCCTCTTAAGCCGCAGATTTTAGTCAATGCGAAGCAAGTCTTAAGGTGGTGTGAAGAGCGAGGCCACTGTACAATGGATGGCTGGAGTCTAGTCATATGGAGTGATGAATCGCACTGTACCGTTTGGAAGGTTTTGGGTTTCATGAATGCCTGCAGAGTGTTACCTGTCACCACGTGCGGTGCCAACAGTGAAGTACACACGAGGTGGTGGTGCAGTATGGGTGTGTTTTTCGTGATTAGGGTGTGGAACCCTTAAATGCGCTTAATGAAACGTTAAATGCGGAAGGGTATGAACACATTTCGCAGCATCGTGTACTGCGTACAGTAGAACAGTAAAGAGACGTTGACTGTTCATAGTGGCGTGACAATGCACCCTGCCATAAAGCAGCGTTAGTGAGGTAATGGTTTGAGGACAACAACTTTCTTGGACTGGCCTGCCCAGAGTCCCGACCAGAAACAAATGGAACCCTTTCTAGACGAGTTAGAACTTATACTTTTCTCCAGGCCCCAGCCCCAACATCAGTAACTTCTCTGGTTTCGGTTCTTGAGGAAGAATGCGCTAACATTCCTTCACACATTTAGTCACCCCCATTGGAAGTGTCCCCAGTAGAGTTCAACCCGCCATAAAAGCGAAGCGTGGATAAACCCCATATTAATGTCCTATAATTAGTGTCCTACACTTTTGATCAGATAGTATACTGGGGTTATTGCGCTGCGCCATAGTTGGCTGAACGATGTCGTTGAGTAAATACGTAGGCTTCCGCATGCGGAGACATCTGTTAAGCCTGAAACTTTCCTACTGGAGCTTCCGTGTTGCCGAGCGAAGGCATACACGAGGCCATACTTTGCAATGCAGGGCGCACGAGACAAATCACCTGACGTATTGCTATGGTGAATTGTTCGGAAACAGGTTACCGGCGGACGCCGCTTAATCTGCATCACTGCAAATTGTTCAATCAGCCAACTAGAAACGTAAAGCTTAGCGCAAAGATAGTAACATCCTTAGAAACTCAGAGTACCTCCTGGACGCTACTTAAAGTAACAAAAAGCTCCGTGTCCTCCAGCCTTCTTCCCAGTATAATTTCTCCCCTCCACCCGTAAACAAACTACAGTGAATCACCTTCGTAACTTTACGTTTCACTACACACAGTGCGTCTCACCACTGCTCCAAGTAGAACTCCTACCCAATTACTTTGTGCAGATTACTAGCATCGCCTCTCGCTGCAGTCCGCATTCAACCATCCACAGGTGAGACCACCTTCACCAGAATGTCTACGCTACATCCATTTTCCTACACCCCAAAGCGCTTTTCTCCTTATTTTTCTTTCCACTGGTTGTACCACCAAAGTCCATAAAAGTGAGCCCCCATTGGTCACCCGGTTCCCTTTTCGCCTAGCACATTGTCGTGCTATGTGCTCGAAGGTGAATTTCCGATATACTCGTCGTCCGGAAATCACAAATATTACTTTACAAAAGACAAGCAGATGAGAGACCCATCTCCCTTTCACAAATAGTCTTGAGTTCCCGCAGTTGCTATGGTTTCGTAATGACTGCAGGTATCGTACAGTCTTCCTAGCAACCTTTGCCATGGGTTTACATCGCCTAGGTCAGAGTACCCGAGCGCGTAGGTAAACCTGCCTTCCGGCTTTACCATGTCCGTAGCAGGTTTTCTACATTGGTCTTTAAAGAACGATCGATGTGAAGTTAAACCTTCCGATTAAGGTTTGCATAAACGAATCATCAAAACTCTCCCAAACTAAAACACTTCGCCTGTTTGATACGTTCCTTTCGATTTACGACTGCAAACACTCCAAGAAATAATAAACGTTATCAGCCCGTGGCAACACATCATCCTTTCACTTGGAAATTTCAACATCATCGCATCCAAGTTGCGTCCCTTCTATACTGCACAATACTATTGTTAGAGGAATGAGAGGTGTGTGCGTGTGCGTGAGAGAGAGAGAGAGAGAGAGAGAGAGAGAGAGAGAGAGAGAGAGAGAGGGATAGAGATAGAGATATTCAGTGAGTGTTACACCACTTAGCTCGCATCCCACTAAATGGGCACCCTCGCCCCCCTTAAGTGTTCCTCGCCTATCGTTGCTTCACTGGCTGAAAGATAACGTCTACCCAGGTGCTGCTCCCATTGTCTTGGCCTGGCGCAGACTTAATTACTCGCGCGGGAGTGTAGGAGTTAAAGCTCCGGTTCTCCAAGAGGACAGCTTGATGTGTAGTGCTAGCTGGCTCGATTCGTCTACTTCGTGTCTCATTAAACCGGACCGGTTCCGCATCAGGCACTGCCCATTTCGTTCAGCGTAGGTACGGCTTCATTGCCAGCATAAACTAGAGACAAAAACTGACACCACAAACGTTCAATTCGAATAAAAGAAAGAATTGTTACTGTTCATATCCTACCATGATTTCTGCATGCACTACGAATATCAACACAATGGAGGAATCGACGAAATTGGTGTTCGAATATCCGAGAGAGATATTTGGAAAGAAAATTACAGAGCAGTAAAGCAGTCTGTACGCTTAAAACCAGTATTGAGTGAAATTCAGTCATGAAGTAGAAACAAACAGGAATTGAATGAATATAGACCTGATTAATGAAATTTCATATTGGTTTAGTGTCGCAAGCTAGTTGCCGACAAATGAAAGCTCACGCATGTTAAATCTATATCTACGTTTATACAGGGTGTTACAAAAAGGTACGGCCAAACTTTCAGGAAACATTCCTCACACACAAATAAAGAAAAGATGTTATGTGGACATGTGTCCGGAAACGCTTAGTTTCCATGTTAGAGCTCATTTTAGTTTCGTCAGTATGTACTGTACTTCCTCGATTCACCGCCAGTTGGCCCAGTTGAAGGAAGGTAATGTTGACTTCGGTGCTTGTGTTGACATGCGACTCATTGCTCTACAGTACTAGCATCAAGCGCATCAGTACGTAGCATCAACAGGATGGTGTTCATCACGAACGTGGTTTTGCAGTCAGTGCAATGTTTACAAATGCGGAGTTGGCAGATGCCCATTTGATGTATGGATTAGCACGGGGCAATAGCCGTGGCGCGGTACGTTTGTATCGAGACAGATTTCCAGAACGAAAGTGTCCCGACGGGAAGACGATCGAAGCAATTGATCAGCGTCTTAGGAAGCACGGAACATTCCAGCCTATTACTCGCGACTGGGAAAGACCTAGAACGACGAGGACACCTGCAATGGACGAGGCAATTCTTCGTGCAGTTGACGATAACCCTAATGTCAGCGTCAGAGAAGTTGCTGCTGCACAAGGTAACGTTGACCACGTCACTGTATGGAGAGTGCTACGGGAGAACCAGTTGTTTCCGTACCATGTACAGCGTGTTCAGGCACTATCAGCAGCTGATTGGCCTCCACGGGTACACTTCTGCGAATGGTTCATCCAACAATGTGTCAATCCTCATTTCAGTGCAAATGTTCTCTTTACGGATGAGGCTTCATTCCAACGTGATCAAATTGTAAATTTTCACAATCAACATGTGTGGGCTGACGAGAATCCGCACGCAGTTGTGCAATCACGTCATCAACACAGATTTTCTGTGAACGTTTGGGCAGGCATTGTTGGTGATGTCTTGATTAGGCCCCATGTTCTTCCACCTACGCTCAATGGAGCACGTTATCATGATTTCATACGGGATACTCTACCTGTGCTGCTAGAACATGTGCCGTTACAAGTACGACACAACATGTGGTTCATGCACGATGGAGCTCCAGCACATTTCAGTCGAAGTGTTCGTACGCTTCTCAACAATAGATTCGGTGACCGATAGATTGGTAGAGGCGGACCAATTCCATCGCCTCCACGCTCTCCTGACCTCAACCCTCTTGACTTTCATTTATGGGGGCATTTGAAAGCTCTTGTCTACGCAACCCCGGTACCAAATGTAGAGACTCTTCGTGCTAGTATTGTGGACGGCTGTGATACAATACGCCATTCTCCAGGGCTGCATCAGCGCATCAGGGATTCCATGCGACGGAGGGTGGATGCATGTATCCTCGCTAACGGAGGACATTTTGAACATTTCCTGTAACAAAGTGTTTGAAGTCACGCTGGTACGTTCTGTTGCTGTGTGTTTCCATTCCGTGATAAATGTGATTTGAAGAGAAGTAATAAAATGAGCTCTAACATGAAAAGTAAGCGTTTCCGGACACATGTCCACATAACATATTTTCTTTCTTTGGGTGTGAGGAATGTTTCCTGAAAGTTTGGCCGTGCCTTTCTGTAACACCCTGTATATTCAGCGAACCACTGTAAAGAGCGTAGGAGAGGGGTACGTCCCACTGCACTAGTTGTTATGGCTTTTTCCCGTTCCATTCACGTATGGAGCACGAGAAAAAATGATTGTTTAAATGCCTCTGCGCCTGCTGTAATTAATTTCTGTCCTCGCGATCTCTGTGGGAGCGATATGTACAGGGTTGTAGTACATCGCGAGACTCAAAATCTAAAGCCGATTTTTGAAATTTTGTCAGATTTTCCCGGACTAGTTTCCGTCTGTCTTAAAGTGTCTGCCACTTCAGCCCTTTCAACGTCTAAGTGACACACTGCTGCGGGTCAAACAAACCTGTGACCATGTATGCTGCTACAAATATCGCGTGCTAGTTCTATTTGGTACGGGTCCCACATACCTGAGCAATATTCTGGGATGGGTCACACGACTAATACAATTTCCCTAGTATTCTATCAAGAAACCGAAGTCTGCTACTTGCTTTACCCATGACTGAGTCTGTGAGGGTTCCACTGCATATCCATACTAAGTGTTACATCCAAGTACTTGTACGAGGTTAGTTTCCACCTGTGACTCACTATTATTGCAGTCATAGAATACTACGTTTTTTCGTTTTGTAAGTACACAGTTTTACATTTTTGAACATTTAAAGCAAGTTGCCAATCATTGCGCCACTTTGAAACTTTATCAAGTTCTGACTGAATATTTGTACAGCTTCGTTCAGGCTGTACTTCGTCGTAGATAACTGTCGTATTATACTACATTCCAATTCAGACGGTCACACAGGGTTTTCATCTGGTATCACACCAGATAACGTTCGCTGGGAGAATGAGATATACGTATCTACAGCGTCCTGTCCATATCCCGCACTGTCGTTCAGAGTCAAGTACAAGGAATTTCGAATAATTTTGAAGTCGTAACTATAACAACAGTGATCTTGTATCATAATGTAACAAAAAGCAGTGTCTAGTTCATTGCAGCTGACGACAGGTGCCTCTCAGCACATGCAGTGCTGTGCTCCCAACGTAAATTCTCACAAATTTCTTCCTCAGAGTAAGGTATGTGGTCGATAATAGAAGACTTTCACAGCGAGGAACGTCCTGTTTCCTTGTGCTAGCCTGTTTATAATATCTTCGTTCCGACCACGATGCGTGATATTGCTTGGAAGGTAACAGGATTCCTTCATTTCATCATGGAGGTGTTAGGCAATTTCGATAATTTGATCGCTAATATAATTTCTGCTACTCTTTTTTGCTTTCAAGTTTCTTCAGTTTGCTCTCAACCCATATTCTATAGTCATTAGACTGTTAATTACATTTAACAGGGCCTGTAATTCTTCCTCACTTTCACTCGGGTAGAAAGTTCCTCAGCGAATCTTATAACTGGTATTCTTCTGCTCGTAATCTGAATGCCACTCATGCATCTTTGATTCATTTCCGTCGTTGTGCCTTCAATTAACAGTTGGACAATAGATGGAATCCCTTCCTTGCACCTTTTTTTTTCTTTTAATCCCATCACTTCTCTTCTCGAGTTCCGTCATTTTGACTATCTCTCTTGGGTCTTCTAAATGTATATATTACCTACCTTTCCGTATAGCTTACATCTGCAGATAAGCAAAGCTGTACGAAAGTGGGTCAAAGAATTTAGTAAAGTATTTTTATAATGTAGGTAAGAATACACATTGTGTATTTTGCAACTGAACGTTTATTTTGTTATCAACCAATCGCTATTAATCAATTGTATAGCAATCATCAGTTGTCTATAAAATAGTTCTTTAGCTGTCTGAAGTATCCGTACACCACCACCACCTAATGAGGAACTGGTGACTAGACGTCACGAGAGGCGGAAAGTATAGTGTTGTGAGTAGACAAGCAGTAAGAGCAGATTGGACTGATCATGAGAACTCAGTGACTTCGATCGTAGACTGGTCGTTGGATTGTTGTGACCCTAAAAAATTTTAATTTTTATTCTTGCTTCTGTGACCATAATAAGAGTCCAGGCTCCATAGGCAAACAGCCAACCGACATTAAGAAATAGTCCACTGGGACGTAGGGACAATATAAGCGGCGGAGGCTGTTAAGTATGGCTTGTTGATAAAATAACTTAGTGTTTGACTTCCTCCCAGAGGAAGCAGCAAGAATCAAACTTGCACAATGGAAGATGCAAACATCAGGGCGATAATACAGCAAGAGAGTGGGTCAGTCACGTGCGGAAATGACTCGTGTGGAACCAAATTAAGTTGTGTGCAGCTGGAAACGAAAGTGTCGTGGGGAATCGAAGGCATTCTTGCGCAAGCCGACCAATTAGAGACGAGAGTGTCGTGTGGAACCATAGGCAATCTTGTGCAATCCGATCACTTAGAAATGAAAGGGTTGTGTGAAACAAATTAACTCGTGTGCACCCAAGTACATGATAAACGAAATAAAAGGCCAGGCAGCGGAATAGCTAGGGGCAGAGATTCGGATGCAGACTCAGAGCCAGTGACGGCAGTTTGGAGAGTCCGCAGCGAGACGCCAGCGGGGCCGAGTAGGCCCATAGCAGCCGATACAGCTGATAAAGACTTAAGCTACGAGAAGACGGTGATAGATTCTAGTGGACACTCAGGAACTGCAGGTCAAATAGGATTTTTAGTGTTCCATTGGAATAGTGTTGAACAGAGGCTGCCAGTCTTTGTCTCAGTTACTTAGAGAGATTTCAGTGCTAACTAAGAACAAGTAGTTGCTTTGTACTTGTTTCGTATATGTATTGGCAATTAGCTTTGAAGTAGTAGGTCCGAATAAATAGACTGAATCTTACTAAGGGGTTTATGGTCCAACACCTCACATAAGTATATCTGAGAATAAACTTGATAGAAACTACGGTTAAAGGCTCTGCAGTCTCGAACCGCAAGACCGCTACGGTCGCAGGTTCGAATCCTGCCTCGGGCATGGATGTTTGTGGTGTCCTTAGGTTAGTTAGGTTTAACTAGTTCTAAGTTCTAGGGGACTAATGACCTCAGCAGTTGAGTCCCATAGTGCTCAGAGCCATTTGAACCATTTGATAGAAACTAACCAATCCTTTCTGCTTATTGCAATTCTGTAACCTATTTTCAGGAAACTAATTTGCTTCAAACCAAGGAGATTCCCTCCCTCCCTCTCATCTCCGATATAAAGATTGACAACAATTTATAACCAACCCATTGTCGTTAACGTCCCGATTGCTCTACGCAGCTCGCACTTACTTCATTCTGGTATAGTGTGGCTGTGCCGGGACGCGACATAAAGTCAACTGAGTAACAAATCCATCAGGGACGTTTAAAATTTTCTAAGGCTCCCCACTTCAAATGTTAGTGATGTGACTGTGACGTGGAAATGCGAAGGGACGACGACACCTAAACAAAGACCAGGCGGACCTCATGTTCTAATGGACAGGAACCGTTGAGTATTGCGCAGCGCGCCTGTAAAAAAAAACAGATGAAATCAGCGGAAGGAATCGCTCATGAGTGCCATAGTGCTACCAGTAATCCAACAACCACGAAGATAATTGTGTAGGGATTTAAAAAGAATAGCGTACAGTATTAGAGCAGCTACACATAATTCATTTATTTCTGTAGTTAATGCTAACCGACACTTGAGGTAGCGTAAAAATCGACGCCACTGGAAAATGAATAACTGAAAACGCTACACCCTGTGGCAGTCCCATGGAAAGGTCTGGGTTTGGCGGTGGGAAGGTTTTGGATTAGCGAGTATCTGGTGAATGTTACCTGACTATAAAAAAGCCGTTTAATGAGGAGGAGGAGGTGGTGGTAGGGTATGGGGGAGTTTCTCTTGGGTAGGATGCGGTCCCCCTTGTTTCGCTTTAGAAAAATCTAAATTCGGAAAGATATAAAGACACATTATAGCATTGTGTAATGCGCAAAGTAGAGGAAAATTCATAGACGATTGTGTGAATCAATATAACAGTAAAACCATTCACAAAGTAAAATTTTTAAGGCAGTGGTTTGTGGAGAGTAACGTTCTTGAAATGGACTGGGCTACTGAGAGAGCGTTATGGTCTGAGGTATGTTTTCGTGGCATTCCCTCGGTGATCTCGTCATTTCGGAAGGTACAGGTATGCAGCAATCCCTGGGGGCCATGTCCACCTCTACATGCAATTTGTTTTTCCCTGGCCTACTTGCAGGACATTGCAACATTTGACAGCACACTGTGCGTGCGCGTGCGCGTGCGCGTGCGCGTGCGCGTGCGCATCATTCGAAGAGCACCACGATGAGTTTAGCGTACTGGCCACCAAACTCCCTGCATTAAAACCCAGTCAAGATCTTGGGACTATGTCGGTCGGGCTTAACCCAATGGAACACCTTTGGATGACTTAGAACGTAGACTTAGCTCCAGATCCCAGCGTCCAGCATTACTAACTTCTCTGGTTTCGGCTATTGAGGAATAATTCGATTCTGTCCCTCCACAGGCATTCTGACATCACGTTGAAAGTGTCCCCAGCAGAATTTAAGCAGTCGTAAAGGTGAAGGGTGGACACAATATCCAGTAATAGGCGTCTGGATGATTTTTAATCAAATAATCTACATACTGTCTAGTCACATTAGTGTGACCACCTGTCAAAAATCTTATTAACCACTGCCAGATATGCAAGAAGGGAATCAGTGAGGTTCTGGAAGGTATCAACAGGAACCTGGAACCACGCCAACTCGAGCACCGTGGCAACTGCGCAGATCCGTGGCGCGAACAGCCCGACCGACGTGGTCCCAAGATCTTGACTGGGTTTTTATTTAGGACGTTTGGTGGCCAGTGGAGTGCGCTAAACTCATCGTGGTGCTCTTCGAATGACGCACCCACACTGTGTACTGTCAAATGTTGCAATGTCCTGAAAGTAGACGGCACAGTGCTGAGGAAAAACAGATTGCGTGTAAGGGTGGACATGGCCCCCAGGGATAGTTGCATACCTGTACTGATCCATTGTACCTACCGAAATGACGAGATCACTGGGGAATGCCACGAAAACATACCTCAGACCATAACGCTCTCTCCTCTAGCCTGGAACGTACGATTTCAGACGTTTCACTCTGTATACACCAACCACCATGTGTCAGATGGAGCATAAAACGTGATTCATCTGAAAAGGCCATCTGTCGCCACCCAGTGGACGTTCAGTTGCGATACTGCAAACTCTCCAGCCTTTCTAGCCGATGAATGCATGAGTGCATGAACCAGGTGCCTGCTGCGGAGGGCAGGCCACACGCAACAACATTCGCAGAAGGGTCGATGAAGTCATTATTGGTAGCCCCTTGTTCCATCTGGGCCGTCAGATGCTCAACAGAGGACGTCGGTTCCGCCATTCATACCTCCGAAGCTGTCGTTCGTCCCTGTCATCCATGTCCCATGGTGCAACACACTTGAGTTTGCAGTGGTTTTGAATAGTGGCATTTCGCCAATGCGTGGTATACTTTAACCATGGCTGCATACGAACAGTTTACAACATAGCCGTTCTGAAGATGCTTCCACCCATGACACTCCTGATAGTTTAATAAATAGCTCCGTTTGTGCATTACGACAACAACAACACTGTTTTCCATGTTTCCCCAGGTACGTTTGGTATACCTTCGGCTGCTAGTGCTGCCACATGCCTTCTTTGAGTGCTTGTAGCACTTTACCGAACATAGATGGTGGTCACGTTAATATTACTGAACGACGTATTTTGTCGATGGACCTGTCATAATAGAATGCAGTGATTAAACAGCTACACTGAAGAGCCAAAGAAACTGGTACACCTGCGTAGTATCGTGTAGGGCCCCCGCGAGCACGCAACAAGTGCAGCAACACAACGTGGCATGGACTCGAATAAGGTTTGAAGGAGCGCTGGAGGGAACGGACACAATGAATCCTGCCGGCCTGTCCATAAATCCGTAAGAGTACGATGGGGTGGAGATCTCTACTGAACAGCACGTTGCAAGGCATCCCAGATATGCCCAGTAATGTTAATGTCTGCTGAGATTGGAGGCCAGCGGAAGTGTTTAAACTCTGAAGAGTGTTCCTGGAGCCACTCTGTAGCAATCCTGAAAGTGTGAGGGTATCGCATTGTCCTGTTGGAATTGCCCAAGTCCGTTGGAATGCACAGTGGACATGAATGGATGTATGTGATCATTCAGGATGCTTACGTACGTGTCACATGTCGGAGTCGTATCTAGACGTATCAGAGGTCCCATAACACTCCAACGGCACACGCCCCACACCATTACAGAGAATCTACCAGATTGAACACTCTCGTGCCGACATGCAGGTTCCATGGATTGATGAGGTTGTCTCTATATCCCTACACGTCCATCTGCTCTATACAATTTGAAACGAGACTGGACCAACCAGGTAACATGTTTCCAGTCATAAACAGGCCATTGTCGGTATTGACGGGCCCAGGTGAGGCGTAAAGCTTTTTGTCGTGCAGTCATCAAGGGTACACGAATGGACCTTCGGCTCCGAAAGCCCATATCGATGATGTTCCTTTGAATGGTTCGCGCGCTGACACAGATGGTCCAGCGTTGATATCTGCAGCAATTGTGACAGGGTTGCACTTCTGTCACGTTGAATGATTCTCTTCAGTCGTCGTTTGTCCCGTTCTTGCAGAATCTTTTTCCGACCGCAGCGATGTCGGAGATTTGATGTTTTACCGGATTCCTGATATTTACGGTATACTTATGAAATGGTCGTACGGGAAAATCTTCACTTCATCGCTTCCTCGGATATGCTGTGTCCCATCGCTCGTGCGCCGACTATTACTCCATGTTCAAACTCACTCAAATTTTGACAATCTGCCATTGCAGCGGCAGCAAACGCTCTAACACTGGGCCAGACTAGTTGTCGTGCATACCTCAAGAGGACTGGGTGTTTGTGTTGCCCTCATAGTTTCATCTTCATTCATGAAAGTGGCGAGATTGGACTGAGTAAAGGTTAGGAATTTGTACGGGCGCTGATAAAGGCGCAGTTGCGCACCCCACAATCCCAATCATCATCTAGTTTTCTTACAAAGGCGTTTCCGACCGCAGCGCCGTATTCTGCCTGTTGACGTATCTCTGTATTTGCATACGCATGCCCATAGAAGTTTCTTTGGCGCTTCATTGTAGAACACTAGTGATTACTAACGCGAGTTTGGTTGAAAACGAAATAGTCAGATGCAAAAAAACTGATACTATTTATCGTTACCTACATGGCAAACGCAACTGAAGTAGCGACTGAGGATGAATCGGTGCGAATATGAACAACAGTTTTTATTGTTACGTGGGTGCTTGCCATCTACTGTTCCTCCCAGTCCCAGAGCATAACGGTTCAGGGGGAGATGTTGGCCGGAGGAGCCGGGATCGTTCTCCTACGCAGTGGGGCGCATCGTTTCCGATTTGGCGGTCGGTCTGCGGTAACGGGCCAGCTGGAAGGCGACCCCGGCGCGCTCCGTCCAGTGCAGTACCGTAACGCGCCGCAGACAGCTTGCCTGCCGTGGCGGCCGCCGCTGCTCCGGCCGCGGGCCGCTGTGTCTTTGTCAAACAGTTGCTCAGGTCTGGGCGCACCGTTAGCGCTGCAGTCGCGGCGCCGTCCGCATCACAACCCTCTGTAGCACCGGCGTTTCCAGACCATCGTTATGGACTAATGTTCCATTCGAGCACCGTGACTTTCGAATCATTGGGACAACATAACGTGCAAGTAGCGATCTGCACATTCTGAAACACAGCCACATAATACAGGGTGATTCAAAAAGAATACCACAACTTTAAAAATGTGTATTTAATGAAAGAAACATAATATAACCTTCTGTTATACATCATTACAAAGAGTATTTGAAAAGGTTTTTTTTTCACTCAAAAACAAGTTCAGAGATGTTTGATATGGCCCCCTCCAGACACTCGAGCAATATCAACCCGATACTCCAACTCGTTCCACACTCTCTGTAGCATATCAGGCGTAACAGTTTGGATAGCTGCTGTTATTTCTCGTTTCAAATCATCAATGGTGGCTGGGAGAGGTGGCCGAAACACCATATCCTTAACATACCCCCATAAGAAAAAATCGCAGGGGGTAAGATCAGGGCTTCTTGGAGGCCAGTGATGAAGTGCTCTGTCACGGGCTGCCTGGCGGCCGATCCATCGCCTCGGGTAGTTGACGTTCAGGTAGTTACGGACAGATAAGTGCCAATGTGGTGGCGCTCCATCCTGCTGAAATATGAATTGTTGTGCTTCTTGTTCGAGCTGAGGGAACAGCCAATTCTCTAACATCTCCAGATACTGTAGTCCAGCTACAGTAGCACCTTCGAAGAGAAAGGGACCAAAAACTTTATTGGCTGAAATGGCACAGAAAACGCTCACCTTAGGCGAGTCACGTTCACACTGAGTTGTTTCCCGCGGATTCTCAGTGCCCCATATACAGACATTGTGACGGTTGAACTTTCCCGTTAGTGTGGAAAGTTGCTTCATCACTAAACACAATCTTTGAAACGAAAGATTCATCTGTTGCCTCAAGCGAACAAATGTACAACTAAATGAAACTTTATAGCTCCCTTAATTCGCCGACAGATAGTGCTTAGCTCTGCCTTTTGTCATTGCAGAGTTTTAAATTCCTAAAGTTGTGGTATTCTTTTTGAATCACCCTGTATATCGACAACCAACGACAAAAGAAAATTAATATATACAAAAGGCTATAGCGGAAGGCCAAAATGTTCTAAACGAAAACAGAACACACACTCTACGGCTCTGAGAGAACTGACCCAGGACACAGAACAGAAAGCGCACACACACACACACACACACACACACACACACACACACACACAAAAGAACCACTTCCTCATCACACACAGAGACAAATAAGGTTCAGAAGTCGTAATTCCCCCTACAATTTTCACAGCCTTATCGCAACAAGCGATACACCTCACGCGACACGCGCGAACAGCAAGATGGCGTAATATTCTTGATCATAAACAAAGTGTCGAAGTTTTGTTTTTCTGTGTACAGAATCAGCTACATGCCGTCCAACGAACGTGAGTTCACGAATAACTAATTAATAGCCCAGTACACACCAAAACTGAATTCCACAACACTACCGCAACCCCAAGTGTATATTGCTGACATACTAGGTTCACCTTTAAGTATTTCTTTACTAACAGCCGCTCGCACAGTTGCAGATGACATGATGTACGCCGAGAAAAAACAGCAACAGAAAAAAATCATAGAAAATAGGCCGCAAACAGCGAGAATAATTCTTACAACCTGCCATAAAGTACAATAAATGAGGTTCCATAGAAAACTATATTTCAAAAAACGAACAGTGAATATGTAATAATGTCTTACTGTGTCTGTATAACTATGATACTTTCTGAATGTTTTAGATTTTAAAAAACCACTGATGACTGACATTTGTCGCTGAAACTACACTCATGCTCATAAATTAAGGATAGTTGCAGAATGTGATGCCACACAACGTGGCACTGCACAAAACTGGTGCTAATAGCATAGGCACATAGGAAACACACACGACACAGATCTGTAAGTCCACGGCATTGGTGATAAGTTGAGAAAATCGGCCCGAAACACACATGCTACAAAACCCCACTGTTTCCAGCGCATGTACCCCGGCATCAATAATGGCATATGATCACCATGCACATGTACACAGGCCGCACAACGGGTTGGCATACTCTGGATCAGGTGTTCGAGCAACTGCTGGGGTATAGCCTCCCATTCTTGCACCAGTGCCTGTCGGAGTTCCTGAAGTGCTCTGGAGGTTTGAAGACGTGCAGCGATACGTCTTCCAAGAGCATCCCAGACGTGTTCCATGAGGTTTGGTTCTGGAGAACAGGCAGGTCACTCCATTCGCCTGATGTCTTCTGTTTCAAGGTTCTCCTCCACGATGGCAGCTCGATGGGGCCGTGCCTTATCATCCATCAGGAGGAAGGTGGGACCCACTGCACCCCTGAAAAGGCAGACATACTGGTTCAAAATGTCGTCCCGATACCTGACCTGTTACAGTTCTTCTGTCAAAGACATACAGGGGTGTACGTGCAGGTCCCTTTCAAGGACATTTAGGGGTTGGTATCTGGTTCCTGGTTGACGCCAGATGAAAACCCGGTGAGAATCACTGTTCAGATATACCTGAGCTAATCCGTGAATATAACCTGGGGCCACTGTTCCAATAACCATGTACTGAGTTCTTGACACCAGGCTTTACGGGCTCTCCTGTGACGAGGGGGTCAGTGTAATGCACCTTGCAGGTCTCTGAGCGAATAAACCAAGTCTGTTGAGTCGTCTGTAGACTGTGTGTCTGGAGACAACTGTTCCAGTGGCTGCGGTAAGATCCCGAACAATGTTACCTGCAGTACTCCGTGGCCGTCTGTGGGCACTGATGAGATATCGGTCTTCTTATGGTGTTTTACACTGCGGATGTCCCGTACTGTAGCGCCTGGGCACGTTTCCTGTCTGCTGGAAACGTTGCCATAATCTTGTGATCACACTTTGTGGCACACGGAGGGCCCATGCTACGACCTGCTCTGTTTGACCAGCCTCCAGTCGCTCTAGTATTCTACCCCACAAAAAGTCATCAATATGTGTTCTTTGAGCCATTTTCAACACACAGTCACCATTAGCACGTCTGAAAACGTCTGCATAGTTACTCGCTGCACCGCAATCTGACATGCACCGACACACCTCTGCGTATGTGGACTGCTGCCAGCGCCACCGTGCGACGTCTGAATGTGAAATGCACCGCATGGTCATACCCCGAGGTGATTCGAACCCGAAAACCGTCCACCAGAGCGTTGTTTCACCATGTATCTTCATTATCCTTAATTTATGAGCATGAGTGTAGTTCGGGGAATACAAAAGTAAACAAATAACAGAGTGTTTTGCATCAAGGCGGACTCACAATTCCCATGTTGTGATTTTTCTGTGCAAACACGTACGTTCCAAGATAAAGTTATTGCTTATACCCGCCATCGGCTAAGGTACGGTACCGGGAATTGGTTTGCACCTGAACCTTTCGATCTGCAGACGCAGTTTAAAGGACGAGGGAAAGGCTTTGGGAGCCCAAGTCAAAAATCGATAAATAAAGGAGTACGTATCTTAACTAAACAATACAATGAGGTATAATGTGCTGGAATATGAGGGTAATGAACGGTTAATCATCAAAAGAGCTTTCGACTGTACAAATATCGGAACGATATATTTCATATATACGGAAAACATTAAAATGGCTTCTACTACATCGAATGAATGCAGTATTTCCACTTGCACAAGAAATCTGTAGGGTTTCTAAGGAAAAACAAAACTCATTGACACTTTTTAAAACTTCTCTTGCTTCTGACTATTTGGATGCAAAGCATTCGTAACGAAACATTTTCATAAATATCGGTGCTGAAAATTGGCGATATACAATAGAATGTATTTTAATAGCGTCTTCACGAGAAGCAGTTTCTCATTCGTTTTCAGTCAAATATGATCAAGTTTGAAGGCGCCTGATAAAGTTTTTAACTTGCCTATAAAAGTAAAATTCAAGTAATATTTCTTGTAATAATAAAAATAAGAAAGCAGCCAAATAACATAGGAAATTCAGTGGAAGTTCATGCAAATACACTTGTCTTTCCGTTAGGACATTCTAATATATATATATATATATATATATATATATATATATATATATATGAAATTATGACTAGTGCTGAAAAAGTAAATTTAAAAAAATGAGCGGCAGGCGATCCAGTGGTCCAGGGATTACAGAGTTCGTACGCTAACGACATCTCGTTCTCATGATCGACACGCAGAACTTCCCTTGCGCAATATGTAGCCCTAATGGGCTGTTACGTGTACAAAGTTCGAAGTAAATCCGTGATCGGAACGTCGTGGTCTCACTTTGTCAATAGCAAATTCTGTGCGAACCTTAAGTCATGGAATTATGTATCCATTTCCCATACACTGAGCAGTATACCCAACTAAATTCCACTTGCATGCCAATATTGCGCCCTTCCTTACTTCACGAGGCATACTGGCACTCATATTCGTGTTGAGACCTCATTCGGCGGTTTTCAGACATGTTGTCCACCTAATACTGACCTTCCCAGCTACAGGAGAGCAGACGCTTTTGGTGCTATGTGCACACCATATCTGTAATCTTAATCAGTTATTGCAGGAAGATTGTTCTATCAGGTCAGCATTAATGTCAGTGTAAACTACGGCTCTGTGACAGCGGAATTAATGGTATGAAAGTCACATGGTACGATGCAGAATATTCCATCTAAATGATTTAAATGCTTTTATTTATTTACTTGCTAGCTGAATACCCAGCGTTGGCCGGATACGTATTTATTTCAAGTTCTATTAGTTCATCTCCTCATATTCTCTCGCATATCTTCCATTCAGTCCCAATCTCTCCCCATGCGATTTCTATATTTTTAGAGCCCTGAAGAAACACATTTGTGGCCGTAGATTTGCTGCGTACGAAGAGATGCACACCTGGGTACAATCATGGTTCCGTAGGCAATAGCAAACATTTTTCCACGAAGGCGTTGTCCGTCTTGTCTCTCAGTGAGATATATTTTTAGCAGTTACGACGATTACTTTTGAAATAATAAACAGTTCACATACTTTTTCCTTCGGATTTTTTTGCTGCCCATTACATATAGCGTATAAAAACATCATATGCAAAATTTTAGTGTGTTTAGAGGAGATAAAAATGTTTTTTTTATGTGACAAAAATGACGTAAGATGTCCATGAAGGTTTCGCCGCAAGCGAAATTGAGAAAAGGTTTTCAAACAGCCCTGTTATGAATATTGCTTGAGAGATGTTGTTGAAAAATGTCCTCCGTTTACATTAACGCACAATTGGTATTAGCTGCCAATAATTGTCTAACACGCTCAAAATAACAAAGTGCTTCACGAATAATGGCTGCAGTATCAGCCTAAAGGGCAACCAGTTTTTTTCTGCAGGTCTGTCGGTGTCTCGGTCACCAAATGCCGCTTCTGCCCTCGCAAATGGAAATCCATGGAAGGGATGTCCGGAGAACTTGGTGGACACGGTACGGGCGAACTTCTCTCGATCCATAATCGGAAAAGCCTTCTTTAAATGTACTCTGTGTGTGCTTCGGCACCCTGTCGTGCTGAATCAATGTCTGACAGTTTGCGGGACATCCTGGCAGTACTTCACGGAGAAAGATACGGTAATTTCCTCCACAGATCGTGGTATGTAGGAGACACGGTCCAATGACGTGGTCGTGAACAATACCAGCCCACACATTTATGGGAAATCTCCGCTGATAAAGGAACACACGAATAACCTTAGGATTTTTGAGCTCCCAGACATGACTATTGTGGCTGTTGAATACCCTTTCCCTTGCGGAAGCAGTTGCATCAATAAACAAAACACAATTTTGGAAGTCAGGGATGTTTACAATTTAGTATAGATACCACTGACAGATTCCACCCACTGGGAAAGATCACCAGCTGATTGGTTCTGCGCCTTAGGATACTTGAGTGGATGCACGACCCTCTTGCGCAAGACGTTCCACAAAGTGGCGTTGCATTCAGTTCTTCGGCTGTGGATTGTGTGCTGGGAGTGGGGCCGTCCTCAGCTCGCTGTAACACTGCTTTCTCAAACTGAACAGTTCGCACACTGCGAGGTCTTCCAGTTTCCTGTCGCGTTACTCTAAGGGGCCCTGTCCTACGAAGACAACCATTACGTCTTTGAAATGAAATGTGCAATAATCTGATAACAACTTCCTCCATGGAAATCGTTCTGCGTACAGGCCCCTTGCTACCCAAATGATGCACCCTGCCTCCACGTAACTGAGATGCCTGTCGGCTAACTCATGTAGTGTGTCAGCAGAAAAAAATGTAAACATCAGTATAATTTCCAAGTAAGTAAAACGCAACATAAACAGTAATAATGTAACTATTGTTTGTTAATGTAATCCTGCCCTTCCTAGCATTAAGATGCAGTTGAGTTGCAAATCACATTCCATGTCAATGAGCTGCATGCGAAGCAATCAAAAGAACTGTGAACGTTGGCCTAAGGGAAGCCCGAAGTCAAACTCTTCTAAGACCCCCTAGCTGGGAAACAGTGCACAGCGACATTCGTGTCACGTAACAAAAGTGTTCATTTTTACCTCTTCTAATAACTGTTGAAATTTTTGCACGCATTGATAGATCACATCATGGTGGGACAAGTTATCTTGGAGACAGAACGTTTACTGACGATTCCCAGCGAATATGTGTGTGTCCTTCAGCATTCCGTGGTCTAAGCCGATGAGATTTCACTGAATTAGCAGGATCTACTACACATGCGTGCAGCATATACCTATCCCAGGAAACCGATAGTGATTTTCAACAAGGAAACTTCAAGAATAAGAGCCTCCAGGCGGAGAAAGACATTTTAGAAGCGAATCAGAATCATCGAATTTGCTGAGTCTACGGCCAACCACACGGTGCAGATGACTGGATGATAGGCAACAAACATTGCATACGAACGCCGCAGTGTGTGTACACCTTGCCACCCTCAGAGTGGCAAACATTTTGTCTCTATCAAAAATTGTTCCCCACCATGGGTCTGTCACTCGTGGACGTTTGTTGCAAAGACTAAGGAACACCCTGTGGGTTTACACTGACTGAAAAAAATCCCAACACTAAGAAATAATTAATGTAGAGTAATAAAATTTCGGGAATAGTATGCCTAGGTAACATAGTTAATTGATTAACGTTGCAGGATCACAGGTTAATGTAAGCGTGAGAAAAGGCTTGTAAATGGGAAATGGTGGTACATTAATGGCCTATGTAACCGCCACAATGTTAATGCAGGCACGCAAACGTGCGTGCAATGTTTAGTAGAAGTGGGGATAGAGTTTCATACCTGTTGCACTTGGTCGGTAACACAGGAACGGGTTAGTACTGATCGTGGATGACGCTGGGGTTGACGTCCGATAATGTCCCATACATGCTTCATTGGACACAGATCTGGCGGCCGAGCAGGCCAAGGCAACGTCTCGACAGATTGTAGAGTATGTTGGCTTACAACAGCGGTATGCGGGGGTGCGTTATCCTTTCGGAAAACACCGCCTGGAATGCTGTTCATGAATGGCAGCACAACAGGTCGAATCATCAATTTGACGTACTAATTTGTTTTCAGTCACGGTGCGTGGGATAACCACGAGATTTCTCATGCTCTCATACGAAATCGCACCCCAGACCATAACTCCAGGTGCAGGTCTTGTGTGTCTCCCACTCAGACAGATTGGTTGCAAGCCCTCAACTGGCCTCCTAACCAACACACCGCCACCATTGGCACCGAGGCAGGAACCGGCTTTCATCAGAAAAAAAACAATAAACATTCATCCTGCCCGCCAGTGAGCTCTCGCTTGACACCACTAAAATCACAAATCACAAATCGTAATGGTTTGGGGTCATTGGAATGCCCGCTACGGGACATCTGGTCCGGAGCTGTCCTCAAAGTAACAGATGCGTAACAGAATGAGATTTTCACTCTGCAGCGGAGTGTGCGCTGATATGAAACTTCCTGGCAGATTAAAACTGTGTGCCCGACCGAGACTCGAACTCGGGACCTTTGCCTTTCGCGGGCAAGTGCTCTACCATCTGAGCTACCGAAGCACGACTCACGCCCGGTACTCACAGCTTTACTTCTGCCAGTACCTCGTCTCAGACGAGGTACTGGCAGAAGTAAAGCTGTGAGTAGACGAGGTACTGGCAGAAGTAAAGCTGTGAGTAGACGAGGTACTGGCAGAAGTAAAGCTGTGAGTACCGGGCGTGAGTCGTGCTTCGGTAGCTCAGATGGTAGAGCACTTGCCCGCGAAAGGCAAAGGTCCCGAGTTCGAGTCTCGGTCGGGCACACAGTTTTAATCTGCCAGGAAGTTTCAGATGCGTAACAGTTTGTTGTGTCACTGCGGTGCCACCTGCTGCTCAGATTGCTGCTGCAGATGCAGTACGATGCGCTAGGGCCATACATACACTGAACACTGTGGTCCTCCCTTTCGATAGTGCCACGTGGCCGTCCGGAGACCGATCTTATTGCGACCGTACCTTCCGGAGACAACTGCAAGCAAGCACGTGCAGACGTTACATTCCTGCCAAGCCTTCCTGCAATACTGGGGAAGGTACATCCAGCTCCTCGTAACCTTATTACATGACCTCCTTCGAACCCAATGAGGTGTTGATAATGGCTTCCTCGTCGTCTTAAGGGCATTCTTGACTAACATCAATTCACTACGTCGTATCTCAAAGGTAGCTAACGCTTAGGACCGTTAAAGCGCTTATTTAAACCAAACGTAATTCGTATCCTCGTAGTAGTGCTGCTAGCGGTACTCTTTTTACGACTGGCGCGAAATTTCGTACTGAGATACTGTTTTCCGTAAATGTTCGATAAAAATTCTTTTTTTTTTGTTTTTTTTGTTTGTTTTTTGTTTTGTTTTTCGAAGTGCCCTTAAACTGTTTGCTATTACCACTCTTGTGCTGCTGCCGCTGCCACCACCATTACTACAGCTACCACCACCACTACGGCCACCACCAAAACCACTTGAAGAGATTCACTGTTGTTTTGTAAAGTCATCAGATGATCAAAACGACTTGCAAAATGATTTAGATAAGATATCTGTATGGTGCGAAAAGTGGCAATTGAACCTGAATAAAGAAAAATGTGAAGTTACTCACATGAGTACTAAAAGAAATCAGCTAAATTTCGATTACGCGGTAACTCTCACAAATCTGAGGGCTGTAAATTCAACTAAATACTTAGGGATTACAATTGCAAATAACTTAAATTGGATCGATCACATAGATTATATTATGGGTAGGGCAAACCAAAGACTGCGATTCATTGGCAGAACACTTAGAAGGTGCAACAGGTCTACTAAAGAGACTGCTTACACCACGTTTGTCCGCCCTATTCTGGAGTATCGCTGTGCGGTGTGGGGTCCGCATCAGGTGGGACTGACGGATGACGTCGAAAAAGTACGAAGAAGGGCAGCTCCTTTTGTATTACCGCGTAATAGGGGAGGTAGTGTCACAGACATGATACGTGGGTTAGAGTGGCAATCATTAAAACAAAGGCGTTTTTCGTTGCGACGGGATCTTCTTATGGAATTTCAATCACCAGTTTTCTCCTCCGATTGCCAAAACATTCTGTTGGCACCCACCTACATAGGGAGAAATGAATGGTTCAAATGGCTCTGAGCACTATGGGACTTACCATCTGAGATCATCAGTCCCCTAGAACTTAGAACTGCTTAAACCTAACTAACCTAAGGACATCACACACATCCATGCCCCAGGCAGGAGTCGAACCTGCGACTGTATTGGTCACGCGGTTCCAGACTGAAGCGCCTAGAACCGCACGGCCACACCGGCCGGCAAGGAGAAATGATTATCACGATAAAATAAGAGAAATCAGGGCTCGCACAGAAAAATTTTAGTGCTCGTTTTCCCCGCGCGCCGTTTGAGAGTGGAACAGGTGGTGTTCATTGAACCCTCTGCCAGGCACTTTATTGTGAATAACAGACTAATCACCTAGATGTATATCTAGATGCTATAGCTTCACTGTAGAAACGTGTGAATGAACACGTGTAGTTAGCATCGTGTTGCGGGCCGCATTACTGTAGCTCTATAAGGCGCTACAGTGACGCTGCTATTGCGTGCGAACGGAGGCGTAGTGTGGCTAATAGAAAATCTCGCAATTTCACGGCACGACGCGGCGTGTGGTGCTGCTGCTCCCCACGCGTCCGCCCAGGAGCTCCGCGGCGCTTACGAAATCCTGAGACCGTAAATTTGCTGGGAATCCGGTGGGCGCCCTCCCGGGCAACTCGTTGCCTCTACAGCCGCCTCTTCCGCTTTTGCTTGCAGGCCGCCGGGCGCCGCTGCCTGCCCACGCTGTATGCTAATGCCCTCGCCTCTCCGCCAGCACAATGCCTCTCTGTCCAGATTACCAATAACAATACCCACAGGAATACCGCTGCATTCGGTTCATCCGCTGTTTAAGGTTAGTTCACCCTCTCAACATTTGCTGCACATCCTGTGAACGTACTCGGTGATTCTTCTCGGGCAGATTTTCGAAGCGATCGTAAGATTACGCAAATCTGTCTATAACTCCATAGCTGTTTGAATCAACTCGTTCTGTGCGTTAAGCTGTGTTAATGTGAACACCAAAACAGCTACATAGCCGACGTTTCGCCCGTGTTTGCAGCATTCCTCTTCAGGGTAAGTAAACTGCTGTGTTTCTCCAATATACAGGGTGAACCAGACCAGAACTCCACCTACTAACTTTCAGAGGTTGTAGCGGAATACCTTCTGAGTATTATGGGTTAAGGGATCCGCAGTCTCCGGCGGCTCGCTACAGATCAACAATGTAACTATGATTTAGTATGTCTGTTACTGCGGTCACACTAGTTTCCTGTGAAAATACTTTAACAAAAGTGAAGCAGCCCGTAATATCAATAACAGAGACTTCAAGCACTTAACCCTGAGACGAAACATGTACGCTTTTATGGCATTGTGTTCAGTCTGTTCTGTCAGTGTACAGAGCAGCACCGCATGCAACAAGTACAGAACTGTACTATTGCAGATCACAGTGACGCACCACACACTGTCTTACAGGCTCAAGAATTACAGGAGTTCGGCGTAGTAAATGCTCGGCTAAAATAATCCTAGCAACGAGGTCCTTGAGAGCATCGACTGGAGTCTCGAAAACTAGACTCCTCTCAGGCCTGTACGTTTTGTGTCTTGTCTGATGACCGACCTGCCCGTGGGACAGGACTACCGCGACCAGTCCACTGCCGTCTAAACTGTACTTCCATACGATCCCTCACAAATAGTGCAAGTAGGCCGACGCCCTGTCATTTTGAAATCACATAAGACGACGAATTGTCAGTGACAAATCTTCAAGGAGCTGTGGGATGACACGTTGATGGAATGTTTTGTAGAATACTACACTATGTGATCAAAAGTATCCGAACACCCCCAAAAACAAGGGTTTTTTATGTTGGGTGCATTGTGCTCCCACCTACTGCCAGGTACTCCGTATCAGCGACCTCAGTAGTCAGGACCCATCGTGAGAGAGCAGAATGGGGCCCTCCGCGGAACTCACGAACGTGGTCAGGTGATAGGGTGTCGCTTGTGTTATACGTCTGCACGCGATATTTCCACACCCCTAAAGATTCCTAAGTCCACTGTTCCTGATGTGATAGTGAAGTGGAAACGTGAGCACCAAAGCGTACAGGCCGACCTCGTCTGTTGACTGACACAGACCAACGACTGTTGAAGAGGATCGTGATGTGTAGCAGATATATATGTATCCAGACCATCACACAAGAATTCGAAAATGCATCAGGATCCACTGCAAGTACTGTGACAGTTAGGCGGGAGGTGAGAAAACTTGGATTTCATGGTCGAGCGGCTGCTCATAAGCCACGCATCACGCCCATAAATGCCAAACGACGCCTCGCTTGGCGTAAGGAGCGTAAATATTGGGCGATTGAACAGTGGAAAAACATTATGTGGAGTGATGAATCACGGCACACAATATGGCGATCCGATGGCAGGGTGTGGGTATGGCGAATGCCTGGTGAACGTCATGTGCCAGCGTGTGTAGTGTAGGGCCAACAGTAAAATTCGGAGGCGGTGGTCGTGTTTTTTCATGGAGGAGGCTTGCACCCCTTACTGTTTTGCGTGGCACTATCACAGCACAGACATACATTGATGTTTTAAGCACCTTCTTGCTTCCTACTGTTGAAGAGCAATTCGGGGATGGCGATTGCATCTTTCAACACGATCGAGCACCTGTTCATAAGCACGGCCTGTGGTGGAGTGGTTACACGACAATAACATCCCTGAGCTGGACTGGCCTGCACAGAGTCCTGACGTGAATCTTATAGAGCACCGTTGGGATGTTTTGGAACGCTGACTTTGTGCCAGGCCTCACCGATCGTCATCGATACCTCTGCTCAGTGCAGCACTCCGTGAAGAATGGGTTGCCATTTCCCAAGAAACCTTCCAGCACCTGAATGAACTTACGCCTGCGAGAGTGTAAGCTGTCATCAAAGCTAAGGTTGGGCCAACACCAAATGGAATTCCAGCATTACCGATGTAATTTTCAGCCCGGTGTCCAGATACTTTTGATAAATAGTGTACGTTTAGTGGTTGTTCCATCTGGTGGAGGGGACTAAAAAGCTATCTCATCAGTGCAAGCGGATTAGGGAAGAAATTCGGCTGTGCCCTTTCAAAGGAACCATCCCGGCATTTTTCTGAAGCCATTTAGGAAAATCACGGGAAACCTAAATCATAATGGTCGGATGCCGGTTTTAACCATCGCCCTCCCCAACGAGAGTCCAGTGTGCTAACCGCTGCGCAACCTTGCTCGGCACGTTTAGTGCATCAGGAATTACATAAGGTCCAATCAGAAAATCGTTGACATTACCAACCCACTTACATCGGTAGGATCGACATACACCACTGCTACTTGATTTACGTCATCCAATACCTGGCTGTTCCTAGTGTCGAACGTGCTCTCTCTCTCTCTCTCTCTCTCTCTCTCTCTCTCTCTCTCTACCGTGGTTTCGTCTACAAACAACGGACAATCAAGAAGTTCACTGGCTGCAATGATTGCACCTTCTGTAGACAGTACCGATGTAATTCTTGTTCATATAAGAATGTGAGCGCAGTTAAGGGACCTGTATTCAGAGTTCGGGTAACATACCTACTACTAGAGACAGTATTGTCTCCAATAGCGTGTAACACATTCTCTTCCGCGTCGGTATTATAGCATACCTCACATTCTAATACGGAAGGATCCAGTTTCTCGTAGCCACCTGTGTATAGAACGCAAATGCACTGTGATGCGGTAGGCGTTGGTGCGGGAAAAACTCACCATAGCATCTTTTATGCCTCTCTGCCATTGCATTCAGTGAAATCATACACGAGGTGCATATCGGCCAACTCTTCATCAATAAAACTATCCATACTGCTGTCACTGGTAACTACACTACTGGACAACAAAACTCTAGATAGAACCGAGTAGTACTTACTGCAAACTTCATGCCAACGGAGTAAAGAAGACATCACTATAGTCAACAGCATGTGCCATGAGCAAATAAAAAGAAGACACACAACGCATACCGTCGACATTTGCTGTGTTACGCACTGTACTCAGTGCTATGCATATACAAACCTAATTACAACAAGAAACGAACCGAAATGCAATAAGTCTGTAACGAACCGCCAGAGACAATGAGTCCCTTACATCAAGATACTCAGAAGATACCCCTGAACAGCCTCTGAAAGGTTTTCGGTGGAGTTAAGTTTCAACGACCCAACAACATGAAAAGGAAATGGCTGTAAGTTCCCGCGGCCTTTTCTGCTAGCGACCCCAGTCCGACAGGCCGTTTGTGATCGCCAGCCAGCTGCTCTTCAATACTCAGGTTGACAAGTATAAGTTACCGGCCACCAGAGTACTGCGCTGCGTCTTGTTCAGCACATGTGCCCTTGTGTGACTACTGACGACTCTGTTGCCTGCCAGTCGCTTGCTAGAAGAGCCCACCGTACAGCCACCCGTCCACAGTCACGCAATCCTACTATCCACTGACTTGTCAGAATGTAATGTCGACTGTCATTTTGAGGTATATGTAAAACACATCATCAACTGCTGTCAAGAAATACTGTAATTTCTACTGCCGCTAACGTTGATTGAACATTCTAAGGTGGCAATTCTTTAGAACCAGTGCTTAAGACAAAAAGTCTCTCAGTTGACGTTTCGCTTCGGGCATACCGGTGTACAGTTTGCCAGGCGCTCACTTTAACACGTAAAAGCATCTTAAAGAAGTCTAATTTTTCCTGGTACGAATCAGTTCACCCTTTGGAATCGAACTATGTGCTCCAGATGTTGAACTTAGTGCTTCGTATGCAAATGTAAATGTGTTTCCTGGTTCACACACTTCGTCATGTGAACCTGGTAGATTCGTATCATCTCCGGCGAGATCGTTCTCCGGAATAATTCCGTTGAACTCGGCTCGCTTTTCACAAATCTACCATCGATTTTGAGCACTCGATTTATTCCTAATAGATTGCTTCAGATGATAACTCATTTACATATGGTATATTCTAAAATTTTACGCAATAGAAAGCGGCTCTGATGTAATATAAGAGAGTTTCACACACTACATAAAATTGGTTGAAATTATTCCTCCATTTTCACATCAAATCCGAAATTTTTACTTGGGTTTGTTTTATAAGATTTCTTCATGTAGTGCAACTTTCCGTATTTGGTTTTACTCCGACAAGTTATCCCCAACAAATTGTTTCAACACACATTTTTTCCTTATATATAAAATATTAAACAAAAACTGCATACTCAGTACTGTGCTGTAAAATTTTCTTTCTTGCAGTCAGTTTTAATATAGACTTTGTATTTTTGGCGTATATATGGAATAAGGAAACGGACAGTGAGGGACTCCGAATGTTATCATTTAAAATTACATGAATTAAAATTTTATTAGTAAGACGCGCCCTAATAGTAGGTAGGGCTTGCATCATTCCAATGGGAGTGAGTCGCAAGCCGCCAGCAGCCTGAGCTGAAGAGAAGCAGTTGTGGGAAGTCTTCGCACGATACCGACGAGTGCAGCAAGCAGACGCTGCGACACCTGCCGGTGGGCATATTTTACAAGATGGCGCTGTAACGTTTTTGTTCAGTGTGAAGATGACAACAGTGATGCGGCGAAATATTTTATTGAATCGCACGTCCGTTATTATTTCGATACTGAACAATGATAAATAAATGTTACACAATTATTTTTTTTTTTGTTTTCATTAAGTTAACATCACGTCAAACGTAGTACAAAGCCATGGACCTGCAACCCTGAACAACCAACGACCATAAGATAAATATACCCACAGGAATTACGGATTTGGAACTCCACATTAAAGTGCGCCGCCAATAATGAAAGCAGTTTCAAATAAACGTACGTAGATCTTGTAACATATCCTTTACTGCCATCCTGTTTAGATATTGTACTCGTCTATGCCAGTTTTCGCTTTCAGGGTGGAGGGATTGCTTGTTCTGCTGAAGACGATGCGCTGGGCTTCCCTAACCCTCTTAAACGGTGATGATCGGAACCGAATAGGCTGTCTAAGAGGGCGAGTATTTTCTTCGTGAGAGCCTGTGTTTCAAACTTCATCTGCAGAAAATATTAAAGTCCTGCGAGGAGGCAGCACCTTAGAGAAGCGCTGTGAGCAGGAGTAGGAAACGGCTAATGGGAGTGAGTACTTTCTGCTCCAGGATCACACAGCCTAAAAGCCATACATATTAAATAATTTCCTGGAGCGGTTTGGAACTCGCGAAATCGAGGAGTTGGCCGGCCGGCAGATTGAAGTGAAGTGGCGGGTAGTGGGCCTCTGGGGCGACGTTTGTGTTCTATAGTGGTCATCATTTTAGGGTTCCAGTCAATGATCCTCTGTGATTAACGAGATTACGTTTCTAGCACGGAAAGGCGTTAAAGCATTCTTAAAGGGCATTCCCGTGCGCAGCGTCGAATTCTGCACTGGCACTTTCATGCTTTTTGTCAGCGAGTGTTGTGATTCAATGAGCTGCGACGTGTCCTGTAAAAAGCCTCGGACCTGAGCGTGGAGCCATTAGCTGACTAGACGTAGTGGTACATAAGTGACGGCCTTGTCTAAACCAAATTCGTGCGAGTAAATGTCATTAGTTCCAGTGCAAATCTGAGACGTATTTTTATGTGACCCTTTCCCTATTGACTGTAAGCCGTATTCCGGTTTTGTCGTTGTGCCAATTATTGGCGATAGTGATTAGTGGTCAGTTTTAAGCGGTGCATTGAACTGTTAGCCGGCCGCGGTGGTCTCGCGGTTCTAGGCGCGCAGTCCGGAACCGCGCGGCTGCTACGGTCGCAGGTTCGAATCCTGCCTCGGGCATGGATGTGTGTGATGTCCTTAGGTTAGTTAGATTTAAGTAGTTTTAAGTTCTAGGGGACTGATGACCACAGCTGTTACGTCCCATAGTGCTCAGAGCCATTGAACTGTTAGGGGTGGACCTCTCCCAGTCGAGTGGTCGAATCTTGAAATTTTTCTTGAAAGCAGTTAGTGGTTCATGGTGTGGGTTCCTGTAGTCATGTCCTAGTTCATGAACCACGGGCAACGTATGAGTGGCCAAGTAAGTGGTCCCGACAGTCGGGATACCAGTTATTTTGGAATAAGGCTGGGCATCTCGGACATATTCTGAGTCGTGGTCACCTTTGTGCTCATACGGCAAAGACTACCAAATCCACCGGTTAGTCCCTCAGCCGTTAGGGGTAAAACCCAATGGGACTCGGGCCAAGTAAGGCTAGCAACCTGCTTCCCTGGTACTTTAAATATGATGCTGGCAACAATCAGAGCAAAATGCCTCGGACCTTTGGAGGTGACGGAGTCCCACCTCTAACTGACAAACCAGGGACTCCAAAGATACGACTTGGCAAACAAATGGTAATGAGATGGGGAGCTATTGATATCAATGGGGGCTATTCTTGGAAGAAGGTAGAGCTGGCAGAGGCTGCAAGTAAGATGGGGCTGGACGTTTTAGCTGTTAGTGACATTCGGGTAAGGGGTGATAAAGAAGAAGAAGTGGGAGAATACAAGGTCTACTTGTCAGGAGTCAAAGCAGGAATAGCACAATGGGGTGTAGGGCTTTACATCAGGAAAGAAATGGAACCCAGCGTAGTTGCAATAAGGTATATAAACGAACGACTGATGTGGATAGATTTGACAGTGTCTAGCAAGAAAATTAGGATTGTGTCATTATATTCGCATTGTGAAGGGACTGATCAAGATAAGATGGATAGTTTTTATGAGGCACTCAGTGATGTAGTTGTTAGAGTAAAGGACAAGGACAGTGTTCTGCTCATGGGTGATTTTAACGCCAGGATTGGAAATCGAACAGAAGGGTATGAAAAGGTTATGGGTAAATTTGGAGAGGATATGGAGGCCAACAGGAACGGGCAGCAACTCTTGGATTTCTGTGCCAGTATGGGCTTAGTAATCACAAACTCCTTTTTTAAACATAAGAACATTCACCGGTATACTTGGGAAAGCAGGGGAACCAGATCTGTCATTGACTATATAATAACAGATCAGGAATTCAGGAAGCCTGTGAGGGACACACGTGTATTCAGGGGATTCTTTGATGACACTGATCATTATTTAATCTGCAGTGAAATTGGGATTGCGAGGCCGAAAGTGCAGGAGGTCAGGTCCATATGTAGGAGGATAAGAGTGGAGAAACTTCAGGATAAGGAAATCAGGCACAAGTACATAACAGCGATCTCAGAAAGGTACCAGTTAGTTGAATGTAGTCAATTACAGTCATTGGAAAAGGAATGGACAAGGTACAGGGACACAGTACTAGAAGTGGCTAAAGAATGTCTTGGAACAGTAGTGTGTAAAAGTAGGAGGAAGCAAACAGCTTGGTGGAATGACACAGTCAAGGCAGCCTGTAAAAGGAAAAAGAAGGCGTATAAAAAATGGCTACATACGAGAACTCAGGTAGACAGAGAAAGTTATGTTGAAGAAAGAAACAAAGCCAAACAGATAATTGCAGCATCCAAGAAGAAATCTTGGGAAGACTTTGGAAACAGGTTGGAGACATTGGGTCAAGCTGCTGGAAAACCATTCTGGAGTGTAATTAGCAGTCTTCGAAAGGGAGGTAAGAAGGAAATGACAAGTATTTTGGACAGGTCAGGAAAACTGCTGGTGAATCCTGTGGATGCCTTGGGCAGATGAATCCTGTGGATGCCTTGGGCAGATGGAGGGAATATTTTGAGGAGTTGCTCAATGTAGGTGAAAATACGATCAGTAATGTTTCAGATTTCGAGGTAGAGTGGGATAGGAATGATGATGGAAATAGGATCACGTTTGAGGAAGTGGAGAAAATGGTCAATAGATTGCACTGCAATAAAGCAGCTGGGGTGGATGAAATTAAGTCGGAACTCATCAAGTACAGTGGAATGTCCGGTCTTAAATGGCTACACAGGATAATTGAAATGGCCTGGGAGTCGGGACAGGTTCCATCAGACTGGACAAAAGCAGTAATCACACCAATCTTTAAACATGGAAACAGAAAAGATTGTAACAACTACAGAGGTATCTCTTTAATCAGCGTTGTGGGTAAAATTTTCTCAGGTATTGTTGAAAGGAAAGTGCGAGTATTAGTTGAGGACCAATTGGACGAAAATCAGTGTGGGTTTAGGCCTCTTAGAGGTTGTCGGGACCAGATCTTTAGCTTACGACAAATAATGGAGAAGTGTTACGAGTGGAACAGGGAATTGTATCTATGCTTTATAGATCTAGAAAAGGCATATGACCGGGTTCCTAGGAGGAAGTTATTGTCTGTTCTACGAGATTATGGAATAGGAGGCAAACTTTTGCAAGCAATTAAAGGTCTTTACATGGATAGTCAGGCAGCAGTTAGAGTTGACGGTAAACTGAGTTCATGGTTCAGGGTAGTTTCAGGGGTAAGACAAGGCTGCAACCTGTCTCCACTGTTGTTCATATTATTTATGGATCATATGTTGAAAACAATAGACTGGCTGGGTGAGATTAAGATATGTGAACACAAAATAAGCAGTCTTGCATATGCGGATGACTTAGTTGTGATGGCAGATTCGATTGAAAGTTTGCAGAGTAATATTTCAGAGCTAGATCAGAAATGTAAGGACTATGGTATGAAGATTAGCATCTCCAAAACGAATGTAATGTCAGTGGGAAAGAAATATAAACAGATTGAGTGCCAAATAGGAGGAACAAAGTTAGCCGGCCGCGGTGGCCGTGCGGTTCTGGTGCTGCAGTCCGGAACCGCAGGACTGCTACGGTCGCAGGTTCGAATCCTGCCTCGGGCATGGGTGTGTGTGGTGTCCTTAGGTTAGTTAGGTTTAAGTAGTTCTAAGTTCTAGGGGACTTATGACCTAAGATGTTGAGTCCCATAGTGCTCAGAGCCATTATTAAAATATATATATATATATAGGAACAAAGTTAGAACAGGTGGACGGTTTCAAGTACTTAGGATGCATATTCTCACAGGATGGCAACATAGTGAAAGAACTAGAAGCGAGGTGTAGCAAGGCTAATGCAGTGAGTGCTCAGCTACGATCTACTCTCTTCTGCAAGAAGGAAGTCAGTACCAAGACTAAGTTATCTGTGCACCGTTCAATCTTTCGACCAACTTTGTTGTATGGGAGCGAAAGCTGGGTGGATTCAGGTTACCTTATCAATAAGGTTGAGGTTACGGATATGAAAGTAGCTAGGATGATTGCAGGCACTAGTAGATGGGAACAATGGCAGGAAGGTGTCCACAATGAGGAAATCAAAGAAAAACTGGGAATGAACTCTATAGACGTAGCAGTCAGGGCGAACAGGCTTAGATGGTGGGGTCATGTTACACGCATGGGAGAAGCAAGGTTACCCAAGAGACTCATGGGTTCAGCAGTAGAGGGTAGGAGGAGTCGGGGCAGACCAAGGAGAAGGTACCTGGATTCGGTTAAGAATGATTTTGAAGTAATAGGTTTAACATCAGAAGAGGCACCAATGTTAGCACTGAATAGGGGATCATGGAGGAATTTTATAAGGGGGGCTAAGCTCCAGACTGAACGCTGAAAGGCATAATCAGTCTTAGATGATGATGATGATGATGATGATGAGCAGTTAGACGTAAGGTGCCGGCCGGTGTGGCCGAGCGGTTCTAGGGGCTTCAGTCTGGAACCGCACGACCGCTACGGTCGCAGGTTCGAATCCTGCCTCGGGCATGGATGTGTGTGATGTCCTTAGGTTAGTTACGTTTAACTAGTACTAAGTTCTAGGGGACTGATGACTTCAGATGTTAAGTCCCATAGTGCTCAGAGCCATTTCAACCATTTATACGTAAGGTGAAAACCAATATAGCCATGGCGAATCACACTGTCAACCCATCCTAAGCATTAACGTTAAAGGTTTGTCAGTCTAGGCTCATTAGCCTGAAATATCGGGAATTCATATCAATTTTAACCCTAAATGGGACAAGTATCAACTTCTCTTCCTCAGGAAAGAGTCTAGGAGTGATAATAAATGAAAATCTAAATTGGACTGAGCACGTAACTGCAATGTGCTAGAAGGCATCAGCATCTCTCCATGCCATACAAAAATATAAAATATTCTTCCTTCTTGACCTGCAAAAGAAACTTGTACAAACGCTTACACTTCCAGTTATTGTATACATCGATGTTATCTTTTAGCGCCTTTCATAGGAAAGCTCACGGCGGTTGGCGCTAGTTACCAATGCCTATGTTTCTTAGATCTGTGATGTTAGACTCTTTGATTATATTTCACCTATGCACAGCTATACCGCCGTTGTGCAGACAAGCGCAGAGATTTCCATACCCTCCACCTTCTCTGCTGTCGTCATCTACGTACACTGTCTCCCATATCTCTCCTCGACCTCAACGCTCTTGTCTGAACACCACCTGTTCCCATAACAGAAAAATTCGACCTTAATGCTCTTGTCTGAACACTACCTGTTCCCATCACATAAAAATCCTTTCTTTCGCAGTCCATCGTTCAGCGACTTTCTGAAGCCCTTCTCAGTAACAGGAACTAGACTCCAGAATAACTCCCGCAGTATATTAGAGAACTGAACATCATCTCCGGCTTCAGAAGTCTGTTGATGACATATCTACTAAATCAACAATAATGATTACCATTGTCCCTGTACATACTCGTCACCCTTGTACCTCTTTCTTTCCAACCAGATCTTCCCCATTTCCCAGTATTTTTAGATCGTGCTGACTCCTTAAATTTCCTTTCATCAGAAAACAACTGTTCTCTACGTGTTTTTATATCTGCCACTATCATTGTTACGAATGTCATTATTACAGAAATAGCAGTAGTTGGGAGGTACTGCTAGTATTAACCTTTGTAGCTTCATAGCCAGTATAATTTATTCGCATTGTCACTATAGACAGTAAAATAATTTTAATACTATTTGTCATATTATAATTTCTTTGGTAACTACGATGTAAAAACGGTAGTGTAATGGTGAAACCCTGGTAGGGTGACAGGGGCCTGATGACCCTAATCACATCAGGTTACATAAATAGATAATAAGTAAAATAAATAGCCACAGAGGTTTTAATTATTGCCGGCCGAAGTGGCCGTGCGGTTAAAGGCGCTGCAGTCTGGAACCGCAAGACCGCTACGGTCGCAGGTTCGAATCCTGCCTCGGGCGTGGATGTTTGTGATGTCCTTACGTTAGTTAGGTTTAACTAGTTCGAAATTCTAGGGGACTAATGACCTCAGCAGTTGAGTCCCATAGTGCTCAGAGCCATTTGAACCATTTGATTTTAATTATTCGCTTCGGAGTTATGAAAAGCTTCACTCTGCCTCGCGGGTCAAAGAGGTTGGCGACCCTTATGTAAAATCATAGGTTGTGTACTGGAGCAAATAATTAATCGGAGACAGCCAAAATGACGTTTCCAGTGAAATCCACGAAGCAATACGTCACATAGTTTCGTTCCCACGACGTGGCGTCTGTCAACGGCTGTGACTTTGTGCGACGCCACGGAAGCTCCGAGGGAGGGACGAAAGATGCGTTTAAATCTGACGTTCTTTCCAGTAAAGACTCACTGGTTAATTCACAACCTGCTGTATGGACGATGACATCGCGTTGCCTTGTTCATTACCTGAGGTCATACTGAGAACGAGGCTGATACTGACGCTGTCGAGGTCACTGAAACACCGGCACGATCGAGCTTGAGGTCAGGAATACGAGTAACGAACGATGCCGCTTTCTCTGTAAACTTATTTCAGATGCAGATGGGTGAAGTTATTCGCTTTACATTGAACTTCAAGCCTTTCAAATGACACAGCAGATCGTTCGATCCTCTGAAGCCTCCATGTAACTTGTCAAGTGAGTTCACCGCTACTCGTTTTACGCAGAGTGAGACGGAAGGCCTCTGCGGGACGCAACGAGCCGCCTGCTGCCCCAGTCGTGTGTGCGCCACTGCTTATCGCCCTCCGCACACAGTTTGGGTACACACTGAAGTCAACAGCCCTGTTGTTTCTGCCCACTGCTCACGGTTGATCATTAGCATATAGCGTAAAGGTCTTCTGTACGTTTCTGGCCATGGAGACAACGGTGACAGTACGACACAGAGAACCCCACTGCAGAAATGCGCGATAGACGTGGCGTCGGCTTCTACACAAAACGTTCCTGGCAAACGGTTCCACGAATCTAAAACACATCCGATTGGTCGTCAATTCTGAGTCTTTGAAGAAAAGAAAACTGTTTCAAGATTATACTTAACTATGTTAACTGACATCTGTGTACACATACAAACTAAACTCTTTCAGAACAGGCCTAGGGAGGCCGACCGACCGCCTTGTCATCCTCAGCGGAACGGCGTAACTAGATACGGATTTGGAGGGGCATGGGAACAGCATATCGCCCTCCCGCCCGCAGCTATTCAATCGGTCTCACAAGTGCTGAGTGCACCCCGCTTGTCAATAGCGCTTGGCTGACGCGAACGGTCACCCATCCAAGTGCTACCCAAGCTCGACGGCACTTACCTCCGGTGATGGAGCTGATCCGCTGTCATCACTACGTCAAGGTCGTTGGCTCATGCATACAAACAGATTATTATAATTATAATAAAACTTTTCTTATTTTCACAACCAAGAGATTCATTTTGTACTCGCATCAGAGTAACTCTTCCTCAGTTGAAGGGTCCGGCAAAAAGACATTTCGTAATTAGAGAGGCCGTTGTGTGTGTGTTGTGGTGGGGTTACTGATGTGGATGTTTCGATCGATAGCAGTGTAAGTGCCATTTTCCTCAGGCGCAATGGCTTGACTACGTGAGCATCGTGCATTTGTTGCGGAAGAGTAGATTTGTAGTGGTGGGTCTGTGATTACTACTCAGCGAGCATTACGGTTCGAACTTGGCCAGCACGATTCTGTTCCCTGATAGAAAAACTATTCGAGTTTGAGTATCAAACTTTAAAGCATCAGGTTCTGCACTGAAAAGATAATCTACTGGTCGACCTTGGAAACGACGAAAAATGTGGCGATTGTGAGAGCGTCTCTCCAGAAGTTCCTAATGCGTTCACCACTTAAAGATGCAGCTTGTTTGATAAGAATGTAAGAAGTTTCTGCACAGAGATCGTCACAAGCACACATACAAAACGATGGTCCCCCAAGAAAGAAATGAGAGGAGGTCGCAGGGCTCTGTGTGGCGAAATTCTGCAGAGCTGTCCCCTAGCCGCTGTTTTGATCTCTTTCGATGAGGACCAAGTCCACTTGTCAGATACTGTAAACAAACAAAATTTCCGCTACTACCAGTAAAAAACTCAGGAACTTCACCAACAACGACTTCCTAGACGACGTGTGACAGTTTGGTGCACCGTTGCTGAAAGAGGTGTTAGAACCTTTACTTTTTCGAACGGATAGCGTAACGATAATGGTTAATTCAAACTACTACCGTCGCATGACGGAGACCTAAGTTAAACCTGGCTGTTGGGGCCATGAATACGGATAAGTCCGGTTCCAACAATAAGGAACCACAGCTCACACCTTTCGGATTTTCTAGAAATTTGAGAGCTTTGTTTCCTGGACGTATTCTCTTCTCTTTTCTTCTTCTTCTTCTTATTATTATTTATTTATTTATTTGGGAACATTTAAAGGCTATAGCGTACAAGCCTCGCTCCACAACCGTGCAAGCACATAAGAAGGCAATTACGCAGTATGTGGTTGCCATTCCATCGGAAATGACAAGTAAAGTATGGACAACTTCTGGGAATAGCTTCAGTAATGTGTCAACAGTGGAGGACGCCATTTACCGAACATAATTTTTAAAACCAACCAGCATAAAATGGCTTAGTATTTGTAGTTAACGAATAACAGTATTTTATCCGTATTTTTATGTCTTGGTTTATAACTACTGGAAAACGGGAGGTCTTTTTGCCAGACCCCGAAGATCTGTCCTGATGTTGATGTCTACCAATAGAAGAAATTGTTTCCTGTCCCCTTTCGTTCTTCGAAGCATCTTTACGTTGGGAGTATGGCTTAATATCAGACGCTCTAGTAATTATATTACCTAAATATATTAAGTTATTGTCGAACCAAATTGTATCCATGTGTAACAACTTGTTTAGAACTTTGTATTTTTTGCTACAGTGGTCCAATGAAGGCCATAAAATAAATAATTAAAAAAAAATCAGACGCTAGATGGTACCTTTATCTTTGTAAGTGTCAGGTTTCAGCTTTGTCATATCGATTCACGATTGTGCTACTTAAACTTGGGTGTGTCACTCTCCGCTTGCACAGTGAAGAACGGCGTTCTGTAATCTGTTTTTGTGCCGGCCAGTGTGGCCGAGCGGTTCTAGGCGCTTCAGTTTGGAACCGCGAGACCGCTACGGTCGCAGGTTCGAATCCTGCCTCGGGCATGGATGTGTGTGATGTCCTTAGGTTAGTTAGGTTTAAGTTGTTCTAAGTTCTAGGGGACTGATGATCTTAGATGTTAAGTCCCATAGTGCTCAGAGTCATTCAATCTGTTTTTGTGGTCTGAAGGTGTGCCAAGAACTCAAATCAATAGCAGGCTTTCAGAATTACACGGGCTCAATCTTTTGCACAGCGAAATGTTTACCAGTGCATTGAAAAGCAGCCGAACAAGACTGAAGGACAATCGTTTTGAATAACCGAACACTAACTGATGCAGTGGCTATCCAGATGAACATCTGTAACGGTTCTGCGCATGACATCATCCAAAAGTCTTAACTTTCGGAAAAATAATAAAATATGGTTCCTAAAGCAACTGAACGAAACCATATTATTCTCGAAGAATTAAGTTTGTCAACATCGATAGCAATTCCTTTTATTGCTCTGACCGGTTTCGACAGATCTACGCTGTCGTCATCGGATCTTTTTACATTATTAGTTGTATATATTTGTCACAATACTGAAAGTCACATAGTGAACTTGTGGGAAATAAATCGTGGCAGGGTCTCATAATTAAAATAACACATAGTTGAAACATATGATATATTGTGCTAATGTCGCCGCGTAGTGTATGCTGGGATATCAACACATGATGTTGTATGATTTAATTCTGTGTTACTTTATTTGTGACATGCTGATGTTCCCTGCCACGTTTTACTCCACGCAACATCACTGTGTGACTTTCTGTATTGTAACAAATATGTACAACTAATAAAGTTAAAAGGTCCGATGACGACAACGTAGATCTGTTGAAACCGGTCATAGTATTAAAAATATTTGCTTTCAGATCGCCCCCAAACTGACGTAGTGACAAACATATATAACTGAATGAGGTGTGAGAAGGTGTCAGCAGATGTTGTACCATCATGCTGATGAAGGATAATTGTATTCGAAACGAATCATCACTGGAGATGAAGTCTGCGATGATCGCTGTGAACCAGAGAGCAAACGCCAGTGCACGGAATGGAGAAACCATGGATCTCCAGGCAAAAACAAATTCAAGAGTCAATCTTTTATAGGAAAAGTGATGCTCAGCTTCTTGGGGACGCCCATGGGCATATTGTGGAACTTTCCCTGGAAACAGCTCAACAGTAAACAGTCAAGGTTACAGTGGTACACTTAGCTGAGAGTTGAAGCATAAAATTCAAAACGAACACAGAGATCTGCTGTCAAACGGCGTTCCGTATTCTTGGATGTCAAAAGCGCTCATATACCATCACCCATACCGTTCAAGCAGTTAGAGTATGAATTTCAAGGTGTTTTCGCATCGTGCATCCAGTTTTGATCTCGACCCGTCAATTTCCATTTTTTTTTTTGGGTCACCCAAAGACGTATCTCTCTAATCATTTACAACAACAGTATAAAATTGATAATGACAATTTTTCAATACACATTCCTGATTTCTAATAGCTCTGTAAGGAAATTTTTCTGCTGAGTATGTGGCACATTCTTACATCTTACATACTCAGCAGAAAAATTTCCTTACAGAGCTATTAGAAATCAGGAACGTGTATTGAAAAATTGTCATTATCAGTTTTATGCTGCTGTTGTAAATGATTATAAAGATACGCACACCCTTGAACCTACCATTGTATGTTAGAAACTGGACAGATATTTAGGATATGCTCCACAAATCTCCTGAAAGCAATGAGTAGCTCCTAATCTTACTTGAGATCTAGTTACTGTTCAGCATCTATTCTTTCCGTTCAGATTCATCACAACACCACTCAAAGCAATCGAAACTGCAGTCCCTATGGAAAACATTTGTAACTGATTAATTCGATAAACCACAAGCCGACAGTTGACAATTCAGCTACCGCGTTAGCTGCAGTGAGTGGGACATCGGATCTGCGCGCAGAATACTAGCTCAGCAAGCGGACAAATGTATCGAGATGCACCATCAAGATACTATTTAAGAGGCGCCTTAATAAACAGGTGATTTGATGGTTTTTGTTTTTTTATCAACTGAGGCCCCAAATCGACAACCAGTTTCTGATATGTCCCTATTACCATGGAATCCTCGTACACATGAGCCACATACTAGACCGTGACTGGGTAGTAGGACGATGGCGGAGGATACTTCTGTCATAACTATGATTTTCCCCTTTTCCTGGTCCATTCACGGCGAATCGTCGTGGGAAGAACGACTGTCGTTTTTGCTTCGTGCGTGCTCCACTCTGATTTCACAAAATGTATCTGGCAGGAAGTTGTACGTCGTGTGACTCTTCCTGCAACGCGCGCTCTCGGAATTGCAACAGTAAAGCTCTCAGTAATGTACACTGCCTTTCTTGGAGCATCCACCACTGGAGTTTGAGGAGTATCCCTGTAACTTTGTTATTCAGTGGACAAGTGATCAAACGCGCTGCTCTCCTTTCGATCTTCCCTATCTCTTCTGTTAATCTTAGCGGATAAGGAACTTAGGCTGACAGCAATACTGAAGAATTCCTAGAGCGAGTATTATGTAAGCCATGCACTTCGTGGATGAATTACAGAAATGTTCAGTAGGTAATGAAACACATTTTTTTCTGAAAGCGGTTGGTTTTATTCAGGATCCCAATACACCCTATTATTCCCCACACTCTTGTCTAACCTTTTCTCCAACACAATCTCCTTTAAGTGCGGGGGCCTTACGCCACCTTAGTGGGAGGGCGTGTATACCGCATGATATCAGTCTGCTGGTCAACGTCTTGCTTCATCAACAACATCCCCACCATCCACGTACCGCTTATAGCCAATTGCATCCTTCATGAGCCAAACAGATGAAGATTGGAACGTGCGAGATGTGTTCTATAGGGAGATCGGACAGGTTTGCACGACCTTGTTGCGATGATGATAGATGCCTCGCCCAACGAATCGTATTGCTTTTGTTCACTTCCAGGTCTCCGTAGACATTTTGGAAGTGCTCATGAATACCTGCGACACTCTGGTTTTCCATCAAAAGAAAATAAATGGCAGCTTTTGTCTTGGAACCCACCTTTAGTCGGTGTTGGTGCTGTCTTCAGTCCAAAGACAGGTTTGATGCAGTTCTCCATACTACTGACCTATGTCCTTCTGAATCTGTTTCCTGTGTTTATCTCTTGGTCTCCCTTTACAATTTTTATTCTCTATGCTTCCCTCCAATATTAAGTTGGCGATCCCTTGATGCCTCGGAATGTGTCCCACCAACCGATCCTTTCTTGCAGTCAGGTTGCACCACAATTTTCTCTTCCCCCCCATTTATATTTAGTGCCTCCTCATTAGTTACTTTACCAGCATTCTTTCGTACCACAACATTTCTAAAGCTTCTATTTTCTTCTGGTCTAAAGGGTTTATCGTCCATGTTTCACTTCCATACAGGGCTTCACTCCATCCAAATACTTCCAGAAAAGACTTCCTGACACTAAAATCTGTACTCGATGTTAACAAATTTCTCTTCTTCGGAAACGCTTTCTTGCCATTACCAGTCTACATTTTATATCCCCCATACTTCGACCATCATCAGTTATTTTGCTTCGCAAGTAGCCCAAATCTCATCTGCTACTTTAAGTGTCCCATTTCCTAATCTAATTACCTCAGAATCACCTGATTTAATTCGACTACATTCCATTATTTTCATTTTGCTTTTGTTGATGTTCATCTTACATCCTCCTTTCAAGACACTGTCCATTCCCTTCAATTGCTCTTCAAAGTCCTTTGCCGTCTCTGAGAGAATTACAGTGTCATCCGCGAACCTCAAAGTTTTTATTTCTTCTCCCTAAATTTTAATTCCTACTCCAAATTTTTCTTTGGTTTCCTTTACTGCTTATTATGTACCTATTGAGTAACATCTGGGATAGGGTACAGCCCTGTCTCTCTCACTTTTCAGCCACTGTTTCCCTTTCATATCCCTCTATTCTTATAACAGATATCTGGTTTCTGTACAATGGGGTTACACTATTCATTTCTAACTGATAACGAAGTATGTGCTGTCAGCATGAATTAGAGATAGAAGATATTTCCTTCTACTGCAGAAAGGGCACAAAAAATTAGAATAAACTAAGTACCTATTCTCAGCCAGTAAACGTGGAGAATAGCGAGCGTTTAACTGCACGTAACTGTGTATTTCCTCACTTCGTCACAGACACCATTTTGAAGGCTATGTATAGCGTCGCCATCTTTTGAAACTTCATGAAACTGTAGAGGCTGAAGAGGGAATAGTTCAGTGTTCCACAAAAAATTGCAGAACTTTTTCGATCGAAATTGGCAGAGAAAATAAAATGTTGCATTAATTATTGAACGTCCCTCGTACATATCGTTAGAAGCCTTCCAATGAATATCAGATAGACACTTCGATGGAGGGCATCTAAATGTAAGATAAGAAAATGTTCCATGACACTGAATGTTCTTTACGTGTCTCGTAAGGTTCTTCTTTGCTGTCAGCCTGAATTAGAAGTATAAGAGATTCTCTTCTAACTGCAGAAAGTTCAGAAAAAATTAACGTAAGCTGCGTACCTATTCTCAGACAGTAAACATAGGGAATAGCGAGCGTTTAACTGCACGTAACTGCTGTGCTTCCTCACTTTACAACGGCAGCAAAGAGAGCTCGGGGCCCCACCGTCGCGTCGGCGACTCCCTAAGCAGCCGCTCGCTCGCACTCCGCCACAAGTCCTTACGGTAAGGCTGGTCGCCGCGTAACGACGCTACCCAGGCATTTTATTTAAATTTAGTCCTCGGGGCAACATCTTCAGAGTGGTCGGTTACCATTTGCATATCTCCCGGCGACAAGCTGTCGTACGTAAGGCGAGACGAGTTTACATTGCAAATGCAGGTCTCGCGAGCCGGTATGCCCAAAGAAGAAAACACGAAGCTGTTAACGCGTTGAGGAGGTACCTAGACCAGTAGAAATTCCACATGCGCCTAATTACGTCAATTACAACATCATAGACTATTCAAGCGAATCTTTAAATCCCATATTTATAGGCTTCGTATATAATATCATAGGTCTTCCTGCTGCAATGATGATACTCTCACATTATTTTTTCACTCTGCATTGATTTTTCATCTCTACATACATACATACATACATACATACATAAAAAACGATTTGCATCACACCGGTTCCCAGAATTCCTGAAGACAGACGTTGACTGTGGATATTGTATAACCGATACAGTCCCTATGACTGTTCAGAGATGTCACTAAACCCGCCCAAAGATGTAAACAACCATGCGTGAGCAGCGCCTATTAGACGGAGGAGGTCCGAAAGCTGATCAGTTCCAGTCATTCCACCAGGACGGACGTACACAGCTCATATTGTCTGTAGTTCAGCCTTGCCTAGACGGTCAATACTGCGGTTCAAACGCGACCGCATTGTTACTTTCTGCCAGGAAGAGCTCTCTACAAGGAAAGTGTCCAGGTGTCTCGGAGTCAACCAAAGCGATGTTGTTCGGACACGGAGGAGATACAGAGAGACAGGAATTGTCGATGACATGCCTCGCTCAGGCCGCCCAAGGGCTACTACTGCAGTGGATGACCGCTACCTACGGATTATGGCTTGGAGAAACCCTGACAGCAACGCCACCATGTTGAATAATGCTTTTCGTGCAGCCACAGGACGTCGTGTTACGACTCAAACTGTGCGCCGACGTTCATGGCGAGGTTCATCTTTGCAACCACGACACCATGCAGCGCGGCACAGATGGGCCCAACCACATGTCGAATGGACCGGTCAGGATTGGCATAACGTTCTCTTCACCGATGAGTGTCGCATATGCCTTCAACCAGACCATCGTCGGAGACGTGAACTGGTCAGGCTGAACGCTTTAAACACACTGTCCAGCGAGTGCAGCCAGGTGGAGGTTCCCTGCTGTTTTGGGGTGGCATTATGGGGGGGGGGGGGGGCCGACGTACGCCACTGGTGGTCATGGAAGGCGCCGTAACGGATGTACGATACGTGAACGCCATCCTCCGACCGATAATGCAACCATGTCGGCGGCATATTGGTGAGACGTTCGTTTTCATGGACGACGATTCGCGCCCCCATCGTGCATATCTTGTGAATGACTTCCTTCGGAATAACGACATTGCTCAACTAGTGGCCAGCATGTTCTCCAGACATAAACATGTCTGGGATAGATTGAAAGGGCTGTTTATGGACGACGTGACCCGCCAACCACCCAGGGATCTATGCCGAATCGCTGTTGAGGAGTGGGACAATCTGGACCAACAGTGCCTTGATGAACTTGGGGATAGTATGCCACGACGAATACAGGCTGCATCAATGCAAGAGAACGTGCTACTGGGTATTAGAAATACTGGTGTGTACAGCATTTGGGACCACCACCTCTGAAGGTCTAGCTGTATGGTGGTACAACATGCAGTGTGTGGTTTTCATGAACAACAAAACGGGCGGAAATGGTGTTTATGTTGATCTCTATTTCAATTTTCTGTACAGTTTCCGGAACTGTCGGAACCGAGGTGATGCAAATTTTTTTTGTGTATGTACATACGTACATAAAAAATTTTGCATCACCTCGGTGACGTAGTGCGGTCCTAATTTCTTGGATGACCGATATAGTCGTTGTCGTAATGTACGGATGGCAAATAAGAGCTTATTAAGGTACAAATAAAAAATGAAATATTTTCTGTAAATAAGAACTCTTAAAAAAAAGTAATTGATGTGTGAAAATAAAGTTTATTGTAAAGAAAGGATTCTAACAAAATATGTTTCTCGAGGGGGAAAATCTAAGGCATTTACATCAGTGTAACATCCGGCACGGCGAAGAGACTATAAAGTTCGTGCAGTTAAAACCTGTATTATCATTTACGACGGCCTTTGGCGGACAGCTTGATTGATCAATTCGCAACAACACTGTGAAGAAAAACTTTCTAACTAAAAGTGTGTCACTATGAATACATAAATTTGTAATAAAGTAATGGAATTTCTTCAGTGTGCTAAGCCACTGTGTAAGTACTTTCTTCGTTTCACACCCTTTTACGAAAACGCGTTTGAAACCCTCGGAAAATAGGTACGTGTTATTAGGGAGGACGGATAATACAATATACTACATGAGCAAGAACTGCAATATTCCCTCTTAACAATGGAAGGTAATGAGATAAAACCTTAAGGGAGGGATGCAGTCTTTCTGCTCTACTGTGCAATATTTATATCGCGAAACAGTGAAAGAGATCAAAATAAATGAGATAAAGAAACAAGGTGAAAGGATATCGGTGACAAGATACACTGATGACACAGCTGTCAACTGCGAAAGTGAAGAACTGCAAGACGTTTTGAGTCGGCACAGTTTATGGGTTCATACTAAACTAGGAAAGGACGAAAGTAATAATGTGTAGCAGAAAGGTGGTCAGTGACAAAACTACAACAAATTTCAGGATAACGCCAAATTGCAATAATAAAATAAAGGTGGTACATTAATCGTGTTCTCGTTTCGTGTTTGGACCTAGACTCATTGTTAAATTAACTCTGTTAAAGTGACCACTGATGTCACGAGAGAGGCATTGCGTTTTTTACGAAGTTAGTTATATGTTCAACATCGCAAGGAAGCACGCATTGCGGATCTCCGTGTGTATTAAAGAAATGTAAGAAAAATTCGAACATAAAGAATGATTCAAATATTTTTTTAATTGTTTGTTCGCCGTACAGTTCCATTTAAAATTCTTAGTCGTCGTTATTATTATTATTATTATTGTTGTTGTTGTTGTTGTTGTTGTTGTTAGTGAATCGTGGCGAAAACAGGTAAAGAAGAGCCTCGAGCTGTTTGTGATGTAGTGTTACGGAAGACACAGTGTTGTGGACTACAAGAACCTGAGAGGAAATGAGTATTTACAAAATATTAACTACACTATTGGCTATTAAAATTGCAGCATCATGAAGACATCACGCATCAAGCGTCGTGGTGGTATGAAATGCACTGCAGGCTTCAGTATAAATAAAACTTAGCACTTCAGCTTAACCTCCAAACATAGGAATAATGCCATTTACATTCTGCAAATAAGCATTGATAATGGAAATGCCGTGTGGCTAGGGCCTCCCGTCGGGTAGACCGGTCGCCTGGTGCAAGTCTTTCGATTTGACGCCACTTCGGCGACTTCCGTGACGATGGGGATGAAATTATTATGATAAGGACAACATAACACCGAATTTCTGAGCGGAGAAAATCTCCGACCCAGCCGGGAATCGAACCTGGGCAGTTAGGTATGACATTCCGTCGCGCTGACCACTCAGCTACCAGGGGCGGACATAAGGATAGATCACGCAGCGGGTTTCTCATTCTGGATCCTCATTTGAATGTTGGTCACGTGTGAGAAAATAGTGTTATGCTTCGTGTAAGGGGGAGAAACGACAACCAAGGCGTGTCTGAAATCCGGCAGGAGCACGGGGGGCAGGATCATTGACTATTGGTACTGCGGTTTATCGTTTCGCGAATTTCTACTCGTGTTGCTCGGGTATCTCGACTGTCATTTGAGTGTGGAATCGATGGATTCAGGTGTGCCATACTCAACGCCACACAGGATGTCAACGACCCCAATTGTTTATCGGCCGAAAGGGCGTACATCATCTTCGAGCGCGGCTGTATAGGATCGTAATAAACGTAACTTGCCTCAGGAAATGGCATGTTGGTAAGAAGAGAGTCGTCCACACAGACAAAGCGACGGCCTCAAGAGCACCACCGGCTTCAAGGAACAGTACTGGGCACAGGAGGAGTATCACATAATCTTTTTAGACGATAGCCAGTTCTGTCTACATCATCAAGATTGTGGAGTATCTGTGTGCGGAGGCTGCGAGAACGAATGTTGCCATATTACGTTTGTTTTCGTCGTAAAGGGGCGAGCACCTGTGGTTACGGTATAGTGTGCTAATGATTACACAGCGCGCTGTCCTCCGGTTCGCACACGTGGTAATTCGAAAAGGAGCCGTTACGTTTGTGAATGTGGCTGTGTCCTTTCTTTGTGGTAGCTGTAGCGTTGTCTTTCAAGAAGATAACGCAAGACCGTATGTTGCCCGCTGTGCCCTGACCTACCTCTACACAGAGGGTGTTCCGTTCTTACCCTGACCAAGATATTTCACAAATCTCTCTCCCACTGAACATATTTGCTCATGGGTTGCAGAGAGAATGGCATGCCATCACTCACCAGCCACTATTATTGATGAATTACGGCGTAGAATTGAAGCAACATGGAATCCAAGCTCAGTTCGACTCGATCCCCAGCCGGGTTAGAGCCATTATTGCTGCCAGAGATGACAACTCTGTGTTCTATTTTCCGCACCCTGTTTACCTTAGAATCACCTAGATATTTAATCGTATATTATTCGTACCCTGTTAACCCTTAAAAGGAAGTATGTGTCTGAGGGACACGCATGCATTTTTATTTTGTTAGATTGGCTAGACTGTTTACGCTACTTGTATGAATGCTCTGTAGCTTCACACAATTTCTTTGTCTCTCTTGTGATGTGATTGATTATTGACTGCAATGGTTATACGTGAATTAATGTTGTTTTCTCAAATGCGACAGTGTATGCGAGACACACATTTCCGGTAACGCAAGTTTTGTTGCGTGTCTATTAGACACTTGTTTCCAAAAACCTGTACGTTTGCTTCTGGTGAGTACGTCTACATGCGGCCAACTGTTTTTTTTTTTTTCCTTTCAGACATTCTGTTAAAAGTCCTAGCATTTTTGTACATGTGGGGAAAATGGAGCATGTTCCACCTAAATCACAAAAAAAGCAGACAGACAGAACCATTGAGAGTGGATGACCCAAATTTTGGAGAGAAGCTTTCAAGGGTGTGGGAAGAAATAGATGGAGGGGATATAGATAGAGGGGACATTGTTTCTGACGATTCCGATTGACATAGATGTAGAAGATTTATTTTCTGACTATTCCGATTGTGATCCTTCCTTTTCTCCAAAAAAGCAACGTCCAGGTCTTCATCTGATGAACAAGACTCCGTTGCAGGCGCTGAAATTCCGTGCACAGGCGCGCAAGCAAATAACGATAGGTCAGTGCCTTTTGTTTACAAAGGTTAAAAAATGTATTTTGTTGGAAATCAAAAGAACGAACTAAAGCTAGACGAGTATCTTGTGATAACATAATCTGAGGAATACCGGGTATAACAAGGGCTATTAAAAATTCAGGTGATAATCCTAAGATAGAAAATATTTGGTCCTTGATATTTGATAATGAACTCATAGAAGTAATTGTGAAATGGACACACGTTAAGCTGGAACAGTACAGAAAGAGGATTGAGGCACATCAGCAAAGTAACGACAAAGCTACTGATCTGTATGAAATAAAAGCACTTACGGCGCTTTGTATGCTGTCTTCCATCTGCATATAAATACGTGAATTGTGATCGGCCTGTATGTCTGGAATGTTTCAGAATAAAGTGTGTTAAATGTTTAATGAGTTAATCAGACAAAAGTATTTATGAATTTGAAGCTTATTCCTGACATTTCTTTGCATGTTCATTTATTTTTGTATAGTTCCATTATATGAGTGTTCATTAAAGTAGTACATACTGGAATTGTTACTTGTTAAGAGTGTTTAGTGAGTTAGTGTTCAGTTTGTTCATTGTACAAACAGATTAAAGTACAACCTTCGCTGCAGTCATGGACTGCTCGGCTAGTCCCGGCGGAGGTTCGAGTCCTCCCTAGGGCACGGGTGTGTGTGTGTGTGTCCTTAGGATGATTTATGTTAAATAGTGTGTAAGCTTAGGGACTGATGACCTTAGCAGTAAAGTCCCATAAGATTACACACACACACGCACACACACACACACACACACACACACACACACACACACACACACACACACACACACACACACACACACATTACTTTGCGAGAAGAGCAAAACATTCTGTTGGCACCCAACTACATAGGGACAAATGATCATCACTATAAAATAAATCAGGGCTCACACAGAAAAATGTAAGTGCTCGTTTTTCCCGCGTGCCGTTCGATAGTGCAACGGTAGAGAGAGAGAGAGAGAGAGAGAGAGAGAGAGAGAGAGAGAGAGAGAGAGAGCTTGAAGGTGGTTCATTGAACCCTCTGCCAGGTACTTCATTGTGAACATTGTGAATAGCAGAGTAATCACGTAGATGTAGATTGGTTTGGTTTTCTACATTACCATGTCCGTCACACACACACATTTCCAGGTCCTTTTTGATGTAATTTTAACGGACAGAAATGTAGAATAAAGAACGGAAGGACGCAACATGTCAGGGAACACCTTTCACGATACCAGAGGGAGCCATAGGGGACAAAAACTGTAAGGGAAGGCCGGTTTGGAACACACACAACAAATAAATGAGGACGTTAATTGTAAGTGCAACTGTGAGAGGAGGTTGGGAAAGGAGATGAAATTGTGGAGGGTCTATGACTGATGAAAAAAAGAACATTCTGTCAACGATCCCATTTTCCTTCTTCGTCCATTATTTCCAAGTGAATTGTCGGGAATGAAGCATGTCGTTAGTTGGTGACGGAGAAAGCAGCGCCCGGAAAACCCATCAGGAGTTGGGTAAGGTTGTCGCAAAGTCCCGTGAGAGAAGAGTGTTGCGCCAGAGCTCGTATAACGAATGGCGTTCGGTTAGTGCGGGTTAAGAGGACAAGCGTCTGGACGGAGCGACCGACGATCGCCGAAATTGGAAGTCTCCTTGGAAAGAGAGAGCCGCCCGCTCCTCAAAGGGCGCCGCCTGGCCCCTTCCTGCCTAAAGAGCGAGCCAGCGAGCGCGGCCGGCTCAGGTTACTCATCGCCCGCGACCTGAAGCGGCCGGTCAGACGCGTGGGAAATGGTCCACTGTGAGCCGTCAGTCATACGGTGCAGTGAATGAGCTTAAGCAGGGGTACCAACTCTTAATACTCAAGTCTCGTAAAGCGTTATGCTCTTTTGAAAGGCGTTGGCTGATTTTGCAGAAGTGTTCTTGCTGTTAACTTGGAGAACTAACGGTTCACCCAGTTTCCTTTCCTTTTTCCTTTTGAATTTCGCCAGTTATGGGGCACGCAGAACTTGACAGCATCTGGGCCTTCCTTTTCCTCTCTTCCCAGAACGTCGTCAGATAAATAGTGTACTTTCAGAGGTTTCTCTTCAAATGACATTATGCAGTTCGTAACACGCCCGAGGGTTCGACTGGCGGGGGTAGGGGACCCTTAAATTGGTTGCCGCACTTCGGACCGTCCTGGACCGTGCGCCCTGTCCACACCACGTACCTGATAATCCCGCGGCAGCCGTTTTGTTCAACTACACACTGCTGCTGGCTTGCCTGAAATTGTGTGTCTAAATACGCAAGCGGGTTTAGGGGAGCCACTCAACGTCAAACACAACACTGTTCTACGTGTGGTATGAACATCTATATTGCGAGACGATAATAAATCACAGGTTGCATTGTTTACATTCTAAATCATGAGTTTCATGCCAACTTCTAGATGAATATCTGTCCACAGTATCACTAGGACGAGCGTACGCGTAACCGACACGACGCGGGTGATTGTTGATATGCGGAAGCCGAATGATCGAACGAAAGTCCTTACGCTCGTCACACATACAGATATCTGGTGCCAGTCCTCCTTGACACTAGTAATGATATAACACTGCTCATAAAGTTAATTTACAATTCACAGTTCTCAATTGTACGAGTGTGCACGTAACCGTCGCGGCGCGGTAGATTGTTGATGATGCGGAAACGGAATGACCGAACGCATGTTCTCACGCTCGCTACAATACACTGGCACTTGATTGCACTCTATTATGGTAACTAATTTTTACTGATTCAAATTAGTTCATTCTGAGAGACCAAACACGGCGCGGATGATTGATTGCTGTGCGACACGCAACGAGAGGATACACAAATACGTTATCGGCGGCACTGCTCGTTTTGAATTACATCATTACGCACTTCCCTCTGAATCACATATTTCATCACCTTACTGTAATAGCACTTGCAGCAACACTTCAACTTCCATAGTAACAATGCCTCTCACATGCAGAGCTACCCACAACACAACAGTTCCGTGTCCCACGCTTGACTCTGCAAAAGCGCTGCCCGCAAAGATACTCCGCAACCAAGCCACCGATATGATAATACGCTTACAAGTTGACTTTGTTTCTGAATTCTTCTCTGGTACAAGCTATTTTGGATCAGCACTAGTGCAATACCAGTTTCAGGTGCATGCCATTTGACCTCCTCCTATCCAATTAGAGACGGACTTTAATGATATGATGTGATATAATGTATCATATTTTTGCTCGGTCGGTTATCGCCCATAAAATTTCAACCACCTTTTCCGCATTGTGTCCGTGATCTTTTCGGTGTACTTATAGCTCCTCGTTTTTCTTATTCCTCCATGACCCGTCATAGTCTACTGGGATCCCAGAATTACCTTGAACATCTTCCTTTCAGTATCTTCCAACTACCCCTTTTCATTTAAAATAAGACATTCCGAAGTATAGTTTTCCTGGTTTTACAACTGAATTATAGTGTCTGATTTTGGCTTTCCACGATATGGTTCGTTTTTTGCATCTGCTCTGTACTTATAACAGAGGTATAATTTTCTAGCTCCTCCTCTGACTGCCTCTTTATCCAGTACCTTGGTTTGGACCCGTTCTCCTAAATTAAATTCAATATGTATTTCGGTGACCTTTTCTCACTGTGTAAGTAAGCGTCAACAGAGCATTTTCACGTTCAGACTGATTGAAATTTCGTGAAAAGATCTCGCCGTATCGAAAACGCCTTTGTTTCAATTATTGTCACACCAGCGACTTACCATATCCGTGACATGCTCTCCCCCATGTCGTGATAATACAGAACGAGGTGCCCGTCTTTGAATTTTTTTTTTTTTTTCGATGTGCTCTGCCAGCGCTGTATGGTAAGCAGTACATATACCAGAAGTAGTTAGTAGTTGTAGTCCCTAGATATTTAGTTAACCCTTCACCCCCTTACATTCCTGTGATTTGTCTCGTAACCAAATTTGGACGGAATTTTGTAGTACTCGTATGCAGGATTTCGTCCTTTTTATTGCTGAGAGTGAAACGGCAATTTTCGCACCATGCCGGTGTGTTGTGTAGATCGTGTTACAATTGATTTTGACCTCTTGATGCTTTCACCAGACTGTGAAGGAGAAATATCATCTGCTAACAATGTAAGAGGGCTGCTCAGAGTGGCCACAATTTTTCCACTGAATATTGGTAAGTCACATTTTTGGGAGACTTGTTTAAAATCACGTGAGGAACAGTACAGTTTGACACCAGTTTCCTCGATTATTTTGACTTCAGTTATTTTTGTACCTGTGCAAGTCTATCGTTTCCAGATGTCAAAAAAAGTTGGCGACATGGGGCAGCCATGTCTTATTTAAGCACAAACTTTACGATCCCAATAGTGAAATTTGTAAAACAGAAAAATATTTACAGAAAGCAATAAATGTCAACAATAGAGGCCTAATTAAGGTGAAATGTGGACTTCAGTTACGGTGGAAGTAATAGTAATGTGTTTCTCGGTGCGTCCCGTACTTGACTTAACATAGTAAACTGAATGTAATGGTTACACTCTTCTTAGTGTTACCCGTACACTCCTCGCATGTTCTTAACACAGCTCACAGCTACTTAACTTAGATACAGGAAAGGTATTCGCAGTTGTGAATATGAACCACTGTCGGCTGTATATTGGAAGGACCACGAAAATTAGTGCCGGATTTCGCGCTTTATGCGAGCGGTTGCCTTAACTGCTTCGTATATCCGTGCACGAAGCGCGGCTAGACCCAGACTTCCATGCGTCGTCACACATATGACTCCAACTGCACTCGTAAGTTACGTATATTCCCGTCTAGGGAGGAAATAATTATTGAGAGTCGAGGTAATGATATTGACAAATAAATACTAAATAGCATGGCCTGTGTTACTAAGAAGTGCGATGCAATGAACGCGCTTTTGAGACTGGAGCTGTGACCCGGAGCGGCGCGGGATTAGCCGCGCGGTCTCAGGCGCTGCAGTCACGGGCTGTGCGGCTGGTCCCGACGGAGGTTCGAGTCCTCCCTCGGGCATGGGTGTGTGTGTTTGTCCTTACGATGATTTAGGTTAAGTAGTGTGCAAGTTTCGGAACTGATGACCTTAGCAATTAAGTCCCATAAGATTTCACACACATTTGAACATTTTTTTGTGACCCGGAAACTCTTGGAACCAAAGAAATGAAAATAAAAAATGAATTGTAGCTGTAGAATGTAGAAATGTTGTTTCCAGAAACAAGTTCGTAATATCCGACTCGGATCATATTAGTAGGCACGTGGTAGATGCGTCTCGTCCGCATCCGCATTTCCATCTGTTAATCAATCTTGTAAATGGCTTCAAGCCGCAGCGCAATCTCTTGGCTGCAGCAGAGCAGAGGAAATGGCTACGTTCGCACCTATAATGACCACTAAGCGGACACTCAGTTGAACGCTGACCTCACCTTCACGGAAATGAACTGCGCTCGGGCGTAGATGAGTTTCGCGACCCGAACGAGTGGATTGCGCAGCTTCGAGGCTTGAGTACGCGCCGGCCAGTGGCTGCCCACGGCCGTGCAGTATCGCCGGCCGAGAGCGGCGGGCTATCTGCCCGAGCACACCGCACTGGCACGTAAAGCGCGCCAAATTTACCAGACCGGCATTAAGAACACGTTCCCGCGACGGCGACGGCAGGTTGTAAAAGGCGCTCGCAATTACCGCACAGCAGAGTACAGCGCCCCTCCTCGCCGTCTGGCCGCCGCAAAATGAAGAAGCGCCACACGCGATCATTCGGCCTCAGTTAAGCGAAACGGCGGCTGCTGGTGCTACAGAAGAGCGTCGCTCGCTCCCGTACATCTGGAGGAAACAGCAGAAAAAAATTGTTCAATTGGCTCTGAGTACTATGGGACTTAACATCTGAGGTCATCAGTCCCCTAGAACTTAGAACTACTTAAAACTAAATAACCTAGGGACATCACACACATCCATGCCCGAGGCAGTATTCGAACCTGCGACCGTAGCAGTCGTGCGTTTCCGGACTGACGCGCCTAGAACCGCTTGGCCACCTCGGCCAGCAAAACTGCAGACACTCCGCTGTGACGCAGTCAGGCAGAAAACATGTGAAGACGTTTGGTTTCGAAACGACGGGCTGTACTGTATTGCTAAAGTCGGCGTAGTACCCAAAAGTATCCGTTAAATTTCGGTTACGCAACAAAAAACAGATATAAAGGTGTCACCTGAACTAGATACTCAGGTATTACCATTAAGCAAAACTTGCAGGCACCTGATGATAGGTTAATTACTTCGATTCAGAAAAAGTAATTAGTGCTGTTGATAGGGGATCTGAACGTCATTCCGTATTTCTAGATTTCCAAAAGGCTTTTGACTCTGTTCCTCACATGCGGCTCCCACTCAAATTGCGTAATTTCCTGTCAAAAACTTTGCAGTTTGTACACTACTGGCCATTAAAATTGCTACACCACGAAGATGGCGTGCTACAGACGCGAAATTTAATCGACAGGAATAAGATGCTGTAATATGCAAATGATTAGCTTTTCAGAGTATTCACACAAGGTTGGCGCCGGTGGCGACACCTGCAACATGCTGACATGAGGAAAGCAATCGATTTCTCATACACAAACAGCAGTTGTGATGCCTCGTGTAAGGAGGAGAAATGCGTACTATCAAGTTTCCGACTTTGATAAAGGTCGGATTGTAACCTATCGCGATTTCGGTTTATCGCATCGCGACACTGCTGCTCGCGTTGGTCGAAATCCAATGACTGTCAGCAGAATACGGAATCGGTGGGTTCAGGACGGTAATATGGAACGCCGTGCTGCATCCCAACGGCGTCGCATCAATAGCAGTCGAGATGACAGGCATCTTATCCGCATGGCTGTAACGGATCGTGCAGCCACGTCTCGACCCCTGAGTCAACAGATGGGGACGTTTGCAAGACAACAACCATCTGCACGATCAGTTCGACGACGTTTGCAGCAGCATGGACTATCAGCTCGGAGACCATGGCTGCGGTTACCCTTGACGCTGCATCACAGACTGGGGCCCCTGCGATGGTGTACTCACCGACGAACCTGGGTGCACGAATAGCAAAACGTCATTTTTTTGGATGAATCCAGGTTCTGCTTACAGCATCATGATGGTCGCATCCGTGTTTGGCGACATCGCGGTGAACGCACGTTGGAAGCATGTATTCGTCATCGCCATACTGGCGTATCACTCGGCGTGATGGTATGGGGTGCCATTGGTTATACGTCTGGGTCACCTCTTGTTCGCATTGACGGCACTTTGAACAGTGGACGTTACTATTCAGATGTGTTACGACCCGTGGCTCTACCCTTCATTCGATCCCTGCGAAACCCTACATTTCAGCAGGATAATGCAGGACCGCATGTTGCAGGTCCTGTACGAACCTTTCTGGATACAGAAAATGTTCGACAGCTGCCCTGGCTAGCACATTCTCCAGATCTCTCACCAATTGAAAACGTCTGGTCAATGGTGGTCGAGCAACTGGCTCGTCACAATAAGCCAGTCACTACTCTCGATGAACTGCGGTATCGTGTTGAAGTTGCATGGGAAGTTGTACATGTACACGCCATCTTAGCTCTGTTTGACTCAATGCCCAGGCGTATCAAGGCCGTTATTACGGCCAGAGGTGGTTTTTCTGGGTACTGATTTCTCAGGATGTATGCACCCAAACTGCGTGAAAGTGTAATCATATTTCAGTTCTAGTATAATATATTTGTCCAATGAATACCCGTTTATCATCTGCATTTCTTCTTGGTATAGCAATTTTAATGGCCAGTAGTGAAGCAACTGACGGAAAATTCTCCAGTGCAACAGACTTGGTCTGGTGATCCTCAACGAAATTTTACAGGCCCACTGCTGTGCCTAATCTGTATAACAACTAGCGACAAACCCGGCATTACCCGGGTATTCATTTTGCCAATTTTTTATTAGAAGCAGAAACAAAAAATGAACTGCGTTTGTAGTGTAATATTCAAAAAATTCCATTTCTGTGTATTCGTGGCAACATCTTTGACATAAGAAAACAGTCGTACAAAGGTATATGCATAAAGTACAAATCGTTCGCATGTTTACAACAAGATTGGTACATTCAACGGTAGATGTGGCTACTGTCGGTGAAATGTGTTGCGAATAGATAGTAGCAAAGACATAATAACTTAATCGTCATGCACAATGCGTCAGTTTTTCACGCATGTCAGTGTTTATGACGTCATAGCTTCTGAAATATGATACATGGATTTTTCCCCAGCAATAACTATTACCTGCCGGCCGTGGTGGCCGAGCGGTTCTATGCGCTTCAGTTCGAAACCGCGCTGCTGCTGCGTCGCAGGTTCGAATCCTGCCTCGGGCATGGATGTGTGTGATGTCCTTACATTAGTCAGGTTTAAGCAGTTCTAAGTCTAGGGGACTAATGACCTCAGAAGTTGAGTCCCATAGTGCTCAGAGCCATTTGAACCATTTTTGAAACATACATATATACATTTGTAGTATGTGTGGATTACGAGAGAATCTGAGCAACCCTGTTGGATTATTTGCATGCTGTTGTTTGCCGTCTAGTAAAGTCATCAGAAGGTAAAAAACAATTGTAAAATAATTTAGGCAAGATATCTGTACGGCGCCAAGTAATGCAATTCACTCTAAACAGTACAGATTGTAAGGTTACCCACATTAGTGCAAAAAGGAATCCGTTAAATGTCGGTTACACATTAAATCACACAAATCTAAAGGCTGTCAGTTGGACTAAAGACGTAAGAATCACAATATTGCGGACAACTTAAACTGAACCGATCACATAGGTAATGTTGTAGGGAAATCGCACCGAAGACTGCGTTTTATTGGCAGAACACTTAGAAGATTCCAAAGGGCTAAGTACACTTGGTCATTATCTTGTGGAGTGTATTGCGGCACGGTATGGTACCCTTAGCGGGTATTATTGGCGGAGCACTTCGAAAAAAATTAAACAAGGCAACTCATTTTGTACTGCGCTGAAGTAGGGAGGAGAGAGCTTTACCGACATGATGCGCGAATTCGAGTGACCATCATATAAAAAAGCGTTTCTCGTTGCGGCGGTATATTTTGACAACATTTCTATCACTGGCTTTCTCCTCCGACTACTATAATAGACTCCCACCTGCATAGGGAGAAATGATCGTAGTAATAAAATATGAAAAACCAGAGCTGTCACGGAAAGATGTAGATGTCCGATTTTTCCGTGCTGTTCCAGTGTAAGATACGATACTGCAGTGCTTGCGTTGCTCAGAAGTACGATGCAATGTTCCTTCGGACAGGCACTACAGTATCGTATTTATCGGCAGACGCCTGGCAAGCGACTTCGAATTACAATATCTCCCGTGTGCGGAATATACATAATGGATATAAGAGTGCAGGTGTAGACACATGACTAACGACATACGGAAGTTTTGGTCTGGACGTGGAGCGCGCTCGGGTAGCCAAATGTAAGGTGACCGCTCGCGATAAGCGAGAAATCCTTGTTTGAGTCCTGGTCCGGCACAAATTGTCACTGTCGTCATGCCATTATACAGCTGATAGTTGTCCATATTCACAACCGTGAATACATTTCACGTAGAGAAGAGTGTCTGAAAGTGGCTCATTAACTCTTTTACAAGCGCTTCCATGTAAATTTCAGAGTGAGGAAGGAGGGAAGAAAGGACAATTGCATGTTAACGTCTCATCGAAAAAGTGTTTATTAGCGACGCACGCAAGCCCGAAATGTGGAAAGATGAGAAGGCAAATCGGTGTTTGTCTTACGCGAATTGGGGAAATCATGCAAAAGCTGAACTGAAGGCGATTTGGACAGTCGCGTCGTCCTACCGAAAGCGAGTCCAGTGTACTCACCACAGAGCCTGCTCGGTCGAGGTAACTGCAGAGTAGACATGTTAGTGTGCAATGAATAATTTCAAGCATCAAGCGGGCACTCAAAATCTGAGAAATAGGATGAATGGAGGAGGAGGAGGAGGAGGAGGAGGGACTGACTGGCTCATATTGTTCTGCTGCACATTTAAATTGCAACACCAGGAAGCATAGCAAGTAAGAGGAGTACAGGATTTGGACGTGATTCGGGGTTACCAACATAAAAAGTTCAGTTCACGGAGCTGGCACCTCTGGTAGCAACGATGACTTTAACGCCATTCGACAAAGAGCGAAATTGAGCTTGGATCAGAAATAATTTTAAGCCATTTTATGCTGTTGAGCTCTATCCAGAATTCATCAGTCGTAGTTGCTGTCGAGTACCGGCGTGCCACTCTCTCGACAGTCCATGTTCGAATGTTTTCAATGGTTGGGAGATGTGGAAAACATCGTGGTGGGGCAGAACGGCACGGGCAACACGCGGTATTAAGTTATCTGGTTTAAAGATAACCTCACGTAGAAGGCGAAGATAGGGCACAGGCACCTCATTAGTAGATTAGAAACGCAACAACTGCTGTCCAAATTACCAGCTATACGCACTATACATGATCGTTTTCTGTACTCTGAGGCACCACATACCAATGAGCCAGGAGCTGAGTCCTTGTAACGAGAGCAGTCTGGCAAAGTTCGAAGTTCTCGGAGCCTTCACACAGAGATATGTCCTTCGCGATAATGTACACAGAAATGGACTCACCTGAAATTACAATGTAGCATCCCTCCTGTGTCCAGTGCTGTCGTTGGACGTTCCTTCACCGTCGCGCCTCCCTCTGCTGGAGTGGCAAGGGAAGCCACAACAACGGTCGCCGTGTTGACAGTCCGCTTGGCTCCAGACGTAGTCCCACTGTCGGTATGGCTTCTTAAACTGATGCAAACAGGATCACTTCCCCTCTACATGACGTGGCGGTACAATCTCGTACAGCAAGGCGAACAGTGTCCCTGTCCTCTCGGGCACTAATCACGAGAGCTGTTTGAGATACTTCCTGGTATCAAGTACGCCCTTCGGCAAACACCGAATCCAGATGCACATTACACTCCTGGAATCCCAGCCAGCGCCAGCAGCAATGGGGCAGAACAATAAACTGCAGTCTCGGTGGGTCATAATCCTACCACACTCGATTTCGGGCATGTGCTTCTTATATAAAACGTAACTCTATCTTCAGATTTCTGAATGAAAAACCCACTACCTAATAATCTCACCAGTTACACAGAACTTATAAGGCGTTACTCCTATGTAATTTATGCGGTTCCCTGAAAGGCTAATCACTACCATATCCAAGAATGCAGTATACACTTCCTGCCAGTTTGTAAGCTTCTTCATGGAATTGCAATTTTAATGGTCAACGAGGGACCGAAGTTTTTCAACAAGGCAATGCATCACCCACTCACACCATAATAGTGTCAGACTGGTTTCACAAAGGCTCAGAGTAAATGAGGGTACTTCCTCCCAACGTATCGAGTCCTCAGTGCCGCTGGGCACATCTGGAACGCCGTCAGTCCAGAACAGACTAATCTCCTTGAGTTGCGGACGGCGAATTTGTAGACATGGATCAGGATGGCTCCCCAACATTGTCGTTGTTTCCCCAAACGTATGGTACGACACATCGCGAAAGGAACTGAAATACATTATTGCATTTCCGTGTCTAAATCAACATTTAATGAGTACAGCGTTCCCCAATGGCATTGTCGTCGAGAAGGAAGATTCGACGTTAGCGTGGCTCTTGTTTTTAATAGATGTGACGTTCAGAATTTGAACGAAATCGGCAATCGACAACAGACTGCAATAAAAAAATACTAGAATAATTAATCTTTTATAGATTCATCTCCACTTTATACCCCCCCCCCCCCCCCCCCCCGTTTCGCACCGAACTTTATTATTCGTATACACTGAAGATTAAGTTGTATTTAATCAATTTAGCAAAATAGGTAATAGCTCATCTTCATGAAACTCGTTGTCGTGCCCTTCTGTTCTTGTGAAATCTAAGGAAAACTACTAAAAGATAACATACTGGATTTTATTAATTAAAACACTCTTTTTGTAAACCAACAGTTATAAACACTCCACAGAAATCAAATACTGAGTGCCATCACGCCTACATTGACACTAATCTCCAGCCTCGTTACCGAGCAACTGTCTCCAGCCTCTCGCACACACGACTTCCACTCACGGACTCCCAACACTAGCTCATCCACTCGCACATTGTTGACTGCACTGCAGTCTTTGTTGTATTTTATGATCGCTGCAAAGTGCATGATCGATACTATGTAAGGGGCACTGTACCCTTACAACTTGACATCATGGCAAGCTTTTGTAAATAGTTGGTGTCAATTTATTTCTTTTTTTTTTCGTCGAAATGTGCTACAGGAAGCGTGTACTTGGGTATTTTAGGATGTTTCATTTTGGAATGACCCATGGCGCAGGATGAGACGCACAGAAGTACCATTAACAACAATCGAGCGTCCAAGAAGTGTCGTACTTAGGGACTTCCAGAGACAGTTACACTCGTTTTCCCACGCTATGACCATTGTTCGTTGTCAGAAGAGACAGTATATATTTCGGGTTTCCTACAAAGACAGTTACGCCGTGTTGACACCATATTTTTGTAGCGAAATGGTGCGGCAACTGAAAACGAACTTTAAAGTTGAACTTTGGACGACTGTACCATTCTTGTAGATAAAATGTCACAGACGCATTGTGAAATTTTGGCAGTATTTGGACCAAAGGTATTGCCGCGTCCATTCGTAGAGATAAATGAACAACATGACAGAGGCCGCTCAGACGTTGGTGCCAGTGTTCGGGAAAGAAGGCCATCGACGTCAAGCACAGAGCACGATATCGAGACAATGCAGGAAGAACATCTCGGGGAAAGAGATTTTCGAACTACATGGACGTTCACACAACTGTTCTGGAATGGGGCCCTGACCAAGGAGCGAATTTCTGTCGTTGGGCAACTCGGCGATTGGTGGAATGTTCTAATGTTGGTGACTGTATTGAAAAATAGTGTCATGTATCTGTCTCACTCTGAAGTGCAGTGCAGTATTCAATAAAAGATACTTGGCCTGCCATAATATTGTGTAACTTAACTTCTTGAAGTCCCGTAGTAACAAAACTTGCAGTGTTGAACCAGTTGTTACGAAGCGGTCATAGAGAAAATTTTCTGTATACTGACATCGCACCCACCACATCATTTGTGTGTGTGTGTGGGGGGGGGGGGGGGGGGGAGATTTGTCGAAGACAATGTTTACTTCCACATATTCCCTTACGACAGTAAATTTGTGTCGACAGTTGTGATAATGGGGCATTACGAATTCGTCCACAAATCTATAATTACTTTCCATTTACAAATAAATAACGAACTAATACCTGTTGCAGTTTCCTTCCACAAGTAGCGTGTAAACACAAGTCGCTATCAAGGCGTACTTCGCGGCTGGGAAAGCACAGGTCTTCCGTATTGCATCTTCGTTGTCGTTCCGCCGTGATCTCCCAGGCAGACCGGCGAAAGTGCGCCGGATTGGTAGGAAGCGCGAAACCGTTCCAGAGAAAGACTTCGTGCAGCCGAGCATCCAGCTTTTCGGTCTGTATAGCAGGCGGTCGGTGATGCAACAGGCCGCAATTGAGCATTTACCTTCATTACCTGCAGCTGTAAACTTGTTAAGCGGCTACAGCGCGAACAGGAAATGGAGGAGCAATGAGAGGGTGACCTTTAAGTGAAACTTGCTTCTTAATTACTGGGTTTCTGAATGGTCTAGAGGTGTTTGGGAACGTGCTGTTACAGAAACCCGACAGCGGCGCTGAAGTATTGATTCCCTGCTTACACTGCTTACATGCAAGCAAAGTCAAATATATTTTATAGTATTTCCGCTACGAATGGGCGGGCCTGGATTTGAACTTGTCCTTCTTTAGTGCCTACCTTATAGAAAAAACCAAGGAGAAGTATTTGTAGTCATGGTAATACTTCAAAAAGATTTTTGTAATTTACCTTTTTACATTGATTAAGATATTAAGCTATAATGTGTCCTAGCGTTAGAAATCACTTTGTCTATGTCTACTGACAGTTTTCTTTTCATGTCACTTAGCCACATTCATCACTAAGTGTGGTTAGTGTATGTGAAGATGCCGAACTGCACAACTATTTAGTTCTGGCATTAGACCATGAGTTTACCCGTACTAGGCTGTATAAATTAATTCGTAGGCTCGCATAAGGAACAACTACATAACAATATACACGGCCACGGAATGAATGACGCCGCTATAACCAATATGATAATGCCGAGCCAAGAGAGCAGCACGTTCAAAAAGAACATACTTAGAAGAGAGAACCATTTTTGGCACAGGGATGACGTGTCCAGTAGGACCGTGCGTAAGAAATTCCATGAGGCTGAAACAAACATCCGAAAAATGGTCGTGCAGGGGAACATCAGAAGTTGACAGCTGATGAGCAACGAAGCTTTCTTCACCAGAACATTTCCGCTGGTATCAATTACTGAATAGAGGAGAAGAAAGGTCTAAAGTACACGAACAACACACCATTGTATAGAAGTGAATTTGCACTGCCTGACAAAAAAAAATGAAATACTCAAAAGGGAAGGAGAAAACAAAACTTCACAGGTAAGAAGGTATGTGATACTGTTTCAGAGATAACAAAATGGAGTCAAATTTACAAAGAACTCGGCAGCATGAACCCACTTACCAGTTACTTACACCCCGTTTGACGTGTGTTAACGCTGGCTCACAGCTGTTGTAACTGGTCCTTCACATATTCGACAATAGGACTTGGACGGATTTAACTTCCGAGCTGGATCCACGCATGTTCTATCGGGAACGGTTCTGGGGATCATCTTGGGAACTGAAATATCTCAATGTCACGAAGACAGTTCATAGAGACAGGTGTCATATGTTACACGAACACTGTCCTGTTGAAAAATGGCACAACGCTGCTATAGCGTGAGAGGTAACACATGAGAACGGAGGATGTCCATGACATGGTTGTACCTTCAGAACTCCCTCAGTCTTTATCAGCAGTGACCTGAAGTCGTACCCAATGGCTCCCCACCCCAAGACGCCAGTAGTAACACCTCTGTGCCTCTCCAAAACTTTGGAAGGACGGGAAATCTGCCGACGATGGCTATCCAGGATAGTGCAAAGCTTTGATTCACCGCTGAACACACTGCGACGCCATGTATCAGCAGTGCAGTCTTCCCTGTTACAGCATCATTTCCCGACACAGCCGTCTGTGTTGCATTGTAACAGCAACCTAGGCATTGGACGTTAATACACTGGTCCGGCTGCTGTTAGCCTCCGACCAATGGTGCGAGTTACACAGAATGTTGAAGGGAGTCGATTACTTGTTCTCGGGTGGCAAGCACAGATGTGCTTGATGCGGAATACTGCAATAGTCCCTTGTGGTGGTCTCATCTCGACGGCGGGTATGCTTGCCCTCACGTTCGTATAGAGTCCGACATCAGACCACAGTCACGTTCGAATGTTCCACAAATCTGTATACTGCACGGTTCGACCAACCGCTCAAACAGATCTCCAGTGAGGCTCTCTTATCAGATGCTGACAGCGCTCTCTCTTTACGAATATGCAATATCTCCGTGTGCTTCACAGTGATCATTCGACATCTGCGTTTTTCATGACCCTTACATATACTCTGCCAGGCATAACAACAGCAGCAAACACAGACGACATGATGCACTATGGTGGACGTTCAGCCTGTCATAGATGATGATGATGATGATGATGATGATGATGATGATGACGCAACAACACCATCTCGAAGCAGGGAAAATCCCTGACCCCGCCGGGAATCGAACCCGGGACCCCGTGCGCGGGAAGTGAGAACGCCACCGCAAGACCACGAGCTGCAGACGCCTGTCACAGAGAAGTACAGTTAATAATTTACATACCTGGTAATGGTATGTAAGTGTACGAAAGAAAATTACGCCATGTTTCTAGGTCACAGTTATATTGGAAAATTGATCTGGAGGGAACAAGAGACACAGGATAGCAGGGAATTGAGTGATCAATGGGTGCTCGTCACTGTGGTTGCTTGAGACAGCCAATGAAAAGAGGGAAGTGGCGAAGAGTGGCGTACCGCAATACAGGAGCAAAAAGAATAGTGGAGGCGGTAGGTGTCGGTCAGGGGTCGCGGCCGGTAATGTAGCATGGAAGCGGTGACAGCGGCGTGAGGAGCTGGAGGCAGCTCGAAGGACGAGAGGGCACTCCGACAAGATTCGGTGGAGAACGGAGAGGCCCAGTGCTCAATGTCAAAGATACAGCGCCGTAGTAAACTTCCTGTAGTTTCATTTACGGGTGGGAGCAAGTAACTGATCGGTCAAAGACTGGAGGACAGGTAGTTCATCGCTTTTACCAGTTGTCAAGGAGGACTAGAAGTGTCTAAGGGTATAAAAGAGGCTAGATTAAACCTTATTTGTCATAGACACTGTAACTGCCCAGATTTGATGAAAGACTTCATCGTAAAAGCGTAGAAGAATGGAAATGGTAGTTAAAGGATGTGAATAAAACACTCTTGTTATTTAACTTACATTGCCAAGTCCTTCAACAGTCGATCTCTCCGTTTATATGTGCTACATGTCCTGTGTGTCGTTACTTCTCTTAAGGATCCGCCTTAATCTTTGTGTGATGTTAGGGTATGTTTGTATGTATAGCGTCTGTATTTCTGAATTAGTTTCTGTACAGTTCGACGATCTGTATGGACGGACACAGCGTCTGAACTGTCAAATGGGCCAGTGATTTCCTTTTAGAATCATTTCCCTTGTCTTGCAGGGTGAACCTTCTATAGTGCGGCTGGCGACCCAAAATAATTAGTTATGGGTGTGTTGAAAGATTGGTATTAAAGGTTGCCTATAGCAATAACTTGCTGGAGTACAACATTTAAGGGAGGGGACATTGCAAGAGGATGATGTTCGTTTCTACCGTCCTCTGAACTACCGTCGGGTCGACTGAGCTCACAATCGCGGTGCGCGAGACAAGTTAAACGACGCACTGTTCCGTAGCTTTACTTGGAAAAGTTTCCAGCGGACCCGGATTGATCCTCTGCCGCGCTACACCATTAAGTCAGTCTAATTGGCGCCATCCTCGCTTTTATTCTGCGTCACGATTAAAATTCTGGCTGTTCCAATGCTTTGTAATTAAAGCCTTGTAACTATCTACTTTGAGGCAGATAAGAGATCGGACCACTCGACTGGAAATAGATAGCTGCTGGCAGTTCATGCACCGCCTCCATCTGGCACCTAGCAAACTTCGCCGGTAATCTCCGCAACAACACAAGAGATATATAGCTAAAAGTCAGTAGGGGAAAAGTTACACACAAACACCAGACTAAAAATTTCACGGGAAGAAACATAATTTGTTTTTCCTTCAGTGAAATCTCGCAAAGTCAGCTTCGTTCACGCGCATTAGCGTACCCCTTCCGGGACATTGATCTGGGAGGAACAAGAGACACAGGAGGACAGCAGGGAATTGGGTGATCCATGAGTGCTCGTCACTGTGGTGGTTTGAGACAGCCAGTGAAAAGAGGGAAGTGGCCCCGATTGGAATCCGCCCTGCGTTTTCACGACAAGGCAGGTGTGCTGGTCAACCTGGATGTGGATTTTAGGGCGTTTCCTACATCCGACTAGGCGAATACTGGAAAGACCGGGCAGTCAGCTGCAGGCCGAAGAAAATCTCCTTCCGCCAGAACCTGACTCTGTCGTAGAATAGCTGAAGGAAGAACACATAGGTCCGGCTAGCAAAAATATGTAAAAAGCATATCTGATTCTTGTGGTCTTTCCGTATTTGAGGAATAGCTTTGTTGATCACGAGGGATCACTAGCTACCGACTTCAGAGAGGTGAACATTTTAAAATACCAGCTGTGCCCCTAGAGGGCACAAGACTTGGCTCTAACGTAGAGCAGGCCATCGACCGAATCCTCCGCTTCGCGAGCTCTAGACCGCTGCACGAATTTATTAAACGTTCAGCCAGCCAATGAAGCCTTCAGAGCAGAATATGCGCACTTTGAGTACCAGTTACCGGTCCCATTATCAGAACTTGTTTTTGAAAGTGCTTGTTCCTGTCAGGATTTCTACCATGTGTTCGAAAACACTTATCATCATTGGAAAATCAGTATCTGTCGAGATCAGCTTGATATCCCCAGACTACTAAGAATTTATGATCACGAAAAACTCTCATCTCCAGGGTTAACTCTTTGCAAGTCCCCTTTCACCCCCGAAACAGAAAACTAGCACTAGCGTTTACAACAGCGAACAGGACGGGGTCGCGGGGGCGGCCAGGAAATGTGTTAAATAATGAATAACACAAATATGGGGAGTGGACAGGCTAGCGCAAGATGGGAGCAGAGAATTAGTACATCAGACCAGTAGAACTAATAACGACATGAAATGTAACAATTACTTTGTGTACTGCAAAATAAAAAACATCCAGTTTGGTATATAAACATTCCTCGGGTATTTCGCTAACAGCATAAAACCAGTCACAGAAGTATGGCAGCTGTTGGTTCTGTGACACTACCCAATACAATTAAAGACTCACTTTGACGAAACCCCATAATTCTCTCTGACTGCGTTGCCGGTTTGAAATTTGGCTCGAAGATGCCATTCTCTGTAGTGGTGGAAAAGGGTGGCGCCATGCGACGTCGTCATCGGGCCCAACGATGTCTCAAACAGCAACGTGTCGACGCAAGCAAAATAATTACTTAAGCCAAAAGTATTTTAATATAAAACGTTTTTAATACGGACTAAGAAGCATAAAATGATTCCTCGTAGATCCATACAGATTCTTAAACCAATACGGATAGCCCTGAAAATTTTTACTTCTGAGTTTTTGATAGCGGTGACAGTATTTGTAAAATGTAAAACGAAAAACCTGGGCCCATGCAGCAGATAACGGATGCATGAACAGTTCACCTAAGACTGTAACAATTTTATTACTGTGCAAATGATATGAAGTGTTGCGTGATTTTTCTCAACGACCGCTGCTCCCTACACTCCATACTATTATACATTACATAGCTCCACGTTTTTCGTTTTAAATTTTACAACTATTGTCATAGGTATTAAAAATTCACAACCGCAAATTCTGGGACTGTCTGTATGGGTTTAATCATCTTTATGGATCTAGGAGAAATTACTTTCTACTTGTTATTCCATTTTAAAAACGTGTTATATTAAAAAGTTCTTTTTGTTTTAGTTATTATTTCCTGCTTTTTAGTCTTGTTTGTGCGAAATTTTTCAGTCGATTTGAAACACTTTGACGAAATTACAACAGCCCCTTGTGGTAAATTTACGGTTTATTTCAGTTTCTTTTCATCTGAGTCAAACAATACATCGCTTCCTTCTACGCACATCTCGTGAAAAGACAGTGAAGATAAAAAAGTTTACTTAAAAAACGTCGAGCTCACACGGACGTCCCCCAGCAATCGTTCTTTGCGCAAAGGGTAATAACAGTGGTACAGAAAGTATCCTCCGCAACACACTAGGCACAAAGCGAGTTAACATCGCATTCTCATCGAGTTCTGAGCTATGTTTAAAGTTTCAAGACACTAGATAAGCTATTTTAAAATAAATCGCCGAACGGAGAACAGACAAGAAAGTGATCTTGAAAAAACCTGTAAAAAAGGGCAAGAGTCGACAAGTACATGTGATTTATAAAGTGTGTTAGTTGTCACAGTGACACCAAATTTCGCCACAATCCTGCTCAACATTACCGGGGACATGTGGCACGACGGGAAGACCCTTACCCCATTCTGACCCTTCTCTTGAACCGCGACGCCCAGCACATAAATTACACGGGTTTTGGTGGGTGGCCGAGGAAAACATTCCAGAAACACAGCGGCTCAGAACTGACACACAAACGCCTGACAAGGTGGCATACTAGGAGTCAGTGAAACTATCCCTTCCCTTTGAGCGTTGATTTCCGCACATTCCGTGGTCGGAAACGACAGTTGGTAGTGAGAGGGGCCACAGGACGACGTTCGTGTCACCCTTTGATACTGCTGACGCCCCCGGACGATTTCTCTCTTCCCTAAGGACGTCGTGGGCCTGCAGTTCCACTGATCGTGTTCGCACCCCTTTTGAATGTAGTGCGACAGCAATATTTGTTCTTGTGTACAGTTCAATCCCGTGTCCGGCCATCCTGATTTAGGTTTTCCGGGATTTTCCAAAGCAGAAAGGAGTGTTGTGCTTTCTCACCCCTCCGCTTTCACTCCCTCCTGTTTCTTAGAGAAGGGTAGGGGGCGAGGGAGGGAGGGAGGGAGTGCGCCATTGACACACATGTAAATAAAACAGCAAAAAAAGGTCATTCAACCCCCCCCCCCCCCCCGTACCCTCAGGTCGACAACAGCCTCGGAGCCACCCACACAGCTTTGTTGAGCACTTTAAAAATGTTCCTGTGTAGAGAAAGTCCTTGACAAATTCTTACGAAGATACAGGCATGTTCTGAAGATTCTGAATGCTTGCAAGCAGCCGCTAGAGCAGCAGCGTAGCGCCACTCAGCTGAAGGCTGTCGAGGGGGTTGCCTGCCTGCAGGCACCTAGGAATCTGTCATGGGTTCTCTCTGTTCAGGTTCATTTTTAAAGCGTTGAACAAAGAAGCACGGGTAGCATGAGGGTTTGCAAAACTTTGGGGGTCTTAGAGGAACTGTTTGTCGTACTACTAACGCATGTGTCAATGTCACAGCCCGCCACCTGTGATCACGACACAGGAGTGCCGAAACAAGAAGGCTGAAAAACCATAAACGGCCTTTCCTTCTTTGTAAAACATCCAGATTTGCTCGATTGGTTTTCAACTGTCCCTAGCAGTTTCACCCTGCACACCAGAGAAAAAATTGCGATCGCGCTGTTCTCCAAAAGGGATGTGATCACGTTCAATGGAGCTGCAGGCCCCAGAAAAGGTCCTTCGAGAATGGTTGAGTAGTCTGGGGAGTTGTGAGCAATGTCAAAGGTTGCCGAGACCGTCATCGTGTTGCTCATTGCACTGTACGGGAAACAACGTCCCAAAGGATTTTTGATTTCATTAAAGCCCTTAGTGCCAACCCGTGAGCCATTTTTATGTCGATTTTGAGCGGCGATATGTGTGAAAGGTTTTCCTCGGCTGGGGTAAGAGCGGGTGTAACAACCTTGCAATCGTACGACACGTACACGGCGGTGTTTGTCTGAATTAACCCACCTTACTCCTCACGCGAACGTATGAGCTATGGCCTTCTTACGCAGGTGTCAACACCTTGTTATTTGAAGAGTTTCCGAGCCCAGGAGTGATGCTGTAGGGCACCTCGGTTTTGCACCGTTACAGAGGATGTTTGTAGGCACCTTTGAGCCAAATATCAAACTTTTGCTTCGCAATGGGGGAAAAGTATGAGGGCTCGAAAAAGTGACCCTGTAATTGCATTGCGGAATGCAGATTGTGGAGACAGGCAGTCGTGGCGGGCAGGGCGGAGATTTACGTCGGGACACGGCCGCCGATCAGCCGGCGGCACCGCGCCTGGCCCAGCTTTCTCACCGGCCTATGCTGTACGCCGCTCCGTGCTGTCCTTGCGTAACGACTGTGTGAATGCCTACCGGCCACGCCCGCTCCTTGTCTTTCCGGGCTATCGGTGCCTGCCTGCAGCGAACTCGTTGACTTTATTCACGTCTGTATGTGACCTCTGCAAATTACAATGACGTAACTGAAAAGAATTTATTTAGCAGCACTGTTTATTGCTGATTCAATTTCAGAGTGTGGTAGTGGTAGATGTAGAAAAGTTACAGATTTATTTTCTTTGCCTGACGCTGGGTATTAGCATGCCACAACACATCACCCCACCTCCCTCTCCCTCCAATATTTCTTGGCCATACGTGCCTTAGCATACGTCCTGCTATCCTGTTCCACTTCCCGTATTTTCTCGTAACTGGGTTTGTACATGTGATCCCTCTTCCCCTTGTTTATATATATATATAATGTGTGTGAGTGTGATGTGGGCCCAGGGTGCGTTACAGCCGTGGCTGTACGCTTTGAGTGTAAAAGCAGAAGGCAAGATAAGTTCATGGCGGGCGTCAGTGAAGTGGAACAATGCAACAGAAGCAGCACGGTAAGAGAGGTGGCTGTCTGTGGGCGACATAGTGGCCGCTAGTAGAAACAGGGAGAGATGAATCTGGCTCGTATCGTCCACACCGCGTGATAGACGACGACTGTATCAACGAAGTTCAAAAATGGTTCAAATGGCTCTGTGCACTATGGGACTTAACATCAGAGGCCATCAGTCCCCTAGAACTTAGAATTACTTAAACCTAACTAACCTAAGGACATCACACACAACCATGCCCGAGGCAAGATTCGAACCTGCGACAGTAGCAGCAGCGCGGTTCCGGACAGAAGCGCCCTGAACCGCTCGTCCACAGCGGCCGGCTAAAAGTAAACTACATTAGTCCATCATACGGATTGGATATCAATCTCATAAAGTCCACACTCGTGATAAATGTTAGAGCAGAGGTTCAAGACTGAGTGAACTAACTGAAAGCCGAGCGATCTTTCATCTGTCTTGGGGCAATCATATGCAACACGGAAAATGTGAAGACAGAGGTAGATCGCGCCATGGCGAGTTGGTATGCAGACGCTCACAAAGATGTGTCAGAACAGAACGATAATGAACGGTACAAAGATCCGCTTCTTGAAACACTCTTGTTTTCCGCCTTCTTTTACGATTACGAAACACGGATCTTCTAGGCCAGAGACAAGCAGTGTATTGACACATTTGGGTTTTGGTGCTGGCGCAGGACGTTCCGGTTAAAATGAACCGAGAGAGGAAGTGACCTATCCATTACTAAGCAACTTCATAACTCTAGAAGTCTTTCTTTTCGTGTACACCAAAAATTCTTTAGTTCTTTTGCCACATTGTGAGAAGAGATGAATAAAATCTCAAAAATTGTAGACGGAAGAATCGAGGGAAAGAGAGAGAGAGAGAGAGAGAGAGAGAGAGAGAGAGAGAGAGAGGGGGGGGAGAGAGAGAGAGAGAGAGAGAGAGAGAGAGAGAGAGAGAGAGAGAGAGAGAGAGAGAGAGAGAGAGGGAGGAGAGAGAGAAACGAGCAGGTGCACAGATCAAATTAAGTGGTCTACTGTTCAGCAGGCTTTGAGAAAAGGTAATAATCATATGTAGCCACTACGCCCACCAGTGAGTAAGACGACTGGTTGTGGTGGTGGTGGTGGTGGTGGTGGTGGTGGTGGTGGTGGTTAGATCAACACAACTTAGCGAAAATTTCTAATATTAAAGTCCGAGATGTTGGCCTGTTTCGCCTATAATATCGTACAACACTTTCATAACGGAAAGTCTTAGCTACTAGTTAAGAAAAAGATTAAAACCTAGTGTTACAAACAAAAGCGTTAAACGATTTCTTGCTGCGACCTGTTGGAACGCATGCACCAATAAAAGTAATCTGGAAAAAAGTGGAACATTCTCAAGATTTGCAAATTGTGCAGTGTATATTTTATCATTAAAACGTAAAATTCTTTAAAGATAAAAAAATTTAAATTCTGTAAGATGACGAATAATTTTGCCAATATAATTATGAAAGACACGCAAGTGAAACTGTGTTCTGTTCGATCTCGCAGAAACTTCCAGTGTGAAATGTGTCAACAAAATACTTAATTTTGGTAGCGTGTGATAGACTACTATTCTGTCGTGCCACCAAGGAATGCGACTTACTCGTAATAGAGTTCAAGAGGACTAGGCTCACCATGATGTCACATACCACATAGCTTTCCTCGACGTTTCGTTTCCTTAATAAGAGGGATAATATCCTGTAGCTTCCGAAAATAGTTCCGGCTATTACAGACTCCGTATCTTTGTACATGTCACTGTAAATACCAAAATCCCTTGATGAAACATGCAGGCAACTGCAATATAATAGAACCATAGAAGAACAAAATACAAAGGTGAAGTCCGTTCGTAATGCTATAGTATAAAGTGAAACTTTCGAAACAGTTATATGCCATAAAGTTGAAATGCGTTTTCGTACCGATTCTTTCCAGAATCTTCGAATCCTACTTTTCGGGAATCCTGCCGCAGCTTATTCCCAGAAGAAGCGCTAGCAAGAGGACCGAAACGTTGGGTCCGAAGATTCTGGAAAGAATGATGCGGTATGAAAACCCATAAAATCATAAATTTCTCGAAAGTATACGTTTTTAGATTGTATAATACGTCCAGGCCCTTGTTCTTCGGTATCGTACTGTACGATGAAGTACAACGATATCACAGTACTACGGAGAAATTGACCACACGCAAGTAGCTAATTGTGTCGAGGGAGTAGGCAGTGTCTGTCGATGTGGGTGAGGCAGGAAGCAGAGGGAACCGTCTGCAGCTTCGCAGGGACGGAATTTTTTGCAATAGAGCATTGAAAGCGTTGTTGGAAGTGGTCGCAGACAGCCGCCAGAGAGAACTTGATTAGCTGGAGTGCTGGGCTGGAATGAATCGAGGCTGTGCTCGGCGGCGGGCCACAGTTCTCACGGCACGGCGCTGACCCCTGCAGGTGTCTGGCTGGCGTTGCCAGTCTGCACGCCGCAGTAGGCAGCAGGCGGCAAGCAGCGGGCAGACACAGAGCGAACCACGCCGCCGCCTCGAAGCCGCTGCCCGCTTCGCTGGTGCCACAGCCTTCTCGTGGCACCAGCAGTCTTAGCACTTCCTCTCACAGAAAAGCTGGTAATGGGGTACACCAAGACGTTATTGGATCTCACACCTGCAAGGACTACATTAATTTTCATCATACCCACTGTGTTGTGATCATCATTTCATAATCGTCGATAAGCGAGTCACCGTAAGTAATACAATACAATAAAATACTTACACTCGGCGGCCGAACAATCCAGATAGGGTCTCCCGGCAATTAATGTCATACCATCATTCCATCTTTCTAGCCTTCTGTTGTTTTCTCGTTTTTGTGTGGCATCAAAATGTATATTCATAACACTTCAGGGTCTTTCTGCTGGTAAAATTTTGTAATAACCTTCATTATTATTCAAAATTTGTAATTCCAGTACCACATTACGATGACATACCATACTTGTATCGAAATGAAGTTCGAAACAAACAGCTGGCTGCATCCAGCAAACAAAAAGTTCATTGCATCCACTGGTCCACTTGAGTGTGAGAGTCTAAGCCCTTGAAACGTGTCGTACGAGAAAGTAAGTGACTGCAACTGTTAATTGCTACAATTTATCTTTTATGTCGGTGTTTATTTACGGTAACACAAAATGTCTAGATGCGGTGTGTGTACCGGCCGCGATGGCCGAGCCGTTCTAGGCGCTTCAGTCCGGAACCACGCGACTGCTACCGTCGCAGGTTCGAATCCTGCCTCGGGTATGGATGTGTGTGATGTCCTTTGGTTTCTTAGGTTTAAGTAGTTCTAAGTTCTAGGGGACTGATGACCTCCGATGTTAACTTGCTAAGCCCCATAGTGCTGAGAGCCATTTGAAGAGCGCGCGCGCGCGCGCGCGCGCGCGCGCGCGTGTGTGTGTGTGTGTGTGTGTGTGTGTGTGTGTGTGTGTGTGTGTGTGTGTGTGAGAGAGATTCTTTATATTTCAAGTAGCGAAGAAGATAACAATCTTTCCGTTTCGTAACGATTTCTTAAACTTTCGCCTAAATTTCAGTTATTTTCTCCAACACCACGACCCTAGGGTAAAGCTGTTCCTGTAATACCTGCATCTGATGACCAAGCTGCAGAGCCTCGAAGAGCAGTTACTGGTACCGCACAATAAATTGTATTGAATTCAAAAAGACTGGTTACGTATCATACTTGAAGCATACATGCATAAACCGCCTGGCTTCAGCGCCAGGGAAAAAAATTGACAGTGGTTCAACAGCACCCTCCGCCACGTGCTGTAAAGTTGTTTGCGAAGTAGAGATGTAGATGAAGTTTAGACGAAGACAAAATCTGCTGCATTAGATTTCGAGAGTGCAACCGCAGAAATTACGTTTCTTAAACTGATAATTTTCGACCGTGTTCGGAGTGAGATGACAGACTGAAGCTACAGCGCGCGCATCAGTCGTTTCAAACATGAGAACCGCGTCACTAAGGTCGTAATCGCACAATGCACAGGAGCCTGAAATGAGATGGTGATAGGTGGCAAAGACCTTTATGCCAACCGTGGTTCGGCGCTCGATCCAAACCGGGATATCAATTCATCAACAGGAGTTGCACGATAGCGACATTTGTCAGAAGTGACCAGAGAAAGCACCAAATTCCATGCTTTGGCGAAGATGAAATCACAGTCCTTTTAATCAAATCCTTCACTGCACGCGCGAAATCAAATGCATTAGTCGATACGGTGCTACAATATTAAAATTCACATAAAGTTGTTGGGCTCGTTATTTCCTATCTGCTTATGCTACCAAAAATTACTAGATGACATGCCTATAAAAAGTCTTTAGCATGAATTATTATCTTTCAGCCTCAGATCACACGAATGACAATTCAAACCTCCAGATTTCTAGGCAAATATTCTCGGCTGTTCACTTACTGTAGGTCGACTAACTACTGTGTAAGGTATTCAAAAGATCAGATGACTTGCGAAGAAGTCAAAACCACTTTTGACACCATTTGTTCCTGAGGATGAAAGATATAATAAAAAAAATATTTTACGAGATGGCCATTGTATTCCTGTAAAACAATATGCTCACTCTGGATAGAATATGAACGTCTTTTTTAAAGGCATTACGGAATTTCTTGCTCCAGAATAGCATTAGCTCTGTATGAGACGTATTCAGTGAGATAGCTTCTTTCTAGACCTGACAAGAAATTGTCGAGTAAAAACATGTAGAACGTGAAATCAGGTTGTTAATTTGCCACTGGACGGCAGAAGCAAACAACCTCAGAATGGGAAAACGATTTTTTGCTAGTATTATATCACTTCGAATTCATTTTTTGTCAGTGTTCATATGCCATCCTCGTGGAGTACATGGTGGTTCCGGAGAAATGTAGGAACATTCGAGGCTATGATGGCACTACGAATTATCTCAGAAGATAGAACGAACACGGTGGGAAACCTAAATTTATTGCATTTATAGATTCAGAGAAAGCTTTTGACTGTGTTGACTGGAACATAATATTTGCAATTCTGTAAGCAGCAGGGATAAAATACAGGAAGCGACAGGTTATCTTAAACTTTACAGCAACCACCAATGTAGTTACACGCTTCCGAAAGACATGAAATTGAAGCCGAAATCGGAAGGGAATGAAGCATGGTTGTAGCCTGCCACAGATGTTACTCAGTTCGCACGTGGAGCAAGCAGGAAACGAAGATAAAATTTGGAAAGGGAATTAAAGCTCAGGGATAAAAATAAGAAGTTTCATGATGACAGTGAAACTGTCAGAGACAGCATGGGAATTGGAAGACCAGTCGAATTGTATGTATATTGTCTTCAAAAGAGGCTATTAGGTGAACACGAAGAAAAAAAGAGAGAAAAATGTATAAAGGGGTATAGTCGAAATAATCGGGTGGTGCTGAGGGAGTTAGACCAGGAAATGAAACCAATATTTGTTAATGTGTTTCGCGTTTTGGGCAGCAGAATAATTAACGCTAGCCAAGGTAGAAAGGATATAACATGCATACTGGTAACAGCAAGAAAAAGTCTCTCAAGAAGAGAAATTTCCTAGCCCCAAAAGCAATTATAAGTATTATAAAGTCTCCTCTGAAAGCATTTGTCTTCAATGTGGCATTGTACGAAGTGGAAAGTGGACGGTAAGCAGTCCAGAGACGAAATGCATAGAAGCTCCAAAATGTGACGCTTCAGAAGAATAGCTAAAGATTAGATCAGTACACAGGACAACCGATCGAATACGGGAGAAAAATTTATTATTGGTCAAGAATTTTAATCTCAGTGTATTGTTTATAGAAGGCTGTTCCTTTTTCTTTCTGCACCCATGAGAGTTTCAGTAGGTGGTGTCTTACGTCTACAGTTAAATTTTTAAACATCAGAAATATCCTCTACCTCGAATACACGGTTGACGTAAAATTTCATGAGAACAAAGTTATTACATAGACCCTACTGTAGTATGTAGTACTCGCAACAACTTAAACGTATACCCGCAACATCATCTTCCGTGAACGCCACTCTAAATTCTAGTTACCACTCGAAATATGGTTAGTTTCCTTTCTGTAATGTACACTTGTGAGGTATACATATTATTTTGATCACTCGGTAATTTCTGTTTCTTACACGAATATCGATATGCATAGCTCTCACGGAGCAAAATGATTATACTATTGATGGTTTCTGGGGTGTCCAGCCGGGTGAGACCGTTGATACCTCGCGACGTTTCGGGAAGTGTCATACTACCCATCTTCGCCAGAATATGGGTATTATGACACTTCTCGAAACGTCGCGAGATATCAACGCTACCACCTGGCTGTAGGTCCGAGAAACCTCCTTCAACAGTTTACGCCGGGAAAGCCAACAGTTACCGTTATACTATTGCTACAATAGCTTTCTGCTGTTCAACCGCCTTCGCCTGAGAGCGCCAGTAAAGTTACACGCATTCTAAATGGAGCAGTGTCGTTTGAAAAATGGTTAGAAAATTTTGTTTGTAAGTGTCATATGAGATGGGTGGAATTGGAGTATGAAATTTTTTATGCACTTAGGAGAGAGAAGCTAAGGAGGTTATTTGCGAGTTTTTCTGCAATTGTCAAGGAACTTTGTAAGTAAGTAAGGCAGCAGCATTGTTTTTCTTTTCTTTTTTTTTATTATTGAGACTGTAATATCAAAGCTCAGATAGGATTGTTGTATGCATTGCTCTGATAGGAAGAAGAGATTCCCCTTGCTTAAAGTTGTTCCTTAAAGCCATGTTATGTAAATACTGCTGTTAACATTCAGCTGTTATTTAAAGCAATACTTTAGAATAGAGAGCTTTATTTGAATTAAAACAAAGACGTACTCGTTGTGATGGTGTCTCTTCACGAAATTCGTCACCAAATTTCTCCTCGGAATACCAAAACACCTCGTTGATTATCAACTACATACGGAGAAATGACCATCGTAATAAAATAAGACAAATCAGAGCTGGCACAGAAAGGTTAAGGTATTGGTTCCCCAAGCGCTATTCAAGAGTGGAACGGTCGAGAAGTCTGAAAGTAGTTCCAAACACTTTAAGTATGAATTGCAGATTAATCTTGTAGATGTCAAATGATTCGGAATCCAGAACTCATTTCAGTGAAACAATTACGTTATAATTTGTGCATTGCGACTGGTGGTCCTAACACTGAATAGCTGCTACAAGCGTAAGTTGTTATAAAATGTAAATTGTTTCGTTGAATAGCAAACTAAAATTTTATTTTCGACCTTTTTTATTTCTAAGTATTTAATCGTTAGCCTAAGGAACTTGTGATTCAATATATTCATTTTCTTAGGACTAGCGAATCACAAAGCGACTACCCGAGATGGTGCACTGGTAACACAATGGGTGCGCATTCGGATAGACAGCAGTTCAAATCTCTGTCCAACTATTCACATTTAGGTTTCCCTTGCATTACCTAAGGAGCTTAAGCCAAATGTCGCCATGGTTCACTCGAAAGGGTAAAGCGGATTTCCATCCCCAGCTTATGCTGTCTGTAATGGCCTCGTGTTTGACAGTACGTACACCCTAATCTCCCTCGCTCACAGACAAGCTTCACGCAGAGAGTGTGGGCTGGCGTGCAGTGGCATTAATCTCGACCCACGGTCACTGCGACGGATCGACGGCGGAAAGAGAGCGCAGAGTCGAAAGAGCTTCCACGGCCCGGCCACCGCAACCAGTTCAGCGTCCGTCCTTGACGCCTGCAAGTCTCGCCGTGTTTTGTTTACAGTCACGCTCGGAGCGAACGCGCCCGTTCTCTCACGGAGCAGAGAGCTCTGCCGAGTTTTCGCTTTTACTCGCATTTGCAACACAGATTACAGCTGGTTGCTCTTCTCGCAATTACCACCGCAGCGTGTGGCGCAACTTTGGAAGGAAACCGGGGCTTCGTTACCAGACGCTGCAGAGCTTTTCAACAGCCCTGGGAATGAGAATGGGACGCGACTTGTCCGAAAAAACAGTCTCATGACACTAGTGGACAGGTAGGTGGCCGTACAGCATGCTCAGGGTTCACTTCTATGAACCTTTCAGGGAAGAGTTTAGCCTTGTTGATTGGACGATCTAGTACTGAAGTGTCTCTCACAAACTTTCCGAAAAAATTTCGAGAAATGTTGGTTGACCCGGGCGGGGTGGCCGAGCGGTTCTAGGCGCTGCAGTCGCAGGTTCGAATCCTGCCTCGGGCATGGATGTGTGAGATGTCTGCAGGTTAGCTAGGTTTAAGTAGTTCTGCGTTCTATGGGACTGATGACCTCAGAAGTCCCATAGTGCTGAGAGCCAAATGTTGGTTGACAATCTAAAAAGGGAATCACATAAAATGACCACGTCGAACAACTGCAAAAATAAATACAAAATCGTCCTTCCGTTATCTCAGAATTAAAAATCCAAGGAAGAATGAGGGGGAAGAAGGAAGGATAAATTGTTCAACATATTTTTAGTATTACGGTGTCTGATTTATATATTTTTTATAGTTTCTGTATAAATACATGATTTGGCGGACAGGATGGGCAGCAATCAGCGGCTACTTGCTGCTGATGTTGTTGTCTATGGGAAGATGTCGAAGTTGAGTGACAGGAGGGGGATACAAGGTAACGTAGACAAAATTTCTAGTTGGTGTGATGAATGGCAGGTACCCCTAACTGTACAAAAATGTTAGTTAACGCGGATGAGTTGGAAAAACAAACCCGTAATGTTCGGATACAGCTTTTCAGTGTCCTGCTTGACAGTCACATCGTTAAATACACTGATGTGAGAAAAGTCATGGGATACCTCCTAGTATCGTGACAGACCTCCTTTCGCCGGCCGTAGTGCAGCAATTCGACTTGGCATGGACTCAACAAGTCGTTAGAAGTCCTCTGTAGAACAATTGACTCATGCTGCTACTACAGCCGTCCCAGACTGCGAAAATATTGCCGGTGCAGGGTTTTGATCTTGAACTGATGTCTCGTTTACATCTCATAAAAGATCTATGGGATTCATGTCGGGCGATCTGGGTGCCCAAATCATTCGTTCGAATTGTCCAGAATGTCCTTCTCACCAATAGCGAACAGCTGTCGCCCCGTGACAAGGCAAATTGTCATCCACAAAAATTCCATCGTTGTTTGGGAACATGAAGACTGTCAACTGCTGCAAGTGGTCCAAAAGCACGATCGCTTCAGTTGGACCAGATGACCCACTCCATTCTGTACAAACACAGCCCACATCATTACGGAGCCGCCATCAGCTTGCACAGTGTCTTACTGAAAACTTGGGTCATGGCTAAACATCAGCTCTTACCATCTTAAATCGGGACTCACCTGACCAAGCCACGGTTTTCCAGTATTCTGGGATCCAACCGATAAGGTCAGGAGTCCAGGAGAGGCGCTGTAGGCGATATCGTGCTGTCAGCAAAGGCACCCGCGTCGGTCGTCAGCTGCCATAGCCCATTAACGCCATATTTCGCCTCAGTGTCCTAATGATTACATTCGTGGTATGTCCACATTGATGTCTGCGGTAATTTCATGGAGTATTGCTTGTCTGTTAGCACTGACAACTCTACGCAGATATTGCTGGCGTCGGTCGTTAAGTGAAGGCCGTCGGACACTGCTATATCCGTGGACAGACGTAATGCCTAAAATTTGGTGTTGTCGGCATACTCTTGACACTGTGGCTCTCGGAATATTGAATCTCCGAACGATTTTCGATATGGAATGTCCCATGAATTCCAGCTCCAACCATCATTTTGCGTTCGGGTTATAATCACGATCTGAAATCTTTTCACATGAATCATGAGAGTACAAAAGACTGCTCCGCCAGTGCACTGCCCTTTTATATCTTGCGTATGCGTTACTACAGCCGTCTGTGTATGTCCCATGACTTCGTGTATGAGTCTAGAGAATCTGTGTTTCCTGTGGTCATTATGGGCACCGTGGCATCGACCTGTCCATCACAAACGGAACTACGATTCATTGCTGAGCATCGCAGTATGCCAGTCAGTGTCCCAGTAGCCGCTGGCTCTACTGAAGGCAAAACTCTGTTTCTTGCGGTATATTTTCAGCGCCAAACGACGCATGGCAACTCAAAATCCCAACTCTGCTTCCAATAATCTATTCCGGAGAGTTCAGATCCAGTTTAAAAACCTACGATCTTCTCATGCTGATGTCCTGAAAGGATCCTAGCATAGTCCTCTTGCCACAGCGTCCTCAAGACTCAATCTTGTCATCGCTCGTTCTGCAATCATTGCACCACAGCCAACTGTCTAGAGAATCATTCGATGAGATGCTTCCATGTCCCTCATATCAATAATTCTACCTTGCTCAAAATTGGAAAGATGGAGATACGCAGCACGTGTACATCCTCCGGTCGTGTTGGATTAGATCTCCAACTAAAAAGTGTCATCAACATGCACACCCAGTGACCATCATCTATATGATTCATCTATAAGAATATCTTTTTGCTGTACTGAAAATAAGCTCTCAACTTATCCACATGCATCGACAAGTAGTAAGACAAAATGTTCGATAGGGTTAGGATAGGCAAATACAGGACGTCAGTTGTGGTTTTAAGAGAAGGGACGCTCAATAAGTAATGCAACACATTTTGTTTTCCACCAGTTTCGGTAGAAAAAATGCGGAATTTGTTATGGAATATCGTGGATTGTTCCCGCTTCAGCCCCTGTAATTTCATGAAGTTCCCATTGATGGAGGCTCTATACGTAGCCTCCAAAATGCCGTCTTTAACTCACGTCTGTTTCGAGTAGAGTTTCTTTAAACGGAAAACCAGAGCATCGCAGATATTCATAGGCGCTTGTAGAATGTCTACGGAGATCTAAACCCACACGGTGAATCATAGGGCGAGGCGTCGGACAAAAGCAACAACGTCTCGCAAACCTGTCCGATGTCCCGCGAGCCGGCAAGCGGGAGATAGCTGAGAATCCTGTCATGTTGGAACGTTCGGATACTCCCGTTTCAGGTCACAGACGGTTGACAATCGAGCACCTTGCTGTACGACTGAACGTCTCTGTTAGTACTGACACTCTCTTTCACCAGTTGGACTATTCAAATGCGGTTCCTCGCCGCCTACCGGAAGACCATAAAAAGCAACGAAGAACCATCTGTGGCGAATCATTTAAGCGTTATAAGGCTGATCGTGGCAGTTTTTCGTCGATCGTCATCACAGTCGATGAGACGTGGGTTCGTCACTTCGAATCAGAAACAAAACTTCAATCCGTGGACTGGCGCCACACCACCATCCCGCCGAAGGAAAAGATGAAGGCCGAACCCTACGCCGGTGAAATGATGCCGACGATGTTCTGGGAATCTGAAATGATTATTCTGTTCGATATCTTGCCTCACGGTGCAACTGTCAGTTCTAAAGTGTATTGTGCTACCTTAAGGAAATTGAAGAAATGACTGCACCTTATTCGTCGCCACAAAAATGCAAACGAACTCCTCCTCCTTCACGACAACACAAGGCCCCACGGAAGTCTGCGCATCCGACTGGAGATCAAAAAATTTCATTGGACTGTTCTCCTTTATCTACACTACAGGCCGGATCTCGCATCTTCCGACCCATTTGTTTGGCCCAATGAAGGATGTACTGTACCGAAAGTCTTCCATAAATTTCGGTCCCTGATACGCCTTCCGACCACAAAAAACGGATCACTGAACGTTGCTCTTCTTTTGGGCAAATAGACAGCGGAGCAGCCATGATTAACAGCACGGCAGAAATAACGAAACTAACCTAGCAGCTTGAAAACTGCAGAAATATAACAACAAATAAACAAAGCATGTGTCATCAACGTAACACGAAAGTACTACCAAAATAAACAAAAATATAACTAAATTGCGGATAAGAATTGACGTACCCTCATAGATGATGGGGAGGTCCTTGCTGCAGCAAGATGCTGGCTCCGATGTCTACCAGTAGATTGGTACCACGTGGGCAAGCAGGCCCTCACAGTAAGGTGGCGAAAGGTCGCCGCATTGAACGGAGATCGTTGAGAAAATAGGGTTACGTAGCTAGGAATTGGGGAATAATATGGTGTCCTGGAATCTATAATAAAACCAACCTGCTTTTAGAAAGAAAAGTGTTGTAGTATATACTGATCGCTCCTCGTATAAGCAAGATATAAATGATTCTCCAGAAAATATTTTGTGCGATATTTTGATTACTTTGTATTTCACTGCTGAATAATGTCAATAAAATCTACCACAGCTGTATTTCAGATTCGGGAACCAACTTCAGTATTACAAACTGAAAGCTATCACTAGAGTCATAAACAGTTGGAGAGAGTTCGTGGTTATAGGTTTTCTTACATCTACTTGTTCAGAAGAAATGGAGTCCATTTTGTGGAGCAGTAACGCAGGAAAGAGGACTAAGATCAGTATGAGAAATTATTTATGTATCAGAAGTTTCGAAATTGAAAATAAATCTTAAATTAAAAGAAAACAGGCTCCGAGAGCATTGTCTGTAAGCAGTACTGTAGTGTCACAGCGAAGTTAAAGCAAGGACCTACAGTACTAGGAGGAGATAGTGTTAAGATACCGCTCACTTATTCAACAGAGAGAAAGTAACTGTGGTTACATAAGACGTTTATTCAAAGAAAGAGAGCACAAAGAACTTGTCACTGTATCCCTACAGCAAGAAGGGAAAGTAGGGCAGAACGAATGGAATGTATATATCCGATGAAAATTGCCATGACGTGAAAACGGTTATAAGAACCCTTACACGGCAGAAGTATATTGTAAGAGGTCCAGGAAGCGATAAACGACTGTCAAATAGCCGCTGTTCGGCGAATACAATGTGAACAATTACAGATTTCTGTAAGTAGGCTTCCTCAGTTCCCTCTGTTGTGTCTAGACAAGACAGCCTAGACACAATGAGAGGAAGCCGAAAGGCACGCGCTACGCTCACGCAGATGGGCGTGAGGTCTGAAACAGGATACGTAATGAATGCTATAAAGAAAAGTACGAAGCTTCTGGAATACTTAACTTTAATCCATCCTTTTGGTACATCTGGAGATTGTGGCGATACAAGTGAGACTCTTTAGATACATGCAATGTTACTAATGGCGCCTTGCTAGGTCGTAGCCATTGACTTAGCTGAAGGCTATTCTAACTATCTGCTCTGCAAATGAGCGAGGCTTCGTCAGTGTGCATCGCTAGCTACGTCGTCCGTACAATTGGGGCGAGTGCTAGTCCGTATCTCCAGACCTGCCTTGTGGTGGCGCTCGGTCTGCGATCACACAGTGGCGACACGCGGGTCCGATATGTACTAATGGACCGCGGCCGATTTAAAACTACCACCTAGCAAGTGTGGTGTCTGGCGGTGACACCACACCCTCACTATACCTGAATATGTTTTCGTGTCTCTTCCTGATAACTGATGGTCCTTCAGCGCAACAGAACCACTGCATACTTAATACAGTTATTTAGTTAGTTGTAATGCTTCCTATATTATGGTCTTCAGGCCGCTTCTTGCAACATGTACAGCCTTTAGAGTCCTCAATATAAACGCATCTTCTTTTACGTAACATTGAAAGCAATGCATGGCAAAAAGTTATCGATTTAAGTCACAATAATTATTAACATAACATCAACATTAACGACAAGACTTACCAAAAGCAAATATGGAAATAGGAAATTAAAACGTGTCCAAGGTTTGGTAACAAACTAGAGACTGAAGAAAATAGCGTTCACAAACAGTACGAAGTAAAGATACAGCTATAATTACGTAAATAGATAAACTGTGAGTTTATTTTTCAATGCTTGTAAATGAGTAACTTCTCATACGCCATGTGGAGTGGCCGTAACACTGGAAAACTTCACACAAATGTTTGCGTTATCAGGGAGTGTCCAAAAATAAATTTCAGTTAAAGGATCACAAGTGGTTGATACGAGTGCCGAATTTAAGGACAAATGTTTGAAATCGTGATTACTGACAAGAAGTCGGAGCAGACACCGTGTGGGGCAATGCCGCACGCTAACTGCTTAAAAAAACGAGAGCTCTTAGTAAGGACCAATCTGATCCATATAGTTGTGAGTTGTGCAACTCATACAGAAATTATGGAGTTCAGAAGCAACTGGTGTTGTCATTAGCTGAACTTACTGGACTTAAAAGGGAAGAATACTCCTGCCAGTCACCGACTTAACCATGTTTTCGAGAAATAGAGATTCAAAATTTTCCAAAATCGTACGAGCCTGCTGAATCCCATGCGGGACTGCTGTCTGTCGAGCAATGGCTTTAGCGCAACTATCTAAGGTCGCAAGCAAAATAGGTATTCGCCTGTACTGCAGTCTAATCTCGTTTATTTTGTATTTGTGCTAAACTTCAACCAAATACTTGTATCACTACAGCGTGTCATATTTCTTCGAAAAGAAGGTAATAAAAAGGTAATAAGAAGAATAATTTTACGGAAGGCCCTCCGACCGCAAAAAAAGAAAAACTCAGGATATGTGTAAACAGATGGAGAAGATCACAGACGCTATACGCAAGAGAAGGCTGGAGTTTTATTGGCACCTCTTCAGAATGAGCGACTGCAGACTAACAAAGAAAATCGTCAACTGCGTCACCAAACAATAGGCGACCATAAAATGGGATGAGGACATAAGAAAGGTCATGGAGGAGATTGTAATCGGAGAGATATCTGGGGTAAAGAGGTTTTCTGAATGAAGGTGACGAATTCAGTGGGTCCAGGAAAACCAAAGTAAAATGACCAAGATCATCTGACCAGAGGAAAGGAGGAACCACCTCAGCGAAAGAGTGAAGAGATTCTGGATGGAGAAGAAATCCATGGGAAGTGGCCAGATAGTGAAAATATGGAATTCACCATAGCGATCTGATTTCACTATTTCACTATTAACTGTTCTTTTTAAATATATAAAAAAAAGCAGAGTGTTTGTATGTTTGGGATCTACTCCGAAACCCCTGAATCGATTTCAACCAAATCTGGCTTAGAAAAACAAGCCTGACAAGTATCACCACTGCAGGGCTTACAACTATCTATATAACTATCTAGCTCCTGTGGGAGATAAGAACAGAAACGTGTTTTTCCAGCCCCTGGAGTATAGGCTGCCCCACGAACAGGCATTTTGTGTGTGGAACAGTATCGGCCTACCAAAGCAACCTGCTTTGCAGTGCAGTCTACAAGTCAGGTGCAAGAATAGGTATTTCAGGCTCCAATATGTAGGCTGTCATGCATGACAGGTGTGTTGTGTTGCAGTAGTATTGGCACACTTTATCGACCTGATTTGTAGGGCAGCCTTTACGTAAGGGGTAAATAATTGATTTTCAAGCCCCTGATGGGTAGCCTCCATGCATGACTGGCCTATTGTGGAAGTAGTATATGCCCAGTCTATTGAATTATAATGCAGGGACTACACATGTTGAGGAGGATGGCTGCGAATAGTTTGAGCTGGGCAGAGGATGGGATGGACAGAACGAGATGGAGGAGGAAATGGACACAGAGAGAGGGTAGGAGTGGAAGATGTATGAGGAAGGTGGAAGGTGTATAGGGGTAGTGGGCAGGTGGAAAAGAAAGAGGGGAGGCAGAGATGGAAAGAGAGAAGGGGAGGAGAATTTGCTCAGAGGGAAGGGGAGGAAGGTAGAGAGAGAGAGAGAGAGAGAGAGAGAGAGAGAGAGAGAGAGAGAGAGAGAGAGAGAGAGAGAGAGAGAAGGTAGAAGGCGTGAAAGAAACTGACAAAGAGAGGGGAGGAGGAGATACACAACTAGTGGTGTGAGGATGAGGTGGACAGACAGAGGGAGGAAGAGGTGGAAAACACAGAGGGGGCAAGAGGGAAGTGTGTTCAATATATGTGTCAGATGCAGACATGGGCGATGCCATGGGGGAAAAAGCTAGTATAGGAATAAATAATAATTTTGATGCATTGGTTATGAGCACGAACAACATTGTCACACATTTCTGATGTCTATATAATCACCGCGATACACAGCTTTCATTCTTCTGTGGATTTCAAGTGGAGGCACGTGTTCTGCAGTTAGAGATTGGATTACAGCATACTGTTTCTCAGGCACCAGCATAGTTACGTTACACATAGCCATGTTACACGCTACAATTCAGAGCTGTCTAGCGGGAGGGGGTTGCAAGCTTGCATCAGCGAAGTGGTGAAAGTCGGCCAAGTAATGTTCATAACATGTAATGCCACAACCGATATCGAGAACAGCGTAAAACATTGGGATGCGTTACTTCCCAGCACTCTCTGGTAGAGTCCCATCATAGCCTGTCGCCCTAACGAAGTTGCTAGACGATCGGCGCTCACTGAACAGGCTCGACTCGCATTCGGGAGGACGACTGTTCAAACCCGCGTCCTGCCACCCTGACACAAGTTTTCCGTGATTTCCCTAAATCTCTTCAGGAAAATGCTGGAATGATTCCTTTGAAAGGGCACGGCCGATTTCCTTCCCTAATCCGAGCTTGTGCTCCGTCTCTAATGACCTCGTTGTTGCGGGACGTTAAACACTAATCTCCTCCTTCCTGAACAGGCTCCTAAATCTTGCAACTTCAATTTCTCGAAACACGTAAGAGGTGCAGTGTGCTGGAGCAGCACTTCTTGCAACTAAGTACGTACTGCAACCGTGCGAAAGAGGAGGTAACCCGTTGGGTTATGCATCCCTTGTTAGTTGAAGGTCGTTCCAATAATCCAAAAGTTCCAGCGCTGGCCCCTGAAATCATTTTGCATTTGGAGTTAGCAACAATACAACATGTACCTTACCCATTGGCCGAGGAGAACTAATAAGATCAGTGGCTGGCGGAGGAGTGTGGTGTAACTGGCCGGAGAGGCACGCTGCGAAGTGTGCCGGCTCGGCGAACCTGTGACCCGCATCCCGGGCGAGGCGAGGTATGCCATCCAGCGGCGGCTAACTGTGCGACCCGCCGCAACCTCGTTACCCACCTGTTGCTGCTGCTGCTGCGTCTACCCGCTACGGAGCCGCAACCGTGCCACGGGTCCCACAGCTGGCAAACGATGTAACACCCCACCACCAACGCTGATCTCCCGGCCGCTGCCGGTACGATGTACACTGAAGGATCACCTTCTGGTCATAACAGCAAACGCCTTTCGCAATACGCAGGATGATTAGACATCCAGGTGTTAAGGGTGTACTGAGACACTCATGGTACATAATCCATTGGTACTAGCGAAGCGTACTACTGGCAGTGTCACAATCAACACTCACGCCATTTTTTGGGTCAACAACGCAATTTAAGCAGTACAAGCTCAGTAGATAAATTATATTTTCAGTGTGGCTGAACATAATAACCACTACAGACACACTAGTGCTCAAGATAGGAGATGCTACATCAATTAAGTTCCTTTCTGAGTATGCCGATACAATATCCCTAATTTAGTTATTATATACAACCACTCGCTCGACGAAAGATCCATACCAAAGGACTGGAAAATTGCACAGGCCACACTACCAATCAAGAAAGGAAAGAGGAGTAATTCGATGGGATTACAGACCCATATGATGTCGATTTGCAGTAAGATTACGACTTGCCTCTAAGGTAATGGTATATCGACACATAGCCAGCATGGGTTCCAGAAAATATCGTTCTTGTGAAACACAGCTAGCTCTTTATACGCACAAAATAATGAGTGCTATCTACGGAGTATCTATCAATTCAGTATTTCTAGATTTCCAAAAGGCTTTTGCCACCGTTGCTCACAGGAGGCTTCTAATCAAATTGCGTGCCAACGAAGTCTCACTTCTGCCACTGGATTCGTGATTTACTGTCGGAAAGGTCGCAGTTCGTAGTAATTGACGGCAAGTCATCGAGTAAAACGTAAGTAATATCTGGAGTGTCCCAAGAAAGTGTGCTACAGGCCCCCGCTGTTTCCGATCTATATTTAGGAGACAGTTCGAGCAGGCCACTTAGATTGTTGGCGGATGATACTGTCATTTACCGTCTTGTAAAATCGTCACATTATCAAAACCAATTGTAAAATTATTCAGACACGATATTTGTATGGCGACGCTAAAAATGAAAAGTGTGAAGTCATCCATTTGAGTACTAAAAGGAATCTGCTAAATTTCAATCACTCCACTCCATGACTACGGCGGTGGCACAGGTACAGCAACCGTAACAGATCTTTAGATGCAGAAAAAACACTTCTAGTTGCGCAAGATAAGCTTATTTAGTCTTCGCATTTGACGCGCTTTACCTTTTCTAGGCTTCGTCAGACAATCGATAAAACAAGCGAACGCGTCACATTTGAAGATTAAATAAACCTATCTTGGGCAACCAAACTTTTTTTTCTGCATCTAAAAAATCCGCTAAATGACTGTCACAGGATAAATCAGACAATCTAATAGCTGCCAATTCAACTAAATACCAAGGAATTACCACGAATACCTTAAGTTGGAATGATCACATTGATAATGTTGTGGGAAGACTACCAAGACTGCGTTTCATTGGAATAAACCTAGAAGATGAAACAGGACTACTAAGGACTGCATCACAGTACGCTTGTCCGTCCTTTTCTGGAGTACTGCTGCATGGTATGGATTCTTACCAGATAGGGTTGACGGAGGACGTTGAAAAACCTCAAAGCAGGACACGTCGTTTTGTATATCGCAAAACAGAGGAGTGAGGGTCATGGATACGATACGCGAGTTCGGGTGGCTGTCATTAACACAAAGTTTTTCTTTGTGGCAAGATCTTTTCACGAAATATCAGTCTCTAACTTCCTCCTAAGAAAGTACAGTGTACTATCACCGGATGACGTTGTGCAATGGCTAAGATCGAAGTTCCAATATTTATCCGGCCAATTTGCCCACCACAGCTTAACATATATTTTCTCCGACTCACTGTACAAAACTAGTCATTGCCAAATTGCCTCTTAACATATATATCTTTCTAGTCCGTCTTGTCTGTTTGAGACCTCACCTGCAATGGGTTGGTATTATTAAGCATTCCTTTCGTCTCTGAAGTCTCTAACTTTCTTCCAGTCTCCGATGTCGCGATCAAAGAACATTACAACTATGTTTGCCGCGGTAAGTGGTGTCGTTTTGGCGCCTTCCTTTTAGTTTATGCTCAATTGCAATCTTATACCACATGTTTTCCCATTGATAATTGCTTGTTTGATAAAGAAAACAAGTGTTTCGCCTCATCTGCACAGGACGACGCCAACTTTACGAAGCATGGCCTTTCAATTTTCTAAATGTGTCGGTGGGTATGCGGGTATCAGATTACGAATCTAAACATCAGCAGTTCAGTCCCCACTTTAGATTTTTATGTGCTGTTTAATGCTTCTTTCGCCTTTGAAAATGATGCTTCAAACTGAAAAATACCAAGCTCCACCATGGTTAGCAGCCCATTTTGAACTGTAGGTCCCCTTACAAATGGCTTGGTAGATCAGTTCGAAGATCAGAGGAAGGCAGGGTCAAATTTTTCAAACAACATCCCAATTGGTTCGATTTGACCTGGCTGCTTCCTCTTATGTGCCAACATCATCATCACAGAGTAGCATTTACACCAATTCAGAAAATGGTTCAAATGGCTCTAAGCACTATGGAACTTAACATCTGAGATCATCAGCCTCCTAGACTTAGAACTACTTAAGCCTAACTGACCTAAGGACATCACACACGTCGATGCCCGAGGCAGGATTCGAACCTGCGACCGTAGCAGCAGCGCGGTGCCATACTGAAGCGCCTAGAGCCGCTCGGCCACAGTGGCCGGCTACACTAAGTCCAAACACCAATTGTTCCAGTTATCTTCTTTTCCAGTTCCCCCCACAGTCCACGACACTTCGATCAGTCGCGGAATATATTTTTGTCTGTGTCTTTCATTACATTATCTGCCCTCTACGACTACTCCTACAATGTAAGTCACACTCTGATGTCTTTACATTTACCCATCATCCTATCATCCTATGGAAAGCAACCGGTCGCTAATTTTGAGTTACTTAAATAATATAGAAAAATAACATGTTTTGGGGCACAAACCTCGCCTTCAGGCTGCGCTGCTAATACAAAAAATAATTTACAAAACTGTATACAGACATCAAAGTTCTTTTTTACAGTTGTGACGTATGTTCATATGAAAGGCCTTCTTTCTACGTTTTAAGTGCCCGCTGTAAGTGTATTGTGAACAATGGTTAACAAGGCCCAAGCAGCCATAGAAATTGAGGTAACAGAACACACCACAGGAATAGACATTTCATCTGAACAAAGACGGCCACAGAGTGTAAAGAATAACCCTAATATCTACCTGTAGTTTCGTAAAATGTTTTTTGTAATGCATTGTAGCCTGAAGATGAAGTTTGTGCCGTGAAATATGTTGATTTTTTAAATAATTTAAGGTGGTCAAGAAAGTTGCCTGGTAGCGGTCCCTGAAAAGCTTTTTCATTTTTTTGAAACAGCCAAGGGGCATACAGAACAACTCCCGGGGGGGGGGGGGGGCACTGCTAGTATTGATGGGGCTCTGTCCCTTTGACATAAAAATCAGAGAACAGGCCGCCTGGTACTGGGTGAAGAAGGAAGGGAGGGACAAGATAGTGGAAGTAATGGGGGTATACTTTGGTGATAAGCCTTGAATAAAAAGAAGGGGGAATAATTGTGGCAAGAGCAGTGGGGCGAAGAACGTATGAGTTGTTGCCACACGTTGAGGAGCGATTACAGCTTAAATATCTCAGACCAACCAGAGGACTACTGCACTTTCTTACTGGACATGGACCCTGCCCGACATACCTATGTCGGTTCGGGAAGCGGGTTACACCAGCGTGTGACTGTGGTGCCGTGCAAGGCACTCCAGACCACGTGGTATATGAGTGCCTCCTCTTCGACGACGTTGCAGAGGAACTTAGACAACTACTTCCTAACCACGACACGCACCATCTGCTCAGGCGTGAGAACACCTTTCACGTCCTGAATAAACTTTCAGATGCAATTTCCAGTAAAGTTCTCAAAGAATTTATAGGAGCAATCGATAATATTTCATACTCGAATTAGACTCCGTGCACCTATCCTGTTCCGCCGGGACATGGCCTTGGCCAGCCGCTTCACGGCTGGGATCCGCCATGTCTCGGATTAGGGGGGGGAGGAGTAGGTGCACACTTTTCACTCAACATGACACGCACCGACAGAGACAGTGTAGATAAGAAATAGGTTACTTGTAGGATAATCTAGGAAACTCCTTAGGATAGTAGTGCAGCAATTAAAGTCTCCGGCTAGCCCATTGCCAGGGGCACGCCCACTGGGGTTAGCTCGGTGGGCAAGGCCAACAACATAGGTTTGTTACACGCTGGCACATCTGTAGCGCTGCAGGTAGTGTAGGTTAGTTAGGTATAGGTAGTGGCATTTACATAAACAATAACAACTGTAGAGAAATAATAGTACGAGTAGAATCTGCGTACCTGTATGGTTAACAATTAGGTTGCAGTAGTTCTAATATGATTGTAATGTTAGGACCCACTAATGTAGTAAAGTGATGGGTTAATATGATCCTTGTAAGTTAATTTGAATAAAGAATTTAAAAAAAAATACAAACAGCCAAGGTCGGTTAACAGTTAATATGGCCTAATTGAAATCAATGGTTGGAATTCCGTTTTAAGTTTGCATTAAGAAGTACCCTTTACATATTGATGGTGATTAGTTTCGAGCACCGTGTCCATTCTATAGAAACAGTACGAGGAGAAGTGATGCTGGAAGACACCAGCAGTTACCAAGTGAGTGCCAGAGACCGTTAGTAGTGGTGTGCGCATAGGACGAAAATATTTATCTAACCCAAAAGTTCTAATACTATAATGTTGACGTTACAAGTTACACAATGACACGATAAAATACATTATAACTACCTATTAGTCGAAACTGACACCTCTCATTTCTGTTTGTACTGCTGAGTTTGACCTGCCTATTGCATTTTAAGCTTTGTGCATTGCCATTTGGATTCTCAGCTGTGGCTGATCCATGACTGTATTTCAATTACTTACGAAGATGCTATATAACCTACTGTAACAGAAACTACCGCCCAATATTCATGCCTCATTGGTATAATTATTATAACATTTACTGTAACTCTGTTTTATTGTAAGTTTTGAGAACAGACACAATCTCCGAAACTAATCACCACCAATAAATTAAGGATACTTATTAATGCAACTTCCGACAAAATTCCAACCATTTATTTCATTAAAAAAAGTTCCAGCCCTGTTTCACCTTCAGCGTGCTGGAGGTCCATAAATGTTGCTTTGAATTGTCCTCTCGTTCTATCCCTTCATCCAGTCAGTGTTTCCCACCTACTGCTTTCTTCATCGACTGTGTGAAAAACCACCTCATTCCTTATCAGTCCACCTAATTTTCATCATCCTTTTACAGAACATCTCAAACGCTTAGATTCTCTTCTTTTACACTTTTCTCACAGTCCGCGACTCACGTCCACAAAAAGCAACGGCACATCACGTCCAAGATTACCATGCCTAGTAAAGCAGTGCGGCATTCGAGTCACTGTTCCAACTGAGTGTAGGTTTACCTTCCATACTTCGCTACGTCGTGTGTATACGGAGCACAAGGATACACTTGTAGGCACCCTTGATGATCAAATTATTGTAATCGGCACGTGGTGGAATTGAAATGAAATAAAGTAATTTATTCCTAACAACCTGTAACAGAGCCTCGATGAGGTACACGTTTTTAACCAGCCATGAGTCTTCAAGTCGCTGGAAATTTCACTGTTAGTAAAATTTTTCGAGGCTGGTTCCTAGCGGGTTACTGTGAGTATATTTTGTCTTATTTCAGCAAAATAATCAGGTACAAGTTGATTCTTGCATAAGGCGAAACAGCAACCAGCCACTGTTAACAATGCCATTGCTTTACATAAACAACGCCCTTACCAGTTCAGAACCGACTGGTTTTATCTTCAGACGGTTGTTCCCGTTAAGATTCCGTTTATTGTTGTTGGCCCTGGCTGGCTGTTTTTTCTCCCTTGTGGCAAAATTCCCTTCGGTTGGTAGTGTCCTACAGCTGTAGCCTTCTCCACCCCAATTAACTTTTGCTAAAAGGGGGAAACAGCCGATAACTAATGCAAATAATAATAAATGGAATCTTAACGTGACTAGACGTCCGAAGACGAATCTGGCGGTTAGAGACCGCTAAGGGCGTTATTTGTGTAAACAAACAGAATTATTGACAGTGGCTGGTTGATGCTTCTCCTTTGCAAAATCAATTTGGATTTTGTATACAGACACACACACACACACACACACACACACACACACACACACACACACACACACACATTTTTTGACAAAACAGCAAAACACTGGATGTGCAGGGTGTTAGTACATTATAGCTTTGACAACTGTGCGGATTGTTGTTGGTGCAGCGTGGGAAAATCTCGAAGATATATCGTAGTAGCAAATAACGGCTAAAGAGGCAAAAAATGAAAGCAACTGCCGTGCGACCGCGCCTCGCTGGCATTTCCTCCTCGCAGGAACTTCCTCCGCTCCCTCGCGCCGGCGGCCTTGGTCGTAGCATTCCGGGTCCGCGTCTTGCATTCCCAGTAAGACTAGTTGAGGTCGGCTTGCACTTGGCGATCGAGATAGCGGGCGTGCCTACGTATGCACGAGCGTGTTGTGCGAGCGCAGACGCGCCTCTGGACTCGTCTGCCGGTGCGTCGTGGTCATCTCCCATCTGGGACTCAGCATCTGAGCCTTGTCAGACCCGTGTTCCAGCCGACCGCGTTCTCCCATTTACTGCTCGCTCCAACGATAATGTAGCTAGCCACGGATGCCTGAATACAACCAAAATCCCACTAAACATTTCTCCTCCCTTTAGGTAACGGTTCCGACATATTGCTTTCCTTCAGTTTTTTTTTCCTAGTACCGGTGCTTCTTCAATTTTCACATGATTTGTCCTCATACCTTTTAAAGTCCTTCTGATGTATCACATAGCAAAAGTTTCCATTTTTTTCTCACTCTGATGATTCAATAGCGACCGTTCCATTTTCATACAGTGTGCTCTAGAGAAACAATATCGGACGTACTTCGGTTCAGTTAGACCTACACGTCGGTATAAGATACCTCTAAATAGTCATTTGCCCAGCCACAACTCCCATCGGCAATGCCAGTCAATTTCTAATGTCGTTCTTGCTTGTACCATCTTATGTAACACCATCTTACGTAATAAACTTCAGACACATGATCGTTGCATTGTATTTTCCTGAACGTACATGTTTTAGTCTCGCGAAACTCTGTAGCATGCGGCGGCACAACAGTTCGTCCAGTTGCAGATCATGGGACAGACCTCTGGGAGTGTTCCGTGGTCGTGTACGGATCTATGAGGCTACAGCTGAGCCATCGTTATCATGATCAGGGTTTGCGGGTCTGACCTGTGGTACCAACTGATGAACTTATTGTACAAACTCTCCTGTAGTGTCTCTGATTCACTGACGTGGAGCGACACAAGAAGCTGCCTCTTCATTTCCACAGAAATTCCTCCCAGTCTTGCGGAGAACTGATCATTCATTCTTCGCTCTAAAGTGCCAGAGTCAACACATGACTGTCTTTCCTTGTAGAATCGACAGATAACGCTGTATAACATGTTATTTGTGCCAATAGCTCTTGAAAAATAAAATGTTGATTAAACTTCCGTTAATATGTTGGATAATTTGTACTCATTGCCACAATTTATATCATGATAGGATTCTGAAATGAAAGATGAGTCGGGAGCGGTGGCACCAGATCAAGAAAACTAATCGCTGTCGCTGTAGAGAAAGACTTCAGATCCCTAACTTCTTTGACGAAGAGGCACATTTTTTAAAGGAAGTACCATTTCGAAATGCGACTGATAGTTTTGTGGTCGCCGCACTGCACATATTTCCAGACTTCGTTCAGCTGTTGGTTATCCATAAACGCCTTTACGGCAGGTTTCCCTCACGTTTGTTTAATTATGCATGTTCAAAATGGCCCAGCCAATTGAAAATGCTGCCGATTGTAAGTACACGACATTATTCGTTTCTTAAATGCAAGACACTTCAAAGCTGCCGACATTCGTCGGCAGATCACTGAATTATATGGAACCAGCGCAAGGAGCACTAGAATCGTTAGAAGATAGGGTGGTGCATTTAAAAATGGCCGCACAAACGTGCACGATGATAAACGAAATAGAGGAACTTTCGTCATTACTGATGACCTCGTCCAGAAACTCGTAAAGACAGAAACTACCCAATTTTATCATTACCTCATGCCTTATCTACATCTACAACTATACTCCGCGACTCACTTCGCGGTGTGGATGAGGGTACTTCTGGTACCACTATCAGCTACACAACTTGCTATTAGCCAATTAACGCAAATTTCCAGGAGTAAAAGCATACACAATAGCCCGATTTTTGGTCGCATGGACACGTTAGTGACGCTATGTACCCTGTATTCGGTTGACGGAGCACATACGTTTTCTTATAGTGGAGAGGGAATAAACAAGAATACAACTATTTTGTTGCATTGGATGAATTTTGAGTGTTTTGCATCTGAAAAGTACAGTGTAGCACGGAACGTATTCCGGACATCACTCTTCCTGTAATGGAGCACTTTTGCTATTGTATACACTGCATCACTTACTCGTAGTTTTCGTTTTGTACCCTCCGCAGCCGGACAAAACACAGTTTCGTCAGGGTCCATCTGATCCCGACAATCTGTCATTTCGCCCTGTTGTGCTACATTACAGTAGGTTGATCTTGCAGACATCTTCAGTTCTAAGTTACTATGTGGCCTACACCCCTGCAGGATTCAGTAAGAGAGAAAGAGTGGACGAGTAGGAAGTGATAGTTGAACCACTGTTCTGAGACTCTTCACATTCACGGGACAACAGTGGATATGAAGCAGCCATTTTAGCACTGACATTACAGCGGCGTCTTGATTTCTAAAGTATGCAGTCCTCAAAACTAGACAAGTACTCCCTCTGTTCGTGTGCTTTGAAAGATTTTTGTTGATTTTCAATGCCACGGCCACTTACCTCGGCAGCTGTTACGAGAGGGACTGTCCACTTGCAGGACGTCATGTACACTTCATTCGTCGACCGAGTTATCGAGTTTACTCGTTGTCCGTGGCGTCTTCAGACGAGTCTTCGCTGGCCGTTGGTACTCAGTTCCAAGTGGAAGTTATCACTGAAGACAGTTCTACTCCAGTCAATGAGATTCCAGGCCGAAGACGTCCAGTAAAGTGGTGGGATATCAACCTTACTGTCGCCCGCCATAAGGTCCGTCAACCAGGAGTGACGATCCGGGGTGCCATTTCTGTTCATAGCAGGACCCCTTTGGTTGCTACTGCTCGGTAACCGTCTTTCTTGTCTGCGTTGATTGCCTATGCTGCTTGCCTACTTGGTTCTCATACACTAGTATGACACAGTATTCTTATCTCCCCCCCCCCCCCCCCCAATTGGATACTGTGGTTCAATGTGCGTGATAATACACTCCTGGAAATGGAAAAAAGAACACATTGACACCGGTGTGTCAGACCCACCATACTTGCTCCGGACACTGCGAGAGGGCTGTACAAGCAATGATCACACGCACGGCACAGCGGACACACCAGCAACCGCGGTGTTGGCCGTCGAATGGCGCTAGCTGCGCAGCATTTGTGCACCGCCGCCGTCAGTGTCAGCCAGTTTGCCGTGGCATACGGAGCTCCATCGCAGTCTTTAACACTGGTAGCATGCCGCGACGGCGTGGACGTGAACCGTATGTGCAGCTGACGGACTTTGAGCGAGGGCGTATAGTGGGCATGCGGGAGGCCGGGTGGACGTACCGCCGAATTGCTCAACACGTGGGGCGTGAGGTCTCCACAGTACATCGATGTTGTCGCCAGTGGTCGGCGGAAGGTGCACGTGCCCGTCGACCTGGGACCGGACCGCAGCGACGCACGGATGCACGCCAAGACCGTAGGATCCTACGCAGTGCCGTAGGGGACCGCACCGCCACTTCCCAGCAAATTAGGGACACTGTTGCTCCTGGGGTATCGGCGAGGACCATTCGCAACCGTCTCCATGAAGCTGGGCTACGGTCCTGCACACCGTTAGGCCGTCTTCCGCTCACGCCCCAACATCGTGCAGCCCGCCTCCAGTGGTGTCGCGACAGGCGTGTATGGAGGGACGAATGGAGACCTGTCGTCTTCAGCGATGAGAGTCGCTTCTGCCTTGGTGCCAATGATGGTCGTATGCGTGTTTGGCGCCGTGCAGGTGAGCGCCACAATCAGGACTGCATACGACCGAGGCACACAGGGCCAACACCCAGCATCATGGTGTGGGGAGCGATCTCCTACACTGGCCGTACACCACTGGTGATCGTCGAGGGGACACTGAACAGTGCACGGTACATCCAAACCGTCATCGAACCCATCGTTCTACCATTCCTAGACCGGCAAGGGAACTTGCTGTTCCAACAGGACAATGCACGTCCGCATGTATCCCGTGCCACCCAACGTGCTCTAGAAGGTGTAAGTCAACTACCCTGGCCAGCAAGATCTCCGGATCTGTCCCCCATTGAGCATGTTTGGGACTGGATGAAGCGTCGTCTCACGCGGTCTGCACGTCCAGCACGAACGCTGGTCCAACTGAGGCGCCAGGTGGAAATGGCATGGCAAGCCGTTCCACAGGACTACATCCAGCATCTCTACGATCGTCTCCATGGGAGAATAGCAGCCTGCATTGCTGCGAAAGGTGAATATACACTGTACTAGTGCCGACATTGTGCATGCTCTGTTGCCTGTGTCTATGTGCCTGTGGTTCTGTCAGTGTGATCATGTGATGTATCTGACCCCAGGAATGTGTCAATAAAGTTTCCCCTTCCTGGGACAATGAATTCACGGTGTTCTTATTTCAATTTCCAGGAGTGTATTTCGTGTGAGTACGACCCTGATTTTTAATTACTGATAAAACAACAGATAACAAGACACGCAACAGATAACAAGACACACACGCAAAACCAACGCATTCAGTAACGGGGGTCTAACCGCTAGCATTTTTTCAGGCCTACACCCATATTCTTACTGGGTTATCAAAGGGGAGAATGCTAGTTGATTTGGCAATATTTACTAAGGTAATTAGGGGGTTCTTACTCTTACAATTATGGATTTGAGCTTTCAGAGATGGAAGGTAATTGTTTGAAAATTCCAACTCTGGTTTTTTAGGTGACTAAATTTTAGATTTTGTAATTGAATATAATCTGGAATAACTGGTCCATACTACCATCAGTGCTGAAAAGTATTGAAACAGTTAATTGGTCTCGTATTATCAGCTGATCAGTGGTCACACTATAGGTAGGCCGAAGGGAATTCATTGTCATGCACCAGGGCACAACCCTTCAATGCATTGCCACGCTGAAGCACACCGCCGAGCACTGCGGGAAATGCCACTACTACCTAAATTAATGCACAAGCGTGACCTCACAGATCTGGGAAGCTATCCAAAGAGATGCTTGAACACACAATTTTCAAGTACACTCGTGAGACGAGCCAAAGAGGGAAATTTCATCTACATCCATACTCCGCAAGCCACCTGACTGTGTGTGGCGGATTTGATCCGCGAACTGTATCTACCATGATACATTGCATTTCGCATCTTGCCACCTTCCAGACGAAGCGTCTCCACCCTCCGTCCTCTGCTCAGCACGTCCTGGCTACCTTTCCTCCGCCACGCTACCGACCAGGCACCCCGGGCGTTGTTCGAACTGACAAGTTCCCGTTGGCTGAAGGCTAACTCTGCCATCTACACTCCTCAGAACCGATCTTTCCGGAGTGACTGAAACAATCCCGGTGTTTAGCTTCGCTAGTTTCTCTTTTAAGAAGCCTACTGAATCTACTGACAATTTTTTTAAACAGCCCTTCACCTTTCTAAGCCCCACACATTCACACTGCATGCTCTCATACATACTCGAAAGATACAGAGAGGACGAGGAAGTGTTACACATTGAAAAACTAATCGAAATAAAAATACGTAGTTGCCTTCCACATGTCAATAAGGTTGGGTTATTCACGAAGGGTAGTCGCTGTACCGTTTCACCCTCTTACAGCACAGCCGTACGTCGACTATATTCTACGCCCTGTTTTGCCGCACTTCTTCGCAGACTATCACGGCGTTACATTTCAGCAAGATAATACCCGCCCTCGCACGGCGAGAATTTCTACTGCTTGTTTTCGTCTTTGCGAAACCCTAACCTGTCCAGCAAATTCGCCGGATCTCTCCCAAACAGAGGATGTTCGGAACATTATGGACAAGGCCCTCGATCCAGCTCGGGATTTTGACGATCTAAAGAGCCAGTAGGACATAATTTGGCACTATATCCCGCGGGAGGACATCCAACAATACTATCAATATGAAACCGAGTAAATGCTTGCATAATGGCCAAAGTTTGACCAACATGTTATTGACTTGCTCAATTTGTGAAGCTCGTTCTCTTTCTCTCTCTCTCTCTCTCTCTCTCTATATATATATATATATATATATATATATATATATATATATATATATATATATATATACTGGCCATGAAAACGGGTATTCATTGGACAAATGTATTATACTAGAACTGACATGTGATTATATTTTCACGCAATTTGGGTGCACAGATCCTGAGAAATCAGTACCCAGAACAACCACCTCTGACCGTAATAACGGCCTTGATAAGCCTGGGCATTGAGTCAGAGCTTGGATGGCGTGTACAAGGTACAGCTGCCCATGGAGCTTCAACACGATACCACAGTTCATCAAGAGCAGTGACTGGCGCATTGTGACGAGCCAGTTGCTCGGCCACCATCGACCGGACGTTTTCAATTGGTGATAGATCTGGAGAATGTGTCGGCCAGGGCAGCAGTCGAACATTTTCTGTATCCAGAAAGGCCCGTACAGGACCTGCAACTTGCGGTCGTGCGTTATCCTGCTGAAATGTAGGGTTTCGCAGGGATCGAATGAAGAGTACTGCCACGGGTAGTAACACATCTGAAATGTAACGTCCACTGTTCAAAGCGCCGTCAATGCGAACAAGAGGTGACCGAGACGTGTAACCAACGCCAGTATGGCGATGACGAATACACGCTTCCAATGTGCGTTCACCGCGATGTCGCCAAACACGGATGCGACCATCATGATGCTGTAAACAGAACCTGGATTCATCCGAAAAAATGACGTTTTGCCATTCGTGCACCCAGGTTCATCGTTGAGTGCACCATCGCAGGTGCCCCTGTCTGTGATGCAGCGTCAAGGGTAACCGCAGCCATGGTCTCCGAGCTGATAGTCCATGCTGCTGCAAACGTCGTCGAACTGATCGTGCAGATGGTTGTTGTCTTGCAAACGTCCCCATCTGTTGTCTCAGGGATCGAGACGTGGCTGCACGATCCGTTACTGCCATGCGGATAAGATGCCTGTCAACTCGACTGCTAGTGATACGAGGCCGTTGGGATCCAGCACGGCATTCCGTATTACCCTCCTGAACCCACCGATTCCATATTCTGCTAACAGTCATTGGATCTCGACCAACGCGAGCAGCAATGTCACGATACGATAAACCACAATCGCGATAGGCTACAATCCGACCTTTATCGAGGTCGGAAACATGATGGTACGCATTTCTCCTCCTTAGGGCCCGATGACCATTTCCCCCTTACACGAGGCAGCACAACAACGTTTCCCCAGGTAACGCCGGTCAACTGCTGTTTGTGTATGAGAAATCGGTTGGAAACTTTACTCATGTCGGCACGTTGTAGGTGTCGCCACCGGCGCCAACCTTGTGTGAATTCTCTGAAAACCTAGTCATTTGCATATCACAGCATCTTCTTCCTGTCGGTTAAATTTCGCGTGTGTAGCACGTCATCTTCGTGATGTAGCAATTTTAATGGCCAGGAGTGTGTAATATATCAGTGAATACACTTGCACACGACATTTGAATTTTTTTCTGCGCTAATGGGCGAATGTCCCAGCAATAGACTGAAATAGTTTCCAAGCCTCCCTCCTCCCCACTATCCCCGCCAATGCCGATCAAGTTTTTCAGAAGGCTTCTAAGATTAAAACTACTTAGAACAGGTAATGGTAATAACCTCCGGACATGGGGAACACAAGACAGTGACGACGAGACTAGGCATGATATAACTAGCATCGGAGCCGCCAGTGAGGAGTGTAGGTGTCAGCGGGCCTGGAGAGCGACCCCATCACGGGGAGTGCAGATCGACTGCCGGCGCGGCGACGCGAGCGCAGCGGCGTCCGCGGTATGTGGCGTGTCCAGCGGCGCCGGCCCAGCCGCAGCATCAGCCTTGCAGCCGGGGTCAAGGCCGACCGGCGGTGCAGCCGCCAGCACGGGACACGGCACGGCACCCTCCGAACTGCTCCACTCCACACCACTCGCACCTCCTCCAACAGGCAGCTCGCACGTATTCACCTCGTGCATCTTCCAAATAAAAAGCTCTTTCCAACACCATTTCGTGCAACTACCACTGCTTGTTACGATCGAAACTATTACCGTAGCAGGAAAAACACCAATATCGCAGAAGTTTTCAAATCCAAACACTCTAGTGGAATTCCTGTGTGACAAATGATCGCCGCCTGCTACGTGTAGTTCGGCAGCACAGCGCCGTAGCCCTGGGACCCTATGACACCACATGCTACCCTGATGTCGGACTTGGCCACCCAGACGCGCTCGACATACAAATAATGAGAGGTGTCGGACACCTCACTACTGCAGCGAGTAGAATAACTCTAGCCTCACATCACCTACCAGTGATTTTTTGACGTAGATATTACTAGGGTAGAGCCACCTAAAAAAGACGGCGACACCTGGGCAAGGTGAACTGGGATCAGTTTAAGAAGGGTCTAAAACACTCCCTCGCTAATATCCCACACCCAAACACTGTCATAACTGACGAGACGTTAAAGCAGCTCACCGACGCAAGCGAATGATTTCGCCACCTAGATCTCCCGACATGAATCCCATAAAACGTCTGTTGGACATAATCTAACGGCCAATTCGTGCACAAACTCCTGCACCGGCAAGACATCCGCAATTACGGACGGCTATAGACGCAGAAAGGCTCAATATTTCTGCAGGGGACTTCCAACGACTTGAGTCCATTCCAAGTCGAGCTGCTGCACTACCTGGGTTAAAGGAGGCCCAACACGATGTTAGGAGGTATCTCATGACTTTTATCACCTCAGTGTAAAGTCTTTAACGCTGTTGTAGACAGGTACTGCAGTCAGCTTAGAGGACGCGTCGTGGTCGTGCGGTAGCGTTCTCGCTTCCCACGCCCGGGTTCCCGGGTTCGATTCCCGGCGGGGTCAGGGATTCTCTCTGCCTCGTGATGACTGGGTGTTGTGTGATGTCCTTAGGTTAGTTAGGTTTAAGTAGTTCTAAGTTCTAGGGGACTGATGACCATAGATGTTAAGTCCCATAGTGCTCAGAGCCATTTGAACCATTTAGAGGACGCGTTTCAGCTGTCGAGATCAGTCTGCAGTGGCCCCTGTAAAGCCACATGCGCACTGTTCACTTACGGCTGCTCAATTCCCGGCTTTGTACGTGACGTCACGGTTTCGCCCTCGTTCTGAAACAAGTAACAAGTAAAGCGACCCCGCAGCGGGGCGAACTAACTATCGATACTGCTACTGCCTCATACTCGCTGAATCTGGTGAATACCTTCTTATCTTTATGTGCTTGTCTGCGGGACGGGGAGGTTGAGGACTGTCTCACTGGTTTTTCTACAGGTTTTATGCGGCCCGCCACGATTTACCCACCGTGTCAACCTGTTCATCTAACAAATAGGCCACTCGGTAATAGGTCGTTGGTAATTTTTTAATGTTTATGGTACATGAACTTCAGAACTTCTGCGAAAGCAGTTTGAAGTAAATCTCAAAAACTTCAGAGGAAATCGTCTTTGACGTTTTTATGTGCCTTGAATCTATGGTGGGCTGCTCACTCATTATGTGGGTGGCCCGGCTTCGATTCTCGCCCAACGCAAACTTCCAAACAAAGATTTATGTTCTAACAGGATATCCGTGAAACAAAATACGTAAAGATGAAAAAATAGTTGGTAATGTATTCTTAATGTAAACAATCTTTGTTGATAGTCTTTCATTAAAGATCGGAAGTTAAGAGTTCGCATTTGAAATAAAAACTGGAATTTTATGGCAATGTGTAACTATAAATAAGGAGACATCAATTTTTCACGAAAATGACCATTAGAAATGTGATAATTACCGTATATTTGATACACTATATTTAAATGGCGTAGGTATTCGAACTGAATTGAGAAAAACGAAAAAGTAACGAAATCAAGACTCGGACCAATGATAACCGCTCTCGAGCGCTACAGATTTCTTTCGTCTATATGTATTTTATGCATCACAGAAATATTCGTGGTATATGCACCTTTCTTTTAAAATTTGCATCGCCGGGTAATGAAACCCAGTCCACCGACACGGCAAGTGAGCATTCTACCACAGATCCGTGTGAGCCATTGAAAAAAAGGTGCTACATTAGCGAATTAAAGGCAGCCGCTAAACTTCAAATCGGATTTTCTCGCGAATGTTTCAGAGTTGCATCGAACGGATTAAGTTGGTTGATGTTTTGAGATCTGAACTTCACTGATCATACATACACTGACGGGAAAAAAAATCACACCACCATAAAATAAACAATATAGACTAATGAAACTTCGGGAGTACATTTGTCTAGGTGACACATTTAAGTGATTAACGTTGCAAGATGACAGGTCAGCGTAGCCGCCAGAATGTTCAATGCAAGTATGCAGACGTGCTAGCGTTCTGTTGTACAGGTTCCGAATGTCAGTTTAGGGGATGGAGTTCAATGCCTTTTGCACTTCGTCCGTCAGTACAGGGACGGTTAATGGTGTTTGTGGATGACGCGGGAGTTGTCCGGTGGTGTCCCATATGTGCTCGACTGGAGACAGATATGGTGATCTGTAGAGCAAGTTGGGTTACACTTAAGTTACACTGTTGGAAAACATTCTCCGAAATGCTGTTCGTGAATGGCAGCACAGCATGTCGAATCACCAAACTTGTGTCGGTGCGTTTCCTTTTCGTTCTTTTTCCAGCACCTACCTGTGAACTCGTTGCAGCAGATCGCCGGTAGGAAAGCCGAGCAGAAACCTACCGTACTGCAACTCGCACCAGGCTGTACAATGTAACTGTTCTAAGAATCGGGAAAAGGTTTTAATTTTGAATGAAAGGTGGAAATACTGGCAAAACTTCGGCATTTTCTGAAGTTTTGAATTAAAAGTTCACTGTCAAGCCCGTGCTAATCCTAACAGTCATGCACAAACCCTTTCATTCGCGTTAGCAAGTTTATGGTAACATATTTCCCGAAATCTGATCAGCTACTAAACACGGATTGTTCTTAAATGAAAATGCTCCCCACACTTGTACGTTTATCGGTGTCTAATGCACTCAAGCTTTTGGTCACCGGTCTGCTCAATATGCCAGGCGGAGTTACTGTCTTTCCTCATACACAAAATTACTTAAAAAATCCCTACTTCCTAAAAACACACCGGAATGAATATGCCTTCACTTTAAAGCACTTGTTAGGCATAGAGCACAACTAAAACCGGCAAACTATAGCAAACGTCTTTATCCCTCCATCTCTTCTTCTTGTCAGTAATTTTCATATATTCCTTTCCTCATAGACACTACGGAGTATCTAATTTCTTAACAATACGTCTATTTTCAGCATTTTTCTGTAGTATCATATCTCACACTTCGATTCTCTTCCGTTCCCGTTTTCTCACCGTCCATGATTCACTTCCATAAGAAGCTGTGTTCCGGTGTACATCCTTAACAACGTATTTCTCCAGATAAGGCCAATGTTTGTTATTAATACACTTCTTTCGCGGTGGAATGCTCTCTTTGAGTGTGACAGGCTGCTTCTAATATCCTCTTTCCTTCATAAAAGTATCATGCAGTGCATTATTTTGTTTCCAAGGCAGAATTCACTCATATCAGCTACTGCATGGTCCACAATATCGATGCTGAGTTTATCAAGAATCTATTGCTCTACAAGACTCTGTTTTTCCTGGTTTAGTCTCCATCTGTATTCTGTGCGCTTTAGACCGTTTATTCCATTCAGCATGTCCTTCAGGACATGGGACAGCAATGTCATCAGCGAGTCTTGTCACTGATATCCTCTCTAAGTTTTAATCCCACTTATGAACGTCTCTCTTATTTTCTTCGTTTCTTATTCTTTACAAAGGTTTAACTGTAAAACGGAAGGACTTCAGCCCCACCTTGTGCCTTTTTAGTCAAACTCTTTATATACTTTCATTCTTATTGTTTCCTCTTGGTTCTCGTTCCTATTGCCTATTGCCCGTCTTTCACGATAGCTGCACTGACAGCTTATCGAGAAGAAGCTGGGTGTGAATGTTGTTCTCTGATAAAGATATTACCACAGGAGAGAACGGCGTGGCGGACCGCACAATGAAACCAGTCTGATGACAAAAAAAACACACATGTGACCTTTTAGTTAACAGCTAATATTAAACTGAAAAGTCTTATGTTTACGGACTGGTAGAATAATTTCGTATTTAATGTCGATAAACAAACAGCGTTTTAGTTCCGTTAATACTTATTTCGAATCGAGTTTCGTCTTATTGGCCCATGTATCAGAAAACCACTCACAGGCGTGTGTAGGAAAACAGATGTTAGAAATAAACATACTACCAGCAATCACATAATGTTCGCGTGTTACCTAATGTGATACTTGCGAAATCGAGTACACACCATTCTTGCTGTGTGCCAAACATATTAAATTACAGTATACAAGATGAATAATATCAAATTTAATAACGAAAGAACACACAATTGAACTACACAAATTGTGTGGTAGTAATACCAAAGGATGTAAGGAAAAAAATAGTTCAGACGGGTTCAAATGGCTCTAAGCACTATGGGACTTAACATCTGAGGTCATCAGTCCCCTAGATGTAGAACTGCTTAAACCTAACTAACCTAAGAACATTACATACATCCATGCCCGAGGCAGGATTCGAACCTGCGACCGTAGCAGCCGCGTGGTTTTGGACTGAAGCGCCTAAAACCGCTCGACCACTCAGGAAACATAAAGTGAGGTGTAATGACAATTACACTGTAGTACACGTTTGTGGAGATGGATTTGATCATTGAGGTTGAGGTCTAAGTGTGTATGTGGTTGGTTGAATCACGTGTAGCTTAGTTGTGGGGACGTAACACGACGATTTAACATTTCTCGCCTAACATCATGAACAAAAGTTCTGTGTTTGTTGACAGCATTTTTGTTACTAATATTCGGTTTCCCAAACACTATTGTCTCGTGTCGTAGAAATAGTTTCCTGACGACGGAACAATAAGCTGAAGACTGGTTCGAAACAATAAATATTAATGGAACAGAAACGCTGGTTGGTTGTTTTCCGACCTTAAATATGAAAGGTATCTTTATTCGCAATTTTTAAACCAATATTCCTCAATGTGTATTAGTACCTCGCAAAATGTATGCAAATTACAATGCACTACCTTTGCACAATAATTACCTCCTTACCTACCGCATTCGACCAAACTTTCTGCAGCTACGCCCAAGCTCTCCTCGCCTTATTTGGCGTGTTCAGACGTTCAGCTCTCAGAATTCAAGAACGGGGTTCCATTCTCTCCTAAAACGTGTTCCAGGTTTTGTTTCCATCAGTTATGAAAAAGCCGCAGCTGCTACCGCGTTTGCGGTGCCACTAATGAGGGGGAAATGTCCTACACCAGTAAGCGCCTTAATGTGTACGGAGCATCCATTAAACACGAGCTGCGCTTGTACTCTGTCACAGGCAGACATTTATTAAGCGCTAAACACTGGATACGCTGCCTTTGTTCAGACTTCATTGCAGTGGCTGTGTTCATCAGCGACTGCATCATTCTTTACCCACTGCTCTCCCCATTTACTGCGTATGTTTCGTACCTGTGGCCTGCGTCCGTCTGCACCGTGACGAGCATCTCGATATTCCAGCTCACAGCTGACAAGGTTCACTAAGAAGCTTTGTAACCCTTTGATTCTCGGGAGCTGCAATTTACAAGATGCATAATATAGTCGCAAAAATAATGGTTCAAATGGCTCTGAGCACTATGGGACTTGACTTCTGAGGTCATCAGTCCCCTAGAACTTAGAACTACTTAGACCTAACTAACCTAAGGACATCACACACATCCATGCCCGAGGCAGGATTCGAACCTGCGACCGTAGCGGTCACGCGGCTCCAGATTCAAGCGCCTAGAACCACGTGGCCACACCAGCCGGCAATATAGTCGCATCCGATTCTTATTCAAATCTGTAAGCACACCATTTCATCTGAAAACTTTAATTATCCTAAACGGAATGAAAATTACATGTTTCAGGTGCACAGTAGTAATTCACTACTCTTCCTTGTTGTCTCAGATAGTATTAGCGGGGTATTTTTCGATGACAATGACTCTCCGATCATTTCCACAATCTAGATCCACCTACCGCAGCGTGTCCGCAGAAGGACCACAAAAATGCTTAGTGAGACAATTTAAACTCCAGATTAGCTTATTACTGCGAATGTCTGATGACCTAGTGACGGATTCAGTGAGAGAGTTGAGTTGTCCATCCCACTGAGATAATTCACTCAGCAACCAGTGAAGCTATATCAAAATTCTACGTCCATCGTAGAAAACGTGTTCTTTTATGAGTCAGTGAGCGCCAGCTAGCGAGCAAACCGCTGCTCGATGACGCTTCAGGCTCTGAATAGACCCAAATGTAAAATCTCTAACAGATTACCGGAACGCTCGGTATACAGTTTGATGAGTTATCAGAAACAACAAGAGGCGGTCACATCGAGAGCCCAGAACAGTGGTTATCATCATTTTCATCAACACAAATAGGAGCGACGATAATGGGGATTCCGCAGCTAAGAATAATACAGGCGCTAACTGTTTTATCGAAAAATTAGGGTCATGTTCTTGCGCACGAAGACGCACTGAAAGAGCACGTTTATGGCATTACCAATTAGTCAGCTTGTCGATTTGCTTCTGCAGTGAGAGAGAGCGAAGACAAGCTCAAGTTGCGATACTTCAGATAACTAGAAAAAAATTATATAATTTCCTTCAACTAGGAAAAATGAAAAATAATTTGGAATACTACCAAGTAGGGAAAAGTAATTTTTTTTTTTTTTTTTGCGACAACAATCACGAAATGCAATTTCTCTTCTGAAAGCTCCTGACATCTGACTGTGTACAAGAACCCGAAGCCAAGACTTTGGCTTTCGCAGACACTGCTCTTTTGTTCAAGTTGTGCCATAAATTTCTTTTGTTCTCGAACTCGATTAAGTACCTCTTCATTAACATTCGGTTCTATATGTATTCTTCGCCCCCTCGTACAAGATGGCATCTGTTCCTTGCTGCTGTGGAAGAATTTTTAATTCTGAGATTAATTTAATATTTACGGTGTGAGAACTGTTCCTGCATCCATCGCTGCATCTGTTTTCTGGCAATTGTCTTCTTTCTCACGGGGAAGAAGACAGTTGGTTCCGTTTACTTCATTTCTACCATTAGATGAGAGAGGACGTGAAAGAGACTTGGTATCGGCCGTTACTGTTGAGAGGATGCAATATATTTTTTCCAGGCTACTGTATGAATTTGTTTCGATGAAACATGTATGATAAAATGGGAAGAGAAATGATTCAAATATTTTGACTAGCGTATATAATTTAACTACACATTAATCACTATTTATTAAATTACAAATGCTATCCTTCGACAAAATTTCCTCTCGCGAAATGAAAATGAGAGTAACTTTCCATGAAAAGGAATGGAGCACTGTCTCCATACTTAATTGATACAAATAAAATAGATAACTATAGTAGTGCATGGATACTGCACTCGGTAAGAACACACACTCATGAAAAGTAAGAATGCGGCTTTGGTTTCCGAAGCACTGTAGTACTCCACAAAACAACTAAAAGTTTATTAATGGCGCCACAATACGCTTGAGTCATCGGTGAAATGTGCAGTTGCTTAACCGCATAAATAACCAGCTGATTAAAAGTTCTTCCTTTCGTTGTCCAAACCTCGTTTTCATCCCGAAGACCGGTGTGCTGCTCTCTAGCCTGTAACTCTTCATCTCTTCACGCCTACTTCATCCTACATCCATTGGAAGCTGCTTACTGTACTCAAACCTCGGTAAAAGCTTTGTAAAACGAAGATCGCATAAGAATTTCTTTATTTACAACAACCGGTTTCGAATGAATTTGCTGTTATCTTCATGTAAGTCTGTCGAAACCTGCTGTCGTAAATAAAGAACTTTCTTGTGATATTGGCTGTAGAAAGTTTTCACGAAGTAAAACAGATCGCCCCCTCCTCTCCCTCACTTCCTTCCCCCCTCCGTTCTCCCTTGTGTTACCAAATCGACAATTCTTTGATGCCCAACTGTGTCCTATCAACCCATGCCTTCTGGGTTTCCTCACAGTCTCTTAATTAATACATATTCTTCTTCAGATTACCTTCCATTCAGAAGGCTGTTGCACGCAGCGACTGTTATATTGACATGTAAATAATAGATTTCAGCTGTGAGTCGTCCTTTTTAATTTTACTGGCAGATCTAGATTTCAGCTAGAAACTAGCCGTTCTCAATGCACTATCATTTTTTATCAATGCATGTAATGCCTGTTGGTCGGGCTTCATCCACAGTTCATTGAATACTTTTTATTTACGTATTCTTCTATTTGTACATTTTCAAAATTATTTTCTACGGTTACGTACCACAGTCAACATCTATTAATTGCATGTGTACTGAGGCGATGCTAGGCTCACACCAACTTTAGTCGTCTTGATATTTTTAGCACCAGCCTAACAGGCAATGTTTCGTTTAGTCTTCTTAGGTACCTCTCGTACTGCAAAACTGCGAGACCATCCTTGGCTCCACGCGCGGCGTTAGTAGCTCCGCGTAGCAGCATCTGCTGTGACGTAGAGACGTTTGCTTACGAACTATGCCGCGCGATGCCCAAGGGGCACGTAAAAAATACATTAATTAAAGTAAAATGCAAAACAAGTATCTAAACTAATGCAATATATCATATACACAGAAAAAAATCATTTTTGTGGTATTTAAACATCATAATCCATCAAGGGATCACAAATTTAGTATTGGAGGGCAGCGTGGAGGGTAAAAATCGTAGAGGGAGACCAAGAGATGAATACAATAAACACATTCAGAAGGATGTAGGTTGCAGTAGGCACTGGGAGATGAAGAAGCTTGCACAGGATAGAGTAGGATGGAGAGCTGCATCAAACCAGTCCCAGAACTGAAGACCACAACAACAATCCATAACATTTATACTATAATTATAGACGACGAGGATACAGAAAAATTCGCTCACCCTAACGCCTGTGGAGAAAATCTCGAATTTAATTAAGTAAAATTCTCTGTCCTAACACTACCCACATAGTCTTCAGCATTCTTCTGTAGCACAGTATTTCAGACGCGTCTATTATTTTTGCGTACCGTTTATCGTCCACCTTTCACTTTTGTACAAACCTACATGTTAACAAATTATTATTCCATCTCTCTTTCGGCCATCTTCAGTCATTTTGCTGCACAAACAGCAAAATTCATCTATTTTTAGTGTCTCGTTTCTTAATATAACTCTCTTAGCATCATTTGATACAAATCGACTATATTCCATTATTTTAAAGTTACATCTTCTGACCTCTTCGCAAAGATATCTGTTAAATTCGACTGATCTTCCAATTCCTTTTCTGTCACTCACATTCCTAACAGCAATATGGTTAGTAAACATGGACGTTTTAAAACCTTGTCCCTGAACTTTGATTGCATTCAAAATTTCTCTTCATAAGTCTATGGACTACGCATGACCGCGACTCTTACTATTACCAGCTGGAGTAGAGCGGGTGACCCATCCCAGATACTATCCTTGCTGCAGCAAACAGAAGAATGACGTCAACAAGTACTGTGCGCGGAAAGCTCCAGGAACGTGGTATTTGTATGCCGCGGCGACCAGTCACGCACGCACCGTCGCTGGAGGGAACTTCGCAGTGGTCACGCACAGTTGTGCACTGGATGAAAATCAGTCGGTGACCGTTTCCTGCGCGGATCTGTTCCGATATAGCCTGCCGAGTGACATCATGCGTCCTGATTTGGCGAGCAGCCGTTATTGCCTATCAAACAACCTTAGAAGAAAGCGTTCTGACGAACCAGAGTTAAGTGTGTAAATTTGAACATATTTGGGTACACGCACGGATATCCACATCTTTTAACATAAAACTCCGACTGTGAAACTCTCAAAGGATGACTTCCTTGATTCTTGTGTACATTTTCATATGCCAGAGCAGTACATGATAACTTTATCTTCAAGAGCGCTACAGCTGATGAACCAGGACGAACATTAGAAATCAAGTCAGTACATAGTGGCCAGCTCAATCTCGCAGCCTGAAACCCACGGCGATTGTCCGTCTTCTGTGGAAGTTTTGTTCCTTGAAGACCATTTCCTCAGATTTTCGCCGCGCTCAGCGCAACCTTACAAGACCATTGTATGTATTTGCTATGGAAATAACACACCGATGAGTCAAATTAATTAGACAACATCTGCTTAGTAGCTTTTTGGTACCCCTTTTAGGGGCAATACAGCAAGGATTCTGATGCACGGTTGCCGAAGGAGGGTGCGGAGCAGGTGCCTTTTTGCATCCCAGGTCTGCCTCGGGTTCGGATCAGGCGTATTTGGTGGCCGAGACTTCAACGTGAGTTCACTGTCACGCTTCTCAAAGCACTGCAGCACAATTCTGACCTTATGATACGGACAATTGTCTTCCTGTGAGGTAGCATCGCCTTCAGGGAAGACAGCAAGCGTGAAGGGATGCACGTATTCTACAAGTGTGTCCATGCAGTCCTCAGTTATGGTGCCGTTGATCACCATCACAGGTCTCGTGGAAGCCCAGGTGAAGGTCCGCCACAGCATAATATTGCCCCCACTGGTCTGCTTCCGTGTCTCGGTGCATGTTTCGAGAAGTCGTTGTCACAGTTGATGACGTATCCGGAAGTGACCAGGAGTAATAAACACGATTCATCCTACCAGGTGATACGATGTCACTGTTTCACCGTACAACCTAGATGTTCCTATGCGCTCTGCAATAAGAATTTTACGATAACATTAGGTCAACACGACAACATATTGCCGATTAACTGTAGTGTGGAAGCCATACTGGAGAAGACCTTGTAGCAAAAACAGACTCGACCGACGCAGTGCACCTAGCAAAGTGGCGCAGTGGTTAGCCCACTGGACTCGCATTCGAAAGGACGACGGTTCAAACCGGCGGCCATTCTGATTTACGTTTTCCGTGATTGTCCCAAATCGCTTCAGGCAAATTCTGGGATGGTTCTTTTGAAAGGGCACGGCCGAATTGCATCCCTACTCTTCCCTAATCCGATGGGACCGTTGACATCTCTGTCTGGTCCACTACCCCGAAAAAATGGTTCAAATGGCTCTGAGCACTATGGGACTTGACTTCTGAGGTCATCAGTCCCCTAGAACTTAGAACTACTTAAACCTAACTAACCTAAGGAAATCACACCCATCCATACCCGAGGCAGGATTCGAACCTGCGACCGTAGCGGTCGCGCGGTTCCAGACTATAGCGCCTAGAACCGCTCGCGCTACCCCGAATCAATCAATCAGTCAATCAATTAATCAATCAATCAATCAATCAATCAATGTCAACCAAACAACCAACCAGTATTGGTATATAGGACGTTACTGTACTGCAGGGGTGCCGAGTGGAGACACTTCTGTGTTGTCGGTTTTGTGGTGTGGAACCTGTGGAGAGTCTTTCGGCGCTAATGAAACATGGTTAGCAAGTTAATATTTATTCATTGAGATTTAAAGTTGTGTGTCATATCGTCAGCTTGGGCAGAAGCCTCGTGCTAGTGACACGGAGGAATTCAGCTGACTCCTGTTGTCGGCTCAGTTGGCGAGACTGTTGCTCCAGCAAGTCTTGCGGGCTATCGTCTCCTGTCTGCAGGCGAAGCCGTAGCGTTAGATTTTAGCCCCACACTGACTTACAGCACACTCAGTCTCGTTGCGGAAGATGTTGATGGCGCACGGTGTCCCGTCAGAATGTGCCGCACTATCGGATGTTGTGTAGTCGGCTGATGCTGGCCCCATTGTACAGTTGGGCCCTAGTATCCGGAAGCGCCTGCAGCGATGATCAGGAACAGAGCACCGATTGGCCCTCTCACCCAGCAGTAACGATGATGTTAGTGCGATAAACACCACGAGATGTATTGCTGTTGGAAGACCTTCAGTATCCCCATCAACAACGTAACAACGTGGTAGGCAGACAATGCGAAGTCCCATGAGTGGCAGGTCATGGTTACTGGGATGTTGCATCTAGAGAAGCAGCATGTTCATGAAGAGTACTGGAACATCTAATACATGGCTGTCACTACACCTTAATAATCGTTGAATCGAGTGCTTCGCTACGAACTCCATCGATTCTAATGATCAACTGTTCCAGAGCCGGAGGATCGCTGTATTTTTGGAGACGGATGGGAGGCTATACCGTGAGATTCTGTTCGTTAGAACCCTATGTGGCCCACTTCTCTACTAGTGGTCAAAGTCTCATGAAGCATGGTTGGTTTTGTAGAAATGAGTTCGCTTTAAACTTCGAGAGCTCGCGGTTCTCCCAGCGCTCTCTCTCTCTCTCTCTCTCTCTCTCTCTCTCTCTCTCTCTCTCTCTCTCTACCTCTCCCTCCCCTCTGTGCACGTTTTGCTTTTAATACGTAACTTGAGCGTGGCGATTGGTGCCGATGTAACAATGTCTGCTCATTTCCGCAGCAGACTTGAGTTAATTGTTGCTTTCTGCTGTGTACCTAAGTCACCACCTCCGCCTGATGTCGACGGTGGCATTGCTAGCGTAAACTTAAGAAAAATTTTAATTTTTCCTCTTTAGCATTCTGTGGCATAACAGAACCTTTAACTGGATAATATTTCAGCATATCATAGACGTGATAAGGGCAATCGCTCACATCACATCGCATATTAATGCTATTGTAATCCGTAGTGAAACATGACCTAATAATTAAGAAATTGATATAACATGGAACTTCCCACAACAAATTTTCTGAAGTGGAGCATAACTGTACAAACCACCTAATTAACTAGTAAAGTGCAAGTAAAAAAGATTCAATTCGATAGTATAGGTAGTTGGCTGTTAGCCAACACGTAGTCAAGGAGAGTCAAACGTGACATAAATTTTCGAAGAAGTGAGAAACAGGCTAACTGTTGATGAGAAATGGCTTATACCTGTTTGACAGGAGTTACGGACGCGCTATTATCTGGATGAGGAATTGTCGTTTGTGTATGGGACATCGTAAATATAGTTCTGGCCGTAACTGTACTGCAGACACTCGCAAGAGGAGAAATCCCCGCCATCCATCTCTCGGTGCATTGCGCATGCGGCTGAAACATTAATTTCATGTTCCAGATATGCATCGTCGCACTACCCCGCAAGAGTATAGTGATAAATGTTGAGCACAAAGTAACATTATTTCTTTCTTTTTCATTTTCTTCTCAGACAACGTACGGTTGAATAAGCTACCCATATACCACTCTATTCTGAATCTCACCTCAACCTGCTGCACGCAAGATTCCTTCAAAGAATATGAGAGGAAAAAGACAAATTGAATGAAACTTAATATCGATACTACGTTTTAGCTGAGACGCTATTAATGTCTTTCCTTTTTGCTCAGCACTTAAGCAGCCGAGGGCTGCTTAAATAGATTTATTTTCAAATTTTTATTTGTATGCATGGAATTCAAAAGGATTAAAGTACTTAAGATATGACAGCAGTGATAAAATGGTTTCACTGTAATATCTGCAGTTAGTTACCGGTCTTGCTTTACTGAGTTTCAACAACGCCCGGAATTTCTTCGGTTTTTCGTTTCCCAAATGATTGAACTTCTGGAGAAAACGGCACGTTGGTTATGATCGCCTGGAAATGAGTCTCGCACAAGAAAGATGTCTGCAGTAAAGTTCGACCGTGATTCTACACAGAGTTCCATCCTCTGTCTGAACCGCTTCAGAAGGAAATATTGCAGTTTCTCACTGCGTGTAGCCATAAGCGTGGTCTCCGCCGTCATTAGGCAACTTACACCTTTGTGTCAAAGGCACGATATACAGAAATTTCCCTTGATACACTGAAAAAATTCTGTAATAGTGACAACGTAAGAATAGAACGAAATATTTTTCAGCAGTTAACATTTATTACCATTCCCGTAACTACTTTCTTGAGGGAGCAGAATTATCGTACTGAATGAATTTGCAGTTTGTGTCACCAACTGGAAATGTTGCACAACAAGCACGTCTCGAACCCATGACGGAGTTACACACGTACCTGATCCACACCTGCTTTCACTGGAGTCTTCGAAATTGGGTGTTTGAAAACTTGCAATTGCAAGTTCATGTATGGTCAGGCTGTCTTCACCCAACCACTACAATATAGCTCGGCGTTCACGTCTTCAACATGAAAATGGATCTCCACATTCTTTACACGTCTTAATGAGTCTTACTCTTTGACTACAAATTTTATTTCAAAAACATTGAAGTATGGTTATTTTAATTAATATCTTACTCATAAGTATTAATATGAAGACACTATTTCGCACCGTTTAGTTTTCCAAGGGAGTTCGGGTGCGGGGGACAGGACAAACAGCATTTTACATAATTACCTCCAGGGTTTCAGAAGACGGCCGCCTAAAATCTACAAGACATACTGAAAAACGAGGCACATAAATGGACAGAGCATCTCTCAAAGTTTGTAACTTTCTCAACAGGTGCCCAGTATGGACTTCATTTGTGACGAACCAAGTTTCAAGTCGTGGGTGCATGTCGTTGGCGCGATGTGCCCGGGAAGGTGCGAAGGCAGTCCGCTTTGTGAAATTACCAACTGATTACCTATCTGCGGGTGCGAACTAATTCGATGTGACAATGCCGAGACGAGGGTCAGCAATGAAACCTGAGGACAGCACAACCTAAAGGTGCAATCTGTAATTATAAGAATTCTGCCAACCATTAGTAGGCTTACCTTTACCAGTGGGATACACACATAGCAGTAACATACAACGAATTCCAGTTGGTTCTCTGGTAACCTGTTGTGGGAACACTATGTGATGAAAAGTATACACCCGGCCGAAAATTACTTAAAAGTTCGTGGGGCCCTCCATCGGTAATGCTGGAATTCAGTATGGTGTGGATCCAACCTTAGCCTTGATGACAACACCCACTCTCGCGAGCATACGTTCAGTCAGGTGCTGGAAGGTTTCATGGGGGATGGCAGCCCATTCCTCACGATGTGCTGCACTGAGGAGAGGTATCGATGTCGATCGGTGAGGCCTGGCACGAAGTCGGCGTTGCAAAACATCCCAGTGTGCTCTATAGGATTCAGGTCAGGACTCTGTGCAGGCCAGTCCATTACAGAGATGTTGTCGTGTAACCACTCCGCCACTGGCCGTGTATTATGAACAGGTGCTCGATCGTGTTGAAAGATGCAATCGCCATCTCCGAATTGCTCTCAACAGTGGGAAGCAAGAGGGTGCTTATAACATCAATGTAGCCCTGTGCTATGATAGTGCCACGCAAAACAAGTGGTGCAAGCCCCCTCCATGAAAAACACGACCAAACCGTAACACCACTGCCTCCGAATTTTACTGTTGGCACTACACACGCTAGCAGATGACGTTCACCGGGCATTCGCCATACCCACACCCTGCTGTCGGATCGCCACATTGTGTACCGTGAATCGTCACTCCACAAAAGGGTTTCCCACTGTTCAGTTGTCCAATGTTTACGCTTCGTAGACTAAGCGAAGCGTCGTTTGGCATTTACCAGAGTTATGTGCGGCGTATGAGCAGCCTCTCGACCATGAAATCCAAGTTTTCTCACCTCCCGCCTAACAGTCATAGTACTTGCAGTGGATCCTGATGCAGTTTGTTATTCCTTTGTGATGGTCTGGATAGATGTCTGCCTGTTACACATTACGACTCTCTTCAACTGTCGGCGGTGTCTGTCAGTCAACAGACGAGGTCAGCCTGTACGCTTTTGTGCTGTACGTGTCCCTTCACGTTTCCACTTCACTATCACATCGGAAACAGTGGACCTAGGGATGTTTAGGACTGTGGAAATCTCGCGTACAGACGAATGACACAAGCGACACCCAATCACCTGACCACATTCTAAGTTCGTGAGTTCCTCGGAGCGCCCCATTCTGCTCTCTTACGATGTGTAATGACTACTGAGGTCGCTGATATGAAGTACCTGGCAGGAGGTGGCCGCACAATGCACCTAATATGAAAAACGTATGTTTTTGGGAGTGTCCGGATATTTTCATCACATAGTGTTCGTCCCGATGGTGGTCAAAAGATAAAGGAGAGTTCTGATCGATAGAAATGAAAAACGGGTGAATTTTACAAATTTTCATAGAAGGGATTTACCTCTTCATTACACATGCGTTCATGGATGAAAAAATACGTATAGTAACAAATGAAAAATGACGGCAGCAGCCCTTGTGAAAGTATGCGCCTCGCAGCGCGTCCTGGTTTGCGAGAAGCGTTGTTGTTATTTCTGACACCCATAAAAACAGAAAATTCATTAATTAGAAGGAATGTAGGGACCATCACGATGGGGTTTTGAAAAATACCTCGAAGCAAAAATGGCAATTATTTGAAAAACATGTTAACTTCTAGGCCTGTTTTTCTAAGTTCAAATGTTTAAAGAAATATTTAAAATTTGAATACAAAAAAGCTGTAAGGCCCACTAAATTTAATTCTTTCATTAAAAAAAACAAAAAACAAATAAATCGGTTAATCTGTCGAGCTCCACAGAGCTTCGCCCACTGAAAAGTTTTGTTTCGAGAAAAACGTGCCTGAAGTTCGGAGCTAGAAGAAGAAGAAGAAGAAGAAAAAACCGCTGTTTCTCAACTTATGGTTAATCTAAGATCCCACGTCCACAGAAATATTCTTCTTCTTCTTCTTCAAAAAGGCTCTGGTTCTGAATTTGGTGCTACTTTTTTTCCCTTTTCAGTCCGATCTCTCTCGCAAACTGAGACATTCCTTGCTTCGTGGCGACATGAATTTCCTGTCAGATAAGTCCGCTAGTGAAATATGCTTCCAAATCCTTGCATTTGTCCTCTAGCCAATCCTGCCTAGCGATTTTGATCTTCATGACAGTCTCATTTTTTAAACGTTTGTTTTCCCTTTCGCCTGCTTCATTTGCTGCATTTTTATAATTTCTCCTTTCTTCAATTAAATTAAAAAAGTGAAAGTAGTGGTGTGATGAAATCTGAATGCTTACGTACATTGCCTATTTTAAAACTCGATTTGCCAATAAGTTGCACCACAGACAAGAGGCATGGAGTCAACATTTTGGGTAGTTGTAGTGTTTTCATTCGTGGAATACACAGTACCAGGAATGATGCATATCTATTAAGTACAAAGAGCAGACGATGCTGCCTCATGGGACAGGTGAGTCCGTAAGCACTAAGTTCTACAACCTGTTGCGGACGTTTTGTCCCATTGCATTCATGGACTAGCTTGTTGACGTCATAGGGAGAGTGTCAAATTGCATGCCTCGTGACTCTACTGAAAATAAGCCACGGTTTTTAATCACTCGTGCCGGCCGGAGTGAGTGACCGAGCGGTTCTAGGCGCTACAGTCTGGAACCGTGAGACCACTACAGTCGCAGGTTCGAATTCTGCCTCGGGCATGGATGTGTGTGATGTCAGGTTAGTTAGGTTTAAGTAGTTCTAAGTTCTAGGGGACTGATGACCTCAGATGTCAAGTCCCATAGTGCTCAGAGCCATTTGAACCATTTAATCATTCGTCCCTCCTGATTTTCAAAGCTGAACCTCCTATTTTTGGTTTGCGAAGGTTGGCAGTAATGCATAATACTCAGAATATGTCCCTGCACAATCTCCGAAAAATGTCAGTGAAAGTAGAGTTCACCATGCACATATCCCATCCCCCACCCATGCCCTGTTTATCCCTCAAAACACACACACACACACACACACACACACACACACACACACAGTTAGAAACTAATCAGTAGTGCAGCAGCAGTCGTAGCGACTAAATGCAGTCGCACAACTCCTAGCGGCTGTAAAAACACTGTGGACAAGGTGCCGCACAGGCGTCAGTAAGCCCACTGTTCGGACAGCATTCCTTAGGAGGCGACAACAGCCGTTTCGTGGCGACAAGAAACTCGGAAGAACATAACAGACCGTCACCGCAGCAGCAAACGATCGGAATTCGTCGGCTCGTACTCTGTTACAAAACGTCCTTCGGCCGCCACGCCAACAGTCTCCTGCGTCGGGCGACCGACAGAAATCCGATGCGGAGACCGCAGAATGCGTTTTTTGTCAGTCTGGTAGAGCACGGCAGCAGGTCGGGACAGGTCGAGGTTCCCTGTCTCGATTTATGGCCGGAGAGGCGGCCGCGCTCCCGGAGAGAGTACGCTCGCCCTGGGCAGCGACAGCGCCGCGTCATAGGAGAACGTCAATTACCACCGGAGAAGCTCTAGGCGACGCTTCGGTCGAGAGTGAAAAGCCACGGTTGGCTTTCTCCCGGCAGCGTCTCTCCCAGACCGCCGCCGCATTAGTTGTGTCCTGGGCCGCGCCGCGGAGTGTATGTAGCACCGACGTTCTGTTCTGTTCCGTCCGACGCCCGTAGGCGGGCGGTCTGGACGCTTCGTCATGGAGACGAGGTGTCCTAGGCGGCAGCTGTGTTACATAGATCGTGATGTGCTGTTCCTAGGTCGCTACCGCGAGAGTCTCCTTGTATGTAAGGTTACTCGTTCCTTTGAAAGGATTTCTTCCGAATTGTTCGGCATCTGATTAGTATCTAAATTAAATGGGAATTAGCGTTCCCTAACAATTCGTAGCCTCTCCAGACTTTCCGGAATGTGTAAAAAGTGTTCCTGTTAAAAGAATCGACCGTGGAATGACGTATAGATACTTCGTGGAACATACAGTACCAGGAATGATGATGCATATCTATTACGTACAAAGAGCTGACGATGCTGCCTCGTGGGACAGGTAAGTCCGTATGCACTAAATTCTACAACTTTCGTAGGCGTTTCATCCTGTTGCATTTGCGGCATAGTCGTTTATAAACAGTGACAGATATTTTTACGTCACAAGCCGTAGCGATTGGTCGTTGAGCACTTGTAACAATGAAACTTCCTGGCAGGTTAGAACCGTGTGCCAGACCGGGACTTACTGGCAGATTGAAACTGTGCCGGACCAGGAATCGAGCCGGCAGAAGTGGCCGTGCGGTTCTAGGCGCTGCAGTCTGGAACCGCGAGACCGCTACGGTCGCAGGTTCGAATCCTGCCTCGGGCATGGATGAGTGTGATGTCCTTAGGTTAGTTAGGTTTACCTAGTTCTAAGTTCTAGGGGACTAATGACCTCAGAAGTTGAGTCCCGTAGTGGTCAGTGCCATTTGAATCATTTTTTGAACCAGGAATCGAACCCGGATCCTCGCTTGTCACAACCAATCCTCTCGCCGACTTACTTTAATTCGACAGTACTGTCTTCCTACTTTCTGTCGTACGTACATCGTGTTAGTACCGCAAGGAATGCAGGAGACTTGTTGTGTAGTCTGGAAACATGTAGAGTGTTTTAATATTTTCATTTCGCGGCCCTGTCAGCAACTGTATAAACATTAATTTTAAATTAACAACAGCTTCAGGTGCAATGTTTACCTAGAATTACCTAGGTTTCAGTTGGGGTAACCCAACCTTCTTCAGAATAAAAGTAACTACGGTTATGGACAAATCGTAATTATCCCAACTGATACCTAGGTAAACATTGCAACTGAGGCTTTTGTTAATTTAAAATTAATATATACAGAGTTTTCGAACATAGTCACTCTTACGTGAAATGTATCTGTATAACACAGCCAAGCTGTTGCAATAAGATATAACTTGACTTGGTTTCGATAGCGACTATGGGTGTCCTCATGAGAAAAAGAAAACAAAAACAATTATCTTTAACAGATTACGAAACCATCAATATAGAGGAAAAACTAAGACTGGACGGTTATTATACTCAACAAATTTATGAGGTGACTATACTAAGATCTAGTCATAGTTGACAACACATTTACGAGTAAAGTGCTCTCGTTATATAAAAAAAACTTATTAAAATCATATTTAAAACATTATAAAAATTACAGGTATTGTAACCGACACAGCAATTTTTACTGAGAAGTACCATTATTATGTCAGTTCCAATATCTGTAATTCTTATAATGTTTTAAATATGATTTTAAGAAGTTTTTTATAAGACGAGAGCACCTTGCTCCTAAATGCATGTTCAACTGGTACTACATGTGAGTATAGTCACCTCATAAATTTGTTCAATATAATAACGATCTATTGTTGGGTTTTCCTCTTTATTAATGAGTTTTTAACCTTTAATAGGTAATTGTTTTTGGTTTTTCTTTTTTTCTTGATGAATATACCCATAATCGGTGTCGAAACCAGGTCAAGCTAAATCTTATTACGATCGGCTGGCTGTGTTAGCAACCGTATAAGAATGTGATTTGTCTGTCTCACAGGCGTATTTAAAATTGTAAGTACCTGGGTAGCTTATTCGGTGAAAGGATTGGTTGTGGCAAACACGGTTGCAGTTTCGATTTCCAGTCCTACACCAAGTTTCAACTTGCCAGAAAACTTCAGAATAGTCCTATCTACAGAGTGAAAGATGCATTCTGGAAACATAATACTTAAATTCTCCACCTACATGCAGGCATATCTGTACGCGGATTGTTGGCATCATGATCATATATGGCTGGCTTCGTCATCTCACCTAAATTTACGTATTTACAGCACGACGAAGATTACATCGTGTACCTCAATGATTCATCCCTCACTCCCTCCCCGCCTCCCAGAACTTGTTTCAGAAAACGTACACAGTTTGCAATAGCTGCTAACTTCGCTAACCGCTGTCGAACATGAAATAAGGAAAACTCGAGTAACCTAAAGATCTTTAATAAAATTAAATTTTATCCGAGACGTAAGCCATTAAAAATTTTAAGGGTTGTTTGACATTGTTGTTTGAGATAGGCCACGGGGTGGGTTCAGCTGACAAGTGGAATTGGGGTTCTTCCTCCTTGCGGATATATGAGAATGCGTCGCATGTGTATTTGTGGCGTTTAGGTGAATGTAATGGATCCGTGTATAGGGTATTTATATATTGATGATGATGATGATGATGATGATGATGATGATAGAAGAAATCAGGTGGCACGTATGGCCTCCTGCTCCCCAATATGACCTAGGGACCCGCCGAGTTTAACGTCACCGCGCGGGATTAGCCGAGCGGTCTAGGGCGCTGCAGTCATGGGCTGTGCGGCTGGTCCCGATGGAGGTTAGAGTCCTCCCTTGGGCATGGGTGTGTTTGTTTGTCCTTAGGATAATTTAGGTTAAGTAGTGTGTGAGCTTAGGGACTGATGACCTTAGCAGTTAAGTCCCATAATATTTCACACACATTTGAACATTTTTAGTTTAGCGTCGCCATCCGACAGACAGATTACCATGAACAGTGTCACATGCCCTCACTTCACGAGACACAATGGAGAGATCTGAAATTTAATCTAAGACATTGGCACGAAGATCAGTGTTCACAGAATTTACACCACCTCTCCTTCCCATCCTGGTGAAATAATGGCTGTGATAATTTAACCCACCGCCAGGATTCGAACTGGCTTACATCCGAGTCGAGCGCCTCCTCATACGCGTACATTAGACAACTCTGCTATGGTGACGGGCAAAAGCCATTAGCAATGTACTAGGACAATGAAACTAAGTTTTTCACCTACTTCCCCAGACTGCAGAAACTGAATGTGACTAATACGCTGTTCATGCGTGCCTTGTCACGATCGTGTAAGTTCTCTTTCTGACTCATTTGCCTCCAAAGCTTCGAACTTCACATCGAACAAAGTTTTCACTTCAGCAGCATCATTGGGGCTACAGACTGACTTCCGTTGAGTAAAAAAGATTGACAGGCTTATATTTCCAACCGTGTCTTTGGATCTGGACCTACATCTCTCCGATATTTTAAAACATCATACCAAAAACGAGTAGTTTCTGACAATGCTTTAATGTGCCGGTGTTTTGGAACAGCATATTTTCAAAGCACGCAAATTCTAAATAAGAAAACACCAATTGCAATACTTAAACCTTGTCATTTAAGCTTCCAAAATATTTCTACATATGTTTTCTGCAAAAGCACCTTACAGTGAGTAAGTGATGACTGTTCAACTCGGCCCGTAATGAAGAAAGCGATCTTTCATCGCGTGGCATCATATTTCACAGAGCGTTTCGAAAATACGCCGGTACCTCTTTTGTTCTTGCTTGTAAATGCTTCGTAAGATGAAATGCCGCGTTGCAGCGCCACAAAGCTCGTCGCGCTCAACGTTCGTTTCCACACAATATCGTGTGAGGACGGATTTAACGGCTGAGTAGTCATATGAGAAGTTCTTTTCGGCAGGAGACGTGTGCTGCCTTTCTGAAGACTGCTTTCTGGTTTAAATGATGCATTCGTGTTTTGTGCACTGTGACGGCAGGCGTATCACATCTCGGTTTCGTCACTGAGCAAGCTAAATACGTACGTTACAGATAGTTTACTATGCTTCAAGACCTCCGTAATCCGTAGTTACGAGGGAATCCGAATTTGTCTTGCAACCCATTGGCTAAAACATTTTGGACAAGTGTGCCAGTTCTCACGAATCCCACGTTCCGAAGATAAGGTTTTACTGGGATGACCGAAGTTCAGCTCGTGCCGTGCATCACACGCAGATTCATTTCTAAATGCATGTGTGCACACCCCGTACAATAATTCGTTGCCACCGTACTTCCGCTACACTCTTGTGGGGTAGTCGTCCTCATGTGCGTGGCGACAGCCGATGTCAGTTTCTTATGAGAAGTCAATTAACGGCGTAGGCTGTTTATTTAAAATAAACGTTTTATTTCATTGTTAGCGACTAACTCAAGAACGTACCTAGCGAGGGGCTGATGGAGGGCAGTTTACCACCTCCTCCCTCTCCCACAATGTACAAATGGGTCTCAAGCCGAACGCACATCCTGCCAGGCCAAACCACACACATCTCATATGAATGTTTGGTATCTGTTTTTTCGGACACATCGCAGAATCCTCAGCTGTTCTACATTATATGTAAATTGAAGTATGAGAAGGGAAGAAAGGAGAGGAAAGGGGAGGGTTCGCTGCTATCAGCTCCATTGGGAAATTGCGTGGAATCGGCGGCGACAAATAAAAATGTGTACTGGACCGGGACTCGAACCAGGGATCTCCTGCTTACCAGGCAAATGCGGTAACCACTGGGCCATCCGGAACACAGAGTTATCGCAACTGCATGGTCTATCTCGGCTCGCAACATAGCCGATCCAAACTTCCATCGAGCGCCACCTATCCGCAGCCCCTGTCTATTTCCTTCATATTCGCTCGTCCGAGATTCCCACGGAGGTCTGAAAGAACAGACACCACGCAGAATCCGCAGATGTTACACATAAATGTAAATTGAAGGTGGAGCGGGGAAGAAAGCAAAGGAAAGGGGAGCAGTGATCCCTCTCCTTTCCTTTCTTCCCCGCACCACCTTCAATTTGTAGATACATCAGTTCAGTATGAATTTAAAGAAAGCCAGAACACGTAAATGACATCTGAAAACTGTTTCTCTGTCATCCCATCCCACCTCAGCTCAGATCTTGGATTAGCTAAATTCGACACAGTATTGTTGAAAAACTTGATATGGCTTCTGCTTTAGATAACTCTTCTGGGAGTGCTCTGACCACAAAATTATTGCTGTTCTCTTTTCTACACTGCACATAGTTGAACGCACTGCCATACTGTTTCATCCACACCTCTCGTTCCGCAGGCGGCGCGATCTGTTGGCACGTATCAAAACTCTTAAGTGGATATGGTTCCTTTGCAGGAGCTAGACGAGCCTGTAGAGTTAACTCTGTTGCTGTATTGTGAATTGCTGCCAACTGTGTAGTTCGAGGTACCGGCAGAGGACTTGATGTGGCGACCGCATGTTGCAGGATGCGGCTGTTCAAGCGGCGCTGCTCGGACCCGAGCCCGCAGCTGGTGTCGCTGAGCCCGCTCAGCCAGGACGCGTGCGAGTCGCAGCCGGCGACTCCCGACTGCTCGCTGGACCAGCCGCCGCCGCTGGGCACCGCCACGGGGCACCAGGCAGGGGCGGCGGCGGGTACCGGCGCAGGCGGCCGCGGCGCGCACCAGCGCGAGCGGCCGCGCAGCATGCACGACCAGCCGTCGCCCAAGGCCACCAGGAAGGGTAAGCCATGGCGATGTTGATGACTGTAGCGATGTTTGGTGGCTGTGGCGATGTTTGGTGGCTGTGGCGATGTTTGGTGGCTGTGGCGATGTTTGGTGGCTGTGCTGGCAGATTTTTCCACTACTACTACTACTATTAGTATAGTCTTATGAACTAAACAGCTGCTTTGTCACCATAAAGTAGTAATGTCTTTAAAACTACTTAAGACAACAATACACTGTGCAACCAAATCAAAAATGCGAATGAACGCAATGACATTATGTGAAATACCACAATGACCTAAAGATAATAAAAAATAGGAAAACGAAGCACAGATGGCAAATATGATGCAGAATAATCGTCGACTTACTGTTGCTGAGTAACTATTTAATAGTAATGATTGACCCACTCTGAAACACTACAGCCTCCCTCCAGATACTTTGCAGAGGGTGCCTGACAACACACACAACCTGTAGACCCACATCACACTCGTGCCATTATCATTTAAAATAATCGACAAATCAGAAGCTAAACAACTCTGTTATCATATTGGTGCTGCAGTGTTTGACGGACGGGTTTTTGTTCCTGTCATATGAGAAAGTTATGCTCAAGGACGCAAAACTTCATACGCATATTCTCTCGCTTAGATGAGGACATTCACTGCTTGACATTGCAGTGTGCCAGTGATGCTGTGGAATATAGTATTATTTCAGTGTTTAGAGATTTATCGTGCGAAGCGAGACAACAGACACCTAACAAATGCAGAGACGCGCTGCTAGGACAGTGTTAGAGAATCCTTTGAAGAAGGTCGAAATAGTTCTCGTGAAACCTTGTTGACCGATTTTAGAGGTCCTGTATGCGAGGAAGACTGTTTCACCAGTATCGCATATCTCGCGATGAGGTTATCAGAATAGAGCACGAGTTTGGGGCGTCCAAGGATTCATAAGACCTTTTTCCCTCCTTCAGTATGCAAATGGAATAGGACAGAAAATCAGTAATATTAGTGCGAAATATCATCCATGCACAGCACAACGGCTTGTGGAGAGTGTAACGCCACGGGAGAAAATAATAGTCATTCTCTTAAAACAGTACACTGGTCGCGTTTGAGCGCTGTAGGTGGTGTGTAACTGCTACCATTTGATCCTCCATCAAATTGGTTCAAATGGCTCTAAGCACTATGGGACTTAACATCTGAGGTCATCAGCCCCCTATCTTAGAACTACTTAAACCTAACCAACCTAAGGACATCACACACATCCATGCCCGAGGCAGAATTCGAACCTGCGACCGTAGCAGCAGCGCGGTTTCGAACTGAAGCGCCTAAGTCCGCAGCTCGTGGTCGTGTGGTAGCGTTCTCGCTTCCCACGCCCGGGTTCCCGGGTTCGATTCCCGGCGGGGTCAGGGGTTTTCTCTGCCTCGTGATGACTGGGTGTTGTGTGATGTCCTTAGGTTAGTTAGGTTTAAGTAGTTCTAAGTTCTAGGGGACTGATGACCATAGATGCTAAGTCCCATAGCGCTCAGAGCCATTTGAACCATTTTGAAGCGCCTAGAACCGCTCGCCCACAACGGCCGGCGATCCTCCATCCCCGAACATGTCAGGCTAATGAATTGCGTGCGTTTGTGTGTGTGTGTGTGTGTGTGTGTGTGTGTGTGTGTGTGTGTGTGTGTGGAATCAGTGCAGGAAAATTGGTCGACGCGGAGACAAGATAAAATGCCAGAACGGGTCTATCGTCTTTGGACATGTCCATGACAATGCCGTGAATGAAACTGCTCGATTTGTTGATCAACATGGAGTGTCCAGCGTGTGTCAAGGAGTGCTGTATCATTGACAGGCACGTTACACATCATAAGACCAGTGGACGTAGAAATATCTTAAGCTGCAGGGACAGGAGAAGCGTGTCACACCGTGCCAATGTTAGCTGGTTTCAAACCCAACTGGAATTGCTCCAGCCAGTGAACCCACGTCAGCGTCAACCAGTTTCAGAACGAATATTGCGAAGGGAACTACGTACAATGGACATCGGTATCTCTCAAAATGTCTTTGCTTAGAGCGACACGCAAAGTTACACGTCTTCAGTGTGCCAAACTAAACAGATCCTGGATAATAGCTGACTGGAGGCGAGTAGTGTGATCAGAATAATTGGCGGAATGAGTTGCCGTGAATATGAACCAGGATGTTGTTTCAGCATCCTCGGTGCCAAGCGTTGCCCTTTGTTCTAGATCTTAACAATGAGTACGCTATGGATCTAATATTCCAAAATGACGACAGCCGTTCTCATAGAGTTGCACGCATGTGTTCCTGGTTTAACGAACGCTCAGACAACTTCTCGCACCTCGACTGCCCTGCTAAACCACATGAACTAAATCCCGTAGAAAATGTCTGGGGCTCTTTGTACGTCAGGTGAAACGTAGTAATCACAACCCCGCAGCTTGGTGGCTCTGGGGCTTCAGCTAGATATGCATGCCTAAAGAAGTTCGTGGCATATCCCGCCCGCCAAATCGAGGCCATTATCAATGCCAGAGATAGTTACACTGGTACTAACTTACTTTCTCCCGGCGGTGACGAATTTGTTGACTGATTACCTTAAATAGACTGAGTGATCATTAATTCTTACGTACGAATAAAATCTATCCCGTTATTTTGCTAGACGGTAGTCTGCACAGCTCTTGTGTACGTTTTTTTTTTGATCCCATGCTGACGTGAGCGGATTCATTTTCCATATTTAAGAGACTGTCTACTTAACTCAAACCGAGGGATTTAAAGTAAAAGATGTTGGTACATTATTCACCATATGTGAAAACTTGTCACTTGCACAAATTCCCATGTTCCTGGAAGGAACGAAGGAACGAACTCGAGGGTCTTATGTCCCACTGGCGAGAAGGTCATTGGGGACATCCGGGTTGGGGAATAATGTGGAAGGAAATCGACCGTGCCCTTTCAGAGTAACCGTCACACAGATACTAAACCTGGACCGCAGACCGTAAATATAAAATGCCATTGTCTTGAGTGAAAGACCAGTGTCTTACCACTGCGCCATCGCGCTTGATTTGTGACTGGAAAACCGTACTGAATCCAGTGAGGAGGTAATGACAAAGGTAGAAGGCTGATTTGCAGACTTTCTGGAATCGCGCTTCAGTTTCGAATCTAGCCACTGGAGAAGGTGTTAGACCAAGGTACAGTGAGCTACAAGTGTCGAAATATTTGTGATTTGAAAAGCAGCCTTCCAGTGTTAGGCAGAAAACTTCGGATGTCCAGACACAGGTATGCGCAGAAATTTATCCAAGAGGGGCCATGATGATAATACTGCCATATTGGATGTAACTGATTCGTTCATTTGAGAATGTACTGTGCCCCAAGAACTGTGCCAGGGAGCGTACAAACCTTACTCTACACGAAACTCTTAGCAGCTACCCTCTCAAAGTTTTAAAGGTAGGTACATTATTTTCATACCTAATGGTAAGCATATTTCATCAGTAAATCCAAAGCAGGTCTGGAAACGAAAACATTTTGTGATAGAGTTTTGTTTTATTCAGTGGCCGGTTTCTATAGTTACGATAATTAGATTGATCTGTCTCCTTAAAGGTAATAAGAGAGGCAAATAAAATCTATAACCAGGATTGTTATCGTCACACAATACAGTAAAAAAAACAATAAAATTGTAATAAACAGTCAAGGTCCGTGATGCAGTGTCGTGTTACCGAGGGCCCTCCGTCGCGGGTCCTGAGTATTTATTACAATTTTATCGTGTTTATTATATTTTGTGACATCAGCCATGGCTATAAATTTATTTGCTTCTCTTATTAAATTGATGGAGACAGATCTACCTGACTATGACCATAACGATCGAAACTGGCCAGTGAATAAAGCAAAACTACGATTCTAGAACGTTTTGGTTTTCGCTGATTCACACACATTGAATCACTGTTATTTTCAAGATGGCGATGGCACCCCTCAAAAAGCACATCTGTTTCTGTTATTACATGCTACCTATTTGACCAATCAATGTGCAGTTACACCCTTCTTATGCTTAAATCCGTGCAATTATTTACTAACAAAAATGTTTTTTTTTCATATGCCAATGATGTTTAGTTCACACTGAAAATTAAAAACTGATATTGTAGAAACAATAAGAGCTAGTGACTAAATCCTGTTGGATTACAACAAACATAATCAGCAAAACGCCACATCAATACCCCACGAGCTAGAGAAACAGGAAACAAAGATTAAAACGGCTTATTCAAGTTTGATGTCATCGAAAACATTTGGTTTTCTTACAGAACGACTCAAGTAACCGTGTTAATGGAGTTACTGCAGTATTTTCATGCCTTCTCTTACGTATTGTTGGAATATTTAAAGTCAAACAAAATGTGCTTCGAAAGTTACATCTTTAGGTTTTTTTTTAGTAAAGCGTACCCTAGAACTAGCATTACCTGTGTAAATTACGGAAATCTCGCGGAAAAGCCCTCAAATTGGCCTGTAGAAACGGCTTTTAACAGACTTACGTCTGAATCTCAGCCGGAGAGTTCATTGAACAGCCATACCAACAGGTGTTCGTAGCCGCGCTCGCAAACGGTAAATCTGAGGTGCAACAGAACTACAAACAAGTGTCGCTAGAAATACTCTAGAATTTTGTGATGGAAAAAGAAGTGTACATCCGCAGATTATATAGGGGCCAAGCGCCTCGCTTAGCGCTACCCCACCCCATCCCCAACCCCTCCCACGCCTTTCCGTTCCGTATCCCAGTGTTGCTAGGGTAGGGGTGACCAACCCTTCAGTTTACTTGGAACACTTTCGAAGACACGGGTATTTGTGGGGCCATACATAATATACTTAACAATAACCGCCGAGGAAGGAAAAATTACGGTTGGGTCAGTGAAAAACCATCATCGTGTGGCGACAGTTTCGGATTGAAAAAGTATTATTTTACGTAAACGGATTTTTTATTTTTATTTATTTATTTTTTGTAACCGGTCATGTGATAGACGTTCACTTCGTGGGCCGCAAGCGGCCCCTGTGTTGGACACCCCTGGTCTAGGTATACGCAGCGTTCAAGCTTACAATTCGCTTAAGTAAAATTTCTTCTCGGTTTATGTTGTTAGAACCCTGCTCGGCTCGAGGAGTAATTGTACGTCGGGATCTGGCGAAAGATCACTTGGCTAGTAGGTCGCATCGAAATGGCGTCGGTGAAAGGGATCCCCAAGGCTGCTGAGCAGACCGATGGCTGCTCAGGGCTCACGCACCACGCTCTGCGCCGATAAACAAACGACGCGTATTCGTGAGGGACAGTAAACTTGGACTGCTCCGATCCACTGCTGGTAACTTCGGTGTCCAGAATGCTCTTCAGAAATGCTGAAGCAGAAGTTAGCAGCGTTGTTTATGTTACCATGCGAGAATACAGCGAATCTTCCGGGATGTATGATCGCGGGCCATGAAACTTTCGTCCAGAGCTGCGGTGGAAATCTTCAGAGGAGCTCAACGTTGCTATATCAGTACCGTGAAAAGCGGGCAGAAATTCACATGTGTAAAAGCCCTTCCCGTCCGGTAGCAAGTCTCAGCACCTCTGAAGATGTCCAACGCAGCTCTGGAAGAAAAGACAGCAACGAAAAGGTTTCATGGAACACGACGATACAGCCTGCAAGCTACACGCGAGTAGTAGTAGTAGTAGTAGTTATAGTTGTTGTTGATGAATACTATAGCGCTTATTTTTATCTCCTTCCTTTAAAGAGACTTCATTCTTTGTAAAATGCTAAAAAATTCATAGATGGGTATTTTACTATTAAACACAGTGTAACCTCCCCACAGAAAAATTGTTAAAATATTAAAATGAATAATGAATGTGATTCTAATTTTGTGTAACCTCACCAAAAAAACTTAAATAATAATAATAATAATAATAATAATAATAATAATAATTCTGTTTTTTGTGTAACCTTTGAACAAAATTGATTCCCATTTAATGTACCCACAAAAATTCTTTTCTCATTTAATATAAGCTCGAAACAGAAAAATTCCTAAACCTCGTAATAAAAAATAAATTCAGTAACCTGGTAAAATTTGGACGACAGCAGTGCTGCGTCATGGCCCTGTAAGATCATTCTGAATAAAAAGCAAAAATTCTCGCCTCGATAAAGTCGGCAACTATCTGCTCTTACAATAGCTCTTTTCCGGCACAGCTCTGTGCAATGCTGGCCTATACATTTGTTATTTATGAAAGGAACCAAATGATTTTTCTTTTGCAACAATCTGAATGATCATACATTAAAAAAAATTAAATTCTTTAAATTGAAATGAATGCTTGTTAGAAATTAGACAAAGATTATTATTAGGACATTTTTAAAAGATTTACATGTGAGTTTACATAACATTACTAGATATGCGCGAGGCTGCTTTTTTACCTTATACAATAATACTCAGGCTCCGGCGTCGCTGCACCGCGACAGGCCCAGCCAACATGATACACCAGACCAGACCAGACCAGAGCAGACAGGCGACTGCTCGCTAGCAACAACTTACTGCTACTGCTACAGCTACACAGTTCGTACTGCAGTCAACACTGCTCCTTGGTCTCAGATTCTCTTATAGCTTACATATCGCAGGCACCACATACCTCTTACATAACCCTCCACTGGGGGGGCAAAAATTTGGCAGCGATGGTGAGTCAATTGGACTTGCCATGAGCAACAAATTTTTCTAAAATCTACTTAATTAACTAAGTTGACAGTCACAGAGTATATACATATATATAAGTGCATAACATGAAATGTAATATAGTGCACATGCACTGAGTACAGAACATATCAAGCAATCACAAAATTTATACGCAATGAGTACAAATCATATTAACAAATGACATAAAGGGCATACACACTGTAGTACAGAACATATCAAGCAATGACAAAATGTATACGCAATGAGTACAAAACATATTAACAAATGACATAAAGTGTATACGCACTGTAGTATTTTTTGTTGCCATTTTACTAGAACTAGGATAGGAAAGGGAAGGATTGCATCGTGGTTGTAGCACATTAGGTTGCACGTAGCTGCACTGAAAGTCCATATCTTTCTACAGAAGCACAACACCAAGTGTGAGAATCTGAAGTTCTCCTCCCTGAAGTATTAACCAGTGTAGCCAAGACACTGAAATGTCGTATTAATATTCCATGTTATCATTTTGGTAGTACATTAGGTACACCAAACAGTGGAACCATAGTAACATCTCCATTGTTCAAGGTGGTGAACACCATGATGTGTCAACACCACACTCATTCACCAACGTAGAATTAGTGCAGAAACCAAATATAGTGCTCCATGATCGTAAGGATAGACAGGAAAAACGTATATTGCAGTAATTTCTGGTAATTAGGTCAAAAGGTGAAGGATATTAAGTCTCATGCTAGTCATAATTGAGAATTACACTAGTCTATCAACCGATTTGACTAATCGTTGGCACTCATCGCCTAGTTACTGAACACTTCTGTACCATGTATGAAGTATTACAGAATAATGTTCATAAATCATCTGATTACAGTGAACATTGGCACTCATTGGCCAGTTACAAACCATCAGAAGTCATCATTCAAAACAGGAGCTAATGAATGTAGCATCAAGCTACTGGTATTCATATATAATAGGATGTAGGTGACATAATACAAAATTAAAATAAGAAACAGGGCATTCATTGGCCAGTTACAAAGTATTCTTATAGTTTTATAAAACCTTATTCAGTATTATTCAGAAGTTATCATTGAAAATGAGAGTTAATTATTGGCATAGCATTTATAGAGTATAACAAAAATATTATTTACAGAAATTATTGGCATAGTATTTATGCATTATTATAAAGCATCATTCAGTATTACTTAGAACTCATCATTCAAGTGACATAGGACATATTGAAAATGTAACACACTAAAACTGTTACTCAAGGTCTGTGGTCAAATTAACAAAGTCAGACTATGCTTGGCTATCCCAGGACCAAATAGTGTTTTTACCCAACAACTGACATAATCTAGGGGTGTCTAAAGCAGAGTAATGAATAAATTTACGAAAAAAGTTAATTAAACCCAAAAGGCTGCGTAGTTGTTTCTTCGTCGTAGAAACAGTAATGTCACGTAATGCTTGAAGTTTTTCCAGGTCAGGCGCAATGTCTTCTGCTGAAATTACGTGTCCAAGAAATTTTATAGAAGTTTTGCCAAAGTGCGATTTGCTAAGATTAACTGTGAGTCCTTCTGCACGAAAAGTTCGTAACAGTTGTTCAAGAATCAGATTGTGTTCAGACCAGTTAGCTTCTGCAATAACAATGTCGTCTACATACGTTGTAATTCTGTCTTTAAGTTCTGTCGGAAGTACACTATTCAAACCGCGAATAAATGCTGCTGAAGAAATAGTTAAACCGAACGGTAATTTACAAAACTGATAACAGTCTCCAAAACAGAGAAAAGCTGTGTACTTTCTGCAGTTCGGATGGAGCTGAATTTGCCAAAATTCCGATTTCAAATCTAACGTGGAATAAATAGCAGTACCATGAAATTTCTGTAGAAGTTCTTCTAGTGTCTGTGGGCGATCTGTTTCATTAATAATAATGTCGTTGATGTGACGCGAATCAAGTACGAGACGAAGTGAACCATCCTTTTTCTTAACAATATGGAGTGGGTTTATGTACGGACTAACTGCCGGTTCAATAATTCCTTGGTCAAGCATAGCTTGCAATTCTTTCTTAACTTGTTCTCTGTGAATAAACGGAATGGGATAATGTTTGGCTTTAAATGTGTCGTGCTATTTAACTTTAAATTCATACATAAAACCGGACATAGTACCAGGGACGTTGTCAAAAACTGGAGCTTGCTGTAAAAGAATTTTGCGTAGTTGCGTGCGTTCGTAGTCTGTATTTGCACTGCTCTGTTTAACTTTATCACAAATCATTTGTATAACGTCATAGTCGGCTTCGTCTGGAGTATTATAGTTGTGTACGTACGTATCTGTGAACAATGTGGAATGACAGTCTATGTTACGTGATGCGGAAATGACCTCTGTACGATTAATTGTTTGTTCTTCTACAGATAAAGAGTGCTGAAATTCTAAAGCCAGTTTTACATTTTCATCCTTTAACATTAAATAGGAGTTTTGAAAGTCAATAATTGCGTCGTGTTGTACCAGAAAATTCGTACCTAAAATAACGTCTGTTGTCAATAAGGGAACAATCCAAAAATTTGAGTGAAATGTATGGCCTGCAATGCAAAATGATAAATGTGTCTGTAATTTTACATCTACTCCTTTCCAGATACTGCTCCTTTTACTTTAGTTTTGCCTAATGGTAACGTAGGATAGGTATGCTCTTTGTTACATTCGTTGAAAGTTTCCTCATTTATAACTGACATAGGTGATCCAGAATCGATTACTGCTGAAAATTTGGATGATCCAATCTTTACTTCAATGACAGGGTGTGAAATGGTTTTTCGAATAACTGGTTTTTCCTGCAAAAGAGTGTCTCGGATGTCGTCAAAGGTAATAACATTTTCGTGAACAAGATTCCGCGTATCTGAAGTATTGCTTGCGTTGCTGGAAGATGCAACCTGTACTGTATCTAGTCAAATTCTATCCGACGTGCTATTATTTGCGGGAGGATGCTGTGGCATTTCGACCATTTGTACTGTTCTGTTATTTCTTCCTGACGTATTACGTTCGGGATGATATCTACTGTCTAGTTCATTCATGATAATTCGTTGTTGCGGGTGATTTTGTTGCTGGTAAGACCGACTGTTACGCTGAAAACTGTGCTCATTACTTGTACGTCTGTCATGATAGTAATTGCTATACGGCGCGTTGCGATAAGAGTTAAAATGATGTGTTTTCTGTACGTAGTTATTTCCTTGTTGCGGTGCGTTGCTATTTGGTGTGGCCGACGCTATACGTGTAGGCGGCGAAACATTAAGGCTTGGTTGACCTTGCAAACTGCATTGTTGGTTAGGTATGCTAACCGGTTGGTTTTGTTGCTGTTGTTGGGAAAAAAAACCTCTATTGTTACCAAAATGCTGTTGCTGATAATTATGACGATACTGATGATTAAAAATTTTGTCACTTATTAAAATTACGCTGATAGTTCTTGTCATTTCGGGAGTGTCTAATGAAAATTGTCACTTTCGGTAAGACTTGTCGTATCAGGTTTTCTTTACTCCTCCTTAATCCTAGATAGATCGATAGTTGAAGAGCTGTTTTGATAGATATAAAGGATAGTAGAAGAGAAGGCAGCAGTGCAGAAAACTAAAGATGAAACAGCACTACTACGGCTCGGGGCCCTGTGCACGCTACGGCACATATTCATCGAAGCGTAATGAATCCCCGGAGGTCAATTACGTGCTACAAATAAATTTTAGTTTCTGCGTTACAGGCAATCCTGGTGAACGTTCAAAAGCAAATTGTCGTATCCAGTCCAAAGCGTGACTCTGTGTTCTATCATTTTTAAATACTTTAAATTTTCTCACGGATAGAAAGTGCTTGTAATCAAAATTATCGTCTCTGTATGTCTGAACAGGTTCAGGATTGTATGAGAATCTATTTGTCTGTGACTGTTCGGAATCTAACTCACGTACTCTCTGTAAATTACCTAAATCATATTGGCTGTGTGAGTCTGACAAATGTTTGCAAAGTGGCGTATGCTGTGATGTGTTAAAGGCTGAAACATTTTTCATTTCTGTTACTTCTTGCTGTAAAGTTGACAATTTTCTACGTAATGTATTATTGGACGAACCTATCTCACTGATCGTCTGCTGTAAATTTTGAAATTCGGGTGTCTGATTAAACGAAACAGGTGACGTATCGTCTGATTTGGTGTCATTATTACTTTCAATAACATCAACACGACTGGCCAATTCATCATATTTTTCAGTCAGTGCTTTTACCTGATCATCGTTTTTATTATCACAAGCATTAATTTGTTTTTGTATTTTACGTGTGGTTTCGTTCAATTTTTTAACGTCTGCTTTGATGGCATCGGGATCTTGTATTAGTTCTAATTGTTCAAGTCTGTTGGTCATTGTCTGAAAGTCTACTGTGTGTGTGTGTGTGTGTGTGTGTGTGTGTGTGTGTGTGTCTATTTTTGTTTTAAGATAAGAGATTTCATCATGTAATTCGGTGTTCAACTGTTTGATAGCATTAATTTCGTCTGATACTGTAGCAATATTGTTGTCTTCGTATGTTTTTGCTTTCGTTAACAATTTTCGTTTATCTTCCTGTCTCTGTGCAGTAATTGTTTCCATGGCTTGTTGCTTTACTTTATTCTGTACCTGTATAAATTTACGGTAACGCGTTTCACTATTTTGTAGGTGGAGATTAAAACGTTCGTCAATTTGGCTGTTCTGTTGTTCAAATTTCGTATCTACTTTCGCGTCCAGTGTGTGTGAAAGTTCTGCTGACATTAATTTAAACTCGTCGCGTAACTGTGTTGCGTTTTCAGAGCATTGTTTAGCGACTGCACTAATTTCGCCTCTAAGTAATTTAGTTGTAGCTGCATGTGTATTATTTAATTCTTGAGCCACAGAACTAATTTCTTCACTACTATTCCTACCACAAACCTTAATCTCCTCACGTAATCGTTCTTTAGTATCATGACATTGCACGGCAACGGCTGCAATCTGTTCATTAATCTGTTTAAAGTTCTCATTAATTTGTTCGATCGACCTGTCTTGTTTGTCATTCAACGGTTTGGAATTGTTATCTAGTTTTTCATTAATTTCATTAGTTTGTTGTTTGACATTTTCATTAATTTGTAGCATTAATGCTATAACTCGATCCACGCCAAAATTAGCTGCTGTATTCTCTGTGCTGTGTGATGATGTATCTGTATGTGTCACGTTTTGTGTAACCATTTGGTCATTCTCCGATTCACAAAAAGGTTTGCCAATCGGATGTGCACTATTGGTCACTACACCGGAATCAAATAAATCTGACGTGTTTTGTGAATATTGTTCACCTTCGTTAGAAACAATTATCTGTTCACTACGTAAATTTCGCAAATTAGGCGTGTCAAACTTGGCAGCGTTCATTGTATCAGAACGTGCAGCGTCATCAATTGTCGTTAAATTAACTGAGGACACAATTGAATTTGTTTGCTCATCATTAGCATTAAAACCATTACTAGTGATAGGTACGCACTGATTGTCTGTAAATGGAGGACTATCATTAAGACACTGAGTGTCGCAAGTATTATCGGTCAAATTATTCGAGTCGGCTGTTTCACTCATTGCACATCGCGATGTACTGTTAACAGTTTTTCGCGGCATTTTTTACAAATCAAAATTAACCACAAAATGAAACAAAGATGAAGCAAAAAAATGGAACAAACACAATTACAACAAAGAGCAATAAGTTGCCGATGATCTGTGAAAGAAAGAGTGACAAATTAGTAAATGCGTTGCGCCAGATGCAAACTACATTTAAGTAAATAGGAGCAGATATATATGACTACTTCTCAGAGATTCACAAAGAAATACGATCCTGGCCGGTTGTCGCCAAGTGTAACCTCACCACAGAAAAATTGTTAAAATATTAATATGAATAATGAATGTGATTCTAATTTTGTGTATCCTCACCAAAATACTTAATTATTATTAATAATAATAATAATAATAATAAGATTCTGTTTTTTGTGTAACCTTTGAACAAAATTGATTCCCATTTAATGTACCCACAAAAATTCTTTTCTCATTTAATATAAGCTCGAAACAGAAAAATTCCTAAACCTCGTAATAAAAAATAAATTCAGTAACCTGGTAAAATTTGGACGACAGCAGTGCTGCGTCATGGCCCTGTAAGATCATTCTGAATAAAAAGCAAAAATTCTCGCCTCGATAAAGTCGGCAACTATCTGCTCTTACAATAGCTCTTTTCCGGCACAGCTCTGTGCAATGCTGGCCTATACATTTGTTATTTATGAAAGGAACCAAATGATTTTTCTTTTGCAACAATCTGAATGATCATGCATTAAAAAAAATTAAATTCTTTAAACTGAAATGAATGCTTGTTAGAAATTAGACAAAGATTATTATTAGGACATGTTTAAAAGATTTACATGTGAGTTTACATAACATTACTAGATATGCGCGAGGCTGCTTTTTTACCTTATACAATAATACTCAGGCTCCGGCATCGCTGCACCGCGACAGGCCCAGCCAACATGATACACCAGACCAGACCAGAGCAGACAGGCGACTGCTCGCTAGCAACAACTTACTGCTACTGCTACAGCTACACAGTTCGTACTGCAGTCAACACTGCTCCTTGGTCTCAGATTCTCTTATAGCTTACATATCGCAGGCAGCACATACCTCTTACAACAGTATTAGAACAAAATGAGATAGGAATATTAACGTAATCGTATTATGACAATTAACACTTCGTCATCTTCATTAAAAATGCCCTTTGGATTTAATTTTCTTTGTCAGCTCGTAATTAGAGTATGTATGAAGCTTCCTATGGAGAGCCCTCACAACAGAAAGATCTCTCTCTTGATATTATTACATTGCTAGCACTACAAAGTTGTGAGCCTTTCCTGTTGCCGGCCTTTCCTCTGTTCTCAGCTACCGGTATTTACTGTTTTTCTCTCCTCCTAGTCTCCCCTCACACACACACACACACACACACACACACACACACACACACACACACACACACACACACACACACACACACACACACGCGCAAAACAGTAGTTATATACTAGGCGAAATTTTGAATGCCACTCCTCCAGTCTATTGATGATATGTAGATCTTTGAGCACTCCTGCACAAAAAAAACCAAAATAAAAAGACATCTGAGCAAAAGAATGACAAACATGAAAATACAGAAAATACATAATAAACAATAAAAACCCCAAAAAAATTAAAAAATCTTAATTGCTAGAAAATTTTGAAAGGTAGATTCGTATTCTACACACCAATGTACATTGTAATTAATATTTCACATCTCAGATGCAAAATGGCTTTTGAGTAGAGTTACTCTAGGACAGTGATTCCCAACCATTCTTAGACCACGCCATATTGCAATCACACATTAGTTAGGACCCCACCTCCCACCCCCACGCCCCCACATTATCATCAAATTCAGCACCTTACTATACTGTAGAAAGGACTTTTCTTCGTATGGGAATTCGTGGAGCATCGCAAGTGCTACCCCCAACTCCTCAAATAAGAAAGCTAACTGTCCACTGAGAGGGTAGACACTTCGTACAAAACAAACTTCCCCTACATTACTCCTCTCCATTGCAGCATTTGCTTGACCAACACACTGCAACCTCATTGAAAATCAACCAAATTAAAATTTTTACGTTATACCTATTGTTCGTAAATCACTAGATTGCTGGACTGCTTACTTCTGGTGGTGGTGGTGGTGGTAGTAGTAGTAGTAGTAGTAGTAGTAGTAATAATAATAATAATAATAATAATAATAATAATAATAAAAATAATAATAATAATACTGTGTACAGCACTATAGTAGATCTTATGTAGTTACTGCTGTGTTAATTCATTTATATGTTTCGAAGAGGGAAATGACGCAATTTCTGGACTACCGAAGGTGCTACCTACAACTTGGAGAACACGTTTTCTTGGCCTATTGAGCATATGTCTCACTCTTATCATCAGTAACGTACGGGACAAAGCACAACATATGTGTGTAGTGGGTAGACTATGTGAGGAACCTGTAACATCCATCGCATAAGGCTATTAAGAAAAAGTAATTATTGATAACTTCTAAAATCAATATATGGTATTTACAAAATTGTGATAATAGTAATGATATTTTGAAAATAATTTAATTTCGTGGCTGCAACAGAATGGAATTGTTTGCTTTTTACCCCTACGAAAATTTCATTTTATCCCTCAGGAGGTAAATCCCCCTATCTTAGGAACCACTTTAGATTAGATTAGTTTTTCGTTCCGTAGATCCGTGCTGAGGAGATCCTCGTGGATGTGGAAAATGTCAATATTTTTTTAAGCTGAAATAATAATACTAATAGTATGAATATATACAATACATCATTGGTTTCTATTTAAAAAATTCGTTAATGGAGTAGAAGGAGTTGGCTACTAGGAAGCCTTTCAGGTTCCTTCTAAACTGACCTTTATTTGTAACTAAATTTTTTATGTTTGCTGGCAAGTTATTGAAGATGAGTGTTCCTGAGTAGTGGACCTCTTTTTGAACTAAAGTAAGTGCTTTTAAGTCCTTGTGCAGATCATTTTTGTTCCTCGTATTGTATGTATGAACTGAGCTGTTTGTTGGAAAAAGAGATACATTATTTAGGACTAATTTCATTAAGGAGTAAACATACTGAGAGGCAGTAGTTAGTATACCCAGCTCTTTGAACAGGTTTCTACAGGACGTCCGTGAATTTACTCCACAAATAATACGTAATACACGCTTTTGGACTCTGAAAACTTTTGTTTGACTTGACATTATGGAATGAAAGTAGGCGAAGTATGCAAGCTTTTTCATTTTTATGTCGCCTGTCAGCTAACACTCGAATTGCAAATACAGATTTGTTAAGGCGTTTCTGCAGTTCTGTGGTGTGCTCCTCCCAACTGAATTTATTATCAAGTTGTAATCCCAGGAATTTAAGACCGACAATCTCTTCTACCTGCTCTTCTTCATACTTTATGCATATGCTGGGTGGAAACCTCTTACAAGTTCTGAATTGCATATAGTGAGGCTTTTCGAAGTTCAATGTCAGTGAGTTGGCTTTAAACCGTTTATTAATATGCATGAAAATATCATTAGCAGATCTTTCTAGAACTACACTCGACATACTATTTATTGCAATACTTGTGTCATCTGCAAATAAAACGAACTCTGCTTCTGGCAGTGCAACTGATGAGAGATCATTAATGTACACAAGAAAAAGCAATGGCTCTAAGATGGATCGTTGTGGGACACCACATGTAATTTCTTCCCATTCTGATGATGACTGGTGACTTAATTCACAAGTCCCTTGCACTGACACCCTTAGTTTCCTGTTCGCGAGGTATGACTTCGACCATTTTGCAGCACTGCCCGTGACACCATAGAATTCCAATTTATTTAAAAGGATGTTGTGGTTCACACAATCAAATGCCTTTGACAAAACACAGAAAATACCTGCTTTTTGTAATTTGTTATTTAATGAATTAAGTGCTCTAGGTTCACGTTGTATACCACGGGAAATAAGTTTAGGTTTTTTTGGGTGTAGTGTAAATTTACGAGTAGAACAACAGTGAATAATTTGACTGGTGACTGATGTCCGTGGTAACGCGCAGGCCTGGCGACGTGGGGCAAGAAGGTGGGCCGCAAGTGGGAGCAGCTGAAGCGCAGCGACTCGTCGGAGCTGCTGGCGGTGGCGCCCGGCCGCAGGCGCCACTGGTCCCCGGGCAAGGCGCCGGCCGCCGGCGCTGCCCCCGGCTCCGCGGCCGCCACGCCGCCGCCGGCCGCGGGGGTGGGGGCCGCCACCGGCACCGCCGCAGCCAGCGCGTCTGCCGCCCGCAGCGGCCGCCGCATCTCCAGGGTCGAGTCGCTGCGCAGCCTCTTCGTGCGCGACGAGCGATCCAAGCAGCAGCAGCAGCAACGTGTGGCTCCTGCCGCTGCCGCCGCCGCCGCCGCCGACTCGAGGAAGGACGCCGAATGGGTACGTTTTGCCTGTCTCATTCATGGGTCAACAGTCGCAAGCTGGAGTGTGCTCCCCCCACGACCGAAAGCCGATCACAATCTCAAAAATTCACTTTCCGTTGTAGCAATGCACTTTTCGGTCTACAGTTCTCGGTTCACTATTGTTTTCTGGTCGACAATTATGAAAAGTTTCTGATGTCGGAGTGTGGAAAATGTACGACAGAGGCTTACTGAAAGTGCAGAGCACTATCGAGGAACCCAGACGTTTTGAACGTGCATTCAGAGGTTGACTAACGCATTGGAGGAACGCCACCTCTGTCGCCCGTAGGTAGCTTCTCGCATCGTTGCAGTCGGAGCGTTGTGGCTACTGGGCACAGGTAAAATGGTGTGTTGTGTGTATTACATGCATGTAAAGAACAACAGTTAAAGGTGCAAATTAACGTAATAAACATTGTTGTGTGTCTTTGACAAATTGAAAAACTAGTTTAAGCTCCATTTGCGTAAGGCTGCAGTTCGTGGTCTAGTGACTAGCGTAGCTGCCTCTGGATCACGGGATCTTGGGTTCGATTCGCAGCCAGCTTGGGGACTTTCTCTTCCAGGTATTGCGTTTTGTATTGTCATTATCATCATCATCATCATCATCATTAGTGACAGTGGCTCGATTATATTGTGTAAAAACTGGACTGTGTAGGAAAGACTGGACTGTGTAGGAAAGAAAGACTGGGCTGTGTGGGAAAGAAAGACTGGGCTGTGTGGAAATTGGGACTTTCTAAGGGCACTGATGACCACGTAGTTGAGCGCCCCACAAACCAATCATCATCATCATTGTTATCATCATCCATTTGCATAAATCCTATGGAGTACGTGCACGTCACATGTAGCCACCTACTGCCACTGGAGCGGGCTGTGGTCAATTTGATCCAATCCACTGCACATACTGTATCAACCCCAGGAGTGTTTGTGAGCATCACTTAATGCAATGGAGGCCATATCATTCCACCACTTGTGAGGGCGGCTTGAGGCCCTTCTAATCATCGTGAGCAAGTCACTTTTCACTGTCGGAAGCAAGGCCCTTTCTGTTGTTGTAACACAGTTATCCATCTACAGTAGTTAGTTCAAAATTGTTGACTGACTGACAGTTAATCCGTAATGAGGCCGACCATAAATTCAGATGTAAGTTTGCTATATCGTGACTTTCTCACATCACAGTGAGGAAAATGCACATTGCAGAGTCTTTCCAAACAAGCGTGGTAGTATCAGGATTGTCAGTAATTCTGAATTCATATTTGATGTGAACCAACAAATTGAAGCTCCCCTACAATAAGTGCAAGTCGCTTCTCATTTCAGTACAGAGAGATTATCACAGCTGTCTGGACATGGGAAGAATTGTGTACCACAAATTCTTTATGGAATTTGACATTTCCGTCAGACCCTGGAGTCTTGTTAACGATTTCAGATATTTTTCACCCATCGACACTAATGTTAGCAGTGATGCAGTCATTAGACTGGGACCTGCTATATTTTCTTAGTATAGGAATATCTGAAAATGAAGTTAAGCTTTTCTGTTTTTGCTTTGCTATCTTCAATTTGTTTCTGACTCATCTGCCAGTGCATGGACGCTCACTCTAGTGCTACTGATTACCATTCACATATGACCAGAATTTCTGTTGGTATAGTGATAGGACTATCTGGCATTTAAATTTGGTCAGTCGGTACCCACAGTCTTTACAGAGCCTGTGTGTACTGGCTATTATGTGTTGTCTGATACTCAAATGCGATCAATTGTTCACTTGTTTGTTGTTCATCTAATGCATCCTTCAGACACATGATGATGCATGATTTCCACTAATACTTGTTTTGTAAATAAAACAGTCTTTTCCCGCAGCCACTTGACTTATTTTTCTCAGAAGTATTTCAGCTTTTTCTTGCTCTAAAGCATCTATAGTGGGATGATTTGCTGTGATCTGTTTCTCCTCTCATCAGGTCTGGAGGTTGCACTACCACTTTATTACCGATATATAGGCACAATTTTGAGTTCCGACCTTTCTCACACTGTTCTCCATGTTTCTCCTCCTTTTTGTAGTGTACTATTATTCTTTTGCCACTCGATATAACTATTTCATCGAACACAGTGCCTCATACAATGTAAATATTGCAACTTCATTGAAACGTTGATCACCGCAAATCGTCCCACTGATGATGCCTTCGAGCAAGAAAATGGCGAAATGCGTCTGGTAGAAACAAATTAAGTGGCACCAGGAAAATGGGGTTTTATTTACAAAACAAATTTCTGGGCTTCCTGCAGAGGGTGGCCATGCAAACTAACTTGTTATGATTGCCAGTGTTTTTCTGGGGATGATTCTATGGACATTGTAATATTTGTGGATGGTGCATAGCATGGATGATTTAATTTTCATGCTTCCTATGATTATTACTACAGGGAGGCTGCAGAATACTGTCAATTTCCCCTGAGAACTTGGATGTTTTGAGTTCTCTACATATGTTTTTGTGAGCTACTCAGCATTTTTTGGAGAATCTGCTGGTTCAGGTTTTTTAACTTTGTGAGACTTTTTCCATGAAACAGACGACCATGTGAATATTTGTGCTATTCTGAGACACATGTATGCCTTATCTCCTGTTGTTCAAAGAATGACTCCACACAACAGAGTAAAATTACAGTACAGGTCGTACAGTTGAGACACATGATTCTTCCCCAACTGAAACTGACACATAGTTTCATTTTCATATTCCTTGTTGTAATTGTTGCTGTTGCTTCCAAGTATTTGTGTGACATAATATAGCTGTTAACAAAAAAATAACTATGTTTACAAATTCGTGAAAGGTGGGGATTTACATTTCTTTCTGTTGTTATGAAAGGACATTGGCATTAAACATCCTGCCTATTTCAAATGTAGGCCCGTTGTCAGTCCTTCAGAAATTATCAGATTTTGATGTAATGGTTTCTACAGATGACATGTTTTCATATATTATGCTACCCAGTCATCTGCAAAAAAATAAAGACTTCAAGTAGTTTATATTTCAAATGATGGTAAAATATGTTGTGAAAACAGCTAATAACCACTAAACTGATGACATGTTTAAATTATTTATTGTCCTTCAATTTTCCAGTAGCTCTTTCACAACTTACAGCCCCACATCCATACCATCTGTCGATAAAATAGCGTCACATGATGATAGCCCCACTCACTTGTGACTGACGTACATCCAGAGTTATTTCTGTTTCTATGGATGACACAGACCTGGGTTCTATCAATAATTTAATTCCAGTTACGGATCTGGCTAGACATACAGTCATAGGAAGTTAGAGGGGGCGCTCACTGCTATATTACTACATAAACAGGGTGTTTATAAATGAATATCAGGGTTTCAATGCTTTATAATGTTTTTTATATTAAACTTACAGCTATAAATGATATGTCAAATGAAAGAGCAACTCGAGCAGTTTTACCAAGAACCTTATAAATGTTAAATGTGAGCACCATTTGTCACACGTCACACATCAAGTCTATAGCCGAGTTCTTCCCAAACTTTGATAAGTGTGTCTTCAGCGATTGTAGCAACAGTTGCTTCAATCCGGTTTCTTAATTCAGGGAGGTCTGCTGGTAGTGGAGACACGTACACTCGATCCTTGATGAAGCGCTAAAGGAAAAAATCGTATGGCCTTAGGTTGAGTGAACATGGAGGACATGCAAAGCTAGCCCTGTCATTGGGCCCCTTGCGGCCTATGCAGCACTTTGGTACAGTGAAGTTCAACCAATCACGTACTTCGCTATGCCAGTGAGGTGGCACACCATCTTGCTGGAAAATGAAGTTCTCTGGCTAATCTTCTTCCAACTTCAGCCGGAACGCACGTTGCACAGTAACTACAGATTCGGTCTTCGCAAACTGCAAAACACAAAATGCTTTCTGTTCACTAATCGCCATCTTCGCTACTACTCCTGTCTAGCGGATTGAGGTGGAAACAATGTGCGCTGCGCATGTGCACTAGAGCCAAACACAACTGTTTGAGTTGCTCTTTCATATGAGATATCATTTAGAACTCTAAGTTTAATGTAATAAATATTATAAAGTGTTAAAACCCCCAATATTCATTTATATACACCCTGTATTGTTTTTCTCAATTGTTACCTTGAGACAGAACAGGCAATGTCACCTGCATCAAATAATTGCATAAACCCTTAGTCTGCAGTGCTACATGTTGTTGAAACAATACCTTGAACAGGCAATGAAACAACAGTTAAGATAGGCAGATAAAAATACACAGGTGACATCACTGTATAAGATGAATTTTGCATCTTCCTAAGATGCTGTTCCAAGATGGCCGCCGAGTAAGTGACGCCAGAAACCATTTCCAGAAAGTTAAGTGATTTAGACAGGAATATAATTTAGTTTAACGCCGACAACAAATTAAATACATGCATTTGTGTATCATTTAGTCTTGCCGTTAAAGGTTTGACTTTTCTTTGCGTATTTTTTCAGGAAACACGAAAAGATCGTAACTTCGCGAAGTCGCGCTTAGGCTTAAATTTTGTAAACGTGTTTGTTTCTTGTTTCACGGAAATTTAACTGATTTCTCGGTAACAAATAAGTAAACTACCGTAAATAGCGTATAACTTCATTGTTTTAATACAGATTTCAGAAAAACAGCGTAACTTTATATCAGAAACTTGCTTATAAACATTTGTTTATAGGCCTAATTCTCGTAACGTTTTTGGAGAATCAAAGTTAAAGTATCTCGTTTAATTGTCCTTTTTGTCATTCCATCGAGTGAAATATAAAATAAATAGCGTATACCTTCATTGTTTTAATACAGATCTCAGAAAAACAGCGGAATTTTAAATCAGAAACTTGCTTATATACATTTGTGAATAGGCTTAATTCTTGCAACCTCTTTTTTGATTTTCGGTAATTTAATTGATTTATTCTACCTAAAGTATTATTTTTGCCATGAGTGAGAAGTGCCTGACTTGCCGTAGAATTGTTACTTCCGGGATTTGGTGTGATGGATGCAGTAGTTTTTTTTTCACTGGGGGGACTGCAATGGCATGGGTGTCGGGAAAGTGTATCAGTCTCATCAGTGGTTATGTAGGATTTGCAGCAGAGATAGGAAGATAGTGGAACAGGAGGGGAAAATTGCTGCCCTTCAGGCTGAGCTAGATCAGGCTAGGGAAGATCTGGACAGGTTAAGGAGGGAGAAGGACAAAGAGAGGTGGGAAGTGGCAACAGGTAGCAGAAGGAACAGGCCTAGAACTAAGTCTGACAGTTTTGTGGTGAACGTCAAAAATAAGTTTGACCTGTTGCTTGAGTTAGAAACTGATGAGCCTCAAGCAGAGGTAGGTGTAGACAGGACACAACAAACTTTCAATAGGAAATTGAGAAACAATGTAGGAAAGCCATCGAAAAGGAAGAAAGTTTTGTTGTTAGGCAGTTCTCATGCCAGAGGTGTAGGCCAACTTCTGCAGGAGGAATTAGGACCAGAATACCAGGTCACAAATATTTTCTAAACCAAGTGCTAGTCTGGATCAGGTGACAGAGGATTTAGGTTCACTCTGTAAAGGATTTACTGGGGAAGACACTGTGGTTATTGTGGGCGGGCCAGGGAACAGCATCGACAGAGATCCTGGGTACAGTATAGAGTGTGACCTGGTAAAGATTGCGTCGGCATCGAGACACACCAATGTTGAATTTGTATCTGTCCTTAGACGCCATGACCGGCCTCATTTGAACTCTTCTGTTGGGAGAGTTAATTTGGAGTTGGAACGGCTGCTTGGGTCGGGTGCGGGGGCTCATATTGGTGTGGTTCCTGTTGATTCTCTCAGTAGGTGGGACTATACCAGGCATGGCCTACATCTCAACAGGAAAGGGAAGCGGAAACTGGCTGGGGTAATAGTAGGAAATTTAGGGGGGGGGGGGGAGGCACTGCCATGAATCGTAAAATACCAGTGGTACAGGTGTTGGAGCAGCACCTTTTTTAGGATAGGTAAGACAGAAAGATGTCAAGTTCTACGAGAGGTCAGGATTGAAACAAATCTTCAGTTTAGGAAAGAAATTAAACAGCACAATTCTAGCACATTGGATCACCAATCACAGCTGTCAATTATAAATTTTCACCAATCACCAGAAATTTTATCTCCACCAAGTTGTATCTCAGTCCTAGGTAACTGCATTGATGAATTAAAGTCACCCAACCCAGTTGACATAATCTGCCTCTCTGAACACCATGTGACCACTGGTATAGCAACTAGGCCTAAGCACAATGAGAAACTCAGACAGGAGAGTACTGCAAATGTTAGAATAAGGAAAGGTTCTCATAAAAGTATAATTAAAAATAATGTAAGTATATTTCATCAAAATATTGGGAGTTTAAAGAATAAAGTAGATGAGCTTCTGGTTTGTTTAGAAGATTTAGAAGTTGAGGATAAAATAGATATACTATGCCTGTCTGAGCATCACATTGTTACTGATATGGATAAGGTAATTGTAAGTGGATATAAGCCCTCTGAACATGTAATGAGAGAAAAATATGGAGAAAGGAGGAGTTGCCATATATGTCAAAAGTTATCATTGTGCAAAAAGTATAGAAACAAAAAAGTTTTGTGTAGAGAAACATATAGAAGCATGTGCCTGTGAGCTTAAATTAAATAAAGGCACATTTATAATTGTAACTGTATAGAGGTCCCCATCAGGAAATTTTCATCTATTTCTGAAAAATTTGGACTCCTTGTTGTGCTATCTGTCAGACAGGGGGAAGCAAATTGTTATTTGTGGGGACTTCAATGTAGATTCTCTGAAAGAGGGTAATAGGAAAAATGACCTTGAAGTATTACTCGGTTCTTTCAATTTGACACCCGTTATTGATTTTCCTACTCGGGTGGTAAAGGACAGCAGCTCACTGATAGATAACTTCTTTATAGACCAAGATAAGTTTAACCAGATAAATGCTCAGCCTGTTGAGAATGGTCTTTCTGATCATGGTGCACAGCTAGTTACAATATATGACATAGCTCCATTCAGCAATACTAAACAGTCCTCCATAGTAGTACGTTCAGTCAACAATTTAACAATTGCAAATTTCAGGGAAAGCCTACAGCAGTTAGACTGGGATGAGGTGTACCGTGAGCCTGATGACAATTTAAAATATAATTTATTTCATGACATTTTTTTAAATGCATTTGAAAACTGATTCCCCAAGAAAATAGTTAAATATACTTGTAAGAAACCTTGTAACAAACCATGGCTTACTAAGGGTATAAAAATATCTTGTAACCAGAAAAGGGAAATGTATCTGACAGCAAGAAAGACTAGTGACCCAGAAACTATCAAACATTATAAAAACTACTGTGTTATAGTAAGAAAAGTTATTAAAAAATCCAGAAGTATGTGTATCATGTCTGTAATCAGCAACTCTGATAATAAAATTAAAACAATTTGGAATATTATTAAAAGAGAAACAGGTCAACCAAGAGCACAGGAAGACATTATTACCATCAAATTGAATGAAAACTTTACGAACAAAAAGTCAGAAGTTGAAAATATTTTTAATCATCATTTTCTAAATGTTGTGGATATAGTAGGATCCCCAGGTGTTCATTAGAAGATGCTAGGCTGTTAATGGAAGAGGCCATACCTATGCAATTTGATACAACTGAAATCTCACCCACTTCTCCCTCTGAAATTAGGAAAATAATAAACTTGCTTAAAAGCAAAAACTCACATGGAATTGATGGCATTTCCAGCAAAATACTAAAAGCTTGTTCTCAACAAATAAGTAAGATTCTCGGCCACCTGTGTAATAGCTCTCTGGAACAGGGCATTTTCCCTGATAGACTGAAATATGCTATTGTTATACCTTTGCATAAAAAGGGGGATAGATCTGATGTCAACAATTACCATCCAATCTCCCTTCTAACAGCTTTATCCAAAATTTTTGAGAAAGTAATGTATTCAAGAGTAGCTTCACATATCTGTAACAGTGAAGTAGTAAAAAAATGTCGGTTTGGTTTCCAGAAAGGTTTTTCAACAGAAAATGCCATATATGCTTTTACCAATCAAATTTTGAATGATCTGAATAACCAAACACCACCCATTGGGATTTTTTGTGATCTCTCAAAGGCTTTTGATTGTGTAAATCATGAAATTCTGCTAGACAAGCTCAAGTATTGTGGCATGAGTGGGACAGTGCACAAATGGTTTAATTCGTACCTAACTGGAAGAGTGCAGAAAGTTGAAATAAGTAGTTCTCATAATATGCAAAGATCAGCACATTCCTCAAACTGGGGAAGTATCAAGGATGGGGTTCCACAAGGGTCAGTCTTGGGTCCTTTGTTGTTCTTATTATATATATTAATGACTTGCCATTCTATACTCATGAAGAGGCAAAGTTAGTTCTCTTTGCTGATGATACAAGTATAGTAATCACACCTGACAAACAAGAATTAACTGATGAAATTGTCAATACTGTCTTTCAGAAAATTACTAAGTGGTTCCTTGTAAACGGACTCTCACTGAATTTTGATAAGACACAGTCATACAGTTCCGTACAGTGAATGGTATGACGCCATTAATAAATATAAACCTTAATCAGAAGCATATAGCTAAGGTAGAATATTCCAAATTTTTAGGTGTGTCCATTGATGAGAGATTAAATTGGAAGAAACATATTGATGATCTGCTGAAACGTTTGAGTTCAGCTACTTATGCAATAAGGGTCATTGCAAATTTTGGTGATAAACATCGTAGTAAATTAGCTTACTACACCTATTTTCACTCGTTGCTTTCATATGGCATCATATTTTGGGGTAATTCATCACTGAGGAATAAAGTATTTATTGCACAAAAGCATGTAATCAGAATAATAGCTGGAGTCCACCCAAGATCATCCTGCAGACATTTATTTAAGGAACTAGGGATATTCACAGTAGCTTCTCAGCATATATACTCTCTTATGAAATTTGTTATTAACAACCAAACCCAATTCAAAAGTAATAGCAGTGTGCATAACTACAATACTAGGAGAAAGGATGATCTTCACTATTCAAGATTAAATCTAACTTTGGCACAGAAAGGGGTGAATTATACTGGCACTAAAGTCTTTGGTCACTTACCAAATAGTATCACAAGTCTGACAGATAACCAACAAATATTTAAGAAGACATTAAAAGAATTTCTGAATGACAACTCCTTCTACTCCATAGAGGAATTTTTAGATATAAATTAAAAAAAAATTTAAAAAATAAAAAAACACAAAAAATGAAAAAGTTGTTATATTAACTTTAGTATGTTATTAAATTAACTTAATTATGTCATGTATTGGAAAATTTCACTCGTTCCACATCATTACGAAATATCGTATTCATGATCCATGGAACTAGTATTAATCTAATCTAATCTAATCAAATATATTAGCATTTTTATTATAATGTATACATTTTGTTTTTCTGTTATTATTGTGGGTGCATTGTTGCTAAACCTGATAGTGAAAAATGGAGTGTTGAACTGTACATAACTGACCTGTGGTGGCCTAAATTAAATAAAAGGAAAATTTCAAAGAAACATGCCTACTAAGGTATTCTGATATTAAAAGCAACAACTTGATTGGTGGCATCTTTACTTAACAATGCTACTGGCTTCAGTAATTCCATGTACAGCAAGTTCTTTTTCGTAAGTTTTCCTTTCCATGAAACACGCACTGTGGTCTACCTTTTGCAATTGATTTGCTTTTATTGTAGTCAACTCGCAAAACTCTTAAGTTATAATAAAGTTTGTTTATTATACAGGTTAAGGAGGAATGTAGGCGTGGACTGGCAGATCTTTACCAGCTGAATGCTCTTTTGCTGGATGAGCAACAGGTGTTGGACTATTTGGCAGCTGCTGGTGGCTCTGGCCGCACATTGAGTTGTGAGGACCTGCTAGCCACCTTGCAGCAACACAAGGCAGTTGCAAATGGTGGCTGCCCTGTTCCACCTTCACAGGTATGAAGTTATGATCATTAAAACTGCCTGCTACAAATTAAATACATAATCTTACTCACTATAGTATAGCTCAAATAAAATTAGTTTCTGAGTGACAGATATCAGTGATGGGGAGTGACATGGCTAACCCTCTCACTCACCCATCATTCCCCATGTTCCATGTAAACTGACTCAGTTCGCAATGCTCTGTCTTCAGAAGAGCCAACATAGCAATCATGGGGAATCCAGAATTAGTTTGCACTTGGCTGATGCCTATCACCCATCTCACTGAAAAATCACTCTAAAAGTTACTTTAATCAGGGCTGGATATGTTGATGAAACATGCCTAATCTAAGTACCTCAAAATTTTTCATAAAGGAACTCACGTATATGAGAAGCAAAGTCTACTGAAGCTCCATTCTTCTGTAACCACATGTCCATAAGTCCTTGCATTGAAATTGAGTTGTTAGCATGATTTGTATCATATTCAGATTACAATTTCTATACACATACCCTTCAAAAAATAACACCTGAATGTAAATTGTAAAAGCATTCCAGCTCCTATCATGACATGAAGTGGGTTCTGTTTCAACTGTTGCACATAACGGTCATTTCTCTGAGACTAGAAAATCGCAGTCCTCCTATGTAAACTGTGATATAACACATATACATCAGAAAATAGCTCTTGGGTCAAACAAAGAATCTGCAAATTATACCAAAAATGCACAGCACACTGCGACTCGCTGGTCCCTGTTATCAGTTCATCCACAAACATCAGTCTAAATCGTTTGAATTTCAAATAGTTTTGTTGGCATCCAAGCAGTGTGTTCTATAAAACAACTGTTTCCTCTACTGTTCAAAATTAAGAGGGGTGGGAATTTCCCAGGCACGCTATCGATGTTAAGAAATTTCAAAAGCATGTACATGAATATAACACATTTGAGCTACACGAGTTTTCTGTTTGGAAGTGTAGCTTTCTCCCACAATCATCTTTCATTATGTAATACAATATTTTAAAGGGAAGTTCTGCAACAGGAAAGTTGGTCTGTGCTAATGATCTACAGTGGACTTCGGCAGAGATTCTATAAATATAAATGTCATCTATAATTTTCCCAGTACTTACTTGTGGCTTGCTGCAATGACTATCATTTAGGATTAGCATCATCTGAAAACAGTGTACACCATTAACTATACATTTGTTAACTCAACACCAACCTGACTGCAGTTACAATAAATTCAGTCACTCTTTAATGATTTATTAACCTGTCGCACCAATAAATATTGTGTTGCAGCCTGCAGCACCAGCTTCAAATGCTGGTCGTAAGTTGGCTGTGCTAACAGAGGAGACAACAGTTAGCTCTCCTCGTGTACGACGAAGGGGGAATAGCTGTGATGATCTGCTGGCTGCTGGATGTGATGATCCAGAGCCAAGGAGGCAAAGGAATAAGCCATCAGGATTTCGTGCTGGTCGTACTGTCTCTCTCACAAATCCTCCTACACAACCAGTAGCAAATGGTAACTAAAACAGCTCTTACATTTATATCTGCATTTCAAAAGAATTTGTCATATGTTATGGATTGCTGTTTCAAATGTTGAAACAGTTTCCCTCTAAAACTGCTAATGATTTTTAACTTGCTCTTGCTTTGCCAATTTATTATTAAGTTCTCTCTAAATATTCAAAGAACTCTGTTGATAAACAATGTGACCCACTCATGTTACACTTTAGTTTCACTAATCATTGCAATACTGGTAAATTAAAAAAAATGCTCTACACAGTGGACCACCACCATTTTCAAACTGATACATGTTTTTGAATATTTATTTGAGAGATTTCAAATAGACATTTTAAATGAGAGTTTGTGTCATAAGAACTTGTGTTCTTTGCATATTAGTCCAGTAGATTGGACACATTTCAAACATGAAGTGATGAATGCCATGTAAAACCCTCAACAATGAATCAGTGCACAAACTCCATTAGATCAGTTTCAAAATTATTCTGATATTGTTGAGAAATCTGTTCTGCATTCACTTTCTCTCAGCACTCAACAGATGCAGTACCCACTTTATGCACGGATTGCTCATAGTTATTCCCCTTGCAAAATACACCATACTTTTACTTCTGATACGAATACGACATAACCTGTTTCATACACTTTGAATCACTCATAGTCCAACAACACATTGTTGGTCTTTTGTAGTTGCAGTCACATGAATCATCTTCAAGGGAAGCTGGGTAACAATTGAATTCAGATAATCATTTCGTGACTATTAAAAATGAAGCAGCACAATGCTTGGAAAGTTTTACAGGCTTCAGATTAATTTTGATTGGGATAAACTATCCAAAATGAGCAGTTCCTTGATGGGACAAAATTCTAGTACAATTGTTTATACAAAGCAAACAACAAAACTGCTTTAGAAAGCATTATAAAAATCGAATCCAAAAATAAAGTTGGCAATTGTTGTTACTTGTTAGTATTCATTAACAAAAAATACTATTGTTAACACTCTTTGCAAGCCAGACTGAAAACTTTTCACATTATTGTGAAGCAGATGATGGCCACAATAGAGTGTTGAAACAGTACGTACTAATCTGGAATGAAAGTTTTCACTGATATACCTACAGACACCAAAAGTCTCATACTTGGATCCTGAATTCAGGAGCAAATTGACGAAGTAGCTGTTACAAAATTAATTCTACTCAGTAAGTAAATTTTGTAGCGTAAATAATCATGCTTGTGTGTAGTTTTGTTGTATATATTATCTATATCATTAGTGCAACATAAAAAATTATCATGTTGATTTTAAAGCATTAAGATATTGCTGATAACAGTGTCTTATAGTGTATTGGTAAATATCAATTCTGATTCTTGTTCTGCATCTTCATCTACATGATTACTCTTCAGTTCACAATTAAATGCCTGTTAAAGGGCTCATGGAACCACCTTAAACTATTTCTCTACTGTTCCAGTCTCAAACAGTGCATGGGGAAAACAAACACAATCTTTCGATGCAAGCTCTGATTTCTCTTATTTTATTATGATGGCATTTCTCTCTACATATTTTCTCATCCTGAAGAGAAAATTGGTTATTGGAATTTCATGAGAAGATACTGCTCCAATGAAAAATGGCTTTGTTTTAATGATTGCCAACACAACTCAAGTATCATATTCATAGCACACTTTCCCCTATTTCACAGTAATACAAAAAGAGCAACCTCTCATTGAAATTTTTCGTTGTCCTTCATCAATCCTATCTGATGCAGATCTCATACTACATAATAACACTCCCAGAGAGGATGTACAAGCGTAGTGTAAGCAGTCTCTTTAGTAGGCCCGTTGCATTCTCTAATTGTTCCGTCTGGTATGATTTTTTTTTTTTTTGTCTTAGTAATTTAATTGAAAGCTTTGTTGCTTTGGTAAAAATAAAATTGGTTCTTTTTGTCGTGACAGAATAAATTACTATTAATCACACCAGATTTGTCGGAGAACAGCAGCAACATGTGTAATTGATCCAGCTTTAAGAAACTCTATTACCTTTTAGCGGAAAATTCGTGCGGTACTCTCCGACGTTAGAAAAGTCGTAGTGTTCCGTTCGGAGCAGGAGGCGGCTGTCTTTTCTCCTTCGCGATATCGAAAATTACTAAAGAAAATGAACAGAAATTTTTTTTCGGAGGAAGATCGCGCGGAGAAAACAGACGGAAGTTACATGAAAGAAACCTAAGGGACCAACTGATTGGATTTGTACGAACATATAAACGGAACTGAAAGAACTTGGAATAAATACTATAGCGATGTCGTCACGACAGCCTCCTGTTCCGACAGAACACACGCTGGATCATAAGCTGCATAAATCTTTTAAACAGGAAGGATTATCATAAGTATAATTAATGAAAATAAGGTTGAGAGATTTTCTTTGAAATTAAATAAACTTCAAGGCTTCAAGTATTATAATATGAAACGGAAACTTACATTAACATGGCCACCCATTGTGGCGGTGGAGCGAATTTTTCACGATATACATTCTCGCTTGTTTGTGGCTACATATATTTTTAATCACTTAAACTCTTAACTTTACAATAAAAATGATTATATCAGATGGAGCACAATACTTTTGCGTCCGACTCGCAACACATTCACAGAAGAGCTAGACAGCGACGCGGCTCCCTGCAGAAGTAAAAACTGGCAATTGTTATTTTGAAACATAGGTGCATCGGTTTTTTTTTTTTTTTTTTTACTGATCGATAGCAGCGTATAACAGTTTATAGCTATCGTGATATTCTGCGCTTTTCAGGAGCGCGGCAAAGATATCTGGTTACAACATTCATTGGTATATGTTAAAGTTCGCACATACTGATGCAAATACAGAAAAAAAAAACTTTTACATGTTAAAAATCGCAGTGATAAAGGCTGTAATGTCACAATGCCTCCCATGTGAGGCATGATGATTCCGGAAGGATCATCAGGACTCACATGTAGTTTCAAGACATTACTGTGTTTTATCATCTGTTTACTTTCGTTCTAACATAAAATTGGAATGAGTTTGTCATCTAGTTATTTTATGCTTCCAGTACAGTTATGAAAACAAATAGTCTTTCAGTGTCTTTTGTGCACTTTGGCACTTCTCTCAGTTCATTGTAAGGTGTCCTTGCACTGTCATCTTAATTGCTGTTACGGTGAAACAAAATATGAAAAAAAAAACAATCTTAAGTCTAACACACACAAAGATAAATGAATAATACTCTATATAGAAAACAAAACATGTCAGTAGACAAACATACACAGATACATTGAAATAATTACTTAAACAGTCCTCTAAAATTGTCTGTGACCTGTTTGGTCTCGTAATGTTTTTTTTTATCCGTTTCATTAGATTCTTTTAGAATGTCGTTGTTAATCAGGACGTTTCACTTGACACTACACTGTACACTTTTATTTGTCACGCGCTCACTTAACCGGAGTCTGCAACGTCTATTCTCGTTCGGTGAGCGGCGTCGTCCGAGAGGTCACGACCCTGGGTAGCGTCCTTTTTTTTTTTGTGTTCGCTCGTGTTGCCTCTCTAGTGTCTCGCATCAAGCGTCATGTCGTTTACATGCAAATAAACAGAAAGAAACCTGTGTTAGGTTCGTGCTATAATGTAGACTTACAGGTAAAGGTTTTATAGGATTCTGGACAGGATTGATAACCTTCCCCTCCAGTTAACGTTTCAGTGCTCAGTAATGCCTTGTCTTTATTTAACTATGTATCGCAAAATATCCGACGTGACTGATTAAATGGAAATTAATTTGAAGCTAAGACTTCTCGTTTTACAGAATAAATAAAGTTCATAATTAAGTTTCACTGTGATAGCTTTAGCAATGTCTCTTGCGTAGTTGTGAGACGGAAAACATTCTAAGGTCAATGACACGCCTCCACAGCGCGCGCGTCGGTTGTGTTTCAAATGTTAATTGTTGAGTCCAATTGCAAGCAGCTCCGCGCTGTTGCCGGTTACTAGTCCAGTGCAACACGCGCTCGTGTATGCTCGTATGAAGTTTAACGTGTGTCACTCGCGCTCTGCTAAAATGAGAACACGCGGAAACACACGTCTAGTGTCCTTTCTCCATCGTCGATCGGCGTATCAAAAACTTGGGTAGAAAATACCACCGTCTGTTTCGAGGATTTCACACGACAGTCCCTGCGACCCGCCATGCTGCTTACACACAGGTAAGTGAAGTCAACGTTTTACATATAGTTTGCAAAATGCTTTGCTGTGATCGCTGTCACTACCTGCACTTGCGTGTACACATGTCACTGCACACGTATTTTGTACACTTTATCACTCGCATTTTGTTTAGAACGTCTTAGAGTGTCTGCAAATTCACATCTCCCATCTCACATTGCGATTTCAAAGTTCACAGTTCAAGTTACTCACAGGTAAATACATTACAAGATTAAACAATGTCCATAAATTACATACATAGATACATACATTTCTTAAGTTTGCTTACAGTCACAAATTCTGTTAACCTTTTCAGTCACGCCACGCCGGATTAGGGTATTGAATACCACTACTTGTGCATCAAGGCACGATTATTTCGGTTATTCTCTCTCCCTTTTACAAAGGTAAAATTGTTCTTAAAACAAATCTTTTAAGCAGCTTGTTATTTCGTTTCTCTTCAAAATTTAGTGTCACTGTTTATGTAGAGCACAGATTGAACAAATTCTATCTCTACTGGTCGAGCATACTCATGCATTTCTCTCCGGAAGATTCATGCTTCATAAAGTTACTGGCTGCAAGTGCTACTCGCGGGATGTATTATAATCTCTCAACATTGCTACTCGCGATACGCGATTAGAACAAAATTTTCGCTAACGGATCTCTCCCACAAATTTCGTTTCCACTTCAACCGTCTAAAGAGCACTCAGATGAGCCTGTCAAATTCTAATCCTCAATTTTTTTTTTAATGGGATAGGATGGGGAAGTGGAAGAGGAGAGAATCAAATATGAACATAAATATACTATATACATATACAAATTCTAGCACAACTACACTAGGATATTTTTTTTTACCTTAGATGCATGACATGCGTCACGTGTGCCTTCAAGTGGCTATTCTTTAATCTAATATCAGATCTTAGTTTTATTATTATAATGTGAGTCATATCTGGTGACAGCTTTCTAGTTTATCACGCTTCCTTCTGGGCGATTGTCGGGCTTGGCTGTGAAATAGCTAATTACTTTAGTGCATCTTACATGTTTAAAGAAGAAACATTTACCATCAGGAATACTCCAGGCTTGTCAGTACGACGTATATGTTTCGATGTAGTGGCACTCTCGACTACATGACCTAACAGCTGTTGTAAAACACAATAAAGGAAATGCTTTGTTGCTTAGCTATTAAATCTTTATGAGGCTTACTGTTCGTAGATGATATTTTGAATCTGAGATTGAATCTCCTGAAAACTATCAAATACTACGTGATACTCTATCTGTTATTTACTGCTTTTGACAGTTCAAACACTTGGCTACACAAATCTGTTTAATTCTAAAGATCGCGCTAACAAAAGGTATAGTTCATGGCGGTGTTACAATAACGCACAGTTTACACGCAATAGGCTGTACTCTGTACACTTAAAGACTAACATTCCATCTTGAGGGCTGAAAAAGAAATTGCTTAACCTAATATTTCATATATATATATATATATATATATATTCATAAAAGTGTACAGGGAAGGTGGCAATCTGCTACTTCCTTCCGTATCTCCTTTCACCAATAACGGCATTCCTCAATGCCAACAGCCAACTTGGACTGCTTACACCTATGACTAACTTAAAACTAACTGAGAATCTATCCTCTCAAATGGAATGTGCTTTCTTTTTCGTACGCCATAATAAATCAAATCTTCAATTACCTCCATAGTTTTTCGCCAAAGTGTGAGTACTCGTATTGGTGTGTTTGAATACCGAAGTGTTTCGCAGGTTAAACCTTAGACTAATGTTCCTTTGCTCGTTACTTTGCCTCGTTATACTTCTTGAGATCCTGGTGGTGATACAATCCTTTAATTCTGCCAGATGCTGGATCCGCCATTAGATAACATCCTGTATGTGGTTTTCTAATTACTACAAATGGTCCGTCGTACAATAGCCTCCATTTCCGATTTCTTTTCAACAACTTCGATGGCTTAAAATGTGTCCGTAAAAGCACCTTTTCATTAATATCATATGTAAGGGCCTTAGATACTTTCTTGTCATAAGACTTCTTGCGTAGATTCGCCTGTACAGCTAAGGATACCAATGCTTGCCTAAGTTTTGCATCTAAATCTAATTCTGGTTCTACAATTTTAGGTATGGGATCTAACCATTCATTTCTTTCCCGATGACTCGTCATTAGTTCCGCAGGTGTAAATCCAGTTGAGAAGTGTGGAAGATTGTTGACAATCTGCTCGAATGAAGATACAAAGTCAATCCAACGGGTTTGTCTATTAGGTATGTAGGTTCGAATGAATCTATTGAACTCTTTGAAGATACGTTCGGTGGGATTAGATTGCGGTCTGAAACGAGATATAAGTATTTGTTTGATGCCATGTCTGGCAAGAAAATTGCGCCATTGTCTGCCAGTGAAATTCGATGCATTATCTGATAGAATGGCCTCCGGCTTGCCAAATCGAGGAAAATAGTCTTGTTCGATTCGACGGATGATCGGAAGTACACTGGATGATTTCACTGCATAAAGTCTCACATGTTTTGTGAAAAGATCCAACAATGCGACTAGGTATTTCACCCCTCCCCTCCCTTGCGGCATAGGGCCGGCGAGATCAAGGGCCAGAACTTGATTTGGTCTCTCAGTAATAATTGGATTCAGAGGAATTAGGTTCGAATGGTTGAAGGGTTTTGCCTTCTGGCAGATAAGACATGTACTTAACAACTTATGGATTCGATGGTGCAAGTTTGGTACATAGCAATAGGCAGAAATCTTTCGTTTGCATTTTTCAGGTCCATAATGACCCCAGGAAAGATGTGTGTACCAGATAAGGTGTTCAACGTATGCGTGTGGTATACACACACACCATCTACCAGAGAGGAGAGAAGTTCGATGGAATAAAACATCGTTGTGTAGTTTATAAAATTTGGACAAGTGGTGATCGGGTTTTGTTAGAAGAAGTTGTTTGATCTTACGCCATTTGGGATCTGTTTCTTGGAGTATGCGCATCTGCTTGCAGAGCTGAAGGAAATACTTTCTATGTAGTGGGTCTTTCATTAGAAGAATTCGGTAGTTAGACATCTGCTCGATAAGTTCACTGGACTCGGGAAGTCCTTGCGGCATGCGTGACAAAGCATCCGCGATAATGTTGTTTTTACCCTTGATGTATACTATTTCGAAATCATACTCTTGCAAGAAGAGACTCCATCGTGTAAGACGAGGATGAAGAAGTTTACACGAGAGCAAGAAACTAAGAGCTTGGTGATCAGAAAAGACCTTAATTTTCCGACCATGGATGTAGTAATTGAACCTTTTAAAGGACCATACAACGGCCAGAGCCTCCAACTCTGTCACCGAGTATGACCTCTCACATTCTGTGAGAACCCTACTTGCAAAGCTGATAACTCTTATCTCTTCTTTTCCATCAATTACTTCTATTTGAAACAAACAAGAACCAAGCCCCTGAAATGAAGCATCTGACGAAATACAGAATTCTTTATCCATGTCTGGATGGAACAAAATATTGCTGTTAAGAAGTGCTTGTTTAATGCGATCAAAATCTGTCTGACACTCTGGCGTCCAATGCCAGTGAGTGTTTTTCTTTAGAAGATCATGCAATGCTTGACTGTTCATCGACTGGTCCGAAATAAACTTTCTGAAAAAGGAAGTCATTCCGAGGAAGCCTTTCAACTGGCGTTTAGAAGAGGGCACAGGAAAGTTTTTAATAGCTGCTAGTTTGTCTGGATCTGGGGTAATTCCCTGTGATGATACAAGATGTCCTAAAAATTTAATCTCGCTTTTACCAAATTTAGACTTATGTAGATTAGCTGTGACTCCATAGTCAACAAACCTCTGGAAAACTTTGCTTATTATGTCTAAATGTTCTTCCCAAGATTTCGTAGCAATCAGTAAGTCATCAACATACACTGTTACTCGATCCAACAGTTCAGGTCCTAATACATGATCAAGTGCAGCTATGAATACGCCTGAACTCACATTCAAACCAAATGGAACTACTTTGAATTGGTATGATCTACCTGCAAATATAAACGCTGTATATTTTCGAGACTGTGATGTCATCTTGACCTGCCAGTAGCTCGATCTCAAGTCTACGGATGTGAGGAATTTTACTCCATGAAACCTTTGTAATTGTTCATCCATAGCCTCAGGTCGAGTTCTTACTGGAATAATTATTTTATTTATGTTTCTTGCATCCAAAACTATACGTACACTACCATCCTGCTTCAAAACTGGCAATAACGGACTACTGTAAGGTGAGTCTGACGGTTCAATGATCTCCCACTTAAGCATTTTACGTATTTCATTTTTCACAGCCTCGCGCCTTGCATACGGGACAGAGTACGTTGTCTTGCAAAAAGTAGAATGGGGAGCGACCTTCATGTCATATTCGTAGTCACGTATTACTCCAGGTTTCGAAGAAAAGACATGAAGATACCTCATAAGTAAGTGCAGTAAATCTTGCCTTTGTATGTAATCAAGTTCACTTGATTCGCTTACTTTATTCAAAATCTCTTCTCTAGTCGGAAGTCCGTCATCAGTATCAAAATCCGTCCAACTGTTACCCTGTCTTGTCATGTGTGCTTGGTTCAAAAACATTCGCTGTACCAGTCTCCGTACCTTAACTTTGTGCTCAGTGTTGACTCTTTTGACCTTGCCGCGCAACAATTGCAGCGTTACCTCCTGTTCACCTACTCGGATTGTACAGATACCCTTTTCTATATCAATCACTGCCTTATTCTTCCTCAGGAACTCCATTCCTAATAAGCATGACACTGACAAATTCTTAACTACTAGAAATACACACATGAAAGAAGTAGAATTAATCCTTATCGGTACCTGAGCTTGCAAATTGACTCGCTGTGATAAAGATCCTACCGCTCCTGTTACTGAACAACCTTGTACTGGTAACGTTAAAATTTTCATCCCTGCAGAAACTTTCTTAAACATACATAGTGATAAAGCATTTACATTTGCACCAGTATCAATAATAGCATCTATTGGCGTATTGGCTATGTAAATTTTAGTCATTGCTTGTACTTCGTCTTCCCATACGTCATTCAAGTCTGTCTCAATATTTTCCTGCAACAAATCGTCTCTCAAGTCAGTGTCACGATCATAACGTATTACGTTAAGTCGTTCAAGGTCGAGTTTGCCCCCATTATGTCCCGCAGCATCCCCAAGGAGGCGAAAAGGTGCTGCCTTTAGTTTTCCGCTTTCTTGTGATGCGACTGATTTGATTCTTCTGTCACATCACTTGACCATTCTCGCTGGTTTTTTACCCATTGTGTTTGTTGATTTGTATCAAACCCTTGTTGGTAATGCACTTGATTACCAGGCTGAAAAATCGGTACATTACTTGCCTGCGTAAAATATACCGGTGGATTGTATTGTTTTCTTGGTTTATTGTTATTGTATCTAAAGTCCTGTTGTGGTGCCGTGTACTGTTGTTGTCGCATGAATGGTTGTTGCTGAGGCGTGTATTGCTGTTGTTGCTGGTGTTGTGGCTGCCCATAGGGTTGTGGTGGAGGTAGCTGACCTCCGCAATTTTGATTGTTGCAACGTTTACCCTTGTATTTGTTCCCATTCTCGTAGAAGTTACTACCGTTATTGTTTGATTGGTATGGGGCATTCCCGTAATACTGTTGTTGCGTGTTGTATATTGGATTGTACCGTTGGTTGCCGTAATGCTTGTTTTTGTGTTTACCATTACGGTAACCATTGTTTCGGCCTCTATTGCGGTTATTGTACTGTTTGTTTCCGTATTGTGTTTCGTGTGAACCATTTCCATTACTACCGTTTCCATTCGAATACGTGCCTGCGTTGTTGTTCTTACGGTTAGCATTCGCACGCGCGTCTTCGTGTATAAGATCGAGCGAATCAAGGACGGATAAAAATGCGTCCTGATCTTCCTCTGACACGTTCACTAATTTCTCGCGTATGGAAATGGGTAGTTTTGACTTAAGGATCATAATAACATCTTTTGTTGTTATGGGAGTGTCCCAATATTGTATCTTTCTCAAGTACTTCTCAAAGTACCGGCGAAGTCCGCCACTGTTCGAATGGAAAGGTTCGGCGTTATAGACCTCTTCGCGTAGGCGTTGCTGAACACCTGCGCTCCAAAATTTGCTTAAAAAGTTTTTCTCAAACTCGCTAAATGTTTTGCACTTATCAACCATCTCGGTTCCCCATATAGCACTTTCTCCTTGTATGTATCCGGTAATGAATTGTATTCTCTGTTTGTCATTCCAGGCAGCTGGAAAGACTCCTGAAAAGTTCTTTAGGAAAACGACTGGATGAATATTTCGCTTTTCCGGTTGGAATGGTTGAAAAACTCTAGTGTTTCAATACACTCTCCTCTTTCATGAGGGTTGTGAGTGTCAATTGTTCAGTGTTGTTGTTGTGTGAATCGTTAAATTCATTTTTCAGTCGCGGAATGTACTGTGGTGTGTTGTGTTGTTGTGTTGTCTGGTATTGATGTTCATCTGGCTCAGAAGGTAGTGAGTGTTTCCCGTCACTCTGGTTATCATACTGTAGTGTTTGAATTTGCTGTTTCAGGTCGGATATCTCATCTGTTACTTGCTTCCGCTATTCCGGCAAATCCCGGGTAAACACTCGTCTAATTTGGCCTAGTTCAGTACAAACAGTGTCTCCTGAACTGCCGGGTGCAGATAATATGTCTAAGGTTGCGGATTTAACAACATCTTTCAAGTCACGTGTAACCTTCTCCTCAACTAGCTTCTCTTGTACATCAATCCATTCTTTGTAATGTTCGGTAAGTGCTTTAGTGTGCGAAGCAACACTACTGTTAACTCTTTCGTCAATAGTTCGGTCCGAAATGTCATTCGCCATTGCACTTACTTTTGATTCTACAGTGGCTACCGCTGTCGCTAACTCGTCTACCTGTCGTGCAACTGTTTTATACGCAAGTTTTACCGAATCGGTTTCTTTGCGACACGCTTCGATTTGAGTTGTGAGATTCTGACCGATGTTCTCAATTTTGTTATTCAGAGTGCTTATCTGGGTTGTCAAAGTGGTTACTTGCTCGGTGACGTCACCCTTAACCGAATCTATCTGTGCCGTGACGTCACCCTTAACCGAATCTATCTGTGCCGTGACGTCACCCTTAACCGACTCTATCTGTGTTGTCATATCCGTTTTCAGCTCTGATAAAAACTTGTCTCTGTCTTTCTCACGTTGTTCGCGATCACGTTCGCGCTGTTCCCTCTCCTGTCTGTCTAATATCAATTCCTGTAACATTTTGACAATGTCAACTGATACCGTTATCGGGGAGGTGGGTGTTTCCTGCTGAGTGTCGTCCACGTTAGCTACCTCTTGTCTGTCGTCTGTCCTGGCCGTCGTTCCGCGTGAGCGGAGTCGGTAATGTTTGTTAACAGTGCCGTCGCTTTCGTCTGCAGAGTTCGCGCTCGATTGTCCGTCCGCCATAATGAAATTCAACTATTGCCAACTTAAAATGGGTACTGCCAACTGAAATTCTGATTGTCAATTATTCTTGCCGCGCAAGTTAAAGTCGCGGCGCGTTCGTCAAATGTCTAATGTTACGTGGGTAATAACTGACACACGTCTGTAGCAAAAAGACAAGATGGAGTCAACGCCGTTGAAACAATTGATTGCCAACGCTGTTACACAGAAAAGACTGAAATGGCATCCATCTTGAACTTACACGAGAATACTAACTACAGTATAAAACAAATAGGCCAAGCAAAAGGTCACAGAAAATGTTCAAATATTTACGTAGAAAAAAAAAATGGTTTTTTACGTTAAGCTACAGAAAGGATAGAGTGAGGTCGAATTTGAAGGTCAATGAGCTACTCTTTAGACAGAACTATGGCAAACGAAAATTTGGTACTCACTCGGCGTTGTCTTCAAAACTGCAAATCTGCGTCTTATTAAATCCCAAGATATTTGTGTAAATACCGCGTCCTTCAAGATTGCGTATATTTATTGCTCATCCATAATTTTATGCAGCAGTGGGTTCCAAAGAGCGATACATGAAATAAGACAATCATATATTAGTACCGTGACACATTCAATATTTTAGTCAAGTCCCTGTTCGGGCGCCAGATCTGGTATGATTTTTTTTTTTTCTTAGTAATTTAATTGAAAGCTTTGTTGCTTTGGTAAAAATAAAATTGGTTCTTTTTGTCGTGACAGAATAAATTACTATTAATCACACCAGATTTGTCGGAGAACAGCAGCAACATGTGTAATTGATCCAGCTTTAAGAAACTCTATTACCTTTTAGCGGAAAATTCGTGCGGTACTCTCCGACGTTAGAAAAGTCGTAGTGTTCCGTTCGGAGCAGGAGGCGGCTGTCTTTTCTCCTTCGCGATATCGAAAATTACTAAAGAAAATGAACAGAAATTTTTTTTCGGAGGAAGATCGCGCGGAGAAAACAGACGGAAGTTACATGAAAGAAACCTAAGGGACCAACTGATTGGATTTGTACGAACATATAAACGGAACTGAAAGAACTTGGAATAAATACTATAGCGATGTCGTCACGACAGCCTCCTGTTCTGACAGAACACACGCTGGATCATAAGCTGCATAAATCTTTTAAACAGGAAGGATTATCATAAGTATAATTAATGAAAATAAGGTTGAGAGATTTTCTTTGAAATTAAATAAACTTCAAGGCTTCAAGTATTATAATATGAAACGGAAACTTACATTAACATGGCCACCCATTGTGGCGGTGGAGCGAATTTTTCACGATATACATTCTCGCTTGTTTGTGGCTACATATATTTTTAATCACTTAAACTCTTAACTTTACAATAAAAATGATTATATCAGATGGAGCACAATACTTTTGCGTCCGACTCGCAACACATTCACAGAAGAGCTAGACAGCGACGCGGCTCCCTGCAGAAGTAAAAACTGGCAATTGTTATTTTGAAACATAGGTGCATCGGTTTTTTTTTTTTTTTTTTTTACTGATCGATAGCAGCGTATAACAGTTTATAGCTATCGTGATATTCTGCGCTTTTCAGGAGCGCGGCAAAGATATCTGGTTACAACATTCATTGGTATATGTTAGAAGTTCGCACATACTGACGCAAATACAGAAAAAAAAAACTTTTACATGTTAAAAATCGCAGTGATAAAGGCTGTAATGTCACATCCGCCACTAAATCTCAGGAGCCAATACTGACGTCACAGGGCAGTACCTCCAGCTGCATAAGTACTGTTCTTACTATTAGTTGGTAACCTACGTAAATGAGGTGTGTTAAGGGTTCCCAATAGACTAGCTATACTAAGGGCGGAAGAAGTTGACCGCAAGCCCCAAAGTACTGATTATTAAAAGTTCGCAACATTTAGAACACTTCATGTCAAGTGTTCACTGCTTTGTAGCACTGCCACCTTAGCGATCCCAAAGTTGTGATGCTGTAATTGCATTATGAAGTATTGCTGTGTTGTCCATGTGAACAGATGAGTAATGGATTACTAACAGTAACTACATTTATATTTAAATGCATTATACAACATGAGACAGGGGCACAACTGGTTACTAAATGTTTTGTATACAGAGGGTTGAAATTAACAGTACAGTCAGTCTGCAAAAAATCAGCAGAGTCCTCTAACTGCAGAGGTATCAAGAATGAAGTCTCACATAGTTCAGTCATGGGTCCCTTATTGCTCTTAATATATATTAATGGCTTACCACTGTATTCGTGAAGATCCAAAGCTAGTTCTTATTGCTTATGATAGAACTCACACACAACAAACAAGAATCAGCTGAGGATATCGTAAATAATTTCTTTCAGAAATTTATTAAGTGGTTCTCTGCAAATGGACTCTAATTAAATTTTGATAAAACACAGTATATACAATTCTGTACAGTAAATTGCACAACACCATTGATAAACATAGACTTTCAACAGAAGTCTGTTGCGAAGGCAGAATATTCAAAATTTCTGGGCATGTGTGTGTAGGTGAGAAATTGAATTGGAAGAAACACATTGATGATGTGCTGAAACAATTATATTCAGTTACTTATGCTATTAGTGCTATTACAAATTTTGGTGATAAACATATCAGTAAATTAACCTACTGTGCCTATCTTCATTCACTGCTTTCATATGGCATCATATTTTGGGGTGATTATCATGACGAGAAAAAGTATTCATTGCATAAAAGAATGTAATCAGAATAATGGTTGGAGCCCACCCAATATCACCTTTCAGACATTATTTAAGGAACTCTGCATATTTACTTACAAAATTTGTTATTAATAACCCATACCAATTCAAAAATAATAGTGAAGTGAATAGCTACAACCACTAGAAGAAAGGATGATCTTCACTATTCTGGGTTAAATATGACTTTGGCACAGAAAAGGGTGAGTTATTCTGTGACGAAAATCTTTTGTCATTTGCCAAATAGCATTAGAAGTCTGACCAATCATCATTTAAAAACAAATCAAAAGAATTTCTGAATGACAACTCCTTCTACTCAACATGTGAATTTTTTAATAGGAAGTAATAGCTGTAAAAAGAAAAGTAATTATATGGTGTACACAAAACTTATGTTAAACTGGCATATTCCACATCATTACAAAACATCACATTCATGATCTATGGAACAAGTATTAATGTAATTCGATGTAACTGAATGTAGCTTTCCTTCTTCTCACTGCACTTTATTATGATACCTTAACTTAATTTCTCACTGCTTGCCAGAAATGTGTGCCACTTTTGAAGATGAGCAACTGTATAATGCACAATCATGAATCCATGTTTCTACAATGTCAAAATTTATACATAGTAGCTTCTTGATACTAGTCACACATGCCCACCAGTTGTGAATACTGAAAGACCCACAATAAAGCATGCCCCTGTTGCACCCTCTAACCTCACAGTTGCTGCCTACTTAGCCCTCTGTCCTAGAGGTAATTGACCAACTATACTTGGTTCATAGCCAAATTCACCAGCTTCCATTAAAATTGAGTACTAATCACATTTTAAAATGTTGCTGGTCTCAGTAAATATTTTTGTTCATTACTGAGCAGGAAAACTACTTTCTCAAGCAGCTCTTCACATTAGTTAATGTTCATGGATTTGGCTGTTAGTTGCTATATGCATATTACTATAAAATACAGCTAAGAATCATGGGCAGTAGTTTGATGACTATTGCCCTAAGTTTTAGTTGAATTGGCAGTCTTTAGATTTATGTGATATGTTGTGTAGCCAAAATTTAGTGGATTCCTGTTAGTATTCATGAGGATTAATTCACACTTTTCATTTTTTAGAGTCAGTTTCCACTTTTTGCACCATACAGTTATCTTGTCTAAATCATTTTGGAATTGGTTTTGATCATCTGATGACTGTAAAAGATGGTACATGGCGGCAGCAGCAGCAGCAGCAGCAGCACCTGCAATCAATCTAGGAAGGCTGTTTAGATTGTCTCATAAATCATTCATGTATATCAGGATAGTAGAGGACCTATATCACTTCCTTCAGGAATGCTAGATATTACTTGTGTCTTACTTGATGACTTTCCATCAGTTACTATGAACTGTGATCTTTTTGAAAGGAAATCATCACTCCAGTCACACAACTGAGACCATAGTCTGTGGGCATGGAATTTCATTAGAAGTCTGTTGTGAAGAACAGTTTCGAATGTCTTCTGGAAATCTAAAAATATAGGATCAGCTTGACATTCCCTGTTGATAGAACTCATTACTTAGTGAGAATAAAGAGCTAGTTGTATTTCAAAAGAACAATATTTTCTGAAACTGTCTTGTCCATGTGTCAATAAATTGTTTTCTTCAAGGCAGTTCATAATATTTGAACAGCTTGTGTGTTCCAAATTCTTGTTGAAAGTAGAAGTCAGTGATAAGGGTCTGTAATTCATTGGATCTCTCATATTTCCTTTCTTGAGTGTTGCTGTGACATGTGCAACTCAATTTTACACATACAGATCTTTCGTTGAGCTAGCAGTTCTATGTGATTGCTAAGTAAGGAGCTATTGTATCAGAATATTCTGAAAGGGACCTAACTTGTATAGAATCTGGTCCAGAGGTCTTGCCTTTATTAAGTGATTTAAGCTGCGATGCTACACTGAAGACTTCTAAGTTAGCAGCAGTTCTTGATCAAATTTTAGAAATTTACTTTGTCTTCTTTGGTGGATGAATTTTGGAAAATGAAGTTTAATGACTCTGCTTTAATGACATTGTCCTCAGTAACAGCACTATAATATTTGCTCAGTGGAGGTATTGATTGCATCTTGACACGGGTGTACTTTACATATGACCAGGATCTATTAGGATTTCCTGCTAGGTTTTGAGACAAAGTTTCATTGTGAAAACTATTAAAAGCATCTCACGTTGAAGATAACACTAAATTTTGAGCTGCTACTGTCGACCTTATTTATTTTTGTGTATTATGGTTTAAAATCAATCGATATGAGTACTGTCATGAATCTACTGTATTGTATACACAATAGTAAATTTTATGAAAAATCCATTAGTATCCTAAAATAGTAGCTTGTTCCATATTCTAGCATCTGTAACGCCATTGTGATCAGCAGAAATTGCAATATTATGAAATAAGAATAAAATACATTGTTATTACTTACAGTTTTGATGCTAGGTAACAGTCTGCAGCATTTCTGCATACAATTGTGATATTTGTTCATTAATTTAACTTTGCACTACAGCATGCAATGAGACTTCTCCTTTTCTTCGTGTAAAAGAAATATATTAGATGAAATATCATCTGTGACATGTATTAAAATTTATTTGTGCAAATGTAGTTCTCTTGAGGGAAAGCAGGAGTCAATAAAAGTTTGTGATTAATTCATTAAACTTCGTAGATGCATTGAATCAGATTGTTACCCACCAGCCACAGCAAGTATTTGACATGGTTCATTTGTTACTGTAGGCATTATTTATATGTGCTCTCTCAGTGGTTAGCAAGGGTGCCCATATCTGGAGGCAAGGGGGAGACAGCCCTCCCCCTCCTCCCAGCTCTCCCAGAAAAGGAAAAAATATAATGTAGTCAGGTGTTTTTCTTTCAAGAAATGATTTAAAAGTCAGTGTTATGCAGGTTTTAACAGGATCATAACTGGTGCTTTTTGTGGCTAAGTCACCATTCATCTTCTGGAATATTAAAAATACTCCATACCTCCAGGTCTTGACCCCAACTGCCCCTAAAAACTAACATATGGGTGTGCTTTCTGGTTAGTAGATGACACTGAATTCTAGAAAATTCAATAGTTAAAGTTAATTTTTTTATACATAACATTCATTTTATTGTGTATAGTCAATTTACATATTCAGAATATTTTATATTTCAGGTGTGTTGCCTACTGCAGTAAACGGTAACAATCTGTCAATCACAACAGCAAATGGGCAACAGCTGTCAGTTGATGAACTGTGTGCATTCCTGAGTAATTTACTTGCTGTAAAATCTGATGAGAGTGGTTATGAAAGTGATTCAACGCGAGCTGGTTCAGATTCTCCTCGAGGTTCCATAAAGTCTGCTGCATCAGATTTTCCTTCAATGATTAATGGAAATCATATACAAGCAATATTTGGTAGTGTACAACCTAGGCAGCCATTGCAACATCAGCGATCAAATGCATCGTCTTTAGCCGAACAAGATGATGAGACTAAAACTACAAAGTCTATGAACTGTGATGATGATGCTGCTATTCCAGATGATGTTTTTGAAGAAGAAGAGGAACGTTGTGATAATGTTAATATAGTTGAAAATGGGACAGATGAGAAGTTGTCATTCTCTCGACAGAGAAATGCTCGGATTAATATGGGAATTCGCCGAGGTGACGTGAAGACACTCGGTGGCCGTAAGACTGGAAGTGTTGTTGGTGGTAATGTAAATGACACTGAACAACAGTCACTCCTCTGTGACCGATGCAAACCACAAAAACAGCAACAACCAATGCAGAATTCCCAACACACACAAGAAAGAGAATTTAAGTGTATTCGATTCGCCAAGGATGATTCTGGTGAGCTAGGAGTTTACATTGAGAAGAAAGATCCTAGTGCGAGGTCAACATGTTACATAATTTCCCATATTGAACCAGGAGGACCCATTGACAGGTACATTACAGAATACTGCTGATTAGCCTTACAAGCAATTACCCTCACTGCAGAATTAGAATATGGAATAAAACTCTCAAAATAATTGTAATTCTTTATGAAAATACATCCTTGTATGTACAAATGTCTTCAATGTATCCGACAAATATGGTTTCATCTCTGTGTCATCATCAAAACTAAACATTTAGAAATAACGCAAAATTACTATTAAATATGAACTGTACTAAAATATTAATAAGTGCAATCTAATACCCAGTATCTTACTATGCTTTACTCCTTCTCATGCGTCACACCCTAAAACTGAGATATATATGTTCATAAAAGGTACATGAGCAGGCTACATTTAAATGTGTGAGAAATCAAATGTAAAAAATTATTTATGTTTAAAAATTTATAAGATAAACATTATTTTCCACATTACAAAAATATAAACAACAGTAATTTAATGTATCAGAATGGGGATAAATAATCTGATAAAATGAAATGAACATAGTATTTAATTACAGTAACTAAGAAAAACATAAAATAAAAAAGAACACAGAAACCAGGTGTAAGTAAAAACATTACAGTTAAAGGTACAGAATCTTACCAGAAAACGACCATAGAATGAGAAAGGTAAAGTTAAATGGCAACAAGTTCGGTACAGCCGGCAGCACTGGTCAATATTTTGTAAGTATTTATATTTAATAGTAATTTTATATTTTCATCTTGTGTATGTTTTAGTTGTGGTAATGACATATTAGAATGCGAAACCATTTAACTGCAGTAAATCTGCCAAATGCAGTAAAGATATTTGAGAATGAAAATGAGTATTTCAGTGGATCACATGCTCCTGCTTGCCAATGTAAAATTTCATTAAACATTGTGAAAATTTTGCTTTACATTAAAATTTACACACAAATCATTTTTTCCTACAGCTATGATTTTTATGTAGAAAATATAATGTTGATGTCCTTAAGTAGGAATATTTTAAATTATTTATTCCACTTAATTAACTTTCATGACTAGTAATACTAGACAATGTAGTTGAAACATTAAGCAATATGAATAACCTATATTTCTGCTTTCAGGGATGGAAGATTTCAAATTGGTGATGAACTTGTAAAAGTCAATGGTCGTAGGCTCCGTGGTCTCACACTGGTAGAAGCTCGTGCCACATTAAAGAATACGCCAAAAGATGTAGATATAGTTGTAGCACGTAAAGTTTCTCCTGGATCTGAATGTGTATCTAGTCCTGCAGAACCACCCACAGCTGAGGTGCCCAAATCAGAATCAAGAGTTCCTCTCTCCTCAGCACAGCAGTTAACTGGAATGAAAAAGTTCTCACAGCATTTCGATGCTAATCCACGCCCAAGAAGACCTACCGCAGGAGCTCCACAAGGTTCTACTGACAGTAGGAGGACTATAGGGGGTTCTGCTGTTAGTGGTGGCAACAGCAGTGGTGGTGGTGGTACATTGCCACGAAGACCAAAATCACTTTCCATGCAACTCTTCACTGTCACATTTCAGAAAGGTCCTGGGAAGAAATCTCTGGGATTCAGTGTGGTTGGTGGACAAGATTCTCCGAAAGGTAGCATGGGAATATTTGTGAAGACTGTGTTCTTGACTGGACAAGCTGCAGAAGAGGGCACTCTAAGAGAAGGTTAGAATTACCATTTATTACTTCTTGGCCTAAGATTGAGAAATGAATAATAAAACATCACTTAGATAAAACTGCTTCATAGTTTGTCTACTGCTGCTTATAATTCATCTTGTTCCATATACAGTGTTCCACTGAAGCACTAAAATTGATCAGTACACCATTATCAGCTGCCATCAAACTCCTAAATAGCAAGTTTCTTTCTGTGTCTTATCACAGATACATAAAATTATTGGAAATTTCCCTGGTTTCTAGATTGTGTTACCCTGTAAAACGTCAGAGCAATGTTTTGACCACTACTATAAGTGAGCATTCGTCAGGGTATGTAATACTGCTGGACAGTCCAACTTAATTCTTATACAGGATGAGTCAGGAGGAAAGATACATGTTTTGAGGGGTGATAACATTGTGATTCTGAACAAAAACTCATAGGCACATATGTCCTGCTCTTAAAAGTTTCCAAGAAAACTAACGAAAATAACAGGGAACAGGACAAATGCAGGTGATAGTAAATGAAACACTGTGATCTAATGTTTTGTTAGCCGGCCACTGTGGCCGAGCGGTTCTAGTCTGGAAACACGTGACCACTACGGTCGCAGGTTCTAATCCTGCCTCGGGCATGGATGTGTGTGATGTCCTTAGGTTAGTTAGGTTTAAGTAGTTCTAAGTTCTAGGGGACTGATGACCTCAGGAGTTAAGTCCCATAGTGCTCAGAGCCATAATGTTTTGTTTGATAGTGGAAATTTCTTCAAAAACTGGAAAATATAGGATGGAATAATGACAGTATAATGAAAAGGATAGTTAGCATAGTTTCTACTCACCATATAGGTAAGATGCTTAGCTGCAGATAGGAACACCAAAAAGACTGTCAAACGAAGCGCTCTCTCTCTCTCTCTCTCTCTCTCTCTCTCTCTCTCTCTCTCTCTCTCTCTCTCTCTCTCTCTGTCTGTCTGGCCGTTCTTCACTCTAACCCCTGTAATCCATTAAAATGAGCATAAACAGGAATCATCATATAATGCATAATGCTGCTCGTGTGGTGTCTGGTGGTAGTTATGATGCGTCAGTGCATTATGTGCCTTTAGCAAAAGGGCTTATGGCTGTGCATGTTGGGGTAGCATTGTGAATGCAGTCCAACCATATGTTGTTTTCTGCTGGCAGTAGACAAAATGATAGAATCTGACAATCATCACTGAGGTTTACATTGGCAGGTCACTTGAGTATTTTAAGTGCTTCTTCTCTCTTCCTTTTGAAGGCAAATGACTTGTCTACCTAGAACATGAATTCATTCACAATGTTTCTGTTAGCACTGTATGTGACACTAGTGTTCTTTTAGCAATGTTCTGAACAGAGACCATGTCTGTCCAGTGGCAATTAATCCACACATGCAACTCCCAATGTGTGCACTGTGTCAGCAGCATAATTGGTGGACCCAACAAACCTCTACTTTTGTTGTTGTTCTGATAAACTGGTTTATTGCCTACCAGATGGAGTATTTTCTCCACTTGGTCAATGACTACATATGTGTTACAAGAACATTGGATGGTTGTTTTTACCGATTGTCCTATATTGTATCCACACAACTTCCGCTTGACTGACTGACTGACGGATTGATGTGGACCATGCACTCAAGTGTATCTTCTAGTGACCTGTACACTTCTGTGTTAAGAATTAGCAGCACTCTCTTCTTTTCTACTTCTCGGGGAAATACTATGTTTCATTGCTGCATATTGAGATACTGGTGGAATCTGAGAGTTGGGTTTCCAAAAAGGCCAAATAATGAATGCATCATCAACACAGAACATTTTGGTTTTATCCGTACAAAATGAAGTGCCACTTTGCCAGACGTTTCCATGAAGAGGTGTAATGTGAATGGTGAAGATGGGAATCTCAATCCTGTGTCATCAGTCTGAGTATAATAACTAGTCTATCCTAGCAAAATTAGAAACCGGCCAGGGTCCATCAAAGATGCGCTAGACACAGGGCCAATTCAAGGTACTAATGACACTTTGGTTGTTAAGTTGATAGAGGCACTAGATGTGCCGAAGTGAAAGATATCCACATGGAGGAATTTGAGGTCAGTTGCAGCCGTATATTAGCTGATTTTGAGGGGAATGGATTCCCTATTAAAACATGACTAATAGAACATGAGTCACATACAGCTCACACAGAATTATAAACACATTATGACAGAACACCAGATTGTGTTGCTCCAGTAGTATGAAAGATTGTCACAATGCACAGAAGTCCTGATTAATCAAAATCTGGCCTATGTTCAGTGTTATTTTCTTCTGATTGTTTTCACTGTTTTCAAATCGGAGACTATTTCTGTGAATACATTTGATATGCTGGCAGTTTTGAGCAATTTCCTTGAAGTACCAGTGCTCCAACTACCTGCCCTCATTAAAAGCAAGAGAGATTGCACATTTCGTCTCATTTCTGTGTGCTCAATTTCACACATTACTGCTTAGCAAATTGCAGAATCTGCAATAATTTGCTCCTTGCAGAGAAAAATGATAAAGATGTGGAAATGAATGACACCTTTTCCAAAGATCATTTATTTATGAATATAAATGTTTCCTTTCTGTTCATAATTACCTGCAACTTGCCTTGTAATATTACTTTTTCATATATTTAATATGGTAAAGAACATACCATAATTATTTTAAAAATAGTGTTGTTACTTAACCGAATACATCCTAGAAAATGGAATGAGGCAACTTATGCACGATTCTGTACTATGACAGATATGGAAACTTTATTGTTTAGACATTGTGATTAAAAATATTGTCTTTAAAAAGGAACACCAGTGTGTTATATTTCACCGTAGCTCATCTGAACTTAAGGCATTCTTCAGTAGTGTGATGAGATACTTATCATTTTTATTTTTTGATTTTCAGGAGATGAAATTCTTGCTGTAAATGGAAACCCACTGCAGGGCTTGACACATGCAGAAGCTATTAACGTGTTCAAAAACATCAAGTCTGGAGAGGTGGTATTGCATGTTGGTCGCAGGGATCCTCAACAACGCAGGTATGAGATATTTATTGCGCCTAACTACTTGTTTGTCTGGTCAGATTTTGTTTCATTTCTTTGTATCATACCTTTGCAAAATATAGGTAAAATAAGCTTGCAACAAGAACAAAGACGAAATTTCTTTGCATCCCAAAGAAAAATTGTTTTCTGTGATAGGAAGTACAAACAAATAAAAATAGTGACAAAAATGAAATTAGGTTCCCAGATAATAATTTTGGGCAAAATAATTACACATTAAAATCATTGTCCACAAAATTTAGTCATTAATGGCACAGTAACAGCAAATATTACACTTGGTATGAACAGTAAATTAAATAGGCATTAAATTTACCACTCTGACTTATTTTAGTTGAAAAAAAAAGCCACAAAATAAATTATAAAAATAATTTCGCTACTAAGAAGTTGTAATTCTTCTGGCTATGATAATGCTTATAGCAGAGCAATATGATCTTGCACTTACAACATCCCACAAAAATTTTAAATTCATGAAAGATTTAAAAAATGTTTTTGACAATAACTGATCTTCAAAGTATATTACAAAAGTTAGAGCTCTTTGCAGTAAAACACTGCTTTTCTTAGATTCTGCCCATTGTTATAGGGGAAACAGTGATTTTGCTTTGTTGCATCGCATTTTCTAATGGATTCATTATATGTGTAGGAATATGCGGATAACACTGTAATTACTGAAATGGCATACACACAACTCCAGATTCATTTTCACTGTATTAACAAATTCCATACAACTGCACTGATCTTGACAGAGTAAACCATTAGAACAAAGCACTTACCTTCTTTATTCCAAAAAACTGTCTAATTATCATTCTCTACAAAGACGGAATCGCTCTGTACTGCCTGCATACCTCTCTGCAGAACTTGGTTCAGAAAACTTCACACAAAGACAAATCGGTATGGTTTATGCCACATTAAGCTACATAGCACAACAACAATATATTTACTAAACTTCATTACTCAAACAATTTTCCATTTCATAACAGAGCTCTCACATGGTATAATGTTCTGAATTGAAATAAATTCTTTGTCATTAAAACAATTGAAGTTGTGCCAAGTTTTCATCTGGAATTAAATCAAATAGTGTCCTTCAAACAGTGACTGTTCTAATTTTCTAATTATGAGTACTTACTAATTAATCTACAGAGTTTATCACTAACATATTTGTGATGATTTTGTGTGCTGAGGATTCCGTTGTATGTAAAACCTCTGATGTGAATAAAGAATTATTTCTGACCCCAGGAATTATTGACAACAGGACATCTCTTGAATGTTCTAAGGAAAGTAAATCTACATTGTAAAAAAATGAATTTGTGGAAGAAAATTATGTCTACACAATTCCAAAGTAAAGATAACGTTCATAACCAAGTGAAAATATAAATATTATATATAAAAACAAAGATGAGGTGACTTACCGAACAAAAGCGCTGGCAGGTCGATAGACACACAAACAAACACAAACATACACACAAAATTCAAGCTTTCGCAACAAACTGTTGCCTCATCAGGAAAGAGGGAAGGAGAGGGGAAGACGAAAGGAAGTGGGTTTTAAAGGAGAGGGTAAGGAGTCATTCCAATCCCGGGAGCGGAAAGACTTACCTTAGGGGGAAAAAAGGACAGGTATACACTCGCACACACGCACATATCCATCCACACATACAGACACAAGCTTGTGTCTGTATGTGTGGATGGATATGTGCGTGTGTGCGAGTGTATACCTGTCCTTTTTTCCCCCTAAGGTAAGTCTTTCCGCTCCCGGGATTGGAATGACTCCTTACCCTCTCCTTTAAAACCCACTTCCTTTCGTCTTCCCCTCTCCTTCCCTCTTTCCTGATGAGGCAACAGTTTGTTGCGAAAGCTTGAATTTTGTGTGTATGTTTGTGTGTCTATCGACCTGCCAGCGCTTTTGTTCGGTAAGTCACCTCATCTTTGTTTTTATATATAATTTTTCCCACGTGGAATGTTTCCTTCCATTATATTGAAAATATAAATAGACAGATTGACAGTCACTCAGAATGTGCAAGAAAAATTTGTGACTATAGGATCAAAAGAGTCATTAGTCCTGGTATCAGTGATATTGAGATGCGGTATCCCAGTCTGCCATGTCACATGCTAACTAAAGAGGATTACTCTCAAGCTACCTTTGTAATACATTAGTGATACGTGGCATCTTCTGTGATAGAGGAATACAGAGTACTGACATCTGTTTATAAATACAGAAATAAGAAAATCACATGTGTAATTAGTGTCAATTTTCTTTATAAAGTCAGTCCTATATGACCTGACAAAAAATCTGTGGCAGAGCTGAGCAGCAAAAACCATTTTCTTGATGTATAATAGGATCTTACCTTTGATTGCCTGGAAAATAAAATTCTGTTTGTAAAAGTAAAATATTATAGTATTACTGGCTCCCTTCCTGAATGGATAGAACCTTATTTTCATACCAGGAATCATAAGACTTCATTGAAAATCATCATGAGGATAAGACCAATCTCAAAATTGGCGTTTGAGGCATGTTCAACTATGAACTGTCTTTGAGGGTACGAGGAGCAATAGCAGAAATATTGCCAGCATGGATTCCTGGTTGTGCGGTGCAGATGGAGGAACTTGGCGAGGGAGGGGCAGGTGAGGGACAAGATTCTGGATGTGCCCCCAGCCCAGGGTGTGAACCAAGGTTATAGAAGCAGATCTTGAGGGGTGGGGGACATAAAAGTGTCACAGCAGCTCCACAGAAACAGTTCATCAGTGCACCTGACGTGGCAACATAGTTGCCATGATAGTGTACCTGTTGGACACTGGCATCCAGCCACTCACCGAGGATTTAAAAAGGTCGTTCAATAAGTAACGTAACACATTATTTTTTCTCAGCATCTTGGAATATTCCTGTTTCAGCCTCTACAGCTTTATGAAGTTCCAACAGGTGGTGGCACTACATGTAGCCTTCACGATGACATCTCTAATGGAGGTGCATTCCAAGCAGAGAGCTGTCATTTAATTTCTTTTTGGCAGAAAAACAGAGCATTGTGGATATTCATAAGTGCTTGCAGAATGTCTGCAGAGTCATGGCAGTGAACAAAAGCATGTTGAGTCATTGGGCGAGACGTCTGTCATCACTGCGACAAGGTCACGCAAATCTCTCCCATTTCCCGCAAGCTGGCTGGCTGCACTCAGTAGTGACTCGTGCAGTGTTGAAGCGTGCAGACAGTCTAATTTGAGGTGACTGATGGATCACAAACAGAGACATTGCTGAAATGGATGTTCTGTTGGTGGTGCTGACACACTCATCCACCACTTGGCATACTCAAAGGTGTTTGCTTGCTGGGTTCCTTGTCACCTACCAAAGGACCATGGACAGCAACACAAAGGACCATACATGCAGAATAGCTTGTGTGTTACAAGGCTGATCATGAAACTTTTTTGTCAAACATTGGCACAGGTGATGAAATATGGGTTCATCACTTCAAACTAGAATCAAAACAGCAATCCATTTCCTCCTAAGAAAAAGTTCAAAGCCACACCCTCTGATGGTAAAGTAGTGGCATGGTCTTCCAGGACTCTGAAAGGGTTATTATGTTTGATTTCCTGCCTCATGTAGCAATGTTCAGCTCTGAAGTATAATGTGCTACCCTCAGGAAGTTGAAGAAACGACTTCCATCATGTTTATCATCATGAAAAAGTGAACGAACTTCTCTTTCTCCATGACAATGCAAGGCCTTATACAAGTCTGCACACCTGAGGGGAGGTCACAAAGCTTCATTTTACTACACTTTCTCATTCACCATACAGCCCAGATCTCCCACCTTCTGACTCCCATCGGTTTGGCTCAGTGAAGGACGTGCTCCATGGGAAGCAGTACATGGATGGTGGAGAGATTATTGATGCAGCAAGACGCTGGCCAATAGAGTAGTACCATGTGGGCATACAGGTCCTCCCAAAGGAGGCATGAGGTCATCACACTGAATGGAGATTATGTCGGTAAACAGGACTTTGTAGCCAAAAGTGTGGGGAATAGTGTGGTGTACTGTACTCCTGATAAAGGCAACCTGTTTTCATAAAAAAAAAAAAATTATTGCCGTACTTATTCAATGTCCCTCATATTTTGACATGAATTTTTCTCAGAGAAGCTGAAGAACAATATTGTGATGATATTTGTAGTGACATTGTAGGGGACTTGTCTCACTATATGCATTTCAAACTACATGTGGTAAAAGTTCATTCTCTACATCACTTCTATTGGATGAAGTGGTTCACAGCGTAAGAGACTGATTTTGCCTTGAAGAGAGCTGGGTGTTGATTTCTAAACCATTCATCTAGGTTTAGTTTTTCTGTGATTTCCCTAATTCACTTCGAGAAAATATCGGAATCGGTCCTTTAAAAAATTTAGAGCTGATTCCCTTCCACAGTTCATTTAGTGTGGAATATCTAAAGACATTAGTGTAGTAGAGATAGTAAACCACTCATCTTCCTTGTATAGCATACAACTTCATCTTTTGGTAGTGTAAACAAAAATAAGAAACTCTGTTGCCGAATGTTAACCAGCAACTCGCAGACATGGATTTACTGCTAAACTCCACCTATGAAAAAGAGAAAGTGATTTTTAAACACCACATGATAGTACACTGAATCCATTACTGGTGTGACACCATTCTGCTGTAGCTAACATTGGTGGCAGACAAAGGGAATTCCCATAAAAGTGGCTGTATGCATATACCTTCATTATGGAAATGTCTGGCAAGGAGTGGATGAAGATAGTATTGTTATTCTTAGGTCTTACTCTACCTGAATATCATAAAAACTGTAATGGCTCATTCAGATACTCATGTCAGACACCCCCCCCCCCCCCCCCCCCAGTTCTTTGTGGGAATTGATTTTGTTTTTCACATGGAGCAAACATTCTGTTGTTATAATCTGTGTAGCTGTGTGTTCTTGTAGCTCGTAGATGAGAAATATGTAAGAGTCACAGCACAGATAAAAAAATCTCTCATTGCACAGGTTTATGACCTAGCCCCTATTCGTACAGTACGTATAAAATGCCTATCCTTTGGCAATTATAAATGTACTAGTACTTGGATAAATATGGCATAGGAAGAACTTGGAGGAACAGTTACTACTTAAAATGACTGTGAAAGCAGCAACTAATTTATTTCCCTTTCAAAGTTGCAATCTTCCTGCTAAATTTAGTATCAAAATTAGTGATGGTTAATTGTGAATCCATTCTATAATAGACCACTGACACATCCTTGTTTCCTATTAATGTACACCTTGGCCTGTTCCACATCCATTAATATTGTCCTTTGATAGGTTCTACACGACAAAGTGTGTAAGGGTATTTACATGAGTGTAGATTCTTCCTTGGCAGTACCTTAAATCTAGCAATTTCTTGCTAAAAATTGTTCAGACAGTTTATTAACTACACTGAAAAACAATAAGAAACAACAAACACAACACCGTGGGTTCTAAGTTACTTAGGGGACATACTTGTTATGATTTTAATCACCACTGAGCTATGACCACTTCTTCGTAACGTCCGTCACACAATTATCAGTTAACTGCTTATCATTTAATCAACAAAGCAAACAATTCTAATAACTTATGTCAGACAGTAATACAATCATTAAGTGCTAGCTCTGGAAGAAGTTCATTACTAGTGTCCCTCGTCATATTACTTTCACATAACACTAATTGCATGTTCAGAGTTCAAACTGCGCAAAGTTTGCAGAAATATTTGATTGTCACAGTTCATGAGCTTATGACTATCAGCATAATAATTCACTCGAATAAACATTCACTGCCAGAGTGAATGGCTAAATCTAGGTGTTAACTGGTTGAATTATACTTGCCAACTTTCAAGAGATGTAAACTGTATGCATACTGGACACGACTATTTATTTATTTCTTTATTTATTGTTCCGTGGGACCAAATTAAGGAGAAGTCTCCTTGGTCATGGAACGAGTCAATACATGAAATTATAACACAATATTAGAAACAGATAAAATGAAATATAAAAATACATATTCAGGTGACAAGTTGTAAGTTTCAATAAAGAAAATCAACAATGTAACACTGGAATTTGCTTAATTTTTTAGCTCTTCCAGGAGCTCCTCGACAGAATAGGAGGAGTGAGCCATGAGGAAACTCTTCAGTTTAGACTTAAAAGAGTTTGGGCTACTGCTAAGATTTTTGAGTTCTTGTGGTAGCTTATTGAAAATGGATACAGCAGAATACTGCACTCCTTTCTGCACAAGAGTCAAGGAAGTGCATTCCACATGCAGACTGGATTTCTGCCTAGTATTAACTGAGTGAAAGCTGCAAACTCTTGGGAATAGGCTAATATTGCTAACAACAAACGACATTAAAGAAAATATTTACTGTGAGGGCAATGTCAGAATTCCCAGACTATTGAATAGGGGTCGACAAGAGGTTCTTGAACTTACACCACATATAGCTCGAACAGCCCGTTTTTGAGCCAAAAATACCCTTTTTGAATAAGAAGAATTACCCCAAAAAATAATACCATACGACATAAGCGTATGAAAATATGCGAAGTAGACTACTTTTCGTGTTGAAGTGTCACTTATTTCAGATACTGTTCTAATGGTAAATAAAGCAGCATTTAGTTTCTGAACAAGATCCTGGACATGGGCCTTCCACAACAGCTTACTATCTATCCGAATGCCTAGGAACTTGAACTGTTCTGTCTCGCTTATAATATGCCCATTCTGTCTGATCAAAATATCGGTTCTTGTTGAATTGTGAGTTAGAAACTGTAAAAACTGAGTCTTACTGTGATTAAGCATCAAATTATTTTCCACAAGCCATGAACTTATTTCATGAACTACATTATTTGATACTGTTTCAATATTACGCACCAGATCCTTCACTATCAAGCTGGTGTCATCAGCAAACAGAAATATTTTTGAACACCTGTAATACTAGAAGGCATATCATTTATATAAATAAGAAATAGCAGTGGCCCAAGCACCGACCCTTGGGGAACTCCCCACTTAACAGTGCCCCATTGGGACTGAACATCACTACCACTCTCGATATTGCGGAGAATTACCTTCTGCTTTCTGTTCTTAAAGTAAGAGGCGAACCAATTGTAAGCTACTCCCCTTACTCCATAATGGTCCAACTTCTGCAGTAATATTTTGTGGTCAACACAGTCAAAAGCCTTCGTTAAATCAAAGAAAACACCTAGCGTTTGCAACCTTTTATTTAATCCGTCCAAAACCTCACAGAGAGAAGAGAATATAGCATTTTCAGTTGTTAAACCATTTCTAAAACCAAACTGAACATTTGACAGCAAGTTATGTGAATTTAAATGCTCCAGTAACCTTGTATATACAACCTTCTCAATAACTTTAGCAAACACTGATGGCATAGTAATAGGTCTAAAATTGTCAACATTATCCCAGTCTCCCTTTTTATACAGTGGCTTCACTACCGAGTACTTTAATTGGTCAGGAAACCGACCACTCCTAAAGGAAAAGTTACATATATGGCTAAGTACTGGGCTAACATACATAGAACAATACTTCAGTATTCTGCTAGATACCCCGTCATATCCATGAGAGTTCTTGGTCTTTAGTGATTTAATTATTAACTCAGTCTCCCTCTTGTCAGTATCATGGAGGAGCATTTCAGGTAACAGTCTCGGAACACTTTTTTCTAAGAGCGCTATATGATTCCCTTGGGACTAGGTTTCTATTTAGTTCACCTGCTATATTCAGAAAGTGATTATTAAATACTGTACATATATGTGACTCATCAGTAACACGGACTTTCCCACTATGCACCTATTCTATATCCTCGACCTGTCTCTGCAGACCAGCCACTTCCTTTACGACTGACCATATGATTTTAATTTTATCCTGAGACTTAGCCATTCTATCTGCATACCACATACTTTTTGCCTTCCCAATAACATTTTTAAGCACCTTACAATACTGTTTGTAATGGTCTGCTGCATTTAGATTTTGACTGTTTCTAACATTTTGATATAATTGCAACATTGTTCTACAAGATATTCTTATCCCTCTAGTCAGCCACCCAGGCTGCCTGTTTGTGCAAGTACCCTGTTTTGAACGTTCTAACAGAAAGCAACTTTCAAAGAGCACGAGAAAAGTCTTGAGAAAAGCATTATATTTATCGTCTACTGTATCAGCGCTATAAACATCTTGCCACTCTTGTTCCTTGATAAGGTTTACAAAGGTCTCTACAGCAACTGGATCAGCTTTCCTAAACAGCTGATGACTATATTTAACACGTGTTGCAGCACAAAAATCTTTTAGAGTTAAAATTGGTGCATCATGATCTGAAAGGCCATTCACCTTTTTACTAACAGAATGCCCTTCTAGTAATGAGGAATGAACAAAAATGTTGTCTGTGGTTGTTCTACTGTTTCCTTGCACTCTGGTTGGAAAGAATATGGTTTGCATAAGATTATATGTATTAAGGAGGTCTACGAGCATCCTCTTCCTTGCACAATCACTTATACAATTAATATTGAAGTCACCACATATAACAAACTTTTTGTATTTCCTATAAAGTGAACCAAGAACGTCCTCTAGCTTTAGCAAAAATGTTGTGAAATCGGAGTCTGGGGATCTATAAATAACAACAGTTAGAAGTTTAACTCCATTAAATTTTACCACACCTGCTCAACATTCAAACACCTTTTCAGTGCAGTACTTTGAAACATCAATTGACTCAAATGGGATGCCGCTTTTCACATATATGGCTACTCCCCCAAACCGCAAAGAACTCCTCGAAAAGCTGCCAGCCAACCTGTATCCTGGTACAGGAAGCCTCTGAATTATCTCCTTATTTAAGAAGTGTTCAGATATACCAATAATTTCAGAGTCAACATCTATATGTGCTCGTGGTGTAGTATACAGTGTCTGGTATAATTATATTTTGCGAGTTCGATAATTACATTTTGGTTCATAATAGTGCACGGTGAATGTTTATAGTGTTGTCAGTCTTTTCAGTCCAACAATAATTTGTTTTAAATGTATTTTAGATGATTAGAAAAATAACAGGTGGTTATAATTAAAGAGCAGCTACTCACAGAAGTCCAGTGTGGGCTGTAATTACCATATGGCAGTGAAACTTTGTAGATATTCTAGTGCATTAATATGGAATCAATTTACGCTGAAAAAAAAATTAGTTCCAGTTTTTGGTCACCACATGCTATTCCAGCTCTGTGATTGTTTCCACATCTCGTGCATTGGGAAAAGCACTGAAGACATCAACAGCATGCTGCATCCATAAAACGAAATGACCAACAGTTGCTCCTAGCAATTCCAGTGGAATCTGAGCACCTGTACACTGACGTTTATACCGGTTAGAGACCAAATATGTCCATGGTAAATGTGTTGTTTCAGATATCCCCAGAGCCAAAAGTCACATGGTTTCAAATCAGGTGATCTTGCTGGCTATGCATTTGGAAAACCTCTGGAAATAACAGGTTTGTGGAAGGTTGTGTTGAGCAGATTTTTTACCGGGCACACGACATGAGGTGTTGTCCCATATTCCATGAAAACAGTGGTTTCCCCATAGCTGCACTCTTCCGAAGTATGAATCAGGTGCTGCACAAGGACGTTTCAATAACGTGCAGACTTCACGTTACACCTGACTTCAAAGACGAACAGACAGAGAATAAAGGTGCTTGTGAATCCACACCAGTCACATTCAATGAGTGTAGTGGCTCTTCATGCACAGCACATAGTCCAACAGTACCCAAAGTTTGCAGTTTCGTATATTCGCTGCACCCCGCAGTGTAAAATGTGTCTCATCATTCCATAGATTAATGCCCAGCCACATATAAGCAACTTTGATCCATGCCAACAACCAAAGACCACATTCAGAACATTGATGTGGATCGTAAGGTTTCAGTTGCTGCATCATATGGATCTTGTAAGGCTACCAGTGTACCATAAGACAGACCACAGGACATTAATTACTGTTCACTATGGAATGGACAAGTCTCGTGACACTGCACGAACACTAGCACTACCAAGGGCACATGCTGCATGCAACAGCAACTGCAATGTCATCAATAATTTCTGCCAGGATAGGATGCCTTTCTCTTCCAGGTGCCACACTAAGCCCACCTGCATTTTTGAATTTTATTACAATCTTCTTTAAACCATTTAATGGGATCGGGCCTCTCCTCAGATCTTTCAGTCCGTAATACTCTCACACGTATGGTAATTACTGCTGTTAACATAAGAGTTTCTCTATCAGCACACAGTCTTCCTTTTCAATAGCCATATTGTTCATTCATGTTATGGTTTGTCAAATGACAATGTGGATGTCATAATATCATACAAACAGTGTACAGCACCTGATTTGCACCTGGAGACCACAATTGGAACTAAGTTTTTTCCAGCATAAATTGGTTCCGTATTAGTGCATTAGCATAACTACCAAGTTTCATTGCCATATGATATCTATAGCTCACAATGGACCTCCCTGAGTAGCTGCACATCATTTACAACCACCCAAGATTAAAGCTGAAAGTGCTATTTATATGATACACTGTATACCTACATAGTACATTCCCTACTTTCAAATAAAATTTGGGCCAAGTTCAATTACTGATTTATTTCAAATAAAGAATTTTTCTGTAAAACTAATTATATCATGGAAATTGACAATGATTAAATTAGTACATATATTTGGAAAAGAATATTATTCAAAGTAGTAGAATGGTAGCAGGTGGGTCAGAACCATTTTGCTATGTTTTAAGTGTACGATTAAATGTAAGGTGAGTGAATAATTATTTTATCTTGTGTTGCATTACCTTCTCAACAAGTTTGAAACATATCCAGTGTCTAAGTCTTTGGTCCTCTATTTTCATTTTACAAAGCATTTTATGTTGTAGTATTTAAAAGTTTATGCAGCTGAGTGATTTTCATCTTTTACAGAGCCAACAAATCAAAATCTTGTGATGATCTGGACAAATTCAATGGCTGACAAAAAGATCTCAGTACTCCACAAAGACGATCTGATTAATCACACCATGAAACATAGTTACTAGCAAGTGTGATATCCTAAAGAGAAGCTTGACCTTTTGCATTCATGTGTGAAATATATAATGCAAATGCTGCCAAATATTTAACGAGTTAGACAAAATAACAGATAATTCTGTAGCTTTAAATGACTTTTTGTGTGTCCTTTAATTCTGTTAAGTTTTTGTAATTATGTAAAAAGTTTTTCTATTTGAAAATAGTAGACTGTTGTACATAGGTTTTAACATTTTAATGAAAATAAGGTGTATTATATATAGGCATTATACCAAATAAAACAAATGTAACATTTTAAGTATTTAATTTTGTGGCAGGAGAAGACAAAAAGATACCAATTAGAATTCTCTGTATATTGTAGCAGGAATGTACCAGAGCCACTGTCATGATAAACTGTTAATGGGCATAAAAGAAAAGCACACTATGTAATTACTATGTATTACAAACTGCGCAAGTGATAGTTTGAATTTTGTCTTTCAGTAAAAATGAAAAATAATTTACTTCCAATAAAAAGTAAATGGAATAGTATGTGATGTTTTATTACTCCTCATTACATAACTCATATGGTGTTTATTACTGGAATTGAGTTCTCATTGATCTTTCCTGAAGATGACAGGTGAGTTTACTTGTAGCACTAACAGATTTTTTCAAGTTTCTGTTTTGAAAATTCAGGGTTACAATAATTATTTTTCTTTTACCAGAGTCAATATGCTAAAGAAAAGCATAATTATGTTTCAAGTGTATGAAAGAAACTTGGGTTACATGAAGCTCAGAGTAAGAAAAGTATGTCAAGCCCTTAACTGCATCTAAAGAGGATTAAGGAAACCAAGTTGAGTAGATCTTGATGTCCATTCACACAAGGTAGATCTTAATACCTATAAGGCAACAATAATTATGACTCAGTTTATCGAGAATGAATGTTGCTGGGCTGCTCACCATCACACAAGGATAAGAGTGGTGAGTCAAAGTGTGCTACACTCCAAACTAAATGTAATATGGATGAAACAAATACAGACTAAAAGTTAAACAACGATATTTCCTGGGGGCTTGACGTCTCATCGCTGGCACACAAACACCAAGTAACATAAGGGAAAGGAAAACTCTCAACTAAAGCAGATTGCAATTGACCACAACTTAATCAATGCCATAACTGAAATAGAAACTCTTGCCTTTGGACACTTGGAACACCACCACTTGAGGAAGAGATCCAGGCTATTTCTGTCTTAAATTTGCATGAGATTACATGATGTTGTTGTTGTTGTTATTGTGGTCTTCATTCCTGAGACTGGTTTGATGCAGCTCTCCATGCTACTCTATCCTGTGCAAGCTTCTTCATATCCCAGTACCTACTGCAACCTACATCCTTTTGAATCTGCTTAGTGTATTCATCTCTTGGTCTCCCTCTACGATTTTTACCCTCCACACTGCCCTCCAATACTAAATTGATGATCCCTTGATGCCTCAGAACATGTCCTACCAACCGATCCCTTCTTCTAGTCAAGTTGTGCCACAAACTCCTCTTCTCCCCAATCCTATTCAATACCTCCTCATTAGTTATGTGATCTACCCATCTAATCTTCAGCATTCTGCTGTAACACCACATTTTGAAAGCTTCTATTCTCTTCTTGTCCAAACTATTTATGGTCCACGTTTCACTTCCATATATGGCTACACTCCATACAAATACTTTCAGAAACGACTTCCTGACACTTAAATCTATACTCGATGTTAACAAATTTCTCTTCTTCAGAAATGCTTTCCTTACCACTGCCAGTCTACATTTTATATCCTCTCTACTTCGACCATCAACAGTTATTTTGCTCCCCAAATAGCAAAACTCATTTACTACTTTAAGTGTCTCGTTTCCTAATCTAATTCCCTCAGCATCACCCGACTTAATTCGGCTACATTCCATTATCGTCATTTTTCTTTTGTTTATGTTCATCTCATATCCTCCTTTCAAGACACTGTCCATTCTGTTCAACTGCTCTTCCAAGTCCTTTGCTGTCTGTGACAGAGTTACAGTGTCATCGGCGAACCTCAAAGTTTTTGTTTCTTTTCCATGGATTTTGATACCTACTCCGAATTTTTCTTTTGTTTTTTTTACTGCTTGCTCAATATACAGATTGAATAACTTCGGGGAGAGGCTATTGCCCTGTCTCACTCCCTTCCCAACCACTGCTTCCCCCCTTTCATGTCCCTCGACTCTTATAACTGCCATCTGGTTTCTGTATAAATTGTAAATAGCCTTTTGCTCCGTGTATTTTACCCCTGCCACCTTCAGAATTTGAAATTGAGTATTCCACTCACACTGTCAAAAACCTTCTCTAAGGCTACAAATGCTAGAAATGTAGGTTTGTCTTTCTTTAATCTAGCTTCTGAGATAAGTCGTAGGGTCAGTATTGCCTCACGTGTTCCAATATTTCTACGGAATCCAAACTGATCTTCCCCAGTTTTTCAATTCGTCTGCAAAGAGTTTGCGTTAGTATTTTTCAGCCGTGACTTATTAAACTGATAGTTCGGTAATTTTCACATCTGTCAACACCTGCTTTCTTTGGGATTGGAATTATTATATTCTTCTTGAAGTCTGAGGGTATTTCACCTGTCTCATACATCTTGCTCACTAGATGGTAGAGTTTATTTAGGCCTGGCTCTCCCAAGGCTGTCGGTAGTTCTAATGGAATGTTGTCTACTTTGGGGCCTTGTTTTGACTCAGGTCTTTCAGGGCTCTGTGAGACTCTTCACACAGTATCACATCCCTCATTTTCTCTTCATCTACATCCTCTTCCATTTCCATAATATTGTCCTCAAGAATATTGCCCTTGTATAGACCCTCTATATACTCCTTCCATCTTTCTGCTTTCCCTTCTTTGCTTAGAACTGGGCTTCCATCCGAGCTCTTCATATTCATACAAGTGGTTCTCTTTTCTTCAAAGGTCTCTTTAATTTTCCTGTAGGCAGTATCTATATCACGCCTAGAGAGATAAGCCTCTACATCCTTACATTTGTCCTCAAGCCATCCCTGCTTAGCCAATTTGCACTTCCTGTCGATCTCATTTTTGACAGGTTTGTATTCCTTTTTGCCTGCTTCATTTACTGCATTTTTATATTTTCTCCTTTCATCAATTAAATTCTCTATTTCTTCTGTTACCCAAGGATTTCTACTAGCCCTTGTCTTTTTTCCTACTTGATCCTCTGCTGCCTTCACTACCTCATTCCTCAAAGCTACCCATTCTTCTTCTAATGCATTTCTTTCCCCCATTCCTGTCAATTGTTCCCTTATGCTCTCCCTGAAACTCTGTACAACCTCTGGTTTAGTCAGTTTATCCAGGTCCCATCTCCATAAATTCCCACCTTTTTGCAGTTTCTTCAGTTTTAATCTACAGTTCATAACCAATAGATTGTGGTCAGAGTCCACATCTGCCCCTGGTTCCTAAATCTCTGTCGTACCATTATTTAATCTATCTGATACCTTCTAGTATCTCCAGGCTTATTCAGTGTATACAACTTTCTTTCATGATCCTTGAAGCAAGTGTTAGCTTTGATCAAATTATGCTCTGTGCAAAATTCTACCAGGCAGCTTCCTCTTTCATTTCTTAGACCCAATCCATATTCACCTACTACGTTTCCTTCTCTTCCTTTTCCTACTATTGAATTCCAGTCACCCATGCCTACTAAATTTTTGTCTCCCTTCACTATCTGAATAATTCATTTTATCTCATCATACATTTCATCAATTTCTTCGTCATCTGCAGAGCTAGTTGGCATATAAACTTGTACTACTGTAGTAGGCGTGGGCTTCGTGTCTATCTTGGCCACAATAATGAATTCACTATGCTGTTTGTAGTAGCTTACCTGCATTCCTATTTTCCTATTCCTTATTAAACCTACTCCTGCATTATCCTAATTTGATTTTGTATTTATAACCCTGTCTTCACCTGACCAAAAGTCTTGTTCCTCCTAACAACGAACTTCACTAATTCCCACTATATCTAACTTTAACCTATCCATTTCCCTTTTTAAAGTTTCTAACCTACCTGCCCAATTAAGGAATCTGACATTCCACACTCCGATCCATAGAATGCCAGTTTTCTTTCTCCTGATAACGATGTCCTCTTGAGTAGCCCCTGCCCAGAGATCCAAATGGGGGACTATTTTACCTCTGGAATATTTTACCCAAGAGGACGCCATTGTCATTTAACCATACAGTAAAGCTGCATGCCCTCAGGGAAAAATTACATTTGTAGTTTCCCCTTGCTTTCAGCTGTTCACAGTACCAGCACAGCAGAACCGTTTTGGTTAGTGTTAAAAGGCCAGATCAGTCAATCATCTAGACTGTTGCCCCCTGCAAATACTGAAAAGGCTGCTGCCCCTCTTCAGGAACCACACGTTTGTCTGGCCTCTCAACAGATACCCCTCCGTTGTGGTTGCACCTATGGTGCGGCTTGCGGCTATCTGTATCGCTGAGGCACGCAAGCCTCCCCACCAACAGCAAGGTCCATAGCCAAGAAAGAGTCTACTTCTCTGTTCCAACACCCCCCCCCCAAAAAAAGCCATCATAGCTCCCCAACCATGACTTGCTGACTTATCCAACATTCCCAAAAAACTTCCTTCTCCTCCATTCCTGAAACATATTGCCCCTGAAAAGCCAACCAATAACACAATTGACAACCATTTTGCCAAAAGACTGGCCCTGCAAAAGTCCCAGTACTTTTTAAAAGGCCTCATCTTCTGCCCAAAACCTAAGCTTAACCATGAAGAACTTGTAACGGACCTTCTTACCTTTACTCATTCCCTGCAGCGGAAAAATTTCTTCACCACACACCCCACTGGCGATAGCCACACAAAACATCACATAGAAACTTGTTTAAGAGAGTTCCAACCACCCTCCAACAGTGATCCACCTCCTCTTGCATCCAAACTCCTAATAATCTTTCAGAAATTCATCACTTCTAACCTGATCTCACCTTCCTTTCCCAATTTCTCCTCAGGAAGTCCAACATCACTCCTATGGAGCACACAGCTATTAATAACCTAACAACCAATCCAGACCTTATCATGCTTCCCACAGTGGTTATGAATTGTTGTTAACTGTGGCTACAGACTACCGTCAACTTTCCAACACTTCTGTGTGTAAACCTAATGACCATGATCCACTTAGATTCAGATGTCAGGTTTTGGGATGAAGCTATCTCCCTCCTCACACAAACTGCTCCCTGTATTACTGCCTGTTACTTACTTCCCAGACTCCACAAACTCACCCCCCCCCAAGTTTCCCTAATGATCATCCCATTATGACTGGATACAAAGCTCCTATAGAGAATGACCTCTGCCTTTGTTGGCCGATGTCACAAAGTATTATCTGCAACCTCCCATACTACATTCAAGACACTGTTCAGTTCCTTCACTGCCTTCCTGCAGTTTCCCATTACCACCAGACAACTTGTTGGCTACTGTGGATGCAGTGAATGTTCTAACACACGAACGTTCCCTATGTCCACAGCCGCAAGACTTTCCCAATGTTGTCTTGATGCTAAACCCACCACCTTTTTCTAAATTCTCCTAGGCAACCACTTCCTGACTGGCAATTATTTCACTTTTGAAGGACAACTCTCTAAACAAATCTGAGATACTGCCATGAGCACTCAAAATACGTCATCCTATCTACGGTCTCTTAGTTATGGTCCTCTGGAGGAACCTTCCTGTCCAGTCAACACATGAAACCCCGCGAATGATTCATATTCATTGATGACATTTTGAGACAATTTTTGCTCTTCTCTCTATACTCTAAAACACCTACTCCAAAATCCATCTAGTTCTTCTCAACTCAATATGTCCCCTTTCTACATGTTCATTTCCACCCTTTAGGGTGCAACTAACTGCAGATCGTGGTGAACATTGGAACAAATGATGCCTCTGAGGTCATTCTTGGGTCTTTCCAGCAACTGGCAGAGAAGGTTGAGAATACCAGCCTTGTGCACGGAGTTTAAATGAAGCTCACAATTTGCAGCACTGACCCCAGAACTGTTCATGGCCCTCTCATTCTGAGTTGAGTGGAATGACTGAATCAGAGACTTCGAAGATTCTGTGACGGGCTTGGCCGCAACTTCCTGGACTTGTGCCATACGGTTGAAAACTGTAGGGTCCCCCTAATAGCTCAGGTGTGCTACTCAGGTAGCTGACTGTGTGTGGTGTGCACACAAGGGTCTTTAGATTAGGCAACCCTCTATCCAATCCAGAAAATGATAAGTGTAGAAAACCCATAAGTATCAGGGTAAGATTGAATGCAGTGTCTTTCACAGATGAAAGTATTAAAATCCTAATGGTAAACTGCCAAAGCATTCACAACAAAGTGCCAGAATTAGAAGCACTCATGAAAAGCACTGGATATACGGAGCACTAGATACATAAAGCTGGTTGAAACTTGAAATTGATAGCACTGAGATTTTTGGGAAAATTTAAGTGTATATTGAAAGAATACGCAATTAGGAAATGGAAGAGGTATATTTGTCGTGGTAGATAAGAGACACAAATCCACTGAGATAGAAACTGAAGCTGCATGTGCGTTTGATAGGGCAAGACTCGGTATCAGGGGTGGGCATAACACGATAATTAGGTACTTCTAACACCCATCAGAATAACTGAACACTTTAGAGAAAATTCAGTTCACTTGTACACAAATTCCCCCGTCATACTGTAATCATGAATGCAGACTTCAATTAGCCCACAATTAATAGGGAAAATTACAGTTTTGTTAGTGGTGGGTATGATAAGGCAGCCTGTGAAATTTGACTAAATGCTTCCTCTGAAAACTACCTATAACAGATAGTTAGGGACTCCACTCATGACAGAAACATATTGGATCTAATGGCAACAAACAAACCTAACGTCTTTGAAGATGTCCACTTCGAAACTGGCATCGGTGACCATGATGCAGTTGTGGCGACAATGAGTACCAAAGTATAAAGGACATATAAAATAAGCAGAAAGAAATGTATGTTCAGTAAACTAGATAAAAAAATCAGTAGTGTCATATCTCAATGAGGATCTTGAAACTTTCAGCACAGGTCAGAGACATGCAGAGTAAATCTGGCTCGAGTTTAAAAGAATAGTTGACCATGCAATGAATAGATATGTATCCAGTAGAACAGTCTGTAATAGGAGGGAACCTCCATGGTGTACAGTCACTGTAAAGAAACTTCTAAAGAAACGGAGATTACTGCATAACAGTCTTAAAATAAAGCATAGGGATATACACGGCTACCACAAGTTTCCTGAAGTGAAATTCCCTGATATTTACCTGATTTCCAGATAAATTTAGGGATCTGGGGGTAAGCAAAGCCATAAGTTGACAAAAAATACAAGGACTTGTGTATTTCTAAACATGAGCAAAAATCTTAGGTACTAACGTCAACATCTTTTGTAATGAACTGGTTTTAGATAAAGAAAGCAAACCAAATCGTTTCTGTGTTTCATTAAGACCACTGTTGTTATTTTATTTCAATAAAATGAAACACATTTTGTGAGAAAAATATGCATTTTGTTGGTGTCACAAGACAGATTTACGAGACCTTCACTGATTTCAGAAATAACCTCAGAAAAAAAAAGGCCCCTTGAAAGATGTGTATAAAGTGGGGAAGAATTGTGTAAACCAACAATATAGGTGATCGCCAATAAAATTTTGGTTCCACTATATCTGTTACTGTTGGTTATTACCCACTGTGTAATGTCTGTTATTGTACAGGTATTGTGTGATTTTTCTTCCAACAAATACATGAATACATAACATGCAAACTGCCAGTGACCGCCACAATTTTCCTCTCTTTATCATCCATACATTCTAATATATAAACCACTTTTGAAGTGCCAAAATGTACTAGTATAAATAAAATGTTTATAAAATTGTACACTGTACTTGGAGCGAGACAGTTGCACTTCCTGAAATCCATCGCCCATGGCCTCTCGCCTGCTGAGCAGCATAACAGTCCTGGGTACATGGATAAACCATGAAAATTTGCCATGTTACACTACACACAAACAGACCAGGTCTGTGGGCTGATCAGTGGGCTAGATCTGACAGGCAGGGCTTGCACATTAGTGAGAAACTATGGGCTTCAGATCAGCAGGCCCCATCCATTAGAGATACCCTTCATGGAAGCCCACTCATGTGGCCAGTTATTCATGTGTCACAGACTCCATGTTGATAAAATGAGACCGCAGTGATCAATCCATGCAACAGATAACTTGCACAAATACTCTGAGAATCAATACTAATGAGGAAAGGTAGAAATTAAATGTAAAGATGATCGATGAGCCACAGACAGGCACATACAAAAGATAATCACACTCTCACAACTAAATTTTTGGCCATATCCTTTGTCAGAAAATGAGAGCGCACGCACATTCACACAATCACTCGGACACAACTTATGCATACATGAGTGCTATAAGAAGTAATGGCAGTGTGGACTCGAAACTGAGAAGAGTGGTAGAAAGGGGAGAAGCAGTAGGAAGTAGGGAAGCGGTGCACATATTCAGCTGTGACCAGCCGGTGAAGATGTGCGACATCTCGGTAAACAAACTAGGTGGTGAAACTAAAGCTAAAATTTTTAACTCCATTTTCAAATCTTCCTTTACAAAGGACAACCCAGGAGAACTGTCCCAATTTAATTCTCATACCACAGAAAAGATGAGTGAAATAAATATAAGAGCTGTGGTGTTGAGCAACACTTGAAATAGTTACAATTGAACAAAGCTGCGGCCCCAATGGAATCCCTGTCAGATTCTATACTGAATTTGTGGGTGAGTCAGCCCCTCTTCTCACTATAATCAATCACAGATCTTGTGAACAAAAACATAATGAAGTATCTCAAACAGAATGACCTCCTCAGTGCCACCCAAAATGAATTTCGAAAACATAGATCATGTGAAAGCCAACTTGTACTTTACTCGCATGAAATACTGAAAGCTTTGGATCAAGGCAAGTTTCTTGATCTCCGAAAACCATTTACCGCACCTACACTTATTGTCAATTGTCAAAAGTATTATTATACAGGCTATCAAGCGAAATTTGTGACTGGATTGAAGACTTTTTTGTGGGGAGGACACAGCATGTTATCTTGGATGGAGAGTTACCATCAGATGTAAAAGTGACTTTGGGTGTGCACCAGGGAAGTGTTTTGGGACCCTTGCTGTTCACCTAGTATGTTAATAACATTGCAGACAATATGAATAGTAAAATAAGGCTTTTTGCAGATGATGCATTTGTCTATAATTAAGTAATGTCTGAGAGAAGCTGCATAAATATTCAAACATATCTTGATAAGATTTCAACGTGGTGCAGAGATTTGCAACTTGCCCTAAATGTTCAGGAATGTAAAATTTTGCACTTCACAAAATGAAGAATCATGGTATCATATGACTATATGGCAGTGAGTCATTGTTGGAATCAGCCATCTCATACAAATAGCTGGGTGTAAAACTTTGTTGGGATTTGAAATGGAATGATCATATAGTTTGTCATGGGTAAAGCAGGTGGTAGACTTTGGTTTATTTGTAGAATAATGGGGAGTGTAAATCAGACTGGAAGAAAGATTGCTTATTAATCACTCATGTAAGTGGTTCTGAACTAGTGCTCAGGTGTGTGGGACCTGTACCAGATAGGACTAACAGGGGATATTGAACATATACAGAGAAAGGCAACACGAATGGTTACAGGTTTGTTTAACCTGTGGGTGAGTGTCACAGAGATACTGAAGGAACTGAACTGGCAGACTCTTGAAGACATATGTAAACTATCACAAGAAAGTCTATTAACAAAGTTTCAGGAACTGTCTTTAAATTATTACTGTAGGGGTATACTACAACCCACAAATCTTGCTCACACATGGATTGTCAGGATAAGATAAGATAAGATAATTACTACACGCTCAGAAGGATTCAAACAATCATTCTTCCCACTCTCCATATGTGAAAGGAGCAGGAAGAAACCCTAGTAACCGGTACAATGGGACATACCCTCTGTTATGCCCCTCACAGTGGTTTAGAGAGTATAGATGTAAAAGTATATGTAGATTGTCATCTGTCTGGCCTACACATGAACTAGTCCTTAGGTTGAGCTCCTTATTCTATTGTTACCCCCATCCTTTCTCTCTCGTTATTTTCTACATATCCAGGCAAATCAGTTTCTATTAAATGATTTGATGGAATTCAGAAACTAGTCCAAGATTATTTGAGTAAGTTAGCCAAGGCTTTAATTCAAACTTTGGGAAATAGGCGTAGAGACTGCTACCATATTTGGACATACTGAACATGTTTAAGAGACAATAATATAAATTTAGACAGAAAATTTCATACTCTAAAAGATTTTTTTTTAGAAATTTTGATGGTACCAACTAAAGAAATAAACAGTCAAATATAAAAAGACATTGAGCATAGCAACTACATGATGGAAACATTTTGATGCAGTGCCACATTGTATTATTAAAAAATTTATACTTTGTTCTTTTCTTTGCAATTTATTGATTTTATGCATTAATTACAAGCAATTTTATATAATTATAGTTTATCGAATTATAGCGCTGTAGTAAACATTTTTGAATTTCTATCATCAATAATCTGTTTTAACTAAAAGCATGGTGTAAACTGTCACTCTGAAGTTCCCAATAATGGAACCAAGTTTTCTTACTGACTGCTATCCTCTTGAAAGATGGTATAATCATAAGAAGAGGGCGCTTGGCTATCAGATCATCCAATCCATGTTCTGTGGCTTCTCTTATCTGTCATTGATATTTCGAAGCACAGTGTAGTAGGAAAATGACAGGCGGAGGAGCTGCAAGCAAATGCATTTCTCTGATTGGCATACAGCAAGAAATTCACAACTCCTTAGAACAGTTAATGGTGCATACAAAATAATTACATTAATATTGCTCATTAATGGAATAAAATAGTGGAATAAATTAGAAATATAAATTTTATCTGTCTAGCTCAAAAAGTGACTTTTATATTGAAAATTAAGACAGCTTTTCTACATTTTTGACCAAGTAAAGCCTTATAAATTAGAAAGTGATGAACATAATATTTGCTGCATGAGAAATTACTAACTTCTGTAAAATTATTTATTTGTATGGATATATGTCAGTTTAGTGACACTGACCATTCCTTCAAACAAAAATGCCTATTGTACTTTGTAGTTTTCTATTTGCTTTTACTGATTATAAATTTCAGCAAAATAAGTTCATTCAGACAATAATATTTACTGAAGAAGCATTCATTAAATACACACTGCAAATGAAAGAAAAGAGAAAGAGAATGACAAAGGGGATAACAATGCATAGAGATGTCAGACGGAAAGGTGACATAGGATCAGTTGTGGATCCCGAAAATGACAGGCTTGGTACTACAATAGAATACAACAATTTTTCCATCTGCCTGCATAAAACAATGCTTCCTAAGTATCTGTAAGACCTAGGTATACAGGAATGTTGTTTGTGTGGGAGCCATTTTAGGTTGTATTAATGAGGTACACCACATGCACTCAGAGTAACCGCACTAATTGGTCACATCTTTATTTCACTCATAGAGGAATACACAGGAATTAAGAAAAATAAGATGTTGCAGACATTGAAAGAAAGAGTGACACTGACATAAAAGTTTAGAACTAACCACTTTCTAGGCAGTAATCGGAAATACCCAGCACCCCAACACAGAGTTCTCCCCATATGGATAATGAAGACGAGACCCAATACAGAGGCAAACAAAACAGATGTAAATGGAAGGAAAATGAACTTAACATTAATCAAATCAAAAGTGAGGGATGGCAACTACTGTGCTATGATTTGACGATTTGGATGAGCAATTTTGTGTATGTATGTATGTATGTGTATGGGGGTGAGGGAGAGGGGGGGAGGGGGGGTGGAGGAGGGTATACTGCAATTGGTAAAGAAAGTAGTAGTTCACTCAAAGTAAGTGGTTGCTTTTCCTCATTTTTGGGGATTGTTTTCATCCCACAATTTCTATTGATGTAATACATTAAAATTAGTTATGAATTACTTCCCACTGGTTTGGGTAGTAAGGAGGTAGAACATGGTTTTTCTTTATTAGTGACTCACCTCCACAAAGGTTTCTGTGGTTAGTGTGTAGAACCAGCCGCCTTTGAAGACAACTGTTTTCTGGGCACGCTGCATGATGAACGCTACATTCTTCTGTGTTGAAACATCATGCTCTTGCCAGCCACTGTCATAAGCTGCATCTGATATGCTCTCTGTCTGTAGTTGATTGCAAAAACAAGTAAGTACAATTACAGAAATATTCTTACTTTTCTAATTTCTTTTCAGTGTCTGAATTTGTTATGAGAATTTGAAAGTGGAAGCAGAAGCTTTGTATGATTCTCATATCTTATTTGCTAATACAGTGACACACAGGGGACAATGGAAACCAAATACGCCAATTCCATCACTGATCTGAGTAGTGTGGATGGAGGAGGCTCCAATCTTTCTGACCTGATACCATCATCAGAGCTATGGTTTATGATTCCAGCTCAGCTTTCAGCGAGATTTATTTTTCATCAAGGCAGTGCCTTTGATGGACACAGAGTGTTTTCATCACTCTTCCTTGTATAGGCAGCCACAGCACACCACATTGAAATGAAACATGTAATTTGATAATGGCTAGTACAGTCCTAATGTATACAGTATTGCTTGACTGCCAATATTGGAAGTGGACATACTAACAGCATACAGTTTTTGGGACTGATGGAATGAAATAATGTTTATAAAATGACAAGGTGCCATGTATTGATAGTGAGAAGCAAAAAACAAAGTAAAACAAATTAACAACCAAAAACAAGTGTAATTCATTACTACCAAACTGGTTGCAGACATCCTGAAAGATTACTTATCTAAAATGATGTAACAACATTAGCTTCCTGACATTTTAAAATTTGTAGCTTTTCAGGACTAGAGAGAAAAACACTCAGGAAATAGTTTACAAAGTGTGTAACACCCTGAAATTCTTGAAGTCAGTGTATCATTTTGTAAAAATTGTTTTCCACTATATGGAGGTTTAAAAAAGTTGTAAAATGTTTTAACTGCAATTAATTATTTGAAGGTACTGTCCAAAAGGAAGATGAATATCAGTGAACATTCAGTTTAGGAAAAATGTCAGTTTCAGTCATTAAAATGAATTTAGCAATACACTACTGATTTAGCATCACACTACTGACAATAATTGAATAAAAAATTTAGATAATATGTAAACGGGTGCTTTTTTGAGGCAGGCTCTTGTTCTCAGTACTTTTTTCAGACGCAGTTATGTTGGATGTAGTTTAATCAGCAACATCCTGCATAACTATTTCTTGAATTTTTCTTGATAGCAGAGTTCCCTAGTATTGAATCAGAAGAAGTCAAAGAACTGTGTAACACTTGGTTTTTCGCTGGGCCTACAGCAGACACTCACTAAGACTGTGCAGAAAATAAGGGTGCTAATACATAGTGAGACATGGACTTTTCAACCCTCACAATGGATCAATACAAAGCACATGTTTTTATAGCATCACCACCTCATGAGGAAGGTAGATGGGAGTCACCTCATCCCCATTACAGTTATTGTTCTAGGCTGAGCAGTACAGAAATAAGTAAAGAAAAACTGTGAATGAAAACCAAGGAAATGAGGAGGGGTGGGGAGGGGAGGGGGGGGGGGGGGAGATACTTGTTGGGATTTCTCCATGCAAGTTGCAATGGAACAATGAAATAATATTAATATAGGTGACTGAGGATAAGAAAAGAAAGAATAGTAATGTGTGTGATATCTTTAGTGTTTAGTCAATCTGGATTTTTACACTTTTGTGAGCAGATGCTCGCATGTATATTGGCTTGATTTAAGAGGAATAAAAACATTATTCACGGTTTATATTAGTTAGTACTTTATTCTACATGAGTCCTGCAATGGATTACCTACAGTGGTGACCCTGCATCCATGGAGCAGATTGTTCATCTGTTTTGGATTTATACAACACTCAAGTACTACTTCAGTGATGGATACACCTCAGAAACATCTATTTTTCCAACAACTTATGCAGAATGGGGTGATGACTAGTAATCTACTGAACATTCTCATGCCCAATGTACAAATAATGCTCTTAATGACAATTGTGTATGGGAACAATACATGTATAAAAAAACCTTGCCGAGTAAATGCCAGTTCACCGATTGGATGTTACAGACCACCAGAGTTTTACTCTAGCCACATACCTTGATCCACGGAACACTCATGAAGTGTACCGATTGGTACTTATTTGCCAGTGTCATTCCAGATGAACCCATTCGTGCCACAAAGTTATGCTCAACAGATTGAGCCCCATGTCACATGCCCTGGGCTTCCTTCCATGCTGTGCTGGTGCAATGAGGTATCTACTGCTGTTCCTAGACAGATTTTACATACATAGCATAGATGGAGTTTTGGTGACATGATGTTTCATCTGTGTCATAGACCAGCCGGAGGCTTGGTTTTGGATGGTCAATTCCACTTTGCGGTGTTATAGTATTGAGGACGACATGTGGAAATTGTAATTCTGCTGTACAACCTCTCCAGCCACACTCACATCATCAATGACAGTCAACAGGCACCCCAACCTACTGCAAATTCAAAATTTGAAGCAGCGAAGATGGCACCACTAAAATGTCTGATGAAGACTTCAGAATAACAGCTTTGACAAATCATATTTGAAGAGAGAATTGGTTGCAACATACCCTCACAATATTGGAGACTACTGCAAGACTCCATCTTGTAGGATATGCCAAATAGCACATTGTGGGCAATTTGAATGTTTAAATTTCCACACTTATTCAGCCAGTGCTAATTGCGAGAGAATGTAACACTGCAAAGAACTGGTTATGTTGGCCAACAAGTTACACAGAATCCCACAACAATGCCAGGGCACTGCAGTTGCTTCCCACAAGGTTGCTCTCCTCAGACATGAGGGGGCCACAACAGCTCCACATGGACTCCACCAACTGGGTAGCCACAAGCACTCCTGACAACACACGTAGAGGGTCCACTGTCCTTCGGCCTACATCTGCTCCACTCTCAGCTGACGCCCGGTTTACATGCGCTGTGGCTTCAACACACTTGTAAATGTGCTGGTACCATACATGCATTGGAGACAAGAGGTACAACATTGGAGGCAGCTTGTGATAGGTGCACCAGGCCACTCTCAACAAAAAAGTCACCTGATCAGAATTCCGAACCAAGATGCTGGAGTTAGCGGTCATGTGTGCATGAGGTGTGCTTACTTTTTTTGTGTGTGTGTGTGTGTGTGTGTGTGTGTGTGTGTGTGTGTGTGTGTGTGTGTGTGTGACATTTTTTATGGCACCCGTCTTGGCAGTGGACGACTTGGCAGTGGAATTACTCCACCAAATGCAGAAAGGGGAGATGGTTTAGGGCTACTCAAGGCCATCTCCAAGTCCATTATTACTTAAGCACCAGCAAGACCCTCACAATGAGAATGTGGGACTAGAGCATGCTTTAACACAAGAACTACATGTACGACGAACAAATCTGAAGAAGCTAGACAGGAGCATCTACAATTGCATACAGTGAATTCAGATCTGAAAAAGAGAATACTTACAGTTCAAAAGGACTTGAGCAACGCTTGTGACCACAGCACAGTCTTACAACAATAGTGACAACATCAGTCTCTACAACAATCGCCACCACAGCAGCCATAGCAGCAGTCTTACTCAGTACATACACCACACATATCATTGTCCACATAGTTTTCTGATCCAAAGTGAGAGATCAAGGTTAGTTCAGTGCCTGATATTGTAAGTGTACATGCTGTCCCCATGTGTGTGATGAGTGACATTACCAAACATTGCGAATGAATGGCCAGGCGCTGTGTGAATAATGAGACAGTGCACCACATCATTCTGCTGCTGGAGCCATTAGTTCATTATATGGCTCAGTATCTGCCATCAGATAGATTGTGTATAGCAAAGCATATTACAGAACTACTACTCAATGCTGAGATAGTATCACCATCAGACAATGCTTAGCCATCACTCATATATTTGTTCCCAAAGAAGAACAGGTCTCATAGAACATGTGGGGACTATCATCACTAAATGCATGAATGGTACCATATAGATATCCAGTTATGAACATTCTGGATTTTTCTCATTCCTTGGCAGCAGCATCTGACTGCAAGGCGTCATATCTCCAGATCCCCAGTGTTTGAATGATATGTCAAAAACAGAGCTGTTAATATACTGTTTGGGTTGTATGAGCACCGTTCCATGTCTTACAGCCTATAAAATGCCACACAGACCTGGCTGCATTTTGTTGATAAAATTTTACAGTGTTTTCCTTTTTGTTGTTCATACCTTGAGAGAGTCTAGCAGATCAAGAGGTGCACCTTCTTTGTGTGTTCGATATCCTTAATTATTACGGCACTGAGATCAATAAGAAAAGTGCTAACTATGCCAGGAGGAAGTCTTATTTCTGGGGCACATGGTTAATGCATTAGGGGTCTGACCCATCACAGAAAAAACAGCACTGCTTCAAGCTCTGCCTCGGCCAGAATTAAGATGATTTTTGGGAACCGTCAACTTGTATAGGAGACATCTATAGACAACAACTATTCAAGACCCAGTAAAGGACACACTGGCAGGAAAAAACAAACATGACAATAAAACACTGATGTAGACTTTGGGAATTCTCAACGCCTTCAATAATATCAAACTGTGCTTCCAACAACTTGTGACACTAACACATTCTGTAAGTGATGCTCTCTTATCCATCATCATTGATGCAAGTAATGTGGCTATCAGCAGAATGCTCCCACAACTAGGTGATGGGGTACAATTTAATCCTCATATCAATGAAAAGATAAATGAAATAAGTATTAGTGTCAATGGTGTTGAGAATGAGGTGAAATCATTAAAAATGAACAAAGCTCCAGGCCTCAATGAAATACCTGTCAGATTCTATACTGAATTTGTGGCTGAGTCTACCCGTCTTCTCACTATAAACTTACCGTAGATCCCTCAAACAAAAAACCGTGCCCAGTTCTTGGAAAAAGGCACGAGTCACACCTGTCTACAAGAAGGGTAGTAGAAGTCATCCACAAAACTACTGTACCATATCCTAGACATCAATTCATTGTAGAATCTTAGAACATTTTCTGAGCTCAAACATAATGAGGTATCTTGAACAGAATGACCTCCTCAGTGCCATGCAGAATGGATTTCGAAAACATGGATCATGTGAAACCCAACTTTCACCTTTTCTCACAAGACGTACTGAAAGCTTTGCATCAAGGCAACCAGGTAGATGCAGTGTTTCTTCAATTCTGAAAAGCATTTGACTCAGTACTGCACCTACGCATAGTGTCAAAAGTACGGTCATATGAGCTATCAAGTGAAATTTGTGGAACTTTTTGGTAGGGAAGACACATCATGATATCTTAAAAGGAGAGTCATCATCAGATGTAGAAGTAATTTCAGGAGTGCCCCAGGGAAGTGAGTTGGGACCCTTGCTGTTCACCTAGTATGTTAATAACATTGCAGACAATATGAACAGTAAAATCAGGCTTTTTGCAGATGATGCAGTTATCTATAATGAAGTACTATCTGAAAGAAGCTGCATCAATATTCAGTCAGATCTTGATAAGATTTCAATGTTGTGCACAGATTTGCAATTTGCCTTAAATGTTCAGAAATGTAAAATTTTGCACTTCACAACATGAGGAAACATGGTATCCTGTGACTATAATGGCAGTGAGTCACTGTTGGAATTGGCCAACTCATACAAATACCTGGGTGTAACACTTTGGAGGGGTATGAAATGGAATGATCACACAGGTTCAGTTGTGGGTAAAGCAGGTGGTAGACTTTGGTTTATTGATAGAATACTGGGGAAGTGCAATCAGTCTACAAAAGTGATTGATTGTTATCACTCATTCAAATGATACTAGAGTATTGCTCAGGTGTGTTGGACCTGTACCAGATAGGACTAACAGGGGATATTGAATGTATATAGAGAAGTTTGCAAAAACAGACATAATGTCTTATGGGATAACAGCAATCAGTGATTTTATAATGTTACTTAAAATCCATCTTGATTGCAATTTTTTTTTATTCATATGACCAGTTTCAGTTCATTCAGATGTGACGTAGCATGTGAAAGTTGCTGAATTTGGACGGGTTACTCCTGTAACTGAAATATCAGATCTGAAGATGGTTCTGAATGAACCGAAACCGGTCATATGAATAAAAAAAAATTGCAATTAAGACGGATTTTAAATAACATTATATATAGAGAAGGGCAGCACAAATGGTTACAGGTTTGTTTAATCCATGGGAGTGTCACAGAGATACTGAAGGAACTGAACTGGCAGACTCTTGAAGCCAGGTGTAAACTATCCCAAGAAAATCTATTAACGAAGTCTGAAGAGCCATCTTTAAATTATTAGCCTAGGGATATTGTTCACATAGGGATAATGAGGATAAGATTGGAATAATTATTGCATGCTCAGAAACATTCAAACAATCATTCTTCCAACACTCCATACATGAATGGAACAGGAAGAAACCCTAATGACTGGTACAATGAGACATACCCTCTGCCATGCGTCACACGATGGTTTAGAGAGTATAGCTGTAGACAGATGTAGATTGTCATCTCTCTGGCCTAGATATGTACTAGTCCCTAGATTGGGCTCTCCATTCTATGAGCAGAGGTCAAAAAGTTTTCAGCCCGAGACCATAATGTCTCGTACAAACCACTTTCCTCTATGGTGTCCCTTTGTGAGTATATAAGTTAAATTCTGTGGCTCTAGCGTCATTAGTTTTGCCGCTAGGATGCGTTGTATACCATAGTGTAAGCAAAATGACACATATCGAGAGAATCAAGAACTGTGCTGTGGTCGAATATCTTCATTTGAAGGGAGTAACACCCAAGTAAATTGCTGAGGACATGTGGAATATGCTTAAGGACAGTGCTCCGTCTTATGGAACAGTGATAAACTTTTGACCTCAAAAGTGGAAGAATAAGTATGGAAGATGTACCAAGGAGCAGAAGACCTGTCACCACTGCCACTGATGAAACAGTGACTGCAATTCACGATACAATTTTGCAGGATCACCGAACAACATTGCAGCACATTCAAACCACATTTGGAATCTCCCATGGGCATGCTCATGACATTGTTGTGGATAATTTGGAATGCAGAGAGTTTCATCTCAGTGGGTGCCGAAAGACTTGAATGCAGATCAGAGATGGGAGCATGTGCAATGTTGTGAAGAAATCGTCTGCCAATTTGAAGTAGGTGAAGATGACTTTCTTGCAAGGTATGTGACAATGGACAAAATATGCATTCATCAACCTGATCCTAAGACAGAACAAGTCACAGCAATGGAAACATCCTTCGTTCCCTACCCCAAAAAAATTCTGGGTGCAGAAATCAGCTGGTAATGTGGTGGCATCGGTCTTCTGGGAAGCAGAAGGGGTAGTTATGGTGTATTACTTGCAAAAGGGCATGACAATCAATGCATCATACTATTGCATCATTCTGCTCCATTTGAGAGAGGAGATAAACAAAAAAAGGCGTGCAAAATAGGCGCGTGGAGTTCTTTTGCATCAGGACAACACACTGGCCCAAAAAGCCCTCACAACACTGGAAACTCTGTGTGACTGCACGTTTGAACTGTTACGCCATCTGCCATCTTCTCCAGATTTGGTTCCATCAGACATTTTTCTTTTCCCAAACCTAAAAAAGGCTCAAAGGACAATAATTTGACAATGATGATGCAGTGACTGATGCTGTGAACATTTGATTGGACTCGAAATCACAGATCTTTTATTTGAATGGTTTGCAGAAGTTATCTGACCATGCCCACAAGTGTATTAGTGTACATTGGTACTATATGGAAAAATAAATTGGTATTATGAAATTTCTGTCATTCTTTATTTGTTAGGCTAGAAACTTTCAGGGTTAGTCCCTCATCCATATCTCTGGGAAAAAGATTGAATAAACAATGAAAAGGTAACATTCTACAAGTCGGATCATGGAATGTTAGAAGTCTGAATTTGGTAGGGAAGATAGAATATCTGAAAAGGAAAATACATTGCTCTGTCAAGATATAGTGGGGGTTGAATGAACTGGAAAGAAGATAAGGATTTCTGGACAAGTATGTATGGCATAATATCAACAGCAGCAGAAAAGGATATAACAGGAGTATGATTTATTATGAATAGGTAGATAGAGTAGAGATTAGGTGTGCATTATGTACCATGTTTTTGTACCCTTTAATGAATAAAACATTATCATTACTCTGCTGTAAGAATCAGTGTTGTTTTACTGAGACTTCTTTACCAAAAACATTTATTGGAGAATATGGTCTCGATAGTAGAAATGAGAGAGGGAAAGGCTACTTGTGCATCATAGCATTGCTGCAAGAAATTTCAGCCAGCAATTGTGAGTACACTTTTTATGAGTCATGAGAGGAGTAGGTATACTTGCAAAAAGGCTCAGTGGCACAGAAGAATTCCAGCTAAATTATATCATCATCAGGATGGGCAACAGAAAAAGTGCTTAACCCGATAAATGAAAGACAAACGTACAAATATATTCCAGAGAGAGACAATTATAGGAAATAAGTCACTCAGGAATGAAATAAATAGCGAGTGCACGGAAGCCAACCTGGGACGGCTGCAGTAAAAATGTGAAGAAATCAAATAAGAAACAGTTTTCAAAGGATTAATTCAGCACAAAGAAAGGTCAAAACAGCCTTCAGTGAAATTAAAAGCAAGGCCTTGAAAATTAGGTGTGCAATGGGAACTCCACAGTTAAACAGAGCAGAGACGTTAGATAAGTAGAAAGAGTACACTGAAGGTCTTTTTTTTTTTTTAAGATGTCTGATGATCTGACAGGAGAAGTAACAGTAGGTGACATGGAAGGCATTGGGGAACCAGTGTTAGGATAAGAATTTAACAGAGCTTTGAAGAACTTGAGATCAAATAAATCAGAAAGGATAGACAATATATTTTAAAATCATTGGATGAAGTGGCAAGCAAACAGCTATTATAGCTGATGTGTAGCTGAAAGCACACTATGCACTCAATTCTAAAATGTGCAAGAGCAGACAGATGTGAGATCAGAACTACTGCCCTGTCAGTACATATATCCAAGCTGCTGACAAAAACATTGTACAGAAGAACCAAAAAGAAAATTAAAGATGTGTTATATGATCATAAGTTTTGTGAGAGAGGCAGTTTTGATGTTACACTTTATAATGGTAGTGAGGTTTAATTACAATCAAGACACTTTCATAGGATTTGCTGATCTACAGAAAGCATTCAGCAAAGTAAAATAGTGCAAAATGTCAATAGTTCTCAGGAAGAGTGGAGTAAGCTACAGGGAAAGATGAGTAATAAACAATATAAAATGTGTTTGTTTTATCAAGACACATCGCACACCAAAAAAATGCTGATGAAAAGCTAATATTTTTAAGGGGGACATCTGTATGTGCTAAAACTGGCCACCCCCTAACTTGGCAACGTCCCTTTGGGAAGCAAAGATTTGTTTATGTACCACATATGGAAAAAATTATTTGAGATAAACTCTAAGTATTTTTGTTGTAGAACCTGAAACTACAATTTAAAAAAATGGGGGTTTCCATTGGGGGTGGAGGGGTTATGCGGTGGCCAGTTTTAGAACAGACAGATGTCTTCTTTGAAAATATTAACTTTTCATCTGGAACTTTTTTTCCATATCATGTGTATTTTTCATGATATTTAGTTGTTACAAGTCAAACACTGTGTAGAAGAACAAAGAAGGAACAATACAACTGTGAGACCAATAACAAAATGATTGGATTAAAAGGGGTATAAGACAGGGATGTACTATTTCATCCTTACTCTTTAATCTATGCATCAAAGAACAAATGACAGGAGTAAAAGAAAGATTCAAGAGTAGGATTAAAATACAGTGGGAGAGGATATCAATGATAAAATTCACTGACGATATCGCTGTCCTCCTGGAAAGTGAAGAAAAATTACAGGATCTGTTTAATGGACTAATCAGTCTGGATTGAGAGTAAACCAAGGCATGATAAAGTAATGAGGAGTACTAAAAATGTGAACAGCAATACATTAAAACATTAAAATCAGTTATGTTGAAGTAGATGAAGAGAAGGAATTCTACTACCTTGGAACGAAAGTAACCCATGATAGATGAAGCAAGGAGGACATAAAAATCTTACTAGCACAGCGGAAGGCATTCTGGCCAAAGAAAGTCTGGTCATAATTTGGAGGTAGAAATTTCTAACAATGCATGAGTTGAGCACAGCACTGTATGTTAGTGAATCATGGACTGTGAGAACAACTAGAAAAAAAGAGATTCCAAGAATCTGAGATCTGGTACTACATAAGACTGCAGAAAATTAGGTGGACTGATAAGGTAAAAAAATTAGATGGTTCTTCATGCAATCAGCAAAGAGAGGAGCATATTTATTAACAAGGGAGGTTTATTTATTTTATTTATTTATCATATGGCAATATAAGCAAACAGTGACAAGTACATAAAGTTTAATTTTACATGTATATCTAGTTAAGTACTTACATATAGTTTAGTTTTTCTTTTTGGCACAAATTTTATACACATTTTTAAATTGTGAAAATTACTATCTTAATATTACTGACTACTTTAACTGATATAATTGCAGGTTAAAAAAGACAGATACATTTGATAATAGTTCAATATCTAATGATTGAAGCCAACTAACAGTAGAGGGAGTAGCATTAATAAAGTCACTATATACACCAGGATGCTTCCTCTGAGGATGGTCTCTAACAATATGTTTAACAGTTTGTTCTTGGGCGCCACAATCACAGGCTGGAGAATCTCAGAGTCCTCACTTGTGCATCACAGCATTGCACCTGGCATGGCCAGTTCTTGTTCTGTTCAACCTTGACCACTGACTTCTCCACAGATGAAATCCTGGTAGGCTGGTAGTTGAGTCTTGGACACCTTGATGTGCTATTGTTGCAGCATTCTACCTCTTGCACCACTCTTCTTTAATCTCAACCTTCTTACTGTTCCTTCCATTATGCCATTATGCAACAGTGGATTGTGAGATTTAAGAGGTCTGGGGGAGGGTTGTTTAAGACTGTATGAATTTGGAGGTCTTGTGGGTAGTCAGGGTGGTGCAGTTTTCTCCATCCCCCATTGATTGCTTCTTGGTGTCTTAATTCAGGCGGTGGGATGTTGCTGGTGGTGTGAAGCCAGAGGATCGGGGTGAATTTTAATGTGCCCATAATAATCCTCATTGACTCATTCAGGTGTACATCCAGCTTCCTTGTGTGGGCACTATGTTTCCACACTGGAGCACAGTATTGAGCAACTGGGTACACCAGCACAAGTACTGTAGTACATAGAGTCGATGCGTCGGCACCCCATGTTGTACCAGCTAGTTTCTTTACAATGTTATTTTGGGTCTTTAGTTTTTGGCTTGTTTTTTCCAAGTGTTTTTATATGTCAGAGACTGACCTACTGTGACACTAAGATATTTAGGCTGGAAATTATGTCTGGCCTTTCATTGGCAGAAGCTCACATTCAACTGCTGGTTTGCAATTCTGTTGTTTAGATGGAATGCACAGACTTCTGTCTTTGCTGCATTTGGCTGGAGTCTCCATGCTTTGTAGAATATGTTGAGAGTTTCTAAGTCTATAGATAACATAGCTTCTCCTTCCTCAAGTGTGCTGGTTTGTACGGCTATGGCAAGGTCGTCGGCATAGCAAAACTTTTCACTAGCAGTATTTGGCATGTCACTGGTGTACAGATTGAAAAGTAGGGGTGCTAGGACGGACCCTTGGAGGAGTCCATTGTTCAAGGTAAATGACTTGCTCTGTTTGTGTCCAATGCTAATCTTGAAGTAACGGTTGGTTAACTTATTTCCCACAAGTGTCGTCAGTTTCTTACTTGGGCCAAGCTTTTTTAACTTCTGCAGGAGTCCATCTAGCCATACAGTGTCATATGCTGCTGACAGATCAACAAAGGCCACTGATGTCTTTGGTTTCTTTTGGAATCCAGCCTCAATGTAGGATGTCAAGACGAGGACCTGCTCACAGCAGCTCCATTTGCTTCTAACCCAGCCTGATAATTGGGGTTATGTTGTTTTTTATTCCTTGTATTCTGTTATGAATGAGTCGTTCCAGTAGTTAGAAGCACACGCTCAGCAGTGCAATTGGCCAGTAACTCAAGGGGTCATGTACTGGCTTTCCAGATTTGAGGATTGCTAATGTGTGTGAACTGTTGAGGCACCCTTCCGGTCTTGTAGAACTTCTTCAGCGAAGTTCTTCCATATTCCCCTACGTGTTTTATAAATTCAGGGAATACACCATCCAGCCCTGCAGCTTTTCTCATTTTCAGTGGTTTGATGGCCTCATTTATATCTCTTTCAGAAAAGGTTCTGATACTGTGGTGTAATGTTTCCCGAGCCCTCGAAGTATATTACGTTTGGCTGCACCAATTATTACTCCCACGAATCTTTTGTAGTTTTCTGCTTTTGGGGCTACCCAGCGTAGGTTTCTGTCAACTTCCCATGTATATTGATCCCAGCAAGCTTTCTTGAAATTCGATCTTGGCTTGTTAATGGAATTTATTATGGGTATCTCCAGTCCTGTTTTGATTATTGTTGGGCAGTGTTGTCTTCTTGGGAAGCCCTTTAGGACTTTCTTTGCATGACTCAAAGGGAGTGTGTTTTTACCAGTGGAGAGGAAGCACAGGTCAGGATTAGTGTCAGTGTGCTATCTAGCGGAGTGAAAGATTTTCAATTGTTTGGCATCATAGCTGAGATAGAGTTTTTCTCCTTCTGCCCACTCTACTAATTTTTCTCCACTTACGTCACTGTTTGCATAGCCCCAGATCACATGGTGGCTGTTGAAATCACCTATGTATATGCACGGCTGTGGTACAGATGGCAAGGCTGGGGTGGGCCACTTGATGTTCAGTGGTTTGTAGACTGAGACAACAGTTAAGACACTCAGCTCCAGAGTTATCATTTCTGTGTCACTGATCATCTGGCAGCACACTCCTTTAATATCAGGAACGCTGATTTTGGCATACATGACAGAGCCATGTGTAGATGATATGGCAGGTATCCTATCATTTTGTAACCTGTAACCTTCCCTTTGCTATATTGTCTTTGTTTATATGGGATTCCTGGAGGGCTATGATATCAGTGCCGTGGTTTGTGGAACATGGGAGGTGACACAGCAGTTAGCATACTGGACTCACATTCAGGATGATGATTGAAATCCCTTCTGACTGTCCTGGTTTTGATTTTCTGTGAATTCCATAATACAATTACCACAAACGCCTGGCTGGTTCCTCTGAAAGGGCATGGCTGATTTCCCTGCCCCCATCCTTCCCTAATCCAAGCTTGTACACAATCTCTAATGAACTCATTGCTGATGGAACATTAAACTCTAATCTTCCATCTTATTTAAACCTTGTTAGACCATTTTACATTATGTCAGACACTACAGGTTAAAAACAAGAAAGAAACAGCCTGGTTTTGCTTTAATGGATTGGTTAGAGTTATACAGAACATGCTCAAACATAGTAATATTCATGCTACATGCAAGAATAGCTACCAACCACACAGGCATATACTGTGGGTTGCCACACCTCCAGCCTACCTTGAGAGATCAAATGAAAACAGTCTAAACACATAAGTGTGCTCTCAACACCCAATGTCTCATTTCAGTGTGGTACCTCAGCCCTCAGACTTCTCAGCACAGCTCCACTTCACTTACAGTGCCTAGAATATAACTTTGAGCAGCTCTTAAGGAAGTTAACCCAGCTAGAAGCTGCCTTTTCCCAGGTGGTGATCATGCAGCCACTACTACTTCAATAATTGAATGAAGAGTTGAAGCTATGGCCTGTCTTCCTCACTTGGTTGAAACAGTGCTGTGTGGTCTCTGTGTTTCAAGATGACACTCAACAATAAGCTTTTCATTTTGCTTACTCTGATGATCATCACTGTCCTGATCTCCAGTTCCTTAACCCTGAGGTAGACCTTGCTACCTTCCCCTTTGATCACTTATGGGGCCAACTCAATGCCTACTACAACAAATGTCATTCTACTATAGATACGCAACATTCTGAGACATCTTCCTTACTGCTGCAGTACTCATTGCCAGTTCTTCTCACTGCAAATTCTCAGCGCTATTATACACAATAACGATCTGCATCATTCTTCATGCTGCTCCTTCATTTCCTGCCAGTACTTAACCTTGTTAACACACTCACAGCCTTTGATGCTTCCACCCTGGCCCCTTCAGGCACAAAATCCACTCAAGTTCAGTACTGCACGATCTTGCTCCTGCAAGTCATGTGCCCCCAGAGTGCCATGCAGGTATTCTTCTGCCTGTCAGGTATTTAGGTCACCACCCGACTGCTCTGCAGCCGGTTCACAATTCCAAACAGAATGTGGATCATCCCACCACAGAATTCAAGCCACCAAGACCTTGCCAAGCCCATCCTCTGCTCATTGCCTTGCTGGAATTTGTCTTTAAATGTCTTTGAGCTCTTTGCCTTGCTGCACTTTCATTTGGCCATTTAATACTGCAACTCTTCCTCAAGCTCACCATCTTGGTGAATTCTATCTTCAATCCATTCTCAAGCAGCCTACCACTCACCTGTAATTGTTGGCCCCATGGAATTTTTATTTGGAAGAACATTCCAGTGCAATGTCAATGACTGACTTTCAGCCAAGAGCATTCCAATGCCATGGCAATGGCTGACTTTCAGCCAACAATATTCCAGTGCAATGTCAGTGGATGAGTTTCAGCCCAAACCATATAGTGCTCACTCATGTTCTGAGTAATTGAGTTGTTGTATCTTTTCATTAAACTTACATAATTGTTGCTTGCTACTTCGGCATATCAACTGTAGTGCATTGCACCTGTTGGTCACAAACACTGTTCTAATAGAACTAGGCCTATGCGAGCTAAGTTTCCACTCTGTCACTTAAGTCATTGCTTTTGGCACATTCATCCACAAGCACACACAGTTTGTGTTTATTTGCTGTGATGTTTGTGTGAGTATTCTGATATACTGTAGGGATATGTCACAATCACATAGCTTTTAGTTTTTGTTTAAATGCTGACAGAATGTTTATACTTTTTATGTCATGTGGGAGCTTATAGTAAAAGACAAACCATGGCTCTTTAGGGTCCTTATCTGTCAGTTTCAGTCTTTTACTTGCCATGTGGTAATCATCATTAGATTCTCTTGGCTTGGCTAGGTGCTAAATCAGTGTTCCTGTGTTAGTGTCAGCAGCACCACCCCAAATCAGTACATAATATCAAAAGTATGGATATCTGAGATTGTACTTTATTAATGTGTCCTCATTTCCTGTGCTAGACATCTTCCTCTTTATGAATATGTCGCCTAATTTTTGGACATTTATTAACTACATGGTTTTTCCAATACAAGTACTTGTTTACTATCACACCCATGAATTCATAGCTGCTTTTCTGTTGTAGGTCTGTATTCCTAAGTCTAATGCTGATAATTTCAGTGGGAATATTTCTACTGGCATGGACCTGCATGTACATGGTTTTTGTTGCATTAATGATGGATTTTCACTACTGAAATACTTCGTTACATTTTCTACATTCACAACAATTCTTTTCTCCAGTCCACCACCACTGATACCACCAGCTATGACATGTATTAACAGCAGATGTGATGACGTTTTCATCTTCTGACATATCCATACCATTTATGTGAAGACTGAAAAGCAGTGAACCAAATACTAACTTTTCTCCCTCATGCCATATTGATGAAGTATCTGCAACAGTGCATCATGACATACAAAATGAAAGGCTTTGCATAGATCTAGGAATAAACCACAAACTTTCATTTGGTCATTTAATGCTATCATTATGTAGCTCACTAAATTTGAAATTCACAACTTGGTCGATCTAAGGAAACTGTATTGGGCATTGCTTAGAATATTGCTCCTTCCTATGAAGTGTACCAGTGTGTCTCTTATTGCTCTCTCTATATTATCAACAACACTGAGGTTATAGTGATGGATCTGCAGTTTGCTGGATCCCACTTGTTGCCTCCTTTGTATACAGGAATCAATTTACTGGCTTTGAGGGATTAAGGGAATCTTCTTTCTTCCATAGACTTGTTTATTAAAAATGTTATTGGCTCACTCTCCCCCCCTGAACCATGAACCTTGCCGTTGGTGGGGAGGCTTGCGTGCCTCAACGATACAGATAGCCGTACCGTAGGTGCAACCACAACGGAGGGGTATCTGTTGAGAGGCCAGACAAACGTGTGGTTCCTGAAGAGGGGCAGCAGCCTTTTCAGTAGTTGCAGGGGCAACAGTCTGGATGATTGACTGATCTGGCCTTGTAACACTAACCAAAACGGCCTTGCTATTTTAGTACTGTGAATGGCTGAAAGCAAGGGGAAACTACAGCCGTAATTTTTCCCGAGGGCATGCAGCTTTACTGTATGATTAAATGATGATGGCGTCCTCTTGGGTAAAATTTTCCCGAGGTAAAATAGTGCCCCATTCAGATCTCCGGGCAGGGACTACTCAAGAGGACGTCGTTATCAGGAGAAAGAAAACTGGCGTTCTACGGATCGGAGCGTGGAATGTCAGATCCCTTAATCAGGCAGGTAGGTTAGAAAATTTAAAAAGGGAAATGGATAGGTTAAAGTTAGATATAGTGGGAATTAGCGAAGTTTGGTGGCAGGAGGAACAAGACTTTTGGTCAGGCGAATACAGGATTATAAATACAAAATCAAATAGGGGTAATGCAGGAGTAGGTTTAATAATGTATAAAAAAAATAGGAGTGTGGGTAAGCTACTACAAACAGCACAGTGAGCGCATTATTGTGGCCAAGGTAGATACGAAGCCCACACCTAATACAGTAGTACAAGTTTATATGCCAACTAGTTCTGCAGATGATGAAGAAATTGAGGAAATGTATTATGAGATAAAAGAAATTATTCAGGTAGTGAAGGGAGATGAGAATTTAATAGTCATGGGTGACTGGAATTCGACAGTAGGAAAAGGAAGAGAAGGAAACGTAGTAGGAGAATATGGATTGGGGCTAAGAAATGAAAGAGAAAGCCGCCTGGTAGAATTTAGCATAGAGCATAACTTAATCATAGCTAACACTTGGTTCAAGAATCATGAAAGAAGGTTGTACACATGAAAGAACCCTGGAGATTCTAAAAGGTTTCAGATAGATTATATAATGGTAAGACAGAGATTTAGGAACCAGATTTTAAACTGTAAAACATTTCCAGGGGCAGATATGGACTCTGACCACAATCTATTGGTTATGAACTGTAGATTAAAACTGAAGAAACTGCAAAAAGGTGGGAATTTAAGGAGATTGGACCTGGATAAACTGACTAAACCAGAGGTTGTACAGAGTTTCAGGGAGAGCATAAGGGAACAATTGACAGGAATGGGGGAAAGAAATACAGTAGAAGAAGAATGGGTAGCTTTGAGGAATGAAATAGTGAAGGCAGCAGAGGATCAAGTAGGACGGTAAGTGCAAAATGGCTAAGCAGGGATGGCTAGAGGACAAATGTAAGGATGTAGAGGCTTATCTCAAGAGGGGTAAGATAGATACTGCCTACAGGAAAATTAAAGAGACCTTTGGAGAAAAGAGAACCACTTGCATGAATATCAAGAGCTCAGATGGAAACCCAGTTCTAAGCAAAGAAGGGAAAGCAGAAAGGTGGAAGGAGTATATAGAGGGTCTATACAGGGGAGATGTTCTTGAGGACAATATTATGGAAATGGAAGAGGAGTTAGATGAAGATGAAATGGAAGATATGATACTGTGTGAAGAGTTTGACAGAGCAATGAAAGACTTAAGTCGAAACAAGGCCCCGGGAGTAGACAAAATTCCATTAGAGCTACTGACAGCCGTGAGAGAGCTAGTCCTGACAAAACTCTAGCATCTGGTGAGCAAGGTGTATGAGACAGGCGAAATTCCCTCAGACTTCAAGAAGAATATAATAATTCCAATCCCAAAGAAAGCAGGTGTTGACAGATGTGGAAATTACTGAAGTATCAGTTTAATAAGTCACAGCTGCAAAATACTAATGTGAATTCTTTACAGACGAATGGAAAAACTGGTACAAGCCGACCTTGGGGAAGATCAGTTTGGATTCCGTAGAAATGTTGGAACACGTGAGGCAATACTGACCCTACGACTTATCTTAGAAGAAAGATTAAGGAAAGCCAAACCTACGTTTCTAGCATTTGTAGACTTAAGAGAAAGCTTTTGACAATGTTGACTGGAATACTCTCTTTCAAATTCTGAAGGTGGCAGGGGTAAAATACAGGGAGCGAAAGGCTATTTACAATTTCTACAGAAACCAGATGGCAGTTATAAGAGTCTAGGGGCATGAAAGGGAAGCATTGGTTGGGAAGGGAGTGAGACAGGGTTGTAGCCTCTCCCCGATGCTATTCAATCTGTATACTGAGGAAGCAGTAAAGGAAACAAAAGAAAAGTTCAGAGTAGGTATTAAAATCCATGGAGAAGAAATAAAAACTTTGAGGTTCGCCAATGACATTGTAATTCTGTCAGAAACAGCAAAGGACTTGGAAGAGCAGATGAACGGAATGGACAGCGTCTTGAAAGGAGGGTATAAGATGAACATCAACAAAAGCAAAACGAGGATAATGGAATGTAGTCGAATTAAATCGGGTGATGCTGAGGGAATTAGATTAGGAAATGAGGCACCTAAAGTAGTAAAGGAGTTTTGCTATTTGGGGAGAAAAATAACTGATGATTGTCGAAGTAGAGAGGATATAAAATGTAGACTGGCAATGGCAAGGAAAGCGTTTCTGAAGAAGAGAAATTTGTTAACATCGAGTATTGATTTAAGTGCCAGGAAGTCGTTTCTGAAAGTATTTGTATGGAGTGTAGCCATGTATGGAAGTGAAGCATGGACGATAAATAGTTTAGACAAGAAGAGAATAGAAGCTTTCGAAATGTGGTGCTACAGAAGAATGCTGAAGATTAGATGGGTAGATCACATAACTAATGAGGAGGTATTGAATAGAATTGGGGAGAAGAGGAGCTTGTGGCACAACTTGACTAGAAGAAGGGATCGGTTTCTAGGACATGTTCTGAGGCATCAAGGGATCACCAATTTATTACTGGAGGGCAGCGTGGAGGGTAAAAATCATAGAGGGAGACCAAGAGATGAATACACTAAGCAGATTCAGAAAGATGTAGGCTGCATTAGGTACTGGGAGATGAAGAAACTTTCACAGGATAGAGTAGCATGGAGAGCTGCATCAAACCAGTCTCAGGACGGAAGACCACAACAACAACAACAACAAAAACAACAACATTGGCTCACTAAACATTGTGAACAGTGCTTACAAAAAAAAATTACTCAGTCAGACTCTGGTGTCTAGAGACAGTGCCATGTGTGTGAAAAACCTCCAAAGAAACAGATTATTGATTAAGGTGTAGCTTTGAGGAATGAAATAGTGAAGGCAGCAGAGGATCAAGTAGGTAAAAATATGAGGGCTAGTAGAAATCCTTGGGTAACAGAAGAGATACTGAATTTAATTGATGAAAGGAGAAAATACAAAAATGCAGTAAGTGAAGCAGGCAAAAAGGAGCACAAACGTCTCAAAAATGAGATTGACAGGAAGAGCAAAATGGCTAAGTAGGGATGGCTAGAGGACAAATGTAAGGATGTAGAGGCTTATCCCATGAAGGGTAAGATAGATACTGCCTACAGGAAAATTAAAGAGACCTTTGGAGAAAAGAGAACCACTTGCATGAATATCAAGAGCTCAGATGGAAACCCTGTTCTAAGCAAAGAAGGGAAAGCAGAAAGATGGAAGGAGTATATAGAGGATCTATACAGGGGCGATGTTCTTGAGGACAATATTATGGAAATGGAAGAGGAGTTAGATGAAGATGAAATGGAAGATATGATACTGTGTGAAGAGTTTGACAGAGCAATGAAAGACTTAAGTCGAAACAAGGCCCCGGGAGTAGACAAAATTCCATTAGAGCTAGTGACAGCCGTGAGAGAGCTAGTCCTGACAAAACTCTAGCATCTGGTGAGCAAGGTGTATGAGACAGGTGAAATTCCCTCAGACTTCAAGAAGAATATAATAATTCCAATCCCAAAGAAAGCAGGTGTTGACAGATGTGGAAATTACTGAAGTATCAGTTTAATAAGTCACAGCTGCAAAATACTAATGTGAATTCTTTACAGACGAATGGAAAAACTGGTACAAGCCGACCTTGGGGAAGATCAGTTTGGATTCCGTAGAAATGTTGGAACACGTGAGGCAATACTGACCCTACGACTTATCTTAGAAGAAAGATTAAGGAAAGCCAAACCTACGTTTCTAGCATTTGTAGACTTAAGAGAAAGCTTTTGACAATGTTGACTGGAATACTCTCTTTCAAATTCTGAAGGTGGCAGGGGTAAAATACAGGGAGCGAAAGGCTATTTACAATTTCTACAGAAACCAGATGGCAGTTATAAGAGTCGAGGGGCATGAAAGGGAAGCAGTGGTTGGGAAGGGAGAGAGACGGGGTTGTAGCCTCTCCCCAATGTTATTCAATCTATATATTGAGGAAGCAGTAAAGGAAACAAAAGAAAAGTTTGGAGTAGGTATTAAAATCCATGGAGAAGAAATAAAAACTTTGAGGTTCGCCAATGACATTGTAATTCTGTCAGAAACAGCAAAGGACTTGGAAGAGCAGATGAACGGAATGGACAGCGTCTTGAAAGGAGGGTATAAGATGAACATCAACAAAAGCAAAACGAGGATAATGGAATGTAGTCGAATTAAATCGGGTGATGCTGAGGGAATTAGATTAGGAAATGAGACACTTAGAGTAGTAGAGGAGTTCTGCTATTTGGGGAGCAAAATAACTGATGATGTTCAAAGTAGAGAGGATATAAAATGTAGACTGGCAATGGCAAGGAAAGCATTTCTGAAGAAGAGAAATTTGTTAACATCGAGTATTGATTTAAGTGTTAGGAAGTTGTTTCTGAAAGTATTTGTGTGGAGTGTAGCCATGTATGGAAGTGAAACGTGGACGATAAATAGTTTAGACAAGAAGAGAATAGAAGCTTTCGAAATGTGGTGCTACAGAAGAATGCTGAAGATTAGATGGGTAGATCACATAACTAATGAGGAGGTATTGAATAGAATTGGGGAGAAGAGGAGTTTGTGGCACAACTTAACTAGAAGAAGGGATCGGTTTAGTAGGACATGTTCTGAGGCATCAAGGGATCACCAATTTAGTACTGGAGGGCAGCGTGGAGGGTAAAAATCGCAGAGGGAGACCAAGAGATGAATACACTAAACAGATACAGAAGGATATAGGCTGCAGTAGGTACTGGGAGATGAAGAAGCTAGCACAGGATAGAGTAGCATGGAGAGCTGCATCAAACCAGTCTCAGGACTGAAGACCACAACAACAACAGATGTAAAACAAAGCGTAGGGCTATAGACGGAGAGATGCTGAATTGAATGTGTTTAGCTGTCAAGAGACCAATGCATAATGACTTCAATGACAACCATAGCAGAATATTGTCAAGTAACATTTCACAGAACGCAAAGAAGTTCTGGTCATATGTGAATGAGACAGAAACTGAAACTGAGGGTAGCAAAGGAAAAGCTGAAATGCTTAACTCCATTTTCAAATATTCCTTTACATAGGAAAGCCCAGGAGAATTGCCCCAAATTTAATCCTTGTAGCACTGAAAAGATTAATGAAATAAGTATTAGTGCCCATGGTGTTGAGAACCAGATGAAATTGTTAAAACTGAACAAAGCTTCAGGCCCCAATGGAATCCCTGTCAAATTCTATACTGGATTTGTGGCTGAGTTAGCCCCTCTTCTCACTATAATCTATAGTAGATCCCGTGAACCAAAACCCATCCCCAATTCTTGGAAAAAGACACAGGTCACAGTTGTCTACAAGATGGGTAGTAGAAGTGATCCACAAAACTACTGTCCAATATCCTTGACATCAATTTGTTGCTGAACCTTAGAATATATTCTGAGCTCTAACATAATTATGTGTCTTGAGCAGAATGACCTCATCAATGACAACCAGCATGGTTCCCAAAACCATTGATCTTGTGAAACTGTGAAACTCAACTTTCACTTTTCTCACATGACATACTGAAAGCTTTGGATCAAGGCAACCAGGTAGATGCAGTGTTTCTTCATTTCTGAAAAGCAGTTGACTCAGTACTGCACCTACACTTACTGTCAAAATTATAATTTTGTGGGCTATCAAGTGAAATTTGTGACTGGACTGAGGACTTTTTGGTAGGAAGTACACAGTATGTTATCTTGGATGGAGAGTCCTTCAGATGTAGGAGTACTTCATTGTCAGATGTGGATGTAACTTTGGGCATGCCCCAGGGAAGTGCATTGGGAGTCTTGCTGTTCATGTTGTAAAGTAATAACCTTGCAGACAATATAAATAGTGAAATAAGGCTTTCTGCAGATGGTGCAGTTATCTGTAATGAAGTACAATCTGAGAGAAGCTGCACAAACATGGTATTCAGTGAGATCTTGATAAGATTTCAACATGATGCAAAGGATGGCAATTTGCTCTAAAAGTTCATAAATGTAAAACTGTGCACTTCACACAACGAAAAAACATAGCATCCTGTAACTACAGTATGAATGAGTCATTGTTGGAATCAGCCAACTCATACAAATACCTAGGTGTAACACTTTGCGGGGATATGAAATGGAATGATCACATAGGTTCAGTTGTGGGTAAAGCAGGTGGTAGATTTTGGTTTATTGGTAGCATACTGGGGAAGTGCAATCAGTCTACAAAATAGATTGCTTACAAATCACTCATGCAACTGGTTCTAGACTACTGCTCACGTTTGTGGGACCTGTACCAGATTGAACGTATACAGAGAACAGCAGCACAAATGGTCATAGGTTTGTTTAATCCTTGGCAGAGTGTCACAGAGATACTGAAGAAACTGAATTGGTAGACTCTTGAAGACATATGTAAACTAGTCTGAGAATGGCTATTACAAAGTTTCAAAAATCAGCTTTAAATGATTACTCTGGGAATATACTACAACCCCCTATGTATCGCTTGCATAGAGATCATGAAGATAAGATTAGAATAATTACAGCATGCTGAGAGCCATTCAGACAATCATTCTTCTCATGCTTCATATGTGAAAGGAACAGAGAGAAACCCTAATAACTGGTACAATGGGATGTACTCTCTGCCATGCAATACACAGTGGTTTAAAGAGTATACATGTAGATGTAAGCAGTTGTGCTTCTCAGAATGTGTGTGTGTACTTTGTCTGAAAGCTTAATATTTTTTATTATTATTTTGAGCTTTTCCTCATTACAGAGGCTTATCTCCAACATAATAATTTACTTGGAAATTACAATACAAACAATAAACGTTCTTAAACTATATTTTCAAAATAATCCTCCAGGTGTTTCGATCTTGTGTGTCCTCTTCCTGTGCACCCATTCTCCTCATTGTGTGCTGTACATTTTGGAGACAAGTGGTCATAGGTCATCCTCTTCTTCTTCTCCCCTCCGGTTCCCACTCCAGTATCAATTTTGGTATTCTGGTTTTCTCCATTCATCATACATGCCCGTACCACTGTGATTTCTTCCTATCCATTAAGTCATATATTCTTTCTTTTATTTCCATTCTCCTTATTATTTCAGTGTTCCTTATCTTTTCTTTCCTAGAGATTCTTGCCGATCTTCTCCAGAAATCCATCTCTACAGCTTGTAATTTTTTTAATGTGGTTTGTGTTAATTGTCCAGGTCTCCGTTCCATACAGAACCACACTCTCTAATATGGATTTGTATATTAATTTTTTAGTTCTGTTCATTACATTCCTGCTCTATAAGACTGAGTTAAGCATCCCAATGACCCTCCGTCCGCTACTAATTCTTTTATTGATTTCTGACTCTGATTTTCCCTCGATTTCTAAAATAGATCCCAAATAACAGAAAGTGTTTATCTTTTTGATTTTCTTTCCTTCAATGTATAGCTCATCTGAATCATTAGTCAAGTATTCTGTTTTTTGGTAATTAATCTTCAAACCCAAGTTTTATATGCTACTGCTAGTTGATTGCACATATAGTTAGCATCCTCACCATCTTGTGCTACAACTACTTGATCATCAGCAAACAATGAATGATGTAGGTAAACTCCATCTCTTATTTCTAATCCCATACTATTACATTTATGAGACCATGTTCTAAGGCTAATATCTATATAGATTTTAAATAATGATGGTGACATGGGACAGCCCTGTCAAAGGCCTTTACTTGTTCTAAATTTCTGTGAAAGTTTATTACCAACTTTCACTTGGCAAATGTTATCTTTATACATCTGTTGTATTATTTTAATCAAGGAAGGGTTTACGTTTGCCATATGTAGTGCTTTCCAAAGTAATTTTCTTGGAACAGTATCATATGCTTTTTCTAGATCTATGAAAATTAATCCTATATTTTTTGATTTTTCCCTATGTTTCTCCAAAATCTGTCGTAATGTGAAAATATGGTCTACACATGATTTCTCAGCTGTGAACCCACATTGTTCTTCTTGGGTTCTAAAATTGTTTTCCAATTTGTTTTTAATTACTTTCGCAAAAATTCTCATTAATGTGTTTGTAACACAAATTCCTCAATAGTCTGAACAAATTTTGCGATCCTATTTCTTAAATATTGTATTAATGTAACCTAGCTTCATCTCGTTGGGTACTGAATCTCCATGTATCATTTTGTTGAAGGGCTGTGTTATCAGTTTCACAATTTTGTCACCACCATATTTCAGACACTCCAGATTGATATTGCCTGGTCCCGGTGATTTACCATTCTTTCCTGTTCTCAATGCCTGAAGTACTTCACTTTCTAAAATCTGGATCTCATCATCTTCATGTCCTTTTTCTTCCACTGTTCCTTCTTCTAGATATTATTCTCTGTCCTCATTTAATAATTTTTGGAAATACTCTTCCCATTCCTTTTGTGTTATCAGTTGGAGATTAGTTTTGTTTTTTGTATCCTGTCGAAGCCCTTTTAATACTTGCTCTCCCAAGTCCTAATTTGCTATTCACCTTGGCAGATGTTCTTTCCCATGATTCATTTTTTGCCATCCTTATTTTTTTCATCACTTCATTCTTCTTTTCCTTGTATATTGATCTTATTTCTTCTGATTTATCATTCAACCACTGAAGGAACGCATTTAGTTTTTCTCTAACGAGGACCTCTAGTTCCTCTGACCACCACTCTGCTGCACGGTTGTGGTTACTACCTTTTTTACCCAACACCTCTGTTGCTATGATTTTCACATTAGTTTTTATATAGTCATATATTTCCTCTGTACTTCCTTCAAATGATTCAACCAGTTTCCTTTCCATCCTGGCTGCAAAGAGTGTTCTGATACTTTCATCTTGTAGGATTTCAATATTAAAACGTAAATTTTCATCTTTCTCAGTCTGGTTCGTTTTACTTATATTACTTGTATCATTCCTTGCATTCTTCCATGGCCAGAAAGACTTCATTTTTACTAGATAGTGGTCTGATCCACACTGGGCTCCTCTATAAGATCTGATGTCGACTGCCTTGAAACTACTTGTTTGCCTAATGATAATATAATCTATTATAGAATGAAGTTCTTTAGTGTTCTGTTGCCAAGTATATTTGTGAATGTCCTTACGACTGAAAAATGTGTTGGTAATTTTTAGATCAAATTGTTCACAAATTGCAATCAATCGTTCCCCATTGTCATTATATTCGTCCTCTCCTTGTTTTCCTACTATTCTACAGGATTCTCTAATTCATACCCTTCCATTCAGATCTCCCATGATAATCAGCTCCTTTCTTCTTGGGATTTTTTTCAATAGTCTCCCTGAGGGTGGCCCAGAATGTATCTTTCTCCTTATCTTTTGTGTCATTCGTGGGTGCATATATGCAATTATCACAACTTCCCTAGCAAATAATGTCATTTCAACAGTTATAATACGTTGATTGATGAACGTCCAACTAGTGATTCTTTCTTTCCATGATTTCTTTATCATAATGGAAACTTCTGCTTTGGCTCTTACTGCTTTTGATACCCCACTCCAGATATGTACATAATTATCCAGTTCTTCTTCTCCTTGGCCTTTCTTCTTTGTTTCAGAGAGTACGACAACATCCATGTTGAACACGTCACGTTCTGCAGGTAGTAAATTTCTTTTAGTGGAAATACCTTGCACATTCCAGCATCCAAACATCATTTTCCGTTTCTTATCGCCAGCTCGTCGTCCAAAGTTACAATTTTTCCGAGGCATATTATTAGGTTTTTTAGCATTTTCATGTTTTCATGTGAGTGAGGAGCTGGCCCACTGCACAACCCCCAACCCGGAGGCCCAGGTAATTTTTACTCAAGGTTTTCTTCCTTTAGCCTTTGATAAGCCAATATCTTACTACTTAATATTTTTAATATTTTAAGAATATTTTTCATTGTAACTGTATGCAACTCAATGTCTTCTGCATGTGATGAGTAGCAATCTATCCTTTTTCCACTGTTGGTATTCTATTCAGAATTTTCCATTGTTTGTACTTAACTACTCTGGTAGATGTATCATCCAACGCATTTGTGTTATTTTATTTTAATTCTCGTGATTATTTTTAATATTTTCCTCTTTGAACAACATAAACATAGGATTAAAGCTGGCTTCTTACTCATGAACGCACTACAAAACAAATTACAGCATAATATAACATGTGGCAAAAGTAATAAATTTCTGTGGTCAGGTGTGTACAAACTCCAGCGCAGAAACTTCTTTAGATAATACTTATTTTATATTCCTTGGATGATATAAGAAACTCTTATATAAACAGAATAACAAAACATTATATGTTGAGTATATGAACACCACTCGGCACACTATGAATAGCATCCTGTCTGATTTAAAAGTTCTTTGTTGAGGACAAAGAGAATGTTTTACCTAATGTAATTGGTGGAACTGAAATATATGTCAGTCAAAAAATTACCGCATTAACTAACTAAATGAACAATGTGAGTCACACAACAGCACCTATTTTGACATCTTCAGACATTTTCTATGACAAAGCGCTTCTGGATGCCATTTAGGCCCACAATACCTCGTCATAATTTCCTTCACCTTTATTATCAGAATTGTGCTTCACAGCAATAGCAACCACATCACCCACTGATGTCAACATAGCCCAAAGGATTCCCCATCCTGCGATCTGGTCTACACTATTGTCACTGATAGGCAACCTGATCTCATCCAACTGCTGATGTCAACTAGGCTGCTTTACAAACTACGATGTTCAGGGTTCTCGATGTTTAATTTCATCTTTATACCACCATTTACTTTCTTACATTTTTATTCTAGCCACATTTATGTCTCATATCTTCAAAGTTATTTTAAATCATTTTATTTTCAGTATAATGTTCAACACTATATGGTATCATCTATAAAGTTGTGTTGCAGCTGCGATGTGATGTGCCATTCTGTATGTAATGCTTTTGTGATCCAGCTGTATAGATAAAGCCTTAAAGTGCATTTTAAACTGGTTTTATGTTATTAATTTTTATCTTACATGATATATTCCATTCTTTTGTCATGTGTGAAATTAGCAGATCTATAGCTTTTGCATATATTAAATTTACATATAATTAATTTAGTATCTGTTTTTAAGTATAAAGATTATGTCAGATTTTAGAAAAGTATATATGGTAAAGTATTTCATTCTACATCTTCTAATATACACTATAAGTATTTCATTCTACGTCTTCTAATATACACTATTTTTTTATTTTCTTTATTTTTGTATGTTTATAACTTCAATCATTTATAACTGGCATTTTGTTTTTGCCAGTCATTGTAGACTTTTTTAAATTTATAAGTAAGCACACTACCAGTTATTGTAAACTTTATTTAACCTATAAATATGCACTCCTTGCTATTGTTCTTGTATGTAATGATTATGTGCCGATGTTTCACTGCTGTAATTTTGGGTATCTTATTCATTTTATTCACACAGTTAAAGTCCGTTCTCTTGTTTTATAAATCTGTTGTTTCTTACATTCAGAAGTAAAATTCTGATGATGGCTGCAAAGCCAAAACCAGTTATCAGCTTCAGTAAAGTAACATGTGACCAAGACAGTGACTTCTATAATCTCTTCCCATCTATAGGAAAAAGAAGTAAATAGTCTGTTACACTTATGATATTCCTTATTTTTTCCTTTTGTGCTATTTTGTCCTATAAGTTTATCTATTACAGTGGTATAGCGCTAACTGAAAATGGATTTGACTTCACATGGGTCTGAAAAATTCTTTTCTCTGTTGTAAGTATTAATCTTCCATTGTCTGTGCTACTTATTGTAGATTCACCATTTTTGCTGATGGCACTACACTACTTATTGATAACTCAGTAGATAAACTTGAGGAAACAGCAAATTAGGTTTTAAGTGAAACAGTGAACTGGTTTAACATTAATGGCCTTTCTTTTAAATTACACTAAAACAAACTATGTTCAGTTCAATGCAACATTCAAAGATGAAGAAATAGTAGCAAAAATATTTGAGCAGGGTGGATACCTCAGAATACCTAGGCTTGCATATTGACAGCAAACTGAACTGGTCAAACCACATCCTGGATCTATGCAAAAGACTGAGTTCAGCAACTTACACATTATGCATTGTTTCTTCTTATAGAAGTATGGAAACCATGAAGTCAGCCTATTATGGTTATTTTCATGCCATTATGGCACATGGAATTATATTTTGGGGTAATCAGTCATTGGCTAAAAAAGTACTGTGTGCACAAAAAAGAGCCATAAGGATCATGTGTGGAATCCATCCTAGAGCCACATGCAGAAATCTTTTTAAGAAACTTGGAATCCTTACATCCACTGCACAATATATATTCTCTTTGATGTGCTTCATAAGGACAGAAAAATCCATTTTTAAACTGAATAGTGCGTATCATAGTCATGAGACGAGAAGAAAACATGATATCCACTATGAACAGGCAAATCTAAGTATGGTAAGAAAGGAGTCCATTTCACTGGCTGTAAGATTTTTAATGCCCTCCCTTCAAGAATTAAGTGTTTTGTAGAAGATGAGCTCTTGTTTAAAAAAAACTTTAAGGCAGTTCCTATTAGAAGGATCATTTTATACGATAGAAGAGTTCCTGAATTACAGTGTATAGCATTTCTTGTAGTGTTAAATGCAAATATGTCCCAAAATCTACATTTGCAATATTTATTTTCTATAACACTTATTTTGTAATATTTATTTATCTCTCAAAATTGATTTTCTGTAGTAGAACCTAAGTTACTGTTTATTGTAATATGAAATCATTTTGTTTTGTTTATATGTGCTACCATAGATTTCTGACACATTCCATATCCTGTGATACTGTCACAACATGGACCACCAGAACATGAAATAAACAAACAAATAAATAAAAATAAATATATAAATGCATAACTTACTTCTTTTCTATCTGCATTTGTAAAAGTCTGGGCAGTCTGTGCAGTATTAAGTGAATTTTCAATTGCTTTACATGGTTTGGTTCCTCTAACAATCTGTGGTAAACACTCTTTCTGTTCCTGGAGACTCCATCATCATTTTATTTTATTATTTTTTTAAAATCACTCATACAAAAGTTTCAGTTCCTCTCTTGCTCATTGAAGTTTGGTTGATTCATCCCTCAGCCAACTTCCTCTTCAGATTTTTGCTTCTCTTACATCAGCTTAAAGTTGAACAGAAAGCTTCTCCAAATTTATCAATGGATTTTGCCATGATCAAATTACTCTATTTTTATGAATTTAAGCATAACATTTAACATATTCAGATTGTTCTGTGTTGCCTGCCTTATGGTACTTCCATAAATGTAACTTCACTGTGTTCTGAGTTGTCTATTATTTCTAGTACTAGTCCAGAAGAAAACACTGACAATAAAGAGGAATAGGATGTTACAATATGTATTATGGCATTTGCAAATAGCTTCTATGCTGCTTGCAGGAGTTAAGATGTCTAATTTTATATTGCCATATTGAACATAAGACATAGTGTAGCTGCATAACTGGTATGTTACACTTGAAGAAAACTTACTAGTTACTATAGAAATCAAAAAACTGCTGTGAAAGTAGCTGAAAATTGATAAATATGATCAAAAATTTTATGTATCTACTGATAAGGGGAAAAAATGTGTAGTACACAACAGAAATATTCCGTTAATAAAGTCATGTGAGGATGACACATGAAACACAAGTTGTAACATATTTCAGAAGTAATATTGTATTTCTTATTAAGATGTGTCCTGGGTGAAATTTTAGCCCAATTAGGTGGGGAATTTATGATAAGTTTACACTTCAAAAACATTTACATTATCAAACTTAATATTTCAAACTGAAGTCACAGTGACACATTCACATTTACTTCCCAAATGGTTTGTGTGCTGGCCCAATTTATTAGCATCTTTTTGCTTCTGTTATCACATACTTTCACCAGTGTCAGATTTTGCTACTACTAACGATACACCATGTATAGAAATTTTGCATTTGGCTAACCCTGGCAACCCTCCCAGCTTGTCGCTTCAAATGGCTGCTTATATTGTTTCGGCCTTAAACCAACCCTGACTGTATGTCAGCTAGCAACTGAGTTTTTGAGTATTTGATATAAAGTCATAAGAAAAGGAAGTAAAGAAAATAGAACAAGATCACTGACTCAAGGACAGCTAATGAAATACCTGAAAATATCTACAGATGGCTGAAGGTAAATGGATTATCATTAAATTTGAGTATGTGTAGTTTAGTACTTCCCATAGTACAACATAACCTGAGCTCATAATCTATTCAAGCAAAGAAATGCAAGAAGCAGAGGGTTCAGTTCTTTGAAACAATAAAGTGACCACAACCTCGTATGAAAAACACGAGCCGGCCATGGTGGCTGAGCGGTTCTAGGTGCTTCAGTCCGGAACTGTGCGACTGCTATGGTCGCAGGTTTGAATCCTGCCTCGAGCATGGATGTGTGTGATGTCCTTAGATTAGATAGGTTTAAGTAGTTCTAAGTTCTAGGGGAGCTGATGACCTCAGGTGTTAAGTCCCATAGTGCTCAGAGCCATTTGAAAAACACAAATCCTGGATGTGTGTGATGTCCTTAGGTTAGTTATGTTTAAGTAGTTCTAAGTTCTAGGTGGCTGATGGCCTCAGGTGTTAAATCCCATAGTGCTCAGAGCCATTTGAAAAACACGAATCCTGGGTGTAATGAAGTGCCTTAGTTCAATTACATTTGTAGTACCTCATCATCTGTACATTTAAGAAATCTGTGTGTGCTAACACTTCCCTTCACCAGCAAATTACTGAATTATATATTGTGGCAGCTTTAATGTGTTAAAATTTCAAATTACAGAGTATGTCACAAGAATGGTATTCTGTGTTTTTCCTAGAACATCATGTAGATGCCTTCTTAATAAATGGATTTCTGACAACTGTTTCACAATACTCATTATCGTGTATATTTATCTTTTCTCAATAATAATAATAATAATTATGGTAATAATAATGCAGCTAACAATAAAGTATTGTTCATAAAGTGAAGATATTCACTTTACATGTCAAACACACTTGCATAGAAGAAAATCAGGAATAGATGCTATAAAACAAAGTGAAACATATATGGTCTAAATAAGATGTTACAGTCACAGAGGTATATAACTTTTCACAAGCTTGCAAAAGAAGGATTATACATGTTTACATGAACTTTTATGCATGTGATGAGATGTCTAGCTTCGCAACACTTTCATAAAAATTGCACAGCTCACATATCATAGTACACAGCATTTTATGTTAGTCAGGTTTATTATTTAACACTGAGACATAACAGTCTTTTCTAAACAGCATAGAATAACGCCATTACTGTTAAATAACATAAATTTACTCCACAATCATGTGCAAAAAACCTAACAATGTTGCTGATAGATTGTAGTAACCTCTACCCCAGACATGGATAACAATACTGAAGGAGCATGTTAACATACTGATGTGCCAGGCATTAATGTTGGCTTTAAAAACTGGAACTACTATCCTTGGGGCAGTTCCTCATCATTATATGTCTTTGTGGACAGCATTGCAGCCCGCCTACCATGGAAAATTCCTTGACAGTACTGAAATATAAGCCCTCATCATTTGTACAACAATCAGCCAGTTGGTCATACAGAAGGCATGCTGTTTAGAAAAGCCATAGCATAGTAAGCAGATGAGGTAGTGAATGTACTTGCCAGATGTGAGATCTGCTGGCCACACCAGCAGTACAGGAAGAGCTGGCCCACGGCTGCAAGGAAGAACTGCGCCGAACTCCACACCTGCATCTGGTCAGCGACTGTCTGCACACAAGATGTCATCAGCAGTTGCAATTACCTCAATAAACTCGCAATAATAATAATTTCTTTTAATTTTATAAAATTTGCTTGGGAAATGAGCAACAATGGAATTTTAACATGGATAGTGGAAGAAATCAACGATACGTTATTGAGAAAGCTATTCCAAAATTTGTCTAGAGTGATTCTGAGAAAATAAGATTCTTATTAATGTCGGTGCATTGATGGTTATTTTAATGCAGCTGCCACCAGATTCATTATTTTTTTTAATTTTATTGAAAACGGTGTAGTCAAGTACGAATTTTGTTTAGTGTTAAATCTGAAGTGCAGCTTACAGTTATTTTAAACATTTATAAATTTACAAGTAATAATATTTCTTTCATTAGAGATTTATAACCTCTTCTTGCAGATTACATGATATAATATGTTCAGCATTGTTGACTTATTAGGGCTTTAATGTTTTGAACTGGGGAATCAGCGTGTTCATGAGGTTTTCTCACAGTTTCTATTGATGTGGAGCTTATTTAGGAAATCTCAGTATAAGAAATTTCTGGACTCTGTCAACTTCTGGATGTACAATGCATGAGGTAGAGAGGGTTTACTACTACAATCCTGTGGTAACCCTCTGTTACCACTCCCATGACATTGGTACCTCATTGGCCATTACCATAATAGGTCACAAAATGCTGGTTCATTATGTTACAACACATTTCACCTGCACTGGTGGCTCATGTCTGGCCACCACATGGCAGTATGATCAAACATCAAAGGCAGCATCATATTGAGGTTGAATGCACAGCCAATGGACAGTGCGACCTCGAGAAACTGACTATAGCCTACATGATATTAACCTGGAGTGGAGAGCACTTATTCTCCTTCTGTTATGATTTGTTCTCAGACACATTTGACTCCGGTCTCAGGACTCTTGGTACTTAATTGGACTCGACCTGGCATTGCGCCTGGACTTTGTACTGAACTTCTAAATTATGTTCTCATTAAACTGACTTTGATATTATATGCACACTTGTTTGCATGTGTAGTTACTACAAGTGATGACAAGTGCAGCTGATCATTCATCATTTTCAATAAAATGATGATGCTGACAGGCACATTGCTGGATGCAGTGCTTCAGAATTTAAGGCACCAACAGCAACTGGAAAGCCAGAGGCATTTAGAAATGCAGCAGTAGGAGCACATGGGCACGCTAAACAGACTGCTGACCAACCTATTAGCACAACCTCAACACTTACCAGCTTACCTGCCACGTTTCCCTACCTACGATACGCATCTCGTGGTCGTGCAGTAGCGTTCTCGCTTCCCACGCCCGGGTTCCCGGGTTCGATTCCCGGTGGGGTCGGGCATTTTCTCTGCCTCGTGATGGCTGGGTGTTGTGTGATGTCCTTAGGTTAGTTAGGTTTAAGTAGTTCTAAGTTCTAGGGGACTGATGAACATAGATGTTAAGTCCCATAGTGCTCAGTGCCATTTGAACCATTTTTTGAACCTACCTACGATGAAACTGCAGAAGATTAGGACTCATACAAAAAAGGTCTATGACAATTTTTGACAGCCTTCAAGGTAATGGATGCCAATTCCACTAAAGCCCTCTTTCTGCAGTGGATATCTTCCTAAATTTTCTTTTCTTTTGGGGAAGTTGGGCTAATTTCACTAACAAAAAAATTTGGGAAGTAGAGGTTTCCCTTGTGTAACAGGTATTGAGATGGATGGATTGGGCAATTGGCTCTCTGCTTATTCTCAATCATAATCAAACATATAGCCAGTCTGCAGCAGGCAAATGGCAGGTGATGGACGTTGAACCTTGGACCCAGGTAAGACACTCTACTATAAGCAATTCCTGAAGAGGCAGTTGATAGCAATGCCAGCAGTTGGCTGCTGCTTGGTCAGGATAGCGTGATAGTGACACGGCATCAGGTGACTGCAGTCTGGTAGGCCAGTGGTGTACTCCGGTGCAAGATGCCCGTTTTGCCCAGGTTGAAAAACACTGGACCAAAGACTTGAGAGCACTGGCTGGCAGCATCTGACCCCCACGATGCAGACCTGGTAGGACCTCACTTCATGCTCGGACCATGAGGCGAGAGTATGAACCCCGGCATGCAGTCTCATGGTGGCAGTGGCAGAATGCTGTCATTGATGGTCAGGCCATCAAGCAGCGGTTGTTGGTTTGCAGCGCAGCTTCAGGAGAACATTGTTGAACCCACAATGAAGACTACACAGGGTGGGCATTGTGCATGGCTTTTCAGAGCTGATGACCTCCTCAGCTAGCCTGGGGGTATATGAATGCCCAAAGTGAGCTTGTATATGCAGAAGACAAGTACTGCCGCCTATTTGCAGTATCATCAAACTTCCTTGCTACTGCAGAAGATGATTAGGAATGTAGACGCTTCATGAACATGCCTGGAAAACTGGGTCACTACCAAAGGTATCAAAATGCTTTGGATGGCTGGAATTAATGCCATGGAGATGGCACTGAGCCCTGGCTGTCACCTGTGTTATTACACTTTTTAGACCCTGTCTAATATCTAAATATGCCAAATACATGAATACCCCTTTACCATATTAAATAAATAGTTTTATTTTATATTTTAGCTTTCATTTTAACTGCACCACCACATAAAAATTGTTACTTTTGCAATGTACACATACTTGCGGTAGTATTTGCGAAAATGAAGATTTTTCACTGTATACATAGCAAGGCAATAGCATGCATTACCAACGTCTGCCATCTTTGGACTTATCAGAATATATACACTGCTGTGCAGAACATAAGGACAAAAGTAACTTTCAGATTGTGTGTTACTGCCTGGTAACATAGATCAATGAAACTTGGACCACACATAGGAATAACTGCTACAGTATAGTACACATCTAACTATACTTCCTATACTTCTATACTCTGCAAACTACTGCGAAGTGTGTGGCAGGGGATTATGTTCCATTGTACCAATTATTAGGAATTTTCTCTTTCCATTCACTTATGGAGCATGGGAAGCATGCTAGTTTAAATGCTGCCATGCATGCTGTAATTAATGCAATGTCATCCTCAATGTGTTGTAATACATTCCTAGACTATTTGACACCTGTTCTTGGAACTTTGTAAGTAGGCTTTCTCGAGATAGTTTACATCTATCTTCAGCAATCTACCAGCTCAGCATATTTTAGCATCTCTGTGATACTCTCCCTTTCAAGATGGTCTGTGGGAGGGGGGTAGTATGAAGAACTTTTGATATTTCTGGAGAGGGATGTCAGCTTGTTAAGTCGCCATAAAAAGTTCCAGTTTGAACACTGCTAAAATCTTGCTTAATACAGACTTTTTATTCATTTATTGAAAGAAAAATACCTGACCACACTGTATTTTTTCTTTCCCGGAGAGCTGGAAGTGGAGGGGGCTGGCCTTCTCTGCATACATTCAATATCCCCCATCCTGTTTGGTACATGTCCCACCCACTTAAGCTATATTCTAGGATGAAACATGCGAAAATTTTGTAAGCGACCTCTTTTGTAGATCGATGGCATTTTCTCCATATTACATCAGTAAACCAAAGTATAGCTCCCAGCCTTTTCCAGGACTGAGCCAATGTGATCATTCCATTTATATCCTTACAAAATGCTATTTGTACCTAGGTTAACCAATTCCAGTAGTCACTCTTTGATGTTGCATTCATAGGATGCTACACTTTTTTCATTTTATGAAGTGCACAATTTTACATTTCTGAACATTTAAAGCTATTTGCCAATCATTGCAGCACTTTGAAATCTTATCAACATCTGACAGAAATATTTATGCAGCTTCTTTCAGACAGTACTTGTAGATAACTGCAGCATCTGCAAAATGTCTTCGGCTACTATTAATATTGTCTGTAAGGTCGTTAATATACAATGTGGGCAGCAGCATGGGTTCCAACACAGTTTGCTAGGTTATATTCAAAGTTACTTCTACATCTGCTGATGATTCTCCATCCAGATAATTTGCTGCATCCATATTACCAAAAAATTCTCAGCCCAGTCACAAATATTGCTTGATACACCACATAATTTTACTTTTGACATAAAGTATAGATGTGGTATTCAGTCAACTGCATTTCAGAAATTAATCTACCTGAATGCCTTGATCCAAGGCTTTCCGAATGTCATGTGACAATATTGCGAGCTAGGTTTTGCATGACTGATGTTTTCAAAATCTATGCTGGCTGGCATGGAGGAGGTCATTCTGTTGAAGATACCTCATTATGTTTGAGCTCAGAATATGTTTTAAGATTCTACAACAAATTGATATCAAGGATACTAGACAGTAGTCTAGCGGATCACTTCCACTAACCTTCTTTTAAAGGGGTGTGACCCATACTTTCTTCCCCCTACTGGGCACAGCTTTTTGTAGGAGGGATGTACGACAGATTATAGTAAAAAAGAAGGCTAACTCAACTGCAACTCCATAGGAATTCCATCACCCTCTGCAACTTCATTCAATTTTAGCAATTTCAGCAGTTTCTCAACACCACGGACACTAACACTTATTTCCCTCATGTTTTCAGTGGTACAAGTATTACGGTGGACCAATCCTCCAGGGTTTTCCTTTGTAAAGGAACATTTGAAAATGGAGTCAATCATTTGTACTTTCTCTCTGTTGTCCTCAATTTCAGTCTGTGTCTCATCTGTTGGTGTCTGGACACTTATTTCGACACCACTAACAGCCCAGAATTTCTTTGGGTTTTGTGAATGATCGTTTGGCAATATCCTGGTTCAATATTCATTGAAGACTCTTACCAGCCAAATGCGTTTCATTTAGCATCTCTCTATCTACACAATGTAACTGAAAGATTTTTTTGTGTTAAGGTCCTATGGGACCAAACTAAGTCACCATGATTTAAGATGGCCCCCTGAACATTAAAAAAGATGGGACATGATTTGTAATAGTGCATGTGACCATCACACATGGCAATGGGTGCTCTGCAACGTGCTCCCATCCTGGCCGCAAGTACAGTAAGGAGGTCTTTCATTAGGGGGTTTTGCTCCTCCAACCGCATAGTTGACAGATACTGGATGGTCCTTAATGTATGTGGACATGCTGCAATCATACCTGAAATATGTGATGTGATGTGATGGGTGGTGTGTGTGTGTGTGTGTGTGTGTGTGTGTGTGTGTGTGTGTGTTATAGTTACACCTCCATCAAATGCAGTTGCACATGGCAGTTCACTTTTACGTTCGCTGTTCTATGAACAAATTAGAGAATGTGTGCTTCAAGTGAGCCATCTAAATTGGCTAGTCCAACAAGTAAGTATGTGGATGCCACATGACTAAAACTACATTATTAGTTCAATAATGCTGTATCACTTCTAATGCCATGCGACTGTTGCTTAAGACTGTTGTTAAACCAGCACTGATTGCTTTACTTTGTTTTTAATAACTAATTATTCAAATGAATAGAAATTTTACCAACAGAAATGCTTTATTTAGAAACTGCAAATTTAGTCATCACTGATATAGCAAGCTGAATTTTTGCCTGTATTCTGTCCCACTTATCAGTTAATAGCTACTTAAAAATATATGTGCATAGCTGGGACCAACAAACAACCACAGAACTAGTTAATAACACCAAAAAGCTGGTAGATTTTTTCATATCACTATTTCCTAACACATTACATGTCAATGGCAGACAGCATCTGCCAATTTTGAAGTGAAGAATTATTTTAATTATCCCATCTCCAGGATTCCCCTTGCTGTTCCTTGCACACACCTCATACCTGTCAGCTTCACCAAGAGTAGAGGAAATACCGGAAGGAGTAATATTGTATGGGCTGTAGTTTCATACATAGCAAGACCAAGAACCAATAGCACTGCACCTCCGCCTTGTCTAGAGATCTCTGAGTTTGCAGCACTGCCAGTTATTTGTTTATCAATTTTTGACAGTTGTGAGTTTGGTGTGCAAGAGTGAAAGCTTAATTTTATTGATATTAACTCTATGAAATCTAAACACAAGTCAGTGACAGTGAAGGGAAAAGAAAAAACGAGAGAGAGAGGAGAAAGGAAAAAAGATCAGGTGAGTTTATTCAGCCTCAAATTTGTTCCTACCTCAAAGTACAATCATAAAGAAAACATCAAAATCAGTCATCTAATGCTCAAGCTGCAAAAGTGGAAAAGAATAAGGATAAATCTGTTATTTGATTGTGTAATAATTATTTTTTATTAATTTCTCATTTCATATCATTTTATTTTCTCTAATGCATTATTGTAAATAATTTCCATTTGTTGACTAATTGGTATGATGTCACTGCAGTGTCCAATGGTAAGGCACAAAACATAACTTGTTCAACTGATGTTCAATGTGCCTTTTAATTTAATGAGAATCATGCTGAAGTTAAACCAGTGAAAAATGGTAAGGATAAACCACTTTTTACTCTCTAGCAACTACAATTTAGTCCCTACCTCTGATCGATATTTGTTGATGGATGTCAGAAGCCATCGTCATTGGAACAACTGACAACATATGCAAACTAACAGTGGGTAGAGCTGTATTTTTACCAGTGTATTGATTCATCATACAGGGACTGACAGTGAGTGACCATGAATGAAGAGCTATTGCACACTTTCACATAACACTGTTGCATCCACGCATAATTTCTACCACAGCTATGAGACGAAGTTGCCAGTACCTCACATTACTGTCTCCTCACACCATTCCTCTTCATTCTGTTGCCATTGCAGTCAAACAGTATAGCTTGTTTACTTTTTCTTAACACATGGAAGGGTGTTGCATATGGAAAAAAAGGATAATTGTCACTGGCATCAATGGAAGCGGAATTTCGCAGGGGATGCTCTCCCAAAGTGCTGGCAACCTTTTCAGTTCTTGATATTTTCTGATGTTAATGGGGAAAAATGTAGATGTTCATTTGTATGACACATGAAATAAGGGGCAGTGGAGAATACACCATACAGACTGAGAGCTGCTGAAAAAGGTCCTCGATATTCAGATGTACAACTGGTGAAGCATTTTCCTAAATGTCTACAGGACAGTATGAGAAAAAGGACATTCCAGAAACAACCAAAGGATTACTTAATGGAAAAAGAATTTTAAAGTGTAGATGAATGTATGTGTTAAGAACAAGGAATGCTGTTATTATTTGTACGTATGTACTGTAATCTAATGAAAATATTGTAGTTTGATGTGTGTAAAAGCTTCTGAATTCTATCACAGACTTCTGAGCAGCACTAAGGAATTCATACCTAAAGAAAAATTGAAAATCCTATAAAATGTTGAAGAGTCATTGCTTATTAACTTGTCAGCCTGAATAGCTCATTCATTAGCAAGTTGGCTTTCAGGTGTAAAGGTGCTGGATTCAATTCACCAAGAACCCCCAACTTCAAAAAAATTGTAAAACAGAGATGTTATTTTAACGACAAAGAAAAACGTATGATAAAAATTGAATCATGATATAGGATTCAATTAATTACTCAACTCCACATTTGAATGCACTATATTTATTATTATATCCACACATAACATGTTTTAATGAAAACAAACAAAAGTGAACTTATATTGAACTGAAAATGAATAATAAGTGTATTCTGTGAACCACACACTGGAATACTTGTATATGAACCCCAGTAATACAGCAATTAAACTAATTTTTCAAAATTACTTTCTGGCGCACGTATTATTTCATTCCATTCTGTCCAAACAAAACATTGCATCTAACACAGCACTTCCTCGTTGATTTGTTCTGTGACCTATTATACTTCCAACAACTTCTCTTTTTCTATTTGTTTTCTCTTGTGGCCTGTATACAGTCTCTTCCACTCCAAGCAGTGAAAGTCTGCATGCCACCTGATCTCCTTAGGAACCTCTGGTGCTTGACATCTCCATTCTATTTGGCGTTTTATAAGTTCCCATGCCAGATTGGTCAGGAAAGTAATTCTGTTCAGTGCTTTATCTTCCTTTTTATTGAATTTTTAAATGCAAAATGAATTTATTACAACTAAGTTTAATAGATTGTAGTACGTTACAATAGGCCAGTGCCTTTTATTTCTTGTCACATCATTGAGACAGATGGCCAACAAAGTCCATGCCAACTTCTATCATGTTGTAAAATGTTATGATCTCAGACTTTTTCACATTCCCTGTATTGATAACAATATCATTGTGCATTGTAGAAACTACAAGGACAGCTTTTTTATTCTTAGGAACAGTGCCACACAGCAGTCTGCCCTTCAATCCCACAACCAACCAACCACCCAACAGTACCACGCAAGGGTCTTGTCCTTTTGAAAGCTGAAGATTTTTCTGTTCTTTGTTTGTTTGGAAGAAACTCCACAGGTACATTGTGTTTACTTCACTAAAGTTTTCCCATGTGAGTAACGACCTCATCTTTAAGGCTTTCAGTAAGAGAATACATCAGAAACCAATTATCGGTGCTTACATTTTTGTTACTGCCCACAATGGTTCCACCATTCTTATTACTACATCAAGTGGTTTATTGCTTTGTTTATAAAGTCCATCAGCCTGCAAACCAACATAGGTTTCAAGCATATTATACAATACTTAGCATAAATCCATTAATATAGGCACTTAAGACTGAAAAATAAGTAACTTACCTATCAAAATAGAAATGGTAACACTAATAGTCACTTGGGTTACAATTGTCAACCAGGGCATACAAAGTGGATGAACATATTTTTATATTTCCTAACAATATCTATGTACAATGGAAAATGGTGAAAAACTGACCTTTAAAGTGTAACTCGACGCTATACAAATTCATGTCTGTGGACAACACGAATGAGCGAGAAGATAACAAAAAGAAAATTGCTGGGTGAAATAAACAAGCATTGTGCTACTTTGCACTGTCACCAATCTTTACAATCTAACACTAGGTTATCAATATGCTGAATTTAATATCATATTCATTACTACATGTAAAAGTTCCTGCCACAGTTTAACAGGAGTATCTTTATAATGTGCCTTCATGAAACCTCATTACTTCTGCATGACTTTTCTACCAAAACAGATGATCGACATTGTTAAAACTCTGCAAAATGGTTGGAACTGCTTTCCTCTGCACTAATACTCTTCCTCAGGAATTTATGTACTCCTTTTCCTCTAAAAGCTGTATTCACTGGAAGTTTTACAGGCTGTACAGCTTGTCTCACTTCTTTCATCCCCATGTGAGTCGTACCTGAACTCATCGACAGAATTCGGAAGACTTCATGTTGTTTGCAACTGCTGACAAGGTACGTGATCGAAGCTCACCAAGCAAAAAATTAGTCACCCCTAGAGAAAATATTACAAGCATCATTTAATACCCTGTAATTCCACCCCTGCACTTGATGACCACCTGGTTTCAGTTAGGAAGTGAGTCCACAAGGTTTTGCACATCCTCACTGATTTGATCATGCAATCCCAACAATTTGTGGAAATGCTGATGTTGGCACTTTGCTCACTGTTCCAACATGTCCCATAGATTTCCTATGGGATTCAGGACATTCAAGGGCGGAGGAGCGTTCAAAAAACCATTTACTTATTCTTCCAGTCCGATGAACTATGCTGTTGTCATCTTCAAAAATACGGGTATCAATAGAATATTCATCACGCAGATGTTGATTGAAAGGCAACACCTGATCATTCAGAAGTTTTAAACAAACACGCTGGTTCGTGTTAGTGGTCGCCTCGATGATCAGACCCAATTCATGAGAAGAAAAATACCCCAAAAACATCACAGACCCACCTCCAACTTGAACCTGACCTTGCTCACATTTAGGATGAAATATTTCATCTCCACTCTATGACATGCATCATTTGAATATAGGCAAGAACACGATTCATCAGACCGTATTACATTCCACCAGTCAGCCACTGTCCATTTTGAATGATTTCTAGCCCACTGAGGACACACAGCTTTACATGCCTTTGTGAGCAATGGCCTCGTATGAGGTGACTGACTTCAAACTCTCATTGCATGCAGTTCCCGTCATAGTGTTCTATCGCTAATAAGTTGAGATGGACCTTCATTTAGTATCTACAGCAATTCCTATCGAGTTTGGAAAAGACTTTGATTCATAAGATGTGAAATGCATCTCTGGTCACTCTGAGTAGGATTTTTTCTGACCACAGTTCTGATGACGACGTGTTTTGTAGTCACGTGTGTTACACCACTACTTGTAGACACACTGAACAGTCTGTTGTGAAACACCCAGAAATCCAGCAACTTCACACATTGTGTGGCCATGTGCACAGCCAAACACAATTGCTCACTTTTTGCTACACTCCTTACGTTTACCCATGTTTAAGTACAATGTCCACTCGAACAATAAATGTCTCATTGATAACTACTTTTTATGCTCACACAGAAGCAGTGCTCGTATGGTTGATCACATGACTCAATCACTGATTGCTAGTTCCGTATGCTCAGAGAGAGGCAGTGCTCATATGGTCAATCACATGACTCAATCATTGCACCATCTGTAAAGGCTTAATGCTTCATCTGTGAATGTGCACTGGGGTGACTAACTTTTTTATCAGGAGAGCTTATCAACATGAGGCACTGCACTAGCTATTACTCAATGATCTACGTGTTACATCTCTTTAGAAACATTCTCACAAAATGTTGTTACTTATGTGCATCACTTCCACCACAGCAAGTGATCAGTATAAATTGTGAATTGTTTGTGAGTGTTTGTGTGTGTAAAAAAATCTTCTATCTTCTCACTGCACCATTCCTCAAGCAGGGGTGGTCATCTTGCTCCCCTCTGTGCTAACTGTGGTCTCATAATCTCAGGAATTAAAATAAATAAGATAAGCTACATATTTGAGTGCTCAGTTACTGAGTTCATAGGTGTGAATGATAAAACATTATTCCTACTGATATTTTACAAGTAAAGCCCTGATGTTACTCTTTTACCATATTTTATTGAGTGATGTCAGGCAATTCTCCAACATAAACTCCTTCAGGGCACTCTGTTTCAAGTATGCCCTCTCAATAGAGATTTTCTTGCATTTTTACGTTTTCTAATTTTAAATGCATTTTCTTTGGTTTAGGAGAGTCATTTGATAATTGTTGGTGAAATTGTCTTCATACATTAGATAATTTTTGCCAGTTGACTCATTACTGTAATAGTTTAGGAAATTACATCTCCCAGTGCTAAAAACTTATTAATAAAAACTATTTAAAATATATTGAAATAAAATATTTTCCAACACTCATGGCGAAACTGCTAATGCTACAGATACTGGATCCAAACTGAAAAAAACTCCTGGATTAAGATGTCAGGTACAAAATTTTGCGTCAAATATATGACAGAGGTAAACACTACTCCAGGGAGAGGAATGAGAGGTTTTAACAGTTAAATGATATTCCTTTCTTCAAGGGCACTCACATCCCATCAACTGATATGGGGTGCAGCTTTTCAATGTATACAGTCTTGTTGGCTAATAACAGATGATCGTTCACTTTCGACAACATGAGAATGTCATTGCAATGCACTCAGAAAGAATAAGTTGAATTAAAAGCTTTACTTATGGTACTGAAGACCATGGTTCATGGATCTTAAGTTTATGCATATGGTATTAATTTGTAATATAATTCTAAACATTTATTGTACGACAGTTTTCTTCTTTTTATAATGCGTCTTCTTAAGATTTAGGTGATTTATTAAGATCTTTTTTTTTTAGGTGAACCACCCAAAAAAATTTCTGGCAGAAGTTAATTATCTTTAATTTCCTACAGCTCTACTTCAATGTAAACTTCCAAACACTGAATGTGTGCCGCATGACTAACTAATTACAGTGAAAGTCAACAAGCATTATTTTGTTGTCTTTGTCATCTTTTTTCTACTCAATATGAGACAGTTCAATCATACTTCTCTTCAAAATCAGGGCATCAACATCAAAAGCAAAATAAATAAATAAATAAATGACTGGATCCCAGAACATTAATTTTGCAATCTTCGTAAGGAATGTTACTTAAAATGGCGAAACTATGAGATTCTGTAAAAATGCTCAGATATTATATTCCAAAGAATCGGGTAGTAGGTTGAAAACGAAACTTGTGTTTGGTAACATATACTAATATGGCTATTTGTTGTGATATTTCTTGCTCAAAGACACTTGGCCTTCAGAGGTTCACCTCAGAATATGGGAGATCCAAATTTGCTTGGAACATTAGAGCTCTTGAGTCACTACATTCCAATTCTTGCAAAACAGATTAGCAAGATCAGAGATGACCATGAAGCTGGAATTTACAAGTAAATTATCCGTGTAATGATAGATGAATTGATTTCTAGTTGTGCCCTTTATGTATGTAGAGCCATCTTGAAAAAGAGAGAGAATACAGACTATTTTTTTTATTATTGTAGGTGAAACTCCTGATTCAAAACATGTTAAACACACAACATTCATTTGCATTATACTTTCTAAAACTTGGAAATTGATAAATATGAAATAAATGAACGGTTTTTGGAATTTGTGGATTGTCATAAAAAATAAATAAAACTAACAGGAGTTGCCATTGTATACGGTACTTAATTCAGTCAGCACTTGCAAAACACTCAATTCTTATTAGTAAATTATGCGAGCGAATGAGTTAATGGAAGTAATATGAGTGGAGTCCTATTGCAAAATTGTCTCCATCTCCAGTCATAGCATTAACTTACGTGGGGATCATGCAGCTGAGAGCTGTCAGGAAACAGAGCTGTTAGAATTTCTCATCAGTATGTAAGGTTGTTGAATCACCTCGAATAAAGTAGAGATACTGTACTTTATTCGAGGTGATTCACAAACTTACATACTGACGAGAAATTCTAAATAGTGTGTTGGAATTTTGTTATATTTCACATGTAATACCCGTCAGAGTGCTCAGGTTAAAACTGTTAAGACCAATTGCACCTCATCTGGGTAAGATTGCCATTGCTGATGAAACTCTCAGTCAGTTAAATTTGTCAGCTGAAACACATTCTATGGCATGGGGTACTTGGGATTATGTGGAATCATGGCATTAATTCAGCTAAAGCTTTTGTTATCAATTAACTTCAGAAGCAAATTACTACAAGTTTTAGATACTAACACTGATGTTGAGGTAGGAAAAACAGAACTCATTAACTGATTTAAAATATTTTCGCAAAAGTTGGGACACTATGCTCGCTGAGTCGAAAGTTGCTGACAGTGCATTCAATATGATCTGGAACTTCGGGCGACGAAGATGAAATCATTTAAAGATGAAATCAGAAATGAAGTTACAGACGTGAATTCAGAAGATTTATTCAACATAAATGTTTTTTGTGTCATTATTGGCATCTTGTGTGACTCGCAAACCGGGTATGAAACTGTGAAGGTTTCAGATGAAACATTTGGATCTTTATCGAAATACTAAAAGATGACAGATTATCGTTGAGGCATGGACGTTATCACTGACTATCATAATGATGTCACAACAGATTTAGAAGATGAGATTAAATATTTAAAACAATTCATACTTCAAACTCTGAAGACATTGCTTTGGAACCATTAGATCTATTGATAAGACGCATGAGCTTAAAGTTTCAAGCTTATTTCCGAATGTATGTGCAGCTTTCGCATTTTTTGTACTCTTCCAGTGACTGATCTGGAGCAGAAAGATAATTACACACTCTGGCTCGTATTAAAAATTGTCTCTGATCGACTATGCCTCAACGTCATCTCGCAGATTTAGGGACCTTGGCAAGCGAATTTAATTTGCCAAGGCAACTAGAATTCGATAATGTGATTTAAACATTTGCTTAGCGAAAGGGTCACAACGCATGCTTTGCAGCGTGTTCCTATGCCACAACGTTGGTAATTAGTTGGTAGGGTACTCATATATACATTATCGTTAATACGTACGGGTTGACTCATATTGACTAGTAGGGAAAAGGCGGCAGCTTGACGGCGTTTCTGTTCGTCTCGTCGCGTCTTTCTTTCATTTACGTTCTGTGCAATATTGTGGCAGTTGTACGTATGTCCAAGTTTCATCGAGCCATTTTGCTTGGCAGTGACACACCATACGAAAGTTACTTTCTTCCTTAAGCTTTGCACAATTCACAGTGACTGTTTCCATAGATGACTATCTGATTAAATATCATATTCACTTTCTTCAATCTTATCATGTTCGAACACAGAGAAACATCTCACCGATTCATGGTCACCACTGTCACGAAGTTTTCTGCAATAATTTTCTGGCATTTTATATCAGGAGAACAGATACCGCTTATCACCTTCCTTACGACTAAGGGAAGAATAAATTATGCACAAAAATATTCGAGCATAATTCCGTTTACTTACTTAAAATTGAATATATTTTTTATTTAGACTGTACCTTACTGCAGCAAACAAACGCTCACTCGTACTGGGTCATGCACAATAATAGAAGAACGCACACTCGCGTCAGGCTACTTGCTCAATAACGGCAGTTTTATCATCAATGTGGAACTACAATACCAACAATGACTCTGATAACACTATCCCAAACATGCATACAATAAAAGAAAATAAATTTCAATAGAAAGTTTCAAAATACCTTAGGCAAAATCTCTCGGGCCATTTTTGACGTGAGTAGGCCCCATTTTTTTGCGTTACATAAAAAAAGCGCCACACACAAGAACGTAAAATCGCAGTTACATGCTTTAACAAACGTTACAGTCGTGCAGTGTTGTTACATCTACTGTTTTTGCATGAGATTTCCGGCTTTCTACAGAAAAACCTACTGCTGAAAAGCAAATAACAGAGCAAAGCTCTTGTTTTTTTTTTTTCATACTCATTTCTATCTCTTCAAAGTAATTTTTGGCGAATTTTTAAACATCACTTGATAAACTCTTTCTTTCTTCCATATTAATCAAGTTTTGACCATCTCTTAGGTGCATTCCTCACCCCAGAGACTTCTCTCATTCAACTCACGTGCTGCGTCAAGTTGCTTTAAGTTTATCCATCGCATGGATATTACTTAAAACCCCTTTTTATATGTTTATAATACTTGCCTGGGTGACGGTAACCCACCGTATGCCTGGCTGCGAGAAGCTAAACAGATTCTTATGCCATAGGATAACGACACCTAATAGCCCAAACTGGAAATAAAATGTCATTTATTTTCTTACAATGTTTCTAAGCTGTCAAATTAAGTCTACAGTTGCGCATTTGTTATTCGTTCCAAAAAATAAAGCTGCTCACATGGTATCTGTATTTTCGTAGCTAAAATTATGCGAAAAACGTGGGTACCAATGACAGACACCCTTCAAAGGCTGAGATGTCAAAGCATTATAGGGTAATGAAGGTAGTGAGATGTGTCTTTTGGTGTAGACTGTCCTGAGTTTCTGTAATGGTATGAATGAAGGGTTCGGAAACTAAATAATGTAAGCTGTTATTGCGATGCATACTGCTAATAGTTACTGTCTTACAGCGTTTCATTGTTGACGTTATGATTTCTCAGTTCGTTGTTAGTTGCGCGTGGTGTGTTTCTGTCCCTACAGTTAGTGAACAAAGGTTTGAAACAGTTTGTTTTCGTGATAGTTAAATGTGGAAATCAGTGCACCTGGAGCTCGGAAAAGAGTAAAGTACACTTAAAACTACAAAAGTCGTGGGAAAATAAAGGTAAATTGCAGTATTGCCTACAACGTATGAAAAAGGGCTATATTTTGCGTATGTATGGTGTGTGAAAGTGAAACAAATATTTCTTCGGGAGGGAAAACTGCTCTTGATATACGTATAGAAACGCGAAGACATGTTGTGTGACATGCTGCAAGACTGGAAAAGCATAAAACTTTAACTTCATTCTCATTCCAGGACCCAAATGTCAGCAACAAAGTTAATTACGGTACCTGTATGACGAAAACAACAAAACTGAAATTATATTTCTATCGCCAGATCTTTCGGAATTTTAAAATTTGTTAACAATTCGTAGCTCATAAGGAAAGAAAGATTATATGTGAACAAAATCGGAACGTAAAGAATAAACGATAATAAAACGAAACTAACAGCCGATCGGCTACGTCTGTGCATGGACTCATTAAGAAGGATATCCCGGGTTAGAATCCGTTTCAGAAATGCTTGCCTGTCTAGGGAACGAAAAAGTGACCCTCTCGGTTCCCACGTCGTTAAGTGCTCTCATTTTCATAAACTTGAAATCGCTACGTATGTAATAAAACAGTTGAATGACAATAATGCTTCCAAAAATTACGCCTTAAAAATTCAAATAACGGTTAGAACCTGTCAGGCAGTAATCAGTAATTTAAAGTAGCTTAATGATGTATTTCTTTTCACTTGCTGAAAGGGTTATAGCATATCTTTTATTGCAGATGCAAGGGTAACTGTTGTACCTGACTGAATAGTCCTAAAGGGACATGATAACAGTAACAATGTCAAGTGATATTCCTGCGTTTGGTTTGCTATATAACACTCCTAATATTACGGTCCGCCCCCGGTAGCTGAGTGGTCAGCGTGACGGAATGCTAATCCAAAAGGCCCGCGTTCGATTCCCGGCTGGGTCGGAGATTTTCTCCGCTCAGGGACTGGGTGTTGTGTTGTCCCAATCATCATCATTTCATCCCCATCGACACGCAAGTCGCCGAAGTGGCGTTAAATTGAAGGTGGAGGTGGCGGGGAGGGGAAGGGGGAGGGAGAAGATAGGAAAGGAAAGATACTGATGATAACAACTGCATCGTGACTTTATGCGGAATCAGCGGCAGCGAGTGAAAATAGATGTCGTACCGTAACTCGAATCCGGGATATGCTGCTTGCTAGGCACTTGGCGGCGATCACTGCGCCACCCGGATACAGTGTTAATCGCAAAATGCGCAGACTATCTCGGCCGACCCACATACCGACCGAGCTCCACCACTTATCAACAGTCCTCGTCCATGCTCCCCGTGCTCGCTAATTTTAGTTTCCATCTAGAGGTCGAACGTAAATATGTATCTGATCTGATGGTTGTGGATTCACAGACCATCGATACACCATGCATTCAAATATCTAATATTATGTCAGGTAAGTTTGCAAGATTATACGAGTTCCATTGAGCGGGCGGAAAAAACTATTTCTTTTGTTTGTACTTATGAAAAAGCAAAGTCTTGGAAAAATTAATATCTCTAAGACTGATGTGCCAATTAGGCTATTCTTGTTATGGCATCAGCACTACATGGATGCAAGTGTACTCAGTGCATCATTTTGCCAGTAATAATTGGATCATTACATTTCAGACTTGTTTCCATTTTATAAAACGACAAACCTCTCAGTCCTCTTGTTTTAATTATTCATAATTCAATTAAGTTCTGGCAGTTTAAATTAAGTTGGAAGAGACTTGCTTGGTGGCGCAACGACAGAGCGCCATAAGCGTTCTATTGTTATTTATGTTGTTATTAAAAACCCAAATACGCATTTTAATTCCAAGTCCGATTAACATTTTACGAAATGATTTCTTTTGTATGAACTATGTGCATCGTCACTCATCACTAAGCGCACAGTTAACTAAGAATCACTTATTGGCGTGAAGCTCAGTTTTATTCATTCTACTAAAGCCAATGAAGATAAGAAAAAAGTAATCGGCGTTACAACAATTTCAATTACAAATGAGAGTAGTTGAACTTCCAATTTTTTTATCGCCTTTGGAGTGGATCCGTTTGTTTGAGTCTTTATGATACTTATAATCTGGGAAATCAATCAATTTATTTATACTAAAGAAACCACTTCAGGGTCATTTGTATTGTGTGCCCGCTGGTTGTGCTTGTGAGTAGTTGTTGGTTGTCGTCATTGGAACTATTGCCATCCTGTGCGATCTTAGAGTGGGTGGCGCTCATTGAATAATTTTTGTACAACAGCCACCATTTAGTCAATTTCACGACTACTGCAAATAAGCGCCACATTTGAGCTTGAAAACCTCTTTTATCTGGTGCCCATTGCATAACTGCTGTACGACAGCCATCATCTGTATTCTTCTGGGCCTGCTGCGTAGTATATTTATTTATTTTTTGATCCAGCATCAACTGATTACAAAAAATAATAAAAGTATTCTGGATGTTGTGCTATTATAATTCAAAGTACGCTGCTAAGTTTGTTTTATTTTTACAGGAGGCCTATTTCAGCTGAACAGGCATCAAGAAAGTTATGTCTGTTGTGGCATCCATGCAGTGGTTCTGTCACTGTGTATCTGCTGGTTAATTACGTTCCTTTGGCGTTACTGGGTTAATAATCGTTGATTATTACTAGACGGGCGATTTTTAGGTTGTAAAAATGCACTACATGCGCCTAAAATAAGCTTTTTCAGTACCTCATTTAGGCTACATAATACCTATAATAGACCCTAAAAAGTATTATGCAGGGAAACTAAACAATATAAAAAACTGGTTGCACATGAGCACACTGTTATTCATTCAAAACAAGGAAAATGAAAATACACGCAGTTGGATAACATAGCAAACAGTACACGACTGTAATGTTCAAACTGATACCAATCTTTTTAGGTTTTCCAAGATAAAAATGTAAGACGCTTAAACCATATATTGAAATACGTGTAATATCTAATTAAATAAATGCGCGATAAACCAGTAGTTTCAAATATTCAAACCATTCAGCTTCACAGTAAACAACTGAAACCTTCTCTAGATTTTCCAGAGAAAAACTATGACACTTGTCAGTCAGTGTTAATTTATATGTCGAAAAAGAATGTTCTACATCAACGGATGTGACAGGGGCATACTTCACTCTCGCCACATGTTGGACAGGAATGCTGCGATCAGCTGGCCGCTGTGACCAAACCGTTCTAGGCGCTTCAGTCCGGAACCGCGCTGCTGCTGCGGTTGCGGGTTCAAATCCTGCCTCGGGCATGGATGTGTGTGATGACCTTAGGTTAGTTAGGTTTAAGTAGTTCTAAGTTCTAGGGGACTGATGACCTCAGATGTTAAGTCCCACAGTGCTCAGAGCCATTTGAACCATTTTGAAGATGCGATCAGGGGAGCTGGCTTTTCCGCCAAGTGTGTATGTGTACTGCAGCGCGCAAGTCCTTTAGGCCGGTGTTCTTCTGCAAAACTTTCTGAATTTTTGCCCGTAAATTTTCTTTTTAACTTCTTCCAGTAAAGAAAAATTCTTGTAAATATGTCTCCCTGAGCAGTCTAACTAACGCGGGAATAATTCTTGGCGCAGATGTGTAGTTGGCTCTAATATAAGCTAAGTCCCTTGGATTGAGGGATCTCTGAGTAACTGTTTCGCTGAAGTTACAAAGGCCGGCATCCACCGGTAGATTTTCAGTTACCTTCTGGAATGTTGGAAGATTCTTACTATAGTATTCCGCTGCTGCTAACCACGTGTCCAATCGAGTAATAACAGGTTCAGGTGGCAATTGGAGATTGTCCTTTGAATGCTTCTACCCTTGATAGTTCTTTAACAAAAACTTACTTTACCGTGAAGATTAATTTATTTCCCTTAGAGAATTCTAGCTTTGAAACATCCTGGCAGATTTTAAAACTTTGTGCCAGTCAGAAAGTCGAATTTGGGACCTTCGCCGTTCGCGGGCAAATGCTCTACAAACTGCCAGGAAATTTCATATCAGCGCACACTCCGCTGCGGAGTGAAAGTTTCATTCTGGAATTCTAGCTATTCTTGCTCTGCTATATGATTGATATAATGTGCTACAAAAATTACATACGGCATCTAAGGGTAGAATACTACTTTATGCAATTTAAAAGCTGCAACTGCATATGCAGCGGCATCTGTGAAGGCCAGAAGCACCTTGTTTTCGTCCACCTCATTTGGGTATAGCTAACGTGACCATACATCCCGCTTTGGGCGGGACAGTCCCGTTTTCAGGCTGTCTGTCTTTAATATTTTTTTGTGGAATCAAAACTTTAAAAACCTCTCTCACACCGGCCTGATTTAGCTTCACTGATCAGCATAGTAAAAACATGCGTATATTAAGGGAATTTTCATTGACAAAGCAGGCTTATCACATTCACACAGTTCAATACTGTTCTATCCTGATTAAATTGAGCATAACTTAAATTCCATAAGGCAGTGAAGCAATTTCGAAGTCTCGGTGCGACGAAAATTGTCAGTCGATCTCCTGGAAACATTTGTAATAATTATTAACTTTCGGTGATCACATGGGGAAGACCGGAGATCTGCTGGTAAGACCGTGTTAGCCTATTTATTTGAAGTAACTGGATATCTTGAGCATACAAAACGGCAGGTTCGTCCAGTGTAAATCAGACGTTCCCCACTGATCCCGTGCAACACAGCGTAGTAAGCAGACACTGTCAATAATAAACAGTTAAATAATACGCGAACACACTTACTTTAGTTTAGTTCATGTATTAAATTCCTTCTCATACAGAATCTCATCAAGATGGCGACTAGCCCAACAATACATACATATACAGGGTGTTTCAAAAATGACTGGTATATTTGAAACGGCAATAAAAACTAAACGAGCAGCGATAGAAATACACCGTTTGTTGCAATATGCTTGGGACAACAGTACATTTTCAGGCGGACAAACTTTCGAAATTACAGTAGTTACAATTTTCAACAACAGATGGCGCTGCAAGTGATGTGAAAGATATAGAAGACAACGCAGTCCGTGGGTGAGCCATTCTGTACGTCGTCTTTCTGCTGTAAGCGTGTGCTGTTCACAACGTGCAAGCGTGCTGTGGACAACATGGTTTATTCCTTAGAACAGAGGATTTTTCTGGTGTTGGAATTCCACCGCCTGGAACACAGTGTTGTTGCAACATGACGAAGTTTTCAACGGAGGTTTAATGTAACCAAAGGACCGAAAAGCGATACAATAAAGGATCTGTTTGAAAAATTTCAACGGACTGGGAACGTGACGGATGAACGTGTTGGAAAGGTAGGGCGACCGCGTACGGCAACCACAGAGGGCAACGCGCAGCTAGTGCAGCAGGTGATCCAACAGCGGCCTCAGGTTTCCGTTCGCCGTGTTGCAGCTGCGGTCCAAATGACGCCAACGTCCACGTATCGTCTCATGCGCCAGAGTTTACACCTCTATCCATACAAAATTCAAACGCGGCAACCCCTCAGCGCCGCTACCATTGCTGCACGAGAGACATTCGCTAACGATATAGTGCACAGGATTGATGACGGCGATATGCATGTGGGCAGCATTTGGTTTACTGACGAAGCTTATTTTTACCTGGACGGCTTCATCAATAAACAGAACTGGCGCATATGGGGAACCGAAAAGCCCCATGTTGCAGTCCCATCGTCCCTGCATCCTCAAAAAGTACTGGTCTGGGCCGCCATTTCTTCCAAAGGAATCATTGGCCCATTTTTCAGATCCGAAACGATTACTGCATCACGCTATCTGGACATTCTTCGTGAATTTGTGGCGGTACAAACTGCCTTAGACGACACTGCGAACACCTCGTGGTTTATGCAAGATGGTGCCCGGCCACATCGCACGGCCGACGTCTTTAATTTCCTGAATGAATATTTCGATGATCGTGTGATTGCTTTGGGCTATCCGAAACATACAGGAGGCGGCGTGGATTGGCATCCCTATTCGCCAGACATGAACCCCTGTGACTTCTTTCTGTGGGGACACTTGAAAGACTAGGTGTACCGCCAGAATCCAGAAACAATTGAACAGCTGAAGCAGTACATCTCATCTGCATGTGAAGCCATTCCGCCAGACACGTTGTCAAAGGTTTCGGGTAATTTCATTCAGAGACTACGCCATATTATTGCTACGCATGGTGGATATGTGGAAAATATCGTACTATAGAGTTTCCCAGACCACAGCGCCATCTGTTGTTGACAATTGTAACTACTGTAATTTCGAAAGTTTGTCTGCCTGAAAATGTAGTGTTGTCCCAAGCATATTGCAACAAACGGTGTATTTCTATCGCTGCTCGTTTAGTTTGTATTGCCGTTTCAAATATACCGGTCATTTTTGAAACACCCTGTACATCCTCCTTTCACGACTAATCGGCAAGAAGTCCCCATTCTTTTCATAAGAGAAAACATAGATAGCAGAGAAGCTATTCCATGGAGAAAATGGACGCTCCAAGGAATAATTGGGCTTGAAACTATTTTATATTGATAATCAGTAAGATAAGAAGAGATATTTCGAGATATGTACTGAGTTATATAATTTATAAAATTTCTGAAAATATCGCGTAGAGACCACTGCAAGAGACATTACATGTCCTGTGTCCCTAGCCAGAGCAAAAATACCCCACTTTTGCAAACAGACCAAACGATAATTGATTAGACGTTCCCCCTACCCGTTTATATCCATTACATTCGAAAGGCGTTGTTAACGGCGGCGGCGCGAGCGGCGCGGCGTGAGAAGCGAGAGCGAGTAACATGCGCGAGCGAGACAGATGTGACGGTCAACTCAGCCAGGTCCGTAAATACAGGATGTACATTACGCCGGGGAACACTTTCAATTACTTATTGCACAAGAACTAAACATTGTACAGATGTCATTCATATTGCAATTTGAAGAGAAACACTGGAAGTTTTTTTTACAAACATTCGATATGCGAACCATGAGTGACATGGCAGATGTCAATATGGTAATCGAATTCTTGCCATACCCGTCCCAGTATGGCATCGTTGACTGTGGCAGTTGCTTCCCGTATTCTCTCCCGGAGCTCTGCTACATCGCGTGGTAGAGGCTGCACATACACCAAATCTTTAATGTGTTCCCACAGAAAAAAGTCACACGGTGTCAGATCTGGTGCTTTTGTCGAACTCCAACATACAAAGCTCGCTCCGCACCTGAACTCGCCATGTTTGCGACTATCGCTGACTATCGGAAAATTACCAAACTACGCTGTGGCGGTATACATGAAAACAAAAAAACAAAAAAAAAAAAGATCTGGGTTACTCTTCAAATTGACACGTGTATGATATCTGTACAATGTTTGGTTCTTGTGCAGTAAATAATTGAAAGTGTTCCCGGACTTTATGTCAACCCTGTAATGTTTAGTTTTAGCTTGTATTGGAATGTTAGGGCGCGCGTGCACAATCAAAAAGCTCATTCAACGTTTCGTGTTTGTAAATGCCTAAACGCAAGTATGACTTTAACATTACTGTTCTTTGCAAAATAAGTATACATATATAAAACAAAGGAGTGATGCATCTGATGTTACGTGTGAAAAGTATCGTACTGATTTAAGTGTTGCTCATGATGGTGCTAGCGATATCTAGAAACATTTAAAATCGGAAAAATACAGCCTTTTCGATCAAGCTGTTGCTTTCATCCCGTCAAATGCTTTCTTGCCCCCCCCCTTTTTTTTCGATAGAACCGATATGCGGACATTGAAGGATTTTGATGTAGCTGCAGCGGAAGCTGCATGGGCGTATCACACGATTCAAGAAAACCACAGCTTTCGCTCAAATGACTGTGCCGCTAATTTAATCCAAACATGTTTTGAGAAAAAAAATAGATGTGCTGGTACAAAAGTCCAGGTTATTGTAGTAAATGTGCTGTGCTGGATGAACTGATAGAGCATCTTTGTGAAGCCCACTGCATTTCTTTATTAACGGATGCTTCAGATCATGGCTCAGTAAAATTATTCCTGTTTTGATTCGATATTTTTTACTTTATGAAGGTGTGAAAATCAAGATTTTAGAGTTTCAAGAGCACCCTGCTGAAACATCGGATACTGTTGTCGATTATTTCAAGCGTATTTTATCGTACAATTATTTAAGTAAGAAAATTGTGCCACTTTGTGGAGACAATACTAACTGCAATTTTGCAGGAGACAAAAAGGGAGTAACGATGTTTACGCAAAATTGAACCTATCACTCGGCAGGCGACTCATTGGGATTCGATGTCGAGCGCATACACTTCACAACGCGATCAAAACAGCTTCAGATTGTCTCCATAGGAACTTCGGATGTATCGTTGTGAAAATTTACTAATTTTTTTACAGCTACAGCGTTCGGGTGGAAGTTCTCAAAGGGTTCTATGATTCCAATGACACAGAGCAGCAGAGACTGCTGGGCTACAGCAAAACAAGGTAGCTCCCGTTAAAGCCGGAGCTTGAAGGAATTTTAAAAATATGTCAGCCCTTAAAAAGGTATTTTCGGTGTATTGATAAAAGCTCAAATATTTTAAAAACATTTTTCGAAAATATTGTATTTGATTATAGTTTTCGCATGCACAGGCAGTGAGTTTCCATCAGACGGTGTTAAAAAATGAAGCATAATGTCTCCGAGATATGGCACGTAGAGATATTTCGCTTTTTCTTCTCCACACCGCCCGTAATCATATAACAAAATTACAAGAAAATGACGCTGTTGTTCAGAACGTAGAAGTTGCGGCGGCTGAATTTTATAAGACTAGTAAACAATACTTGGTTCTGTGTGTCAGTTTAGTGGAAACTTAGAAGTGTTTGATCGGGCAAGTTTGACAAAAGTACCTACATGGGAAAAAGAAATACAGAATGTAACAGACTTGCTGATTACACAAAGATTTCTTAGCAGCGACCAACATACGAACGTGTTCAATGAGTTTTCGCTTGTTTCGAACTGCGTCACAGATGAAAAAATACCAAGCTGGAACGCTAAAAATGTTGCTACTGAAGACCATCTGGTGGAGTTGTTCACACATGTCCGTGAGAACAATCTGAACTGTGCGGAATTTCGTACAAGAATTCAATACATTTCATGTTTGCCTGGAAGTAACGCACCTGTTGAAAGAGTTTTTACTCTAACGAATAAGATGTGGGTAAGTGACAGAACACATTTAAATGTGGCAGATATGAAAGTCAGTTTGATTACCAAGACTAACATCAGCAAATTATGTGTTAAGCTCCAATTCAACTTGAAAACTGGACTCGACGTTTTGAAACTGGTTTCCTCCGCCGACAAATATTAAACAAATGCCCCTGCAACTGCAATTTAATGTTGATTAATTCAAATTATATATAATTACTACGTTTTTATCATATCCTTATTTTTGGATAAATTATAAATAGTAAAATAAGTTTTTTCCTAAATTCTGCAGGCGTTCCGCTCTTGCAAAAACAAATAAATAAATGGTCACATTAGGTATAGCACCTTCATGAGCCCATTGTTGACAAAGTGTGCAATTGTTTCTTAGTTAGTTTTTTGGAGTTGTTTTGAACAAATGAAATAACCCCTGGAAGGTGCATCTTGCAAACAATCAGATTTGCAATGTACCTGCCAAGACTGTCAGTAGTTTTATCAGCAGAAAACCATATTTAAGACTCCATAATATCTTCTCGGATTCTGTGCAATGCGTTAGTGTAAGTTGAATCCACATAATTTTTACGCAACGCTGACTCTGCAGGAACAGACTGATGACAGTACTTATAAAGAAAACCTTTGGAAACAGGACTTTCTAGTTTTTCAAAAAGGGGCACTTGTTGTCCAAATAGCACGACACATATCACTACAGAATCGGTTGTTTTTGGTGGATTCACCAGATGTCTTTATTATAGGCGTTTGTTTCAGTTTTGGTATACCTGAACATTTGCCATATGTAACGCTCCATCTTTATGTTGAGTTAAGTAGGGTTCTTTATCACTGGAAACCTAATGTAAGAAAGAAGATGCTATATAGAAGTGTGTATAAAATATACTTGGTATTTTTGAGGGTCAACGGTACCTAATTTTAGCAAAATAAAATAAAAAACATACATCACAGTTTAGCAGTTTAAGTTTTCCAACTATCCTGTATTGAAAAAAGATTTTTGTTACAACACAAAACTTTAAAATAATAAAATGCGTGCCATTTTTTAAAAAAAATCATGCTTTGTCCTATAGGTACGACATTTTCAGATTACTTACCTTTCCTTTTCACTATCAAAACTGAACTCAGCAGTGTAGGAGTTGTAATAAAAGTGTTCAATTGAGTCCCGGTGTCTCTTACTACAATTTTAAATAAAATTTACAAAATAATCTGCTTCACAAATGCTCTGGTGTCGAAAGATGTGAGAAGAAATTCGCAATACTGAACTGACAAGAAAAAGTAAAACGCATAAAAAAATTAACAACTGACCGCTTTGTTGCGTGCTTGGTAGAAAATTATTTTTTACTTCTGTCGTATTGTACGGTAACTTTGGCAGCACAGCCTTACATCAGAAAACTTGGAACTAGCTCTTTTCTTCCGTTGAACTATTTTCGCGCACTGGAACTAGAATAGATTTTGAACAATGACACTTCCTACGTTCATTGATACGCTACGTATTACATTAGTTTGGCGGTTGGATAGCAAACATTTGCCTCGCTTTCCTACAGTGAGAGTCAGTGAATAACAAAAGAGAGAGGCGAGGATTTTTTTTTTTTTTTTTTTACTAGGCAGTTTTAACTTTCCCCTGTCAATATCTATTTTTTTTTCATGTGAGGTCAGTTCAAAGCCTATTCTTTGTAGAGACAGGCAGCTGGTCAGGATTCTATGTGCTACAGGTTTATATATATATATATATCGCCTTCAGTTCTCTTATCTTCGATTCTTGTACGCAATTGTGATCTTCTGGAAATACATGTATTTTATGTCTCTTTAAGATACAGGTAACTTCTATGATTTTAAAGCAAAAATAAACAAAAATAAGCATTAACTTCGAAATGAGCCGCTTTAGATGCTGTAAAATTAACGGTTTCGAGTTTAATTTGTAATGAAACGCGAAAGTACAAGTTTATTTGCAACTAGGAACTCAGGAAAAGAGAGGGTTTAACCTAAATGTCCGCGTTCTAATAATTACACATACATCCTCTGCGCACCATAGTATTAAAACAAAGACTTTTTGAATTTCGTTTTTAGCTTGCAGCCTAGACACTCGCTGCTCAATGATCCTGCACTGGTAATGAGCCCGCGATACATGACGCGGAGTACAGCAAACTGCATGTGATAATACTAATACCAAGTACACTTTTAATAATAATCTTGGAAATTTCACAAGAACATAAAGAAATTATTCTCAACACAATTATTTGTCATGTGTGAACTAAATATTCAATGTGGTAGCTAATGACGATGAGCAATTGTGAACACGACACTTTATCAAAGAAACACTAGACGGTTTTGAAAAACGAAGCCCTAGATGATTGTAAGCGTGCAAATGTTTCCAGATTTCGCTGCTTTGTGAATATTAAAAACAACTCAAAAAGAAATTTGGGCATTTATAAAAAATAGTGTAAGATAGCTTACTGTTGTGGCCATGAAAGCAATCATGCACATGCGGATTGTATTCTCGAAGCACTGGAGGAAGAAGCTGGGACCTGCGCATGAATTGAGCTCTTGGATTGTGCTGTAACACACACAAAGAAGGCCATAGAAATTTTTATTTAGGAAACATTATTACACATCAATTTATAGCCCTGCACAAGAGTTTGACATGTCACTATTCAACATTTGCTGTTTGTTTTTTATTTTTATCTTCATTTTCATTACTCTAGATCACATAGCACTTTATACAATTTCTTTCGTTGTTGCTACTTAAGTTTCCAGGACTTTTCCCCCATATTGCTTCTGATGATGGTGTTGATGAAGTCCCATACTCCTTGACAGAGCGTAGGGGACGATGCGGGAGACCCGCTCCGCTGAAGTAGGCAAGGTCCTAGCAGAGGTGGTTTGCCACTGCCTTCCTTTTTTCCTGTGTTCTTTATACCTTCGTAGCATCTTAGCTCATTAACGTTGTAACCGTTAAAATTTTCTAGTTACATTATTTATTTAAGAGCTTTGAACTCCTTTCTTATTGCACTGCTTCAGGCTGTTGTTTACTTAACGTTGGCAGAAATGCCAGAAATATATCTATTGTTTAGTCAGTTATCATTTATTCCAGGGAAATGGTAAAAAACATTAAACTTTTGCTTTGTCACTGCTTTTGATATTTTCTGCATATTTCAATACATCTCATGATTATTTACTGTTCCTCTGCCCACTTCTTTTCCATGACAATCTTCATTTTTCTTACACTCAATCTGCCAAGCGTCAGGGGCATCCAAAAAGTAACGTAAGATTTTTTTCTGAATGCAAATTGCTTTTATTTATGATTCCAATGCACTGTATTATTCCGCACTCTTTTCGCTACAAAACTCTAGTTTTCAGCATAATCTCCGTTCAATGCGACTGCCTTTGGCCACCTTACTAGAAGGCCACGTATACCCGCATGGTACCACTCTACTGGTCGACGTCAGAACCAACGTCTTGCTACCTCAATAACCTCCCCATCATCCACGTACTGCTTCCTGTGGAGCCCATCCTTCATAGAGCCAAAGAGATGGAAGTCGGAAGGTGCGAGATTCGGCTGTAGGCTGGATAAGGAAGAACAACTCAATGAAGTTTTGTGAGGTCTTCTTCGGTGAGAAAACTTACGTGAGACTTCGCGTTGTCAGGAAGGAGAAGTTCGTTTGCATTTATGTGGCGACGAACACTTTGGAGGAGTCACGACTGTGTGCGGCCGGCGGGCACGCGGGAGATCGGACAGGTCTGCACGACTTTGTTGCGGCAATAGGCGCCTCGCCCAACGACTCACCGTGCTTTTGTTTACTGCCATTTGCAAGTGCCTTTGCACATCCATATACAATGGAGTTTGGTGTCGTCCGCTAACATAGGAAGTTGATCTATTCTCACTATGCTCACTCATGGTATAATAACGGATTTTGTGCTTTTATTTCCTATCAATATTTTTCTGGTTGCTTTGTTTCGTGACACATTGCAAAGATTGCACGGAGAGGTAATATTTTTCCTTCAAGAGCGACCAAATTTATGGAACCAAACAAATATTCACGTTTCACAATATTTATAAATAAAAATGTAAATAAATAATTTTTTAATGAAAACTGATTCAACAGTAAAAACGTCAGATCTACTGAAGGACGAAAATCCTTGATGTTATTTTGCACGTAAGAAATGATTCAAATGGTTCTGAGCACTATGGGACTTAACTTCTGAGGTCATCAGTCCCCTAGAACTTAGAACTACATAAACCTAATTCAATTAAGGACACCACACACATCCATGCCCGAGGCAGGATTCGAACCTGCGACCGCAGCGGTCGCGCGGTTCCAGACTGTAGCGCCTAGAACCGCTCGGCCACTTCGGCCGGCTGCACGTAAGAAATAAGACACAAAGGATAAAGTAGAAAGGCGCTATTTACTGTCGTCTAAATATTATTTGATGTGTCTGTAGGGATGGCACATACTTTGTCGAGCAAATATATGTTGGTATTGTGAAATGTTTGGACGACACTTTTCGTACCCCTTCAGTTCTCAGCGGCATGGAGAATTTATCACACTACTTTTGTCAAGAACACCCTCTTTATATTTTGCTTTGGTATTAAGAAACTCTATTGTCACTGCTAGTCCCTTAATTCAGTCCGTAATTTCGACTTCATAAACTTAACTGTACCGTTGACGTGCCAAACTGCGCTGCAGACAGCTCTCACAACACAATTTTGGGGTTGACGTGAACGATTACACGCGACAGAAGTTACTCAGTACAGGAATAATACGCCAGGGGCGGTGCTGTACATTCAGTCCTCGTGTAAGAGGGGCTAGGCTGGTTGTTCACTGGAAGCAACTACGTGCGCCTATTAGAACAAACGATTTTTGCCAGTGCGAACAGGACGGAGAGTTTTGCGTCTGCACGGACGCAAAACGTAAATAAGTTGTGAATTTGCGTTTTCCTAGAAAATGAAACCGCAAGCACATTAAGTATTCAGTCCACACGTGCATTCTGGAAAGAGCGTTCAAATAAAGTGTTTTTATTTAACGATGATGTTAAGATAGACCGTTGATGGATCGCTAGGGGTAAAAGAAAAGGAAACTCCTGAGTTTGCTGATAACTAAACTGGTAAGTGACGATGAAGAAGAGGATAATTTGCTCCACACTTATACGAAGCGCTGAAAAAGAAACAGCAATATGCTTTTGACACTGCGTGAGTTAACAACTTAGTTTCCTCGATCTTGAAACGCACCTGTAGTTTTTTGTTATTTGCTTATGAATTTGACCGTCTTGCAGCAACCGTTTCGCCGGCCGGTGTGGCCGTGCGGTTTTAAGCGCTTCAGTTTGGAACCGCGTGACCGCTACGGTCGCAGGTTCGAATCCTGCCTCGGGCATGGATGTGTGTTATGTCCTTAGGTTAGTTAGGTTTAAGTAGTTCTAAGTTGTAGGGGACTGATGACCTCAGTAGTTAAGTCCCATAGTGTTCAGAGCCATTTGAAACATTTGAACCAGCAACCGTTTCACTAGAACGCTGCATGCAACGGATTAGACTCGTTTACAGCTAGTTGGCCTGTCACACTTCACGTGAAGTTCTGGCGCACTACGCATTGTTCTCTATCGGAAAACACCTTCACTATTTTGTCACTGACAAGGAGACGACGCTTTTCGTTGGACGCATGACGTACTACACGGTGCAACAGTATCGCTCCTATGAAATTTCCTGGCGTATTAAAAATTTGTGCCGGACCGAGACTCGAACTCGGGACCTTCGCCTTTCGCGGGAAAGTGCTCTACCATCTGAGCTACCCAAGCACGACTCACGCCCTGTCCTCAGAGCTTTACTTCCGCCAGTACCTCGTCTCCTACCTTCCAAACGCTACAGAAGCTCTCCTGCGAACCTTGCAGGACTAGCACTCCTGAAAAAAAGGATAGTGTGGAGACATGGCTAAGTCACAGCCTGGGGGACGTTTCCAGAATGAGATTGTCACTCTGCAGTGGAGTTTGCGCTCCTAGGAAAACATCGGGGAACCGGCTTAGGAGACATCGGGGAGAACACGCAAAGGCTACGTACCTGAGGAGGTCTCTGTGATGCGCGACACAGGCAAACAGTAGTTTCTTGTGCTCGTCCGTGTCTGTAACCCGGCGAAGGCGGCGCAGGTTCTCGGCGAGGTAGCGCAGCTGGGCGCACAGCAGCAAATGCAGCCACAGCACGAACAGGTCGAAGAACACGGACAGCAGAATGTTCTGGAGGCCCGCGACGTACTGCAGGCAGTGCACCACCTGCGGAACGACATCTCCACTTTCAGCTACTAGGCCTGGCGCGTCCAACTACGCGGAAGGAGGTAGAGCTTATGGCGTTCTGAGTGTCCTTGAACACTTGGTGACGCTCACTCATGTGTTTAGCTTTACCCACGTGCCAGAAGTGAAGGTAACAAAACCGCGATCCGCTAGATGAGTGGCGATCTGTCTTCAGTGGTAAAATGGGTGCAAAATCAGAGACTAAAATTGTACTATCTTTTAGAAAGTGTCCTGAGACCAATATACAACGCACAGTTGACCAATAGATGTCACGAGAGGCGGATTTGCCAACATAAAAGGAGGCGGGGAGTAATGTGTTGTCAGTAGAGTGTACCTTCGAACGTGGACTAGCCGCCGTATGTCACCTGAGACACAGTTCTATTAGAGACATTTCAACCGTTCTAAAGGCACCCAAGTCGACTGTTGTGATTGTGAAGTGGAAACGCGAAGAAATAACGGCATCTGAATCAAGACCAGGCAGACTTCATCTACTAGCCGACAGGGACCGTTAAGTATTGTGGAGGGCAGTTGTAAAAGTTGCATGACATCGAGGAAGGAATCAGTCGCGAGTTCCAAAGTTCTATCAGCAGTCCCCAGGTCGTTATAATTAAATTTTCCCTATTTAACACGTTATAACACGGAAACTAACTACTGTACGAGTACCAAACGTGTAGCATTAGTGTCCAGAGTAAGGGCTGCATGATTTCCACGCATCACAGCGCCACCGTCCAGTTCCAACTATGGCAACCAGGTGCCGTGATAAGTCATCATAATTCATAGTCTCACACACCCGTCCAGTCGCAGTGCACTTGTTTCCTGCCAACATGAGCTTGGACAATAGGAGCAGGGCATTATTGGTGAAGCTCCATTATCAAAACAACAGTAATGCTGCGGCTGCACTTCGAGAATATCGCCGGCTGAAAGGTTTATGGAAGGGACATCTTTCTGCACCGGCTGTGCCGAGTATGATGAAGTAGTCCGAATCAACTGGAGAACTGGGCGTCGCTCTGGGAAGAGGCCGACGACCGTTTGCACCACAGGTGGTTGATGAAATCGCTGTTGCTATGGCAGACAACGCTGCGTGCAATTCCCGTTCGTCGGGCAGTACTCGTGGTGTGTCGCGACAGTTGAACATCCTATGATCCACTGTACGTAAGGTGCTTCGAACCATTCTAAAATGGTATCTGTGCAAGATCCATATTGTGCGGGAGCGTTCGCAACGACGTGTTGACTTCGCCCTACACTTCCTCCCAAGGACTGAGGTTGCCAAAGATTAGCCCTGGACCATTCTATGGACAGAAGAAGCTCATTTTTCTCTGATGGGTGAGGTTAAAACACGGAATTGCCGAGAGTGGGGATCTTCACCTTCAGTCACTATGCATGAAGTTCCTCTGGATGGTGAACACATAGCGGTATTGTTTGGCTTTACGGTTATGTTCATTATTGGCTCCTTTTTTGAACAGGCTGGCGTTCAAAGACGTGCACTGTGACTGTCCAGCGCTACTGCGTTGTGCTTCGCTAGCATGTCATACCCGCCCTGCAGGAAATGAAATGCCGTGTGGCTAGGGCCTCCCGTCGGCTAGACTATTCGCCTGGTGCAAGTCTTTCGAGATGACGCCACTTCGGCGACTTGCGTGTGATGGGGATGAAATGATGATAAGCACAACAGAACACCCAGTCCCTGAGCCAGAAAAATCTCCGATCCAGCCGGGAATCGAAGCCGGGCCGTTAGGCATGACATTCCGTCGCACTGACCACTCAGTGCCAGGGGCGGACGCCCTACAGGAGAGAGACCCATTTAACTCAATAGTTTTCAGGCAAGATGGGGCCCCACCGAACATCGCTCGTGAAGTTAACCTGCTTCTCTCAGATTATCTGCCGATCGTCTGCAAATGCTTAGCCTGCACGAACACCTGATCTCACTCCCTGTGATTTCTGGTTGTGGGGCTACCTGAAGGACAGTGTTTACCAGGGGAACATTCACACTTTTGCTGATCTGAAGCGCAGCATATTAACAGAGGTAGCCAGCATACCTAAGGACCTGCTTCGTTCTGTGAGCAGAATGAAATCCTGCGCTTTCAGACTTTTCTGCGGCGCTGAAGGGCGCCATACTACTAGCCATGCTACAAGCAGTAATCGTAGCGGTATGTAATGGTACGATGTACCGTTGTAGCACATTAAAAGTGTTTCAGTTGATCTGATTCTGCATTATTTCTTTTCACCATGTCCTTGACATTAATGCTACCAAGTTTGGTACTCGTACGGTAATAAGTTTCCTCGTATTACTGTCCGTAAGGAGTTAAAAAAAATAATGGGGTACATACGCCACAGATTCGTGTCGTCATTGCCAAGAGATGCTTGTGGTGGTGCGAAGAGCGACGCCACTGTCCAGTAGACGACTGGAAGCAAGTGATATGGAGTGATGAATCACGCTGTACCTTACGGCAACCCGATGGTAGGGTCTGGGTTTGGCGAATGCCTAGAGAACGTTACCTGCCATTGTGTGTAGTGCCAACAGTGAAGTACAGAGGAAGTAGTGTTACAGTATAGGGGTGTTTTTCGTGGTTAAGTTACATGCGGGAGAATACGAATGCGTTTTACAGCACTGTGTACAGTGTACAGTAGATGAGCAGTTCGAAGACGATGGTCGATTTCATTAGCATGACAGTGCAGCCTGCCATAAAGCAGCATCTGTAAGGCAATGATTTATGGACATTAATGTTCCTGAAATGCAATAGCCTACAGAGGGTCTCGATGTGAACCCAATTGTACACGTTTGGAATGAGTTAGAGCTTTAACTTCGCTCCAGACCCCATCGTCAAAATCCACTACCTTCGATATCTTGCCACAGCATATTGTTAGCAGCGGGACAATGTAGTTGAAGTACATGAAATTAAGATTCCAGAACAACTGATAAGTTAGATCTTAGAGACTGGGCATTTGATGGATGGCAGATAGGTTGGGACAGTGGAAATACTGAATGCTGGGTATACTTCCAAACATCAGAGAGAGAATTCGGATGAATCAAAAGTCCCCAGTGGAGGTATGGTTCACTTTACGACAGAGGACGGTTCTCACCCCAGTACATACATAGAATAGGAAAGATACCGCCAGCACTGCCTGACTGTGGTGATTTAGGACCTCCAGAGCATGCAGCGTAAGCATGCCCATTCCAAGTGGAAGCTAGGAGACATGAATCCCCTCAGAGCGAAATGACATACCTTATTAGATATGCTTACACATTCCATTTACTGAACATAGTCACGAGTAATATATCTAGGAATGAGCTGAACAAGTTCAGAACAGCTTTTAGAAACAGAAATACGCGTATAAGAAACATCAACGGAAGGGAGGGGATGAGTGAGCGGGAATATGCTAATGATGAGGAGGCATGAAAGGACGGCAGTAGTACCGATAGTGAGGAAGAGACAAACACTGCGTGATGAGTTACATGTTGTGCGGAGTCTGCTAATGATTCAAATGGCTCTGAGCACTATGGGACTTAACATCTGAGGTCATCAGTCCCCTAGAACTTAGAACTACTTAAACCTAACTAACCTAAGGACATCACACACATCCATGCCCGAGGCAGGATTCGAGCCTGCGATCGTAGCAGTCGCGTGGTTCCGGACTGAAGTGTCTAGAACCGCTCGGCCACTGCGGCCGGCAGTTTGTTAATAAGAGCGTATTCAACTGCAATTTAGTATTAATATAAATACATTTATTCCTAGTTATAATAATTTTGATGACTCGAAGTGTTTTCCAAGTCGCTAAAAAACTAGACAATTGATTACACATGGTAGAAGTTAGCATGTTTTCCCATTCAGTGCAGACGAAACTCAAAGATGTATCGAAGTAGCCGCAATACACAAATAGCTAAAAAAATTCTCGTAAGAATTAACACAAAATATTTTAATTCTTTCGCTTTTTGTTTCATTACCTAATTTCATCTTATTTTCTTTCTAATTACTTACGTTTTCCTTATATATGTGCTTATTGTTAAGTTTATTGTATAGTTTAACATCTTCGTATTGCATCATTAGAGCTAAGAAAAAATGTATCCTATTATGTAGAATATTTTCAGTGTACTGCTGTATGGTATGGCATGTTTTAGATACATTGGAGGGCAGGCATATGAGGACAATGAATATATAAATTAAAATCACTATCGTCTCTGGTTTTGGCTCTTAAGGAAAAATGGGCTGCCGCTCTTACATAGAACTTCAGACACCTCACTGAAAGTGTCGTCAATAAGAGTTCCTGCTGTCTTAAGGAGAAGGATGGTCACAGCCTTTACTAATGCCCACTAATGGGTATCCAGATATTTTTGATAAGATAGTGTACATCCCACAGAGAGCTCACATTTCTTTTGTCAGTAGTTGCTTGGCCACCACAGGGCTCTGGCCCTTGCAGTGCTACTTCCCTTTCTTTGCTGCAAGTCTACTCTTCAGCTGTTCTTCTCCCCTGTCTGCCTTTCTATCGGAGGGTGTCGTTAATGCTTTGATTTTATTTATGATCTTGGATACTAGTTTTTTTTTTCTTTCTCTCTCTCCCGGTACTTTATACAATATTTCATTCTTCATTACAACGGCATCCAATGCTCAGTCACAGACGCTGCTTGCCTGTGACAAGCTGGGTGATATTATTGTAACTATCAACCACCATAAAAGTTTTAATATACCTAACTGTCACCAACAGAGTTCATGCCATCATAAACACAGTGTCTATTGATGCCCATTAGTAAGTGTCCAGATACTTTTGATCACACCTGCAAGATTGATGACGAGTTGTAAGACAGTTTGGAGTGTTGGGTGTGCATTTTATGTCCTCTTCAGAAGGGACAAAAGGACTATTGCTGAATTTGACCTACCGTTCCTCTTCCAAATTTCACATAAATGCGGATTGTGTAGTGAAGTCACTCCACCATTTGCGTCCTTCTATCTTAGCATCTTTTCTTTCTGCCAAAACCAATACACGCAAAACCTAACACAATAACCATCCCATTGTAGTAGGACCGTCAAGTACGTGCATGGTAGTAGTCTACTGACCACGCAAGGAACGAACTATTGGTGCCTAAGCAGAAAACTCCCCGCGTATGTCACGTAGTACACGCCCGTTGTGCCTGTGGCATGGGGATCGGGGCGACAGCTATCTGGCCAGGTTGCCGTGGCTGTGGCTGTTTGGCGGCTGTGAGGAGAGCCCCCATTTGGAGTGGGTGGCACCAAGGCGGATTACTCGCAAAAGAAGCGGATCAAATTCTCTTCTGCTGGTGGCTGCACTTCTTCAGCAGTCTCTTCTGAATGAAAGGATTACTGCAATGCAGAAAGATATGACCGCACAATGTTTCTTTCCCTGGCTAAGCAATGTAGAGCTAAGAGATAAGAGGAGAAATACTCCCTACAATAATTTGTTTGCTCTAGGACTGACGAGGATTTCTTTATGGCCTCAGAGCCATAATTATTTAGTGAATACCTTGAGAACAGGTCTCAGGAAACAGCAGCTTTTTCGAAAACGAAAAGTGGTTCACTTCTGATTAAAACGGCATCCAATGCTCAGTCACAGACGCTGCTTGTCTGTGACAAGCTGGGTGATATTATTGTAACTATCAACCACCATAAAAGTTTTAATATACCTAACTGTCACCAACAGAGTTCATGCCATCATAAACGCAGTGTCTATTGATGCCCATTAATAAGTGTCCAGATACTTTTGATCACACCTGCAAGATTGATGACGAGTTGTAAGACAGTTTGGAGTGTTGGGTGTGCATTTTATGTCCTCTTCAGAAGGGACAAAAGGACAATAGGGTTGATACTGGGGCCCTCATCTTGATCTCTGAAGGCAACTCGGTACCTGAAAAGATCAAGTTGATGGTGTATTTTCCCCCTCCGATGACGTGATTTAAATGCCTGAGATTCATCCATATGGATTGTGGATGTCAGTTGCAAATGACTGCTCTTACTGCCTCTCCCCTTCCCCCCCCCCCCCCCCACCCCCCACACTCCCTCCCATCTGTGTCAACTGTGGGGAGCATCACTGCCCCTGATTACTGGACTGCATCGTCTTTCAGAGAGAAAAGAAAATCCAACAATACAAGATTCTGTACTGACTTGATTATCAGGAGACCAAGAAGAAATATGACTGTTTGCTTCCTGTGTGTATGACAATGATATATGCTGCGGCTGCTATGATGTTATCCTGTCTCACTACAGTAAAATTCCTGTATATATGGTTCTCGGGCGAGACGTCGGATGTCATAGTGAAAACTCCACAATATTTCATCAGCGCAACTGGCCGACATCTTCAGGTGCGACGAACACACTGCTAAGGCAGGTTTTCTTTTCTTTATTGTTATTTAACACCTTACATAAGGTGGGCTGGCAGCAGCACACTACGCTGCTCTTCAGCCACAAGTTTTACAAAGAAAAACAATGGAGACACAGAATATACAGAACAAAGTGGGGGGCAAAAAACAGTAGACACAGTAACGAATAACACGTAGGTGTTCACATGCGAAGACAACTAAAGAAACTGTTGGCACTGCACACGGACACTGATGATGGAGACGACACGTGAACGATGGAGCGTGGGCGGCGAAAAACACTGAGGCACAAACACGATGGCACATACACTAAAACGATGGCGATGATTTCCGGCGCGCGATTGTCCCCTTAACATGTGCGAGTCTGGGGAAATGCCAAGAGTGGAAGAAGGTGGTGGGGGAGGGAGAGGGGACAGCAGAGATGCCAATGGCAGAGGAGATGGTGGGAGGAATGAAGATATGGGGGTAGGGGAAGCCCGAGGGAGGAAGGGGGAGAAATGGAGGAGGGAGGGAAGGGGGAGAGAAGGGAGAGAGGGTCCCATAGGAACAAACACAAGAAGTGGGAGGGGAGTATCAAATTTGGTAGGAGGGGTAGATGGAGGAGGGCATCATCAGGGAGGGGGAGCTGGCGGAAGCCACCTTTTGGAGAGGGTAGGGAGAGTGGAGAGATGGAGAGCAGGTGGGACATGGAAATACAGGCACGGCAGTGGGTGGGGCGGGAGAGGATGGGAGGGACAAGCGGGTGAGAAGGATTGAGTCTATGGGAGGTGTAGAGGATCAGTATCCATTCGAGGAAAAGGAGGAGGTGGGGGAACGGAATAAAGTTGTACAGGATCCACATGGGGGAGGGGAGACGGATGCGATAGGTGAGGCGAAGACCATGACATTCAAGAATCTGAAGGGATTTGTAAAATGTAGGAGGAGCGGAGATCCAGGCAGGGTGAGCGTAGCAGAGGATAGGGCCGATGACGGATTTATAGGTGTGGAGGATGGTGGATGGGTCCAGACACCATGTACAGCCAGAAAGGAGCATGAGGAGACAGAGTCGGGAGCGTGCCTTGGCTTGGATTGTCCGGAGTTGGGGGGTTCAGGAGAGGCGACGGTCAAGGGTGACGCCAAGGTACTTAAGGGCAGGGGTGAGGGCGATAGGACGGCCGTAGACTGTGAACCAACGTCCTAAGTACGCCACTTCATTGCAAAAGCCACATCAGATTCAGATAGTTTATCCAATGAGCTACTCCATTTGTGTACCACTTTTCAACAAGATGGATACTCCGAACGGGAGATTCGCCATGCCTTACACCCGAAGCGGGTTACCCAACGTGAGTATCTGGAAGAAGGTGAAGAACAGAGGTAAATGGTCTTCTTGCCATACATCGGCGCTTTCTCTTCAAAAATAGGGAGATTATTGAGGAGGTATAAAGTTAAATGTGTCTTTCGTCCGCCGGCAATACTCAGAGCTCTCTTGGGCTCATCTAAGGACAGCTTTGGCCTAAGAAGACCCGGTGTTTACGAGATTCCTTGTGGCTGCGGCATGTCGTACATCGGACAAACTTGTCGCACTGTAGAAGAGAGATGTACTGAACACCGACGCTACACTCGTCTGGAGCAACAAGATAAGTCTGCAGCGGCCGAGCATTGTCTCAGTACAGGCCATTTTATGAATTATCAACACACCAAAATTCTCGCACCGACGAGTTCGTACTGGGACAGTGTTATTAAGGAAGCAGTGGAAATACGTAGTTCGACGAATCTTGTAAACAGAGACATGGGCTTTCAGCTCAGTACAGCTTGGGATCCAGCAATGGCCATATTGAAGTCGCATCGAGCAGAGAGGAGTACTATCGGTCATACGACGGATGACGATTCGCCAGCAACACAAATATTCTGTTGACAACGGGAGGATGGTCACGCGCATATGTAGACGCGCATTTTTGCTTGCGGCTTCCGACAGAGGTCGCTGGGGCGGCCGATGGCAGCGCAGAGGAGCAGTGACAGCCTGCGCGCGTGTGCCGAAGTCTTTGGTTCTTCATCCTGTATGTGACGTTGCTGTCCTTCCAGCTATCGGTTGATATCGTCGCTATTGGCCATCGAATTTGGCGCCTCCATGCATGCGCACTTCCTGCCTAAGACTGGCATAAATAGGGGGCTCTGGTCCTGCCTTAGCAGTGTGTTCTTCGCACCTGAAGATGTCGGCCAATTGAGCTGATGAAATATTGTGGAGTTTTCACTATGACATCCGACGTCTCGCCCGAGAACCATATATACATGTCCGTCGGGAAACCCTCAAGCAACACAGTAAAATTCCTCTTCATGCCTTCTATGTTGGACCTTTGGGCCCACTTCACTACACCTGTTCCCTTGGTTATTGGACGCGCTCCTGCTAATGCTTGCTCTCACCCACTTTGGGAGTTTTGATTCCCCACCCACTGGGACATCATTATTCAGCCTCCAGCAGGGGAAGCATCACCCAGCATCTCTCCTCAGGAAGTGGTTTCTCTGGATGCTCCCTTCCCAGGATTCTGCTGTGGACCAGCCAGTGGTTGAAGGTGCCACATGTTGCTGGTTGTAGGCCTTCAGATTCCTCCTCTGTCCCTGAAACTAGGCCAGACAAACCCTCACGAACATCAGAATCATCCAGGGAGAAGAGGGCAAAAAAAGAAGATCTCCAAGACATAGGAGGTTCTGGAGGTTTCCACACCACTGGACTCCCCATTTTCTGACTCTGTGCACAATACAGAGTTCCTGGTGGCCCCTGTGGCACTGAAACCTCCCCACACAACCCTATTCAAAACTGATGTGTATCGATAACGTATCCTCACAACCATTAGCAGCAGACGACCCTAGGGCATACCTGCCTCCTTGGTCCCTTCACATTCCCAAAGTATACTGACAGCATGATCTTCTAGTGGAACTGGATATTTTCTCCCAACACCTGCCTGTGCTATTTGTCATATGTGTTTTCCCTGCTTTCTGCACTGAACCATGGACCTTGCCATCGGTGGATAGGCTTGTGTGCCTCAGCGATACAGATAGCCGTACCGTAGGTGCAACCACAATGGAGGGCTATCTGTTGAGAGGCCAGACAAACGCGTGGTTCCTGAAGAGGGGCAGCAGCCTTTTCAGTAGTTGCAGGGGCAACAGTCTGGATGATTGACTGATCTGGCCTTGTAACACTAACCAAAACGGCCTTACTGTGCTGGTACTGTGAACGGTTGAAAGCAAGGGGAAACTACAGCCGTATTTTTTCCCGAGGGCATGCAGCTTTACTGTATGGTTAATGATGATGGCGTCCTGTTGGGTAAAATATTCCGGAGGTAAAATAGTCCCCTATTCGGATTTCCGGGCGGGGACTACTCGGGAGGACGTCGTTATCAGGAGAAAGAAAACTGGCGTTCTACGGATCGGAGCGTGGAATGTCAGATCCCTTAATCGGGCAGGTAGGTTAGAAAATTTAAAAAGGGAAATGGATAGGTTAAAGTTAGATATAGTAGGAATTAGTGAAGTTCGGTGGCAGGAGGAACAAGACTTTTGGTCAGGCAAATACAGGGTTATAAATACAAAGTCAAATAGGGGTAATGCAGGAGTAGGTTTAATAATGAATAAAAAAATAGGAATGCGGGTAAGCTACTACAAACAGCATAGTGAACGCATTATTGTGGCCAAGATAGACACGAAGCCCATGCCTACTACAGTAGTACAAGTTTATATGCCAACTAGCTCTGCAGATGACGAAGAAATTGAAGAAATGTATGATGAAATAAAAGAAATTATTCAGATAGTGAAGAGAGGCGAAAATTTAATAGTCATGGGTGACTGGAATTCGGTAGTAGGAAAAGGGAGAGAAGGAAACGTAGTAGGTGAATATGGATTGGGGGTAAGAAATGAAAGAGGAAGCCGCCTGGTAGAATTTTGCACAGAGCACAACTTAATCAAATGATTGAAATGGCTCTGAGCACAATGGGACTTAACTAAAAATGGCTCTGAGCACTATGGGACTCAACTGCTGAGGTCATTAGTCCCCTAGAACTTAGAACTAGTTAAACCTAACTAACCTAAGGACATCACACACATCCATGCCCGAGGCAGGATTCGAACCTGCGACCGTAGCGGTCTCGCGGTTCCAGACTGTAGCGCCTAGAACCGCTCGGCCACCCTGGACGGCAACTTAATCATAGCTAACACTTGGTTCAAGAATCATAAAAGAAGGTTGTATACATGGAAGAACCCTGGAGATACTAAAAGGTATCAGATAGATTATAGAATGGTAAGACAGAGATTTAGGAACCAGGTTTTAAATTGTAAGACATTTCCAGGGGCAGATGTGGACTCTGACCACAATCTATTGGTTATGAACTGTAGACTAAAACTGAAGAAACTGCAAAAAGGTGGCAATTTAAGGAGATGGGACCTGGATAAACTGACTAAACCAGAGGTTGTACAGAGTTTCAGGGAGAGCGTAAGGGAAGAAATGGCAGGAATGGGAAAGGAAATAGAGTAGAAGAAGAATGGGTAGCTTTGAGGGATGAAGTAGTGAAGGCAGCAGAGGATCAAGTGGGTAAAAAGACGAGGGCTAGTAGAAATCCTTGGGTAACAGAAGAAATATTGAATTTAATTGATGAAAGGAGAAAATATAAAAATGCAGTAAATGAAGCAGGCAGAAAGGAATACAAATGTGTCAAAAATGAGATCGACAGGAAGTGCAAAATGGCTAAGCAGGGATGGCTAGAGGATAAATGTAAGGATGTAGAGGCTTATCTCACTAGGGGTAAGATAGATACTGCCTACAGTAAAATTAAAGAGAACTTTGGAGAAAAGAGAGCCACTTGTATGAATATCAAGAGCTCAGATGGAAACACAGTTCTAAGCAAAGAAGGAAAAGCAGAAAGGTGGAAGGAGTATGTAGAGGGTCTATACAAGGGCGATGTACTTGAGGACAATATTATGGAAGTGGAAGAGAATGTAGATGAAATGGGAGATATGATACCGTGTGAAGAGTCTCAAAGAGCCCTGAAAGACCTGAGTCAAAACAAGGCCCCGGGAGTAGACAACATTCCATTAGAACTACTGACAGCCTTGGGAGAGCCAGGCCTAACTAAACTCTACCATCTAGTGAGCAAGATGTATGAGACAGGTGAAATTCCCTCAGACTTCAAGAAGAATATAATAATTCCAATCCCAAAGAAAGCAGGTGTTGTCAGATGTGAAAATTACCGAACTATCAGTTTAATAAGTCACGGCTGCAAAATACTAACACGAATACTTAACAGACGAATGGAAAAACTAGTAGAGGCCGAACTTGGGGAAGATCAGTTTGGATTCCGTAGAAATATTGGAAGACGTGAGGCAATACTGACCCTACGGCTTATCTTAGAAGCTAGATTAAGGAAAGGCAAACCTACGTTTCTAGCATTTGTAGACTTGGAGAAAGCTTTTGACAATGTTGACTGGAATACTCTCTTTCAAATTCTGAAGGTGGCAGGGGTAAAATACAGGGAGCGAAAGGCTATTTACAATTTGTATAGAAACTTAATGGCAGTTATAAGAGTTGAGGGGCATGAAAGGGAAGCAGCGGTTGGGAAGGGAGAGAGGCAGGGTTATAGCCTCTCCCCGATGTGATTCAATCTGTATATTGAGCAAGCAGTGAAGGAAAAAAGAGAAAAATTCGGAGTAGGTATTAAAATCCATGGAGAAGAAATAAAAACTTTGAGGTTCGCCGATTATATTGTAATTCTGTCAGAGACAGCAACGGACTTGGAAGAGCAGTTGAATGGAATGGATAGTGTCTTGAAGGAGGATATAAGATGAACATCAACAAAAGCAAAACGAGGATAATGGAATGTAGTCGAATTAAGTCGGGTGATGTTGAGGGTTTTAGATTACGAAATGAGACGCTTAAAGTAGTAAAGGAGTTTTGCTATTTGGAGAGCAAAATAACTGATGATGGTGAAAGTAGAGAGGATATAAAATGTAGACTGGCAATATCAAGGAAAGCGTTTCTGAAGAAGAGAAATTTGTTAACATCGAGTATAGAATTAAGTGTCAGGAAGTCGTTTCTGAAAGTATTTGTATGGAGTGTAGCCATGTATGGAAGTGAAACATGGACGATAAATAGTTTGGATAAGAAGAGAATAGAAGCTTTCGAAATGTGGTGTTACAGAAGAATGCTGAAGATTAGATGGGTAGATCACATAATTAATGAGGAGGTATTGAATAGGATTGGGGAGAAGAGGAGTTTGTGGCACAACTTGACTAGAAGAAGGGATCGGTTGGTAGGACATGTTCTGAGGCATCAAGGGATCACCAATTTATTACTGGAGGGCAGCGTGGAGGGTAAAAATCGTAGAGGGAGACCAAGAGATGACTACACTAAGCAGATCCAGAAGGATGTAGGTTGCAGTAGGTACTGGGAGATGAAGAAGCTTGCACAGGATAGAGTAGCATGGAGAGCTGCATCAAACCAGTCTCAGGACTGAAGACCACAACAACAACAACTGACAGCATGATCCTCCAGTGGAACTGGATCTTTTTTTCCCAACGCCTGCCTGTGCTATATCTCATATGTATTTTCCCTGCTTTCTGCCTTGTGCTCCAGGAAACTTGGCTCTCAGTGTTTTAAACTCCTACCCTCCATAGCTATTTGGGCTGCTTTATTAATCGAGCTGTCTATGGTAGAACGTTGGGTGGAGTTTTCTGTCTACAGCAAACACTTGCCACTTACTACAAATTTGAAGCTGTGGCTGTTCGTGTAAGGATGTTTCTGGATTTTACCACCTGTAATGTGTATCTCCCTTCTGATGGCAAACTGTCTCAAACTACATAGTCTGCACTGATTTCTCAGCTCCCACCACACTTCTTCATTTTGACTGACTGTAATGTCCACAACCCTTTGTGAGGTGTAACTATGACCACTGGCCACAGTAAAGCTAACGAAACTTTGGTCACAGAGATTGATCTTTGTCTCTTGAATACAGGTGCTCCCACTTTTGTCCAGCATTTGGATGTTATTCAACCATTGATCTTGGCATTTGCATCTCTAGCCTTCTCCCTTCCATCCTGTGGAAACTTCATGGTGGCCTATGTGACAGTGATCATCTTCTGATTGTCATGTCACCATCACTCACCTGGACATCTACCCATATAGTCTCTCAACAGTGGTAACTGGAATGCTTTTGCCTGTGCTGTCATCCTAAGCACTCATCACATGGAGGTATAGATGTGGTTGCCCAGAGCACAACAGCAGCCATTCTGTCGGCCATAGACTTAGCGAACCCTTGTTCCTTGGGATCCCCCCATTGGAAGATGGTACTTGGTGGACTTCAGAAACCGATGGACTCTCCAAAAACATAAGGCACATACATCAACAGAGCACTTCATTGCCTTTAAATGGCACTGTGCCCAGGTCTGCCATCTAATAAAACGACAGAAACTAGAGTGCTGGGAACTGTAGGTTACTACCATCGGATTGCAGCCGGCCAGCATGACCGAGCGGTTAAAGGCTCTACAGTCTGGAACCGCACAACCGCTACGGTCGCAGGTTCGAATCCTGCCTCGGGCATGGATGTGAGTGATGTCCTTAGGTTAGTTAGGTTTAAGTAGTTCTAAGTTCTAGGGGACTTATTACCACAGCAGTTGAGTCCCATAGTGCTCAGAGCCATTTGAATCATCGGATTGCATGCCCCTTCTTCGCAGATCTGGGCAAATGTTTGATGTATCTGTGGACGCCAGTATACCACAGGTGCACCTGATGCCTCACTGAATGGTATTGTCTGCACTGACTCAGATGTGGTCGCTGAATACGTTGCTATGAATTATGCTAGAGCCTCTGCATCTGAGAATTATCAACTTGCATTTTGTGTTCTCAAACAGAGGGTGGAGCAAGTTCACTTACCTTTCACTACACATCACAGAGAACCATATAATACTCTGTTCAGTGAGCAAGAACTCCTCAGTGCCCTATACCTTTGTTCTGACAGGGATCCAGAGCCAGACCAATCCACAGCCAAATGCTCCATACCTATTGCTGGACTTCCAATGTCATGTTCTAGCCATTTCCAACGATATCTGGAGCAAAGGCGTGACAATGTGATAGTCTCAGTACTGAAACCAGGTAAATATCACCTTCAGATGGACAGCTGTCGTCCAGCTAGTCTCAATAATGTTCTTTGCAAATTGCTCCAGCATATGGTGAGCCAGAGGCTGTGTTGGTACCCTGAGTCTTTGGTTCCTTTGGCTCCATACCAGGGCAGTTTCCGTCAAGGTCATACTACTGCTGACAATCTGGTCTGCCTGGAGTCTACTATCCATTCAGCTTTTGTCCAGCGCCAACACTTTATCACCATTTTCTTGGACCTGCAAAAGGTTTATGACACCGCATAGTGTCATCACATCCTTGTTACCCTACATGAGTGGAGCCTCTGGGGCCCATTCCCAGGTTTTGTCCAGAACGTCTTGTCATACCGGTTTCCTGCAGTATCCCCCTCCCCCCCCCCCCCCCCCAATACAAGAGAATGGGGTCCCACATCGTTCTGTATTGGATGTGCTCCTTTTTATAGTGGCTATTAAATGTCTAGCTGCAGTTGTGGGGCCTACAGTGTCACCTTCCCTGTATGGTAACTATTTTTGCACTTACTGTTGCTCGTTCACTGTGGTTATTGCTAAATGTTGACTGCAGAGTGTTGCGCTAATGGTCTAGTCCTGAGCTCTCACCCATGGCTTCCAGGCTTTAGCCACCAAGACGTGCATCATGTATTTCTGTCACTGTCCATCCACAGCTAGAAACCTTTCTCAACGATCAGCTGCTTAGTGTGCTGGAGTCTTATCCTTTTTTGGGGTTGGTCTTCTATGCCCATTTGATGTGGATTCACCATCTTCACCAGCTTAAGCAAACAAACTGGTCACACCTAAATACTCTTCGTTGCCTCAGTAACACCAGCTGGGGTGCAGACCGCTATATACTTTTGTTGCTTCACAAAGCTCTGATTCTGTCTCATTTTGATATGAGAGTCTGGCACATGGCTCAGCATCGCTTCGAGCACTGCAGTTGCTGGACCCAGTACACTATGGTGGGGTCTGATTGCGGCAGATGCCTGTCGGACCAGCTTTGTGAACAGTCCACTCATATGGGCCGGGGTCCTTTCACTACACTACATCAGACAACAACGCTACTCAGCTAGGTGATGCACATTCGCTGCTCCCCTGAGCATCTGAACTACTATTGTCTTTGCTGGTGGGGAGATCCACCTCCCACAACAGAGCCTCACACCTAGAGTTGCGATGACAGCGTTACAGTTAAGTAAATACAACTAGAGAATCACCAGTAACCACTCGTACTGCTGTGTCTTTCACACAATGCACTCAACCTTGGCTTGCTAGGTTGTTAGTAGTGTCCAGAAGGCGTCGGTGATGGAGGTCAGGCAGGAGTCCATACAATGATAAAAAATCCGCTCCAAGTATAGAGTGCGTCACATCTGCTACGATAAATTGCCATTCAAATTTGCACCGCAGGTTCAGGTTCAAAACTAATGTGACACGACCATACGTTGTTATTGTGGAACCACTGGCTGCGAAAAGGTGGCAGTCATCACATTTGCGACGTGGCAGACAGGCAGATGGATAGACTGACACTCAACACCCGTGTCTACCAAGTACTGTAACTTTGTGCTATGTTCCGCTACAAACAGTCGACGGCTGCCGTCTGGAGAGCCAATGGCCGTCATCACTGCCTTCCTGCTGAATTTTCCTGCTCACACAGCAGTTTACACTTTCGCGCCTCTGAACCATACCGTCGGTGATACCAACAGATTCTTGTTGACGAAGGTGAGCGGCTGCGCTTACCTGGTGAGCGGTGGCTACGAGATCGGCGGCTGGTAGTCTGGGTCCGTAATGCAGCTACTTGCGGGGTGAGCTCGGCGACCTGTGCTTGTAGCTCGGCAAGATTATCTGCCCGAGGTTGTGATCAAACTGTTGCGACGCATGCGGATGGATACATTTCCGCTATGCTATCCGCGGTTTGCGCGAGTGCATTCAGATCGCCGGCACACAATGTCAATATTTTCTGCGAGTCGGGTGGCAGGCGCGATAGCCAAATATTCCGCAAAATGTCGTCACTGACCACGTTGCTCGCTAATGTACGCAGTCGGCGTAGTAGCTGCGATGGTGTGCGATCGCCTAGCTCCTCTGTGCGGAGTAGCTTCTCCAATCTCTTCGCCTTGGACCGCGAGAGCCGGGTAATCAGAGCGTTCTTGATGGTTGTGTAACGATCAGTACTCGGTGGTGACTTCTGCGGCCATATCCTCATTGAGTGCAGCAACTACATAACTGTACTTCGTTTCGTCTGCGGTGGTGTGCGGTAGCACAAATTGACTTTCTACTTGAGCAAACCACAGAACGGGATTCTGTTGCCAAAACGGTGGCAGTTTTACTGCCACGCGATTTTAATTACTGTGCCAGTAGACACTTCTGCAGTTGGTGGTGGATCTGCCATCGTGAGTTACGGTGAAATGGAACACAGAAGATGCGCGACGCGGCTTACGCGGATGTTCATATTTAACGCGAGGCGACACGATACGGAGCGTTAGTGATCGACTTTCACGTTAGTGACCGTCGGACATCCCGTCGGGGTCACCACTACATGCTCGACCGCGCCGCTTGACACCCCAGAAACTGAAGATGGTTAACCAGGAATTCTCCTACATGCTAGCACAAGGAATCCACCATCCATCGAGCAGTAGTTGGTCATCTCCTCTACACGTGGTACCAAACAAGAATAACGGATGGCGTCCATGCGGCGATTACAGACATCTCAATGCCAGAACCATTTCAGATCTTTATCCAGTCCCGCAACAGCAGTTTGCATGCAGTGTCCCTGCTCTGAAGTCCAACTTCCGCCACTGTCGCCATTTGCCAGAGAACAATCAGATATGTCTAGATGGTGTGTTTTCTGCCCTCAGATCTATCTCAACATAGCCTTCAGATCGAAATACCCTGCTGTCCTGGACGTCCTTGATGCATTTCTAGGTTCAGACGTAATATACACTGACAGCTCTACAGTCGATGGTCGAACTGGTTTTGCCTACACACAAGCAAGGTACAGTTAGCTACACTCTCTGCCAAATGGATGCAATATATTCCCTAGAGAATTGGTTGCCATTGCTCAAGCCCTCAATCACATTCATTATTGTACCAGCGAGATGTTCTTAATTGGCAGTGACCCCCAAGTGGTCTTCAGACTATCGACCAGTGCTGCCCTCGACACTCACTGGTTGTCCATCAAGATGGACAACCAGTAGTCTTTATCTGGATCCCACATCATGTTGGTATCCCAGGAAACAAAGTGCTGACTGGTTGGCCAAGTTTCCCACGAGGATGCTGACGTTGGAGATGGGGATACCGAAACTGGACCTTTAGTCGACTCTATGTTGTCAATTGTTGGGCACTTGGAACAAGGGTTGGCGTGCTCTGGTTTATCCAAACTAAATGTGAGCAATAAAGGAGACCACAACTATGCGGTTGTCTTTGCTTTGTGTTCCTTTCAGGGAATCTACCATTCTCTGTAAGCTTCACGTTGACCACAATTGGCTGACCTACGTCCACATCCTGAGACGTAAGGATCAATCCCACTCTGAGTGTGGTGCCCAACTGATGGTGGCCCACAGCCTATGGATCTGCTCCAAGTTCGCTGCCTTATGGCAAACCTTAAACTTGCTGACACACTGCCTCTGATGCCAGCGGACTACTCTAAAGTGGCTGATCTGGCTTTACGTTTCACTCATGAAGGTGGTTTATACTCCTCTTTGAGAGGTAGGGCCCACTGGCCTCGTTAGCTGCTTGAGGGATTGGAGAGATGCCCCATTGCGTGGTCCACCTATAGGGCTTGGGGCTGCCCTTGCTCAGCGATCCATCCGGCCCTTGCCTTCCCACCTTTTCAGTTCCTCTTATTCTTTTGCGTCATTTGTTTAGTATTTCTATGTCATTGTTCTGTTTCCTGAGATTTTAACAACCTGTCCATATTTCTAGTTTTCTTGTGAATAGTGGAGGTGAGGAAACACTGGTCAGGTGCAGAGGGTGGGTGTCCAATCGCCTAAAATGTCCTGAGGGCCTTCAGGTAGCTTTCTGGATGGAGAAACTTACCCACATTCACTTTCTTGCCCTTATCTCACTTCTATTTGCTTGTGTCTCTTGGTTTTATTGACTCTCCTTTACATTTGGGTTCATCAAGATTTGTCTTCTGTGTTCTTCACCCTTTAGGGCTTTTCCCAGCTTGACGTATGTAGGATGGAGGGAATGACGACGTAGTAGTTCGATTCCTTTATCACTATCAATCGAATCCAATTCGTGTACGTCGTAGGGTCAGCATGCTTTGTATGTCCAAACTGAGTTTCCTCTAGGTTAGCTTCTATCAGTCTTCCCACGCTTCTGCAAATATTTCGTAATACTATTTTCCAGCCATGATTTATTGAGCAGATAGTTCGGTAATATTCTCAATTGCCAACACCTCCCTTCTTTGCAACTGTGACTATTACATTTTTCTCGAAGTGTGAGGCTAGTGTTATTTGATTAACAGAATCATTACAGATAGCTTCATGTACCATTAACAGAAATGCAGGAACCAAACTAGTTTACTTATCTGTCTTAGCGGCGGCTGGCTGGCGTCGAACAGATAGAGAGCGTCGAAAGGCAGCGAGTTGTCGCCGATGACGAGGGGGACGAGGCACCAGTGTGTGACGCCGTACACGCACACCCACAGCCAGAAGGCGGTCGCCCACATGCTCAGGCGGCGGCACTCGCTCAGCTGTTGCTGGAGCCTCGTCACGGCTACCTGCCATATTGTGATACCCCAGCACATGAAGAGGAAAAGAACTTATTTTTATGTGAGGGGGAGCCTGTCCGCCGCTGAGAAAATGCACGTGGCAGGAATGTGGCAGCCAGTCGGATGTGCATTGTGACAAAGGCATGGATCCAGAGTTCGTTCTGGGGTGAACGGATTACAGTTTGTTGCAGTCTATCCCTCGTCCCTAAAAAATTTAACTAGCTATCATCCTCAGTTTTAGCGCGCAAAATGTGCCTACGACTATAAAATAATAATAACACACACATCAAAAATAGTTTTGCATCACCCCGGATCCCAGGACTCCTGAAGACAGACGTTGACTGTGGATATTGTATCACATACACAGTCCCTTTGACTTTTCAGAGATGTCACTAAACCTGCCCAAAGATGTAAACAACCATGCATGAGCAGCGCCTATTAGACGGAGGGGGTCAGACAGCCGATCATTTCCAGTCATTGCACCAGAAAAGAGGTACATGGCTCGTGTTGTCTGTAGTTCAACATTGCCTAGACGGTCAATACCGCGGTTCGATTGCGTCCGCATTGTTACTTTGTGCCAGGAAGGGCTCTCAACAAGGGAAGTGTCTAGGCGTCTCGTAGTGAACCAAAGCGATGTTGTTCGGACACGGAAGAGATACAGAGAGACAGGAACTGTCAAAGACATACCTCGTTCAGGCCGCCCAAGAGCTACTAGTGCAATGGATGACCGCTACCTACGGATTATGGCTCGGAGGAACACACATGCCGAAGTCCGTTTTTGCAACCACATCATGCAGCGCGGTACAGATGGCTGGAACTGATGGGCTGAATGGACCGCTCAGGATTGGCATAACCTTACTTCACCGATGAGGGTCGTATATACCTTCAACCAGACAATGGCCGAAGACGTGTTTGGAGGCAACCCGGTCAGGCTTAACGCCTGAGACAAATTGTCCTCCCGGCGGAGGTTCGAGTCCTCCCTCGGGCATGGGTGTGTGTGTTTGTCCTTCGGATAATTTAGGTTAAGTAGTGTGTAAGCTTAGGGACTGATGACCTTAGCAGTTAAGTCCCATGAGATTTCACACCCATTTGAACAAATTGTCCAGTGAGTGCAGCAAGGTGGAGGTTCCCTGATGTTACTGGGTGGCTTTATGTGGGGGCGACGCACGTCGCTGGTGGTCATGGAAGGCGCCATAACGGCTATACGATACGTGAATGTCATCCTCCGAACGATAGTTCAACCATGTCGGCAGCATATTGGTGAGGCATTCGTCTTCATGGAAGAAAATTTGCGCCCCCACCGTGCATATCTTTTGAATGAATTCCTTCAGAATAACGACATCGTTCGACTAGAGTGGCCAGCATGTCCTCCAGACATGAACCCTACGGATCATGCCTCGGATGGATAGAAAAGGGCTGTTTATGGACGACGTGACCCAGCAACCACTCTGTTGGATCTACGCCGAATTACCGTTGAGGAGTGGAACAATCTGGACCAACAGTGCTTTGACGAACTTGTTAATAGTATGGCATGACAAATATAGGCATGGATCAATGCAAGAGGACGTGCTACTGGGTATTACAGGTACCGGTGTATACAGCAATCTGGACCACCACCTCTTAAGGTCTCGCTGTGTGGTGATACAATAAGTAATGTGCATTTTTCAAGAGGAAATAACAAGAGCGGAAATGATGTTTAGGTTGATCTCTATTACAATTTACTGTACAGGTTCCAGAACTCTCTGAACCGAGGTGATGCAAAACTTTCTTTGATGTGTGTACTTGTATGCTCTGTGTGTAAACGGACGGACCTCCGGCACCGATTTCGTTTAGGGCCACATTTAAAGCTTGCGTGCGTGAGCTCGCTGTGTACTGAGTGTACCCATGGTCTAAGGGTAGCCTATTTGGTTAGTAATCAAAACGTGCTCGGTCCCGGACTCGAAATCCGTTACCAATTAAATTTCGAGTAATAATCAGCATTGGCGGTCGAAGACTTCCGGCGTAAGAAGTCACTTTCATTCTGCCATCTGCCTTGTCAAGGAAGGCGGTGGAGTGGACAGAAGTTCAGGGCACACTCTCTTGTCCTTGGGATGGGAAACTGTCCCCAAGGGAGAAAGACTCAGCAATGATCAACGGCATGAGGATGTAGAAGGCAATGGATACCACTGCATTAAAGACATACAATGTGTATCCACAGGGCACGTGGCCTGTTATTGAAAAAGTGTCGTGTTGATCTCTCCATTGGCAAAAGATTCCAGAATAATTCCCCATTCAGACCTTCGGGCGAGGATTTCCAAGGGGGAGGTGAACAAGAGAAAAATATTGAATAACCAAGGAAAAGCTAACGTCCAGAATTAGGTTTTCACTCTGCAGCGGAGTGTGCGCTGACATAAAACTTCATGTCAGATTAAAACTGTGTGAGGGACCAAGACTCGAACGCGGGACCTTTCCAGAGTGAAAATCTTACTCTGGAAACTTCCCAAAGGCTGTGGCTAAGCCATGTCTCCGCAATATCCTTGCTTCCAGAAGTACTAGTTCTGCAAGGTTCGCAGAAGAGCTTGTGTGAAGTTTGGAAGGTAGGAGACGAGGTACTGGCAGAATTGAAGCTGTGGGGACGGGTCGCGAGTCGTGCTTGGGTAGCTCAGATGGTAGAGCGCTTGCCCGCGAAAGTCAAGGGTCCCGAGTCTCGGTCCGGCACACAGCTTCAATCTGCCAGGAAGTTTCTTTCGTAAAGCTAACGTTCTACGAGTCGGGGTGTGGAGTGTCAAAACTTTTAACGTGGCAGGGAAGCTACAAAATCTGAAAAGGGAAATGCAAAGGTCCAATCCAGATACAGTAGAGATCAGTGAAGTGAAATGGAAAGAAGAGAAGGATATCTGGTCATATGAGTATAGGGTAATATCAACAGCAGCAGAAAATAGTATAACGGTAGTAGGAATCGTTATGAATAGGAAAGTAGGGCAGAGAGTGTGTTACTGTGAACAGTTGAGTGATAGTGTCAGAATCGACAGCAAACCAACATCGACGATAGTTTAGATATACAGGCTGACGTTGCAAGCTGAAAATGAGTAGATAGAGAAAGTATACGATGATACTGAAAGGGCAATATAGTATGTAAAGGGAGATGAAAATCTGATAGTCATGGGGAACTCGAATGCAGTTGTAGGGGGAGGAGTAAAAGAAACTGTTACAGGAGAATATGGGCTTGGGACAAGGAATGAGAAAGGAGGACGACTAATTGTTTTCTGTAAAAAATTTGAGCTAGTAATGGAGGACACTCGGCTGAAGAATCACAAGAGGAGGTGGACTACAGGATTTGTTAAGTTTCTATGGGACCAAACTGATGAGGTAATGGGCCATAGGCTTACACACTACTTAATCTAACTTAAACTAACTTTCGCTAAGGGCAACACACACACCCATGCCCGAGGAAGGGCTCGAACCTCCGATGGGGGGAGCCGGGCGAACCGTGGCAAGGCGCCCAAGACCGCGCGGCTACCCTGTGCGGCTTAGAGGAGGAGGTATACTTCAATTGATCGATGAAAGAAGGAAGTACAAAAATTTTCAGGGAAATTCAGGAATACAGAAATACAAATCGGTTAGGAATGAAATAAACAGGAAGTGCAGGGAAGCTAAGACGAAATGGCTGCATGAAAAATGTGAAGAAATTGAAAAAGAAATGATTGTCAGAAGGACTGAGTCAGCATATACGGAAGTCAAAACAACCATCGGTGAATTAAAAGCAAGGGTGGTAACATTAGGAGTGCAACGGGAATTCCACTGTTAAGTGCAGAGGAGAGAGCGGATAGGTAGAAAGAGTACATTGAAGGCCTCTATGAAGGGGAAGATTTGTCTGATGCGATAGAAGAAGAAACAGGAATAGATTTAGAAGGGATAGGGGATTTAGTATTTGAATCAGAATTTAAGAGACATATGATGATCAAATAAAACAGAATGGATAGATAACATTCCTTCAGAATTTCTGAAATCATTGGAGGAAATGGCAACAAAACGACTATTGACGATTTGTGGAATGCATGAGTCTAGTGACATCCCATCTGACTTTCGGAAAATTATCATCCACACAATTCTGAAGACTACAAGCGCTGAGAAACCCGAGAATTATCGCACAATCAGCTTAACAGCTCATGCGTTCGAGTTGCTGACAAGAATAATATGCAGAAGAATGGAAAAGAAAATTGAGAATGTGTTAGATGACGATCAGTTTGACTTTAGGAAAGGTAAAGGTGCCAGAGAGGGAATTCTGACGTTGGGGTTGATAATAGAGACACGACTAAAGAAAAATCAACACACGTCATAGGATTTGCCGACCTGGAAAAAGCGTTCGACAGTGTAAAATGGTGCAAGATGTTCGAAATTCTGAAAAAAATAGGGGTAATCTATAGGGAGAGGCGTGTAATATACAGTGTGTACAAGAGACAAGAGGGGAATATAAGAATGGACGACCAAGAAAGAAGTGTTCGAATTAAAAAGGATGTTAAGATAGAGATGTAGCCTTTCGCCCCTACTGTTCAATCTGTACGTCGAAGATGCAATGAGGGAAATAAAAGAGAGGTTCAGGACTGTGATTAAAATTCAAGGAGAAAGGATATCAATGATACGATTCGCTGATGACATTGCCATCGTAAGTGAAAGTGAAGAAGAATTACATGATCTGCTGAATAGAATAAACAGTCTAATGAGTACAGAATATGGATTGAGAGTAAATCGAAGAAAGACGAAAGTAATGAGAAGTAGCAGAAATGAGAACAGCGAGAAACTTAACATCAGGACTGATGACCACGAAGTAGATGACTTAAGGAATTCTGCTGTCTAGGAAGCAAAATAACACTTGACGGACGAGCAAGGAGGACATCAAAAGCAGACTAGCACTGGAAAAGGGCATTCCTGGTCAAGAGAAGTCTACTAGTTTCAAACATAGGTCTTAATCTGAGACGAAGAAATTTTTGAGAATGTACGTTTGGAGCACACCATCGTATGGTAGCGAAAACATTTACTGGGGCGAAACCGGGACAGAAGAGAATCTAAGCGTTTGAGATGTATTTCTATAAACGAATGTTGAAAATTAGGTGGACTGATGAAGTAAGGAATGAGGAGGTTCTGCACAGAATCTGAGAGGAAAGGAATATGTGGAAAACACTGACAAGGAGAAGGGACGGAATGTTAGGACATCTGTTAAGAAATTAGGGAATGAATTCTGTGGTACTGGAGGGGGCTGTAGATGGCAAAAACAGTAGAGTTCCCGAAACATCTCCGTAATACTTGCATGTTGTTCGAACCTATCGGTAACGAATCTAGCAGCCCGACTCTGAATTGCTTCGATGTGTCCTTCAATACGGCCCGGTGCATATCCCAAACGCAGGAGCGGTACTCAAGAATAAGTGGCATTTGTGAGCTACGTGCGGTCCTTACAGATGAACCACACTTTCCCAAAATTCTCTCAATAAACCGTCGTCGACCATTCGCCTCTTCTATCACAGTCCTCACATGCTCGCTTCGCAAAGCTACACTCAGATATTTGAAGAACGTGACTGTGTCAAGCAGGACACTACTAATGCTGCATTCAAACATCATAGGTTTGCTTTTCTTACTCGTTTACATTAACTTAGACATATCCACATTTAGAGCTAGCTGCCACTCGTCGCACCAGCTTGAAATTTTGTGTAAGCCGTCTTGCATCCTCCTGCACTCACTCATCGGCGACACCTTCCCTCACACCACAGTATCATCCGCAAACAACCGCAGATTGCTGCTAACCCTACCCGTCAGATCATGTGTCTACATAGAGAAAGGGAACGGTCCTATCACGCCTCCTTAGGGCTTTCCTGACGACACCCCTGTTTCTGATGATCACTCACCGATAACGTACTTGGTTCTGTTACTTAAAACGTTTTCGAGCCCCTCACATACATGAAAATCTGTTCCGTAAGCTCGGACCTTTGTTAACAGTCTGCAGTATGGTACTGCTCAAACGCTTTCCGGATATCTACCTATTTCCCTTCGTCCTTGGTTCGCATGATATCGCGCGAGAAAAGGGCAAGTTGAGTTTCGCATGAGAGGTTATTTCTAAATCTGTGCTGCTTTGTGGACATAAGATGTTCTCTCTCAGGGTCATTTATTACATTCTAACTTAGAATACGCTCAAGAATTTTGTAGCAGACCTACGTTAATGATACTGGTCTAATTTTGTGGCTCCCTTCTTTTCCCTTTCTGTTACACTTGGGTCAACCCTGCTTTTTTCTAGTCGCTTGGGACTTTGCGCTGGGCAAGAGATTCGCGATAACTTCTAGTTAAGTGAAGGGCCAATGTTATGAAGTAATCTTTGTAAAACCGAACTTGGATTCCATCCTTCCGGGCGACTTACTTATTTTCAACTCTTTCAGCTGTTTTTCTCCGTCAGGGATGCCTGTTACTATGTCGACCAGATGTCTGTGTGTTGGTCGAAAGATGGTGTGTTTGTATGATTCTCCTGCCAGAACGATTTCTTAATCGCGGAATTTAAAACTTCGACTTTCATTTTTCTGTCTTCTACTCCCACATCAGACTGGTTAACGAGTGACTGGGTGTAAGCCTTAGACCCTCTAAGCGTTTTACAAAGGACCATAATTTTCCATTCTCGGCCAGATCTTTTGCTAAGGTGTGACGACGGTAGTTGTATGCTTCGCACATAGATCTTTTTACAGACGCACATTTTATGACCAAAGTTGCCTTTTGTGGTTCTTTGACTTTAATATTGCTAGCACTGGATCCCATGCAGAGCTAAGATGGAACCCTGTATCTCTGCTCATAAGATCTGTCGCACTGCGAATTTGCACAGCTTCTTTAATTACGCTGTCCCAAAACGAAGACAACGTTGAGAGATTTTTATTTTTATTTTTGTGGTTCATACTGGGGCTTTTACTGAGACAAAGCTGGGCCACTGCAGATTTCGCTGATTGGTTCACATCATAACAGGAATTACGGCCTTTGAGAGTGCGCTGAAATCCTTGGTTCATCGTGGTGTAGCTATCCATCCCTCTGCCGATCAGGAAATATTTGCTGTTGGTCACACCGAATTTGGCGACATCACGCTTGCGCTTTTCGTAATTAGACTGCATTAATAGGGGACTTCAGTCATAGCTCAGCAGCGTGTTCGTCACAGCTGAAGATGCTGATGAACTGCGATGAAATATGTTGAGATGTTGTAACGTAACGATAATTCACACATCAAAAAAAGTTTAGCATCAACCCGGTTCCAAGAACTCCTGAAGATAGACGTTGACTGTGGATATTGTATCACAGAAACTGTCCCTTTGACTGTTCAGAGATTTCACTAAACCCGCCCAAAGATGTAAATAACCATGCATGAGTAGCGCCTATTAGGCGGAGGGGATACGACAGCCGATCAGTTCCAGTCATTCCACCAGGAAGGAGGTACACGGCTCGTGTTGCCTGTAGTTCAACCATGCCTAGACCGTCAATACTGCGGTTCGATCGCGTCCGCATTGTTACTTTGTGCCAGGCAGGGCTCTAAACAAGGGAAGTGTCCAGGCGTCTCAGAGTGAACCAAAGCGATGTTGTTCGGACATGGAGGAGATGCAAAGAGACAGGAACTGTCAATGACATACCTCGCTCAGGCCGCTCAAGGGCTACTACTGCAGTGGATGACCGCTACCTACGGATTATGGGCCGGAGAAACCGCGACAGCAACGCCGCCATGTTGAGTAATGCTTTTCGTGCGGCCACATGAGACCATGTTACGACTCAAACTGTGCGCAGTAGGCGGAATGATGCGCAAATTCACTCCCGACGTCCATGGCGAGGTCTATCGTTGCAACCACGACACCATGCAGCGCGGTACAGATGGGCCCAACAACATGTCGAATGGACCGCTCAGGATTGGCATCACGTTCTCTTCACCGATGAGGGTCGCGTATGCCTTCAACCAGACAATCGTCGGATACGTGTATGGAGGCAACCCAACCAGTCTGAACACCTTAGACACACTGTCCAGCGAGTGCAGCCAGGTGGAGGGTCCCTGCTGTTTTGGGGTGGCATTACGTATGGCCAACGTACGCCGCGCTGGTAGTCATGGAAGGCGCCGTAACGGCTGTACGATACGTGAATGCCATCCTCCGATTAATAGTGCAACCATATCGGCAGCATATTGGCGAGGCATTCGTTTTCATGGACGACAATTCGCGACCCCATCGTCCACGTCTCGTGAATGACTTCCTTCGTGATAATGACATCGCTCGATTAGAGTGTCCAGCATGTTCTCAGCCATGAACCCTATCGAACATGCCTGGGATAGATTGAAAAGGGCTTTTTATGGATGACGTGACCCACCAACCACTCTGAGCGATCTTCGTCGAATTGCCGTTGAGGAATGAGAGAATCTGGACCAACAGTGGCTTGATTATCTTGTGGATAATTTGCCACGACGAACACAGGCATGCATCAATGCAAGAGGACGTGCAAATGGGTATTAAAGGTATCGGTGTGTACAACAATCTGGACCACCACTTCTGTAGGTCTCGCTGTATGGTGGTACAAGATGCAATGTGTGGTTTTCATGAGCAATAAAAAGGGCGGAAATGATGTTTATATTGATCTCTATTCCAGTTTTCTATACAGGTTTCGAAACTCTCGGAACCGAAGTGATGCAAAACATTTTTTGATGTGTGTAGATAACTACACAAAAATTTTAAATTTTCCTGATGACACTGCACTTTATTAAATATTGAAGTAGTTTTAATCGATACTTACTAATGAAAGTAGCTTTAAAAAGCTGTGGTCACAGCTTTGTGTTTCAATATTTTTGAATGTTTTATTTATGTGTGTAGATACTGAAATACAATGCAAAATAAAGTAAGTGTAAATTACCGTTCAACTTTCAAGCGAAGTTTACTATTTTAAATTCGCTGTTTTAGTAATCATCCACATAAGGCAGGGAACTAGGTTGTATTTACCTCTGGCGCGATTTGTGGTTCTACTTGGCGCGCTCAGTGACGAGGGAGCTGGTGGCGGAGAAAAACTGGTTTGTATGCAGTGAAGCCGTGCAGGTAAAAGCGAACAGTTAAAATGTTCATCATAGTGCGAAGAGATTCTCCTTAAAATGTCTATGAAGTGGTGTGGCAAGAGTTTGCACAATTATACGTCGTCTCTAAAAAGCACAGGATGATTACAATTAAAGTTCCAGTTTCAAAACGCTGTAAAAAAAAGACCCTCTGCTTAAAAAGGAGGAATGTTATGGAAGAAAAGCGAAACGTTACGAAAAAAAAGAAATTTAACGAAAATTTTACCTCAAGATTGCGCTGTAAGCGGTAGAATAGGCAAAAGGGAAGATGTGAGGTACACGGGTATTTCCCAGTTTTGCGTCTGAGAGGCTGTCTCAGAGCTGGATAGCATGCTGCTGGTGGAGCTCTTTTACAACAACTGTGACTGTGCATCAGTAGCTTTTCAGAAGTTCCGGACACTCAGGGTATACGAAAAAAGGTCTGGGGAAATTGATTGCGAAACTCGTAAAGACAGGTTCTTTTGGAGTGCAGTTCGTAGAGGGAGGAAGACATTTGATCCGATGTCAAATGTGGCCATAGCTTTTTAGGAGTCGGGTAGTGGTATGTAAGCATGCAGTAGACGGGGAATTGCCTCAACTTCGGTCATGTCTGTGAACACGGTGCATAAAATTCTTCGAAACTTCCTCCAATGCTGTCCATACGAAATTACTCACGTCCAGGAGTTGCTCCATGCTGACCTGCCAATAAGACAAATGTTTGCTCTCGACTTTCTTGCTAGCATGGAAGTGGACATTCTATGGACAGATGAAACCCATGCCCATCACCTAGGAATGTCAATACACAGAACTGCAAAATATGGGCAATGGAAAATCCGCTATCACATCAACCGGTCCCATTTCAACCTGTAGCCGGCCGGTGTGGCCGAGCGGTTCTAGGCGCTTCAGTCTGGAACCGCGCGACCGCTACGGTCGCAGGTTCGAACCTTGCCTCGGGCATGGATGTGTGTGATGTCCTTAGGTTAGTTAGGTTTAAGTAGTTCTAAGCTCTAGGGGACTGATGACCTCAGATGTTAAGTGCCATAGTGCTCAGAGCCATTTGAACCATTTTCAACCTGCAAAGGCGTGGTGCTGGTTGACGGCCTCGTTTGTCTTGGGGCAATATTTTTTCAAAGAGATGGGTCCTGTGGGTCCTGTTACCTGTAACGTCACTGGTAAACGAAGGTCTTTTGCGCACCATCGTCATTCGAATCTTTCAATAGTGTGGACGTGTAGATAGGGTCATTTGTAAGCAAGACTGCGCTCCTCCGCATAGCCGATGAGGCAGCTGCTGCAGAAGCATTTAGGAAATGCTAGAGTTAGCCGTTATTACCCTACACTCGAAACGTCCAGATCACACGATCTCAATCCGTGTGACTTCGGCCGGTGGGGTTATCTGAAATATACTGCGTTCAGTGCTCCGACTACAAATGTAGCTGAATTGAAAACACGCATTGCGCAACATCTTGTGAACGTGATCCCTCAGTCACCCCGATCTGTTGTGGGACATGCTGTTTCTTGATTTCAACATATGTCAGAAAATGGTGGACAGCACATTGAACACATATTGCGCCGCTCTCACGATAGTTAAAAACTGACTTCACGGTTGCTTTTTATGCGGTTTTTGGTCTCCCGGACAATTAAAAATCGATTGTACCCATCCGATGTGTTACGACCTCGCCGCGGTGGATGAGATTACGAAACTAACAGGCCCACAGCTGTTGAATGGCAAACTTCTGCGGTCATGCACATTACACAGTACGGTTGGTTTAATGTGCATCTCACACCATGGCCGTCATAGTGCGTATCATCTGTCATTTGTAGCTGAACACCTTTACGTTTTGACGCTTACAGCACCATGTAGTGGGAAAATTCTCGATAGTTTTTTCCCATAACGTTTCCCCTTTCTAGATAATATTACCTTCAAATTTGACGTCATTCTGAGCAGTGGTACTTTTATTTCACAGCATTTTGAAACTGGTTCAAAAATGGCTCTGAGCACTATGGGACTTAACATCTGAGGCCATCAGTCCCCTAGAACTTAGAACTACTTAAACCTGACTAACCTAAGGACATCACACACATCCATTCCCGAGGCAGGATTCGAACCTGCGACCGGAGCGGTCGTGGGGTTCCAGACTGAAGCGCCTAGAACCGCTCGGCCACACTGGCCGGCTTTCAAACTGGAACTTTAATTGTAGTCACCCGGTACTTGTCACCGATGTAAGAATTTCCAGACATAATTGACTGCGAGGTTACTGCGCCGCTACTACTTCAAGAACAATTGCTCTGGATGGCCATTATTATCTGTATTGACAGAGACGTGAAGGAATTGTGTAACATGTTCGCCACCACAAATTACGACTGCGCATCTGCTGCATGGCAAGAACTTTTATGAACTGTCGTACTTAGCGGTGTATAGGGAGTAGCAGTTATCTCAGTGCACATGTTTTATTTTGAAATTCTGGAGCAATATAGATTATATGTTGTAGCAGTTCTGTGTTTCAATATCTCCTACAGATATTCATGATCCTGTTCCCTTCGTCATTTGAAAAAGAGTTGATTTGTTGATAAATTATATCCGCCCCCCCCCCCCCCTCCCTCTTTTCCACTCGCGGATAGCGCGAGGGAAATACGACTATTGAACGCCTCCTTACGAGCTCTAATTTCCCTTGTCTTTGAATGGCGATCATTGCTCGATTTGAAGGTTGGTGGTAATAATATAAGCTCTACATCCTCGGCGAAGATTAGACTTTGGAATTTAATGAGCAGCCTTTCCGTTTAGCGCGTCGTCTAACTGCAAGTGTGTCCTACTTCAAACTTTCTATGAGATTTGTAACGCTCTCGCGATGGCTAAATGTACCAGTCACGAATCTTGCCGCTCTTCTTTGGCCCTTCTCATTCTCTTGAATCAGACTCAACAGGTAATGGTCCCATAATGGTCCCATGCAGACGGACAATATTCTCAGACTGGACGAACTAAACCATTGTAAGCAATTTCCTTTGTTGAAAGACTGCATCGCTTCAGGATTCTACCAATAAACCGCGGTCTAGAGTTCGCCTTACACGCTACTTGTGTAATCTGATCGTTCCATTTGAGATCATTTCGAGTAGTCACACCCAGAGCGTTGCTACCTCTGGATCATGGGGTCCTGGGTTCGATTCCCGGCCGGGTTGGGGATTTTCTCTGCCCCGGGAATGCGTGTTTGTGTAGTCCTCATCATTTAATCATCATTGTCATTATTCGTGACAAAATTGGACTGCATAAAAATTGGACTTTGTAAAATCTGGGACTTTGTACGAGTGCCGATGAACGCTCAGTTGAGCGCCCCACAAACCAAACATCATCATCATCATCACCGCTTCGGAAGTAAATATATGATTTCCTTTAACAATAGTTTCAATGCAGATTTACACACGTTTATAAGTGGTGAATATTGCTATCAGAAACGTGTTTCCCTCGCACAGTAACAATTCCTAAATGTAAATGGTTATTAGAAAAAGTTAAAACTCTAAATTTATAACTTCTTCCGAGCGTAAATATTACGATACGCTCGTAAGTCAAATGTCACTCGCACAGACGCAACCAGCTATTCAAAAGTAAGTCTGTGGACGGTACGTGCTGTCATAAAACATTTGGCATTTACGCTAGTAAATATACGGTAAGAGAAAATGTGGGTGATGTTACAGTTTCACAATGGCATCCGACGTCTCGCCCGAGAAAGATTTCTAAAAACTCTCACAAATTTAACAACATCGAAATGTGCCGCCACCATTACCAGTATTTCACTTAGCGCCAAGGGCGCCCATATCCGGGGGCCAGAGAGGGCTGCACCGCCCCCCCCCCCCCCTCCCAAACTCTCAGGGAACGGGAAAAATATCGTGTTGTCAGGTGGTTTTCCTTCAAGAAAATGATTTAAAAATCGGTATTACGCAAGCTTTTAACAACCAATTTTTATGGCCATTCTCAAGTCGCATTCGTCTTCAAAAATATTAAAAATATTTCATAGCCACAGGTTTGCCTCGCCCCCCCCCCGGCCCCTAGAGTGTATCGTATGGACGGCCTTGCACAGCACAACGACTGTGAACAGTAGAGTCTCTTCTTGCCTTCCTTTACTCAACTTCCTATGATTTGACCGTTCTGCCTGCCGACTCTCGAACATTGTCGGATTTGCTGTGGACAGCAGATGTGGTCAGCCAGCGAATGGGCGCCTATTCCTGTATGGAATCTTTTCTACAGGCCGTCAGCACCAAGCCTATCCAAGTGGGCAGGAAACTGGAAATTGTCCTGTTATAAATACGGCTTGTAATTGTCTAGATTTCCATGCAACTTTCAGAGACTGTTAATTTCCAAACTACTTCGTTATCTGAAAGTTAGGAAAGTAAAAATATAAACATTTTTACTAAAATTTTTCGTGGGCATATATCGCAAACTCACCCCGCCTCCCCAACGTTAAAGGTACTGATCTGTAGTTTTGTGGGTCTGTTCTTTTACCTTTCTGATATAATGGAGTCATTTGCGCTTTTTTCCAATCGCTTGGGACTTTGCGCTGGGAGAGATATTCGCGGAAAGTTCAACTTAAGTAGGGAACCACCCCCGAAGTACAATATGTGATCAAAAGTATCCGGACATCCTCAAAAACATACCTTTTTCATATTAGGTGCATTGTGCTGACACCTACTGCCAGGTACTCCAAATCAACGACTTTGGTAGTCATTAGACATCGTGAGAGAGCAGAATGGGGAGATCCGTGGAACTCACGGACTTCGAACGTGATCAGGTGATTGGTGTCACTTGTGTCATACGTCTGTACGCGAGATTTCCACACTCCTAAACATCCCGAGGTCCACTGTTTCCGATGTGACAGTGAAGTGAAACGGTGAAGGGACACGTACAGCACAAAAGCGTACAGGCCGACCTCGTCTGTTGACTGACACAGACCTCCAACGGTTGAAGAGGGTCGTAATCTGTATTAGGCAGACACCTATCCAAACCATCACACAGGAATTCCAAACTGCTTCAGGATCCACTGCAAGTACCATGACAGTTAAGCGGGAGGTAAGAAAACTTGGATTTCATGGTCGAGCGGCTGCTCATAAGCCACGCATCACGCCGGTAAATGCCAAACGACGCCTCGCTTGGTGTAAGGAGCGTAAACATTGGACGATTGAAGAGTGGAAAAACGTTGTGTGGATTGTGGAATGACGAATACAGTACACAATGTGGCGATCCGATGGCAGGTTGTGGGTATGGCGAATGCCCGGTTAACGTCATCTGCCAGCGTGTGTAGTGCAAACACTAAAGTTCGGAGGCGATGGTGCTATGGTGTGGTCGTGTTTCTCATGGAGGGGGCTTGCACCCCTTGTTGTTTTGGGTGGCATTATCACAGCACAGGCCTAACTGATGTTTTAAGCACCTTATTGCTTACCACTGTTGAAGAGCAAGTCGGGGAGGGTGATTGTATCTTTCAACACGATCGAGTACCTGTCCAAAATGCACGGCCTGTGGCGGAGTGGTTGCACGACAATAACATCCCTGTAATGGACTGGTCTATACAGAGTCCTGACCTGAGCCCTATAGAACACCTTTGGGATCTTTTGGAACGGCGACTTTGTGCCAGGCGTCACCAACTGACATCGATACCTCTCTTCAGTGAAACACTCCGTGAAGAATCGGCTGCTATTCCCCAAGAAACCCTCCAGCACCTGACTGAAGGTATGCCTGTGAGAGTGGAAGCTGTCATCAAGGCTAAGGTTGGGCCAACACCATTTTGAATTCCAACATTACCGATGAAAGGCGCCACGAACTTGTAAGTCGTTTTCAGCTAGGTGTCCAGATACTTTTGATCACATAGTGCACACTCTCCGTAAAGTCGAGTTGATATTCCTTTCGGACCTGGCGATTTCGTTATTTGTTTTTTGAACTTTTCAGTTGCTTTTGAATGCCATGGATGCCTATTTCTGTGTCCTCCATAAGGGAGTTCGTGCAGCGGTCAAATTATGGCATTTCTGTACGATCGACCAACGTTAATGATTTTTAAAACGCAAAATTTAAAAACTCGTCTGTCCTTTTGCTGATATCTAGTGGCACTTCAAAGTCATCGACGATCCCATGTTATGTAAGACGAGAATTTTCTAGGCTTCTCGGCAATATTTTTCACTACTCTGTGATGGTAGAAACTGTTTGCTTTGTGATCGATCTTTTCATAGAAGCATCAGTTTCTACTACCTTTTGCCTACCAATATTTCCGCGTTCTTTATTGAACAGAGTACAACAGTCACTGTTCTCTCAGCATTTTCCGAATTCTATAATTAAACCACTGTGGATGTCGTCCATCCTTAACGCTCTTACTCGGCACGTGCTTCTCCAGAGCATGATTTAAATTCAATTTAAACTTTGAAGTCATCTACATTCATAATATCGGCACTAAATGACTCTCTCATCTTCCATGTAAGATTCTAACAAATGCCTATATGCTTTTTCCATCATAGAAACGCTCCTAGCCTTCCTGATAGATTTATTAACTTCAGAAACCATGGTGGCTGTGGTGATATCGTGATCGTTAACCCTTGTCCCTATACTGAGAATGTCAATATGGTCAGCCCAGTTTGTAGCTAAGGGGTCTAAAATATTTCTGTGTTGCCTAATGTAGCATAGATGGATGACAATGGTGGCAGAGGAGAAATTAGAAGTGATTTTACTGTAGAAACCTTCCGATAATCGGCATAAGGTGATGTAAAATGTGGAGGTGATGTTTTTGTTTCAGCGTGTGATGCACGGCATCACAGTGGCTATGGCGATGGTTTTTCATTGAGTGGGTTACACAAGAAACCTACAGCACTGGAAAGCCGTGCAGTGCCAAGACTGAGTCATAGCCATCCACTCACGGAAACTGGCAGATTAGGGTCTGAGAACGAACACACATCATCCCATATGTGGAATTGTATAACCTAGCTTCCTATGGATTGTCACTTTCCGTGGCCATTAGCTTACTCTATCGTCTTTGTCTGGAGCAAATCGTGCAGATTATGGAGTTTCATGCATCATCCAACTGGTACCCACTATCACGTTTATCAAATTTTCCGTCATGTGTATTTCCACGGATTCTTCAGTAATCGTGTTCCAAAAAGAAGATGTTATTGGTAAAATTATTATTGTATCGTAATACATTGCAAATTCAGTGGAGATACAATTTTCAGCAATAGCTGACTAGGTTGGTTGCAAAAGACAGATACAGCGTTGATATTCGATCACTGTGTTCCGTTAAGACAGTATGGTTGAGTTCGGCCAAGTATGTTAGTTGTGATACCAGTGTGCATACGTTACAGTTGGCGACCGTCACAGGATGGTTTCCTTGTTCTTTTACAAGTGGTACAATTATCACCATGTACAGACACTATGCCATCTGGAAAATACCTTTCGGGCTGTCTCTGATGTAGCTAGCACAGAAGCGCTGTCGTTGGTATCAGCGAGGCCACTCAGACGGAAGCAGTGCTGGAGGCGGTCGACGAGCCTGGTGTAGCGGCGGCGGCGCGCCACCATGAAGGCCCACTTTCCCAGCCCCTGCAGGTGCAGGTCCACCACGCTGAAGTTGTAGATGAAGCGGTACAGCTCGGTCGGACCACTGACTGGTGAGGCTGCTAAAGCCATCACCTCTGCCACCAGTTGCATCAGAACGAGTGACAGCATCGCCAGGCCAGTTGTTAACGCCACTACCTACATCGAGTACAGTACCACTATGGTTCACGAACACACAGCCGGCATTTCAGTCACTGTTTACGATACAAGTATACTGCTGGCTGTCCATTAAAATTGCAACACAAGAAGGCGGCATGCAACAGGTGGCAAAATGACAAGAAGTGTTCTACATGTTTTGACATGCAAATGATTAGAATCTGAGCGCAACTGCACAAAATAGATTTAAGCTACGCCATCTACGTTTTGTATACAGGGTGTTCCAGAAATGTCGCGACAAATTTCGAGGTATTATAGAGGGTATATCGAGAAACAAATCAAGGATAGGAATCCATGTTCGGAAACGTCATCCAACGAGACTAAAGAGCATCGAAGTTACAAGCGTTAGCGGCTACCACTAGACCACCCCTTCGGCAGCAAACGTGACTTTGTATACTGTGGACCGTAGGTGGAACATCCAGAAATGTTGTTTGTTATTCGGTGATCGCGACTGATTCCACGAACGCCAGTGGAGAAGATGAAGCTACTAGCTGCTGCGAAGATAGGCCCTCGTAAGAAAACTATGATCTATTGGCTTGGTAAACGACTCTTTCGAACACGTTTGCGTCTGCTGTTTATTTTTGTCCTAGAGATTTTATGGGGTTCTAGGAGATAAATGGACTGCTGATGTTAACCTGTATCTGAAACTGTCATCCACCAAGGTAACAGAACATCGCATTCATAGGAGACAAGGCCCGTCTATAAAGCAGCTGGCTCTATCTTCTCCACTTGCTTTCGTGGCAATCAGTCGTGATCACTGAATAACAAACAACATTGCGAGACGTTCCACCTACAGTCCTCCAGCATACAAAGTCACGTTTGCTGCCGATGGGGTGGCCTAGTCGCAGGCGCCGATCCCTGTGACTTCGACAGTCTGTAGCATCGTTGGATGACGTTTCCAGAATAGGGTTCGTGCCCTTGATTTGTTCCTCAAGACGTCTTCCACAACCCCTCGAAGTTTGCCACAACATTTTTGAGACATCCTGCATAAGGAAAGATCACACAGATGATTTTTCGTTCTGAAATCCCATTTGACTGTTGGTTTAAGATCCTGTTGTACTTTGCCGCTTGTGTTGGTCAGGATCTCATAACTGTCGTGTGAAAATGGAATCGATCGATACAGGAACGCTATACTCAACGCCTTGCAGGACCAATCTAGTGATCGAGAGGTCAGACATACTGCTCGACCAGACGTACAGGATCGTACAGCACGTCACGTACCGTCAGTCAGGAAATTGGCTTGTTTCAACAAGACAGCTATGCATACAGACAATGCGACGAAGTCTGTAGCACCACAGACTGTACCCAGCGACAACAGTGGACACAGAATTGCAACCACGTCTTCTTATGAGACGAGTTCCGGTTCTGAGCAAAGCATAGCATTGGAAGTACCTCTTCGTGTAGGTTACTAGGCTGCATTCGACGTCGTCATATGGACCTAACACCTGGTGCAATGGTATGGAGTGCCACTGGATATGCAACTCCATCACATCTGGCTCGAACAGCTAGGAATTTGGACAGAAGGCGTTACATTTATGACGTGTTATGGAGGATGGCTGTGACTTATATTCGAAGTCTTCAACAGGATAACGTAAGACAACAAGATAACCGCAGGTTTTTCTGTGCTATCCACACCTACCTCGATATAGAGGAGGGTTTGACTGCTGCCCTGGACAGCATTTTGTCCCATCCCTCACCAACTGAATACTTCTGGCAATGGGTTACCGAGATACGGAAACGACGCCATTCGCCAGCCACTACGATTAGTGAACCCAAGAATAGAGTTGTAGCAGCATGGAATGAAATGCCTTTATTTGCTATCCAAGCTTACATCGACTCGGTTCCCAGCCGCGTTAGAACAGCTGTAGCTGCTAGAGATGGCGGCTATAAATGGCGTTCAATAAGTAATGCAACACATTTCTTTTCTCGGCCAATATCGGTTGAAAAAAATGCGGAATTTATTATGGGACATCGTGAAATATACTCACTCGAGTTTCATGATGTTCCTATAGGTGGCGACGCAATATGTACCCTTTAAAGAAATGGCGTCTGTAACGAAGGTGCATTTCAAGCAGAGTGCTGTCGAGTTTCTTCTGGCGGAAAACCAGAGCATCGCAGATATTCGTAGACACTTGTAGAATGTCTACGGAAACGTGGCAGTGAACTAAAGCACGTTGACCCGTAGTGCGAGACGTCTGCTATCATGACATCAAGAACGCGCAAACCTGTGCGATCTCCCGGGTACCGGCCAGCCACAAACAGCTGTGACTCCTGCAATGTTGGAACGCGTGGACACATTCATTCGATGTGATCACAGTCAAACACTTCGCCTCTCAACTGGACGTCTCTACAGTGTGTGGCGGAGGCACTTTACGTGCCACTCTCACTACCTCCCTTTCCTGTTCCAGTCGCGTATGGTATGCGGGAAGAATGACTAGCGGAAAGCCTCTGTGCGCGCTCGAACCTCTCTAATTTTACTTTCAAGATCTCCTCGGGAGGTGTAAGTAGGGGGAAGCAATATATTCGATACCTCATCCAGAAACGCACCCTCTCGAAATCTGGACAGCAAGCTACACCGCGATCCAGAGCGCCTCTCTTGCAGAGTCTGCCACTTGAGTTTGCTAAACATCTCCGGAACGCTATCACGCCTACCAAATAACCCTGTGACGAAACGCGCCGCTCTTCTTTGGATCTTCTCTATCTCCTCCGTCAACCCGACCTGGTACGGATCCCACACTGATGAGCAATGCTCAAGTATAGGTCGAAAAAGTGTTTTGTAAGCCACCTCCTTTGTTGATGGACTACATTTTCAAAGGACTCTCCCAATGAATCTCAACCTGGCACCCGCCTTACCAACAATTAATTTTATATGATCATTCCACTTCAAATCGTTCCGTACGCATACTCCCAGATATTTTGCAAAGTAACTGCTACCATTGTTTGTACCGCTATCATATAATCATACAATAAAGGATCCTTCTTTCTATGTATTCGCAATACGTTACATTTGCCTATGTTAAGGGTCAGTTGCCACTCCCTGCACCAAGTGCCCATCCGCTGCAGATCTTCCTGCATTTCGCTGCAATTTTCTAATGCTGCAACTTCACTGTATGCTACAGCATCATCCGCGAAAAGCCGCATGGAACTTCCGACACTATCTACTAGGTCATTTATATATATTGTGAAAAGCAATGGTCCCATAACACTCCCCTGTGGCACCCCAGAGGTTACTTTAACGTCTGTAGACGTCTGTGTTGGTAGTGCTGACACACTCGACTGCCAGTTGCGGTACTCACATGTGTGTGCTCGCTGGGTTCTTCATCGCCTGTCACAAGACCATAGAGAGCAGCGAGAGACCATCTGTGCAGAACTGCTTACGCGTTACGAGGCTGACTTTGAAAATTTTTTGTCGAATGTCGCCGCAGGCGATACAATATTGATTCATCACTTCGAACTGGAAACAAAACTGCGATCCAATGTGTGGCGCAACGCTACCTCTCCTCCGAAAAAGAAAGTCCAAAGTCGTAGCCCTAGGCGGTAAAGTGATGGTGACAGCCCTCTAGGACTCTAATGGTTATTCCGTTTGATGTCCTCCCTCATGGTGCAACGATCAAGTGTAATGTGTATTGTGCCGCCGGCCGGAGTGGCCGAGCGGTTCTAGGCGCTACAGTCTGGAACCACGCGACCGCTACGGTCGCAGGTTCGAATCCTGCCTCGGGCATGGATGTGTGTGATGCCCTTAGTTAGGTTTAAGTAGTTCCAAGTTCTAGGGGACTGATGACCTCAGCAGTTAAATCCCATAGTGCTCAGAGCCATTTGAACCATTTGAATGTGTATTGTGCCACCCTCATCAAATTGAAGAAACGACTTCAGCGTGTTTCGTCGCCACAAAAATGCAAATGAACTACTCCATCACAATGCAAGGCCTTACACCACAAGTCTGTGCAACGAGAGGAGCTCACGAAACTTGATTGTACTGTTATTCCTCATCCACCCTGCAGCCCGGAACTCGCCCCTTGCGACTTCCATCTAGTTTTCTGGGGAGGTTACTGATACAGCAGCATGTTGGTTCCGACGTCGACCAGTAGAGCGGTAACATGCGGGCGTACAGGCCCTTCCAGTTAAGTGGCACAAGCCCAGCGCATTGAATGGAGATTATGGTGAAAAATAGGGTTTTGTATTCAAAAGAGTGGAGAATAACGTGTTGCACTGGAATCCTGAATAAAACCAACCTGCTTTCAGAAACAACCCCCTCGCCATATATCATTCCTACTAAAGAGCATACGCACAGTAAATAATATTTCGCCGTTTGCTATACTTCTTCATGGTGCATTTTTAGATGTCTGATTGCAGTAAGTCAATACCAAATACACTGCTAGACAACAAAAGTGAAGGACACAGAAGGGGCGGAGGAAACGAAATATCACCTTACGGACTGAGGGGGTATGTGAGATTATTTGAATGATTAAAATATCGAGACAGATTAACAAAGCTCTTGGCAGTACAAGCCCTCTTACCAATACGGCTTTGCGCCCACTCTGGCCTCGATGAATGCATTGATTCGCTTGGGGAGGGTGTCATAAAGCCGTTGTATCCTCTCTTGAGACAAAGTGGCCCTCAACTGTTGTAAATGGTCCGTGATGTCTTGGATGTTGGCAGTGGGGCGGAATTGACGTCCAAGTTGGTCTCAAGCATGTTCTATCGGAGGTAGGTCTGGGGATCTTGATGGTAATGAGGTTATCTCAACATCTTACAGACTATAAGTGAAAAGTACTATGTTGCCTGTGTTCTACAGGACTTCAACATAGTGCTTTTCTTTTTTTGTAATGTTCTATCAAGAACCGATGGAAGAATCATTTAACATAGTTGATAGAGACAGGTACCGTGTGTGGACTACCATTGTCCTGTTGAAAATTGGTACTATGATACCGTCGCATAGAGGTAACATATGAGAATGCAGGAAGTCTGAAGCACGATTGTACCGTCAGGTTCCGTCACTCACTAAGTCGCACATAATGACTTCTCACACCAACATGTCAGGTGTAACACCGCTGTGTCGTATCAAAACACTGGAATAATGGGACTCTTCGCTAGCTGAGTGACATACTAATCGACGATAGTCATCCAGGATAGAGGAGAACCGTGATTCATCGCCGAAGAGAATGCGACGCCATTCATCAGCAGTCCGTAATCGCCGGTCGCAGCACCACTCCTAACGCAGCCGTCTGTGTTGTGGTGTTAATGGCAGCTTATGGATGGGATGGTAGTGCCCTAGTCTGATTACTGCTAGTGTCTGACTAAAGCTACAGGATGCCACAGAATGTTTCAAGAAGTTCATTACTTCTTCTCGAATGGCAGGCGCAGACGTGAAGGGGTACAATTTTCAAACATACGAGTACGGAAGAAGAAATTTCTGAGACTCTACGTCTAGAACAGAGAACTGTGTGGTAGTGAAATATGGACTGCGGGAGGAATAGAAGAGAATCGAAGCATTCGAGATGTGATGCTACTGGAGAATGTTGAAAAATAGGTGAACTAAAAGTAAGGAATGTGGAGGTTCTCTGCAGAATCGGTGAGGAAAGGAATATATGGAAAACACTGAGGAGAAGAAAGGACAGGATGGTAGGACGTTTGTTAAGACGTCAGGGAATAACTTCCGTGGTACTAGAGGGAGCTATAGAGGATATAACCTGTAGTGGAAGACAGAGATTGGAAAACACCCAACAAATAATTCAGGTCGAAGGTTGCAAGTGCTACTGTGAGATGAAGAGGTTAGCACAGGAGAGAACTTCATGGCGAGCCGCATGAAACCAGTTAGAAGATTGATAACTCAAAAAAGTGTATATTTCAGTTTTTTCATACATTTGTGATAAATTCACTGCAGTGAAAAATACTCTTTCCGAGAATCTTCTCGTTTAACAACTCTAACAATTGACCAACTGTAGTAGCTTTAGCTTTCTCGATACACAACTGACTCTACGCTTGGCACTTTCCGTTTGGTAGATGCGAAACTACAAGAAATTATTCATCATACCCCTATAGCCACCGTCCCCCGATTCGCTCTATTTCTAGAATTACTTGCAATTTGAGGGACTTAGTTTCTATGCTACTTTATTCTCCGAAAGGTAGCCGAGAAATTTGGAAACTGATGTATAAACACTTTTACAATTATTGACCGAATGCTTTGAAATTTTGATACAACGTTGCATTTGAATAGGCGTGTGTTTTTATATATCTATTTCTTAAATATATGTAAAATAACTTTTTATAAATTTGATAATTAAATATAATTTTAATAATGGGGAAACGTTGTTACACAAAATCTGAAAAAGTTACATATGCATATATTAAAGAATTAGGTACCTAAAAACAAGCTCGTATTAGAATTTAACGTTGTTTCAAAATTTCAGAACAATCGATCAAGAACTTTCGGAGATACACGATTTTGATAAAAAACGAACATTTACTTTTTTATTTATGTAGATTAAGAAGTAAGCAGATGATACGGGAACGGGATCAGCAGTAAGAGAGGACCTGCAGAGGACACTGCAAAGAGTAGAAACTTGGGCAAAGGAAAATCACAGCAAAGCAAACCAAGAGAAGACAGTTTAAACGCGGAAGACAGGAGAAACATCACCCAAAGATAGTATAACTTTATAAAAGAGCCACTGTCAACAGTAGGGACATATCAGGTCGTGGGAATTACATTACAGACAACAGCAACATCTACCAGTATGTGTACTGAGGAAAGAGCAGTAGCAACCATCAAAGACTCTTAGAGCATTTCGAACGTAACTAGTCTGTCAACAAGTAGAGCAATGACACTATTAAAAGAGACAGTCGAGAACGTCATGACACACGGAATAGAGATCATATGCAAAAAAATTAAGACCGATCACGTAAAACGAACAGAAAAAGTCAAGACGAAGTTCATGAAATGGGTACAGGGAGTGCGAAAGCGACTTGCATATGAAGTCATGAAAGACAATTGTTTCATAGAGGACATGAGATTACGTCACTGGCTGTCTTCCACAGGGCCATACCAATAAATGATTAACCTCATGGATCGAAAGAAAGAGGTGGACCTAGAAGACTAGAACACACCAGCCATGCTGGATGACAGCTGGACTACAGAATGAAGTGTAGTGGCACCACCATTTAGGATAGGGAAAGTTAGTTTTGTGCAATATTCTGAGCACCAGTTACAGCCAGGTGCAAGTCGGATTGCAGTGAGTTACACATACCAACAGTTTCGAAGTAAAATAGAGGCCACAGGGCCCACTGACCAACCTAGCGTGTTATGAGAACGTGACGCGAAGCAGCGTGTATGGCAAAACAGAGGCGCACAGCAGCGTTATAAATAGGTGAGGGTTTCTAACGAGACTCATTCAAATGTGGCAGCTCTCCTGGATGGTGGGGTGTGTCACACCACCAGCTACACGCAGCATCAGATGGGGCGCCAGCATTCCAGTTCACAGCGGGTCGCTGGTTCGACCATCTGAGGCCGACGCTGGCCTCGTAGCCAGCCAGCGGTGAGTCACTCCACAGCTCGCCACCGCAGGCAATTGTCCTGGCTTCCAACACATGCTGGAGGCATCCCAAGGCGAGGGCCGCAGATTCGGACGCCGGATTGCGGGCGCTTGCTGTCGCCGCGATCTCAGCCACACTGACGAGAAGCGCGTAGCTGGCCACCTGCGGCCCACACCGAGCGGCGCTGAGTTAGCAGGGACGCCGACCGCTGAGTCGACTGCCGGCACCCTGACGACGCTGCAGTTCCGCTGGCGTACAAAGGCCGACACACAGTGCATGCACGGGTCGCTGACGCAGCCATTCCGCACCAAGCCGTTTCGCAGACAGTGAAGTGGTGACCTCAGCTTGCAGGACCCAGTGAAGCAGACTGAGGGAAACATGGCACTGTAGTTGGAAACAATAAATCACTTGGAAAGCACGGACGAGTCTTAAAATGGTGCCTTCTACCTCTTCCTGCTGCATTTGGTCGTCCTGATACATTCGGTGAGCAGAAGTTACCACTACAGAAGGAACCAGTGACATGCAACGACAATACTCACAGTATGTGCATTTCATCATAAAATATGTGCCAACAACAAATTCCACGAACCGGCTGAAGAGTGTAAATGTTTGCTGTGCGAACAAGCATGTAAGAAATACTTCATTATAACATATATAAAGAGAACCAAAACTGCAAGGGGTGGTCAATAAGTGATGCAACACTTTTTTGTACTAATAGAGGTTGGTTTTCTTCAGGATCCCAATAAACCATATTGTTATTCTCTCCTTTGGTTACAAAAAAATGTGTGTGAAATCTTATGGGACTTAACTGCTAAGGTCATCAGTCCCTAAGCTTACACAATACTTAACCTAAATTATCCTAAGGACAAACACACACACCCATACCCGCGGGAGGACTCGAACTTCCGCTGGGACCAGCTTTTGGTTACAAAACATTGTTTTGCAACATAATCTCCGTTTAATGCAACGGCCTTATGCGACCTTAATGGGAGGGCCCGTATGTCTGGATGCTACCACACCATATTTCATCATTGGAGAAAACATCTTGCTGCATCAATAATCTGCATCATCCACATGCTGCTTTCCGCGGAGTGCATCCTTCATTGGGCTAAAGAGATGAAAGTCTGAAGGTACGAGGTCCGGACTGTATGGTGGATCAGGAAGAACATTCCACTGAAGTTCTGTGAGCTTCTCCCGGTGTGTAGACTTGTGTGTGGCCTTGCGTTGTCATGGAGAAGGAGAAGTTTGTCTGCATTTTTGTGGTGACAAGAACGGTGAAGTCACTTCTTCAATTTCCTGAAGGTAGCACAGTGCACTTCAGAATTGACCGTTGCACCATGACGGAGGATATCGAACAGAATAAACCCTCAGAGTGCCAGAAGACCGTCACCACGACTTTATTGCCTGACGGTGCGGCTTTGAACTTCCGAGGAGAGATGGTGTGACGCCACGCCATGGTTTGCAGTTTTGTTTCCGTTTCGAAGTGATGAAACCGCTTGTGAAGATGTTCGATAAAAAATTGTCACGATCAGCCTCGTAATGAGCAAGTAATTCCGCACAGACAGTTCTTCGTGCTCTCTATGGTCTTCTATTAGACTATGAGGAACCGAGCAGGCAAACATCCGCGAGCATTCCAACAGGAGGACGAGAGCTTCAGCACTACCAACTCAGATGTCCAATTGTGCAACGAGGTGTTTGGGTTGTGATCCGTCGATCACCTCAGATTAGAGCGTCCTCACGTTCCAACACTGCAGGACTCACAGCTGTTTGCGGCCGGCCGGTAGGCGGGAGATCCGACAGGTTTGCGTGACACTGTTGCGATGATATAGACGCCACACCCAGCGGTTCACCGTGCTTTTATTCACTGTCAGGCCTCCCTCGACATTCTGTAAGCGTCTTTCAATACCTGCGATGCTCTGTTTTTCCACCGAAAGAAACTCAACGACTGCTCTGTGCTTGGAAAGCACCGACGTTATAAAATGGTTGGTACTTAAATAGTGGCAACTACTTATTCACAACCGGTATAAAAGTTACATGGTTGCACATATTACTGTCCTTCAAAGTAGTCACCAGCTTTGTGTAGAACCCGTTGCCAGAGATGTGGAAGGCTTAGTGTACCATTAGCAGAGCCTCTTCTGTTGATGGTGCGAATGGAGCGGTCTACTGCCTGTCGAATCTCTGGAACAGTTCTGAAGCGAATACCAAGAAGTGGTTTCTTCATCTTCAGAATCAAATTAAAGTCACAAGGACTTAAGTCCGGGGAGTATGGTGGATGGTACAGTACTTCTCAGTCCCATCGACCGAAAAGAGCAGCCACAGCTTGCGCTGTATGTGCCCGCGCATTGTCGTACAAAATGATGGGTGGGTTGATCAGAAAGTGTTGCCGCTTCTTTCGCAAAGCTGATGGCAGGTGATGCTCCAAAACCGAACAGTAATACTGTGCATTGACGGTCTGCCGTGGAGGGACGTAAAGCGTTAGGATAACATCATCACAGTCGTACACTAGAATCACCATAACTTTAGACCGCTCCATTCGCACCATCAACAGAAACAGGCTCTACTAACGGTATACTACGTCTTCCACATCGGTGGCAACGGGTTTTACACAACGCTGGTGACTACTCTGAAGGACAGTAATAGGTGCAAACATGTAACTCTTTTGTATTGGTTGTGAATAAATAGTTGCCACTATTTATGTTTCAACCCTCGTAGATGCCCTTCGAAGGCTATCTGCAACGCCGTCATTTATCGGAATAAAACCTTATGAGCTGAAGTGGGAATATTCCACGATGTCCCAAAACAAATTTCGCATTTTTTTCAACCGAAATTGACCGAGAAAAAAGGGTTGTATTACGTGTTGAACGCCCCTCGTACATTAATGCTCAGTCTGAGCACACTTTTCTCAATAATAATAATTGGTTGCCATTCCATGCATATGGCTATGAATTATTAGGCGATATTTCTTTATGAACTGGCTGAATAATTTTTTCAGACTGTTTAATTATTTGCATGTCATGTTATTGTGCAGTTACACAAGCTGGTCGTAAAGTAAGATATTCAAAGCAACAAACCTATAAATGAAAACGTATTTATGTGGCAAGCAGCTTGCTGAAAGCCTTTGTGATTGGGGCTGCTTTGGCGGTTTGTATGTCAGGGGTCTTAAGTGTGTCTGATGTACGAATGGTGTTCAATAAGTAATGCAACACATTTTTGCTTTGCCAAGTTCGGTAGAAAAATGTGAACCTGTTGTGGGACATGGTGGAATATTCCCACTCGAGCCGCTATAGTTTCATGAAGTTCCGATACGTAGCGGCGCTAAACGTAGTCTTCAAAATGACGTCTGTAACAGAGGTACTTTCCAAGCAGCGAGTTGTCATTGAGTTTCCTTGGCGGAAAAACAGAGCATCGCAGATATTCACAGGCGCTCGCAGAATGTCTACGGACACCTGGCAGTGAACAAAAGCACAATGAGTCGTTGGGCGAGGCGTCTGTCATTATCACAGCAAAGTCGCGCAAACCTGTGATCTTCTACGTACCGGACGGCCATACACATCTGTGATTCATTCCAAATGATCGACGGATCACAATCGAACGCCTTCCTGCTCGACTGCACGTCTCTGTTGGCACTGCTGACACACTCGTCCACCACTTGGATACTCAAAGGTGTGTGACCGCTGGTTTCCTCGTAGTCTAATAGAAGACCATAAAGAGCAACGATTTTGGCCGAATGAAGGATGCTCTTCAAAAATGGTTCAAATGGCTCTGAGCACTATGGGACTTAACACCTATGGTCATCAGTCCCCTAGAACTTAGAACTACTTAAACCTAACTAACCTAAGGACATCACACAACACCCAGCCGTCACGAGGCAGAGAAAATCCCCGACCCCGCCGGGAATCGAACCCGGGAACCCTGGCGTGGGAAGCGAGAACGCTACCGCACGACCACGAGCTGCGGGCGAAGGATGCTCTTCGCAGGGAACAGTACGTGGATGGTGGGGAGGCTACTGATGCAGTAAGACGTTGGCTCCGAGATCGACGCCGACCGCTGTGGCCGAGCGGTTCTAGGCGCTTCAGTCTGGAACCGCGTGACTGCTACGGTCGCAGGTTCGAATCCTGCCTTGGGCATGGATGTGTGTGATGTCCTTAGGTTAGTTAGGTTCAAGTAGTTCTAAGTCTAGGGGACTGATGATCTCAGATTTTGTGTCCCATAGTGCTTAGAGCCCTTTGAACCATTTTTCCTACATCGACCAGTAGAGTGGTAGCATACGAGCGTACAGATCCTCCCAGTAAGGTAAAGCAAGGCTGTCGTAATGAACGGAGATTATGTTGAAAAATAGGGCTGTGTAGCCAAGAGTGGGGAATAATATTGTGTACTGGAATTCTGGATAAAACCAATCTGCTTTCGGGAGAAAAATGTATTGCATTACTTATTGAACGCATCTCGTAAGTGCTTGATTATGTAAGGCAAGTGAACATGCGTCTTTCAGCAAATTATATAATCCGGACCTCGCCAATAGTCGTACTAATTACAACGGTATATACTGATCGTAGCTGCAATCTTTCAACTGAACCAAATGATAGAGAACTCCTACAAAACGCACCTGGCCTACGGAATAGAGATGGTAAGATGCAGGCAGAGCCCGCCAAGCTATTGGGACGGTGGCAGTTACCAATAGAAAGGGGAAGAGTGACTTGCGTACCTTTGCGGAGACGAGTGTGTAGGCGGAGGTTGGCCACATGCCGAACACCGCCAGGCACCTGAGGATGGGGCTGAGATGTGCGTGGAGGTCTACGGACGGGAGATGGGTCCCAGGGACACGCATCCCCGGCCCAGACCCTGCCTGCCACTGTGCGGTCATCGCAAGAGTGGCGCCGGGCGCGGAGGTAGAGCGCGTCTGGCGAGCGACCTTTCAGCAGCCGGCCGCGCCCGTATAGCGGCTGGGAGGCTACCAGCTGGCCGCTTGCGACATTCCACGGCCCCTGTGGCGCCACTGCAAACAAGTACCGTAACTCTCGGCCTTGAACTAGTTCGATCGCTCTAGTAATCGTACGCCGTTCAATAGGTTACATCCGAAACACCCATGTGTAATCTCATGAAAGGGTTGATGTTCAGTATTCGTATGGATTTAATTTCAGGATCCCAAGAAGGAATTTTGTGGGATGTATTTTGATTGATATATGGTTGCTGGCCATTAATTTGTCCTTAAACTTCAAGGAGACGCATTAAATACAGCTCAGAACTTATAGAAGGTCCCCTTCCCCCCCCCCCCCCCCCCCCCCCCAGTATTTGTGACGAAATTAACGACAAGCCGACAGAAGGAGTTGACATAATTTAGTTCTTTAAATAGGAACTTCATAAAAAAATCCAATTGTACTTTATCTCTCTCTTTACCGAAATATGTTGAATGTATGTGACTTTTTATTTGTTGGTTTGTTATTTGACAACAGAACTGAATGTATCTACAACAAGGTACATGTGTTGCTTAAGGCGAAATGATTTGTGTACCATGTCGCGTATCCTGACGAGTTCGGACTATACAGCACACTCACACAGACCGCACCATTTCATGCTGAGAAAATTATAAAGTTCGAAATAGCTAGATATTTGAACTCTTGAACCGTTAGTTCACTAACTGGTACTGCCAGTTGACAGATTTTTGCCTTTAAAATAGCTCTTTGTTCAAAATGGCGGTCGCGCGGTTCCAGACTGTAGCGCCTAGAACCGCCCGGTCACCCCGGCCGGCAAGTAGCTCTTGAGTAGGAACTTTTAACTGATTGCAATCGTTGTCTTGAATCACGAATAATTACACTGAATGTGCAAATACAAAATTCTGAACTGATTTCAAGATGCAGTTATCTATTTTAATCTTGAGCGAAAGAATTATTCAAGTGCATAATCCGTCGAAATGGCTTCAACTCTTGGTCGGTCACATAACTCATATAGATTCCACTAATATGATGAAGTTCTGTCACCTTATACGTTGATCTCTGGAAGCTGCCGCGCCCCCCTGAAATTCTTTAGTACGACACACACGGAAATGTATTCTACGCCGTGCAGATAGATTATGGGCTCACCTGTGTGCAATGGTGGACTGTCATATATAAATTCGGAGTTCGTGGAGCGGACTGAATGCGATTTGCAAGTTACGTTGTCCAATGATGACAAGAGGTATATTACAACCTCGTAGAAATCGCATATTCTTCCACACAACCGAATTATATGCAACCCCACTCTATAGCGTAGCAATCAATATAACGATTCTTGGTAAGTCAAAAATTAACTCTGAAGACGCACCTAGTTCATACATGTACTGTATAATCTCCTTACAGCATTCTTCGTACATTTAACATCGCATTTTCATCTCATTTTGACTCCAGACATGAAGCTTCTCTTATGTTCCTAAGATGGTGCACGATAATTAACAAGAAATACTCAAGTGTACTGCAAGCACAAACTAAGTTGACATACGGCGCAGTGGCTGATGAGAGCGACCGTAAAGGAATTTCCCATTTACAGTGGCTCCTTTCAGCCACCGTGCAGAGTGTCACCCCAGTTTGCGCATATAGTAGACAATTAAAGCCGGAGTCGCTCCTTCTAGGTCTTATTACTCTTAGCATTACATAAAACAGAACATTGAAGAGGTGAGCGACAGTATTGCTCTGAGAGGCTTATGCGTAAGTATGTCGTCTCTCATATATGACGTAGCAACGTACACAGGATTAGCTCCTTACATCACTCTGTATTTTCTTGCTTTGTGAAATAAGTTTTCAGCTGAGCACTCCCGAAGTCAAGTCTTCACTCGAGAATTCACGACATTCAGAAACAAATGGCCGCAGAATACCAATATCGATAATTTTTCAGAGGTGCATTTGCGGCCTGAAGATGGCATAATGAAATGGCGAAACTGATACTGGAAATCAAATAGCTTCTCGATTTGTACAGTTGTTTGGCGAATTTCTTTGTTAAAGATTTGACCAGCCGCTATCCCACGTTCGCAATGGATCAACAGAGAATAAACCTCTATTGTCAAAAACTGCAAATAATTGGCTTGAAGACTTCGCAGATATTATTGCATGTCCACCAGCAGAAAGAGAAATATTACGGTTTGAAAAGAGCATTCTCGAAAAATCACAGGCATCTAGTGAAAGATTTACAAAATCTTTTACAAACAGAGGATTCGAAACGGTACTTAAATGGTCAAATAAATTACCCTTTGATATTCAGCTTACCGATAGGGGCAAAAAACATACTGTTACAAATCTTTAATGTGATATGGGTAGAAAGTGAAGTTTCTCAAGAATTGACCACACAAATTACTGTACCTATACTAAATCCTAGAAAAAAACCTTCAACAGCAGATTCATGCCGTCCAAATGCACTGTCATCGTGCTGAGCAGCCGGCCGCTGTGGCCGAGCGGTTCTAGGCACTTTAGTCTGGAACCGAGCGACCGCTACGGACGCAGGTTCGAATCCTGCCTCGGGTATGGATGTGTGTGATGTCCTTAGGTTAGTTAGGTTTAAGCAGTTCTAAGTTCTAGGGGGCTGATGATCTCAGCAGTTAAGTCCCATAGTGCTCAGAGCCATTTGAACCCTTTTTTCGTGCTGAGCAAAGACTTTTGAATGTCTTCCCATATTACGTTTCGAGTGGTGGCCAGAACATAATAATTTTTTGCCTGTGTCACGGTATGCCTTTCAGAAAGGGAGGAGCACTGCTGATTATTTAAGCATCCTCACGATGGACACTGAAAAAGTGTTTGACGAAAAAGGTTATCTTACAGCTTTATTTGTGGATATGTCGGGAGCATATGACTGTTAACATATTCTTACTCTTGCTGAAGTTAGACAACTTAGGTTTTCCAAACATTTGTCTTTGTTTTCTTCAAAATTATTTTAAAAAAATGGTTCAAATGGCTCTGAGCACTATGGGACTCAACTGCTGAGGTCATTAGTCCCCTAGAACTTAGAACTAGTTAAACCTAACTAACCTAAGGACATCACACACATCCATGCCCGAGGCAGGATTCGAACCTGCGGCCGCAGCGGTCTCGCGGTTCCAGACTGCAGCGCCAGAACCGCGCGGCCACTTCGGCCGGCCAAAATTATTTAGACCGTACAACTGTTTACATTATAAAGCATCACAACAGTTTATATAGACCCTCCTCAGTGTGAAAAGCTTGCCTCAAGGTGCTATTCTGTGTCCTCACTTATACGCATTATTTTTAGCAGATTTGAAAAACACGTTTGACCCCACTATTCATGTGCTACAATACCCAGATGATGTCTGCATATACTGCAGACAGCATCCATCAGCCTGGAACGTGTTGCTCGTGGACGAATAATGCCGCTGACCTGCTATCCGGACGGCTGCTGAGGAATGGTCTCAATTTGTCACAAATGAAGTCTTCTGTAGTTTACTTTACACGAAAGCACTGAACATATCTGAAATGTGAAAATACGGCCTCTGAATTTGGCCAGGAAGGAAAACGAGGAAGCTCTAGACCAATGGGGATTTGGCAGAGTTCATTCACTGGCACAATTTACAAATTTATTTTGCCTAGACTTAATTCCATTAAACCCAGTTAAGAATTTAATTAAACAACAATTAATTTGTTCCCAGACCGTAAGATAAAATGCTGATGATACACTGTATTGAACTGGGGACCTAGAAACGACGGAGAGGCTTCGTCCCCGTCCTAGCCCTCAGCGGTTCACAACCACACAACTGGCTACAGCAATTCACTCACCCCACTGCCGCCTATACCGAACCCAGGGTTATTGTGCGGTTCGACCATCAGTGGACACCCCTGGGAACGTCTCACACCAGACGAGAGTAACCCTAAATGTTTGCGTGGTAGAGTAACTATGGTGTACGCGGACGTGGAGACAGTGTTTGCGCAGCAGTCGGCGACATAGTGTAACCGAGGCGGAATAAGGCGAACCAGCCCGCATTCGCCGAAGCAGATGGAAAACCGTCTTAGAAACCATCCACAGACTGGCCGGCATACCAGACCTCGGACACTAATCCGACGGGCGGGTTCGTGCCGGGGACCAGCACACCTTCCCGCCCGGAAAGCAGTGCGTTAGACCGAATGGCTAAACGCGCGGGCTGATGATGCACACTTCAAACCAATTTAAGCAGCCATAAAAATTACAAAAATTTCATGAGAAAAACACACCAATAAATAATTTAATGAAATTGAACCGTCCGCATAATAGGCCACTCCCAAAAAATTCTTATACTAAAATACTGAGTGACCAAAGAAGGAGAACAAAAGATTTACAACCTCATACAATAGAAATGGTAGCAAGGCTTACACGGTTTCACAATAATACTCAAATAATTAAAATTTACATTAAATAAGAATGGCTGTAAAGATCTCAGCCACTAGTAGAATATTTAAGTAACTTAAAGGTTATAAAAAGGGAGGCTCTTTTAATTAACAATAGAACGACTCAGAACTGCTCTAAAATTTCTATTTACCTTTAAACAGTAGCGTTAAAGGCCACGGCTGCGCTTGGAAGGAATAGCACTGCAGAACATGGATAGCACGAGCTTTCGCTGTCCAAGGCTTGTGCACAGAATGCCACAAACAGCGTGCTGTGTTAGCCGACTGGGCCCAGAATGGAAACGATCGTATGGCGTCAGTGGCCGGGAGTTCCCAGTCAGGAAGTTCGGCCGCCAAATGCAAGTCTTATTGAGTGCTACGCTACATTGGGCGACTTGCGCGTCGAAAATGGAAAGCCCTTTTTCCCAGAGGTAGTCTGCTTTTCATGTCCTCCTTGCTCGGTCCGTCATGGGTTGTTTTGCAGCCTAGGTAGCAGAATTCCTTAACTTCATCTACTTCATGATCATCAATCCTGATGTTCAGTTTCTCGCTCTTCTCATTTCTGTTACTCCTCATTACTTTCGTCTTTCTTCGATTTACTCTCAATCAGTAATCCGTACTCAGCTTACCGTTCATTCCATTCAGCAGATCCTGAAACTCTTCTTCACTTTCACTGAGGGTAGCAATGTCACGAGCCAACCTTAACATTGACATTGTTTCACCATGAATACTGATTCCACTCTTGAACATTTTTGAATGCCATCACGGATTCTTCGACTATAGATTGAACAGTAAGACTCTGCATCACTGTCTTACACCCTTTTTAATCCGAGTACATCACTCTTGGTATTCCACTCTTATTATTCCCTCTTAGCTCTTGTAAATGTTATATATTACCGGTCTCTCCCTGTAGCTTACCCCTCTTTTCCTTAGAATTTACCGAGCGAGGTGGCGCAGTGGTTAGCACACTGGACTCGCATTCGGGAGGACGACGGTTCAATCCCGTCTCCGGCCATCCTGATTTAGGTTTTCCGTGATTTCCCTAAATCGCTTCAGGCAAATGCCGGGATGGTTCCTTTGAAAGGGCACGGCCGTTTTCCTTCCACATCCCTCCCTCACCCGAGATTGCGCTCCGTCTCTAATGACCTCGTTGTCGACGGGACGTTAAACACTAATCTCCTCCTCCTCCTCCTTAGAATTTCGGACATCTTGCACCATTTTACATTCTCAGACGTTTTTTCCAGGTCGACAAATCCTATGAATGTGTCTTGATTTTTTTTAGTCTTACTTCCATTATCAACCGCAACCTTAAAAATGCCTCTCTGGTGCCTTTGTCTTTCCTGAAGCCAAACTGATCGTCATCTAACACATTCTCAGTTTTCTTTTCCATTTTTCTGTATGATATTCTTGTCAGCAGCTTGGATACATGAGCTGTTAAACTGATTGTGCGATAATTCCACTTCTCCCAATGAGTTTAGAAATTCTTGATGGAATATTATCCATCCATTTTGCCTTATTTGATTTTAAGTCTTCCGAAGCTCTTTTAAATTCTGCTTCTAGTACTGAATCCTGTATGCCTTACCTATCGACTCATATTTCTTCTTCTATAACATCAGATAAGTCTTTCCCCTCATAGAGGCCTTCAATGTACTCTTTCCACCTATCCGCGCCCTCCTCTGCACGTAAGAGTGGGATTCCCACTGCACTCTTAATGTTACCACCCTCGCCGAAGGTTGTTTTAACTTTTCTATATGATGAGTCAGTCCTTCCGACAATCATCTCTTTTTTGATAGCTTCAAACGTTTCATGCAGCCATTTCGCCTTCCTTCCTACTTATTTCATCCTAAATGATTCCTATTTTTGTATTCCTGAATATCCCTGAACATTTTCGTACTTTCTTCTTTCATAGATCAGCTGAAATATGTCCTCGCAGTTATCTTCTTTGTACCTATGTTTTCTTTTAACTTCTATGACTGCCCTTTCTTAGAAATGTCCACTCCTCTTCAACTGCACGGCCTAGTGAACTTTCTTCTGCTCCTTCCCTTACAATCACATTCCAGTCCCCCATGACTAGCAGAAGTTCATCTTCTTTTACGTTCTACATCACCCGTTCAATATTCTCATTTAGTTTAATTATCAATCACTTCATCTTCAGCTTGCGGCATATATACCTGAACTATTATTGTCGGTATTGGTTTGCTCTCGATTCTGATGAGAACAACCCTATCATTGTACTGTTCACAGTAACTCATTCTCTGTTCTACATTCCTAATCGTAACGAATCCCACTCCCGTTATACCATTTTATGCTGCAGTTGATATTACCCTATACGCATCTGACCAGAAATCCTTCTCTTCTTTCCATTTCACTTCACTGACCCCCACTATATCTAGACTGAGCCTTTGAATTTCCATTTTCAGCTTTTATAGCTTTCCTACCACGTTCAAAATTCTGACAACCCACGCCCCGACTCGTAGAACGTTATCCTTTTCGTTCGTATTTAATCATTTTTTTCTCATGGTCACCTCCCCCTTGGCGGTCCCCTCCCGGAGATCCGAATGGTGGATTATTCCCGAATCTTTTGCCAGTGGAGAGATCATCATGACACTTTTTCAGTTATAGGCCACATGAACTGTGGATACACTTTATATGTCTTTAATGCAATGGTTTCCATTGCCTTCTGCATCCTCACGCCGTTGATCACTGCTGATTCTTCAGCCAGGGACAGTTTCCCACCCAAATGACAAGAGAGTGCCCTGAACCTCTGTCCGCTCCTCCGTCCTCTTTGACAAGGCTTTTGGTAGACTGAGGGTGACTTCTTAAGCCGGAAGTCTTCCGCCGCCAAAGCTGATGATTTGTATTCAGCCGTGCGGAGTGGCCGTGCGGTTTGAGGCGCCATGTCACGGATTGCGCGGCCTCCCTTAGGCATTCGTGTGTGTGTTGTTCTTAGCATAAGTTAGTTTAAGTTATAATAGTTTAAGTAGTGTGTAAGTCTAGGGACCGATGACGTCAGCAGTTTGATCCCTTAGGAATTCACCCACATTTGAAAATTTTTATTCAGAATTCAAGCGATGGCGGTGTTCGAACCCGGGACCGAGCACATTTCGACTACTAATCAAAGACACTATTCCTACACGACAGACGCTTAGAACTGACTGTTAGTAATATTAACAAGGGTATTTTAAAGAAAAGAGATTTTGACCTGAGATCTGGTTATATTCATGGTATTATTCTCCAGTCTATTGTTAACAATACTGAGGTCCTGGTTTACGATAAGCTCCCATTCTATGGTAAGATTTCGGAGAAGATTGGTGCCAGTCTCAAAACAAAAACATTTTGTACCTCAGAGCGTTGGTTGTAAATATAGGTGTAGAGAAAGTTCTACAGCTTGTAAATTTGATGAGTCTAGTGTTTATAGTATCCAATGTGGTGACTGTCTAACGCAATGTATTGGCTAGACCATTTAATACACGATTCCGGGAACATCTTAATTTGACCATATCGAAGTGAGCCTTAAGCCCACATCTCCGCGAAACGGGACATACAGTTACAAACTTGCACTCCAATTTATCTATGATGGACCGTCAGCAGAAAGGCCTCATTCTCAACATCCTTGAGGAGGTTGAAATTGTTCGCAGTAAGAGCACACTTCTATTGCATACTTTAAGAAACCGAATAGAGCTAAGACTTTGCGATGTTCTAGGTAATCCGTTGGCTCCCACGACGTTTTGTATTTACTTTTAGTGCCTTATTCCGTCACTAATTCTAGCATTCCCGCTAATACAATGAGCTATCCTGATGATAGCCACGTCTTCGTTTCTACTATGTTCTTTGGTTCCTAGATACAATGTTCTACTGTTAGGGGGCTCCCCAGTGTTTGGAGTTCAAAATTCCTCTGAGGCTTTCATGTGTTGTGGTCTCCATCGGTCGGTCGCTATCGCCTCCGGACACATGGCGAACCCAGAATACAGCGGACCGCCTTCCTTTGCCCACACGACAAACAACTACATGGTATGTAAATTTCGTATATTCAGGTTATGTTAGGTGGTTCATTAATCTGTTCTTCTGGTCCCCCAGGTTTTCCATTATAAATCAAATATCAATAGAGTAAGGTTTGTAACCTCGAAGGAAACGGTCTATTAACACACAGGCAACATGGGTTTAGAAAACATCGTTCCTGTGAAACACAACTAGATCATTATTCACATGAAATGCTGAGGGCTATTGACAAGGGATTTCAGATCGATTCCGTATTCCTGGATTTCCGGAAGGCTTTTGACACTGTACCACACAAGCGGCTCGTGGTGAAATTGTGTGCTTATGGAATATCGTCTCAGTTATGTGACTGGATTTGCGATTTCCTGTCAGAGAGGTCACAGTTCGTAGTAATTGACGGAGAGTCATCTAGTAAAACAGAAGTGATTTCAGGCGTTCCCCAAGGTAGTGTTATAGGCCCTTTGCCGTTCCTTATCTATATACGAGTGCTAAAAGGAACTCGTTAAACTTCGGTAACACGATAAATCAGTCTAATCTAAAGGCCGTAAATTCAACTAAATACCTAGGTATTACAATTACGAACAACTTAAATTGGAAAGAACACATAGAAAATGTTGTAGGGAAGGCCAACAAAAGGCTGCGTTTTATTGGCAGGACACTCAGAAAATGTAACAGACCTACTAAGGAGACTGCCTACACTACGCTTGTCCGTCCTCTTTTAGAATACTGCTGCGCGGTGTGGGATCCTTACCAGGTAGGACTGACGGAGTACATCGAAAAAGATCAAAGAAAGGCAGCACGTTTTGTATTATCGCGAAATAGAGGAGAGAGTGTCACAGAAATGATACAGGATTTGGGCTGGAAATCATTAAAATGAAGGCGTTTTTCGTTGCGACGGAATCTTCTCACGAAATTCCAATCACCAACTTTGTCCTCCGAATGCGAAAATATTTTGTTGACACCGACCTACATAGGGCGGAACGATCACCACGATAAAATAAGGGAAATCAGAGCTCGTACGGAAAGATATGGGTGTTCATTCATTTCACGTGCTATACGAGATTGGAGTAACAGAGAATTGTGAAGATGGTCAATGAACCCTCTGCCAGGGACTTAAATGTGATTTACAGAGTATCCATGTAGATGTAGACAATGGTTTTTGATCTCTTTTGCCCTTCATCTGCATTCAGTTTTCATAATCAGGTGATATTGCATAAAAAGGAGAAAATCCTTATAATCCGCATAATTAAAAAAAATTGAGGACAGCCAATAAAATGTACCTAAATAAAAAGAGTTTACAACGTGCTGGATTAATCGCAGGATAGCAACTCATATTAATCATTCCGATATAGTAACAGCCATATTTGCTGAATTAGGTTTTTATTTAGTTTATGACCCGAATGTAGACCTCAGTTAAATAAAAAGTGAATCTTGCGATTTTGGCTGTTTCTCAATCGAACTAAACGAAAAGTTTAGCGCATCGAGACGCTCCCAACTTTCGTAGTTGAATCCAAACATTTTAAGAGCGGAAGTAGTCAAACAATAGTAACCTGCAGACGCACTGTGGCAAACAAATGTGTAGCAAATGTGTTAATATGATTAAAATGTAATACAAGAAGAATAAAATAAGATAGCATCAGTAGAGGGTCTGTGTGAGAAATGTAGTCCATTAATCAGCCCTGTAACGATAAAGGGCGTAAATGGATAGCGATCACGCTCCCTTCTCTCCCAAGTAGGCCAGAAAGCTTCAATAATATTAATATTTATTGACCAAGGGACATATGGAAATTCATCCTAATGTTCACCAGTCCTGGACGATGAAAGCTGTGTGAACAGTGCCCTTTCGTCTTGTAAGACATCATCACCACTGGGGAACAAACATTGTAGCATGGGATGGACCTGATCAATCTAAATGTTCACATAATCCTTTCCAGTAATCACACCCTGGTGAGTAACCGTGTGGCCTATGGAATACCACGGTACTGCCGCTACGTCATCACCGAACCCCGCCATGCTTCACTTTTCGGACCTAAACTAGCCGCGAAGTTGGAAACAGCATGAAAAAAGACTCATCCGACCACACGACTTTCTTCAATTTCTCCATAGCCCAGGTTATATGACTTCGGCACCACGTTTCCCTGTTACGGGCATTTGCGTCACTGATAAGTGATTTTCGAATCCTTCTTTCGTGTTGTTTTGGTGCTGACAGGGTTTACGACTGCAACATTCTGTTCCGCAGTGACTTTTACGGCTGTCGTTCTCTTATAAAATCACAGTCCTCTTCAACGACGACCACTCAGCGATAACACAACACGCACTTCCATCCGCTTTGTGACTTACCGAATGTTGTTTTTCTGCTTTCTGTGTATGCAATACAAATCTTCGATACAGTGCCTCTTGTAACACCAAACACTTCGGATACCTTGGTTACGGAAGCGCCCACCATACGAGAACCAACATATTGCCCACATTCGGATTCACGTAGCTCCAGCATAATGTACTCACAACTATACAAAACGGTGTCCTGACCACGACTGACACTTGCAACGTATTTAGGACAGTGCCCGAGTGCCGTTCATGGTCAAATACAACAGTGTAACATACAGACTTAAAATAGCGTACGCACTTTATGTTCAAGACTGCAGGTGTCGCACTATTGTTCACAGGGCGTCAGAGGTATAACTGGAGATATTTTTATTCGTGGCTGAGGATAGTATACTGAGCAATATTCCATCAGTATTTACTTCATTTGCAGACTAATAACTATAACCATTAGGAGTAGAATGTTTTTAGGTTTGTTAGTACTTCGAAGTCCATGTGGCAAGAACAAGCCATTGATGCTCATTTACCGAGCGAGGTGCCGTAGTGGTTAGCACACTGGACTCGCATTCGGGAGGACGACGGTTCAATCCCGCGTCCGGCCATCCTGATTTAGGTTTTCCGTGGTTTCCCTAAATCGTTCCAGGCAAATGCCGGGATGGCTCCTTTGTATGGGCACGGCCGACTTCCTTCCCCGTCCTTCCCTAATCCGATGAGACTGATGACCTCGCTGTTTGGTCTCTTCCCCCACACAACCCAAACCCAACCCTAATGCTCATTTTCTGGACGCAAAACGGTTAGTCTATACTAACAAGTGTAGTCCCACCGAGCGGTGCAGTTACGACTGTGCAGAAAACATTCGGTAATAAATAATGTGACGTGTTTGCGGGAAGACTGTTGAACACAAAGAAGAAATAATGAATCCCAAGAGTTGGTCGGCTATATTTCGGTTTTATTTCCTATACGTATCACAAATAAAATCTAAAACCTGAAATACAGATTGTCGACGGGCTTCTTTTTACAAAACATACTTGCTTCATTGTTGGATGTGTTTAAAAGAGCCAAGTCGAACGCTATGCCATCTGAAATGAAGAGCAAAGTGTAGAATTGATTTTTTTTATTCTGACAATATCTACATGTGTTATGTCTTCTGTATCTGTTGCTGTGCACCACAACTCTTTGTAATTTTTCTGTTTATAGTTTTAAATGAGTTTCTTAAACTTATAGGGGACATCTTTCACGCTTCATATAGTGTGTACAGGCTAGATGTATACAGAAACATTTGTTTATATTTCCGTATCTATCAAGGTTTATAATTTTATCTGTCCAACATTCTGCAAAGGAGCTTCAACATTTTATGCACGTTGATATAGTTCACTGTGGACACCGTTTGTAGCCTGACAGATATCGAAAGGGTTCTCCATAAGCATGACAGGTTTACGGCCTCTACTGTGGCGTAGATCCGTTGTCTCAAACCTATCACATCTCTAATCTTTATCATATAAACAATGCCATCGATAAACCCCCATGTACTGAAATCCAGTGGCGTCAGATCGGAAGACGGATAGGGCCAGGCAGTGCCCCTGCCCCTCCCCGCCACCCCTTTCGATCCAGCGCTCAGGAAATGTCTCATTGAAAAGTGTGGTAACATCGCCACGTTAGCACGTTAGTGGGGGGGGGGGGGGGGGGGCGAGCACCAGCCTGCTGGATGTGAGGCATCTGTAGTACTGCATAGCTCGCTAACTTGTCGCGATAGGTGTGCCCTGTCACTGGCATGATGCGTCATGCGACGCAGTGCTGTTCATGGAATGGCGAGGATCATGTCTTGGAGAGTGTCTCTATCGACTGCGTATTTATCCAACAACATAAAATGTCCAGTTCTTTCGTTGAAAGGATTTGTCTGTATACACCAGTAGCCCGAACACCCTGTATACAAATGAACATATATAGCTTACATGAAACAATTTGTTTTGATTTACGAGGATCTTGTTCCTCAGGAAAATTACGTTTCAGGTTTCAGGAATAATTTTGCATATTAACTGTGGAGAAACAGCTGCAATGAATTAGAGGTCTTAAGTTGTGCCAGTACTTAAAAACCGAATCATAGGTAAGAGCGTATCCTCACAGCTTATAGCTTCTCTCTTCACATTATCGATATTCAGGTCATTGACGAACATTGGCAGCTTTGATAAGTGTTCTCTGTCCATTAGAAAATAATTTCGGAAATCGTCCGGTCTCAGCTGGCGTGGGTGAATTTCTTCTTTTGAAGACGCTGCTTCTTTCCTCACAGCATATCAGCTGTACAACACCAAGGCAAGTCCCAGTTTTTTCGTTTCTACAGATGCCTCGTAACGTCATAATGTGTGGCATCAACAGTAATACAATCTCAACGTACATAAAATAAAGAACAAGCATCCAGCGATAGGAATAAGGCGGCGCTGTGGTCGTTGCGTGCCGTTGGTCCGAAAGTGTGCAGGATGCCACGAAATTAGTCGGCTCGTCGGTCGGTCGATAACTTTACCTTTAGGTATAAATATTTTGTTGTGTCCGGTTGGAGTCCGGTGAGAGTGCATCGTTGTTGTTAACAGAGCTGCCGTCTTATGAAGTTTTCGTGCACTCAGAGCCACTGTTATCATGTGAGTCGGACGAAAGCAATTTTGTTGCCGTCAGGATCGGTTATGGTGCACATAATCTAGACATCCAAACTAGATGGATTCTGGGACTCTGGGCCCCCGCTGCAATGTGACAAGTCCGTAGTCTGATAGGACCGGGCCAGTGCAGGCACCACTAGACATCTGGATGAGGAAAACCTGCTGTCTTTTCCAAACGCGACCGTGAACGACAGAGTGCCAGTACCAAAGGTGAATTCGCACCTGACGAAAGATGCTGCTCCAACCTGTCGAGAGGTCAACCAGAAACGTAATAGTCGCTACAAGATGTAAGACGGTCTACAAATTCAGGACGGCCGAAAACGGCGGCGCAAAGAGAAGATCGAAGAAGTGCGATGCGGCACGGCGAACAAGGAAGACCAGGCATCGAACCCCCCCTCCATCTCACACCTTGTTTTTCGGAGGAATTTGACCGCACGTCCGTAGGCCAATCGGACGTTGGTTCAAATGGCTCTGAGCACTATGGGACTTAACAGCTGTGGTCATCAGTCCCCTAGAACTTAGAACTACTTAAACCTAACTAACCTAAGGACATCACACACATCCATGCCCGAGGCAGGATTTGAACCTACGACCGTAGCAATCGGGCGTTGACTCAGCCACTTTAACCAACGACGGGACTGACTGCCAGGAAATACAAGCAATGACGGCACCACACTTTTGAAGTAGCCAAAGGGAAGAAGACCTTCAGTCGCCGATCGCCACAGAGATATCAGGCCGCTCAGCGGGCATAACAACATATCTTAACCAACAACGCATATCAAAGCCTGAGCCTGAACGCGCTACACCACCGCAGAAGAAAACAGCATCCAGTCGATTCAACATGGCACCTGTTCTGCCTTATCACGCTGCCAACCCAGATAAATCGAACGGTGCCCTCACGGCCTTTATTAACACCGTTTTACGAGCCATGTGTGGTCTGCTCCAAGTACTACGTCCACACCATGGAAGAATACACAAAGCTTTTTAAATTCTGCCACTATGTACCTATCACAAGCCGCCCAAAGGGTGAAGAAAACTGTCATCAAACGACTATCATAATCAGGTACCGGAAGGAGAAATAAAAGAGGAGCTCATATGGGAAGGAATTCAGGCACTCACGTGCATCAATTCAAGCGAATGGACAACGACGATGGCGGGTTAATACCACAATCGGTGTTCGCAGTAACGACGCCCAATGACGAAGCAGCTCAAGCGATTCACGACGTTAAGTATTTCAACCACATGAAAGTTCGTATCGTGGACAACAGTGTAAAGGTAGAACCGACACCTGTGTGGGAAGTCTCGTGCCCTCAAAGTCCTACTGAAGAACAAGGCCGCGAATTGCACCAACTGCGGAAAGGCGCACCCTGCATCTTGGAGACGGTGTGAGGATTACCAAACAGCACTGAAACGCTACAAACCGCCAGCAACCAGCATGCTTTGTACCGCACCTTTCACTGCACAGAAAAAACCGGACAAGGTCGATTTCCCTCCATTACGGCGGAAGGGAAGAGCTGCTCGACGACCACCTAGCGGATTCACTTCGACCCCAGCCGCCTCTATGCGTGACATGGGAGACGAGCAGCGACCTCAGCAAACAACGCTGAAGTCAATGAGGCCTTGGGTAAAATTACATCGCTCACTGCAAGAAGGGCAGTCTCTTGAAGAACGTAGTGGAAAGAAGCAAGGAGATGAAGAAATCCTAAGAAACCTTCATGAAGACTATCATCCTTGTAGAAGCGCTTGTTACTTTTGCAGATTAAGTTAAATCGTGGCGAACAACGACAGGAAGAACCTACTTATTTGCATTTGGTATGCAAATGGAGTATGCAGCAAAAAGGTGTAAGTTCAGGATTTCATCTCCCAATTTATCGTTGCTGTTTTCCTCCTAATGCAGACCCGTCTCTGGCCAACTGGGACGTTCAAGTTACGGGCTATGATCAGCTGTCATTCTGATAGAATCAATAGATGAGGAAGTGGCACCACCATCTTCGCCATCAAACCATCACCCGTACAGATTAATTTGGAGGCCAATGCAGTTACTGTTAGGACAGTGGTGGACTGAATCACTTTTGTGGTGACATAACAACACCTACCCCCCCCCCTCCCCACACAAACTCTTCATTGTTCGAATGGACTGTATTGCTTCTTCCAAAGCTATTATAAAGTTTTTGTGAGTAGAGATATCAACGATAAACATTCCTCCTAGAATTTCAAAAGAGTTAATGCTCAATGGAAACAACTATTGGACTTCTAACATGATCTAGACGACGACACATGAGGGCTCGCGAACCCGATGTACATTCTGAGGTCCCGGGTACAATGTCCAAACGTATAGGACATCGCACTAATGAAGGATCTTGGACATGAACCGGAGCTGTGGACTATTAATAATCTCACTTCGGATCAGTGGCCAGGTCTTTGGAACGTCAGGAGGTCAGTGTCGCCGACTTCTCCTAGGATGGCGCTGTGCCAGTTCTCAAAATGTCTACACAGTAATATACAACCTACAATGGACGTGTGATCAAGGTAACAAATCAGAGCAGCCATCGTATTTCTGACCCCCAGAATTATGAACGCTGATCACCTCGCCTCCGTCACTGTCATCAAAGATCAATTGCAACAGGATCCGCTGCCACCCCTGCTTCAGGAGTTAAAAGCGCAAAAGAATACACACAGAAGGCAATGGCAAACGACACGAAATCCCTGTCACAGGTGGGCATTACATCGGCAGGAATGTGAACTCCACACAAGCGAAACAACAATGAGAATGGCGAGTAAATACCACAGTCGGTGTTCGTAGTAACGACGCCCAATAACAAAGCAGATAACATGATTCATGATGTTAAGTATTTCAACTACATGAAAGTTCGCATCGTGGACAACAGGGTAAAAGCGAAATCGATGCAGTGTCGAAGGTGCCAGTGGTGGACCCACATCAACAACTGCTGCTGGCTTCCGGCCAGAATCGCGGAACAAAGTCTGGGAAGACAGAATGACCACCTTTCTGTAGCAGTCAGGACGAGTGGCGCCTTGTTTGAAGGGTCAGGGCGGACAAAGACCCCGCATACCCGTTATACAGTGGCCATGGACTTACAGAAACCCTCTCTGTTGGGCTGAAACGTTTGCTACATCTTTGAAAGCCCAGACTTCACTGCTCCAGGAACGGTTGGATGTTGTGGAACGGGCATTTGAGCTCACCGCCAATGAATTGCTAACGGTTTACTATGCCTTCCACATCGGTGGCAACGGGCTCTTCACAACACTGGTGACTACTTCGAAGGACAAAAAATGGTTCAAATGGCTCTGAGCACTATGGGACTTAATTTATGTGGTCATCAGTCCCCTAGAACTTAGAACTACTTAAACCTAACTAACCTAAGGACATCACACACATCCATGCCCGAGGCAGGATACGAACCTTCGACCGTAGCGGTCGCGCGGTTCCAGACTGTAGCGCCTAGAACCGCTCGGCCAGTCCGGCCGGCACTTCGAAGGACAGTAACAGGTGCAAACAAGTAACCCTTTTGTATCGGTTGTGAATAAATAGTTGCCACTATTAAAGTTCCAACACTCGCATTAACCTTGTGATTTTCTTATCCGAATAAATTAGCAGTGTCGCTAATCCACGCTGCTTACTGTGCAATCTTCCAGAAGAAAATCGTATATTTGTAAAACCTTTTGTGGCACATAAAAAATTGTCCCCATTCCCTTGCGGCAAAACTTGGTGCGCTCTACGACAGTTACAATTCCATCGCGTATGTGTTCTGGTCTTTCAATATTGCTTGAAGCATTTTGTCAGGATTTCAAAAATTAGATAATACTTTTGGAGGGAGACGACCAAGGAAGGTACTACAGTAGCACCGTTGCAAAGACAGGTAAAACTTTGGATTTTAACAATGGCACAAGCTATAACAGTTTCATCATAAACACTGATTTTCGTTAATAATACGGAATTTTAACATTAAAAGTGGGAAGTTTTGTAATATCAACTATTAATCGCAATTAAGTGTACCTAAATACTGACATTGAGCAAAGTTCACTCGAATGCACGAATTTTATTTAAAATTACTGTCGCAGACGTCAGAGCAGCAAATGTTCTTGTTTCTCTCTCTCTCTCTCTCTCTCTCTCTCTCTCTCTCACACACACACACACACACACACGTAACCACACAGAAATAGGATCCAAAACGATTACAAACATCAAGCTCAGTTTTATGAACATAGCGTCCCGTAATCACAGCCACTGAGTCACTGACAGGATAAATTACACAACATCTGCATGCATAACTAATTTCTTATTTAAGTGTTATGACAAATGTATGCTCTGCTTGTCAGTGTCATTTGTTTTGTCAAATTGAACAAGCTGCGTTAAGTTACCGGTTGTTACAAGTGGAACAATATTTTTCAGTTCGGCGTATTGCCTCGGATTCCACTGACTGAAGAGTGGAGAATATTCACCAGTGGAGCACAATGGATTTACATTATACAACAACACTAACTGATCAAAAGTATCCCGACATCTGTTAGTATAAATTAATACTAGGTGTGTGCACCCTTGCCGGCCGGTGTGGCCGAGCGGTTCTAGGCGCTTCAGTCTGGAACCGCCGGACCGCTACGGTCGCAGGTTCGAATCCTGCCTCGGGCATGGATGTGTGTGATGTCCTTAGGTTAGTTAGGTTTAAGTAGTTCTAAGTTCTAGGGGACTGATGACCTCAGATGTTAAGTCCCATAGTGCTCCGAGCCATTTGAACCATTTTTGTTCACCCTTCGCCTTTATAAGGGGCTTGGACTCTGCTAGGGATACTTTCAGTGCGGCACCTGAGTGTATGTGGAGGAATGGTAGCCCATTGTTCCTCAAGTGCCGAAACCAGAGAAAGTAATGATGGTGGACAGCGGGGTCCCTAGCGAGATCGACGTTCTGACGCCTCCCAAAGGTGTACCATGCGTTCAGGTAGGGGCTCTTATCCAACCAGTCCATTTCAGGAATGTTACTGTCCAGAAACCATTCCCTCACAGATGGTGGTTTACGGGACGGTGCAACTGTCTTGCTAATACAAGCAATCGTCGTCTCCAACTTGTTCGTCTACTGTATGCTATACAATGTGTCCATATCCATATGCATTTAGCGTTTTCTTCAGCAGGAAGAGGATTACAACCTATCGCGAGAAACGCCCTCATATCGTAATACCACCTACTCCATTCTTCACTGTTTGCACTGCACATAATGGCAGATAACGTTCACCAGGCCATCGGACTGCCAGAAAGTATAGCGCGATTCATCAGTCCAAATCACTCGCTTCTAGTCATCCGCTGTCGAGTGACACCGCTCTTTACACCGCTCCATGTATCGCTTAGCACTGATTAGAAATGTGTGACTTCTGCTCGACCATTGTGACACACTCTTTTCAACTCCCTGCTCATAGTCATTGAGCTAGACACACTTTTGGTAACACTATAGAACTCACGTGTAACATTGTGGATAGACTACAACCGTGTCTCACTCCCTTCTCAACCACCGCTTCCGTTTCCTGTCCTTCGACTTTCAAAACTGCAGTCTGATTTCTGTACAAATTTTAAATAACTTTTCGCTCCCTGTGTTGTATTCCCATTGCCTTCAGAATTTCAAAGAGTGTATTCCAGTCAATACTGTCAAAAACTAGCTCTAAATCTACAAAACCTATAAACGTAGGTTTGCCTTCCTTCGTTCTATCTGTCTTCTAACGTAAGCCGTATGGTTACTGTTGCCTCGTGTGTTCCTACGCTTCTCCAGAACCCAAACTGATCTTCCCCGATGTCCTCTTCCACTAATTTTTCATTTCTTCTGTAAATAATTCGTATCATTTGTTTGTAAACATGACTTACTAAACTGATGGTTTGGTTTTATTCACACCTTCTTTGGAATTGGTGTTATTACATTCTTTCTACACCTTTAACCAGTATACAATGAGGTGATAAAAGTCATGGAATGGCGATATACACATATACATATGGCGGTGTCATCGCGAATACAAGGCTTAAGAGGGCAGTGCATTGCCGGAACTGTCATTTGCATTCAGGTGATTCATGTGAAAAGGTTTCCGACGTGATTGTGCTCGTACGAAGAGAATTAACAGACTTCCTACGTGGAATGTGATTGTCCACAGCATTATTGTCCAGAGTGGAATTGTAGTTAAGAACTAGACGCATGGGACATTCCACTTAGGAAAACGTTAGGAAATTCAGTGTTCCGAGTGAATGTCAAGAGTTTGCTACGAATACCAAATCTCATGCAACCTTTCTTCACGAGCAATGGAGTGGCCGACGGCCTTCACTCAACGACCGAGAGCAGCGTCGTTTGTATAGAGTTGTCAGTGCTAACAGTCAAGCAAAACTGGGTAAAATAACTGCAGAAAGCAATGTGTGACCTACGACGAACTTATCCTTTAGAACAGCGTGGCTAAATTTGACGTTAATCGGCTGTGGCACCAGACGACCGACGTGACTGCCTTTGATAACAGCACGACATCGCACGCAGCGCCTCTTCTGGGCTCGTGACCATATCGGTTGGACCCTACACGACTGGCAAACCGTGGTTTGGTCAGATGAATAAGTTTAATTTCGGTTGGTAAGAGCTAAAGGTAGGGTTCGAGTGTGGCGCAGACCTCACGAAGTCATGGACCCAAGTTGTCAACGAGGCACTGTGCAAGCCGGTCGTGGCTGCATAATGGTATGGGCTGTATTTACGTGGAATGGACTGGGTCGTCTGGTCCAACTCAACCGATCATTGACTGGAAATGGTTATGTTCGACTACCTGGAGATCATTTGCAGCCACACATGGACTCCATGTTCCCAAACAACGATGAAATTTTTATGGCTGACAATGCGTCACGTCACCGGGGCATAGTTGTCCGCAATTGGTTTAAAGAACATTCTGGACAATTCAGACAAACGATTTGGCTACCCAGATCGCCCTGCATGGATATCATCGACATTTATGGGATATAATCGAGAGGTCAGCTTGTGCACAAAATCCTGACCGGCAACACTTTCGCAGTTGTGGATGGTTCAGTATTTCTGCAGGGACATTCAAAGAGTGTAGTCCAGTCAATACTGTAAAAAACTAGCTCTAAATGTACAAAACCTATAAACATGTGTTTGCCTACCTTCGACCCGTCTTCTGACGTAAGTCGTATGGTTAGTATTGCCTCGTGTGTTCCTACACTTCTCCGAAACCCAAACTGATCTTCCCGACGACTTGTTTGAGTCTATGCCGCGTCGAGTTGCTGCATTACGCTGGCCAAAAAGAGGTCCGACTTTCGTCACTTCAGTGTAATTCTTGTGGGAAATCTCTTCTGACGACCGATTTCGCTCAGCTTATTCCTTATAGACTTACGTGTTATGGTTTTTTTTTTTTTAATATATGGATGGGTAACCTACTCATCGCACTGGTTACAGAGGAGTAAATTAACTAAATCTCAGAACAACCAGGCTAGAGAAGAAGAAATTCGTGTAGTGAAAATATACTTGTAGTAAGTTAAATTATTGAAAAAGTCGGAAATTAGAATTGGGGACGCATTTAGCATTTAGTCTTTAGAAAGCCTTTTTATGGAAAACGTTGGCAATAAAAGATTTTACAAAACATCTTATTAATATCATAAGAATGTATATGTAAATACAACAATAGTTATAAGGTCAGGTGTGAAAATGTCAGCTGAAATTTTAATAATTCAAGGTGTTCGACAAGGGTGCACTCTATCATCAGCTTTATTTAATTTACATATTCACGACCAGTTACCAAATGAAAAGATGAAATACACTTAGGAATTAGAATAGGATGTATTGTATCATTAAATACTCCGTTATATGCCAATGACCAGTTAATTACACATGAAAAGGAAGATAATTGACAGAGAGCAGTATATTACAATATAACTATATCTTAAAATAAAACAAAGGTAATGGATTTCAAAGGAAAGAGTCAAGTCAGATCGAAAAAATAATAAACGGGAAAATTTTAAAGCGAGTATTCTATTTCAGTTATTTAGGACGTGATATTAGTTTTACCTACGACAATGACATTGAGAAGATGGTAAATAAATATGATGTTATCTGCGGAACAATTGGAAGAACTTCGGAAAGAAAAACAAAGAAAGAAACAGAAATGAAATTCTACAAAGTTATCGCTGTACCTACTCCTGTAAATGGTTCCGAGTCATGGATACAACAAAAAAAGAAACATCACGCATACAAACAGCATAGATGAGTTTCATGAGGCATGTAAGAGGCTGTAATCAAATGGATAAAATAAGGAATGAAACAATAAGATCAGATCTGAACACCTTTTCAATTGATTGCAGGATAGAAGAGAGTAGAATGAAATGGAATGACCGCATTGATAGAATGATAGAAAATAGATCTCCAATAAAGATAAAGATTTATCGGTCGGATGAAAAAGAGAACCAGGCAGACATCGTAAGAGTTGGATGGGTGGATGATAAGAGACCAGAACAGGTTATTACATCACCTAACCCTTGAAGGAGATGATGATGGTTTCGCACCGCTTCATTTTACTAAACGTGATTACAAAATTAAAATTTGTTATTTATACATAGAAAAAAACTGAAGAATTTTTTTGAGTATTTGGGCTGGGGTTGGGGCCGGGGACACAGTTTTCTCACTTCTGGAGGACGCGCATTGTCTCCCTGGCACGATTCTGGACACGACGAATGTTGTCCTCATTATTTTGTAGTGAAACTCTCCGTTATTTCAAGTTGAGTTACTTGACATGATACACATGGCATTCTGGTTCGTTTAGGTACTTCAGACGATAGAAAAGTGCATGTTGAGAGTAACTGCGTAATAACTAACGCCAGACCTACACGCTGCAGTAAACCAGTTCGTAGGAATCAGAGCGCAAATCAATTATCAGCGTGACAGTTTGGTTTTTATTCAGCCCTTGCCCCACTTTACTTGAATTACGGAGTTCGGTTTCCGACATAGCTGTGTCCACGGTGAGGCAAAGAAGCCTCAAAGAGATTTTCGAAGGCGGCTACTCCATATTTGAGTGGCACCCGTCGCCTGTTGCTTAACAGACGCCAGCGGCTCTCAGATACATTAACCAGGAGCGGCACAATGCAGTACCAGGTGCGTCGTTTCTCCAGCAGCTAACAGAAGATCACAAAGAAGCGAACATAGCAATCTCCGCCACACACCAAATTAAAGGCGCCGCCAAAATCTCGAACGATTGAGCCGTTAACCGAGTACTTCCCAACGCTGCCCTTGTGCTGGAGATGAACCAGACAGAAACAACAACGTTACATGTCGTATCTCTCAGTATCATATTATTCAGATTTCGTTTTCATTTTATAATACAGGTAACGTAACCACATAAGAGCGGCAGCAGATATGTCTACTATACCATCTGTTGCTTTGATATCCGCAATAGACTGTATTCATACGTATCTCACTTGCTAACAGAGAACTATAAATATGTCCTAGCGTCAGATGTTAGATTCGTTGGCATGCTACTCTGGACGTATAATTAATCACTGACACAGAAGTACGGTAAGGAAAACTGAATAGACCAGACGAAGCCATGTTGCATGTTGATAACATGATGGGTATTGTTAAACTTAGTCTCCGTCTTTTGGGACATGATGTGGTTGGCTTGAAGTGAAGAAAGAACGGGCTGAATTAATTTTCAATCAGAGATTGGCAAGATTTCAAGTTGGTGCAAATAATGGCTATTTACTCTAACTCTAGAAATATTTACAGTCGCCTGTGTTTCAAAAAATGGATTTACAGCCTCTTAAAAGAAGCAAGTCACTCATTGAAAATGGATACTTGAGAGTTCTAATAAACAGGAATACCATACTAAACTGTCATGTACATTCTGCAATTCTATCGTTAGTAAATTCAATGACAGACTTTATATCATTGGTAGTGTACTGGAAATCAGGAGCTGACGAAATGAAGGGGTTTTAAAACGAGCAAATACTGGAAGACTGCTAGAGTACATAGGATGTAGATAAAGTTAGACTAAGAGGCAATGTAAAGTCTATACAAAGAAGGGCACTTAAATTGGTTGTACAGCGATGGAAAAAAATATGGTAACAACACAAAACACACATTACTATGCCTAATACGGTGTAGAAAAACTGATGGCACTCTAAATAGCTTCCAGTCGTCGCTGACTGGATAAATACAAGTGCTGCATGGCTTTTAAGGGAATCTTACACCAGCCTTCCTGCAAAATAGTGGCAAGTTCATTTAACGAAGATGGAGGTGAATAGCGACCATGCATTATTCTCTCCAAAGCAGACCACAAAGGCTCAAAATACTGTGATCTGGTGGGTACGGTGGCCAGGGAAGACAATTCATCCTCGTGCTCAAAAACCCTCGGACGATGCAAGCTGTGTGAAGAGGGGCCCTGCCATCTTGGAACACAGCATCAACATTGGGGAACAAACATAGTACTGTGGGACGGACTTGGTCCACCAAAAGTGATCACGCATCCCTTGACATTAATGCGACCTTCTAAAGTAACTGTGCGGCTCATGAAATATCACAATCCGGCTACCCAAATCATCTTCGAACCCACGCCATGTTTCACTCTTGGGACGAAAAGTCGGCCAGAACTTGAAATCAGTGTGAAAGAAGATTCATCATACCAAATGACATTCTTCCACGGCTCCATAGTCCAGGTTTTATGACGTTTTTGTTCTACGAGCAATTGCATAACTGATGAGTGGTTCTGGAATTCCATCCCTCCCAGCAATTCCCATCATATAGCGCTAACAGGTTTCGCGAGTGCGACTTTCAGTTCTGCAGTGATTTTGCAGCTGCCGTCCTCTTATTTCCCGTCATAACCCTCTTCAATGACCGTTTGTCACCATCACTTAACACACTCTTTCGTCCGCGTTGTGACTCAGTGGATGAAATATTTTCCGTTTTACCTGTATGCGCCGCAAATTTTCACGGTGCCTTTTGAAACACCAAACACTTCCCTATCTTGGTTATGGAAGTACCCACCACACGAGCACCAACAGTTTGCCCACGTCTGAATACACGTAGCCCAATGGTAAAGCAGTCAGAGCTACAGAGAACACTGTTCTGACCACGACAAACATTTGCGACGTATTGAGGACATATATAATATCACATCCTCCAGGCTTGCCAGGCATCTGCATATATCTTCAAGGAAGCATTTCTTGCGGCGTTTGATATTTTTTCCAACCGCCGTAGGTTTCAATTGGTTAAGAGTCTCAAGAAAATCCATAAATGCACTCTCCCAAGCACCACAAGTACGTAAAAATCAACTACAGTACTGGCCGTTAAAATTGCTACACCAAGAAGAAATGCAGATGACAAACAGGTATTCATTGGACAAATATATTATACTAGAACTGACATGTGATTACATTTTCATGCAATTTGGGTGCATAGATCCTGAGAAATCAGTACCCATAACAACCACCTCTGGCCGTAATAATGGCTTTGATACGCCTGGGCATTGAGTCAAACCGAGCTTGGATGGCGTGTACAGGTACAGCTTCCCATGCAGCTTCAATACGATAAAACAGTTCATCAAGAGTAGTGACTGGCGTATTCTGACGAACCAGTTGCTCGGCCACCATTCACCAGACGTTTTCTGGAGAATGTGCTGACCAGGGCCGCAGTCGAACATTTTCTGTATCCAGAAAGGCCCGTACAGGACCTGCAACATCTGGTCGTGCATTATCCTGCTGAAATGTAGGGTTTCGCAGGGGTCGAATGAAGGGTAGAGCCACGGGTCGTAACACATCTGAAATGTAACGTCCACCGTTCAAAGTGCCGTCAATGCGAACAAGAGGTGACCGAGACGTGTAACCAATGCCACCCCATACCATCACGCCGGGTGATACGCCAGTATGCCGATGACGAATACACGCTTCCAATGTGCGTTCACTGCGGTGTCACCAAACACGGATGAGACCATCATTATGCTGTAAACAGAACCTGGATTCATCCGAAAAAAATGACGTTTTGCCATTCGTGCACCCACGTTCGTCGTTGAGTACACCATGGCAGGCGCTCCTGTCTGTGATGCAGCGTCAAGGGTAACCGCAGCCATGGTCTCCGAGCTGATAGTCCATGCTGATGCAAACGTCGTCGAACTGTTCGTGCAGATGGTTGTTGTCTTTCAAACGTCCCCATCTGTTGACTCTGGGATCGAGACGTGGCTGCACGATCCGTTACAGCCATGCGGATAAAACGCCTGTCATCTCGACTGCTAGTGATGATTCAAATGGCTCTGAGCACTATGGGACTTAACTTCTGAGGTCATCAGTCCCCTAGGACTTACAACTACTTAAACCTAACTAACCTAAGGACATCACATACACCAATGCCCGAGGCAGGATTCGAACTTGCGACCGTAGCGGTCGCGCGGTTCCAGACTGTAGCGCCTAGAATCGCTCGGCCACCCGGCAGGCCGACTGCTAGTGATACGAGGCCGTTGGGATCCAGCACGGCGTCCCGTATTACCCTCCTGAATCCACCGATTCCATATTCTGCTAACAGTCTTGGATCTCGACCAACGTGAGCAGCAATGTCGCGATACGATAAACCGCAATCGCAATAGACTGCAATCCGACCTTTATCAAAGTCGGAAACGTGATGGTACGCATTTCTCTTTACACGAGGCATCACAACAACGTTTCACTAGGCAACGCCGGTCAACTGCTGTTTGTGTATGAGAAATCGGTTGGAAACTTTCCTTCTGTCAGCACGTTGTAGGTGTCGCCACCGGAGCCAACCTTGTGTGAATGCTCTGAAAAGCTAATCGTTTGCATATCACAGCATCTTCTTCCTGTCGGTTAAATTTCGCGTCTGTAGCACGTCATCTTCGTGGTGTAGCAGTTTTAATGGCCAGTAGTGTAATTACTAAAAACACACCAACTAGTTTTTGGCGAGGACCCAATTAAAACTCTGCGCAATTCGACATAATGCTCCAACGGAGCTTGTGAGAATAAGCTTCGAATAACAGAATTGTTTCATTGATACATGTGTAAATATAGCCTGAATTACATTATAGTAGAAAGTAGCTATGTTTATGAAGTATAGATGTAAATAAAGACACGTAAATTACTGCAATGCGTAACTTCAAAATCACTTTAACGGTCGGTATCGGTGGTTAAAGATAGAGCAAGGTCTTGGCAATTATATAAACTGTAGTGCTCCTTTCGGTAAAATGCTGACTATTTTTAACTTGTTTTATTTTAATATGTTATATAAACGTAATATCTACGGAAATTTCATTTCAACAATCTAAGCACTAATAACATAAGCTGTTGAGCACTTTGGTTTTTGAAACGTTATCTGACCATCTTAGAAAACATTCTGTTGCCGCATCGGTCTCAAGCACGTCGCAGCAGCCACTCAAGAGATACGCGGACCAGTCACCTGTGTAATTCTCCAGTTTTATGCTGCAATAGTCCTAGCGTAGTGTTCCGCAACGCAGCCGTCTGCCGTAGCGGTGAGCTGGGTTGGTACATCCTGTGGCATAAACCAACGTTTCGCAGCCAGCTGCATGAAGTGAACCGAGCCCCAATCACAACGCACTCAGCCAGGACAGGTGTATACACTCTAACACAAATAAAATAAGAGCGACACACTTTCAAGGAATTATCAGAAGGGGATGGAAAGCGATAGATGTGATTTTCTTGTACAGAGAAACAAATGATTACAGTTTCAGAAAACTTGAACGATTTATTCAAGAAAAAGAGCTTCACAACCAAGAAAGTGTTGGTCCATCTCTGGCCCCTATGCAGCCAGTTATTCGATTCGGCATTGACTGGTGGAGATGCTGGATGCCCTCAAGAGGGATAACTCGCCAAATTCAGTCCAACTGATACATTACATTATCAAAATCCCGAGCTGGTTGGAGGGCCCTACCCATATTGCTCCAAACGTTCTCAATTGGTGTAAGATCTGCGGCCTCGCTGGCCAAGGTAGGCTTTGGCAAGCACGAAGACAAGCGGTGGAAACCCTCGCCTTGTGCCGGCGGTTATTATTTTGCTGAAAAGTAAACCCAGCATCGCTTGCCACGAACGGCAACAAAACAGAGCGCAAAATATCGTCGACGTACCGCTATGCAGTATTGTTGTCTCAGATGACGACCAAAGAGGTCCTACTATGAAATGAAGTGGCACCCGAGACAATCACTCCTGGTTGTCAGGTGGAATAGCGAGCGACAGTCAGGTTGGTATCCCACCACTGTGCGGGCTGTCTCCAAACACATCTTTGCAGGTCAGCGGAGCTCAGTTCGAAGTAGGACTCACCACTGAAGACAAATCTACTCCGAACACGTGTCTGGAGAAGCCCCAGGCAGCAGTGAGACACCAACATGAATGTCACCTGCCATATGGCATGAGTGATGGTCTGGGTGTCATTTCTTTTCATAGCAGGACCTCTTTGGTCGTCATCTGTGGCACCTTTACAGCACAGCGGTATGTCGACTATGTTCTATACCCCATTTAGTTGCCCTTCATGGCAAGTCATCCTGACCTTACATTTCAGCAGGAACATGCCCATCTGCACACGGCGAGAGTTGTCAAACCCTAACTTGGCCAGCAAGGTCGCCAGATCTCTCCCCAGTTAACAACGTTAGGACCATTGTGGGAAAGACCCTCAAATTATCTCGGGATTCTGACGATCTAAAGCGCCAATTGGATAGAATTCAGCGCAATATGCCTCAGAGAGACATCCAACATCGGCATCAATCAATGCCTAGCCGAATAACTGCTTGCATAAGGGTCTGGGGTGCACCAATGCATTATTCTCTTGTTCAGATTGTGAAGCTCTATCTCTTGAATAAATTTTCTACGATTTCCGAAACTGTAATCATTTGTTTGACTACACATGCACATCACATCTACCGATTTCCTTCCTATTCATGCTTTTCTTTCTGTTAGCGTATGTGCCCCAGCTCGTTCCATTGGCGCTGTGCCTCCGTCCAGGCAGGGTTTGCGCCAGCCTAACAACTATAGCTTCGTACAATATCAACATTAACTAAGCAAAACTGCTGGTCCATGAGCCGTCACCTGGCCCTGATGGTATTGGTCTTCGAGCTGGTACTGCTAAGGCAAGGCCTCTGATTTTGTACCATCACCTGACATTCCAACCAGGCTTCAAGAGTACTGGGTTTGGCTCAGGGCACATGCCCGCCCCTGCCAGCTGCGTTGGGCTACAGGCAGAGTAGGCAAGTCCAGTTGTAAGCTGGTTATGCTTGTGCCAGTAAGGTGGCTGTCTCTGCCAGCTGCTGCGTCGCTGTCGCAGCATTCTGCTGCCTCATTGAATCCGCCCATTGCCGCTAGCGACCGTCAGCACCTAAACTACAGCTGCTGGTCTACAGTAAAGAATCATTGAATAATAAAGAATGTTTCATTGAGCCAACACTGTTGATTGAGCATTCAAGGTAGGACCGAAAAATCCTATCCCCACAGACCCTCCCCCCGCCCCCCCTCCCCCCCCCCCCATTTGATACTATCTGCGGACAGAAGCAGTTATCCTGCAGCAAATATTTAACACTAACACAACTCAATTACATGTGGCGTCAGCACTGGGATTAGTGGAGGTCCTACCATCACCATAAATGCTGTCGAGAGTGAGAAGTAGCATGTATATCCTGTAATCACTTGTGCTGAACATACTGACAAAGGTGACATTACTCTAGCCTATGTAGACTGAGTGCATGGCTGAGACGTAGAAACCCATGGATATCGGCGAATTTCAGATGAATTTAAGTATTAGCGACTGGAGGCTTAATTTATAGTAAACAGTGTTGGCATGCGAGTTAGGAATTTAGGAGACCTCCAGGGATCCAAGCTAGCAGATATGTGATATGACGTCCACAAAGTGTCTGAGTTGTGTGTTGAGCTTTTCTGTTCTTTTCCACTTCTGCGCCATGCTCCTTTTGCTTCTGTCTGTGATTCTATTCACTAGAGAGGTAGTGAAAGCCGTGGTACAACACTGATGGAATAAAAAATAGATCAGTGTCACGGCAGTGTCTTATGATTCAGGTTTTTTGTATTCTTATCATGCAATGTTGGCTCAAAACAGCATAGTAGCGCTCTGAGATACCATACAGATGTGAGAGAAGTCACTGGCCGTGACGTCGTCGTTATACCGCTCCTGGTCCCTGGAAGTTCAGTTGGCATGATAGCAGCAAATGAAACCAAGATAACTGTCGGAATCGGTGTAAGAAGTGATGAGAGTCGTAATGGGAGAACACATCGAGTTTTAGAGGACTACAGCGAAAACAAAATGATGTTGAGAAATAGAAATGAATTCAGGGTGAACGTACTGAAGCTGGTAGAGCCTCTGTGGTTAAATAAATATGTCAATGGTATTGCAGAGCATATGGAGCTAACACACAATAGTTGTAGAGAGGGCAAAGCGTAGGCACAACACCAACATGTTGTTTTGGTAGTTCACACGTTCAGCAGCAGCCTGGAATTCAGAGGACCAAGCATGCAGCTACAGCTTTATCGAGCATCACCTTCAACTAGGTCTTTGTTAGGCTGATGGTTCTGGAATTCAAACTGGTACCACCGAGCCGAGGCTTCTCACTGTGTGTTATCACTTAATGCTCCATCGAGCATTTGAGAGTCTTGGGTTCAGTGCGGGACATCTGCACGCCTTAGTCCATGGGCACTGTATACTAATCCATCCATAAGTTTACTGTGCAGTAGGGAGGACATTTGGCTTGCATCAGCAAGGCCACAGTCACGAGCAGTCATTGTGACGCTCTCTGAGCATTCCATTGCCACAGTGGATTTGTTTGTTGCCACAAGCCAGTCAGCAACTGGGCTGCAGCCACCGACCTTCTGTGTGGGAATCATTGGATAGTGACGAATGTGCCACGAGGCCAAAATTACTGACTCTACACTCAGCACAGTACTGGCAGATTCCATCTCACAGCCTCCTGCACTCGCCATTCTCAGTGCGGAAATGGTCATCCTGCAACACTGGTGTCATCACAGCTGTGAACAGTAACATGACATGTTTATAATTTGTCAAGGCACTTAAAATTCCCACCAAAATTGACTGTTAGTAGCCCCTGAGCCATGTGTGACTCATGTTCCCGCCATCATGTATTTTACATCCTGTTTTTAACGTACTTCCACCTCACTATGTCAATTTAAATTATTGGTGTCACTGAGTTGCTGCTTTGCCTGACCGTGAGCGGCGCTAGCACTGCGTATCGCTATATTCCCTCTCATAGTATCTTTGCTCGACTGCTATTAGTTCCTGGTCGTTGTCTGTCGTAAGCCAGTCCGGGTCGCGAGTTCAGGTTCCCAGTCAGTTGGAACGCGTCTGGAGTGCAGTCCGGACCTGCGAGTCAGGGAGTTGTATTGCGGTACTAGTGCAGTCGGGTTGGAACAGTGAGGTCTGCTTCGACATGGCCCGCCCGGCCATTGCCGCCATGCATCACTTGAGCCAGGCCATGGTCTTGGTGGATCGTTGATCGGTTGTGTCCTGCCGGACGACGCGTTTTGGCTCGCCGATCGTTTATGAGTCTGGTGTGTGTGTGTGTGTGTGTGTGTGTGTGTGTGTGTGTGTGTGTGTGTGTGTGTGTGTGTGTGTGTGTGTGTGTGTGTGTGTGTATCGACTCCCGATTTGTCTTTGTGCGTGCATAGTTACTGTTGGATATCGTTCAGGTCTTTGTGCAAGTGTTTGTGAGGTTGTATGTGTAGTTGCCGCTATTTCCACTGGCGACTATTTTAGATGTTGTCAGCATTCTGAGGGTAGTCGGGCGGTTGGTACGGACCAGGGAGGATATTTCCGTGTGGCGCAGTCGGCCGGGTCCACTGGCAGTCCCTGCACAGTGTCGGAGCGTGTGTGGAGCTGTCTGATCACCACGAGTTTCGTGGCTCACCGACGCAGGACGTTGAAGTTGAGTGGTGTCTTAAGTACGCAAGCCACGTCCGTTCATGTTGTGTCGTTCGTTTCGGTGGTTCACTGTTGGGAGGTTTTCCAGTGAGCAACAGTGAGTGTTTGTGGTGGTGAAATTGAGCCGCTGTATGGTGGAATTAACTATATTAATTCACTACAATTCAAGTGCTCCAGCGGAATTTTCTGCCTTGTGGCCGTTAGCGTTCTGGTTACCTGCCCTGTCCACTAACGTAATTTCAGTCAGTGTCCTTTTCTCACATGTCGCCATCCAACATGGTGTGTAGTTTTGACAGCTTAATATATATTTCATTGTGGATAATCATGTCCGTAACAGTTCGGTCTTTGAGTTTTCATGTACTGATTGGTGGCTAGCAAGTCGTTTGCTCGCTCGGTCTGTGACTCTCTTGGTTGGGTTACCGATGGATCAAGTGTACTCAGGTCCACCACCTGTCTCACCTAAGTGAGACCTCACTGACGACGAGGTGAGAGAAGAGTTTCATAACTTTCTGAAGAGTATGGCGGCGAGCTGGTATGACATTAGCATACAAAAATGCATCGACAGAAATGCTGATTATGTCGAAAAATAGCTATATGTTCAAGCTGTAAACAGATGTAAACCATTGTAGAAATAAAGAGTTCTATGTACTTATAAAAAATAGGAGACATTTCTTTTGGGATTACCCTTATATTATAGCCAATGCTTTAAAGTAAGTTTTTTGTGTTTTAGGTAAATCAAGGGCCTTCAGCCTGTATAAGTAAGTTTGAATTCTGGCAAGTGGATATTTTTCTGAAAGTTACTGTTGTGCTATCTTTTCATTTAGTGTGCTGTCAGCTACTTAAAACTTAAAGGTTTAAGCTATTTTTTTGAATTTTTGGAAAATCAACTGTGAGCCTTTAGCCCCTGAAAGCCTTATTCTTCAAATTTTCCCTTAAGCAAAAACATTGCGGTCTTCTGCCTTGAAAGATTACGGTAATATATTTTCAAATTTTGAAATTTAATTGTGACCTTCAACTGTTGGTATCGCACCTTGCTTATGTCTGAGGCTTTCAGCCTAGCTGTGATATATGTATACATATTTTAATTATTTTACTTTCAATATAAACTGCGTATCTGCAGTCACTTGAAATTTATCTTGATTTTTAATGTTTCTTGTTTGGATGCCTTCAGCTGTGAAAGAATTGGATTTTGGAACTCGTAGTTGTAAAGGTTCAGCTATGTGGCATTTTCGTTTAAATGTGTTATTAAATTACAATAAATTACAATTTTGAAGTGAAACTGACTGCCACCTTATTTGGTTGGCCCTTTCCACACTCCTAATCACCTGCACTGCCCTGCGGGTTTAGCGGGATTATGAGCCCCATTTACATGTAATGGAAAATCACTGCTTACACGAATACATAGCTGAATCTCATCCCACTTTTTGTGTCCTTTCCCAAGAATACAGTTATTAATCTACTGAGGTGGTTAGACAGTACAGTGCCAAGACCGTTAAATCACTCAAGCGAGTACGATCTGGTTCCAAGTCAGTTATGCTGATCAGTTTGTGATTTTTAGGCAGGTGCACATCCAGGGTCCAGTTTTGGGGAGGGTGTCACATTTTACGTTGGCTCCCCCACACGTTCAACAATAACGCCATCATGCCCATTTTTGACAGGCCACAGATGATAACATTTTTAAAAACAATAACAATGAAATAAGTCATCATGCCCATTTCAAAGTCCACAGATGATTATGATTTTAAAAACAATAACAATAAAGTACACTGCCAGACAAAAAGTGAAGCAGCTAGGAGGGGAAGGGAAAACAAAATAAAACTTCATGATTTGAAAGAATATACAATGTTATTTTAGTGACTATAAAATTAAGTCAGATTTGCAAAGATCTTGCAGTATGGAGCTGCAATCAGTAGGACGTTGCACCCACTCAGACCTGGATGCACGGACCAATTCAGCTGGGTATGGTGTCATAAGGCCATTATATTCTTCCGTGAAGCAAGATGGCTCACAGATGTTATAACTGGTACTTGATATCCCAGATACAGCTATTAAGAAAGCTGCCTGCATTGGTCCCACACATATACCATTTGAGGCAGACCTGGGGACATTGCTGGCTGTTTGGATACCTAAACATCACACAGACAGTTCTTAGAGACCTGTGTTAATGAGTAGTGTCCTGTTGAAAACTGTCATCATGATACTCTTGTATGAGGGGCAACACGAGTATACAAGATGTCCATGACATACCATTGTGCCATCACAGCTCCCTTTGTAGTTACCAGATATAACCTGAGGTCATACCCTACCACACTATAATGCTTTGATTAATACTGCTGTGCCTGTTCAGAACATTGGAAGAATTGGACCTTCCCTCAAGTCACTGTCATACTCACTGACAATAGTCTTCTGAGGTAGTGCTAAACAATGGTTCACCCCTGAACATAATATGACAATGTTATGCCATTCATCACCTCTGAACATAATGTGACAATGTTATACCATTCATCAGCAATTCGTGGCTCCCTGTCATACCACCATTTCAAACACATTGGTTTGTGTTGTGGTGTTAATGGCAGCCTGCACATGGAATGGAAGTTTCCTAATCTGGCTGTTGCTACTTAATGACTAATGGTGTGAGATGACTTAGAATGTTGCAGGGAGCCCATTACCATTCCTTGGATTGCAATGGCAGGTGCAGATGTGAATGACCTGTGATGTGCTTGGTGTAAAATGCAATCATCCTCTGTCGTAGTGCTCATAAATGATCAATTGGAATCTTGACGATGACTATGCATGCTGTCACGTTGCCACACGGACAATATCAGCTATTGTTAAATCCAAATGCCCCACAAACCTGAATATTGCACGATTCAACTAGTCAGCTGAATGGAGATGCCCACTGAGGCCCTTTATCAGATGCTAAAAATACTGTCTCACATAAATGTCTGGCATCTCCATGTCCTTCACATTAATCACTCAAAGTCTGATACCAAACCAGGCCAGGTAACACCACTAAACATGAGCAACACTAATGTACTCTGGTGGCTGTTTTACCCATCACAGAGAATTTCAGCTATAATCATTTATGTAATCATCAAATGTGCATACATTTATAATGTTATATATCTAAAAACAAAGATGATGTGACTTACCAAATGAAAGTGCTGGCAGGTCGACAGACACACAAACAAACACAAACAAACACACAAAATTCAAGCTTTCGCAACAAACTGTTGCCTCATCAGGAAAGAGGGAAGGAGAGGGAAAGACGAAAGGATGTGGGTTTTAAGGGAGAGGGTAAGGAGTCATTCCAATCCTGGGAGCGGAAAGACTTACCTTAGGGGGAAAAAAGGACGGGTATACACTCGCGCACACACACACACACATATCCATCCACACATATAGAGACACAAGCAGACGTCTGCTTGTGTCTGTATATGTGTGGATGGATATGTGTGTGTGTGTGCGAGTGTATACCCATCCTTTTTTCCCCCTAAGGTAAGTCTTTCCGCTCCCGGGATTGGAATGACTCCTTACCCTCTCCCTTAAAACCCACATCCTTTCGTCTTTCCCTCTCCTTCCCTCTTTCCTGATGAGGCAACAGTTTGTTGCGAAAGCTTGAATTTTGTGTGTATGTTTGTGTGTCTGTCGACCTGCCAGCACTTTCATTTGGTAAGTCACATCATCTTTGTTTTTAGATATATATTTCCTACGTGGAATGTTTCCCTCTATTACAACCATTTATAATGTTACATTGACAACTGACCATATCTTCTGGTGAGTCACTTTTTTTTACCAAGCATTGTAAACATAACATATTGAAATAGCAATAATTATTTATTTTGATCATTTTATGATAGTAAACACAAGTCTGTCATTTCAATTAAGCAGGTTTGTAAATGAGTGAAGTACTGTAAACTTCAGTCATTTCTTCCTACATTTGAGAAAGTACTAATAGTAGTTTATTAACCCACATAACATACATTGCATGGATTTCATCAGAACATACACAGCATAAAAAATACAATCATGTACAGTACTTACATAGTACAAAGGATGGGATGCATTGTACTCTGCCCAACATCACAGTGCAAACAGCATGTAAGTCACTGATTAAGTACAAAAATGTGTGAACAAGATATTTTATATAGAATCCATACTCTTTACATTTACATACAAATAAAATCTGAGTATTAACATATTAGCTCAAAATACTCATTCACATTATAGCAAACACTTCATTAAAAATACTATTGAAATAGTAATTGAATATAATTATTATGTACAAGTGTGTTGCAGTTATTTATTTACACTGTAACACCAGTTAGTCATCAAAAATTTTAATACTGAAGATAATTTTTTTATTTCTTTTATTTTTGATAGTAGTTTATTGTACAATACAGTATCCTGAAAGTTTGTTTACTCTTTTTATAGGAATATCACTGCACATTCTTGTGTTGTGAGAATGAAGACCTCTGTTATTTTTAAAGCTGTGTACCATTACACTTTTTTCATGCAAGGGCATGACACAGTTAGACTATTTTCTCTTGAAATAATTATTGGGGACGTGTTTGTATAGTGTGTTGTCAGGTATGATTTTTTATGACCCCAGAAGGTGAGGCCATACATAACAGAATGAATGTATGCAAAGTAAACAATTCTGCTACAATATCTACTACACACAACACTAATTACATGTAATCCAACAGCCTTGGCTGTTGCCCACATCACAGCCACTGACTACACAATGAGATGTCTTCACCATCTGTGCTGTTATTAACACTAGCTTGCTTCAGCAAGTCATGTGATACTAGCATGACTTACCTAGTATTCCTCTGCTGGATGACATTAAAGGTGTAGCTGTCCACATCATGTGAGAGTAGTCATTATGTGGGCGACCAAGATACTATTTGAAGTGTACTCGCATGCAACTGACTGCAATAAGGCAGCATCATCGCTGACGCCCTCTCTATTCCTTCAACTAAGAGAGATTTGGTTCAATGTCAACTATTGTGAAACGATATAGTCTGGCTTCTGATCTTAATGAGCAAGGATGAATGTATTACAGCTTAAGAGCAAAGGCATTGTTGCAAGACTGGCATCTTTAATTGGAAGACATTTTCTGAGCTTGTTCAAGAATCCAATAAACCAATTTCTTGGCAGCATAAACAAGGTGTGTATTGCGTACATTATTATCCATCTTATTCACATTTTCAAATATCTGTGCATGCCTACGAGACATTTCTTTGGACTGTGGAAGCTTGAACCTGTGAACTCTATACAGTCATTAATTTAAAGACTTTTAAACAAATCCACTTCGACAGACAGGCTTCCATAGAAAGGAGAATTGGACCATAGTTAATGTAGACTAAGGTTCCTACAGATTCAGCACACAGTTTGATGACTGGCAGAGACATTGAGTACAGCTTACAGTCAGCATGCAACAGCAGATCTCTAGTCTACCATGCACAATCCTCTGAACACAAACGTCGTCTAGTGAGATCTGTTTGGTTATTTATTCATTTCAAAGACCTAACTCTTTTCTTAGCGAGACTGAATACTAAAGAACTAATTCCTTGAATCAGTAATAATAATAATAATAATAAATAAGTCACGCTTGATCAAGGTCTGCATCACTTTCCATTTTTGACCAGACATAATGTATGAGAAGAGAAATAATAATAATAATAAAATTCCCATGGAGGCCCAGGAAAAGAATAGGCCTCCGGTATGTTCTGCCAGTCATAAAAGGCGCCGAAAAGAACAAACCACTAATAGGGCTAACCCCCCTTTTAGTGTGATTAGTTGGTTCAGGACAGCCTCGGACAAACACTGTCATGGTCGGGGACGACGCTTGAACCCTTTGCCTGCCCACAATGGTAACGACACTGCTAGCCAACTGGAAAATGATTTAAATCCAAATAGAGGTGTTTTGCAGGATATGCTTCCTGCAACCAATCTAGAAGGAAAACAAAGACAGAGGATGAGATGGTCAGATGAAGTTAACCGACGCCTCATGTTCTGTTATTACCAAGCAACAAACTTAGGAACCAACACAACTGGATACAGATCACAAGTATACACAACATTTATTACCAGATACCCAGAATTAAAATTTTTCACAGAACAACAACTAGCCAATCAGATTCGTGTAATAATCAAAAATAACAGGATACTCAAGTCAGAATTAGAAAACATCAAACAACAAGTACAACAAATACTGGAACAAAATAATTTGCAATCAGAAGAAGAAGAAAATACAGTAATGGACTCAAACATCCCAGAGCAAACAAACAAAGAACAACATGCATCAATTAAACAATCAGAGGAAAACGAAATCTTAAGACAGCCACCAGAACAAGCACAAATAGAACACAAAGTGACACACATGTTAGATATAGAAGAAAAATTTCAGCTGACATATATAGAATACAAAGACACAAATACAGATATTAGACCATTCTTGCATAGACCACCAAATAACCCACAAGTCGAAACAACAACAACAACTATCAACACAATCATACACAACAAAATAAATGGAAATACTACTATGAAAGAGTTACAACTCCTGGTATATATAGGAGCACTCACTACACTAAATATACACACTAGGCAGAGATCAGAACCAACCAACACACAGAAGAAACCCACAAAACCAGCATGGCAACACAGGCTACAGATCAGAATAGAAAAACTGAGAAAAGACATCGGACAGCTAACACAGTTTATAAGAAATGAAATATTGGACAAAAAACGAAAAAGGTTAGGTAACATCTCACAACAAGAAGCGATAGAGCAATTAGATGAAAAGAAGCAGAAATTACAAGCATTGGCCAAACAAATTAGAAGATACTAAAAAAAGTGAAAATAGAAGGAAACAAAACCAAATTCAACACAAACCAAAAGAAATTTTACCAGACATTAGACAACACACACATTAAAATAGACAATCCACCAAACATAACTGACATGGAACACTTCTGGAGCAACATATGGTCAAACCCGGTACAACATAACAGGCATGCACGGTGGATACAAACAGAAACAGACACATACAAGATAATACCACAAATGCCTGAAGTGATAATTTTGCAACATGAAGTCACCCGAGCTATTAATTCTACGCACAATTGGAAATCCCCTGGAAATGATAAAATAGCAAATTTCTGGCTAAAGAAGTTCACCTCAACACATTCACATCTTACTAAATTATTCAACAGTTACATTGCAGACCCATACACATTCCCTGATACACTCACACATGGAATAACTTATCTGAAACCTAAAGATCAAGCAGACACAGCAAACCCAGCTAAATATCGCCCCATAACATGTCTACCAACAATATACAAAATATTAACTTCAGTCATTACACAAAAATTAATGACACATACAACACAGAACAAAATTATAAATGAAGAACAAAAAGGCTGTTGCAAAGGAGCACGAGGATGTAAAGAGCAACTGATAATAGATGCAGAGGTTACATATCAAGCTAAAACTAAACAAAGGTCGCTACACTACACATACATTGATTACCAAAAAGCTTTTGACACTGTAACCCACTCATGGTTACTACAAATATTGGAAATATACAAAGTAGATCCTAAATTGATACAGTTACTAAACATAGTAATGAAAAATTGGAAAACCACACTTAATATCCAAACAAATTCAAATAATATCACATCACATCCAATACAGATTAAGCATGGAATATACCAAGGAGACTCATCAAAACCTTTCTGGTTCTGCCTTGCTCTGAACCCACTATCCAACATGCTAAATAATACAAATTATGGATACAATATTACTGGAACATACCCACACAAAATCACACATTTGCTATACATGGATGATCTAAAACTACTGGCAGCAACAAATCAACAACTCAACCAATTACTAAAGATAACAGAAGTATTCAGCAGTGGTATAAATACGGCTTTTGGAACAGACAAATGTAAGAAAAATAGCGTAGTCAAGGAAAAACACACTAAAAAAGAAGATTACATATTGGATAACCACAGCGACTGCATAGAAGCGATGGAAAAAACAGATGCCTATAAATATCTAGGATACAGACAAAAAATAGGAATAGATAATACAAATATTAAAGAAGAACTAAAAGAAAAATATAGACAAAGACTAACAAAAATACTGAAAACAGAATTGACAGCAAGAAACAAGACAAAAGCTATAAATACTTATGCTGTACCAATATTGACCTACTCATTTGGAGTAGTGAAATGGAGTGTAACACAGATCTAGAAGCACTCAATACACTTACACGATCACAATGCCACAAATATAGAATACATCACATACATTCAACAACAGTAAGATTCACTTTAAGCAGAAAGGAAGGAGGAAGGGGATTTATCGACATAAAAAACCTACATTATGGACAGGTAGATAATTTAAGAAAATTCTTTATTGAACGAGCAGAAACTAGCAAAATACACAAAGCAATCACTCATATGAATACATTGGCTACACCACTGCAATTTCATAACCACTTCTACAACCCTTTAGATCACATAACATCAACAGATACAAAGAAAGTAAATTGGAAAAAGAAAACACTACATGGCAAGCACCCGTATCATCTAACACAGCCACACATTGATCAAGATGCATTCAACACATGGCTAAGAAAAGGCAATATATTCAGTGAGATGGAAGGAATCATGATTGCAATACAGGATCAAACAATAAACACCAGATATTACAGCAAGCACATTATTAAAGATCCCAATACCACAACAGATAAATGCAGACTTTGCAAACAACAAATAGAAACAGTACATCACATCACAAGTGGATGTACAATACTAGCAAATACAGAATACCCCAGGAGACGTGACAATGTAGCAAAAATAATACATCAACAACTTGCCATACAACATAAACTAATAAAACAACATGTTCCCACATACAAGTATGTACCACAAAATGTACTGGAGAATGATGAATACAAATTATACTGGAACAGAACCATTATAACAGATAAAACAACACCACATAACATACCCACCAATAAAAAGAAGAAATTAACACAACTGATCGAAATATCCATACCCTATACAACAAATATACAGAAGAAAACAGGAGAAAAAATTGAAAAATACATCCAACTGGCTGAGGAAGTCAAGGACATGTGGCATCAAGATAAAGTTGACATTGTACCAATTATACTATCAACTACAGGAGTCATACCACACAATATCCACCAGTACATCAACACAATACAGCTACATCCAAACATACATATATATACAACTACAGAAATCTTTAATTATTGATATGTGTTCAATTACCCGAAAGTTCCTAAATGCAATGTAACACATACCGCACAGTTAAAAGGAAGTCACGCTTGATCAAGGTCCGTGTCACTTTCCATTTTTAACCAGACATAACATCTGAGGTAGGAAAGAAATATAATAATAATAATAATAATAATAATTTTAAGTCAAAGCAGTAACTCAACAAATAATAGCAATTCATCAAGGTTACTTTTTCCTCTGAAAGGAAATTTTCAACACAAATCTCCATACAATAACTGGATTCGAGGTGAAATAATGACTCCTCTCGTTAATCATTCCATCTCAGTAAAATTATAACAATTTACCTTCCATGTTAGAGGGAGTTAAATAGGCCACCAACTAGCAGATCACCGATTGGTGCAAGTTCCAGTATTGACCTCAATGTATGAACATCAACATTTGACATCAAAGCTCTGCAAGTCTATCCATCAGAGTGCAGTGCCACCAGTGGGAGCCTAAGAAAACACTAGTGCAGCATATACGGACATTGCATATGGACATATTTCCTCGTGGTGACATACTGTCTACTCATCTTGTACCTTCAAGAGTTGTTATTGAGTTGACAAACTATCATCAGATCAGGATGATCTTTCAGTTGCATTTGTTCTGAAGCTGCTTGAGTTACTATCCAGAACCAAATGCAGTTGTGTACCCTCCCTGTCAGTAATAACATTCTTATGTTCTCATCTACTTGGGCACATTTCTATTCTACAGCATTCATCACCCACAGCAGGGTACTAAACAAATCAAACAGAACTTAGCCTGACAGTGAGATAGAGGATGTGACCTTTTCATTCTAAGTTTTTGCCCATATGCAAACGTAAAAATTTGGGACAGCTACCCACTCAGTTTGTTTATTTTCAATTCTGAGATCCAGGTAGAATTAGTGTTTGCAAGATTTTAAGCTAAGTTGTTCGCTTCAATCCAAATTTACGCACATTCGAAAACTCTGCAGATATTGGTAATACCCACATTGCATTTATGACAAACAGAGCTATCGTCAATACCACTGATTGGAATGCTGATATTTTTTACATAAATAATAAATGAGAGAGGTCCACTGTCCTCTGGTACCACGATAGCCACAGTGTGAATATCAGATTGGTAAACAATACCTAGGTTTTAACATTTGTTGAAGTAATTTCTGCTACTGGTATCCTATTTTGTGCAAGTGACTAAACAATTTCTTGTATACCAATAGCTTCTAATTTTTCTTGAAAGATGTCATATTGGACAGTATCTAATGCCTTCAGTAAGTCCAAGTTGATTCCTATGGTACTGTTGTTTTTATCTAGACCTTTCACATATATTTTTAGTTTAACTTTTCAATGTGATTTGTTGCTTTGTGTTTCATGGCTGACTCCACTACTTTTGAAAATATGGGTAACAAATCTATTGATCTATAGTTTGCCACTTCACATACATTGCCCATCTTATACATTGATTTTACTTTGGAAATTTTTGTGGAATGCTCCTTCTGATAATGATGTATTTATATGTGGGAGTAGTTATCATAAAAACAATTTGTTCTCTTGGAACAGATATTTTACCATACCTGAAGCAATTTTCTCAATGGCCTTGCTGCAGTGGTAACATCTGCTCCCATCAGATCACCAAAGTTAAGCACTGTCGGGCTTGCTAGCACTTGGAGCAGTCATTATCCAGGTCTGCCAAGCACTGTTGACAAGCGGAGTGCACTCACCCCTTGTGAGGCTAATTGATGACCTACTCGATTGAGAAATAACAGCATCTACATCTACATCCATACTCTGCAAGCCACCTGACAGTGTGTGGCGGAGGGTACCCTGAGTACCTCTATCGGTTCTCCCTTCTATTCCAGTTCATATGGTTCGTGGAAAGAAGGATTGTCGGTATGCTTCTGTGTGGGCTCTAATCCCTCTGATTTTATGCTCATGGTCTCTTCGCGAGATATACGTAGGAGGGAGCAATATACTGCTTGACTCTTTGGTGAAGGTATGTTCTCGAAACTTTAACAAAAGCCCATACCGAGCTACTGAGCGTCTACTCCTGCAGAGTCTTCCACTGGAGTTTATCTATCATCTCCGTAATGCTTTCGTGATTACTAAATGATCCTGTAACAAAGCGTGCTGCTCTCTGTTGGATCTTCTCTATCTCTTCTATCAACCCTATCTGGTACGGATCCCACACCGTTGAGCAGTATTCAAGCAGTGGGCAAACAAGCGTACTGCAACCTACTTCCTTTGTTTTCGGATTGCATTTCCTTAGGATTCTTCCAATGAATCTCAGTCTAGAACCTGATTTACCGACAATCAACTTTATATGATCATTCCATTTTAAATCACTCCTAATGCATACGCCCAGATAATTTATGGACTTCACTGCTTCCAGTTGCTGACCTGCTATTTTGTAGCTAAATGATAAGGGAACTATCTTTCTATGTATTCGCAGCACATTACACTTGTCTACATTGAGATTCAATTGCCATTCCCTGCACCATGTGTCAATTCGCTGCAGATCCTCCTGCATTTCAGTACAATTTTCCATTGTTACAACCTCTTGCTACACGACAGCATCATCTGCAAAAAGCCTCAGTGAACTTCCGATGTCATCCACAAGGTCATTTATGTATATTGTGAATAGCAATGGTCCTATGACACTTCCCTGCGACACACCTGAAATCACTCTTACTTCGCAAGACTTCTCTCCATTGAGAATGACATGCTGCGTTCTGTTATCTAGCAACTCCTCAATCCAATCACACAATTGGTCTGATAGTCCATATGCTCTTACTTTGTTCATTAAACGACTGTGGGGAACAATATCAAACACCTTGTGGAAGTCAAGAAACACTGCATCTACCTGTTAACCTGTGCCTATGGCTCTCTGAGTCTCGTGGACGAATAACGCGAACTGGGTTTCACATGACCGTCTTTTTCGAAACCCATGCTGATTCCTACAGAGTAGATTTCTAGTCTCCAGAAAAGTCATTCTACTTGAACATAATACGTGTTCCAAAATTCTACAACTGATCTACGTTAGAGATATAGGTCTATAGTTCTGCACATCTGTTTCTTGAAAACGGGGATGACCTTTGCCCTTTTCCAATCCTTTGGAATGCTACGCCCTTCTAGAGAACTACGGTACACCGCTGCAAGAATAAGGGCAAGTTCCTTTGCGTACTCTGTGTAAAATCGAACTGGTATCCCATCAAGTCCTAGTATTTTGGCCTTTAGTCTGTCATCCTCTGTTTCAGTACCATTTTGGTCACAGAATGTCTGGACATTTTGTTTTGATCCACCTACCGCTTTGACATAAGACCAACATTTCTTAGGATTTTCTGCCTAGTCAGTACATAGAACTTAACTTTCGAATTCATTGAACGCCTCTCACATAGCCCTCCTCACACTACATTTCGCTTCGCGTAATTTTTGTTTGTCTGCAAGACTTTGGCTATGTTTATGTTTGCTGTGAAGTTCCCTTTGCTTCTGCAGCAGTTTCCTAACTCGGTTGTTGTACCACGGTGGCTCTTTTCCATCTCTTATGATCTTGCTTGGCACATACTCATCTAAAGCATATTGTACGATGGTTTTGAACTTTGTCCACTGATCCTCAACACTATCTGTACTTGAGACAAAAGTTTGTGTTGAGCCATCAGGTACTCTGTAATCTGCTTTTTGTCACTTTTGCTAAACAGAAAAATCTTCCTCCCTTTTTTAATATTTCTATTTACGGCTGAAATCGCCGATGCAGTAACTGCTTTATGATCGCTGATTCCCTGTACTGCGTTAACTGTTTCAAATAGTTCGCATCTGTTTGTTACCAGATGGTCTAATATGTTATTGTCACGAGTCGGTTCTCTGTTTAACTGCTCAAGGTAGTTTTCAGATAAAGCACTTAAAAAAATTTCACTGGATTCTTTGTCCCTGCCACCCGTTTTGAACGTTTGAGTCTCCCAGTCTATATCCAGCAAATTAAAATCTCCACCCAGAACTATAGCATGGTGGGGAAATCTATTCGAAATATTATCCAAATTATCCTTCAGGTGCTCAGCCACAACAGCTGCTGAGCCAGGGGGCCTATAGAGACATCCAATTACCATGTCTGAGCCTGCTTTAACCGTGACCTTCACCCAAATTATTTCACATTTCGGATCTCCGTCAATTTCCTTCGACACTATTGCACTTCTTATCGCTATAAACATGCCTCCCCCTTCACTGTCCAGCCTGTCTCTGCGGTATACATTCCAATCTGAGTTTAGGATTTCATTACTGTTTACGTCTGGTTTCAGTCAACTTTCTGTCCCTAATACTATATGGACGTTGTGACCGTTTATTAATGAGAGCAGTTCTGGGACCTTTCTATAGACGCTCCTGCAGTTTACTATTAGCACATTAATATTGTTATTCCCTGTTGCATTTTGCCTACTCCTACCTTGCCGCATCTCAGGAGGCGTCTTGTCGGGCCTAGGGAGGGAATTCTCTAACCTAAAAAACCCACATGTGCACTCCACACATACTCCGCTACCCTTGTAGCCACTTCCGGCATGTAGTGCACACCTGACCTATTCAGAGGGACCCTAAATTTCTCCACCTGATAGCGGAGGTCGAGAAATTTGCACCCCAGATCTCCGCAGAATCGTCTGAGCCTCTGGTTTAAGCACTGGTGAAAACTGACAGTAGCTGGGAGAGTGGTGTGCAAACCACATGCTCCTCCTTATCCACATCCTGTGATGCCTCAGGGGTAAAGATGACGCAGTGGTTGGTCAGTATAATTGGGCCTTCAAAGCCTGTTTTGGTGGTATTGTTATGTTAATGCAATTTTCATTCAGGTTGACTCGAACACTAATGAAGTACTCATTTGTATAATTTGTTAGGCTTAGGTTTCTGTGTAACACTCTGTGATCATGTTTCTTGATTTTTAACATTTTCTATTATTTCCTTTATTACTACATTCCATATTGCTTTTGGTTGTTACTATAATTGCTTTGCCATTGTGCATTGTCTTAGCTTTGTTAATCACTTTTTTTATATATTTTATATGTCTTAACATATCCTGCGAAGCATTGATTTCTGTGACATTTTTTCTTGAGTTACTTGAAATGTTTTAGAATTTGACTAGATACTCCAATAGCAGGTTATGTCCACTGGCTGTTATTTCTTGGCACAACATTGACTTTTGTGAGTCTATAGGAATACACACCTCAAATAGCAATATTAGTGTACTAGAAAATTGGTTGGAAGATTTATTGTTTCTTTATTTTGAAAATATGTTACCCAGGCTTCTTTTGCTGACATTTGACAAAAAATGTTCACTTTTGTATGTAGAAGTGCCTTTTATGTTCCCTTTTATTTTTTACCATCTTGGCTATAGAAGAATTTGTACATGGTGCAAGTGTGTTGCGCACTGTGATACCTATGTTTACACTTGTATTATGAAAAGGATAGATTACTACTCACCACATAGGGAAAGCACTGACTCACAGACAGACACAATGTAAAGGCTACTAAACATTTAAGTTTTTAGCCAAAACCCCTTCTCCATAAATAGAAAGCATACAAACATTCACCAAGCACTACTCACCCACATAGCCCCTTTCTCTGGCTGCTGTTGCCTGACTGCAGAATGGAAAACCATCTGACACGAGAAACAATCTGTGATGGTTTTTAAGAGTAAGGAGGAGCCAAGGGTCTAGGAGGAGGAGGGATAGCAGGGTAGGGCTGGGGGCTGTTGTTGTGTAGCCTATGAAAGTGTTGTGAACATGCTGCCCAACATGATGTGTTTTAGCTCAGTGACTGCTTCACAGCTTACGCCATCTGGATCCTTCCTACCAACACCAGCTTTTCTGAAATGTGCAGCAGGTGGGAATTCTGCCTACAACATATCCTCCATTCCTGCATACCCCCCCCCCCCCCCCCCCCCATGGACAGAATCTCCTTTAGTACCAGTCCTCCACCTACATGTCCCCTTCCCTGCTCCCATTACACCACTACACTCACTGTCTATGCCACCAATGTGTCAACTAATATTTTCCCCTTCCCGGTATCTCTTCTCTCCCTTCTCCCTTTCCTGCTGCCCATTCATCCTCTCCCCCCACCTCCAGACAAACATCCCAGAACAGCGTCTTGACTCTGCACCTAGCAGCCCTATTCTGTCCCCACAATGTTCCTGCATGTTCTCACCTTTCTTCATCCTTACACCACTGCTATCCATCCCCCTCCCTGCCCCAATCTCCTCCTTACCCTCAACACCCATCCTGGACTAAGGCACACATCATATGCAACTCCAGTCCACAGTCAGGCTACAGCAGCCAGATCATGACTTACCAAACGGCCAAAGGGGAAAGCGCTGGTAGGTAGACCTTCAACCCATTACATGCAGTCTCCCATCCTTCATCAAAGACACCAACCACTTTCTAGAACGCCTGGAATCCTTACCCAGTCTGTTACCCCCGGAAACCATCCTTATAACCGTTGATGCCACTTCCCTATACACAAATATCCTGCACGTCCAGGGCCTCGCTGCAATGGAGCACTTCCTTTCACGCCGATCGCCTGCCACCCTACCTAAAACCTCTTTCCTCATTACCTCAGCCAGCTTCATCCTGACTCACAACTTCTTCACTTTTGAAGGCCAGACATACCACAAATTAAAAGGAACAGCCATGGGTACCAGGATGGCCCCCTCGTATGCCCACCTATTTATGGGTCGCTTAGAGGAAGCCTTCTTGCTTACCCAAGCCTGCCAACCCAAAGTTTGGCACAGATTTATTGATGACATCTTCATGATATGGACTCACAGTGAAGAAGAACATCAGAATTTCCTCTCCAACCTCAACTCCTATGGTTCCATCAGATTCACCTGGTCCTACTCCAAATCCCATGCCACTTTCCTTGACATTGACCTCCATATGTCCAATGCCAAGCTTCACACATCCGTCCACATCAAACCAACCAACAAGCAACAGTACCTCCATTATGACAGCTGCCACCCATTCCATATCAAACAGTTCCTTCCCTACAGCCTTGGCCTTCGTGGCAAACGAATCTGCTCCAGTCCTGAATCCCTGAACCATTACACCAACAACCTGAAAACAGCTTTCGCATCCTGCAACTACCCCCCCCCCCCCCCCCTCCCCTGACCTGGTACAGAAGCAAATAACCAGAGCCACTTCCTCGTCCCCTCAAACCCAGAATCCCCCACAGAAGAACCACAAAAGTGCCCCACTTGTGACAGAATACTTTCCGGGACTGGACCAGACTCTGAATGTGGCTCTCCAGCAGGGATACGATTTCCTCAAATCCTGCCCTGAAATGAGATCCATCCTTCATGAAATCCTCCCCACTCCACCAAGAGTGTCTTTCCGCCGTCCACATAACCTTCATAACCTCTTGGTTCATCCCTATGAAATCCCCAAACCACTTTCCCTAACCTCTGGCTCCTACCCTTGTAACCGCCCCCGATGTAAAACCTGTCCCATGCACCCTCCCACCACCACCTACTCCAGTCCTGTAACCCGGAAGGTGTACACGATCAAAGGCAGAGCCACGTGTGAAAGCACCCACGTTATTTACCAACTGACCTGCCTACACTGTGACGCTTTCTATGTGGGAATGACCAGCAACAAACTGTCCATTCACATGAATGGGCACAGACAGACAGTGTTTGTTGGTAATGAGGATCAACCTGTAGCTAAACATGCCTTGGTGCTTGGTCAGCACATCTTGGCACAGTGTTACACTGTCCGGGTTATCTGGATACTTCCCACTAACACCAACCCGTCAGAACTCAGGAGATGGGAACTTGCCCTTCAGTATATCCTCTCTTCTCGTTATCCGCCAGGCCTCAATCTCTGCTAATTTCAATTTGCCGCCGCTCATACCTCACCTGTCTTTCAACAACATCTTTGCCTCTTTACTTCCGCCCGACTGACATCTCTGCCCACGCTCTTTGCCTTTACAAATGTCTGCTTGTGTCTGTGTATGTGCAGATGGATATGTGTGTGTGTGTGAGTGTATACCTGTCCTTTTTTCCCCCTAAGGTAAGTTCTTCCGCTCCCGGGATTGGAATGACTCCTTACCCTCTCCCTTAAAACCCACATCCTTTCGTCTTTCCCTCTCCTTCCCTCTTTCCTGATGAGGCAACAGGTTGTTGTGAAAGCTTGAATTTCGTGTGTATGTTTGTGTTTGTTTGTGTGTCTATCGACCTGCCAGCACTTTCGTTCAGTAAGTCACAACATCTGTGTTTTTAGATATATTTTTCCAACGTGGAATGTTCCCCTCTATTATATTCAATCATTAATTTGAACCCAACAATTACGTTTGTTATTGTCACTGTTGCATTTAGAAATCTTTCCTGTCATCTTATTTTCTCTTTCTTTTTTTGCAAGTAGTTTCACTTTGTATTCACCTTCTCCTCTTTACCGAAACTACCATACAATTTTATCCCGCCTATATATACTCAATAATACGTAACCAACTTCCAAACCATAACCAAAAAAAAATTTTTTTTTCCGCTTTCAACAATACTGCTGCTACAAAATCCACCGTTTCCAGTTCACAAACAGTTCCTTTCAGCTATTAAACAGTCATTTCGGCCAGTTCCAATAACTTTCGATTTTTTTCCATTTCCGTTTTTTTCACATCACTGATCTTTTTTAGCCGCTTCCCACAGGTTTTAACGTCATTATTTCTTTGTCAGACAATTGTTAGCCTTTTTCACAATCTCCCACCACAAAACCATTACATTTGCACGCAGTTTTTTCTAAATTTTCCCGAACTGCTCCACCCTTTAACGTGTTTTGGCGGCAACACAACCACATAACCTTTGTGCACATCGTTGTCTGCCAACCCAAGTTCACCACAGGATCAACATAGCCCAGCTATAACCAACACCTTTTCGCCTTTTTTCACACCACATCTCCAGTTGCTTTCTAGTTCACCTTATCTCTCGCCATATATTTTTATTTTCATTTTCATTTCAGCCTCATGTTACACTTTCCACCTTCTAATACCATGTCTCTCTCACGACATCCCCACAACGACCCCATAAAGTTTTATTTACATTCCCTCCGCAAACATGCCTTCGCCCTAGCCAGATTACACTCCCATATTTTATTTTCCCAGGCTTGTCTGACATTTGGCATTACCCCCAAAGCCTCACACTTAAAGTTCCCATCTCTGGCTGTAATCCTTCTTTCCATCAGTCCCTATACCAGTTCCAAACTGAACAATCCATTGCCCTCACCCACCTAATCCTTCGCCTACACATCAACTCAGCCAATGAACACACCCGTCAACTCCTATCCTTAATAAAAGTCCTCAATCTTTCCTCTCCCACATCCACATCGGCTGTTCAGAGCATCCTCCTACAGGCCAATCGCAAATTAGAACAGCATGCCACCCTCCACCTCAAAAAACTATCCAATCTCCTGGTTTCCCACCTCCGGAAAGGCAACTCACTCACCCTTCACAACCTATCCAGCAAACCTCAACCTCCTCTCATTGCACACAGACCCAGTCTCTCCCATCTACTCAATCTCCCACTTCCAGCTCCACTCCCCCCAAAACCTCAAAATTCCAATCAACACAATCTGGAACCACAACACCCTAATTCAGTAGTTATCCTTTCCTCCAAACCTCTCTCCCAATCCGAAATCTCTGTCCTATCCAAAGGCCTCACCTTCAGCCCCACTCCCAGATTCAACCAAACAGCCCTTGTCAAAGATTTACTGTCCTACACCCGTACACTCTGCTGGAAATATCACTTTGCCATGAAGAAAAATGATCCTAATCCTACTCCTAATGGTCCAACTCCCCAAGACACTATCCAAATTGAACCCTGCCTGGAACAGTTCCGTCCTCCGTCACAGCGGGACCCACCTCCTCTTCCTCAAAATCACCCTCTCCAAACTTTCAAGGAATTTCTTACTTCCAGCCTTGCCTCTCAATCCTTCTTAAAAAACCTTAATCCTACTCCCAACATCACCACTGCTGAAGCCCAGGCTATCTGTGATCTGAAGGCTGACCGATCCATCGTCATTCTTCCAGCGGACAAGGGTTCCACAACCGTGGTACTTGATCGTCGCGAGTATGTGGCTGAGGGACTGCGTCGGCTTTCAGATAACACTACATACAAAGTTTGCCAAGGTAATCCCATTCCTGATGTCCAGGCGGAGCTTCAAGGAATCCTCAGAACCTTAGGCCCCCTACAAAACCTTTCACCTGACTCCATCAACCTCCTGACCCCACCTACACCCCGCACCCCTACCTTCTACCTTCTTCCTAAAATTCACAGACCCCATCATCCCGGCCGTCCCATTGTAGCTGGTTACCAAGCCCCCACAGATCGTATCTCTGCCTACGTAGATCAACGCCTTCAACCCATCACATCCAGTCTCCCATCCTTCATCAAAGACATCAACGACTTTCTAGAACGCCTGGAATCCCTACCCAGTCTGTTACCCCTGGAAACCATCCTTGTAACCATTGATGCCACTTCCTTATACACAAATATTCCGCACGTCCAGGGCCTCGCTGCGATGGAGCACTTCCTTTCACGCCGATCACCTGCCACCCTACCAAAAACCTCTTTCCTCATTACCTTAGCCAGCTTCATCCTGACCCACAACTTCTTCACTTTCGAAGGCCAGACATACCAATAATTAAAGGGAACAGCCATGGGCACCAGGATGCCCCCCTCATACGCCAACCTATTCATGGGTCGCTTAGAGGAAGCCTTCTTGGTTACCCAGGCCTTCCAACCCAAAGTTTGGTACAGATTTATTGATGACATCTTCAGTGAAGAAGAACTCCAGAATTTCCTCTCCAACCTCAACTCCTTTGGTTCCATCAGATTCACCTGGTCCTACTCAAAATCCCATGCCACTTTCCTTGACGTTGACCTCCACCTGTCCAATGGCCAGTTTCACACGTCCGTCCACATCAAACCCACCAACAAGCAACAGTACCTCCATTATGACAGCTGCCACCCATTCCACATCAAACGGTCCCTTCCCTACAGCCTAGGTCTTCGTGGCAAACGAATCTGCTCTAGTCCGGAATCCCTGAACCATTACACCAACAACCTGAAAACAGCTTTCGCATCCCGCAACTACCCTCCCGACCTGGTACAGAAGCAAATAACCAGAGCAACTTCCTCATCTCCTCAAATCCAGAACCTCACACAGAAGAACCCCAAAAGTGCCCCACTTGTGGCAGGATTCTTGCCGGGACTGGATCAGACTCTGAATGTGTCTCTCCAGCAGGGATATGACTTCCTCAAATCCTGCCCTTAAATGAGATCCATCCTTCATGAAATCCTCCCCACTCCACCTAGAGTGTCTTTCCGCCGTCCACCTAACCTGCGTAACCTCTTGGTTCATCCCTATGAAATCCCCAAACCACCTTCCCTACCCTGTGGCTCCTACCCTTGTAACTGCCCCCGATGTTAAACCTGTCCCATGCACCCTCCCACCACCACCTACTCCAGTCCTGTAACCCGGAAGGTGTACACGATCAAAGGCAGAGCCACGTGTGAAAGCACCCACGTGATTTACCAACTGACCTGCCTACACTGTGACGCTTTCTATGTGGGAACGACCAGCAACAAACTGTCCATTCGCATGAATGGACACAGGCAGACAGTGTTTGTTGGTAATGAGGATCAACCTGTGGCTAAACATGCCTTGGTGCACGGCCAGCACATCTTGGCACAGTGTTACACCATCCGGGTTATCTGGATACTTCTCACTAACACCAACCCGTCAGAACTCCGGAGATGGGAACTTGCCCTCCAGTATATCCTCTCTTCTCGTTGTCCGCCAGGCCTCAATCTCTGCTAATTTCAATTTGCTGCCGCTCATACCTCACCTGTCTTTCAACAACATCTTTGCCTCTTTACTTCCGCCTGACTGATGTCTCTGCCCAAACTGTTTGCCTTTACAAATGTCTGCTTGTAGCTGTGTATGTGAGGCTGGATATGTGTGTGTGCGCGAGTGTATACCTGTCCTTTTTTCCCCCTAAGGTAAGTCTTTCCACTCCCGGGATTGGAATGACTCCTTACCCTCTCCCTTAAAACCCACATCCTTTCGTCTTTCCCTCTCCTTCCCTCTTTCCTGATGAATCAACTGTTGGTTGCAAAAGCTTGAATTTTGTGTGTATGTTTGTGTGTCTATCAACATGCCAGCACTTTCGTTTGGTAAGTTACATCATCTTTGTTTTTAGATATAATTTTCCCACGTGGAATGTTTCCCTCTATTATAGATAGATAGATAGATAGATAGCTCTTGATGAATACAGACAACCAAAAAGTAATATTACAAAAAGTTTCTTAGGTTAGAATTCATTGTTAACTTTATTCAAATATGAAAATTTCTTAAAAATCTTTGAACTATGGTGCACTGGGATGAGGTATTATGGCAGCGAAAATGTAGGTAGAAATTTAGATTGTGCCCTGATGTCACAGGATCTGTAACGTGTGCTGTATTTGTTGTACTGATAAACTGCCTCTGATTACAATGCTTCAATTCAGTTCCTGTGATAGAAAAAGTGATTTCCTTGGCTCTTCAGATTTCTCTGTTGATATACTTTTCAGTGTGGTAGGAAGCAGAGGAACTGCACCTGATAAAGAAAAATTAATGAAGGCAGTATTATATATTGTTATAAACATTATTTGGCTTATATGGACAATTTCAAACATTATTATAACTAATTTTATGCCTAAAATTGTGTTCTTTATTATTGGGAACTGGATGGGAGCATTTCCTTTCCACATAAATTAATTTTTATAATTATTCTGGCAAAGTAATGAAACATTCCTTCATGTTTTCCTAATCTGATGATTTGCTCTGCTGGTTTAAACATTAAATTAAGAAAGGGAATACAGTTAATGAAGAATCTCCCTAGTGCATAAATGGCTGGACACAAAAATCTTTCGCAGAGTCAAGAAGTGTGATGAAGTACTCATTGTTCCCACTGAGACATTTTTACCCCAAAACAATATTTAAAATTAGTTTCTTGATTTTTTTATTATTTCCATTTACATTCTTTTACCATATTTATGGATCATTTGTGTCATGTACAGAGATAAAGTATTCAAAATTTAAATTGACTGCAAGTAGCCTCTGAAACACAGTGGACTTGGGGGGGGGGGGGGGGGGGGTGTAGGTAGGATTGTCATCAGTTTCAATAAGAGCTTACTAACCAAGTTTTGAAAATCATATTGATCACATATCCTAGTCCTACAACTGTACCTAGAATAGTACAGTTGGATTCCTATGTATAATAGCTCACTGAGGTTTGATTGATTGATTTCTTTATTAATCCATGTAACAGTTTACATTGTGTGGATTTTGTCAGCAAAATCATATACAATACAATATACCTACAATTTATACACATAAAATTAATATTTACACATATTTTTAAAGTATCTTGCATTAGTTTTATATCCTCATGTAATTTTCTTATAGTACTGTAGAATTCTGGGTTTAATATTATAATTATTTCCTCATGTATTACAATGCAGGCTACTTTAATTACACTACATGTTTTAATTCAGATAATCTCTTACTGCGTAAGAACTTTTATTTAATAAAAATTTTTTAGTTTTGTTTTGAATTGTCCAATTGTGTCAATATCTTTTATATTTTGGGGTAATTATTATATAATTTAACGGCATTGTACAATAATCTCTGCTGAGTTTTAACTTTGTTTTTCCTCTCTAGATGCAGATTGTATGAAATAAATTTAATTGTACATCTTCCCAGCTTCCTGTCTAATTTCCTTGCATCAGCATGAAAGTAGTGAGCAGTATCATGACAGTTTATTGCTAATATAATGTACAGAATACGTTTTATCATTTGCTTGCATTTTGTTAATATATTCCTGACTTGTTCCTCATCTCTGAATGTTATCATTCTTGTTGAGGTCTACAGGAGACAATGATAGAATTGTTACCACTGGAACTCATTCATTCATTCACACATTGTGTTTTGTAAATGCTGTAATGGAAAAGGGCCTTCAGAGAGGAGAAACAAATCAGATTTTACATTAACAGGTAGATGCAACCACTCCAGGCTCCTTCTGTGAAGTACCAACAATAAATGATGAATAGTGCTAATTAACCCACACTCATAATTGGAGGTTTTACTTCTAGATTACTTTAAATATGCATATGTATATCAGTAGAAAAACAGCTACTCTGAAAAAGCACCAATTACTCTACTCAGCTATTGTATTTTTATCTAATACTTCAAAAATTAAATTTTACACAGATAACAGTCACCTGTCTGCACACTGGCAATGTCAGAATCTATTCAGTTCAAATGTTATACTTACACAGAATTTACACCATTTGTTTGAATATTCTTGTATGCGATGGAACATGTGGTTAGTAAGTTAGTTTTCAGTATATGGAAATGTAATATGTTCAGTTATCAACTTTTAAAAATGTTCCTATGGCACACTTCTATAGGCTTTGCACTCACATGTGTCCCTAACTGTGTTGGCCTGTGGGCAGAATTGTTAGCACACTTTGTATTATATTTTATTTTAGCTTATTGAAATCACAATTTGTAGATAATATATTAGAAAAATCAATTGTAAATTTTTATGCATTAATGTGTTATTTGAAGGCCTGTGCAATAATACTAGAATATAACATTACATATATATTGCTAATAGTTGGGTGGGATGCAGCTAGCTTTGACTATAAGATGAAGTAGTGTGTGATACAATGAAACATGATGGGAGCATACTGTAAGAATAAATAGTAATAAAAAAGAAAAATACATTAAGAAATTATACGTATGGCACACATTTTGTCAGATATAAGTGAACATTTAGTAAGGGATTCTCTAACATTGCTTTGCTCCAATTGTATTTTTTTAAATATGTGTGAAATCTCTTGGCATTTCTATTTCTTTAACATCAGCTAGTTAACTATTGTATATCTGTTTTCCAACATAGACCTTGTTTTTATGGTAACAAATTAATCTGCACTCAGTCACATACAGGTTAGCTTGCTGCTTTGTTTCATAACTCTGGATGTGTTTATTTAATATCAATGAGCTCTTTTTATTTATTAAGTGTGACATAACCAAACTGAAGTATACAGTGAACCATTGTTCAGAATCTGTGGATTTCAAAACAGTCTTGATTGCAGTTTTTTTCTTTATTTTATTAATGGTTTTGATCTATAAAATCATAATCAGGTGCATCTTAAAAAGGCAAAAGAAATATGAAAACTTACCAGTAAGAGTATTACAATAGCACATGATGGTATTGGTAATAGTGTTTATGTACGTGATCTTAGAAGTAGCAGAAGGGAACATACCTGTCTTCTTAAAATAGTAAACAAAACATAAAAAACTTTCAGCCACGATAGGCACCATCAAAAGTGGTAAGAACATAACAACAGTGTGATAAAACACAATTGGCCTATAGGGTAGTGTCACTGTCAGAATTCTGTGCTTGCAAGTGCAGCAGTGCAAGCTACTGGAGCAGTTGGAGACTAGACGTCACTTCCTGTCAAGGGCGCCCATACCTGGCAGTAAGGGAAGGCCATGACACCCCCTTCCCCTGTCACCCTTTGTCTTCAAAAATGTTAAAAATACTCCAAAGTCTAGATCCTCTCATCCCCCTGCAATCTATGATATGGGTGCTCTTGCTTCCTGCCGGCTTGATTTACAATTGTGGCAGAAATATGAAATATAATTCAAAATATGTCACAAACAAATGTCAAAAATATTTAAATCCTGCATAAATAAATGTCATTGAAGTTAAAAAATAATAAAGGTGGAGTTGGAACAATATAAGAAGGTCTGTAAAATACTAGCTATAATTTTAAAATGCTGAGTCTCATATAGATGTTTACAACACACACAGTATATTAACAACTGCTTTAGAAGCAATAAATAAAATAATTCATAGGCAAAGCCAAGATGCCACAAAAAGCTGGCATTGCTAGTATGAGATGGTTGAGCATGCTTCAATGACCAGTGAAGACAAGATAGGCATGTGAGAGGGGACAGAAATAAAAAAGAGCATGGATCAGAAAAATAAAATATGCAAAGATTATAGCAGCTTGTCATATAATAAAAAATAGGCATCTTGTGTGAATTTGTTTTGCTCATTCAGAGTTTTATTGAAATGGTGTCCTTTGTATTAGTAGACTCATATTTCTTCTAAAAGGTTCAATAATTTGCCCTTTGGTGCAATATGTACAATTCGTATTTTGTGATACATGCCCATTATGGTATGCCTGTATTCTATATGGTATAGTCCAAATGCAGCTTTGTTGTATGGCTGCAAGTGTTCCCTGAATCTAATATTAAAATTTCTGTCCATCTCCCCAATGATAAATTTATCATAGTCATTGCAACAGTTTGGTTTAACAGATAGCCCTTACAAATGATACATTAGTATAAATACATACAGGTGGTACAGTCACAATGCCAAGCCTCCTGAAACCTCATCTGCCCAATATGTTTTGTCTCAGACTGCCCATTAGATGAATTACCTTTTCTCACAGCATACTAAATACCTGTTTGCAGTCAGGCTCTAGCAGGCTAAGACAGTGGTCATGTGAGTCTGAGTTGGGCTTGTGTATTTTCTGCTGCAGAGGAAGAACTATGTCCAAAAGCTTTAGAACTTTAGCAGTCTTTTCCATTGTGTCTTTCCGCAACACTGCACCTTCTATACATGGTGAGTAGCAATCTGAACTTTCCATAATTTAGGCCAGTATTTGACCCATTTCTGAAAAAAATTATTTGATGCAGGACCTTAATATTTTTACTGTATGTTAGATGATGCTAATAGTCAACTATACTAAAATCTACTTTATCCATTTCACAGTTTTTAAGAAATACTTTTTTAAATTTATTAACAACAAATATTAAGTTTTTCTGCAGAAAATATTTTTTGTGAACTTCCTAACGGGGAATATTAATAAATGTAGTACCAGAGGTGACTTTTTATGTCATGCAGAGTCTCTGAAAATTTCATTCATTTATCTATGATAGTTTCTGATATAATGGGGCATATGTACTGAGAATTTTAGTTTCCGGGAAATTGACTTTAAAGAAAAAAACTTTTGAAATTTGTTACTTACAGTTAATTAAAACTGTCCTGCTGCATATGATGGCCCTTCTTTGGCCTCTAGCAGGTCTTACAGCTTCTTTTGCACCTCCCTGGATGTTTGTCTTGCTTTCTTGGCCATATTAGATGCATCAGCTATCCTCATTTTATCGCAATGTTGCAGCCCAGTGATCAAATTTTCACCAGGATTAATTCCCAGCTTTTTCAGTACCCAACACTTTCCAATATTGCCACAACTCAATGTAATAACAGCATCATGAACTCCTAGTTTCAATGTATGCATGCCTACAAATACAGTGTTAGGAAGGTGGTTCCAAATTAAGCTGTTGAAACATTCGTATGGGTTCTGTGTCTGCCCATGGAGACATTTCCTTAGAAGGTCAGGAAGAACCAAGTTCACTGAGAATAGGTTTAATTGCTGTAATAACAGCAGCAGGAAGAGAATGGCGGTGAGAACAAGATTCTACAGTTGCCTGAGCCCTATTGTATTTGTACCATGAATTTTCTTCTGATGGACACAATCCATGATATGGCTTATCATCAGTAGAGGACTTGAATATGGCCCAAACATCTCTCTTCGTTGGCTCCAGATTTTCTTTATTTCTCCTAATTGCCTACACATAGTACAAGTGCAAGTTTTCTATTTCAGTTTTAGTTAATTGACCCTGTCCGGTCAACAATTTTCCATCTTCTAATTTTTTTCCTCTCATATCAACAGTTAGTTTTCTCAGCCTTGTACCCAAACGTTTTTGAACATGACCTACACATTCTATTTTGCTAATAATGGCATCTCCATATGGCTTAGAGTTCACCACATTGTTGTACGCCTTACTGTCACCATCGCCCAAATATTTGGTGTACCGTATGCCTCTTGTTTCTACGGAGTGATGAAATAGTTGTTGTACATCATGAACTTCCATACCACCACTTGTTCCTCTAAAATCAGCCACACAGTTGTGTTCTTTATGTTCATCGACTTTATAATATTTGCAATATTTAGACATTATCTCCACATCTAACACTTTACTGGTGACTACACTCGTGGCAGTCACTACGCCATTCAAAGTAGTATGTCCTCTTTTCTGCCAACTTTCATCAAGTGCAACTGCAATATCCAAACATCCATCATTTCCTTCCACTGCTTCCCTAGCAGCCAGTTTCATGCTTCCTCACTGATCTCACATACAGCTTTCTCTAATATTGCAGTCAGTTCTTCAAATTTATTTGTTGGTTGATGTAAGTTCGTCACTGAACAAAATGTTCTCCCTGCAGCCATGCCCTTCCCAATGGATCATAAGGCATAAACTAATCTAGTGTTGATTTCATAAGGGCCACTTGCATCTGGTTTTGAAGAACTCATAAATGAAATCACAGCTGAGAATTTAGTGCAAATTAAATCCAAAACAATTGCTAGGCCTTGTCTCCCACTGGCACTTTCACAAATTTTCACTCTCTGTGACTCACCACACTGTCTACATCATACAAATTTGGAAATTACATCTAATAAAATTCTCAAATTTATAATAATGTTACTGCACCCCTTGTCAGGGGTAACTCTCTTGGAGTGGTGAGAGCTTCTTTGATGATGCACTTGTTGAAGAATTACAATTAGACACATCATTGCCAAGTGACATAGCCTCTTGTACACAAAGCTTTCTAAACTTGTTTCCTCTAAATTGTCGTTTCTTGAAATGCCTTTACATTATGTCATCTTCAATAAACACAACAAAACACATGTAAACAAGCACTGCAAACGTAAGTATAACAGCTACTCACAATCACACTTGAACAAAACTAACTGCGTGTTTGAAAGTGTGTTTACAAACAGCAGAAACGAAAGAATGCCAACCATTGCATTCCAAGGATAGTGAACACACTCAGGAGTAAAAACAAATCCATAACATGCAATGTAGGGGATATAAAGATGTAAAATATATGCAGAAAAGTGGGTGACAGAAAAGTGGGTGTGGCACATAAACACACGTGGTAGGAAAATGCTCTTTAAATGCTCGAAAAAAGTTTTTTCTGCAAAATCCTTTTCAGAGTACTTGGATTAAACCTTAATCTATCGAAATATGATGATAACCGAAAATACATTTTTTTCGACCTGAACCATGGTGTGGTCTCCTGAAAGACTATATATTAATCTCACTTCTCATTTTTGAACTTTCAAACCTTTTTCAACTTCTGTAGCATTTTCCAGCAGATTATACCATAGAATGTAGTTACGTGTGTTACAGTTCATTACGGTATGTTGTAGATTTACTTGTACATGATTGCTTGCAGGTTGTAGATAGAGAAGAAGGTAAGTATTTTAAATTTTTGTGTAAATGGCTCTCTCTTGTATTTCTTAGCTACCACTCTTAATACCCTTCTCTTTGTTGTGTAAAACGCTCCATTCCACTACCTTATTTGCACCATAAGATAAGTAGATAGAATATTGTAACTGATGTCACTACTGTTGGCAACAGTTTGCATACCACTTCTCCAGCTGACAATGGATGTGTCATCCAGATAGCTTACAATATTGAAACTCCGGGTGCAGTTAAATCATTAATGTATGCAAGGGTTAGAAAATGTTCTAATATACTTTCTTGAAGCAGGTCACATTTAAGTATCCAGTTGGATGAGTTAGCTGTTAGCAACTCTTCATTCCCTTTATAAGTTAACTTAACAAACTGTTTTTTGTCCTTTGATTAAGAACATCTACAGTTGTTTATGTTCAGCCCTGGATTATTTGTGTTAGTAAAATTCCCTATGATTATTGAAAGGCAGTGTATGACAGCAATTTGCAAATGGGTTTTAGAGTTAACAAGCTCAAGTAATTTATGTAAAACCAATATTCAGTGGTTTATCTGACCATTAAGTCAGACGTAAATACAAAAATAAATTTCCCAGTTAGGATTTTATTATTTATTTTTATTTGATTCTGTGGTATTAGACTGTACATTGCAAGTGTATAAATAGAATAGAATAAAATTTTTATTTGCCTTTCAGTATGTTTTCCATACAATTGGCATCATCAGTGTGTTCTATACATTTTTTTTAAATTACAATATTATTTGAAAAAAGAGACAGCATTGGTCGTATATTTTTTACTATTGCAAAATCGATTTTCTGTCACTGAGTGACCATCTTCAGTGCTAGAAGTTAAAAATTTTTTCACATTACGATCAGAGAGTGCAACATAGAAAATCACAATTACATCTGCATATGAACATAACACTTGTTAGAAACAAACCTATATTGTATAACTTAAATTGGGATGCACTGTTGTCACTAAGCTTACGGCAATCACAGACTGAGGTCGCTGTTTACCTGCACCTGTTCAGCAGACCTCGGTGTGACGGGGCTTGACACGCCCTCTATGTGACATGTGTCACGTGAAGACATAGTATTATTGGTTTTGCGAATTATTAACACTAAATAACTCTTGTAGTTTTGTGAATGGTGTAGTAATTCAAATTTAAAATGTACGTACAACACATAGCAGACGCAGGAGAATATCTAAAATACATTGGCATATTCTTTTTTATAAACTATAAAACATAAAATAGATCGATAAGTTGTTAGAGTGCAGAACATATAAAAAGCAAAAGATAATGCCAAAGAATAATAAATGAACAACATAAAAGAGGCGCAACACAGGTCTTTCTTAAAAAACGTAACACCCACCATCTGGCGTGGGAAGTCAAAAGTACAACGTTCGTAATTTATGTAACAAACGTTAATACCAAGGAGTCAAATATATAAAAAATAATAACGTTAATACTAAGGAGTCAAATATATAAAAAATAATCACAGTACGAAACTGCCGTTACTTAATAATTAAAATGCCGTGCAAATATGAGGTGCGAACAAGTAGTATACATCAATCATCGAGAAACCATCGTGAGGAAGGACAAATAATAGTGTCACTTATACCAAAATAAACATCGTACTTTAGAGAAATTAAACATAGACTATGCACAATATCCAGCACTTATTCAAATAGCAAAAGAATTGTTAACATACATTAAAAATAATTATGTAAAGTGATAACCGGTTTGTATTACTTTGTGTCAACGCCTACGAGATGTCGACTGTCGTAAAATTATGTTCAGTAGGTGTCCATAAGTTCTGTAAATTACAGAACAAAAAAGAAAGAAGCATCTTTTAAAATACCGAAATTAGTAATGTTATTAAAACAAACTGAAAACATGTGTGTCAATGTGTTGAGATAGTTGAAATAGCGGCCATCTCAACACATTGACACACATTTTTTCAGTTTGTTTTAACAACATTACTAATTTCGGTATTTTAAAAGATGCTTCTTTCTTTTTTGTTCTGTAATTTACAGAACTTATGGACACCTACTGAACATAATTTTACGACAGTCGACATCTCGTAGGCGTTGACACAAAGTAATACAAACCGGTTATCACTTTACATAATTATTTTTAATGTATGTTAACAATTCTTTTGCTATTTGAATAAGTGCTGGATATTGTGCATAGTCTATGTTTAATTTCTCTAAAGTACGATGTTTATTTTGGTATAAGTGACACTATTATTTGTCCTTCCTCACGATGGTTTCTCGATGATTGATGTATACTACTTGTTCGCACCTTATATTTGCACGGCATTTTAATTATTAAGTAATGGCAGTTTCGTACTGTGATTATTTTTTATATATTTGACTCCTTAGTATTAACGTTATTATTTTTTATATATTTGACTCCTTGGTATTAACGTTTGTTACATAAATTACGAACGTTGTACTTTTGACTTCCCACGCCAGATGGTGGGTGTTACGTTTTTTAAGAAAGACCTGTGTTGCGCCTCTTTTATGTTGTTCATTTATTATTCTTTGGCATTATCTTTTGCTTTTTATATGTTCTGCACTCTAACAACTTATCGATCTATTTTATGTTTTATAGTTTATAAAAAAGAATATGCCAATGTATTTTAGATATTCTCCTGCGTCTGCTATGTGTTGTACGTACATTTTAAATTTGAATTACTACACCATTCACAAAACTACAAGAGTTATTTAGTGTTAATAATTCGCAAAACCAATAATACTATGTCTTCACGTGACACATGTCACATAGAGGGCGTGTCAAGCCCCGTCACACCGAGGTCTGCTGAACAGGTGCAGGTAAACAGCGACCTCAGTCTGTGATTGTCGTAAGATTAGTGACAACAGTGCATCCCAATTTAAGTTATACAATATAGGTTTGTTTCTAACAAGTGTTATGTTCATATGCAGATGTAATTGTGATTTTCTATGTTGCACTCTCTGATCGTAATGTGAAAAAATTTTTAACTTCTAGCACTGAAGATGGTCACTCAGTGACAGAAAATCGATTTTGCAATAGTAAAAAATATACAACCAATGCTGTCTCTTTTTTCAAGTATACCTGTTATCTGGTCGTAGTGCACAAGACAACATGGAGTCGCCAATCAATACAATCTTATTAGTGTACATAATTGTGCCTGTGCAGGGCAAGCAGATATGCATGCTAAAGTAATATTGATAGTACAACAATTATTCACTCACAATAATCATAATAATAATAATATGCCTACCAACAATATACAAAATATTAACTTCAGTCATTACACAAAAATTAATGACACATACAACACAGAACAAAATTATAAATGAAGAACAAAAAGGCTGTTGCAAAGGAGCACGAGGATGTAAAGAGCAACTGATAATAGATGCAGAGGTGACATATCAAGCTAAAACTAAACAAAGGTCGCTACACTACACATACATTGATTACCAAAAAGCTTTTGACACTGTAACCCACTCATGGTTACTACAAATATTGGAAATATTGGAAATATACAAAGTAGATCCTAAATTGATACAGTTACTAAACATAGTAATGAAAAATTGGAAAACCACACTTAATATCCAAACAAATTCAAATAATATCACATCACAGCCAATACAGATTAAGCGTGGAATATACCAAGGAGACTCATCAAGTCCTTTCTGGTTCTGCCTTGCTCTGAACCCACTATCCAACATGCTAAATAATACAAATTATGGATACAATATTGCTGGAACATACCCACACAAAATCACACATTTGCTATACATGGATGATCTAAAACTACTGGCAGCAACAAATCGACAACTCGACCAGTTACTAAAGATAACAGAAGTATTCAGCAATGATATAAATATTGCTTTTGGAACAGACAAATGTAAGAAAAATAGCACAGTCAAAGGAAAACACACTAAATGAGAAGATTACATATTGGATAACCGCAGCGACTGCATAGAAGCGATGGAAAAAACAGATGCCTATAAATATCTAGGATACAAACAAAAAATAGGAATAGATAATACAAATATTAAAGAAGAACTAAAAGAAAAATATAGACAAAGACTAACAAAAATACTGAAAACAGAATTGACAGCAAGAAACAAGACAAAAGCTATAAATACTTACGCTATACCAGTATTGACCTACTCATTTGGAGTAGTGAAATGGAGTAACACAGACCTAGAAGCACTAAATACACTTACACGATCACAATGCCACAAATATAGAATACATCACATACATTCAACAACAGAAAGATTCACTTTAAGCAGAAAGGAAGGAGGAAGGGGATTTATCGACATAAAAAACCTACATTGTGGACAGGTAGATAATTTAAGAAAATTCTTTATAGAACAAGCAGAAACTAGCAAAATACACAAAGCAATCACTCATATGAATACATTGGCTACACCACTGCAATTTCATAACCACTTCTACAACCCTTTAGATCACATAACATCAACAGATACAAAGAAAGTAAATTGGAAAAAGAAAACACTACATGGCAAGCACCCGTATCATCTAACACAGCCACACATTGATCAAGACGCATTCAACACATGGCTAAGAAAAGGCAATATATACAGTGAGACAGAAGGATTCATGATTGCAATACAGGATCAAACAATAAACACCAGATATTACAGCAAGCATATTATTAAAGATCCCAATACCACAACAGATAAATGCAGATTTTGCAAACAACAAATAGAAACAGTAGATCACATCACAAGCAGATGTACAATACTAGCAAATACAGAATACCCCAGAAGACATGACAATGTAGCAAAAATAATACATCAACAACTTGCCATACAATATAAACTAATAAAACAACACGTTCCCACATACAAGTATGTACCACAAAATGTACTGGAGAATGATGAATACAAATTATACTGGAACAGAACCATTATAACAGATAAAACAACACCACATAACATACCCACCAATAAAAAGAAGAAATTAACACAACTGATCGAAATATCCATACCCAATACAATAAATATACAGAAAAAAACAGGAGAAAAAATTGAAAAATACATCCAACTGGCTGAGGAAGTCAAGGACATGTGGCATCAAGATAAAGTTGACATTGTACCAATTATACTATCAACTACAGGAGTCATACCACGCAATATCCATATATATATATATATATATATATATATATATATATATATATATATATATATATATATATATATATATATGATTATAATAGAGGGAAACATTCCACGTAGGAAAAATATATCTAAAAACAAAGATGATGTGACTTACCAAATGAAAGTGCTGGCAGGTCGACAGACACACAAACAAACACAAACACACACACAAAATTCAAGCTTTCGCAACAAACTGTTGCCTCATCAGGAAAGAGGGAAGGAGAGGGAAAGACGAAAGGATGTGGGTTTTAAGGGAGAGGGTAAGGAGTCATCCCAATCCCGGGAGTGGAAAGACTTACCTTAGGGGGAAAAAAGGAAAAAAGGACAGGTATACACTCGCACACACGCACATATCCATCCACACATACAGACACAAGCAGACATATTTAAAGACAAAGAGTTTGGGCAGAGATGTCAGTCGAGGCAGAAGTGTAGAGGCAAAGAAGTTGTTGAAAGACAGGTGAGGTATGAGTGGCGGCAACTTGAAATTAGCGGAGATTGAGGCCTGGCGGATGACGAGAAGAGAGGATATACTGAAGGGCAAGTTCCCATCTCCGGAGTTCGGATAGGTTGGTGTTGGTGGGAAGTATCCAGATAACCCGGACGGTGTAACACTGTGCCAAGATGTGCTGGCTGTGCACCAAGGCATGTTTAGCCACAGGGTGATCCTCATTACCAACAAACACTGTCTGCCTGTGTCCATTCATGTGAATGTTACACTTTCCGGTTCACCTTTATCTCTCCCCATATATTTTTATTTTCATTTTCATTTCACCTCATGTTACACTTTCCACCTTCTAATACCATGTCACCCTCACAACACCCCCACAATGACCCCATTAAGTTTTATTTACATTCCCTCCGCAAACATGCCTTCGCCCTAGCCAGATTACGCTCGCATATTTTATTTTCTCAGGCTTGTCTGACATTTGGCATTACCCCCAAAGGCCTCACACTCAAAGTTCCCATCTCTGGCTGCAACCCTTCCTTCCATCAGTCCCTATACCAGTTCCAAACTGAACAATCCATTGCCCTCACCCACCTAATCCTTCACCTACACATCAACTCAGCCAATGAACACACCCGTCAACTCCTATCCTTAATAAAAGTCCTTAATCTTTCCTCTCCCACATCCACACCGGCTGTTCAGAGCATCCTCCTACAGGCCAACCGTAAATTAGAACAGCATGCCACCCTCCACCTCAAAAAACTATCCAATCTCCTGGTTTCCCACCTCCGGAAAGGCAACTCACTCATCCTTCACAACCTTTCCAGCAAACCTCAACCTCCTCTCATTGCACACAAACCCAGTCTCTCCCATCTACTCAATCTCCCACTTCCAGCTCCACTCCCTCCAAAACCTCAAAATTCCGATGAACACAATCTGGAACCACAACACCCTAATTCAGTAGTTAACCTTTCCTCCAAACCTCTCTCCCAATCCGAAACCTCTGTCCTATCCAAAGGCCTCACCTTTAGCCCCACTCCCAGATTCAACCAAACAGCCCTCGTCAAAGATTTACTGTCCTACACTCGTACTCTCTGCTGGAAGTATCACTTTGCCATGAAGAAAAATGATCCTAATCCTACTCCTAATGATCCGACTCCTCAAGACACCATCCAAATTGAACCCTGCCTGGAACAGTTCCATCCTCCGTCACAGCGGGACCCACCTCCTCTTCCTCAAAATCACCCTCTCCAAACCCTCCAGGAATTTCTGACTTCCAGCCTTGCATCTCAATCCTTCTTAAAAAACCTTAATCCTACACCCAACATCACCACTGCTGAAGCCCAGGCTATCCGTGATCTGAAGGCTGACCGATCCATTGTCATTCTTCCGGCGGACAAGGGTTCCACGACCGTGGTACTTGATCGTCGGGAGTATATGGCTGAGGGACTGCGTCAGCTTTCAGACAACACCACATACAAAGTTTGCCAAGGTAACCCCAATCCCGATGTCCAGGCGGAGCTTCAAGGATTCCTCAGAACCTTAGGCCCCCTGCAAAACCTTTCACCTGACTCCATCAACCTCCTGACCCCACCGACACCCCGCACCCCTACCTTCTACCTTCTTCCTAAAATCCACAAACCCAATCATCCCGGCCGCCCCATTGTAGCTGGTTACCAAGCCCCCACAGAACGTATCTCTGCCTACGTAGATCAACACCTTCAACCCATTACATGCAGTCTCCCATCCTTCATCAAGGACACCAACCACTTCCCTGAACGCCTGGAATCCTTACCCAATCTGTTACCCCCGGAAACCATCCTTGTAACCATTGATGCCACGTCCTTATACACAAATATTCCGCACGTCCAGGGCCTCGCTGCGATGGAGCATTTCCTTTCACGCTGATCATCTGCCACCCTACCTAAAACCTCTTTCCTCATCACCTTAGCCAGCTTCATCCTGACCCACAACTTCTTCACTTTTGAGGGCCAGACATACCAACAATTAAAGGGAACAGCCATGGGCACCAGGATGGCCCCCTCGTACGCCAACCTATTCATGGGTCGCTTAGAGGAAGCCTTCTTGGTTACCCAAGTCTGCCAACCCAAAGTTTGGTACAGATTTATTGATGACATCTTCATGATCTGGACTCACAGTGAAGAAGAACTCCAGAATTTCCTCTCCAACCTCAACTCCTTTGGTTCCATCAGTTTCACCTGGTCCTACTCCAAATCCCATGCCACTTTCCTTGACGTTGACCTCCACCTGTCCAATGGCCAACTTCACACGTCCATCCACATCAAACCCACCAACAAGCAACAGTACCTCCATTATGACAGCTGCCACCCATTCCACATCAAACGGTCCCTTCCCTACAGCCTAGGTCTTCGTGGCAAACGAATCTGCTCCAGTCCGGAATCCCTGAATCATTACACCAACAACCTGAAAACAGCTTTCGCATCCCGCAACTACCCTCCCGACCTGGTACAGAAGCAAATAACCAGAGCCACTTCCTCGTCCCCTCAAACCCAGAATCCCCCACAGAAGAACCACAAAAGTGCCCCACTTGTGACAGAATACTTTCCGGGACTGGACCAGACTCTGAATGTGGCTCTCCAGCAGGGATACGATTTCCTCAAATCCTGCCCTGAAATGAGATCCATCTTTCATGAAATCCTCCCCACTCTGCCAAGAGTGTCTTTCCGCCGTCCACCTAACCTTCGTAACCTGTTAGTTCATCCCTATGAAATCCCCAAACCACCTTCCCTACCCTCTGGCTCCTATCCTTGTAACCGCCCCCGATGCAAAACCTGTCCCATGCACCCTCCCACCACCACCTACTCCAGTCCTGTAACCCGGAAGGTGTACACGATCAGAGGCAGAGCCACGTGTGAAAGCACCCACGTGATTTACCAACTGACCTGCCTACACTGTGATGCATTCTATGTGTACATTTAACCAGCAACAAACTGTCCATTCGCATGAATGGACACAGGCAGACAGTGTTTGTTGGTAATGAGGATCACCCTGTGGCTAAACATGCGTTGGTGCACAGCCAGCACATCTTGGCACAGTGTTACACCGTCCGGGTTATCTGGATACTTCCCACCAACACCAACCTATCCGAACTCCGGAGATGGGAACTTGCCCTTCAGTATATCCTCTCTTCTCGTCATCCGCCAGGCCTCAATCTCCACTAATTTCAAGTTGCCGCCACTCATACCTCACCTGTCTTTCAACAACTTCTTTGCCTCTACACTTCTGCCTCGACTGACATCTCTGCCCAAACTCTTTGTCTTTAAATATGTCTGCTTGTGTCTGGATGTGTGGATGGATATGTGCGTGTGTGCGAGTGTATACCTGTCCTTTTTTCCCCCCTAAGGTAAGTCTTTCCGCTCCCGGGATTGGAATGACTCCTTACCCTCTCCCTTAAAACCCACTTCCTTTCGTCTTCCCCTCTCCTTCCCTCTTTCCTGATGAGGCAACAGTTTGTTGCGAAAGCTTGAATTTTGTGTGTATGTTTGTGTGTCTATCGACCTGCCAGCACTTTTGTTCGGTAAGTCACCTCATCTTTGTTTTTATATATAATTTTTCCCACGTGGAATGTTTCCTTCCATTATATATATATATATATATATATATATATATATATATATATATATATAAAAACTACAGAAATTTGTAATTATTGATACATGTTCAATTACCCGAAAGTTCCTAAATGCAATGTAACATATACCGCACAGCTAAAAGGAAGTCACGTTTGATCAAGGTCTGCGTCACTTTCCATTTTTGACCAGACATAACGTCTGAGAAAGGAAAGATAATAACAATAATAATAATAAATCATAATAGTTAAATATAGAATAGTATCAAGATAAATTTATGGTACATCTTACGTACCCATGTAAAAAGTCTTTGCTGGTACATTACCATCACAAACATATATGTATAATTCATATGGCAGTTTTTTGTTTCATGTAGCATATCTCTTTTGTGACACTCTTTAGAAACTCATCAAGAGAGTAATATGGCGTATATTTGAGCCACAGTTCTATTGTTTGCTTAAAGTTATTCATCTGTAGTTTGCTCACAGCTTTTGGGAGTTTGTTATAAAATTTCAAGCTAAGGTGTTTATGGCTCTTTTGTGTTAATGTCAGCCTTGTGTATGGTAGGTCTATGTTACTATTATTTCGAGTGTTATGAACATGCACTTCAGATCTTAAATTAAAGTTCTTTATGTAATCTTTAGCATATGTTAAACAATTATAAATATATATGTGCTACGCAGTGTCATTATCTTTAGTTCTTTAAAATGATTTTTGCACCTTTGTCTTGGTGCTAGTCCTAAAATGCACCTGACTGCTTTTTTCTGCCACTTGAAGATGGTACTTGAACCCATTGAGTTACCCCAAAGAAGTACCCTGTATTGCAGTTGTGAATGGAAAAAAGCAAAGTATGTGGAGATTAGCAGATTTTTACTGATAAAGTGTCTCAGCTTGTGTAATAGAAAGAAAGTTTGAGCAAGTTTGCTGCATAGATAATTTGTGTGTCTGTCCCATGTAAGTTTTTTATCTATGTGTAAACCTAGTAACTTGACATTTTTGGTATTCTGTTGAATTGGTTTCAGGGTGAAGTAAATTTCTTCAGTTTTCAATTTGTTTATTGATAAAACCTTGGCTCTGCACCAATCACTGATCGTTTCAGTTACTACTTTGTTGTATTCTATGACATCTTGCATATTTTCTCCATCTGTTATAATATAGATGTGGTTTCAGGTGCCTGAGACTGCAGTCGTGTGTGCAAGTTGCATTTGCGTGAATCTGTGTGTGTGTGTGTGTGTGTGTGTGTGTGTGTGTGTGCGTGTGTGTGTGGTTTTTGTTGACAAAGGCCTTAATGGCAGAAAGCTATAATTGTGAGAATTTTATTATGCATCTCCGCTGTATGTTGTGTAGCAACCTTCCTTCTCTAATACTGTTACATTCTTTCCTGGATTTTCCATTGTTTAATATAGAATATGTAAATGATAAAATAAAGAATAAAAATAAATTCAAGGTTCGGTATGGGCATCTGCATGGCTCCATCCTATGCCAGCCTCTTCATGGACAATCTAGAGGAGTCCTTTCTAAACACCCAGAATCCCAAATCCCTCACCTGGTTTGGATTCATTTATGACATTTTCATGATCCAGATTGAGAGTGAGGACACCCTGTCCACATTTCTCAACACTTTTTCCTCCATTTGCTTCACCTGGTCCTCCTCAATGCAACGAACCACCTTCCTCAATGTTGACCTCTACCTCAAAGATGGGTACAACAGTACCTCCATCCATATGAAACCTACCAATCACCAGCAATACTTCCACTTCAACAGCTGCCACCCATTCCATATAACCTAGCTACCTGCTGCCATCACATCTGTAGTGATGAGCAGCACTCTTGAAATATACCAAAGATCTCACTGAAGCCTTCACAGACCCTAATTATCCTCCTAATCTTGTACGTAGACAGATCTCCTGTGGCTTATCTCTCAAGACATCCACCACCTCCCAATGTCTCACCGTCTGGTAACAGAGGAATATACCCCTCGTGACTCAGTATCACTCAGGACGGGAGCAACTATATCATGTTCTCCACCAGTGTTTTGACTACCTTTCATTGTTTCCTGAAATAATGAATGTCCTACCCACAATCCTCATCATCCATTCGACAGTGGTACTCCACTGCCCAAAGAATCTAAACCATATCCTTGTCCATCCCAACACAACCCCTGCTCCCAATCCCTTGCCTCATGGTTGATATACCTGTAATAGATCCAGATGCAAGACTTGCCTCATACATCCTCCTACCATCACCACCACCTCCAGTCTCATCAGAAGCATCAACTATCCCATCAAAGGCAGGGCTACCTGTGAAACCAGTCATGTGATCTACAAGCTAAGCTGCAAGCATTGTACTTCATTGTATGTGGGCATGACAACCAACAAGTCATCTGTCAGCACGAATCGCCACTGACAAGCTGTGGCCAAGAAACAGCTGGACCACCCAGTTGCTGAACATGCTGCCCATCACAACATTCTTCATTTTAATGACTGCTTCACAGTCTGTATCATTTGGACCCTTCCCACCAACACCAGTTTTTCTGAATTGCCTGGGTGGGAACTCTCCCTGAAAATTATCCTACACTCCTGTAACCATCCTGACCTCAACCTTTCTTAGTCATTGTCCTTCAACCACCTGTCCCTTCCCTGTTCCCACTCCACAGCCTTTTGTTTCACAAGCACCCTCACAGTCTTTCTACTTCTCTCCTTTTCCACCCCACATCCTGCTCTCCATCTAACCTCTTGGCCTTGGCAGCCAGAGACAGTGATCATTTGTGTGTGAGTCACATTTGCTTGAATGTGTGTGTATATGTTGTCTATTTCAGAAGGACAACTGGCTGAAAGGACATGTTTAGTAGTCTTTTTGTTGTGCCTGCCTGCGACTCAGCATCTAAGCTATATGGTGAGTAGCAATCTATCCTTTTCATAGTATTGTCATTATTCCATCCTGGATTTTCATTGTTTGATAAAAGCATTTGGTATTACATATTTCCTAAAGAACAATAATTTTAATTGAGCTTTTTAACAATATGATTACAAAGAATTATATTTGCAAGTTTTTTATTTATTAGGTAATCCTTATTTCTTTTTTCCACGAGATGGCCTTTGAGCTTCTTTGGAAAGTTACTGTCATAGACACCATTCTGTAAGTATTTTAGCAGACTTCTTATTTACTTTATCTCTGAATATCAAAATCATTTTTTGAGGATTATCAATCAGCGGGATATGCTTTGTAACTGGTTCATCCTACATAGGTTAAGGCACTTGCATTTATTATCCACTACCTTTTGTGATATGCAGTGTTATTTTTATGCATGTGGTGGTTACTTGGATTGGGAGCACCAATGTATAGTCCATTTTGTGTGGGATAAAGCCACTAAAAATTAAATACCTTCTCTCAATTAAATTCTGAATTCCATGCCACTTTCCTTGATGTTGATCTCGTCCTCGCCGAAGGCCAGCTACACACTTCCGTCCACATTAAACCTACCAACAAACAACAGTACTTACATTTTGAGAGTTGCTGTAAAATTTTTCTTTGAATTTTATTTGTAGACTGGTTTTGGAAATGTATATTTTCATTATCAGTATTACGCTTCCTGATGCACCAGAACGATTTCAAGCCACTTATAAGAGCCTCCACAGTATTTTACAGAGTTTATATTGGTTGCTCATGTACATAGTATGTTGTTTTGGTTCAAATTAAAATAAGTTGCTGAAACTCATTTGTAAATACACTTCCAAGAAAAATTATAGATTCTGGTAGATCTTCCACTAAAAAAATTCTATTATGTATATACAAAGATGTGACAATTAGCAAGGCTAAACTTTTGAGGTATGTTTCAGATAATCCTTTTCTTAAAATGATGTGAACTATATTTTTCATTTTTTTTCTCTCTGCAGAAACACTCTTTTTATTTAACTAAACGTTTGAGTTTTCATATGTTGTGATTGTTCGAAGAGTCCATGGTACTGTGGGTACAGAAACTGTTTGCATATTGTAACAGCCACTTCATAATGAATATAATACAGCTCAGTCTTGTAGGTAGTTGTAATATGTTGTTTCCATTTCAGCTCATTCTGCTCAGTAATATCTGATAACGTAATGGCTTAAACACGCTCTACCCTAGCTTTGCCTGTCTACAAATCTAAATGCTCTGATTCTCTTTGTTTCTGAACACTGTGTACATAGTTTTTTCCATGTTTACTAGCCGTTTATTCTCCATGTTCATTCTGCTGTGATGTCTGTAGAAATATATGCTCTTCTCTCAAACAGTTCCATATTTTTAACTAGATTTAGTAAAATCATGTCATTTGGATACAATACAATAGTGGCACTCTGTATTTGAGAAGTTTAGTTTCTGATTAGTATGGGTTTCTATTGACATATTCTATTCCCATTGTTAGGTAGGATTATATGTAGTCTCCTTATTCTCCACAAATGCCAAAGCTTTCCAACTTTTACATGGATATTTCCTGGAAGATCATGTTAAATGCTTTGAAAAGGTTCAGAAACATCACAGGTTGCCTGCTTGCTTCTAATCACTGTGTAATATATTCTGTGGGACTGGAAGTAGCTCATACTATAGAATTACCTTCCTGAAACTATACTGTGAGTTTAATACAATGCTGGGTTTGCCGAGATAAACATCTAATCTCCCACACACAAGGATTTTTGAGAAACCTGATATCAGTGAATTTGGCCTTTGCCAATGGCACCACAATGCTCATCTTCAGTTTTCCTGAAAAAATTCCACCTCTGAAAGTTGTTTGCAATGAACACAACTGTGATATTATTTGTTTATTTACTAGCTGTATTATGTGATCTTATATTTCGTCACTGCCAGCTGATATCTTGGTGTCTAGTGACTCCTTAGCTTTTCTGTCTCAATTCTGTGACTGGTTTGAAGAACTGGTGCTGTATGATTTGACTGATGCTTTAGCAACCTTTTGTTTCTTTCCTGTTTTAGGTCCTCTAATACACTTATATAATTATCACTGCATGTGGTTGCGGTTTTTCTACCATCTGTAACTGCAGTTCTGTCCCTTTCCATTTTGTTGATCTCTGCTCCTTGTTTGATTTTTTTTTTATTTCTTTCAGGACTGGTTAGTTTCCAAACTGCTTTCATCTTTTTTAGCTTGTTATGGTGGTGGTAACTGTTCTTGCCTTTAACTCTCTTATTATTTTCTTCTAGACTACAACTTTTTCAGTGGTTATAGTTTTCATCTGCACTCATGTGATTCAGTCCTTGTAGCTTCCTAATTATTAAAATACTGCACTATTAGCGAATAGCATTTGAGCCAACAACTTTTCTTACCTCATTACTTTGTGATATGATTTGTTAAAATGATATTAACTGTAGAAGTAAATGAATCACACTTTTTATTTATATTCTGTGCCTGTAAATCTTCAGTCCAAGATTTCTTCATTAAAATCATTTCAAAGATGTTAATATTTTGCTCACTAATGAGTCTGAGTTTTTTGGTTTTTTGCTTGCTTCATTTCATAAGACCAGATGTTTCTATTTGAAATACAGGTACCTCATTGTCATATCTATGAATATTGCTGATGATGATGTCAAAATTGTCTCACTTCTCACTGGGTAATGCTTGAAATTATTCTACTTCTGTCTCTGACTCTCCATTCAAGACAGCACACTGTGCAGTCCCTACCAAGGAATCCACAGTCCTGTCACACGCACATTTACACAAGGAAGCACATCTCAAATAGGTGTGCTTGCTTGTGTAAATGTGTTAGCATTTCTCTTTCATTGTGCCAGTCTGCAACTCAACATGTCATCTTTATGGTGAGGAGCAGTCTATTCTTTTCATTATATTGTTGATATTTCAACCTGGACTTCCCATTGATTGACCGTATTTAAGTTAATAAGTGTTGTAGAACTAAGTCAACTCAGTTTTAAAGTCAAGAAACACTGCATACAGTTTGATTATCTTGATCTGTACCTTTCAGTGTGTTGTGTGAGTGAAATGGAGGAGCTCGCTCTTTTTAAGTTGCCGCCTTACATTTAAGCTCAGAATATATTTAATATTCTGCAATGGGTAGACCTCAGTGTTACTAAGCAGTAGTTTTGTGGATCACATCTGCTGTCCTTTTTGCAGACAGATGTCACCAGTGCTTTCTCCCAACCATTGCACACATGTTTGGGTTACAGGATGTATGATGAACTGTAGTTAAAATGGAGGCAAGTTAAGCCACAAACCCTACAGAGGATCTGACAGGGATTCCATAAGGCTCAGGAGTATTGTTCACTTTTACCAAGTCCAGCTGTTTCTGAATGCCTCTGTCACTAATATCTATGCCACTAATTTCTGCAGTGTTGAGTGTTAAAATGGGTCAGTATCCCTGGGTCTTTCTTCATAAGAAAGTATTTCTGCTTTTCTTGCTACTCATAATTTTGGTTCCTGTATCATCCGTAAGTGTCTGGACACTAATACTGCTGCCCCTACCAGGCTTTTCATGTGAATAGAGTTGCTTTGGGTAGTGTAAAAGGTCCTTTGATAAGATTATGCTTTTTTGGTCATGGGGGATTTATATTTTTTGACAGCCAAATATTTTTCATTAAGCATTTCTCTGTCTACAGCCCTACATTTTGTTTTACACCTATTGTGCTGTTTCTTAGGCAGCTTTTTTTTTTGTACAGACAGAGTATACCATGTTATGAATTATTCTACTAGGTACATATCTGTCCAGTGCTTGTTCCATTATTGTTCTGAACATGAGTTGCAGTTCTTCTATATGTTCCTATCTAGAGTTGGGTGTCTGAAGTTCCTCCTTGAGGTATGACACTGTCGCACAAGGGCTTACCCAGGATCTGAACTAGGGAGGGGCAGGTCATACTAGTCTCAGGGAACAAGGACTCAAGACAACATACGGCACTTCTTATTAAATAAAACAGTAAACTAGTGAAAAACTGCTTTCAATAAACATTTTAAATATGAGAATGCACTTGTTTAAAAATACAACATTTTAATTCAGTAATAATCTTCTAGGATTTGCTGCAAATTTCTCAATTACTTTCTTCTCTAACATCTCGCAGTTTTCTTTTACACAATTGCGGTGTACGCTCATCAGGCACAATCCTGTGAGCCTTTCTTCTCCCATAGTGCTTCTGAGCCACGTCTTCACTCTTTGAAGTGTGCTGAAGGATCGTTTCACAGTCGCTGTTGTGCATGGAATAGTACTCAAAATTTTTAGTGCTTTATCATGCTAGGGAAAAAAATATTGGTCTCATTAAACAGGTCAATGGCTTCCATATCCTTTAATTTAGCTTCAGTTATGTTATTTTTCCTCTACAAATGGTACCATAGTTCCAGTTCTCTGGCAATATCATCCAATCCATAAAATGTTCTAAACAATTCTGCACTTTTAAGGAAGTCTGTTACACTAGAATTGATCATATTCAAGGGATGTAGCTTATTTAGAGAAAAACCTGGTGTATTTTTTGGTGAAAATCGTATATTTAATGATGACATGAATGATTCGGTATATGGTATTACCAATGAATGTCGCCAGTATTCGTTGTCATTTTGGGATGATGGATTGTTTCTGAACTTTGCTTGCAAGCAAAATGTGGAACAGTAATTTCTATTTCCAGTTCCTCTGCTATAACTTGTACATTTGCAAGTAATTCGCTAGTTACTCTGTCTGCTTCCTTTCGATCATTACTGAGCATGTCAAGGATTCCTCTGATGTGTTCCCTCACCGCGATCATATCTACAGACTTAGACTGCAGGACATTAGCTACTGGTTCCAAAACTGCTGAGTATTTGGCTATTGTTTGTAAAGATAAGATGAACACTGGTTTGGTAATGGCTGAATGCAACTGATACTCAGATTTCCTCATTGCATAATTTCCCTCATAAGACAATTTTTCTAGAGCTCTCACAACCTCTGGGAAATTTTGAGAAAATAGTCTGATGGATTTATATTTTTCAGACCATCTCGTCTCACACATTCTTGTTAAATTGGGAGCGTATTTCCGACATGTACTCGATTCACTAAAAGAGTTTGTGGTGTCTTTCACAGTGGCAACAGTATTCCTAATTTCCGGCACTGCGTTTGCATTGTTCACCACAAGGTTGAGTTTGTGGCTTGAGCAATGAATGTATGATGCTCAATAGTATTTCTTTATTAAAATGGCTTGTACACCATCACTTGCTCTAAATGTCTCGCCATCTACTGCTTGTCATAACCTGCATGCCAACTGCTATTAATCTACAGTTAGCGTCAGCTGTAACTAAAAAATTAATGGTTTAGGAGCAGAAAAGCATTTTACATTTAAATATGGTAGGAGAAACGATGCTGTTCATCAGAAACTTCACATAGTCATGATCCCTTACTGCCTACTAGTGAATACGCTGTTCCTTGGCAACGTAACATGCCTGCGAATAGCAGAACAGATTGCTTATCGCTAAATTTATTACTTCTATAAACTTCCACGCAGCCGAAGACGAAAAAATTACTCCAGGATCTGGACGAACGAGTGCAAATATCTTCTGGGGGGGAGGGGGGGGGGGCAGCTCCAGTCATACTTAGGTTATCATAGTTACAATAACTGCATCATAATCACTGATTACAGTTTTCATGTCGACATTCTCAAACAGGCAATTACAATTCATAAGTATTACAGAAACAAAATATGTGAGAATAGCATTAATATAAAAGCATAATTACTACATTCATTTATTTTACATAAAACTGCTAAGCTTAATTAACAAAATGTGTCAGCCATTTGCTTTCTTATTCAGATTTTCACTATATTATTGAAAAATTCTTCTAAGGAATAATAGAATTTCTGTACAAACAACTTCTGTAGCTTTTATTTCAGATGCCCTAGCTCCAAGCTGTGGATTTATTTCATTCTTAGATTGTTGTAACTTTTCCTGTCCATGTATTTTGGGGTTTGTGCATATAGCTTGAAATTCCTGAATGACATATTTCCGTAATGTTTTAGATTTTGAACTTTCAATTCCAAGTAGATTTCAGAGAAGACAGTTAGTACTGTTTTGTAAGATGCCTATTCATACTCATAAGTTTTAAAATTGCAATTATTCCAGTTGTTGGTTGAGTGGTAAAGTCACCTCCCATGATGACAATATGACTGGGAAGAATATGTATAAACTTGAATGTCACATAAACATATTGAGTCACAAGAGTGATACTTCTTGTTGAATAATGTATTTATGTCCCATAAGGATCTGTACTGGTTCCACTAGTATTCACAACCTACATAAATGATCTTTTGGTTCCTTTAAATATGATTTACAGACTGTGATGTTTGCTGGTGACACAAGCATAATAATAACTGGCCCTAACTTTATGTTACTGGAGACAGTTGTGATGGTAGGTGAACAGGACCTAATCTGGTTCACAGTAAACAGCTTAAGTTTTAATCTCACAAAATTCATAGTTTTCAGTTTCAAGTAATCAAAAATGACTTGCTAGCAGCAGAACTAGACATATATGGTGTTATACTAAATGAAACACTACAGTACCGTGACAGTGTAGCAGTTTGGGCCAATGTAGCTTTGCATGTGTATGGCAAATGTTGCCAGACTGGGAAATGAACTCAGCATAATAAGAAATCTTGCTCAAAAAGAACTGGAGCCTTTCAGGTTCTTGGGCACCAGTAGGTTGATGATGGCTTTGACATGCTCTTCTGAAGGGGCAAGGTCACCTTTGCTCATAAAATATCCCTTAAAATCACTTTGTTCCAGTTTTCAATGAAGGCCATTCACCACAAGTTGGTATAAAACTCCCTCCAGATTTTGTAAATGCTTCTTTCACATGAAGCCTGTGACCCAGATGTCATTAAGGTGGTATACAGTACAGGAAATGTCCTGAATCAACTGCTCTAAAATATCTTGGTGTAGTTGAAATCTGAAGAGGAAGTGATTAAACTGGTATAGCCCAAAGGGGGTGTTGAGAGAAGAGAAGTCGCATCCATTGGCAGCTGCAGGTATGTGTTGTGCAAGTTCACACACGAAAAATACTGGCACCATGACAACTTCACCAGCAACTCATATGGAGGCAGAATTGCATACAATTCCATGACACAGAGCACGCTGACCATCTGTTTAATATCACCACAAAGGTGCTGTGCACAATCTGGCATCTGAATTATCACAAGGGTTAGCCCATTGGCTCAACAAAATAGGAGAATGATGCACAGGTTCTTCCAACACTGCAACTTTGTCTTGATCTTGTCATGCATGATGAAGGGAATTTGATGACAGTGACAAAATTTAGGTATTACAGATGGCTTAAGGGAGATATGTGCCTCAAAATGTTCTGCTGAACTCACAGTATTACCAAACAGCTGATTGTACAACCATAGTAAAGAATAAAAATCTTGAAAGGGGACTGCTTGAGACATTAAATGCACTTTGTCAATTATCTGGAAACCAAAAACAGAAAAGGTGTCTAACTCAAAAATATTTTGCACCAACAGTGAAGTAACCACTAACATTGTAAGTTTACATTCCACATTGTTATAATGTCCAGGAGCAGAGAACTGCCTCCTGAAAGGAATATAGTTCTTACTATAAAGACACCACTTATGCAGTGGCTGTTGCAACAGAGGACAGTCCAGAGCATGTGTGTGTCTAAGTTAATCATGTGACCGAAACTCTTGTGTCTGCCTGAAACTCAATTTGTTGCCTTCCACTGATTGTGAAGCAGAAGGTACTGGGACAATGCTTGTGGGGTGTTGGAGGCAACCTCCAAATTGAGAGAAAGCACTTGGGCCTTTAATGACTGCCCTATGGCTCATCAACTGGGACAAGCTGTTACTAAATGGTGTACTTTGCAGCATACCTCACACATGGCATCTACGTGTGGGCAATACTGTCGAATACAAACAATAAGGGCAGGTTCTCTGACTTGCCCATTGAGCCTAAAAAGGTGTGGAAGGAAACTAATGCTGAGAATCTGAAGAATGTGATGAACAAGAACTATAATATTGTGACTGAATCGAGCCCACTGAGCCTGATGCGGGCAAAGACAGGCAGCGCCTTGATGTCCCTCCACTTGAATAATCGATGGTGTCACTATACAGTGGGTTAGCAGAAGGTAAGGTCATGTGACACATCTTGTGGGGCACTGGGGTTGTTTACCATGACTGTCTAACTTTACCACCTGCCAAATGTCAGACAGTATGTTCTTTGCTGCTACTGTAAGTTCATGTTACTCTGCAATCTTAGAAACTTTGACCGAAGAAAATTCAGACAATGCCACTGTTCTAGTTTGGAGCTCAAAGTCCAGTGTTAACCAGATGATCACATCCCTAATTAGTGAGGCCACATATGAGATTGCACATTGGGGACACTTGAATCTGCACTTCTGTGAGAGACCTCAAGGATTGCTTATACATGCCAAATTTGGATGTCTGGAGTATTTGTGGTCCTGATTAAGCTGTCACTGAGCCACCAACACACGGGTTTGACGACCAAAATAATGTATAAGCACTTGGTATAAAAACTCAAAGTTAAGTTCCTCAGGGCCTGTAGAGGGCTTCAAATTCTGCACAGTTTGTACAATCCTACATTGCTAGACAATAACAAGGCAGCCTTATCAACTTGACTGAGGTGTCTTAAATGCAAGTGCTCCTGAAGACACAACTACTCCCGCCAGCATCGCAAAAATGCTGGCCCACAGTCACCACAATTTAATACTATGAAAAAGAAAAACGCCACATGCTTAAGAACACGCTGTGTTGCCAATTTTGTATCCGCACAGGTGTGGAAATGCTGTGATACTGTCACTGACAGCACAAAATGTTACTGTACTAGCTGACAGTGGCTCGAGTACAAGAACAGGGCAATGAATGTGGGAAGAGAGAATGAAACTTGATGTGCAAGTAAATCTACGGAGGAGCAGAGAATCTAAACACTGCATAGAGACAAGTACAGAGCAACCACAATGCAACTGGTGTGTGAGATTGAGTAACTAAGCACAAGGAAAACACAGTATGGCACAAGGCAAAGGCCAGGTCTGAGGTAGTTGATGTTAACGTAAGAACTACTGTACCAAGCCTTTTTCTGCTGGCAGATAAACACCTGAGTCAGTGGCTCTGACCATGCAATGCCTCACTCACACCCTCCATGTCAGCATTCTATCCTATTCAGGTGTGACACCCATGTCAGCTCAGATTAGCTCCATCCATCTCAATATCTTACATCAAATTTAAATTTAGGCACTTAAGAGGAAAATGAAAGTGAGAGATGGCAACAGATCAAGGGTAAATTGTGGATAGTTTACAGATCTCATTCAGTGTCACAATCAATAATAAATATGTCTCATTACCTGATGTAAGAGAAGAAGAGCAGCAGAAGACAATAGTGTGCTGTGAGCTGATAGAAACAATATTTCAGGAATATCAAAAGTGGAGTCAGATAGTGGAAAGTTTTTCAGTTGAGTATAAGTTATGGGACAGGTATTGGCCAATAGCTGGAGAAAAAGGTAGAACCAGGATTCCAGGTGATGCTTGTCATTAAGAACATAAGCTTTTTATTAAGACTTTATTAAACACAATGTGTACATAGTATTAATTAGTTAACTAAAGTTATCATCATATGCACAGTAAGATAGTGACAATGATTTTTCTTTATAGTCACTGATGTGATGTTTATTGCAAGGTCTTCCACATACGGTGCACTGACAATTGTCAATGATGTTGTGATTCCCTTAGTTGAGCATATTTGGTGATGCAGTCTGTGGGCTGCCACCCTCACTTACATGCAGCACAACTGGAAACTGGCTTCCTTCCATTCATTATTTGTCATTACTGGGGTGCTCATCAGTCGGTGATTTATGCCTTTTACTTTTTACCACCTGTCTTCCAGGAGTCAGGTGCTTTGTTAGGTTGATAGCTGGGCCATGGTCTTGGTGTATCGTTGGTCGGTCGTCCTACTGGACGACGCATTTTGGCTTGCCGATCGTTCATGTGTCGGCTGTGTGTGTGTGCATGGACTCCCGATTTGTCTGCATCCATGCTTAGTTACTGTTGGGTATCATTCAGGTCTTTGTGCAAGTGCTTGTCAGGGTGTGTGTGAAATCTGTGTGATTTTGATTGACAAGTTATTTTAAATGTTATCGGCGTATTGGCTCTGAGAGGTCTTCAATGCAGAAGCAATGCCTGCCAAGATGCAGATTATTCTGTTTTTGAATAGTCCCAGAGCTGTTCTTATGGATAGTTCATTCAGTTTCTTTATCTCAAATGTTGCCTACTTTAAGAAGATTTAGACAACTAAGAATTTAGATGAGGAAGGATGAGATACTGATATATGGGCAAGCTGGCAACATCCTGGCGAGGAATGTAAGGTAAAGTATTAAATTATATGGAACAGTGGCCACTCTAGGAACAGCAGCTGTGTACAGAAATGTCTTGCTGAGGTTCTGCAGTATCATTATCAACCTTCACTTAACAGAACTGGGCAGCAGATTAAATGGCAACTGAGGGTGGTGCTGCTGGCTACAGTGAGAACTTATATGAGAGCTGTGCCAGTTGGCACCATTGGGAAATGGGAATAAAATAGTATGGGAAACAGTAATAAGGAGGGAAAAGTTAGGTTAACAGATATGTAAGCTGATAAAAAGTCTGTACATATTTTTGTGAGAGAGGCTTCTATGGGTTAATCACTTAATTCAGCAAAAAAGTACCGAATGAAATTAAAGCAAATGGAGTATTCTTAAATAAATTAGGTTCTGTAAAACTAACTGTTTTACTGTACTTACATAGGTGTCATTTGAATACAGAAACAGAAATGTTAGGGAGTACTATAAATTTGCAGCTTTCTACAGCAGAAGCAATAAGGACAAGTAGTTATCAAGAATGTAAAAATGATCATAAATTCAAAACTAAAAAGAGAAGTAATTTTTGAATGGAAGAATAATGGAAGAATGTGTATGTGAACTGATACTTCGAAACAGCATACTTCTGTTATTAGACTAACTTCTGCATTTAGGTCTTTCAGAGGATCTTCAAAAAATTTAAAACACAATCTTGATAAGGGGCAAACAGTAGTTATTGATGATTTCAGTATAAATTTTGTGGAGGGTCTTAGCGAAAACATGATACGAAAATATTACTCAATACTCACAACACCAAATATTACTTAATAGGGAAATATTACTTAACATTTAAAATCTAATTTCAGTTATAAACTTTCCTATCATAATTATGCAGGACAGTAGCACCTTATGAGAACAGTGCTTGAGAATTTATTACACAAAAGTGACATATCATTTGGTGCCCCACACCCATTTTTTTGCACAAGCAACACATCATTTGTCACCCCCACCCCCATACATTACTTGCCATTCCTTGGGCTCTTGGGAAAACATTTAAAAATAAAGCTAACCTAGTGAGCATGGAAATAGTTTGTCTTTACTACTAATTTTTATAACCCGTGCACAAATTTTGTACTAGGGCACCTCTGGCCCCCTCTCTGCTTGGTGCCCCAAGCGGCCACTTACACTGCCCAATATGAGAAAGTAGCCAACACAGTTAATGTCCATCCAGAAAAACTCTGAATTTAATTCATTTATTATTGAAGGTATTCGAAATTGACCTATGCTGCTGCAAGAAAATGCATAGTTTTGTCAGCAAACACATCTTGTTTCACTGATGTAAAACATCATCAATGACTTGTAGTGAAATCATTTAGAATCTGGCTTGCTATCTAGATCTAAAAACAGTTTGTTGCAAAATATGATGATTTTATTTATTTATTTATTTATTTCTGTAGTTTGATTTTATTTACGGTATTTTATGCCTGATTTTTGCTCACGTAAGTAAGTGTCAGAAGATTACTCATATTTGAGGTATTCCCTCATTCAGGACTTTCACGTATAATTCATTGGCTGAATCCAGAAGGGTTATATCTCTGTAATCATTACCTTTGTTTTTATTGTCCTTGTGAAAGACAGATATTTTGTTGGCTTTCAGCTGCTATTTTGGTACATTCTTACTTCTCAAACATTTATTAAAAATGTGAAGAAGCCTTAGATACAGGAATACCCCTTCATATTTCCATGGTTCCATATTAATATCATCTAAACCAATGGGTTTTCTATTCTTTTTAGCTTTTAGAGCTTCTGTCAATATTGATCAGGTCTTTTGTCATTTAGTTCATATTATGCCTGAATTACACTATCATCACACCATAGTTCTTTATAATGAACTATCCACTCCTTCTCTTCTATATTATTGACATGAATGTGAGTCTTTTCTTGTCTGTTGAGTGTTTTCATCACTTCAAGTATTTTTAGAGGATGATACGTGCCTAAACGCAATCCTATATAGAGATGACTTAACACTGATTGCAGAGAATGAAGATGACCTTCAGATGGGATTGTATAAGTTGCAGGAGATAGCCTTGGAACCAACTGAAGTTGTCTGTAGGCAAAAAAAAAGTGATGGCATTTCTGGGCATGCAACCAGTGAGATCAAAAGCAGTTTTTAATAGCAAAATCTTGAAGCAAGTTAAACACTTTAAATGTTTAGGATGTGTCTTTATATATAAATAGTACCATGATGTGGAACAAAAACTAAATAAATTTACTTCCTCATGTGGAATGATTGCAGAATAAAACCAGGAATGAAAGCCTGTTGAAATTTTACAAAACCACAGCAGTACTTCTGGAAGTGAAGCAATGATCACAACAAAAAAATCAAGAAAGTAGAATACATGCTCAAGAAACGAAATTTTTAAGAAGAGTGGATGGATATACAAGAGAAAATCATGTAATAAAACAAGATATATTGAAAGATTTAAAAATATATAACTTAAATTAAAAAATTAAAAGAAGAGAAAATGCACAATATGGGCGGTGAATGTCTCCCAGTAAATGCTCTCAGTTATAAATGCAGTGGAAGAAGAAATGTAGGAAGGCCATACAATAGATTGAGTACCATTACAGGAAATATGTCTAGTTTATGAAACAAAGAAAGAAACAGAGGCAAAGAATGATTTGGATTCTTTACTGTGTTCTAAGACGTATCCAGGAAAAGCATTTACTATTGTTTTAGAGAATGTCTTGCGTGCCAAGCACTTACAAAACCATATTCATGCCAACTGATTTTTGAGTGAGTAAAGCCTCCTTAAATAATGGCATTGTGACTGAGAAACACATAATTGTGAGTTTTAGTTCTCTTTAAAGTTGTTGGTTACATCTAGGGCTGGGTCTGATGAACAGTAGAAGAATCCTTATTTAAAGTTTTTGCCCATCCTTGATACTGACTCTTGTCTAAATAATCTCACATGCAGCTTCAATTTCTGTCTTATTGGATTTGAGTTTTGTCTCTTCTGATGAATAAACAACCTGCATCTCTCATTACCTTTTGTTCTGGTACACACTTTGACTTATCCTTAAAATCTCAGTGATGTCAAACTCAGGCTATAGGAAATGCCATGGTACAACTCACTATGGTTAATTGGTTGTTCAATAGTCTTGCTCTCTTGTACTATGTTACTTGCTGAGTGCAGGGCTCTAAACGGGAAATTTTTTGTGTTTCTTAAGTATAACAAAAAGAGACTTATTAAGATTTTCTGATTAAAAATACTTCTGTCCAATTTTAACAGACACCACAATGCTAAATAAGAGACTACCAGTGACAGAGAAGGAAGACATTGATAATCTCCTTTGGATGCACAAGATATCTTTAGAATCCAAACTATCTCCTATGGGCTTGAACATGGTAAAACTGTAAATATTCAACTACTAATAACGTAAAAACACACACACACACACACACACACACACACACACACACACACACACACACACACACACACACACACACGCGCGCGCCTGTGTGTCAGTGAAAGAAGATCGTCAACAATTGCAGTGAGATTGACATGGGTGCTTCGCATGTCTAGCACAACCAGTTCTGTAACATGATTTTGTATGTGTCTGTACGACAATGCCTTAGTGGTGTCATACCTGGGTATATGACTATTTACTGAACTTGCAGCCATTAGTGCTTCGCATTTGGGATCTGGCAACAGTGCAGCCAGGTATTAGGGATCTTATTTTGCCGACTCTACTATTGGAAGTCATCAATCCAACAACGTACCTGCTCAGGTACTCTGTATGCATATACGAGGTGCATTCAAGTTCTAAGGCCTCCAATTTTTTTTCTCCAGACAGGAAAGAGATAGAAACATGCGCATTGTTTTAAAATGAGGCTGCGTTCATTGTCAATATGTCCCAGAGATGGCAGCACCATACGGCAGATGGGATTTTACCGCCAGCGGCGAGAATGAGAACTGATTTAAATACTTAAAATGGCGACGTTTTCCTTACTTGAACAGCGTGCAATCATTCGTTTTCTGAATTTGCGTGGTGTGAAACCAATTGAAATTCATCGACAGTTGAAGGAGACATGTGGTGATGGAGTTATGGATGTGTCGAAAGTGCGTTCGTGGGTGCGACAGTTTAATGAAGGCAGAACATTGTGTGACAACAAACCGAAACAACCTCGGGCTCGCACAAGCCGGTCTGACGACATGATCAAGAAAGTGGAGAGAATTGTTTTGGGGGATTGCCGAATGACTGTTGAACAGATCGCCTCCAGAGTTGGCATTTCTGTGGGTTCTGTGCACACGATCCTGCACGACGACCTGAAAATGCGAAAAGTGTCATCCAGGTGGGTGCCAAGAATGCTGACGGACGACCACATGGCTGCCCGTGTGGCACGTTGCCAAGCAATGTTGACGCGCAACGACAGCATGAATGGGACTTTCTTTTCGTCGGGAAAATGCGAGAAGTGTCATCCAGGTGGGTGCCACGAATGCTGACGGACGACCACATGGCTGCCCGTGTGGCATGTTGCCAAGCAATGTTGACGCGCAACGACAGCATGAATGGGACTTTCTTTTCGTCAGTTGTGACAATGGTTGAGACGTGGATGCCATTTTTCAATCCAGAAACAAAGCGCCAGTCAGCTAAATGGAAACACACAGATTCACCGCCACCAAAAAAAATTTCGGGTAACCGCCAGTGCTGAAAAAATGATGGTGTCCACGTTCTGGGACAGCGAGGGCGTAATCCTTACCCATTGCTTTCCAAAGGGCACTACGGTAACAGGCGCATACTACGAAAATGTTTGAAGAACCAATTCCTTCCTGCACTGCAACAAAAATGTCCGGGAAGGGCTGCGCGTGTGCTGTTTCACCAAGACAACGCACCCGAACATTGAGCTAACGTTACGCAACAGTTACTTCGTGATAACAACTTTGAAGTGATTCCTCATGCTCCCTACTCACCTGATCTGGCTCCTAGTGACTTTTGGCTTTTTCCAACAATGAAAGACACTCTCCGTGGCTGCACATTCACCAGGCGTGCTGCTATTGCCTCAGCGATTTTCCAGTGGTCAAAACAGACTCCCAAAGAAGCCTTCGCCACTACCATGGAATCATGGCGTCAGCGTTGTGAAAAATGTGTACATCTGCAGGGCGATTACGTTGAGAAGTAACGCCAGTTTCATCGATTTTGGGTGAGTAGTTAATTAGAAAAAAAATCGGAGGCCTTAGAACTTGAATGCACCTCGTACATTGTCAAATAGGTGACGGGGCGGAACTGTACCCAAAGTTCTGCGGAAGTTAAGGCACGCAATTCGAAGTCTACTGCCTTTTCAATCTCGTGAATAAATAGGGGAAGCTGAGTCCTTATTTGTGCATCATTTGCTGCTACTGAGATGATGAAAATGTTTCGTAATTGTTTGAAATTGTGTGTAAAGGTTGATACAAGTCACTAAGTTCTCTCTTTCTCAATGACTGCATGAGTAAAATCTGAGTATTCGCACGTCTTGGTCTACAGTTGTGTTTCACTCCTCCCCCACTCTTCCTCCCACGGCGATTCTTTTCGGACAGTATGTGATCCCAGTTGATTGAAATTGGTCCAGTGGTTTCGGAGAAGATGTGGAACATACGTACACCCATACATTTTTATAATATGTATGAATATATTTTTCCCGTGGTTCGATTTTGATTAAATATAACCTATACGGTGCCCTAACTAACGGTGCCCTAACTATACTTAAGATATCAATGAAAACCTCGTAAAATCTATCCAATAGTTTTGGAGATTAACGTGTTGGAAGAAATGGACAGACACTAGTACAGTTGTAAAACTACCTAGTCTACGATAGACTACCATAAGCAATGTTGATACGGTGCTCTTAGTTTCGGCTAGTGGGTTTGGTCAGTTAAGGTCGTTCCCGCGTTACCTGTACATAAGGTGTGTTGCATACCAATCGAGCGTTGCCTCATAACAATTGCTTTTCTTTACATGTGCGATCAGTGTGTTACTAGATTCCCCAATAAACCATAAGCGGTAAACCGTCTAGAAACTAAGTGAGAATACATAAAGGGCCGTGTAACCTACGAAAAACTCTGTTCTACATAGTTATCTTCCTGTTTTTACTTAAAAATAAACGATATGCATAGAAAAATTGAACTTACCAGCGTTTAATTCAGGTTTCATTCGAACACTGCCCATTTTTAACGTGAAACAGAGGGATGTTGTAGTTAAAACAAAGAAAACAATACAGATTTATAATACAGCGCTAGAAAACGTAATTTCTTCAACAAAAAGGTAAAATTAAAAAAGCGCAAAACACAAATGTATCCAGCATCGCTTCAACACTTAAGTTGAATTTATGCAAAACATGTTTGTTATCCATAAACAGCTTCCACATATATCAATGATAACAGGAAACTCTTGCCTTTGATCATGATGGCGAACGTTCTATTGGGTATAAAAGGACAACAGTTATATATATATTTTTTATGTTTGTCCTTGTACACTGTACTTGGGTCAAAAGTAATTGCTTTGGCTACATAAAAGCGCAGAAGTTAAGCGATCAACAATTATTACTTATAAAATGCAATTCATACTTATTGTAAGATTATAAAATACACACTGGACTAATGCTGAACGATGTGCGGTTTAATGATGGGGGGGGGGGGGGGGGGAGGGGAGGGGGGAAGGCGTCGTAGGTACCCTGTTTCTCTTACACATTCATTTATGTTTTTTTCCGTAACAGTGCCTTTTTTTCCTATTTTCGTTTCGTTCGTGTTAGATTTCACCCATTAGATCCACAACTTTCGACATGGGAAAATTCGCTTGGCCATTTGTCTTATGAATAAGACGTGGACGCACTCATTTCAATAATGACGACATAATATCCAGTACTACCGCACCCGTTTCTGCCTAGTAATTAGATATACCGCTCTCATTTCACTACACAATTATACGTGTAAATTATACCTGATTTGAATTTATATCAGTTTACCCTTTGAAAATGTCCACGCAATATCTGACAATTCCAAGAAGAATCCAGACGTCTAATAGACGGTAGCTGTTCGTAACATAGGGATGTTACAAACAGATGAGGCGCCAGAAAATATCTGAAAACTCAGAACGTTCAAAACTTCAAACGTCCATAACTTAACCCGTGAATTGGTGCATCAGTAATCTCATGGACAGTATTTGGAAGCATCCGAATTAAAACTGTGGTTAACTTATCTTAATTTAGTTTTTCCTTAGTTGGTCTCAGTAGTTTCTTCTGTAACCCGTCTATGTTTGTAAACTGAAAAGGAACACTCAGTTGCTAACGAGGTAACCCTTGAGAAGACTTTGAACACTAAATTAAAAAATTACTTTTGCACCACTTGTTTAGAGCACTTTTTCGCATATTTGACATTTATGTTCTATTCGAGTTGCTAAAACCCGATAAAAATGTAGTTACTCATCCGAGTTAGAATGGATGAGCCCAATTACGGACTGTGAGTGAAAAGAGCTTGTGGTCACCAGCAGGAATCTTTTATTTGCACACTTCCCCTCCCTTTCAATTTACTTCCCTTTCAATTTACTTCCAATAATGAGTGGCTTTTTATTTCCACTACATTTTCTTGTATTTCGGCGCATCTGGTGTAGTTTCCAAACATCCAGCTTCATATCTTTGAATGTGTCTAACAATACACAAGGTACAGACGAAAGAAATTTTGCGATGAGAGTTTCATGTTAAAAGCGAACACTTTGTATATGTAGTAACACTGGCCTGTTAGTTCAGAATTCACCAAGGAGCGGTTATAATTTGAAGAAAAACTGAAGAACTTATAATCTCCGCTTGCTACTAAAGATGAACAGTTTTATCTCAAAGGAAAGAAAAACCTTACGACTTTTCGATATATCTCGATTTAATACGTGGGTCTTTTCTAGAAAATACGTACTTACTCTCGTCTGATAGCATATATGATGCGATTAATTACGAAATTCTAAACTGACTTTACATGTTACTTGCACTATTCTGTAGAAGCCTCAGAATCCTACGCTGTATCACGTCAGCTTGCTTGTCATAGCAACTAATATGCAAAGTAATTTGCTGAAGTGAACATTTTGTGTTGCAATTTGGTGATTATAATAACAGAGTAACTTCCTGGGCAGTGACAACAGAAGACTTGTAATTTTCTACAGTGCACTAAAATAATGATGAATTAGAACTTAGTATTTCTTATATGAGTTTCCGAAATGCATACGTGATGCACCACATATTCATCAGCAAAAAAAAAAAAAAAAAAAAAAAAAAAAAAAAAAAAAAAAAAAAAAAAAAAATCTAAATCGTTTCGTCCTCTTCTCATTCTTCTCTCATACTTCGTAGAACCGTGTAGTAGGAGAAAGACAGCTTGATGAGCTGAAAATAAAGTTCCATCAGTATTCTGCGAATGATGTACACAGGCATGCAGTGTAAAATACAATGTACTTCAATTTACTTTCAGTAGTTGATGTATACACTTAGGGTTGTTAAAGAAATAATACTAATAACGGAAGATAGTACAGTGTTTATCGAGTAGGAAATGTGTTTCATTTGTAGGATGTAGGAAAATTGCTTTCGTCCAGCAGTAATTTCAGAAGAGGGACTGGAAATGTCGGGAAAGAATTTACGTTTCAGAATATAGCTGATGCTTCAAGTACATGTGCCAGTTGGCCATTGCTAGTAACGCCTGTCGTTATTTTCAGGCCATTGACGCGAAGAGTAGTGTTTACCGTCCTATCCATAACTAGGTCATTAGCGTAAGCTCGCACTGGATGAGGATGGGCAAGGAAATTTGTAATGACCTCTGACAAGACTTAGTTCAGCATCAGACCCGCACACAGGATTATTTTTTGTTTTTCGGGGGGGGGGGGGGGGGGGGGGGGACGTTTTTTGCATTCTCCCTTCTACCTTTCAATTTCCTTCCAATAGTGAATGGCTTTTTATTTCCATTACATTTTCTTTTATTTCGATGCGTCTGCTGCAGTTTACAAACATCCAGATTCAAAACCTTTGAATGTATCTAATAATACACAAGGTATAGACGAAAAAGGTTCTGGGATCAAGTCAGAAATGAACATTGTGTGCAAAGCTGATTGTCTACTGTAATGCCTTGGAAACAATGTTGGAACGTCTTGGTTATGGCATAGTCTGGGCGAGATGTAATGCAGGTCAATGACAGCAGAATCAATGATAACAGGACACTCTTGCCTTTGATCATGATGACGAACGTTCGATTGGTTATAAAACAACAACAGTGGCTATATATATTTTTTATGTTTGTGCATGAATACCGTACTTGGGTCATAAAAAGTTGTTTTGGTTACATAAAAGCGCAAAAGTTACGCGATCCACAATTATTACTTATATTACAATATCATATTTATTTTTATGTTATTATATAAATACAGATTCGATTAAACCTTTTAATAGATCAAGAGGTGGATAATAACTGATCTTCCGCTCACGACTGAAGGTTGAGGTTGGTACAGGAAGGACAGAAAATACTTGAAGCAATATAAATTTCCGTTACTTCACGTCTATGGTAACAAATTTCTTACCCACAGATTACCGGTTTCAGTCTATAATGGCCAACTTCAGATCTGCAGCAAAATATGCGATAACATAAATACGATAGTAGATTGTCTACAGCGTAAAACAATAAAACAGACCACAATGAAAACTACTACTGACATACATATACATTTGTGCGCTTTAAGACCGAAGAGGAATGCCTGTTTTATAAAAACAATGCCCTCATGTTCTGCAGCCATAGTGGCGTCGTCAATGTTGAACGCAAAACAGCGTCAGTGCTGTCAAATATATATAAATAACAGCATAAGCAAGAATCATCTTGTCAGCAGCACTACTGTTCAAAATAAACTGCTGTACAGTAGCCAAGAGATGTTTGTGTTGTAAGTTCACCAGATGTCGCTACTGTAGGCATACACAAATCTTCACGGATTAATTGAAAAACGTAAAATAAAGCTGAAACAATCGGTAAAGCTTTAATGGGCTTATAAGGTATAAGAGGCATTACAGTAATAAAAAGCGATGAAATAAAACACGACAAAAGTTAGACTGCTAAAAGGAGGAAGAGTTAAGAGACAGTGATTGACACATGCTCAAGTGCCAATATTATAGATAATGACATACATAATAAACAGCTTTCATAGTACACAGAATTATATAAAACACAAAAAGTAGCTAAAGAAGCCACAATGAAAGAAAACATACTGCCGCACATAATCAGCGTCCTCTGTTAGCACTAAAGTCAGAATTATGCATAGGCTAGAAGTGGTTAGAGGAACGTGACCGCCAGAGGGCCCCTCTTACTCTACCGGAATGCCGTTGCAAGAAAAGAATGATAAAACTCCGCACCAGTGCATGCGCAAGATTATCTAGTTAATACAGTATATTATATAAACAGAGAAGGGACAAGAAAATACTACAGTTATGCGAACAACGTACGAAAACGAAGTCAGTATGTAAGGCATTCTATACTAGATGAAACTATCGACAAACTACACTACTGGCCATTCAAATTGCTGCACCACCGAAGATGACGTGCTACAAACACGAAATTTAACCGACAGGAAGAAGATGCTGTGATATGCAAATGATTAGCTTTTCAGAGCATTCACACAAGGTTGGCGCCGGTGGCGACACTTAACAACGCGCTGACATGAGGACAGTTTCCAACCGATTTCTCATACACAAACAGCAGTTGACCAGCGTTGCCTCGTGAAACGTTGTTGTGATGCCTCGTGTAAGGAGGAGAAATGCGTACCATCACGTTTCCGAATTTGATAAAGATCGGATTGTAGCGATTGCGGTTTATCGTATCGCGACATTGCTGCTCGCGTTGGTCGAGATCCAATGACTGTTAGCAGAATATGGAATCGGTGGGTTCAGGAGGGTAATACGGAACGCCTAGCTGGATCCCAACGGCCTCGTATCACTAGCAGTCGAGATGACAGGCATCTTATCCGCATGGCTGTAACGGATCGTGCAACCACGTCTCGATCCCTGAGTCAACAGATGGGGACGTTTGCAAGACAACAACCATCTGCACGAACAGTTCGACGACGTTTGCAGCAGCATGTACTATCAGCTCGGAGACAATGACTGCGGTTACCCTTGACACAGCATCGCAGACAGGAGCGCCTGCGATGGTGTGCTCAACGATGAACCTGGGTGCAGAAATGGCAAAACGTCATTTTTTCGGATGAATACAGTTTCTGTTTACAGCATCATGATGGTCGCATCCGTGTTTGGCGACATCACGGTGAACGCACATTGGAAGCGAGTATTCATCATTGCGATACTGGCATATCACCCAGCGTGATGGTATGGGGTGCCATTGGTTACACGTCTTGGTCACCTCTTGTTCGCATTGACGGCACTTTGTCAGTGGTCGTAACATTTCAGATGTGTTATGACTCGTCGCTCTAACCTTCATTCGATCCCTGCAAAACCCCTACATTTCAGCAGGATAATGCATGACCGCATGTTGCAGGTCGTGTACGGGCCTTTCTAGATACAGAAAATGTTCGATTGCTGCCCTGGCCTGCACATTCTCCAGATCTCTCACCAAATGAAAACGTCTGATCAATGGTGGCCGAGCAACTGGCTTGTCACAATATGCCAATCACTACTCTTGATGAACTGTGGTATCGTGTTGAAGCTGCATGGGCAGCTGTACCTGTACACGCCATCCAAGCTCTGTTTGACTCAATGCCCAGACGTACCGAGGTCGTTATTATGGCCAGAGGTGGTTGTTCTGGGTACTGACTTCTCAGGATCTATGCACCCAAATTGCGTGAAAATATAATCACATTTCAGTTCTAGTGTAATATATTTGTCCAATGAATACCCATTGATCATCTGCATTTCTTCTTGGTATAGCAATTTTAATGGCCAGTAGTGTATATATAACAGAGGCGTTCAGTGACTGAAGTTCTCCTCCCAAACACCCAATGTGGCTTTCGACCTTCTTTCTATGTCGATGACCAAATCCTATGTCTCACTCATCTCCTCTCCTTTACCTCCAGCTTAACTCCTGTCGATCTGCCATTTTGTCTCCTTGGCGCCCGCTCTCCTGTTTAAACTCCAGACCTATGCCCTTCCTGTCAACTATGTCCATCTGCTTGCCTCCTTCTTCTCCCACCGCCCCTCCTATGTTAACATCCATAATGCCGATTCCCGCACCTTCTACCCCTCTGCGGGTGTGCCCCAGGGCCCTGTCCTTTCCCCTGTCGTCTTCCTCCTGTACACGGCAGTTATGCCCCAACCCCACCCTGTCCCCCTCCAGTACACCTCCTGCAGTATGCCGATGACACTGCATTCCTTGCCCTTGCTCCTACCCTTCAATGGTCCCAACGACTTCTCCAGAATCACCTTGACCTTTTTGCCATATGGCATAACCAGTGGCTCCTGAAAATCAATCCTTCCAAGACCCAGGCGATTATCGTAGGTCATACCACTCGCTCCTTCTGGCTCCTTGATTTCTCCCTTACCATCTGCGCCTGTCCTGTCCACCTCTCGCCCACCCTCACCTACCTTGGCCTCGCCACAGACTATCACCTCACCTGGATCCCTCATCTCCGCTCTATCCAATCCCAAGCCCACAACTGCCTCCGACTCCTCAAACTCCTCTCTGGTTGGACATGGGGGTTGAACCTCTCTACCATCCTCCACACCTTAAAATCCTTAATCCATCTCATTCCTCTGTTATGCCAGTCACACTTGGATATCCACCCCCCCCCCCCCCAAAATTCTATAAGTCCCTCCCAATACTCAAGTGCCACACACTTTGGCTCACCTTCTGTATGTGCCTCCTGTCCCCCATGCAGATCATCTACAACCTGATTCCTTTCCCCCATCTGCTCCTTTCCCTCAAACATATTTGTGGCCTCTACACCTCTTGCCACATTGATCCATCACGTCCCCTGGTTGCTTCTCTACTCTCCAACCCCCAGGCTTCTGTTGCGCCTTTACTGTTGTGTCCACCTTACCCTCCACCTCTACACCCTTCATCTCCTTTCCCAAGGTGGCTTGCGTCGACTCCCCCTCCCGGATGATGCCCTCTCTCCCTCCATTTATCCCTCCTACCAACTCTGGTCCTCACCTCCCCCTCCCTTCCTCTGTCCTTTTCCCAGACTCGCTCTCCCTCCCTTCAATTCCGTTTTTCCCTTCCTACCCTTTTCCCCTGCCCCCCTTCTCTCCCCTGAGTCCTTTTGCTCTCCCCTCCACTGGATTTCCCACTTCTTCTTGTGTCCGCCCAGTCCCTCCCTTTTACTATGTCTCCTTCCTCCGTCAGCCCCCCTTTTTCCCTTTCCTCTCCTCCCCCCTTTCTCCCCCACCTTTTCCCCCTCATCGGTCCGGGTCCTCCCCCCCCACCCCCTATCTGCCACCATGTCGCCTGTATAGTGCTGTTTTAAGTGAGTGTTCAGTGTTGTGTGTCCTCTGTCAAGGTTGCGAACAGCCACCATACTGTCGCCACTTGTGTTTTTTTATCTTGTGTGAAAAGAAACCAGACTGTCACTGTGTTCTTGTAATTGTACCTGTTTATTTACTATGTGTTTTAATCAGCATCGCCGACCGTTTTGGTTTTATATTTTCGTCGTAGTTTTTTCTCCATGTTTCAGTTTTTAAGTAGGCTGCAGAGTGGCATATTGTGCTGCTGCCAGCCCGCCCCACCTCTGGGGGGGAATTGAAATCCAACAAAGAAAAATAAGAAGACTGAAGTTAAACATTGTGAAGCAGAGCAAAGTACGTAAGGGCATGAAATCGCTCCGCAGTTAAGCAGTTTTGTTGGTTCTTTCATTTTTTGCAATGTAAATTTCAAGCTTCTCTAAGAAATTAACAGAAGGGTCTTTTCCCACTCTGTGGAGAATACGCATACAATTCTTAATGCTCCCTATAGAATGACCAGTTTCAGATACTTCATACGTAAAGCACACAAATGTATATGTCTGTCAGTAATACTTTTCATTATGATTAATTTATTGTTTTAAACTGTAGACAATCTGCTAGTGTACTTATGCTTCCTCATATTTTGCTGCAGATCTGAAGATGGTCATTATAGACTGAAACTGGTAATCTATTAACAAAAAGTTTGTGGCCATAGACGCAAAGTAAAGAAAATTTATTCTATATTCGGGTCACTGTCTTATTTGCTACAGTGTCGCAGCTTTTGAAAGATTTGAAGCAGAATGTTGGGAAGAGAGTCTCCGAGCGCGTCCCTAATGTTTCGATTGCTTTCTCCGTTTTGTCACTCTCATCAACATTTTCCCATTCCTTATTCCTCTTATAAGCCAGCTCAAGGATCTAATAATATCTGGTGTCTATATCATCCACGTTTGCATCACCAAAATTTGAGATTAAATTTGTGCAATAACACTTCGTTCTCTGGAAGCAACCTTAAATATGCTGTACAATAATATTGCCCAGTTATAACGACTGCCTAAGGGCCACGATATATAAAGATGAGCGATTAATTCTGTCTGACATTGTGCGTATTAGGACGTACTTTCAAATGCTATACGGTGTAATTTACTGACACACACTGGTGTGCAAAAATTGCGGACGGAAGTTACTTTCGGATGATGAAACTTGAACTACACATGGGAAGAACTGCTACGACATACAAGGGTCACTCCAAAAGAAATGCTCACTATTTTTGTAAAAATACAGTTTTCATTCTGCATGTGTGGAAGTTTTACAGTGCGTAGATACATCCCTCCCGCTTGTTTTCAAACTTAGTTTAACCTGTTCCCATGAGTGGCGCGTTCACAGCACGTCTTCAAGATGGCTGCTACGTTTGACGTTCGTCAGAAGCAACGTGTTGTCATAGAATTTCTGTGCTGTGAAAACAAGACAGTCCGAAACATCCACAAGAGGTTGAAAAAGGTGTATGGAGATCCTGCTGTCGATCGCAGTACAGTTAGTCGGTGGGCAAGCAGGTTACATGATGAAAGCTGGCACGACAATATTGATGATTGTCCTCACAGAGGCAGGCCTCGTACTGCACACACTCCAGACAATGTGCAGAGAGTTAACGAACTGGTGACTGCTGACAGATGCACCACAGTGAACTAATTGTAACGCTACGTTCGGATAGGGGAAGGAAGTGTTTGCAGAATAGTGTAAGTGTTGGTGTTAAAAAAGGTTTGTGCCAGGTGGGTTCCCAGGATGTTAACAGTGGCTCACAAAGAAACAAGAAAAACGGTATGCAGCGAACTTTTGGAACAGTACGAGAAAGGTGGAGATGAATTTCTTGGAAGAATTGTGACAGGTGATGAAACATGGCTCCATCATTTTTCACCAGAGACGAAGAGGTAATCAATGGAGTGGCATCATGCAAATTCACGCAAGGAAAAAAATTCAAAACCATAACTTATGCTGGAAAAGTTATGGCTAAGGTGTTTTTCGATTCCGAAGGACTCTTGCTTGTGGACATCATGCCAAGTGGAACCACCATAAATTCTGATGCATACGTGATGGCACTGAAGAAACTTCAAGCTCGACTGAGTCGTATTCGACCACATCGGCAAAAGCAGGATGTTTTGCTGTTGCACGACAATGCACGGCCACATGTCAGTCAAAAAACCATGGAAGCGATCACAAAACTCGGATGGTCAACACTGAAACACCCGCCTTACAGTCCTGACCTGGCTCCATGTGACTATCATCTCTTTGGGAAACTGAAAGACTCTCTTCGTGGAACATGGTTTGAAGATGATGACTCCCTTGTGCATGCTGACAAACAGTGGCTCCAACGGGTTGGTCCAGAATTTTACCGTGCGGGTATACAGGTGCTGGTCTCAAGATGGCGTAAGGCAGTTGAAAGGGATGGAAATTATGTGGAGAAATAAAAATATTGTTCCTAAAGGATGTATCTACACACTGTAAAACTTTCAAACATGTAGAATTAAAGATGAATTTAAAAAAAAAAATAGTGTGCATTTCTTTTGGAGTGACCCTTGTAGTTCTGGAAGTAACTGAGAAAACACACAATGAGACGAACAGAAAATCCACTTCTATTCAAAGGCGATAATTACACTGAACATCGCGATTTATGTTGGTCCACTGGACATTATAAAGGGCGTGACATGGTTCTTAATAGGGTGTTTAATCACCATGGATAACAAGGTACGCTCTGAAACGTCCCCCCATCCCAGCTGCAAGGTTGAAGAGAAGTTCTGATGGCAGGGTATTCCACTACTCAGCCAGCGAGTGTGACAACTGCTGGGTGGTGGTGCATGTGGACAGGTTCCAATACGTCTTCCCAAAGCATGCCATCTGCTCTCGATGAATTTAGGTCGGGGGCATGGGTAGGCCAGTCCTTTCTCCGAATATCCTGTCGTTGAAAGCGCTCTTCCATCACTGCTGTTGGATGTGATCCACAAAAATGAAGTGAAGTTCGAAAGCAACGAGGAAAACATACACACGGGGAAGGAGTACAGTGTCACAAGAACATTGACAGGTGCATGTGCCGTGTTCAAAGATTTAGAGGTCAGTACGCCCATGCAACATTATGCTACCCCTCATCATAACACCTGAACCACGAAAACAAACATGTTCTTGGGAACATTACGTGTTCCCACCTCTCGCCTTATGAGGACAAAAATGGTTCAAATGGTTCTGAGCACTAAGGGACTTAACATCTGAGGTCATCTGTCACCTAGAACTTAGAACTACTTAAACCTAACCAACCTAAGGACATCACACACATCCATGCCCGAGACAGGATTCGAACCTGCGACCGTAGCGGTCGCGCGGCTCCAGACTGAAGAGCCTAGAACCCCTCGGCCACACCGGCCGGCCTTTTGAGGACAGGTCCAGCATTGTCCAACTGGTCGTTTTGGTGGCCCAGGCGTCGTGGTGTGCAGAGGCATAATGTTACATGGACTTAGTGACCTCTAAATCTTTGAACACGGTACACTCACCATTCACGTTATTGTGACACTGTACTCCTTCCTCATGCGCAGTCGTTTCGAACTATGCAGATGCAGGAGCTCTTGCAACCAGTAAATACTGACTTGGTTGTAACACGACTCTCCCGCAGAGTCCAGACGTGTTGCGTAAGAGTCACGAGGAAAGTGTTGTGGTGTCGCTCGAATTTTGTCGCCAATGACAAAATTCGAGCGATACCATCACACAGTAGTAAATAGACATTGAAAGGAGGCCTTTGTGGATGAGGAACTTACATTGCAAATATAAGAGAATCACGAATGGCATTGGTAAAGTGCAGAATGAAAGCTCAGAGGAGATTTTCCCTGTATGTCCACAAATACTAGCGCCTTACAGAACCAACAGTTTGTCATCACATCAGGATACATCGTGTACAAATTTTATTTTCGTTTTTATTCCACAATACAACGCGATGTAAGGCGTCAGCCGTTGGGACTATAACAATCACGGTTCGGCAGAAATCAAGAGACTAGAAATCTACTCTGTAGGAATCAGCATGGGTTTCGAAAAAGACGATCGTGTGAAACCCAGCTCGCGCTATTCCTCCACGACAATCAGAGGGCCATAGACATGGGTTCCCAGGTAGATGCCGTGTTTCTTGACTTCCGCAAGGCGTTGGGTTCAGTTCCACACAGTCGTTTAATGAACAAAGTAAGAGCATATGGACTATCAGACCAATTGTGTGATTGGATTGAAGGGTTTCTAGATAACAGAACGCAGCATGTCATTCTCAATGGAGAGAAGTCTTCCGAAGTAAGTGATTTCAGGTGTGCCACAGGGGAGTGTCGTAGGACCGTTGCTATTCACAATATATATAAATAACCTTGTGGATAACATCGGGAGTTCACTGAGACTTTTTGCGGATGATGCTATAGTATATCGAGAGGTTGTAACAATGGAAAATTGTACTGACATGCAGGAGGATCTGCAACGAATTGACGCATGGTGCAGGTAATGGCAATTGAATCTCAATGTAGACAAGTGTAACGTGCTGTAAATACATAGAAAGAAAGATCCTTTATCATTTAGCTACAATATAGCAGGTCAGCAACTGGAAGCAGTTAATTCCATAAATTATCTCGGAATAGGCATTAGGAGTGATTTAAAATGGAATGACTGTATAAAATCAATTGTCGGCAAAGCAGGTTCTAGACTGAGATTCATTGGAAGAATCCTAAGGAAATGCAGTCCGAAAACAAAGGAAGTAGGTTACAATACACTTGTTTGCCTAATGCTTGAATACTGCTCACCAGTGTGGGATTCGTACTAGATAGGGTTGATAGAAGAGATAGAGAAGATCCAACGGAGAGCAGCGTGCTTCGTTACAGGATCATTTAGTAATTGCGAAAGTGTTACCGAGATTATAAATAAACTCCAGTGGAAGACTCTGCAAGAGAGACGCCCAGTAGCTCGGTACGGGCTTTCGTTGAAGTTTCGAGAACATACCTTCACCGAGGAGTCAAGCAGTATATTGCTCGCTCATACGTATTTCTCGCGAAGAGACCATGAGGATAAAATCAGAGAGATTAGAGCTAACACAGAGGCATACCGACAATCTTCCTTTCCACGAACAATGCGAGACTGGAATAGAAGGGAGAACCGATAGAGGTACTCAAGGTACCCTCCGCCACACACCGTCAGGTGGCTTGCGGAGTATGGATGTAGATGTAGATGAAGTTTCTACTAATTAAAAAAAATAGTATTTATCATTTTCCATCTTCAGATAGCGAAAATATTACATGAAACATTTTGTATTACAATATGGCCAACAGAAAGAGGAGGCACTTCTAAAATCAGCTGTGGTAAAGTTCCAGCGGTATATTATGATTTTGCGGTTTTGATTCTTATGTACACTGGTGCCCAAAATTAAGGCAACAAACCTCTATTTCCCCCTCCTGTGTCTAATTCACGATATAAGCATACACACTCTCAACAGATGCCGTGTTCTGCACGTAAGACGGCATTCAGGCCAACGGACAACCACGCCAAAGATGACGTCAGGGCACCTATCAAACAGGATAGTGTTTTCCGGCTAGTCCCACATCCACAATCGCTGTGTACACACACACTGTGCGGTATGGCACATAGAAGACGCCTACCTGACTCTCGGCGGTGGAGGGCCATAGGAGGAATGGAAGGAAGGCAGTTGCAAATTGATGTGGCCCGATGGCTTAATGTTACTCGTTCTGTTGCTTCTTGAACACGGCGACAGTTTATAGAGACCGAAATTGTATCCCCAAGACCATAACAGGGCCGACCACGATTGACGTCAGAAAGAGAGGACCGTTATTTGGCTATAAGGGCAAGACAGTACCGCCTCAGTACTGCGCGGCAACTGGCAGCTGACCTCTCAGCATCCACTGGACGCCTTATGTAGGGGCAAACAGAGTACAGACAGCTTCGGCAGAGTGGCCTTTAGTGACGAAGACCTGCTGTACGTTCACCTCTGACGCGTCTTCACAGAAGGGAACATGCCGTCAACATGCTACTTGTACGGTCGAACAGTAGGCTGATTCTGTTCACAGATGAGTCCAGATTTGGTCTCGAGAATGACTCTCGACGGGTTCGCATCTGGAGGGAACGTGGAGTACGTTTTCAGGACCCAAAAATTGCGGAAAGAGACCGATATCGAGGAGGATAGCTAATTGTGTGGGCAGGGATTATGTTGACCACTCGGACATCTCTTCATCAAATTACATGGGTGAATCGGCAAGGTTTAACTACTGTCAGGAATCGTGATGACATCTTGGGACATCACGTACGGTTGTTGCGAAGTGCTATGGACCCAGACTTCGTATTGATGGACGATGATGCACGACCTCATGGAGCACGGGTGGTTGATGTTTTCTTGGAAAAGGATGATATTGCACACATGGCGTGGCCTATTCGCTCACCCGATTTAAGGCCCAAAGAGCATATCTGGGATGCACTAGAGAGACGGGTTGCATCACGTCAGCATCGATCAACCACTCTCCAAGACTCGCGAGCAGCTCTGCAGGAAGAATTGGCGTTATTGCCTTAATATGAGGTTGATGGCATCATTCACATCATGCCCCGTCATTGTCAAGCCTGTACTGCTGCCAGAAGTGGTCACACCCCATACTGAGCACCTTAACCAGTTGTCAGAATGTGTGTGTAAACCCGTTAAGTTGGGAAAAACGAAGAACGTTTTTGTGTACCGTTATGCATATTGCAGTTCTTTACGTTCTGTATTCTTCAAATTGTTTCTACTTTACTGCCACTGTGTATGCTGTTTTGTAGCAAAATACATACAAAGCTGCAAAATTTCAATTTGTTGCTTTAATTTTGGACACGAGTGTATACCAGTACCGGATCTAAGGAATTAAATATTTAAATCGATCTAATGTGTTACTGCGTTTGTCTCACTATACAGCATAACATTTCTATCACAAGATGACTGTAAATTTCAGATAATGTATATTTTCATGTGAGTGGGCGGATAAAAATGTGTGGTCTGTTGGTTCCGTATATACCCTACGAATAGCAAAAAATTCGGAAGTTATTACAAGTTTTAGAAAAGTGTTAACGCAACTCACATCAACGAAAGTTGCGACGTTGAGTGTATAGAACCAGCCACCTTTGAAGGTGAAAGCCTTCTGTGAACGCCATATGATGATGACGATGCTTTTCTGGGACGAAACGTCCCAGTCCTCCCAGCCGCTGTCGTATGCTGCGTCGCCCACTTCTAGACCCTGATTGTTCAAAAAAAGAAAAAAAGGTGACGTAATTTCAGAAGTTGTTCTCATTTAAATTTATCGATTGAGATAAGAAAGTGACTACTGTACTATATCATACACTTGTGAACAGCAGTAACGATGCAAAAATTAGATGAGAAAAAATAACATAGGGAAAATTTCCCATCAAATAGATATGGAGTTGACTTACAACAATTTTTATTTTCATTTACTAACTAAAACCAATTATTATTATTTTGTATGTACTATACGCTGTTCTTTAATGTATTCTTTGCTGATGTTACAATGACAAGTTGATGTATAAAATCTATATACTATATTCACTCTACCGAGCGAGGTGGCGCAGTGGTTAGACACTGGACTCGCATTCGGAAGGACGACGGTTCAATCCCGCGTCCGGCCATCCTGATTTAGGTTTTCCGTGATTTCCCTAAATCACTCCAGGCAAATGCCGGGATGGTTCCTCTGAAAGGGCACGGCCGACTTCCTTCCCCATCCTTCCCAAATCCGATGAGACCGATGACCAAGCTGTCTGGTCTTCCCCAAACCAACCAACCAACCTATATTCACTCTCATCAACAACTGCGGGAAACGAAACGTGATACTAGTACATGAAACGAGGAAGCTTTTCAGTAAAGATAAATCGCAGGAACCGAATTCAACTGTAGCCAGGGCACATAGCAGTTTTCACCCCAATGACAGTCTACTTTTTCGCTTACGTGTTCCATACGTTTTACCCCTTCTCTTATTTACACACACAGATGTTGCTATTCTCTGTGTTTCCGATGAGGCTCACGTACAACATGAGGAAAAATAAACTTTCGAGACAGTGTGTTGTTTATCTTCCCATCAAACACACACACGCTTTACCACAAACACCGCACTAACTAATTATTAACAGCTTTCCCTTCATGATCTATAGCGCACTTTCAAGGCTGAATTAGTTTCTACATGCTTGGAATATATTATCAGGTTTGAAGCTGAAGTCGTGAAGTCAAGCTGAACAGCATTTACTTTAGTGGAAGAGTTCCTCTGACGATTTCTGTATACGGAAGAGAAAAATCATGAGAATACACGATCGTAGAGCGTAGGGATATTAGTGACAGATGGAAGAGGAGGGTGGAAAGGAGGGCGATTATTGTTACGTTGCCTTGTCACATATTTTTTTCCAATTTCGGACAAAAATCACATTAGCTGTTACTGGAAAGTAATGTCAGAGTGTATGGTTACATTCACAGCACACAATCAGCAAAATATGAAATCTTTATTGTTCTAATAGAAGCATAAAATGAGTCATGTGCGCATGAGCAGAAACTTTTGTGCTTTCTTGTTGCGGTTCAGCCGTTACTTTCTGTTTTTGATGTTACACAAACCCACAATTTTTCGTCGTCAGTAAATATCTTGGATAGCAATTGTTCTCTTTACAAGTTAACTTCTGACACAAAATGTAGCTACAGCACTGGTGAATTTTAATGGTGCTCACTTGCAGCGTATGGTGTTCCTGGCATGTCAGGTGAAATGCAATAGTGGTTGGCCATCTTACCGGGTGACTGGCGGAGATTCCTATGAATCAGAGTGTTCAGAAATTCTTTATCAAAGGCCGAAACTTTCCACACGTTTTCGTATTACTACTATTCTTGCCTAAACATATCCCACCAAATTTTGGTCTCATCAGAGGATCCTTATTTTGTTATATGCCTGAAAAAAGCAAAGTGTTTTAAAGCAAAAATTATGATTTAAGTAATTGGGCATAAACATTTTGTTGTTTCTACTGCGATTTCTCGTTTTTATCTCAGTTACTAATATGTTTCGTTCTACAAATTATTTTTATAGATTATTTAATGCCGGCCCCTGTGACCGAGCGGTTCTAGGCGCTTCAGTCCGGAACCGCACTGCTGCTACGGTCGCAGGTTCGAACCTAGCTGGCACGGTAACTCGGCGTGTTTGGTCAGAGAGCTGGTTGGCCTCTGTAGTAAAAAATCTGGGTGGAAGCATCAACAAACGAACTTGAACGGATATCATGTGACGTCATGATAATCTCAGATGTTAAGTCCCATAGTGCTTGGAGCCATTTGAACCAGTTTTTGATTAGTTAATGGGTGGACTGCATTGAATCTGCTGCATGATGTTTTAATGAAGTTAGTGAGAAAATTAACCCCTGTTGTTTCGTGAAACTTTTTTGTGAGTTCTTAAGAGTTTTTACGATTATCATGATTTTAGTGATGGAATGTGTTCAAAACCAAAGGCAAGATGAAAGTTACGGTGACGCCACAAAACATTCAGCTAAATTATTTACTTCGTATGTCCAGCTGTTAGCTGCATATGGAGCGTAAGTGAGTTATCATGCATGTGTGACGGAGCAAGGCTGTGACATTAATGAAAAGCAAGCCCTACGCGACCATCATAAACAAAAGTAATGGGAATAACATACAGAAAGTTTCAGTTTAGGGATGCACCACTACAGTGAAATCAGACATCACTTAACAACAAGAGAAGCAAACAAATGAGAATACTACCACGAGCTTTAGGGTAGAGTCATTGACAATTCGCGTGATGAAACTATGAGTAGTTCGTAATAACTATATTAGTGACAACGCGGCAGCGATGCACGTTTCACGGGATAACACTGCTTGTGCAAGAAAAAAAGTAGTTGCCGCGTAAGGTCCAAAGGCTGTACTTCACATGGCACAGGTGCGGTCAAAGATGTTAGGCAGAAAAACTAAGAAGTAGTGCTGTATTACAATAGTCCCTTTTAGGCAGCATTCTCTGCTGCCATAGAACGCAGTGTGCACACTGGTGCTCTTAGTACAAAATATCTGAGCCATTGCTAGATCTGAGAGCATGACCGCCTAGCTACAATACAGAGACAACTAGATACAATCCTATAACAGCAACGTGTCTCCACATTCTTCCGATCAAAGTGATCAGATAACGAGTTTAGTAAGACAAGAAAGCAGACTACTCAAATGAGCTTCCACAATCACTGAGCAAACAAATATACAGATCAAAACAAACACTAACTAGACCAGATCAATCGTAGTAAATATTAACACTAATACCGTAAATATTAGTAGCAGGTGTTTTAGTAAAATTAAAGTGGTGGTGCTGGTAATAGGTACATCATTATTGTTGTGACAGTACTGATAGTATCAGGTGAAAAAAGTCAAATAAAAACAGAGTTTAAATCAGGCAAAAGGCATACCCGAATTGGAGTGGAAAGTGATGTCATAGAAAACTGCATATAGACTAGCGTGGAGGTGGCCATCACAATTTGGAAATGGTAACTGCAGGCGTTAAAGAAATATAGCACAATTATTTTGATTGATGCAGTAACATTAGGTATGATTTGGCGTAGCACATGAACATGCGAAACCGAAAATGCCATAAACTTGTTGACTAACTGCAAATTTTAGCAACAAAGGTCAATTTCCCACCCTGACAAATTAGACTATAATGGGTGAATGAGTAAATAAAAACAATCGTCAGCCGTCAAGTGAATGTCGCAATCACAGATAAAATGTGCAACTTAACGCGATTATTGCTGATACAGAAGATATACACAGTGATGAGATACAAAATTCTTAATTTGTGTGACCATTAAAAAAATGGCCAGTTGAAAAGTAGGACTCGCGTTCTGAGAGTTGCGTACAAACTTTTTCTGTATAGAGACAGCTCATCCATCCCGGGAATTGAGAATCTCTGCGATTTTTGCCTGGTATCGACGTTGATACTGGCAAGATATTGGCTCCGAGAATTCTAAAACTTTCGAGAATCTCTTAAATTAGTGTCTGAAGTTGGTTTTATGTGGTATAATTACAAATTAATAATTTTCTGATTTTTCCTTTACTTCCTTGCTTCTTGCCGATTTTGGTGATTCGAGGTTAACGGGAAGTACCCTATAGTTTTTAATGGGCGAGTTTGCGAGTATCAAAATATGTGAGATAAATGGCCATATCTTTTGATTGCAATGATTTGGAAGGTTGAATTTCTTACACCGTCAAGGGACTGTAGACCTCTGTAGGTGACATCAGCTGCAACGAATACACATCTACCCGTTTCTGATAACATTGTTCGTTTGTCATCAGGCTGTCTCTATCCGTCCGTCTGTTAGATTCCAGGTTAACAGGAAGCACCCTATAGCTTTGGCGAGTGGGTTTGCGAGTATCGAAATTGTGACATAAGTGGCCGTATCTCTTGATTGCACTGACTTAGAAGCTTGCATTTATTACATCGCCAGGAGACTATAAAACTTATTACGTGACATAACTTTCAACTTGATACGTCTACCAGATCATGACAAAAAGGGTTTTCAAGAGTAGGGCAGATGGACGGACGGACAGAGAAAACGAAGTGGTCCTCTTTTAAGGGTTCCGTTTGCACAGGTTGAGGTATGCCCCCCCTCCCAAAAAAAGAGCCATTTTCTTTCTCCACCTCACTTTGTCTCGCTGAATTCTTCCCCTGTTGGGGAATGAAGACTCTTGCGCCATCTGTTGGTGTTGTGTTAAGAATGTAGATTGTGCTGCCCTCTGCAACGGATACGTAACTTCTTCACTGTAAATGCACGTAGTGAAAATAAATGTGTGGGAGCAGAAGTATTACTGTGTCGATTACTTGATTTCATTAGCGTGTAGCAAGATTTTGGCGCCGAAACCGGGACTACATGAAGAGATAGAGTGCTACTACACATTAAAGAGGACTCGACGCCGGCGGAAAAGGTTTTGAGCGACTTCAATCTCAAGATCCGGTCACGTCACGCCACGTTCAGCTGACACAGCTAAGGTGTGGCATGGCTCTGAAGCTATAACAAAGGACACTATGGATCGATTGATTTGTATGTGATGTTGGCGTATTATTTGCAAAACATAAAGGGGCCTGCTAAAGTATTAGTAGACAGCAGCGCCATGTTAGCAACAGCGACCACTGCTGCAGAAGTCGAATTTGCACAGCCGTGCCAACTGTTGAGAACTGCAAACATCACTAGGAGGCTGCTAACAGCTCACACTCCTGGACAGTGCCATCCCTTAGCGACAGCATCGAACTGATTGGGGTGTCTTGTCCTTGAATGCACTCTCGCAACAGAAAGTAAAACCACCAACTCGCCATGACAGAAGCAGAAGCTACGAACTTGGGAAAACTGCGACGGAAGCGGCCGACTTTGCGATCGAACTTGATGCGTTTCGTCAGCCAAATAAACGCGTTCGATGGTTCTACAACAAAGTGGTTCAAATGGCTCTAAGCACTATGAGACTTAACATTTGAGGTCATCAGTCCCCTAGACATAGAACTACGTAAACCTAACTAACCTAAGGACATCACACGCATCTATGCCCGAGGCAGGATTTCAACCCGCGACCGAAGCGCCTAGAACCGCTCGGCCACAGCGGCCGGCGTTCTACAGCAACGGAAGGATTCCAACACTTCCAGGAACGCCTACAGGAAATATTGGAAGAATGGGCCAGACTCAACGATACAATACAGGACTTGCTGGATGACTCTGAAAACGAAGCCGACACAGCAGCTTGTGAGGAATATACTGATAAATGCAAACGCGCCCTCCGAAAGGCGAAAGGCCTTCTAGGAGGAGCAAGCTCAGGGGACAGAAATGCGACGTCAGCGGCTCAACAACACGCTTTTATGTACGTTTTTAATTGCCTATCAAACTGCACCCATTCTTAGGGGACATAGAAGCTTGACCTCGATTTTGGGAGCAGTTCACAGCTTCCATAGATGAGAATCCAGTGGTATCAACTATTAACAAGCATGTATTCCTCCACTGTTATCTTGATGGGGAACCTAAGGACTTGGTCGATGGCATTGCTGTTACAGCTGACAAATATGAGCAGACTAAGCAAATTTTGAAATCCGAATATGGGGATGAGAACAGAATTATCCAAAGTCACCTGGCTTTCGTGGAGAATCTTAACACTTGGACTTCAGGCAGTCCAGAGGCTCTCAATTCCACCTACATTGAGTGCCATAAGCACATCCAAGCACTACGAGCACTAGGAGAAAAAGTGGACTCTTATGGGAGAGTGCTTGCACCCAAACTTCTTCGAGCCTTTCCTGAAGAAATTTGCAAAAATTGGCTAGTGCATGCCCGAAGGCGAAAGATTGAAGAAGGGAACCTCACACACCTTATGAAGTTCCTAAACAAAGAGGTGAAAGGAGCTATCAACACACGAAAACTTCGTGGAGATACTGCTCCACACGAAAATTATGTACCTACCAACAGCATCTGCCTTCCATGTAAAGGTTAAAACGAAGGGGGACAAGAAGAAGAAACGAAAAATGTTTGTGTGTAGTTTGACAAAAGAGGGCACTGGGCCAAGACTGCCAAAAATTGCAAGTTTGCAGGCAAGAATAGACGCCCTCAAGACAATGAACCGTTGCTTCCTATGCCTTCGACATGGCTACAACAAAAATCGGTGTTTCAAACGGAAAAGGCGTCCTGTGCGAAATTTGAGGATGAGCATTACGTTTCCATCAGTAGTAGCCATACCACAACAGTATATAAAATTGAAACTATGACTTCTAACTTCACATACCTGCAGACTGCTTGTGTGAATATCGTAGGACCAACTGGTAAGAGCAAACAGACACGTGCCATCCTGGACACAGGGAGTCAGTCGAGTTTCATTCACCATTCACTGACTGAATTTCTCCAACTGTCATTGGAAGCACTACTCTGGAGATAACAACTTTCGAATCCACTTACAGTTCATCCCTCTCAAGGAGGAAGGAGTAGTTTAATATGATGGGGTGCTCCACCTATTCCCACATACACTATGTGTTCAAAAGTATCCAGACACCCCCAAAAACATATTTTTTCACATTAGGTGCATTGTGCTGCCACCTACTGCCCGGTACTCCATATCAGCGACCTCAGTAGTCATTAGTCACCGTGAGAGAGCAGAATGGGATGCTTCACGGAACTCACGGACTTCAAACGTGGTCAGGTGATTGGGTCATTGGGTGTCACTTGTCACACGTCAGTACGCGAGATTTTCACACTCTTAAAAAGCCCTAGGTCTACTACTTCCGATGTGATAGTGAAGTGGAAACGTGAAGGGACACATACACCACAAAAGCATACAGGCCAACCTCGTCTGATGACTGACAAAGACTGCCGACAGTTGAAAAGGGTCGTATTGTGTAATAGGCAGACATCTATCCAGAATATCACACAGGAGTTGCAAACTGCACCACGATCCACTACAAGTACTGTAACAGTTAGGCGGGAGTTGATTTCACAGTCGAACGTCTGCTCATGAGCCACACAACACGCCGGTAAATGCCAAACGACGCCTCGCTTGATGTAAGGAGCGTAAACATTGGACGATTGAACAGCGATAAAAGGTTGTGTGAAGTGACGAATAACGGTACACCGTGTGGCGATTTAATGGCAGGGTGTGGGTATGGCGAATTCCCAGTGAACGTCATCTGCCCGAGTGTGTAGCGCCAACAGTAAAATTCGGATGTGGTGGTGTTATGGCGTGGTCGTGCTTTTCATGGAGGGGGCTTGCACCCCGTTTTGTTTTGCATGGCAATATCACAACACACCACTCTAAATAGGATTAGAACTCGTCATGGCAGATGTGCTCACTCCCTGTATAAATGGGGTAAAATACCATCCCCTCAGTGTGACTGCGGAGAAAGTCAGACCATCAGCCACATTGTTGAAGAGTGTTCCAGAAGAGCCTATAATGGGAGCCCCGACGACTTCCTACTCGCAACTCCAGAGTCGATATATTATAGTAATAGACTTGATGTTTGTTTGTAATCCGTAAACTTTGTTATATTAGTAATGTTGGTTATATTGTTATATTAGTGATTTGTCTGTTTGTTTCTTATGTGTCTGTATTGCCATACGATAAATAAATAAATAATAATCACAACACAGGCCTACATTGATGTTTTAAGCACCTTCTTGCTTTCCACTGTTGAAGAGCAATGTGTGGATGACGATTGCATCTTTCAACACGATCGAGCATCTGTTCATAATGCATAGCCTGTGGCGGAGTGGTTACACGACAGTAACATCCCCGTAATGGACTGGCCTGCGCAGAGTCCTGACCTGATCCTATAGAACACCTTTGGGATGTTTTGGAATGTCGACTTCATGCCAGACCTCACCGACCGACATCGATCTCTTCTCAGTGCAGTACTCTGTGAAGAAAGGGCTGCAATTCCCCAAGCAACCTTCCAGCACCTGACTGAACGTATGCCTGCGAGAGTGGAAGCTGTCATCAAGTCTAAGGTTGGGCCAACACAATAATGAATTCCAGTATTACCAATGGAGGGCGCCGCGAACTTATAAGTAATATTCAGCCAAGTGTCCAGATACTTTTGATGACATGGTGTATCAGTGACTGCCTTTGAAAGCACAAATAATTTTTCACTGCAACCATCAGTGCCACAAGATGTAGGAAATATGGACATGAGGGGGTACACCGCTAGCAGATCCTAAAGGAGACACTGAAGATTTACCTATTGAGATCCTGAATGGAACCTGATTATTACTGGAGAATCGTGACTTTGGAACGATCAGTCAAGATATCACCATCATTTCTTCTCCTCCCAACAATCTTCGGGTAAGTTCTCTGTGGAAACAGGTCTAGAACCATTGTGAGCAGAGCAACCATCAACTTTATTCAGGGAGGCTTCACTGATATGTCTGATGAGTCAGTGCACCGATTTTGGGACCTGGAGCAATCGGGATAAGAGAACATCATGAGAGAGCATTAACACCCATGGACCACCCTATTTGTCAAGAATTCTGAGAGTCATACTATGTGGACTATGGCTGCAGAGTTGTATCCCTACCTCGAAGAAAGGATACACTTTTCTCCTGCAACTGCAAAACTGCTGAAGCGCGCCTTATTAAACAAGCTACAAGGGAATGAAGAGTTGAAGGTCATTTACCATGAGATCATGTCAAAATATATTAAGAAGGATTAGTTAGAGGTAGCACCTGAGGACTGTACTGCTGGAAACACATTCTACCTGCCACACCACATCGTGAAGAAACGCAGCAGTGGAAGTGTGAAGTACAGAATAGTCTTCGATACATTCTCACATGACCCAGAGCCTCTGTCGCTGAATGATACCCTCGAAAAAGGACGAAATTTACTTCCGGATATTCTGACAACCTTATTACGATTCCGCACACTTCCATTGGGATTAGTGTGTGATATGGGCCAAGCTTCCCTGCAGTTAACGTTGAATGAAGAGGACAGAGACCTCACGAGGCTCTTTTGGTATCGTATTGAACAAGCTGGAAATGGTGCCTACAAGACCATCACTTCAATCGTTTGCCATTTTGACTTGCACCAAGCCCATTCCTTTTGTCAACTGCCATAAGGGAGCTAGCAGCACTAAGTAGTGAAAAATATCCACAAGCTCCAGGACTTGTAAACAACTCAGTATTCATGGACTATTTCGTGGGGAGTGTTAGAGATAGTGACACCGCTGCAACTATTTATCATGAATTGACAGAGCTCTTCCAGCAGATAAATCTTCCATTGTCCAAATGGGTGACTAATTCAAATGATCTGAAGGCAATATTGGATGTCAAAGGGCTTGAAACAAAGTCCACGGCCCAAGTTTTAGGAATTAATTGGAACACGGAAAATGACTCTGCCTGCAGTGACTACAAGAAGATATCTGAAGATCTAATGAACAAACTGGTTACCAAGAGAAATGTTCTAGCAACCACTTAGTTTTATGACTCCCTTGATGTGTTCACTCCTGTTGGGATCGTTTCAAAGCTAATTTTCCGAGACACATAGCTGAGGGGTGCTGCATGTTTGCCCACAAATCTTGCATTTCGTTGGCATTAATGGATCTCAAAGCTTCATTACTTGTCATCGTTGCATTTTCGTAGATTGATAGGGGTGATGGGCACAGATGGCTTTGAAGAGGTGCATGTCTTCTGTGATGCATCTGAAAGAGCCTACTGCGCTGTTTAGTATATAAGGACAGCTACCGAAACTGTATACACTGTGTGCATTGTCTGTAGCAACAACAGACTGGCTCCTGTCAAGAAGGTAACTATACCTAGGTTGGATTTACTTGCTGCATTGGTGGATCACAACTCCTTCATTACATTTGCCAGGAAACACGGTTTGATGCAAGCAGAGCTACCTTGTGGAGTGACCTGACAGTCACTTTGGAATGGGTAAGGAGTGATCCAAACAAAAGAAAAACCTTGATTTGTAATCAAGTGACAGAGATATTGATATAAACCACACCCAGCCAATGGAGGCACTGTCCAGGAAGCCATAATCCTGCAGATCATCTCATAGGGGGACTAGAAGCAAACCTGCTAGTCACTCTTGATATCTGGTGGTGTGGTCCACCATGGCTTTCAGAAGACAAGCGGTTCTGGCCACTGGACATCCCAGCCCAACCTCCATCAATACCAGAAGCCAAAACGAGAGCAAATATCACACTGATCACCATCACTGAACCACTACTGGACATAGCAAGGTTTAGTTCATACTGGCGAGTACTGCATATAACAGCCTTTGTATTTCGATTTATCAGCAAAACAAGAAATAAAAAAAAATCTGTAGCAGTTTGAGTGCTTTGGAATTACAAAATGCACGCACCTACTGAAGCAGAAGAATTCAAGAGGAACTATTTACTGTTGAACTGTCTGCACAGCATAAGGGAGAACAATTGCCCAAGGAATCAAAGAATACTCGATACAGTCCTTTTATATCTGTTGGCATCCTTCGACTTGGTCATAGGCTGCAATGTGCTGCACTGTCACACTCAGAGAAACATCCAATTATATTGGATGGACGTCACGATTTCACTGAGCTTCTCATCAGACACACATATGTAAGACTGCATCATCTCGGTGTATGGATTGTGTTAGGGGACCTGCGAGAAGAATTTTGGATTCTGCAAGGATGACAAGCTGTTTGGAGAGTTTTTCACTCTTGCCTACCATGCAAGATAATACACAGTCACCGCTATGAGGAGATGGAGACTCTAGTACCACTGGACAGAGTTCAGCCTTCAAGACCATTTGCAGTAGCAGGCATCGATTTTGGTGGACCATTATATGTAAAATCTGGACATCAGACAAAGAAGTCATACAGGGTCATACAAAGAAGTCACATGTGCCACAACACGGCCATTCATATTGAACATGCCACTGATACGACCACTGTCTACTCAGACAAAGCTACAACGTTCCATACAGCCAACTCATAACTGCCAGAGCTTTTCAAAACCATTCAGCATACTGACATACAGCTCTGCTGTGCCCACCATGGAATCAGTTGGAAAATCACACCACCATGTGCGGCATGGTGGGGAGGCTGGAGGGAACGCATGGTAGGCTATGTCAAGAACTGTTTGAGGGAAGTTCTTGGTCGCTCCCAGATGGATGAAGAGAGTCTGAACACCACCTTGATCAGCATAGAAGCTGCAATAAACTCACGACCCATCACTCAAGGAGAGAGCGATACTCCATTGACGCCAGCCCACTTTCTAAATGGTAGGAAATCAACAACAATTCCATGTGGGCCAGAGCCAGCATCTAGAAGCTGCCTTGCAAGGAATTCCGACTAAGACAAAAGATCAATGAGGACATTTAGGTTGAAGACTGAATACCTGCTGCTGCTAAGACACTACCATGAGGTGAAGGGATATCCTTCACAAGGGAATCAGAGAATTGGAGAGGTTGTTCTGTTCCAAGAAGACAGCAAACCACAGCACTTGTGGAAGAGGGCTGTGGTGGAAGAAGTGCAGCACGGCAGAGACAATAAAATACGGTGCATCGTCCTCCGCCAGCCAGATGGTACGAAGATCTACCGACTGGCCCAGCTGGTCATCCCCCTCGAGATGGACCAGGGTGGGGAGGATGTTGCGGAATAAATACTCTTGCGCTATCTGTTGGTGTTGTGCTAAGACTGTAGATCGTGCTGCCCTCTGCAGCCGATACATAACTTCTTCACTGTAAATGGACGTTGTGAAAATAAATGTGTGGGAGTAGAAGTTTTACTGTGTTGATTCCTTGATTTCACTAGTGTGTAGCAACATCCCCTGTTTCAGTTCACCTTTTATTCGTTATTCCTTTTTCCTTCAACAATCTCTGCATTCCACTAATTTGAATCAGTGTAAAAGCCACAATGTGCGTCGTATGGGTGATTTTCTATTTAACAATATTCTGCAAAGGTTGAATCTGTCTTTCGTAGTCTCCAGCTTCTCTTGTGTTCTGATGACCTAACTACCACAGCTCTCCCTGAATTACCAATATAGACATTTCTATAATGTTTACAGGTGGTTCTTATGCACACTAATCTAAGCCAAAAGTTTCACACCGAGCAAACGACCCTGTGACGAAATGCACTTCTCTTCATTGGGTCTTTTTTTTATATCTTGTATAGTCGTACATGGTAAGGGTCCCATAGCGATAAGCAGTGCGTAAGATTTAGTCGAACAAGTGTTTTGTAAGCCACCTCGTTCATGGATGAGTTACATTTCCATAAGATTATGCCTGTGAATCTCAGTCTAGCATTGGTTTTCCTACTATTTGATTACTGTGGTCGTTTCACTGAAGGTCTCTCGGGATGGTTACTCCTAGATATTTTATCGTAGGTTCTGTCTGCAGCAATTTGGTATCAATAGCGTAATTGTAAGTAATGGATTTGTTTTCCTATGAATGCACAATATGTTATGTTCATGTATGTTCAGGATCAACTGCCAATCCGTGCACCTTTCGTCAATCCGCTGCAGGTCCTATTACAAAGCGCCACAGTGTTCTGATATTGTTACCTTCTTGTATACAAATGCATCATCTAAGAACCTTCTGATATTTTCTATTACATCATTTGTATATATTACAAGCAGTAACGGTTCTACCACAGTTCCTTGGGGTACTCCCGAATTTACCTTTACGTCTGTCGATTTTGTTCCTTTACGAGCGACGTATTGGGTTCTCTCTGCAAGGAAGCCTTGAACCCAGTCGAAAATCTGGTCTGATACTAGGCAACCTCTTATTTTCTTCACTAAACAGCGGTACTGCACGGTGTCAAATTCCTTCCTGATGTGTGGGAACACTGCTTAAACGTGAGCGCTGATTTCTATAGCACTGTGGAACTCATGGTGGAACAGAGCGAGCTGAGACTCGCAATACCTCTATATGCGGAATCCAAACTGATTTTTATCAGCATAAAACACGTTCCATGATGCTACAATTGAGGGAAGTCAGCGACATTGGCCTATAATTAATTGTATCTGTCCTACGATCGTCCAGAAAACTGGAATTGTAGTGTAACTCTTCAGGCTTTCCCGGCGATCTAATGACATCTTGGGTTGTCGAGTGTTCTGCCGGATATCAGCGTCGTACTTGCACGATATTTCGGTCACGTAGCTCGAGACCTTCATCAGGTGCGACCTGAGACTCAGGTCGCACCTGATGAAGGTCTCGAGCTACGTGACCGAAATATCGTGCAAGTACGACGCTGATATCCGGCAGAACACCCGACAACCCAAGATAAATTATAGTGCTTTTTCCAGGCGCTAGGTACGTTTCGTTGCTCCAGCGACCTACGATAAACTGCTGCTGGAAGGGATGCAAATTCTTTCCCATAATTTCTGTAGAATCTTACGGGTATCTCATCTGGCTTTGATGATTTTCTACTACTAAGCGATTGTAGTTACTATTCTAATATGCGATCACTTATCTAAGTATTTGTCATTTCGATGTTAATACGATGACTGATGATCTTCCGCTGTGAAATAACTTCGGAAGACTGAATTCAGCATTTCGGTTTCCTCTCTGTTATCTTCCATTTCGGTGCCGGTATTGCCAACTGAGTGAAATAAGAGAGCCATGTACATATTTAACGTAAGATCAAAACTTCTTAGGGTCTTTAGTCAGATCGGATGGCAAAATGTTACTTTCAAAGTCGTATAACACTTGTTTAATTGCTCTCCTTACGCTTATTCTCGCTTAGTTCGTACTCTGGGTACGATGCAACAAACAGTGATTCAAATGGCTCTGAGCACTATGGGACTTAACATGTGAAGTCATCAGTTCCCTAGACTTATAACTACTTAAACCTGACTAACCTAAGGACATCACACACATCCATGTCCGAGGCAGTATTCGAACCTGCGACCGTAGCAGAAACACGGTTCCGGACTGAAGTGCTTAGAACCGCTCGGCCACAACGGCCGGATAACAAACAGTGAGCATAGACCGCAAGCCGCGTGCGATACAAGCTGCTTTCATCAGATTGGCAATCCGCCGCAAGAAACCGAGGATGGCCTCAGCTCTTCCTTGGTTTGTGGACTACAAAGGGGTGGAGTCAGTCGAGAAGTAGCGGCCGCACCACCTGGAAAACTGGCGACTGCCAGGAGATTAGTACGTTGGCGTCATGCGCCTCCTAATCGTATCCAAATAATGACATTTGGCAGAGGATGGCACAGCGTTCATTTAGCACACAGTGGTCCTCTGGGACTGATCGCGGAATAACTTGTATGTACACACCTTCTCCATACTTCAGGTAGCTAGTAATGGTCAAAAACAATTAATTAACTTGTTTCATGTTTTTTTATAATCTTTGGGACAAATTGTGATACTGTAGAAGGTGTTGGTTCTTCCAGTTATCAGAGCCATTCTTGTGAAAAGAGTCCAGCGAAGTCTTACCAAGTAAGTGAGCTCCTCGCAGCACCAACAGTAGAAGAATAACTGTTGGCAGGCGGCCATGAAGTACAGCATTAAGCCCGATAGCTCCAGGAGGTCACTCGCGCCTGCCTGTAACATACATACGACTTGCTGTGGATGTCACAAATGTTCGATAAAAACTGAAACTCTAACGCCTCTTTGAGATTAAGCACATGAAAGACGAAACAAATGTGGACATGAAGCTTGGTTTTTCACAGAGTGATGTGACTTTTTAGTCTTGATCGTCAACTACACTCTAAGGACAAAAGACGTGCGACCATCACCAGGATGTCATGAAGACAAACGTCTCACGTATCAACAGTGAGCACCCAGTCCACTACGCGGAAATAAATAAGGAAGGTTTGTGTTTCCCGTCCTGTCGACGATGAAGTCATTGGAGACGGAGCATTTGCATCCATATAACTGGGATGAGCTATGAAACTAGGCTTGGACTTTTGAAATGAAATCATGGTAATCCGAAATCTGGTTCAAATGGTTCAAATGGCTCTGAGCACTATGGGACTCAACTGCTGAGGTCATTAGTCCCCTAGAACTTAGAACTAGTTAAACCTAACTAACCTAAGGACATCACAAATATCCATGCCCGAGGCAGGATTCGAACCTGCGACCGTAGCGGTCTTGCGGTTCCAGACTGCAGCGCCTTTAACCGCACGGCCACTTCGGCCGGCCCGAAATCTGGACGGGCATTTCAACTCATTTCCTCCTAAATGTGATTCCAGTGTCTTAACTACTGCATCACTTCGCTTCCTTAATCCATCATCCATCAAATAAAGAGCAGTGGCAGACTGAATTTTCTTTGTGGTTTTTCGTGTTTCTTGTGATATGCTATAAACAGTTGAAGCCACCCTTCAATCATTGGGTTCCACAGAGCTGCCAAGTTGGGGGCTGTTCATTGCTACGTTTCACCGCTGTTCCAAGCAGTCCCAGACCTCGTCTACAGGCTTCTACGGCATGATTCAGGGGGTCAACTGTGGTGTGATTGGGTGCTTGGGTGTTGATCAAACGAAGATCACATGCACGCAGCACTCTCAACATGGTTGTTGTCAACCTGAAAGACTCCAGTGTCCAAGGGCACCAATTAGTCATCGAGACTGTTGAAATAAACATTATGTTTATGTACACGGTAATGAGTGGGCCCCAGGAACGGTATGAATTCAAAATATTATGGAAGTAGCTCTGGCCTCAAAACTTCCAAACACTGCGGGTTAAACATATCATTTGGTCTTCGTCTACCCTCACCGCCTTGTTCTGTTTGAAAAAGAGGCAAAATCACTGTTCGACGGACTAGGCGACACGTCGCCAGTCAGTTATCGACCAGTTTCAGTATTATTGGCCCGTAGAAGACGTGTATTTTTCTGTACTGCTGTGAGCAATGGCCTCTTGCGATGCACCGGACTTCAAATTTCCGTTGCGTGCAGTTCCCTCCTCAATGTTCGCACGAAAACTGGCTGAGTTGTACCTGCGTTCACTGACATCACCAATTCTTGTTGCGTTTGAAACCGATTATGACTGACAAGACGTGATACGCGTCACCGGTCGCTACGGGGTAGGATCCAATGCCCTTCATACGATAGTTTGTCGGTGGCCGGGGGGGGGGGGGGGGGGGGAGGGGGGGAGCTAGACCTGGGGGTATGGCGTATTTTTAATATTTTGGAAGGCGAGTGGTGACTTGTAAGTAGCCACAAAAATTCTTCAGATTATACCATGTTAATACTGACATTTAAATAGTTTTCTTGGAAGAAAAACACCCGAATAACCTATATTCTTTGCTTTCCCTGAGAGCTGTGGGGAGGGGGGAGGGGGGGGATCTTGCCCAAAGGCATGGGAGCCCTTGATAGGATCTGTTTACGACCACTACTCATATGCTGAGTTATGCGTCTATGAGCGGCACACTGTTCTTTACCGAGACGTTGAAGGGTCCACATTGATACAATAATGAATGGGGCAACTTCACTCTTTACATCGCCATGGGAATGACTAGACAGGATAGTAAAAGGCTACCATTCTGCCCTGACTACACATCTTACTACGCTGATTCAATACTGCCAACTGGCATAGACACACTGATTCATTGGCATGACTTACTTCAACGGTAGAGGGTTACACGACCATCGGGCATCAGGTCAACACCATCTGCAGCGCTCCAAAGTGAGCAGCGTGCTCTCTTAAGGCGGTGACTAAGATTTTGTCCAGTGAGTGTATTTCTCATGGCTAATTGAATTTTCTCTTATGAAACATTTTTTGATTCCATTGGCACTAAGCGATTCGAGAACTGAATCGCATTTAAAAATACTAAAGGCGTTACACCTTATCAGTTGATGCATAATGTGAGAATCCGGATACCCCCAGAAACATACGTTTTTCATGTTAGGTGCATTATGCTGCCGCCTACTGCCAGGTGCTCCATATCAGTCAGTAGTCATTAGACATCGTGAAGGAGCAGAATGGGGCAATCCGTGGAACATCACGGACTTCGAATGTGGTCAGGTGATTGCGTGTCCCTTGTGTCATAGGTCTGTACGCGAGATTTCCACACTCCTAAACACCCCTACGTCAACTGTTTTCGATGTGATAGTGAAATGAAAACGTGAAGGGACGCGTACAGCACAAAAGCGTACAGGTCGACATCGTCTGTTGGTTGACAGAGACCGCCGACAGTTGAAGAGGTTCAAATGGCTCTGAGCACTATGGGACTCAACGGCTGTGGTCATAAGTACCCTAGAACTTAGAACTACTTAAACCTAACTAACCTAAGGACATCACACACATCCATGCCCGAGGCAGGATTCGAACCTGCGACCGTAGTGGTCGTGCGGTTCCAGACTGTAGCGCCTTTAACCGCTCGGCCACTCCGGCCGGCAGTTGAAGAGGGTCGTAATGTGTAATAAGCATACATCTACCCGGACCATCACACAGGAATTCCATTACAAGTACTACGACAGTTAGGAGAGAGGTGAGAAAACTTGGATTTCGTGGTCGAGCGGCTGCTCATAGGCCACACATCACGCCGGAAAATGCCAAACGACGCCGCGCTTGGACAACTGAGCAGTGGAAAAACGTTGTGTGCAGTGACGAATTACGGTACACAATGTGGCAATCCGAGGGGAGGGTGTGGGTATGGCGAATGCCCGGCGAACATCATCTGCCAGCGTATGAAGTGCAAACAGTAAAATTCGGAGACGGTGGTGTTATGGTGTGGTCATGTTTTTCATGGAGGGGACTTGCACCCCTGGTTGTTTTGCGTGGCACTATCACAGCAGAGGCCAACCTTGATGTTTCAAGCATCTTGTTGCTTCCCACTGTTCAAGAGCAATTCGGGGATGGCGACTGCATCTTTCAACACGGTAGAGCACTTATCATAATGCACGGGCTGTGGCGGAGTGATTACACGACAATAACATCCCTGTAATGGACTAGCCTGCACAGAGTCCTGACCTGAGTCCTATAGAACAGCTTTGGCATGTTTCTTAACGCCGACTTCGTGCCAGGCCTCACCGACCGACATCGATACCTCCCCTCAGTGCAGCAATTGGTGAAGAATGGGCTGCTGTTGCCCAAGTAACCTTCTAGCACCTGACTGAACGTAGGCCTTCGAGAGTGGAAACTTTCATCAAGGCTTAGGGTGGGCCAATATCATATTGAATTCCAGCATTACCGATGGAGGGCGCCACGAACTTGAAGGTCATTTTCAGCCAGGTGTCCGGATACGTTTGATCACATAGTGTATGAACACTACGCTGCAAGCATTCCTGGGCAAAATACTATGCTTGGATTTGAGGAAGAACTCATCATCGCCCTGCATTCCCAGGTTTCTGCTGAGGCTCTCACAGGCTCTTTAAATTACTCTTCTGACTGAAATCTGAGTCAAATAACCACTTCTCCGACAATCGGTCCCTACAGACAAGGAAAAATACATTTATTGACTTTAACGTATGATCCACAGGTTAAATCACTTCGACCTAGAGTTCAGATATACTGTCTCTAATGGTATTTATACAGAGTGAATATTATGTAAAGGGACAAACTTCAGAAGGTGAATCCTAGCAGGAAAAGGACCAAATATTTCGTGTCAACATATTTTAGGAAATGGAAAGTGAGTCTGCATTAAGTGAGTTAATAATGCTATATTAACTTTCCTCATTACATGATATTAATTTCTTCTGCGTTACGGAAGATGTTTAAAGTAGCCATCATGGGATGCAAACAATCGTTCACACAACGCATAATGCTCCAGGCTACAGCGGAATAGCAGCACAGGTTACACTGGCTGTTAAAGCGTCTGTGCAGCAACAATATCTTCAGCATACACAACGCCTTTCATGTGCACCCCAAGTAAAACTCGGCACAGTCCGGTGACCGAGGTAACAAGGCGCAATAAGCTTCTCATACCACCCATCTCTTGGAGAAGGTGTTGTTGAGGTGCTGACGAACAGTGATGAAGTTAGAAACTTCCTGGCAGATTAAAACTGTGTGTCGGACCGAGACTCGAACTCGGGACCTTTGCCTATCGCGCGCAAGTGCTCTCTCTACCAGCTGAGCTACCCAAGCACGACTCACGCCCCGTCCCCACAGCTTTACTTCTGGCAGTACCTCGTCTCCTACCTTCCAAACTTTACAGAAGCTCTCCTGCGAACCATGCAGGACTAGCACTCCTGAAAGAAAGGGTATTGCGGAGACATGGCTTAGCCACAGATTAGGGGATGTTTCCAGAATGAGATTTTCACTCTAGAGCGGAGTGTGCGCTGATATGAAACTTCCTGGCAGATTAAAACTGTGAGCCGGACCGAGACTCGAACTCGGGACCTTTGCCTTTCGCGGGCAAGTGCTCTACCAACTGAGCTACCCAAGCACGACTCACGCCCCGTCCTCACAGTTTTACTTCCGCCAGTACCTCGTCTCCTACCTTCCAAAATTTACAGAAGCTCTCCTGCGAACCATGCAGGAATAGCGCTCTTGAAAGAAAGTTCGAGTCTCGGTCCGGCACACAGTTTTAATCTGCCAGGAAGTTTCATATCAGCGCACACTCCGCTGCGGAGTGAAAATCTCATTCTGTTGTTCCATTATGCATCAGCCACATTATCTGTAGTATTTCTAAAGGTGCGTTACCAGCAGAAGAGGAAGAATATTCTACTAGAATACCACACATGTGTGTCTATTAAGACAACGTAAAAAGCAACTGCTCCATGTAGGTGGTCGCCAATAATCCTTGCCCAACCATTGATGCTAAATCGTTACTGACCCGTACATTCAAAGATTCACTAAGGATTTTCGATAGGTTCTTGTGTAGCTGAGCGATACGGAGGGGTTTGTACCATATCCTATATTCATCACTTAAAGTTTGTTTTTGAAAATTTATAAGTACATTTCCTCGGGATAGCTTTCGTCATCAAGCGTATGCTTGTTCAGTTTCTTCAGCTTCTCCGTGACACTTTCTCAATACTTAAACAATCCTGCGAGCATTGGAACTGCCTTTCTCTGTATACATTCAGTACCCCCGTTAGCCCTACTTCACACAGGTCCCATACATCTGCGCAGTGTTCTAGGATGGGTCGCACAAGAGTTTTGTAAGCAGTCTCCGTTCACTTGCTTTACCTGAAAATGTACCTATGTGGTCGTTCCATTTCATTATCCTAAAAATTACTACATCCAAGTATTTTTATGAGTTGACCGATTCCATTTGTGGCTCGGTGGTATTGTAGCCATAGGATACCAGGATTTCTCGTTTTGTGAAGTGCACAATTTTACACTGTTCCTTCAAAGAAATTCGCCAATCTTTGTACCACTTTGAAATCTTACCAAGGTCCGACTGAAAATTTTCCACTTTCTTTCAGACAGTAATTCACTATAGATAACTGCGCCATATGCGAAAGTTCGGAGATTACCATCAGTATTGTGTGCAAGGTCACTAATGTACATAATGAACAGCAAAAGTCGGAATACACTTATTAGGGGCACACCTGGAGCTATCTCTACATTTGTCGATGACTCCCTTTCCAAAATAACGTGCTGCGTCCTTCCTAAGAAGAAATCCTCAATCCAGTCGCTTGAACCACCACATGAGGGTACTTTCAAAAATCAGAAATGTGATAGTGAATAAAATGCTTTTCAGAAGTAAAAATACTCCATCCACCTGACTGTCTGGATATGAATTTTTCTGTTCCTTTTACTGTCAGGATCAACAACTTTGTCCCTTACTTAATATTCATCCTTTATATAACATGTGTACTGTGTGCATCGGCTCGTGTATTCTCTTTAGTTTTTTATTCGCGTGACACCTGGGATCCTGTTCCATGTTCAAATAGAAAGTAAGGCGTCTACAAACCTATTTCGTTTTCCTTATCCTGGAATCAACAACTATGATTGCAGTTATAATCATTTCCTATGGAAATGTGCAGACAGTTAAAGAAACAGCTACATTTGAATAGAACATGATGTAAATGAAATGAGCGTATGGCATTGTTAGCCGGGAGGTCCCGTCCGGGTTCGGTCGCCTAAGTGCAAATTGTATTTCAGTCGGCGCCACGTTGGGCGACTTGTGGCCGATGATAAGGCTGAAATCATAATGACAGCACAACACCCAGTCCACGAGCGGAGAAAATTTCCAACCCTGTCGGGAATCGAACCCGGGCCCAATGCGTGCGAGGCAAGCACGTTACCACGCAGCTACGCAGGCCGACAGAACATGATGTGAATCCACTTGACTGTGAGGGTGCGTACTTGAAACATGCAACGACTACAAAAAAAATTGGAAAATAAAAAATTAGTCACTGACTCTCTGGAAAAATATTTTATTTACGCAAACGATACACCAAAAGTACGTATTTTGCGAGACATTATCACCATTGAATTCTACTTGTTGAGGCTGTTATTGCCTAATGAGTTTTGTATACCACTATGATACTGACAGCTACAGAATACCAGGCCTTACATTGCATGAAGACGTCTCTAAAGAGGTAATGTCGCACTGGTTAATTTGTGATACTGAGCTGCATGGCGTTCACAACACTAACTGTACAGGTCTAAAAGTGTTACAGATACTAACCATTGATGCCAAGAACGCCACCAAGCACAGGATCATCATGTTTTTGAAGCACTGTAAAAAGAGCAGAGGTGCGACGAACGCGTTCAGTTCTCTCATGACTCTGGAATAAAAGAGACAAAAAATATTAGAAACTCAACTGATTGAAGTTGCCATGTTTTTATCGTCACTATGTAACGTATGTAATTGTAGTGAATTTGCTGTCAATCATTTGATTTTTTTCATCGAGTCTTCGTTTATTCGTACGAATGATAAATCTTTCAATAGCATCACACCTATAATTTTAGAACCACCAGAAACCTCAATAACTCGTTCTATAAATTTCACTGTTTCCCTTTCTTTAAAAGTCTTACCATGTACTTCTTCAGACATCGCCACATTGGCTGATCCTCAAAACCTGAAGCCATATTTTACCAACACCTCTCTTCTTTTATAATCGTTCAAAATTCCTCGTTTGTCGTTTATTCCACATGGGGAATTCAAAAACTGTGTTAGGTGCACATGTCGCCTAACGCTAATACTATTGCGCAACAACAGTGCTGTATTGTTTGAAGAGGGCACAGGACATGTTCCGGGTTTCCTGTAGATGCAGTTAGGATTTGGTACGGATAACAGATGCGTCAGAGCGTTTGGCTGAAATGGCGCGGAAAACTGGTAACGCACTCCGAAAGTCAAGTACGCTGGACAGGATGATGTGGCCAATATGTCTAAATTGCACACAGATTCACTGTAGAATTCTGGTGTATGGAGCGTTATTTCCACATACTTGGTGACTAAACTGAATTGTGGAGCAGTATTCAATAAAAACCACTTGACATACCATAAGAATGTGTAACGTATATTCTGAAGTCCCGTGGTATTATTCTTTTGGATGTCCTAACGTTCAGCGAGGTAAAATGAAATATTGCGTTTCCGCTACTGTTGAGGTACCCTTGTAACCTACGCATTCTCTGAACTGACGAGGCTGCAAAACACAACTAATTCACTGTTTCGAATTTCATAGAATGTGAGGCACATGTTATATTTTTGTAAATTTGTGGTAAGGTCTCATGGGACCGAACTGAGGAGGTCATCGCTCCCTAAGCTTACGCACTACTTATTCTAACTTTAACTTACGCTAAGGACAACACATGCACTCGTTCTTGAGGGAGGACTCGAACCTCCGATGGGGGAAGGGGGGGGGGGGGGGGGGGAAGCCGCGCAGACCGTGACAAGACGCCTAAGACGGCGCGGCTACCCCGCGCGGCCGCACATGGTACAAGAACACACGAAAATGAAAGGACAACTGAAATCACCTACTAGTGATCTTTATAATGTGTTGATATCAGTTTTCTTTGTTCTTACTTCTGCTGCTTCCCATCCACTTAATTAGGGTAAGACGAAGTCTAATCTGGTCATAATAATCTCGATAAACAAGTTCTTTGAGTACATTTAGTATGAATTAATTTTTTAAAATTGCACCAATTTACCTCCTGTTTACGTATTGCTTACCACTGGACACGTCATTCTGTACTTGCGTATGATTTCTAGCCCGAATACTCACTGTATATTTACTACATGTTTTGACAATGTTGGCACCAAACAAGAACTTACTCAACTAAACATCTTATTACAATATTAATTACTGAAACCTAACAGTTCTTGCTATTTTCTATATTCGTGTTTTAAAATACAACTTTTAATTACTGAAAATTTTGAAACTGGGGTTTTATTCTGCTTCTGCTGGTTTTTATGTACAATTATTTTGATAACTCCGACAACATGGCTGCATATGTCTATATAATTTACGAATCTTGTATATAAAAAATCATAATATTACAAAGGAAAACACTTCCTGATATTCTCCAAAATTTTATTTATGTGGTCGCGAACCGGTTTTCGGCTTCTCAGGCCACTTCAGGTGAGAACTGAATGTCACAAATACAGATAAACGTGATGTGCAACTTACACAGATATTAGTTGAACAGGAGATACAAAAATGACAAATTATGTACAAACCAAAATATTTAGAAAATTATGTTTCCTGAAAAGCGGGTAAAAAGTTTTTTTGTGGAGCTACATTTCACAAATGCTGAGAAGTAAGGTAAATTTACATTTTGAATCTAGAATTTGTAACGAAAACTTAGTGTAACAGAGGACAAAATTGAAACTGAGTCTGAGCGTTCAACAGCAGACTGACATTCTCCGTCATATGTTTGTTGATTTCCAATATTTCCAGTTTTCTCTCTGCTTTTGTTGACAGAATGCAAAACTTCACGTTCTACATAATATAAGTGGTTTTCTGCTAAAAGATGATCAGCAAAGGTCGATTCTTTCTTACCTAATCGCTAGCTTCTCTCATGTTCACGTAGACTAATTGCCAAAGCTCTACCAGATAGACCAATATACACTTTTTCACACTGTCTGCAAGTGATTTTATACACACTCTGTGAAAAGGGTTGCAACTTGTCTTTACTTTTGAATAAAAATTATGATATGTTATTCGTATTATAAAATTCAGATCTGTAGTTGCGAGACTAACTTTTATGCAAGATTGTCTAAAGTGTTGCCAGTATATGGAATTTTGCACCGGGACGGGATTTGTAACTACTGTGTGACTGTTGTTGGCCAGCGTACAGATGTGTTGTAATTTTATCCGTTTTTTTTTTTTTCGTTTAATATTATCAAACAGGACACAGCTAAAGGCATTCCTGGAAGCGATTTGTTTAATGTTTGTAGTTACATTTGAAAAGCTTATTTGGACAATGGAACAGATATGAGGGGAAACGCAATTGAATGGAAAGCTGCATGTTTGTGGCTGTGTGGATACGTGTCCTCTTGCGCTGATACCTACTTTTAAGGTCCAAGTAATTTGTAGAGGAGCCTACCAGCTACATTGTAAATTGAATTTTTTGAAGTTGTGAGGTTAAATGTTGTAGTAATGGGTCTAATTGTCTAGTGATACCGATCCACAAACACAGCACATCATCGACATATCTGAACCACTACTTAATTTCACAGTTCAGTGGGTTTATCTGTAAGAAAATTTGTTCAAAACTGCCCATGAAAATTTCAGATAGTATAGGACTAAGAGGTGAACCCTTAGCTAGGCCATCAGACTGACTGTAATAATTGTTTTAAAACTGAAAGTAATTGTTTTTAAACACTGTTGAGTAGCATCGAGTATATCATTTAATTCTATAGGATTTACCTTGTATTTGTGAAAAATATCTGTTAATATGTTTATAGATTCATCAGATTCATTTTTAAAGAAGCTAGTGACATCAAACGAGCCGGCCGGAGTGGCCGAGCGGTTAAAGGCGCTACAGTCTGGAACCGCACGACCGCTACGGTCGCAGGTTTGAATCCTGCCTCGGGCATGGATGTGTGTGATGTCCTTAGGTTGGTTAGGTTTAAGTAGTTCTAAGTTCTAGGGGACTTATGACCACAGCAGTTGAGTCCCATAGTGCTCAGTTTGACATCAAACGATACTACTTTGGAACTGAGTGGGATTTCATATCTTTAATTTTTTCAAGAAGAGCCGCAGAATTTTTGATACGAAAGATTTAAAATTGATTTTGTTTTTAATGATATAATAAGGCTCTTTCGTTAGCAGGTAACATCGAGCAGATAATGATGACACTGTCGAGCGTATTGGAACACCATCTTTATGTAATCTGAATGATCCATGTAATGCAGGGGCAAGATGATTCGTATTAACTGTCATGCGGCTGTTGGTTCCAGATATAATACTTTTACATAAATGATCAGACTCAATGTCCCTTTTTACCTTTGTTAAATGAAGTTTTCGTTACAAATACTAAACTCAAAGTGAAAATTTATCCGATTTCTCAACATTTGTTGAATTTATTTCCACATAAAACTTTGTTGACACTCTTTTTAGTTAATGGAATTATTGAAATTTTTTTCCTATGTAACCACTTTGTCATTTTTGTATCTTGTTCGCGACCAAAAATACATAATTCTATAGAATGATAGGAAGTGTTTTCCTTTTTAACGTTTTTATCATGTTCTACCAGACACCGACAGATAATTCATTTAATGATAAAAAACATAATTTAAAGATTTGTTCTATAAATCACATCATAGGTACGCAATCGATTTGGAATGCCAAAGCAAATAACGTTTTTATTAATATTCATATATTTTATATAAATTCATCCGAAGCAATCTTATAGTAAAACTCTTGGGAATCGGACAGAGCTTTTCTCTTCCATATACATCCCCACAGAAATGAATATTACTACGCGTTTGAACATCTGTTCGTTTCTTAAGTTTTATGGAAGTGATTTGGATAATCATTCTGCACCTTTCATCTATATGGCTTCTTGTCGTATAAGAGTGGTGTCGCATTGTTCGACGGACTGGATGTTCTTGTGGTGAATATATAAAAGATGTGGGACTTTGAACTCATTCACTCTTTACCACTATAACTTTTAAAAATTTTGTTTGCTTTGTTTTCCCTTCGTCCTCGAATTGTTCCGCTTCCATTTCAGGATGTAACATAGACGAGACTTGTTGATGACGTATCTTTCCTTACAGCGCAATGTCAGTTTGATATAACTTGTGGAATGTCTTGGTCGCCGTTTTCCTGTGAATCTAGGAATGTGATCTAGTCTTTTTGTGTTTTAAGCGTGCATTTTGTTTCTGAGACAAGATGGCTACGCTGAAGCGCAACGATACCTACTCAGGCCTGTGGGCCTTGTTCGGCACCCTTTCATGCTACATAAATTTTTGACACTCACCACTGAATCAGGCAGAGAATGCCGGTGCGAGGTTCCACTGGTTACATAGTTCCTACCGGTGACTGGGATGTAGCAATGTGTGATGTTCCCTGAGGAAGCATTCTTACCACTTTGCTTAACAGTACTGTGCGGGAACAGCGTCAGTGAGATGAGCGGCTGTTGCTGGAAACCAGCTTGGTGAGAGTCCACAACGTCATTGTAGTTCATACTGATGGACCATTCTGCAGTTTCGATGATCCCCGTCCTCTATACGGCGAATGGATACCTACCACGTGCGCGGGGCTTTCTAAACTGAATGGAGCCACCTCGCTAATCTCATTGTTCCAACGTCGAAGACATGTCATTCAAAACGATGATATGGGGATCATCTGTGCATGGCGGTAATTTTCCACATTCACACATGTTCTTTACACTATCCAAAGGTTGCGCAAGGGACTGTTTCCAGCAAGCTAGCACTCTCTCATAAACACAGCTTTGGGTGTAGGAGCATTTGAATAATATTCCATCAGTTTCGCAGTCTGGATGTCGCAGTTCACTCGTGTCAAGTTCTTTGGTCTCAAAATATTTATGGTCTGCAATAATTAAGTTCGCTTCTGCCACAGAATTACAAATAAAGTCCCGTTATTCCGTGTCACGTCGGAACATCCACTGTGGCACTTCCTTATACATTATTTTATTGTATTATTCAGTTATAATTCGTTGTGACCCAGATACCAAGTAAGATCATTGCCTCAGCAGAGTCTGTTAGTTTCCCAGAAATGCTGACAGCGAAACTGCCCTTATGCACTCTATATGTTCAGCGAATAGGGAATGTGGGGAAGTTTCCAGTTAGCTGAGAGGCAGCAGTCGATGCACAAAACTATTTCCTGATGTTCTGTCTCCGACTACGAGAGACATCTTCTGAGGTACAACGGCAGTGCATGGACGACTAGGGGGGTCCAGGATTTGCAGAGCTGTATAGAAGGCAGCGTCATTGGTCACACGATACCGAATGCTGGATTATCTTTGGCTGACGCCATAGTTCTCGATTAAAAGCTATCAATCGTCATTCAGTTGGTGCAAAGTCGGCTTCCATATGTTATTTAACTTAACCCCCTCTTCTTTCCTGTTAGACATTTTGATGACACCACTGAACTTGCGCGCATGACAAATCATTGTTTTTGAAAGATACACCCGTCATTTCACCGTACAAAAGGTTTTATTCCACAATCTTGACACTGTAGCGAAGCTTGAAACCTGTGATTTGGTAATCTATTTCATTCCACAACGATACAAGGTGAAGAAATCATGTTAATTGCCGTTATATTCGCCTATTACACAAATGTTCTCTTATTTGCTTTTAACAAAATTGGTTTATGTAACCGCAGACACATATTTTGAAGAGTGTAACCAGTGACTCCTTAAAATCAATCCTTCCAAGACCCAGGCAATCATTGTAGGTCGTACCACTCGCTCCTTCCGGCTCCTGGATTTCTCCCTTACCATCTGCGCCCATCCTGTCCGGCTCTTCCCATCCTTCACCTCACCTCATCTCACCTGAATCCCTCATCTCCACTCCAACCAAACCAAAGCCCACAACTGCCTCCAACTCCTCAAACTCCTCTCTGGCCAGATATGGGGGTGAACTCCTCTACCATCCTCCACACCGACATATCCTTAATCCGTCCCATCCACTGTTATGCCAGTCCCGCCTGGATATCCACCCCCCTCCCCCCAAATTCTATAAGTCCCTCCAGATCCTTGAGTGCCATGCATTCCGCCTCACCTTCCGTATACACCTCCTGCCCCCCACACAGATCCTCTACAACCTGATTCCTTTCCCCCATCTGCTCCTATTCCTCGAACATATCCACATACTCTACACCTCCCGCCGCCTTGATCACCCTAATTCCCTCGTTGCTCCTATCCTCTCCTCTCCAAACCCTGCCCCCTGCCTCCATCTCTACACCCTTAATCTCCTTTCCCAAGGTGGCTTCCATCAACTCCCCCTCCCGGATGATGCCCTCTCTCCCTCCGTTTATCCCTCCTATCAACTCTGATCCTTCTCTCCCCCTCCTTTCCTCTGTCCTTTCACTGGGCTCCCTCTTCTCCCCTTTCCATCCTGTTTTTCCCCACATGCCCTCTCTCTTCCTCCCTTCTCTCCTCCTCCCCCTGTCCTTCTGCATTCCCCTCCTCTGCCTTTCCCCACTCAATTTCGGATCAGCCCAACCCCCCCCCCACCCCATCTTCTGAGTCCTTGTCCTCCATCAGCTACTTCCCCCCCCCTCCCCCCACCTCGTTTTTCCTCTCCTTCCCCCCTTTTCTTTCCCATCATCTATCCAGGTCCCGCCATCTGCCCTCAGCTGTGGTGTGTCATATCTGTGCCAACTTTTTAGTGCAGTGTTCAAATGAATGTTCAGTGTTGGTGCATCTTTCCAAAGTGTTGAAAACAGAAATCTTGTAGTCACTGGGTGTGATTTTTATATCTCTTGCGAAGAGAAACCAGACTATATGTCTGTCTATTATTTTACCTGTCTGCTTCCTGTGTATTTTATTAGCATCTCCAACCCTTTGTTTTGTGTGTTAAGTTCCACAATTTTCCGCCATTTTACCATTTAAGTCAGTGATTTTATCGCCTTCTGTTATTATTTATTATCTTCATTTTTTTAAAACGAATTCTGTAGACTGAAGAGCGGTGTACTCAGTTGCTGCCAGCCCCCCCAATAAAGGAAAAAAAAAGTATTTTGACGAGCAGGCAATCATCGTATGTCGCACCACTCGCTCCTCCGGGCTCCTTGATTTTTCCCTTACATCTGTGTTCTTCCTGTCCATCTCTCCCTTTCCCCCCTCCACCCCATGGACTCACCATTGACCATCATCTCACCTGGATCCCTCATCTCAGATCTATCCAAATCAAAGCCCACAACCACCTCTGTCTCCTTAAACTCTTCTCTGGCTGGACATGAGGGTTGAACCCCTCTACCATCCTCCACCCCATCCTCTGTTATGCCAGTCCTACCTGGATATCCAACCACCCCCCCCCCCCTCCAAAATTCTGTAAGTCTCTCCAGATCATCAAGCATTATGCACTCCACCTCGCCTTCTGTATATGCCTCCCATTCCCCACACGGATCCTCTATGACCTGATTCCTTTCCCCCATGTGTTCCTTTTCCTCGAACACATCCACATCCTCTACACCTCCCACAGACTTTATCCCCCCCCCATCCACTGGTTGCTTCTCTCCTCTTCTCTCCAACCCCTGCCCACTCCCACACCTTCACCATTGTGTCCCCCCTACCCTCCACCTCTATACCCTACATAAGCTGTCCCTAGGTGGCTTCCGTCACATCAGTTTTCCTCAGGTGGCTTCCGTCAACTCCCCCTCCCAGATGATGTCCTCTCTCCTTCCATTTATCCCTCCTATCAACTCTGATCCTCACCTCCCCCTTCCAGCCTCCCTCTGTCCTTTCTCCCCTTTCCATCCTGTTTTTTCTTCACCTCCCCACTCCTTGACTCCATTCCCTCCCTTCCCCCCCAGGTCCTTTTTCTTCCCCTTCACTGCCTTCCCCACTCTTTCTCGCTTCCACCCTGCCCCCCCTTTCCCTGTGTCCTCTCCCTCCATCGCCTCCCCCTTCTTTCCTTTCCTCCCCCCTTTTTACTCTCATCGCTCTGGGTTCTCCCCCCTCCCTCCCACCCCCATCTGCCACTGTGTCTCCTCTATAGAGCTATTGTAAGTGTCTCTTCAGTGTTGTGCGTCCCCTGTCAGCGCTGCAAACAGACACCATACTACCTGCTGTGTGTGTGTGTGTGTGTGTGTGTGTGTGTGTGTGTGTGTGTGTGTGTGTGTGTTTTAGCTCTTGCAAACAGAAACTACACTGTCGCTGCGTGTTTTAAATTGTACCTGTCTAATTACTATGAGTTTTAAATCAGCATCACCGACCCTTTGTTTTTATATTTTCATTTCACACGTTTTCGCCATGCCAACTTCCGTAAAATCGAGTAACGTTGCAGACTGCTGTTCATGGAACCAGTCCTCAGAGTCTCGTAGTTGTTTCCGATGCAACATCGCACGTTTACTGGTAACCTTGGACTGTTTTTACTATCTTGATATCTTCACATTATGTTTTTAACACTTCTGTAGGCTGTAGAGCGGCATATTACGTTGCTGCCAGCCCCCCTCGCCCCCCTCTGGGGGAGAATCGAAATCAACAAAGCAAAAAAAAAAAAAAAAATTGTCAATGACTTGTGTTACAGTTATGTCTAGCGACTGTTGGTACTTGTAACACTTCATAATCGAAGGCCAAAATTTAGGTTGTGGCATAAAACCTGTTGTACAGTCAAATGGCGGTTATATCTTTCAAAAACTTTTATATGAATGTAGTTCCACACCAAAGTAACATCATAAAGCCCTGTCATTGCTAAAATGCTGGAGAATTTTATTTCACAGTTTCCATCTCGGGAAGTGTGTTCCGCTACGCCCAGTTTGACACTTTGCCCCAGACAGTGGTTCCTTTTGTGCTTGACTATGTGAGTATTAATTCTTCTTTGTGTGGTTCCAGTGTACACACGCCCACAACTACACGGAATTTTATGTACCCCAGGCGTAGGTGACGTCTTTTGACATTCTTAAGCATTCTTTTATTTTTTTTATTTTTGGTTATGTCTAAAGATCGTTACAACTACATACTCGGCCAACACATTCCCAGTGTGATCCGTAATACTGTTAAGGAAAGGAGGGAAAAGCTACCCAGTTGGCTACCATTGTCCCTCTTTAGCCTGGCTTTGAAGCAGTACGGGAGTGGCCACTGTACCCCACATAGGGATTAAACTTTCATTCAGTCGACGAAAAACTACATCTAAAGGTGTACCTCTATCTCCGCCGCAACCATTAAAACAGCTGAACGTGTCGAACACAAAAATACATGTGTACTGGACCACAGTGGTCAAGGCAGGCCAACTTGGGTTTCCGCAAGACGGGCAAGTTTTGGGGATCCGTTCAGCCACCTGCACCTGATAACAGGTTGCGCCATCAATCCAACGTGATTAGTCAGGTATATATTTGCGTAGGTAGTTTCGCTAAAGCTCAGTTATCGTAACGGTGGGAGCAACAAAATTAAAACATCAAACTTAAGGGGAATAGAGGAGAAATTAAAAATTGGGGAATATATACTAGTCATGAAACGGAGCCCAAGTCCAACAGTGGAGGTGTGGTTATGAGCCAGCTTGAAATAATTTGGTGGGTGTCTCGCAATGTAGATTATGTAAGAAGTCAATAAACACTCATTTGGAAACCTCGAGTACGCTACGACATGTCCGTAAATTTCACCAGCAGTTTCTTCACTCCAAAAATATTTTGAAAGAGGACAAAGGCTGACAAATGTGTGGAAACCTATGCTGGGGACTTCATATCATTTAGCGGTGTACAGGTCTTCTAAATTTAGCGCAAACACTGACTGAAATAGAAAAAAGAAATGTCGCTCATGGGACATTAAAACCCCATTCTAGTGGTGTGCAACATAGCGCGAAGAAAGCTTAATACGAATGAGAAACTTCTTCTTACAGACATTTACTTTTTAAACTAACGTAATATGAAAAACGAACTTTGTATTTGCTAAAATACGTTTGGGGGATTCAGAATGAGCTATTTAGGCTACGTAGAATGAATTCAATGAACCCTCAATACACATCATAGAAAAGTAATTAAAACTGGTATAAGTGGAGTCATGTTTGGCTGAAACACACTAAGATTACAGGAACTAATCTTCCAAAACCTTATTTAAGTTGGCGTTGCTATATAATAACCTTGTTGAAGTTCTTAGGTGGAAAGGATCTTGATTTTCAGAGATGGTTCTGCTTATTATAGAAAACATACGTATTAAGAGGCCACCTGATGATGCTTCGAACTGAGAACAGCCAGTATCAGTCGAATGAAGCTGACGTTGCAGAGAAAACTGTTCATATCTAAAATAAATAAATAAATAAATAAGACCGAAACACGCAGAAAAGGAAAAAAAGAAAATATCTACCATTTTCTGGCCTAAAATGACCCGAAATGAATATACAGGGCGTATCAAAAAGAATCATCAGATTTGGCACATCTTTATTTCTGAAAGTAAAAAACATGTACAATAAATTTTGTTTTACACTCCTCTTTAGATGCACAGCATATGTCCGTGCGATATTGAAATTGTTTTCACACTGCAACCTGCATGCCTTGAGATACAGTTTCCACAGCTCCTGTTATGCGATGTCTCAGTTGATTCATTGTTGTCGGTAAAGGAGGCACATAAACCCCCACAAGAAATAATCACATACAGTCAGGTTCGATGACCGTGGAGGCCAGTAATGTAAGGCTGAATAATTTGGTCCAGTGCGACCGATCCATCGCTCAGTAACCCTTTGATTTAAAAATTCCCGCACTGCCAGATGCCAGTGTGGCAGCATCCCATCCCGTTGGTAAACGAAATCATTCGGATCAGTCTCCAACGGTGGGAAAAGAAAGTTCTCAAGCATATCGAGATATGTGCTTCTTGTAACAAGAAAAATGGACCATACACCTTTTCCCATGAAACTGTACAAAATTCATTAAATTTTGGAGAGTCCGACTTATGTTGTTCAACTTCATGAGGTTGTTCCATATCCCATATTTGCACATCATGACGATTCACCTTTCCATTTAAATTGAATCTTGCCTCGTCACTAAACACTAAGCATGGAAGAAAACTGTCATCCGTCATCTTGCCAAGAACGAAATTACAGTACTCCACACGTTATTGTTTGTCACCTTCATGAAGAGCTTGCAGTGGCTGAATTTTGCAAGGTTTCATCTGACAACATCGACGCAACACACACAACATGGACGTCAGGGGCATGTTGAGCTGTCGAGCTGCATGGCGAACAGATTTCTGCGGACTCCTCGACAAACTATGGCAGATACGTTCGAACGTGTGTGTCAGACACTCGGGGGATGGCGCGGTGATTTGCCTTTCCTCAAACAACCTATTTCTCGGAATTATTCATGCCATCGTCTAACGCGCTATGCTGTAAGAGGATCCACACCGTTCCTAGTATTAAAGTCACTCTGAACAGTTATTACTGACCCGAACTGTAGAACACAAAATGCTTTCTGTTGTCCTGACACCATTTTTACTAGAACTGAAGTGTGCACACACTGCTGTTACCTAGTGGGTACCATGTAATACTCGAGTGTTAGCTCTTTCCAACAGTATGTTGTTCATGCACATATCTCAAGTAACAGAATAGTTAAGATTGTTTAAAAATCGGATGATTCTTTTTTATACACCCTGTATATTATATTGAGCCTTGTTTCATTACATTGTGTTAAAAAAGGACTCTCCATCAATTTCCGAACCCTACTCATAATGCTATAATGGAAGCAATCAGAATAAACTGCTACGTAGCATAACACAGTGGGATCCCTCCCGGATGATGAGCTTCGATCTGACATCTACCCCTCCTACCAACTCTGACCCCACCTTCCTCCCCCCTATTCCTCAGGGCTCCCTCTCCCCCCCCCCTTCCCTTCCCTTCCCCGGAGCGGTTTTCCCCCTCCCCCACCACCACCACCCTCTCCCATGCCCCCTGTTCTGTGTCTCTGCACTCCCTCCTGCCTTGTCTCCACTATTCATCTCCGGCACCTCCCATCTCCTGCCTCTTGGTGTGCCTCCTGCCCACCCTTTTTTCCTCTTCCTCCCACCCCCCCAGCCCCCCCCACACCCTCTTCCCCTCTTTTTCCCTTGTCTCCACGCTCCAATCCCTCAGCAGGTCCATGCCAGCGGTTTTTATTCTTCATGAGTGCTTCGTCGTTTCCAATGGTTTTCTTAAGTGTCTTGCTCTGTGTGATTTTTATCCTGTGGCCGACTTTTAACTTGTATTTGCCTCCAGTGATTTTAAGTGCACAAGGAATTACCAGCTGTGTTATTTTAACTTTATGTCAATTCTTTAACTGTCCCCCAGTGCTGTCCCCGTATTATTGTATATTTTAACTCCCATCATCTCCATTTACTGTATTTTTTATGTCCCCCATTTTATGTAAGAGTCCCCCTTCTGTATTTTTGTAAAGCCATTTGGTTAAAGAGCAGTGGACTGTGCCGCTCCCAGCCCTCCCCTGCCCAAATGGGGCAGGGGAATGGAATTACAACAAAGAAAATTAAAAAATAACACAGTGGGATGTCGGGCAGGAAAGCAAGATCCATTTAGCCGGCTTTGGTTGGTCGTAACTTGACTTGGATGAGAGTAAAGCAGTCTGCTCATTCTACTGATATTCTGTGGCAGCTTGCCTGCCTGTTGGGCAAGCATGGGCGGGTTAACAGCGGATGTCTATACCTGTGGCTGCATCTCATAATGACGCACATAAAGAAACCCACATCAGGATCGCTCCACTCCGGAACACATCTATCTTTTACTATCATGATAGTAATAAAACCTTATTCTACGCCGCCCTGTTGATGCTCACCTTTTTCATCTCATTGAGTGATGTACCGCCGATCTCCGTTAATCCACAGTGGTTTAAAGAGTTTGTTTGTCAGCCACCATCAGCTGTTTGAAGAACATTTTTGCATACCTCAGAATGTGCTCGTGGTGTGAGATGCAAACTGCCAACGTCTGACGGCGATCGACGTTGAGCGCCCCGTCGCTGCGAGAGAGTTCTCGCAAGTTGCCGGCAAGATAGCGTAGCTGTATGCACAGCAGCTGCTGCAGCCACATGAGCAGGCAGTCGAAGAAGCAGAGGATCATCACCGAGTACATGGAGCATGCATACTGCATCCAGTACACCATCTGTAAAGGCCGTCGTGGCAACCACACCATTAACTTTCACCAGCAAGTGCCTGCCTCGAGACAAGATGATATCTACAAAATGTTAAATCTAACATGGTATTTCCTCTGTAACGTTATCAGTTTACGTCACCTGTTCCCTGGTTGCCTGCAGTAGTTTTATAAACACTTTATTATAATGGTATTACAAATGTGGTATTATGTTTTGAAATTTATGATATTTTCAGCTTGGATAGACTTCTACTACTAGACAAGGTGATTCTTATTAACGTTAAAAAGCACCGAAACGACGTAGATGACGCTGAGGCAATTAATTTAATGTAAGACACATGGGGCCACAAATGTTTCGAACTAATCCGAAAGTGGCTGACAGATGTTGAACATGTGACGTCACCAGATGACGTGTATCGCCGCACGTGAAGTGGTTGAGGCTATCGGTCTGTCGTACCCACCCCACCCTAAGTCAAAGTATTCACCTCTGTGTGGCTACGGGCAGACGTGTGCGACTTCAGGGTGTGAAGCTCAGGGTCCAATCTTGCGTCTGGCAGCCTGTATTTTTTTCATTGCGTTAGATAGTTACCTGTTTACATTAAGGTAATATTTATTATTTACTTACCAGTCTCTCGTCTCCGTTGGTTTATTGCAAAGTACATTACAACAAAAATTACCGTATTGGGTCACAAGTAAACGAGTATAAGCTTCCGAATTTCGTCCTTACCAGTACATGACCCATGGTTCGTTTACTAAATAATGTCAATAAACAAAAAAAGAAGGGATAAAGGGAAAGAAACATAAAATAAAACAAGTTTTGGTTGCTTATAGCGAGAACAATAATATTTTTAAATTCTACGTTTACAAGAGATCACGTTTACAAAAGGTGTTCCATTTTGCTCCGTTCTGCAGCAGTGTGTAGCACTGCGTCCTACCGGCGAGTGTAGGGTCAACAAACCCAACCGCTGCACGTGTGGCGAGGTACGTCATCCGGTGACGTCACATGTTCAACTTTTCTCATCCATGTTTGTGGTATTTCCTGACATATGCGGTCCCTCTGTCTTATAGACCTAATAATTACATTTTCCCCGAGACATTTAATTCGCTAAGCTTTATCTCGTGGAAGCAGAGGAATTGAATCATAATTTGTGCCACGGCCGGACACGAACCCGGGTCTTCTTGCTTATTCGTCAGAAGTTCTAACCTTTACACCACCGGAGCATTATGGCCAACAATGCTGCTCGAACTACCCAGGTCGAGGGCCCTCCTCAATGGCATGAACCCTCTGTCTTATATTAAATTACCTCTCGCAGCAGCTTCTACGTCGCTTCGGATGTTTTTAAATGTTAATGAGAATCATCCTGTATACCGATAAGAATGGCTCGACAATTATACATAAAATATAATGTACCAGTACACCCCCTATTTTTTAAAGATAAATACACACACACACAAAAAGACGCACCACGAAGGAATTAAACAAATGAGACGGAAATCGGTAGATGCGGTGTACATGTATGAGCGAACAAATGATAACGATTTCAGCCATTGGCTGATTTGGTCAAGAGAAAGAGCTTCAAAAATTGAGGAAGTAAATCGCGCGTTGGTCTACCTCTGGCTCTTATAGAAGCATTTACCTGGCTTGGCACTGATCGATAGAGTTGTTGGTTGTCCTGAGGGATATCGTATCAGATTCTGTTCAACTGGCGCGTTAGGCCGACAAAATCCCGAGATGGTTGGAGGATCCTGTCCATAATGCTCCAAACGTTCTCAATTGGGAAGAGATCCAGCGACTTTGCTGGGAGAAGTAGGATGTGGCAAACACGAAGCAATGCAGCAGAAACTATCCGTATGCGGGAGGCATTATCTTGCTGAAATATATGCCCAGGATGGCTTGCCACGAAGGGAAACAAAACGGGGCGTAGAATAACGTCGATTAACCATTGTGCTGTACGGATGCCGCGGAATCTAACCAAAGGGGTTCTGCTATGAAACAAAATGGCGCTCTAGACTAATTGTCGGGCCATATGATGAGCGACAGTCAGGTTGGTATCCCACCGCTGTCTGAGGCGTCTCCAGACACGTCCTCGGCCTGGAATTGTCTTCGGTGACGAGTCCTGCTTCGAACTATATCCCTATTTCCATGTGTGTCTTTTTTACCATGCTATAGTTTATCCGTATGTTGTTGTTGGTTTTCGTATATGTTTGGTTAAGACCGACCCTGTCAGACTGTTGATTCCCTGTTCCACCGAGTCGACGAGTAAACTGCAGATCTTCTAGAACGAAGTAATCAGAACGCTTAGTAAAGTCTTTAAAGGAGTACCTCTGACACGGAATTTACAGTGTCTGAAGAGATCCAGACTTCAGTGTGATAATTTGCGTATTTGTAAGGCCTATGAGCGATATCTCAGACGGAGGCGGTGTTTGAGACAGAATAAAATGCGGTTAAAAACAGTGGGTTTGGCTACGGAAGAACGGCACACACTCGCACTTAGTGGCCAGTATTGCATCGGCAATCTCACAGAAGAACCAGAAGCGTAATTAACAACAGAGCCAATTTAGCGTTAAAAATAGTTTCTTCTTTAAGCCGACAGCCAATTCGGTTCACTATTCACCGCTACAATATTACTGTTTGACTCTAACCACCCAGACATTCATGGGGTTACATCAAAGTCACTGGACTAAACTTCATCACCACGAAAGGCACCATGCTGATGCCATGTAACCCCGCCTCGACCCTAGATAATGGCCCCAATTCGACGAGGAAGAGGGTCCACAGATTTCTTCAAGAATTCGGTACCCAGCTGAAGCCACTCCTGATGATTAAATCCCACAGCTCTACCAAACTGCAAGGATGTTGACTGCAACGTTTCACAAGCTGTACCAAGTAGACCGCAAAATTTTCTGTGTTCAAAAAACGTTCAAATGTGTGTGAAATATTATAGGACTTAGCTGCTAAGGTCATCAGTCCCTAAGCTTACACACTACTTAACCTAAATTATCCTAGGGACAAACACACACACCCATGCCCGATGGAGGACTCGAACCTCCGTCGGGACCAGCCACACAGCGTCTCAGACCGCTCGGGTAATCCCGTGCGGGATTTTCTGTGTGACTATTGAGGCTTTCAAGGCCACTTGTTTATGTATTGTCTGTTGGTTTCTATCACCCTCCATTGTTGGTGGCGGACTGGAGAGTGAGCCTGTGACAATGTCAGCCATTTGTTCAGGCGAAACGTCAGCAAAATCGTTAAACAACGTCGGCCGAAGATCACAAGACAGAAAAAAAATGTTCAAATGTGTGTGAAATCTTATGGGACTTAACTGCTAAGGTCATCAGTCCCTAATGTTACACACTACTTAACCTAAATTATCCTAAGGACAAACACACACACTCATGCCCGAGGGAGAACTCGAACCTCCGCCGGGACCAGCCGCCCAAGACAGAAACAAAAAGTCGATATGTCATTTTCTGTGGCATTAAAATTAGTGAGCCTGTGGATCAGTCTAGGTGCAGTATAGTGCATGAGTAATCGCAAAGTGTTGAACGTTTGAATGCTGCTCTGTAAGACAACTGTAGTCAGCTTGGAAGACGGAAGTGCCCACAGCATACTTAGCATGAAACGATAGAAGTAAAGGCGATACTTACTCGACGAGAACGTTGAAAAAACCCTGATTCATGTTCAAAGTAACCTGAATGAGTGGGCCAAACTCGTGGTACGAAAAACATTCCGAAAACGTCAAAGAACCGCCTCTTACATCCACAACACCCTCCACACACTGCAGGTTAAACGCCTAATTGGGCCTTCGGTATACTGGACGCCGTATGCCATTTGATAGGATGCAAAATATGATATGCCGGACCACATTACAAGCCTCCTGTCACTTACTGTCCATTTCGTGTTGTATGTCCATTGAACATGTGCAGTTTTATGTGCCACTGTGATGAATGACTTTCATGAATCGAATGAATGGCGTTCCCTTCGCAGTGTTCGTTCAGGCACTGGTTCAAATGGAGCCGCATTTAGGAATTCCTATCGGATTTGAAACTGATTGTCATTGAGAAGGCGTGACAGTCACCTACAGTCTGTCGGTTAAAATCTTTTTGCGATCACTATTTTTACGATATGTTACTTGCCTGCGAATGGTACACCATTGCTTGCAGACACGTTGGGCAGACCGCATCGGCAACCAGGCAACTTCTTTCACAATATGCTCAAGGCTGTGTGCAAACATGAGAGCTTCGTTCTGCCATTCTATCACGTCTCCTCGTCGCTGAAACCTGATACTAGTTTTACACAATCTATAGCGTTAGAAAGTGGAAAGCGCCACCAGGGTTAAGGCTACGCCTTCGTGGAACCAGCCAGTGATCTGCGCCGAGCTTCCCTCTCGATACGCAGATTGATCCTCTTCGACTCGTACGTATGGAAATGAGAGATGTACAGGGAAACGGAATGGATGGGTGGCCCTGAAAAATGAATCACAGCTGTTTGTCTTGTATAAAATTAACAATAATGAGTGTAAAAAAAGGAAGGTTAGAGTTTAATAGCCGTCGACAGTGAGGTCATTAGAGATGAAGTATAAGTTCGGATGACGGAAGGTCGCGGAAAGAAATTGGCCGTGTTCTCTTCAAAAGAAGCATACCGGCATTTGGTTGAAGCGATTTAGGGAAATAGTGGGAAATCTAAATCTGGATGACCAGAATGAAGTTTGAACCGTCGTCCTCCAGAATGCGAGTCCAGTGTGTTGACCACTGCTCCACCTCGCTCGGACATTGTGAATGTAGCGGAGGAGGTTGTTGTCTGTTGTAATTAAACAGAAATTCGTAATCATCACAATTTATTGACGAAGTTAACAGAATGCAAACCAACACGCAACATGAGATAGCTAATCAAGTTATTTCTTGTGCAGGAGATGAGTGGTAGACGGAAGCTGAACCTGTGGGAGTACTTACATTTATAATGTTAACTTGGGATGGGTAGATCATGAAGGGGTGAAGAGTACTCTGGTAAAAAACTGAACTGAAATGTGGGGTTGCATAAGTAGTGGGAGGGGGCAGTCAAGCCTGCATGAAAACTCAGCAAAGTCATGGCCAAGAGATTACTGTACAAAGCATGATCGATCCAACTTTACGTGAGACGACAAACCACGCCTATTGCCTCGTGAGCACTGCTGACTGCCCTCATTGCTGCATGAACTTACACTTGCGGAGATCAGCTGGCGGTGTGTGGGCTGCAGCAGGTGATGGGCTGCCAAGGGCCGTTTCACATCTGTCCAGTCTCTGACGATTGCCTCTCCACGAATCTAAACTTGCGAACGTCCCCAATGCCCCTCCCAGAATCAGAGTGCGAAGAGAATAAGGATCATAGTCACAATACGAATAGCTTCAAAATCCGAATGACTTCTGAAACGAAGAAGAATATGACTGAAACTAAAACCAGAACGCGAATCACTCTAAAACTTGCACTCTGCCGCTTCTGCCCTCCCAAAATCACCAAAATTATACGTAAGCCAATCTAAATGATAGTCTCTACCTTGGCCAATGGGAACCCTCGTCTAAACAAGTAGCCTGGTTTTCCCTCTAGAGCTCCACGTGGACTGATTTTTAATAGCGACGCCAGCAGTGCGTCGACATACTACAAACTTGGCCCTTATCTGTGATGTTATGCACTTCCCATGTTATGAAATAATCATATCGCAGCTGGTCGGCCAGAGCTGCTCACTGTTAACAGCCTGACGTCTGCTCGTCCCCATCCAGTATGTGTGTGTTCACTGGCAGTCGGAAGACGCTGTATAGATAACTGTTGCTGCCTCGAGAATGTGCTATAGGCTGCAAGTAGGACCTCGTCGACCAGGCACCTCCAGTATATGGCAAAATTTAATCCTCTGAAACGGCGCTAGCTGCCTGCCCACCTGAATGAATGGGACGAAACGACAGTCGGCCACGGCCACACAAAAGTCTGGGTTCCAGTCTGTTCCTGATGGCCTGACCTCACGTCCTCTCGGGCCGTGCTAATGGAACCCTTGGCCACGGCTCGGCTGTTCTTCCCACTAACCACATATACACTCCTGGAAATGGAAAAAAGAACACATTGACACCGGTGTGTCAGACCCACCATACTTGCTCCGGACACTGCGAGAGGGCTGTACAAGCAATGATCACACGCACGGCACAGCGGACACACCAGGAACCGCGGTGTTGGCCGTCGAATGGCGCTAGCTGCGCAGCATTTGTGCACCGCCGCCGTCAGTGTCAGCCAGTTTGCCGTGGCATACGGAGCTCCATCGCCGTCTTTAACACTGGTAGCATACCGCGACAGCGTGGACGTGAACCGTATGTGCAGTTGACGGACTTTGAGCGAGGGCGTATAGTGGGCATGCGGGAGGCCGGGTGGACGTACCGCCGAATTGCTCAACACGTGGGGCGTGAGGTCTCCACAGTACATCGATGTTGTCGCCAGTGGTCGGCGGAAGGTGCACGTGCCCGTCGACCTGGGACCGGACCGCAGCGACGCACGGATGCACGCCAAGACCGTAGGATCCTACGCAGTGCCGTAGGGGACCGCACCGCCACTTCCCAGCAAATTAGGGACACTGTTGCTCCTGGGGTATCGGCGAGGACCATTCGCAACCGTCTCCATGAAGCTGGGCTACGGTCCCGCACACCGTTAGGCCGTCTTCCGCTCACGCCCCAACATCGTGCAGCCCGCCTCCAGTGGTGTCGCGACAGGCGTGAATGGAGGGACGAATGGAGACGTGTCGTCTTCAGCGATGAGAGTCGCTTCTGCCTTGGTGCCAATGATGGTCGTATGCGTGTTTGGCGCCGTGCAGATGAGCGCCACAATCAGGACTGCATACGACCGAGGCACACAGGGCCAACACCCGGCATCATGGTGTGGGGAGCGATCTCCTACACTAGCCGTACACCACTGGTGATCGTCGAGGGGACACTGAATAGTGCACGGTACATCCAAACCGTCATCGAACCCATCGTTCTACCATTCCTAGACCGGCAAGGGAACTTGCTGTTCCAACAGGACAATGCACGTCCGCATGTATCCCGTGCCACCCAACGTGCTCTAGAAGGTGTAAGCCAACTACCCTGGCCAGCAAGATCTCCGGACCTGTCCCCCATTGAGCATGTTTGGGACTGGATGAAGCGTTGTCTCACGCGGTCTGCACGTCCAGCACGAACGCTGGTGCAACTGAGGCGCCAGGTGGAAATGGCATGGCAAGCCGTTCCACAGGACTACATCCAGCATCTCTACGATCGTCTCCATGGGAGAATAGCAGCCTGCATTGCTGCGAAAGGTGGATATACACTGTACTAGTGCCGACATTGTGCATGCTCTGTTGCCTTTGTCTATGTGCCTGTGGTTCTGTCAGTGTGATCATGTGATGTATCTGACCCCAGGAATGTGTCAATAAAGTTTCCCCTTCCTGGGACAATGAATTCACGGTGTTCTTATTTCAATTTCCAGGAGTGTAGATTCACAATTGAAACATACTCGTACATTAGAAAATTAGTAAATATGGATCAGTGACCCCATAAATCATTATTTCTTCCCCATACGAATCAAGTCCCTAATTACACTTACACTGAGGAGACAAAGGTCATGGGATAGCGATACACAGGCACACAGATGGCGGTGGTATTGCGTACGCAAGGTACAAAAGGACAGTGCAGTGCCGGACCTGTCATTTGTACTCATGTGATTCAAGTGAAAAGGTTTCCGACGTGATTGCGCACGCATGACGGGAATTAACAGACTTTGAACGCGGAATGGTAGTTGGATCTAGACGAATGGGACATTCCATTTCGGAAATCGTTAGCGAATTCAATATTCCGAGATCCACAATTTGAAGAGCATGCCGAGTATACCAGGCATTAACTCTCACCATGGACAACACCGTGGCCGACGGCCTTCATTTAAAGACCGACAGCAGCGGCTTTGTGTAGGTTACCAGTGCTAACAGAAAAGCAACACTGCGTGAAATAACCGCAGAAACCAATGTGGGAGGTGCGATGAACGTATGCGTTAGGACAGTGCGACAAAATGTGACGTTAATGGACTGTGGACCGGCGCGAGCGTCTTTGCAACAGCACAACATCGCCTGGACCCTAGACGACTGGAAACTGTGCCCTGGTCTGATGAGTTCCGATTTCAGTTGGTGAGAGCGATGGTAGGGTTCGAGCGTGATGCAGGCCACACGAAGCCATGGCCCCAAGTTGTTAACACGACACTGTACAGGCTGGTGGGGGTTCCATAATGGCGCGGACTATGTTTACGTGGAATGTGTTGCGTTCTCTGACCCAAGTGAACCGATCATTTACTAGAAATGGTTGTGTTCGGCTACTTGGAGACCATTTGCAGCCATTGATGGCCTTGATGTTCTCAAACAATGATGGAATTTTTGTGGAGGGCAATGCACCATGCCAACGGATCACAGTCGTTTGCAATTGGGTTGCAGAACATTGTGGACAGTTGGAGCGAGTGGTGGGGCCACTCAGATCCCCCGACTTGTATCTCATCAAACATTTATGGGACATAATCGAGAGGTCAGTACGTATACGAAACCCTCCAATGGCAACATTTTCGCAATTATGGACGGCTACAGTGGCAGCATAGCACGATATTTCTGTAGGAAATTGCCAACGACTTGTGGAGTCCATGCCACGTCGAGTTGCTACACTGAACCAGGCAAAAGGAGATCCGACCGATGTTAGGAGGTATCCTATGACTTTTGTCAGCTCAGTGTACATTACACCATCAAAAAGAAAATCTGCATATCACAATACCAAATTAATACATGTGCATAATAAGAATGAAACGTCAGGCTACAGCCAGGCGTGTATCAAAAGCTACAAGTGTGCTGTTTTAAGGAAGATGACAAACATCATAGCTTATGATCTTATAACCTTAATCATAGCTCTTTATTACACGTTATTTGCGAATACACAACCGTGAACTATGCAAAGCCGGATTTTCAGTTGACTGGAAGCAATATTTTGGTAATCTAACGAACAGACCTTCTTAATAGTTGGCTGTTGGCTGTCGAATGGGTACCACGCGTCGTATCGCAGTGAATCATCTCCTTTGAGGAGCGGCACGAAGTACCAGTGCGAGGCGCCGAGCACGCACATCACTGACCACACGACGGTCACCAGCCAGTAGCGGAACCGCGTCCTCTCGAGAACCTCGTACAGTTTCGTCGGCACCGCCCATGGCTGCGAGAAAAAGAAACCACCGAATGTATAAGAGCGTGCACACTGCCAGCTACATAACACACTATATCTGCAGGGTAATAAATGTAAGAATAAGATGGAGAACTAATGATGCAGTGAAAGATCAAATTCCTTTCACAAAAAATAATTCCCTTTTAGACGTGTGTGTATGTGTGGGTGGGTGGGTGGGAAAGAGGAAGTGATCTTGGATATTCTCATGTAAATGTCTCACGTCATGGTGCGACAGACAGTTTCTTGAGGCCTAGATCTACGTCCACATACAGGTACCACATTTCGGTGTACGGTGGAGGGTACTTCTGAGATCATTATCATTTCCCTTCTGCCCTGTTCCATTCACGAATGGTATCTGGGAAGGACTGTGCATAACATTCTGTATTAGCCGAAATTTCTGTGTTTCTACCGTCATGGTATTTTGTAAGATATACAGGAAGACAATTATTGAACTATACGGAAGAAAAACCGTAAATTAGTTACATACTACGGGGTGCACATACTTTATTCGACATGTAAACGTCACTACAGATATTAGAATTTAGGTTATCACATGTTCTCTATGACTGCCATCATTGGCGATGATGTGGTGCAGACGAATAGCGAAATTCTGTATGACCCGCCAAAGTGTCGGAAAATCGGAGCTGTCGATGGCCTCCTGAATGGCTGTTTCCAGCCGAGCAATGGTTTTTGGGTTATTGCCGTACACCTTGTCTTTAATACAGCCCCGCAAAAAGCAGTCGCACGTGTTCAGATCCGGAGAATATGGCGGCCAATCGAGGCCCGTGACAGTGGCCTCTGGGTACCCCAGACCCAGAATGCGGTCCCCAAAGTGTTCCTACAGGACATAAAATACTCTCCTGCTTCGATGGGGTCGAGCTCCGTCTTCCATGAACCATATCCTGTAGAAATCAGGTTCACTTTGCATAATGTGGATGAAATCATCTTCCAAAACCTTCACGTACCGTTCGGTAGTCACCGTGCCATCAAGGAATATCGCACCGATTATTCCGTGACTGGACATTGCACACCACCCAGCCACCCGCTTAGGGTGAGGGGACTTCTCTACCGCGAAATGCGGATTCTCAGTGATCCAAACGAAATCGGTTCAAACGGCTCTGAGTACTATGGGACTTAACATCTGAGGTCATCAGTCCCCTAGAACTTAGAACTACATAAACCGAATTAATCTAAGGACCTCACACACATCCATGCCCGAGGCAGGATTCGAACCTGAGACCGCAGCGGTCGCGCGGTTCCAGACTGAAGCGCCTAGAACCGCTCGGCCACAGTGGCCGGCCTCAGTCACCCAAATGCGCCAATTTACATATTGACGAACCTATCCAAACGAAGGTGGACTTCGTCGTTAAACTAAACCGTACATGCGTGTACTTATTCCAGTCATGCCCCGCGGCCAACAGTGCAGTTTGAACGTCCTGACGCAAACTGCTCAGAAGTTATGACGATTTTATTTCATGTAGTTCATTAACTATCCCCCTGTACATCCGAGGAAGAAGCATACTGCCTGTCTCTTCTGGAACGCATGTTCTCGAAATTTTAACAGTAAAGCGCACCGTCATGCAAAACGCCTCTCTTGCAGGGTCTGCCACTGGCAAATGTTACCAAACGTCTTTGAATCACCTCTCTACTTAGTCGCGTTCCTAGGCAGTTGAACAAAAGAAATGGTCGAAGAGAGTTCTGTAAGCTGTCTCTTTTGTGGGTGAATTACATTTCCTTAGGATGTGTCCTTGGAGTCTTACGCGGCGGCATGTCTGAATAAAATATTCACACACCGATCGTTAATTAAACACCGATAGTTTTCACCACCCTGTACACAATAAAGTGGTCCTGAACACGTTAATACACAGAGGATATGTTATTTCTGACGAAGACACCTACATTTTGACTTGTTGCACTTGAGACGTATGTCCAGAGAGAATGGTTATAGCAAGACAAACATTGTAAACTCTTTCAGTGCCACCGAAGAATGACGCTTTGCGATTCGGCAGAAGAGCTCAAGTCGCCTGTTTTCCATCCATACTGTGGGGCAACGAGCAGCAGGTTAGGACGTGTGCTGCAGAGACATGGGTTGAGACAAGTGTTCCTGCCCACCCCCAAGATGCGACATATGCTGCGCCCTTTTAAAGACGGCATAGCTCACTGTGTGCCTCGTCTGTATGATGTCTACTGCGAAAGAGGCAGCATCTATATAGATCAGACAATTCGCACAAGAGCATCGCCTCGAAAACGGACACAAAATACAGTTTGAAAACACAGAGTCTCGTATCATGCGTCAACATATTGTGGCTCCCTTACAAAGTAGGCGGCTGAGATGAGAATACACAGCAAAATTTTTAACAAAGGCCAGGGGTGCGAACTTAGTAAGGCCTGGGGTCGGACTTTGGATATCGAAAGGAAGCAGAGACGGAGGCTTGACGCTTGTAGGGAGGAGGGAGCGGCGGTTTCAAATTTGGCGCCGCCCCCTCGCGCCACCTGACGTCACTCGGTCTCTTGCGAGGCCTACGAGAAAGACTCTCATGGGTCTCGGCTCCGTGGCGGGCCGGAGCTGCTTAGAGCTGTTGAACTAATCTTCCGCGCATGCCTCTCTGAGTGGTGGCAGAGGCTGCAGTCGTGCTTGTATAAGCGGAAAACCGTGCCGTCCCAGCAGTCAGTGGTTTCACTCCTGACGACGATGGCAGAGGGAGCCATCGAAAGTTTGAGAATTTTATTCGAATTGAAGTGGCTTGAAAACCGAGAAGATTTTATGCATTTTCTAACGATTCCTCTAGTAAATCGCATTCTGGCCATTTGGTTCTCCTACAGCTAGTTTTATGCGGTTATTCATCTCTAGGTGACTGCAGGCAGCTACCAACAGCATAACATAACAGTAAGAGGCTCCATGACCATTCATGCACAGTGTGCTACATTTAATTCCAACTGCATTTAGCTATAGTTTTCTGGCGCTGCGCCTTTCCTACAAAAAGTAGCATCATCTGCGAATAACCTCAAGGAGCTTCTGGCATTATCCACCAGGTAATTTATTGGGATCACTGATGGCCCTATGAGACTCCCTTTTTGCACGTCTGAAATTAGTTTTACTTACAATGAATTCACCCAGTCAGTGATCAAATAACAATCATACTTTTTTTTCTTGGAAAACAATGGAGGGGTCCCGCCGAGTCGAGATTATTAGCGACGGAGCACAACGTCGGACTGGGGAAGGATGGGGGACGAATTCGGCCGCTCCCATTCGAAGGAAATATTCCAGCATTCACCTTAAGCGATATACGGTAATCATACAAAATCTAAATGTGGACGGCTCTATGGGGATTTTAACAGCTTCATTCAATAAAGGGGGCGTTACGTCTTACGTCCTTCACACTTTACACGCGTAAGGGAATGTGCTACTGTGCAACACAATTCCCACTTTCATGCTTCTCCCCATGCGGGTTCTGAAATGACGCAGTAACATACTTAGAACTTGTCAACGATAGTGGTAGGGGACTAACAGAGTGACAGTATTACAGAAATTCAGCTCATGTTTACCAATACCTCTCAAGAACTTTAGGGGAAACGATTGTTACTGTCAAACAATTTCTTAACATTCAAAAAAAGAAAAAGACACTACGATAAGACCTGTACTTGTATTCTCGATGACAGCTGTTAAAATCCCCGTATAGCCGTCCACATTTTAGGAGATTAGGTCACGTGCATGCCTCAGACAAACAGAAGAATAAATGAGTTCTTTGTGCAATGAATTTCGAAAGGAGATAGTGTTGTAAAAATGCTTCGGGCAGGGAACAGTATTGACAGGGATGATGGATACGGTACTGAATGTGATATAACAAACATAACTTCAGCAATGACTCAAATAAATATTGAATTTGTGTCTGTTTCGAGCCGTTACGATTAGCTCCAGTGGAACGGATCTGTTTATAGTCTTATTTAAACCAACTAGCATATGTGAGCGATGTGGCGCTGTGGTTATCACACTGTACTCGCATTCGAGAGGACGACGGCTCAAATCCCCTTCCGATTATCAAGATTTAGATTTTCCGTGATTTTCCGAAGTCGTTTTATGCAAATTTCCGGATGACTCCTTTGAAAAGAGCACTGCCGATTTCCTCCCTATCTAATTCACGTCAATTGTGAGTGAGACCATAGGTGTGGCGGTCGTGTATGTGTTGGGTGGATCGCGTGGCTGTGTCGTGAGTAATTCAGTTTTAAAATGGAAGAGAAAGTAACTCAGGTCGGATTATACGTAGTGACCAGCGTTTCTACATGAAAATCAAATCTCTACGTTGAAAGAACATAAAGGAAATTTACGCTCTGAGAAAGGTGGGTGGGAATAGATTAGTGGATGGTAGCACAGTACCACGGTGGTCTGCTCGTTCCACTGAAAGTCCAGTAAGGTTGGTTGGTTGGTTTAGGGAAGGAGACCAGACAGCGAGGTCATCGGTCTCATCGGATTAGGGAAGGACGGGGAAGGAAGTCGGCCGTGCCCTTTGAAAGGAACCATCCCGGCATTTGCCTGGAGTGATTTAGGGAAATCACGGAAAACCTAAATCAGGATGGCCGGACGCGGGATTGAACCGTCGTCCTCCCGAATGCGAGTCCAGTGTCAAAGTCCAGTAAGCACTGAGAACAATTTGACAAGTGGAAGGCCGTCAACTGCAAGAGCCTAACATCTCAGGTTATTGCTAACGACATTTTGAGAGAGGATCGACGAAAAACCTGTGAGGAAATTGCAAAGAATTGAAGGAGAATTGCTTTAACGTTATCGAACAGAAGGAGAACTGCTTCTGAAAAAGACGGTTGCAGTTGATGGAACCTGGATATGAGATTCTGAGCCAGAATTGGTGCCTCAGTCGTCGCAGTGGAAGAGTTCCGACTCTCCACACTCGAAAACTTTCCGCTGCCATCAGTCAAAGATGGAACTGACGATGGTCTCTGCATATGACGTGGAGTCATAGTTAGAAATAGAGTGCCCTAGGGAACGTCTGTATCAGGCGTGTACTCCAAGTTGTTTCAGCAAAATTTTTTGAACCCGAAAATTCATCAAAGAACGCCTGAAAAGCTTGCAGTAGGTGTTTTCAATTGCTCGATAGTGAAAGACCGCTAACGCCCTGGCAGTGAGAGAAACATTCGACGAATATGGATGGGAATACCTCTCCACCCACCATATAGTTTCTATGTGAGGCCAACAGAGTTTGATTTGATTCCCAAACTGAAGGATCAACAGCATGGAAAACGTTTAGATACAGCTGATGAAGCTTCCAGCGAGATGACCCCAGTAATCAGACAGTCAAAACTGAAGGTGCTGTGTCCGGAATATAGAAGTCGCCAAAACGTTGAGACGTTGTCATAAGTAAGAATGGAAATTACAGTGAAGGCTTGTAAAGGTATTATGTAAAGTAAATTATTTTCTTAAAGTGTGTCTTACACTATGCAGAACTTTTGAAATGGCCTTCGTAGATGAATAAAGGGCTGGTACCCATGTCCCGCCTTTACACGATTATGAACACGTTCTCACAGCTTCACTTGGGCTAACGCTAGACGCAGACAGATGGGATAAATAGCGGGAGGGGGTGGGGGATATTGACAGGATGGGCATCAGATGATGTACCATTAACATTGCGAAATCCAGATTAACATGCCGACCCCGTGTCACAGAGCATGTGGCCAGGAAAAAGAATACGAAGTTGTATGGCGAATATGTCAATAGTGTCTCTGCGCATGTCGAATATTTGTCCTTAATTTTAATTATGTCTGGAGTTTTGTTTTTCATGAAATAGGTGAGACTTTTCTTATTATGGATAGGCACCCACAATGATTTGCACAGCGGAAGTGGCAACACAGAATGGGTGACAACACCATGCTCCCGTTGGTGTGTTGATGGGGCAAGCACTTCAGTCGCTGGCAAATGTTTATTTTGGTCCTATTGGCAGGTGGGGCTTCACGAGTAATGGTGCGCGTTTCGATGCCAAGGGACAGAGAAGGTGACTACGTTGATAGCAGAATGTTTAAGGGGCAGAGAGTGGGGGGGGGGGGGCTGCAGGAGTGCCACTGATAGGAGAAACTTGTGGTCAATCGTAGGGTAGCACCCTTTTTTAGATAAACCCAGATTTCGGGTTATCAATATCAAAAGAAGAAAGTATAACTGAAAATTTTGAACCTGGAATATGCGAAGATAAGAAGGTTGTTAAATTAAATTTATTGATCGGAAATATTATGAAGTTAAAAAAAAAACAGTTAATTTCTGATTTGTTTAGATGAACTGCTATTTGTAAACTACATAGAGTTAATATGTGTCAGAGAACAGCATTCGACCACTGATATAAATACGGGTAGGGGTATGTTGGCACTGAGTTACTGCAGGGCAGGTGAGGATTAAGTTGGAGTTGCCACATATACTAAGAACGGATGTAAATATACAAAGAGTGATACCCATAGATTTACCAGTGATCAGCATTTTGAAGCTTGTGCTGCAGAAACAGAATTTTTTTTGCGGTTAATGGAAAAACTCACAATACTCAGGGCCCTACATTGTAAATTTGCATTATATGTAAAACAACTTCACGGTTGAACTTCTTACTTTCCAAACAGAATGAAGTAACACCAAGGGAAATCTGACCCTTCCAAACCTGTTCCACTCGCGAATAGTGCGTGGGAACGATTATTGTCGGTAAGCCTCTGCATTGGCTCTAATTTTTCGAATTTTCTCCTCGTGATCAATACGCGAGATGTAGATGGGAGGGGAAGTAATATGTTGTCCGACTCCTCCTGAAAAATGCTGTCACGAAATTTCAATAGTAAATCTCTCCGCAATGCACAACGCCTCTCTTGTAACGTCTGCACGTGGAGTTTTTTTAGTACATCCGTAACGCTCTCTCGCAAGTTAAACGATCCCGTGACGAAACGCACCGCTTCTCGTTGAATTTCCTCCATCAACTCTATCAGTCCTACCTGATAGAGATCCCAGACAGATGAAAAATAGTCAGTACACTTAGTATTAATGAACAATATTACATGGTTTGTGACTTAGTCACTGCCTACTTTGAAAATTGATGTTCTCAGAATTTAACCTGTGTAGATATATTAAACGCTCATAAATCCTAAGTTACAAAATGGATCGCAGTATCATGCTAAACTAACAGAAGGATCTATTTAGAATTAAGGAGCTCATTACAAACTGTTCTGTAAAATGTTAAGCCATGCGACCACAGCATTAAAATGCAAGGAAAAATAAACTCCTCCAACAACAAAACTGTAAGTGGTTGGGACATGTGAAGCGGAAAAATGAATCAGAAAAATGAATTTCTTCAAAGGTAGACAGTAAACTTGTCAAAGATAGCCTAAACTGCCGGACACTAGTCAGTAGCAGATTATTAGTTTTGAACCATTCCTTCATTGATAGACTACAGCGTCTAAGAACACATTCCGAAACAACTATAACAAAATTAAACTACATCCTACAACTCTAGAAGAAGTTTACATTGTTATCATTTCTCTGATTAATAAATGTTCAAGTAGTTATGGCAAAGTTAGCAGCAACATAATCAAATGTTGTCCAGCTAACTTACTAATAAACTGAGTTATTTGTGTACAGAATCTTTCCAATGTACCACTTTTCCAAACAGACTTAACATGTTCCTCTCCGGTCACTTCACATAAAAGGAGACAAGAAATCATGGAAAGCTTTGATCCATCTCTTTACTGCCGTTATTTTCAAAATGTTTATAGAAAATCATGTACAGTGGACTTTCTAAACACTTAGTACCTGTGATAGCAACTATGACTTCTGGTTTACAGGGAATATTAAGAAATGTAGGAAGATATTTTTGCGCAACAGCTGTGACAAAATACAAATAGTAGAGTATCTCATAAGTCAGCATCAATGAAGACGAATATGTGGAGCACAAATGGAAAAAAAGTTCAAATGCATCGTTCAGTAGGCAGTAGACTAGTATGTTCCGAACAAGGTCTTAACGAATGGAAAACGTCCACCGTGGTCTAATAGCCGTGTTAGAAAACTGCTCCGTAAACAAAGAGAGCTTCATCTCAGATTCAAGAGAAATCAAAACCTAGCTAACAAACAAAATCTGAGTAAGGTTTTGGTCTTAACGCAAAATCAGTAAGCGGTTCGGATCATCAGTTCATTCACTCAGAGACCATACTGGCACCGAAAAGGAAGCTAATAGAAAAAAGGTCGAAATACTGAATTCCGTCTTTCGAAATTGTTTCTCTGCGGAAGATCGTCACTAAGTCCCTCCTTTCAATCATTGTACGAACGTCGAAATGGCAAATATTGAGATAACCGATCGCGAAACAGAAAAACAACTCAAATCCCTCAATAGTGTAAAGGTATCAGGACCAAGTGAGATGGCTGTACGATTCTACAAAAATTATGGTAAAGAACTTGTTTCCCTTCGAGCAGCAACGAAGGACATCTAATGACTAGAAAAAAGCTCGTGTCACTCCTGTTTCCAAGAAGGGTTGCAGAACAGATGAACACAATTATAGACCTACATCGTTGACGTCAATCTTCTGTAGAATTATGGACCATGTTTTACACTAAAGAATTATGACGTTTTTGGAGAACGAACACCTTCTCTGTAAAAATCAACATGGATGAAGCAACCAGAGATCCTGCGAAACTTAACTCGCTCTGTTCCTCCTTGAGATTCATAGCGCTGTAATAGACGGTGCTCAGGTTGATGCAATGTTTTTGGCGTCAGGAAGGCATTTGACACCGTTCCACGCTGATTTTTACTGAATAAATCGAGCTTATCGATAGCCAGACCAGATTTGCGACTGGATTCAAGATTTCCTCGCAGAAAGAACTCAACACAGCGCTATTAAGGGCACAAAATCGACAGACGTAAAGGTAAATTCCGGAGTACCCCAACGAAGTGTAATAGGATCCGTAACGCAGTAAGTTAGTAAGAGATGACATTCGTTGCAGTAAGGCACGCAGCCGTATAGTACGGTGGCTGCAGGATGGCTATGTTCTTGTTTCGCTTTGCTCACAGCACAGCTGACGCCGCCTGCCGTGAGAAAACTGGGTAGGGTAACATTCAGTCGATACGAAGATTCATACCATCTACGAATCTAAATAATCCATATTAGTTATTAACTGATTTTGTTCAAATTTGGGACATAGCCTTTTGTTACTAAGGGAATGATGCTGTCAAAAGTTCAGATTTATTATTTATTAAAGTTCTAGAGATAAAGAGAATTACCAAAAACTCCTAAAACCTACGCTTTTTTTTAAAAAAACCAAGTTAGGAACAATAACTGATTGACATTCAATATCATTTGAAGCCATTACAAAGTTATCAGTGCTTAAAAATCAATTAATTAGAATTTTCTTTTTAAAATTTACTCACTGTGCATTACATAATACAAAAATCAGTCAAAATTATTATTTGATTATATTTTGCCGTGTGAGTGCGTGAGGATGATAGAGTGTATGTGGGACGTACGTTATAATTTAATATTTCATTTTTCGTAAAACCTTGTACAAACGAACCGTGGGAAAGTTATGTTGCAACCACGATTCCGGAGACGTATGTCGGTGTGTGCCTGCTTTTGTATAAAAATAGCCAGAATGGAAGTTAGAGGCTGAATAAGTTAATTTATCAATTAGAAGAGTATTTCGCACTTAGTTTATTTTGACTAAACAAAATACAAGAAATTGAAGTTTTGTTGACATTAATTACTATCAAATTAGTGATTGGATAAGCCAAGATTTGCCGCGAGAATGATGTGGAAGGAACGTTCTGATTGGTCGTTTGGATCAACAGCCAGTGAGAATTAAGCTGTTCCCGGGCGAAAAGAGGAGTGGGCATATAGGCGGGTACATCGAGAAGAGTCGCATGCTAGCCGGTCTGCGGATAACATGATGTGAGATCGCTCCCTAAAAATGCTCTGTAAGATGAGGAAATAGTGAGCTAATTTCGGTAAGAACATATCATGACTGAAGCACCTGGAGTTACGAACATTTTAATGAAAGTATGGTGTTTCTAAACTAAATAGTTTGAGAGATATGAGCGTCTGAACTTTCTGGTCGTAGTAGAACTCCGCGTTGGCGTACGCCTCTTACGAAGAAGACCACTGAAACGACCGAATGTTTAACTCGCGGATTGTGGTGCTTCTGTGACTGGTAGAACGTGAAAATTAGGCGGGTCGGTCTTACTAAAATTCTGGCTGCTTTACGAGTGAATATTTGTTATACAGACAGCGAACTTACAATGATAAGTTTTACCATATTAAATACGGACTTGATAGCCATTTCATGTGTTTCAATACGAATAAAAAGCAGAGTTAATCTAATGTTAAACGATTTTCTGCAAGCACACTGAAGATCCCGAACGCCCGATTTTTTAATCATGAACTTCCAGGAACTTACTTTCAACTAGAGTTACGTGGCCTCTGTGTGGTAGGTGGTGATCATCAACGCCACTTTACACTGCATAGCACGTATCTGCTACCACAGAGTGAAGGGACATCGGCAAGGATACTGTCGAGGTAGGCTGACTGAAAGATAGCGTTAACAAAAACGCAGCCGACCGACCCCGCCACGTCGCTGACCGTTATTAGATTTTGCTTCCGTGGGGAACCTCTCGCTGTCTAATAAAAGAATACATTGTCCGTTGTAGGTTGTATTTTCCTCCATTAAAATCATGCTTTTAGGACAGTTATTGTTTACAGTGTACATAAATGATCTAGTATAGAATGTCGGATGCTCTTTAAGGCTGTTCGCAGATGATGCGACAATCTATAAAAAAGTACTAGCGTCAGAAAAACCGTATCGATTTGCAGAGTGATCTGCAGAGAAAAGAGGACCGGTGTAGGTTCTGGCAGTTGATCCTGAGCGTAAATAAGTGTAACATATTGTCCATACATGGGGAAAAAAGGGCCACTACTGTACAACTACACTATTAATGAGAAACTGCTGGAAACAATATCTACCACAAAATATCTATGGGTAATTAGCCAGAGTGAGCTTAAGTGGAATGATCACATAAAACAAATAGTAGCGAAAACAGATGGCAGACTGAATTCATAGCAAGGATCTTCAGGAAATGTAACTCATCCATAAGGCACTTGTTTGATCTATTATTGAGTATTGTTCATCAATATGGTATCCTTACCAGGTAGGACTGACAGAAGGAAGAGAGAAGATCGACCTAAGAGTGGTACGTTTCGTCAATGAGTTGTTTAGTCGGTACGAGAGCGTTACCGAGATGCTCAACAAACTTCATTGACAATCATCACAAGAGGGGCGTTGTGCATCACGGAAGGTTTGCTATTGAAATTCCGAGAGAGAACTTTCCAGAAAGAGTCGGACAACATATCACTTCCTTCCACGTACATCACACGTAATGTTCATGAAGAGAAAAATGCGAAGAATTAGAGCCTGTATAGAGGTTTATCAACAATCATTCTTCACGCGCACCATCCATGAATGGAACAGAGTAAAGGGAATCAGTGGTACCAGAAGTACCGTCCGCCAAACACCATTAAGTGGCTTGCCGAGTATGATGTAGAGGTAGATGACATACCCATCAGCGAGCAGTTTGGATTTCAAAAAGGATTGCCAGCTGAACAGGCTATAATTAATCTGACTGGTGAAATACGAGAATCAATGAATTAACAATTTTTTTAAAATGGTTCAAATGGCTCTGAGAATTATGTGACTTAACATCTGAGGTCGTCAGTCCCCTAGAACTTAGAACTACTTAAGCCTAACTAACCAAGGGCATCTCACACATCCAACCCGAGGCAGGATTCGAACCTGTGACCGCAGTGGTCTCGCGGTTCCAGATTGAAGCATCTAGAACCGCTCGGCCACAACGGCCGCCAACAATTTTTAACATTGTAAATATTTTGGCTGGGGCTCTTGATTTTGGCTACATGAACTATGATGTTCTCACACAACATTTAAAATATTATGGAATAGTGAGCACAACAGGTTGTTGGTCTTTATCTAACCTCATGATAAGAAAGCAGAGTGTATCAGTCCCATATCGTTATTTATAAACATAATATATACTCAGAATTTAAGAAAAAATCCTACAAGGTTTAGCACGGCGAACGCTTTTTGGTCCTCTATTGTCTTTGATGATATACACTCCTGGAAATTGAAATAAGAACACCGTGAATTCATTGTCCCAGGAAGGGGAAACTTTATTGACACATTCCTGGGGTCAGATACATCACATGATCACACTGACAGAACCACAGGCACATAGACACAGGCAACAGAGCATGCACAATGTCGGCACTAGTACAGTGTATATCCACCTTTCGCAGCAATGCAGGCTGCTATTCTCCCATGGAGATGATCGTAGAGATGCTGGATGTAGTCCTGTGGAACGGCTTGCCATGCCATTTCCACCTGGCGCCTCAGTTGGACCAGCGTTCGTGCTGGACGTGCAGACCGCGTGAGACGACGCTTCATCCAGTCCCAAACATGCTCAATGGGGGACAGATCCGGAGATCTTGCTGGCCAGGGTAGTTGACTTACACCTTCTAGAGCACGTTGGGTGGCACGGGATACTTGCGGACGTGCATTGTCCTGTTGGAACAGCAAGTTCCTTTGCCGGTCTAGGAATGGTAGAACGATGGGTTCGATGACGGTTTGGATGTACCGTGCACTATTCAGTGTCCCCTCGACGATCACCAGTGGTGTACGGCCAGTGTAGGAGATCGCTCCCCACACCATGATGCCGAGTGTTGGCCCTGTGTGCCTCGGTCGTATGCAGTCCTGATTGTGGCGCTCACCTGCACGGCGCCAAACACGCATACGACCATCATTGGCACCGAGGCAGAAGCGACTCTCATCGCTGAAGACGACACGTCTCCATTCGTCCCTCCATTCACGCCTGTCGCGACACCACTGGAAGCGGGCTGCACGATGTTGGGGCGTGAGCGGAAGACGGCCTAACGGTGTGCGGGACCGTAGCCCAGCTTCATGGAGACGGTTGCGAATGGTCGTCGCCGATACCCCAGGAGCAACAGTGTCCCTAATTTGCTGGGAAGTGGCGGTGCGGTCCCCTACGGCACTGCGTAGGATCCTACGGTCTTGGCGTGCATCCGTGCGTCGCTGCGGTCCGGTCCCAGGTCGACGGGCACGTGCACCTTCCGCCGACCACTGGCGACAACATCGATGTACTGTGGAGACCTCACGCCCCACGTGTTGAGCAATTCGGCGGTACGTCCACCCGGCCTCCCGCATGCCCACTGTACGCCCTCGCTCAAAGTCCGTCAACTGCACATACGGTTCACGTCCACGCTGTCGCGGCATGCTACCAGTGTTAAAGACTGCGATGGAGCTCCGTATGCCACGGCAAACTGGCTGACACTGACGGCGGCGGTGCACAAATGCTGCGCAGCTAGCGCCATTCGACGGCCAACACCGCGGTTCCTGGTGTGTCCGCTGTGCCGTGCGTGTGATCATTGCTTGTAGAGCCCTCTCGCAGTGTCCGGTGCAAGTATGGTGGGTCTGACACACCGGTGTCAATGTGTTCTTTTTTCCATTTCCAGGAGTGTATATACAAACTCTGTGTGTGTGCGCAATTAAGGTGCAGTGTGTACTGTTTCTCCTGGGTGGTCTTCGGTTTAAAAAAATATATAAACTAAATATTACGATAAATTTTATAAAGAACCGACAAGTTATGCCAAGGAAGAAGAGATAGAACTACAATGGACATGTTATTCCTTGGACTCTTGCGCTTCTAAGCATGAACTATCTTTCCTTTGTCATTCTCTTCTCTTCTCTTATCTGCTTGAATACGGACCTAAGAGGACGTACTTGTGTAAAGCTCATCTTGCTGTACCAGCTAATAATGTAAGTTGTACTTAAAACCGGAAAAATGAATGGTTATTTTGTCAAAAGAATTTGTGTATGCGGTCAATCAATTTGTAATCTGAAACCTGGATTGTCCTAAGTAGAAATGGGCCTTAACAAAGAATTTTCATTGTTAGGCGACATATTAGAAAATCTTTAACATTTTTCTTTCAGCTCATCTACGAGACGTGCCGTCGGTTAGGACAATTAACTTTCTTGCAGATCCTACAAGCCCGGCGGCCGCTGATAATAATTTAACAATTTTTACTTACAGCTTTTCTTTATATAACGAGATAAAATCCCAGACAGAAAAGGTCTAGTCACAGGATTCCAGTTCCATTACAGGATTTTATTTGTAGATGCTGCTCTTGTCATCTTGTATTGGGGAATCGAGACGAAACCACGATATTAAATTACGTATTGCAATCGTTTACATCGAACAGGCTTGTGAAATATTCTCTGGTGCAATAAGCACACGAGTTCTCACGAGCCTGGAATAATATCTCTGGTATTGGGTAGAAAAGGAAAGAACAATTAAGTATCGACGATTACGTAAGTACCCTAAGAACTGAGCTAGTTTATTAATTACTGATCTGTGTCGGGCTAACTTAAAAGATATTGCACTATTAAGAACATTCTTGTAAGCCATTTTCTGAAAAATGTTTTCAGCCGCTACTATTGAGTCATTAAGAATACGTTTATATTGGCAGACTGCTGTATATTTTTCACATATCACTGTTTTCATATTTTTACATTACAAGTGTTTGTGTGTGTGTGTGTGTGTGTGTGTGTGTGTGTGTGTGTGCGTGTGCGTGTAAGCGAGGTGTTATCAAAATACATTCATTAATGGCCATTGCCATTACCGATATTTCTTTTTTCTCAAAAAAATGGTGATAAGCATCAGTATAACACTAAGACCCAAAGCAGCTTCTACAACGGTTTCAGGGGCTTAACCTTAGCGCAGAAGGAAGTCAGATACAAGGACTCAAGTGCATTCGGCAACCTGTCAGACATAATAAATACCTTAGAGTTGATGTGGTGGAGTATAAGGCTGAATGTCAGAACTTACTGTTGGGCAACTCCTTTTACAACACTGAAGAGTATCTCCACAGATACTCTTAAAATTAATATTTGAGGCTATTTTGTAATTAACATTAACACCAAAATACAAATATCATTTATAATTTCAAGTCATTTTGTTGCATTGCACTTACATAAAATACACATTTTGGACTCCTTTCCACGCTTTCTGAACGCTGAAAGGCATAATCAGTCTTAAATGATGATGATGATTCCTCATAAAAAAGACCCCCATCGACAGGATCTGTGAAATTCGACTGATGTAATGAAATTTTGACCTTACAGTGGAAAAACGAGTGCAAAGACTGGAAGTTCAAATTAGACATGAGAGGGAGGGGCTATAAACCATCTTTTGCTGCAGTTTTAACGTAGAAAGTTTTAAATCTGCACAATTGGCTTCTTCGATTTTCTCAGCGTTTCAAGTAGACACCGTCAATCAGTTTTGTGCAAACGGAATCTCTCATCATATTTACATACGAAGAGCAGAATACCTCTTCTAGTCTGAGTTTTGTCCCGCCACAATTCTGACAAAAAGCAGAGCGGGGGAGGGGTTGGGAGGAATCAATGTTTACGTTATAAAGGTGTGGACATATAATACACTTAGGATTATACCAGTAGCTCTGTTAGAATCTAGTTCGAAATGCTTGTTAAACTTCCATTTCACTCCTTTAGTGAATACAGATACAGGAGATCTATATAGTCTCTCATCTGCTGTTGGTACTCATACATAATATATTCATGAATTATACACTGTGTGACCAGAAGTGTCCGGACACCCGGCTGGAAATGACTTAAAAGTCCGTGGCGCCCTCCATCGGTAATGCTGGAATTCAGTATGGTGTTGGCTCACCGTTAGCCTTGATGACAGCTTCCACTCTCGCAGGCATACGTTCAATCCGATGCTGGAAGGTTTCTTGGGGAATCGCAGCCCATTCTTCACGGAGTGTTGCACTGAGGAGAGGTATCGATGTCGGTCGGTGAGGCCTGGCACGAAGTCGGCGTTCCAAAACATCCCAAAGGTGTTCTATACGATCAGGTCAAGACTGTGCAGGCTCGTCCATCAGAGGGATGTTATTCAGGCCTTACGATATGAACAGGTGCTCGATCGTGTTCAAAGATTTTTATTTTTATTTATTTATTGCCAAACTATAGACCTGTTACGTGATGTTTTATAACAGGCCGTACATCTTACAATTTTCATTTTTCATCGTTTGCAGTTTTCTTTTCTTTTGTTTTAGCTACAACATTTAGAATGAATAATACTTTTCAAAATAACAATAATGTAAGTTTGAAACATAAATATTTTGTTTTTGTTTTTTAAGAATATAAAAAGGTGATAGGGTAGAGGAGAGATTTGTTAGTAGCATCACCGAATGTGACTGACGGTGAATATCTCGGAATAGTTTCTTCGAGCCGTTGATTGCCAGTCACACACACAGAAAGATGCAATTGCCATCCCCGAATTGCTCTTCAACAGTGGGAAGCAAGAAGATGATTAAAACATCAATGTAGAACATCAATGTAGACTTGTGCTGTGATAGTGCCACGCAGAACAACAGTGGGTGCAAACTCCCTCCTTGAAAAACACGACCACACAATAACACCACCGCCTCGGAATTTTACTGTTGGCACTACAGACGCTGACAGATGACGGTCACTGAGCATTCGCCATACGGAAACCCTGCTATCGGACCGCCACATTGTGTACCGTGATTTGTCAATCCACACAACATTTTTTCACTGTTCAATCGTCCAATGTTTATGCTCCTTACACCAAGCGAGGCGTCGTTTTGCATTTACCGGCGTGATCTGTGGCTTATGAGCAGCCGCTCGACCATGAAATCCAAGTGTTCTCACCTCCCGCCTAAGTTTCACAGTACTTGTCGTGGATCCTGATGCAGTTTGGAATTCCTGTGTGATGGTCTGGATAGATGTCTGCCTATTACACATTACGACCCTCTTCAACTGTCGGCGGTGTCTGTCAGTCAACAGACGTGGTCGGCCTGTACGCTTTTGTGCTGTACGTGTCCCTTCACGTTTCCACGTCACTATCACACCGGAAACAGTGGACCTAGGGGCGTTTATGAGTGTGGAAATTCGGCGTACAGACGTATGACACAAGCTGCTCCCTCATGATGTCTAATGACTACTGATGTCGCTGATATGGAGTACCTGGCAATAGGTGGCAGCACACTGCACCTAATACGAAAGCATATGTTTTTGGGGATGTTCGGATACTTTTGATCATATGTGTATATACAGGGTGATTTACGAAGACATGCAAATATTTTAATATGTTATTCTACAAGTAAAGCTAAAGAAAACAGTATCAACATACACTCCTGGAAATGGAAAAAAGAACACATTGACACCGGTGTGTCAGACCCACCATACTTGCTCCGGACACTGCGAGAGGGCTGTACAAGCAATGATCACACGCACGGCACAGCGGACACACCAGGAACCGCGGTGTTGGCCGTCGAATGGCGCTAGCTGCGCAGCATTTGTGCACCGCCGCCGTCAGTGTCAGCCAGTTTGCCGTGGCATACGGAGCTCCATCGCAGTCTTTAACACTGGTAGCATGCCGCGACAGCGTGGACGTGAACCGTATGTGCAGTTGACGGACTTTGAGCGAGGGCGTATAGTGGGCATGCGGGAGGCCGGGTGGACGTACCGCCGAATTGCTCAACACGTGGGGCGTGAGGTCTCCACAGTACATCGATGTTGTCGCCAGTGGTCGGCGGAAGGTGCACATGCCCGTCGACCTGGGACCGGACCGCAGCAACGCACGGATGCACGCCAAGACCGTAGGATCCTACGCAGTGCCGTAGGGGACCGCACCGCCACTTCCCAGCAAATTAGGGACACTGTTGCTCCTGGGGTATCGGCGAGGACCATTCGCAACCGTCTCCATGAAGCTGGGCTACGGTCCCGCACACCGTTAGGCCGTCTTCCGCTCACGCCCCAACATCGTGCAGCCCGCCTCCAGTGGTGTCGCGACAGGCGTGAATGGAGGGACGAATGGAGACGTGTCGTCTTCAGCGATGAGAGTCGCTTCTGCCTTGGTGCCAATGATGGTCGTATGCGTGTTTGGCGCCGTGCAGATGAGCGCCACAATCAGGACTGCATACGACCGAGGCACACAGGGCCAACACCCGGCATCATGGTGTGGGGAGCGATCTCCTACACTGGCCGTACACCACTGGTGATCGTCGAGGGGACACTGAATAGGGCACGGTACATCCAAACCGTCATCGAACCCATCGTTCTACCATTCCTAGATCGGCAAGGGAACTTGCTGTTCCAACAGGACAATGCACGTCCGCATGTATCCCGTGCCACCCAACGTGCTCTAGAAGGTGTAAGTCAACTACCCTGGCCAGCAAGATCTCCGGATCTGTCCCCCATTGAGCATGTTTGGGACTGGATGAAGCGTCGTCTCACGCGGTCTGCACGTCCAGCACGAACGCTGGTCCAACTGAAGCGCCAGGTGGAAATGGCATGGCAAGCCGTTCCACAGGACTACATCCAGCATCTCTACGATCGTCTCCATGGGAGAATAGCAGCCTGCATTGCTGCGAAAGGTGGATATACACTGTACTAGTGCCGACATTGTGCATGCTCTGTTGCCTGTGTCTATGTGCCTGTGGTTCTGTCAGTGTGATCATGTGATGTATTTGACCCCAGGAATGTGTCAATAAAGTTTCCCCTTCCTGGGACAATGAATTCACGGTGTTCTTATTTCAATTTCCAGAAGTGTAGGTGCGCAAATGTTTAGTTATGGAGTAACGGCTAATAAAAGATTTTGCCTGAAATTTAGCAACTTCGCTGATATGAAACCATCGAAAAACTGTACGAGGTTAAAGTAAAGCACGATTTCCACTTATTTTATTGTTATTGATCTGGTGAATCTAATAAAACATGTCCCAGACTTGTATCTGCAGTAGTTTTCCAGAACATCCAGAGAAGCAAAGAAGTAATTTCGTAAAATTTTTAATTTATTAACTACTTGGCCCAATTTTTTTCTAAATTCCAGACAATTGCACTAAGTTTTCATCAGAAGATGTAAGGAATTTAATTTAAAAAAATTGTAATAACGTTAACTGAAACTATATGAATGGGTCAGATAGTCTGCTTTTATTAATACCGCAGCACACGTGAATTCATATTAAACCGGAAAAAACAAAGCTCAGTGTTAAAAAAGTTGTACAGTGTATATACAATTTCACAGTACATTCACAGTAAATGTCCAAAGATGTCTCCACCGAGCTCAACGAATTTAGCTGCACGTGTATGAACAGATTTTGTTGCTCGTTTTAGGTTCTCAGGGTTGTTCGTAATTTCGTCTATTGCATTCATAATGCGAGCAAGTAATGCCTCATGTGTATTGGTTCAAATGGTTCAAATGGCTCTGAGCACTATGGGACTCAACTGCTGTGGTTATCAGTCCCCTAGAACTTAGAACTACTTAAACCTAACCAACCTAAGGATATCACACACATCCATGCCCGAGGCAGGATTCGAACCTGCGACCGTAGCAGTCGCACGGTTCCGGACTGCGCGCCTAGAACCGCGAGGCCACCGCGGCCGGCCTCACGTGTATTGACTTTGTCCTCATAAACTATGTCTTTCATCCATCCCAATATACAAAAATCGATTGATGTTAAATCGGGCGATCTGGGTGGCAACATACGTGTAGCATCACGACCAATCCATTTCTGGGGAAAATGTTCATTTAAATGTGTAGCAATGGCGTTCGTGAAATGTGGAGGCGCGTCATCATGCTGAAAATACATTTGCAATCGCGTAGCAAGTGAACATCCTCGAGCGAACGGGGCATTTCTTCTAGAAGGAATTGTAAGTTCATCTCGCCAGTTAGACGTCCTGGGAAAATAAATGGTCCAATGAAGTGTATGTTGATAACACCACTCCACATATTTATGCTAAATCGCTGCTGGAAATTGCGTTGCATTGTTGCATGTGGGTTTGCTTCAGACCATATGTGCTCGTTATGTAAATTGTCTATACCATCTCGATTAAACTGTGCCTCATCAGTAAATAAAATGTATTTGTATAACTGCCGATAAGTATTTAACCAGTTGCACAACTCCAAGTGAAGGCAGGATCTCACGGATGTAAATGATATACTTTTTGTTTGTGGGAAGGATACAGATTATTGTACTTTAATGTACGCCGTACCTTACAATATGAAATGCCTAATCGCTGAGAGATACATCGTGTACTGGTACCTAGACTATGTTGAACGACATCCATAATATCTTCATCATCGTCTTGACGTATCGAGCACTCGTACTGATTATGAACGCTAGGTAGAGAACCTGTCTCCCGTAACATTCGAAACACTCCACTAATGCTTCGTGCATTCACAATCCTCCTAGTTGTATAACGTACGCAATATTCGTGAACTGCAGCCGTAGCATTACCATATTTGCCATAAATAAACACCATATCCGCGTATTCCTATGTCGTAAATTTGAAACGCATCCCTATTTCATAAATAATCTGCAAACTACAACAGTTACTACACTGTTGTTATTGTGTTCCTTCACTGAACAATACCGAAAACTAACTCGTTTCAAGGTTAGGAAACTACTGAAACAACTCACTAACGATTGATAACAATGACATAAACGTTTCTACATTCTTAATGGAAAGTAAACAAATTTACTTGTTTAATAGTCTTTGGTTCTCTAGATGTTCTGGAAAACTACTGAACATTAAGGCCTGGGACGTGTTTTATTAGATTCACCAACCCAATAACAACAAAATAAATGGAAATCGTGCAAAGGTCTTTAGAAGAGGAAATGAATTACCAAATCAAAAATACCGGGTCCATTTAAAAAAGTCATACCGCTCTTCATATCTTTGGAAAAAGCAAAGCTACAACGAAGGCAATCATGCTGATTGATGTCCCACTGACGGCTAAAGAACATTTGCTGGAAACCTTTTGTAATTTGCATCTGTGCAAACAGTTATTTAGGGTTGTCAAGGTAAGTGGGATACCCTATATATATAATTATTATTATTACGAAGTTGAGACATGACTTTGTAATCAATCTGAACATGTAAGAACTTCAAAAATGTAGAAAAATACGACCTGTTATATGAACAGGGAGAGTAGATCTAAAGAACGCAATAAAATAAATAACGAAGAACTTCCATAACCCTAAAACTTAATTATTTTAGTTAAAGGGTGTTGCACTGTGGCTATGATATGTTTTCTAAGTTCCTTGTGTCTCAGAACGAAAGTCGAATATAATTGCGAGTTTCTTTTCTTTTATTTGATCATCACACTTTTGATTGGTTAGGTGCCATTGCTTATATCATCTATCTTATGCTAACGCTTTCATCTGTATTTAACTAGTACATCCACCATGCCTAATGATTTGTTATACACATTCTTATTTTTTTCCTGCTCCCTTGAAATATTCCTCTTTTTACTTCTTCTAGGAAGAAGCCAGCTATCCCTGGATGCTGTAATAGATGCACCAGTTAACTGTCCCTTCTTCTGGTAATAGCTTTCGATAAACTACTTTCCATGTCTGTTATTAACATCAGCTAAATTACACAACTAACAGAAGCGTATGGAACCAGTGACGTTGTTTCTCGGAATTAGACTCTCACAGCTTAATTAACTTTCCAGAATCCAATGATTATAGACCTGCAGCTATTGTACATTTAACACATCAAGTTACTGGGAAATCATCCATTGAAGGCCAAGATTTCCGCACATCAAGTCAACCAAATACAGCATCTGAAAGTTTAGAGTACACATATATATGAATAACTGTATTTTCGGCATCAGTTACGATTTTACTACAGTAAATTGTTGTTATCATTGAACACAGGAAGTAAAGCAGCACATTCTAGAAAAAATGGAACTTTCTCACACCATAACGAGTAAGACTGAAGTGTGTGGACACCATTTGGTGATAGCAACTCTAGGGAAACGACACAGCGAACTAAGGTAGTTGTGGGAGCTGGTATATCCCTTATGCCATCACACAGTGAATACCTGTATTCCTTGCCCTTGCAAGTAACCGTCCTGAAGTGCGAGACGATCTGTCGGACACGCGAGCACCCCGAGGCAAAAGCTGCGCTCCATCTGTCGCAGCAGCTGGATGAAGCGCCGCCGCTGCGTCAGCATGAAGAGCCACTTCCAGAAGGTGTCCAGGTGGATGCCCAGCACGCTCATGTCGTGGATCAGCCTGTCGATGTCACCATTGGCGGCCAGGAGCAACGGCGTTTCCACCACCTCAGCCAGCAGCTGCACCAGGAACATTCCAAACAGCGACAGGCCAACGGTCATTGCAACTACCTGCACAGTGGAAGGCCAACGATTCACTGTACTTGCCATCGCCAAGAACTCTGGAAGCAAAGCCACACTCTCTACTCGCACTCCTAGATAATTTACATGAACTAATAGGAGCAGGGTTTATATTTCCTCAAACACTCAGTTTGATGTCAGCATGTTTGGTGTCGGCGCCTCGCTCACCACAAACAAGTCTCAACTGTCTGCACCCGTTCCACTTTCTAAGATGTTATGTTCACAACACCTGATTTTCGGCGAAGTTCTTCCCGCTGTTTCCCTCTACAATAGCAGTTCTTCTGGAACTCTGGCCATTATGCAGTACACATCCAATGGACACGGCTTCTTGAAAACAAACTCTGTTTTCCTGTACATCCTGGAGATGTTCTCTGCATTATCTGACTCCAGACGCCTGGCGCGAGAACGGTTTTCTTTTCTTACTTCTGCTCACCAAAACACAACTCTGGCTGAGTTTACCTGCCTCGAATTTCCAGTCACACATAGAGGCGAGCAGTGGTTCTGCGAAGAGCACTGTGGGCAGACACCCTGGCGTTTTATGGCCTACAGCGTGACCCTCGCATTCAGTGGCGTTCAGTCGGCTTTCACAGTGGCCGAAATCAAAATATATGTAGCTTTGTGTAGCTCTGTGTTGGAAACCACTAGTACTAATTTCTATTTCATTCATCAGTATTCCGGTTTAATTTGTTCCTCTCTTACGGGTTTTACACAAGTTAAGTTAGAGTTTGGTAAAAACAGTCGCATAACATTAGACTGAATGACAGATATGGATACCTCATTCGATTCTGTGGCTCAGGAAGCTAGGCTGTCAACGGCTTCGTAACACGAGGGGGTGCAATAGCCGAAAAGGATCAGAGTAACCTTTTGCCCTTGGGCCAGAAACGGCCCTTAAAATGCGGAAGAGTCAGAGTTGATTGCTGCATTAAGGACACGGGAAGTAATCACAGGAAATGTCAGTTATAACTGAAAATGCATTATGATAATCTCTGCACTGGAAAATGATTTCTGAATCGTCCTGTATTGGAACATCTAGGGGGAATTTGCCAAGGGGAAGGTAGTCATAAGAAAAAACCAATGGAAGCATAATATTCCATCAGTTGGAACATGAAACGTCCACAGTCTAAATGTGATACCAAAAGTATAAAGTCTGAAAACGGAGATTTAGAGGCTGAAACTAGATGGAGGAAGGACCAGTGAAATAAAATGAAATACATGCTCAGGCAATTAACAGTAACATCAGAGAATATTACAAATTGAATAGGATTCTTATAAACAATAAAATAGGGCAAAGACTTGTGTTACTGTAAATATTTAAGTTATAGGACTCGTTTCATCAGATTCAAAACCAATCCCACATCATCAAGAACTACAGTTCAGGTATACATGCGAATGTCGCAAACATGAAATAGATTGTGTGTTTCAGGACTGAACTGGTAATTCAGTATGCAAAGAAAGATGAAAATTCTATAAGGTGAAGGATCGGAAACGTATAGTACGGGAAGAAATAGAAAGTAGATTTACGAGGGAATGAGAATCCAACAATAGAAATGAGAAACGGATAACGTTTCTTGAGTTTCCAGTGAATTTCAGTTGGTAATAAATAGTAAATACACAGTTTAAAAATCGCATGCAGTTGTGGCCAGAAGACACAGGGAGATGCGAGACGCACTATATAATGGTTAGACAGATATTCTAAAATCAGATATTGAATTCTAAGGCGAATTCAAGAGCAAATATATGGACAACGTACAAGTGTTACGGTTTTGGGTGCCACTGAGTGTTGCATGCGAACACTACTCATCATATATTGATGGCAATGTGAACAGTAATCGGTAAGCCAGGCAAATCTGAAAACGAGGTCCGCCCTTCCTTCAGGTTTCACTGACTGTGAGTACCATAAATGAGAAGGACAATGACCAGCCACATGTGGTGAGCACTGGAGTGTCTCCTTCGAAGGACTACTTTTCATTTCTGACTTTCGAATAATTTTCCTAACAAGGCCCCCATCGAAAGTGTTAGGGATATGGTTGGTAACTTATTTGTCTCAGACTTCCAGCAACCTCTTGTTGATGCTTTGTGGACACACACACATTCCCTGGGAGCGTATCCAGGCCCTCTTTTACTTCATGCTATAGCGTTTAGAGTTGCCGATTGCCTCATTTGGAGGCTTAACAACATGGTCTCAAAGTGAGAGATCATATATGGTTCTGTAATCTTAATAGTTTGTCTACAGTGATGTTCCTTATCTATGGTGTAACGAACTCCGGCTCATCTATTCTTCAGCGCACTACAATTTTCACAAATGTTACTGTATAATGTACTACATGTTCTCTTCGTTGTTAGGGTACTGGGAAATGAGGTCTGTTGATAAATGGGATTCCACAAACGTGTGAACCATCCTGGAATACTGCTCAGGCGAGTATAACACATACCTAATAGGATCAACAGGAAATATTGGAATTATACCAAGGGAAGGCTGCACGAATTGTCACGAGTTTGACTCACGGGGGAATGTCACGTAATTACTGGAAAACGTCATGAACTGGCAGCACTGGAAGGAAGACTATAGAACAAAAGCCTATGAAAACTTTCAGAAACCAGTATGAAATGATAAATCCAGGAATATAGTATGGTACATATATCTCTCTGTATCTGAAATTTCTGCTGCTCTCAAAACTCAAAAACCTGGAAAGGCGACAGGAAATGACAGAATCCACCCAGAGTTGCTCCTGCGTAGTGGGAACCACGCAAAAAGAGGGTTGGTGGATTTCTTCGATGATATTATTAAATCTGGTCCAGTCCAACAAAAAAATGAAGCAATCAAAAACCACAGCAATGCTAAAGCCCAGCAAGACATTAGACCGTCTTGTGAACTATCGCCTAATTGCACTATTGAGCACATTTATAAGTTCCTGAAAGGAATTCTATACAATCGCATTAGTCCAGTAATCTGTCAGAACCTTCATACTGAGCAAGCTGGATTCTGACCAGGACGGAGCTGTGCTGATCAACTCTTATCTTTAATAACATTTGTTGAAGCAGGATACCAATAAATTATTACAACTTGTCCCATGCAGACGGACAGTAATACTAATTGACAACATGTTAGCAGGAAGGACATTTACGATAACTGCAGGAAAAGACACTAGCTGTCCAAATGACTTACCACAGGGATCTACTTTCGCTCCTTTCTTGTGTAATTTATATATAGATCTGATATTCCTTCAACATAGTCCAGAAAGTTTGACTATGCGGACGACTGGACGGTAGCTACTCAACACTTTTGATATACCGGTATACATCTTAAGCCAATATTTAAATATATGGAGGCTGCAACCAAACTCGAATAAAACTGAAGTTTCGTGTTTTCATCTGTCGAACAGATTGGCACACAGAGCACTCGATGTCTATCTTGAGGGAGACAAACTTAATAACAAGCATCCAAAATACCTTGGGATCACGTTAGATAGGACACTTTTGTCTAAGAAACACTTGACATGAACAACTACTAATCTGAAAAGAAGAAACTGCATATTCCATAAACCCTGTGGCACTCGTTGAGATCGTCAGGGGACACTCCTCGAGTACCAGCATTCGGATTGGTATACTCAGCAGGAGAGTATTGTGCGCCTAGCTTAATAGTCCACAACTACAAAAGACAGATGTACAACTTAACGAGGCCACGCGCATTGTTAGTGTGTCAATACGATCTGCTCTCACGTACTGGTTACCTACCTCGAGCCACAGCCGTCCTCCTGATATCAGAGGGAAGAGTGGGCTATTGCGTACATACCAGAAGATTGCTGATAACACCGACCTTCCAGTATTGAACGATGTACTCCCTGTGGGATGAAAAAGGCGAAGATATTCCACTCTCGTCACAGACCAGACTCTAGCAGAAACTACACCATGCTCATAAACTAAGGATAATCGCAGAATGTGGTGCCACACAACGTGGCGGTAATAGCATAGGCACATAGGGAACACACGCGATACAGATCTGTAAGTCCACGGTATTGGTGATTAGTTGAGATAACCGCCCCGAAACACATGTGCTACGAAACGCCACTGTTTCCTGCGCATGTACCCCGACATCAATATGGGATATGATCACCATGCACACATACACAGGCCGCACAACGGGTTGGCATACTCTGGATCAGGTGATCGAGCAGCTGCTGGGTTATAGCCTCCCATTCTTGCACCAGTGCCTGTCGGAGCTCCTGAAGTGTCCTAGGGGTTTGAAGACGTGCAGCGATACGTCGGCCAAGAGCATCCCAGACGTGCTCGGTGGAGTTTAGGTCTGGAGAACAGACAGGCCACTCCATTCGTCTGATATCTTCTGTTTCAAGGTACTTCTCCACGATGGCAGCTCGTTGGGGTCGTGCGTTATCATCCATCAGGAGGAAGGTGGGACCCACTGCACCCCTGAAAAGGCGGACATACTGGTGCAAAATGACGTCCCGATACCGCTGACCTGTTACAGTTCCTCTGTCAAAGACATGCTGGGGTGTACGTGCACCAATCATAATCCCACCACACACCATCAAACCACGACCTCCATACAGATTAAGGGGTTGGTATCTGGTTCCTGGTTCAAGCCAGAAGAAAACCCGGCGAGAATCACTGTTCAGACTATACCTGAACTCGTCCGTGAACATAACCTGGGATGATTGTTCGAATGATGTACTGTGTTCTTGACACCAGGTTTTACGGGCTCTCTTGTGACCAGGGGTCAGTGGAATGCACCTTGCAGGTCTCCAGGCGAATAAGCCATGTCTGTTCAGTCGTCTGTAGGCTGTGTGTCTGGAGACAACTGTTCCAGTGGATGCGGTAAGGTCCAAAGCAAGGTTACTTACAGTACTCCGTGGCCGTCTGCGGGCACTGATGGTGAGATATCGGTCTTATTGTGGTGTCCTGCACTGTGGACGTCCCGTACTCACGCGTTTCCTGTCTGCTGGAATCGTTGCCATAATCGTGAGATCACACTTTGTGGCACACAGAGGGCCCGTGCTACGACCTGCTGTGTTTGACCAGCTTCCAGTCGCCCTAGTTTTCCATCCCTCATAATGTCATCAATGTGTGTTCTTTGAGCCATTTTCAACACACAGTCACCATTAACACGTCTGAAAACGTCTGCACACTTACTCGCTGCACCGTGCTCTGACATGCACCAACACACTTCTGCGTATGTGGACTGCTGTCAGCGCCACTGTGCGACGACCACTGGTCAAATGCACCGCATGGTCATACCCCGAGGTGATTTAAACCCGAACACCACCCACCAGAGCGTTGTTTCGCCATGTATCAGCCTTATCTTTAATTTATGAGCATGAGTGTAATTCAGTACCATCAGTAAATGGAAGTGCTGCTGGCAACAAAACTGTCTTCCTTAATGCATGAAACTGCCTTTCATCCAGAAGCAACCTCCTGAATTCGATCAGCCTCGGGCAATTTGGGCCACCCAAAATCGCATCCGAACGGGCCATGGATGATGAGCAAACGGTCTCTACAACTGGAGCAAATTTTCATCGCTATCATGTAACTGTGGTGTGGAACCACAGACAATTGCTCATGTTGTATCACCATGTCCGGTACGCACGTGCCTACAACGATCCTGAATAAGATTTCCTGACAGCGACGAGTGATGTCATGAGATGATGACGATGAAGTCCCATACTCCGAGGAGCGTAGGGGGCGATGCGGGAGACTCGCACCGCCTAATAGGCAAGGTCCTAGCGGAGGTGGTTTGCCATTGTTTTCCTCCGACTATAATGGGGATGATGATGAGGCGACAGAACAACACTCAGTCATCTCGAGGCACGGAAAAATCCCTAACCCCGCCGGGAATCGAACCCGGGGCCCCCTGCGCGGGAAGCGAGAACGTTACCGCACAGTACATAAAAGACGTTGATATTCGTATATAGCGGTTGTTTCTTTTTTTTATGAATAAACAGCTATTTGACTGCGTATAACTGTGTTTATCTTCTGTACTATGTAATTTCGGCTTTTATCCCATTATCAAGTACAGCCCTAGAAGTTCTATTAAGGCAGTCCAAGGAAAACAACTGGAGAGCTGTGGTTAAATGTTGACATGTAGTAGTTTTGTAATCTTTGTATGTATATTGCCATACGATAAATGAATAATAATTCCCTCCCGTAGACTTGATTACATTTATTATAACGCGCGTAGAAGCATTTAAGCAGGTATTCTTTACTCGCTCCATACCCGGGTAAGGGATAAAACCCAAATGTGTGGTACACTCTTAAGAATGCTCAACAGACGTTCGCAGTACAAGAAAGTAGATGTAGATATAAAAAAGCTTAACTCCGCCCGAACAGACCATGAAGGCCCAACGGTACCAACCGGCCGCCGTGTCTTCCTGAGCCCACAGTCGTCACTGGATGCGGATATGGAGCGGCATGTGGTCAGCATGTCGGTTTACGAGACCGGAGCCGCTACTTCTCAATCAAGTAGCTCCTCAGTTTTGCTTCACAAGAGCTGAGTGCATCCCGCTTGCCAACAGCGCTCGGCTGGTCACCCATCCAAGTGCTAGCCCAGCCCGACAGTGTTTAGCTTCGGTGATCTGACGGGAACCGGTTTTACCACTGCGGCGAGACCGTTGGCAGATGTAGATATATATGCAGGCAATTCAGCTTAAGCTGTCGCAACAAAACGTCATAATGGCTCAATTCGCTGCGCGATCAGCCACCGCTGAAAGTCAGTAGGTACCTTGTGCACATTGTTACTGAAGACAGAAGACGACCACATCCCCGTAGTCGCCAGCGGCCTGAGGATTGGTTCCAGATAGACAATCAGGTCCAGGCTCGGTATGCCGCTTGCCAACACATTCGTCTGCAAGTCCGTTCCCGACACCGCCATGTTGCACGCCAGGCCGCGAGTGAGTGGCTGCCAGAATCCTCAAGTCACGCGAAACGCCGGAACATACGTAACGCCCCACTGGCCGACGTTCCCTCGTGTACAATTAATGATCGCCGTATCGCACACAAAGGAATTTCTGTGATCTGTGAATGCATCTAAGCTGAACTACGGAATCCGCAAGACTGCATATTAAAATAATTGCGACAAGAAATAACGTTAAATTTTAGCACTTTAATTAAGTGCTGCGTGATATTTATGATTGTTTCCGAAGTTTACAATATACGACAGAAACAGATTTTAGTTTTAACACGAAAAACTGCTCCAGTCCATTCTAATTAATTGCGAAACTCTTTTGCATTGTTCGTGAATGATGGGTAGCAGTGCACTAACATTCCGACACCGACTCCACTACAGGCGTGGTTTCAAAATGTGTGGTCGCATTCGTCCCTACCCTCCCGCCGCCAAAGAAGATTTTGCTACAAGTGTTTATATTTTTACGTCTATCAATTTCGAAATTTGTCAGCGAACTTTTGGAGAATAAACACGAAAACTAAATAATCATTTTATCTTGAATCTCTTCCATTGGTCCGTGTTTGTATAAAAACAACACTGTGGGATTGTGAGTCTGCCTTGATCTAATAAAAAACAAAAATAATTAAATTAAACTAAAAAAATCAAAAAATTAAAAATTAAACAGAAGTGTTTTCTATCAAGACGGATCCACAACCGATATTGATGAAAACTGGAGACCCCATACGCTATCAAACAATTTCTCGCACTTTACTAGCTTTGTCAAATATTTGACCGTGTGCAACTTTTTTGATGTTTTTGTCAAACATAGACTCTGCCTGAGAGAAATTTTGAATGTAGGCACGTTTCACGAGATGGCGGACGTCGTCAGTGTTGATGTTTTGCAGCACATGTTTAGCGATACATAGTTGTTTTACATTTTACCTCACTGTATCTCGAGTTCCCATAATTCTGGAAATTACAATCAAGGAACAAAAACGAAGGAGTATCGGCTGTTACCAGAATGGTAGAGATGTTGGGTCTTTGCCAGCTATATGTTACGCAGGAAGAGATTAAGAAGAAAGTCAATGTCCTATGCACAAAGTACAAGCGGGAGGGCAATAAAAATACGAAAGGTTCTTTCAGGCACGATGTATATGAATTTTAAGAAATTCTCATTAGAAGACCAATTAAAAGAGAATATATTTTCGCATATTTGTATCCTTTTTCAATATGAGAGCGAAGTAACTCAAAAAAGTTTTTAAAAGTGTAACTGTCGATTCGGAGAAAGGAACAATACCGATAGTGGTATAAGGCACTGAACACCCCTATTCAATAAAACCGTTACAGGTAATGTATCAAGTAATCGCGGAAAAATCCGACCGACTTATGTCCTACGTTACGCCCGGCTCCCTGTACCATCTTTCGTAAATACCATTTTATTGACAGCAATGGCATCTAGCCACAGAAATAAGAAAATTTACATTTAGCTTAAATCCTGGTTGGACCAGGAATGAACTGTGGTAGCTGAAAGAAAGCTAAAGGCCAATGGAAAGAAGTGTTTAAAAATTGTGCCATTTAACTTGAAAATACACGCAATGTTAATTACTGTATTTTCAGTGATAAGATAGACGTCGAATTGATATTTCTGTCCACACCAAGATGTGCACATCAGACTAAATCGTCTTCGTTCTTAGAGGCTTTCGAGGAGGAAAATCGTAGGTCTCAGCCTCTTCATTAAGGATGGTTGAGAGACTGTGTCCAACATGAGAGCAGAGCGTATTCAGGCTGGAGCAGCGACCGCAAGTAAATATTAGCGTCGTCGAATGTAAAAGCTGAATATGGAGTACGATAGAATAAGCGTGTGGACTATTTAAAAAGTAGTCATAGGTTGCACACTGTTCTTTATTAGCTCAAGAACGACGCATTTCACCCGCACAGGGCACCATAATATTATCTGCAAATATAAGGGGACGACGACAGTACAATAAATACGGCATGGTCCTATCCTGGACTACTATTAAAGAAAATAATTTGAAAAACAAACCGAATAAAATTATACTGTGAAACTTAATGTAACTCACATTTTAAAAAATCAGAAATTTTCTGCCAAAAAGCATCCGTTAAGAAGGCATAATACCGCATAAAGCGCAAAGACAACCTATACGGAAAAAATACTGAAAATATATTAAGTAAGATCACCGGGATCAGGCATGAGTGGAGAGCGAAGGAGAAACCGCAAAATTCGCATTCACACGCTAAGAACGATATGTTACTCAACGAACAGTTGTCAGGCAAAAATCAGGTTTTCTATGATTGGATGAGTCCCATTTTAATTTTTTTTCCTTTATTGTTATTTCCATTCCCCATCAGGGGTGGGCTGGCAGCAGCGTAAGTGCTACTCTTCAGCTGAGAGACAAAAATAGACAGGAAGACATTTAAAACAATATACAGAGGAAAACATGGCGGAATATAGAAAACAAAAAGAAGGAACAGAAGAAAAGAAAGCATTCGAAGTGGTGACTGTAAATCGGAGATAAAAATCTGAAAAAAGTAATTCACACAAGAAACACACACTTGATTAAAAGGCACCAGGCAAAGTACGGCCAGAGCAGAAAAGTCATAAAACGAAATAAAACTGCCACGTGATAGATGGTGTAGCACGGAACAGTCATGGACGATAAACAGGTTGAGCACACAATTAAAACCACAGCTCTCGATGCACAGGAGAACAGCACTAATCACAACACTGACATAGCACAGTGATGACGATGAGCAAAGCACACGACCTGCCAGGGGCATGGAGATGAGGGAGAAGGGAAGAAGAGAGGTAGGTGGGCAGAGGGGGGGGGGGGAGACGGGCAGAGGCGCGTCGAAGAGGGCTGGGGAGAGAAGGATGTGGGAGGGACACAGTTGAGGAGGGGGTGTACAGACGAAGGGGGGGGGAAGAGAAAAATCCACTCTGTGAGGAGGGGAGAGGAAAAGTGGGGTCCTGGGGAGGGGAGGGAACAAGGCCAGGTTACGGTTGGAAGGAAGGGTAGAAGTGATGGTGAAGTTCAACATCCGGGAGGGGGTTGCTGGAAATTGCCCTGATGAAGGAGGGTGTGGAGGTGAAGAGAGGGAGGGATACAGCGATAGAGACGTGGCAATGGGCGGGTGATGGATAGGAAGGAGGAAACCAGGGGGTGGGGGGATCAAGCCTGCAGACAGTGCAAAGGAGGTGGAGCTGTTGGAGGAAGAGGAGGAGGTGGGGGAAGCGGATGAGGTTGTACAGGAGCCACATGGGGGAAGAAAGGCAGATATGGAAGGCAAGGCGGAGCACATGGTGTTCGAGGATTTGGAGGGCCTTGAAAAAGCAGGTGGGTATGGAGATTCAGGCAATGCTGGCATAACAGAGGATAGGATGGGTGAGGGATTTGTAGGTGTGGAGGATGGTGAAAGGATGTAATCCCCATGTCCGGCCAGACAGTAGTTTCAGGAGGAGGAGGCAGGAATGGGCTTTCTGCTGGATGGAAGTGAGGGGTCCAGGTGAGATGACAGTTGAGAGTGCGGCCAAGGTATCTCAGGGTGGAGGTGAGCTGGAAGGGATTACCACAAAGGCTAAGGTAAAAGTCATGGAGACGGAAGGGAGTGGTTGGTGTGGCCTATGATGATTGCATAAGTTTTGGGGGGGGGGGGGGTTGAGACGAAGGAACCACTGATTATACTAAGTGGTGAACTGGTCAAGGTGGGTTTGGAGGGTGCATTGGGACCGATGAAGGGTAGGATAGAGAGCCAGGAGGGCGGTGTCATCAGCGTATTGGAGAAGGTGGACAGGTGGAGGTGGCTTGGGCATATCAGCAGTGTACAGGAGATAGAGGAGAGGGGAGAGAACGGAGCCCTGGGGGAAGCCAGCAGTGGGATAAAAGATATGTGAGTTGGTGCAGTGGAGGGTCACATAGGAAGGACGACGTGAGAGGAAGAAAGCGACCAGATGGACAACACTGATAGGCACGGCGTAGGTTTGGAGTTTAAAGAGGAGACTGGATGCTATACATGGTCATAGGCATTTTGGAGGTCGAGGGAAACAAAAATGGCAGAGTGACAGGAGTTAAGCTGGAGGGAGAGAAGGTGAATGAGGTTAAGGAGTTGGTTTTCAACGAAGAAGGAGGGTCGGAAGCCATACTGGGTAAGGGGGAGGAGGTGGTGTTGATTAAGGTGCTGATGGGTACGATGGGAGAGGATGGATTTGAAGACCTTACTGAAGATGGAGGTGAGGCAGATGGGACGATAGGAAGAGACAACAGAAGAGGGTTTGTTGGGTTTGAGGAATAAGACACAGGAAGTCTTCCACAGGGCGGGGTAGAAGCCGGTAGAGACGATGACGTTATAGAGATGGGCAAGGACAGTCAGGAAGGAGGAGGGGCTTTCTCTATGGTGGCGGTAGGTGACACAGTCGTGACCAGGGGCCATGTTGCGTTTGGTCTGGAGGATAATTTTGATGTCTTGTGCTGTGATTGGATTGATGATGGCAGAGGGGGGCAACTGCCCCAAGTACTGGAGACTAGGAGCAAGTGGAGCGACCGAGGTATCGGCGCATTCCATGATGGTAGGGAAAAGAGAATAATCAAAGTGGGGTTCATCAGGGATGGAGAAGACCTTCGAAAGGTGGGAAGCGAAGTGGTTGGCCTTACTGAGGTTGTCAGGAAGGGGGCGATCGTTATGGAGAAGGGGGTAGTGGGGAGCGGAATTGGAACCTGTAAGGCGATGGAAGGCTGACCAGTACTTGGAGGAGTTGATAGGGAGGGTGGCGTTGAGTCGTGTACAGGTCTAGGGCCAGTCCCGGTGTTTCTTTGCTGTAATAAGGTTTCGTACGTGTTGCTGTATTTGCGGTGGCATTGGAGTGTATCCCTGTCACGAGTGCGCAGGAAGGAGGGAGAGAATCGGCGGGATTTGCGGAGGAGGATGACAGCCCGCGGATGGGGAGTAGGACCGTGGGGGTGGCCCGTTTTTACCAGCTTGTTAGTTTACAGCCTTTTATGATCAGGATCTTGGTCGGTTGTCATGTGTGCAGTTGTATTTTATATTTTCAGCTTTGTTACCATTTAGCCATATATTCGTAGTCTACTCTTTATTTTATTGCTCTAAGTGTTTTACTTCAGTATTCTTTTACACTGTTTTAAGCATAAGGGTTTTCTATGTCTTTGTGCATAGCTTTCGATTTAGGATGTCCTGCATTGTGTAATTCCCATATGCTCCATTGTGTTTTATTTATTTCTTAATTTATTCATTACTGTTTGAATTTTACACCCGCCATTGTCACACTGTTCTCCCGACGGCAGTGCCGCACGGCGACTGTCATCTCTACTAGCCCAGTATTTTACACGAGTTCCTATCACTCATATGTATTACGTAATACGGACGGACCTCTGGGCCGTGGTAGTGTACGGCTGTATTTACAGCTTGCGCGCGAGGTCCTGTTCTGCGCTGCTATGCCTGTCGTCGCCTTATAATAGTGGTTTTATTTCACTAATTTTTGATGTTTTTTCCTTATAGGTTGCTTTTTAGTACGTTTTAATGCGGTATCGTGCCTTTTCGAAGGATGCTTCTCGGCAGAAAATTACTAGTTTCTTCAATGTGACCATTTTCTCTGCCGGCCGCTGTGGCCGAGCGGTTCTAGGCGCTTCAGTCCGGAACCATGCGGCAGCTGCGGTCGCAGGTTCGAATCCTGCCTCGGGCATGGATGTGTGTGATGTTCTTAGATTAGTTAGGTTTATGTAGTTCTAAGTCTAGGGGACTGATGACCTCAAGTCCCATAGTGGTTAGAGCCATCTGAACCATACATTTTCGCTATATAATTTTATCCTGCCGGTTTTTTAACCTTTTATAGTGGTGCAGGATATGACTTCGTCGGATTCATTGTAATGTCGTCGTCCCCTTACACTTTCAGATAACCTAATGATGCCCTATCTGGGCGAAACACATCGTTCTGGAGTTAATAAAGAACGTTCGACAACCTACGACTCTTTTGTAAGTAGTAGCAGTAGAAGGTTGCTGTACCACCACGCCGAGAAGGAATGGAATTATTTTTATGAATCGTGGCGAAATGTTAAAGTGCTGCCCAATGGAAATCTGAAGTAAACTTTAGCGTTTCAAACCGATGTCAGGAAGAACATTTGGGAGACGAAGCAATGTGCAGTGGGTTTCTGGATGTCGTAGACAAACTTTGATCAATAAGAACTCACAGATGTTCAGATGCAAATTTTTAGTGTTCCGTACCTTAGTCAGTGAAAACAGGAACCTTACAGAATCATTTAGTTGCCTGTCTGTATGTCTGTCCGACAGTTAAAACCCTTTTTCTCAGGAACCGTTAGACGGATAAAATTGAAATTCATGCCGCGTACTACGGTCCCTTGTCGGAGTGAAAAACTGAAGTTCTAAATCAGATAAAAGAATTTGGCCATTTATTTCACAATTTGAGACTCGCAAACTCACTCATTAATACCTATATGGTGCTTCCTGTTGACCTAGAATCATGAAGCAAGGTCTCACAGTTCAAGTAAAGGACTTCAAGCGTTGGAATTCCTGGACCCATTTTCTGGCAGTATCGAAGTCGGTAACAGGCAAAAAATCCTCGTGATTCTAGATTCCTGGGATCGATAAACTGTCTATATAGGTGATTAAGTTTGTACGGAAGTCTCAAAGTGCGAGTCCTACCCACAATTCGCCAATTTTTCATTACAGAACACACACTTTTCAAGTTATGTGTGAGACATCCAGAATGTTCTGAGAATGAATAACAATAATTTCACACAAATAATAATTATTCAAGACATTTCAGAGGAAATTTACAACTATTGTTAAGTCTTCCCTGTGCCTTATTCGGTAGTTATAAGTGTGTAAGATAATTTGTAACTAGGACCTGACCCGCAACTACAACCCGCAACTGCACACTATTTACCTAATTAGCTAGGCGAACGTATGCTATATCATGTATTTCTTAGCAATTCCTAATGTTGCGCCTAACCGTAGTATTTTTTAAAAATTTGTTGCTGACTTCGTAGCGTTCTGTAGAATTTTTCGCACCGAATAAAGATATCTGGGTCACTCGAAAGAAGTGTTTATTCGGCAAACCGTCAGCCATAGACATCTGTAACGCGTAAGGACTAGTTTATATCACCTATTCGCGTTGGTACATCGCACTTCGCATCCGATGATAGGGCGATATGCTTAAATTTTCCTCTGGCGAGCTCATAAAACGACAAATTCTATACGTTAATTATAGTACAGTTATAGATTGTGTGTGTGTGTCTAGTTGAGTCTAGAAATAATTGGGTAGACAAATTCGGAAAGAAAGATGAAATAGGACACGATTAGAGTAAGGTGAACAATTTCGCTGTCATGAAAAAAGTTTCGAGAATCAGCGTGCAAAGCTCTTGACGTCTAGTTTGCACAGCTGGATGTAAAGGAAATGAACAAAAGCAGAACAGTTATTGACCAAATTTATTCCATTAAGCAAAGGCAATTTCTAAAAAAAAAAACTTTCAGATGTGTGTGAATTCTTAAGGGACCAAACAGCTGAAGTCATCGTTCCCTAGACTTACACACTAACACACACGCCAGAGGGAGGGCTCGAACCTCCGGCGGGACATGGGGCCTCTAGCCGCACAGCCACTCCGCACGGCACAGATTCCTAGTAGCTGTGCAAACAATGAGTATCATGACAGTACTTAGAACAAAGATGAAAATTTTCTGAACTCTGTTGTGCTAAGATGATTATTTCTACTTTTAATAGTATACATTTTTTAACAGCAAAGATAAAGTTATATAAAATGTAAGTGTAAGAAAAAGTTTCTCCTATAAGTTAAGTTATTTTTAAGCAGAGCGGATGCTCTAAGATTATTTGCTTTCTGCAACTTTTTAACATCAGAAAGAGTTTCTTAATTTTTATCATCGATTCGATGCAACTTACCGACTGATTTCCCCGACCAGGAACGTTCGGCTGTGCACATTTTAAATTCTGGAGTTGACAGGTTCCAAGCGATTAGAGGTAATAAGAGGTTCACCGCTTAGTCCGCCCTCAATGGTGAAGCGCCTCTTCACCTGTAAAATCTGGCATGCACCAGTTTCGGTAAAAGGCTTCATACAATATGTCCGCTGCACTCCGTGTGCGTAGGCATAGAAGTCTGTTGCAGTGAATGGTTGATAACATAGTTTGTGAGCCGAGGCCTCTCATTTCACCATTGATAACTTTTGGCTGGCGTCTCACCACGGGGCTCGGATTACACCCTTGTATAGAGAGCCTGTATACAGAGAGAGTGGCCATAGGTGAAGTTGCTCGTGATTGGCTGATTAGCTTTGGCGCCATTTTTCTGCCAAACGTCTCTCGCGCTTCTTATGTTCGCCGTGCTTTTGAGTTGAATTGAAGTTCAGAGGACTTTTGGAAACGATTAAAAGGTATTATTGAGAGTTGTTATGCGTTGTGCATGCATGTTCGATTTAGGTGTATATCGTTTTTAGTACGTAATTAGCGTTTGCGATCATAAATACGAGTTGAAATAATGAAGCGTTTTATGATGAAGTCGGTAGACCTACATGTTTGAAGTAAACACGTTAGCAATTGTACAGTATTGTTTTTGACATCTGTAAATCGTTCTGCAGACGTTCGTAAACGATGCCAGTTTGTGCTACATTTGATTGTTCCAATAGAGGCGAAGGTGGATTTCGCGTTTTAGCATTTCCACGTAATGAAGAAAGACGAAAGCAGCGGGTAGTCGCAGTCAACTCTGATTTTAAGGTGTCAGTTTTTTTAAATATTTTTAGTCACGCAAAACAGGTAGGCCTAATACAGTTCACTGCATTTTAAGCTCTTATTTCTTTAGCAGTTAGTGCATACTGGTAGCATCACAAGCTTTTCTGAAGCCAATAGCTGACAGTCCTTGCTGGAAACGGAAAGCTCCTGTAATTGTTGTGCCATGCTCATTCGACTTTATAGCGTCAAACTTTATTTCGTTCCGAATCAGAACACTAGGCATTATTTTGGTTTCAGTGTTATTGCCTGACTGTTGACGAAAGCAAGTTGTAAGCACGTTTTCCGCAGTTGTCGTGGTTGCTGAAACATTATTCGTAGTAAATAATTGTAGGTACTCTTGAAGACAGTTTTTAATAGGCGTACTTACTGTGGGGTAGAAGGGATACGGTAGTTTTCTTTTTATATTTGGTCGTTATTACAGTAGCCTACATTTAACATTACCTGATTTTTGTAATCTTTTTCGTCTGTTGTCTACGAGAGGTATTCAGTATATGAAAGAAAGTCGTAAACAGTTGTTTACTTGTGACATGCAAAAAGTTTGAAGACGTGACAAGAAATACTAATACGTCTCACACTTTTTGCATGTCACAAGCAAACAACTGCTTACGACTTTCATTCATCTTACGTAATACAGGCACGTTATATCTTTAGCGTTATGCACTTCCGATACAAAACGAATGCTGTACACTATATTTTTTTATTTACGTTACTTTCGTTGCAATATGTCTAGTAAACGAACTTTAAAGGAGATAAATGCAAGTAACGAGTAATTTTTACAGCCACTGTATCAAATTTTCCTGTGCTGTACGTAGTAGGCTACTATGAGTATATTATAGCTGTAAAGAAAGGCATTTAACGAATGATTTCGCCATATTGTCTTGTGCTTTTGATTCGGTGAGTGTGTACTCCACTACACCACTACTGGCCATTCGAAAGTCCCGCCCGCAGTTTGGCAGAAAAATGGCCGCCGTATCGTCCGGTAGGCCACTCTCTCCCTATACAGGCTCTCTGCCTTGTACAGTTATCGCTGCCTCGCCTAGTCTTCAGAAGCGGGTCCTAGCCTCTCGTCAGTTGAGGGAAGCCTGCAAAGAGCGCGGCGCAGACAGCTGACGGGCAGCAGTTTTTGTACAGTGTGGAGCCCGGGGGCAGCAGCAGTGCTTGGATCAGCAGTGCGGATCGGCACGACGTCTTTTCCGGGTCGTGGTTCGTTCTTCTTCGCCAGGACTGGGCAGAAGGCAAAGGTCTGGTATCCCTATGTTGTGCGCAGCTACTCGATCAGCTCTGTGCACAGACTTCCCGTTCTGCAAGGTGTTAAAACAGATGTTTGTGTTTATGCTCAGTGAGTCGTCATGCACGCCTTATCTGACTCACAAGGGGAGGCCGCCAATTGTGAAATTCAGATTTGATTCATACTGCGCATAATAAAAGCTCATGGCCACAGGTGTAATGTGGCAAAGCACCAAGATGCACTTCTCAGCCGTTGTCTAGAAAATCGACAGTTAAAAGAAACCGTTGCGGTGAAATACTCTCTACGATTACTAGTTTTCCACAGCGTCGTGGCGCAGCGGTAAGCGCTCGGGCTTGTAATCCGAAGGTCGCCGGATCGAATCTCGTACCATGCAATTTTTTTTATTATTAGTTTTTTGTAATTCAAATACATATATATATATATATATACATACATACATATATATATATATATATATATATATATATATATATATATATATATATATATATATATATATATATAAAAACTATTAATGAATTGCTTATGCATGCTGGTGAATGCGGATCGCTCTCCAATTGTACCGCCTCCATTTATCCGTTTGTTTAACAGGATGTACCAAAGCTCTCACGTACGCACTGATTTTCGACGATGTTATAAGTTGCGCTAGGGACCGCATCTACCTTCTTTCGAAGTTAGCACGCAACTACGCTGTTATGCGGCGGCTCGTTTCGGCCCATTCAACATCTGTCCTTCAAGTGTAACGAGCGAGTAACGGAGTTTATATTTCATACCTGCCACAGCAAATTTGTGTTCGTGGGGTCTCTATTCTAATTCGAACGTTTGACTTACGCTATACGTATTCGTTTCGGAATATCGTTTCTACGTCTTCCGTTAACTATACGAGGTTAACATTATGAAGACAATTAATAACATTTGTGAAATACAAGTTTGTTTGCGGAAAACATAATGATGTTCGAAGTCGCCAGTTTTTCCGCGACAAACGACTTTCAACAACTTATTATATGCATAATTGTTGCAACTGATTGCCGGGAATTATATATATATATATATATATATATATATATACACGTTTGAATTACAAAAGAGAAATACTAAAAAAAAAATTGCATGGTGCGAGATTGGATCCGGCGACCTTCGGAGTACAAACCCGAGCGCTTACCGCTGCGCCACGACGCTGTGGAAAACTATTAATCGTAGAGAGTATTTCACCGCAACGGTTTGTTTTAACTGTCGATTTTCTCGACAACGGCTGAGAAGTGCATCTTGGTGCTTTGCCACATTACACCTCTGGCCATGAGCTTTTATTATGCGCAGTATGAATCGAATCTGAATTTCACAATTGGTGGCCTCCCCTTGTCAGTCATTCTTAGACTAGCGTATTGCCCTGCCTGCTCTGTGTGATTCTGAAATAACTTGTCTTAATCCGTCGGCCACTGTTCTCTCTCAAAAAATTTGCCATAGTTTGTGTTGTTATGGTTATGTAATATGCCCAGTTGTCACGCATTGCTATATCAGGGGCCTACTCTTTTTTTTTTAAACAAAAGGAAAAAATTTGTTTTAAAATTCTTACGCAAGAGAACCAGCAGTTCTAAGTTTTAATATTTGTTCTCATGTTTTAGAAGCTGGTGGGCTCTCTGGTATTATTGTTATCCAGCGCCTCTAAGCATGTTGTGAGCTCCGGCTAATGGTAAGACTCTACCGAGTTACTATATTTCTTCCTGGAAGAAATAACCGCTAGCTTTCTGTAGTTCTGTTAGCAAAGCTTATTTCCTAGGGCGTATAGTCTTATTGGAAACTCTCTGCAAGTGCAATCATTGTTAAACCATAACTTTACTTGTAGTGTAATACACTGACACTTATATTTCTTGTTTAACAGCACTTACTAAGCTGGTGGGAGAGTGAACGGTTTCGACAGCTTTTTGCCACGTGGGCCTGGCTTACTTGCGGCGGTGTGCACGCCTGTCGAGCATTTCCTGGCGCGTCCTGGCTGTCTGAGCTCAAGCTGAGTATCTTATGTTATCTGACTTGCACAATAAACAATGTTTTGCTGTTGGCCAAGAGGCCCTTGATTAACTGTTTGCTCACAAGTACTTTCCTCTTTAATGTTGAACAGAAATTGTATCCTTGTTCTAAGTTTTATTGTAAACTTGGGGGTGTGCCTAATGTTTTCAAGAAATTTACCTGGAACTGTTCCAAGTATTTTAATTGGCTGGTTCATTTAAAACAGTTTAATTTAAAATTTTTAAAAAGGCCGGTGTTGTTAAGGTATTACTTCTTGGCCGGCCGCGGTGGTCTAGCGGTTCTAGGCGCTTCAGTCCGGAACCGCGCGACTGCTACGGTCGCAGGTTCGAATCCTGCCTCGGGCATGGATGTGTGTGATGTCCTTAGGTTAGTTAGGTTTAATTAGTTCTAAGTTCTAGGGGACTGATGACCTCAGATGTTAAGTCACATAGTGCTCAGAGCCATTACTTCTTGACGTTGTCTATTATTATTATTTCCTGTTTTTCAAAGGGGACCTGTTGTTACCTATAAAAAATATATGAAAATATTGTTGTCCAAGGATAAATAATGTTCAAGGGACCTAGTCCTTCCACGTCATTTCCCTCATCCCGGTAATTCACGATTTCGGTTTGAACTGATGGCGAGTGTTTTTTCTACTGAAATTATTGCTATGAAAACATCTGAAGTTGCTAAATTTCTAAAAGTGTAGTTTTTTACTTGGGATTTTTTAGTTGGGAATCGTGTTTTGGAGACGTCACATAAAACTTTCGAGGTAAGACATAACGTCCGAAGAGCTTTCATTTGCGAATATGCGTGCTCCCTCGACGCGGCGTGGCCGTGGGAACGCCACGCGTGCGATCTCACCCGGCCATCTGACGGATCTCATATTTATTACGTATGTGCTGCACCGCCGGTGGAAGTCGCTCTTTGATGTCAGCGCTGTTACTCGCGACTACGGTGGTTAGTATTCACATGCGTCCTTTCCAATAATAAATAGATTCGAGCTCAGGTAAACCTGCGTCACCCCTTTTTCTGCCTTACGGAAGAAAAAGTCTGTCTGCTGGCTTTTTGGCTGCTGGCTTTGAAGGTAATATTTTAAAGGTTATGTGGCGTCATGTCCCTCTTCAATTTCTTCTTACACGTTAGAAGTTCCTACCACTCTATTGGGATTTTGCTTATGGCACGGTCTAATAACCTAGAAAATTTTGCTCAGAATAATTTGTTCACGGTCACCTAGTCATGCCGAAATAAATGTTATTTTCACAACACACTTTCGCACAGCAAACAAGAATTTAGAGGAAAAATTACCTTCGTTACACACTGCAGTCGTATGAAAAATTCAGTATCCCAAAAACGAGAGTGCTAATCTAAGTAACTCATATTGCCTTTCGCCGACTTGTAAATCAATTGACTAAACCAGCTGTCGGGAAGTAATATAAAAACAAAGCATGTTTGGAGCATTTTATACATTGCTGGCGGTGAAAGTAGCATCCTGCACCAAGGAAAAAAACCTCAATGGTTGCTAGGAGATACACTAAGAAAATCAGATAACACTGACAAAGAGGCATCGGATTGGAGTTTAATAGTCAACATAAACGTGGAAGACTAAGAAATACTTGGAAACGCCCCATAGAAGAATTACGAAGGTCAGACTAACAATAATAGAAAAGGTATGGCAAAACACAAAAAAGCTGTATATCTGTCGAGAACATAGCGCGCATCGCTAGGAAACATTGGTGTTGATTCTGAATTTAAAAAGAATTGTTACTTAAATAACTATTTGCATTTTTGGTCAGAATTCGTGTATAGAGGTATATTTGTGGGCCAATGTGAAAAAAATGTTTGGATAGATTTCTTATTGTGCTCATTCATCCAAGGTGAGAAACTTAAGACGCTGTAATTTTCATATCCTGGAATTAAGGAAATAAACATAAGAGGTGCGAAACTTAAATTATATTTTTTATGAACAACAATTCGCAAAATGGGTTCCCTTAAACCGCGAAAAAAAGAAGGAATTAGTCTTCGTGGAACGTATTAGAAACACATTCGTTTTTCTAATGACATTGTACAGTTCCCAACTGTAAGTGCCTATAGTGAAAGAGCTTAATGTAGCAGATCTGAAGGTGACGTGAGAATAATCTGTGATTCAAACGACACACAAGCAACACACCAAAAAGAAATAGTGCAAATTAATAAAAAATTTGACAATCAGCCACTGAGCTTTCGAATTCAAGGAAATTACAGATATTGACTGAATGGTCAGTGTCGCGTTCGTATAAGCAATTTTGTCTTACACGTAACATAAATTTTAGTTTCTTATTTTTCTATGTACTCGTATCTGTAAGGTATCGCAAGAATTTTTCTTCATTGGAATTAATTTTGGACAACTTAAATCTGAACTACAGGCTCTCACACATACGTCCTTTTTAGTTTCTGGATGCAAATAGTATTTACGTAAAATTATCTTCCACTGGAACCAGTACTCTCGGACGTCCAAAATATTTTTTCAAAAACACGAACATTGTCTTAAACAAATTTAAGTTTCCGATTAATAATGGGATGCAATTAGTTTGCTAAGTAGAAATAAAAACTTCAAGTAAAAAAGTTTTACCTTGGCCGTATTTCTAGCATTTATCTATATCATATTATATAGTCCGCATATAATGTCGGAAATCGTGCTCTGCTATCCCATGCCTTACAACAGACCCAACCCAGAGGAAGACATATAGCGAAACTCGCTCAGAAATATACAAGCAAAATTCTATCAGCGATAATTTTATTCAATTCTCTGGCGCTGCGACATTACTGTGACCATGGAAAATGTCTTTGTGCAGACGTTTGCTTAAATTACGATAAACCCTGTAAAGTTTGGTGTTATTACACCAGGAGAAAAAGTAAACAGAAGTCCAATAACGTTTGGAAGTGCTTTGGTAACACTCGTGAACATAGCATATTTAAACAATTTCGTTAAATGTGAAATGATGCATTAGTAAGTCAAGTATTATTAAAAAAAATATTTTACGTAATACCAGGGAATTATTATTATTTCTTTTGAAATGGAAGACATAAGGTATCAAGTGATATTGTTTGACAGAACTTTGGAAAACATAAGACCAGACAAGACTGAGGCGAAGGAAAACATTTCCGCATAATTTCTAAAGCCACTGCAGAAAGTGGCACACACACAATTATTCAAGTTAACGTGTAGATTCTATGAGACTAGAGACACAAAATTTGATAGAATAGGTAGAATAACATTCGAGCAATCATGAAGACAGCAAATGCAGGTGAATTCAAGAACTATTGCACAATCAGCTTAACAGCTCGTGCATCCAAGCTACTGACAATAACATACAAAAGAATGGAAAAAACTGAGGATCTCTTAGAGGATGTTCAGTTCGTTTTAGGAAAGGTAAGGGCACCAGAAGACACCGCCTTAAAGTAGCACTGCCTGTACCGGCAGAGATTTCACATGACACTAACATCCAGACCTCCAGATGTCAGACACTCAGATTTGTACCAAACTTTGCATGCCGATAGAGTGCCAACCAAAAGTCCGATCTGGATTTTACTATCTGCTGTCGTCCAGCGGAACGGGCATAAACGTTAATTGAAAGTAATACCAGAACTTCATCAGGTTGCCCTCCATGGGGTGGGTGCAAGCAACGACTGTGGTTATATTGGGTTAGACAGAGCAGCAATCAGTCGTAGAATTAAGTTGCTTTAATATGACATTTACAGTCATATTATATACATGTCATATTAAAGCAACTTAATTCTACGACTGATTGCTGCTCTATCTAACCCAATACCAGAACTACCAGAGCACAGGAAAAGCATATCCGTGAGCCACTAATATGCGTAGTTCCTATGGATGTGTTGGTAGAGCATTAGATGGTCGTGCGTGAGGTCCTGGCTTCAAATACCGTTAGCGTATTTTTCATTTATTTTTTACTGTATTGTGCGGAGAAGTGTTGCATGGGACAATATGTGTGACATGTAAAAGAGCCCTTTGGAGTTTACAGTGATGTCCTCTTGGCAGTCTGCTTTTGCTTTATTTTAAGTAGTAAATCTACAGACTACATTTGTAATTTCACAGAATAAACATAAATAGTGGGAAAATAGAACAAAGAAACAATTGCGTCACACGTGTTGAAATAATAATAATACACACAATAAAACTAATAGTAGTAATAATAAACAAAATAATAAGATTAATAATACGTACATAACGTTCAAAAATCAATGTAAACAAGACTCCCCCAACCCCCCTCTCCCCTCGCACACAGTGTAATTTATTCAGGAACAAAGGCTTCACAGTAATGGTGCATTTGAGGTGTGTGAAGCAAATTACTTTCGTACACCAAGTACATTTGATGAATCCCACATTTGCGCAGCCACCCTGTATATTGCAGAATGAAAGCTCGTGTCTGAAACAGAGCTTTGTCGAACTTTCAAAGTGTCTTGGTTGATCACCGAGTTAGCCATAATCCACCTACGACGGCGACAGTTGCAGAAACGTGGAGAACACAACTGATTGTGTGTGAGGGACTGCAGCTAGAGGCTTTCCGTTGTTGCAGACAATCCCTTCCAAAAACCTTGAGCAACATCCGATATTTTATGAATCGTATGCTTGTACATTCTGAAGAAGTGATAAAGGGGTTGACAAATGGAGGTTGCTTTTGAAGAATTATGTGAATTTTGATTTTGTCTTCTGGTAGGTGATTTTCTACTTTCAGGTCACAAAGAGCACTAGTGTATTTTTGGGGCTCGTAAGAATCCAGTATTAGCAGCAGTTTCTCTGCACTGATTTGTTCCACTACCGCTTCTTGTATAAATATCCTAAACAGTTATTTAGTCATTTTTCCGGAGGAGTGAAAGTGGACCATTAAATTTGGTACTGGGACGTGGACTAACGTATATGAATACTCAAAGAACAAGGCTCTTGAAGGACAATAAACAGCTTTGGAGCAAGTCTGCCAGTCTGTGGAAGCAATGGAATAACTGTGTACGTATGGGTTGTCGTGTGAACGGATTGTGCAACCCCTACAATATCTTTAGAGCCTCTCGTTGCAAGATTGCAGCTCACAGACATCTTGTTTAATCCACTTTCGTCGGCGCTGTAGATGTTTACATCTGTGTAGGCTGTCATGAGAGCACGAGTTACTTGTTGCCAGCTCTGCACCGTTTTCTGGACGTAGTTTCTGTGCTGCATTTTCACTGTAACAAAAGATTTGACCTTACGGCTTACACTATTGTTTTTACGCTTCCAGCGCAGGACCCAACTGTCCCTGGCGTCAAACTTTGGGAAATTTAACTGTCTCGCTTTTGTGTTCGCCCACGATTTGATGTCTGCATCGTGAACACATCGACCTTCCTGGTGGCGGTGTTTGGAGGTCTCCATCACATGCATTGTAATATGCTTGTACTTCTCCTACACAGAAATTAGCTCTCCACTGTCCCATTCATGCAACATTCACCGTTCAGGACATGTAGTGCGCTGGCCGGGGTGGCCGAGCGGTTCTAGGCGCAACAGTCTGGAACCGCCCAACCACTACGGTCGCAGTTTCGAATCCTGCCTCGGGCATGGATGTGTGTGATGCCCTTAGTTTAGTTAGGTTTAAGTAGTTCTAAGTTCTAGAGGACTGATGACCTCAGATGTTAAGGGCAGTACGTATGGCGGAATTGGTCAAAAAGTGACATTTTTGGATTATTATATCTTATTAATATTTGATCTCTCCTGAATAATTTGATGCATTATTTGTCGAAAAATTCCAATTGGAAGTGTAGTTTTTATCATTTCAAAGTTGATAGTGCGTGTGTAAAATTCTGTCGTTCTGCACTAACTTGCCTAAGTATCTCTATCTCTTTAACTATTCAATCTAGAGGGCTGTGGTTTTCAGCTATTTATTCCTTGAAATCATGTTAATATTCGTGTTAAGAGGTTGGATGCACTGTGTACACAGAAACGGCGGTATGGCACATGCATTTATCAGATAGAAAGACTCTAAATGGTAAAGGAAGCCTTACAGATAAAAACATTGATGAACTCCAGCATTACTATGGAATGGCAATAAGAAACAATACACATGACCTACAAGGGATGAAACCAGCAGTGTGGGCTCCATTCTTCCACAAATCTTCCACTGATGATACACCTATACATGGTCTTCGTCCACCTGGTGCTGATTCATGGTGCAAATACCGCAAAGCTAAGGCAGCGGGTAGCGAGGAACAATTTAGGCACAAAAATAGCATACCATCTGCAGTGATGGAAGCTATTAAACCAATATATAGAGAATTAGCTCATCCTGACCTTCTTTCCAAATGTCTCCATAGTCGAACACAAAACCCGAATGAGTCTTTCAACAATGTAATTTGGACCTGCATACCAAAAAATGTCTTTGTAGGAAGGAAAACTCTATGCTTGGGTGTTTGTGATGCTGTGATAACGCTTAATGATGGTATAATGGGAAGAATTGTGGCACTGGAGGTACTTGGTATCACTCCAGGTCCCAACACACTGCAAGCCTTTCAGCGAATGGATCGACTTAGGGTCATGAAAGCCCAGCGTGCAGCAGAGGAAATGACTAAAGAAGCAAGAGGCAGGAAAAGAAGGAAGCTTCTAGGTTTGCAGGATAGTCAAGAACAGGATCCAGATAATGTTGATTATGGGCCTGGTTGTTTCTAGAAGCTGGTATGCCTCCATGTGCAAGTTAATATCAAATGAAATGTTTGAACTTGATTTGCCGGAAATGACAATTTTAAAATTATTTGACCCATTGTCTCAGGAACTCTTACAGATACATATCTCTAATTTTGCACTATGTTACCACTTAGTATACTGCAGCTATTGAACCTCCCAAAACATCTCTACCTCTAACGGTTTTTTACTTAGGGAAGAAAAAGTGGACATTTAAAAGAAAATATTGAACAACATTTAAAAAAAAAATCATAAGTAGCTAATTATTTCTGTGTACATTTTGATTCTTGTTCAGTAATCAGAAAAGGAGTGATAAGATACATCCCAAAAATTTCAGATCTCTACCTGTCACAGGTTTTGAGATAGTGGGTCATCAATATTACAAATTTAACACTGTGGGTATAGGACGTACGTACTCCCCTTAGTCCCGTAGTGCTCAGAGCCATTTAAAACATTTGAACATCTAGCGCGAAATCTGTTTTCCATTGCAGACATCGTGCGATGTGAAAATGTTTGGGTTGGCTTCGGCTGATTTTTGACGTTAAACCAGTACTTGAGCATTTCCATTTTCTCGTGTCTTGAATAAAACAGTACTGTTTTCTCCTTCTGTGGCATTTCATTATTTCCATCGGTTGAGGACTCTTCTGGCGACGATATTGAAGACACCGACTCTAGTCTATTCATCTGGTCACAAACGAACGATTCCGCTCAACCTGGTGTGCGCTCGTCGATACCTAATGTTTCCTCTTCTGTGATATTCGACGTATTCCATTGATCAGTTACGTCCAGTACGAATGCTGCACACTTTCTCTCTTCTTCAGTTTCCCTTGCTGTCCGTACACAATAATCGCTATGCAACAATTAAATGGCAATGTCAATAACGTTCCACAGATTCATCCCGCACAGCAGAAATACGTGAGCACAAACACGAGAATCTAGCCACAACACGCACATCTAATATACGCAGCGCTGCCACCTGCAGTCAATTATTATTATTATTATTATTATTATTAGTAGTAGTAGTAGTATTATGTGCCACCACTAAAACCTTCACAGTTACACTTAGTATCAAGACAACGTGAGTGTCCTAGATTTTTATCTGATCTTCATATTGAATGAGAGCAAACAATTTACGATTTGATATGCTTTGATTGTACGAGGGTTGGAAGTTTAATAGTGGCAACTATTTACTTACAGCTCGTACAAAATAGATACGTGTTTCAAAGTTTTACTGATCAAGGTAGTCATCAGCATTGTGTACAGCCCTTAGCCAGCGATGTGGAAGTCGTAGGATACTCTTAGCAGTGCCAGTTGTGTTGACAGTTCGACCAGCGCGGTCTATTGCCCGAAGAATTTGTAGCAGTTCTGAAGCGAATGCCGTGAAGTGTTTCCTTCAGTTTAGAAATCGAGTTGAGCTTACGAGGGCTTAAGTCAGGGGATTGCAGTAGGTGATATAGCTCTTAGCAGCCCCATCAGTCAAATCAGTAACAGCTTGCACTGTACGTGTTTGAGAATTGTCCTGCAAAATGATGGTCAGGTCGTGCAGAAAGTGTCATTACTTCTGTCTCTATGCTGTTCATTTTTGGAACACAATCCACGACCAGCTTAGAGACAGAAGTGATGACACGTTCTACGGGACCTGACCATCATTTTGCAGGACAATGATCAAGCACGTACAGTGCAAGCTGTTACTGATTTGACTGATGGGGCTGCTAAGAGCTATATCACCTACTGGAATCCCCTGACTTATGTCCTCGTAAGCTCAACTCGATTTCTTAACTGAAGGAAACACTTCACGGCATTCGCTTCAGAACTGCTACAAATTCGTCGGGCAACAGACCGCGCCGCTCGAACTGTCAACACAAATGGCACTGCTAAGACTTCCACATCGCTGGCAACGGGTTATACACAATGCTGGTGATTACTCTGATGGTCAGTAAAACTTTGAAACACGTATCTATTTTGTACGAGCTGTAAATAAATAGTTTCTACTATTAAAGTTCCAACCCTCGCACAATCAACCCATTCCCCAGGTGGAGGCACCATACTCTCCTCTGGCTTCTCTAGCTAGGACGAGATCACATGAGACTCTTCCTTCTACAGTTCCTTCTTGTCCAGAGCCATACACCAGCCAGTGGCTGAAGGATCCACAGGAGGCTTCTCATTGTTCTCTGTCCCTGAAACCAATTGTAGCGTACTTTGTAGGAGTTTTCGGGTAATGATCTATGCTAACGTATACGTTGCTGTCATTGCCGTCCGGTTAGGTGCTTGGCGATAGAGCTGTGTGGGTTAGCCCTAGAATTGTAACTAGATACCTTTGAACGTCTCCTTCTCTTTAAAATGCAATTATTTTAGTCATATGTGACACATGTAGTCCTTATGTAGCCATCTTCAATTTCGCATGGGTTTGCATTACCAATGCTTAAGTTCTGCTGGACACTACTAGTGGCATTGCCAATACTTTTGTTGTAATGGTGTATGTATTGTCAACTTATAGATTGATGTCACATGTTTATAGTCTTACATTTAACATATGTATTAGATTTACTTATGATTTAATTACTGGCATTTGTGTGAACTCCTCACTGGTCAATTAATAATGTGGTTTGTCTTTCAGGCGGTATGTATGGCCGGTATGTTTCTTTTGAAATTTTGATCGCGTGGAGGTATTGGCTTGTGGTGGAATGACCAAGAGGTGTATTGGTTACAGTACATTTATTCATAAGTATACGTAATTCTAGATTTCATTTCATTTTTTTGCTCACTTGTGTTTAATGCATATCATTACTTTTTGAGTAGTTTGCTAGTCAGAAAACGTTTCTGATACTTCGTGAATAGTTATTGTTGAGTCATCCTTTTATCGTGCGCTGCATCCTCACGGGCTAGTTAGTATCCCTGTGTGTTATTGTTTCATGCTGTACATGATATATGGATGCATTCGCACATAAATGTTGCTCACCATGAAAAGTTTCTTGTAGGGGTTTTTCATATGTTCTACATATGTTATGATCATAGGTGTTGTCCAATAATTGGTCCTCCTACCCGTCTTTGGCACTCATTTTACGTATATAACCTAAGTATGCTCCTCTACGGCTTACACCTCTGCAATTTATACTTCGGCACGTCAAATAGATCATGTTTCTTTGCTTGCCTTGTTTCTGAGGTTGTAGTCTCTTTCATACACTATCATTTTCTACAGTTGTTTCTTTATTCAGTAGGTTATTTCAGGGTGTGCATATTATGTATCATCTGACTGGCCAATAAAAATAAAAATCGCGGAATATTTAATGAAGTTATTAATATATAGTATATTTGTACAATGTATAGAGTGGAAATTCGTTATGGTATAGCCTACTTCAGGTATGTGACAATGGATATATCTGTTCGTTCTATCAAATGATCAATTCATTTGTAGAGCTTGTCCTTGAGTCTCATTCTGTTTTATTCCGTCATTGTATTTTATGGCTGATAAGTTGATAAAGCTATCATTACTATTCATGCATGAACATCTGAAGATGTTGCACTGAAGTGTCGAAATTGGTAGCTACACAAGAAATGACACCTTAAGGACGGCTGTAGGTGTTTCATTTTATTACAACAAAGTTAGTGTTCATTTATTGAATAATGAATTTCTCGTGACATCCGAAATTGGGTGCACAGACTCATGAACACTTTTCCACGATTTTGAGACGCTAATCAAATCAAAATGCGAAAGAAGAAAGCTGAGCAGCCAATAGCTGTTGTCTCTTCCATCGACATACTCTCTAGTGGCAGCCTTAACTCAATGACAGTGTACTGGCACCAAAACGTGGGACAGGTGGAAGACTGTTCCTCAGATCCTAGAGAAACAACATGTAAATCGTATGCATCACGCTATATTTTATTTGAACAGATTATATTCAAATAAGATAAAATGTCAAGGCAGTGAATTTCATGGTTTATTTATTTATCATCACTTGTCTCTTCAAACTTCAAACCACGTTTAATTCATAAAGTATGTGTCAACTGGCCATAGCCAGCAGGATGGCACTCATGTGAAGTGTATGTGGGAGTCCAGCTTCAGAGGCATGTGTAGCACAAGAAGGCGGACGTTCCCACGTGCGTAATTCAGGGTGTCAATCGTGCAGTCGTCTCATATACAAAGGGAATTCGAAACTCTGTGAGTGACACTGTAATGTCCTTCGGTAGCTCTGAAGTCTAGCGCAACAGCTTTGAGCGAAGACGCACACACAAAAGTGATGGACTCGCAAATTGGTGACAAACTGCAGATAACAGTATTTTTCATTCCACCTGAGTGTTTCTAGCAACCATGTCTGTTAGCACACTTTTCTGCAGATCATATCAACTTGTAGAGATATCACCAAACTTCCAATGTAAAAGAAGGAAAAGATTGTGAAATAGTATTGTCGATCTACTGTCCGTAGCAATAGGACTTAAATGCGGGAACAACATGCAGAAAGTAACACCACTGTTGAAAATATGCGTAAGTATCATATTTTGGGGGTACAAGGTAAAGCGCTAATGCTCTCGAAGTTCATTTTGACACGAAGTTGACTTTCTGGTCTCCTAAGCTGAAGGTTCAGTCCATTGTTACTGAAGAATGTCGCCTGTATTACCATGATGCGAGACTCTCGATATCAATGTTTTTTAATGTTAAATTAGAATTAAGAATAGCCACTGAAGCTAAACCTCAATGAAGATTATCAAGAAACTGAGTGCGAAAACCTGCATATTAATTTCAAGTACATTTTGAGGGTGACGGAGAGATAATTTAATGATGTTCTTTAGGTATTAGAATGCATTCACTGATTTTGGGAGTCGATAGATAAATGCAATAATAAGTTTACAAATTATCCCCAACATGGCGTATTATGTTAAAAACCAAGTCTCTGTGGGATAAGACACCAAGTACTCGCTAGGATATAGCTCAAGTTGAAGACAGAAAGACCTGGAAACCAAGCATCCCAAGTAGTTCTTTCAAAATTTGCTACAAAGACCCATTTAAGCTGGTCCTAAAAGGCAGTGTCCTTTTGGCCAGTAGATAAATTCTCTCGGGGCCAGAGTTTTTAAGCAGGACGCGAGAAGAGTAGTCACTCTAACTACTTGCCTCGTGTTCGAGAGAACTACACATGCTTTTGCGATCGCTACAGTTAGCCTGTAGCCACGTGGCCGTACAGTTTAGGCACAATGCCTGCAAAAATTTACCAGAGTACTCCAGTTCCATAGGCTTAAACGAAGGTTACTGATTTTCAACGAACGGTCATTTTAATCGTGTTACTGCTTGCTAGCCGTCATAACTGGTTTAGCTAAAATAACGATGACAGCTCGAAAGTACCGTCGTCACGGAGGCACAGGGCACTCACTGATCCAGGGTTGAATGCTGAGGAGAGGGTAAAGGGGACAAGTCAGATTTTTACTTTCTCTTCCCCTCTCCAGCCCCCCAAAATAATCTGCCATCAGTTCCACTTTTAACGTGCCACAGTTTTCTAGGATTTATTAATAATGGCCAACAGGTCAGTTGCAAATTACAGGTTTATTAAATCTTGACCGTGATTTCGACAGTTTTGGAAGTGTCTTCTTCACAAGGAATTGTACCTATTAACAAATATTACATCGTGTGTATAATAGATAAGGTATCGTTACAATAAACAAAGTTACAGGAAATGTTTACAAATTCTAGTGAAGCATACTCACGTATAATTACATTATCTATATCCATTGTGGGAGTCTTGACTGTGTAGTACATGTGCGTGCCATCCACTTGATCACCATTTAAGGTCTAAGGCGCTGCAGTCATGGACTGTGCGGCAGGTCCCGGAGGAGGTTCGAGTCCTCCCTCGGGCATTGGTGGGTGTGTGTGTTTGTCCTTAGGATAATTTAGGTTAAGTAGTGTGTAAGCTTAGGGACTGATGACCTTGGCAGGTAAGTCCCATAAGATTTCACACACATTTGTAAATTTTTGAACCATTTGAGGTACTTACACATGATTTAAGAGGGATGTCTCTCTACTGTAGAGCTTTGTCTTAAAACTTTTTAAAAATATACCACTTGACATTGTGGCCAATTATATTGTGGCATCGGATTGTACAGAGCGTAAGTATGCCACGTACAAAATTGTGATTCGTTGAAAAATAAAGGGACTAGGTTTAGATCGCCTCTGGTAGGTGGCGCTCATGGGTCCTGCATGCGCATAGCCGTAATGAGCAGCGCGTGTGATGTCCAAAGTGCATATTCATTGCTGTAATCAATATATTAATGAGAAAGTTCAAAAGGAGAGAGTGGGAGGAGGGGGTAAAAAAGTGTGCTACCTGAGTCATATGGCTAATAAAGAACCCGCAGGCTCAGGTAAACATAGCAAACTACTTACAATAGCATAAAAATGCAAGAGAAACACTTGAGAGTGTATTCGCAACTGTCAAGGAAATACTATAAATGTACAAGAGGCCCAAGACTGATGTGTTTAGTTTTTCCCTGAAATGAAGGAATACAGTAAAAGGACACACTGTGACGGAGAAACTGCAAATATTAAGACAAATTCAGACTGATGAATGAGGAAGGGGGGGAGGGGCGGCTGTATTTATATACTTTCAGTATATAATAGAGTATATTAACTTTCAATATTAATAATTCACTCGATATTAAATCAAAGTGCGCATTCAGCATTATCGGTATTTCACTTAGCACTGAGATTGTGATCACAATTCTGCAGACTACGAATATGCGAGCGTGTAAATGAGGGGACTAACTGCTGTCTCTATCAACCGTTCCCGCCAGATGTGGCCAGAGCCTCAGGCTAGTTACTGAAAAGCATTGTCTGTTGAGCGTAGCTTGTAATTTTCTTCAATTGCTTGCCATTTTTAGTGAAATGTTCTTATGTGGGATGGGGCTGCCGTTGTATCATTAATTGATATCTTTGACTCCCCTCATTATCTAGTATTTTTCCCCGGGTAAAAGAATTAACCGGTCACTTTTTGAAACCCCGTCATTTCCTCGAATGGGACACATAAGTGAAATCTGCCTCATAGGTGTCTACACCTTCCTCTGGAATGGCGCAAAAGAATGGCGCCCAGCGACGTCACCCTTCAAACAGTAAGATGTCGACACATGAGAAAAGCAGACCAGACAGCAGTAGTAAACAGAAGGTGTAGGGTGGGTTAATGATATCACATTGGCACCGAATTACAACACAATTCTGACCAACGCACCATGAACATGTCACATGTTGGAAACGTCGTCACACCTGCCTTTCACCCACATCTCACCCTTTCTCTTGACGCGTCTGCTACGGAGGTCAGTATGGAAATCACACGGCTTTTTTATTGGTGGCCGAGGGAAACATTTGACACACCACCGCTCAGTACCGACTCGATAAGGCCTCAGGAAATAGCACAAAGGAAGTCAATGAAACCAACCGCTTTTCTTGAGGTGCTCATTTCGCGGTCAAAACCGACAGTTTTCAGTGCAATGCGCAACGAAATAACGTTCTTGACAACCTTCGACAATGCTGACATCTATCGGACGATTCAAGCCTTCGTTAAGAACATCGTGGGGCACGAACCCAATTGAACGTCATCAGACCCCTTCGGAGTGTAGCGCAACCGTAATTTTTGATCTGGTATGCAGGTTGGAGCGACTAGGGACCGTTAAAAACCAATCAACGAAATTTTAGAGTGATCATAAGAAGTCGAGGGTGTTTGTGCTTTCTCAGTTGTCCTGTTTGCATTATCATATCATGGTGGGATGCGAGATTGACACGTGTATGACCTCTAAAAGATACCTCATTTCGGCAGCACCATCGACACCAGCCGGGCGTACCCATGAAGCTGATAACTGTGCGATCTGACACTGTCTGCGCGTCGGATAACACTCCCACTACATTTGTGACAAGAACACAGTATGTGACTGAGATAAGTTACTAATATTTGAGGAGTTGGAACTACTAGCTGGTTAATTACATATAACGACCTGGTAAAATGTAATTTATTAACACTAATCAAAGAGAAATTGTCACTGAAAACACAACTGACCTTGGATTAATTTTAATATGAAAATAACATTTGGGTCGCCACAAGCTAGCTATCGCTGGAAGTTCGGCCATTTCACTGAAGATGACTGACGTAACGTGAAATTCCACTTGAGTTTGCAAAAGTGGCCAGTTGGAATACTGTAAAACAAAATGAAAAACAGACTCAGAGCAAAAAGAAACAGGGAGAAAATCAGAAACAAACAGAGATGAGTTAGGTTCGACAGACTGAAAGTTCGTAACGAAACACCTTTAAGAGATCGCGACTTGCATTTAGATAATATACGACTTTAGACAAACGTAGAGAAAGTTGATGTCCAGTCCTTTCCATAGGTTTTCAAGTTTATAAGACGTTTTGTGACACATTATTTACTGTTTTTTGAACTTGTTCCAAAGTTACCCCTTTGCTTCTAGTAAACTAGGAAGGACTTTTCCAGATATTGGGAGCTTAGTGAGCGGAATATGTTGTCACTGTATTCATATCGTGCCTTTGTCAGGCAGAGTCCTGTTGTACATCAGCTGATACTGACACCCTGCAAAGAAAAAATACCGAAATTGAAGTATTTTTTTCATACTCGTAAAAATAGAGAGAAAATGGATAGTAAATACTCTCCAATAATCTGCTTGTCTGATCAAATAATGGTTCAAATGGCTCTGCGCACTGTGGGACTTACCATGCATGGTCATCTGTCCCCTAGAACTTAGAACTACTTAAACCTAACTAACCTAAGGACATCACACAACACACAGTCATCACGAGGCAGAGAAAATCCCTGACTCCACCGGGAATCGAACCCCGGGAACCCGGGCGCGGGAAGCGCGAACACTACCGCACGACTACGAGCTGCGGACTTGTCTGATTAGTGTTGGTAAAATCCTAGTTGAACATCAGTAACAATTAGAACGTCTGGTTTCGAAAAGTGTCTGCGAAGCCAAGGTTTCTTCGGCCGTCGTTGTTTTTTAAACCAATTTTGTCACTTTTGATTGACGAATTCCACGTTTATTTTTAAGAGCCAGCTATGAGAAACATTAAATTCAAAATCTGTAAATTGTTGTGCTGCTGCTAAAGCCCACTGTTGTCTATTCAGAACAGTCTATTGTTAACAATTCCCACGGGCTTAAAAAAATCATATGTCCAGTAACTGATTGTTGGGTACTTACCAAAATGATTGCCTGATTTTTTATTTCTTGTTCCCATTGGGACAAAAATGGTTCAAATGGCTCTGAGCACTATGGGACTTAACAGCTATGGTCATCAATCCCCTAGAACTTAGAACTACTTAAACCTAACTATCCTAAGGGCAGCACACAACACCCAGTCACCACGAGGCAGAGAAAATCCCTGACCCCGCCGGGAATCGAAAACGGGAACCCGGGTGCGGGAAGCGAGAACGCTACCGCACGACCACGAGCTGTGGACTCGGGATAAATATCCTTCCTTTTTTAACCGGCTGCATCCTTTTTTTTGCATTGTTTGTACTTTCCACGTGGGGAAAAAATGGTTCAAATGGCTCTGAGGACTATGGGACTTAACATCTGAGGTCATCAGTCCCCTAGAACTTAGAACTACTTAAACCTAACTAACCTAAGGACATCACACACATCCATGCCCGAGGCAGGATTCGAACCTGCGACCGTAGCGCCTAGAACCGCTCGGCCACATCGGCCGGCCCACGTCACAATATTCACTTTCATGAGCAAGTTAATCAGTCACAAGTATTTTTTCAGCCAGCATAATCATTGTTCGTTCGTAAATTTCTTCATCCATAATATTTGCTTCACGAGAAACTGAGACAGTGAAGATTATGATGAATTAGTTATTTTCAGCAGCGAAGCTTTCGTAATAAACGACCAAACCTTTCTCACCTTCGGCGTAATGAATCTTGTCTGATTTCATCTGCGCCTTCTGATACTTTCGCGATGTCTTCATTAACAGGAATTTTTAATTCATAATATTTTAAACATTCTGGTAATATTTCGGAATACAGAAGGCTCCAATATCTGCAAAATTCAAGAATGAACTGGCACGTTAGTTAGAATATTTAGAGAATAAGGGTAGGTAAAACTGTACATATTGTATTGTACCAGTTAGGGATCATTGGTCGATTAGTTCTGAGAGGGTATTGACGATTCCTGACCATCTGCCTATTTTTATGTACAGTACTACAACAACAATACTCTACTCTTCCATGTAGAAACTGGTTCCTCAAAATTACAACGAATTTGTTAACCTCTCCACAGCTTACAATAGTCAAATTTGTAATAACGTTTTAATGACATTAGTAATCAAAGCTTTAATTTACCTCCATTAAAATGCATTTAAAACTATTCAATATTTTAAAAATGAAATACTAATTTTAATTCACAATTTATATTAGTAAGCTGTAATAGTCATTTCATAGAAAAAATAATATTCTGATAAGCAGCCCGGGGGTAGCCGTTCGGTCTAGCGCGCCTTTCCACGGTTCGAGCGGCTCCTCCCGTTGGAGGTTAGTCGTCCTTCGGGTATGGGTGTGCGTGTTGTACTTAGCATAAGTTAGTTTAAGGTAGATTAAGGAATGTGTAAGATTAGGGACTGATGACCTCAGCACTTTGATTCCTTAGTACTTACAACAAATTTCAAAATTTCAAATATTCTGAAAATGTTTTAGACAACTAACTTTACTTAAAAGTAGTTATAATTTTTAAAACAATTAAAATGCTCAATAAAAAGTAACCTCATAGTAGGATCGAAACTGGGTCGCCTGTGTGGTAAATGAGCCTGCACTAGGTGCAACCATCTCGCTATGCTGCCATAGCATATACATTAACTGGTATGTGAGCTGCGTGTAAAGCTTTAGAGCCGTTTTTCTCGGAATTATCTGGCTAATGTGCATTTTAATTTTTACGGGTGTAGACCCTTGACGTATCCTACTAACCTGCGACGTCTCATCCCCAAGTGAATTTCCGAGACAGAAGGTCCTCTTGTGAAGTAAGTGTCCTTTACAATTCCCCCTAACTTCCCTCATAAAGTATGTTGAAGTGCTCTCTTCCTGTTGCTGTGACCAATCGCGGGGCGTGGCGCGAACGCCCATCCAGTGGCAGAATTATAACAGCAATTTTTGCTCCCACGAAGTTTAAAATTCTGGGCTGGCATATCCACAGGCTACCATGGGTGGAAAGAGTACTGAAAATTGGTTCTAGTGTGCTATGGAATGTCTCGAGCGTGACATAACAGGTGAGTAAAAATTAAATGGAAAATCTGGGCTACAGTTTTCTAGCATGTTGCGATAGATGTTATCGCATCTTCCAGAAACCCACTTCCCAGAGCAGCAGAAACAGTCCCTGTCTAACAGAACGTCCAACCACAGAGTTGTGTTATTCAGAGGCTGTACGGTACCTAGGTGGCCTTGGAACCAGCTATCTCTTTTAAGATAATTAGTGTAGACAGCCACAAAGGGCCCTCATTGGCGTAGCAGTGGGCACTCAAGGACTGGAATACTCAAAAACATTTAGACAAATAGTTTTTGCGTTGATCAGAATCCAGAAGAATTTGCTAGTGAGTTGTTACTGCAGAATACTTCTGTGATAATTGTAAAGGTCTACAGATCCAATCTAGGAAACTTTGAGCTATTTACGAGAAATCTAGATGCATCCGTCAGATAAGGAGAAACTGTTAGTAGATAGTTGGGATTTTAATGTAATTTCTTAAAACATGTGGACAGGAAAAATGAACTAGAATTATTATTTTGTTGCTAAAATCTTATTTCGATAGTCAGTTTTCCACCTCGTGTGCAGCAAGATAGGACACCAACAACATTTTTATAAACGTAGCCCAGGCTGAAAAAATTAAATTGTACCAGTTGGTAATGGACTATCTGATCATGATACACAATTAATAAAAATAAATAGCATGACACCTTACAACCCAGAGGCATGGTCATACAAAGCAGTGTGGGTTAGTAATAACAGATTTCAATGTTTCAAGACTGAGATAAAAGGAGGTGGTATGGGATGATGCATATGTCGAAAGAGATGCTAATGCTAAATTCAGTTTATTCCACAGAAAATTTGTGTCAATATCTGGAAGTTGCTTTCCTAAAAAAAAAATTCAAAAGATCCACTAAGAAAAAGGAGTTAGCCATGGATAACGAAGGGAATTAAAATCTCCTATAAGAGGAAGATAGAAGTTTATGTAAAGGCCATAGTAAGTAAAGATCTGACATTACTTACACACTACAAAAAATACTGTAGTATTTTAAAGAAAGTCATTAAAATGTCCAGAAGTATGATTGCCCTGGCAGAAATAAATAATGCAGATGATAAGATTAAAACTACACTCCTGGAAATTGAAATAAGAACACCGTGAATTCATTGTCCCAGGAAGGGGAAACTTTATTGACACATTCCTGGGGTCAGATACATCACATGATCACACTGACAGAACCACAGGCACATAGACACAGGCAACAGAGCATGCACAATGTCGGCACTAGTACAGTGTATATCCACCTTTCGCAGCAATGCAGGCTGCTATTCTCCCATGGAGACGATCGTAGAGATGCTGGATGTAGTCCTGTGGAACGGCTTGCCATGCCATTTCCACCTGGCGCCTCAGTTGGACCAGCGTTCGTGCTGGACGTGCAGACCGCGTCAGACGACGCTTCATCCAGTCCCAAACATGCTCAATGGGGGACAGATCCGGAGATCTTGCTGGCCAGGGTAGTTCACTTACACCTTCTAGAGCACGTTGGGTGGCACGGGATACATGCGGACGTGCATTGTCCTGTTGGAACAGCAAGTTCCCTTGCCGATCTAGGAATGGTAGAACGATGGGTTCGATGACGGTTTGGATGTACCGTGCACTATTCAGTGTCCCCTCGACGATCACCAGTGGTGTATGGCCAGTGTAGGAGATCGCTCCCCACACCATGATGCCGGGTGTTGGCCCTGTGTGCCTCGGTCGTATGCAGTCCTGATTGTGGCGCTCACCTGCACGGCGCCAAACACGCATACGACCATCATTGGCACCAAGGCAGAAGCGACTCTCATCGCTGAAGACGACACGTCTCCATTCGTCCCTCCATTCACGCCTGTCGCGACACCACTGGAGGCGGGCTGCACGATGTTGGGGCGTGAGCGGAAGATGGCCTAACGGTGTGCGGGACCGTAGCCCAGATCATGGAGACGGTTGCGAATGGTCCTCGCCGATACCCCAGGAGCAACAGTGTCCCTAATTTGCTGGGAAGTGGCGGTGCGGTCCCCTACGGCACTGCGTAGGATCCTACGGTCTTGGCGTGCATCCGTGCGTCGCTGCGGTCCGGTCCCAGGTCGACGGGCACGTGCACCTTCCGCCGACCACTGGCGACAACATCGATGTACTGTGGAGACCTCACGCCCCACGTGTTGAGCAATTCGGCGGTACGTCCACCCGGCCTCCCGCATGCCCACTATACGCCCTCGCTCAAAGTCCGTCAACTGCACATACGGTTCACGTCCACGCTGTCGCGGCATGCTACCAGTGTTAAAGACTGCGATGGAGCTCCGTATGCCACGGCAAACTGGCTGACACTGACGGCGGCGGTGCACAAATGCTGCGCAGCCAGCGCCATTCGACGGCCAACACCGCGGTTCCTGGTGTGTCCGCTGTGCCGTGTGTGTGATCATTGCTTGTACAGCCCTCTCGCAGTGTCCGGAGCAAGTATGGTGGGTCTGACACACCGGTGTCAATGTGTTCTTTTTTCCATTTCCAGGAGTGTATATGGGACATTGTCAAATGGAAGAAAGGACAGTCGGTCAGTGTCAAGATTCCATAACAAACTGTATGACACTGTTGTGACTGATAATTCACAAGTTGCAAGTACTTTTAAAATCACTTTCTAAATATAGCAGAAAATATGGGATTAAATGGTTCAGTTGAAAAAGCAAGAGAAGGTATTAAAAATGTCATTCCAAAAAATTTTAAGCAACTAGAAGTAGCACTAACATCTTTCACTGAAATTAATAAAATCATAAAAATTCTACAAAAAAAAAAATAACAGCTTTTGGGGTGGATGGAATTTAGAACAGAAATCTGAGAAGTTGTTCCAGCTTAGTAATTAATGTTACTAGTGATACATGGAATGCATCACTGGCGCATGGAATTTTTCCAGGCAGGTTAAAATATTCAATTGTATCAATTATTATACCATTTCATAAGAAAGGTGACAAGACATACTTAAACAATTATCATCCTATTTCCTTAAATCTTTTTTCAAAGTAGTCGAAAAAGTAAAATACTTAAGAGCAGTTACACACTCAAGTCGAAATGTCGGCAGCTCGTGGTCGTGCGGTAGCGTTCTCGCTTCCCGCGCCCGAGTTCCCGGGTTCGATTCCCGGCGGGATCAGGGACTTTCTCTGCCTCGTGATGACTGGGTGTTGTGTGATGTCCTTAGGTTAGTTAGGTTTAAGTAGTTTTAAGTTCTAGGGGACTGATGACCAAAGATGTTAAGTCCCATAGTGCTCAGAGCCAAAGTCGAAATAATTTACTAAGTATGTCACAGTTTGGATTCTACTGTAGAAAGCTTGCTCGACTGAGAATGTTACTTGTACATCCAGTCATCCAATAATGCAAGTCTTAGATAGTAATATATCAGCTTTTGGTATGTTTTGTGATCTCTAAAAGGCCTTAGAAAGTGTAGGCGATAATAATCTCGTAGAAAAACTCAAATTTTATGGTACTCGTAGCTTTACACACAGCTGGTTTGAATCATACTTAGCAAAGAGAATGAAAAGGATTATGCCGAGTAATTCAGAGAATATCGGAAAGGTAGAAAAATTTTAGTGACTGGGGTAACACTACAGAGAGAGTCATGCAGGTTTCAATTTTGGGTCCTCTCCTATTCCTTACATATATGATTGACCTTCCACTTAACATTCAGTAAGCATAATTGGTACTTTTCGCTAATGATAATAGTGTTACAACAAACTGCATTACAGAGAAAGCAACAGAAGAGTTAGTGATATTTTCCAAACGATTATTAAGGGGTTTTCTGAAAATAGACTCTTTAAATTTCGAAAATAGGCTATATTCAGTTCTGTACAACAAATTGTCATACTGACAATTGATGCAGCACATGAGCAGGAGTCATTAAGCAGGATAGAACGCGTCTAATATTTGGGCGCATATATTGATAAAAATTTGAACTGGAAGAAGCATATTACCGAGCCTCCGAAACAATTGTTCAGCTACTTTTGCTGTTGGTGTAATTGCTAATTTGGAAACACACATAAATCTCCTGGCATATTTTGCATACTTACATTCAAAAACTTCTTACCGAATAATTTTCTGTGGCAACTCATCACTTAGAAAGTATTGATTGCACACAAGCGAGCTGTAAAAATACGTGGTGTTCACACACAGCTGTCATGTACGTACCTCTTCAATGAGTTAGGCATTTTAACTGTTCATAAATTTAAACTACATTGTCTATGGATTGTAGCGATCTGATGCTAACTTTGATTAAAACAACGATCGAGGTATCATACGAAGAACTGAGGAGCCACCAGCACCAGCAAGGGGGCCCAAAAATCAAAGCCGAATCTGATAGTAATAAACAAAAGTTATTGCAATTTCGACTATTGTTTTAATCAAAATTTTAACTATTCCGTCGCAGTTCATATTTTGGCTAATGAAATTCGTCATAAATAATACGTCATAATTTGAGAAGAACAGCGATGTTCATGTCGAAAACACTAGAGGGAAAAATAATTTTCATTACCTGTTTTCAAAGCTACCAGTGACTTAAAGCGGAGTTCAATAAGCAGCAATAAAAATTTTTGATCATTTGCCGAACAACATAAAATGTCTGACAGCAAAGCACGTTTCGAGTCTAAAATCATTTCTCCTTGACGACTCCATCCACTCCCCTTAAGAATTTCTACTTAAAAACTGGCAGCCAGTGAAAAAAATAAATAAAATTGTTTTTAAGTGTCGTATGGGTAGGAATAAAATGTGTTCATTAATTCTGGCACTAAACATGTATGCATATCCTGTAAACTAAATCGTTCCACATCATTCGATAGAAGGAACCGTTCGAATGGTCTATGGAACATTAACTAACAGACTAACTAATTGATCAACTCATTTGCATGCAGAATCCCATATTTGTCTTCCCCAAAGCAGAGTTTAGGTGTGAATAATATGAAGGTAATGACTGTAGTATGTTTGATCGTATAATGAGAAAGAAAGGAAGGAGTCGTTAATCTATATTCCAATTACTATCATCCCCTTGGAGAGTCAAGTTGACATATCGAATGAAGCAGAAAGTCAAATGAAAGTTAACCTGTCTGATAATCTCGAAAATGGACTGCTGACTCTCACTGTATCTGTGCAGAACCTACCCATGTCATATTCCTAGGTGTCAGTCCCTTTACACCCCTCAGCTGCTGTTGTAGCTTCTGCTTATGGCATGAAATTCTGAGAGGTGTCGAAAGGGTTGCCTACCCACAGGTGATTAAAATTGGTCGAGGGTTCTCTCCGTACAGGTACATTTTAAAGTGTTCAACAAAAGTATGCGGATGGCAGCGGTGGTGTTGTGGAACTGGGGATATTTATTTGTGTCCCCCCCCCCTCCCTCCCCCCATACTGTTCTGTCACGCCACAGGAGGCCGCGAAATGGGGGGAATAAAAAAAATCCTTTATTGGTTTGTATCACGCACAAATTTCGTCTAATGGTTTTGAACAGTTACTAGTGGTTCCACCTAGTATACCAGAGCAAATATTGCTGTCGTGGTACACTCACGAGTTCAGTTCACACTCAATGTGGTTGCAGCCCCACAATGTCCGTAGAGAAGGACTGGGTCATCCAGTGGGTGTCAGCAGTGTCAAAGGACGTTAAGAACGTCGTTCTGTTGCACTCCACACTGCAAACTACCATTTTCGACCACAAAATGTGTATAGATGGACTCCTCAGGGGGAAGGGATGGTTTCGTTCACGTCCTGTATCACACTTCCTGAGACATTTTTGTGTCGTCGATTCTGAGCTGCGGTGTGTCCGAAATGATCTCCTCGGCCACCCACAAGAAAACCGCGTGATTTCAGCGCTGGGCGTCCGCAGTTTTGATCTCCATCGCAGGGCCACGAAGAGAACGGGCGAAATGTCTTAAAAAAGAGTGTCACAACTTTCTCAACGTGTGAAACGTCCAGGGTGGCATGGGGCAGGAGTGCAGTGAAATTTGTTGCCAGTGTGACATCCTTAACCCCGTTAAACTTAAACTTCTCAGCTCTGTCCTTCCTTGCTTGCTTGCTGTTTGGTGCTTCGCCAAGTCAGAGGGTGGCGTCGCAGGGTGCCACGCTTTAGCACCATTACAGAGGAAGGTGATAGGCACCTTTGGAGCCTAATTTCAAACTTCTGCGTTGCAGAAGGAGAAATGACTAATCAATGCTTTTGCGAAGTGTGTTCCCTGTGATTTGTTGTCTCCAATTAATCGAGCAATAGCTGCCGGATACACTCTATGATCGTACTGAACAACGTAAGCACTCTTTCTTACCTAACTCATTGCGTTTATATTCGTCAAACGCTGGCTTCTTTGTGTTTGTAATTGGAAAATTCATTATATCTGTATATTTGAGGCGGAATACGACTCATGAGTGACGTTGGAAGCTCCCCACATGTCTTTATTTCTAACAATAGCTTTAACTATCTTACTTGCGCTTAAGAAAAGTCGGGAATTAATTGCACGTTTCAGTAGAAAATGAAAACTGTTGTCTATGTCACAGCCAGGATTGGAAACAGGTCCAGGCTTCCAGATTATTATGGTCTATAGCACAGCAAGGAGAGCATGTTTAGTGACTAGAGCCACCGGCGTTCTACGTAACCTCCCCACTAAGACGCTGATGAATCACCTGTATAAAATGTACTTTGACAATGAGCTTCAGTTTTATGGAAACGTCATTCGACAATTTTCTATTAACAGAAGTTTCACTTTGCAGTCGAATACAGAAGACACCGAGGCAGTCTTTCTCTTGGTCCGTTTAGTTTCTTCTAGGCATACTAGGATGTTTCTGTAGGCCCAGAAATATGATTCAAATGTCGACATAGCCAAGTAAGGGAAATGTAATGAGAACGGTGAGATAATTCATAAAGCGTCACACGACATTCTCAAACCTAAAGCTAACAACCCGCATGAACCAAACAATATTATCTGTGATAATCGGCATGAGTTTCCAGTAGTAGAATCTGTGAAACATCTTTCCAGCTTTCTAAAACACCTAAATGTTATTTCGTAACAAGCACTGATAAGGAAATTTTATGACAGGACACAACTTTGGTTCGGTTGGTGAAGCGTGCCCACGCGGCGGTTGCCCGCCGAAGGCACGAGTTTGGGTTCAAGTCACAGTCCAGGACATAGTTGTCACATACAACCATCACTGGGTACAGACTACAGAGTCCCCATTATCCTAGATGGAAAATTATCAGCAGACAATCAAGTCACTTAGGAGTGCCATTGAGAGTGTTAGAGAAATAGTCCCCTTCAATCCGTATATTATAAATTGATCACATAACACCTAAATATTGGTAACCTTTACTTGTCTTTCAAATATAGTATTACAAAAACGAAGAAGTAACAATAAAACAATAAATCAAGAAAGGATTATTTCTGATATCTCATGGTGCGAAGTTTGCTCGCTGTATTATCATTAAGGAACTTACGGACTTCGTCTTTCAGATTTGATATGAGGAACGTGATATCCACTTGTTCAGAGCATCTTCGACTTCCCTTACAGTCATTAGACAATTACAGCCCGTTTACGGGATTCAATCAGGGAGCATATATTCAAGTGCATAACCTTTAACAATAAAATAAATCGCTTCATGAAGAGATCTGTAATTCTTACGAAGACTCCTCTGGGTTCATATTAGTGTAGAGAGTCATGCGTTTACAATAAAGATAAGGAGTGATCCAGTCCGAAAAAGTAGAGCCGATTTTAATGATTCATCAGCTACAAGCTCTAGGATAGCAGTGAGTTACTCGAATATTATTCACATCGATGTGTTCTTCGAACAACAGAAATTTGCAAAACAAAAACAAGATACCAATACAAGACAAAACGTTGGAATACCATCCTGATTCGTTTCATACACTTCATCACAGAACGTTTTGCTCTCCATTATCCTCGACCCTCCGTGTCTGAGAATTGTCAGCCTGCCTTTCATGTCCTAGAACAGTGGTTGGAGCAAAAGCAATTATCTTTTACTATACACCACCGGGAGCCATATAATGTTCCATTCAGCAACTAGGAATTCGTCAGCGTCCTAGTCCACTACCACGATACAGCACTAGGGCCGGACAGTATCCACAACCAAATGATCAAGACCTATCAGTGGGCTGCCAAAGTCATAAACTTGCCGCATTTGGAGCAATGGCGAGTTCTCATTGCAATGGCGAGAAAGCATCATCGTCCCAGTACTAAACTAGGTAAGCGCTCTCTATAGGTGGACAACTCTTGCCGAATTAGTCTGCGTTGGCTCCTTGAGTCTTGAGGTCTTCCGGCTCTTTCCTTGTGTGGCTTTTCGCAGAGGCCGTTCCACTACTGATAATCTGGATTACCTAGAGTCTGCTATCCTAACAGTATTTGTCCGGCGTCATCACCTTATACCCGTCTTCTTCGAACTGCAAAAGGCTTATGATACCACATGGCGACACCAAATCCTTGCCACCTTTCACGAGTGAGGTCTCCAGGATCCGCTCCTGATTTTATCCAGAACTTCCTGTCGCATCACGTTTTCCGGGTGCGAGTTGTTACTTCCCACAGAACCCCCCTCCCTCCCTCCTATATCCAAGAGAATGGGGTCCGGCAGGGCACTGTACTGAGTGTCTCTCTCTTCCTAGTAGCCATCAGTGGTCTAGCAGCAGCTGTGGGGAACTCGGTATCACTCTCCTTGTATGCTGCCGGCTTTTTCTTCTACTATTGCTAGTGATGGTGTCGCTGAACGACGACTGCAATGCGCCATAAGAAAGGCACAAGAATGGGTCCTCACACAGGGCTTTCGATTTTGAGCAGACAAAACTTGCGTTATACACTTCTGCCGCCGTCGTACCATTCACCCACAACTAGAACTTTGCCTCGCTCTCCAAATACTCAATGTGGTGGAGACTTTTCGCTTTTTAGGACTGGCCATCGATTCTCAGTTGAAGCGGATTCCCAATCTCCGCCAGATTAAGTGAAAGTACCGGCTGCATCTTAGTTGCACCAGCTAGGGTGAACATATCACTACCTTTTTGCAGCTTTACAAAGCCCTGATACAATCCCGTCTTGATTATGGGAGTCTGGCATATGGTTCAGTATCGCCCTCAGCATTGCAAATACTGGATCAGTTACACCACTGAGGGGATCGACTTCAGACAGGAGCATTTCAAACTAGCCCTGTGAACAGCTTACTCATAGGGGCTGTTCCCTATACGTCCTTGAACAATCTGGACGCTCAGTGAGCTTCGTCTGGAGCCTGGGCCATGTTGGCATCATAGGGTCTGAACTCACTGATAGCCTGGTCAAACTGGCTACCAGTAAACAGACCACTGAGATCTGTATTCCGGAAACAGACTTCCGATCGGTATTACGCCATCAAGTGTAAGGAACCTGGAATACAGAATGGCTGTCTCTGACTTCACCAAACTACAGGTGACGAAGGAAACTATGAACCTGTGGAGGTTCTCCATTCAGGCCTGTCGCAAGGACTTTACCGTTCTTTGTCGCCTCTGCATCGGCCTACTTGGTTGATTTATGATCACCTCCGCCTTGATGATCCAGCCCACAGTTGTTGTGGTTCTAGTTTGATGGTGGTCCACATTTTGCTGAACTGTCCCAACCTAGCCACCCTGTGACGGACTCTTCATCTCCTTGACTCGCTACCCCTGGTGTTAGGAGACGATGCCTCAGCAGCTGATTTTGTTTAATGTTTTATTTGTGAAGGGGACTTTTACCACTCTCTTTAAGGGAGGGCCACTCAACTTTATCGGCCCATTGACTCGTTGACAGAGCACTCTGTTGCCTCATCTGTCCAGACAGGACTGCAGCTGTCTATGCTTGATGGTCCAACCCGGTTCTCACCCTACCCGCTCTTTTACTCTTCTTGTTCTTCTTCTTGTTCTTCTTCTTTTTCTTGTTCTTCTTGTTCTTGTTCTTCTTCTTCTTCTTCTTCCAACCCCCCCCCCCCCCCCCAACTTTCACTCACGTGGTCTGTTAGACCTGTTCATCTTTTGTACCTCTTTACTTCTCTTGCCCTGTCAGAGTTGCTAGCCTTTCCTAGACAATATCCGAATGGGTACCTCTGGTAAGTGACAGGGGCTGTGGGATGTATGTCTCCTCATTTCTCTCTACTTTAGGCGGCTTCCAACCGCTCCCTGGATGGGGAATCTTGCCTGCCTTTCTTCCTCTGTCTCCCCTTCTTTTTGTCGCTTAATTCACCTTCGTTCACCTTTTGCAGACCTTGGGTTTTCTTCCGCTTGGTTTTGCGCGGAAGGCTATCTCAGATCTACAGTCATGTAGACCTGCCTGTTTCTTAAAAACAAACTATAAACACTTAATGTCACCATAACTGTACATCGCCTAAGGTAATTTAATTTTATTTCCAACTTAGAAGCTGGAGGTTGATTCTTGAGCCGTCACAAAATGTCAGATTGTTAATGGGTTACTACGCAATGAAACTGACGCACATCATTAGAAAAAATTATAAATCATTCCTTTCTTTTCTGCACGGAAGTTGAAAGTAATCATCATTGACATTAATGAATGTTTACTTTACGCTTACGTAAATATATGGCTATAGTTAACGCAGATACAGTATAGAATGATTTTATGAGTCTAAATCTTATTGTTCGTCCATGTAGATCTCCAACTTTTTGTTGTAAGATTATTCGGAAACTCTGTGCCAATGGCAGTACATTCAGATAGGACTGTCAGACTACTCCGGTATGGAACCGAATAAATAAATATCATAAATTTCCATTTTAGATTGATGTGTTCGCCTTAAACAAGCTGAGAAACGCCCATAGATCTAGAAACCCGAAATATTATCTAAGGTTCAGTTATGTGTGATACATGCATATTTCAGTGTGTGTTGCTCATTCAAAAGATTGTATGGAAAAGATAAATGCCAGACGCAATATTTGTAAGAACGAAGATTAAGTTAATGTTTATTGAAGGCAGCAGTTGTGTGCAAATGCCTTAGAAATTTACTTACTTGAAAAACGTCGTCTACATCCGCATAGTAGGTATTAAGCTCTCAGTTCTCAAGAAGTTGCCGTGAGAGACACGGTTCGCGTTGACGGGCCAGTTAATCTTCCCTTGCATATGTATGCGTCCGGTTAATTATTTTCGCGTTACGGTTAATGAGCCCTTAATGCTGCATAACCACAACATTAAAAGTACGATGTCCTCTGAACGAACACACAGGTGGTCGCTGGCAGTAGCTTGCGGGTTCACTGTGTTTTCTGTTTAATAACTCTAAGTTGTTGAATGAAAAATGGCTTGGACGAAACAAACAAATGAGGGCTAGTCCGTACAAGAACCGACTTTTTGGATGTAATACACCGAAATTGTCAGCATACCGTTTACTGCCTGGTGGTAATAGTTATCTAGAAAATATGGCGAGGTAGACAAAAGCCACCGAAATTTAATTCTGCGCAGATGGTTATGAGTACACTGAAGCATCGCTAGGTGTCTCGCCAAGCATTCTTCTGGGATTAGTGTGCTGATTGGCTGTGGGCTTGAGTGGTTTGGTTGGTTGATGGTGAACATAGTTTCATTATCGTACGTCCTTCAGTTTGCGGTTTTGCGATGGCTGACTACTGTCTGTGTAAAGTTTTGTTTCAAACTAGGCAAACCGATGCAGAAAAGCACCAAATATTGAAGCAAGCTTTTCAGAGACATTAGTACATGTTACACACTTAACTTACGTGTGACATAAGCGTTTAAAAATCTGGCGGACATAGACTAACGATAAACGCTCTTCCGGTTGTCCGCCAACTGGCAAAACAGCAGAAAGTGTTTAGGAAATGAGAGATCTCATCCTGCAAGACCGTACGCAAATGATTCACCAACTTGGGAATAAGTTATAGTACGTATGAACGAATTAGGCGAAATGAATTAACGTCAGCTAAATTGCGGCTGGGTTTATGTCACGACTACTTCAAGATGTCCTCATTGATTTGTTTTATACATGTTGATGGTATTGTCCATAGAGTTAACCTTCCCTAGTCCGAAGGTTATTAAAGAGTTCTGTCACGATATTCTAATATGTTTGAAGAAGGACATGCGAAGAAAACTACCACTGAAATGACATACAACTGTCCGAGTACGTCACCATGAAAAGGTACGACCGCATACCGTGTACATTAATCAAGAAGTTACGGTTAAAAGTACATCACAGCTAAAACTCCCTATGCTCACCAGACATAGCGCTGTGTGACTTCTTCCCCTTTCCGAAGATGAAAATTTAATGGAAGGGGGAAACATTTAAGACAGTTGAGGACATTGAAGCACAATGGTAGAAGGCATTAAAAATTTTAACATACACATTTCCAGGATGTGTTTCGAAAGCGGCAGCAATATTTTGAAGGTGGTGGTGGTGGGTGCAGAATAAGATCTGTATAAGACGCAATAATTTTCATCGATATATTTTTCGGAAACTTCTGGATACCAGCTCATAAAAAAGAAGACTTGGTGCTTCAACGTCCAGCCACCTGTCATCGATAAGCCTGAATCTTCCAGGCAACTGTGGATGCAGCGGGCATGAAGCTGACCATTGAAAACTGCCTCACACCATTAACGGCACAGGCGCTCAGTGATGTCCTGGCACTCAGTTCCCACTATGAATAAAATCTATTGCAAAATAGAAATTTTTGTCTCGTGACTACTTGAACGTCATTGTAGAAGATGACCCGAGTTCCCACGTTGAGCCACCAACATCGTTCGTTACGACTGCAGTTGGCACGGGTTTACCAGAATACGACTGTGGATCAATGGAAACGTCTCGCCTGGTCGGATGAATCGCGTTTGTTGTTACACCCGGTGGATGCTGCCCTTCGGATGGTCGGCAGCTCGTGGTCTACTGGCTAGGATCATGGGGTCTCGCGTTCGATTTCCGAACGGGTTGGGGATTTTCTCTGCCCAGGAACTGGGTGTTTGTGTTGTCTTCATCATTTCATCATCATCATTGTGACAGAGGCTCAATTGGATTGTGTAAAAATTTGGACTGCGTAAATATTAGGACTTTGTGTCGCGAATGATAGAAAACAGAGTTAAAAATCAAGTAAGATGTAGGCTTGGAAATTCTTGCTACCAGCGAGGTGGACGTGACTGGACGTAGCTTATCTGTAATGTTTACTCTATTCCGCATCTCAAGGCTCGAGAGGCGTTACAAGCCGCAACCCTTGCACACAGCGAACATAGCGGAGTACGGCCTGTTCGTCACGTAGGCATCACGTGCTGCCGCATGACACACACGCAATGCTCGAGAGTACTGGAAACTTCTAGAACAAGTGGTGCCGGGTGATCTACCATCAACAAAAAGCCGCCACAGTGTTGCGGCAGTGATGGCAGTGATGGAGCAGCTGGTCAGTCCGTCAGATAAGGTTTAGTTGGAGTTATGATGCCGTGAGATTGTAGGTCAGTGCTGCATAACCACGAGGGGACCTAGACTTATTTCCATGTAGTCAACACTTAGTCTGGTGAGCCCGCCTCTGCTATATTGGGACTTACTCAGGGAGCTATGAGTACACTACTAAGAATGCAGTTAGTAGACTTTGTATACAGGGTCTTACAAAAATGTACGGCCAAACTTTCAGGAAACATTCCTCACACACAAATAAAGAAAAGATGTTATGTGGACATGTGTCCGGAAACGCTTAATTTCCATGTTAGAGCTCATTTTAGTTTCGTCCACCTAAGCTCAATGCAGTACGTTATCATGATTTCATACGGGATACTCTACCTGTGCTGCTAGAACATGTTCCTTTACAAGTACGACACAACATGTGGTTCATGCACGATGGAGCTTCTGCACGTTTCAGTCGAAGTGTTCGTACACTTCTCAACAACAGATTCGGTGACCGATGGATTGGTAGAGGCGGACCAATTCTATGGCCTCCACACTCTCCTGACCTCAACCCTCTTGGCTTTCATTTATGGGGGCATTTGAAAGCTCTTGTCTACGCAACCCCGGTACCAAATGTAGAGACTCTTCGTGCTCGTATTGTGGACGGCTGTGATACAATACGACATTCTCCAGGGCTGCATCAGCGCATCAGGGATTCCATGCGACGGAGGGCGGATGGATGTATCCTCGCTAACGGAGGACATTTTGAACATTTCCTGTAACAAAGTGTTTGAAGTCACGCTGGTACATTCTGTTGCTGTGTGTTTCCATTCCATGATTAATGTGATTTGAAGAGAAGTAATAAAATGAGCTCTAACATGGAAAGTAAGCGTTTCCGGACACATGTCCACATAACATATTTTCTTACTTTATGTGTGAGGAATGTTTCCTGAAAGTTTGGCCGTACCTTTTTGTAACACCCTGTATAGAACTGTTTATAAAACGGATGTGCCAGGGGTGCTTCCAGTATAAATATCCTCATGCAACGATTTATGATTGCATCTAGTGTACCCTGAGATCCTAGCCGAGTTCCGTATTCTGACTCACCATACAGCCCTCTTTTCAGTTCAGCAAGTGCACAGAAGGCAGCGCACGACCGCGAGACCTGCCAAGTAAGTTCTTTGACGCGCATTCTTGCAGTCCTTCCACTCCCTCTCAGCACTCATCAGTGGGACACGACATTTGTACGGGCGCTGATGACCGCGCAGTTGAGCGCGCCCCACAAACCAAACATCATCCCCTTCGGATATGCCTACATCTAGATGAAGGGCTACTCAAAACATTCACCGCACCAGTGACGCACGCCTGTGGGAGAAGTATTAAGCTACGGGGTGTGACGTATAATTTTATATATATAAATTTTCGGTGTCTACAGTGTCACGTGTTTCAGTGTCATACAAATTTTTATTTTTAAAGGGGATCACTTAAGACTATTTCCATGGGTTCGCCCCCCCAAATTTCTCCCTCATATCACAAAATTGTCGTCTGATGTAGTACAAACTGAAAAAATAAATTCCTTTTAAAGCACAGTTTCGTGTATAATTTATATTCAAAACCTTACAACTGTGTCACAGAAGAAATCCTACATCGAGAATACTTTACACAAGTTTAAGGGAAGAAATGCTTCCGATAATTATTACAGTATTTAAAGAACATCAAAATATGAACAGGCTGAAACGAACAAACAGTACATGAGACTATGTTAATCAATTCAACAGTAAAAAGCTAAGGAGCATATTATTAGCAAAATGAGAAATATCAAAAGTAAATCAAAAGTAAATCAAAACAATCAGAATGGCTGAAAGAGAGCACAATAACGTGAGCCATAAACGAATAAGAGCTATGCAACTAAGCAAATAAGAGACTAGGCAAAAATGAGATGCCAACAAAATGAGAGCTGGCCGAACTCTGTCGGCACAAATAAACGGTTGAGCTCGTGGCGGCACCTCGCGGCCCGTAGGCAACACGAGCGCCTGCGACCGCAATGCACTGTTAGCGCTCGCGGCGGCGTCTAGCGGCCCGTACGCAAGTTGTGCGATTGCTGTCGCAGGTCGACCCTTAATTTATGATGTTACAGGGGATAGGAGGGGGCATTACTTGGCCTTCCAAGGGATCAGAGCCAGTAATCGAAGGCAACGTGACAGCTGCGGACTATATGAACATTATTGCGAACCAACTGCATCCCTTCATGCATCACATGGTCTCTGACGGCGATACCATCTTCCAGTGGAATAACTGTTAGTTTCGTAAGGTCAGAATCGAACTACAACGGTTTAAGGAGCGTGACAGTTATCTCACTTTGATGTCTGACAACAAATCCGCCGGATCTGAACTTTTGGATACACCATCGTAAAATAGATTACAACTGGTCTGGCGAATCTGCTATTAGTATACCCTAAACTATTCTTGGTCACTGATCTAGTCTTTCATTTGGCCTACCCAAACCTGGAGCACTAAGTCTTGGTCGTCAGGCCGGGGCAGATATTACGCTGGTGCATAATTTCGTAGCGTTTTCGTTTTGCATGTCGGTATTCCGGTTGCTATGATTTTATTTATCGATTGTCATTTTTTATTTGTAGTTCACCTTTTTCTGTTTCAGTTTACTTATTATCATTTGGAGATACTGAGTGAGCTGTGGACGTTAGAAAACGGAGTGCCAAGAGGAGAAATCGGAACATTTCCGACATATTTTTCTATTTGAGTTCAGTCGAGGGGTGACAGAAGCGGAGGCAGCCAGAAACATTTCCGCTGCGTGTGGGGATAATGATACTAGACGAAGCGTGACAGGAAAATGGTTTTCACGTTATAAGGAGATCATTTTGACATTTGTGTTTCTCCACGTTCAGAAAGACCTTCCGTGTTTGACGAATACCGTTTAAACGCATTAATCCACAACGATCGACGTCAATGTACTCGAGAACTAGCAAATGTGATGAACTGAAATCATTCCACCATCGTGCGACATTTGCTTACAATGGCGAAGGTTCAAAAATCGGGTGTTTGGGTACCACGTGCCCTAAGCCAAAATCAGAAAAATCAGCAGGATGCCATACATGCATCTCTGGCGCTCCTCATGAATTGCCTCGTGAACAGTGAACATTTTTTTGCTGTATTTTTGCTGGTGACGAGAAATGGTTTCTTCATGCTAACATAAGAAAAATGAACAAATCTTTGAGCCCAAACAAAGCAGCAACTCCCTGTGCAAAGACCTGCCCCCATCGACGAAAGATAACATTAAGCATCTGGTGGAACAGCGACGATATGGTGTACTAAGAATTGCTAACCATGACTGCTGACATTTGTTATCAACAACTGAGCAGTCTTCCAGCCGCATTCAAAAACAACAACCAGGAATACTACGTGAAGTGATGTAACTCCACGACAACGCCCGCTCGCATTCTGCTAGAACCGTTAAAAACATATACAGGGTTTGGTTGGGAAGTCATTCCACAACCACTTTATGCACCTTGAGCTTGCGCCCTCAGATTTTCACCTTTTCCGCTCTCTATCGAAAACCTTCAAGGAACTTCCTTTCCGCATAAAAACTAACTCTGAACGCGGCTCGATGAGTTCTTCGCCTCAAAACCACGTGATTTCTACAGTCGCGAAATTGAAAAGTTGCCCCAGCGTTGGCAGACTGTTGTAAATAGTGAAGGAGAATATATTATTGATGACTAAACTCTCTGTTATGCGTATGTTGTGTTCATTAAACTCGAACTTAATCACCAAACTAATATAACAGGAAAGAGGACTAAATTAAATCCCATGATAATCGCAATTTTCAGCATGGTAGCTAGTAAGTCCTGAAATGTTCTAATAGCTGACTGCCTGGGGCCAGGACACAGGGATCGCAACTACACACGACTGCTTAAACTGCAACGTCCTGTACTGGTGCCTAAATGTACTGGGTTTTGTAGCATCTATCCTGAAAGAGGAAAAATTACACCGAAAAGTATACTACAGAAAAGGATAGAATTCCAGTTACAAACACGGGACAGTGTACTGAAATCTGATTTGATTCTTTAATTAAAATAAATTTTGTTTTAAATAAAGGCGCACAGCCTTGCTACGGATGCGTGGCGCCAGGCGCCTTAAGGTGTTACATGTGAAATGTTTACGTGATCCATCGAAAAGCTAAATATCTCTGGGTGTCTTTGATAAATTTAAGCATGAGAAAATATTATTATTCGTGGGTGTCGCGTGCATGTGGCGAAATATTGCTGGCTCTTCGTAAGGAAATTTAAATTATTTATTATTTTTTTACCTCAAAATATTGTCTTTGAAATGGTAAGCAATCGCCGTGATGCGGCCTATTTGAATCACTGAACTGATTAGTCCACAAATTACGATATATGCTGAAAATGCCTTAAAGTTACTAATATATTCGTATAAGACTCGTTAAAGAGAAATTATTTATACACTCTCAGGCGTTTAAGCTTCAGAGAAGCTGTGGAAATATGAAATGTTACGGCCGGTAATGGCAGCCAACAATGACTTTTATTAGCGCGATCTTTCCACGCTGCTGCAGTCACTGAAAATTAGAAAAGTTAGTATTTCCTGGATGGGAAAGGACTGTCTACTTAATGAAACAGTAATAACAACTTCTATAACATATTTTAATAATTATTACATTTTTACAGACTTACACTGTATAATGGCTGACCGTTGCGTGCATTCCAGAAAAAAGATTCGTAATAGTGAAGACTTTGTCCAAGTACAAAGATTACAAAATAAAATCTTTTCATTGTAATTAGACAGAAAAAAGTTTCTTTATTAATATATAATTTCTATACCGTTCATATGACATTATTCTTAAATTAATTTGTTTCGTTTTTCCTTATGTTTACCTCTATCAAAGTGTATCATATAGTCAGAAATTTTTCAGAAAATAAAAATGTTCACTTCGTTTAATGTAATCAGGTATCGGTAGATTCACATGGAACTTTCTTTCCAAAGAATAAATAATGTCACTTTCACGCAGATACCACAGTAGATACTTCTCACACTCAAATAAAATACTGTTTAGCGGGCAAACTCTAAACACTATCACTTCAGATAATAAATTTCATTGATCACCACGTACAAGTGAGAAAAATAGTCGTCTCTCAAATCGTCATATATCATGAATCAATATCTGCAGTGGCTGTGCACTGAAATTCCCTATCTCCTTAAAACGTTAAGTTACAATCTCAGTCTGTAGTATATGATTCTTTACTTGACGGAGTGATCTTGACACTATGAAATGCAAGCATGAACTGAGCATATGATTATTGTGCCATCTCATTTCTTCAGCGAGGCTAGTTGGGCGCTCCCTGGCTGCCGCCGTATTACGGCATCACCATCTTAGAGCACGCTGCCTACGACCAATTACTGTAGGTCTGCCGGCCGAAGGACAGAGTTCTGCAGCATCTTCATACATATAAGCATAATCATAAGTCGTTGTGCTCATTTCCGAACGTCGTGACCCCATGAACCAAGCGTCTCCGTCCTCGACGGTTACCAGCTTCTCTTACAGCCTGCTGAAAAGGTAGGCCACAGATCTTCCCATTTTGATTAATCCACCAGCTCGCTGCTCTTCCCTCGGTCTCCTCCCTCCGTCTCCTCCCTCGGTCTCCTCCCTCGGTCTCCTCCCTCGATCTTGCCTTCCATGATTATGTCTCTAGATTTTCTACATGTCTGCTCTCAATTAGGCCAAAGAACTGGTGAATTTTGTTGTTGAGACGAGAAGACATGCACGAGAAGATAATGAGTTGCTCAATAATGGACACATTTGTTCTTTTTACAGTCCAGTGTACGCGCAGCGTCCGCTGCCAGCACCAAAGGTGAAATGCATATATGTGGCGTTTGTCTCTGGTTTTAAGGATCAGTGTTTCGCAACCATTAAGAAGACGGAAAATGCAACTGTTTCAACAAGTCGGACTTTTGTGGTATACGTTATTGCTCTAATTTGCCAGATATTAATGAGTTTCATAGCCACTCGCCCTAGCGTTATCCCTCTTCTTATCTTCACAGCTTCCCGTGTCACTGGTGGTTGACCCAAGATAGATGAAAGAATGCACAGCTTCCATGTCCTTTAATCGACCTAAGAGTTGTACCCGTATCCTTCGATCAGTTATCATGAATTTGGACTTCTGAGATTGAGTTCCAATCCATATGACAAAATAATGTCCTTTACTTTTGTCATAGCTTAGCAAGTTCATATTCGCTGCTGGCAAAAAGCACTGTGTCATCAACAAATTGGAGGTTTACAAAACGAAAGTTTCACTCTGCAGCGGAGTGTGCCGTCATACGAAACTTATTGGTAGATTAAAACTGTGTCCTGGACTTAGACTCGAACTCGGAACCTTTGTCTGTCGTGTGCAAGTACTTCAGGAGTGTTTGTCTTGCAAGTTTCGCAGGAGGGCTTCTGCGAAGTTTGGAAGGTAGGAGACGAGATGCTGGTGGAAATAGAGCTGTGGGGATGCGTCGTGAGTCTTGCTTGGGTAGCTGAGTGGGTGAGAAATTTCCCGTGAAAGGCGAAGCACCCGAGTTAGAGTCTCGATCCGGTACATTGTTTTAATCAGCCAGGAAGTTTCAAATAGTAGGTTGTTAGTACTTCTACCACCAAATGATATGCATTTTGTCCAACAATCAAGAACATTTCTGAGGACATTTTAGCCGGCCGCCGTGGTCGAACGGTTCTAGGCGCTTCAGTCCGGAACCACGCGGCTGCTACGGTCGCAGGTTCGAGTTCTGCCTCGGGCATGGATATGTGTGATGTCCTTAGGTTAGTTAGGTTTAAGTAGTTCTACGCCTAGGGGACTGATGGCCTCAGATGTTAGAGCCTTTTCTTTTATTTTTTTATTTTTTTAGGACATTTTCTGCATATATGTTGTACAGTTAGCGGGATAGAACACATCACCTTTTGATACACTCAAGAAATCAGATGTGCCATCAATTATCTACACGGCGGGGGGGGGGGGGGGGGGGGTGATCACTGTATAGACTTCGGATTAGTGTTGTCAAGTATGGTGGAACACGGAACTCTGTAAAAACCTGCCACAACTTTTCCCAGACAACACAGTCAAAGGCTTTCATATATTCAGGGAAGCAGATGAAGACAGGAACACAGAACTCTCGTGACTTCTTGATTATTTGTCGGATGTTGAGAATCTGTTCACGAGTTCCTTTCCTTTCAACAAAACCTGCTTGTTCTGTAGATAGGTGAGGCTGAATGTACAGCTTCAAACGCTGTAGAGCAAAATTTTGCTTTGAGGGCCTTGAGAGCGGTAGTTCGGTAGGTGGAGCAGTTCCTGATTCCCCCTTTTTTGTGCAGGGGGATGATGCGAGACTTCTACCAGTCTTCTGGCCACTCCCCAGTTTCGCACGTTCTTGTACACATTGAATGCAGCACACAAGCGCCTCCCTGTCCCATTTTCTTTATCGTCCTGTTACATATACTGTCTAGATCAGGAAATTTATAGCTCTCCAGATGTTGTATTGAGTTTTCTATTTCGCTGCGTAAAATCTTAGGTTTCAGTGTAAGCTGCTCAACTGCTTGACTTTCATCATTGTTGTTAACCTCGGAATTCAGAAATACACAGTATTGTTCTCACCTCGCAACAGTATCTTCCTTGTCTCCGATAGAATTGCCATTCTCATCGTTTACCAGCCACTGTACATAAAATTCCCCACACCGTCATACCGGTGACCTCACAGTGGCAATATTGCACAAAAGCCCTGATTACTAAACCACGCACTCGTGAATTAAAATAAATCTTAGCTGGCTGCATAGGGGATCCCTTACACTTCAACGCTATCGGGTGCCAGATCTGCACCCGCAAACCACAGGCTCGTAATTTCCGGAATTGCGTGCCCTGTGGTAGAGGTCCGGTGCCACATACCCACGGAAACCGACCAAGAACCAACCGAATCCACGCCACGCGGAATCACTGCTGTATTGTTTCAAAGGTGGGCCGACACGCTGTTAAGCAAGTTACGATATGTTGACTCATCAGTGTAGCTTCAAATAATAATGAGTTGCTGCAATATAGCAGCCACGTTATTTAATAGCTAAATGTAAATTAGAATCTTGATTTTTATCTACTTTATAGGTTAAGAAACCGACAAGTATCTACTCGTTTACACGATATTAGCAAAATGCAATTTGCCTGGAACGCAAACTAACAGCGAAACATTGGCGAATCGCTTCGTATAGCATACTTCAGACATTTGATATTCCGATCAGGCGGGATTTGAGGGATTCTGTCGATTACAGCGAACGAGTTTGTGACTGGTCTGTTCAGTTTCCTTATGAGTTTTAGAGACCGATGAACAATCTAAACTGCCAGACACTGGTGGACCTATGATCATTATTCACTAAGAAACTAATAACATAGTATCTAAATAAAGTGTGCAGCAGGAAATCTATATACATGTCCCACACTCTAAGCAGCTCAAGTACTGCACACTTATCGTTAAGATCAGAAAGCGTTAATTACAGGGAGCACAGCAAAAGCGTTGCAACAAGTTGTTTTTTTCCATAGTTTGTGTATTTTCCTTCTACTGTATTTGTTGATTTATGTGACAATATTAGTCATAATATCCTGTCTTACGTCTAACGAGGCATTCCATACAATTTACGTAACTTTAATTAAAATAGACGTGTTGAATTAAGTTTTAAATTGAGTACGAAATACAAGACGTAGAAACAATTAAGATAGGAATAATGAAAACAGTAACTGGTAATAGCTCCAGCAGAAAACGACATAGTTGAATTTTTTTGTAGAGCAGAATAATTAATGAAATTTTTCAGATACGAAGAATTTCACTCTGAACCGTAGTAGCGTGAATGTGACAGGAGAGAGCAGCGGGTGACGGAGAAAAAGAGGCACGTGGTGGAGGACACGTAATAATGAGACTAAAAAGAAACGATGCATCTGAGTGATAAGTGAAAAGATAGTAGCAGACCTAGGAGTGAGCTTTCCTTCATTGTTTGACAGCAAGAAATCGCCGCTTGCGTTAGTTTATAAACAACCGATGACAATATTTCAGAAAGAAGTCTCAGTTTTTGTTAAATACAACAGCTACTGGGCTGTGCTCAGAGTTCAAGTTGGCTTGTTCCAGAGGCGGAGATGGAGAAGTGGCTTGCCAGTGTTTTTGTTTTGTGAGTGGGTACAGATGGGTGCTAGATAAGTAAGACCTTTTTTTTTTGCTATTCTGTACGTCTGTAAGTTCTCATGACGTTAGATACAATACACAGATATAATGCTAGTAAATTTACAGCTCTCCTTGCATATACTAAGTGCGTACCTACGGTTTGGCTGCATTGGAAGTATACTTATTCTCGAGTCGGGTGCACATATTACACAATTTTTGTTTTGTGTGTTGTAACAATCAGGTGTATTCTGTGTTGCCCTAAACTGTCCGACTTCATTTTAGGCTGAACATTAAAATACACGTTTCTTTGTTTGGTCTTAACAACTGCTAGCACGGTATGGCTCCATCTTGCTAGTGCCCTTTGTAAAGCTGTCGTTGTCGTCGATTTGTTAAGAGGTATACATACGATTCAGTTTTTGTTGGCGGGGGGGGGGGGGGGGGGCTGCAGACATAAGCGATGCAATACTGTCAACTGTTCTGGAATTTTGCTGATCTTGCCTTTCGAAAACAATATTCTTGCTTTTTCAAGAGGTCCGTTTAGTTCCCGTTACGTTCGCAGGAAGACGTTCTCAGACTTGAATATCTGGATATAGATGTCCGTATATTAGGTTCACCATTTCTCACTCCTTTGACTCGCATTTTCTATCTTCGAACACTGGGTGCAGCAGTGGCGCAAGACGATGCAGCCAATTGACTTGAGTAGTCTTCAAGGAAGAAAAACAAGAGTTTCTAGTCATGTCGACAACTAGAATACTGGAAACGCAGTGAAAGTTCTTACTGCAAAAAGACGTGTAAGGAAAACTGTTGTGACCTTTTCAAAAGAACCAACCACGAATTCAGCGATGCAGGGAACAATGGTAAACCTAAATCGTCGGACGCGATTTCTAACATTCTGCGTGGTGTCTGTTTGTTCTAAGTCGTGTCTCCCTACTACTTTCGCGCAACGACGCTCTGAACGTGTTTTCTAGGGAATTGACTAGTTTGAACCTGGGACCTGTTGCTGCAAAGGAGACGCCAAACTACACGTGACATGTAGAGTTCAGAAAAGTTCAGTGAGACTAGCGATGATATAATCAAATACTTAATGATTTCAGCATCAGCTCTACTGCACTCCCCGTAAAAGAATCTTAATACTAACTAAATTTAGTGGAAGGGGTTCAAGGCTTTCCTATTTTTAGTTAGGTGGTAAAATAACGTCGAAAAAGCAGTTAAGTTTACCATTGGAAATTTTATTCTACTCACAAAACATTGTTTATAAATTGCACTATTGATAAAAGGAAATATTTTAATACAGGATGATAAAAACCAACTGTGTTCAATAAAAGTGTGAACGAATATTCCCTGAATGGGTTTCCAAGTTCTACAATGAATCGAAGGATGAGCTATGCCATATCACATCTATAATCTAGATTTAAGTTAATTTTCATAAAAGAGAAAACTATCAAAATGGTCTACAGTGACCCTAAATTATCTTTAATTACGTATTTAACTTGTCATAAATTACAGTTGCTGATGTGGCTCCTCAGTAATTATATAACAGAAAAATCATCACGTTTCAGATTTTACCTTCTAGTAGCAAATGTGAATACCACGAAGTTTAATTGACGATCGACACTAGTATTATGTACAAAAGGGGGTGTAACAGATGAAACTTCTGCAGTTCTGAGTGAAGCTTTATGCGACATCACGTGCATTCATTACCTTGTCGTTGGTTAGGCAGCATCAGGGGGAGGTGGGCGGCACAGCTCCACACCTTGCCATCTCGGAAGCAACTCTCTCTAACCTCTCCTTACAACAATTTACCAAAGTTGGTTTTAAAAAAGGTATCTGGCTGTGTTTTCAACTGACCAATCAGGGTCTCAATGTTAACCTTAAGCTCCACCTACAAAAATTCTGTCTATCCAATGAGAAACGTTATACTTTTCGTGGTGGAGCAATGTTTTTAACGTTTGCAACGTAACAGAGATGCGTATAGTCTTACGCTAAAACGTTCAGCTTTTGTGGTCCTTTTAGTGTTATCGTAACATCTATACTGTTCTTCTGGAGGCTCTATCTTTTAACATGGGCTGGGGGGTGGTCATGGCGGTCGGCTGGCGACGTGGGTGTCCATCCCTTATCGTAGAGCCTCCTAGTCTACATGACTCTGCTCTCGGCTTCTGTTCTCGTTTCTTCCCTCAGAATTGCGTCTGTTTCACGGTGGGAAGGTATGACATGCATTTAGGCATTCTTGTGTTAGTCTGTGGTATTCCATTTGCTCACTCGTTGATCGTATTACTTTGGTTATTTAACGTCAGTATTATTTGGAGCTGTGTGACATACTGCCGGTATTGCTATCATGTCAGGGTTTGGCATGGAAGGTGTTGGATTTCCCTGACACCTTACATATCACCACCCTTTGAACTTAATTTTTGCACTGAAGTTAGGCAATGATCGAATCGTTGTCTAAGTCAGCCAAAAATTATTCCTTTATCTAAATTTTGTTGCCTACTGTTCAGCCACGTTAATCTAGTTCTATGCTAGTTTTTATTACTAATTTATATTTCTTTATTCTTCCACATTATTCTCAAAAATATGTGTATATAAACAATAGAAGAATATTTTTATGTTTTATCATTATTAATTTTTAATTATTTTCTTTATTTAAGTGTGAAGTTTTTTTTAAAAAAAGTTTGTTATCGAAAGTGAGGAGTCTTTCACATCGATTTTCTTAGAAATATTTTTTTTATAAATGTAGTAATTATGTAAAATCTGTTCCTAACATTTTCTAAATATCATATACAAGTAAAATGTTTTTGTTTCTAGACACTCATTTCAACATTGTTACATTAACAAATAAGAATTATTTCCAAGAATTGCTTTGACAAAGAAATATACATACACAAGTATTGAGATATTATCCTAACAAATGGGACAAATGTTTAAAAAAAGGGAAAACATCCAACGAGATAATTTTTTATTCTTTGTTTTTATAAGGAGAAAATAAGTAAAATATAGTTATTCTTTTATTTTTATGAGGAGAAAATAAGTGGCATACAGTTTTAGTGTTTATTATGCCTTACTTTTGTTCTTTGCATACTGTCCATTTCACAACTAATGCTATAGTCAATGACTTATTTTGTAGTTTATTAGTTGTCTGGTGTGCTTTACTTATTTAGTTTTTCACATGTGTCTTCTGCACAATTCCTACATCACATGCTTCCACACATTTTCATTATCCTTTGAATGTTTATGCATGAGGTTGACGAATGTTTTTGCACGAAGTTGATGGACTAGAGCGAGATGGATGTGGGCAAGTATTTGATGTACAGCCTCTTTCGTCATTCCTTGTTGGTTTTGCAACTGTGTGTTGCTGTTGTGGAGGTCCCATAATGGAATGGAGCTGTGAGTGCAGAATTTCGTGGTTTACTGGCTTTGTATGCGTGAAAGTCATCGTTATGTGTCGCTGAAAGCGGTCGTTTTTCGTTGTAATACTTCGTAGACGACTAGTTTACGATAGGATAGGGATTTTGGAAGGTATGTCGTCTAATCTTCACCCATCTTCTTTCTTGGTCTCGTTGTTTCGAATCTTCAACTTCTGTTCTTCCTGCTTTTTCTCTGCTTCTTACTTGATTCTTGGTTCTTCTCTGGGCAGGATATGGGAATATTTATTGATAACTAGTCACTTTGAAGTTCTCTTAGTAACAGTTTGATAAATTGTTTGGACGTCTCATTTCTACTTTGTGGAAGTTTTCTTCAGTTTCGTGCATCAGCGTGCTGTTTAATAGCAGTAGTGTGACTTTTACACATATTTTTTGCCAGTGGTGGCTTGCCCAAGCGGGCTTCTCGTTGGGCCGTTTTTTGCTCGCTCCACTGAGTCGGGGCGTCCCGGGACTTTTCTGGCTTTCCGTGTCATGGTCATGTCCCAGCAGGGTTCGGCTTAGCTGTAGATTTACTGCCGACTTCGGATACAAGTGACCTTTGTTGGTCTCGCTGTCCTTTCCCTTCTCTCGACGCTTCTGGCTTTAGGAATCGTGTCTTGATAATTACGTCCTTTTCTTTCTTGATACTTCTCTCATTGCAACTTGTGGGTCTCTGCATTTGCTTCTTGCTGGAGTTTTTACAATGGTTCTTACAAAAAGTTTTACATATAATCATCTAACATACATACAGTACCTACATTGTTTTACGCCTTTTTAAAAAGCTTTGCAAATTTCGGCGCCCTTTCCGTGTTACAATTCTAAGATATAGTGAATCTTAACTTCTACAAGAATGCTCAAATTCGTTTTTTTTATTTTTGTGTTGTGTTGTGGTGTATAGCATTTTAGTTTTTCATGCTGTTAGACTATCTACACTTTATCCTTTCACCTTAATCTATGCTACTATTGGTGTTATTTTGTTTTTTGTTTTTATTGAAACTGCTTTCTTTTTCCCACCTTCCTCTCTCTTCATTCTTCTTTCTCCTGATGGTCTTATCTGCAACATAAACTTGAAATATTGTGCTGTTTTACTTCAAACTTGCACTGAAAGTGTTTAATACTGCCAGTCTTAGGTAGAAATACCTCTTCTTTATCTCGTAAAATGTCCGCCCCAGTAGCTGAGTGGTCAGCGTGACGGATTGCCGTCCTCTGGGCCCGGGTTCGATTCCCGGCTGGGTCGGAGATTTTCTCCGCTCAGGGACTGGGTGTTGTGTTGTGTTCATCATCATTTCATCCCCATCCGGCGTGCAGGTCGCCCAATGTGGCGCCGAATGTAATAAGACCTGCGATATGGCGGCCGGACCTGCCCCGCGAGGGGCCTCCCGGCCAATGACGCCAAACGCTCATCCTCATCCTCATCATCCATCTCGTAAAATACCCTCTAATTCTCTTTTACTGTGTTCCGAAATACCTTGAACTTCTTGCAGTTTTTCGTCGATTTCTTTATGGACTTCTAACATGAGTTGAGGCGATTCCCCCTTTTGTGCATACCATTCTAATTCTTCATCCTCCTTATCTCACATCATTTTTAATTGTTTGTTTATAACTGGTATTTCTTCTAATTTTAGCTTTTGCTCAAAGAGAAGTGTGACATTCCCGAATGTTATGCTACCATTCCCCATATCTATTATCACTCATCTCTCATTTAAAAATCTGCACCTATAATCAAATCTACAATTAGTTTAGGTATAATCACGAAGTTGGCTTCGATCTTTTGACCTTAGCACGAAAGAGTTAACCTTGTTTGTCTCGTAGCTTCCGCAGCATTGTCTCTAATAGAACTTCTCACTTTAATCTTACGTGTTTTCAGAAGTGGCCAGTCCTCATTGGCATTACACTGCATGAATATATTTTCTGAGATCGCGGTCAGTTCACTTCCGCTATCAATTACAATATTGACTGGGATGTGTTTTACCATGGCCTTCACAATTGGTTGAATTTGAAAGGGTTGGTTCTGTTCTTCTTCTTCTTCTCCTTCTTCCATCAACGAATCTTCCACTGAATCATACATGAGTCTTTTCAGGACTTTCCCCTGTGAATTCGAACTTTCTGTAGGATAAGCTTCGACTGCTGCTTCTCTCTCTTTTATTTCCTCTTCTCTATTTCTTCCTTCATTTACACTTTCTTCAACATCCTCTACTTTTTCCTCATCCTCGCCTATCTTCTCCTTCTTCGTCGCTACTTCCACATAATCGCATCTAAATGCTCTAATTATCGCTTCTCAACTTCCTTCATTATATACACTCCTGGAAATGGAAAAAAGAACACATTGACACCGGTGTGTCAGACCCACCATACTTGCTCCGGACACTGCGAGAGGGCTGTACAAGCAATGGTCACACGCACGGCACAGCGGACACACCAGGAACCGCGGTGTTGGCCGTCGAATGGCGCTAGCTGCGCAGCATTTGTACACCGCCGCCGTCAGTGTCAGCCAGTTTGCCGTGGTATACGGAGCTCCATCGCAGTCTTTAACACTGGTAGCATGCCGCGACAGCGTGGACGTGAACCGCATGTGCAGTTGACGGACTTTGAGCGAGGGCGTATAGTGGGCATGCGGGAGGCCGGGTGGACGTACCGCCGAATTGCTCAACACGTGGGGAGTGAGGTCTTCACAGTACATCGATGTTGTCGCCAGTGGTCGGCGGAAGGTGCACGTGCCCGTCGACCTGGGACCGGACCGCAGCGACGCACGGATGCACGCCAAGACCGTAGGATCCTACGCAGTGCCGTAGGGGACCGCACCGCCACTTCCCAGCAAATTAGGGACACTGTTGCTCCTGGGGTATCGGCGAGGACCATTCGCAACCGTCTCCATGAAGCTGGGCTACGGTCCCACACACCGTTAGGCCGTCTTCCGCTCACGCCCCAACATCGTGCAGCCCGCCTCCAGTGGTGTCGCGACAGGCGTGAATGGAGGGACGAATGGAGACGTGTCGTCTTCAGCGATGAGAATCGCTTCTGCCTTGGTGCCAATGATGGTCGTATGCGTGTTTGGCGCCGTGCAGGTGAGCGCCACAATCAGGACTGCATACGACCGAGGCACACAGGGCCAACACCCGGCATCATGGTGTGGGGAGCGATCTCCTACACTGGCCGTACACCACTGGTGATCGTCGAGGGGACACTGAATAGTGCACGGTACATCCAAACCGTCATCGAACCCATCGTTCTACCATTCCTAGACCGGCAAGGGAACTTGCTGTTCCAACAGGACAATGCACGTCCGCCAATATCCCGTGCCACCCAACGTGCTCTAGAAGGTGTAAGTCAACTACCCTGGCCAGCAAGATCTCCGGATCTGTCCCCCATTGAGCATGTTTGGGACTGGATGAAGCGTTGTCTCACGCGGTCTGCACGTCCAGCACGAACGCTGGTCCAACTGAGGCGCCAGGTGGAAATGGCATGGCAAGCCGTTCCACAGGACTACATCCAGCATCTCTACGATCGTCTCCATGGGAGAATAGCAGCCTGCATTGCTGCGAAAGGTGGATATACACTGTACTAGTGCCGACATTGTGCATGCTCTGTTGCCTGTGTCTATGTGCCTGTGGTTCTGTCAGTGTGATCACGTGATGTATCTGACCCCAGGAATGTGTCAATAAAGTTTCCCCTTCCTGGGACAATGAATTCACGGTGTTCTTATTTCAATTTCCAGGAGTGTATATATATATATATATATATATATATATATATATATATATATAATGACTTTTAAACACTATTAAGGTAGATACAATGTTTGTTCTCCGTCAAAATCTTTCATTTTCTAACTATGTTAGTGCCTTCAGTAGTTAGAATCTCTTATTTAGCTGTCAGGATTGGCGCTCGCTGCATTGCAGTAGTTGGAGCAACTAAGATTTTTGTGAGATAAGTGATTTATGAAAGGTATAGGTTATTGTTATTCAGGGCCATTCTTTTGTAGGGATCATTGAAAGTCAGACTGCGTTGCGCCAAAAATATTTTGTGTCACTTTAGTGGTGATCAGAATACGTAAAGAGAGAACTGTCTGAGGACGTTCAGTTTAGCTCAGCTGTTTGAAAATCAAATAACGTAAGAGTTTTTCCAGCACTGACGTGGCTTTGTGATTTGACTCTCTTTCAGGAGAATCATGGTTTGAATCTGTAAGGAGTCAGGCAAATCCAACACCGTCCATGAAAAATTGGTTCAAATGGCTCTGAGCACTATGGGACTTAACATCTTAGGTCATCAGTCCCCTAGAACTTAGAACTACTTAAACCTAACTAACCTAAGGACATCACACACATCCATGCCCGAGGCAGGATTCAAACCTGCGACCGTAGCAGTCCCGCGGTTCCGGACTGCAGCGCTCGCCGATACCCCAGGAGCAACAGTGTCCCTAATTTGCTGGGAAGTGGCGGTGCGGTCCCCTATGGCACTGCGTAGGATCCTACGGTCTTGGCGTGCATCCGTGCGTCGCTGCGGTCCGGTCTCTGGTCGACGGGCACGTGCACCTTCCGCCGACCACTGGCGACAACATCGATGTACTGTGGAGACCTCACGCCCCATGTGTTGAGCAATTCGGCGGTACGTCCACCCGGCCTCCCGCATGCCCACTATACGCCCTCGCTCAAAGTCCGTCAACTGCACATACGGTTCACGTCCACGCTGTCGCGGCATGCTACCAGTGTTAAAGACTGCGATGGAGCTCCGTATGCCACGGCAAACTGGCTGACACTGACGGCGGCGGTGCACAAATGCTGCGCAGCTAGCGCCATTCGACGGCCAACACCGCGGTTCCTGGTGTGTCCGCTGTGCCGTGCGTGTGATCATTGCTTGTACAGCCCTCTCGCAGTGTCCGGAGCAAGTATGGTGGGTCTGACACACCGGTGTCAATGTGTTCTTTTTTCCATTTCCAGGAGTGTATATATATATGACATCCAGTCTTAAAAATTTCCTTTTTCTGACGGACACACGTCGAGATCGTCCGCTCATAGTGACCTCTCAAAATTCTGGTATCTCTCCCCCCACATCCATCACTGCTGGCGGCTCACCTCCAACGGCCCAACGCTACACTAGCGAATTTCCAACAATGAGTCCAACCAGCCACAGATTGCACACAGCGCAGTCAGTGATTTTCATACAGAGCGCTAAGTGCCGTTACCAACATAAAACCTAAACAACCTACTTACAAAGCATCTTCAGCGACGAATTTTAGGTTATAGCTGATACAGATGGTTTGTGATTGGCTATCGCACACTATCATGTCTGTAATTTGATACTCATTACTTCCATATAGTGACTATTTTTTTCAAGTGAAAGACATATATATTCATCCTCACAGTGTTGTACCTTAATGGTTTATGCTGTGGTAGTTTGACAGGCGCTAAGGGGCAGTTTAGATTACTGTCTCCTGTTCCAGTTTCTGACCTCTGCGAGAAGGGAAAGGTAGACACGATACTTGAAACTTCGGACGGTCCAAAGAGTAAAAAATTATCAATATACCGTAATATTACACGCAACTGAGGACAGGACTACAAATGTTGAAGATTTTTCCTATTCTTCGCACACACACTGATGACTTTCTTTTGCGAAGTATGACTGTTGCTTGATAAGTGTATTTTTGCGTTAAGGATCCCGTCGAGTTTAACGTCCAAATCCGACAAACGGCTCACCATTAAGTGTCATCTACCCTCAAGTCATGACACACTGCGGAGGGGTTTGGAAATTAATCCAGGCCCTTGGCGAAAGTCAGGTTCAAAATGGTTCAAATGGCTCTGAGCACTATGCGACTTAACTTATGAGGTCATCAGTCGCCTAGAACTTAGAACTAATTAAACCTAACTAACCTAAGAACATCACACAAATCCATGCCCGAGGCAGGATTCGAACCTGCGACCGTAGCGGTCGCTCGGCTCCAGACTGTAGCGCCTAGAACCGCACGGCCACTCCGGCCGGCTGGCGAAAGTCTGGGTTTATCACAATGATAATCAGATGTACTATCTGCCCATAAGGTTACAGAAATGTTACGATACAAGCGGCAAACGGAACAATCACGCCAACGCCTCACAAATAACAGCCAGCTCTGGAAATAAAATGTTCATACTACGTTGTTTATATTATTCCCCCAGAACCTGTACATACTGCGCTAGCTGCAATATACACTCCTGGAAATTGAAATAAGAACACCGTGAATTCATTGTCCCAGGAAGGGGAAACTTTATTGACACATTCCTGGGGTCAGATACATCACATGATCACACTGACAGAACCACAGGCACATAGACACAGGCAACAGAGCATGCATAATGTCGGCACTAGTAGAGTGTATATCCACCTTTCGCAGCAATGCAGGCTGCTATTCTCCCATGGAGACGATCGTAGAGATGCTGGATGTAGTCCTGTGGAACGGCTTGCCATGCCATTTCCACCTGGCGCCTCAGTTGGACCAGCGTTCGTGCTGGACGTGCAGACCGCGTGAGACGACGCTTCATCCAGTCCCAAACATGCTCAATGGGGGACAGATCCGGAGATCTTGCTGGCCAGGGTAGTTGACTTACACCTTCTAGAGCACGTTGGGTGGCACGGGATACATGCGGACGTGCATTGTCCTGTTGGAAAAGCAAGTTCCCTTGCCGGTCTAGGAATGGTAGAACGATGGGTTCGATGACGGTTTGGATGTACCGTGCACTGTTCAGTGTCCCCTCGACGATCACCAGTGGTGTACGGCCAGTGTAGGAGACCGCTCCCCACACCATGATGCCGGGTGTTGGCCCTGTGTGCCTCGGTCGTATGCAGTCCTGATTGTGGCGCTCACCTGCACGGCGCCAAACACGCATACGACCATCATTGGCACCAAGGCAGAAGCGACTCTCATCGCTGAAGACGACACGTCTCCATTCGTCCCTCCATTCACGCCTGTCGCGACACCACTGGAGGCGGGCTGCACGATGTTGGGGCGTGAGCGGAAGACGGCCTAACGGTGTGCGGGACCGTAGCCCAGCTTCATGGAGACGGTTGCGAATGATCCTCGCCGATACCCCAGGAGCAACAGTGTCCCTAATTTGCTGGGAAGTGGCGGTGCGGTCCCCTATGGCACTGCGTAGGATCCTACGGTCTTGGCGTGCATCCGTGCGTCGCTGCGGTCCGGTCCCAGGTCGACGGGCACGTGCACCTTCCGCCGACCACTGGCGACAACATCGATGTACTGTGGAGACCTCACGCCCCACGTGTTGAGCAATTCGGCGGTACGTCCACCCGGCCTCCCGCATGCCCACTATACGCCCTCGCTCAAAGTCCGACAACTGCACATACGGTTCACGTCCACGCTGTCGCGGCATGCTACCAGTGTTAAAGACTGCGATGGAGCTCCGTATGCCACGGCAAACTGGCTGACACTGACGGCGGCGGTGCACAAATGCTGCGCAGCTAGCGCCATTCGACGGCCAACACCGCGGTTCCTGGTGTGTCCGCTGTGCCGTGCGTGTGATCATTGCTTGTACAGCCCTCTCGCAGTGTCCGGAGCAAGTATGGTGGGTCTGACACATCGGTGTCAATGTGTTCTTTTTTCCATTTCCAGGAGTGTAGAACATCACAAAACATACTTCGCACATCTCTCATACCACTTCCAGTTTCTCTCGAAAGAGTGAAGACAAAATTGTCTGTGTGCTTTTGCAGGAGGTTTAGTCTTTCTGTTCTTACACTCACGCGAGATATGCAGTGGAAGAATAGAAATACTGCACCAAAAATGTCAAATACTCATTCTCTATACTTACTTGTCAAGTTTCAGAAGAAAATCTTTCTTCTAACCATTCCTCATGGATCAGTCTAATACTGGAATTGGAAACAGTAGACAGAGAGCAGAAATATCAAATTTCCTTTTTAAAAATGTATACGTGTCTGAGGATTTTTTATCACATCAACGTTCGATCAATGTACAGACGCAGAAATAAGTTATATTGATAGAAGTTCACCTGGTATTGAAAGACTGCTCTAAGCGAACAAGACACAGAATTCCAATTAGACTTTAAACAGACCACACTGTGGAGTTAGGCCCTTTCGTAGTCAAATTTATAGACACTCTTGCACAGCAAATAGTCCTGCTTGACTGTAAAAGAGGGCAGGTCACTCTTGTTTACAAAAAGGGTAAAAGTTCAGGTACACAGAATTACAGACCAACATTGCTGACATCTGTCTATTGCAGGATACTATAGCATACAATAGGGTGAAAGACTTCGAAATTCCTGGAGAAAAGCCTTCGTCTCTCAAAGGTTCAGAATGACTTCAGGAAAAATCCCTCATATGAAACACTACTTTATTTATTCATAAAAGACATTGTGGTGTCACCGCCAGACACCACACTTGCTAGGTGGTAGCTTTTAAATCGGCCGCGGTCCGGTAGTATACGTCGGACCCGCGTGTTGCCACTGTCAGTGATCGCAGTCCGAGCGCCACCACACGGCAGGTCTAGAGAGACGTACTAGCACTCGCCCCAGTTGTACAGACGACTTTGCTATAAGGGGATCACTGACAAATACGCTCTCATTTGCCGAGACGATAGTTAGCATAGCCTTCAGCTAAATCAATTGCTACGACCTAGCAAGGCGCCATCACCAAGTTATATTGAGATGATAATACTGTATCAACATGACCAATGTTCACCAATGGTGGATTAAAGTTAAATATTCCAGAAGCTACGTATTTTTCTTGATAGCATTCATTACGTACCCTGTTTCAGACCTCACGCCAGCCTGCGTGAGTTTAAGCGCGTGCCTTTCGGCTTCCTCTCATTGTGTCTAGGCTGTCTTGTCTAGACACAACAGACATCTTGCGTAAAGCAAAGACAGTCTGGCTTTCGTGATTTTCTAAAAGCATAAGACAGTGAACTAAATCATCAGCTAATAGCCACGGTCCGATCATACGCATTATCTTCAGATATTCGATTGTCTAACAAGGGAAGAGTGTGACTTTGAAAGTTCGGAACAGCACGAAAAGTGCTTACAATAAAAATCGCCTATCCCGAAAACAGTGGTATGAACCACTCGCATGTAAAACAGCGCGTCTTACCACGAGACAATTGAATGATCACCTGTTCAAGGCCTAAAAAGAGGAACTTCTGTTACATGAAGAAACAAAATATCGATATAATATAGGACCAAAACCACAGATGTTTCAGTATCGTGACTCATTGCTATATGTCCGCAGCTCTTGGTCTTGCGGTAGCGTTCTCGCTTCCCGTCACGGGGTCTCGGGTTCGATTCCCGGCGGGGTCAGGAATTTTCCCTGCCTAGAGATGACAGGGTGGTGTTGTGTCGTCATCATCATCATCATCATTCATCCCTATTACGGTCGGAGGAAGGCAATGGCCAACCACCTCCGCTAGGACCTTGCCTAGTTGGTGGAGTGGGTCTCCCCCATCGTCCCCTACGCTCCTCGGAGTACGGGACCTCATCATCATTGGTATATTTAACTCTGCTTAAAATAAATGCGCTATTTGAACGACAGACTTTTACTACTGACCTGCTCAACTACTCAGTCTGCAAAATGCAGGTGCGGGATTTCAGTGAGGTGGCCAAAGCAAAGTGGAGCACAATACCCACATATGATTGAAGCCACTTTTCACGTTCAACATCACTTCTAGATTCAAGCAGACCAATATGAAATGTCTCACAAATCACATTTTCACACGAAGATACTGCCATGTCTGTGCCATAACGTGCCTGTTGCCATGCATATTGTAACATAGGCCTGTACTTCCCCGCAGAAAGTTTATTATATAGCAGAGATAAAGTCTAATAGTGAAATGACGATCGAGTAACGTTACTTGTAATTTCAGTCTTACAAAATCAATGGTCCTTCTCATGTAGAACTTAAATTACCAAAGAAGAACACATGGGGAGGTTGGTCCTATTATAGGAATTTTGTTTTTCACGTTACCGAAGTTCCTCTCAGACCTTGAATAGGTGAGAATTAAACGCTCTCTCGCGGTAAGACTGTTTTTGCGATGAGCGATTTGTTTTTTTAAGCACATTTCGTACCGTTGCTGATAGTTCGCGGTCACACACTTCCCGTATATGTGAATTTCCGAATAATAGATGCCAGTGCGTTATAGTGGACGGCTAATGTTCAACGGAAACGAAAGGAACATCGGCTGTGCCCAACGAAAATATTATTTTAGGCAACTGAACATGCCTTAATAAAGCGAGGCGAAACGCATCTGGCGAAACAAATATTTATTCAGTTCCATATAAAAGGTCCCAGCTTAAAAATCATTAACAGAAGATTAATAGCAACTGAAGAGTGACTTATCAACAGCACACGTTATTGTTCCAGCGTTTGGCATCCTTATGAAGTATTCATTACAACAGATACCGAACGAATTCAGAGATAGGATTGTGACGTCAGGGATTTTCTCTGCCTCGTGATGACTGGGTGTTGTGTGATGTCCTTAGGTTAGTTAGGTTTAAGTAGTTCTAAGTTCTAGGGGACTGATGACCATAGATGTTAAGTCCCGTAGTGCTCAGAGCTATTTTTAGGATTGTGACAAGCCAGTGTACACCACAAGGTAATGTAACAGAGCGGCTCGGGAAACTTAAATGATAATCTTTAGAGGAAAGACGACGTCGTTATCACGAAACCCTGGTCGGTACAATTAAAGAACTGGTATTCGAAGAGAACTCTGCTACAATTCTGCTGCCATCATATTGTGATGCACACAAGGGCGCGTGCAGTGGTGTATAGATCATAACTTCTTGCTGGCTCAGTAGGCAAAGTCAATAGGGCAGAAGATCACAAATATTGCTACGGAATACCCTCCGCCACGGACTGTGGGGTGGCTTCCGGAGTAAATATATGTGAATACAGCAAAGAGGCAAAGAAACTGGTACGCCTGCCTAATATCGTGTAGGGCCCCCACGAGCACGCATAAGTGCCGCAACACGACTTGGCATGGACTCGACTGATGTCTGAAGTAGCTCTAGAGGGAGCTGACATCATGAATCTGTCCATAAATCCGTGAGAGTACGAGGGGTTGGAGATTTCTCCTGAACAGTACGTTGCAAGGCATCCCAGATATGCTCAATAATGTTCATGCCTGGGGAGTTTGGTGTACTCTGGACGTGTTCAACACAGAAGTGTTCCTGGAGCCTCTCTGTAGCAGTTCTAGACGTGTGGGGTGCCGCATTGTTCTGCTGGAATTGCCCAAGCCCGTCGGAATGCACAATGGATATGAATGGATTCAGGTGATCAGACAGGATGCTTATGTATGTATCACCTATCAGAGTCGTATCTAGACGTATCAGAGGTATCATATCACTCCATCCGAACACGCCTCACACCATTACAGAGCCTCCACCAGCTTTAACAGTCCCCTGCTGATATGCAGGGTCCATGGATTCATGAGGGTGTCTCCATACCCATGCACGTCGATCCGCTAGATACAGTTAGAGAAGAGACTCATCACATCAGGCGACATCTTTCCAGTCATCAGCAGTCCAATGTCGGTGTTGATGGGCCCAGGTGAGGCGTAAAGCTTTGTGTCGTGCAGCGATCAAGGGCACTCGAGTGGGCCTTCGGCTCCGAAACTCCATATCGATGTATCGATGTATCGTTGAATGGTTCGCACGCTCACACTTGTTGATGGCTTTGCATTGAAATCTGCAGCAATTTTCGGAAGGGTTGCCTTTCTGTCATGTTGAATGGTTCTTTTCAGTTGTCGTTGGTCCCGTTCTCGCAGGATCTTTTTCCGGCGGCAGCGATGTCGGAGATCTGATGTTTTACCGGATCCCTGATACTCACGGTACACTCGTGAAATGATACGGGAAAATCCCCATTTCATCTCTAACTCGGAGATGCTGTGTCCCATCACTCGTGCGCTGACTATAACACTACGTTAAAACTCAGTTAAATCTTGATAACCTGACATTGTAGCAGCAGTAACCGATCTAACAACTGCGTTAGACACTTGTTGTCTTATATAGGCGTTGCCGTCCGCAGCGCCGTATTCTGCCTGTTTACATATCTCCGCATTTGATTACGCATGCCTATACCAGTTTCTTTGGCGCTTCAGTGTATGAGAGTAGAGGAGCTCAGGGCGTCACCATAGCACTTCCATACTGATTAACTCGCGCTGTTGTAACTGCAAAAGCTGAAAAAAGTACCCATGACGTCTGGTCACATGTTAACATCACTTCGTATATGTACATACCGTCACTCAGTATGCAAATGATTAGAGCTGCAAATCTCTGTGACAGGCATAACGGCCCATAGAGTGCAGTAATTTTGTGTGTGATTAGTGTTGTTACCAGGCCTGGCTGGCTATAAAAAAGCCGTGAACAGTGTTAGATGTGCAGTTATCACTGTAAAAGACACGGAGATGCCACGAAATCATTTGAGACAGCTTTACGGGCGCCTAACAGTTTGGAGTTGGTTTCATTATGGGTCCTCATGTGACCATGTGGTTGAATCGTGCAGTATCCAGATTTGGAGGGCATTCTGACGTGATATTGAGCCGATGTTGGACTGCATGGGAACGGCAGGGCACGCGTACTCGTCATCAAGGTTCCGGCAGACTGCGTCTGACGGGCACAAAGGAGGATCGCCATGTTGTGCGGCAATCAACCCCTTCACACCTGCACTTGCCATACGAGAAAAAGTAATGGACTGCTTGCAACATCATGTGCCATTCCACGCCATTAGTCTGAGATCAGTAGCAGTCGGACTACGGAATTACTGTCCCAAGCGTGGGCTGCCGTTAACACAACAACACTAACAGCGGAGTTTGGAGTGGTGCCGTGACAGGAAAGCACGGACTCCTGATTAATGTCGTCGCATAGTGTTCACTGATTCTGCACTACCTCGGTGAAAATAGTCGGCCTGTATAGCGGCGACCTGAGAAGACATCACTTTCTTCCAGCGTTTTACAGGGGCCTAACGTTGTGACTTATGGCGTCATGGTGCTGGGAGCCATTGGGAATGGCTTCAAGTCACAGCCTTTAGTGATAGAGGGAACTCTGATAGTGCAGTAGTATATCACA